>NC_080694.1:36131363-38776482 GCF_030445035.2 Dasypus novemcinctus | reverse complement strand
GCGAGCTACAAACGGAAGAGTTCTCTGGAGGAGAGGGCCCCCTTCTTTATGCAGCCTTCCCTTCCCCAATTCCAACGCCCCCTTCCCTTCACCTCGGACCAGTTACACAGAAGAACACACAACAAGTGGACACAGAGAGCAGACAATGGGGGGAAATAAATAAAATAAATCTTCAAAAAAAAACTAAAACCTCAGGCTGCTTCTGGAGCCCTTTTAGCTGACAAAATGAAACGTGGGTGAGCAGAGCCAAACGGAGCTGCGCAGCCTTGCCTTCCTGTCTCGCTTTTCCTTCCAGGCCTGGCCTGTTAGTCTGTTTTGTGGGTACAGCACAGCTGAGAGCCCTCTCCTTCCCTCACCCCGGCCTGATTCTTAAACGCGTTTTCCCTCTACGTACAAGCAGGTGGTAGTTTAGAAGCCCTCTCGTTTTGTGGAGCTGTCTGGCAGGAGCGGGTGGGGTGGGGTGGGGGGGACAGGTTAGCAGGTGCAGGAGTGGGGATGCCACAGCCTGGGGGTGGTGGGCCCCAGCCGGGCTGACCCCCAGGAGCAAATGCGTTGGTAGCAGAAACATTTCTCTCTCACCTGTCTTTTCCCAATGACTGACTGACATGTTTTATGGGACACCGAGTTAGGCAAGTTGTGGTTTCCACGAATTCCTCATGTGATTTCCAGACGGGATGGCCCCTCTCCTGGCAGATGGGGGTGTCTTCCCTTGTGAGAGTCTTGGACTGAATTAATTCCTACTTAAAATTGAGAAGACTTGTGAAAAACATTCTGCTTGTGGGGGATGATGTTCATCTGTGGAGGCGTTCCATTTTCACATGGATCTTTGTTTTAAATCAAAGAATGCTAGAGTGAGTGTCCTCCTTTGAGGCAAGCAGAAGTTTTCCCTTCTCTTCCTTCTCTCCGTCTCTCTCCCTTTCTCTGTTCTCTTCTTTTCTCTTCTCTTCTGTCCTCTCCACTCCGCTCCTCTCCTCTCCCCGTCTCCTTCTCTCAGTCTCTCTCTTTGTCTCTCTCCCTCTCTTCCTCACTCTCTCCCCTCCATCTGTCTCTCTCTCCCTCTCTTTATCTCTCTTCCTCTCCTTCGCCCCATCCTCTCTTTCTCCCTTTCTCCATCTTTCTCTCCCTCTCTCCATCTTTCTCTCCCTCTCTTTTCTCTACCCTTTCTCCCGTTCTCTCTCCATCTCTCCCTCCCACTCTCTCTCCTTCTCATCACCCCCATCTCTCTTTCCCATCCCTCTAATTTTTTAAAGCAAATTGGATGTTTGCCCATCCAGACAAAGATGGCTTAGGAGGCAGGGCTGTGGTTAAGCTATGTGAGGAGCCTGGAAATATAAAGAATCCGGGACTCCTTTTGATTTCCAGCCCTTTTAAAGTTGGGAGAGGAAGGAGCAGTTTTCCTGCTTCTGCCAGGGCCGGGCAGGCAGGGAATGCAGTTTGCCCCTGGGGCTCCGGCGGCCCAGGTAGGAGTCCTGCTCCCCCTCCCACCCCCGTTTGGATGAAACACAGGCCCTGGCTGCTAAGGGATTAGTTAGAACATATGCCCGTAAGATGCTTACAGCTTTTTCCAGACGCAAGGCCACTTTCCAGCCTGAGAAGCAGCTTGGAGGAAACTGTAATTAGATGGAGTCACATGCTGAGAGAGGCAGAAAACTAAGCCAACGGGACTGAGAGCTTTATTCCCTCCTTTTAATTGTTCTCTCTCTCCTTCTACTGTCTTTTCTCTTCTCATCCTTTTTTCTTTCTCTTTTCACCACTTTTCCTTTTCTTTTTCTCCCCCATCTACTTCACGTTCACTTTTTCCTCCTTTACTTTTCTCTTGGCTGTTCTTTTGGCGTTCCACTCATCCCTTCTCGTTCTCCTTTCTTTCTTTTACTGTCTTCACCGTCGTCTTCATGCTTCTTCATGTTCATCATGAATTTGCCAGCTGAAATTGGTTGAATTATCTTATGGAAGTAAAGAGCACGTTGTATAACTGAAAACCAACACATGCCTTCATGTTGCTGTGAGAAGACAGTGCTGCTATAATACAAAAGCAATAACTGCTGCCGTTCATTGAGTCCGAAGTGGCACGCACGTTTTTATAACAGCTAAGACAGGTTAAGTGGCCATGATGATTTCCATTTTAGAGATTTAGGAATTAAAATGTCAGAGTGTGGAACCCAGCTCTAATTCTACAGTTTCCCCTGATTTCCTGTGGATAAAGCTGTTGGGTGGGGAAATATTTCTGGATCAATTCAAACATCTAAAGCAGTGGTTCTCTTACCTGCTGGATATCACCCCATAGTTTCTAATTCAGGTCTGGGGTGGGGCCTGGGAATTTGCATTCCCAACAAGTTCCCAGGTGAGGCTGATGGTACTGGTCTGGGGACCCCACTTTGAGAAACAGCGGTCTTAAAAGGTGTTTGCCTTTCGAGTTAGGTGATTGACCAGTACTCAATGCCATGTGGCAAGAATCATTTTCTAGCCCTGCCATGTGTGCAGGGTGGGTGTATAGAAAAGTGCTTATATAGTTAAACCCTGCCTCATCTCACAAAGGACCAGAGGGCGGCGGACTTGGCCCAGTGGTTAGGGCGTCCGTCTACCACATGGGAGGTCCGCGGTTCAAACCCCGGGCCTCCTTGACCCATGTGGAGCTGGCCCATGCGCAGTGCTGATGCGCGCAAGGAGTGCCCTGCCACGCAGGGGTGTCCCCCGCATAGGGGAGCCCCATATGCAAGGAGTGAGCCCCGTAAGGAGAGCCACCCAGCACGAAAGAAAGTGCCGCCTGCCCAGGAATGGCGCCGCACACACAGAGAGCTGACACAACAGGATGATGCAACGAAAAGAAACACAGATTCCCGTGCCGCTGACGACAACAGAAGTGGACAAAGAAGATGCAGCAAATAGACACAGAGAACAGACAACTGGGTTGGGGGCAGGAGGGGAGAGAAATTTGAAAAATAAAAAAAAAAGAAGGACCAGAGGTTGCCTCATAAAAGCATTCACAATATAAAAATGTTAAAATAAATAATTGAAGACAGCAAATGGAGGGAAAATAAAGAAAAAAGTCTAGTATAAAGAGTTGGAATCCAATAAGGATAATTTCCCTTCTCTGTTGGTGGAGTTAGACTTCACTTTCTTTTCCTGGTGGGCTGAGTCCTGTTTGCATTTTGGGAAGAGGTTCATTTTATCCCTTGAATAAAATTCTCCTTGCCCCCAAATGCCTTGCAAAATATGTCTTCTTACTTAAGCAATTTGGAAGATACGAGCTGATTGATCTTTGTCCCTTTTTATGATCTGTGAAATTGGGAAAAATGGCAATTATGCAATTTGTATTAATTGAGCAACTATACTTGTTGGACATCTATCATTTTTTTTTTGGCATAGAAAAGAAATCTAAGCAATATAATAGGGGATCCACAAGAAAGCTAAAATGGGATTCCTGTCTTCAAGGTACTTACTACCTAATTTGGATAAAAAGATATATATGTAGATGGGAATAATTATGTCCTTTAGCAGAGTTCAAAGATTCTAAGTGTTGCCACCTGTAAAAAGAAAAGATCATTAGGGTGGCATAGCTGAATTCTGTATTTTATGCATGATTTTTCCATAAATCTACAAGGAAAAAAAAAAAGAAAAGATCTGAGTAGGACGATATAGGCACAAAAGAACAAAATTTACCAGATAAAGAGGGAAAAAGAAGAACTGAGGAAATTTTAAGGAGTTTCACTATAACTCAGGTATGAAGAGTTAGTATAACTTTGCATAAACAAAAAGCCCAACAACTTTATTTAACCCGTGAAGAGCGGGTGTGGTAAAAAAAAAAAAAAAAAAGTAAGTTTGCAATCAGGAAAGTTGGACTGAATTGTAAATTTACTATTTACTACTGAGTGATCTTGTATGAGTGATTTAACCTCTTTGTTTTTTTTTAAAGATTTATTTTTTATTTGTTTCTCTTCCCTTCACCCCCTCCTCCCCCACTGTCTACTCTCTGTGTCCATTCGCTGTATGTTCTTCTGTGTCCACTTGTATTCTTGCCAGTGGCACTGAGTATCTGTGTCTCTTTTTTGTTGCATCATCTTGCTGCATCAGCTCTCCATGTGTGTGGCATCACTTCTGGGCAGGCTGCGCTTTTTTTTTCACTGGGTGGCTCTCCTTACGGGGCACACTCCTTGCACGTGGGGCTCCTCTATGCAGGGGACACTCCACACTCCTTGCGTGCATCAGCACTACGTGTGGGCCAGCTCAACACACAGGTCAGGAGGCCCTGGGTTTGAACCCTGGACCTCCCATATGGTAGGCGGACCTCTATCCATTGAGCCAATTCCACTTCCCTTGAACCAAATCCACTTCCTGATTTAACCTCTTTGAATCTTGATTTCTACAAAAATAAAATGAGGTTATAGCATCCACCTGTATCAACTGAGTTTCAGTCAGGAAAACAGAATCCACTGTAAGTATTTCAAGCAGAAGAGAGTTTAATATTGGGAATTAGATGCTTTAAAAACCTAGGAAAGATCAGAAGAACAATACTTGAGGGAGTTACCCCTAGCTTTCTGGTTTGCTGGCATAGCTGTGATGTGACCAAGAGTTAAGAAGTTGCTGCTTCTACCCACAGGTCTAGAAACTGCAGGTCTGGAGCAAGTGGCTGGCAGGACAATGTTGAGTCCACCAGCTGCAGGTAACATTCACATCTACCAAAGCCTGTGAATTGGCCCCTGCTACTGCTGGAGGGAGGGTGCCTTCCTTTTCTCTTCTGCCTTCCAGATCCTGCACAAGAGCATCATACTGGCAGAAACTAACCTGGAGCCTGGTTCGCAAGATAGTCCAGAAAGTATAGCTCTCAGGCTTCTAGCCCTGGAATTTCAGGAAAGAACCTAGAATGGGATAAAAATGAATGCAAGTGCTTATAGGCAATATTGAGCACACTGACTAAACGCCTGCAAGGGTAATTTAAAGCTAAGGTTGGGGAAGCAGAAGTGGCTCAAGTGATTGAATACCTGCCTACCAACATGGGAGATCCAGGCTCAGTTCCCAGTGCCTCGGAAAGGAGACAGTGAGCTGGCGCAATGGGCAGGTATGGCAAGCTGACACAACAAAAGACACAAGAAGGAAAACATAATGAGAGACACAACAAAGCAGTGAGCAGAGGTGGTTCAAGTGATTAGGCGCCTCCCTCCCATATTGGAGGTCCCAGATTTGGTTCCTGGTGCCTCCTAAGGAAACAAGGAAGCTGAACAGACACAGCAAGTGCAAACAACGAGGGGGTGGGGAGAAATAAACAAAATAAATCTTAAAAAAAAAAGCTAAGGTTGCAACCCATTAGTAGGTTGTGGAATCAATTTAGAGGTCTGTGACCAGCATTAGAAAACAGTCAAATGGGATAAAACAGAAAATAGAACAGTGCATTGTGTAGAGGAAGCATATCCCTTTGTAAAACAAAAATTTTTTGGCCTTTTTTTTATTAGTGTTTGTATGTTTACAGAAAAATCATGCAGAAAGTAGAGTTCCCATATATCCATTTTTCCTCGTTATTGACATTGGACATCAGTGTGGCACCCATGCTACAACTGATGGAACTATAATATAAATTACAAGTATACCATTAAGTATAGCCCATAGCCTGTACCATGGTTCACTTGTGTGCCGTATACTTCTATGTTTGTTTGTTTTTCTGGTAGCTTATATCTAAAACTTTTATTTTGATGTTATTTATTTGCTCAGCATGTGTATGATATGTGACTAATGGGTGATGATTTATAAAGTTTGAAAATCACAGAATATAGAATCCCTTAAATGAAACGATTATGGATGCTGTGTAAGCGGTCAAGTGCAAAGCAAATGTTATTAATAGCGCATTGCCTTTGTGAAGCCCCACATTCCATTTCTATCCAACTGCAGTACCTCGTTTTCCATAGTGTAAGATTCCACACACATCCATCCACCCGTGGTAAGTACATTCAGGATGGGTCGATGCCCACCAACGTAAGACCAGTGGGGCCAGAATAAAAGTGATAGCCTGTTAAAGAAAACAAAATACAACAAAACACAACTGACCTTGGTGTTTCATTTCCTTCAGGTCCAGTCTATCTTTCATGGTTAAAGATATCCTTAGTCAGGAGAAATGGCTGCTGGTTTACTTACCTGGGCAGAAGAGAAGCTTAGTGGTTTGTGCAATATCTTTTTTTTTTCCTTCAAGATTTCATTTATTTATTTCTCCCCACTGTCTTGTTGTTTGCATTTGCTGTGTCTGTTCATTGTGTGCTCATCTTCTTTTTAGGAGGCACTAGGAACGGAACCTGGGACCTCCCATGTGGGAGGGAGGTGCCTAATCACTTGAGCGACCTCTATTTCCTCCTTTGTTGTGTCTCTCATTATGTTTGCCTCCTTGTGTCTCTTGTTGTGTCATCTTGTTGTGCCAGCTCACCACGTCAGCCTGTTGTGTCAGCTCATCTTCATTAGGAGGTACTGGGAACTGAACCCAGGACATCCTATCTGGTAGGCAGGACCTCAACTGCTCGAGCCACATCCACTTCCCAATATCTTTTAATAACAGAATCTATATCTAGGTTTAACCATGACCCTATTTGGATGGCAGGTTCCTTGGGGACACTCATTACCAATGTCTGAGGACTTGAAGATAATAGTCCAAAGTCAGATATATATTCCTTTGAAAGCAGGCTTTAAAATTTTATTAACTGGAAAAGCATCCTCACCGCTTTCCTCATAGACCACATTATTTCAGTTCAGAGATTCTCATATCTTTTGGAATGTGTTGAGTTTCACTTTGCTCTAGGGCAAATGAAATTTTAAACTGGGAACAAACTTACTCATTTCATTTTGTTTTTTCCCTGGCTTAGAAATTCTTCCTTATCTCTCCTTTCCTTCTTTCCCTCCTTTTTAAATTGCGGGTCAGAGTTGGTCCATGGTAGAATAACTGGCTTGACCTGGAATAGCTAATACAGAATAAAAAGAGCTCCATTCACCAGTAACAATTTACTGATTGTTCTCTGAGCCCCCTGGGAGGTGGGTGAAGGTTGTGACTCCTGTCGTTACAGCCAAGGATGTATGACAAGGTGAGAATTCAAACGCCAAGGGAGAATTCAAAACCAAGATATGTTTACTCTATAGAGAACAGCTTTTCCTGTCCCCTCAGCAGCTCAGGTGAACCCAGAGCCAGTGGTCAGGCTGGGCTGCACCGACCAAAACGTACATGTGCCTTTCTGGGCTGGCGTTGTCCCAGAAGGCCAGGACACGGGGAGGGACGCAATCTTCTAGCCACCCGGGAGAGCTGGAGAATTATCTAGAGGGGAAGTGTGGCTAGGGGAGGTGTGAGGTGGTGGGGTGGGCACAAGGTCTGAATGAAATGTGTAAAATTTAGAGCATTGAGAAAAAGGAACTTAGGAAGAACAGAGAAGCCAGGAAAACAGCTCTGGACTACTTGTATGTGTAGGATGGAGGGTGGGTGTGTTAGAATAGGATACAGGAAGGGTAGGCTTGATCTGAGTGCATTCCCTGCAATGTGTAGGTTTGGAAGTTCTGAGACTGGACTTAAGGAGATTGGGGCCAGTAGAAAAAAAGGCATCAAATCCAGACTGCCCCAAAGAACTGTCCTTTGAAACAGGAGCAGAAGGAGATAAAGGAAAAAATCTCCCATTGCTATGCTCTGACAATGTTTCAGGCACTGTGTACTGACTGTCCCTCCCTCCCTCCCTCCCTCCCTTCCTTTCCAGTTTATTCCTTCTAACAATCTTAGGATTGCTACTACTTTAAAGCCGAAAATTTAAGAGAAATTCAGTAGCTTGCCAACGTTTATGCACCAAAAGGAAAAAGGAAGATTCAAATTGAGATTCCCCTAATTCCCAAATCTACATTACACCACCTCTCTTCCAGAAAACGGAATGGAAAATAGCTGTGGAAACCCAACTGCCGCTCCAAGTTCTCTTGGATGGCGGGCCTGGGCTTACAGTTTTCTTCGTGTACACAGTCCGTGCCCAAGATGTCCATAATATCTGCTTCTCTACTCGGCCGGCCGGCTACCGGCTGCTTCGAAGAGGACTTGGTGGAGCAATGGCTTAGAAGAGGACTTGGTGGAGCAATTCTTCTAGGAGAATTGAGAAGGAAAGTCTCTGATCCCCGGACACTGCCCCTGGAGGAGAAAGTCCTCTGCCTGTGAAGTTACTTTCTCATGAGTTTCCTCTCTGTTTATCGTGCATGATTTAGAGCTAGAGTCGGGCTATCCAAGACCAGCTACATAACGTGCAGTTCCCAGTGCAAAACAATAATGCAGGGCCCCTGGTTAAAAAATAATGACTAAGAATTCCAAGACAGCGAAGGCGGGCCATTAGAGTGTTCTTGGTTCTACGTGACTGCACGGGCTGCGCGCCCATAAGGCCGACCCTGTAGGAGTGTGGTCCAACCAAGAGAGAGATTCACTGAGGACCTGCCTGTCCTCTGTTGACCATAGTTACTAACTCAAAAACCTCTGGTGGGATGGGGGTGGGATTCTGTTAGAAAGCAAGTTGAGGGAGGCGGCTGTGGCTCAAGCGATTGGGCTCCCATCTACCATATGGGAGTTCCAGGGTTTGATTCCTGCCCTACAGGGTGAGCTGGCCAGAGCAGAGAGCTGGCCCACACGGAGTGCTGATCCATATGGAGTGCTGGCCAGCGCAGGAGTGCTGGTCCAGGTGGAGAGCTGGCTCAGCAAGATGATGCAACAAAAAGAGACACAGGGGAGAGACAATACGAGACACAGCAGACCAGGGAGGTGAGGGGTGCAAGAGTTTGAGCACCTCTTTCCCACTCTGGAAAGTCCCTGGATCGAATCCTGGAGCCGCCTAAAGAGAAGACAAGCAGACACAGAAGAACACACAAATGGACAGAGAGAGCAGACAGCGAGCACAAAATGAGGGGGTGGAGGGAGAAATATTTTTAAAAAGAAGCAAGTTGATGGGAGCAGAGGTAGCTCAAATTGTTGAGCGCCTGCTTCCCTTGTCCGAGGTCCCAGGTTCAATCCTCAGGCTCTCCTAAAAACAAAACAAACAAACAAACAAAAAACCCAACTCTCATTGGGGAGTGGATATAGCTCAGTGGTTGAGCACCTGCTTCCCATTACCAGGTCCTGGAGTCACTCCCTGGTACCTCCAAAAACAACAACAACTAATAATAAAAATAAAAAGCAAGTTGCCCACAGCAGCTCTCGTACAACTCATTTGTTCTTTTGTTCTCTAAATCCTGAATGCAGCAGGCATTCGCTGGCCCCTGACTGAAGCCAGGCCCTGGGCTCGGGGCTGGGGGCATGAGAACAGTCCCCTCTGCCACATGCCCTCGGCACTCTCACCTCTACTCAGGGGAGCCGTGGCCCTGGGCAGAGGCTCAGGCCCCGGGCGTGGAGCTAAACGGCACTTGGTCTTTCCCTGGGAGTCTCCTCCCGAGCCAGCGCCCGGGCGTTGGCTGAGCGCGCACGGGGTGTTTGCGGGCAAGCCACGGGCGCCGATTCTGCTCGTTTTTGGGGAGAAAGTATTTAATGGAAAGATGTAGGGGTGCTCTCAGAATTGAAATAACCCGGTTTGCGGAGGGACAGGAACCCAAGCCGGCTTAGACCGTCTGGGGAGGAGGTAATAGTCCCGCCAGGATGCCACGGTAAAAAATTCTTTTGCTTTTTTTGGTTTTCTTTAAAACTCACATAGACGCAGAGAATCGAATTAAACACATTCCCGCAATCATGGAGTCCTGCTGTCACGGGTCTGACACATCTTTTAAAAAAAAGTTTCCATTTGCCTCTTTCATCCCATCCACCAGCTCTTGGTTTTTAGATGCCTAATTGGTTCTCTTTTGCGACCCCTTATTCTTGCTTTCTACTACCAAAGTCTCCTTTATCTCTCTGAGGGAAATTATTATGCTCATTTTAAAATTTGTCTTCTCCCTGGTTCACCGTTGGGAATTCATCTAAGCACCGATGTCTCAGTTTGTTTTCTTTTCTCCCTCTTTCATGTTTCCCGTCCAGTTCAGATTTCTTGGAACATCAGGCCCCGTGGCTGGTCACGTGGACCCGAGTTAGAGGGCTCTTAGCCCAGGCCCTAGAGTGTGACCCCTTGGAACTAGAGAGAAAAAGCAGGAGGATGCGTGCCAGACTTGGGGGAATGGTGGTTGATGTTGGGAGAGGGTCAGGGAAACAATAACCTCAAAGGGAGAGACGGCTGTTAATTAGATTTGCATTCCATCTCCTTATACCTGGGAGATCTTAAGGACCATCTCCCTTGATTAACCATTTAACCCTCGTGATGTGACCAGCGGGGAGGCCGAGAGGGGCACAGCGGGCCTGGGGGTCTGTCTGCATTTACTGTAAATTTTTTTTTAAAGATTTATTTTGTATTTCTCTACCCGCTCCCCCCCCCCCCCCCAGTTGTCTGCTCTCTGTGTCCATTTGCTGTGTGTTCTGTGTCGGCTTGCATTCTTGTCAGCGGCACAGGGAATCTGTCTCTTTTTGTTGTCATCTTGCTGCGTCAGCTCTCTGTGTGTGCGGTGCAAACCTGGGCAAGCTGCACTTTTTTCGTAATGGACAACTCTCCTTACGGGGCACACTCCTTGTGCGTGGGGCTCCTCTACGTGGGGGACACCCCTGCAAGGCACAACACTCCTTGTGCACATTAGCACTGCGCATGGGCCAGCTCACCGCACGGGTCAGGAGGCCCTGGTTTGAACACTGGACCTCCCGTATGGTAGGCAGACGCTCTACCAGTTGAGCCAAATCTGCTTCCCTACTGTAATTTTTGATGTACTCTCTGGTACTCTCGCCCTGATGTTTCTCTGTCGTCAGCAGCCACCCTTGATGGGCTGGATTTCCCCCCAGGAGTGGTGATGGCATGGGCAGTGACACACCCAGGATCAGGTAGGGGCAGGAGGACACCTAAATGAGATGTGTCTTATTTCCCCAACTTGGCTGTTGTCCACCTATCCCCAAACCCGCACCCTGTCTTCTTTAGGACCCAAGCAAGGGCTTCCCACAGTGTCTTTGCAGTAGTTTCTCAGAGCTTCCGAGCTCTCCATGGCATCTCCAGGGCTGCGCTCCAGGGGGGAAGGCTGCAGCCACGTCGCTTTGTGCTCTCCTCCAGCCTCGTAGTGTTCCAGGCTTGTGCTCTGCTGCTCGGCATTCATATTCATGGTACAGACGGCCTGGCTTGGGTCATATGGTCACACCCTGGCCAGCTTGGGGCATCTTGACCAACAGCCGTGGAAAGATGAATGTGACGGCTGGGGCAGGGGTGGTCACTTAATAGAGAATCAAGGTAATGACAGTTGAGTAGGAAGGACACCAGCCAGTGGAAGCCAGTGATGTCTTTCACATCTGCCCCAGCGGGGGACTGAACTGGGCCCTGTGGGTGCAAGATGGGTGAGACGTGCCCTCAGAGCTGCTGAGAGCTCAGTGAGGGACAACTCAAGGACAGCTCCCAAGTCCCCTCTTCACTACATGGGGCTTTAACCCTTCCTCTGTCCATGCTGACCTCACAACAGGGCACACCAGAATTTACCAAAAACCAGCAGGTTCATCTTTTACTTATCTCAGTCTCTCTTCCCCCATGGACTAGTTCTAAGTTCCCAGGGTTCTTTGCTTCCTTTCTCTCTTGTCACTGTATTTATTTACTCTACTGTGCCATCCTTTTATTGCTTGGTGTTCTTTCCAATATGATTTCATCTTTTGTAATCAATCTCAGTAATATACCCCTTGAGTTTTAGACCATTTGCTAAAATGGGCTACTTCATACCTTGACTTGACAAACTGCTTCCTGAGATTTATATATTGAAAGACTTAGGTTCTATCTCCAAATATCCCTAAGTAAAAGAATGCTTTGCTTATAGGGTGAAACCATCACTATAATACATTCTCTCACCGACCCACCACGGCATCCAAGGCTTGACCATTGCACAAGTGTATGGGTTGCTCAAGGAACTCTTCTCCTAGCAGCTTCAGCTATTGTCTCTAGCAATGATTTTTTAAAGTCAATTTTATTGATACATATTAATAAGGCATATAATCCATCCAAAGTGTACAATCAGTGGTATTTAGTATAATCACATATTTGTGCATTCGCCACTTCAATCCTTGTTAGAGCATTTTCATTATTCCAACAATATTAATAATAATAATAGTCAGGAAAACAAAGAAATTCTACCCTTTAATAATCACCTCTCAATCTCTCTGTGCTTCCCCCATTGTACATAGCTGCTATTCTGTTTCCATCTTTCTAATTTACTAATTTATATTTTTGCATATATGTAATACTTTTTGTCTAGTTTCTTTCACTTTTGTATATTTTTATTTTTTTACGCCTTAATGGGAGATTATTAATATATTCCTATACACTAATGTCCATATTTTGCTCTAGTTATATTTTTGCCTGATATTAACATCTTGTAACATTAACATACATTTGTTCAGTTTCAAAGAAAAACAGACTTATATATGCAAAATTAGTCATACTCTTATTTCACATGAGGTTTCACTATGCTGTGCTATACAGTCCCATGTTAATTTCTTTTAACTTTCTTTCTAGTGATATTCATGACCTTAGACTTTCCCTTTCAACCAACGTCATACCCATATATTAGCACTGCTAGTTACAAACACTGATGTGCATTCACCATTTCTATTCATTTCCAAAGATTTATGAGCAATAGTTTGTACCAATTCTGTACTGAATAACCCTCAACTTTCCATTCCCTAATCTCATTCCATTTTCTGGTGACCTATATTCTAGTTATTAACTCCATCAGTTTACAAACATACTTAGTGTAAACTAATACCTAGCAATGTAGCAATGATTTTATAAGTAGAAATGCAGTCTCCTGAGGATTGTGCTTAAGTTCGGTTTATCAATATCAGAATGAAGAAAAAATGTGCGCAAGTGAAAGGAGGGGCCGTCCTGAAACAGCATGCTATTTAAAATCTGTTAGATACTATCTACAAGAAGGCCAAAATTGAAATAACTGGCCGAAAACACCAAAAATTGGCAAGTATGTGGAGCAATCAGAATTCTTATACTTTTTTGGTAGAGCATAAAGGGGTATGACCGCTTTAGAACAAGTTTTAGCAGTTTCTTATAAAACAAAACGAACACCTACCTTATGACCCAGCAATTCCACTCCTAGGTATTTACTCAAGAGAAATGAAAACACTTATTCACAAAAAGACTTGCACAAGAATATTCATAGTAGCTTTATTCATAATAGTCAACAAACTGGAAACAACCCAGGTATCCATCAGTAGGGAAATGGATAGACACACTGTGGTATACTCCAACAAAAGATATTATTTGGTGATAAAAAGAATGGATTTGATACATGCAATAACATGGATAGATCTCAAGAATACTTTCTTGAGTGGAAAAGGTCTTATACTAAAGAGTACATATGAAGTTCCATAGTACAAGCAAATCTCTGGTGGAAAAAGAAACCACAGCAGTGGTTGCCTACGAGGAGGTTGGGGTGTTGATTGTCTGGGAAGGGCCATGAAGGAACATTCTGGGTGATGGACCGTCTGTGTCCTGATAGGAGTCTGGGTTATGTTTCATCTGCGGGGATGCTGGGATGCAATATACCAGAAACGGGTTGGCTTTTACAATGGGGTTTATTAGGCTGCAAGCTGACAGTTCTGAGGCCTTATACTAAAGAGGACATACGAAATTCTGAAAACATCCAAGTTAAGGCATCAAGCAATGCTTTCTCTCTGAAGACCGACACGTGATGGCTTTACTGTTCTCTCTTCCTTCTCTTCCGGGCTTCATTACTTCAGCTTCTGGCTGCCCCGTCCCTGGGTTCTGTTGATTTCAGCTTCTTGAGCTTATGGCTTTCTCTCTGTCAGCTTCTTGGGGTTTGTTTCTGTCTTCATCCTGTTTATAAAGGATGCCAATAAGAGGATTAAGATCCACCCTGGGCATCAGCAGAATATCCATGTCTACATAAAATAACATGACTTTAAAATGCTGTTTGACCTAAAGTAAGGGGGAAATGGAAAGGAGAAATGAGTTTATATGGCTACGAGTTTCTAAAAAAGAGTCTGGAGGCTGGCAGAAGGATTGCCCTCATGCACAACTGAGCAGAGTCAGAGAGACAGATAAAGCGGATACAACCCCCAGATATTGGTTCCTTTGAAGGCTAAAGAGACCCATGAGAGTTATGGCCATGGCCGATGGGGTTAACTACCAGGGCAGATGGCCCCTCTTTGGAAATGGTGTTTATGTGTGATGAATCTGGACTCAGATGGGATCTCCCTTCATAAGACTTTCATGCTAATGTGCTGGAGCTGCAGTTAACGTTGGGATTTAAGATATATTTAGGGGATTTGAATCTCTGGACTGACAATGTGATAGCCAGGTCCTGAACCTCAACAGACTCCAGCACCTACAATCTGATTTATTGGACTTACCGCACTCAGCTAAGATGGAGTTGAAGAAGGACAATCACCACACCATGGAGCCTAGAGTGATTACAACTGAAAATGGGAGGATTGCATCCAGCATCCATGTGGAATTTGAGCCTCCTCTTGACATAGAGGTGCAATGGACACAACCAATCCAATGTCCACATAGAAGAGGTGGTATTGGATTGAGAAAAGTGGACATGGTGGACGATGGGTATGGGGAAAGGCAGGAAGAGATGAGAGGTGGAGGTGTCTTTGGGACATGGAGCTGCCCTGGATGGTGCTTCAGAGGCAATCACCGGACATTGTAAATCCTCACAGGGCCCACTGGATGGAATGGGGGAGAGTATGGGCCATGATGTGGACCATTGACTATGAGGTGCAGAGGTGCCCAAAGAT
Organism: Dasypus novemcinctus; assembly: GCF_030445035.2. Classification (NCBI taxonomy): domain Eukaryota; kingdom Metazoa; phylum Chordata; class Mammalia; order Cingulata; family Dasypodidae; genus Dasypus; species Dasypus novemcinctus. The sequence continues at coordinate 38,761,685 of NC_080694.1, read as the reverse complement.
GTACTTACCAAATCCAATGGATGTGTCATGATGATGGGAACGAGTGTTGTTGGGGGGGGAAAGGGGGGGGTGGGGGAGCGGGGTTGAATGGGACCTCACATATATATTTTTGATGTAATATTATTACAAAGTCAATAAAAAAAAAAAAAAAAAAAAAAAGATCCACCCTGGGCCATACCCTACCAAAGTGATCTAAGCAAGAGAAGGTCCTGCCTGCCACAGGTTTATACCCCCAGGAATAGATTAGCCATCAGGACATGATTTTCTGGGGTCCATCCAGCTTCAAACCATCACAGTTACCTAAGTGTACACATCTGTCAAAACTTACCAAATACATATTTGTAACTAGTGCATTTTATTGTATGCAGATTTTACCACAAAAGAAAAGAAACTTGTAAACACATATTGAATTCTAGGAAAAAAACCCACCTGAATAAAATTTAGGATCTTTTGTCACCTTGTTTAACAATTCACTAAAGCCAGGAATTGATTCATATTCAGAGAACCCTATAAAAATGTCTTATATTACTGCAATATTTACAACAGCACTTCCAAATATCATCCAGTAAGCAGGAGAGGGAATTGAATTTGACTCTGGTTGTCGTATTTCTAATGTTGGTTAAAAAAATTCTGTTTACAATATCTTAAAATCAAGTCTTTTGCCAAAATCGCTGACACTGCCATGGAGACAGGTAGGAGGACACCCGCCAAAGAAGAGGTAAATGCCCAGACTTGAGGGTAATATTGTTTATGGAGCCCAGGACACCATATTGATGTAGTATTTGTGTAGAAACTCAGTACAGCTACTGAATGGAGCTTGTGTCAGTGCCAGTGGTGGTCTGCTCATGTACACTGAAAAATAACCTCCTTCTACTCATGAGAGGAGATGTCGCCACATTATTCCCTAAGCAACGAGGCCTTTACTTTTGCACTAAAGAACAACTCTAGAGAGTTAAGTATCTCATGAAACAAGATGGATCGAATCAGTTGCTTATACCTGGTGCTACAAGAATAAAACAAGACTTTCCTGAAACTAAGGATGGACTGAAAGCACAGATGGACTGGGGCTTCCCTGATTCTCTTCCTTCTTTTCCAGCTGTTCTACAGAAAACTTCCATCTGCTCATATGCTGGAGTGCTGGGGACTTTGATGGCACAGAAATTATTCTGCATATGTTACTCCACTTGGGAAACTCGGGAGCACTGATTTGAGGGCCCCTCGTGACCCAGGGACCCCAACACGTTGGCTGCATCGACTTTATTCCTTCATTGATGTCCTGCTTTCTTTGTGGTGACAGCGATCACACAGTAGCTATTGTTAGAAAGTGTGTTAGGAGCATGGGGTCTGGCTTCTTTCAGAGAAGCGAAGGGGTGATGGAAACTGAGAAGGGTTGGTTCCCACTCCTGGGGATGTGCCCCAGGCAGTCATACCATCAGCCCAGCCCCACTACAGAAGATAGTTAGTAGATTTTCCTAGATGTTCTCAGCACCTAGACAGGTACCTTTTGCACTAATGGGAAAACTTAAAGAAAATGTGTGCATCTAATTAGGAGAGTCTCAATTCAGTGGTATAATTCAGGTGGCATCCGCTGGTGCTGGTACTAAAGTCTAACCACAGGGAGAATCTTTTTTGAAATAGTATGCTTTGAGTAAGTCGTTTAGCATCTGTGGTGGTTTGGAACTGTATGTCTCCCAGAAAAACATGTTCTTAAAGTTGATCCGTTCCTGTGGGTGTGGACTCATTGTAAAGAGGACCTTGTGATGAGGCTACTTCAGCTAAGATGTGGCCCACCTCATTCTGGACGCGTCTTAATCCTATTACTGGAGTCCTGTATAAACAGAATGAATAGAGGGGGTGGGACACAAAGCCATAGGAGCCAAAACCTGAAGCAATGAAACCTGGGAGAGAAGGCAGGAACCAGCAGATGCCTCTATGTGCCTTGGCATGTGGTAGAGGAGCCAGGGCAGTCTGTCTTTGGGAAGAGAGCATCTGTTCGATGATGCCTTGATTTGAACATTCTCCTGGACTCCAACCATGAGTGAATGCCTTTACATTCCCTTTGTTTAAGCCACGATTATTGCTAATGTTCAATCCATTGGTCATAGAACTAAAAACAAAAATTGAGATGGGCCCGTTTCTTCTGCTCTGATTGTCTTAAAAATGTCAACACTGCTGGTTTTATCACCACTCAAGAAAAGCTCCAGAGTCGTGTGATACTGAGCCCAGGAAAATAATAAGAACTTCCAGCCTCCAAACCTCTTAGGGGATGGGAAGCAGATGTGGCTCAACCTCTTGAGCACTCGCCCGCACATGGGAGACGCCCGGGTTCAGGTCCTGGTGCCTCCTAAAAGAAGATGAGCAGATGCTGCCTCCCACTGCAACAGAGCAAGATGCTGCCACAACAGAGCTAGACACCAGCCCCACCACAACAAGCAGAGGCCACAAGCCAGCAGACACTGCAGCTGGTGGGCAGCAGATGTGGCTCAGGCCGTTGGGCACCCGCCTCCCGTGTGGGAGGTCCTGGTTCGGTTCCCAGTGCCTCCAGGAGGAGGTGATCGGACAGATGAGAGAATCATCTGGAGGTGGGGGGATAAATAAAAGTAAAAATTTTAAAAATTCTTAAAAAGTAAAACAACTTCCTGGGACTACTTGATTTCTCCTTTTTTTTTTCTTTTAAAAATGGCAGCTATCGCTGACACACTCCAATATCTGTTTGAATGAACATTTTACACAGTGTACAAAAAATGTAAAATGAAAAAGCAACACAATGAAAGGTGCCTGGGCACATTAAATCATCGTTGATCGTTGGAAATTTTTTGTCTGTAGAACCATTGATAAATTTTTGTGGAGACCCAGAAGTTTGGGATCTCATTCGAAAACCTCTACAGCCACAGAGTCAATTTAAAACAAAGCAAAAAGGACCACATTCACTATAAGCAGTTGTTTGAAGGTCTTGCCAGTGCCCCTCTTGTTCTGACGACACCTCTTGTTCCCACGTGAGTAGCCCTGGATTGCCTTTGGTGGCATCTCAGAGACTCTGTTTTCTTCTTTCTGACTTATAAAGCCAAATGCATTAAGACAAAAAGCAGAATGGTGCTCACGAGGTGGGTGGCGATTAGTCCCCACGAGGCACCCGCAGAGCCCAGAATCAGCTTTAGCAAAAGCTGTCAGGGGCCCAGTCCCATCCATTGGGCCTCGCGTGTTTCCTTGGGCTCCAGCTGCCCGGGACTGCATCTGCGTGCGCTAGGGCTTGCTCAGGAACTGGAGAAGGCCCCTCTGCTCTCACACTCCAGGCAGACTGGAAGAGAATTCCAGGCAGAGAATTAGCACAGTCTTCCGTCGGGGCGTGGAGCTCCCTTGACCCTCACTGCAGTGATGTCAAGGTGTGTGCTTTGCACCGTTTCCCAGAGTTTCCTCTTCAGCTTCCTTCTTCTCGGTGCATCATTCTCCCACGCCCTGATAGGTGTGGCTTGCCTCTCCTGAATAACCTACTTGTACTGAAGTCCTGGTCTCAGGGAACCCAGACAAGACACTTCTCAGCTTCGCCTCCCTCTCTATCCCCGTCCCCCCACTCACCAGACTCTGAAGCTCTTGAGTGCCATGTTTGTATAACAAGCGTCTGTCGCCCTGGTCACAGTTGATTGCACAGGGAGAGGGAACTGACCCAAGTTGGGCAATCAGGTTGCCTTCCCTCAAAAATCCGCAGAGGTGAACTGGGGGTGGGAGGGGAAGAGAAAGAGAGGGAGACAGAGAGGCAGGGCCACGGAGAGATGGCGAAAATCTTTCTCCAGGTGGGAATGAAACTGAGACAAATACGCAGGGAGCTTCACACAATTTCTGCCACATGTTCTGAGGAACTGAGGCAGTTCAGCTCATCAGCAGAGGGGAGCCGAGGTGAGGGACACATGGGGGTGGCTGAGGGGGTTGGCACAGCTACATTTCTGCTCTGCTGAGATACCCATTTTCTTAAGAATATTTTCGAATTTTGTTTAAGTGAGGATGATATGGTTTCTTTCACGTGTATCTATCCAGAACCTCAACTAATAAAGTTTTCATATCGAAATTCATTCTTATTAAAAATAAATTGCATTTTGGTGGCTGTTGTCATCTTGGCTCAGGAATTGAGGTATTCTTTGATTTTATTTTATATTTGTTAGACAGGCGGAATTACTCTGTGCTGTGTTTTGCCCCTTCCCTAGAAGACACATTAGTAAAAGAAGGAGATGCTTTTCCTTCCCCCAGAAAAGAGGAACGTGGGGCTTTCTGTCATGGGGTTCTCGTGTCCTTTGCTCTCTTGGTATCTGAAGGCAATGTCCTTCTCTTGGAATCGTAGAGGGGCAGGAAGCTGGAGTCCCCAAAGAAGTGCAGGTGTGTCCCCTGAGGGTTAGGTGCCATAGATGCAATCTGGGGAGAGGACCGCCGGGATTCTTGGGACCTGGACAAGGGCGTCTCTTGACCAGCACTTCTGAAGACACGGGGTGCAGATGACAGTGGGGCTGGGCCACTAGCCCTATGGTCCATAGAGGGCCCCTAGGAGGGCATCTCTGCAGCCCGCCCAGAGCAGCTGGGCATGGCCAAAGGGGGGAAACCAGCTTTTAGGTAGCAGAGAGAGAAACAAGTGGCCAGCCAAGACTGAAGAAAAGGCTTGTCCTCATTTTTTTCTGAAGCAAGTAAGCCCTGGGATTCCTACATACTACAGGGTGGTGGATTTGGAATAGTGTCTGAATTTGGCCATTCTAACCAACCTTGGCAAGTGGGGTGTAGCAGTTTGGCATGGTTATGAATTCCAAAAATAGATATTGGATTATGTTTGTAATCTGTTCTATTACTGGGCATGATTGAGTTATGATTTGGGCTTTGATTGGGCCACTTCATTAGGGCACTGAGCCCCCACCCCTTAGTGGGTGGGGACTCACAGATAAAAGGCATGGCAAAGGACAGAGTTGAGGGTTTCTGATGTTGGAGTTTTGATGTTTGAGTTTAATGCTGAAGACTTTAGCTGGAGTCCCAGCAAGTGAACTCACCGAGGAAAGAGAAGCCAGCCCTGGGAAGAAAGGAACCTTGAACCCAGAGAAAAGCAAGCCCCAGGAATGTAGGAACCCAGGAAGCCTGAACCCTCGCAGACGTCGGCAGCCATCTTGCTCCAAATAGACTTTGGTGAGGGAAGTAACTTATGCTTTAAGGCCTGGTATCTGTAAGCTCCTACCCCAAATACATACCCTTTATGAAAACCAGCCAATTTCTGGTATTTTGCATCAGCACCCCTTTGGCAGACTAATACATGGGGGCTGGAATTAGGATTTAATTTGATTGAAAGAATTAAAGAAGCTACTTTTTAGACTCCAAGTATGGTGGAAGAACTTATATGCCTGTTACATTTGTACAGTGGGTTAACTGATATGATAAAGGATGATCATTCTTTACTGTTGTATTTTGCCCTACAGTAAAATCGCAGAGACGTTTTTTCTTGGGGATGCTCATAGGTGGAAATATGCAACTGCTTCCATAATCTGGCAGTCAATGTTAGAATGGTGTGCAAGGAAAAGAGAATTGCCTAAGGAATGGAGGGTTGCTATTATACCAGTCAGAGAGCCAAATTAAAACAAGAGAAACTGACCCTAGGAAATGATTTTTGGATTCTGTTGAGATTTTCATGGAATACACAGTGTAGAGCCAAGACTTAGAAAATGGGCAGAAACAGGGGAAGATGGAGAGCCAGGGCTGGCCTGCACTGCCTCCCCCGCCCTGCACCCCACAGGACACGGGTGCCACTGCTGTCGGAGGAGTTCATCCTGAGTGTCCTTTGGTTTTTACGGCAATGGTACGGAGGCGGCGCCCTGGTGTGAGCATCAGATTGGACAGGCACGTGTTTGCTCGTGTCTGGCCTCCTGCCAGGAGTCGACCACAAACACCCGGCTTCTGGCCTACTGTGGTGGAGGGTGCGAGTCCAACCAAGACAGTAGTGGAATCCTCTAATATGGCTAGGGGCTTCAGCTGGTGGGCCGCCGAAGACCTCCCACCCACTTTGTCTACGTGCACTTTTATAATAAATGGCAGCCATCACTCAAGTGCGTGTGGGAATGTTGGTGATGCCCACTTTCCCAGGGTTTTCACCCAAATCCTCGTCTCCTCCCTACCTGTACAGTCTGTCCCTTCTACGGTCGCAAGCCTACTTCTACACCCGTAAGTCTGAAATCTCTGGTGCCTTTGCTATCTCCTGCCTCTCTTCTGAGTTTCAGACTTATATTCAATCAACTACTAAAGATACCCTTCCAGATGACCCTCACACTCATCTGAACTCATTATCTTTTAGGAAAAGTATTTGAAGAGTGATTCAGGTTGCAGACTCTGGAGTCACATGGATTAAAATCCCAGGTGGGCCACTTATTAGCTGTGCAACTTTGGGCAAATCACACCATAACATCTTGGTGGCTCTGCTTTTTGTCTATAAAAATGGAGATAACACCTATTGCATAGGGTTGTTTTGAATTAAATGAGGTAATAATACATGTAAAATGCTTAGAATATTGCCCAGCCCATAATAAACACTCAATAAGTCATTATTCAATACTAATCTCAAGCCCCCGCTCATTTGCTTAGCTTGGTTAATACACCTTGGTCATCCAGGCTGGAACCTTCTAGGTCACATCTGACTGCTCTCCTTTCTCCTCATTGCCCGTATTGTATCAGTTCCGGAGTCTCTTGATTCAACTTCTCAAACACCCCTTAAATCCTCCTCTCCAGTCCCACGGCCCCTTCCTTGGTTTTGGAGATGATTAAAATAGCCCTCTAACTAGTTTCTTGGGGTCTGAGTATTTCCAGATTAAAGAAAGGTGTGTGATTATTCCATGTGATAATAATAACAGCTAACATTCTGGGTCTCCCCTATAAGTGAGGAATGGTTCAAAGAGCTTTATATGGACTAGCTAGTTCATCTAATGGCCACATCCACCTCCGGAAAGAAGTACTTGATAGTCTCCTTTATGGAGAAGGGAAACCAAGGCACGGAGTACTCGGGTCACAGCGAAAGGTGGCTGAGGGGGGATTTGAACACAAGCTCTGTGCAGCCAGCATCCGTGCAGTTCCCCACATACCGCGCCCTCTTCAGATGCTTCCCGAGCAGATGCGGGGTCCCCTGAAGGCATCCTGGGTGGCGAATTTTAGAGCTTCTACATCAGAGCATCTTAAATTACGAAGTAGACTAAAGTGGAGTAATAGGAAGCGTGTGGATTAACAGTGTTCGGTATGTCAGATGGTCCTTGAAGCTTCTGGTACCCCAGGCGCCCTCGGGGAGAGAGGCGAGGCGACCGTTTGAGAGGATGGTGGCGACAGTGGCTCGCTTTGCTGCTACAGGTCGTTCACGTGTTACAGGGCGTCATCGATTTAACCGTAGGGCTGACTCCTAACGAGGAGAGACATTAGAGAGTCGCTGGTCATAGCCGAGCCAAGTGAAGTCCTCAAGGGAATTATCGAACCTTTGGATGTGCGTTCCCATTTCTGACCTTTTCCGTGATAAGTGGCTATCAGTTATAAGCCACCTAGAAAATTATAAAAATACACTTAATATGATTTTTCAGAGTAAAGGTGACCTTTTATCAAGGAGTGAAAGAATAATTGATTTTCAAAAGAAAAGCAGGTCATGGAGAGAGCATGTTGAAAACAGACCTTCGAAAATATTTCTAATGCTTTCTTTGCATTTCTGCCCCCTCTTCTTTTCATCCTTTCCTCTTTCCCCCTCTCTCCCTTCCTCTCTCTTTTCTACTTTCCCTCCCTCCTTCCTTCCTTTTGAAAATGCATTAACTATAAAACCTCATACCTGCATTCTTTAAAGTCCAGAAAGTGAATTTTCTAATCTGTTCCCAATTTTTCAAATGGGAAATTTGATTTTTAACCCATTCGTTAAAAATATGAAGTGCAACAACTTCCAATTAAGTTTTGCAATAACAGCCAATTGACATTAGAGAACACTGATGGATACCAGCCAAATTATAATAAATCCTTCATCTAGGTGGTAGATAGAATAAAAATAAAAGATAAGGCAGTCAGTAAGTACATTTCCTATTTGGACTTACCTGTCTTTGTGAGGGATATTTTTCACCTCTGACAGTTATCTGGACATTGTATATCTTGCCATAACCCACTGAATGTACTGAGGGAGAGTGTAAACTACAATGTAAACTATAATCCATGTGGTGCAGCAGTGCTCCAAAATGGATTTACCAAATGCAATGAATGTGCCACGACAATGAAAGAGGTTGTTGATGTGGGAGGAGTGGGGGGGGGGGGGAGTATGTGGGAACCTCTTATATTTTTTTATGTAACATTTTTTGTGATCTATGTACCTTAAAAAAAAGACAATTTAATTAAAAAATTAAAAATTTTTTAAAGATGGCTTTTAAATCACTATATCATGAAATACTAAATCAAGATTTTAAAAATAAAAATTATTCAATCACACTGCTCTCATGAAAAAATATTAAAATTACTTATAAGAGTTTTAATATCATGGATAAATAAATAATATTTTAAGCTATTGTTTATTTTTAAAAACTAAAAAATTTATGTTTCTGAAATAGCAATATAGAGGCAAATATATAAAATTTATAAATAAATATCTATACCTTAATGCTGTTTGAAATTGTTTTTCCTGATAAGTGTACCAGTCTGAAAAGTTTGAAGACTCCTGCTGCATTCTTTAAATGTATTTTTGTGATTGTCATGTCCCATTTAAAAAAACTTTAACTTTACAAAGTACTTAATCCTTTTTCATAGATTATTAACTTTCTGGAATCAAAATGATTGCTCTAATTAAATTCTTATTTCTTGTTTGTTTCCTTTACTCATGTTTGTATATATTTATTGTTTGCCTCTTGCTTTAAACTTTCAGTCTGTCTCAGCTTGTAGCTCGGTTCTAGCTTTCTCCTTGGGCTTTACAGTCTCTCCCCCCTTTCTAATTTTTTTGTTTTTAGTGCGGATTTATCCTGACTTTGCGTTTTCCGTTCTTCTCTAAACGCGTTCCAGCCCATTTCCTTCCTCGTGGCAAGCGCCTCTCTGCCCTGCCTTCTGTGTCCCCACCTTCCGGTTCTGCCTGACTGGGCCCATAGTTCCAGATCTCCCGTGTTTCTTCATCTCAGTGCTCTGGGGAGTATCTCGGCTGACTAGAGCATCACAGAGAAGTAGCTGGAACCATTAGCTTTTCATTTCCACTGTCAGATCAGAAATAGGATGTGGTGAGTCAAAGAGGAAGTGGTCAGCTCTGGCCCCGGGATCTTCGTTGAGCAGAACTGCCAGGGGGGTTCCGACCGCATAGGCGCCTGGAGGCCCTAAGCTTGAGCTGGGAGCTCGCACCCCTCCTGCTGAGGGAGCTCTTGATACCTGCAAGGATTGTCAGAGAAACACTGAATCATCAGCTGTGTATGGATGGGGCCTCGGGGGGATACAGAAAACGGTGGGCGTGTCCCAGGCAAGGTGTCCTGGGAGTGGATGGAAACGGAATTTAAAGGGCCCCTTGTTACAGCACTGCTCTAAGGGACAGACACGAGTGTGAGTCGGCCAGCCCTGGCTCCCTGCCCCGGGTTTTATTTCCTGTATCACCGAAGGTCCCCGTTACAAAGCCGTTTCCCTTTGAAAGTGCCCCGTGGCACCAGCTCCCGGCCCAGACTGTAAACACGAGGCTCCAGGGTCAGGTCGCGCGGGTCCCAGGCAGGGGCTTCCCGCCCCCGCTGCTGAGCAGCCAGGTTACTGCCCCGCGTGCCACGCCCCTGGCCCGCCTTCCTACGGGGTCAGCGCCTCCGCGGGGCGCCAGCGCGCGCGCAGGTCCGAGCAGGCTTTGTGGACCTGCTCGTGTCCCTTGGGGATTGCCACCCCGCAGTTTCAGAGGCCGCCGACCTCGGGAGGTCATCTGAGCCCCAGGCCCATCGGGGCAGCCGGGAAGCCAAGGAGCCGTGGGGGGGGGGGGGGGGGGACTGCTTCTCCATGGCTGAAGACCCCCAGCTCTTCTTCAATGTCAACGCGCTTCCCCCTGGAAGCCCGAGGGGGCATTTCCCGGGGTGGCAGCCCCTGCGCGTGTGCGCGCCACTGCGGCCACGTGGCCTCGCCCGCCAGCCTTCTCCTCCTTCCGCCGCGCTCCTCCCAGCCCACCAGGGTGGCGGTGTGGGGGGCGCTGGGAACGCCTCGGGGCTCTTCTGGGGGGCCAGTTCCCTTTGCTTCTCAGAATACCCCTCCCCCGGCCGCTGTAATCCTTCCCAGCGTGGAGAGAGCCAGGCTGGGGGGCTCCAGGAATGCGCGTCCCTTCTGTGCGCAGAGACGCAGCTCCGGCTCCTCCCGATCTCTCTGGGTGGCCCCGAGGAGGGCCGTCCCCTGCGCGGGACCCTTCCCTTCCTGCTGTTTCCCTGCACCCCACATCCCGTGAGACACTGAGCAAAAAATAGCAGTGATGCTCTCATGCAATTGTTCCGGGCTTCCCAGCCTCCTGGCCATTGTCTTTGAGTAAATTGGGTGGTTTGGATGGTTTGGGCGCCCTACGAAGAGAGCTGTCCTGCCGTACAGAGAGGTGCTTTTTACAACCATATATGTCTCTACCCGAGAACCAATAAATAATGCGGTTACTCTGGCGGGGTTGTCTTTCCATAGCTGCCCCTGGAGCCCTCTGGGCCCTGCTCGCTGCTTCTCCTGTTTCAATTTTCATCTCCTCTCGCTTTTGTAACTCAAGTAGCTGCTGGGGCTTAGGAACAGCTGACAGCCCGGCAGCACCTGGGGAAGAGGCGGCCAGAGCTGGCCCGTCCCCGCAGCTGTGAGTCACCAAGGTGAGCAAAGGATGCAGGCTGGGGGGTGGGGAGCCCCTGTGCCAAGACCAGATCCGGCCAGGCGCATGAGAGTGAGTAACGGCCTGGGAAGAGCGCCTCCCCGCTGCCATCCCACTGCTCCCGTGAACGGCCCTCCGTCCCTCCCCGCTCTGGGCCTGGCAGACAGTGGGCTGGCCACACGCTCGGGCCACTTGCTGACTCAGAAGCCTGGAAGGTCCCTTTAAAACCCATCACGTCCAAGCCCTTTACAGATGACGAAACTGAAGCTCAGAGAAGTGAGTCGTCCAAAGTCAAGGTGGCCCTGGGGTTGGACCCTGCTTGACACCTCAGCCAGACAGGGGCACCCCTCTATGCTCCCACCCCTGGGGGCCTCCCTGTCTGTGCGTGGGGCGTGACACACAGGGGCCCGCGGCGTGGGGGAGCCGTGGGAGATGGCAGAGGCCGCCGCTAGCTCAGTGCCTGTCCTCCTTGCTCTGCCGCCCCCTCGGCCTCCCCTTGGTGGACATCTCCAAACATGGGCGTTTTTCCTTCTGGGTGGACCCCAAACCCTCCACCACCTCAGCCCTGGGCGAGGGGCAGGCCTGCGGCTGGCTGTTCCCCTCCCTCCAGCTGTCCTTGGATTATGTTGTGCCCGGAATTCAGGCAGCCGAAAGGGGCTCGGAGGCCAACGCGAATCGTGTGGCCGGCAGCGCTGGGGTTCAGAGCCGAGCGCCACAGCCGCCCAGATGTCGTAGGCTCTGGTTTATCCTATCGTTAAACGCCGGGGTGGAAGTTTCTGGGAATGTTCCTGAAGGTGACAGCAGAGACAAATGTCGCCTTCCTTTCCTCAGGAGGCATCTTCGCTCAGAGCCCTGGAATGCCACGCATTTGTTTGTCTCCGTCCGACGGGCAGGCCGTGTCCCTCTCTTCCTCTGCCTTCTTCACAGGGCTCCGCATGCCGTCGGCATTTAAAAAATGATAAAAAGTGGTAACAGATGAGCCGGTGCCCTTCACCTGCACGGGTTCCTCCGCTGTGGGGCGGGTTGGTGCCCGCCAGGCGGCCCAAGCCTGGAGAGAGGGAGAAGGACATTCACACGGGGACCATACAGTCCCCCAGAGACGGGGCGCTCAATCTGCGCCCCCGGGAAAATGCGCGGCTTTGCCGTTTCCCTCCTTTTTCTGCTCCTGTGAAAAGGGCCTCCGCCTCGCCCGGGCCACCCAGGCGATTTCTTCGTCTTGAGGCCAGTGTCAGCTGGACCCAGTCAACATCTGACGCCGTGCTCGTGACCTAGGCATTTCAGAACCGCTCCATGGGCTGACGCCGCTGCCCTTCTGGAACATTCTCTTCTTTGCCCACCAGGATTTCTGTCCCACCATTGTTCAACCTGAGACGGCCTTGTCCGATGGTTAAGAACAAGAGCCACTGGGGGTTGCTAGCCAGTCTGGGTCTGTAGGATGCCCCCCACTCTTGGCTCCCCTCTTCTTATTTTTATTTTTTAGGTATGCAGCCTTGCCTTTACCTGCAGCGGCCTAGGCCGTGCAATCCAGGTGATTTCTCTCAGTTCTCTGTTCAACCAGCTCCTCCCCGTCCTGTATTTTTTGTTTTTGTTGTTGTGTTTTTCTTTCTTATAGAAAAGGTGAATATACCGAGGGGAGGAAACCTGCCTGGGGTGCTGAGGACGGGGAGACAGGCTTTATGGTGCATATTGAATCTCCGCCTAGGCCCATTTTACAGGTCAGGTAGCTGAGGTTGGGTGAGGGTACGTCAACGGCCAGGTCACGGTGGGTGGACGCAGCTCCGTGTGCCCGTCGAGCCTCTGAGCCGGCAGAGGGACGTGGAGGACATTTACTGAGGGCTCATCCTGAGAGAGGAACCGACTCGACCCCTTCTCGTCTTGGGGCAGCCCTGTGAGAAGGGAGCTATTGCCATGGCATTTTACAGAGGAGGAAACCTCGCTCAGCCGAGGAAAGGGCCTCCCTGAAATCGCCGCTCTGGGTCGGGAGCTGCTGCCGCAGCACAACAGCCCATTCCCGGGTTCCAGGGGCATCAGGGATGACTGGGTGCTCCACCTCTGCCCGGAACGGTCCCCGTTGCAGCCTGGAACGGCCTCATCCTGGGAGACCTGTCTCCAGGGCAAACCACAAAGCGGGAAGGGTGTGGCGGGTTAAAATCCCCTCCTGCTCTTCCTCTTCCTCTCCCACAGGGCCGTGTCCTGCTTTTGATCTTCTCAGCCACTGGGACTTGGGTCATATCCTTGGGAACAACAAGGCGCTGGGGGCAGAGAGCTGAGCTGAAGTGGGAGGCTGCTGTCAGGATGAAAGGGGGTGAGTCCCGAGCGCAGGGCCGGGCGCGGCGCCGATGCTCACGAGGGCGCAGCTCCTGTTAGCGGGGCGCGCTGCGGAGGGCGGGCCCAGGCAGGGCAAGCCGAGGGGGTCCTGGAGGTGGGCGCACCCCGCTTCCCTTCTGGGGTCCACCCTGGCCTGCCTGGGAACGGCAGGGTTGCTTGGCCGCTCGCAGGGCGCGGGCTTCGTGGCAGGTCATCCGGCGCGGGGAAGGCCCCCGTGTTCCCGAGCAAGGGCGTGGGGGCGTCGGGATTTGAATCCAAGCCCGTCAGTCCCCAGATCTTGCTTGAATCATGAGCCTGTGCCACTGCCTAAGGGGAGAGGGGAGGGGGCCGCTCCCAAAGGAACCCCAAGAAAGCAAGGGGGAGGCGAGGCGGGAAGAGGCAGGGTGAGAAAACGACACCTCGGGAGGAGCTGGGGTGCGGCGAGGGGTGTCCCCCGACTGGGGGTTCCCACGTTTTAAGCCTCGCTCTACGCTTGTCCACGTGTTGACAGGTTCAAGTCTCCGGGCCAGCCGCGAAGGCCGGCGGGGTCCTCACCGTCATCGTTTTATAAACAGCAGTGAGGCACAGAGGGGTTAAGAAATAGGTCAAGTTCACGGAGACAGAAAGGAGCTTAGACGTACCAGGCCTGGGGTCAAGGCTGACCAAGTGCAGAGTTTCTCTTTGGGGTGAGGGAGGTGTTTTGGCCGTGGCCGGTGGTGACGGCAGCACAACCAAATGTGAATATAATTCACGCCCCTGAATTGTGTACTTGCAAGCGGTTCCAATGGGACGTTTTAGCTCGTGTGTCCGTCACCACAATAAAAATTAAAACGAAAACACAGACCCCGGAATCGTACATCAAGAATCAACTATGGACTTTAAGTAATAATAAAATTCTAGTAATGTTTCGTCAATTGTAACAGAGGTGTCACACCTGCAAAATGTTGTTAAAAGGAACAGCTGTGGGGGGCTGGGGAGCATATGGGAACTGTCCTTTCTGCATGGTTTTTTCCCCTGTACATCTACAACAGCTCTAAAAAATAAAGTCTATAAAAAAAAAAGAAGTATGCCCAAGGTCATTGTCACTGAGCCAACAAGTGACGCAGCAGGGATTCAAGTCAGGCAGTCTGGCTCCAGAGCGGGGACCCTGAGCCTCTCGGCCACACCGCCCCCTTCCTGCCTCAGCCCAGGGAAAGAGTCGGGCTGGGTGGGTGGGCACCGGGTGAGGAATTGGGACGGGAGCAGGTGTGTGGGTGCACGCCGAGCGAAAAGTGGCTCCCGGAAAACCTGTGGCTCCCAGAGCCCCACAAGTGCCCCCGCCCCCTCCCACTGCGTCTCGAGCCTTTCTAGAGGCTGCCGGCTAGGTCTCCTTTCAGGAGCACCGGGAACGCGCCAGGCGCTGAGATCACCTGCGGGCCCCGGGCCAGCCGGCTGTTGAGGAAGCAGGCCTGTGTGCCCCCCTTGCACCTGCGTCTGATGGGAAATCGGGGGCCAGAGGAGCAGCTCAGGAAAGAACCTGTGCTGGGGAGCTGCCCGGCACCAGGTGCGTGGGTGAGCGGCCCCACCTCACCCCTCTGACAAAGGGGAGGCCCCGTGAGTCAGCAGCCGGGGCGCTGCCCCGCCCGTCCAGCCCGCCCGCCAGCACCTGCCCTGCCACTACCTGCTCACCCCGCCGGCCATTACTCACCTGTCTCGTATTTGCTCCCCTCCCTGAGTCTGCCCTGGGCTCGTCCTGGGACCCGGCCCGCTATGACCCATTACATCATGAAAGGCCCACACATCAGTGGGTTGAAACGCCTGAGCAAGAAAAACCCAGCAGCAGCCACAGTTGACAGTCCAACTTGAAAAGAGAACCAGAATCACTTTTTGGCACGCTGGGGAGTTTTGCTTCCGGTAGCTTTCATGCTGGAGGTTCTCTTTCTGCAAAGAAGTTGGGGAGCTATTTATACACCGGAGCTACCGAGAGGGGCCATGTCTAGATTGCTAGCATTTCTGTTTTCCTGTACAAAGTTTGAGCAATTGCAGACGGAGAAATGGAAAATTCTCTGCCGTCAGAATACCAGTGCCGATACCAACAAATGATTTTTTCCAATGCAGACTGACTTAAAGGTGAAGCAGTTTGAGATACAGAAAGGTCCTGAAACCTGGAGGATGAAAGAAAGAATCAGCGGCTGAGGTGCATCTGTTTACAGTAGTTGGCTAAGGGCAGGGTTGCTGTGTCCTGCTGCATAGGTTGTACACTGCACAACTCCAACGGGTGTTATTCACAGAGACAACAACATGAAGGATGACCCCTGGAGTTTTGTCAAATGATACCTCTGGCTAAGGGCTTTTCCAACCCCATAGTGAGGGACGTGTGCAAAGATGACACTGGAACAAAACAGTGAGTATTATTTACAGTTTGTCTGTATATCTATACATGCTTACTTTAGCTGTTGATCATTCTGCATGTATAATTCACTCATGTGGACTCTGTCATTTAAAAATGGTTTCTCAGGAAATTAATTTTAGTAATAGGAAGTTGCTAAAAATGTGCAGGGAGACCCCACGTACCCTTCACAGAGTCTTCCCCAACAGTAAAATCCTACGTAACTAGAATACAGTAGTAAAACCAGAAAATTAACAGCAGTACGATCTAAGGAGCTTATGTAAGTATTGTCATTTTTACATGTACTCAGTGTGTGTGTGTGTGTGTGTGGCTCTGTGCAGTTTCCTCACATGCAGAGAGTGGTGTGTCCTCCACAGTGAGATGCAGAACTCTGCTACTCCTCCGGGATCTCTTCACGGGCTTCCACCTCCTTCTACCCCTAACCATAGAAACCCCAGATCTAGTTCCATCTCTATACTTTTTAAAATTTAATTTTATTTATTTATTCCCACCCCTTCCCCGCTGCTTGCTTGCTGTCTGCCTTCCGTCCATTCGTTGCGTGTTCTTCTGTGTCTGCTTATCTCCCTTTGTTGTGGGTGGCGCGGGCTGTCAGCTCTCTGCCGGTGTGGGCCAACTTGCCTTCACAAGGAGGCCCCAGGACACGAACCCAGGGCCTCCCAAATGGTAGACGGGAGCCCAATTGATTGAGCCATAGCCGCTTCCCTCCATCTCTATACTTTTGCTACTTCAAGGAAGCTACTTAAATGGAAAGTCAGTCTTTGTGTTTTATTTTTTGTTTTTCCAACCAAACACTCCTCCTCCCATTCCCTAGCCACCATGAATTGACTTTCTATCTCAAGAGAATTCGCTATTTCTAGTCCACCTTTATGAAGGACATCATACAACATTGGTCCTCGTGTGCCTTGCTTATTGCACAGAGAATAACACTTTCTTTTCTTTTTTTAAATTTTTTATTTCTCCCCCCACCCTGTTCCCCCCATTGGCTGCTCTCTGATTCCACTTGTCTTCTCATTAGCAGCTCCAGGAACCAATCCTGGGACCTTCCGGAGTGGAGAGAGGCGCTTACTCTCTTGTGCCACCTCAATTCCCTGTTCTGCTACGTCTTCTTATTTTCTCTCCTCTGTGTCTCTTGCTGTACTATCTTGCTGTGCCAGCTCTCCTTGTCGGCTGGCACTCCTGCGCGGGGAAGCTTTCCTGCACTGGGTAGCCCTCCCACACTGGGCGGCACTCCTGCACGGGGTGGCATTCCCATGTGGGCCAGCTCGCCCTCACCAGAAGGCCCTGGGCTGTGAGCCCTGGACCTCCTACATGGTAGATGGAAGCCCAATTGCTTGAGCCACATCCGTTTCCCAGAGAATAACATTTTCAAGGTTATTCTGTGTTGCAGCGTGCCTCAGAACTTCATTCTTTCATCTGGCCAAATAACATCGTATTGTGTCTACCACATTTTGTTTTACCCCGTCATTTGTTGATGGACACTTGGCTGTTTCCTCCTTTTGGCTATAAACGTTTGTGTAGAACTGAGTGTTTGAGGTGCTGTTTTTACTTTCTTTGGGAATATACCTAGAAGCGGAATTGTTGGGTCATATGGGAATTCAGTGTTCAGCATTCTGTGGACCTGCCATATCACATGCCCCGGTGGCTGCGGCATTCTCCATTTCCACCAACAGTGCACTAGCATTTCAATTTCTCCACATCCTCTCCGGCATTCAGCCCTTCTAAAACTAATTCTTTCCCTGCAAAGTTCCATACGAGCTAAAGATTTCCATGGAAATCTTACCATTTCCATGGTAATCCCAAGGAGAATCTGGTGGCTGGAGAGGGGCAGGGCAGGCAACAAGAGAAGTATTTGTTTTTCTTAAGCACTTACTACATCCAGGCACTTTTCTAAGGTTTCACGTGGACGTCCTGCAGAATGGAGCCCGTGAAAGGCAGCTTCCCTCTGGGCTTCTCCTCGCACCCCATCCAATCGGGGTCTGGCTACCGATAGAGCTAGACTCGAACCACAGGCACTCTGGCCACCGAGGGCTCCAGTTTGTTTGGCCCTCCCCTGGACGTCGGCCAAGCCCTGGCTGTGCAGGAAGCTGAATTCTACTTCTTCGCCGCCCCCAGAGCTCCAGCAGCTCAGCCCAAATGCCTCCTGGGAGCGAGAGGCTTGCGGCCTTGGCCGTGGGCGTCATTCCTGCAGCCACCGCGCCTGACTCCGGTTCTCGCCCCTGAAGACGTGGAGAGAAACACACACGCTGCGATGGGTGCTCTCTGCATTTTCGGGAATTGCAGATGAGTGCAGAGGAACCCGCTTTCCTAAATCCCCCGCTGGATATGCGATGAAGGAAATTCCCCTCTTGAGGTTACTGAGACTGAGTGGCTGGTGAGGCCAGGTCTCCGGTGACATAACGAAACAGGCCAATTATCTGGGAACTTTGAGCCAAATTGCCACAGACATACACTGGGGGGATGTAGACCCAGGGATGGATCATTCAGGCATTGGTGAGTCGTTCTATCTAGAGAGCTGTGAAAGTTAGGGGCGGTCCGATGAGCTAGGGGCGGTCTCACCCGAAGAAAAGGCATAAACTAAAGGATGCTTTATTTAGAACCTTGGCTGCACCTTGAGTTTGCAAAGTTTCTCTTCTTCCATTTGTCCAAGGACCTGACCTGATGCAGAGAAGATACAATCTGGGTGTTTCAATGGTGCCTGGTGTAGCAGTTTGATATGGTTATGAATTCCAAAAATAGATATTGGATTATGCTTGTGATCTGATCTGTACCTGGGCCTGATTGAGTTATGATTAGGGCATTGAGTCCCCGCCCCCTGGTGGGTAGGGACTCACAGATAAAAGGCATGGCAAAGGGCAGAGTTGAGGGTTTCTGATGTTAGAATTTTGATGTTGGAGTTTGATGCTGAAGACTTTAGCTGGAGTCCCGGCAAGTGAACTCACAGAGGAAAGAGAAGCCAGCCCCAGGAAGAGAGGAACCTTGAAGCCAGAGAAAAGCAAGCCCCAGGAACGTAGGAACCCAGGAAGCCTGAACCCTCGCAGACGTTGGCAGCCGTCTTGCTCCAAACAGACTTTGGTGAGGGAAGTAACTTATGCTTTATGGCCTGGTATCTGTAAGCTCCTACCCCAAATAAATACCCTTTATAAAAACCAACCAATTCCTGGTATTTTGCATCAGCACCCCTTTGGCTAATACACCTGGACATCATTTAATTTAATCACACTACAGTTATTCTTCAGGTGCAATCCTCTGGTATTATATTCTAGGAGTGGACTTGGCTTGAGTATTTACGACCAGTTTAAGAGTTGGACACCTGTCACTGTTTGATGAGCTTTGAGGCCAAGCACCTCATGTTGTAGAACATGTGTCCTTTATTTATTAAAGCAAAAAATATTGACTGGGTTGTGACTGATTGTGTGGGTTAGGAAAATCAGAGGCCCTCTCGGAATGACAGCCGCAAGTATTTGTCATTTAACCAGGCTTTCTAGGTTAGACCTTGAGACCCATAACGTCAGAAGTGAAAAAGAAAAGGTCATCCATAGACAGTGTGATCACAGTTCTTTGTTCCCCAGTAGACTGGGGGCATCTGAGCTCATGTAAGCTCATGTAAGGAGAGAAGCAAGGCATTGTTTCATTGTCACCGATGCCACTCAAAACTATGTGATTAGACTTAAATTCCCCCAAAATGGTAGGTACTTTGGTCGTAAACACTTTAGAAATTCACCGGAGACTTCCTAAATCTTCATTCTTCATTATTTGCCTTGGAAACTCCCTCTCTTTTTTGGGTCATTCTCCATTATGGTTAAAACTTAAAAGTTCTTCAAGTTTTTCAAGAATCTAAAAATGGATCTTTTAGGTAGATGCCTTTTATAGTGATTCCAATCCAAAGCAAACAAGATTAAAGCAAGGTCCCAAGTCCTTTGATTCTGAATAAAATATGGGAACATTTTGTTTTCAAATGAGGGCAACGTGATGCAATGGCAATGTGATTTTTTTTTAGCCTTTTCCTTAGACAGAAGTCCTTACATTTATTCCACCAGACTCACCAGCCGTCCTTTTCTTTTTGCATCAAGTATCCTTTTCCTGGGAGGCACATGATAGGCTCCTGCAATCCTGCAATCCAAAAAGCTCTGAAATCCAAAAGCATTTTGGTAAATTTGACACCCAAACTCCTTTGGCAGCAAAATCTGCCCCGAACTGACTTGAGGCCAGGCCATTGATAGTCTTTATTTATCTCACTTACATATGGTATAGGCACCAGATTATCTTCTAAAAATCTGCAACGTTCTGAATTCCACAACACATCTGGCCCCAGGGGTTTGGGATAAAAGGTGGCAGACCAGGAGCATAAGCTTTTCTTTTCTTGCTCCAAAGCATCATGTGACTTTTCTGAGCGGGGATGTGATGGAAGCAGGTGGCCCCACTTGCCAGATTTTCAGCCCCTGGTAACCAAGCCGAAGGCGGCGTGAGCCCAGGTCAAGCCTCGGTGACACTTCCCCCGCCTGGTCCCAGCACAGGCAGCCGGGCCTAGGGCCGAAGGGGCCCAGGGGTGACCCCCGTGTCCCCGACTCCTCACGGAGGGTGAGGGGTGGCGAGCGCTTGGCCCGTCCCTGCGGAGGCTGGCCCTGGAGGGTGTGAGCGCCTTACCGGGACTCCACCGAGTCACGGCTCATTCATTTTCTCATCCAGTCATTCATTCAATGAACCTTTCTTGTGCACCTTTTGTGATCTTGGTCTATTTTATTGAGATCCTCGTACGTAGTGAGAGAGAGAGAGAATCGGTGTTTCCCAAACAGCGTTTCTAGAATCCAAGAGATGTTAATGGGTGTTAGAGGAAAAAGAGCTCCCTGCTCAGGTAAGTCTGGGCCATGGGGAATTAAGCAGAGCTAAACTGCTTTCTCCACAGCGGAACTGTTTCGAGTCCTTCATCAAGAGAAATGCAGCTCAAATGTCCGAAGGCGGCATCTGTGTGGACCAAGGAATGCTGGTCCTACCCACGCCACTCCCAGCCCTGCGCAGCTCAGGAGGCTTTTGCCCCTGCCCTGCTGTTTTTGCTGTCTGAGTCCATTCGCTGTGTGATCTTCTGTATCTATCTCTTTTTGTCTTCTCTTCTCATCTTTTCTCTTCTAGGATTCACCGGGATTCGATCCTGCAGACCTCTGATGTGGAGAGAGGTTCCCCGTCACTTGCGCCACCTCAGTTCCCGGTCTCTGCTGTGCTTGACCTTGACTCTCCCCTTCGTCTCCCTTTGGTTGTGTCGTCATCTTGCTGCGTGACTCACTTGCACGGGCGCCACGCTTTCTCTTTTCCTTTTTCCCCAGGAGGCCCCAGGGATGGAACCAGGGTCCTCCCATATGGTAGGTGGAGGCCTGTCACTTGAGCCACATCCGCTTCCCTCAGGGGACTTCTGTATCCTCCCAGCCTATAGCCACTGTGCAAAATGTGCAAAGTGACGACGGGGAATGACTCAATGAAGCACCAGGGGAAATTTCCACGAAGCTCCCTCTCTGCATTTGCAGGGGCTGCCTGGTCTCTTGTTGCTCCTCCAGGTACTCAGAAAAAAATAGAAAAATACAAGTGGCCCCTTAGACTGGGGTAGTGCAGGAAAGGCACCCGCGGGCCCATCCAGCCGTGGGGAGTTACAGGCCCACGAGAGCAGCTTCCAACTGAATCTCCCTGAACTTCCCTCTTTTTTAAAGGATTTTATTTATTTATTGCCACCCCCTTGTTGTTTGCTCTCACTGTCTACTCTTTTGTGTCTGCTCATCCTCTTTTTAAGAGACACCTGAATCAAACCCGGGACCTCCCATGTGGGACGGAGGGGCCCAATCACTTGAGCCACATCCTCTCCCTGCCTATTGTGTCTTTTCATCATGTCTCCTCGTTGCCTCAGCTTCCCGTCTGGGTCATCTTCTTTAGGAGGCTCTGGGAACCGAACCCAGGACCTTCTCTGTGGAAGGCGGGTGCTCAACTGCTTGAGTCACATCTGCTCCCCTCTCTGAATTTCTCTTATTCCTTCAACTGCTCGCCTTCTGTAGTCTTGTGCTATGGATGGTAAAGAGTGTGATTGTCCCCTGATCTGGCAGCAATTTTTTTTATTACAAATTTTGCTTTACTTGGATATCTATAATGTATACCAATGAAACACATTACAAGTTCCCATCCTTACATAATAGCAATGAGGCATCTTCCCAACTTGTTCACTACAATACAACAACATTTTACACAATGTGACAATCAAAGTAAGAAGTAGCTTATTATGACAATCACAATATGTTTAATATAAAAATGGTTTACATGATTCTTCCGAATTTAAATAAAATCTCATTAATATTAAACAAAATTGAAAACTCAGGCCCCTTGTTGCATTAGCCACACTGCAAATGCTCCTACGTGACTAGCAGCTACCATATTGGATCAGGCAGCCTCTGCGGGGAAGGCCAGCAGCCCTCTTGGGCAGTTAGGCTAGCGCAAATTGACTAAAGAAAGTAGGAAATTTGTTCAGAAAACCCAAGCCTGGTAGCATTTTGACAGCCCAGATTTCTCAGGATCCGAGAATATATGGGGGCCAGGGTAGATCCATTTGCATGGCTGGTCTTGCAGAGGAGATAAGTTCTCTCCCACGAAAAACCAACCAACACGCTCTGTGCTCCAGGATGCTATTTTAAAGCACTGTTCTCTAAAGTTAGAGCGTTACCTTCACCTTCGGGAACTCAGTACCACTTTATGACTGTTTCACTGGACAATTTTGTGCTGGGGATAGCCTTGATGTAAAATGGAGGTGGACTGAAGTTTTTCTTGCTTGCTTTCTGAAATAATGATTTGAGTTCAATTTGTGACTTGAACTTGGGTTCTTTTCCGGTGTGTGGTTGTCGCCGTGGTTATAATTATTATTTCTGCCATCCACTTACTGTCTGATAGGAATGATGTCACTTTCTCATTTGACTTCATTTGTGTTTTGGTTTCCCCAGAGGAAAATAGGAACTTTTGAGCATTAAGGAAGAAACACCTGTTCAATAGGGAATACTCTTGGACTGGAACGCTGTAGGTTTTAGGAGATGGCTATATTTTTCTACGTGAGTGCTGCAGTGTGTGTTCAACAAAACAGACGACAATTTAAGACTGAGGCCCCGTGAGAGGCGGGCTTCATGCCTTCTTATCCACTGTATCCCTGGCACCCACGGCACGGCCTGGTCAGAGTGGCATTCAGTATTTGTTGGATGCGTAAATGATTGATTAGCATCCATTGGCAGGAAGGAGAGAAATAAGCGAGAGAGGGATGGAAGGAAGGAAGGAAGGAAGGAAGGAAGGAAGGAAGGAAGGAAGGAAGGGAGGGAGGGAGAGAGGGAGGGAAGGAAGGAAGAAAGGAGAGAGGGACAGAGGGAAGGAAGGAAGGAGAGAGGGAGGGAGGGAGAGAAGGAAGGGAGGAAGGAAAAAAGGAGGGAGGGAGGGAAGGAAGGGAGGCAGGAAGGAAGGAACAGGGAGGGAGGGAGGGAAGCCATCTTCTGAACTAGCAGGGAGCAGAACATCTCCAAGATATGTGCAAATTGTTTCCCTTCCCAATTCTTTCCAAACACATCTTTAAATATTTCAAATTTGCTTACATGTGTCTTTCCCCTCGTAGTGAGTGAGTGAATCATCTCGCTGATCAGGGCTTTCAAACTAATACGAGGGAGTGTGGTTCCTGACTTTTTTCACAGAACGCACATTTCCCCTTTTGCTCTTCATGCCACGGCAGAGCTTGTGTCCTGCGGTAGCAGGGTCAGTCCACGTTTGGCCCGAGTGCTAGCTGGCCAGAGCTCCAGGCTCCTGGTAGTTCAATGACTCGATCCCATCAAAACCACCTATGCAAACCCTCAGCGCAGCAGGTGCTTTTCTTCCCTGACTGTGGAGAGGTCGCTGCACCCTGGACCTTTCTCCTCTCCCCTCCCCATTCTCCTTCTCCCCACGGACTGGGGCCCACGGGGCCAGGGCCCTGAGCTGGGCTGGGAGCCAGGAGACCAGCTGGGAGTTCCAGTGCGGCCACTCGTCCATCATGTGGTCCTGGGCAAATCGCTCAGCTTTTCCAGCCTTAAATTACCCCCACGGGCTGCGCTAAGGATGAAAGGCGCTCCTTGTGGAATGCGTGGCTTTTTCCCTCCTAGAATGCTAGGCGAGGCTCAGAGCAGCCCAGCATGAGGTCTGGGCTGTGGCCACAAGCTCCCGGGGTTCCCAGTATTGGGCGAGCAGGCCCTCAGTTTGGAAAGAGTTTAGCTCCAAAAGCCTAAAGGTACACTTTCCACAACTCCTGCTCTTCCTTTTTTTCTTTTTTTTTAAAGGGCAATACCACCTAGGAGCCTTTTGATTGATGCATAAAAATAATAATTTTTCTATTGCTGTTGCCTGTAAAGTCTTGGTAATGGATGGTGGTGATGGTAGCACAATATCGTGAAGGTAATTAGCAGCACTGAATTATATATGTGAATGTGGTCAAAAGGGAAATTTTAGGCCATATGTGTGTTACTAGAATAAAAATTAAAAGACAAAAGACAGGACTGTACAACACAGTGAACCCTATTGTACATGATGGTCTAATGTACATCTAGTAATTGTAATACTACAGCATTAAAAATGTTCTTTCATAAATTATAACAAATGTTCCACACTAATGTAAGGTGATAATAATAGGGTAGTATATGGAAACTCTGTATTTTATTTATTTTCTGTGTGATAGCTCTGTAAATGTATACCATCTCTAAAAATTACTAATAAAAAATTAAAATAATTTTTTAACAATCCCAAACCCTTTAGATGGTGAGTCAAAGGTCTGGGTCCTGAACTTGACTCTGAACTGACTTATTATGATTATTTTTTAAGATTTATTTATTTTATTTATTTCTCCCCCACCCCGTCTGCTCTCTGTATCCATTCGCTGTGTATTCTTCTGTGTCTGCTTGCATTCTTGTCGGTGGTACCGGGAATCTGTGTTTCTTTTTGTTGTGCCATCTTGCTGCGTCAGCTCTCTGTGTGTGGGGCGCCACTCCTGGGTAGACTGTGCTTTTCATGCGGGGTGGCTCCCCTTGAGGGGTGCACTCCTTGCGTGTGGGGGTCCCCTACATGTGGGACACCCCTGCGAGGCACAGCACTCCTTGTGAGCGGCAGCACTGCGTGTGGGCCAGCTCACCACATGGGCCAGGAGGCCCCGGGTTTGAACCCTGGATCTCCCATATGGTAGGCGGATGCTCTATTAGTTGAACCAAATCTGCTTCCCTGAGTTGACTTATGTTAGCTTAAATGATCTGCGTTGCAGTTTCCCTGTCTGCCAAGTTCAAGAATTGGACCACCGTTTCATCTTCAACGAGTTCTTGCACTTTCTCTAAGCACTTTCTGTTTAAAATACATAATGCACGATAACTGTATGAAGTAGGTACAATTGCAATTCCCATTTTACAGAAGAAGAAACCGAGGTTCAGAGAGGGCCAGCAACTCGTTCACACTCACACAGGTAGGAAGCAGCAGGGCTGTATTTGGGCCCATCAGCCTGCAGTCAAAGCCCAGCCAGGTAAGGGCTCTGACTTCTCAGGTTCGTGGTGCTCTCAGTTTGCTGCCTTTAAGATGTTTGAAAAGAACAAAGCCCCTCCACCAGCGCTTTTCAGCCTTCTGGATGGACTTGACCGAGCAGGTGCCTGGGAATGGCGGTGGGCTGTTCCTCGCCTGGTCTAGCAGCCTGGTGGAGGCCAGTTTCCCATCGAAGGCCCTGTCAGTGGACCTATGGGGCAGGGCACAAGGGCAGCATTCTGTCTTCCGGACGCAGTGTTTACCTCTGACCGTAGGAATGGGCACACGTTAGAGAAAGACAGACAGACAAGACTCATGTGGATCTGCCGCTGCCCATCCCGCCCTCCCCGCAGATGTTCAGTGGGCACCTTTGTGGTTCCAGTGCTGCTGGCAAGACAAAGCGCTGACGTTTTTAAAAACAGCCCCCAGACATTTCCATGCACCCTGGACACGTGCCCTGTATAACTCCCTGTCAACCATATGTCCCCTGTCAATAACATCCCATACCAGTATTCCTCTGCTGCCATTGTTGAACCACTCTGTGATCCAGAACTTCCTGAAAAGTGAAGCCCAGTATAATGCCAGGTTCCCTTAACTGTAAATGGAATATAGCAATGAGTTTAAAGGTTAGATATAGAATACATATTGATTTGGAAAAATTCTACATTCTATCTTTTTCTTTTCTTTTTTCCTAATTATTAAGCTTCTCTTCACAAGAGCTATAGATCACAGTAATTCATATATACAATATACAGTACTCCCACATATCCAGTATAAAACCTTTTCCCTTCCACAGCAATAATCTTTTAACATATTCATACCATATTTACTGAAACTGATGTACAGATATTGAGACAATAGCTTTCAAACAAGGTAACATTTGTGTTTAAATTGTGGTTTATACTTTAAGCTATACAATTTTCTAAATTTTTAGTTATCCTATGTTTTACATTATGATTTACATTATTAGTCTGTCGGCCCCTATATGTTTTTGGTGTAATATTACATGTTTTATATCCATCCTTGTGTACTCTTGTGAAACACTTCTTTTACCCTCACACTTACGTTGGTTCCATCTATTCAATATCTATTTCCCCCTCCCCTTGGGGCCCACAGTGACAGTCAATCTTCATTGCTTGAAGGGCTATGTTCAGAGATACTTGCAACAGTGTTGAGGGCTTGACTTGCTCAACTGCCCTAATGCCCTGGGAGCCACCATTTCTCTTGAGAGATACAGTTCCCTCTATTTGATGGCATCAGTCCTCCCCAGGATGTGGGTCTACCTTCACTCTCATTATATGGGTCTCTACCCAATGGTATAACCCACTCTGGCAAAATGAGCATTCACATATTCCCTAAGAGTCTGTCCTACATCAGATTATCCCCTTTAAGTATCTTAAACAGGTAACTTTCCTAATTATATTTTGAAAAGGTTTTCTCAGCATTATACTCTCAACCAATACCTGATAATTTCTTATGTTTGTATGTTGCCCCACCCTCCCCCCAATTTCTTGGGCAATATTACCCATCCGCCCATCCCTAGTCCCCCTCAAGCCCACAAAGCCCCACCCAAAGGAAACAATTAAAAACAACAGCTGGGGGGGTGCTGGGTTCCTGGCCGGGGGGGCTCTGTCGTGGTCCTAGGGGAGCAGCGGCAGTCCCCCAGGTGAAACGGCAAGGACCAGGAAGGAATGAGGGTCCAACAGTGAGCCCCTGATACTAATGACTATGCTTGTGAGCCTATACACCTGAAATAAGAACAAGGCCTAGAGCAGCACTGTGCCTAAGAGTTCCCTCCTGACAGCCTCTGTGTTACTCAAATGTGGCCAGTCTCGAAGCCAAACTCAGCATGTAAATGCACTGCCTTCCCCCCAGTGTGGGACAAGACACCTGGGGATGATCCTCCCTGGCACCGAGGGATCACTACCAAGTACCAGCTGATGATGTAACTAGAAAATGACCTTGAATAAAAGGTTCAATGTGGACCAGCAGAATATCCCTGTCTACATATAATAACAGGAATTAAAAATGCTTTTTGATCTAAATTAAGGGGGAAATGGAAAGGACAAATGAGTTTATATGGCTATGAGTCTCTAAAAAAGAGTCTGGAGGTTGTCAGAAGGATTGCCCTTATGCACAACTGAGCAGAGTCTCAGAGACAGATAAAGCAGATACAACCCCAGGTATTGGTTCTTCTGAGGGCTAAAGAGACCCACAGGTTTTATGGTCATGGCAGATGGAGTTCACTGCCATGTCAGTTGGCCCTTCTTTGGAGTTGGTGTTTCTGCATGATGGAGCTGGACTCAGATGTGATCTCTTTTCACAAGCCTTCCCTGTTACTTTACTGGAATTGTAGTTGGTGCTGGGGTTTAAGATATATCTAGGGGATCTGAATCTCTGGACTGACAATATGATAGCCAGGCCTGAGCCTCAACAGACTTCAGCTCCTACACTCTGATTTATTGGACTTACTCCACTCAGCTAACATGGAGTTGAAGACTGTCAACCACCACACCATGGAGCCTAGAGTGCCTACAACTGAAAGCAGGAGGATTGCATCCAGTATCCATGTGGAATCTAAACCCCCTCTTGACATAGATGTGCAATGGACACAACCAAGCCAAGGTTCACAGGAAGGAGGAATACAGTAAGGATTAGAGTGGACTTACTGATATCCTATTCATGAAATATTGTGGTTAGTAATCGAGAAAAAGTGGCATTGGTGTGGAAAAAGTGGCCATGGTGGCTGTTGGGTGCGGGGAATGGGAGGAAGAGATGAGATGTGGAGGCATTTTCGGGACTTGGAGTTGTCCTGAGTGGTGCTGCAGAGACAATTACCAGACATTAGATCCTCCCAGGGCCCACTGGATGGAACGTGGGAGAGTGTGGGCTATGGTGTGGACCACAGGCCATGAGGTGCAGCGATGCCCAGAGATGTACTCACCAGATGCAATGGATGTGTCATGATGACGGGGGGAGAGTGTGGCTGTGGGGGGAGTGGTGGGGTGGGGTCGGTGGGGGTGAATGGGGACCTCATATTTTTTTAATGTAATATTTTCTTAAAATGAATTAAAAAATAAAATAAAATGTTATTTACGTAAAAAACAAACAAACAAAAAACAGCCCCCAGGAAACCTCCCAAAGCTGTGCTGTTGGGACGCGGGTAGCTGGACGCTTTGAGGCCGGAGGGCCCTGTTTTCCGAGGTGTGTGCTCTGAGGACAGCCCCGAGCGCCGGGCGCGCTTCTGGCTCAGGAGACACGGGGCACGGTGATGAGGGCGACCCTCGGGTGACAACCCCTGCGCCGTCGTCCTGTCCCCGTGCAGCCCCCGCCCCCTCCCCCGCGCTCCCCTCTTCCTTCCTCGCTGGGTCCCCAGGCTCACGGTGTCACGGTGACAAGGCAGCCCCCCCCACCCCAGGGTTTCCCTGGAGGTCGGGACCGCCCCCCCACCCCATCGGGGCCTGGGTTTCTCCAGTTACAACAGAAACCACCCGGAGAAAAGCCCAGAGGGGAAATGGGTCCCGAGGGGGCGTGCGCCCCCGGAGGAGCCGCAGACCCCGCCAGGCCCCCTGCGCGGCCCGGGCAGCGCCGTCCTCGCCGCCCCTCCAGCGCCCGGGGAGTTTTTCTGGGGGCTGCTTCGCTTTTTGTTCTCAGGCCAAGGGGCATACTTTCCGTAGCCCTCCCCGCCTGTCTGAGCGCAGGCCACCGTGCGGCGATGTCCATCCACCCCCAGTGAGGCAGCGGGAGGTGGGGAGCGGAGGAGGGCGCCAGGGGGACGCAGGGGCGCTCAGGGGCCCCCCGGGCAGGGGCGCTGCCGCCCGAGCCCCGCTCCGCGCCCGGAAGAGCCTGGCCCTGTGCCGGGCTGGGGTCCGGCGGGGTGACACCCCAATCTCCTTCCGCAGGGTCACTTCCTTCGCGTAATGGCCGGGCCCGGGTTCTAGAACTCCCGGCACCCAGGATAAGGGCAGCTTATTCTGACTTCGCATCGGCCTGCACGCGTCGGCCTCCCCCGGGGGCAGGACTGCTGGCTCCAGGCTTGGCTCCTGCTGTGGGCGCTCGGTGTCCCTGTGCGTGCAGTGGGTTGATGAGGATGATGATGAGCCGAGGATGAAGACCAGCGGCATCTAACAGTCAGCGGGTGCCCGCTGCGCACCAGGTCTGTGAGGGGCCTCCCGTTGGGTTTTTTCACTTAATCTTCACGACAACCCCACGGAGTCCATTTCTAACCTTATTTGACATGAGAGGAGAGTTTCCTTTCCTTCTTTTTGGTCTGCTATTTGGCTTTCAATCCCCATGTCTCCTTATGTCTTTCATTGATTGACTCATTCTCTCGTGCATTTAGCCATCTCATTTAACCAAGAAAATATAGAGCATCTGCTGGTACCGGGCACTGTAGCCAGGGACCAGCCAGGCGTCCTTGCTGCCCTCAGAGGCCCGCTGGCTAGTGAGGAAGACGGGCCAGTAGATCAGCAGGTCCAACAGAGTGTGGCCACAGCTTCCAAGCACACTGCACCCTCGCCAGCCTCCCCCACTTAAACAGGTGGGGAGCCCCATTATCCACAGTACCTCACATCCTAGGAAACTCTGGTCCAGCCTGAAGGTAGAACATAATTTAATAAAGGATTAACTGAGTTAAAATAAAAAATAATAATAATTAAAAGCTGGACCAGGGAAGCAGATTTGGCTCAACTGATAGAGCGTCCGCCTACCACATGGGAGAAGCTGGACCAGGGAAACAGATTTGGCTCAACTGATAGAGCGTCCGCCTACCACATGGGAGGGCCACAGTTCAAACCCAGGGGCTCCTGACCCGTGTGGTGAACTGGCCCATGCAGTGCTGATGCATGCAAGGAGTGCCGTGGCATGCAGGGGTGTCCCCTGTGCAGGGGAGCCCCACGCACGAGGAGTGTGCCCCAAAAGGAGAGCTGCACACACGGAGAGCTGACGCAGCAAGATGATGCAACAAAAAGAGTCGCAGATTCCTGGTGCTGCTGACAAGAATACAAGTGAACACAGAAGAACACACAGTGAATGGACACAGAGAGCAGACAACTGGGGGAGGGGAGAGAAATAAATTAAAAAATAAATCTTAAAAAAAAAAAAGGAGGGGCTGTGCCAGCTGGCTTCTATTTTAGAGACAAGATCTCCCAGGGGCTGGCTATTGCAATAGGTAGCAGGGGGGCTACCCACAGGGCAGGGGACAGTCAGGAATCTGTTGTACAAATTCAGTGGAGCGAAGACAGATGATGGCAGCTCAGGACGGCGGTGGTGGAACTGGTGCGCGGGATCTTCTTTGCGACGTTTTCTAGACTGCAGTTAGTTTTCATGCTTTTAGTCTTGGAAAGTTCTTCTACTTTTTCTTGGACAGTTAGAGGCTCCTTCCAAACAATATCAGAAACACATGGGTCATCTTGTCCTCCAAATAAGAAAGGGTATAAAATTCTCAGAGAACGGGTGCTCGACACTGAGCAGAGCTCGGACCACATAGCCACAAAGAGTTAGTTAAGGGTCCGTGACCCTCGGAATCCAGTCTATTTGAGATGCAACAATGTGGGTGAACCCTGAAGATATGCCAAATATGGGATGATCAAATGGCTATGAAATAACCAGAAGGAGTAAATTCACAGTGAGGCAGGCTGGTAGATAGGGAATCCATAGACATCTGGGACCTGGTGGGGAGCCCACGTGGCCACAAGATGGCTGCGAGAACCCCCATTCTGAACGAGATTTCCTGCAGAATCAAGGAGAAGCCCTGGGTATTCTCCAGGGGCCTTATCATTGGGGCCGCCCGGGGGGGGATTGAGGGGTGGGGTGACCAGTCAAAACAGCCAGCAGCTGGGGCTCCTCCCCAGCCATTAGCAAAGGAATAATTAAATGTTCAATAAACGAAGTGGCCACAGGAGCTGCTGAGGGCAGGGAGAGGGAAGAAGAGATGAGAAGTGGGGGCATTTTCGGGACTTGGAGTTGTCCTAAATGATATTACAGGGACAGATGCAGGACATTATATATCCTGCCATAACCTACTGAATGTACTGGGGAAGAGTGTAAACTACAATGTAAACTATAATCCATGTGGTGCAGCAGGGCTCCAAAATGTATTCACCAAATGCAATGAATGTGCCGCGATGATGAAAGAGGTTGTTGATGTGGGAGGAGTGGGGTGAGGGGGGTGGGGGGTATATGGGGACCTCATATTTTTTAAATGTAACATTTAGGAAAAAATTAAGGGGAAAAAAAAAAAACCCAAGGTGGAAGCTAAATCTGGCCCTTTTTCCTTGACCTGTTCTAGCCATGATTTCCCCTTGTCTTTGCCTTTTTCTCCCCCACCCCACCTGGATCAGCATGCACGTAAACCTGGACATTTGTAATCTGTAATGGGAATTGTAGTCTGTAAATCAGCCCTCTTCATCCCTTTTCAGCCCCTTCCTCTTTGCCTGGGGCCCCTGATCTGTTATTTTCTCCCATTTCTCTTCTCTTCCTTCCTTAATAAATTACTGGCCTAACTAACTTGACTTGCTCTTAAAATTCATATTTTTGTAGCTTAGGCAAGAACCTAGAGTAAACCCAGCAACAATAGAGTCAGAAACTAGAATCTGGGCCACCAGGGCCCAGGGTGGCGTGTAGAGTTTCTATCTGGGGTCGTCATAAAGCTTTGGCAATGGGCGGCGGTGACGGTAGCACGACACTGGGACCTCGTTAACGGCCCTGAATTGCATATGTGAACATGGTTGAAAGGGGGACATGTTAGGTCATATGTGTCGCTAGAATAAAAATTAAAAGAAAAACAATAGGAACGAGAACGCTGTTATAAGCCATGGACTCTAGTTAATAGTGCGATGACAAAAAATGTTCTTTCATGCCTTGTAATCCACGTACTCTGCCAATACAAGGTGTTAATAGCAGGGAGGCGGGTGGAAACTCGGTATTTTTGTGCACGATTTTATTTTTACTGATAGCTTCCAGCTTCTGGAATAATAATAACAACACCAGTCATCATAATAAAAACCTGAAGGGGAAAATTCTATTCTAAAAAATGAAGCTGGAAGCCAGGCTTGAGCCCAGCCTCCGAGTTAAATGAAGCCGACAGAGCATTTGCTAAATGACCGTCTGTCCCCAGCAAGATCTCCTACCTCTGAGGGTGGGATGAAAAGACAAGACAGTGGGGTGTGATTCCTGCCCTCAGGACAAGGCAGCTGGAGTAGGAGACCGGCGCTGAGAGGGTGAATTACGCAGCGCAGGGAGAGGGGTTCCCTTAGTGGCTGGCAATAAAGTGAACGTTTACAGCGAGGAGGAGCCCGGCGGCCAGAGGGGTCCACTGGGAAGGCTCTGCAGGGTTTCGAAGGCAGGGCGGCCGGGAGAAAGCCCAGGGCATCGACGAGCCCTGCCGGCGAGTCCTGGGAAGGCTGGGGCGGCCTCCACTCGCTCCTGGAGCAGGCCAAGCTTTTGCAACGTCTGCAAGCCCAGAGGAGCCCCGGGTCTCTTTCCTGAAGCGAGGAGCTCAGCTTCCAGGCATGAGTCCCTGCCCCCCTCGCCCTGTGTTAACTCTCCCAGGCAGAGGGTTTGGCCAGAAGTGCCTCAACGCTCGGGCGTGTTTGCCCAGAGAAAGGGGCGGCGCGGGGCCGGCCTCCCTTCCGTGGGGGCCACTCTCCCCGTCCCCGTGGGAGCCACGTCT
Source organism: Dasypus novemcinctus (assembly GCF_030445035.2). Taxonomy (NCBI): domain Eukaryota; kingdom Metazoa; phylum Chordata; class Mammalia; order Cingulata; family Dasypodidae; genus Dasypus; species Dasypus novemcinctus. Next base: position 38,728,979 of record NC_080694.1, on the reverse strand, counting down.
GTCTTATGAGGCCACTCTAAAGGGAGGCGGCCGGGTCAGTTCCCCGGGAAATGTGCTGCCTCTGGGCAAGCCGCTGGGTTCCAGGAGGCATGGATGTCTTTCCCCCTATTTTGTTCACCCCAGCCCTGCACCAGTTCCCTCTGTCCCCAGCAGAATGGCCCAGGAGCTCCTGGAATTCCGCAGAGGGGACTTCTTCATCAGCTTGCAGGGATTTCCTGCAAGGGCCACTTGTCTCTTTCTAAGCAAAAAAAAAAACACCCCACTATAAATCCCTTGCATGTTAAATTGTTTCATTTTGCTTTTTAAAGCCAGTTTGGTTGGAGGGAGGATGCCCAACCTCACCGTAGATTAGAGCTGTGGAAAAGCTGGAATGGATGGGAGAGACCTGGAAACAACTCCTTAACGTGCAGGTCCTGGAGCACAGAAACAAAGGATCTCGGCTTGAAAGCGGTTCAGGACCCTCGCGGGTAAGTTTCCACTAACACAGACACGCCCTTCCTGAAAATCTCAGGGTTGTAGGAATTTGAGAAGAGCTCCGCTGTTGTAATAAAATTGGCTTCATTTGGTCCCCTTTCAAAACAAATTTAAAGGCACCAGAACCTCTGCTACTGACCTGTCTCTTTAAGTCTTGCATTAGTCAGGTTGGGTTGAGTTAAGCTCCTATAAACAAACAGCCCCTTTGCACATCCCTTTCTCGCTGTGTCCCTTGGGGTTTGGCTGGGGTTTTTTTTTTTTTCCTGCATGTCATCTTCCCTCCAGGGCTCAGGCTGCCCAAGCTGGCACTTCCCCCAGTGCTACTGGTTTCCAGGCCAGAGGAGAAAGATGCTACTTTTTCAAACTTCTTCCCAGATCCCTATTCCTTCCACTCACACTGCTTGGGCCTGGGCAGGACATAGGACCTTTTCTAACTTCAAGGGGATTGGGAAAGAGCAATCCCTCCCTGTGACCAGAAGGAAAACTGGAAATTTGGAGAGCAGCATTCATGACTTCCAGACTGTGCCATCTCTGTAGGGGAGGAGATGAAACTCTGGTGCAGGCTAAGAGACTGGAAGCTGGAAAGCCAGGGCTCTCCACTCAAGAGCTCATGCCCTTAGGCAAATCCTAACCTTCCAAGAGATATGGTTCCCTTATCCTTTAAACAGGGGGTTGGTGGGAGGGGCCAGGAGAACACAAAGGAGTGATTCTATCTGTGGACGCCCACAGGCGAGGAATGGCCGAATGAATCGAAAGAAGGCAGTGCCACTGAAAGTAAAATAGAAACTAAGGGCGATAAGTGTTATCTTAATGATGGACTAGCCCTCGGTCCAGTGATTTGTAACCCAGAGGTGATTCTCCCTGTGCAGCTGTGTTTATTAGGCTTAAGGTTGCTAGCAACAGAAAATCCAAAGTAGCCAGAGCTTCCCTATGATAGACCTGCATTTCTCTCTCAGATGAAAAGCCCAGAGCCTTGCTTCTCTGCCATCCTCCAGATGTCTTCCTGTTTCAGCCCGAGCTAGAGGCACACGCTCACGTACTAATACTTTATTGGGGGCTACAACCCCAGAAAGCCAGAAGGAGGGAGAAAAGGGAAGTAAGGTGGAGAAAGACAAAGGGGATGTGTTACCAGGCCAGTCACAGTTTTTAAGAAATGCAACCAATGGTTTATTCTCAAGCCCTGGCACAGTGAATGTGAGAAGAGGAAAGGTGAAGACTTTATCTGCCCGGCTCTGTCTCCCAGTGGTGAAAGTTTGCTTCATGGAGCATCATAACCCCACACTTGCAGGTGGTACTCTCTGCAAGCGAAAGCTCGATGGCAGGAAAGCAGCAGAACCCTCTGCAGCGTGAACCTACCCGTGAATGAGCGTGAGCCAGTGGCGCTCACCCAACGGGCCTGGCCTGGAACATCTGGTGAAGAATGCGTGGTGAGCAGATCCCCTGGTGTCTTGCGCCACAGAAGCAACAGGGAAGCTGTGGGGCAGAAGGTGGGAAGCTTGAAGCAATGTGCTCCCGGCTGTGCATGCAGGGAAGGTAAGGAACCAGCCCAGTCAAGCAGGTAAAATGTCACAGTACCATAACCCCTGCCACAAGATGGCATGGAACACTGTAAGTCTCCCTTCAACAAAAATTGAGATCCCTCTGTGGCTTACAAGAATGTGGTTGATTTCAGGCAATTCTTTCAGAGAACAGTTAGTGGCATGGGGCAGAAAATCATGGTTGAGCAAATTCTGGGAGGTACAGGAACTGACTCTGACACACACATTCCATAGACCAAAATGGCTGCTTGAGTGCCAGCCATCACGTCCACCTACTACTAACAAGGAAATGGAAAGGAAAGCTAAAGTGCATCTTCCTCATTTATGATCACTTCCCAAAAGTTGCACATGATGTACTTGCTGTGCTTCCCATGAGCCAGAGCACAGTCAAAGAACCGCACTTAAATGTTAAGTGTAGTTTTTATTCTGGGTGCTCAGCTAACAATTGGGAGGAAGGTAGCTCAGGAGACCGGGGCCAACTAGCAGTTTGTGCCATGGCAGCCAGGGTTGGGAACCCCAGACCTGGCACAACAGTGTCCAGTGTGTGTCCATATGACACATAAACACAAGTGGGAATGGAGAGAGAAGAAGGAAGGACAGCGGGAAGTGGTGAATGGTGGTGTCTGCGGGAAGACAGATTTAGAGGAAGAAGAATGGAGGAGGGGGGAAGTGAGAAAGGTGGGGGGTGTGAATGGGAAAGAGAGAGGGGCAAGCGAAGCCCCCTGCCTAGACGGGGCTCGTTTTGTTCTGTGGGAACCACCGATTCTGCAATGGGCAACAGGTGATGAGGTGCATGGTGGAGGGGCTTGGCCGGCACCCTCTATCCCGCTTCCGCCAAGGCTGCTCTGACCCCATATTACCCTCGACGTGCACCTCCTCATCCCCCCACTCCTCATAGCCCCTGGCCAGGGCGGATGCCCCCACGTGTCTATCGTCTGTTCCCCCGCTCCCCCCCACACACTTAGAATTAAGAAGTCAGATGTTTCCTTCAGGTTGCATGGCCTGGCATCCACCTGGCATCCCCCCGGCGCCGACCTCAAGATCTCCTGGGGCCCCCCTCAGCTCTGAAATGACCTCTCTGATCTAAGAAGCTTCTGGGAAAGAAAAAAAATAGGGTGCAGCCAGCGTGATAGGAAGGCCCCGAACCAAGCAGCCCGGCTTTTCCCGGGCGGGTCGGGTTGCCTGCCCGTGCCGGGACTTAATGGCCGCCTTGGCTCCGGATCGGTGGCCCTGGCCTCACCGCCTGCGACAGTCCTGAACGTAGGGTGAAGAGAAACTCCCCACCGATTGAGAATCCCGAACCGAAACTGGCTGATGCTTCCCCAAAACCGCGTGAACGGGAACCCTCAGGCGTCCTTCTCTACTGAGCCACATCCTCCCTCTTCCTGAGTCTTCCTTCTGCCCGGAAGGAGCCCGGCTGCTCGCGTTTCCACCCTGCAAACTGCTCTGGCTCTAGCCTTCCCGCTGGTGGCCAGAAGCCTCCACTCACTCATTCCCCGGACAGAGAGGCAAGCATCTGCCCCTCGGAAAGAATTCTGCCGCTGCAGGCGTTTCCTCCCCGAGGGGCTTTGTTTGCCTGAGAGCAGGAAGGGGCTCCCCTATTTAAATCGCTCATTTCTTTAATGCTATGGATATTTTTAAGCATCATAAGATGCCCATGTGAAGAGGGAATGCAACGTGCTTTTCAATGGCTGTTAAGACCCAAAGACAAAAGGAAAATTTGCAAGCAGACAGAATGTTTACAGATGGTTAGGACAAATGACATCCTTTAACAAGCTGTAAATGAATTAGGGGATAATTTTTTAACTTTGTTTTTTTTTTTTACTCCTCCTTTACCGCTTCCTTCACCCATGGCTTTAGATGCGGGATTGTGCATTAGTGCCTCCGGGGATCTCTCTGGAGGGCAGTGTGGAGAATACAAAGAGGAGTTTGGAGTCCTGGGTTCAAATCCCAGCTCCCCCAGAGGCTGAGGAACCTTAGCCGAATGGCAACTGTTCTGAGCCTTTAAAATGAGGATATTATTGGGAATCGGATGTGACTCAAGCAATTAGACTCCTGTCTACCCTATGGGAGGTCCAGGGTTCACCTCCCAGGGCCCCATGGTGAGGGCAAGCTGGCCTGCGTGGCGAGCTGGCCCAAGCAGTGAGCGGAGTGCAGGGCTGCCCCACGCAGGAGTGCTGGCCCGCGCGGAGAGCGGGTGCAGCCAGATGACGCATCAAAGAGAGACACAGAAGAGACAATAAGAGACACAGCAGACCAGGGAGCTGAGGTGGTGTAAGAGACTGAGCACCTCTCTCCCGCTCCGGAAGGTCTCAGGATCGGTACCCAGTGGTGCTTAAAGAGAAGCAGACACTGAAGAAAACTCAGCAGAAAATAAGGGGGGTAGAAATAAACCTTTTTTAAAAATGGGGATATCATTATATGCGTGATTGGATTGTAGTGTGGCTGAAACCGATCCATGCTTGAACAGCCTCTGAGCAAAGGTGCCCCGCAGCTCCGGGCCGGTGCCACCCACTCCCCTCACCCCCAGGCCCCAGAGGGCTGGGCTGCTTGCCCCAGCCTTCAGTGGGAGGACCTGCACCTGGAGAGCTGCCGCCATCAAATATTTAGCACCAGCAATTGGGAACACAATGCTTCCTCTGCAGGGGGTCTCCTTGCAGGCTGAGAAACGGAGCCCCGCGTCCTACCTGGCAGGCAGGGGGCCTGCCCCTGCAGGGCACGGGCCTGGGGCTGCCGGCGGCTGCGCTGGGCTGGAAGAGCCGCGTCCCTGCGCCTCCTTCCCGCCGCCTCGCCCCGTTGCTCCTCAGATCCCCCAGCTTATGGGGGGCTCCGGGGAACCCCTCAAGTGATGTGCTGGGAGGGAACCCACCGCCTCCCTCAGTTAACCTCAGGGTCCGCGGCGTCATTTTCCCGCCTCCATTGGCTCCTTTTTGAACTGATGCCGGAATCAAAATTCCCCGCATGCTAATTTCCACCCCCTCCTTTACATTCCCGCCCCCCCCCCCATTTTTTCCCTTAAATTTTTTTTACGGTAGGTACCGGAAATTGAACCCCCGACTTGTACAAGGGAAGCAGGGGTTCAAACCACTGAGCTACACCTGCTCCTCTTAAACTTTTTATTGACGAATAATATTCCCCACCTTTTTTTTTTTTTCCTACAAAGAACAAATTGGTGGTGGTAAATGAAGGTTGTGGTTAATGGTAAAATACAAGAGTGTTCCTCTATTACAAGGTGTTAAGAATATGGTGATACATGGGAAAATACAATTAATGTAACTCGTAGACTACAGTTAACAGGAATATTGTAGCAAAGGCAAAGAAGGTACTGCATTAATGCTAAAGGTAAAGAAAAGAACACGAGATTTAGTTTTATGAGCTGTGATTACGATCAAGTATTGTTCTTTCATTTTCTTCGTTAAAAAGGAGACCTTGTCATGTCATGTAACCTATCTGTGCTCATTTCTTCATCTTTCTGAACATTGCAGAAACAACTGAGTTTATTTTTAGAATTAAATAAGATAAATGTGCCTGGACAGGAATTTTTAAAAAGTAATGCTTCCCTAATTTGTTAACCTACCCTTTGTCTAGTTTATTTTTTTGAAGTCGAAATAAAGTTTACTCATTTTGAAGAGTAAAAAAAGAACAGGTCTATTTCTGGTTTCCAGTGACCCACTCACAAAGAGCTTGGAAGCCCTCCTGTCATCACAAGAAAAACGCCGAGCAAGCTGAAATTCAACCACTCTTCTTGGATCCACCAGAGAACTGGGGCCAGAGGGTAAACAGCCATCCCCAAAACTGGAGAGGCAGGTGAACAGAGAGCACAGCTCACAGCGAGCGGAAGCTGCTCCTGGGGCCTGGGGGGCCCCCTGAAAGGCAGATTAATTGCCCAGCGTGGACCAGCTTGAGAGATCAACTCTGGGGTGGGGAGGCAGGGGGGCCTTCTCTTTGGCGAGTTTCGCCGCCACGAGCCCCACCACGTTCTCAGGGTGAAGAGAGGCCAGGGGGGCAGGTGACGACGGTGCTGTGTCACCAGCGTGCCGGGCGACCCCGAAACACTCGGGGAGCCCTCCTTTTTCAAGGAGGGGGCGTGCTGGGCGCAGCCAGGCACCGCGGTGCGAGGCCTGCGGTGGGTGGGCGCACCCAGGGGCGGGGAAGGAGAGGCGCGCGCGAGGAGCCCAAGCCGCGTTCCTTCCCGCACGTGCGCGGGGCGGGCGCTGCGGGTGGGTGAGCGCAGGGTTCTCCGCCTTGGGCGGGGAGAGAACTGGCGAGCTAGCCACGCACGCCTGGCCCGGGCGTGCCTTGGAGACGCCTGTCCTCTTGGGCTGGAGGCTCTAGAGTCTCGAGGGGAAGAGAGAGGCCCCCGAGGCAGGGCGCCCGGGAGGGCCTTGAAACGCAGGGGGCGGCTTTGCGGCGCGTCTGGGCCGCGTGAAATGCGGATGCCCCTGCCCGCACCTGCCCCCTGAAGCTCCCCCCTCTCACCAGCACCCTCATCCTTTCCTCCCGTGCACCGTGGGCTACCAGAGGACCCGCCTCCTTTGGGCGTTTTCAGATGGGTAAACTGAGGCAGGGCCCCCCCCCCAGGCCCGGAGAGGTGGGGGAGCTGGGGTGTAGTAGCAGTTAGTCGCTCCCAGTCCTTTTAAAAGCCGGGGTGCTCTGATTAGTGGAGCAGGGCCCCCTTCTCCGTGCACGGCTCTTGGCCCTTTTCCTCCCCGCCCCCTCCCCGCCTTTGCTCTCGGGCCGGCTTCGCCCCAAACTGCAGCCACACACAAGCGCCTTTGTCAAGTTCAGCTGCTTTTCTTCTCCCCCCTCTCCCGCCCCCCCTTGCAGGTGCTGGAAGGAGGCTTGGAGCCGGGCTGCCCTGCACAGCGAGATTACACCCATCCAACCGCTTCTCTCCCTTTTGCCAGCCCTGGACAATCAGGAAAACGCCCCCACGTACCTAAGCCCAGCTCAGCTGTCTAAGCCGGGAAGGGGACTGGGCGGCGACAGGCGCTGGCTTTTCTGGAGGTCTGGGGTGGGAGGGGGTGACAGGCGGCTGCAGACCCCAGATACTCCCAGCCAAGGAGGAGGGCCAGGGAGGCTGGGCGGGGTGGGGGGGGGGGGGTGGGGGGTGGTTGGGGAAGGGAAGTGCGGCCTCCTTTAAAGAATGGCTTTTGTCCTTTTTACTTGTTGGCTCTTGAGAGGTGATGGTACCATCGCATTTGAGACGCTCAATTCTGCCTTTTAAGCTGAAAACTAAACAGACGGAAGCCACTGCCTAGTGAACTCTCAGCTAATCACCCAGGGGTGCCGTCCCTGCGCCCCCTGCCACCAGCTGACCATGTGACCTTGGGCAAGTCCCTCCTCTCTCCGGGGCCTCAGTTTCCTTTCCTGTAAAATGGCGCAGGTGGAGGCTATTTCCCCCAGGCTCCTCCAGCTTTTAACATTAGGATACCTAGAGTCCCAGGAAACAGCCTGCAAGCAGATAAGAGGGCCACAACGCGAGATGCCGGGAAAAAAGTCAAACTGTTCTGTTTTTTTTTAAAGAACACAAGTACTTTCTTATGAAAGGTGACTTGGGAAATGCAGGGGTTGGTCCCAAAGGGGAGAAATATTTTCTCAAGACATAAAAGGGGGGTGGGATGGTGTGGCTCAAGTTCAGTATTTGTGTTTCAGAGAGAACGAAAAATGGGGGCTCAGCTGTGAGGGCTGGAGGGATTTAGTCACACTTCCCTGTGGACATGGAGAGGAGAGTCTCTGCACCTCAGCATGCCCTTTCAGAAGGTGTGTGTGTGTGAGTGTTTAAGAGAAAAAGAGAGAGACGCAATGTGTGTGAACAGGGAGAGGGGAAACCAAGGTGGTGGGAGAGGAGGAAGATACAGTCCCCGACCTGAAGGCTCACCGTGGGGTGGGGTGGGAGATGCCTGCTGACCTCAGCACTTCACCTGTAACGCGCTCAGAGCAGGATCAGGGCACACACAAGGGAGGCCGGGGGAGGACTGCCGAGGCAGGGGCACTCCACCTGCCTGGAAGGACCTGCCTGCCGCAGAGGAGGTGGCATTTGGCATTGGAACTGGGTGAAGAGCTATGGGGGGAAGCAGATTTGGCTCAAGGGATAGGGCGTCCGCCTACCACATGGGAGGTCCAGGGTTCAAACCCAGGGCCTCCTGACCCGTGTGATAAGCTGGCCCACGCACAGTGCTGATGCATGCAAGGAGTGCCCTGCCACGCAGGGGTATCCCTGTGTAGGGGAGCCCCACGTGCAGAGTGTGCCCCGTAAAGAGAGCTGCCCCTCGTGTAAAAAGCGCAGCCTGCCCTGGAGTGGTGCCGCACACACGCAGAGCTGATGCAGCAAGATGATGCAGCAGAAAGAGTTGCAGATTCCCGGTGCCGCTGACAAGAATGCAAGCGGACACAGAAGAACACACAGTGAATGGACACAGAGAGCAGACAGTGGGGTGGAGGGGGTGGAGAGGGGAGAGAAATAAATAAAAAATAAAAAATAAAACAAGAGCTGTGGGGAAGGGCATTCTGGGCAGGGGGAAAGCGTCTGCTGCTGGCAGCTCTTTCCTCTCCCTGAGGCCTGGGGCTTGGGGGCAAAGCCTCCCTTGTGCCCCTTGCCCCACGGAAGAGGCAGCTGCGCGGATGTGCTCGGGGAGGAACAGCAGAGCCTGAAGACATTGACGGGAGGGGTTTCACCTCGCTTAGCAAAGTCTTTTCCTGTATATGGGAACTCCGCAATTTCTGCGTGACTTCTCGGTAAACCCACAACTTTTCTAATTAAGAAAATACATAAATTTTTAAAAGTCTTTTCTTTTAGCCGCAGTTGGTTCTCACAAAGTGCTCCTGCCACATGAAAGCCAAGAAGCCAGTTTTGGAAGAGCTTTACGCAGCTGAAAAGGAATTTCCGAGGAAGGATGTCATTAGGAGGCTCTTCCCATTTCTTCTCTTTCAAGTTGGGATGGGAAGGGGAGAGGCAGGAGGAGAGGACATTTCCGCCTGTTTGTGGAGCATTTTGACCTGCTCGAGTGGATTAAGCTTTCTCCACAACGGGAAACATTGTAGCACCTGCTCATTCTTCCTCGATTCCGTCAACCTCAGCTCCCCCGCTTTGCCAGGGGCAGCAGGGTGCTCTGAGGGGTGGGGCGAGAGAGGCTGAGGATTCCAAGGACCAGGAAAGTCAGTCCTCGTCCTTTCAAAGCTGCCAACCAATGCTTACTCAGTGAAGGAGGCCGTCGCGAGACGCGGTGGGGATCACAGAGGAGGCAGCTGAGTCTTGGGGCATCAAGGTAGCTTTCTTGGTACGTGGGTTTGAAGGACACATCAGTTTACCCACAGAGGCAGTCAAGAAGAGCATCGAGGAGCGCCAGGAGCGATTCCAGGAGTCAACGAGCCGTGGAAATCCTGAGTCCTGACCCCCGCTTCCCCTCGATGGCCATGGGACCTCCCTGTGTGTGGGCACAGCAGCTTTTTTTTTTTTTAAGGTTTATTTATTTTTCTCTCTCCCCTTGCCCCACCCTGTTGTCTGCTCTCTGTGTCCATTCGCTGTGTGTCCTTCTGTGTCCACTTGTATTCTTGTTGGCAGCACCGGGAATGTGTCTCTTTTTGTTGTGTCATCTTGCCGCATCATCTGTGTGTGTGTGCCATGCCACTCCTTTTTCGAGTGGGGCGGCTTTCTTTGCAGGGCTCACTCCTTGCACGTGGGGCTCCCGTACGCGGGGGGCACCCCTGTGTGGCACGGCACTCCTTGCGCGCATCAGCACTGCGCATGGGCCAGCTCCACACGGGTCAGGAGGCCCGGGGTTTGAACCGCGGACCTCCCGTGTGTAGGCGGACGCTCTGTCAGTTGAGCCAAATCCGCCTCCCCCCAGCAGCTATTAATGCAATTGTTTATGAAATGCCGTGTAGCTGTTAAGGTGAGAAGGAGCTCTACGAGGGAAATGTGTTATCATCTTACCAAACACTGCATTGACCACTGAGGACTGTGCTTCATACATTTTGGTTTCCCTGCTGCTTCATCACAGTTCCTGGCGCGCCTTAGAAACCTCATCAGTGTTTATTGTTGGCAAAGCAAAGCCTGTAGTGGTGTGGCTAAGGAATGGCAAATATCTCCAGTCAGAAAAGGAACAAAAGCTGTTACCTTGCCTCCACTAAAAATGGAATACACTCAGTCTATATTGTTTTTTGTGAGAAAAAAAGTTTTAATAAAAAAAGATGTGTTAAATACATCTTTTTTCCTCTTTATTTATATTTTTAATGTTACATTAAAAAAATATGAGGTCCCCATGTACCCCCCACCCCCCTCACCCCACTCCTCCGCCCATAACAACAATCTCCTCCATCATCATGAGACATTCATTGCATTTGGTGAATACATCTCTGAGCAAATACATCTTAATGGTAAGTGAGTGCCAATAAGCCTAACAGAGGTGTAGAGCTGCATTAAAAATTTCAGTATTTGGCATAGTTGCCAATATTTTATGCGCTGTTCACCGAGAGCAGTGATGAGGGAGAAAGACTGAGAAATTAGGTTGGAACTGTTTGTGGAGGTCGAGGACTTTGTACTTTATTTCATAATCATTGCAAGAATCTTGATGATTTAAATGAGGAAATGATCTTCTCAAAAACATTTTAGAGACTTTAATTTGAAAGAAACGTGCAAAAGGGATGAAAGTAGAGGGACCATTTAGGAAGTGGTTAAAATAGTCAAGACATAGTACAGCGCTTCTTAGATGTTTGGGTTTCATGGAGCAGCCAGGTCTCCCCTAAATCTAAGGAACGACATCGGCATCCCCAAATTTTATTTTGCCAAGATCAGAAGGTAAAAAAAAAAAAAGTCGAATCCCCTTGTTCTAGTCTGCTGCTGGTGAAAGCAATGTACCAGAAATGGGATGGCTTTTGCTGTGGGAATTTATTACTTTCCAAGCTTACAGTTTCAAGGCTGAGAGTCCAAAGCAAAGCATCGCCAGGTGAAGCTTTCTTCCCGAAGACCTGCTGCTGGTGATCCTGGACTTCTGTGTCACACGACAAGACGTGGTGGCCTCTGCTGGCCTTTCCCTTCTCTCCTGGGTTCAGTGCCTCCAGCCTCCTGCTTCCAGGGCTTCCTTTTCTTTCCATAGTCTTGCCGTTTATACAGGACTCCAGTAAGAGGATCAAGACCCACCCTGGGCCATGCCTTGTTGAAATAATCTAATCCCAAAGCCCTTAGGTTAAACCTTTTTTAACCTAATAAAAAGGTCCCACCCACAGGAATGGGCCAGTTTTTCTGGGAACGCTTTCAAGCTTCAAACCATCACACACAATCCTCTGGACCCCAAAATGGCATGTTCTTTCTATAGGCAAAATACATTCATTCCATCACAATATTCCATAAGCCTTAAATCATTTCAGTAAAAATATTAAGAACAAAGTCAGGGAAGCAGATGTGGCTTTACTGATAGAGCATCCATCTACCATACGGAGGGTCCAGGGTTCGAGCCCCAGGGCCTCCTTGACCCGTGTGGAGCTGGCCCACGCGCAGTGCTGCTGTGCGCAAGGAGTGCCCTGCCACGCAGGGGTGTCCCCACGCAGGGGTGCCCCAAGCCAAAGAGTGCACCCTGCAAGGAGAGCTGCCCTGCATGAAAAAAGCGCAACCTGTCCAGGAGTGGCAGTGCACACACGGAGAGCTGACACAGCAAGATGATGCAACAAAAAAGAAATGCAATTTCCCAGTTCCGCTGGATAATGCAAGGAGACACAGAGGAACACACAGCGAATGGACACAGTGAATGGACAAGGGGAAAGAAATAAATATATAAAATAAATCTTAAAAAAAAAACAAAAACAAAGTCTCATCAAAATCATTTACTGGTTGGGAAACGGACTTGGCCCAGTGGTTAGGGCGTCTGTCTACCACATGGGAGGTCTGTAGTTCAAACCCCGGGCCTCCTTGACCCGTGTGGAGCTGGCCCATGCGCAGTGCTGATGCGCGCAAGGAGTGCCCTGCCACGCAGGGGTGTCCCCCGCGTAGGGGAGCCCCACGCGCAAGGAGTGCGCCCCGTAAGGAGAGCCGCCCAGCGCGAGAGAAAACGCAGCCTGCCCAGGAATGGCGCCGCCCACACTTCCCGTGCCGCTGACGACAACAGAAGGGGACAAAGAAACAAGACGCAGCAAAAAGACACAGAGAACAGACGACCGGGGAGGGGGGGGAATTAAAAAAAAAAATCAGTTACTGGAGCGATCTGCCCTGAGGTACAATTCCCTTCCTGCTGTGGATGTGTGCAATTTAGGGAACAGATCTTCCAATACACAATGGAGAGAGAGTCATAGGATAAACATTCCCATTTCCATACAAAGAAATTGGAAGGAGAACAGGGGTCATGGGTCCCAAACAATTCTGAAATGCTGTAGGACATATTCCATTAAATGTCTATGGAGCGATGGCTTGCCCTCTGGGCTTGATGGAGCAGTGGCCCCACCCATTCCAAGGGCTTGCAGGGTGGCCATGCTCACCCCAGACACAGGGTGGAAGGCTTCAGCGTCTTCAAGCTTGGGGGTATTGGCCAGGCTCTTGGCTCTGCCCTTGCCAAGCATTGCGGTGGCAGGTGTAGTCTAGGCTCCGCCCTCCCTAAGCATTTGAGTGGCGGCCAGCCCTTCCACGATCCCCCCAGCATCGAGAAACCTGGTGGCGGCCCCCAGTGCAGCAGAAGGCCCACCCACCCCAAGCACCAGGGCAGACTCACCTTTTCCACATATGTGGGTGGGCCTGTTTGCTTGGCCTGAGAATATATCTTCGGTCCAGATCTCAGCATCCATGGTTCTGCCGCTGAAGTCATTTTTCCTTCAGTCGGTCCCTCTTCTGTCCCCTTTAGTCCAGGCTGGCAGTGCTTCTGTTCATACAGATCTTGCAAAAGAAAACTTGTCAGTTTTGCATGAAGTACCCAGGGGTCAAAGCCGTAAGACAACAGGACTGTCCACAGATCCTTCCTGGATAACTGCATTTCCAGGCCTGACCTGCACTGAAATGGATGACTGGGTCCGTGTTCAGTTAAACCCTCACAGGGAGCACGATTCTCTGGGGACTCTCTTTCCAGAAGCTCAGAATTTTCGAAGCCATCAGTTTCTGGTTTCTTTGTGCCCAGGAGTTCAGTTCTCAGTGTATCCCTTTCCCCTCATTTGCTATAAGCTGCAAGGAGAAACCAGGCTGCACTTCCACATTTAACCTGGAAATCTCAGCTAAATATCCAAGCTCCTCACTTACAAATTCTGCCTTCCATCTGGCATCAGGACTCAATTTTGCCAAGTTTCCTGCCATTTGGAAACAAGGATTGCCTTTCTTCCAGTTTGCAATGACACATTCATCATTTCTGTGTAAGGCACCTCTAGGATCCATTATGTCTACTAATAGTCTCTCAAAACAATCTACGCCTTTTCTATCAAGCACGTCACAATTCTTACAGACTCTACCCCTAAGACCCATTATAAACCTTTCCCACATTTTTGGTATTTGCCATAGCAGCACCCCACTTTCCTGGTACCAAGATCTGTTCTGGTCTGCTAGGTTGCCGAAAGCAATATTCCAGAGATGGGTTGGCCTTAACAATGGGAATTTATTACTTTACAAGCTTACAGTTTTGAGGCTGAGAAAAATGTCCAAATCAAGCCATCCTCAGGCGATGCTGTCGTCCTGAAGACCAGACGCCAGCGGTCCTGGACTCCGTCACATTGTCACCTGGCAAGGCACACGGCGGCTTTGGCTGCTCTGTCCCCTCTCACCTGGGCTTCTTGCCCCCAGCTTCCTGCTTTCATGGCTTTTTTCCCCTTCTCTCCATATTCATGCTGTTTATAAAGGACTCCAGGAAGAGGATCAAGACCCACCCTGGGCCGTGCCTTCACTGCCATAACTTAATCAAAAGGCCCTATTTACAGCAGGTTCACACCCACAGGAATGGATTAGCTCTAAGAACATGATTTTCTGGGGTCCATCCACCTTCAAACAATCACACCCACTAACATTTCATCGGTGGAAAGACATGTTATTCTCCAGTAGCAGGAAGGAGATTATCTTTGCCCAGGAGAGGACATATGGAACTTTATACCAACAAACGACCCCCTTTTCCCAACACACACAGACACACAGACACAGTTGTTATTTTTCTCATTTCATAAAAGAAAGATATGAACTTAGCTCTGGATTTGCCACTGATCCTTAGCCCAACTTTTAGGGACTACTGTAGTACAACATTGTGGGGTGCCTCCCCCAAAGCCCCTTTGTATGGGAATGGTCCTCATCAACAGCTGCTACTGAAGGAGCATACCTGGTACCTAAGTTCCAACCTGGCCTGTTCCAGATCCTGGCACCAGGCTGGTCCAATCTTTTAGATGACAGGCACCCATCAAAGCTTTCTTTCCAGAACTTGAACCAAGTGACAGAGACTGTATTTTTTTCTTGTCTTTATTTATTTTTTTAAATGTTACATTAAAAAAAAAATGAGGTCCCCATATACCCCCACCCCCCTCACCCCACTCCTCCCATAACCACAACCTCCTCCATCATCATGGGACCTTCATTGCACTTGGTGAATACATCTCTGAGCACCACTGCACCTCATGGTCAATGGTCCACATTATAGTTTACACTCTCCCCCAGTCCACCCAGTGGGCCATGGCAGGACATACAATGTGTAGCATCTCCCCCTGCAGCACCACCCAGGACAACTCCAAGTCCTGAAAATGCCCCCACATCACGTCTCTTCTTCCCACTCTGTACCCTCAGTAGCTAACATGGCCACTTTCTTGACGTCAATGCTACATTTTCTTTGATTGCTAATCACAATAGTTCCAGAATAGAATACCAGTAAGTCCACTTTAATCCATACTCTTTTCCTCCAGCCTGTGCACACTGGGATGGTGATGTCCACTCCACCTCTATATCGAGAGGGGGCTTATGATGGATGATGGATGAAATTCTCCTGCTTTCAGTTGTAGGCACTCTTGGCTCCCTGGTGTGGTGGTTGACCTTCTTCACCTCCCTGTTAGCTGGCCAGGGTAAGTCCAATAAACCAGAGGGTAGGAGTTGCAAGTCTGTTGAGGCTCAGGGCCTGGCCATCACATGGACAGCAAAGACTGTACGGAGATTAGAGAGCACTTGAACTAAAAGATCATTAGGGGTTTGTAGCAGTTTGGCATTGTTTATGAATTCCAAACATAGATATTGCATTATGTTTATAAACTGGTCTTTTCCTCTGGGCATATTAGAGCATATTGGATTCAGAGGTTTTGTTTTTACTTGATTAAATAATGATTGAGGCTTTGATTGGGCCATATCAGTAGGATGTTGAGTCTCCGCCTACCAAGGGAGCAGGACTCACAGAGAAACTGCACCGCAGAGAAGGGAGGTGGGAGTCTTGAGCTGGAGCCCTGGGATGCAAGCACACAGAGGAGCTTGGTCATAAGGAAAGAGAGGGCCCCAGGAAGAGAAACAGGTCATTCACCTGACAGTCTACAGCTTACCTTGTGGAGAAAACATAGTTGCTGAGCCCAGAGGAACCCAGGAAGCCTGAACCCTCACAGACGTGGCAGCCATCTTGTTCCAAATAGACTTTGGTGAGGGAAGGAACTTATGCTTTATGGCCTGGTATCTGTAAGCTCCTACCCCAAATAAATACCCTTTATAAAAACCAACCCATTTCTGGTATTTTGCATCAGCACCCCTCTGGTGGGCTAATACAGAAGGGTAAGGGGCCATAGGATGCTTCTGAGGAAGGACACCGAAGTGGTGAAGGTCAGTCGAGGGAGGCAAAACCAGAAGAGGGCCTGGGAGGATGCACAATCACCTTTGGTGTCCCGGTCCCAGGCAAACATGGCCTGGATGTCTGCTGAGCTTGTCTGAGAAAGAGGGTAGGAGAATTTTGGTAATATAAATTCTGGTTTTTAAAAAAGTCCTCATTGCTAGGGCCATGCCAGTGCATTCCAGTCATTCTGGGGTGGGATTTGGAGATGGTCCTGGTGTGGGGGTAGGTGGGCGGCAGGGAGGAAGGAGGTGCTAGGAGGAGGGGGCTGATGGCTCCAATTAGAACGCAAAGAAAGGAGAATGAGGATGAGCTTAAGATCATTGCTAAAAATGAAATCTTGGTGGTGGGGTGGAGGGGCTAAACTATGGCTTTGAAGTGTTTAGATCCACTTCTCAAAGCATCCGATGCCCATGTACTAAACAAGCTATGGGGCTTTTTTAAAAAGGAGATTTGGGGGCCTTGGGCCTGACTTACTGAATCCAAGCCCCTGAGCTGAGACCCAGAATCTGCATTTTCTACAAGCTCTTTAGGGGACACTTGTGCTCACTGGCGTCTGAGAACTTGGCCTCTGTTATCCACAGACAGTTGTGTGATTTGAAATGATCTCCTCTGACATCACAGGGATCACTAAAGCGGGGTTCCCCACTAAAGCGGGGTTCCATCCCCAGCAATTCCAAAGCAGGCTGCAACTCTTCTAGGAAACCCCTGGCAGAGCAGCCAGCCTCCTCGGAACCGCACGAGTCGCCTTTCAGAGGGTGAGGCGCAGGCGGTGTCCTCTCTCGACAGGCACAGCCCAGCACGGCCCTGGAGGGGCTCCGGCTGCTGCGGGCTGGTTGGCGCGGGGACAGGAAAGACGATTTGCTCCTCTCTTTCCTGCCAGCCGAAAGAGCTCGCCGTCAAGGCCTCTCCGCGTGCCCTCCTGAGCAAGGTGACTCACGGTGGAAGAGCTTGAAGGGTGGCGTCAGGTCTCCGCGCCCTGGAAGGCAGGTGAGCTGTGTCTCCCCTGTGGTCCGTCAACATGCACAGTATTTGGGCGGCGCATGTGCACGAATGAATGCCTCCGTTATTTCCTGGAGGAGGAAAGTTGTCTGCTTCTACCCACAGACATCATGGTTGTCATTGTGAGAATGTCCCGCGCACACATTTGGAGTTGAGGTTTCAACAAAAGGGCATTCATGCCCTCTCAGACAATTTGACACAGACAAGCCTGACGCTGATATCTCTATTCATGGCACACACCCACTGTGTCATTCGGGATCGCTTGGGCTGCAAGCAACAGAAAATCCAGTGACCCTCAGCCTAAACCCCTTACATGAGACCAGGGCGGGACCCCTGGCGCAGCCCCTCAAGGGCTCGGGCTCTTTCTGTCCGGCTACTCCGCCGTCTGTAGTATAAAAACGACATCCCACTTTCTGATTAAACTTGGCTCCCCGGCTCTCAGGTTGCCTCTGTGCACAGAGAATCCAAGCAGGAATGGGAAGCGGATTTGGCTCAATCTGTAGAGCGTCAGCCTACCACATGGGAGGTCTGCAGTTCAAACCCCGGGCCTCCTTGACCCGTGTGGAGCTGGCCCATGCGCAGTGCTGATATGTGCAAGGAGTGCCTGCCACGCAGGGGTGTCCCCCGCATAGGGGAGCCCCACGCGCAAGGAGTGCACCCTGTAAGGAGAGCTGCCCCGTGCCAAGAAAGTGCAGCCTGCCCAGGTGTGGTGCCGCACACACAGAGAGTTGACGCAACAAGATGATGCAACAAAAAGAAACACAGATTCCCATGCCACTGACAAGAATCCAAGTAGACACAGAAGAACACACAGCGAATGGACACAGAGAGCACACAATGGGGTGGGGGGAAAGAAATACATAAAAAATAAATCTTGAAAAAAAATAAAGGAATGCAAGCAGGAAGTGTGCAGAACCTTGGGAGGAGGGTAGCACTCTCTTCAGGGAGAAAGATTTGTTTCCAGAGGCAGGCTAGGCCCCAGGTACACTCCTAGACCAGTGACTGGCAAAGAGGAGGTGGTGACTGAAAAAGAGCAACAGCTGCCACAAAAACCAGGGTTCTGTTAGTAATGAAAGCCGGACTGGCCACTGGTCGGCCATCAAAAATACACCATACCTGGTGGCTTCGTTTGCCAGAGTTTCTCTAACAAATACCACAGACTATGTGGCTGAAACAAGAATTTATTGTCTCACAGTTTTGAAGGCTAGAAGTGAAAAATCCAAGTATTGAGGGGAGCGGATGTGGCTCAGGTGGTTGGGCACCTGCTTCCCATGTACGAGGTCCGGGGTTTGATCCCTGGTACCTCCTAAAAACAAAAGCAAACAAATGCAAAAAACCAACTCTCTTTGGGGAGTGGATGTAGTTCAGTGGTTGAGCACACACTTCCCATGTACAAGGTCCTGGGTTCGATTCCTGGCACCTCCTAAAAACAAACCAACGAACAAATGAAAAAACTAGCTCTCATTGGGGAGTGGATGTAGCTCAGTGGCTGAGCACCTGCTTCCAATGTACAAGGTCCTGGGTTCAATCTTCAGGGCCTCCTAAAAAAAAGAAAATCAGAGTGCTGGCAGGACCGTGCTTTCTCCAAAGCCTGTGGCGTTCTGGTGGTGGCTTTCGGGCAATCCATAGCTCCGCCTCTGCCTCCTTCGGGCCGTCTGTCTCCTTCTACCTCCTCCTCACTCCTCGGGGTCTCTGTCCAGAGCTCCTCCCCTTGGAAAGCTTCTAAGCATATTGGGTGAAGCCCCAGCCTCTTTTGGTTTAGTCTCAACTAAGAACATCTTCAAAGATCTTACTTACAAATGGGTCAATCCACAGGACTAGGGATTGGGACTTGAAATGTATCTTTGCAGGGAACAGGGTTCAGTCCACAATGCATGGTGAACAAACATTAACGAAGACAGATGGTTTCTCCAACCTGGGTGTTGCGTTTCGTGGCAGGCAGGTAAAATCAGAACCCTTCCTTTGGGTGTTCCTGGAAAGCTGTACGAGCAGGTGAGAACTCGGGACTGTCTGGATTTTTGCCTCTTCCACCTGTAACCTGTTGGAACAGGATCCCTGGTCTCAGTTTCCTTGCTGGGAAACCACCCAGAGAGCACCATCAATGGAGTGCTGATAAAGCCCCTTCCCCATTCGAGGTCTGTCCCGCAGGGTGCGCCATTATCGACTCACCAAAGAGGCCCAGGAGTGGTGCTACACGTGGGGGGATCAGCCTTGGGGAGGGGGGGTGCCTCTGAGGGCCTCCACAGGCCAGATAGGACTCAGCAGGAGCCTAGTTGCCAGGAGGGGTGCTCAGAGGAGTGGGACCGAAGAGGGAAGGAGGGGCAAGGAGAAACCTTGAGAAGCAGATGACAAGGCCTTGCGGTTTGGCCTCTTACGTCCAATGGGGAGCGGGGCAGAAGGGGCAGCCCGAGCCGCGTGTCTGGGAGCACTTCTATTTCCCCCCAACACGCTTTCCTTGAGCATTTGCCATGAGCCAGCGCCTGCCTTAGGTGCTGAGGTTTCAAGAGAAGTTACCACAGCCAGAACTCAATCAGTTACGAAGCTCTTCGCCATCTTGCAGCGACTTGAAGATTCTCCCTCTCTGTGCTTTCTGGACATGGTCTCATTTAAATCCCACAGCCACCCTCTGAGGAAGGGATTCTTACTTTCCTTTTGCAAACCGAGGCTGGGAGGGGTGAAGGGGCTGACCCAGGGTCCCACGTGAGTGAGGCCCGAGCCCAGGTGGGTGCTGATGACGAGGGTGCTGCTTGAACCTTGTGCGTTTGTGCAAACATTTCCCCCCCCTTTTCACCCTAGCATTCCCCAATATTTTATTAATTTTTTATTTCTACTTAAGTAATATACACAAATACTTTAAAAATGAAATAGTCCTAAGACTTGGTGAAAAAGAGCATTTTCATTGACCTCTTCGATCAACCCTTCTTGCTTCCCGAGGCAACCACTTTTGTATGTTTGCTAGTTCTTTTACTATATACTAATATCTAAAGATATATAAATATATATGTACTAATATATAAATATATGTAACTAAGTAAACATATAATATAAATCTGAAATGATATGCTAATGGTGCTTGTTTTGATTCATTCATTAATTTTAGACATTGTCGATTGTCTTCTGGTCATTAGAGATGCAATGTTAGCTCTCTAATCTGGATGTTTTCTTTTTTTTTTTTTTCCAGGTCTACTCATCTTACCCAGGCATTTCCCCGGGTGTTTGAACTTTATGGACCTTTATAGACAGGATCTCTTATCTGCTGACTCCAGGTTGGGTCAGGTTAAAGGAGATATCAGGAAGAAGGGAAAAAAAGGAGATATCAGCAGGAGATTGGACTGGAAGGTGGGGTGTGGTGGAAGAGTGGGGTATTTATTTTCCTAGATGTGCCCCCTCCTTCTCTTCTCCAGGCAGCCTTCCATACAGCTCCTGTGTTGGGTTCTGGTAATTGCTCTCCTCTTGCCCTTAAGCTTTGAGGTCTAGGAGAAGCAACCACTCCTTGCTATTGTTAGGTCCAGGGCTAGCACTATCTTTGTTTCGCTGAACCCTGCCCACACCTTTGGAAATAGTAGTTTTATTACAGTCTCTTACCTCTGCCTCCTCACACTCCCACACATCACCCACCTTCCAGCTTCCTCTCAATACTTTGCATTTT
This sequence comes from Dasypus novemcinctus, assembly GCF_030445035.2. NCBI lineage: Eukaryota > Metazoa > Chordata > Mammalia > Cingulata > Dasypodidae > Dasypus > Dasypus novemcinctus. Next base: position 38,708,568 of record NC_080694.1, on the reverse strand, counting down.
GGTTATAGTTAACACCGTGTTGATGTTATGAAAACTATATAAATATTGTTGACTACTTAGCCAAGAGGTGAATTCTGATTACGTTTCCTTTATCAAGCACTTTTTTGTTTTTTACTGCAGGTAACTGCTCCCTTAAAAAAAATTCCTTAGTTTACTGTATTTCTTTCTTTAATTCTTTCTACATGCTCCATTGGATCTGTTAAATGCCTCTAAATGCTATTTTCAAAGGCTCAAAAATTATCATTTTTCTATATCTTTTTCTTTGGGAGGGAGGGAGAGGCATTGTGTGAAGTCAGTCAGAACTTGAGGTTCTGAAATTAAATTCCTTCCTCACAAACTAACAATGTGAGGGGAACAGGAAGTTTAGCTCTCCAGGAACTTTCATTGATCGTAACGGTTTTACTCCCCTTCGCAAATATTGTAACAACTTTGAAGACCCTAAGTACATTATTTGATAAATATTATGACCCCTTTCAAATGTATATTATCATCCTCCTTTTCAAACAGTATGTTTTTAAGTTTGCTAACTTTTGACTATAGGGTCTACTTACTCCTTGCTTGCTGAATATCACAGGTCTCACTTTCTCTACCCCAAGGCTCTTTCTCCCTCATGGATCACAAGGCACTATTTAGGTGTACTCCTGCATACAAGAAAGTCAGTAGATTTTATTTGTTACAGAACTGGTGTGTGCTGGGCCCAAATCTCTGACTGGTTAGGATACCCTTCCTTATTTTGAAATTCTGAAACTGACATTTTATTTTTCACATCGTTTCCCTAGGGAACCCTCTTTGTAGCCCTCTGTTCTCCTGCAGTTGGCCAACACACTGAGAGTTTCCTTCAGCATCATATGATATTGCCCTTTGTCTACTCTGTGCTGGATTTCCTGTTTTCTGAATTCCACACCTTTCTCTTTTTTTTTTTTTTGTTTATGCCTTTGTTTTGCTGGAGCATATCCTTTAGTAGCTTTGTAAGAAAGAATGCCTGGAAAGTAAACTTCTCAAGTTCTTATGTGTCTGAAAATGTATTTATTCTACTTTCCACTTTGAACAAGTGTAAGGTTTTTGAGTTGTAAATAGTTTTCCTTAAAAAGTCAAAGTATTTCTCCATTGTCTTCTAATATCTAGTGTTGCTGGAGATGAGTCTGAAGCCATCTGATCCCCATTCTTTTGTTCGTGATGTACTTCTCTTTAGGACTTTCTTTCTAACCCTGGTATTCTAAAATTTTATAACACATGACTTTGGTTTGGGTCTTTTACATTTTATTGTTTTTTTCTTTTTTCCCCCAGTTTGGAGAATCTTAACTTTCCATTATGGGAATTTTTCTTGTATAGTTCTCTTATATGTTTAATTTTCTTCCTTCCAATTTATATATTGATTGTGTCAGGATTTCCTACAAGTAAGATTGTAGTGGGATTTGAGAATTGTGGATTAAGTCTGTAAGTCTCTTCCTTTATTTTCTCTCTCTCTGGTTCTGTTTCTGGAAGACTTCTTTGACTTTATTTTCCAATTGTTTATTAAAATTTTAATTCGATTATTTTTTTTCTTGTGTTCTGATTGTTTCATTTTAAAAGCATTTTTTTCTGGTTTTACATAGTCAATATCTTTCTATTTCCCTACAGAGAGTAATCAATTTTAAATTTAAAAACATTTTCCCCCTATTGCCTGTCTTGTCTCTGTTTCTTCTGGGTTTCTATTTTTGGTGTTTCTATTTAGGTTTCTCACATCTTAGAGGTTTACCTCAAATGCCTGGACACACACAGCTGATGGCAGCTCTATGTTTTCAAGGTTGGGCTTTTAGTACGCAAAGTAGAGTGAGTGGTAAACTGGACATTTTTGCTGAGCACTCCCACATTTCAATATTTAAAGGAGTCTCTTTTCCCTGGGACCAGTTAGTCTATCCAGAAAATAAGCTTTCATATTTTGCCTGGTTGGTAAATGCTTGGAGGGTGAGTGGTGGTAAGGTGGGGGGTGCCTGGTGTGTCTCAGCCTTCACTGTATGCACTTACCCCAATTCCCTCATTTTATTTACTCCCTCCTTGCACTATGTCTGACGTCCCCAAGTCAGGAGAACCCAGGCTAATTTTCTCCATAGTGTAACCTTCAGCTCCTGCCTGGGTGGTGATGGGAAGTAGTGTGGCTGGGAGTGGCTGCTGGCAGTATGAGGTAGGAAAGGGAACATGGAGATCCAACCAGCCCATACCCACACTGGGTCTGTTCCCTATTTTAGGTCTGAAACTCATGTCTGTTGTGGGGTGCTTTGGACCTTTGAGGTTGAAAACTCTTGGGATTCTAGAAGGGGGAGTGGGCCACTTCTCATGCACTATCCTGGGCAAGTACCCTAACCTGAAGCTTTCTGCTAAATTATTACTATTTTTCTACTTGTTCTACATCTTCCAAAAAAAAAAACAAAACAAAACGAAACAACTGTTGAATTCTTTCCTTTTCTGAAGTCTCCTTTTCTGTTCTCCTTTAATTCCTTTATTTTCTTTCCAGCAGTCTCTGGAGCTAAACCTGCTCTGTTTAGCTACAAGTCCCAAAGCCCATGCTTCTAAGGTAACCCTGCCTTCTGCACGGTGACCTCAATATCTGCTCTGATGGGTTTTCCCTCCAACAACAATAATAAAATGATTTCTATCTTTTTATTGACCACACTTTGTCTGGGAAACAAATCAATGATTTAAATGGTATTTAGAAAACCAGGCTTTGCCTCTTGAATGCTTTGCTCTACCTAGATAGCTGTGTAAGAAGTGCTTTTTCAGGATGTGCTTTTGCAAATTGTGAGCTGCAACCGAGAAGTACATAGTGAAATCATTTACCAAGAAAGTAGTAGTGTGAATAGTGTGGCTTGAATAGTGGTTCCCAAAACTCATGGTCACGGGGAATGCAACCTTGTTTGTAAGTAGGGTCTTTGCAGATGTAATTAGTTAAGAATCTTGAGCTGAAACCTTGTGATAGATTGGGTTAATATACTGAAAAGAGTGTTCTTAATCTTAATCCTTTCCTGTGGGTGTGAATCTCTTGTAAATGGGTTTGATGAATTTATTTCAGTTAAAGTGTGGTCCAACTGAATCAAGATAGGTTTTAATCCTATTATTGGAGGTCTTATGGATAAGGCCACAGAGGAAGAAATCATGGGGAGTGTATTAGTTAGACTTCTTTAGGGAAACAGAATCAGCAAGAGATATCTGTCGATAGTAAGAGATTTTATCAGAGTCGCTCACATAACAGTGGAGATGCACAAGTCCAGGTTCCGCAGGCAGACTGCAACCAGGAGCTCCGATGAAAGTTGAAGAAAGGTTCTTGATGAGTTCTGGGAGATGTTGGCTGTCCAAAGACGAGCTGGGAAATTCTCACTCAATGCTGGAATCACTGCCCCTTTTAAGGCATTCCACTGGTTGGGTTAAGCGCCACTCATTGCTGATGGCAATCTCGCTGATTGATGTCATTGTAACCAGCTGTCTATGATTTACCACTGCAGTAAAGTCAATGGTGACTGAAGTCCATAAATGCCCTTGTATTACAGGTAGCCCAGTGCTTGCTTGACCAAACAACTGGGCACAATTACCTGGATGAGGTGACACATTAGCCTAACCATCAAAGGGAGCATCCAGAAGCTGGAAGCCAATCGGACCTGGAAGAGAAGAAGAGAAAGGATCCGAAGCCACCATGTGCATTGCCATGTGACGGAAAAGCCAAGGAGCCAGGATTGCCGCAGCCAGCCCCAGAACGCTGCGGTCTTTCGGGGGAACGCATCACGTGGCTAAGGCCTAGATTTTGGGCTTGTCCTAACCTCAAAACCATGAGTCAATAAATTCCTATTGTTTAAGTCAACCCCTTGTATGCTATTTGTTTTAACAGCTGAGAAACTAATATAGACCCTAAATCCAATGCCTGATGTACTTTATAAAAAGAGAGGAGGACACAGAGAAACATACAGAGAAGAAGGCCATGTGAAGATGGAGACGGATTGGAGTGATGTAGCTCCAAGCCAGGGGACCCCACGGATTGCTGGGAGCCCCCGGAAGCTGGAAGAGGTCACGGAGTGGATGGCCCTGCTGATGCCTTAATTTAAGACAACTTGCCTCTAGAACTGAACTGAGAAAGGACACGTTTATGTTGATTTAAGGCACCCTACTTGTGGTACTGCAGCCCCAAGAAACAAATAATTAAGTCACAATGAGCATTTACCGGAGCGTTTTGCCTGCAGTCAGGGAAAATGTGGATTTGTGAACTCTTTGTTTCAGCTTATGTGCCTGTGTATGAGATCAGGATATAAATCTATTTCTTTCCATGGAAACTGGTAAAATAAGATCTGGAAGCCACTGGTCTATAAAATGGATTTGAACCTTTAGCATTTTTTTTTTTTAAAGAAAACTTGTACCAATTGGGTGGACACACTTCTCTCCATTTTAGAGGGGATGGGCTTGATTAGGCATTGAATGTTACTACACTGGTTTCCAAGATTCCATTTTACCATCGCTTTCCCAGCGTACTCTTTGTGAAAGCATTTTCATTTTCAATATTTTTTCTTTACTGTAAAGGAGCATTATATTTCACAAATGTTACATCGAAAATAGAGGAGATTCCCATCTATCCCACCCCTCCCAGTCCCACTCCCACACTTTTCCTGATTAACATCTTTCATTAGTGTGGTACGTTGGTTATAGTTGAGGAACACATATTGAAGCAGTGTTACTAACCATGGGCTATAGTTTAAATTATGGTTTACTCTTTGCACTGCCCAATTTCATAGGTTTTGACAAAATGTATAATGGCCTGTATCCATCATTATAACATCCTGCAAAACAATTCCCATGTCCCCAAAATGCCCCATGTTTCCCCTATTCCTCCTTTTCCCTCCCCTCAGAACCTCTGGTGGCCACTGCCTTTATATCAATGTTACAAGTTCCTCCATTACTAGAATAGTAATGTTTACTTTGGTCCATAGTTGTAATCCCCTCTTCTGTTTGCTCATTCCTTAATCTTGAGGTTCTGGGGATGAAAGCCTTTTTTTTTTTTTTAAAGATTTATTTATTTATTTAACTCCCTCCCTCCCCGGTTGTCTGTTCTCTCTATTTGCTGCGTCTTGTTTCTTTGTCCGCTTCTGTTGTTGTCAGCTGCACGGGAATCTGTATCTCTTTTTGTTGCGTCATCTTGTTGTGTCAGCTCTCGTGTGGGTGGCGCCATTCCTGGGCAGGCTGCACTTTCTTTCGCGCTGGGCGGCTCTCCTTACGGGGCGCACTCCTTGCGCGTGGGGCTCCCCTACGCGGGGGACACCGCTGCGTGACAGGGCACTCCTTGCGCGCATCAGCACTGCGCATGGGCCAGCTCCACACGGGTCAGGGAGGCCCGGGGTTTGAACCGCGGACCTCCCGTGTGGTAGACGGACGCCCTAACCACTGGGCCAAGTCCGTTTCCCGAAAGCATTTTCTTAACTTCGTCTTCCTGTGCTGTGCTACTCCAGAAAACCAGGTTCCATGGATAGGTGATTTCTGAAGTTGACGAGTAGATGGTGGGGAAGCATTATACATCAGGATTAAGTACTCACAAACGGATGAAAGCAGCAACCAAACCCACCCACACATTCCTGTTTGGGTAAGACTAAAACCTTTGTGAATATTTTATATTTTGAGTGATTTGCTTTTGCAAACTTATTTCAGAAGGAGTCCAGGGTTCAACTTTTTATTATCCTCACAGTGGGTGGTAGGGATTGGGAGGCAAAGGATTAGCAGCAAGATTTAATGCTTAGAATCACAGCACAAGTAAACTAATTTTATAGGTAATTCTCCAGAAGAATGGTAAGAATGCAGTAGAGCATCGGAAGAGGGTTCCCGTCGCCGCACGGCAACCTTTTTCTGCTCTGTTTGGTGGTTGTGCCTTAAACGGGGCCTTCATGGCTTTGTTTTGTACAGAAAGAGAACTAAACCACCCACATACCTTCTGGCTCTGGGAGGCAGAAGCACGAAGGCAAGGTGAGCCAAAGTTCAGGCGAGCCTTACCTGAAAGGTTTGCAAACCTCGTGGACTTTTTGGGGAATGCTGAGACTGAGCTATGTGATTGGTGAAGAAACAGGGACTCGCAGTTTGCTTGGCTTTCTACCAGTGGTCAAAAGTAGCAGGGTTTGCTACTGAACAGAAGAGTGCAGTTTTCTTGGGATTTGTTTTAATTCAGTCCTTTGTGCGGCCTTTGGTTAATGCTAAATAGTCATTTAGCATTAACCAAGATAGATTCAGATGAAGACTCATGTCTTGAAGTACACTTACTTATTCCTTCGGGAGATGGGGCATATTAAGCTTGCCACCTATAACCTGAAACACTTAAAAGCAAATAGAACAAACAAGCCCTCGGTACTCGTACATACAAATTCAGAAAACAGTCAGTGGACTTATTTTTAGTATACATATGTTCCGTTTTCTAACTAGCCACCAATTACCTTAACCCTTTATCTCTTTCCTTTTCTTTAACTGAATTAAATTTGGAATCTAAGGACACCACTGGATAACTTTGTTTTTGGATTCTTCTGCGTGGTTGACATGGGTGGGAAGAGAGGGACATTAAAAAGCTGCCAGGCCATGTGCAGTGCTGATGCGCGCAAGGAGTGTGCCCCTTAAGGAGAGCTGCCCAGTGCGGAAGAAAGTGCAGCCTGCCCAGGAATGGCGCTGCACACATGGAGAGCTAACACAGCAAGATGACGCAACCAAAAGAGACACAGATTCCCGTGCCACTGACAACAACAGAAGCGGACAAAGAAGACGCAGCAAATAGACACAGAACAGACAACGGGAGGGGGAGGGGGAGAGAAATAAAATAAATAAATAAATCTTAAAAAAAAAAAAAGCTGCCAGAGGAAGCTTTATTGATTAGAAGGAGGCAGTCTTGGACTGTGGTAGCAGATTGTGTAAATGTTTACGTTCTTTTTTAATTGTCATTTAATTATTCATCATTCAGTATTTATTTTGCAGTCAAAGCTTCCTGGAGGGGGAGATTCCTTGGTCTTTGCACAGAGCTCTTTGGGAGAAACAGAGGAAGATCTAATTGCTCAGGGATTAGCTGGGGTTGCTCACGAGGCCGATGGTGAGAATCATAATTACAATAATAGTGACAAACATGATGTGCAGTCAGGCTCTGGGCCAAACACTTGCCATGGCTTGTTTAATTCCATCCACCAAAAAATCACGTGAGAGAGTAGTTTTGTCGTTTTAGTTATCCCCATTTTATAGACAAAGACACTGAGGCAGAGTGGAGTTAAACCCCTTACCTAAGTTCAAGGCCAAGACTGAATGACCAAGTGCATTGGGCTACCTGCTCTTGGAAGTTCTCCCTGAGAAGTCGTAAACTGGTTGTCAGGGATTTCTTTTTCTTTTTTTTAAAGATTTATTTATTTATTTCTCTCCCTCACCCCCGCCCCCTGGTTGTCTGTTCTCTGTGTCTATTTGCTGCGTGTTCTTTGTCTGCTTATGTTGTCAATGGCACAGGAATCTGTGTTTCTTTTTGTTGTGTCATCTTGCTGTGTCAGCTCTTTGTGTGTGTGGCGCCACTCCTGGGCAGGCTGCACTTTCTTTCGCGCTGGGCGGCTCTCCTTACCGGGCGCACTCCTTGCATGTGGGGCTCCCCTGTGTGGCACGGCACTCCTTGCATGCCTCAGCACTGCGCATGGGCCAGCTCCACATGGGTCAAGGAGGCCCAGGGTTTGAACCGCGGACCTCCCATGTGGTAGACGGACGCCCTAAACACTGGGACAAGTCTGCTTCCCAGGGATTTCTTCATGTCAGAGGAAGGAGAGGGAAAGCGGCTGTGGCTCAAGCAATTGGGCTCCCATCTACTATATGGGAGGTCCGGGATTCGAACCCAGGGCTGCCTGGTGAAGGCAGGCCAGCCCATGCAAAGTGCCGGCCTGCGCAGAGTACTGCCCCGCGCAGGAGTGCTGGCCCACACGGAGAGCTGGAACAGCAAGATGATGAAAAGAGACAGAGAGGAGAGATAATAAGAGGTTATTTTCAAAGTAAGCTGTAAAGTTAAATGTTCCTTTTGTAGGGGAAAAAAAAGATTTCAATGAAATGGTAATCACTCCATAGCGCAAGCTTAGCTGTGAGAAACTCACCCAGTTGTGCATGAATTCTTGTGTTTCTTTAAGTCTTGCTTTAATGACTTACTGTGAGTTTGAGCACTTGCATAATTTTCTACCATATTATAATTCTGGCAGCGATTGCTTGTGGGCTCATTTGCCCCCTTTCCTTTGTCTGAGCAAATATTTTGACCGGCATAACCTCACTGGAACCGCCTTCCAGGGACGAGGCCAGTGCTAAGGAGAGAGCGCCCTGAAACCATCAAAGGTGTCCAATGTTACCAACTTGTGGCCTTTGGTCTGAGCACTCCCGTGGGCTGTGCTTTTCCTGATTACTTTCACTATGTCTTTAGTGGGAAGTGCTTTAATTTGGTTGTTCCTGCATTTGGTGGTACAACGTACTAATACGGCTGCTCTTCTGTTGTGATCAGAAGCTGAGAAGATAGGAAATCAGAAAGCGGATTTGGCTCAACTTGTAGAGTGTCTGCCTACCACATGGGAGGTCCAGGGTTCAAACCCAGGGCCTCCTGATCCATGTGATGAGCTGGCCGTGTCCCCCGTGTAGGGGAACCCCACATGTAAGGAGTGCACCTTTACGGAGAGCCACCCCGCATGAGAAAAGTGCAGCCTGCCCAGGAGTGGCACCGCACACACGGAGAGCTGATGTAGCAAGATGACACAACAAAAAGAGACACAGATTCCCGGTGCTGCTCACAAGAATCCAAGCAGACATAGAAGAACATAAAGCAAAGAGGCACAGAGAGCAGACAACTGGGGGGGGCGGGGAGGGAGCAAGGGGAGAGAAATAAATAAATAATAAATCTTTAAAAAAAAAAAGGAAGGTAGGAAATGAACCTTCTTTATGGTAAGGGGCTTTCCAGATGAGCTGGGGAAGCGGACTTGGCCCAGTGGTTAGGGCGTCCGTCTACCACATGGGAGGTCCACGGTTCAAACCCCGGGCCTCCTTGACCCGTGTGGAGCTGGCCATGCGCAGTGCTGATGCGCACAAGGAGTGCCGTGCCACGCAGGGGTGCCCCCCATGTAGGGGAGCCCCATGTACAAGGAGTGTGCCCCATAAGGAGAGCCGCCCAGCGCGAAAAAGTGCAGCCTGCCCAGGAATGGTGCCGTACACACGGAGAGCTGACACAGCAAGATGACGCAACAAACAGAAACACAGATTCCCGTTCCACTGACAACAACAGAAGCGGATAAAAAAACAAGAACACGCAGCAAATGGACACAGAACAGACAACTTGGGGGGCCGGGGAGGAGGGGAGAGAAATAAATAAAAAATAAATCTTAAAAAAAAAAAAAAAAAGATGAGCTGGAAGCAAATCCATTTGCAAAACTATGTTTGGTGGCTGAAAGTTAATCTTCACCAGAATTAAGAGGATGCTTTTTCTTCAACAGTTCTGTTTTAGCAGACTGGGCAGGACATCTATGTCTCACTGTTTAAAAGTCATACACTGTAAAAAGAGATGACAGTTGTTTTTTTTTTTTAATTTTTAAGATTTTTTTTAAAGGTACCAGGCCGGGGAATGACCCCCGGACTTCACATGTGGGAGGCCAGCGCTCAACCACTGAGCCCCTTCGGCATCCCTGAGTTGGTTTTTCTGTTTGTTTTGCTTGTTGTTTGTGTTTTTGTGTTTAGGAGGCACCAGGAACCGAACCTAGGACCTCCCATGTGGGAAGCAGGTGCTCAACTGCTTGAGCTGCATCTACTCCCCGGGTTTGTTTTTATTAATATGTTGTTGTTGTTGCTCGATGATGAAAGGGAGGAAAAAAAGGATATGGTTGAAGGGGTGGGAATAGAACCTTCAAGAGGAATTTTTGTCCCTAACACTGGGGATGTTTTCCAGATCAAAATGTTTCAAAACAGAGATTGATGGTATTCTCCTTCATTATTAGAACTACCCAGAGTTGTATCTGTTAAAAATCATCACACAGTTTCAGTGTGCAGGGTAAAATGCATGCAGAAGCATTGGACTTATTTTTTTCCCCCTGGATTTTATTTTTAAAGTCAGAATTTGCTGACAGCACCTAAACCTCTCTGCTGCTGATACTATTAATGAGACTGAGTAATTGGTAATAAGTTTCTTGCACAAAGAGCTTCTTGCCATGTCCCTTTTGGAAGGTTGGAATATTTTGTTTAGTTTGGTTTTTCTGAGCCGCCGTAATGTCAGTCTTTGGGAAATGTGTATTCACTACTGAAGGAGAGCAATGCAAGGCTTATGTAAAATTAATTTGTTGGTGATGCAGTAGTAGACAAGATACCCTGCAAAAACTAGTGGGGATCCAGGTTAGAAGACAGGGGTATGGTGAAATTGCTGAAAGGAGGCACTACAACCCATCTTTTTCAAAGAAAAAGCATCTGAAGAATTTGTCCTCTCAGCATTTATCTAGCATCTGCTGTCTGGGATAGTGATTCCAAATTCCCAAGCTATGAGAAGCCGGCTCATTCTGTTGCTGTCACTTGATAATACAATTCCTTTCTTCTCCCTTTTCTTAAAAATAGTGCATAAAGTGAAACGAAAGTAAGTTTAAATTGGCCTAGTTTTAAAATACATTTTTAAAAAAAGGTTTGAAATAATTCCCCTCGCAATAATTGCAGTCATCTTTCAGGAGTCACACAGCATAACTTGCTGAGAGCAGCATCCCTTTAGACTTCTCATAATTACCTGGTGAATCAGCACTGGCTGACTTCCCAGGGCTTCATTCCCACCAGTGGGGAATAATTTTCCATTCCTGGGGGAGTTCCCCTAGGAGACACCTTCTCTGATTCCATGAGTCAGAGAAGCGGTTAGCACTGCTGCCTTCCTCAGAGACACTTGCTCAGTATCATGTTCTACTATGTACTGCAGAATTTGTATTAGATTAGATTCATATTATAGCAACAATGAGATAACATATATTTAAAATTTTTCATTGTGGTAACATCTATATAACACAAAATTTCTCATTTAACCACTTTCATGTGCACTATTCAGTGGCATTAAATTACATTCCCAGGGAAGCAGATGTGGCTCAGGCAATTGGGCTCCCATCGACCATACAGGAGGTCCAGGGTTCGATGCTCAGGGCCTCCTGGTGAAGGCAAGCTGGCTCGTGTGGTGAGCTGGCCCATGTGGAGTGCTGGTGCAGCAAGATGACACAACAAAAAGAGACAGAGAGGAGAGATAATAAGAGACATAGCAGATCAGGGAGCTGAGGTGGCGCAAGAGAGTGATCACCTCTCTCCCACTCTGGAAGGTCCCAGGATCGGTTCCTGGAGCTGCCCAATGAGAATACAAGCAGACACAAAAGAACACACAGCAAATGGACACAGAGAGCAGACAATGGAGGGAGGGAGCTGAAATTAATACATAAAATCTTTTAAAAAAAATTTACGTGCCCAATGTTGTGTTACCATCATCACCAAAACTTTTTCATCATCTCAAATAGAAACTCTGTGCCAATTAAGCAATAACTCCTCCTTGTCCCCTCCCCCTGGTCCCTGGATACCTCTCAACTTCTACCAAAGGATTTGCTTATTCTTGTGAGATCATGAAATATTTGTCCATTAGTGTCTGGCTTATTTCACTGAACATCAAGATTCCAAGGTTCATCCATGCGTGGCGTATACTAGAACTTCATGCCTTTCTATGGCTTAATAATATTTCATTGTGTGTGTATACCATATTTTATTTACCCATCCATCTGTGGACACTTGGGTGCTTCTACCTTTTGGCTATTGTGCTCCTCGTTGGATTTTTTAAAAAGCTGTTTTATTGAGATATACTCATATGCCATTTAGTCCATCCAAAGTGTACAATCAGTAGCTTTTAATATAATCACAGAGTTGTGCATTCATTACCAAAATCAATTTTAGAAATTTTCATTACTGCAAATAGAAAAACCCCATACACCTTAACAGTCACCTCTCAATCTCTCAACCCTATATAACCACCTATCTAGTCCTACCTCTATAGGTTTATTTATATTTACATTTTGGGAAGCGGACTTGGCCCAGTGGTTAGGGCGTCCGTCTACCACATGGGATGTCCGCGGTTCAAACCCCAGGCCTCCTTGACCCGTGTGGAGCTGGCCCATGCGCAGTGCTGATGCACACAAAGAGTGCTGTGCCTACGTAGGAGAGCCCCACGTGCAAAGAGTGCGCCCCGTAAGGAGAGCCGCCCAGTGTGAAAGATAGTGCAGCCTGCCCAGGAATGGCGCCGCCCACACTGAGAGCTGACACAACAAGATGATGCAACAAAAAGAAACACAGATTCCCGTGTCGCTGACAACAACAGAAGCAGACAAAGAAGAACACGCAGCAAATGGACACAGAGAACAGACAACTGGGGGGGGAAAGGGGAGAGAAATTAAAAAATATATATATATATTTACATTTTATATAAATGGAATAATACAGTATGTATTACTTTATGTCTAGTTTCTATCACTTAGCATAATTTAAAAATTATTATTATTATTTTAATTAGAAAAGTTGTGAGCTTACAAAACAATTATGCATAGCATACAGGACTCCCACACCTCACCCCACCACCCCAGCTCTGTGCATTGTTGTGGCACATTTGTTATAAATGATGAAAGAACACCATCAAAATATTACCAGGACTTATAGTCTGTAGCTTATATGTGGTGTATTTTTCCACAAACCACACTATTATTAACACCATGCATCAGTATTGTACATCCCCTTTGGATTTTTCCTATAATTGATTATTTATTAATATTGCTGAAGAGGTTTGGATCTCCAATATTCTGTAATTTTTTTTATATTAGAGAAATTACAGGTTTCTATTACAGCCATGCATAAACTACAGGATTCCCACATATCACTGTATTATTAACATCTTACATCAGTGTGAAACATTTGTTACAACCGATGAAAACCCTTTTTTATAATTGTGTCCTTAACTATATAGTCCATGATTTAACTTAAGCTTCAGTGTGCACTGCAGTTCCATGGATTTTTTAAAAAAATTTTTCTGTTGCCATACATACCATGCAATATTTCCCCCTTTTAACCACATTCTGATATATATTTCACTGCTGTTGCCAAAAGTTCTGTATTTTGCTCCGTAGGTTTACTAAAATAAACTTTAATTTCTCTTTTGGGAATTAGGGTTTTTGCTCACCACAATTAGAAGAGTCCCACACTCCAGAATGAGAACAAAGTCTTCCATACGGGATGTTTTGAAAAAGGCCCATCTGGATGTGAGTGTGATCTGGCTGTGACATCTGTTACCCTATTGATCGCCAGGGCTGAAAAAGGCCCATGTTTTGGAGATAACCCAAAGTGCTTTAAATACACCAGTAGCTGTGAAGCAGTTTTGATTCAGGTATTCATCGTCACAGAGGCAGGCCTAATTTCCTGAAATCTGAAAGAGAGCAGTTTACCTGAGGGGTTGCCTGTGTCTCACTGGTCCACAAAGTGGCCTCTCGTTTCTTTAAAAAACAAAGCAAAACTGTCTTTTGGACAGTGTGGTAAGGACTGTTTTGAAGGGACTAAAGATTTGGAACTGAGAGTTGGGGAGAAATGCCTCTTGCTGAGCGTGCTTTGTAAACCTGCCCTGTACAACGAGGTGGGGGTGCCCTGGTTTGGGCCGCTTCCTTCCTCGTTGTGGAAATCCACTGTCCAATGTCTGATTTGGGCTTGGCGGCCCACCTCCTCCTGACCTTCCTTTGTCACGGTCAGGGATGCAGTTTGGAAAGACTTGAGCTACTCAGATTCGCGGAGATGAGATGCATGCCCGCCTTACCAAACTGGCTGTCCTGAGCCAGGGGCTCTCTCTGCTCACTGACTTAGGCCAGCATTTGCTTAAAGGGATCACAGCTCTGGAAACAATTGAAAGTAAATGGGGATGGCCCTCAACAAAGCTTTTGGATGGTTTCCCCCACATTTCCAGCTTTCTGTAACCCAGCTACCTTGCTTGCTATTTCTTCCCTCAACAGACCCTCCTTTCTGCTCTCCCCAGCCTCCTTTTAGACATTTACGTAATAATTGATATTGCCAAAGATCATCAATGGATGCCAAACTTTTAGATGAAAGGTTGTCGGAGGATGGGATATTTACATGTGCCAAGAGATCACTCTAGAGTTACTTACTAATATCATGACAGAAAGGTACCTTGGCACCAGAGAGGTCTGGCCAGTCCAAATTCCACTGGGCAGGCCACAAGCTGGAAACTCCACAGGTGAAGCTGTGTTCTCCAGGAGAATCTGGCTGGCTGAAGAAGAAGCAGACATTTCTCTTCTGACTTCTGAAATTCTGGGTTCTGACCGATTGGATGAAGGGACCCTGCTCATGGCTGAGGGTCATCTCCTTAGTTATAATCAACTGACAAATGATGCAAATCCATCTACGCAATACCCTCACCATAACAATCAGGCCAGCCCTTGTTTGGCCAAAAAACTGGACACCAAGACTTAGCCGAGTTGACCCATGAAATTAATTGTCACAGAAGCATTTTCATTTTCATTAAACTTATCGGAGGTGATTTTCTGTCTATGAGTGAAGAGGCACCGACATGGGTCACGAGCAATGCAAATGTTTGGTGATGGTAACACTGACTGGGGGACTTGATTTACTATCTTGCGCGTTTCTTTCACCCAAAGGGTCTGGCAGGCACTCTGTGCATGTTTGTCGAGGGAATGCATCTGGTAGCTGTTGTTGAATATCGGCCTTTCCACCTTGCAGTTAGGGTCTACACACGACCTTGTCCCTGTCTAGAGCCCTCGCTTCCCAGAATTACTCTAACTAGACTATGGCTTGAGCTTTGGACCCAGTCTAGACCCAGAATTAAGGTACTCAAGCCTGACTTTCTAGACCACTGTGTCCTTCAGTATTACAGAATTATCGTTCAGTTCCAAGGTTGAAGTAACAACAGACACAAAACTGGCAGCTCCAATATATAAGAAACAGAACTCTGCCAGCCTACCTGATTGTCCACCCACACCAGTAAGGCAGATGTCAGGCAGTCGGGCGAGCCCCAAGGAATCTTGTGAAACAGGTCAAGGGGCTGTCACCGCCTCCAGTGAAGAGGGATTGTGAAAGAGCCAAGGCAAAATCTGCCAGCCCAGAGCAGAACATCTTGTGTTTTGGTGTCTGGGTCAGTGTTTTCGTTCTTTTTTGTGATCGTGTGGTTCTCCTCTCCCGTGATGGCTCCTGCTCTTTTGCTAGTGTCCCAGGAGCCTTTGTCATGCTCAGTGTGGGTCTTCTAACTTGCTCTTTGGGGGGGGGGGGGGGGGACAGGGACTAGAAATATATGGTTGGAACTCAAAAAGAGAGAACAAATCAAAACAGGTCGTATAAAAGAAACTAATCAGAAAGGGTTTTGAGACTATTGTTGGAAGCTAGGGGACAATAGAACAATGTCTTTAAAA
This sequence comes from Dasypus novemcinctus, assembly GCF_030445035.2. Taxonomy (NCBI): domain Eukaryota; kingdom Metazoa; phylum Chordata; class Mammalia; order Cingulata; family Dasypodidae; genus Dasypus; species Dasypus novemcinctus. The sequence goes on along the minus strand of NC_080694.1, from coordinate 38,693,113 downwards.
CAAATTCCATCCTTGAATTCTATACCTAGATTTATTTTTATGTGTGTTTTTTTTTGGTATCCAAAGTGCTTTTTGGGATGATGTCCCACTCTTCCTGCTGTTAGTGCTGCTTCCATGTGAAGGAGCATCCTCTGTAAGCCTTGCTTTTCCTCCACTGGGTTGGCAGAGGACGTTGGGAGCAGCCAACATTCAAAACTACTGTGTGTGCGTGGCTAAGGACCGTGGTGATTTGATAGCATCCTGGGAGTTTTGGCTCCATGATGTAGAATTGGGGCTCTGCTCCAGGCCCATCTTCTTGTGTTTCCTCTTCTCCTTTTCTGGAGAGGGGCGAAGGAAGTCCTTTGCAAGAGGCATGTTCTCGTGGGGAGGTCGTCACCGTCGGGAAGCCTACATCTAAACGCTTAACTGAGTGTGTGGCAGAATAATAAAGCCTTTTTCCAGATGTGCAAGGCGCCTAACGTTTACCTCCCAGGCTACTCAAAAAGTTACTGGAGGATAGGCTTTGCCAAAACAGGGAAATGAAACAAAAAAGAAGAAGATACAAAATGTTGGACAAAGGGGAAGTGATACACAAGAAAGGGGATTCCCAGGAGGAGGGTGATGAGAGATCCGAGGACAGTTTCACACAAGGCATTGAGGACAAAGAGTCCTGGCCAAAGTCACTTAGAAGCAGCCAAAAGAGTTCAAAGTGAAAGTGATACAATACCTGATAGTCTGAAAGTATTGAGAGCAGGTTTAGATAGTTGGTAGAGAGTTTGGGATTGAATTAGTGGGACGTTAATAGAAAATTAAGCAAAAGAAAAAGGACAAGTATTAACATCAATTGTGTAGGAAAGAAAAAGTATTGCAGTATACTATGTTGATGGTCAACGGTCGTGATAAAATAAACGGTGAGTAATTAAAATTAATAATATGAAATATTGGTGCTATGATGAGAAGACATGAAAGGTATGTGTGTGGGTGTATGTCTATCAGGATTACGAGAATGAAAGAGAGTCAAATGGCCGTCCTCCAGAATGGAAAGTCCATAGCTAATGCCTAAAATTAAAAAATGATCAAGAAGTCACAATATAAGCATATTATTTAAAGAAATGGAGATAAATACTCAAAGATCCCGGTAGAAGAGTTGACTATGATGATTGCTCCAGGTAGTGGTAAATGGGATGGGGTTGGAGACCTGGCTTCCTCCTTTTATTAACAAGTCTAAAAACTGCACCAGGCAAGAACCCATTTATATCTTTCTGGCTGTAACATTCTTACAGGGAATTCCTATAGAGGCCACAAAATGGTAGCCGGCTGGTGGTTTTCTTGTATGACTTGATTTTTTTTTTTTTAGGAAGTACCAGGGATAGAACCCAGGACCTCATACATGGGAAGCAGGTGCTCAGCCACTTGAACTACATCTGCTCCTGATTTTTTTTTTAAGTAAAAAAATGTAAATGCATTGCCAATACTCACAAATCAGGAGATTTTAAAATAAAATTCCAGGGAAACGGATGTGGCTCAAGCAATTGGGCTCCTGCCTACCACATGGAGGTCACCGGTTCAGTTCCCGGTACCTCCTGGTGTGACAGGTAGACCTGATGAGCTGACACACAAGACAATGCAACAAGAGACACAAGAAGAAAAACATAATGAGAGACACAACAAAGCAGGGCACAGAGATGGCTCAAGTGATTAGGTACCTCCCTCCCACATTGGATGGTCCCAGGTTCCATTCCCAGTGCCTCCTAAAGAAACAAAGAAGATGAACAGACACAGCAAGAGCAAACAGCAATGGGGTAGTGAGAAATAAATAAAATAAATATTCTTAAAAAAATAAAATTCCAGATTCCTAGCTTGTCTTGAAAGAAATCACTGAAAAGCAGGGTCCCTGGGATAGGGTTGTGACCCTCATTCTGCCAAATGCTCTGCCAGGCCTAGCTCCTGCTCCACTCCCACCAGTGGTGGCCTTGGTTACCTGCCTGTCCCCTGCAGGCATTTGCATCCTAGGTATCCAAATAGTACCTTTCCTCCTTCACTTTTTAAAAGCACTCAAGTAAGTTTATTTTCCTCTTTTCCCCCATTAGTTTTTCTATTCTTCCTTAAGATGGTGTAGCAGTTTGATATGGTTATGAATTCGAAAAAAATACTGGATTGATTATATTTGTAACCTGGTCTGTACCTGGGCATGATTAAGTTATGATTAGGGATTTGTTTGGGCCACGTCATTAGGGCCAAGGGGTGAGGACTTACAGATAAAAGGCATGGCAAAGGACAGAGTTGAGGATTTTTGACGTTGTAGTTTCGATGTTGCAGTTTGATGGGGAAGCCTTAAGCTGGAGCCCTGGGAAGTAAGCTCACAGAGGAAAGAGAAGCCAGCCCCAGGAAGAGAGGAACCTGAGCCCAAGAAGAAGCAAGACCTGGGAAGAGAGGAAGCCTGAACCCAGAGAAAAGCAAGACCCTAGAAGAGAGGAACACAGGAAACTTGAACTCTCATAGACGTTGGCAGCCATCTTGCTCCAACATGTGAAAATAGACTTTGGTGAGGGAAGTAATTTATGCTTTATGGCCTGGTGTCTGTAAGCTCCCATCCCAAATAAATACCCTTCATAAAAACCAACCAATTTCTGGTATTTTGCATCAGCGCCACTTTGGTTGATTAATACAGATGGATATTATTATGTATACAAGAGATGATATAGCAGAGTTCAGTCACTGCATTGGGGCAGAAATAGTTACAAACCTGGGTTCTACCAAGTCCTTAACCTTGGGCAAGTCACTTCTTTGCACCTCAGTGTCCTTACAAGCAAAAATGGGTGATTTAATTATTGTAACTCATATGTTATTGCCAGGGTTAAAGATGACAATGCATATGAAGCTGAGTGCCTGCCACATTATTAAAAATAACATTAGAAATAATAACTCTTTTTTTCTTTTTAAGATTTATTTACTCTCAAGACTCCCAGTTCTCCCCTTCACCTCCTTTCCCCAGTTGTCTGCTCTGTGTCCATTCGCTGTGTGTTCTTCTGTGACCGCTTCTATCCTTACCAGCGGCACCGGGAATCTGTGTTTCTTTTTGTTGCGTCATCTTGTTGTGTCGGCTCTCTGTGTGGGCGGCGCCATTCCTGGGCAGGCTGCACTTTCTTTCACGCTGGGCGGCTCTCCTTACGGGGCGCACTCCTTGCACGTGGGGCTCCCCTACTGGGGGGACACCCCTGCGTGGCAGGGCACTCCTTGCGCTCATCAGCACTGCGCGTGGGCCAGTTCCACACGGGTCAGGAGGCCCTGGGTTTGAACCGCGGACATTCCATGTGGTAGACAGATGCCCTAACCACTGGGCCAAATCTGCTTCCCCAGAAATAATAACTCTTAAAGCAAAGTAGTTTTAAGTCTAATGAAATATCTGCAAGCAGATGTTGACGAGTTCAGAAAGTTTTCATCTGTAAGAGGTAAGATGAAAAGCAGCAAACTATCTTGACATACTGCTGTCCAGTGCTCTGATTGGGTATAGTCTAATTATTTTAATAGTTATTTTAATTTGGGAAAAGAGACTGCTGAGGCATACGTTTCCAAGCCTAGAAATGCATGGATTTATTAATTAATTGATCTCCACAAACTTTTATGGAAGGCCTGCTATGTTTCAGGCACTTCGATGGGCTCCAGATAAGATAGATAGATAAATAGATAGACAGATAGATAGATAGATAGATAGATAGACAGATAGATAGATAGATAGATAGATTTTTTTTCTAAGAAGAACTCAGAGTTTAATGATAAATAATTCATTATAAAGAATTATATAGACTCAGTGGCAGGAGGAATTTAGAAAAGAGGTAGAATTTTTAACTGAATGTTTAAATGTCTTCCTGGAAGTCGTTGGGACTTGTTTCCTGAAGTTCTTTCTCAGTATAAGAGCTACATGTATCTATTCATGAAGGATTAGAAGAATGCTTTATGTCATACTAAACCTTCTTCCTAGAACTTTTGAGTTGGGCTATTCAAAATAATAACAGGGAAAATATTGGAGCAACAGCAGCTGCTCAACAAATTCTAAGAAGAGGCAAACAGGAAGTTGAGTGGGAACCCATTTCTTTTACCAGATAAGGAGGGAGAGGTCCTGAGAGATCAGGGGACTAGTCCAAGGTCATGCCTCTTGTTAATGACCAAGGTTGAGTGGACAGAAATCACTGATGGGGAATAGGAAGGAGAAGAAAAACATTTCAGAGTTGGTCTTGAGAGTAAATTCTCTTCACCCTGTGATGGTGGGTGCGGAGACACTTTGAGTCTTAGCTAAGTATTTAGCCTGAGACATGTGAACCCTTTAATTCGTTAACAGATGGCTCTATTGCATACCTACTGTGCACCAGCCGCTGCTCTTTTTTTTTAAAATTTATTTCTCCTGCCCCTGTTTCCCCGTTGTCTGCTCTCTGTGTCCACTCACTGTATATTCTTCTGTGTCTGCTTGTATTCTCATTCAGCAGCCCTGGGAATCGATCCTGGGAGCTTCCGGAGTGGGAGAGAGGCGCTTACTCTCTTGAGCCACCTCAACTCCCAGTTCTGCTACGTCTTCTTATTTTCTCTCCTCTGTGTCTCTTGTTGCGTCATCTTGCTGTGCCAGCTCTCCGCGTCGGCCAGCACTCCTGCGCCGGGCAGCTTTCCCGCACTGGGCGGCATTCCCACGCAGGGGGACACTCCTGCTTGGGGCGGCATTCCCGCATGGGCCAGCTCGCCACACGGGCCAGTGTGCCCTCACCAGGAGGCCCTGGGCATGGAGCCCCGGACCTCTCCTCTATGGTGGACGGGAGCCTAATTGATTGAGCCACATCCGTTTCCCCGGCCACTGTTCTTAATGTTTGGTTTACTTCCCCAGTGAAACAAAGTGCCCTCCTCTCAGGTAGCTTACCTTCTGGCAGGTGTGTGGTGGGGGAGGGGCCAGAAGAGGGGCAGTCAATCAACAGTGGATATGATAAAGAAGTGTATTATACGATGTAGTAGGGGTGCTAGGTACCACAGAGAAAGAACAATTAGAGCAGGATGGTGGATACCAAGGTCCTGGCCCCTTCCAGGGACCCCACCTCCCTCACTCCCCAGCTGTGGATACACTGCCTGCTAGCAGCTCCCAGTGCAGCCCCGATTGGGATTTGCCCTCTGCTTCTGGGAACTGCCTGATCCAGAGTTATATCCCTCTCAAAGTACCACTGGGCACCAATATCTAGCAGCTCCAGGGATATAAAGACCAGCCTCTTCCTTAACTGGGGACCCTCTAAGGGCCACCCCAGTTCTGGAACTCCCATCTCGGCGGTGGCCGCATCGATGCTAGTTTTCTCTCTGCCCAGTCCTGCCTGCTTCACTTCCTTACAGACATGTGCTCTGTGAGCATCCCCTTCTGTATGCCAGCTGTCTGAGTCTTGCTCCAGGGACCCCAATCTAAGACAGCAGCAGCAAGAAATTCAGAGTGTGGGGCTGGGGAGCATGCGTTGAAATCTCAAATGGGGGTTCCTTGTAAGACTCGCTGAGAATTTGATGACTAAAGAAAGGGAAACACCCATGGCCGTGAAACCTGAGGGACATTGAGCAAAGCCTTGAACATCAGGAGAGCTTGTTATTTTCAATTAGTGAAAACACAACTTTAAATGTTTCTGCCCTTTTGTCTTCTCTTCATTTTTTGGTGAAAGACCAATGTAAAAACGTCTTCTTTAATTTAGGAAAACACATGAAGGGGCATTTTGATTATGGAAATTGGGGCTTAAAACATAATGGGAGGGAAGCGGACATGGCTCAACTGATAGAACATCCGCCTACCATATGGAGGGTCCACGGTTCGATCCCCAGGGCCTCCTGACCCGTGTGGTGAGCTGGCCTATATACAAGAAGTGCTGTGCCATGCAGGGGCGCCACCGTGTACAGGTGCCCCACGCGCAGGGAGTGCACCCTGCAAGGAAGCCACCCCACGTGAAAAAAGCACAGCCCACCCAGGAGTGGTGCTGCACACATGGAGAGCTGCTGCAGCAAGATGACGCAACAAAAAAGAGACGTGGTTTCCCGGTGCTGCCTGACAATGCAAGTGGATGCAGAAGAACAAACAGCGAATGGACACAGAGAGCAGACAACGATGGGAGGGCAGAAATTAACAAAAAAATAAATCTTCCAAAAAAACCATAATGGGAAATATTGAAACCTAGTAAGGTAAATTGCTTTGCACAATAAAAATAGCAAGAATTCTGAGTTTCCGCCCTGGGAAGTCCTAGAGATAAGGCACTGCGGCCTCCAGGGAGAAAGGGTAGAAGAGAATTGTCCACGAGAGAGGTGGGGACCCCTGCAACCTGGTAAGAAGCCCAGACCTGGTGCCAGGGCCGTGACAGTGACCTCCAGGCAAGAGGTCTGATTTGCGGTTTGGGGCTCCTTCCTGGAATGTCATGCACCGGTAGCACCAAACCTTCAGGAAAACTACTGTCCTACACAGCGTTACATCGTTTTGGGGATGCAGTGGAGGGGGTGATGCTGTGTCCACGTGGGATCATGGCGGACAACGGGCAGAAGCCAGCAGGAGCCGGGGGTACTGGCACTCTTCCCCAGCCCCCAGCACCTCACTGTAACGGGTGCTGAAAGAAGGTGTAATGCAAACAACCCCTCACGCATTTGGCAGGTGCCGGTCCACGTGCTCCTATTTGAGATGGCGACTTATGTGTATTCATTTGATGATTAAAGAAAGGGAAACTCCAGAAGGCTGTAAACCCTGAGGGACATTTGGATGACAAAAGAGGAATACATTAAGAGCTGTTACATAATCTAGAGGCCTATACGTTTCCAGCTGTCGCCAAGAGCAAAATAAAAATATATATGACTTCCAGAATGCAGATTTGGCTCAACGGATTCCACCTACCACATGGGAGGTCCGCGGTTCAAACCCAGGGCCTCCTGACCCGTGTGATGAGCTGGCCCACGCACAGTGCTGATGCGCGCAGAGTGCTGTGCCACGCAGGGGCGTCCCCTGCTTAGGAGTGCCCCATGTGCAAGGAGTGCGCCCCGTAAGGAGAGCCACCCCGTGCGAAAAAAGTGCAGCCTGCCCAGGAATGGTGCCGCACACACAGCTGACACAAGATGACGCAACAAAAAGAAGCACAGATTCCGGGTGCCGCTGAATACAAGAATACAAGCGGGCACAGGCGAACACACCCAGAGAATGGACACAGAGAGAAGACAATGAGGGGAGCGGGGGGCGGGAAGGGGAGAGAAACAAATAATAAATCTTTAAAAGCAAAACTATATATATGACTTCCAAATGGAATTTCAAATTTTATTTTTAGAAGTACCGTAAAACCCCTGACCCTTTCCGTTCTCAAACCAAGCTGTGGGTCTGAAGGAGAGACAACAAAGGGAAGTCAACGACTCCGGACCCAGCACGTGGGTTGACAGCGCCCGTCCGACCCCCGCGGGCTCTGATGGAAAGACGCCTTCCTCACACAGAGAAGAGACAGACAGGGGCAGCTCCCCAGGTGGGCGTGGGTTCCCCAGGGCCGGTGGGTCTCAGCCGTGTGTGCGCGTGTGTGCGCGTGTGTGCACGTGGGTGCGCGCGTGTGCGCTGTGGTGCAGGAACCCGCCCCCCGCCAGGGACCCCTCCACCGCCGGGCTGTGCCCTCGATGCCTTGAACATGCCCTGCAGAGTCAGGCTGTGCCCGGGGAACGTGTCCCCGTGCTCGGGAGCGGACGCGCAGCCCCCCTATCTGCCGGGGGTGGTGTTTTCTCCCTCCGGGCTGACACACCTGGTCCTGGGCCCAGGGTGCCACCTGGGAGTCCAGGGCCAGGCGGCGGGCTGCGCCAGGGCGGCTGCCCCCACCCACTCTGCGGAAAGCGCCGTGTGAGCGCAAGCTGCAGCTCGCGGGCCGGGGCGTCTCCCGCAGGCTGCTCCAACAGAACGCCTTTCCTTGCACCTGCCGGTTGCGCAACGAGCCGGTGGCGCACGAGGAAGCGCTGTGCTAGCCCTGCCAAGGACAACCACCGCGGACCCTGGGGCCGAGATGTGATCGCCCCGTCCCTGCGCGGAAGGGGAGAGGAGAAGGGCTTGAGGAAGGAGAATATTGAGGTCAGGGAACAAAATGAACCGACCTGGGGAGATTGAAACCCTGCCGTGGTTTTCCTTGGCTGGCGTTCCACGCCTAGAGACGCAAACGGCAGGTCCTGTTCCTTTCCCAAATCATCTCTCCTTATCTGAGTTTCGTTCTTTAAAAGTAAACTTAAAAAAAAAAAAAAAAGCCCTGTCATCAGGGCCTATGTAGGCAGGGAGCCACCGTTTTGCAGGATGCGTTTTCCAGGGTTTCCAACCCTCAGGTTAAGTACTGCTGTTAACTTTTTCCAGGCAAACGTAGGACTTCACAGAGAATCTGCCCAGGTTTATTTCTTGCTTTAGACTAGATAGATTTAAGTTTATATTCAAAGCATATATGACCCCCTCATTTTTCATTTGCACTTTATTAATTTATGATGCTTTTGACAGATGGGTTTAATGTAATTGAGTCCTTCAGTTTTGTTCTCAGTTTTATTTCCTTGTAAGCCATGGACTGTAGTTAGTAGTAATTAATATTATTTCATCAGTTGTAACACAGGTGCCACGCAAGTGTCAACAATAAAGGACATAGGACATTGTATGTCCTGCCATGGCCCACTGGATGGAACGTGGGAGAGTGTGGGCTATGGTGTGGACCATTGGCCATGGGGTGCAGTGGTGCCCAGAGATGTACTCGCCAGATGCAACGGATGTGTCATGATGACGGGGGAGAGTGTTACTGTGGGGGGAGTGGTGGGGTGGGGGCGGTGTGGGTGAATGGGGACCTCATATTTTTTGAATGTAATATTTTTTTAAAAAATGAATAAATATGAAAAAAAAAACAAACAAATAATAAGGGGCATAGGAAAATGCTGTATTTTTCACGTGACATTTCTGTAAACCTGCACCTTCTCTAATAAAAAAAAAAAACAACACAAAATATATGTAACTGGTCTCTTCTTTGCTGAAGTATCAAAGAAAGTGATTTTGTTTCTGGCCCGTGGTGCTTTACTTCTCTGAACGCATACTTCTGTGTTTTCAAAAGCGTAGCTGATGTGAGATATGAATTGCACACTGAGAGAATGAGTCATGAAAGTAGGATGACGAGAACACATGATCCAGGGTTCGGTTGCTCTAGACTGTCACCAAGATCAAATAACGACACTGCTCTTTCGCTCTGAGGGTGCAGAGTACAGCCAGCTTAGAGACTGCTGCGTGTTCTTGAGGACATGGGGGTTCCGGCTTTTGACTGATAAGGAGACAGTATGAATGAATTGGAAATTAGTATTTGAAAGGTCAACTCCAGCTGGACTCCGCCATCTTGTTGCATAATAATGCCGCCTTCATACTGGCCAGGCGATGTTGCAGAGCATATTTCATTTCACGGTATACTGTTGACCCAGCTGACAGTGTCAAGGTTAGGGTCACTGGCCAGAGGGGAGGACATTCAGCAGCCGTGGATGCTTAGGGAATCTAGAGCAATAAATACCAGGGCCGACTTAGTCACTGGGGCAGCTGCCCCTTCTCTCGCTTCTCTCGGAAGCTGCATTGCCTCTCATCTTTGCTCTTTCTCACACTCTGCTCCCCCTCCTCTTTCCACTGGCTTCCTTTGTTTACTTCTCAGTGGTGCTTCCAACCTTGAGGTCCTAAGCTCACCTCTGTGTGCTGTAGATTTCATCATGTCCTGCCATTTGTGCCTGGGCCTCTTACTTCAACATTTTGAGAGAGGCTCTGCCTGGTAAGCTTTAGAACTTGCTGCCTAATCCAGCCCTCCAGTGCCCAGCAGGTGGTGGTGGGAAGCTGATGGTCTGCAGGGCTGCCCTCTTAGAGACAAGACAAGAGTGCTCGTTGAAAGCGAGTTGGAGGAAAGCGGACTTGGCTCAAGGGACAGAGCGTCCGCCTACCACATGGGAGGTCCACGGTTCAAACCCGGGCCTCCTTGACCCGTGTGGAGCTGGCCCATGCGCAGGGCTGATGCGCGCAAGGAGTGCCCTGCCACACAGGGGAGTGCCCTGCCACACAGGGGTGTCCCCTGCGTAGGGGAGCCCAACGTGCAAGGAGTGCACCCGTAAGGAGAGCCGCCCAGTGCGAAAGAGAGTGCAGCCTGCCCAGGAGTGGCGCTGCACACACGGAGAGCTGACGCAGCAAGATGACACAACAAAAAGAGACACAGATTCCTGGTGCCTCTGACAAAAAGAGAAGTGGGCACAGAAGAACACACAGTGAATGGACACAAAGAACAGACAACTGGGGTCAGGGGAGGGGCCGGAAGGGGAGAGAACTAAATTTAAAAAAAAAAGAGAAAGCAAGTTGGAGGAAAGAGCAAATTGGAACTGAAGAGAGAAATATCCTTCCCCATTGGTTCCCCTTGTCTTCGTGCAATGTGTGGCATTCTGGATACGACTCATTCATTGTGGGAGACTATGAAACCTCTGCAGAAGTAAGGCATTGTGATTTTGCTTTTCTTTTATGGAAGGTCCTTGGTTATATTAATTAATAACAAGTTAATTAACTCATCAACCCCCAAACATTTATTGGACGTTGACCATGTGCATGTGCCAAGCACTCTGCTTTGTCCCTTTCCCCTCATTGTACAGAGGATATTAGAATCGAGATTATTTTCAGCTTTAGAAATAAGGGAAGAAGTCCTAAATCTAGTGAGAATTTACCAAATCCCAGCCATCATATACTATCTCGTTCAACCCCCCAGCGTTAAGTACTATACTGTCCTTGCTGTGGGGATTAGACCAAGGTTCTGAAAAGTCGCTTGCTGAAATGGTACAACTAGTAAGCGGAGTGGCCAGGATCGACACTCTAGTCAGTCTTTTGCAAAGCTTGTGCTTTTTGCACTACTTCAAACCGCCCCATACAGAAGCATAAATTCTTCTCGGACCTTATTTATGTATGCACATATGTATGTATGTATTTATTTATGACTCACCTGGGATCTTGTATATGTGAAGCAGGTGCTCAACCACTGAGCTACACCTGCTCCTCTTCTAGGTCTTAATGCCTGAATCAGTCAAGATGCCACAAACTTTGCAAAGCCACAGCTATAGGTCGGCAAGCAAGGGACAGCCGAATGGCAAATACACTCTTTGTAGGCAGATCTCCAACTCCTAGAAAGAAGTAGATGTGTTCATTTTAAAGCAGATAATACAAATAAAGTCCCATTCTAATTATTAAGATAGCTTTTAAATATTTTGTTTCCTCTTATGGATCTTTTATGGCTAGGAAAGAAAGTAAAACATGGAAATATGCCTGAAAAATGTACAAATGCAATTCTATTTTAAAATGGGATTGTTTTTCTCTGTTGCAAGACACACAAGGAATTTTTTATTTTTAAAATTTTTTTTTGAGGTGCCAGAGATTGAACCAGGGACCTCATAAATGGGAAGCAGGTGCTCAAACTACTGAGTTACACCTGCTCCCCTACATAGGACTTTTTAAAAAATATTTATTTTATTTATTTTTCTCCCCTTTTCATTGTTTGAACTCACTTTCTGCTCATTGTGTGCTCTCTGTGTCTGCTCAATCTCTTTTTTAGGAGGCACTGGGAACCGAACTCGGGGCCTCCCATGTTGGGAGGGAGGTGCCCAATTGCTTGAGCCACACTTGCTCCCTGATTGTTGTTCTCCTTGTTGTGTCTCCTCATTGCATCTTCTTGTTGTATCATCTGGTTGTATCATCTTCTGTGTCAGCCTGTTGCATCAGCTAGCTGTCTCGCTCATCTTCTTTAGGAAGCACCAGGAACTGAACCTGGGACTTCCCGTGTGGTAGGTGGGCACCCAACTGCTTGAGCCACATCCACTTCCCCACACAGGATTTTGAAATGCTAGAATTACTGCATGGTTTTTAAAGAAAAGTTGGAAAATACGGGTTGAAAGAAGAAGAAACCCACCTCTGCTAGCAGGAGATAAGAGGAGGCCCAACCGTTCCTCCCACTGCTTAGGGACCACTCACCCCTGGAGCGAGACCACCTCAAGCTGCCTGGAAGAACATACCCTGGCAGGGGACTTCGCTGCTTTCCGAGCCAGTCACAGGGGAGAACTGCACACGTTCTTCTAAGGTACGGATGGGCAGGCAAACTATAGTCTGTGGGCCAAATCTGACCCCCAGCCCCGCCTCTTTTTGCATGGTTTGTGAGCTAAGAACAGTTTTTCCATTTTTAAATGGTTGCAAAAAGAATCAGAAGAATCACATTTCATGACACGTAAAAATTACATTAAATTTAAATTTTAGTGCCTATAAATAAAGTTTTACTGGAACACAGCCATGCTCATTTGTTCCCGCATTGTCTATGACTGCTTTTGAGCTACAAGGGCAGAGGTGACCACCCTGTCTCATGAAGCATCAAGCAAACAGAAACAATCCAAAAGTAACCCCCCTACACTGACCCCTCCAAATCTCCTGTTACCCTAGCCAGCATCTGTATCAATTCTTTCTTGTCTCCTCTCCTGTTATAAGGGATGAAGTTTTCTTACTCTGATCAAAGGTCAAACTTCTCTAGATCCCATCCCACAGGTTTTTCAGTATCTTTTCTTTATTATCTTGTAATTTCCTCCACCATCTCTTTTATCCTTTTCTACAAGATTATTCTTATCAGTATTCAAACATGCTCTAAAATTGTTCCCCAAAAAACCTCCTCCCTTGACCCGGCTAATACAACCCCAACTCTGCCCCCTCTCTCCACTTCCCTTCCAAAAGAACACAAAATGTTGCCTGGGTTGCTGAGCCACTATCTCACATCCCATCCTCCCTCCATGCATGCAACCAAGATGCCAATCTCTCCTCTCTACTGAACTCCATCTTGTAAGGGTCACCTTGTTGCCAAAACCAGAGGTTACTTCTCTTGACTAAATTCTCGAACTTTCAGCAACATAACTTTACAGTTGATAATTCCTTCTTTTTTTAAAAAAAAAATTTATTTATTTATTTCCCCTTCCCGCCCCGGTTGTCTGTTCTCTGTGTCTATTTGCTGCGTCTTCTTCATCTGCTTCTGTTGTCGTCAGTGGCACAGGAATCTGTGTTTCTTTTTGTTACGTCATCTCGTTGTGTCAGCTCTCCGTGTGGCGGTGTCATTCTTAGGCAGGCTGCACTTTCTTTTGTGCTGGGCGGCTCTCCTTACAGGGTGCACTCCTTGCGCGTGGGGCTCTCCTATGCGGGGGACACCCCTGCATGGCAGGGCACTCCTTGCACGCATCAGCACTGCGCATGGGCCAGCGCCACACGGGTCAAGGAGGCCCGGGGTTTGAACCGCGGACCTCCCATGTGGTAGACGGATGCCCTAACCACTGGGCCAAGTTCGCTTCCCTCCCTCTTTCTTTAAACAACTTTTTTCTCTTGGTTTTTGATATGCCGTACTGTCCACTTTCCTCCGAACTCACTGGTCATTTCCTTTTCTCACTTCTTTTCAGCCCGATCTTTAGCTCTCGGTCTTTGGGTGTCTTTCCTCTCTACATAATCTCTCTAGATTATCCAATCTGGTCCCATTACTTTAAAGACCATCAAAGTGCAAATAACTCCCAAACTGATATCTCCAGCCCTGTGTACTTCCGTGAGATCCTGACCCTGGAGCTACTTGACATTTCCATTGGGATATCGAATAGATATTGCCAACTTAAAACGGCTAGAATATAGCTCTTGATTTTCTGCCACAAGCCTAATCCTCCACTAGTCTTTCTCAGCTCACTGAGAGGTATGACAGCTTATTCAATTGTTGAGGTAAAAAATCTAGGAGTTGTGTGAGATTCTTCTCTTTTTTTTTTTTTTTAAGTTTTCCATACATATATTGAAAAATATATATTGGTCATAAAAATATCAGTGTATATGTTAAAGAAACTAAACATGCTTTCAACTCCAAAAGGAGCAGAATGTAACAAATTAACCAATAGACATACACATTGGTCAAATATGTTCCAGGCAGTAAAATATTTAAGTGTCAGAGGTGCATCCATTTATAATTTTTAAAAATTCTCCCCACTGGTCTAATGAAGACAAAAGATAGGGGGGAAAAAACAGAAAAAAGATACATATTTTACAATTCTGTTTCACTTCAATAGACCAGCAAGGAAAAGAGACAAGAGAAGCTGCTCCTCTCACCCAAATGTAGTAATATTTGCTGCTTTTGAAGAGCATAAGCTGAACTTCACAATCACAACACAATTTTTTTTGTCTTTTTTTTATATTACATTAAAAAAATATGAGGTCCCCATATACCCTCCACCCCCCTCACCCCACTCCTCCCCCCATAGCAACAATCTCCTCCATCATCATAAGACATTCATTGCATTTGGTGAATACATCTCTGAGCACCGCTGCACCTCATGGTCAATGGTCCGCATCATAGCCCACATTCTTCCATGTTCCACCCAGTGGGCCAGACATAGAATGTCTGGTAACTGTCCCTGCAGCATCACCCAAGACAACTCCAAGTTCCAAAAAGGCCTCTACATCTCATCTCTTCCTCCCACTCCCCACCCCCAGCAGCCACCATGGCCACTTTCTCCACACCAATGCCACATTTTCTTCGATTACTAATCACAATAGTTTATGAATAGAGTATCAGTAAGTCCACTCTAATCCATAGTCTATTCCTCCATCCTGTGGACCCTGGAATGGTTGTGTCCACTCCCCATCTATATCAAGAGGGGGCTTAGATTCCACATGAATGCTGGATGCAATTCTCCTGCTTTCAGTTGTAGGCACTCTAGGCTCCCTGGTGTGGTGGTTGACCTTCTTCACCTCCATGTTAGCTGAGTGGGGTAAGTCCAATAAACCAGAGTGTAGGAGCTGAAGTCTGTTGAGGCTCAGGGCCTGGCTATCATGTGGAGATTCTTCTGTTTTTGATCAGCATCTGCTTTCTTCCCATCCCCACCCCCAATCTGGTTCATCAACAATTCATTCCAGCTCGACCTTCAAAAGAATCCCCATATGCATCAACCTCTTTCCATCTCGATGGTTTCCACAGTAGTCCAGGCTACCATATATCTGCCTCAAGCCTCTGCAGGTCTCTCTATCCATTTCTTTACTCCCACTTTTACATCATGATCTGACTCCTTCAACATGATCTGGCTTCTGCGCATCTCTCAAACTCGTCTTCTAGCACCCTCTCTCTTGCTCACTCACTCTGACCTGCTGCCTTTTCCCTAGCCATGCCAAGCCCACACCCATCTTGGGATTTAAGCTGGTCGTGGGGACGGAGCTTCTCATCATTTAGGTTTCATCTGAGGGTTTCAACCTCACCACCCATATTTAAACAGACTGGTCACTTTGTCACATAAGCCTTTGTAAATCATCTTCTTAGGATGATTGCTCTATGAATACCTCTTTGTACTTTACCTCTCTCCTTCAGCGTGTAGAGTGAAAGCAGAGCCTTATTTATGCATGGCCAGCAACTACAATTGTCCTTGCCCTAGTCAGGACTCCGGATATCGATTGATTTTTGTTCTACCACTATATAGTCAAGGTCTTTTTCTGTGCAAAATGCTCCCCCATACTTGAAATCATACTATAGTTCTGCATACTACTTTTTTCACTTAACAAAGCAGGTAATTTTTTTCCACATGTAATTTAACCATCTTCATAAGCATTCTTTCAATGACTGCATGATACTACATTCCATACTTTACTTTGGTTCCTTTCACCATTTCACTGTAATTTGACATTTAGGTCATTTCTAATTTTTCAGATATAAACAACATGGTCCTTCGTTCTTGAGTGTGTGTGTGTGTTGCCCTATCTCATCAGGGCTTCTGTATACGAGGATGAGATGGAGGTCCCCGGTTTCTGCAGCATCCTTTCAGAGCGCTGAGCACCTGGTCTGCGGGAGTGGGAGACTAAGCCAGTCTGGAGTGCAATTAGCATTTGAATTAGTGACAGGAGGATAAACAGGTGATTATCCCCTTTAACAGCTGTTGAATGGTGTTAAAGAGACACTGTCTGGCAGCTTGAGCTTCAGATGTAGGGTTTATTAACAAATGATTAAAAAAAGGAAGAGAACAATTGGTTTTTAAAAACAAATGAAAATAGGATTTCAAAATTAAGTTCTTTTGCAGTGCTGTAAACCAAAACGAAACTCAGTTGATTCCAACTCCTGAATCGAGGTGTTTGTTTAAAAAGTGAATAGCATAAATAATCCCATTTCATACTTCCTGCTTTTTGTCTGAATAGCTCAGAGTGATTTATAGATATGCTCACAATACCCCTTCAGTTAGATAAGGAACACCTACGATAATGATTCAGTATTTGCATTTTGCCCTTGGGGAAACTAAGTCACAGAGCTGTTCATCGACTTTCACCGAGTCACCTGAGAAGCAGAAGACACAAAATAGAATTCACGGCTCCAGCCTGGAAGTATCAGTTTTTTAAAATAACGCTTTCGTTTTTTCTTGGTGAAAATCGTATTGAGATCCTTAGAGTTAGTAACAGGTGAGGACATTTTTATTGTACATGATTTTTATCTCGACAGTTTTCCTTTAATTACCTGTTTTGGATTAGAGCTATGGGAACTCCAGCAGTTTGAGTTGGCAGGGGCCTCCTGGAACGTATTATTGCTACTATTTGCTTTACTTTTATGTAAGTTGATGCTTCTTGACTTACTTGCCTTAAGTTCTGGGATCATGGATTTAGGGTCAAAACAGATCTAAAGCTACCACAGGATACTGCATTACAGCTGGTGGTCTGGGCTTTGCACAAATTTTACAAAACTCAACATAACTTTCAGGAAATTAGCCTACCCTTGGTGCCAAAGCAGCAAAATCTTCTTAGCGTGCAGCATGCTGATGAATACACTTGTTTTGTCTGTGTGTCTGTGTGTGTAGGAGCACCACAAACACAAAAAACCAAACTGAGGTAGGCATTTACTCGCGATAGTGGGCTTTGTTCTTCACTGCAACTTTTGCAATCTGATGTAACCCTTAAAGCTGATTTAATAAAAATCACAATGAGACACCATTCACACCCATTAGGATGACTTTTACTAAAAAAACAGAAAGTAAGTATTGACAAGGATGTGGAGAATAGGAACCCTTATACCTTGCTGGTGGAATTATAAAATGATGTATCCACTAAGGAAATCAATATGGTGTTTCCTCAGAAAGCTGAACGTAGAATTACCGAATGATCTGGCAATTCCACTCCTAGGTATATACTGCAAAGAACTGAAAGCAGGGACTCAACAGATACTATGCAACAATGTTTTTAGCAGACTTCTTCACAATAGCCAAAAGGTGGAAGCAACCCAAGTGTCCATTAACAGATGAATGGATAAACAAAATGTATGGATACACATTGGAATATTATTCAGCTGTAAAAAGGAATGAAGTTCTGATGCGTGCTACAACATGGATGAATCTTCGACATCATGTTGAGTGGAATATGCCAGACTCAAGAAGACAAATACTGTATGATCTCACTTATACGAAATACCTAGAAGAAACAAATTTCATAGAGACAGAAAATAAGTAGTTTAAAAAAGGGAAATTTTGAGTTATATATATGGTACTACAATAAAAAGTGTTTTGTTTTTTAAGAAAAACTGGGTTAAATTTATTCTCGGAAACAGAAGTAATTTATTCCTGAAAAAAAGCACATTAAAATATTTTTTGATCAAGGAAATAATCATTATCCTTTAGAAAGCTGATTCTTACTATTAATAGAAAAGTAGAAATAGATACCTCACAAGAATTAGTACTGAATTATTTGCTCTTTAACTTCAAGTTTTTACACTGTCTTTCGGATTTAAGGAAAAATCACTAAACTCACCCTCAGCCTGCCTATTGCCTCCGACTTGCTATTTGCATATATGTAAATCACCCCCCTTAGCCAGGTATCTTCTCAGTTTTTCACGATCAGCAGGACAGTCCAAGGATCAGATAATCCTAAATAATAATCTGACACTTTCTTTGCTTTTCCAGGACAGCTCATCAGTTGTACTTCTGTTTGAAGGAGGTGGTAGTGAGTGAGAGGTTAGGCTAGGGTTGGATTCGATCGTTATATAAATCTGTCCCAAATATTGCGTGGGACAAACAAAAATGTATTCATTATTTATCTGAAATTCAATTGTAATTGGCCATTCTGCATTTTTCATTTGCAAAATCAGTTAGGTGCGTGCCGGAAATCTTTACACAATAGGCTCCTGGGAGTTTCCCAGCATGCCTGGTGTAGGGACAGGTGGCCCAATTTTGTTTGGTTTGGACCTTGAGCTAGGATTCTGTTCCAATGGTGTCTTGCCTCCCTCCCCGTGAGAAGATGGGAGTAGGAACAGCTCCTAAAGATCTTTCTGATTCTAAGTTCATTAACTATATTAACGATAGCTATCGCCTGACATGAAATTTGGTAGCTGCCCTTAACTGCTGGAGAAAGTCTACAGTCTCTTTAAGACAAGGCAAGGGGGTGGGAGCTGGGTGAGAGAGCGGGGATCTGCAAGACGCAGGGATCAAACAGTCCACCTCCGATCCACTTTTCTAGAGCAGCTCTTTCCGCCGGGAAGGAACGTGGCATCGGTGAGTGCGTTTTCGTGCCCCCAGCGATGGTTTCCCAATGATGGGAAACTTCCATGTGTTTCCTCCCTGGGTGTCTTTAAGTCTTTTGTTTTCAGCTGAGCTGCCAGGAGCTGGAAAACTCAACTCCCCCAAAGTGAACTTCCTCTCCTTCTATAAACTGACCCCTGGTGGTTGCTATAGCAACTGCAGAGCGCAAATAAGGCGCGGTGTAAACAAGCCCCAGCCCCGAGCCGGGGCACGCGGCGCGCCCGGGGCGCAGGGCATCCGGGAGGAACGGGACGCGCCCGCGAGGTGGGCCTCGGGGCGGCTGCTCTCCTCTCCTCTCTTCTCCTTCCCCCCTTGACTTCCACCAACCCAGGGAGGAAACAGGATGTGGGAGAGAAACGTGCAGGGGCCTGCCTTGGACGCCGAGGGGTTAACGCCACGCTGCGCTGCGGGGAAACGAAATCTAAACAGGGCCCCGGGGGCTCTAGACCACAAGGTGCCAGCCCCAACCTGGAAACCGACCACCCTGCGCCTCGGGCGCGCGGCAGGGCTGGGGGCTGGGGGCTGCGGCCCCTCGGGTCAAGTATCCAGGCCGAAACGGGGAGTGGAAGCCCGAAGGGTCGGGGGGCTCTTGGCCTGGGTGCTTTCTCCTTTTTTGGACGGAAGGATGGAGAAAGGGACACGGTGCTTAAATGCTTTATGATTTTGAAGTTAAACACAGACACACCTACTTTTTTTCCTCTCCAGGAACTTGGCTGCTGCTTGCAGGAAGCTTTCTGCACATAATAGCACAGGTTACAGTATTATTTTCGGTTTTCTTTGGTTAACTATCTCCTCCCCGCATCCAGCTTGCTTTAAGGAAGTGTTTTTGTGCGTTAAATATAAGCCATTATGATTCATTTCACACCACAGCTTCCCTCCGAGCACACTAGTGGATCCTACTTGGGTCAGTGGGTGCAAAACCCTGTATTTTATTTCTTTAACACTACAGTCCATGCTCTCATTTCTTTCTGTGGAAATCAATGTTTTTTTTTCAGTAGCTTTGATAAGAGGTCTAGTGTGATGAACTAAATCTACTCTTATAATAATCATTTTTATGGCACTGTTAAGTTTTAAAGTGCTCGCACATCCATCATTTCACTAGAGCCTTAAAACCACCCCCAAAATCATATAGGGCAAATTATATCTTTGATTCTTCAGATGAGGAAATTGACCTAAGAGAAATTAGATGACTATATTACTGGGATATTGTGGGTTTAAAATTTTGGGTGTAAAAGAATATCAAGATATGAGTTGCATTGTTACCAAGATAACTAATCCTCCTGTATTTATATGAATTTAAACAGCCAAGAAATTTTCTACAAGCTATAGAATACATACATTTTACACACCAACTATAAAGCTTTATGTGTACACTACATTTCTCCCCAGTACATTCCAATATCTCCTACCTAGCATTTTTCTTTACATTATCTTTTGTAATAGGGGACCAGGTACTGATTTTTAATTTGTTCCCAAGTTCTTGCCTGGTCTCCATTTTATTGGCATTAAAATATTGTCATCATTTTCCTTTAAAACCTTACTAATCGTGCCCAAGGCTGGCTTGCTTTAGGCTCATCCCCCTTAGAAAAAAATAAATGGCAGATCCACCATAGTTCTTGCTTTTTCCACAAAATTTATTTCCTTCATGCCTTCCTCCCTCCCTTCCTTTTTTCCTTCCTTCTTTCCTTTCTTCATGGACCATAGCATTTGTATGCCTTCTGCATCTGCAAAGCTGAACTCTTCCCTGATGGGTGGGCCATCTCTGTGAGATTTTTTTGTAAGATAAAAGGAAGGAAAGGAAATCTGGACGAGCAATGCCGTTTCGTTGGGGAAAACAGGGAAATTTGTGAAAAACAGACAGTATTTTGGAATCCATCCTTTTCTTATTACTGTCCAATGATAGAAAGTGTATGTCTGTAGTCTTCTTCTACGACATACAATTTAAGACTCCCAGGAATCTGTTAATAGCAGCCTCTGTGGGTGGGGTGGCGTTCAGAATCAAGGAATGCATTTATTTCAGTGGAACAAACTTGTAGCATCCACCCCCCGCCAAGAGCAAAGAGATTCCTCTGTCCCCCGGACCCTCCCTTTGAACAAGCGTCCGTCTCTTTGCCATCAGAAGGTGTCAGGAGGGTTGAGGTTTCTGTGGAGACCACATTTTCAATCCCCAGCCCTGGAGATTCTTTTCTCAGATCCTGCAAAATTTACCAGCAGAGTTTTTAGATGAGGGTGTGTCCCTTCCCAGGGACGGGACAGCAGCACGCTTGCTTGGCGGCCCAGACCCACCTCTGCCCACCCCAGGAGTCAGCCTACCCCGGAGGGGAGAAGGCCCTTGAACCTTTGCAGTGTTTACCTTGTACAGAAGACCCTTCTCGTGAAAGGGGAATAACCCCTACCTTCTCCCATGAACTAAAGCTCTGATTTACTGTGTTAGAATAGAGTGAGAAGGGATTATAGAACGCTATGGCTCGGAAAAACCCTGAGAGATCATTGTTGGAATTGGGTTTTCCAAAGATTATATTTTTTGTCTTTATTTATTTTTTTAAATATTACATTCAAATCCAAAGGTTTTAAATATCAGAGTTTGTTTCATAATCAAAACACTTTCAGATCCTCATCTGATAGCAGTTGTATTTTTATTCATGCTGGCCCAGAGCTGTCCAATCCAGATAAAATGCAAACCACCTACCTAATAATACATTTTCTAGTAGTCACTTGGAACAAGGAAAGAGATGGGAGTAATTTTAATAATACATTGTGTTTAACCTAACAGGACCAAAATATTATAGAGTCAACATGTAATCAATACTAAAACAATGATCAATTTACACTCTTTTTTCATACTAAGTCATTGCAATCCAGGGTGTATTCTACACTTACGACACCCTGCAATTCTGACTGGTCAAGTTACAAATGCTCAATAGCCACATGTGGTGGTGGCTGCCATATTGGATGGTGCCTGGTATGAATATGGATTCAAGAGCCTCTTAGAGATGCTCCCTGACCCCCTAGAGTCCTATAGGCCATGGGAGGAGAGCTCACCTGTGTGATGGCTGGTAGCAAGGTGGGGCTGCATGGCATCACCAGCCTGAGGGAGACATCAGTCAGTATCCAGTGTTGATGACAGATACTCAGCCTGGACAGAGAGGATTGGCTCCTTATCAGTAACTCCCAGGTATGGTTTAGTAGCTAAAGGAAGATTCAGAGTACGCCTTATAAGGTCCACTGGTGTCTGAGCAAAATGTAGAAGGTATGGGATTTGATTTGGGGATGAGTTGGGGCTTGATGGAAAAATTTCCAGGAGATCTGGTATCCTTATGACCTTAAAAAAAAGACTTCCTAGGGAGCGATGTAGCTTAAGTGGTTGATTGCCTGCTTCCCATGTGTGAGGTCCTGGGTTCAATCCCCGGTACCTTCTAAAAACCAAACCAACAAACGAAAAAAAACCAACTTTTATTGGGGGCAGTTGTAGCTCAGTGGTTGAGCACCTGCTTCCCATGTACGAGATCCTGAGTTCAATCCCCAGTACCTCCTAAAAAAAAATAATATTCTTCTTGGACAACATAGCTCTTAATAACCCAGTTCTTTCTTCCTCCCTTCATCCCTTTTAAATGTGTCTCTCACAGGTCTCAGTTGGATGTTATCTCTTGAAGGTAGCTTGCCTCCCTTCCCCCACTCCCTTCTCTCTGGAAGCTGCCTCAGCGGAGACCAGTGGCCAGGCCTCCCCAGGCACCCTGAAGGGAGGCCTCGGGCAACGGTTCACATAATCCCCTGGGGGGAAGCCGAGCCGGCAGGTTTCTGGAAGAGTGCTCCTAGGGAATGCCAAGCATCCTCTCAGACCTTTGGACTCTCTGCTGGGGGCGGGGAGGGTCTGCATTGCCGTTTCAGCCGCGATGGCGAATTTCCCAAACTTCCAGCAACCAGTGTCCCAACCTGGCAGGGCCTGCAGCTAGGCCACCGGCAAAATCCAGGGTTGCTTTGGGGCCGGGCTAGGGAAGTTTCCATTTTGCATGGTTACCAACTCTTAGGATTGCCAGCGCTGGGTGTGATTGCAATGACGTTTTCCCCAATACACCCCTGCCTCGGAGGTGAGAAACCGCTGGGGAAACGCCTGTCCGCTGAGCTCCCCTGGGCAAGCCGGAGAAATGGTCTTAAGTTTCTACCACAGTTTGACCACCTCAGAATCAGTTTCCTCCTCTCAAAAGCCAAGATGATGTTGAGTGAAATCAGTCAGACGAAAAGGGGCAAATACTGTATGATCTCACTTAAATGAAATAACTAGAATATGCAAATCTGTGGAGTCAGAAAGTAGAGGACAGTTTACTAGGGCCAGGGGAGAAAGTAGGGAACCAGGGAGTTATTGCCTAATGGGTGAAGAGTTACTCTTTGGGGGCGATGAAAAGCTTTTGGCGATGGATGGTGGTGATGGCTGAACAACTTGGAGAATGTAATTAACTGGACGTTGAAAATGAATTGTATGCTGGAAAATGATTAAAATGGGAAAGGCTATGTTGTGTATCTGTTTCCACAATACAAATGCGGAAGAATAAAACTTTTAAAAAGTCAAGGCAACAGCTGGCAGCCGGGATGCACAGGGCTTGGATTTCTCAAACCTGAAAAAGAACAAACTGCCCGGGACGGGAAGGGGTGGGGCTGGGCTGCCGCGCCTCTCTCCCTCCCAGAACCCTGCCGCCCTCTAAGCCGGGGGATTCGGGATCTCCTCGGAATTGCAAAACGCATCGTCGTTGCTAGTTAGCCCTGCAGGGAACTGGGCTCCCCGCCGCACCCCCTGCGTGGGCCCAGCCCCTGCAGAACCCGAAGTGTCCGCTGGCGTCTTTCTCGGTTTGCAAAACAAACCACGACTGCTTTTGTGGGAGGTTTGGGAGGCTCCGGCAGGCCCCTGGGGCAGCCCTAGGCGTTTCGACACCACAATTGGGTAAATTCAGTGACCTGGGTGCTCTGGGAAAGCAGGAGCACAACGGCCCCCACATTTTTGCAGCGCAAAGTTCACCCCCCGGGGGCTCGGGGACTCGGAGGCTGGCGCTGCTCGGCTGGGGTTTGCAGTCCCCGGGCACGCACGGCCAGGCCTGCTCCCGGGCTCCGCGCGATGCGCCCGGCGCTCCCGCCTGCCCCTACTTACTCCCGCGCGTGCGCCTCCTTGCAGCGTGGCCTCCGCACGCAGTTAGCGCGTCCCGCAGACTGTCCCAGGCCGGTGAGGATAACAGTGTCGGTGCTGCTTTCCTTCTCCTCTGGGGCGAATGGCGCATGCATCCGTTTTCCCCAAAGCCTGTGTCCTCAGACATGCTTAGTGTGGGGCAATCGGCGCCAAAAGGTGCTTGTGGACAGCCTCAGCCCGGGGAGCTGGTGGAGGTGGGAGGTTCTGGAAGGAAGGAGAAGCTACCGGTGCTCCCTGGTGCAGGACTGGAAGCGGCTTCCTTTGCCGCGTGGCGAGTCAGCCTTTGCAGGTAGGCTGTGACCCAAGGCAGGAATTCATGTGACCGATAAGCTGTCCTCGCAGCAGTGGAGCCAGGACTGAGATCAGTGGCCCCAGGGGCCCACTTGCAGCAAAAGGGATTCTGAAAAAGAAACAATACCCATGCACTGAGCCTTTCAACTTGAGCTGGAAAACTTGAGCCTCCCCTCTCTCTGTCCTTGCCTGAAAACTTGAGCTGTTCTCACGGGCTGCTGCACTTGTTCCAGGACTTATGGCCCTTAAGAGTCCCACAGGGAGCGGCTCGGTGCTTGATTGAGTTGTCCCATGGTTTTTCAAAAGAAAAACATCTAAAGCAAATATGGCCAAACAATAAAGCTAATTGGTGGGGACCTGGGGGCTTTGCTAGATTATGTCTGTGGTTTTCTATAGATCTTAATAATTTCAAAATTAGGGAAAAAAATGTTTTTTTGAAAAGAAGGAACTGGGTATTTATTTGGTCCAGCAGAAGCTGTTTGGGGAAGCCCCGTTACCAAGCTTTCAACCTGACAAGGGCTGTCCTTTTTCCCCTCCTGGGTTAAGAGACTTGCAAGTGGTGGGGTGGTTGGGAATGCTGGATTCGTGGACAGGTTAGGTTTTACAGCACCCCCTCCCCTCCCCACCTTGGCAAGGCAGGAGCCGGCATCCCGTTCGGACAGACCAGGAAATCCTTGTTCCTGGTATAGCCATATCCTAACAGCTCGGCTCGTTCCAAGCCCGCAGCAGAGGGGGCAGGGGGAGGCAATCACAGCCCGGCTATTCCCTGCAGTCCTTTGTAAACAACATCCCGCATGAATCACTAGGTAAGTCAACAGTAATCTTCCCGATCCCGCCAGGGCGTGGGGGGAGGGCGGGGGAGAGGAGACCCCAAGCCCGGCTGGGTGACTCGCCTGAGGTTGCAGAGAGAGGATAACCTGCAGGGAAAAAACCGGAGCTGAGAAACCCCAGCTGGGACCTTCGCTTCCGGGGCCGTGAGCCCTGCTGAGCAGGACCTGGCCGTCCCAGCGAGCCTGCGTGGTCAGTGGGGGGGCCTCTCGGGGCAGCCTGGTGCCCCCCCCCACCCCCGGCCAGGCCTGCCAGCCACCCCTCGGTGCACGTCTGTGAAGGTCCTTGCAGGCCAGCTTCAAGGAGGAAGGGCCCAGCGTGCTGACATTCAGAGAAGGTGACTGGAGGCCCAGGAACTGGTCGGACTGGTTTGAAAGGCCTGCAGCCACTCGGAGAGGGAAGGCAGGGGAGAGGCTTTTGCGCTGTGCCTTGCAAATAAAAATCCGAGGGCCCCTGATGGAGTAGCCACAGGCCTGATGTTCCTCTAAGCCACTTACTACATCCTCGGGAAAAGCTAAGACCTCCAGACGTTTTCAAACTTTTGACTGGGGCTTGGATAAAAAGAAAGCGTTCCTCTTATAGAGGAATTTTATTTTTGTTGTTGAGCTATTTCTTAAGCCAAGATTTAAAGTATAGTTACTACATCTTTCCATAAAATGTTTTCTCTAGCTGCAGCTGCTTCGTCCCTTGGTAGCCAATGCCATCGTGGGGGGTGGGGGGGGGGCAGGTCACAACTTTTTCCAGTGGGGTGTTCTCTTCTGCCAGGATACTTAGGGAGTCAGTTCTATTTGCCACTCTAGAATAACAGCTTGCCCATATTTTTGAGAAAGACAAAAGTAATTGGCCTGCAATATTTCTCACTGGTTTTGGAAGACTGGGAAATGTTTCCTTAGGAGAACATTTGTCCCACCTTAAATTGCAAGGGATTAAAAAAAAAAAAGCAGCTGCTGGGAATTTTGGGTTCTTGGGAAACAAACCCAGGTTTATGACAACTTATTTGAAAGGAAGACCTTTTAGAAGTAATTTTCGATTACTCTGGTTGCCTTCCGTATCATGTGCTTTTCTAAGTCCTCCCAGGGGTAGACGTGAAAACAAATGTTGGCAGACACCTGGCAAATGGGGGGATCCCACACTCCCAGGTTTCCTTCCCTCTGAGTGTCAAATGATCTGTTGCAGCGTTGTGATTGTTTTCTCCTTCCTTACCCAGAGGAAAGTCCCCATGACCCATTTTTTTTTTTGTTCAGTGCTTTTCCACTCTTTTATAATCTGTTACTGTGACCTTGAGATTTAGGGAAGAGGCTTTGGCAGAAAATGCTCCATGAAGAGCCAGCCTGCTGCCGGTGCCCAGTTCCATGCTTGGAGGGCCCTGGAGGCTGAAAGGACACAGAGTCAGGGCTAGGAGAGCAAAGAACAAGCACTAGGGAGCAGGCGTGTTTGTGTGTTTTAGAAGAAGAAGGAGAGAGAGAGAGAGAGAGAGAGAAGACAGAGAGGTAAGATAGAGAGGCAGAGGGAACCTGATTTAACGTTATGTTTTGTCCTAGGTTAGTCCCTGAGAGATTCGCTTCTCATAAAGTAACTTGTGAAATTGGACGCCGTGTGCAGGAACAGTGGCTCTTCAATGAAGATATCACTGCGACGAGAGGAATAATGGGCTACAGAAGAAAGACCCTGGCATCTTAGGGAGAAGCAGAGGAGGTGAGAGAAGAGGCAGCCCGGGGCAGGGTGCCCAGAGGGAACGATCAGGTGATGCGCACCCAGGGGTGAGGGGCGGAGGGAGCCGGCTCGCCTCTGTGCTCACTGCCCCTTCCCTGCAGTCTTGTCCTTCTCTCCCTCTTGACCCTGTTTTGCTTTGGCAGATGCCTCTGCCAAGGCTTACTTCATCAGATGAAATGGGGGGGAAATCTGATTTGCAACTAATTGGACTTACTGGAGGCAATTAGGAGTAAGCTGACATGAGGGATCTATCAGATCTTGGGATTTTCAGTGTTTCTCATCATATTCCTGGGAAGTTCTTCCAGAATTCAATGGCTGTAATTCTGAAGTGTCTTTAGATACCACTTTAAACCAGGATAGTGGCCATCTGGAAATAGCCACTGGATGCTCGCTCTCTCTCTCTTTCTCTCTCTCTATCTCTCTCTCTATCAATCTCTTCCATTTATCTAATCTATCATCTACCTACCATCTACCTTATCTTTCTAATCTGTAATTTATTTAATCCTCTACCACCTATCTAATCTATCATCTATCACCTATCTTGTCTAATCTATCATCTATCTTATCTATCTACCTACCTATCATCATCTATCTATCTAAATCAAGCAAAAAAAGACATTTACTAATAGGTATAAAGGATGATTTCCTTTATATTTTCCAAATTGTTGAAAGTCTTTAATTTTCTTCAGTGACCAATCATTTATAGATAACGAATTGTTCCTAGGCATTCTAGTTCCTTCAAAAGAGTTTTCCATCTGCATCAGCTCCCAATTTTTAAAAATCATCACCGCTTAAGCACTCGTAGTGAAATTTCTGCCATTCCACTTTTCAAATTTTAGACCCTGGACTTAAAAGCAGATGCACATGTTTCACTGACTGATACATTCAGTCATTCAATCATTCATTAGTCAACAAATGTGTGTTGACTGCCTAGCACGTGGAAAGCCCTGTGGGCATACAAATGTGGTGTGCATGTGTGTGTGTGAGTGTACCTGTGGGTATGTTTGTGCACATTCCTCTGTGTGTGTGTCGGGTTGCACACAGGTATGCACAAACATCCTCATGCCATGCAGTTAACTGCTTATTTTTACCCAGCAATTCTTTTTTCTATCTTTTTTTTAGGAGGTACTGGGGATTGAACCCAGAACCTCCTACAGGGGAAGCAGCCGCTCGAACCCCTGAGCTACATCTGCTCCCCTACCCAGTGAATCTCAGGCCACATAAATAATTGCTCAAACCATTTTATTTTTTTCCAGGTTGGTGACAGTGGCCCTGCTTTCACAACAGCCACTGCCACGTTTGGTGGCCGTTCTCATGCCCAGTAACTTCGAAGGGAACCACGGGAGAGAGGCAGATGCAGAGTCACTGGTTCTTACTTGCTAGTGTCGTCACAGAACCCTGGCGATAGGGATTTCTACATAAGATGACACAAGAGGAGGAGAGCAGCAAAGGGATGTGGGAAGCTGGTCAGGACACACCTGCCCACCTTTCTGTTAAATGCAGTCTCTTCTGCCTGCTCCCTGCGCTCCATCCTGAGTACGTCAGTGGAATGCGTGTGTTTATATGGTAGACCGTTTTCTGCTTTCGCCCGCCCAGCAGGGGTGGTTCTGAGGCTGAGACCTATCATTTGCTCCATTCGCGGGTTGAGTCTTGGTCTGTGAACTGGGGTCAGGCAATTGCTCCCATCACCACGTCCAGCCTCCACCAGGCTGGCAAATTCCTATGCTACCAGGCTAATGCCAAACCTCTAGAAGAGAGACATGCAGTGATTTAGGGAAACAACACATCCAGCCAAGCCACCTCTCCTCTCTCTCTAGGTCTTGGTTTCCTTTTCTGAAAAGAGATGATTGGATACGAGCTGCTCAGGGACTCTGGGTGGGACATTCTCCGATTAAGGGGAGCACGGCAGCTTCACTTTGGTCCAGGGAAGGCAAAGTCTTTTCCTGGCTGCTGTTCACATCTTGGATAATTTCTAAGTAGGCCAACCTTGACTAGATAATTGGATGCAGGAATGTGTACCATTAGGAGGGCCAGGGTTGGGTTGCGGGGGGAAAAATATACCGTCTGTAAGACATTGGCTATAGTTTGTTATAATGTTTTGATGATGCTCTTTCATAGTTTTTAGCAGTTGTTTCACAACAATGCAAGGTGTTGGTGATGTAAGGGAGCCCTGTATGATGTGTATATTTGTTTTGCAAGTTCACAGCTTTTACTATAGACTTCTTGTTTATGGATGTTCACGTATGAATGATAAACTTCAATGAAAAAAAAGTAAAAAAAAAAAAAAAAGGCCAGTGTTTATAACTGCTGAGGAGGATTGCAACGAAAAAACGTCTTTCAGGGAAAAACCAGAAATACTTCTTGAGCTCTGTGTGGCCTGTCATTCCTGCCATGTGCAGATATGATCTGGGAGAAAAGATAATGTTGAGAAGAATGGAGGAATACAGAGCGAGTTTATTAAGGTTCATAACTAGCTGATTAGGATCTTCCAGTAGATTCGATTGCCCTTTCTCTGTGACAGCTAAGCCAGTGGCCACTACCTTGTACCAGACTTTCTCCTATGGTTTTCCACGATTCCCAATGTTCGAGAAGTGCATCTCAACTAAGTACCATCATTCCATGAGGGTAAGGGAAGTACAAGGGCCACCTGCACTGGGCGTTGCTGGGAGGGACCCCACTCCAAGAAAGGAGTTTTCCAGAAGACAAAAGCAATTGACCTGCAGGGGCTTTCCAAGAAAATGCAATGATGGAATACACCCTACGGAACTGCAGATAAGCACCACTGGTGATAAACCAGCTTGGCTTATCAGAATGGACTGTCAAACCACACTAATCAATGTATATCAGCTTCCCACTCTGTAAGACCCCACCCGTATGCAAAATGGAAACTTAATGTCAGGCAATCAGAACCTTTCCTCACTTGCTTCTGTGTTTGCCCCATACAAGCTCGCCCTTTCCACCTCCTTGGTGGAGCTTCCTTCTGCTTTGTGAGTGAGATGCTGCCTGATTCATGAATCACTCAGTAGAGCTGTGAACTCCTAAATTGCATGAATAGTTTTTCTTTTAATAATATATTTTGGCAATTTGCTCTCTGTATCCATTTTCTTTTCAAGTATTTTATCCAAATAGCTCTTTATCCAACTACTGTATTTCATTTTTTATTTTAACATTTCTGTAACTGGAATAAATTCAATATTGATGGTATATTATACTTTGATTGTTAGGGTTTATTTCTTTCTTGGTGGCACACAAAATAATTGGTATGATTGATAGTATTTTAGATTTGTCAATATATTGCGTGTGGGAGTCTTGAGAGTTCCTGAACCAGTGATAATGATTTTTAATAACTTCCTTCCCACCCAGAGGAAGGACGTGGACATCCTACACAAAAAGGCTCTCTTCTATCACTTCAGGAATTTTCCAGGTGCTGTCTTTGACTCCCTCCTCCAACCCACTTGACTTTTTTTTTTTTTATAATTTTTATCGTGGTTACATATATACAACTTAACATTTCCTATTTTAACCACAGTGGTGTTAATTACAACCACAATTCTATGCTACCTTCGTCACCATCATTACCGATATTTTCCGATGAATATAACCATTAAGCATTAACTCCCCACTCCCACTGCTGTGCCTCATAAGTTTGAGCTTCCTGTCTCCATCAATTACATATTCTAGTTATTTCGTAGAAGTGGAATTAGAGATATCTGTCCTTTTATGTCAGGCTTATTTCATTTTGCATAATGTAGTCAAGGTTTACCCATGTTTTAGTATGTATCAAAAAGTCATTCCGTTTTCTGACTAGGTAATATTCCATCATATGCACAGACCACATTTTGCTTGTCCTTTCATCTAGTTGATGGACAACTGGGTTGCTTCCACCTTTTAGATACTGTGACTAATGCTGCTATGAAAACTGGTGTAAGTGGGTTTGCTGGGCTATGTGGTAGTTTTATGTTTAACATTTTGAGGAACTGCCAAACTGCTCTCTACAGTGGCTGTACCATTTTGCTTTCCCATCGCAGGTGCATGAGGGTTCTTGTTACTTCTGCCTGCTCACTAGCACTTGATATTGTCCATTTTAAGAAATCTGAGCCATTTTAATGGGTGTGAAGTGGTATCTCACTGTGGTTTTGATTTGCATTTCCCTAATGGCTAATGATATTGAGCATCTTTTCCTGTGCTTAGTGGCCATTTGTATATCTTGTTTGGAGAAATGCCTATTCAAGTCCTTTTCCCATATTTTAAATTGGATAGTTTGTTTTTTTTTGTTGTTGAGTTTAAGGGTTCTTTATGTATTCTGGATATTAAACCTTCATTTGACCCTACCTTGATGGCTGTGGCTTCAGCCCTTTTGTCTCCTACCTGGTTTTTGTTTCCCGACCTGGCTTTTTCGTTGATCCCAGTAGGCTGTCTGTTGAGTCTAATTTTGGCTTCACCTCTGGGCTCCTTCTTTCTGCTGTCCTTCGGCTCCATGCTCTGTAATCTGCAGTCATTCTCCCCCAGACATCTGCCAGCCTCATCTGCCAGCCTTCCAATCAGAGATCAAGACTCCTTTACAGGGAGAGGAATGCTGAAGGAGGACTTGGCTGTGCCTTTTACTTTTGTATCCCCAGCACTTTTTACACTTACTGGCACTTAATAATACGTGTTTTTTGAGTAAATCCATGAAACAACAGATTCTTTTTTTTTTTTTAATCCACAGATGAGTTACACGTGCAAGGTATTTACTTCTCATGTGATTTAAAAAATTTTCCAAGGCAACGAGGAGCTCTAGCACAGAGCCATTCCCTAGCAGGGCTGAGGGGTATTGTCTAGTGAGTCATTTGCTGTGCTCTTTCTTCTAAGCCTGGTGGTTTGGTATTTTTTGCTGCTCCTTGGCAGGGGTGGGATGTGGTTTGCATTGTTGGTGTGGGGCAGGGAGAGGGCGCACGTAGCCTCATACCTGGCTTAGCCTTGAAATTTCCAGTTTATCCGGGGCTGGCCCAAGTTTGTGGCTGAAACCTGTGTTGGAACGTCGCAAGGCTCCACCAGCTGTTGCCTTCCAGCTCAGTCCAGATGAAGGCTGCTCCTACCTGTCAAATGGGTGGAATTCAGTCCTGGTCCCTTATCTTGATCTGGCACACCTCTGGCTTTTATCTAACTCTTTTGTAAAGATGGTAGCTCTTGACCTGGTTGACTCCATTAGGAAAAACATCTAGACATCTATTAGGAAAATTTAACTTCCTATGAATTGAGCATTTTCTCACCACACTAGAGGACAAAGGAGCTTTAAGAGACAAGATCCCTTCCTCTAGAAACCGCCCCCACCCCCAGAAAGACTTATTACCAGTCTAGCATCAGGATGGGTCGTAGGGTATAATTCTCATGGAATGGACTGATTTTTTTCCCTCGTTGGGTATGGGTTATTTTTCACAAATATTCGCTATTATGCAGAACTTTGTTTACTCTTTCAGATTTCTTCTAAGAAAAGGGTCTACTGGTATTTATTGAGGAATTGCTGTAAGTCGGGGGCTGTGGTTGGCACCCTGAGGGGCTAAGACATCCCTCAGGAGGGGCTGATGGGGAGGGGGCTCTCTCGGGGATGTGTCAGAGCTGGTGGCTTGGGTTCCTATGACCTGAGGTTGTTAAATACTCAGACATTTCACTAACTTGCCCTCCATGCTAAAGAGTATTTTACACCATGAAAATTGGCAGATGCTACAAATCAGGGCTTTTCTCTCTCTCTTTTTTTTTCTCTTTTTCTAGAACCAGTTTATCAGCATATCACTGAGGCTGGTTCCGAATGGGGCAGCCTGGGAAGTAGTTTGGCTTATGATTGCACATTGGTTTTTTTTTAGCTCTGAAGTTTATCAAAGAACATGTACTCATAATGGGACAAGAGGAGAGGCATACAATTAGAGTATGTAACAGTCCCTGATAAGGGGAAGAATCATGTGGGGCAAACTCCCTGAGCCTTAGCAATGAGTGGTCAATATCTAGACACTGCAGGGGCTGCTCTTGGTACCTGGCTTAGGTGCCCTTTCCAGCAAGTGCCCCTATCTCCAGCTGCTCAGGGATCAGCTAATAACTTACGTTCACATTCTTCAGGCTGTGCGCTTGGCTGAAGGGGGCCTGCCTGGCCCCAAGAGACTGGAGCTTACACCACATCTTCTCTTCTTTCCACCCTAGGGCAGGAAAGGTGAGACACCTGTGTAAGCATCGTTCAGTTTTTGCTGCTTAAAGGTAATTAGACTAAAGTAGATTCACTATTACTCTACTATAGACTTCTCGTGATTCTAGCAATGGGAGAACTTTTATCACTAATGTGGATGGAGGCAGTGGCCACCAGAGGTTTTAAGGGGAGAGAGAGGGAAAAAATAGGTGTAATATGGGGGCATTTTCAGGACATTGGAATTGTCCTGCATGACGCTGCAATGACAGATACAGGTCATTATATATTTTGTTATAATTAACAATATTATGCAGGAAAGAGTATAAATGGTAATGTAAACTATAATCCATGATTAGTGGCAATGCTTCAGTATGAGTTCATTAGTTGTAACAAATGTACCTCACTAAAGAAGGATGCTGTTAATGGGGGAAAGTGTGGGAAGGGTAGGGAGTGGGACATATGAGAATACCCTATATTTTTTATGTAACATTTATGTAATCTATAGTATTCTTTAAAATTTTTTTTACGTATTAAAAAATAAAAAAATAACAACCCCCCCCCCACACACACACATAGTAAAGGCAATTAGAGTGGAGTAGGTGTAGCTCAGTGGTTGAATATGTGCTTCCCATGTACAAAGTCTTGGGTTCGTTCCCCAGAACCTCCCCCCCAAAAAGATTTTTTTAAAGGCAATTAGGCAAATACTTGAGAATGAAATAAACCATTAACATTATAGTGAAACCAGAGAACTTTGGATTTTTTTTCCCCTTTAGTTTCCTTTGTGGAGCAAACCCAGAGAGCACTCGTTTCCCCAAAAGATCTGAAAACAACAAGGAGGCATTCTCATCCTGCTCATCACCAATGCCTAATGGATACGAGTTTTGGAATGAAGGAACAAGAGTTCCTCACACTTTCTTAGCTATTATTGTCAGCCATTCCTTTGCCGTAATGCAAAGCCATTCTCCAGCCTGCCTTACACAGGCCGAGAGCTTCTTTGAAAGTTAATTCTGGGAATAGGGTCTGAAATGGTACTGGTTGAGCTAGGATTGGATGGTTGGAAGGAACCAGCCACACAAAAATGTGGAGGTCAAGAAGGCATAAGTCCTGGGGACTTGATGTGATCAGCTCAATGATAAGTTGGTTCCAAAGGTGAAGCAGAACTTTACCAAGTAAAGGACAGAGAGAAAGACAATAGAGAGGAGATAAAGATGCGACTAGAGGACTCACAGCTCCTGGAACTGAGAGACTTGACCCTAGTTTCCACCTCGTATTTATTGGAAACTACCAAGCAGCTGTATGCTATCAGAACTGCAACATCATCTACAATAATAGGGAACGACTGCAACATCTACAATAGAACAGGTGCAATATTTACAATAAGGAACTGGGTAAGCCAGTTTCCCACAACAGGAACAAGCTGGCATGCGCAGCGGGAGAAGTTGTTTTTGATGAGGTGACAAGGTGTCATATGTGACCCTGTAGGTCATGGGGAGGAGTTTAGATTTTTGTTTTCTAAGTACAGGAATACCTCATTTTATTTTATACCACTTTGCTTTATTTGTGCTTTGCAGATATTGCATTTTTTACAGATGGAAGGTTTGCGGCAACCCTGTGTTGAGCAAGTCAATTGGCTCCATTTTTCCAACAGCATGGGCTCACTTTGTTTCTGTGATGTTTTAATTAAGTATGTACATGTTTTTCTAGACATAATGTTATTGCACACTTAATAGATTTTAGTATAGTGTAAACATAACTTTTATTTGTACTGGGAAACCAACAAATTCATGTGGCTTGTTTTATTGTGATATTAGCTTTATTGCAGTGGTCTGGAACTGAATCCATGATACCTCCAAGGAATGCCTGAATAAAAATCATCAGGTCCTGCATATTTGGAAGGCCACCTCCCATCTAAGTGGCATTCTACTTTTTTTTAATGGCATATATCATTTCTTGTTACATAGGAGTGGTGAGGTCCCTCTGCCCTTGCAGTTGCCTATCAAACTGGCCATCTCTGATTCTGCTTTAAGGAAGGACCTTTACTATCTGTTGTCCTTCAGTTCCACATCTGGGAAACACATGGGGTAGAATGTCTGCCTTTAAGGCCACATAGTTTTAGCACTCTACTTGTCACTATGTGTTGTTGAGCTCAATATCACTGGGCCAGTCCCCGAGGGAGACCAACTTCTCAAGTCAGGGTCGGCAGATGGCACCTTCATACAGCTCTCTTCACATCGAAGATGAGGGACCAACTCAAGTATTTTTTTTTTTTTTAAGAGTGACCAAAACTGCTATTTCCAAGTGTATGTGAAAGTGGGTTACTCAGATCAACAGTACAAAATGCCATTCAATTTTACTTCCCTCCATGATTGCTTATGTATTTTATCGATGTCAGTGTCTGTGATGGAATGAAAGTGTTTTGCACATGGAAAGAATGTATCTTTTTGGGACCCAGAGGGTGGAGTGTGATGGTGTGAAGCTGAATGGACCCCAGAAAATTATGTTCTCCATTCCTGTGGGTGTTAGAAGGGCCTTTTGATTAGGTTACTTCAGTTAAGGCATGGTCCAGCATGGGTCTTAATCCTCTTACTGAAGTCCTTTAGAAGAGAATGAAAATCGGAGAGAAAGCCATGGAAACAAGAGGCCGAAAGCAACAAAACCTGGAAGGGAGGGAGAGCCCAGCAGACACCGCTGTGTGCCTTGCCCTGTGGCAGGGAAGTCGAGATCATTGGCAGTAGGTCTTTGGGAAGAAAGCTTTACTTTGATAATGCCTTGATCTGGACATTTTTCTCAGCCTCAAAACTGTAAGCTTGTAAGCTAATACACTCCAATGTGAAAGCCAACCCATTTCTTGGAATATTGCTTTTAGCAGCTTTAGCAAACTAGAACATTGCCCTTGCACCCAGGAGTATCCCAGCTAAGTCATTGTGGTTAAGAAAAAAGGAAAGAGGTGCCTTCTTTTAGTCCCATCCTTGTCCTTCACGCACATCCCTCAAACCATCCCTAATCTTGAAGTTTCACTGTTCCAACTTCATAGTCAGTTTCAAATGGCACTCAAGTGTGCATTCAAGTAATTCTACCTGAAGGGAGGCCTCAGCATCAAAGCCTTGACAGTAAGCATGGGGGAGTATGCATGGGGTTCTCGGGCAAAATGCAAAACAGCCCATTTGTTTTTTGGGCTCCCGCTCTCCAGAAATGGGCTTAGATTCTCCAAAAAGTTGGTTTTATCTAGATGAATTGCTAAAGACTATCTGATTGAACTGTACTTTGATTGCATCAGTGATTGTTACTGAAGACAGACAGACTTAAATTTTTTTTTCTATTCATTTTATCATCTCTTCCATCAAAACTGCTTATCGAGTACCTTCCGATGCTTTGGTGCTGGGGAGACAATCTTTCGGAGGTTAGAGTGGGAAATGGACTGGTCAGTGTTAATAGTTTGCTAATGAATGTATGGGTAGCTCTTAAGAGTGGTACCTAACGCCAAAAGGAGACCCTTGGAATGGGGCCTATTAGAGACAGAATCCTTATTTTTGGTCTTGAGAAATGAGACCAAAGAGGCCAAATCTTGCAGAGCTTTGGTGCTGTGTTAAGGAGTTTCACTTTTAGTTTGGAGGGGATGGAGAGCCCTAAAGGAATTTTAAGAATGGGGATGACATCACCAGACTTGAATTAAAAAAAAACTCTGGCTGTGATAAAGGGAAAAAGGGATGAAGGGTTTAGTTATCATTGCTGCATGAAAAATGACCTCAAAATTTAGTGTCACATGATTATTTGGGTCGAGAATTCAGGAACTGATTGGCTTAGAATTTCTGGCTCGGGGTCTCCTAAGAGGTTGCATTTAAGATGTTGGTCGAGGCTTGTGGACATCTCTGCATCTTGACTGGGTCTGAAGGGCTCATCTTCAAGGTGGATGACTTGGCATGGTTGGCAAGTGTTGCTTTTTTGAGGGATCACCAGTTCCTCTCCATGTCAGCTGCTCTGCAGGCATGTCCTCATGACATGGTGGCTGGCTTACCCCACATTAAGGATTAAATCATGTCCCCCATAAAGACATGTTCAAGTCCCAACGTGGAGTCACTTTTAAATAGGACTTTGAAGATGTTATTATGAGTTAAGGTGTGGTCTCATTTGTGAATAGGTTCTTTGATGATCCTATTTAGATGAGACCAAATTGAATCAAGATGGGCCTTAATCCATATGGCTGCAGCCCTTCGAAGCAAAGGAAATTAGACGCAGAAGTAAAAGCTAGAAGTCAGGGGAGGTCAGGAGCTGGCACAAAGACAGAAAGATGGCATGTGACAGGGAATTGCTGGAATGTTACACACTTGAGGAGAAAGCAAGCCTTGCCAATATCTCAATGTCAGCCTTCTTGCCTTTAAAACTGTGAGTCAATAAATTCCTGTTGCTTAAGCCAGTCGGTGTGTGGCATTTGTCATAGTAGCTCTGGACTGACACTTCAGAATGTGTGATCCAGAGAATGGGTGATTTCTGACCTCAGAAATCACATACCATTACTTCAGCCACATTCCCTTTGTTAGAAGGGAGTCATTGAGTCTAGCTCACATTCAAGGGTAAAGGAATTGGATGCCACCTTTTGAAGGGGGGAGTGTCAAAGAACTTTGTGGGCATTATTTAAATACTCCTTTGTGGTGGTTTTTAAGACAAGAGTTTATTTTGTCATCCAGGTGAGAGAGGAAAAAGAGTTGTAATCCTTTTAGTAGTTCTAGGGTAATTTGGGAAAAGGGGACAGATTTGAGAGACCTCATGGTGCTAGAATCAACAGAATTTAGAACCTACTTACCATTAGTCTGAGCTGGGGCAAGCTAGAGGAGATGTGTCCTGGAGGAGGCCAAAGGCATGGTTAGGACATGCTAAATGTGTGATGCCTTTGGGACTTTCAAATAGATATTTCACATACCATGGCACCCAAGAGTCAGTGGTTGAGAAGAGCTGTCTGATGGTGTTAATCTGGGGGCTGTAAGCATGAAAGCTCTGGATGTGGATGAGATCACCTAGGCAAAGGAGGGTTTTGTCCGATGAGGGCTATGGCTGGGAATTTAAAAAGTGAAACCAGATGTGTTCCCCTCCAGTTGCTTCATATCCACGCAGGGCCTTGGGGAAGGAGGCTGTAAAAATGTCACAGCCCTAGGTTCCCGAGGCCCAGATTTACGGGCCATGTAACCTTGCCCCATAAATCCACCGCCTTCCCAAAGCATCAGCTTCCGAAGGGGCAGGGCCCAGTGCGGTACAGGCCAGAGCAGGCGGATGACGCGGAGGGACACCGGGGAAGGACATGGGAGGGGACCTGGCTGGGAATCAGCGATTGCTTTTCAAGAACTCTGAAGTGGGCAAAAGCTTTTACAAGGTTGGCTTGGAGTTTAGACATCTTAGGAGATAAGCCAAACTCTATTTTGTATTTTAGCCTGAAAGGGAACTCAGTTCCTCTTTGAATAGTGTTGGCAAACACAAGAGAACGACTTGGGAACGGAACCCACGTAAGACAGATACTTCCCTGCAGGTTGAAGTGCTCATCTGGAGAAATGAGAAGTAGATCAGGGTCAGGTCACTTGAGCTCTGGGAAGCCATCTTCAGGTGACTGGGATTTAGTCCATGAACCCTGGGAAACCATCAGATTTATCTTGCAAAATGATTATTCTGTCTGCCATGTAGAGAATAGATTATGGGGTCGGGGCAGAAATTGAAGCAAGAGGCGATGATGGAGTCAAGTCAAGTGATGCTGCTGCTTGGACCAGGTTGGAGTAGTGGTGAGTCAATAAATTCCTGTTGGGAAGCAGACTTGGCCCAATGGATAGGACATCCACCTACCACCTGGGAGGTCCAAGGTTCAAACCCAGGGCCTCCTTGAGCCGTGTGGAGCTGGCCCATGTGCAGTGCTGATGCATGCAAAGAGCGCCCTGCCATGCAGGGGTGTCCCCGCTCAGGGCAGCCCTATGCACAAGGAGTACTCTCCGTAAGGAGAGCCGCCCAGCACAAAAGAAAGTACAGCCTGCCCAGGAGTGGTGCCACACACATGGAGAGCTGACACAACAAGATGACGCAACAAAAAGAGACACAGATTCCCATGCTGCTGATAAGGATGGAAGCGGTCACAGAAAAACACACAGCGAATGAACACAGAGCAGACAACTTGGGTGGGGGTGGGGGGAGAGAAATAAATAAAAATAAATAAATAAGTAAATAGCTAATTCCAGGAAGCCATTATTTAACATAAAATAAAATAAATTCCTGTTGCTTAAGCCAGCCAGTCTGTGACATTTGTCATAGCAGCCCTGGACTAAGACACCCCAGAATAGGTGATCCAGAGAGCAAGGCTTTTTTTGATTTGAACTCAGAAATCATATGCCATCGAATGGGCTGGAAGGTAGGGTGGACTCAGAGTAGGGTGGTGGGAGAGTGGGAAGAATCAAAGCTGACCCCTAAGTTTCTGGCATGAGCAGTTGAGTAGAGGGGGATGCCTTTAAGATGTGGAGACCTTGAAGGAGAGTTGAGTTGGTGGAGAAGATGGAGGGTTTGGTCTTCATTTGAAGTGTTTATAGACATTGGCTACATGAGTCTGGAGGATGAACAGAGGTCAGGTCTGGGATGGAAACTTGGAAGTCATATTATAGATGGTATTTAAAACAGGTGGAAACTGAGCTGTGTCTGTTGATGCTCTCACTGAGGGCTTCCACCCTTTGGATAGATGGGCTGCTAGTGTGTGGGGGTCTCAGGCTAGGGATGCAAACTCCTGTACCCCTGGTCTTCCTTCTCCTACCTATGGCTGCTGTCCCTCGCTAATCCAGTGCCTGTTCTGGCTGATCCCTGAACAGTGTTGCTGCAGGTCCCCAACTGGGATTTATCTCCTGGTGACCCCCAGCAATTGATGGGAGCATGTACATGACATAAAAACTCTGCCACTCTGACCCTTGACAAATGGCATTCCTCCCGGATCCTCCATGTTTATCTTTTTGCATCAGCTGGCTCAAATTTTCTTAATATTCTCCCAGCTTGTTGACATTTTTACAGTAGGTATAACCTTATTATTTAATGACTAGTCACTAAATATGAATGATTTGTGTTCCCATTTAATCCATGTTGCTGAAAATGGTGCATTCGTTTCTGGTACATTTCCATAACTTAGTTCTGACAGCTGGCTTTGAAAAGCATTTCTAGGTATGTACCCAGGCAGCTGGCAATGAGGAACGGGTCAGGATGTCACTCAGAGATGCACATTTACAAGGTTGCAGGCCATGATAAACTGTTCTGTTGATGCTTATCATGCTTCATGCAATTTATATTTTATACAGGACTAGAGTCGGCATTTGCTCTTAATGAACTGTGACAATGTTCCAGTCAGTGGTTTTTAATATACAAAATATAATATATATTTACTAAAGAAAATAACCACAAGCTGGCCCCTACCCTGATAGGAGGAAAACATATACACGCTTGTATTGGAGTTGAAAACTCGTGTGATTGGGCCAGAACAAATGCGTGGGCTGTTGGGGGCTATTTATTCTGCTCTAGTGTGGAGTCTATGGATCCATGCAAGGAAGGTTCAGGGCAATTTTTATTTACATCCAGGAAAGCCTGGACCCCAGGGTGGCCTGACACTCCCTCTGTTTGGGCCCAGGATGAGATCCTTCCTCACTGTACTTGTGAACTTCCATCCCCACCGAACCTCGTGGCAAGTGTCTTGCTGAAGGGAAGAGATGGACCCTCAGCTCCCAGCCCAACCACCCAGCAGCGGTATCTCCCACCTCCTGTTATCCTCCAAGAGTGTGTGGTCTTTGCCTGTACCTGGGTTTCTCTCTGGACTGTACCTTCAGATTTCATCCCCCTGTGGGGAGGCTTGTTACAAACAGCTGGGATAAAACTGTAGATTTAGGAGTTTTGAGGGCATGTGGAGGATATGAAACCATGTAGAATATCAGATTGCCAGGGGGAGTGTGTAGAGTGAGAAGCAAGGAGGATGGGGCATGGAGCTCTGGGGAGAGCCAACAAGGAAAAGCAGTTGGCAGAAAACGAGCTCACAAAGCAGATTGAGAAGGACAAGTGTGTGGGGTAAGGTGGTGGAAGGAGAACCAGGGGAGAGGGCTTTATGGAAGCCAGGAGAGAAGCGAATTTGAAGATGGAAGAAACAATGAGTCAACACACAGCAGACAGTTATTGAGAAGGGAATGAGAATTGTCCATTGGATTTGGAAATGAGGCAGTAACTAGTGACCTTTGTAAGAGCTCTTTAGTTGGGAGGGATGAGGCTAAAGGCCAGTAGATTAAAAAATGAGGAAATAAAGACACTGAGTGAAACTGCTTT
This sequence comes from Dasypus novemcinctus, assembly GCF_030445035.2. Taxonomy (NCBI): domain Eukaryota; kingdom Metazoa; phylum Chordata; class Mammalia; order Cingulata; family Dasypodidae; genus Dasypus; species Dasypus novemcinctus. The sequence goes on along the minus strand of NC_080694.1, from coordinate 38,652,074 downwards.
TTAGAGAATTTGGCAAATAAGAAAGAGAGACAGAGGGCAGAAGTTAGAGAACATGGGGTTGAGGGAGGAGTTTGATCTGCTTGGTTTGGTTTGTTTGGACATTGGGATGGGTGCTTTGTAATGGGATTTCCTTCAGGAAGAGGACTAGTTTCCCTATAGGTGTGTCTGGAGGAAAGCTGTGAAAGAAAATAGGTGAGGTGGGAATGAGCTAAGAGAGCCACATACTTTCCAAATTCAATTCCACCCCTCTGTGTGTCTACCCCACACGTTTGAAACTTTTAAACCAGACAAACACCTCTTCCAGTGTCCAATAAAAATCAGCATGGCATTTCAGCCCCATTAGTGAAATTGCTTTGTATGGCTTCTGTTATGGATGGGAAAATAGTCTCTGCTGTCATTTGTCTTCCTTATTGTCTGAGTTTTAATTGTAGAGAATGATCGGTAGAAAGGGAGAGGATGAGAAGTAAAGGTGAGGTGGTGGTAAGATTCCTAGAGAAGGGAAGATGAATGGGGTCAAGATCATCAGTGAAAAGTCATCCTTGGGCAGGAGGACAGAGGGCTTCTTGGTAGGAGCAAGGGCAAGGTAGGTACTGGTCAGCAAGTCCAGGAAGTCCACCCCTTGTTTCAGTTTGCTTAAGGCTGCCAGTGCAAAATACCAGGAATGGGTTGGCTTTTAGAATGGGGATTTATTAGGGTGAAATCTTACAACTCAAAGGCTGTGAAAGTGTCCAAATCAAGGCATCATCAGAGGTCCTCTCTTACCAAGGTCGGCTGAGACAGATCCTGAAATCCAGCCACATGGCAAGGCAAAATGGTGGGTCTGCCTGTCTTTCTCTGCCTTTTCCTCCAGGCTCACTTTCTCTCTGAGCTCAGCTGTGGGTTATCAAGCACATAGTTTGTCTCTCCCCTCTCCTCTGGACTTCATTTCTTCAACTTTGAGCTGCATTGTGATTCCAGCCTCCAGCCCCTCTCTCAGACTCTTGGGTGTCTCTCTGTGTTTCTGTAGCTGTAGGTGATCATGGAGTCCTCTCTCTCAAGGCTGATAAAATGGGAGTGGCTCTCTCTGTGTCTTCATTTACATAAGACTCCAGTAAGAAGACTAAGACTCACCTGGGTCCCATATTCTAATCAAAGACCTTTAACTAAGTGATCTAATCAAGAGTGATCTAATCAAAAGGTCCCTTCCCTGACTTTAACAAAATAGGTTCACATATACAAGAATGGGTTAGTGTAAGAACCTAATTTTCTGGGATCCACAAAAGACTCAAACCAGGACACCCCTGAAAGCTCTACTTGCTTTCTTCAGTAGGAGGCAAGTTTCCTATTGTGTGGGAAGGCAATGATGTGCTGGGGTAGAGACTGGGATGGGCCAGGCTGGGGCTGGGAGAAGGCCTGAGTGCCTATGGAGGGTCCAGGCTTCGTGTATTCATGGCACAAGTGGTCTAGAGTATTCTCCATCATGCAGTCAGGTTGCTGGAGGGAAGAAGATGCCTTGATAACTAGAGGAGAGTTCAAGGGTTTTAAGCAGGTAAGATAGAGGGCCACAGGGCCAAGGTTGCTGAGAGCTTCAGCTGGGGCATAGGGATTCCTTTGCCTGCTCCCTTTCCCTTCCCTTAGCTCTTGTTGTAATTTTCCAAAGGGCTGCTGATGCAAAGTACCAGAAATATGTAGGTTTTTATAAAGGGTATTCATTTGGGTGAAAAGCTTACAGTGCCAAGACCTTGGAAAAGCCCACCTCAAGGCATCAGAAGAGGTGCTTTCTTACCCAAGACAGCTACCATGTGTTGAAGCAAGATGGCGGGCGGTCTCTGCTGGTCTCTGCCTTCCCTGAGGGGCTGGACAATCTCCTGGAGCTCAGCTAAGGGCAACCAGGCATAGAGCTTGTCACTTACTGGGGTTCTTCTCTCCCTCAGGCTTGGCTGCTCCACTTTCTTCCTGATTTCAGCTGCAAGCTATCAGGCAGATGGCTCATCTTTCCCCAGGGCCTCAGCTGCTTGAGCCCCTCCTTTCTGTCACATGACAGGATAAAAAGTAGCAGAGCTCTCTTTTCCACTGTGTCTCCATTTTTTATGGGACCCAGCAAGAGGGCTGAGACTGAACCTGAGTCACACCTCACTAAGGTAGTCCAGTTGAAAAAAGGCCTCACACCCATGGAAGTGGACCAACCCACAAGCATAATCTTTCTCTTTTTGGGATTCAAACAACAATTTCAAACTGCCACCACTCTCTTATGAAAAAAATCTATCCACTCCATGTGCTTTATCCAGAGAGAGGCTTTGGGGGCCCCTTTACTCTTGGTAATACACATATCAAAACAAGATCCACTGGGAGGAAGGAGATGGACCAGGCTGGCTGGGAGCAGGGCAGAATTCTGCAAATCTCTGTAGTGTTATTATTTGGTTTATCCATTGCAGGTCATGTCTGTTGACTTCCTGTTAGGATAATTGTGAAGTTAGCTCTCTTATACCTTCTGGTTCATCTCTCACCATTCCCCTGATAGAGTGATATCACTATTTTTTACTAAATCCATAATCATTTTTATCACCAAAATTATTGTTGCTATTGAGTAATCTATTATGATTATGCTTTTTCTTTAGCATTTTATTTTTCTTTGAGTTACCCTATCTGCCTCATGTAGTACTTACATGCTATTTTTATATATGTTTTTGTGGCTATTAAAAAATATGCCCACAAATTCTTTGGTATGCTTCCTTTCCAAAAGCAGAACCCAATTTCCTTTCTTGTGGGTGTACTTTGTGAGTTGCTTCCAAGAAATAAAATATGGGAAAGTGACTATATGTGACTCCCTGCTTGACCTTTCTCATGGATTACCTCTTGGGGAAACCTCACTGCCATGTCATGAGACCATTCAAGAAGCCCCATGGACTGGTCCACATGGCAAGAAACTAAGTCCTATTGCCAATAACTTGCATGAACCATGGTCCTAATCACTTGGTGATCGTACAGTCCTAATCAAGCTTTCTCTTGCCTGCAGACCCAGCCAACATCTTAACTGCAACCTCAGGAGAGACCTTGGGCTCAGTCCACCCTTAGTTACGTGCTCTTAGGTTCCTGCCCATCAGAAATGATATGAGGTTATTGATATTTATTGTTTTAGGCTCTAAGTCATAAGGTGGTTGGTTATGCAGCTATAGATAATTAATACGATATCTTTATTTTTTCTTTCTGATGATACTATGTGTATTAGTCTGCCAAAGGACTGCTGATGCCAAGTACCAGAATCTGTTGGCTTTATAAAGGCCTTTATTTGGGGTAATAGCTTGCAGTTACAAGTCCACAAAAAGTTCAACTCAAGGTTGCTTTCTCACCAAAGTCAGTAGCCACGATTTGAAGCAAGATGGCCACCGATCTCTGGCTGGTCTCTGTTTCCTCTTCCTTTTGAGGCTCTGCTTCTTCCTGATGTCAACTGCAGGCTGGCCTAAGGCTTGTCTCTCAGGGCTTCCTATATCAGTCTTGGATCTCTTCCCAAGGTCAGCTGTAAACTATCAGGTAACATGGCTCATCTCTCCCTGGGGCTTTAGCTGTTTGAATTTTCTCCTTTCTGTCACATGGCAGGATCAAAACTGAAAGAGCTCTCTCTTCTGTGTGTCTTCTTGAGTAAGTGTCCATTTAGATCATACCCAGCAAGGAGCTGGAAACTCAACCTGAATCACACCTTACTAACTTAGTTTAATCAAAAAGCTCTAATCTATCTTGAGAACCTTATGTTGAGTGAAGCAACCCAGGCATTAAAGGACATGACCTACAGGACCTCTCTGATATGAAATAAGTAAACCAAGCTGTCTCAGAGAGCTTGAGACTGGATGATAGGCTTAAAGGAAGTTGGGGGGTAGAGGAAAGTTGCGAGCTGACACCTACATGGGTAAAATCTATGATAGGCTGGAGGTAAGTGTTTGTTCAGGGAAGGGATAAAATGGGGGCATAGGGATACCTTTGGGTGGGGCTTTGTGGGCTTGAGGGGGGCTAGGGATGGGAGGAAGAGTCAGATGGCCCAAGAAATTGGGGGGAGGATGGGGGGAACATTTGAACATAGGAGACTGCCAGGTATGTGGTTGAAATTATAATATAGAGAAAGATCTTTAGAAAATATAATAAGGAAGTTTACCTGTTTAAGATGCTTAAAAGGGGGCATCTGACACAGGGCAAGCTTCTAGGGAGTGTGTGAGTGCTCATTTTGTCATAGTGGGTTATATCATTGGGTGGAGACCCATACAATGAGAGTGAAGGTATATCCACATCCTGGGGAGGACTGATGTTCTCAAACAGAAGGAATTGTATCTCTCGAGAGAATTGGTGACTCCCAATGGGTTAGTGCAGTCGAGTATGTGAAGCCCTCAACATTGTTGCAAGTATCTCTGAATATGGTCCTTCAAGTAATGAAGATTGATTGTCACTTGTGGACCCTGAGGGGAGGGGGGAAGAGGTATTGAATAGATGGAATCAGTGTAACTGTGGGGCAATGGAAGTGTTCCACAAGATCATACAATGATGGATATAGGACATGTTAAATTACACCAAAAATGTATGAAAGTCTATAGGCTAAAATGTAAACCATAATGTAAAACATAAGATAATTAAAAATTTAGAAAATTGTATAGTCTAAAATATAAACCATAATGTAAACCCAAACAGAACCGTGTTTGAAAGCTATTGTTTCAATATCTGTACATCAGCTGCAGCAAATATAATATGAACATGTAAAAAAGATCATTGCTGGTGAAGGGACAAAGGGTTTGATGTTGGATATGTGGGAGTACCATATACTGTATATGTGAATTATTGTGATTTAAAACTTTTGTGAAGACAAACTTAATAAGTAGAAAAAAAAGGATGTAGACACTGAGGAATAAATGGAAGAAATTGCCTTGCCTCTGTACATAAAGGGCAACACCTATAGCAGTGATGAAAGGCAAAATGTCAAAAACAGAGCATTTTCATTTTTTCATTTTTTGATACCCCAATTTATTTTTACTTTATTTAATTTTTCTAAATTAGTATGTATTCTAGATCTAACCTTCAAACCCATCACTATATTCCATTTTACTATTAATGGAACCTGGCAATATATTAGGCTTCGTTTTTAAAGATGTTTCAGACAACAGAGAGGTTCAACTATGGCAGGAGAGGAACACTGGTGTGGGGTGTTATTGATAGGGGGCACATGGTTGGGAGGGAGTTCTCCAGGGCATTTATACAGGGTACATATAAATTTTTGGATATTTTCATACGGTTTCAGTTAAAAATGACAACTGAGGGAGTGCTGAGTTCCTAGCCAGGGGAGCTCTATCACATTCCCAATGGAACAGCAACAACCCTCCAAGTGCAATGGCAAAGACCAATAAAGATAGATGGTCCAGCAATGAGCCCTTGATACTAATGGCTACGATTTTGAGCCTGTGCACCTGAAATATGAACTAGGCCTAGAGCTGCAGGGTGCCTAAGAGTTACCTCCTGAGAGCCTCCATGTTGCTCAAATGTGGCCACTCTAAAAAACTCAGCATGTAAATGCATTACCACCTCCCAGCATGCAACATGACTCCCAGGGATGAGCCTCCCTGGTGCCAAGGGATTACTACCAAGTACCAGCTGGTGATGCAACTAGAAAAAGACCTTGAATAAAAAGATCAACTCAGACCAGCAGAATATCTCAGCCTACATTTAATATCTGGTGTTAAAAACTGCTTTATGACTTTGGATAAAGGGGGAAATGGAAAGGACAAATCAGTTTATATGGCTATGAGTCCCCCAAAAAAGAGTTGGGAGGTCTTCAGAGGGCTAATGCTTATGTACACCTCAGCAGGGTCCTAGAGATAGCCAAAATAGATAGAAGCCCAGGTACTGGTTCTCCTGAGGGCTACAGAGACCCACGGGTTCTACAGTCATGGCAGTTGGCTCTGGAGTTCAGTGCCATGTCAGCTGGCCCTACTTTGGAGTTTGTGTTCCTGAGTGTGATGGAGTTGGACTCAGATATGACCTTTCTACACATGCCTCCTCTGTTACTTTTACCAGATCTGTGGTTGGTGTTCGGGTTGGTGTATACTCAGGAGACCTGAATCTCTGAACTGTCCACGTGACAGCCAGGCCCTGAGCCTCGGCAGACTTGCAACTCCTACTGTCTGGTTTATTGGACTTACCCTGGCCAGCTAACAGGGAGGTGAAGAAGGTCAGCCACCATACAGGGAGCCAAGAGTGACTACAACTGAAAGCAGGAGAATTGCATCCATCATCCATGTGGAATCTAAGCCCCCTCTTGATAGAGAGGTGGAGTGGACATAACCTTTCCAGGGTCCACAGGCTGGAGGAATAGAGTATGGATTAGAGTGGACTTACTGATACTCTGCTATGGAACTATTATGATTAGTAATGGAAGAAATTGTAGCATTGATGTGGAGAAAGTGGCCATGGTAGCTGCTGAGGGTAGGGAGAGGGAAGAAGAGATTTGATGTGGGGGCATTTTCAGGACTTGGAGTTGTCCTGGATGGTACTGCAGGGACAGAAGCTGGACATTGTATGTCCTGCCATGGCCCAGTGGGTGGACTGGGAGAGAGTGTAAACTGCAATGTAAACCACTATCCATGTGGTGCAGCAGTGCTCCAAAATGTATTCCCCAAATTCAATGGATGTGCCACGATGATGAAAGAAGTTTTTGATGTGGGAGGAGTGGGGTGAGGGGGGGTGAGGGGTATATGGGGACTTCATATTTTTTGAATGTAACATTTAAAAAAATAAAGAAAAAAAACCCTCTAATCTTAACAGGTAAGCTAATCAAACGCCCCTCAGCTGAATTTAATACAATCAAAGGGTATCACACTCAGAGAAATAGATCAGTTTACAAACATAATCTTTCTCTTGTTGGGATTCATAAAATAATCTCAAACTGCCACACTATATCTGTCATATTATCTACTCATTCAAGCCTAATTCCCTCCCCCATTCCTCTATCTTCCTTCTTCTGTCTGGACTGTTTTTTCTCTAGTGCTGGAGAGTAGCAGTTACCTTTCCCTCCCTGCTAACTGAATCACTGCTTCTTAGACCTCTTGTCCTTTGTTTCCTTAATTTTTATTCCTATCTTTCCCAGAAGTCCACCTCCTCCTAGGAAAAGATGCATGGGAGGTAAATTTTCTTAGGCCATGAATGTCTAAGTATGTTTTATCTACTTTTATTCTTGATTGCTAGTTTGGTTGCTGGTAGAATTCTAGGTAGAAAATTGTTTTCTCCCAGAATTTTGAAGGCATTTATTGTCCTCTTCCAGCATCCAATGTCAATCTTGAAGCCCAACACCATTTTCTTTCTTGTTCCTTTGTATATTACCTCCTTGAAAGTTTAGAATCTTCACCTTATCCTTAGGGTTGTGGAGTTGTATGGTGATGTGTGTACATATATCAGAAACTTGCTGCTTACACTTTCAGTGGGTTTTATTATTTTGATTAAGAAGTCCAGAGATAGGGAAGTAGATGTGGCTCAAGCAATTGAGCTCCTGCTTACCACGTGGGAGGTCCTGGGTTCAGTTCCCAGTGCTTCCTAGAGAGGATGAGCAAGGCAGTGAACTGGCATGACAGGCAAGCACAGCAAGCTGACACAACAAGATGATGTGACAAGGAGACACAAAGAGGAAAGACAATAAGAGACACAACAAAGCAGGAAGCTGATGTGGCTCAAGAGATTGAGCCCCTCTCTCCCACATGGGAGCTCCCAGGTTCAGTTCCCAGCACCTCTTAAAGAGAAGACAAGCAGACACAGAGAGCACACAGAAAATGGACACAGAGAGCAGACAGCAAGTGCAAGCAACAAGGGCAGGGGGAATACATAAATAAAATAAATCTTAAAAAAAAAAAAGAAATCCAGAGATAAAGTGGCTTAAGGGTTGATTAACTTAGTGGCTAAGTTGTATCATTAAGGATCCAGGTTAAAAAATCTGTTTTGCTAGACTAGATTGGTTAGCTGCCTCATGGGCAAAACATGGCAGCAGTGTACACTTCAGAGGCAGAAACTGGGACTATCTTTTCCTGTGACTCCTTTAAAACACTATGAAATATTTCCTAGAACCAATCCCCATCCCTAGCAAACTTTCTCTCATAGCCCTATGGCCAAAATTAGGTTACATGCCCCTTCCTAAACTAATCTCTAGACAAGAGGAATAAAATTAATATGATTGTCTTAGACTAATGGAGATTTACTTCTTAGAATGGGGGATGAGTCAGGGTCAGTAACCCTGAGAACATGGGGATTTCAAATAAAATCTGAATCCCATTTCAAGGAAGAATAAGGCACAGGCTTTGAGTAGGCAACCAAAAGTGTCAATGTCCTTGGTGTGGATTTTTATGTCATTCATTTTGATGGAGAGTTAGTGATATATTTTATAAAAACTTGTCAAAGTTTCCTCTCTGCTACTGTTCCCTCTCTTGTGTTTTTCAAACTGGTAGATTTCTGCTATTGTGTTCAATGCATGTGTTCAATTTGCCATCTCTAATTGGAAGCCCTCCAGCCAATGCTTTTGATCTTTGCATCTTCATATATTTTAGACTAGTGTTTTCCAAACTGTGAGTTTTAACCTATTAGTAAGCTATGTGAAGAATTTAAAGACATGAAATAGAATGGAAAATACCAGGTTGTACTGCATAGATTGAGAGTTGCTATTGTTTCGTGAAACTTTTGCTTCAGTTGAGTACATGTTCGTGTACGCTGCGTAGGGATGTCAAGTGTTTCTTGCTGTAAGTCACACTCAAGAAACTTTGGGAAGCACTGCTCTAAAGAAATCTCTTCTGACTACTTTGTGCTCTAAAGTCCTGTCTTATTTTGGTTTGTTTTACAGCTGTATGAGGTTAGAAGGACAAAGCAAGCATGTTGAACTTCAGTGGATACGAAATCACATGTGGTACAACAAAAAGCCCTCGCGCTCCCACAGAGCTGCTCAAATCTCTTGGAAACAAATGGTATCATGGTTGGCCTATTCGTTTCTGTGTTCCAAGGGAAGAGACCAAGATCCAGAAATACTCTCTGTGCCCTCACAAGATAGCAGGGAGGTAGGACCAAGAGGCCCATTATATGGAGGTTGGCTCAGACCTGTGCCTGGTGGTCAGGGCTGGTTCATAAAATGTGCCAATCTCTATTTTGGGCATAATCCATCCTCTCAGCAAAGAAACCTCAAAAGACTGCACTCTCCAGATATTTGGAGAGCTCAGAAGAGGAGACATGCTAGGCTTCTGCTGAGACGCTATTGTAAACTTGGAGCTGTAAAACATGGCAGGATTGAGGCTTGTTTCCAAGGCCCTTTACACCAATCTTGCCCTTTCCAGCAGTTGTATTCAGCAGGGACTGAAGTATATACTTCCTGTGCTTAAAGATTTTCAGGAAGAGAAAACATCCTTCAATGAAACCCATGTTTTTAGAATCAAATGCTTCTTGGTTGGGAAGTTCTCTTCTGTCTGGATGAGATCACCACCAGCTTCATGCATGGAAATGACATGCAGTTACCATCCTGTGGTCATAGAGGATCTCCTGAAGGACATCACTCCACCTGGCAGCCCTGGCTCCTATCATCTTGTTCCCTATTTCCTCTGTCATCCCCTGTTACCTTGGAGTTCTGCCTTTTCTATCACCCTTGCCTTGTTTTCACCTTGCTACCATCATTGCACTGTGTTCTCTGCTATCCATTTCTTTGTCCTTATGTTAACCTATGCCTACTTCCTCCTTAATTTCCTCCCTCCAACCATTTATGTCAAGTTATTGCTTCCTTACTATCCTGTTCTGTTCATTCCTCTTTTTTTAAATGCTCCTCTGCCCTTTGTGTTTCAAGTTTTGTTCTTTTCCTTTTCTCCCCCCAGTCTTCCCTTCCCCTTTCCAAAGGCTCTTCACTTCCTCCTTGCCATGAATTGAGAAGGCCTAAAAAAGGACAGAACTTGTTTCAGAGACAGTGGATACGGGGTACAAAAAAGGAAGGTGGGAGGTAACCGTTGGGGAGGGCTCTGAATGTAGAAAGGGGGTTCTCCAGCTCCACCTGTTCAACCCTTTCCTCGTTACCTGTAGGAAGTCAAAGGACACTCCTTATCAAATTTGTTAATCATTCAACATTGGGAGATGAGCAAACACATAGAGTCCCAGATCAGGAGCCGAAAGATCTTGGGAGGCTTAAAGATGGATGGATCTAATAAAATTTTTAAGAAGGGGAAGAATGGCACTTTCTTCGCATGGGTGGAAAAGAGAACTACACAAAAACAGGGTGAGAGACATGCGGCTGAGCAGTGAAAATGACGTAAAAGGTTTAGAGCCAACAGTAGGTTCAAAGTGAACCACCCGCAGGTGCGGCTCCTCGGACCCCCAGAAGTGTCTGAAGTGAGCTGGGCTGGTCAGCGCCATGACCCAGTGTCTGCGTTTGCTGAGAGTAACTAGGACGGGGAAGGGCTTGAAACCATATCACGCCAGGAGAGTCGAAGGAACTGGGTGAGCAGGGAGAAAAAAGGATGTGAAAGGTGTGATGAGGAAGAGGTAGCAGACTTTGGCTCCAAGGAAGAGAGCCAAGTTCCCTGGAATGCGACTTCATTTTCAACATCAGGGCATGCTTGGCAGCAGGCTGAGTTGTCCAAAGGTGGAATGGGATGCTTCACGAAGTATGCCCCCTGTCACTGGGACTCCTCGAGCTCTTGGTGGACTGTCTCCAAAGAGATTCAAACACTGGACATGTGGTTGAACGAGACACCAGTTATAACTTTTATGGTCGATCATCATGCAAATAATAATGCCTAACAGTGATTGAGCACTATCATTGGCTGGGTATATAGTGCTCACCTTTTTTAATTTTTAATTTTTTTATTTTATTAGGGTAGTTGGAGGATTTCAGAAAAGTCATGCATAAAATACCTAAAATACAGAAGTTGCCATAGACCACCTTATTATTAACACCTTGCATTAGTGTGCTATATTTGTTACAATTCATGAAAGAATATTTTTTAAATTGAGCTATTTTCCAGTGTTTACAATAAGGTTCATTATGTTTTATAGTCCTATACGTTTTTGTTTTCTTTTATTCTAGTAACATATATACAACCTAAAAATGTCCCTTTTAACCACAGTCAGTGCTGTTGGTGATATTCATAATGTTGTGCTGCCATTACCACCATCCATTATCAAAGCTTGACCGTTAACCCAAATAGAAACTCTGTACAACTGAAACATTAACTCCCCATTCCCTATCTCCAGTCCAGCTCTTGGTAACCTATACTTCAGATTCTCACTGTATGAGTTTGCTTATTCTAATTATTTCATATCAGTGAGATCATATAATATTTGTCCTTTGTGTCTGACATATTTACTCATCATGTTTTCAAAGTTCATCTGTGTTGTTGTGTGAATCAGAACATCCTTCCTTTTTTGACAGCTGAATAATATTTTGTTGCATGTATAGTACACATTTATCCATTCATCAATTGATAGACACTTAGGTTGCTTCCATCTTTTGGCAATTGTGAATAATGCTGCTATGAACATCTGTGTGCAAATATCTGTTCAAGTTCCTGCTTTCAAGTCTTCTGGGTATATACCTAGTAGTAGGATTGCCAGATCATACGGTAATTCTATATTTAACTTTCTGAGGAACTACCAAACTGCCTTCCATAGCAGCTGCACCATTTTCCATTCCCAACAGCAGTGAATGAGAATTCCTATTTCTTCACATCCTCCCCAACACTTGTAATTTTCTGTTTTTTTTAATAGAGGTGAATCTAGTGGATGTGAAATGGTATCTCATTGTGGTTTTGATTTGCATTTCCCCAATAGCTAATGATGTTTAACATTTTTTCCTATGTGCTTTTTTGGCCATTTGTATATCCTCATTGAAGAAATGTCTGTTCAGGTCTTTTGCCCATTTTTAAATTGGGTTGTTTGTCTTTTTATTGTTGAGTTTCAGGATTTCTTCGCATATTCTGGGTATGATATTCTTCTTGATATGTGGTTTCTAAATATTCCCCTTGAGTAGGTTGTCTTTTCACTTTCATGATAAAGTCCTTTCAGACATAAAAGTTTTAGATTTCAATGGATCCCATTTAGCCATTTTTTTTCTCTTTTGTTGCTTGGGTTTGGATGTAAATTCTAAGAAACCATGCTTAATATAAGATTTGAAGATGCTCCCATATTTTTATTTCCTAGGAGTTTTATAGTCCTGGTTCTTATGTTCATGTCTTTGATCTGTTTTGACTTAATTTTTGTATACAGTGCTCAATGTTTTATCTGCATACTCTTACTTACACCTTACAACAACATAATGAGGCTGTTACTATTATGACTATGATCTAGGGATGAGGAAACTGGCTCAGAAAGGTAAAGAAAAAGTAAAGCCCAAGACAACAGACAGTAAATATATAAAAAGATAAAGTCCAAGACAACAGACAATAAAGAATAAGATCTTGTTGGGACTGGTGTTAAAAATCTTCCAGTTAAGGTGAAGAGAATATCTCATGGTTATTAAGTGCAGATATTGTGAGGCTGGAGCAGCATTTAGTGACTTCCTCCTCTATGGCTGCAAACAAGGGCAGATTACTTTTGTGGCTTCAGTATAGGGATTGGTATAGCGATAAATCGGAAAAAAAGGAGTCCCAGAGGGCTATAGCAGGGCTATCTTTTTTTTCTAGGTGGGATTTAGACTACCCAAAAAAAAAAAATCACGCTAATATGAATGCAGTATATATTTTATCTGGCTTAATTACTTCTTAAAAGATAATTTACAAAGAGAATTTCATTAAAACTTCTAGTATCAATTTGATTTTTAAATTACAACTCCAATAAGTTTCTTTTTAAAAAAAATATTTTTGATTTATTTTTAAAAGATAATTATATAAAATGTTACATAAAAAATATAAGGGATTCCAATATGCCCTACTCCTCATACCTCCCACTTCTCCCACCTTAACAACTTCTTTCATTAGTGTGGTACATTCATTGCAATTGATGAACACTTTTTGGAGCATTGCCACATTGCATGAATTATAGTTTACATTGCAGTTTACCCTCTCTCCCACTCCATTCTGTAGGTTATGGCAGGATATATAATGGCCTATATCTGTCATTGCAACATCATTCAGGACAATTCCAAGTCCTGAAAATGCCCCCATGTTACACCTCTTTTTCCTTCTTCCTGACTTCAGCACCTCCAGTGGCCACTGTCTCCAAAACAATGATATAATTTCTTCCATTGCTAGAATCACAAAAAGTCTATAGTAGAATACCAGTATGTCCACACTAGTCCATATTTTATTCCTCAGTCCTGAGGATTCTGGGATGGTGATGCCCACTCCACCTCTGATTGAAAGGGGGCTTCAATCCCATATGGTTAATGAATGGAACTCTCCTCCTTGCAGTTGTAGATTCTCTCAGTTCCTTGGTATGGTGGTTGTACATCCTCACCTCCTTGTTAGTTGTCCTGGGTGAGCCCAACGAACTGGAGAGTAGGTTGTGCAACTCTGCTGAGGCTCAGGGCCCAGGTGGCTCATGGATAGCCCAGAGATTCAAATCTCTTAGATGTATACCTACCACCTCCAGCACAAACTATAGATTCAAATAAAAGGGACAGAAGAGGCATGTGTATAGAAGTCACATCTGAGTCCAACTCTGTCACACCCAGAAGTACAAACTCCAAAGTAGTGCCCACTGGCATGGCACCAAACTCCAGAACTATGTGCCATGACTGTAGGACCTGGATGTCTCCAGAGCCTTCAGGAGCCCCACTATGTGGGGGTAGTATCTACTTTGGCTGTCTATGATATCCTGCTGAGACATGCATAAGTGTTACCTCTCTGATGACCTCCCAACTCACTTTGAAGTCTCTTAGTCATATAAACTTATTTGCCTTTCCCTTTCTCCCTTTTATTCAAGGACTTTTTCCAGTTGCATCACCAGCTGGTGCTTGGTAATTATCTCTTGGTGCCAGGGAGGCTCATCCCTGGGAGTCATGTCCCATGCTGGGGAAAGGTAATGGATTTATAGGCCAAGTTTGGCTTAGAGAGAGGCCACATTTGAGCAACATGGTGACCCTCAGGAGGTAACTCTTAGGCACCCCACCCTACAACATAGGCTAAGTTGTAATTTCAGGAGCAAAGGCTCTTAAGCACAGTCATCAATATCAAGGGCCCATCAATGGACCATACTTTTCACTAGTCATTGCCCCTGTACTTGGGGGATTGTTGCTATTCCATTAGAGAATTGGTAGAGCTCCCCAGGATGGGAATTCAATATTCTTTCAGTAGTTTTATTAATTCCTACCCACTGTGGCAATGCCCCATGAACATTTGAACATATTTATATACCTTATGTGTTTGCTCAGGTGAACTTCCTTCCATGTATCCCCCATCACTGACACCCTACACCAATGATCCTCCCCTGCCATAGCTGTAACCCTTCTGTGATCCAAAACTTCTTAAAAAATGAAACCAAGAATATTGTCAAGTACAATTAATAGGAAAATGAAATAATAAGGATAGGTTTAAACATAAGAAATAAAATACATAATAATTTAGAAAAACTAAAAGTAAAAAAATTGGGATATTAAAAAATAATGAAAAATATTAAAAATTTTTTGACGTTTTGCCTTTTACCACTGTAATATCTATTGTCCTGTATATACAGTAGCATTTTCTTCCATTTCTTCCCCAGTGTCTTACTTTTTTTCATTTTGTCTTCAAAGAAGTTTTATGTCACAGTAAAGTCACATACAGAATATAGGAGACTCTCATATACCCAACTTCCTCCCCCCTTTCCCCTTCGAATATTAATAACCTTTTTACAAGTGGATGGTACATTTGTTACAACTGATATACAAATATAGAAACATAGCTACTAACCATGGTCAATGATTTACATTTTATTTATTTTTTAAAAGATTTATTTGTTTTATTTCTCTCCCCTCCCTCTCCCCTACCTCGTTGTCTGTTTTCTGTGTCTATTTGCTGCGTCTTCTTTGTCTGCTTCTGCTGTTGTCAGCGGCACGGGAATCTGTTTCTTTTTGTTGCATCATCTTGCTGTGTCAGCTCTCCGTGTGGGTGGCACCATTCCTGGGCAGGCTGCACTTTCTTTCACGCTGGGCGGCTCTCCTTTCGGGGTGCACTCCTTGCGCGTGGGGCTCCCCTACGTGGGGGACACCCCTGTGTGGCACGGCACTCCCTGCGCACATCAGCACTGCGTGTGGGCCAGCTCCACACGGGTCAAGGAGGCCCGGGGTTTGAACCGCGGACCTCCCATGTGGTATATGGACACCCAAACCACTGGGCCAAGTCCACCGCCTGGTTTACATTTTAGACTGTGCACTTTTAGAAAATTTTTATGAAATTTCACGTGGCCTGTATCCATCATTGCAAGATCATGCAGAACACTTTCATTGCCCCCTAAATAGCCCCTCTTCTATCTATTCTATTCCTTTCCCCCAATAAATTTCTACCTGATATCAACTGGAGAAGAGCGACTCGTAGGCCTTCATTATTTGTTGCAGCAACAGCCAATATTCTGTATTTCTCAATATTTAACAATAAAACAAAAAGATTTAAAGTTTTTTTTTTTAAACTTTGTTTTTGAAGTTTCAGATATTCCAAGGTGAAGCCCACTGAGGGGCTGCCGATTTCCCGGGATCCTGAGCCCTTCCCAGCACAACCCCCACCGCCAGCACCAGTGACCCTCCCTGCCATAGCTGTAACTTCTCTGTAATCCAAAACCTAAGTCGAAGTTCTTTTGTACTTTATCCAGCTTTTAAATTGTTGTCAGTGGGAATCCGAGTCTGAATACTCGGCCAATGCTGTTGGAAACTGGAAGCCCTCCCAAAGATGTGAGGCTCTCTCGTCAGTTCCAAGAGCATTCTATTCTAGATGGCCAATCTCATTTCTATAATTAGCATGGACCCGATTTAGCCCCTGGTCCTCCGCACCTGAAACCACTGGACTGAATGAGAAGGCAGGAGGAGGAAGACTCAGAAGCTGTCCTCATGGCCAAGACAGGGAACTTGGGGGGCGCTGAGCGGGGGAAGAGGAGAGGCCCCACTCTCCAGACTGGCCACCCTGCAGTAGTTGCAGATGGTGATCGAAAACCATGCATCGCTCCAGAAAGAAACACTGGGCCAGGCGGTAGACTGAACATCAGCTCAGCGCAGGGACTGGGTGAGGAAGAGCCTGCCATTTTCTGAGGCCAGGATGGAATTCAGGAGGGAGGAAATTAAAAATAAAGACGAGAGTGGGGGTGAGGCAATGGGGGTGGGAGCACCTGGGCCCAGGACGTGCAGTGAGGGCTGGGTGCTGGGAGCAAGGTCCCCTGTCGCCTTCCACTTGGCCTTTTACCCGCCAAGACCTCTGGGGGAGAGACTGACATTCCCAGGTCTTCCAATCAGACGGGGATAAGCAGGAGAGCTTGGGCTGTGATGGCACAAGTGCCTCTGCTCCCTGACTCTGGTTACGCCGAAAGAGGCGAGGGCTCCACGCCACTGCTCCAGTCTTGCCAGGGCACCTGGGCTTTTCCTGTCCGGTGGGACTCCTCGGTGATCAAAAGCAGGTGTGGGAAGAGGGAGGAGGGCCAGAACCTTTTTGCTCTGGCAGCCCTTTTAAATGCAGCCAAGCGCCAGCTTGCGTTTGTCCCACAGAAGGACGCCACGCTCTTCCCTCCCGGGCCAGCCCAGGGTTGCCAGCTGGGAGCATGGGGCGGAGCTGATCGGGGGGCAAGCTGCAGCTTCCAGAATTGGGTCACCCCCCTAGACAGGCAGATGATAAATCCAGACTGGTGGGATCAGATTTCATCCTTCCTTGGAGAAACCAGCGGTGCCCCCAGCACCGAGGTGCTTCTTTGTGCTCGCCGTCCAGGAGGCTGAGCAGGGGCCGAGAGCCCAGGGCCCCTCCTGCTCGCCGGGGCTCTTTGCTCAGGGCCAAGTAGTCCTTCCAAGTCCTCTGGGGCAGGGGGCGGCAGCTTCTCTCAAAAACCCGATCGCCCCCGCCCGGTTTTATATTCCTGGCTTGTGCTGGAAACGCAGCCTGGCTCCCCCCAGGAGCCGCTCTCACTGGCAGAGCTTCGGGCTGGGTTGAAGTTTCCCTCACCCCCCTCTCCGGGTGTCTTTCTAACTTGTTTTTCTGCTGACTCCAGCCCTAGCGCTTTTGCTCGGGGAGACATCCTGGGATTGAAACGAATCCGCTGGGCGCCTGGATTAGCCCCATGCTGCCCTCTAATGGTTTCCTGCTTGTCTTGTTCCAAGCTTTGCAGGAAACACGCCCCAAGGCCTGCGTCTGGAGGGTGAGTGGCAAGCTTCCTTCCAGGTAAGCTAGCTGTCTTCCCTGCCCCTGCGTCAAAGAGTCGTGGCTGTAAAAAGTCAGGCAGCTCTGGTGGTAGCTGATCCAACATGCCATGGCCCCCTGAGTTGACCAGGCTGGTTGAGTCCTAGCTGGGTTCCCGGACCATCTGCCCTATCAGCCTAGGGAGGCATTGCTGGACTTTTCCACCTGCTACCTTGCTGCTCTTCAGTGCACACAGGAGAGGGAAGCACGTGTAAGCGCCAAGAGCCTATGTCGGGCGAGCGCATGGGGCTCAAGCGGTTGAGTGCCTGCTTCCCACATGGAAGGTCCCAGGATCATCCTCCTAAAATCAAACAACAAACAAAACAAATGAAAAAAACCAGCTCAGGGGAGCCGATGTGGCTCGGGGGTTGAGCACCAGCTTCTACATAGGATGTCCCGGGTTCAATCCCCAGTCCTGGTACCTAAAAAAAAAAGGCGTATGTCAGTTGGCAGGTTGGGGCGGCAAGGCAGCTTGCTTCTTCGGCCCTTCTAATTAGAGGGGAGCTGGGGGAATGGTGGTGAGAAGACGGGTGCATGCTGCTGATAAACACTCCTCGGACGTTCCAGTTGGAGTCTTGGGAACCCACTCAAAGCCAAGTGGACAGGGAGGGAGAACACAGGAATCTCTTGAAATAATACCTGCTGAGTTAATGTTTGAAGAGCCTGAAGAAACGGGTTGGACGTTGTCCAATTCTGTTTAGAGGGGAATCTAGGATTTAACCAAGGAAAAACGTTCCTAGTTGTGGGAGGATAAACTGGGCAGCTTGTCTCCAGAAATGATGGAAAGGAGCTTAGGCGGGGAGCTGGTATTTCCCTCCACTGAGCCTAAATCTGGCCGAGCTGCGCATCGTGCGGCCAGCTCAGCAGGTCAGCGGGACAGAACGGGCAATTTCATCTCTGCAAGTTTAAAAGCGTTTTATATTGTGGAGCTTATTGAGGAAAACGACTTAGTGTAAAACAGCCTAGCCTGGCTTTCTCCAGTGTTTCTTAAATTTGGGGTTGGTGGTCACAGAGTTTAATGAGCGAATTCCTGCAGAAGCGGAGCAGCTGTTTGGGGGTGGCAAACGGGTGCTTTCTCCCGCCCTACTGGGTAACGGAGGGCGAGAAGTGGAGAAGCCAGGACTGGAAACTTGAGTTAATGAGCCTGGTTTGCTCGTGCGGTTTAAACAAGCAGCCCTCTTTTCTTTATGGCCACTCCTTGTTGAAATGGAAAAGAAGCATTTTTATTTCTTCATTTTATTTGGTTCCCTGGCTGTAAAAGCGTGTCGTTAGGGAACAAATCTTTCCCTGCCCCTTCGCCGCTCAATTTTGAAGGATGGCTGTTTCCGCCTTTCTGAAAATCTTAAGTAAATGCTGCAAAAAGAAAAAAAGTTTCCTCTCTTTTGACGGAGCGGCTCAGCAGCTCTGGCTTTGTTCATTTCTGGATGCCTGATGGTGCTCGCGCAGCCCCAGAAGGCGCGAGTGGCTTTCTAAAGATGAGCTGGGAGCACCTCCTTCCAGGGTCCCATGCTGGAGCTGAAATGACATGTACATTTTCTCCCTCCAGATTGAGTATGGCGTTAGGAGAAGTTTCCTTTTTCTCTGGATTCCCAGGTAACTCCCTCCCTCACCCGTTACATTTTAGGCAAGACCCCTTGCGAGAGAGTTAAGTGTTTCCCCAACGCCGGCTTCCTGCTGAGCTGCACACATCTGCTTCTTGGTTTTATTTGGTAAACCTGAGGGTAAACAGAGGGGCTTTAGGCTTAAGTGGAATGTTTAAAACAAAACGTTGCAGGCAGAGGACTTCCAAGGGCACGCTCAACTCCTGGCACGCGTGCTTCTTCCGGGACCTGTCCTTCCGGCACCCAGCGTGCCCCCAACGTCCTGGCGGGCTGGGGCAATGGCCGAAGCGCTGGCCAGTAGGATCTCAACCAATGGGAGCAGGTGTCAGGTCCTCAGTGGAGCCGATGCAGTGGGTGGGCACGTCGAACCCAGGCCCGCCTTGCATCTTGGCCTTGCCTCTCATGTGGTCGCAGGCAGGTGACCCCCTCGAGCCTCAGTTTCCCCCTTGGTAAACAAGGATGCTGTGAATGTTAGAATGCAGGACTCACGCGCTCAGCGCCGTGGAAGAAGTCGCTGTGATTGTTAGGAAAGCCGCTGAATTCCAAGGATACGAAGGTAGTGAACCATATAACTGGCTTATGCGAGCTCTGTGCTGCATCTGGGCTTGGGGTCAGGCCAGAAAAGGAATTCGGGATGAACGGAGAAATAAAAAATTCAGGAGAAAGATGAGGAAGCAGAGAGAGAGAGGGGCGGCGAGGGTCTCTTTTGGAGAAACGAGGTCAGATCACAAGGTGAAAGGTGTGGGGGGCAGTCAGAAGCAGGGGTAGAATGGGGAAGAGAAATGGGGCAGAGTCACGCTGGCAGGGAGCCCCGCAGAGGAGAGGATCAGACAGACCTTGGGCTTGTGGCCTGGAGCCTGCAGGGGGAGTCTTGGCTGGGAGTGGAAGAGGGGACACGGGAGCCCCCGAACTGGGCACTAATCCAACACCACAGGCCTGCCAGCCAGGAGGGAACTTGGAGCAAGAGCCTGTTAAGCACCTGATTAATGAATAAGCCGCCACTCGACCAGGTAAGTGTGCACCTGTGATTTACCTAATCCACGTAAAGCTCACACCATGAGGTCGCCACAGAGTCCAGCCGCGACGTTTTTCACTCTAACTGCTTGACTAAGCGGGAATTGTGCTGAGCAGCCCGTGGGTGAAGGGAACCAAGGGAGAACATTTCAAAGAAATCTGATTCTTTGTGTGTGTGTGTGTGTGGGGGGGGGCTGCTTTGGCCCATTAGCAGGAGTGGGAATGAAAACAAAAATAGGAGTTGCTCTATAAACTTGGGAGTTCCAGAAGCTACTATGGAACCAAACGTGAGCAAAAGTGAATAGTTAAGTTGCCTCTAGCTTGATTCTCTATCATGTTATAGACTTTATCTTTCATCGGCTCACATAATTGGGTTTTTATTTGGGTTAACATACATTTTTTTCCCATACCAGGCCCAAGGATTGAACTCGGGACCTTGTATGTGGGAAGAGGGTGCTCAACCACTGTGCCACATCGGCTCCGCTGGTCTGGTTTTCTCGTTTGCTTACTTGTGGCTTGTTTTTGTTTTTAGGGGACACTGGGGACTGAACCCAGTGCCTATGTGGGAAACAGGTGCTCAATGGCTTGAGCCACGTCCATTCCCAGTTTTTCAAACTTTTAATGAAAGTAGAACATGCATTCAGAAAAGTACCCAAGTCATAGGTGTATAATTCGGTAAATGCGTGTGGAAACACGCATGGAACGAGCACTTATTTTAAGAAACAAACCTGACTAGCACCCAGAGCCCCTCCCCCACCCCATTTCCAGCACACTCCTTGACCCCCCGCCATAATTTAGTTTTGTCTGTTTCTTCATTTTTTTTTTAACTTTACATATATGGACCCATTCAGTCTATACTCTTTTGTGTCCTTTTTCATTAAACTTTGTATTTTGTGAAATTCAGGTTTTCTCTAAATTTTAACAGGTATCCAGTGTTGTAAGAAGTTATAGTTTACTTGGAGAAGGTGATTTTTTGTTTCATATCCTCCCATAGCTTATTCAAGCTATATAGATCTATCTAGTTCTGTTAATTAGCCGTGCAGCATTTTGTAAGATTATGGAGTAGAGTAGTGCATTGCTTCTTTAGAGTTCAAAAGAGTCTTTGGGGGAAATATTTAGTAGAAGCTTGTCAAGTTCTAAGATTCTGCTTCTTTGTGGTGGCCTGGGCCACCTCTTTGCTTTTCTGCTACTTGAATCACTTCATATGCTGAGGTCGCAGATATCCGAATGAAGGTTCCTGTATTGTGCAAGACAGCTGGGCTCCAAGGATGGCAGATGTCCTCTCCGGTTTTAAGACTGATTCCATAATCTTATGACAGAGTACTTTGAGCCCAAGTTCAATTATCTTGGCTGATAGCCACCACATAAGATAAAATAACACTACATTTCCACACCTCCTCCAAACCATCTTCTCCAACGGCACCCTTCATCCACACCCACCCGGTTAAAATAACACAATATGAATCACACCTTTGCAGCACCCCTGAAGCACCTGTGGGCCCTCACTTCCCTCTCCCGTGCTACCATTTTTTTGCAGAGAGCTGGGAGAGAAAGATATCTTGTAAACCAGATTATCTAGTTGTGTGTAAACTTGACCCTTTAAAAAGGTCAACTTATTTCTGTGTTCAGGAGACTCAGGATCAGTTAGCATGGTAGCCACAGAATAGTATCAGCGTTTCCTAAGAGGAAGGGGCTTCTCTAGAAATAGAAATAAGGGCTTAGGGGTTTAGCTGCCCCTTCCCTAGCGTCACCAATGTCATGATTATGGCTGGCAAGAGCTGGCTGACCTCCTGCATGTACTGTAGTCAATCTTCCAGGATGCAGAGTGGGGTCAGGCAAGCAGCTCATGATATATTGAGATGGAGTCAGAGCTCCTGGGTTTGAGTTAACCAGACACGTGATATTGAGCAATTCACTTGACCCTGCCGAGCCTTGGTTTCTCCATTTGCGGAAGGCTGTATAATTTACAGAGCTCTTACACTGGGTTTTGTCTGTTATATTTTTTCTGCCTCCATTCCAAGAAGGCTCTCTGAATTCCTTCTCTTGCTGGGAGGTTTGTGGGACCCCCCCCTGAAAGCAGATTTTGCCTGAATCCAAACCCACCCTGCTGGATGTTGTTTTGAAAGCTTAAAGTCATTTAGGAGATAATTCCAGAGAATGCCCAAAGGATGGGGTGTGTGCTGTGGGGGAGGCGACTGAAGCTGGTGCTCTTTGTTTTGTTTTGTCTCAGTGAGGGGAGAAAGCTGCAAAGCAGACAAGAGAGGGTGCTTTCCCGTGGCTAGGAAAGAGTCGGTGGTTTGGAGATTTTAGGGGGAGTCCTAAGGATGTGAGCCTTGGGCTGCTGTAGTTTCAGCCTGGGAAGGTGGCCAGACCTTCCGTGGGCATGCTTGAGGCTCCCGGTTAGGAGCAGGCAGAATCTCTCCAAGCCGCCCCGTAGGCCAGCAGTGAGTGCCTGAGGGATGACTGGGAGCACAAAACCAGAGGGGCCACTGTGCAAGCTCTGCTTCGCTTTTCAAACAACCTGCAGGGCGGGGGTGGGCGAAGATGGAATCTCTGGCCATTTTGGTGGGACTGGAGCTCAGTCACGTTGCATTTGACTTGATAACAATGAGGCAATGTTCGTTCTCCAAGACCCACATTTCTGGAGCAGAAAGCACGTTGGTGTTGGCCGTTGATGGAGACATCCTGAGGCCGGGCTCCCAGCGTGCTTGGGAGAGGAAGGGGGCTTGGGAGTGCACTTAGCAAATCCTGGTGCACTCACCCGTCCCGTCCTGGAAGAGGTGTGGGGGCAAAAGTGATCACCACGAGGAAGGCTCCCTGGCTGCTCACGGGTGTCCTACTGGTCGCCTCCATCCCCAGCCAGAGCAGGATGTCGGCGTCCGGCTGCTTCCGTTGCGGGGCCGAGCAGGGCTTCCCCTGCAAACGCTGACGCCGCAGACTCTGCTTAGTTCATCACCGAGGAAGGAGAGACTCCAGTGCACCCCGGCAGAAGGCTGGGAAACGTCCTGATAGGATTCCCTGTCCCTGCTGTTGTGGGTCGCCTATCTGGTCCATCACAACTGCAGATTATTCCTAAGAACAACTCGCTCCGGTCACAGTGAATCATTAACAGGGACTTTAGACCAGCTCTGACCACAGAGATCATGCCGGCCCGATACGAGCCACACATGTAGTTCCCATTATTTTTAGAGCCACGTTAAAAAAAGTAGCAAAACAAGGCGGTGAAACTACCTTTTATACTTTATTTAACCCAATATATTAAATATATTTTCACGGTATCATGTAGCCGGTAGAAAACAGAAAAAAACTGAAACATAGAACTGTACATTTAATAATAAAAGCTATAATATAAATTAATTTTATGAGAGAAAACAAAATGAATTCATAATATGAAAGGAAAGAATGAGATATTTTATGTTCTTTTTTTTTTTTCATTTAAATATTCAAAATCCAGAATCTATTTTAGGTTTATGGCACGTCTCAATGGGGACTAGCCACATTTCAAATGCTGTGTAGCTACGTGTGACTATTGTATTGGATGGTGGGGTCGTAGATAAAATTCATAATATAAAAGGTAATAATGAGACATTTTATGTTCTTTTTCTTTTTTCATTTAAATGTGCCTAATCCAGCATCTGTTTTAGGTTTACAGCACATCTCAGTGGGACTAGCCACATTTCGAATGTTCTATAGCCATGCATGACTTTGTATTGGATGGTGGGGTTGTAGATCAGCGGCTCTCAACGGGCAACAAACCCCCCTCCCCCTCCAGGGAATATTTGGCAGTGTCTGGAGGCATTTTTGGTGGTCACAGCTGAGAAAGGGAGTGCTACCGTCATCCAGGGGGTCAAAACCAGGGAAGCTGCTAAATAGCCTAAAACGCACAGGGCAGCCCCCCCACCCCACCCCAAAGGATTATCTGACCCCAAATAGCAATAGCGCCAGGGTTGAGAAACCCTGGTCTAGAGCAATCCTTTTTTATATCTAGCAACGGGAATGAGACGGCGCCAGGTCTCCTGAGCTTAGCCCCCATCACCCCGGCCTCCTCCGTGCGCACAGATGTAGCAGGTGTCCCCAGTCATTTTTCCAGGGCAGCCCAGTGGATGAAGAAAAGTGACAAACAAGCCACAGGCAAAAACCAGCGCCCCCCCCCCCCTCGGAAATTCCACCGCACAAAAGTTTTTTTGTGTGTTCCATGAAAATTTAGGGGAAAATTCACATACTTGTCAGGACCTGAAGACGAGCCAAAGACAAAGGAAACGCTGAACACAGCAAGACTTCTGCAGCTGACACTTGGCCAGCTCTGGACGCTGCCCTTCCAAGCCTGGTGTCAGAGGGGAGCATCTTCCAATAGGATTAGGTTTCTCACTCAACACAGGAGGACCAAGGACCATTTAAATGTTTATTCTCATCAGCCAGCGGAAAGGGCTTTTCAGTGAGGGAAAAGCTACGGCGTAGAAGTGCAGGGACCAGCTGGGTTTCCCTTCTCCTTGGTTTCTTAGGGGCTTCCCAAGCCCCATCTCCAAGAAGGTGTGGAGACATGGAGCTTCTTGAAATTTTTCTAGAACATGGCAGGAGAATGAATGAGTGAACGAATGAATGAGTTGCGGAGAACAGCTTCAGATATAAACGAGCCCTGGCTCTTCTTTTTTCCTTTCCATGTTAACAAATCCAGTTCTTTGGCCGTTGCTCTTTTCTGACCTTGGGCCTCCTTGGTTGGCGTTACTTCTTCTCTCTTTTCTTGCCTGCAGCCCATCCTGCCTTCCTGCACTTGTCTAGGCGTGGTTTGAATCCACTTGGGAATGCTGCGGCAACACAGCTTCCTGGATGCCTTCCTGCCCTGAGACTCCTCAAGAAAAGCTTCCTATCCCTGTGCCCCTGGAGACGTTTCTGGACTTCCCTTCTGGAATCGGTGCCCTCGGTGCCCTCGGTGCCCTCAGGCTGCCCGATCTCCTTGCTGTGAGCGGCTCTGCTGCCTGTTTCTCTTGAGCAGGAATCTCTCTGATGCTGCAGTGGCAGACTTTCTACCAGTGGGTATACGTGCCTGTTGACTTACCACCTTTGCTCGTTTATTTAGTTGGTGCTTTGTGTAGAGAATGAAGCCCACCTTTCGTGGTCTCGCTGCTCATGACCTCATTAGAGACAGGTCAGCCAACCTCAGACTGGCCCCATCCATTTCTCCTAAAGGCCCTGTAGCAGTTTGATATGGTTATGAATTCCAAAAATAGACATTGGATTATGTTTGTAATCTGGTCTGTACCTGGGTGTGATTAAGTTATAAATGGGCCACGTCATTAGAGCATAGAGTCCTTACCCCTTGGTGGGTGGGGACTCACAGATAAAAGGCATGGCAAAGGACAGAGTTGAGGATTCTTAATGTTGGAGTTTTGATGTTGGAGTTTGATGCTGAAGTCTTAAACTGGAGTACCGGGAAGTAAGCACACAAGGGAAAGAGAAGCAAGCCCTGGGAAGAGAGGACCTGAGCCCAGAGAGAAGCAAGACCCTGGAAGGGAGGAACCCAGGAAGCCTGAACCCTCGCAGCTATCGACAGCCATCTTGCTCCAACACGTGGAAATAGACTTTGGTGAGGGAAGTAACTTATGCTTTATGGCCTGGTATCTGTAAGCTCCTACCCCAAATAAATACCCTTTATAACAGCCAACCAGTTTCTGGTATTTTGCATCAGCAGCCCTTTGGCTGACTAATACAGGCCTGTAAAGGACAGTTACAAAGGAGATTAAGTCTGTTTGAAAACGAGACTGGCGGAGATGATCTATGGCTTACCCCTGTGGTTCGATCCCAGCCTCCTCTGTGTAATCATGGGCTGGTTCCTGGAATTCTGGTCCCCAAAGGTCCACAGATGTCAAAGTACAGGATGGTACCTGGGGATCCCCCGCCCTCTGACCCCAGGGGTGCATCCTGGCCTTTCTCCAGGCCCCAGAAAAGGACGTGTCTGGAATCTTAATCCCAGTGTTTGTGAACCCATTGTCAAATGGGGCCCTTTGAAGTTGTTACTTTTAGTTAAGGTGTGGCCCAGCTGATTCAGGATGGGTCTCCATCTTATTAGAGGAATCCTCATGGGAGAGAAAGCTATGGGGAGGTAAACCTAGAGGTTCTGCAGAATCTGGAAGAAAAAGGAGGACATCGCATGGGACAGGAAAGCCAAGGGACCCAAGGACTGCCAGCAGCTGGAATACTACTAGTGCTGGGAGGAAATAAGCCTTCCAGACTCAGAAACTGTGAGCCAGTAAATTCCCATGTGTGGTCTTTGTCATAGCAGCCGTGGCAAACTAAGACATCATCAGTAGGAGCTGGAGAGGTCCCTTACCTTCCCTGGTGTCCCGGGGTTAACCAGGAGGTCACTGAGCTGTGGGACATCAGCCCCAGCCCTTGGAAGGGGACAATATGGTGCCTCAGGGCTGAAAAGTGCAGGCTTGTCGTGGAAAGGGGAAGAGCACTCTGCACATGGAGATGGGTCAAAGCCGGTGACCTCTGGCTTTGAGGACAAACTGGTCACATGGAAGGGTGGCTGCCCAGGCATGACCAGTGTCCCAGCCCCAGCTCCTGCTGTAGCTGCGCAGCGTGCTCACGGGATCGGTATGTCTGCGGAGAGGGGCCTCAGGTCAAGTCCAGCCACTATTTTGTGCAGTGATCAAGTTCAGATTAAGCCCTTTCTAGATGTGAAAGTCTCTCCCATTGGGGACCTGAAGGATGACATTTGCAAACTATTTTCCTTTCCTCTCTCTTGTGTCCTCATTATTTTATTTACTCCAGGGATAATATATACATTCTCTTTCTTAAATGAGAGGAAGGCGAGAATCTGGGGCTCTGTTTTAAGGCAGCATGGCTTTATCCCTCCAGATCACTCGCAAGAACTCTGTTGAATCTCCACAGGCTCCTGGCTCTAAAGAGCTGGAATGCAAGCTGTGTGGAGGGAGTGGCTACTTGCCCGGCCCTTCTCATCCCGGGGCAGCTCAGTGGGGTGGGGCACCGGGGGTGGGAGACAGACTGATGCTTCCCGGCTGCTGTGCAGCTGTTTGGGAACCACCTCTCCAAGCCGGCAGCTCCTGCAGCTGGACCGGGCTGCGCCATCTTATGCAGCAGGGCCTTGTGCTGCGAGCAAATGCCAGGGCCCATCAAACCTGGGGAAGGCAAGAGATTTAATTAGCAGGAGAGAGGGTTCACACTTTGTGTCTGGGTCCCACTCTGCTCAGTCCTATCTGCTGACCCAGCGCATCATTCCAGCTGATTCTTAATGAAAAAATTCCTGGGCGGGGATGAGCATCGTGGATGCTTTCATTAAACTGATTTAAGAGCATGGGTGTCCCAGGTTCGCCCTGGAACACGGCGCTTCCTTGGGGGAAAGCTGGAATGTTTACTCCTGGGAGGTGAATGCCCAAGAAACGCCACGCCTTCCTCTGCTCCATCTGCCAGCTCTGGTGGGTTTTATTTTTCATTTTAAGAGACAATACCATGTTTCGGTAGAGGGCGTGAGCCTGGAAGAGCTGTTTTAGGCAGAAGGGTGTGGGGACATTGGCAGAAGGAAAAACCTTATGTTCTAGGGACGATTTGCTCTTCTGGA
Source organism: Dasypus novemcinctus (assembly GCF_030445035.2). Taxonomy (NCBI): domain Eukaryota; kingdom Metazoa; phylum Chordata; class Mammalia; order Cingulata; family Dasypodidae; genus Dasypus; species Dasypus novemcinctus. The sequence continues at coordinate 38,624,568 of NC_080694.1, read as the reverse complement.
TTTTTTTTTTCTTTTGCGGCTTAAAAAGTTGGAAATTACAGAAACTCTCAGGAAGACAGGCAGATTGCTTTAACGCTACGCAAATGGATCATAAACCATCCTTCCCCGGGCTTGTCTGCGTTTGAAAACTGGAAAGCCACACCAAGCTATAGGAGCTCTCGCGTGGGGCAAGGGCCGCACCTGCCGCCAGCAGCGCCACTGCGATGCGTCCCGCGCGCGGAATCCTGCTGCCCCGAGAGCTTTGCTCCCAGTCGGGGGGCTCAGGTTGGCGCGCCTCGCACGTCCCCTGAGAAAAGAAAACACGCTCCGGCCCGGGGCTGGCCTTCACCTGCTTCTGCGGGAGTTCCCAGGCCTCCTCCACCGACCCGAGAGCAAAGCCCGGGCCGGCGTTGGCAGCCGCAGGAGGCGGGGACCGCGGTCGCCTGGCCTGGCCAGGTTCTCCCGTGGCGGTGCCCTCGCCCCCATGCCCACCTCCTCCGGCCGCCGTCTCTCTTCTTGGCAGTTGCCTCATTTTCCAACAGGTTTCCAAGCGTTCGGCTAAATCCAGATCTTCAAAGGGGATGGCTCGGGGCAGGCATCTGCGGCTAAGACTGGGTCCCCAAGACTCAGAAGCCACAGCTATGGGCCACAGACCTGTATTAGTCAGCCAAAGGCGTGCTCATGCAAATACCAGAAGCCTTTTGGCGTCTATAAAGGGTATTTATGTGGGTAGGAGCTTACAGATACCAGGCCATGAAGCATAAGTTACTTCCCTCACCAAAGTCTATTTCTACATGTGGGAGGAAGATGACTGCTGATGTCTATGAGGGTTCAGGCTTCCTGGGTTCCTCCCTTCCCAAGTCTCTCTTCTCTCTGGGCTCAGGTCCTCTCTTCCCAGGGCTTGCTTCTCTCTCCTTTGTGTGCTTACTTCCTGGGGCTCCAGCTTCAGACTGCGGCATCAACTCCAACATCAAAAACCCTCCAACTCTGTCCTTTGCCATGCCTTTTATCTGTGAGTCCCACCCCTTAACAGCCTACTGATGTGGCCCAATCAAAGCCCTAATCATAATTTAATTACACCCAGGTACAGACCAGTTTACAAACTTAATCCAGTGCCTATTTTTTTAAACTTTTTTAAAATTGAAATTTATCACTCATACATAAACATACATAAACAATAAATGTATAATAGTTGGGAACTTATGAAACAAACATATAACATCAAACATATATAACATCTCACCCTACGACCAATAACTTGCTTTGGGAACTTACGAAACAAACATATAACATCAAACATATATAACATCTCACCCTACGACCAATAACTTACATTGCTTTTAAACCTTTTTAAGTAATGATTAAAGAGCATTGTCAAAATATTACTACTAAATAAAGTATTTTTCCCCTAGCCAATCCAGGGTCTGTTTTTGGAATTCATAACTATATCAAACTGCTACAAGACCCCTTTCCCTGGCTCCACCCCCGCTCAGAGGTCTGGGCTGCCACCGTGCAGGGGCAAAGAGGACCTGTTTGCCTTTCTCTTTCAACATTTACACATTTATCACCCTGGCCCAGAAGAGTTCAGAGGTCCACGCAGCTACTGCCCGATTAGGACAGGGAGTGAATGGGAGACTGACTTCATTGACCCCAACAGGGGGTCCAAGCTGAAAACATAATCAGACGCAAATACGCAGTTAGATTAGTTAAGTGGCCAGTTGATAAGGGATCCGGGAGTTACATCCACACAATCTTGCGGATGGGGAGGATGGACGAGTGTGGTGCTTGCCAACACGTGACGAGGCCGTTGATGAGGCACCTGCCACCTCTCCAGCAGGTGGGGGGTGGGCTGTGCCAGCCAGTCTTCCTGCTGCTAGGCCTTTCTCCGCACAGGGCAGACACGAAAGGAAGCCCGCCAAGGCCCTACAGGTCTTAGAGTGTTGTACCTGTACCTGGGTCAACTCAGAATCAGAGTTCTGGGGCAAAAATAATCCCCTTTTCCTATGGGTCCCTCCAGTCCCGTGTCCCCTGGCGATGGCTTAATATCTTCTCTCTCTTAGAAGTCCAGAGCAGTCCTGCTGCTTGGCTGCCTCATTCCTTCCTTCATCCCTTTGTGAGCCTCCCCCACCGGGTGGAAGCTCTCTTTGAGGCTCTGCATAGCCCTTTTAGATCCTTTTCTGCCCATTGCCCTCACTGGCCAATCGAGGCTTGCGGTGAGCAGAGCCGGCAGTGGAGAACTTACCTGAGCCACACGCTCCTGGAAAACAGGGACGTTCACCGTCCACACTTTTGTGTTCTGGGAAACAGTTTGACTGGTTTTTCAGGTGACTTGAATAAGACTCGCTGTCCCCTCTTTCTGGGAACTCCCGTAATACTCACAGATGGCTCCTTGTTTCCCTGCCAGACCTCCCAATTCCCATTTGCTGTCTCTTATATGATTGGCCCAACTGTCTGCCCCCAGCTCCCCTGTGCCCCCCAAAATCGCTTGAAAGAGACAGACCCTTCTTATTCTGCTGATTGTTTCCTCCTGTCATAAAACAATTCCCCCTACAAGCCACCCCTCCTGGACCTTGTCCACTCCCCCCTCCAGATGTCTCAGGCAAAGCCACCCTGCCCAGCACCCTCTTGTCTCCCAGTCTGGGGTGGTCTTCCTATTGCAGTAGCTGGAATGAAACCACTTTCCTTCCTTGTTTGGTTTTTCTGTCTTTGACATTGGAAACGAACACTCCCCTAGCACTTATTATGGGAACTGCTTTCATTGCTTTACTGTATTATCTCGTCTAATCCTCGCCTTAATCCCATGAGGTAGGTATTATGTTTGTCCCCATATTTCAGAAGAGGAACGTGAAGCTGAAAAAAAAAAAACAACCCCAAAAAATTTACCTCCGATCCCATGAGAGAAAATGGCAGATTTAGGATTTAAATACAGCACTCCTTATCTAAAGTCTGAGATAAGGCAGTGGAAATTTTTGCACTAAAATGAATGCATTTGCTTTTTTAAAAAAAAAAATTTTTTTAAATCTGAAGAAAATTTTTTTCTTCTTCTTTATTTTCTTTTAAATATTACATTCAAAAAATAAGAGGTCCCCAGATACCCCCACCCCTCCTCACCCTACTCCTCCCACATCAACAGCCTCTTCCATCATCGTGGCACATTCACTGCACCTGGTGAATACATTCTGGAGCACCGCTGCACCACATGGACAGTGGTCCACATTGTAGTCCACACTCTTCCCCAGTCCACCCAGTGGGCCATGGCAGGACACAAAATAAAAATATGGAACACTTCACGAATTTGAATGTCATCCTTGCGCAAGGGTCATGCTAATCTTCCCTGTATCATTCCAATTTCAGTATATGTGCTGCCGAAGCGAGCGCTGCGTCTGCTTTTTGACACACTAATAATATAAAAAGTAGTGCTCTGGAAAGCCAGACACTGGGAGACGGAGGAAGGCGATTCATGAGAAGGTGGTCCTTGAGGAACGCTTTGAAGGCTGGATAAACTTTTGTTAGATAGAGATGGAGAAAGGATATTCCGAGCCAGGAAAATAGGCTCCATGGAGTATCCACCAGGCAGGTAGAATGGGGCTGGTGGGTTCCGTTGCTCTTTGGGTACCAAGGATACTGTGGCAGTTTGAAATTATTTTTTGAATCCCAAAAAGAGAACGATTATGTCTGTGGCCTGGTCCACTCCTGTGAGTGTGAGCAACCTTCTCAGTTGACTCCATCAGTGAGGCAGGGTGGAGTCTCCACCCTCTTGCTAGACACAGGGAAAAGAAAGCCTTGCCCTGTGACAGAAAGGAGAGGCTCAGGCATCTGCCTGATGAGCCATCTGCCTGGTAGCCTGCTCTTGAAATCTGGAAGAAAGTGGAGCAGCTGAGCCTGTGAGAAACGGCCCAGTAAGAGACGAGCTGTAAACCTCATTGCCCTGATCTGAGGCCCTGGAGCCAGTAGGGCCCAGAGGGGGAGGCAGAGACCAGGCAGGGACCACCCGCCATCTTGCTTCAACACGCGGCAGGTGACTTGGGTGAGAAAGCACCTCGTAGGGAGCTTTGAGTTGGACTTTTCATGGTCTTGGAACTGTAAGCTTTTACCCCAAATAAATGCCCTTTATAAAAGCCAACATATTTCTGGTATTATGCATCAGCAGCCCTTTGGCAAACTAAAACAGATGCTACTTAGGAATCGTTTGCATAGAAACAATTGGGGACATTGGGAGAGACTTTTCAGAGTGGCAGTAGAATTGGAAGTCAGATTGCTGTAGGTGGATGAGTTAGTGAGACAAGGCAGAAAGCAGGGAGTTTTCAAGAAGTTTGATGGTGAAGAATTGGAAAAAAATAGGAAAATCATTGAGAGGCCACCGTGGTCAAGCAAGGGCCTTGAAAACATGTAATGGTGCCATCCCTAATTCTTAATAATACATATCGAGGCTCTGAGCCGAGCCCAGTCTCCTCTGATCCTTTCCTAAACCATGAGAGGTAGATAGTGTCTACATATTATTGATTAGGAAAACGAAACTCAGAAAGGTTTTCAGGTTACAGAGCCACTGGAACCGTCATACACTGCTCTTGAGAATATAAATTACTGCAACCACTTTGGAAAATAATTTTTCACTTTTCTATAAAGTTGAACCTACGCTTACTGTAAGATCCAGCAGTTGCTTTCCTAGAAATTTACCGAGGAAAGAATACATGTCTACACAGAGAGCTGGCGGCAAATATTTATAGCAACATTATTGCCCAAACTGGAAACCCCCCAAATATCCACCAGGAGGTGAAGGGATAAACAAATTGGGGCACTCCTTGGCAACGAAGGGATCAAACTACCAGTACAGGCAGCCAATATGGTGAATTACGAAAACGGTGTGCGAAGAAATAAACCAGGTGCAGAAGGAACACTTACTATATGAGTTTGTTCTCTGTATATGAAATTCTTGAAAAGGCACAACTAAGGTATAGTGACAGAAAGCAGATGAGTGGTGGGCTGGGGCTGGAGATGGGAAGGGACTTCGAGGGAACTTGTTTTATAGCGACAAATATTCTTTCTCTCTGTATTCTAAAGCTTTTAGTTTTATTTATTTATTTCTCCCCTCGTTGTTTGGACTTGCTGTGTCTGTTTGTTGTGTGCGCATGTTCTTTTCAGGAGGCGCCGGGAATCAAACCCGGGACCTCCCATGTGAGAGGGAGGCACCCAATGACTTCAGCCACCTCCAGTCCCACTTACTGTGCCTCTCATGGTACTTACTCGTTGTGTCTCTTTGTTGCATCGTCCTGTTGTGTCAGCTCACCACATCAGCTTGCTGTCTTCTTTAGGAGGCACTGGGAACCAAACCTGGGACCTTCCATGTGGTAGGCAGTCGCCCAACTGCTTGAGCCACATCTGCTGCCCTGAAATGTTCTGTGTCTTGATTGCAATGGTGGTAGCACAAGTACATGTTTGTTAAATAGGTGCATTTTACTGTATGTAACTTATACTTTGAGAAAATTGATTTAAGCTGATATATATATAAAAAGAACAGGGACAAGACGTGGCTCAAGTGGTTGAGCCCCTGCCTCCCACATGGGAGGTCCCATGTTTGGTTCCTGGTGCCTCCTGAAAAAACAAAATAAAATAAAACAACAAGTAAAACAAGTGAAAAAGCCAACTCAGGGCAGCCAATGTGGCTCAGTGGTTGAGTTCTGGCTTCTCACGTATGAGGTTCTTGGTTCAATTCCTGATCCCAGGAACCTAAAAAAAAAGACTTATATATTGATAAGGAAAGAGCTCCAAGAAATACTTTAAAAAATAAGTCACAGAACAATAAGCCTGGCCTAATAAGCCTAGAATTACATTAAAAATAATAAAATTTTAATCACTTCCCTACCTATGCAAATGCGTGATAAAGGATCCAGAAAAGTCAAAACAAACTATTGTTTGGTTGTTACCCAAAGGGAAAAGAGTGAGATGGAGAGGGACTTTCACTTTTTAAACTATCAATGCCTCTGTATTGTCAGATTGTTGTAATCAGTATGTGGGTATTGTATTTTACTTTTTTTGGTAAAGGTTATTTTTTTTTTTTTAATACACGCACCAAAAAAACCTTGCCCCAAATCGCGCAGAGGTGGGCCCAGTTCTGACTCCATAGTCTGAAGCTCAGAGGCACAAAAAAAGCAAGTGCTTTCTTCCCCTGTAAATTCCAGGCCCAAGACGTTAGGCTGAAGACAGCAGCTGAGCCTTGATGGGCCGCCTGGTAGCTTCCTGACCCATAGCTCAGCAGGTGGTGTGGCTTCCCTGAGCCCATGAGGACGAGGCCAGTTTCCCCCAGACCACTGCTTCTCAACCTGGGCCCGTTCTGCCCTCCCCTTCAACCGGGGATGCTCGACTCTGGCCGGAGACACTTCTGATTGCCACACCTTGGAGGGTGCTTCTGACACCTGATGGGAGGAGACCAGGAACGCTACTAAACATCCTGCAAGGCTCAGGAAAACCCACCCCATAAAGAATTACCCTGCAAGAAGCGTCAACAGCAGCGAGATGGAGAATCCCAGCGCCAGGCAACAACCCTGCATCCCCGACACGCTCCGATTCAGTTGAAAATGAAGATAAATCATCCAGTTTGCTTTTGTCGCAGAGCCTGTGTTTTATATTGGTGTTCTGTTTTTAAATTTCATAAGCTGGGGTGTGGCAATGAAAGCACAACAGTTGTCCTCTTATCATGTTTCTGGGACAAACATTGGTCTTGGGCAAACCACAAAAGGGACCTCTGGGAAATGAGATATTGTTGAAATTAGATCTTGTTGGCCGGGAACATGGAGCCTTGAGTTCTAGCGCTGTCTCTGACACTCCCTGGCAGGGTCTTTGGGACTGTTGCGCTCTTCAGGGGGCTGAGCTAATGTGTCTTCAGGGCCCTTCTGGCTCTAACAGTTTTTTTATTCCATGGCAAGTTCATGTGTGAATCAGTTTGGAGAGTTCCTAAAGCAAAACAAGACGCAATGGAATAAGGAAGAAGATACCACCACAGCTCTGCCCCTTCCACTTCTGGTTGCAGGAAATGTCCCCACTCCTGGCATGTGCACCTCATGTGACCCACTTCCTCTCTTCTGCATGGTCTTGAGAACCAGCTGTGGAGGAAGGAGGAGGTCTGGCAGGCAGGAAGGCCTAGGGACCGGTTAGACAAGAAAGGAAGGGAACTCTCTGGTGCTTGTTTTCAAAGTGGGAACCAGGGGTGATGGGTGGCTGGCGAGAATTCTTCAGGAAGAGATGGTGGCTGGCCTTGGACATTTTGATGTGGCTTTTTTTCCTGGGATGAATTGTAGCTCCCTTATCATATTCCTTATTAGTGCGACTTCAGACATGGGATTTTTTTCCCCTTTAGTTTGCATGGAAAGAGTTGGTGTTTGGTTTATTTGTTTATTTTTGTCTTTCAATAAAAGGAGAAGGCAATCTGAAAATATACGTATCAAATTCTTTTTATGGACAAGCCATGCGTATGGCAAAATGTGTCAACATTAGAAAGGGTGGACAGTGAGAAATAAGGCTTCCAGCTTTCTTATCAAAATGGGTTCCAGGGCTGAAGAAGTTGGAGTGTTACTGGGTTGGGGGAGCACACATCAAATTGAGGAGACTCTTTTCTTGCAAAAGCCTAAGAAAGGAAAACAGGGTCATCAGCCTGAGGCAGCCCTGGGCAGTTTCCACAAAGATAAAATTCTGTCTGGACAGACATTTAAAGAGCAATAAACTGTTAATGTTACATACAACTTAGATACTCTGATGCTTTGTTGGTAAAAGAGGTGGGGGGAATTAAGACAAGAACAAGGCAAGAAATTGAGGTTGGGATTTTCCGGGGCTTTCTTCTGGAATTCTCCACTAAGGTCTATTAGTCTGTTTTAGCCGGCCACCTAGACCTTTCCTTCTAGGTCAGTGTTTTCAGAGTTAAGCTGTTGGTTGACACAAGGAAGTATTCCAAGGTCGGAAAGAGTGTAGGGTTCTTTGATCTTTCGTGTTTCTTAAGATGCCACTGCCTTCTGCATTCAAAGCATGTTCTGGTTTGAGTGGAAAGGCTTGTCTCTTGGGACTGTCAGCCACCCTCAGCCCTGTCTGCTTGCTTACTCAGCTGTAGATGTAACACGCTTTGAGTCTCGCTGAACTCCCATGCATCGTGGTCCCACCAGAATTCTTTGCCCATGGGGCACCCCAAACACTGTAAGTGAATGGGGCAGCAAGGATGATGCATCCTAATGCTGCTCTCCTTGGCTCACGTGTGTGCCCCATTTCCCATCCATTGTCCCAAGCACACAAAACACAAATGCAGAGGTAAAACCAGTGAGACCTTCAAGACGGCACAGCAGAGGCTTCAAACAAGCATGAGGCCCCTCTTGGGCCTTCTGAGCCCAGGGTCTTGCTCTCCTGTCAAGCTGGCCCCCCCTGGTCTGGAAGTGACACAGCTCAAGGTGTCATGAAACCCAGAAAGGAGCAGCCCAAGGCCAAAACCAAGCCCCCGAGGTTGGCAGAACTGAGCGCTGGAAATAACTTGGGTTTCTGACGATGCCATCGACCCACGGATTTTAGTCCCCTTGCAGCTTGATGATCCTTATTAGCTGAGATTTTTAAAAAGCCCTTATTTTTAAAGCCTGTTTGAGCTGAATGTGGGGTTACTTGCAGTTGAAAGTGTTCTAATATACCCAGGAGGACACTGTTTCCGCCATGACTGAAAGCCGCAATGCTTCCCCTTGCTTTCTGTTACCTGTCTGCTTTTCTCCAGACTCTGCCATTGACAAAATTGGATTCATCAAATTAGGGACCACCTCATTAGTCTGGATAAGACTTTGGAACTCGTACCTAAAGAAGAGTAAGGAGACCAAGCTGGAAATCAGTCCCTGCCATCAGATTCCAGATGCGATACCATTCAAAACAATTACATAACCAAGACCTTACACCTCCTTGAAGATGCTACATTTGCATATCCTGCCCTCTTTAAGTAAATGGGTTACCTTAGATGAGTCACCTACTACCTGAAGAAGACTTAATCCCTTTATACCCAGGGTTAAAGGAACCCATTCAGTCTTACTTCTTCTCTGTGTCAGTTCTTCATACTTTGAACTTTGGGTCATTCAATTTAGGAGGTGATCACAATAACAACAACAAAAGTAAATCTGAAAAGATCAGAATGTGATCTTAGAAAACATTCAGCTTAGCAATGGAGCTATAGCAAATCCTTGCAAGCGTTTGCTCGACGTGGCTGAACTTGGTTAAGTACCCGCATGTGCCAAGATTGCTTCCCTGTACTGCAAGGGCCTCTGGGGGATGCTGTCCTGGCTTGTCTTAGGATGACTCAGAGCCAGTCCCTCTTCCTTTCCCGCAGACTCTAGGAGAACTCAGGGCCCCTGTCCTGCCAGGAGCCTGAGACGTGTTCCTAAATATCAGAGTTGAGAATAGGCAGGGGTAATGCATTTAATAGCTGGAAAAAAATGTAATTCTGACCATTGGGCGACATTCTTAGTGACATTCTTAAGTGCCTGCATTTCTTAGAATCATACAAGTTTATGGCTGGAAAAACCCCATAGGGGTTGCCCAGTCCAGTCCCACCACTGAGGAAACTGAGACCCAGGTGTGGTTTGCTCAAGGTCACACAATTAATGCCGAAGCCGGGATTTGAGCCAAGTGTTTTGAAGTCTTACCCAGCGTTCTTTTCCCTGCATTCCACCCCTTCTTGTTCGGGCGAATGCACTGCAGGTCCTGTTTCTCTAGTCCTCACCAATTGGTTTTCGTTCACGGGACACTTTCTTCAGGGTAGGATTACTTCCTCCCACTCCCCCACGTTACTGCTCCACCCTGCCCACAATACCGGAGAGCCACCGCGGCCAGTGTCTAGATGAAACCAGGCAAAGAGGACGTCCTGCCGGATGCCTTCTGCTCAGGCAGGAGGTCTGGGTGGAGGGGTATGAAGGAGAAGCTTGGTTGTGTTCTTTCTGATCTGTTATATTAATATATCAATCTTGAAACTCATGTTGTCAGGTTCAAAAATGACCGTGCCCAGCTCACTCTGTAAATCAGGGGATGTCTGATCTGGAAAGAGATTTGGAGAGAATCTAGTCCTGTCGTTCTCTAAGGAGCCCTAGCGATTCCTTAGGGGGTGTCTTTCATTCGACCTTGAAGTACAGATGGGTTGGGAAACTGAGCAGACGGAGTTTATAAATTGAGGTGCTGGGTAAGATTTCTGACAAAGACAGGGTTTTGATGCTAGAAAATGGATTACAACTACTGATCCAGTGCTCCCATTTTTAAAACCTTTTTAACAAAAAACAGACACATAACAGAAAGTTGGCCATTCCAACCATTTTTAAGTGTACAATTCATTGGTATTAATTACTTTTACAAGGCTGTGCTACCATCACCATCTTCCATCATGAAAACATCTCCATTACCCATAACAGAAACCATACTCAGTAAATATTAACTCCTAGTTTCCCCTCCCCAGCCCCTGGTAATTACTAATCTGCTTTCTATCTCTAAGAATTTTCTTATTCTAGATGTTTCATATGAGCGGCACCATACGATAGGTGTCCAGCTTATTTCTCTTAGCTTGTCTTCAAGGTCATTGATGTTGTAGCATGTATTAGAACTGTATTCCTTTTTACAGCTGAATTAAAGTCCATTGTGTAGATGTACCCCAAGTTTTAAAAAAACATTTATTTATTTATTTAGCCCCCCTCCAGGTACCTCCCTTGTCTATTTGCTTGTAGTTTTTGCACGTTGTCTGATTATTGTTTTTGCATGTTGTCTGCAAACCTTGTTTTTGATGGTTGTTTTTGCTTTGTTGTCTGCAAACCTGGGACCTCCAATGTGGTAGGCGGGTGCTTAACTGCTGGAGCCATATCCACTCCCTCCTCATTTTGTTTTGTTTTTGTTAGTTGTCTCTTCGTTGTTTGCTCCTTGTTTTTGCTTGATATCTGCTTGTTGTTTTTGCTCAATGTCTGCTCGTTGTCTGCTTGTTGCTTGTTTGTCTTCTTTAGGAGGCCAGAAACCAAACCTGGGACTGCCCATGTGGGAGGCAAGCGCTCAACATCTCGAGTCACATCTGCTCCCCTCCTTTTGTTTTTCCATTCATCTGTCAATGGATGCTTGGGTTATTTCCATGTTTTGGCTATTGAGAATAATGCTGCTATGAACATAAGTGTATTCTCATTTTAAACATGAGAAAATAGAGGTTCAGCATGAGGGCTTAGGAGACTATAATTGCCATGTGAAAAACTGCACAGTTCATTAGTGACAGAAGCAGGGCTGGAAACTTGCTCTACAGGTGCCCACTCCCAACCTTAGAGAGAGGACCCCCCCCCCCCCTGAAAATCTGTCATTTTGGCTTGATTGAGAAGAAGAGCTACTGAATCCAACTCAGTGGTGGCTGGGGGAAGATAAAGGGGCAATGGATACCTACTGAGTGACCACTGCATAACAGATATTGAAAATGTCCTCTCACTTGGAACAGACTGAGGGAGCCCCTTCTAGTTGTTCTGAATGAATGGGTACATTTTCAATATGTTACATGGCAGTCATTAACGAGTGACGGGAGCAGCTACCATCCTGCTTGTCACATGTATTACCTGTGTTATCAGTTTAAGCCTCACATCGACTCTGCAGGGGAAGTGATAACATGTTTCAGAGGAGAAGGCTCTGAGCGGGGGCTGACTTCTAGGGTCACACAGCTGTGAAGCAGCGGAACTGCACCTGGTGAACTCCCAGCCCTCTCTGCTGTGCCACACCGTCTCCAAGAGAGCTCTTTCCTCTCCAAGCCTCCGAAGTCAGCAGCTGCCAGTTGCGGGTGAGCCTTCCCAAAGACTTGAAACTCAATAACAAAGTGTGAGCTTTCTCTTATCTAACTGGGAGCTGGTAGGGTCCCCCTCAACACGTCTTCTCTCAGAGATGCAGTCTTTACTAAGTGGAGTTCCCTCTCAATCCTAATCTCTCCCTCCTTTATGACCTTCCTGATCCACCCACATGCAGTGTTCTTCCCAAGTCCTGCTCACGGTGGAAACCCACTCTTAATCTTGCTGCACAGGGGCAGGGTGGGTCTTGGAGACACTGGTCCTGGGCGTCTGGGTGAGGCTGTGCACCCAGATGAGGGTGTAGATGTGTGCTGAGGGAGAAATGTACTGCGTGCATGAAGGACCAACCTTTGGTGGCACAGGAAGTCGTCAACTGACCTCGTCTTCCAAAGATATGGTGTCTCAATGGGGTGTGGGTTGCATAACAGCAGTACTCCTGATTTTACTGTCAGAAAGTGGGTTCTCTAAGATGGATTTGTTTATTTTGAAGGAAATTGAGGATTATCAATGTAACCGGGTTATGGAGCCCAGTAGAAAATGATGCCTCAAATTTCAAAGACTTACCTGTCCACCTCTTCACCCTCCCTCTGCCAACCAAGCTTTCAGCATTGACTTCAGGCTGCACCATATCCTGGAGGAGACCAAATAGACTCTATTTTGGGTCAGAGGGAAGAAAACTGAATTCTAGACTTGACTGCTAGCAACTCACTGGGTGTCTGTGGGCAAAAGCCTAACTTCTTTGACTCTAATTTCCTCATCTAAAAATTAGCATGTTGGCCATTTCTAATCCCAAATTTCTTCTCTAGGTCTATATAAACAGAACATTTCCATTGCAATACTAAACACAATGACTGTGTGTTGTTGCTAGTTGGCAATCTTCTTAATATATATTCATTAGCTATTTTACTGTGAATTACCCTTTCATATTCTTTGTCCATTTTTCTATTGGGTCATTTGTTTTCTTCTTGTTGATTTGTGAGAATTCTTTGCATATTAATAAAGTAGGTAATTTTATTTTTAAAAAATCATGTGCCAGCAACTTCTGAAGGCATCTCAGCTCTTTGACCATATTTTAGGGCTCTTCCAGGGTGGGTCCTGTCCAGCTTCTGCTCTTCTAAATGTTTTTCACAAAAAGCAGAGTCATTAGGAGTAAATTGACCGATGTGGGTGCTGAGAGGAGAAGGGATGCTAGAAAGAGAAAGAGAAGGGACCACAGGATTTGGGCCAGCTCTTATCACTGGTTGGAGCAAGTTGTCAAGGGCGAATTTCAATTGCTGTTTCAAAGTGAGAAGTGGGGTGGCTGCCATCCCTTAGAAACATTTGTGTTTTCAGCACTAGTTCCCAGGGCCTTTTTCCCTTGTTCTTAGTATGTTGTTAAAAGTTAGGGGTCATGATGGTGTGATGGTGATTTAGGCAACCCTTGGGGATAAAAGGGCTGCCCCTCAATTTAAAAAGGAAACCATAAATCTTCATGAAAACATTTGAATTTACATAGTAAGCCGAATAAATGATTCAAATCAAACCAAAAATAAAAATTGCCAGGACATTAAAACCACAGCATAATTTGGCATCTTTATTGCTATTTTTAAAAAATAGCCATTAACTTTTGATCATTTTCTCTCCTGTTAGAAAGAGGTAATTTTCTATATTCTTTTAAAGAAGCATGAAACGTCTTCCTCTCCCAGGCAGCTACATCGAAATATTACATTCATTTTTAGTAACTCCTTAGCAAAGACTTTGCAAGCCTCAGCAAAGTCACGGCGAGCGGGAAATCGGTGCCAAAAATGAAACCCGGGAGGGAACTCAAGAGGTCAGACCTGCTGTGTTTTTTCCAGCAGAAGTGGTACGTCCTCCCCCTTCCCTTCTCATCTGGGTGAGCATCTGGGAATGCATCCTCGGCTCCCCTTTGTCCGCAGAGGTAAGGTTCTAGAGCAGTGTTTGGCACATACCACAGGGAAGGGGGCTGGTAAGTGTTATTGGCTTTGTGAGAACAAGTGGAGGAAATACATAATAAAAACAGTTTGTGCTCAAGTGCTGCTCTCTCCCTTACACAGCACTTCTGTGTGCATTTTCCCACTTGAGGATTTGAAGGGGATCTTGAAAATGGTAAAGCAGATTGTCAACCCCAAGGGGCAGATGCTAGTTGGTTGTTTTGTGTATTCATTGAAGACATCTTCAGTGGTGCACTCTTTTTTTGTAACTGTGATGAACTTAAGCATTCAGCCAAAATACATCATCTGGGGATAACCATGCATTTATGATATGATAGACAGGAGGAGGGCTTCTTTTTTTTTTAATTGATTTTTAAAAAATTTTTGTTTATTTATTTATTTCTCCCCATTCCCCTTGTTTTCTGGTTGCTGTGAGCTCTCTGTTTCCATTTGCTGTCTGCTCTTCTGTGTCTGCTTGTCTTCTCTTTAGGAGGCACTGGGAACCAATCCTGGGACCTCCTGGAGTGGGAGAGAGGTGCTCAATCTCTTGTGCCACCTCAGCTTCCTGGTCTGCTGCATCTCTTATTGTCTCTCCTCTGTGTCTCTTTTTTGTTGTGTCATCCTGCTGCACCAGCTCTCTGTGTGGACCAGCACTCCTGCGCGGGCCAACACGCCATGTGGGCCAACGCGCTGCACGGGCCAGCACTCTGTGTGGGCCAGGTCTCTGCTCGGGCCACCTCACCACATGGGCCAGTTTGCCTTCACCAGAAGGCCCTGGAAATTGAACCTTGGACCTCCTATATAGTAGGCAGGAACCCAATCACTTGAGCCACATCCACTTCCCAGTTTCTTTGTTTTTTAAACAGATTACCTATTTCTTCTATTGCCATGTGCTCCACTACCTCCTCTGCCATTGTTGACTTTCTTGCTGGGGAAGCTATTTCAGCTCATCAGAAAAGGTGGTCCTGGAGCACTGGTGCTAGGCAGGTCTGGGCGTCTTCGGGCAACTTTCCTCCCCACTGCTGTAAGAGCTTCAAGATTAGGAACTGGTGGCAACAGGCAAGGTTTTTAGTGTTTTGCGAACAGCCGGGGTCCTAAGCTCTGGGAATAGCCTTCTTTAGCTCTTTGTTTAAGTTTTGGGTTTGAGGCTCCCAAGAATCCGGAGCAGGGTGAGAAATGAACACCAACTCCTCATTCACAGACAGGCAACCAGATGGGCAAATCTGGAAGCCTCCAGCCGATGGGGGGAGCGAATCAGCGAAACTGCCTTGGACCAGTTTTCAGAAGAGAGCTTTTTGTTTTTTTCCCCAACAGCTCTTCATCTGCCTGGACGTCGGCCAAAGATCTGTGAGCACTGAAGTGTTGGTATGTTTTGGGTGAGGCATGTAGCCATAGCAACGGGCCCCGAGCGACTCGGTCCAGAGGCAAGAACAGCGTGAGATACGGATCAGTCAGGAGAGAGGAGGGATATGGAGGGAGAGGTGAAGGGTGGACGGTCCCGAGAATGGGGCAATTTTATTGCGTGAGCAAAGCTGTCACAGCCCAGGCAGGGCCTAAGGGTGTTTGAAACTTAGGGCTGGTGGTTTATATTCAAACTCTCTGCTTCTAACCAGTGGGCTCCCGGGGCCCTAGTGTGCAGCTCATGCTGCGAGCTCTTTAGACTCAGCGATTGCAACTAACCCGCTGACCTGTTTACATCCAAGCCAAGTGGCTGCCCACGTATTGCCATGTCCCACTCATGTGCTAACATTCGTCAAAAAATGTGCGCGGCGTGCTCTCTGGAGACAGGACGTGGTAAGAAGTGGGTGCATGCTATTCGACTGATGGAGTCTGTGAAGGGCTCGTTCTCACGCTGGAGGGAAGGGGAAAGAACAAAACCCACCCCGGAGGGCGTGGGAAGCCTGTGATTTGAGCACTGGGACCCAGGTTCCAAGATGTGAGTTCAAATCCCAGCAATGCCGTTACCTCCAGGTGGTCTCCCAAGTCCTCAGTTTCCTCCTCCATGAAATGAGTGCATCGGTGAGATCGTCTACAGGCCTCTCTGGTTCTGAATTTCTGTTTGTGTATGGGCTGGAGAATAAAGGCTTACAAGGTCCTTCAGTTGATTGCTGTTGTAAAAGAGTTGATTGCTGTTGTAAAAGGTCAGCCATTTTCATCAGTCTCCTCTCCAAGATTGCCCCAAGCTTCCCTAAGGGCTAGCTCGCTGGGCTCGCTTTTCCTGTGCACCCATTCCACAGCAGGTCACCCATCAGAATCCTGAGTACAGATCCCACACCCTCTTTTGCCCCAGTGACCTTCACCACAGCACCCGCACTGTGGCATTTGCAATTGGTCAAGCGGGGCAGTGGCCCTCAACCCCAGCGGCAGGATGGAATCAGCTAGGGTTATAAAGACAAAAATTCAGTGCCTGGGCCTCGGCTCTGGAGAGCCTGATTCATTTGGTCTTGGGTGGGGCCTGGGCCTGGAAATTCTCTTAGTGCTCCCCACTGATACTGAACGTATGTCATAGGAATGTGGATGGATTTTCTTGTATTATGTGATTACTCCCCCTTAGATGCGAGCCCACTCCCTGGAGCGGGCAGCCCCCTCGATGGTCTCCACTGATCCCGGCCCCCTTTGCATAAGCCCCTCCCCTTGAGGGTGGGCTGGAGCTAATGGCTTGCTTTCCCCCCCCCCCCCAGCTACTGGGGGCTCAGGGATTGAACCCTGGACCTCATCTGTGGGAAGCCAGTGCTCAACCACTGAGCCCCTTCAGCTTCCCTGAGTTGGGCCCCTCCTTTGTTTGGCTTCTAGTTTGTTTTTGTTTTGTCAGGACGCACTGGCAACTGAACCTAGGACCTCCCACGTGGGAAGCAGGCGCCCAACCGCTTGAGCCGCATCTGCTCCTGGGACTCGCTTTTCCTTTTTTAATTTTTAAAGTTAATACATATTCCCCCCTCCACGATGGCTTCCTTGTCTGTTTGCTCATTGTTTTTGCATGTTGCCTGCTCACTGTCTGTTTGTTTCTTCTTTAGGAGGCACCAGGAACCAAACCTGGGACCTCTCATATGGGAGGCAGGCACTCAACTGCTCGAGCCACATCTGCTCCCTGCATTCTTGTTTTTTTTTAAAGATTTATTTATTTATTTCTCTCCTTTCTCCCCCTTCATCTGCTCTCTGTGTCCATTCGCTGTGTGTTCTGTGTCTGCTTGCATTCTTTGTCAGTGGTACTGGGAATCTGTGTCACTTTTTGTTGTGTCATCTTGCTGCATCAGTTCTCTGTGCATGTGGCACCTCTCCTGGACAGGCTGCACTTTTTTCACACCGGGTGGCTCTCCTTGCGGGGCGCATTCCTTGCGCGCATCAGCACCACACGTGGGCCAGCTCACCACATGGGTCAGGAGGCCCTGGATTTGAACCCTGGACCTCCTATGTGGTAGGCAGATGCTCTATCGGTTGAGCCAAATCTGCTTCCCTGCATGTTTGTTTTTGTTCACTGCTCGTTGTTTGCTCGTTGAGTGACTTGCCAGTTGAGCCTTGAGATGACAGCAGTCTGGGCTGACACCTTGATCAGCCTGTGAGAGACTGTGTGTTACAGCTAGCTAAGCTGTGCCCAAACCCCTGACCCAGAAAAACTGTGAGACACTGCATGTTCCTTGTTCCAAGCCACTACTACGTTTTGGGGTAATTTGTTACACAGCAATAGGTAACTACTACACTCCCTGAGAGAAGAGGTAGATCCTAAGACAGGAGCTCATAGCTGGGAGGGCCAGCCTTGGTGCAGTTATGAGGAGTGGACGAGTCCAAGATTGTGTTCCTGGGGGACGAGTGTCGAATAACAGGGTTGAGGATACTGGGCTAGGAAGGCAGGTGCCCCAATAAGCAACACCTTCTCAAATGCTTCTCACATGTTAACGTGACTCTAAATCACCTGGGCGCTCTTGTTTAAATGTGACGCGGGTCCGGTAGGTCTGGTTTGGGACCCAAGATTCTACAAGCTCCCAGGGAATGCTGATGCTGCAGGTCTGGGGGTGACACTTTCGGAAACCAGGGGCTACGTTGTTCAGATTTGTGTTTCTCTCTCTGTTTACTTTTCTTTTTAAAGTAGTCTTCTTCATCGCAGCCCTAACTGCTGCTTCAGGTCAAGGGATTGGCCTTGGACTGTTGGGACAGTCCAGAAGGGGCCGCAGTGCCCCCTTGAGGCCACGTGGTGGAGGCTGGAGGCGAGAAGCTTGGAGGTCAATCTGAGACAGGCTGAATCATGCGAAGCAGCTGTTCCTATAAGTCAAAAAAGGTCAGATATTGGCGAGAGGCCTGCCCTTCAGTGCCAGCCCTGGAGCTTCTGGGTTTCCTTTGTGTTTTGAAAAGGGGACGACGTCCCGCAGTGCTGCTCAAGCTCTTCCACCCAGTGCCCCCAGCACAGAGGAGGGAGACCACGGCGCTGGGCGCAAGGTGTACGGCGGCCGGCAGAAAAGCCTTTTAAGTCTTTGTTTGCTTGTTTAAATCTATTTCATGTGAATCGGTGGAATGTCCTTTTTTCAAAAATCTATTTTTTCATTGTCTTTTTAAAAAATGATACATAGATCACAAAAAATGGTACCTGGAATGTCCTTTTCATAACAGGAAAACAATGTCCTCCCCCAATATCTGCGTAAAGCTGGAGCTTCAGGAAGACGTATGGGTTTAGTCGGCGTCCTCCTGGGAGTATGCCTCTCCCAGCTTGAGAAGCTTCGCCTTGCGCTCCCAACTCTTTCATGTCCAGCTTTGAAATTCCTCTCCCCTAAAACCATTCCCATTGCCCTCACCGGCCTCTTCATCGTAACCCCGTCTCCTCCACTTTTCCTTTTCTCACAGCCCGTCATCCTCTCCCACACTCATTGGTCTCTGCCAAGTGTGGATCCACGGCCAAGTGTCTTGACTGGGCTGAGCCCTCATGCCTGGTTCCTTCCAGCCCCCAACTTGGAAGCCACCTCCCTCCATTCGGGTCAACCCTGCCTTTCTGGCCAGACACCACTGTCCTGGCTAAACCCTACCACCCTGCCCTGGCCAAACGCCACCATCTTGGCCAACCCCGTGTCCCCAGTCCTGGTCAACCCCAGCACCCTGGTCAGCCCCCCCCCCCCCCCCCGCCGCCGACTAACCCCCTACCACAGGCATTCTCCCTAAGGGCTTCTGGGCAGCAGACTCTTGTAATAAATAGGATATTAGCATTTGGAACTAGAGAGAAGTGGCAATTGCGCAACATCGCGAATGTACGAAATGCTGCTGAGTTGTTCGCTTTGAAATGGTTCATTTGATGTATACCAACTTCAATTAAAAATAGGAAAACACTGAAAGGGTCCCCCCTCAACTCCTCATTACCCAGCCTGTCATGGGCTCTCAGGGCTGCTCAGCAGTTCTGTAACTGAATATTCCTCCAGACTTGCCCGATGATCAGTACATCCTGAACTTCTCCTAATAATATAGATTTTTGGCCCCATTCCAGTTCTATTGAATTAGAATCTCGGGGGGGAGGAGTTTGGGAATCTGTATTTTTGACACTCCCTTCTGGAGATGCTTCCCATGAGGCAAGCTTGGGAAACCCTGATTTTACTCACCCAGGCGGCCCTAGTCTAGACCCCATGTAGCCGTTAGGGAATTTTCCAGCCTCCCCCGCCAGCCCTCCCACCCCCCACCATCCCAGCCAAACTCGACCTTGCCTCCCTTTTCACTTGAAGATTTAGCCCATCTGCTCTGTGCTTCCTGAAGTTTCCCACCCTCCACTCCCCAAAATTCTCTGTATTTCCCATTCTTTCCTCTTTTCTCCCTTCCCTAAGAAAATAAACAACTCCCCAAGGCTGCCTTCTCTGCCTGGGATCTGGATCTCTTCAGTGCCAATCTCCCTTGGCCCATTGCCCTTCATCATCACCACTCCCATCATGTGCCTTACGAATGGATTATCTCGAATTGGACTTTTTGTCTTCTCTTCCCTAAGAAAAAAACTATCTTTCAGTAGCCTTGCTTCTTCTTGAACCTACCGGTCATCTCCTACTTGCTCTCACTGCCTTTAATGTCCTTCTCTTGATGGATGTTTCTCATCTTCCCCTGACAGGCAGGGCTCTTCCTTTTCTGGTTTCATGGGGTGCCTGGCCCAGTGCTCTGCAAGGCCTTTGGGTGACCTTGGGCTAAAGTCAGAGTGGAGCCCATTGCCACATGGCCAGGTAGAGGTCATGTTAGAAAGCTGACCAAGGACCTGCCCTTGGACTGGGCAGCCACATGGATTTTGTTTCTCCTGACCCTGAAGTTCTGAGCCAAGGCTAGATCTTTGGTCTCACCCTACAAATATGCAGGGCCTTTCTTTGTATGACTAACTAATGAGTCGCCCAAAGAGAACAAGGAAAATGACTGCCATTATCTGTGGTTCTGGAGGATGGAAAGTTGCTGAGACCCAAAATGGGTTTCTTTGCATAGAATGCGGGGTAGGTCCTCATAAAAGACCCTCCAGAGCTAAGGAGGATCTGGGCCAAATTCCACCTCCACACTGGGCTACTCTCACCCACACCCACCAGCCTGAGAGGCAATTCTTACAAAAACGGGCTCTCAGAGCTGCTCACCAGCCTTTGGCTCAGTGTTTCCCACACTTGCTCTGATTATGAATATCTTTGGGGCTTGTGTGATTGTGAATGACAGACAGGCCGAAAAACCTGTTAGTGAGGACTCCAAGCTGATTCGGAGCATGCACCAAAGATAAAACCCATGACAACCCCAGGCTCCTGTCTTTCCACCTCGTGCCCTCCCTGCAAAGCCTTCTTTCCTTGCAGTTCTGACCCTGTGATCTAAGAGGGGCTGCTGGGGACGATTCTCTTATGAGAGTCTTATTAGTGAGCCCAGATTCTGAAACTAGAATAGATAGAAAAGAAAGAGGCTGGCTAAATATTCAAATCTTTTCTCTTGCTTCATTTTGGTGACTTCAGAGAAGGCATTTGCAACAGATATACCTAAGAGTCTCTACCATCTTTCCATAGGGATCTTTTTGGGATCTTTGGTCAATGGAGATTTGATCAAAGAGAAATTAAATGAAAAGAGAAGGAATATGGATTTGGAAGATGATTGAAAGTCCCATTAAATGAAGTTTTTGCTTACATAGAGTTGCTCTTTTACTTGTAGCCTTTCTGATGAATCTAACTGGGGACATCAGCACAAATCCATTCCTTATGCCCTCTCCATCTCTTCCTACTCTTTCTCCACCACAGGAGTCCCTGATTATCACCATACAAGCAGCTATAAGTTTGGAGAGTGACTTAAATGTAGCCAGGGATTGAGCATTAAACTTCTTTGTATCCATGATGCCTAGCACAGTTCTTGCTCATGTTAAAGCGTGGAAAAATATTCATTCATTATTTTTGTGGAGTCCCAGCCTAAAATCAGCAATTTAGTTAAAAATGTATTATAAGATTCATGGGCCATGTGGGATGTGATGATGTACTGATGAATATTTAAAATTATGAATAGGGAAGCAGACTTGGCCCAATGGCTAGAGCATCCGCCTACCACATGGGAGGTCCACGGTTCAAACCCTGGGCCTCCTTGATCCGTGTGGAGCTGGCCCATGAGCAGTGCTGATGCATGCAAGGAGTGTCATGCCATGCAAGGTGTCCCCCATGTAGGGGAGCCCCAGGCGCAAGGAGTGTACCCATAGGGAGAGCCGCCTAGCGTGAAAGAAGGTGCAGCCTGCCCAAGAGTGGCACCACACACACGGAGAAATGACACAACAAGATGATGCAAAACAAAAAGAAACCCAGATTCCTGGTGCCCCTGATAAGGATAGAAGCAGTCACAGAAGAACACACAGCGGATAGACACAGAGAGAAGACAACTGGGATGGGGGGAGGCAGGGAAAGGGGAGAGAAATAAAATAAATAAATAAATAAAATAAAATTATGGGTAGAAAAAAGGCATTTAGAAATTTATTTATTGACCTGTCACTGCAGACAAAGATTCTTCTTGATGCCTAGGCCCCATCTCTTTCTGTTTAGGTCCAAGAAAATCTCTTTGTGTTCTTTATTGTCATACACACCATTCCTGGTGACTTTTATTTCCATGCAACATGACTGTCACTCACAAGGAGCAGCTCTTTGAAAGTTGTTTATATGGAAACAATGTAGATCCTCCTCCTTCTGTAGCACACCCTCCATATGCCATTGGTGGCATCATCACTCATGTGGCTGCCTTGTCTATCAAGCATCTGAGTTTTTGGGCTTCTGAAGACTTTCTGAAGTTGCCACTGTGCTTTGTTGATGATCACAAAAGCAAGTCTTACCCACAGTAAGCAGAAAAATGTGAATGACCCTTCATTTCCTGGTCATGAAATTTACTATTTTGAATAGTAAGTTCTACAACCATGTCTTCTTTTAACTCCTTAGTCTCTAATTGCTGTGTGCCTGGAGTGTGCTCTCTGCAAAAGTTGGTCTGCTTTCCATGCACTGGGAGGACAGGTGAAGGGCCTGTATGCATATAGGGTATATAGAATGTGCAGATGTTCATTGGGTATTGATATAGTGGGTAAAGTTTCACACAACAACTGAGGGAGTGCAGATTTCCCATTCCAGGGAACTCTGTTGCACTCCCCAATAGAGCAGCAACAATCCCCCAAGTGCAAGAGCAAAGACCAGTGAAGAAGGATGGTCCAATGATAGGCCCTTGATACTGATGACTATGCTTAGGAGCCTGCATGCCTGAAATTTCAACTAGGCCTAGAGCTGCAGGGTGTCTAAGAGTTACCTCCTGAGAGCCTCCATGTTGCTTAAAAGTGGCCATTCTCTAAGCCAAACTCGCATGTAAATGCATTATCTTGCCCCCAGCATGGGACATGACTTCCAGGGATGAGCCTCTTTGGTGCCAAGGGATTACTACCAAGCACCAGCTGGTGATGCACTTGAAAAAGACCTTGAATAAAAGGGGGAAATGGTAAAGACAAATGAGTTTATTTGGCTAAGAGATTTCAAAGTGAGTCAGGAGGCCATCAGAGGGATGGTGCTTATGCACATCTCAGCAGAATCTCAGAGAGAGCCAAAGTAGACACAACCCCAAGTAATGGTGCTCCTGAGGGCTATGGAGACACCCAGGTCCTACAGTCATGACAGATGGCTCTGGAGTTCAGTGCCTTGTCAGTGGGCCCCAATTTAGAATTTGTGCTGCTAAGTGTGATGGAGTTGGACTCAGATGTGACCTCTCTACACATGCCCTTTCTGTCACTTTTACTGAACCTGTGGTTGGTGTTGGGGTTGGTGTATACTCAGGAGCCTTGAAACTCTGAACTGACTGTGTGCCAGCCAGGCCCTAAGTCTCAGCAGAGTTACAGCACCTACAGCAGAGTTAGAATCACTGGACTTACCCAGGTCGGCTAACAGGGAGGTGAGGATGGTCAACCACCACACCAGGAACTGAAAGTGCCTACAACTGCAAGCAGGAGAATTCCATCTATCAGCCATGTTGGATCTAAGCCTCCTCTCAAGTTAGAGGTGGAGTGGACATCACCATCCCAGGGCCCTTAGGGTGGAGGAATACCTTATGGATTAGAGTGGACTTACTGGTATTCTACTATAGAATTATTGTGATTCTAGCAATGGAAGAAACTGTATCATCGATGTGGAGACAGTGGCCATGGGAGTGGCTGAGGGCAGGGAGCAGGAAGAAGAGGTATGATATGGGGGCATTTTCAGAACTTGGAGTTGTCTTGAGTGATATTGCAGGGACCGATGCTGGACATTATATATCTTGTCATAACCCACTGAATGGACTGGGAGAGAGTGTAAACTACAATGTAAACTATAATCCATGTGGTGTAGAAGTACTCCAAAATGTATTTAAAAATGCAATAAATGTGCCACAATGATGAAAGAGTTTGGTGATGTGGGAGGAGTGGAGGGAGAGGGTGGGGAGTGGGGGTATATGGGATTTTCTTATATTTTTTAATGTAACATTTTGTATAATCTATGTATCTTTAAAAAAAAAAAAGGCATGCCATTCTCTGCTGCTGCTGGCATGGCCTTGCTCTAGAACCCCAGGGATCTGAATTGTGATTCTCCCACTGGAGAATTCGCCCCACACTGCATTTTCGCCACCACTGACACCTGTGACACTATGGGGTCTGCCACATCACATAGCCCTGTGGCAGGAGGGCTTACACTGCAGTTTGTACCTACTGCAGAACAGCCTTGTGTTACCCAGGGACAAACTGCACCATTACAGTAATTGCAGCCCCATGGTGTCTAGGGGTAAACTTAGCCTTCTGGCCACTAGTGCTTCAGGGATTTTGTTATAATCCCGGGTGTTAAAGGGCCCAGCTCTGTAGCTACCTCTGCTATGTTCAGCCATGGTGATGCTGGACCCTTTCATCTGTGAATCCCACCAGCCTTGTGAAAGGTGTATCCTCTGGGCCTCCTTGGAGCATCATCTTCTGGTGGCTCCTGCTTCACACAATGTATCATTCCACAGGGTCATTGCCCTAAGCCTCTCCCCTCTTCCCTCTCCTGTCTACCATGGAAGTGCAGGCATTCCTCCTTCACCATCAGTTTCTGTCTGTTTCCCCAGCAGGGAATTTGCCCAATCCCCTGGGGTCTTTGTCAGGATGTCAAATCCTGAATCCCAAGAAATGGTCCTTGAGTCAATGGATTCTTGTTTTTCCAGTCTTACTTGCTGGCTCCCAGCAAGTCCTCTGCAAAACCAGTCCCAGGAGTGCTCCCCAGCCACTCTGATGTGTGATTTCTTCCCTTCCTTATTAGCTCCACCACATCCCCAGCTGGGTTATATTGGACCTAAATGTGGTTATGACCCTAGCAGCCAAGAGAAGAAGTGGGGCAGCTCCTGAGAGCCATGAGTTGCCTGCT
The DNA here is from genome assembly GCF_030445035.2 of Dasypus novemcinctus. Lineage (NCBI taxonomy): Eukaryota > Metazoa > Chordata > Mammalia > Cingulata > Dasypodidae > Dasypus > Dasypus novemcinctus. The sequence goes on along the minus strand of NC_080694.1, from coordinate 38,600,010 downwards.
AAGGGAGGTTGAAGGGCCTCAGATGGGATGGGGGTGTAACCCCTACTGAGGGCAGAGGGAAGGCGGGATGCCGGGCAGGAGGTGTTTAGACTGTGGGCAGCTCTAAGAAAGTTTCCTCTGGGCAAGGGGGAGTCCTAGAGCCAAAGCTGCTTGCCGTTTCCCCCAGGTCGTGTCTCCCCAGTATCCCTCCCATGCTCAGTCCTTGCTGGGAACAGCTGTGGGAAACACGGCCTCTCCCAGAGGGCAGTGGTGAATTTTAGAACTCAGCAGCTGGCATCCATCAGTTACACTCCCTGCAGCTAGAGACCCGAGAGCTGCATCTTCATGGCCACCTCACACACACAATTTTCAGAAGGAGGCGATGGGAGACAGCTTCGTGCTGTCAATACAATACAGGACTGGGAGTAAAATGTTTGGGCTCATCGATTTGACTTTAAGTGACCTAATCTCGCAGAGCCTCAGTTTATGACTTGCTCTTTTTGCAAAAGGAGGACATGTTCTTGGGGCATTTTTTTTTTTTAAGATTTATTTATTTATTTATTTCTCTTCCCTTCCCCTACCAGTTGTCTGTTCTCTGTGTCTATTTTGCTGCGTGTTCTTCTTTGTCCACTTCTATTGTCAGCGGCATGGGAATCTGTGTTTCTTCCTGTTGCGTCATCTTGTTGTGTCAGCTCTCCGTGTGTGCGGCACCATTCCTGGGCAGGCTGAACTTTCTTTCACGCTGGGCGGCTCTCCGTATGGGGCACACTCCTTGCGCGTGGGGCTCCCCTACATGGGGGACACCCCTGCATGGCAGGGCACTCCTTGCGCGCATCAGCGCTGCACATGGGCCAACTCCACGTGGGTCAAGGAGGCCTGGGGTTTGAACCGCAGACCTCCCATGTGGTAGACGGACGCCCTAACCACTGGGCCAAGTCCACTTCCCTTGGGGCGTATTTTTAAAAGTGCCAAAAAGCAGAAAGAAAATAGAAATGACTGGTGATCCATATGTGGGACTATGGCTCTCTTTTCTTTTCTTTTTTTTTTTTTAATTTATTTCCCCCCTCAACCTGGTACTAGATGGTTCTCTCATCTGCTCATTGTCTGGTCACCTTCTCAGGAGGCACTGGGAATTGAACCTGGGACCTCCCAGATGGGAGGCGAGTGCCCAACAGCCTGAGCCGCATCCACTCCCACGGACTCTGGCGTCTGCTGGCTTGTGGCATCTGCTAGTTTAGGTGTCTGCTCATTGAGGTGCCCAGCTCAGTGTGGCATCTAGCTCATTGCAGCATGTATGGCATCTGCTCATCTTTAGGAGGCACCGGGACCTCCCATGTGGTAGGTGGGCGTCCATCTGGTTGATCCACATCCACTTCCTGGCTCTCGTTAAATGACCTAATTTATTTACGTACACGTGCATGGGAGGCCCGTGAAAAACCTGAGAAAGCCTCATTGATCCTAAGCCATGGAGCTCACCCAGCTTCACGCCGTGCTTGCCCGCTCTCAAGGATCCTCGCCTTCTCCCTTTGGGCCATTGCGTGCTTGGTCCCTCAATGGACATTTGGCTGTCCGGTTTGCATAAAGAAGGCTCCCTGGACACTGTTCCTTGTTCTTACCCTCTGGCTTCAAGAACCAGGGCCTGGGTTAAGAGGCACCTCCTCCCTTCCGAGGGTGACACTCAGATCCCTCTCTTCTAAATGAAGTCTGATACTTACGCACAGAGGATGTGAGGATCAACGTGCACGCACGCTGAGGAGGCAGGCAGATCTGTGCCCCTCCCTTCCCTTTCCTACGCGGACACCACAGATTCACACAGGACTGGGTGGCACTGCGGCTTGATTCAACTCTGGGCACATCCTCATTACCGTGTATGGTCTCTAAAACGAGAGGGCCCTGGGCCATTGCCCCCAGAAAATCTTTGTTGGGAGCCTCAGACAATTCGAAGGCTTCTTAACTGGTAGGTATTTTACCGCATGCATTTTGTGACTTCCGGGCATTCTGTTAGGGCGCAGTTATTCAAACAGTGCATGGCAAACCTTTTGTTCATTGGGAAGACATTCATTTCCTTGGGTTCTTTGCCAGTTTTTGATTAGAGAAGTAAAGGTTGGAGGCTTTGGTAATCATGGTGAGTGAGGAGGGAGGACGGTTGATGCGTGTGTAGAAGAAAAGAGGTGGGTCGTGAGGGGTGAGCTGTGAAGGCTTGTTGCTGTGCAGGATGAGAGTGAAAGTTTCCCAGTAGGGTCAGGGATTTGTGTCAAATGAGCAAAGGTTAGGAAATGTACCATGGTATTCAACCCAGACTCTTCTGTAGTTAGGAATAAAGTGAAGATGAATGGAAAGGAAAACTGTTGTATTTTTTTCCCGTCTTCTTTCTTTTTCTCTCTTCCAACTGCTAATCAAGTCTTGTCTTGGGCAGCTCTGGATAGAATGGGAATGGATTCTCCTCAAAGCAGCCCGCCTTGGTTCTACTGAGACACACACAGACATCACTATTGTTTTCAGCAGTGGTCACACAAGCAACGCTGCAAGGAGACTGGGTGTATTTCCATGGTCAAGTAAAGACCCCAGGCCTTGCCATGTGTCACACACATATACACTGTCTGATAATGACCCCCTACTCTCATTTTTTAAACCCCCCCACTTGTGGCTTTTTGCTTGCTGTCTGCTCTCTGTGTCCATTCGCTGTGCATTCTTCTGTGTCTGTATCTATTTTATTTATTTCCCCTCCCCGTCTTGCAGCTTGCTTGCTGTCTGCTCTCTGAGTCTGTTGCTGCACTCTTCTGCATTTTTTGCTCGTCTCCCTTTTTGTTGTGTCACCTTGCTGAGTCGGCTCTTTGTGGGAGGCACTTCCCTGTGCTTGTGGGCTGGAGGATCTCCGCAGCATGTGGGCGAGCCTGCCTTCACAAGGAGGCCCTGGGACGTGAACCCAGGGCCTCGTCCCAGGGCCTCCCATAGGGTAGACGGGAGCCCAACTGATTGAGCCACAGCTGCTTCCCTCCTCTCATTGTTTTTAACTTTTTAAAAATTATTTTTGACTGGAGGAGGAAATAAGCCACATTCTTTCCTTTTCCTTCTTTCCCTTAAGAGCTGTCAGAATATATATTTTCTATTCAACCTTTTGGTGTCAGAGGGACTTTTCATAATTTCAGGCATCTATGCCTTCAGCCTCTAACACATGCTGACCTTGAAAAATCCTACTTGCTCTTGGATGATCTCAGGAGCAGCTCCTTTGCTAGCCCAGATCCATCCTTTGAGGAGGAGTTGGTGTCATGGGTGTATCCCTTAGCGCAGGCCCAGTGGCTAGTGCTAGAATGTGGATTTCTATAGTTTGTTTGCTTCTTTTCCTCCCGTGTCTTCTGGGCATCTGCACATCCTCGATTTTTTTGCTGATAATTTCAGACAGCTGTTCTTCTGTGCTTAAAAATGCAAATGTTTTGTATGTGTTGGAGAAAAGAGGGCAAGGAAGGCGGGTGAGGAAGACAAATAAAGAGGAAGAAAGAGTTTGCACAACCCCTGCTGGTCCAGCAACTTCTCTCACCATTCCTGATGAAGAAAACTAGAAAGGATTTTTGAAAGCAGAGCTTTAGAGGAATGAGTGCTTGTGGGTATTTGACTAGATTGTAGTGACATGCACAGAAGAGTGGGTGCTTCTGTCAGGGTCCCCAGTCAGGTAGGTGGGCACCAATTACAGAGTGCTCAGGATTCCAGGGCGAGAAGCTTGTATGTAATGAGGAGCAATGGAAGACTGACTTGGCAGGGTGTGCTGCATGCAGGATGGACAAACAGTAGAGGGACTGGGTGTAGGAAGATGCTTCAGGTGGCCATAGATGCATTTGAGCAGGAGAAAGTCCTGGATGTGTGGTAGGAGTAGTAGGAATGCAGTGGAGAAGAGAGATGGCAAAGAGAGATGACCCCTGAAAAGATCAGGAGTGAAGGGAGAAGGAGGAGAATGAGATACTTCTGAATTAGGAGGGGAGGGTTTGCGAGGTGGCCTTCAGTGGAAGCAGGAAAGTCAACAGGATGAAGTGATTTCGTGGGAGCTGGGGGATTGCTTTAAACATGTAGAGCTCTAAGAAGTCTGTAGGTCACCTAGGAGGAAAGGTCTCCAGTCTGGCACTGCAAATGTGGCTCTGACCTTCAGAAGAGGGGTTTGGAGTAAAGATGGGGATAAGTGAGTCATCTGCTTAGAGATGACAACTGACACAAAAGAGGAGGTGGCATCCCTGAAGGACCTCGATTCATTGAAACAATTAGATCTCTAAAGTCCATCTTCACATTTTCATTTACAGTATGTCATGTAGCTTACACTATGGATGGACTATCTTTTCTGTATTCTAGTGGATCATCACACTCCTTCCTAAATTTGGATCATCTTCCAATATTTATCCTCTGCATTTTGGATGCCACGAAATACCTCTAAAAGTTCTTTTCATGTGAAGTATTCTTTTTTTTTTGGCCAACATCTTCATCTTTTTATCCATTTTCCTCATTTATGTTGATAAATTCACCTTAAGTTTCTCTGGCTGCATATCTCTCGAACCATAGCAGTGTCAACAAGAGCTGCCAATACAGCTATTTCTTCTGTAACTCCATTTGTGTCTCATTCAACTTTCACTTTCAGGCTTACCAATTCTTGTTCCTTTGCAGCATTTTCATCTTTGTTGATGAATTCTTTTGATTATCCATTTCTGTAAAATGTCATGTGGTTTTGCCATTGGAAGACAAAGAGGCAACACAACTATGCACTTTGTTGTCTGTGCAGGAACCAGATAACATGTGTGGCGACCAGTCACAGGCAGACTTTGAAAAAAGTGATGTGGTTGGATCGTGCTGCACATTTGTTCTTTACCTCATGATGGGTGAACTGAAGAGCTAGCAGGGAAGTTTATACTCGATGCCATTATTCTCTATTATACAGCACGGAAACTAACATGAACCACATTGTTGGGGGACCGATGTTATTTAACTGATGTTAGTTAAGTGTGCAATAAGACACCTGCCTATATATTCCCCAATACGATGAGTCCTTGAACACAGGGCTAGATTATCACAGAGTTTTTCCATTGTTCTTGACCTCAATTTATCCAATCTCGTGTCTTTTTGTATTAAGTTCCTTTTGCGTGGAATGAACTTTACTCCTCTAAGAAGTGGCATTCCTGGTCTCCTCTTTAAATCCAAGAATCGAAAGGTGTCTGGGGGAAATTTGCTTACCTGGTGCTTTCTATGGACTTTTGTGAGTGTATTTTTGGATGGTAATTAAACATGAGGAACAAGAATAAGAATTTAAAAACTTGAAGACCTTCTCAGAGAATTTAATATGTTAATGTGTATTGTGAACTTTCCTGATATATATCGCATTTCCTGGATTCTGAAATGCTATTATTGTATAAATATCATCAGATTAATAATACCTTTATAGAAAGTAAGCAAACACTGCTCATTAATTGTAAGATGATTTTTGACTTTAGCAATGTTGAAGAAAGAAAAATTTAGAATCAAGGAAATGTCATAGTGTATAGTATTTGTCAAATTTATTTGTCCTTGGCACACTTTTTTTCACAGATCATCTCACTGACATAGTGTTCTATGATTCATACTTTATCCAAATGTTGAAGGGGCTGGTAAATAGAACATAGGAAATAGCTTCCTCACTTTTGTAAAATGTGGATAGATGTATCCATTAAAATAACATTTGTTGGAGGTTTCCTGAGTGTCTAAATAAGTTTACAGAAACTTTACAGCAATCATCAGAGGTTTAAATGCTTGGCCTCCAAGCACAAGCTTAAAAGGGGCTCCTTCTAAATTGCTGTCACATGCAAAATAATCCTCTCCAATAGGACAGGTCCTTCATTTCACGATGGTCCTTGCTCTGTAGGTCTGCTTGGGTGCTGTCTACACTCAATTCATTGGGATTCTTTGGGTTGCACTTGAAAAACCCCAATTTGAATTAGCTAAGCAAAAATCAGTGTTTACTGAAAGAATTCCAGGGGGATCGGGTGTTGGACGCCCTTGGTGTCCTGCCTTGTGTCTTCTCAGACTTATCTCTCCTCTCAGTCATGGCTTCAACCCACTTTGTGCTGGCAGTGTCTCCAGCTTGGGGTGTGTCTAGCTTCCTACTGTAGGGTTTTTTGAAACCCTGGTGAGGTCACCTGCAGGAGCTCACCGAATACTCACATCTGCTCAACCTGGAAAGGGGCCTTCAGCCCATGGGGTGGGGGGCACAAGCCAATGGATAGGTGCTCCTGTCTTCCATCCCTCAGGCAGACAATCCCGAGTTGCCTTCCCTAGATTCCTCCAAAAGGCAAGATCCTCGCCCTGCATTCTCCTCGGTGACCAGCTGGACCACTCAGCTTGGTGTTGGATTCTCCTCCTTTCCTGTTCCTGGGAACCTCTTCCAAGTAAACTACCTGCATGGAAGCCCTTGCTCAGGTTCAGCTTCCAGGGAAACCCAGGCTAAGGCTGGCAGGGGGTCTTATAATTAACCAGACCTGAGCCAAGGGTCTTTGCCTGGAGTCCCCAAATCAGAGTGGGATGGGCTACTGTGGTTAGAGAGGGGAGGTATTGATGCCGAGAGGAAGGAGAAACAGTGCTGCAGAGACCAGCAACTAAAGAGAGATCATTCCGTGCATTACCCATCATGATGCTGTTGCCAGATTTTTTCTAGGTTCTTGGCTAAGCTACAAGAAATGAATTTCAAAAGCAAGTCAGGTCGGTTATGCCAGTCATTTATTAAGGAAGGGAGAGAAGAGAAACGGGAGGGAATAACAGTTTAAGGTCCCAGGTAGAGGAGGAGGGGCTGAAAAGAGATAAAGAGAGCTGATGTGCAGACTACAATTTCCTATTACAGATTACAAATCCCCAGGTTTACTTGCATGCTGATCCAGGTGGGATAGGGTGGGGTGGGGGAAGAAGTCCAGAACAGGGGGTCAGATGGCAAGAGTAGGGGTGGAGGAAGGCAAAAGCAGGGGCCATTCTGCTTTGGTGCTTGCCTTTTAAATCATTAATTATTCTGCCCCTTTGCTAGTGACAGGGGAGGAGTCCCAGCTGTTTGCTGTCTCGATTGATTACCCCACCCTTCAAGGCCCTCTGGAGAATATCCCAGGCTTCTCCTGGCTCTTGGAGGAAATCTCTTTCTGGACAGGGTTTCTCATTAAGGTCCTCCAGCCGCCATCTTGGGGGTACAAATGGCCACTAGGCATCCTGCCAGGTTCCAGATCCATGTATTGATTCCCTATTTTACCAGCCTGCCTCAGTGGCACAGCCTTGGGTTGTGGTGGAAACCATATATCTAGACATACGATTTACTAAGGGGTCAGGCTGACGTTGCGTCACCGTCAGACCATGTGGTATATGGCTTCCCTTCCATGTTTCACCCATTAGGATGTTCCCGAATTCTTAATTCTCATAACACATGTGTAGAGGAAGTAAGTCTATGACTCCCATTACAGAGACAGGAAACTGAGGCTAAGTGTTTAACTGATCTCCCATAAAAGAAAGTCCAGGCAGCCTTTGGGATCAAATTTGGACTTCCTGCTCATGGTGCCCGAGCCACACCTTTTTACGGGAATCATTCCAGGGAAGAAAGTTTAAGGCATTTCCCAGAAGGCAGAGATTTGCATCTGACGGCCTTGCGCAGTAAGGAAAACCCTGGAGCTGATGTGCCTCGAGAAAGGGAGGGGAGAGAAACCATCAGGGAGAGCCTGGCTTCTGAGCGCTGTATCATCCCGAAGTGTTTATCCATGACCGAACTTGTTGCTGACGCACAAAAGTTCTGACTCCATCCTCGTGTGCCAAAGGGCAGACTTAATTCATTCTGCACAGACTTGACTCACACTAGCATTCTATTCTTACAACAGTCACTGTTTGTAGTAGAATGCAAAAATAAAAGCCCCCCAATTTAGTTTATTGTGTAAATGAAAGAATATGATTTTCAAGAGAAATAGTCTCTACTCAGGAATCTCCGTACAATACAGACAAAAACGTGTCTCAACTTTGTTTCTTGTTTTTTTTTTTCTTGGCGTGGTTCAGATTTATTTTCAGCTTTTGGGATAAAGCCGGTGGTTATGTCTTGGGAGTAGGATAAATACGGGTACCAAGATGTATTTGGCATTTGTTAATGGCATTTACACACATCACATTATTTGCACTTTGTGACGACTTTGTAGGATATGTATTATAAGTGTCTTTTTCATTTTATTGAAGATGAGCAACCTGAAGCTTGCAAGAGTTAGGTAACATGCTTAGCATTGTTGTGCAAGTTAAATGAGAAAACCAGCATCCAAGGCCAGATGTGTCTGACACAATGCCTGCTCCTTCCCTGCCCACTGCCCTGAGCCTCCTCAGGCTTCTTAATGGCAAACATTCTGGATGACCGCTGCACCACACGGACTGTGGTCCACATTGTAGTCCACACTCTCCCCCAGTCCACCCAGTGGGCCACGACAGGACATTACAGCTTCCTGCATTGCTGATTCATACTCTATACTAGCTGAAGACTTTCTAGAGGACTGACTGCTGTAGCAATCCAAAATCAGGGGTTCTTCATGTCCTTTTTTGTTTATTTTATTTTATTTTTTCTCTCCCGAGTTGGCTCCCTCATCTGTTTGCTTGTTGTTTGCTCATTTGTGGTTTTTTTCCTTGTTGTTTTGCTTGTTGTCTGCTCATTTTTTTTGTTTTTGCTCATTGTCTGCTCGTTGTCTGCGCATTGTTATGGCTCGTTGTGTTTGCTTGTCTGCTCATTGTTTTTGCTCATTGTCTGCTTGTTGTCTGTTTGTTTCCTTTAGGACTGAACCTGGGACCTCCCTTGTGGGAGGCTGGCACTCAACTGCTTGAGCCACATCCCCTCTCCTCTTCATGTTCTTTACACTGTATTCTTTTCCTACTTTTTACTGTGGATGCCAGATTTTCCTCCTTTCCCTAAAGTTTATCTTTTGCCATATATAAATATATCTAGGGGGAGCACTGGAATGGAGGTGGAAGACAATATATATTTATTTTAGTTTCCTAGGGGTTGCTGTAACAAAGTACCACAAACTAGGTGGCTTCAAACAACAGCAATTGTTACCATTCTAGAGGCTTAGTGCTACATTAAATAAAAGTGCATTTTATATCAATGGGGTTTTAGAGTCCATGAAACAACGTGGTATTTATGTTTTAGGTTTCAATTGTCATGAGTCTGTCTCTAATGCATTCATGGAAAAAATATGTGGGCCATCATGTCATTAAATGATTTTTGAAATCTCATGGAAGCCTGCCAATATTTTTGCAATTTAGCTAAGAAATGCTCTTGCTTTGGGTTAGGGCAAGTTCCAATATCCTAAGGCTGTTTCTGGGTATATACGTTGTTGTTGTTGTTGTTGTTGTTGTTGTTAAGAATCTTGGAATTTGTCTAAAGCAAAAAAAAAAAAGTACATGAAAGTTGAGCAAAATTAAGATGCTTGTATTGTAAAATGTGCTGTCTGGAGAACAAAAAGTCACTTGTACAGAGTCAGTATGGTTTTGGCTTTTATGAAAAACAAAACAAAACAAAACATTTTGTTTTAAAGCCTTGCTATCTATCCAGCATTCACGGACAGGGGACTTCAGAACCCTGGCTGTCGCTCATGGATTTGTTTCTTAATCTGTTTAAATAAATTTCTAACCTTATTGTGGGTGCTACAGGTATATTCATTTACACTATCTTTGTTTTTAGAAAAGCACTGTTATATCATTAAAAAAATTTTAATCTTAAATTGCTTCCCACAGTTTTGAGTTTCATTCAGTTCATATCTGGGCAAAAAGAGCCATCAATATTCTGGCTCGAAGGGCCATGGACTTTGGTTTTGTCACGCTGTCACAGAGAATAACAGCTACCCATAAGATAGACCCGTGCTTTGCCTTTTGTGCCATTCTTTAGGGCTGGTACTGCCATGCAGACTTTCTGTCTGGGCTGACTTCCGTTTCCAGGCCAGGAGGAAAGTGCATTTCCGAGAGGGGTGCAGACACCCCCCGATTTATGAGCACCCGCCGTACGCATCTTCCCCACCTAAAGAGAGGCTCCCCTGTCTGGGATCTGATGCTCTGCTGTCCTGTCAGACATTAACCCCTGCACCTCCAACACTGAAACCAAGAGCCCCAGGGTCCCCTCTCCCTGCCCACCACGTGGGGAGCCTGGGGCCTCCTTCCTTTTTCATTCCCTGACCTGTTGTCACCCGGGGCCAGGCGAACGTAGAGGGCCAGGTGGCATCTGCTCCCAGGTTCGCAATAAGAGATTTGGCATTTCTGATTAGGTCACACCCCTTCTAAAAACCTTTTAATGGTGTGCCAGTGTCCTCAGGGCAGTGTCCAGATTCCTTAAGACAGTTTCCAAAATCCTTCTTATCTGGTTGGGCTTCTGAGTATCTTCCAGGGTCACCTCTCTCCGAGTCCTCTCCTCCCCCTTAACCCTCCTAGTCCTCCCCATCAGTCCTGTTACTCTCCATACATCTTCCTGGTCTTCCCACCAATCCTCCAGGTCCTCTCCATTAATCACCTGGTCCTCTCTATTAATACCCAGGTCCTCCCTATCAATGCTGGTGATCCTCCCATCAGTGCTCCTCATCCTCCCCACTGATCCTCCTGATCCTCCCTATAAATCCTGCTCATCCTCCTCATCAATCCTCTTGGTCCTCCCCATCAGTTCTCCTAGTCCTCTCTATCAATTCTCTGATTCTCCCCTTCAGTCCTTCTGATCCTCCCCATCAATCCTCTTAGTCTTCCCCGTCAGTACTGCTGGTCCTCTCCATAAATCTTGGTCTTCCCACCAATCCTCCTCGCCCTCTCCATCAATCCCCCTGGTTCTCCCTATTAATACCAAGGTCCTCCCTATCGATGCTGGTGATCCTCCCCATCAGTGCTCCTGATCCTCCCCAACAATCCTGATGATCCTCCCCATAAATCTTCCTGGTCCTCCACACCAATCCTCTTGGTCCTTCCCATCAACCCTCCTGGTCCTCCCCATCAATCTTCTTGGTCTGCCCCATCAATCTCCCATTAGTCTTGCCGGTCCTCCCCATCGAGCCTTCTGGTCTTCCCCATTGACCCTCCTGCTCCTCCCCACCAATCTTCTTAGTCCTCCCCATCAATCCTCATGATCCTCCCCATCAATCCTGCTGGTCCTCCCCACAAATCTTCCTGGTCCTCCACACTAATCCTCTCAGCCCTCCCCATCGACCTTCCTGGTCCTCCCCATCAACCTTCCTGGTCGTCCCCACCAACCCTCCTGGTCCTCCCCATCAATCTTCTTGGTCTGCCCCATCAATCTCCCATTAGTCCTGCTGGTCCTCCCCATCGACCCTCCTGGTCCTCCCCATCAATCCTCATGGTCCTCCCCATCAACCCTCCTGGCCCCATCGACCCTCCTGATCCTCCCCATCGATCCTCGTGGTCCTCCCCATAGGCCCTCCTGGCCCCATCGACCCTCCTGATCCTTCCCATCAACCCTCCTGGTCCTCCCCATCGATCCTCCTGCTCTACCGCGCCAATCTTCTTGATCCTCCATCAATCCTCTGGCCACCTGAACTTGGTTCTCTTCCCCAAACTTGACGGCCTTCTTTGTCTTCAGGTCTCTGCAGGAGGACTCTGTGGACTCAGGGAGCTTTCGAGGGAGCGCCTGGAGGCATGCTCACCCGGCCTCATTGTTTCTGGGGGAAGCACTCTGAACACGGGGCTTGCACAGCAGGGCTTGGAGCACAATCCATGGTATGTGTTACACGAAGCGTTTGAGTCTGGCAGCTAGCTCTCTCCTCCTGCAGACCCCGTCTCTAGAGCATTGGGATCTTGCTTGGCACAGGAAGTCACTTGGACTAGACCTGGGAGAAGGCGAATGACCCCTGGCTTGGCTCTAGTCAATAGCACAAGTTCTCGGGGACCTGCTGGCAAGCACGGGGTCAGCTTGCCACCGGCTTTGCAACAGTGGGTGTATGGCATGCCTAGTGTACCTGCAGAAGACACCTGGGCTGGGTGCGGGCTGGTTCTCTGTGGTTAGTAGGTGTGAAATTTGTAGTTGCCACCAGCTGTGACTTTCCACTGTGCGGCCTTGGTGAGTTCCCACCTTCTCTCTCTTTTTCAAATATAGTACTTTTTTTCTGGTTAAGATTTATTTTTTATTTATTTCTCTCCTCTTCCCAACCCCTCCCCCCCCCCCCCCCCCCCCGCCTGCCGGCGTGGTCTGCTCTCTGTGTCCATTCACTGTGTGTTCCTCCGTGACCGCTTGTATTCTTGTCAGTGGCATCCGGAATCTGTGTCTCATTTTGTTGCGTCATCTTGCTGCGTCAGCTCTCCGTGTGGGCGGCGCCATTCCTGGGCAGGCTGTGCTTTTTTCACGCTGGGCGGCTCTCCTTACGGGGCGCAGTCCTCGTGTGTGGGCCTCTCCTACGTGGGGACACCCCCGCATGGCATGGCACTCCTTGCGCACATCAGCACTGCGCATGGACCAGCTCCACACGGGTCAAGGAGGCCTGGGGTTTGAACCATGGACCTCCCGTGTGGTAGACGGACCCTCTATCAGTTGAGCCAAATCTGCTTCCCTTCCACCTTCTTTCTAACCCAGGCAGGGTACCTTTCCTTCCCGCACTTCAGGCGCGTGCTCTGGCCTCAGCTGAGACTCAAGGTTTCTGATGCCATTTAAGCCAATAGTTCTTAGTGATGCTGATCAAAATCCGCCCGAGAGAGACTTTTCTCTGGCCGCAGTGAGAGCAGAAGCCTCTCGGGCCAGCCTGGCACGGTGCACCGGGGCTGGGGCTCTGAGTCCGAGGGGACTGGCCAGCACTCTGGAAGCATCTTCAAGAAGGTGGCAGGAGGAGAACCTCAAGGGCATATTGGTTAAAGCAAAGAAGTGACTCTAAGGCTGTGGGTGTATTTAGGATGGAGAAGGGGCTGCCCCAGCCTCGTTCTCTCTGTAGACTCCGTAAATTGATGGGTGTAAAGAGCCTTACGGCTCTCTCAGCCTCTCTGGGCATGTTGGCTCTGCTTTTTGATCATCTCCTCAGATCAAGTTCATGTATAACTCCCATTTATTGAACTAGTACTGTTAGTTGAGCACTGTTCTCGGTACTTCTTTTTTTAAAGTAATTTTTAATTTATTTTTATTTTTTAATTTTTTCCTTATTTCTCCCCTATCCCCCCCATTGTCTGCTCTCTGTGTCCATTCACTGTGTGTTCTTGTGTGTCTGTTGTATTCTCATTAGGCGGCTCTGGGAACCCATTCTGAGACCTTCTGGAGTGGGAGAGAGGTGATCATTCTCTTGCTCCACCTCAGCTCCCTAGTTTGCTGCATCTCATATTGTCTCTTCTCTGTGTCTCTTTTCTGTTGTGTCATTTTGCTGCTTCACCTCTCCATGTGGGCGGCTCCACTCCTGGGTACTCTGCTCTCCTGCGTGGGGCTGTACTCCTTGCACAGGGGCCACTCCTTGCATGGGGGTACCCCTGTGTGGGGCGACCCTCCTTGCACACGGCAGCCTTCCACGTGGGCCAGCTCGTCACATGGGCCAGGAGGCCCTGGGTATTGAATCCTGGACTTCCTACATGGTAGGTAGAAGCTCTATCCGTTGAGCCATATCTGCTTCCCTCTCAGTACTTCTTATATAAGATCTCATTCAATCCTAACACCCCCTGAGGTAAGTACAAGTTCCCTATTTAATACATGAGGTTTTGAGAGCTGAAGCTATTTTTTTCAGAACCTGAAACTAGTAAAACTCTAGGAGTGAAGATTGGAACTCAACTCCATCTAAATCCACAGCCCATTGTGCCATCTTCTTTCTCCCTGGGGATCATATGGAAATGAAGGGGGTGGAGTTTTGCTTCAAAGATGCTAACTAATAAGGTTCTAAAGGCTTTTGCAGCCCAGAGAGGAGACTAAGAACACGTTTCCAGACTTTTTAAAGATACAGTATCAGAAGTACAATAAAAATGGCTTGATGCGGATTATCAGAGAAAGAAGTCTTTTTCTACTGCCTTCTTTCTCATGTAGCCACCACTCACTTCCTTGCCTTAAACCTTTTAGTGACACCTATTACCCTTGAGATATGGTCCCAGCTTCTTAAAGTGGCTTCCATAATCCTCCAGAGCCCTTCGTTGTCTGAGCACGTTTCGACATAGTAATATCCTGCAGGTTAAAAGGTGGCTGTAGTGCCATTTTAATTAAGCATCTCTCCATCTGACCTGTGTTTGCAGCCAGGGACCCAGTGGCTGCTGCCACTGTGAGAGCACTTGGTTTGAGGGACTCAGGACTTGGGAACACTACTCTTACCTCTATAGAACATATTATTCAGCTCCTTGTTATTCCCTGCAGAATCCTTCCTTGGACTCAGCCTCCTAGAGGTGGGGATCGGTTTAGCAGTTTGGCTTAATGCTCCCCTTTTTTTAGTCCTTCCCACCCTGAGGTCACTCACTCTGCTTCCCCCAATGCACAGCTGCATTTTGCTGCTGGGAAAATATTTATTGAAGGTCTGGCTAAAGCTGGGAGAGTTTGACAAGTTGTAAGGCACAAACATTCTTTATCGGCAGGATGAGGTTAGTTTCTGTTTGGGCCTGGTGTTCGTGAAAGAAGGAAATCGCTTTCATAAGCATCAGATTAAATCCAGGAAGTATCCGCAGGACAATGAAAAGCTGATAGAGGCAGAGCATCCGGATTTTGTCATTGGTTACTACTGCCACCTCCTGGCTGAGCCTGTGAACTACACAGGATGAGCTTCCTGAATAAACTGTATTTAGGGAGATTTTAAAAATCTCACTCGGTCCCCTGGTCACAAGTTCTGTGTGGTGTGAATGGGAAATGAGAAGAATTATTCTTTCAGATAGAGTGTTTCTTGGTATGCTTCATGTGAACAATGATGATAAAACAGACACAAAATGCTTGATAAAACGATAGTCGTGGAATTTTCTCATCTGAGGCAAAAAAAAAAAATAGTGCACTTTATTATACCTTCTGCCTTAGTGTTATACTTGATCAAAGTAAATGTTAAGCTCTTATATGAGTTTCTAAGATTCCCTTTCAACTCTCTAAAGCCGGTTTATAAAATTTTGGGAAATTTACCAGTCATTTTGGAAAATCAGTGCAAAATTATGGTGTCAATGTGAAAATTCCAAGGCAAAAAATTATTGGGCCCAGGGCACATTTTTAAGTTATGCAATGAAACAACCTAATTAGGATTTTGATATCAGTCCTCATTATTATTTCATACTTGTTTACACTTAAGACTTTATCCTTCAGAAATTTAAATTTAAATTAGATAAAGGATTTTTATCATGCCCATATAATACTCATATACTGGCAGAGTTAGAAGCAAGTTTTTTTCAGTTATTTAAATCATATTTTTTAGGGGGAGGAGGTTGTATTTTAGCCTTTAATATTGAATGGGCCAATACCCTTACATGGGCAATTTCAGAAGTATATTTAGGATAATGGCAATAAATCCCCAGAATCCTTTCTTCCTCAGTAACAGAAATCCTGGGTTCCAGCTGGCCACATGGCATTGTGTTAGTCTGGGTCCTCTGAGAAGCAGATGCCATGAAAGGGTTAAACATGTAAGAAATTATTAAGGGAATGTCTGGGAGAAAAGACAGGAAGGGGATCTAAAGGAAGGCTTGGAAGACAATCAGGCTACAATACAAGTCTGAACCCAAATGAAGGAGAAAGGGAGGGAAGGTTGGGTGGGAGCATCTCAGACTACAGTGTGGCTCTATGGAAAGTTCTTCAAGGCTGGGAGGGAGTCCTTATGGTAGGAAATTGTGGCAGTTTGAAGCTTTTGTGGACCCCAGAATATCATGTCCTTAGGGCTAATCCATTCCTGTCCATGTAAATCTATTGGAGGCAGGACCTTTTGATTAAATCACTTCCGTTAAGGGCCTTTGATTAGATTGCATGACCCAGGGTTGGTCTTAATCCTCTTACTGGGGTCCTTTATTAACAGGAATAAAAAGCTGCAGAGAGGAGAGAAATGCCCAGAGGCTGAGAGAAAGGGTCCTGGAGGCTGGAGGCTGGCATCAGCAGAGCACAGAGGCACAGAGAGAGCCCCCCAGAAGCTGAGAGAAAAAGCCAAAGATGGAGCAGTCAGAAGCTGAAGGCAACGGGGCTCAGAGGACAAGGCAGGGACCAGTAGAGCCACCACTGTGCCCTGCCACGGGCCAGAGTCCAGGATCGCTGACAGCTGACCTTCGGGGGGAGAGCTTTGCCCGATGCCTTGATTTGGGCATTTTCCTCAGCCTCAGAACTGTAGGCTTGTAAGTTAATAAGTACCCACTGTAAAAGCCAACCCATTTCTGGTATATTGCTTTGGCAGCAAACAAGAACAGCAACTTTCTAAGATGACCCTCAATGATCCACATCTCCTGGGATCCACTGCCTTGTGGAATCCCTTCCCATTGAGGTTGGGCTGGCTGCAGTAACAAGTTCCTAATGAATAGACTGGCTAAAGTGATGGATGTCATTTCTATGATTAGTTTATAAAAGGCTGTGACTTCCATCTTGCTGAATTCTCTTCCTGTTTTTTTAAAAATTGTCTTTTTTTAAAAAAGATACATAGATTACACAAAATGTTACATTAAAAAATATAAGAGGTTCTCATATACCCCACTCCCCACACCCCCCACTCCTCCCACATCAACAACTTCTATCATCAGTGTGGCACATTCATTGCATTTGATGAATACATTTTGGAGCACTGCAATACTGCATGGATTATAGCTTACACTGTAGTTTTCACTCTCCCCCAGTCCATTCAGTGGTTATGGCAGGATATAAAATGTCCTGCATCTGTCCCTACAATATCATTCAGGACAACTTCAAGTCTCGAAAATGCCTCTATATCACACCTCTTCTTCCCTCTCCCTGCCCTCAGCAACTCCTGTTACCACTGTCTCCACATCAGTGATACAATTTCTTCCATTGCTAGAGTCACAATAATTCTATAGTAGAATACCATAAGTCCACTCTAATCCATATTTTATTCCTCCATCCTGAGGACCCAGGGATGGTGATGTCCACTTCACTTCAAAATCGAGAGGGGACTTAGATCCCACATGACTGATGGATGGAATTCTCCTGCTTGCAATCGTAGGCACTCTCGTTTCCCTGGTGTGGTGGTTGACCATCCTCACTTCCCCGTTAGCCGACCTGGGTAATTTCAACGAACAGGAGAGTAGGAGTTGCAACTCTGCTGAGGCTCAGGGCTCAGCTGGCACATGGACAGTGCAGAGATTCAAGTCTCCTGGGTATACACCAACACCAGCACCAACCACAGGTTCAGTAAAAGTGACAGAAGAGGCATGCATAGAGAGATCACATCTGAGTCCAACTCCACCATCCTCAGGAGCACAAATTCCAAAGTAGGGCCCACTGGCAAGGCACTGAACTTGAGAGACATCTGCCATGACCATAGGACCTGGGAGTCTCCATAGCCTTCAGGAGCACCACTACTTGGGGTTGTATCTACTTTGGCTGTCTCTGGGATCCTGTTGAAACATGCATAATTGAAACCTCTCTGATGACCCCCTGGCTCACTTTGAAGTCTCTTAGCCATATAAACTCATTTGTCTTTACCGTTTCCCCTTTTTATTCAAGGTCTTTTTCAAGTTGCATCACCAGCTGGTGCTTGGTACTAATCTCTTGGCACCAGGGAGGCCCATCCCCAGGAGTCATATCCTATGCTGGGAGGAAGGTAATGCATTTATGTGCTGAGTTTTGCTTAGAGAGTGGCCATATTTGAGCAACGTGGAGGTTCTCAGGAGGTAACTTTTAGGCACCCTGCAGCTGTAGGCATAGTTGAAAT
This sequence comes from Dasypus novemcinctus, assembly GCF_030445035.2. Taxonomy (NCBI): domain Eukaryota; kingdom Metazoa; phylum Chordata; class Mammalia; order Cingulata; family Dasypodidae; genus Dasypus; species Dasypus novemcinctus. The sequence continues at coordinate 38,582,245 of NC_080694.1, read as the reverse complement.
TTCAGGCACACAGGCTCATAAACATAGTCATCAATGTCAAGGGCCATTCATTGGACCATCCTCCTTTGCTGGTTTTTGCTCTTGCTCTTGGGAGATTGTTGCTGTTCCATTGGGGAATGTGACGGAGCTCCCCAGGATGGGAACTTAGCACTCCCTCAGTTGTTGTGTGTAACTCTATCCACTATGACAATACCCAATGATCATCTGAACATATCTGTGTATCTTGCTGGTTTTGACGGAGCAGAGCTGCCACATCGGGGAAGTCTATGTAACAAGCAACTGAGGACAACAGCCAACAGCCAACAGTCAGCAAGCAAATGAAGCCTTCAAGCTCATATTCTGTGAGGAGCCAAATGCTGACAACAACCACTGTGTGAACCTGGAAGGAAATCCTGTTTGTGTTGGATCTTGAGATGAAGTCTTATTTGCAGCTTTGTGAACCATTCTGAAGCAAATGACCCAGCCAAGCTGTGCTTGAATTTCTGACCCACAAAAACCATGAGATAATAAATGTGTCTTTTTTAAACTGCTAAGATTTGGGGTCACTTGTTACACAGCAACAAGTAACTAATACAGTCCTTGAGCCAAAGTTGCCATCAGAGAAGTCTCTTGACTCCTAGGAATGGGACTGCCTTAGTCATTGGTTGAGAGCAGCCTCTGGGGAGATGGCCTCACTACAAACGTGGAGATGGACTTCAGAGTACAACAGCTGGGCCCTATGCTCGCTGCCATTGGAGATCTGAGAGGATATTCTCATGGCTGCTGCAAACACCCAAAAGCAAAGAGTACATTTCCAAGTCTCCTATGAATCTTTTTCTTTTTTTTTTAAGATTTATTATTTATTTATTTCCCCCCACTCGTTAGTTCTCGCTGTCTGCTCTTGCTGTCTGTTCTCTGCCCATTCAGTGTGTGCTCATTTTCTTTTTTTTAGGAGGCACTGGGAATCAAACCCAGGACCTCCCATGGGAGAGGAAGGTGCCAAATCACTTGAGCCACCTTCACTCTCCACTTTGTTGTGTCTTTCATTGTGCTTTCTTGTTGTGTCTCGTCATTGTGTCATCTCATTGCTTTATCTTGTTGCATCAGCTCACTGCACCAACCCATTGCAACAGCTCACAGTCTTGCTCATCTTCTTTAGGAGTCACTGGGGACTCAACCTGGGCCCTCTCATGTGGCAAGCAGGCACCCAACTGCTTGAACCACATCTGCTTCCCTCCTTTGAATCTTGGGTGTGCTTATGATTAAGTTACATACAACTTCCAGGAAGGTTCTTTAAAAAGTGGGGGATTATCCTTTCCTTTCCCTTCTTTGTTAATCTGCCAAAGGAGTGCTTATGCAAAGTACCAGAACTCTATTAAATTTTATAAAGAGTATTTATTTGGGGTAGAAGCTTACAGTCACAAGGCCCTAAAAAACCCAACTCAAGGTACCATAGGAGGTACTTTCTCACCCAAAGTCTGTTGCCACATGTTGAAGCAAGATGGCGGGCCATATCTGTGAGGGTTCAGCCTTCCTCTTCCTCTTAAGGCTCCATGGTCCCAGTTCTTCTGACCTCATTTGTAAACTGACATAAGGCTCATGTTTCTCCACAAGGCTTGTTTCTTTCCAGGCTCAGATGCTCTGCTCTTTTCACAAGGTCAGCTGTAGAATATCAGGCTCATCTCTCTTCCTGGGGCCTCTACTGTGTCTGATGGAGCTTTCTCTCTTTCCTTACATATCTGCTTCTCCATGTATCTACTTCTATGTGAGAGTCTCTGTTTTATCCCCACCAAAGGGGTGGGGACTTAACCCTGCATGCCCTAATGATGTGGTCAAATCAAAGCCCTGATTGTAACATAATGAATCAAAGACATCTCAGCTGAATCTAATACAATCAAAGGTTATCATGCCCAGAGAAACAGACCAGTTTACATGCATAATCAAATATCTTTGGAATTCATAAATAGTATCAAACTGCCACATCTTTCCTGCTCTCTTACTGGCTAGAATGTGATGAGATGGCTGGATCTTGGACAGCTATCTGTGACTATGAGGTGGAAGCCATATGTGGAAGATTATGGGGTCCAAAATAAAAGGAATCAGAGCACTGATGGTCATGGAGCCACCAGGGGCTTCCTAGGGTCATGCTGGGGGTTGAAGCATGTCTGAAGGAGTGTTTAGATCCCAACCCCTGGTCCTGCGGGTGTGAACCTTAGGACCTTTGAAGATGTTATTAGTTAGGGTGTCCCCAAACCGAAGGAGGGTGGGCCTTCATCCAGTATGGCTGAAGACTTTATAAACAAAGGAGATTGGAGACAGAGAGAAGAAACCATGGAGAGGAGCCAGATTCTGGAAATCAGCGGGACCCAGAAGAGAAAGAAGAACATGCCACCACGTGCCTTGCCTTGTGACAGAAAAGCCAAGGAACCCCAAAGATTGCTGGTCAGCCAGAAGCAAGCCTTCTCGCCTCGGAAACCGTGAGCCCATCAATTCCCGTTGTTAAGCCAACCCGTTGTCTGATATTTAACAGCGAGGAAACTGAAACAGTTTACATGTGAAAGAAAAACTGCTAACTTGTGAAAGTCACTGTTATTTTGGATTTTCTGTCACTTGCAACTGACCTTAATCCTAATGGGGGAAAAAAATCCACAAAAAACTACATTTTATTTATAAGGGCTGAAGGTTAGAGGAGTAAGTATTTCCAGAGGGTAGATCAGGGCAAAAAGAAACGTTTATTTAAAGATGTTACTGGGAGCTGATGTTTGTCCCATATGGTGAAGGCATGGCAAACCTCACCTTCCTGTAGCTAGGAGGGGGTCCCTCTTAGGAGGCAGGGACAGGAGAAGGACCACTGAGGATCGTCATGGAGAAGCCTTTGAAAACAGCACCCAACAAAGCAGATAAACTCTCCCCACTGTGTGCCAGGCTAAGAATATTGGCCCAAGGCTAACGGAGTTTGTTGAATGACAGGACCAAGAAACCAGCTTGATTTTAATTGTCCGTAAAATCTGTTGGAAACTGACTTTCTCTGAACGAATTCTTTTTGAAGCTTTTGAAGCTTGAGAACATGATAGATGTGACTCTTTGTCTGGCTTGTCATTTATTTAATCCAGTACTGCTCTTGGGCAGTGGTAGTGATTTCTAGAAGGATATGGTTGGCCTCTCTGATGACTTTCAAATATGAAAATGGACCCATTAAAATTCTTTGTCTATATTATCCATACATTTTATTTTATCTTTTAAAAAGATGTTTTATTTATTTACTTTATTTTTCTTTCTTTATTTCTCTCCACCTCCCCTGGTTCTCTCATCTGTCTGCTCATTGTCTGCTCGCCTTCCCCAGGAGGCACCAGGAACCAAACCCAGGACCTCCCACATTGGATGTGAGTGCCCAACCGCCTGAGCCACATCTGCTCCCCATGGGCTGTGGCATTTGCTGACTTGTGGCCTCTGCTCTTTGTGGCCAGGGTGGCAACTAGCTTGTTGCAGTGGGTGTGACATTTGCTTGTCTTCTTTTAGGAGGCACAGGGACCAGAACCCCGGACCTGAACCTGGTACATTCATTGTGGTAGGTGGGTGCCCAACTGGTTGAGCCACATCTGCTTCCCTTCATACACTTTAGAGTTTACATGTATTTTCAGTGTGTGGCATCTCAGGGTTGGCAAGTTTCATAAATTTACTAACTTTTGCATTGGTTAAGAGGCAATGTTAGGAGAAAGAATAAATGCATGAGCTTAGAGTAACACTAATCTTGTTCTAGCCTTGGTTATGCCACTAAATATCTTGTGTCACCATGGGCAAGTGTTTACTCTGTGAGACTCCATTTCCTCATCTAAAATAAGGGGTTAATAACAGGCCTTACTTCATGAGATTACTGTCAGGATTGCTTAAAAATGCTTGTAGATGATAATGCATGCTGGGCAGGATTAGCTGCTGGACAGTAGCTACTCATATTACTAAGTACACAAACAGTATTAACTACTATTATTATTATTAATATTTAGTCTTGGGTCAGAGTTAATGGTGCAGTTGTGTGCTATCTAATATGGCGTCCATTGGCTACATGTGCTCACTAAGCACTTGAGATGGGACTTGTCCGAATTTAGATGTGAGGCAAGTGGAAAACAGACACTGGATTTTGAAGAACCGCTATGAAAAAAAAGTCATGTTTAATATCTCATTAATAATTTTTATATTGATTGCATGTTGAGATGATATTTGGGATATATTTATAATATAAATAAAATATATTATTGAAATTAATGTTACCTACTTTCTTTTTTTTTTAATGTGGCTACCAGGAAATTTAAAATTATGTATATGTCTTGCATATCAGATTTCTTTTGGACAGCACTGGGCTTGGCAGACAAATGGGATGGGTGGGCAAAGTGAACCAAGTAAACATGGTTTATTTATCAATATCTGGTAGTTATTAGGGGCTCTGACAAAGACTACAACTTCCCAGGGGCTTATGTCAATACCAACACAATACAATTCCACAGATATTTGTTGAGAACCTACTATATACCAGACCCTATATTAGAAACTCATGAAAACACAGTATCTGCCTTCAAGAAGCTGTATCTAGCATGAAAACAAGAGAGAAAAACAGACAATTACATCACAGAGTGATCATGTACTGTAACAAAATGCCATGGGAGTGCACAGTAAGAAAGCTAATCCATTCATGTGGATAAGGAAAAGTTTCCTAGCGAAAACAATGTTTCGACTAAGACTGGTAGGAAAGTATCCAGGGAAGTGGGAGAAGGGTATTCTGGGCAGTGGGAACAGCAGGTGCAGAGTCTGGGAGCTGGAGAGAGCATTGTGCATTCCAGGAACTGCAAGTGGTTCAGTACTGCTGCCCAGTAGAGTGAGGGCTGGGAAAGGCCAGGAGCTGGAGATAGGAGATTGCATAGGGCTTGGTGCAACAGATTGGGGGGCTTGAGGGTGTGGTAGAACTTTAAGCAGGCCAGTGACATGACCAGATTTGTGTTTTAGAGAGCTCTTTCTGCTTACGACTTGGAGGTTCTGGTTCTGGGTAAGATGGATTAAGCATACTCTCCCCTGTTTTTGTTTTTGTTTTTTAACTGAAACCAGTTATAAAACATGGGCAGAATGCACGGAGCAGCTCTTTGAGGACCCTGAGAAGTAAATAGGTAGACCGAGGAGAAGACCAGAATTTGAAGTACTATGGAACCAGCAGTCAGTGTGGTGGTTTGCAGCTGTACCACCCCCAGAGAAACAGGTTCTTAAATGGAATCCATTCCTGTGGGTGTGGACCCATTCTAAGTACGACCTTTTGAGGAGGCTACTTCAGTTAAGGTAGGATCCACCTCCTTCAGGTTGAGCTTAATCCCATTACAGGAGTCCTTTATACATGGAATGAAATTCAGACAAAGAGAGAGAAAGCCATGGAAACAAGCTGAAAGCAATGAAACCTGGAAGAGAAGGGTGAGACCAGAGACCCTTGCCAGGTGCCAAGCCACGTGACAGAGGAGCCAAGGATCACCAGCCTTTCTTCTTGGGGAGGAAAGCATTGCCTTGATGGTGCCTTGATTTGGACATTTCCCCAGCCTCAACCATGAGCAAATAAATTCCCATTGTTTCAGCCAACTCATTCATGGTATTGCTTTAAGCAGCCTAAGAAATCACAACAGATTTTGGTACCAGGAGAGTGGGGTGCTGCTCTTGCAAATACCAAAAAGGTAGAAGCAGCTTTAGGGTGGGTAATGGGTAGAGACTGGAAGAATTGTGAGGTTTTTGGTAGAGTAGGCCTGGATTGCTTTAAGGAGACTGCAGATAGAAATGTGAATGCTAAAAGTACTTCCAATGAGGCTTTTGAAGAAAATGACGAATGTGTTATTGGAAACTGGAGGAAAGGTGATCCTTGTTTTAAAGTGGAAGAGACATTGAGAAAATTGAGTTCTGATGTATGGAAGGCAGAATTAGGTGAGCTTGGATATTTAGCTGAATTCAGTGAGCTTGGATTTTTAACTGAGGAGATTTCCAGGTTAAGTGTGGAAAGTGCAGCCTGGTTTCTTCTTGTGGCTTATAGTAAAATTTGAAAGAAAAGGGATAAGCCAAGAAATGAACTCCTGGGCACAAAGAAAACAGAAATCGATAGTGTGGAAAATTCAGAGCTTCTGGAAACTGAGTTCCCAGAGACTAATGCTCCATGTGAGGGTTTAACTGAATATGGAACCAATTAGCAATATTTACGAATTTCAAAACTTATTTGTAAACATAATGCTTCCTTTTTCAACTGGCAGCACTTTGAAAAGGCAACACAACACAACTTGAATTAAGTTTAATGTAAAATCCACCTAACTTATGTTCCCACATGATAAAATAGTGATAGTTTAAATCAATGACAACAGATACGCTCCGTGAACGAAAGGTTGTGCTGTTTGATGAATCACAGTATGGTGTGGTTAAATACATCTGCTCTTTTTTATATTCCTGGTTTCCAGGATGGGAAAAAAAAATTAATTATACATTTCATGTAAGTAATAGCTTCTTTGCATATCTCTCTTCAAAAAAATAATTTATAGTAGTATGGGTTATCTACACATTTAGTTTTATAATTTTGCCCCCAAACTATAGATCTGTTTCATTTTCATAGCATATCAATTTTGCTGATCATTCATAAAGCTGACAAACTGTTGAAATGGAAAAGATTTTGTTTGTCACAATAGAAGTAGCAATTCCTACAGTAACACTTGTCAGTGGCTTAACCTGAACGTTTGGCCCACGAAGAGCATCAGGTTTCTTTCCTGCACGCAGGCTCACTTCCACACAACCTCTGCACACACAGTTCAAGCACACACTTCAGACGCTGGAGGGCCACAGTGTGCGGCTTCCCATTGCCGCATTTAAGTGGGAAGCAGTGTAGTTACTGATTAACCACTCTATGGACACAACTAGCAAACATCTTAAGGCAACCATTGTAATGAGAGCTTAACTTGCAGGGCAGGTGTACTGTTCTAGATCAAGTCAGCCTGTGCATACCTATGTGCATGTGTATCTCTACATATGCATATGCACAATTTTCTATTTCTTAACCTTCCAAAGCAATGTTTAATTTTTTTTTTGTATTTTTTGCAAATTTCTAAATATTCTACCATTTAAGGCAGATTTTGTATTAAGGAAGGTCAGAAAATAGGCTTATGTTTATCCAAAATCATCTCTAGTGGCAAACCTAAGTTTTTGAGTAAAAAAATAATTTGAAGTATAGCTACTGAATCTCCAATATATATATAAAAGCAATCATTTCTCATTGACAAACACAAGTCTTAAGGGGGAGAAAAAGGACTAGAAAAAGCAGCTTCAAAAACGCAAGGAAGTAAAGTAAATTAAAAAAAAAAAGGAGCTCAGATATTTACTAATATTGAAACTTTTGACAGGTGCGGTTTCATCTTTTTAGAATCTTAGAGCAACTCATTTGGAATTTTGAATCAATAAGCTTCAGTTTATTCACATCTTCGGGCTCCAGCAGAGTTCCCATGCCATGTTGGTCAAATTCACCTATTACTCTTTTGATGTGAGTCAGCTTGTTATGAAGACACTTGTATCCATATATTTCTATGTTTTCAAGTCTGCTTGAACTTCTGATATTCCTGTAAAACTTCTTCATGAACATTCTTTTTTTAAAAAATTTATTTCTCTCCTCCCGCCCCCACCGCAGTTGTCTGCTCTCTGTGTCCATTCGCTGTGTGCTCTTCTGTGACTGCTTCTATCCTTATCAGTGGCACCAGGACTCTGTGTTTCTTTTTGCTGCATCATCTTGTTGTGTCAGCTCTCCATGTGGGTGGCGCCATTCTTGAGCAGGCTGAACTTTCTTTCACGCTGGGCGGCTCTCCTTATGGGGCGCACTCCTTACGCGTGGGGCTCCCCTATGCGGGGGACACCCTTGCATGGCATGACACTCCTTGCGTGCATCAGCACTGTGCACAGGCCAGCTCCACACGGGTCAAGGAGGCCCTGGGTTTGAACCATGGACCTCCCATGTGGTAGGTGGATGCCTTATCCATTGGGCAAATTCCGCTTCCCTTCATGGACATTCTGATACTCTTCTGAGCCCAAAGAAAGGTGCTTTCTTTTTGTATCCAGTTTGATAAATCTTCTGGCTATGGTGTCTACCCTGGCATGTATACTCCTCACACTTGGCATTGAAGTCCTCCTTGAAATTCTGGCATCCCTCGTAGGAGCCAACAGCAATATATGTGATCAAATCAGCTGGGGGTTCAGCTGTTGAAGGAGGCTCTGCGGAGGCTCTGCGGAGGCAGCACAGCTGCATTGGAATTCAGACCGGTTATTTACCTTGGCAATTTCCTCTTCTCTTTTAAGGTCTCCCCCTTTTCTTCAACGGTCTCAAGGTTATGCTTTTTTATTTGGTCCTTTCCTTTGTGTTTTTTTTTAGATTTCTTCTTGGACTTTTTGTGAGATACTGAATGGTTTTCTTCCCTAGGTTCTGGACCCTTTAGGAGAACCGAGCCAGCGGCTAAGGTTTCCAGAGAAGTCCTAGAGATGTGTTTGTCTTGCTGTCCTTAACAGATATTACCGTTTGGACAGAAGCTCTCAACAAGTAGGTCTCGAGTTCCCCGGCCTTCTGGAGGGCTGGGGGAACTGGAGTTAGCATTTGCAGTCTGAGGAGAATTCGAGTGCATCGAAGGCAGCGGTGGGAGGGTGGGCATGGCAGCAGCTGCAGGAGGAGACCTGCAGCAGACTTCTCACTGGTGGGATTCAAATGACCATTTAATGTCGGTGGTATCCGTTGTCAGGTGAGATATTCAAGCTTTTTTATTCATTGAAGGAGCAATGAAAACTGAATCCAAATCCAAAAACCGTTTCTGAAAAGGAGGAGATGCAGCGTCTCTACAAGAACATTGGGGAGATTCTGAACGGCTGGTGCCAGCAGTATTCTGAGATGGATTTAGTTTTCTAGAGAGCACAGACGCCAGTGACCGTCTGTCTGTATCGCTCTATCCAGGCCAGTCTCTTTGAAGCTCTTTAAAAACATAATCCTTTAAGGCATATGAGAGGACCTTAGGATTCCGATTGGCTACCTGTTGCAGAATTGCTCCGAGGGCGTTCCTGTCTTTTTGATTGATGCCATCTTTCTGCAATCGAGCAAGCAGCTCAGTTTTCTTGCTTCAGTGACAGGAGGTGAATCACTCTGTCCCTAAGAAGCAGTTGGTACATCAGACAGCCGAGAAGCACTACTGCTGCTGTGTGTCTTTCTGAGTCGCATTTTGCAGGGCTCATGGGAGTTGGCGTTTTCCTCTCAGGCACTGCATCTGGAACAGCTTGTAGTGCTTTCCGAATCTGCACTCTTTTGCCTGCATTTGTTCTGCGGGGTTTGATAACATTTGTGCTCCGGTTGCAGGATTCCTCCTCCGCCTGGCCATTCTCTCTGGTGTCATCTGATCCGAGCTGCTTGTTACCCACCCTGTAATCTTATCTCGTCTAAATCCCAGGCAATTGAGCCGGGAGACTCAGAGCTGGAAAATGTTTGCTGGAGGCAGTCAAAGTTGCCCACATTTGACACAGGGAAGTTAAAGTTGTGCACTTCATGGGGGGCAGGGGATAATTTTGGGGGATTTTGACAAGCCCTTAGAGCCCTTGGAAATGAATTGAAGGCTGAAAAGGAATTAAAATCTCGTGGCTTTGGTAGGTCTAGGGCGCCCAGCTCACCGTCTCAGTGACCTTCACATGCAGAGCGGTGACCTTCACAGGCAGTGTGGTGACCTTCACAGGCAGTGCGGTGGTGAGGTTGTCAGCCCCTGCCACCTGCACGACAGGCTGTAACGGTGCTCCTCCCCCAGCCCCACCGGGCGCCGCCTCCCCTGCAGCTGCGGCTGCCCGGACGTATGCAGCCGCCATCGCTACAGCCACCCCCCTTGCTGACTTACTGTCACATTCCTGTAACAGATTTGGATGAAACTTTGTATCACATTATTTAGCATGCAAAGAACCAGGAGAATCTCAACTTGCCCCAGAAAAGAATCAACTGGTGCTAGGGCCAGGATGTCACTGATGTTGGGACGATCTAACAATGACTTGAAAGCAGTGAATATAAAAAATGCCCCAAGTACACGTTATTGAAAAGATAAAAAGTCTCAGTACATAAATAGAAGATACCAAATGGTAAGAACTGAATGGAAATTTTAGAGCTGAAAAATGCAACAATCATAATTAAAAAGAAAAAAACACTTAGATGGGTTCAATAGCAGACTGGAGATTCAGAAGAAAGAGCCAGTGAAATTGGCTTAACCATGAGAATTTATTGGCTCGCAGTTTTAGAGACTGGAAGGCTTGCATCCTCCCGGGGTGGGTATCTTCTGGCCGGCCGGCAATCTTTGGGGTTCCTCGGCTTCTCCATGGCTTGGCAATGCACATGGTGACGCCTGCTCCTTTCCCTTCCAGGGTCCATTGACCTGGAGCAGCTTTTGGCTGCTCCTCTTGGCTCATCTCTCCGTGTTCTTCTCTATAAAGCCACAGTAATAGGATTAAGATCCATCCTGAATCAGTCATGCCACACCTTAACTGAGGGGTCTTCCTCAAAAGGAATATTTATGAATGGGTTCATTCCCATAGGTCCAGAGGTTGAGGTCTGAACATGCCTTCTGTGGGGGGCATTATTCAATCCCCAGGACTTGTGCTTACTTGAATGTATAATACATGAAGATTTTTTTTAAAAGTTCAGTCATTCTTGGACCACTTTGCTTTTGCAGATGGGAAAGGGGCTGGGGCTTTATGACGTTGGAAGGGATGTGAAGACAGAAACATCTTGGGGGCTGCTTCATAAGGTGGGACATTGTTCCCAGGCTAAGTTCAAAAAGTAAAGTTTTTACTTTTTATCATTTCTCCGTGGAATAATCAGGATTAGAGGAAGTGGTTCATCTTAATCAAACCAAGGAAAAGCAAACTGATAGAGCAGAAGGCTGAGTTCATTTAATTGCTGGGGAAAAGGTAGCTGCCCAAGGGTTGCAAAGCTCAAAGTGGTTGGACGCTAGGGCCCAAGAGATATTTGAAACCATTTAGTCCAGGAAGCTGAGACCCAGAGATGTGAAAACATGTACCCAAAGTCAGGCAGCATGTCCCTGGCAGGGTTAGCCCTCAAAGCCTGAGTCCACCCCCCATTATATATAAGGACTCTAGGGTTCAAGGGCCCCTTCTTCTTAGAAGAATCTGTATGAGAAACCAAGTCATAACTGGAGTACCTTAACGATTATGAAATTAGAACAAGACTTTAATTCCACGAGCCAAGCAGAGGGGACATCTCCCATGAGCCCGTCTATCAGAGATACAAATTCTGACTCATCTGTTTTCTTTTTCTGACACTCCATGAAGGAAGACCACTGGGTTTCACCAAGGCCATAAAATGCTTAATTAGGATGTGTGATTCTTTTTTTTTTTTTTTAAATGAGAGAAGTTGTGAATTTTTCAGAAAAATCATACATAAAACACAACATTCCCATATACCACCATATTATTAACACTTTGCATTAATGTGGCACATTTGTTATAATTCATGAAAGAACATTTTAATTGTACTATATAATCCATCATTTGTAATAGGGTGCACTGTTTTGTACAGTCCTATTTTTCATTTTAATTTTATTTTTTTTAAAGATTTATTTTATTTATTTCTCCCCCTCCTCCCATCCCCCCGTTGTCTACTCCGTTTGCTCTGTGTTCTTCTGTGTCTGCTTGTATTCTCTGGGAACTCATCCTGGACCTTTTGGAGTGGGAGAGAGGTGATTACTCTCTTGTACCACCTCAGCTCCCTGTTCTGCTACATCTTCTTATTTCGCCCCCTCCGTCCCTCTTGTTGAGTCATCTGTCACACCAGTTCTCCACATCGGCCGGCATTCCTGAGTGGGGTGGCACTCCCGTGTGGGCTGGCACTCTGCGTGGGCCAGCTCGCCCTCACCAGGAGGCCCTGGACATTGAACTTGGACCTCCCATATGGTAGACGGGAGCCCAATTGATTGAGCCACATCTGTTTCCCAGTCCTATTTTTTGAACGTTTTTATTCTAGCAACATATATACTACCTAAAATTTCCCTTGTTCATCACATTAGGATATGTGATTCTTGAGTTAAATGCTAAACCCAGCACACACTTTCCTTATCTGGATTGGATTTAGGTATGTCCCAAATTATTTAGTATAAACCCTTGAGGAAAATGCTGGGAGATTTTTTTTTTCTTTCTGTTCTACTTTTTGCCTGGGAAGTTTTTAAATCCTCATTTGGTGCATCTGTATTCTAGCTGATAGGTGTGCCAGTTTTCAGGTAATCTTTACTGGCCCAACTTGGGAGTGGGGAAATTGCTTTAAAACAAAGGGGTGCATGTGAACGTTGTTCTAAATAAAAGGAAAACTAAAGCTGTGCTCGCTGCCTCCTGATGGAAGGCTGTAAAGCCAGGCATCCCGCCAACCACTGGGGTGCTAGTTCACCCACTGGGTGTCACCTGTCTTTCAGAACTGGGTTTGCTGACCATCAAAAAGCAACGGATTTGTATTCCATTTGTCCTGAACCAAAACAAGCAGCTGTGTATGGACTGCTAGTTTTTCGTTTGAAACGAGGCATTTCAGTGTGTTTTCCCCGGTCATACGGCTTGTCCTCCGGCCCCTTCCCTGACAGCGGCTCCAGCAGACTTGCTAGATGGTTCTGCCCTGCCACAGCACCTGCCTGGCTCCTCTCTGACCTGTGAAGGGATGGAGTTGAAGGCAGGACTAGAGCTATTGTCCAGCCCTGGCGACACAGCGAGCCGAGTGCGTCCTTAGCCCCAGGGGCCTGCTGTGCACGTGGCTTTTCTTTTTAGCCCAATAAACTGGATTACACCCCAGAGTTTTAGTTGTCCCTCCCCTCTCCTCTTTTCTCTCTCCTTTCCCTTTCTCCTCTCTCAGCCTGGAGCTCCCCACATGTGTCATTCTCCCCCCGCACCCCTGGCCCAGGTGTCTGAAATCCATCAGTTTTAATCCCTGTCAGATGGATTTATTCCTTTTTTTAGACAATGAACATCAGAAATGAGACTGTGGGGTATGGTTTTTTAATTTTTCTTGGGTTTTCGAGAATGTCATGTCCACTTTCTAGTTCACTTCTTCACTTAACGTTTCTCTCTCTCTTTTTTTTTTTCAGGCACCGGGGCTGGGGATTGAACCTGGGACCTCATTAGGTGGGAAGCTGGTGCTCAACCCCTGAACTACATCAGGACCTCGTATGTGGGAAACTGGCACTCAACCACTGAGCCACATCGACTTCCCTGAGTTGGTTTTTATTTTCATTTGTTTTTTTGTTTTTAGGAGGCATCAGGAACTGAACCCAGGACTTCCCATGTGGGAAGCAGGTGCTCAACTGACTGCTTGAGCCACATCTGTTCCCCCATTTACCTCTTTTTTTTTTAAAGATTTATTTATTTATTTGTTTCTCTCCCCTTCCCCCCTACCCTGATTGTCTGTTTGCTGCGTCTTCTTTGTCCGCTTCTGTTGTTGTCAGTGGCATGGGAATCTGTGTTTCTTTTTTGTTGCGTCATCTTGTTGTGTCAACTCTCCGTGTGTGCGGCGCCATTCCTGGGCAGGCTGCACTTTCTTTCGCGCTGGGTGGCTCTCCTTACGGGGCGCACTCCTTGCGTGTGGGACTCCCCTACGTGGGGGACACCCCTGCGTGGCAGGGCACTCCTTGTGCGCATCAGCACTGCACATGGGCCAGCTCCACACGGGTCAAGGAGGCCCAGGGTTTGAACCGCGGACCTCCCAAGTGGTAGACAGACGCCCTAAGCACTGGGCCAAGTCCACCGCCCCCATTTACCTCTTGAATTCAAACGGTCGGGAGGTAGAGCACTGCAGGCCAGCATGCCTTATTTTATGATGAAATTACACAGCCAGGCTTTAATGCTGTTTGGGCAGAAAAACTTCTGTACCTTTGTGGTGCTCACCTGTTACTTTCTTCTTCCTCTCAGCTCCTCTTTTTGTTTTTCCCTTTCTCCTTCTTCCTGCCACCATCCTGTCAGCCTCCTTTTTATCTTTCTTTCCCTTTCTCCGATTACCCTTTCAAGTTTTCTTAAATTTATATTTCATAAGAGGATTTGTTGTAGAAGGTTTTGCATCCTAATTGAATCTGACTGACTTTTATTTTCCTCTCCCAAATCAGGGTTTTGTTCACAGCATTGTGTCCAGTCTCTGTGTTGGTTTTGGCACCATCAACATCCAGTGTACACATGGTTCTTGCTAACCATCGCCAGGTATAGCTGATGTTCAAATGAGTTCCAATAAAAAGAATTAAAAAAAAAAATTGACAACAGATAATAATAACTACCATTATCAAGCATTTACTTACTGCTGTGATGGAGACCACACAGTGGGTTGACTCAAGCAATGAGTATGTGTTAGCTTGCAATTTTGAGGCCAGAAGTCCAAAATCAAGATGGCAGGAAGACGATGCTCTGTCCCCAAAGTCTGTGGCATACTGGTGCTACTTGTTTGCGATTCTTAAGGTTTCTTTCTTTTTTTAAAAAAAAGATTTATTTATTTATTTATTTCTCTCCCCTTCCCCCCCCACCCCGGTCGTCTGTTCTCTGTGTCTATTTGCTGCATCTTCTTTGTCCTCTTCTGTTGTTGTCAGTGGCACGGGAATCTGTGTTTCTTTTTGTTGCATCATCTTGTGTCAGCATTCTGTGTGTGCAGCACCATTCCTGGGCAGGCAGCACTTTTTTTCGCACTGGGCGGCTCTCCTTATGGGACGCGCTCCTTGAATGTGGGGCTCCTCTACGCGGGGGACACCCCTGCGTGGCAGGGCACTCCTTGCGTGCATCAGCACTGCGCATGGGCCAGCTCCACACAGGTCAAGGAGGCCCGGGGTTTGAACCGCAGACCTCCCATGTGTTAGACGGAAGCCCTAACCACTGGGCCAAGTCTACCGCCTTCTTAAAGTTTCTGTGGAGGGGGGGGAAGGAGGGGAGAGAAATAAATAAAAAATAAATCTTAAAATAAATAGTAGTTCTCTGTTTAAAAAAATAAAATGAAATAAAATAAAATAACATCTTCAAGAGGCCCTATTTAGAAGGGGTTCACAGTCACAGGAATGCAGGTTGGAAACATGTCGAAATTGGGGTACCTAATTCAATCCACCACAAGTGTTTTACAGGCTGTATTTCTTTATCAGCAGATTTACAGACCATCTCTTAGGGTTGACTAGTTTTGACTAGTTTGCATCCAGAGTATGGTCTTCCACGCCATCTATGACCTGTTCTCTCTCTATACCTCTGTAAACCTCTGTATATCTGTGTGACCGACCAATCCCCCCAGCAGCTGAGCTTCAGGTGGCTGCCTCAGTGGTCCACGCCTTCTCCCCCCATTGCACGCCTGTGCTTCTGGAGGGCTTGGCAGGCCCTCGGGGATTGGGGCCTGGGCCCTCGCTCGGCCAAGCCCAAGCTTGCTGCTTTAAGTGGATTTGGAACTCTTGGTTGGCTTGTGTGCAAGTCTGGTGAGCTGCTTTAGAGAGACTCGTGTTCTTGTTTTCAACAAAGAGTGGGGCAGAACGGAGGCACTGACTAAAAATTAGAAATGTTTAAAAGACATTTAATCTTCTGGAGGCACAAACATGACAGAAAGAACTGCGTGTAAAGTAATCTGGGTTCATTGTCTACACGATACAATTTGGGGTTCTGTGTGCCCCTTCAGAAGAGCAAACAGCTTGCAAATTGCCTGGCACTACTCAGAGAGGCGAATAGCGTGACAGCAGATGTCCGAGGAGGTGGATGGCTGAGCTGCGAAAGAACCACCAAGAAACTGACTGCAATGGGAGATTCAAAGGGAAAAAAATAAGAAAGAAAAGAAGAAAACCTGGTATTATGCATTGAATTGTGTCCTCCTCGCAAAAGTCTCAACCCCCAGTGAATGCTGAGCCGGTTTGGAAAGATGATCTTTGAAGGTACTGATCTTGATCTTGATCTTGAAGGTACTGATGAAGAGGAGGTCAAAGTCGATTAGGACACGTCCTAATCCAACATGATTGGAGCCGTTATAGGAAGAGGAAATTGGGCACAGGAGGCAGAGAGAGATGGAGGTTAGAATGCCACGGGTTGTGGGAAATCAGGGGAGAGTTGTGGAGCAGATTCTTTCCTGCACACTTGAGCAGGAGCAACTTCCAGAACTGCTAGACAACGCTTTCCTGACGGTGTAAGTCACCAGGCTGCCGCGCCCCACGACGGCAGCTCTAGAAACTAAGACAAGGCACGTGGATGCCACCTTGGGCCATCTCTGCCTGGTTTGACAACCAACCTTCAGGAATAGAAGAGCTGATAAAAACAAACTAAACGTTGACAAAAAGACAGCACAATTCGTCAGAGCTTCTCTGTGCAGTGTTTGGGCGTCATTTCTTAATCAACGACCCAAACCAAACCAAACCCACCAATCAGCCAAACAAATAGACAAGCCCAACCCCCAAAGACTGTTACCCTTGACTCTACCAGCTTAAACAAATCTGTTACAACGGACTAGACACAATCCAACAAGATCTATGATTTGCTGTTACTTGGTAGTACTGGGCTTGAGTATTTTAACTTAAAAAAAGAGCTTTATTTCATACTTTTGAAAGGCTGGGAAGGTCTCAGCTCTCCTCAGTGTTCCCCAGTTGGTGCTGGTAGACGTGTGGGTACCAGGATGCCCTGTGTTCACCCTAAGTCTTTAGTCGCTATTATCCGTGTCAAACTGGAAGTGTCCTGGAGGCGGACGCCATGTGCTTCTTGCTTACCGGGTAGTCCCCGTTTCCTTCGCAGGGCTTGTGGGTAAGGCTTAATGGACTCTGCCTAAAAAACATGTGACTTTGTGCACTCTGCAAGGGAAAGGTCTTTTCAGGCTCACAGACATTCTCTTGGTTTCCAAACTTTATCGAAAATGTGGTTCTGCTAAGTATAGCCCTTCTGAAGTTACTCTGTTAGGATATTAACTTCAATCATGGTAAGTGGAAAACGTATTTAACCTCCTTGTGCTTCATTTTTAAAAAATCTTTAAAATGGGGATGGCATTGATTGTATCCTAGGGAGGTCGTGAATTTTAATGACCTAATTTATGAGAAAATATACCTACCACCGTGTCCTTGAGAGTAAGCTCATGAGAAGCATTTATGGACTGAAGAGACCGCTTCAGGTATATCAGGATTAAGGTGCTCAAGTTCATTGTTTCTCAGTGAAGTATGACTTTTCTCCACTTTTTTGCTCTTTTTGAAGTATTTGGACAAATTAGTTTGCTTGTCTTGCACCCAAAGCCTTTTGTTCCTTCCTTTCTTTCCCCCGAAAAAGAGAGAGTAAGAGAAGAGGGGGAAGAGCGAGTGAGACTTATTCAGTATTTTTAAAAAAGATTTATTTATTTTTATTTCTCTCCCCTTCCTCCACCCCAGTTGTCTGTTCTCTGTGTCCACTTGCTGCGTGCTCTTCTCTGTCCACTTCTGTTGTTGTCAGTGGCACGGGAATCTGTGTTTCTTTTGCTGCGTCACCTTGCTGCGTCACATTGTTGTGTCAGCTCTCCATGTGTGCAGCACCATTCCTGGGCAGCCTGCACTTTCTTTAGCGCTGGGCGGCTCTCCTTACAGGGCACACGCCTTGCACATGGGGCTCCCCTACGTGGGGGACACCCCTGCGTGGCAGGGCACTCCTTGAGCGCATCAGCACTGCGCATGGGCCAGCTGCACACGGGTCAAGGAGGCCCGGGGTTTGAACCATGGACCTCCGATGTGGTAGGCGAGCGCCCTAACCACTGCGCCAAGTCCGCTTCCCACATATTCAGTATTATGAAGCATAAGAAGACAAGACCATTGTTCTCTGTATTTCGCCGATAAGATATATTTTCCTGTCCCATTAAGAGAGTTTGAATCTGTTCCCAGCTTCAGTTAAAAGGACTGTTACTCAAGCAAAGAGCAAAGTATTTTGAGAAACATTTAAAGAATGCCTATGAACAAGTTTTTATGATAGTATCCATGTCTGCCAAAATTTCAGCATCAAAGAAATCTAAGTAGACTTATACATATTGAACGCTTTGTTAAACTGTTAGATTATTGGGAAGTGCACATCAGTATTGAACATTCATGGAGCCATTTTGTTTTCCTTGCTCATAAGGAAAATAAACTCAGAAATAACTCCTTTTTATTTTTAAAGATAATTTAAAAATTATAATAATTTTAAAAATCCTTTAAAAGTCAATTTAAAATTCACATTTTCTCTTTGCCTAAACTTAACATTGTTCGAATGTTCTATATAAATATCATGGACTTAATTTTATTGTGGTGCAAATAGAAACATATTGTGTTTCCTTTTAATGCATACAAAAGGGAGCCTGAAGCATATTGTGCTTTTCCTTTTAAATTTAACATATCTAAGCACTTTCTTTATCAACTCAAATGGCTTTACTTCACTATTTTTCTTTTGGTAACATATAAAAGCAAGAACTTTGTACCCTTCAAGAAATAACCTCCAGTTCCTCTTACCCCTAGCCCCTGGTAACCTCTAATCTACTTTGTTTGTATAGATTTTCTCACTTCACAGGTTTCATGTAAGTGGGATCATAAATATTTGTCATTGTGTATCTGGCTTCTCGCACTTAGTACAATGCTTTCAAAGTTTATCCGTGTATCAGAACTTAGTTCTTTGTATGGCTGAATTATATTCCACTGTATGTATGTACTATATATACCACATTTTGTTTATCCATTCACCTGCTTATGAATACTGGGATTGTTTCCACCTTTGGCTATTATAAATAATACTGATATGAACATTTGTGTATAAGTATTTGTTTGAGCATCTTTTTCAGTTCTTTTGGGTATATACTAAGAAGTGAGGTTGCGGGGGCATATGGTAATCCAATAATTCTACGTTTAACATTTCGAGGAACCGCCAAACTGTCTTCTACTGTGGCTGCACCATTTATTAATACATTCCCACCAGCAATGTATAATCCACATACCACTTGTTATTTTGCTTTTTTTTTTTTTAATAATAGAATCTTAGTGGGTGTGACGTGCTATCCCATTGTGGCTTTGATTTGCCTTTCATTAATGACTGATGATGTTGGTCATCTTTTCATATGCTTTTTGTCCTTTTATACATCTCCTGGGCTTGTTTTAATGTAAGCATTTAAAGCTGACTTGAAGGAAGAAGGGAAGAGAAGATGGAATATTGGGTCAGTGCTACTGAGCTTGACATGTTGCATATACCATACAATGATCTATTAGACAGAAACTGCCATACCATTTACAGATGAGGGAGCTGAGGCACAGAAGAGTTAAGTAGGAACCCATGGGGTTGAAAGTCAACAATCTGTGTTGTATTGACTCTCCTGGATCAAGTTTAGATGACCTTAGGCAAAAAGGGGAAAAAATGAGGAATGGGTTAGATGTGGAGAGCTTGAGGACTGCAGGATTGCTGGTTCCCAAAAGTAAAAAAAAAAAAAATATGGGTCTTCCTTTCTTAGAGATTTTTAAGGACTCTCTAAAGACAGAACCTTTAAAATTTCTCTCCTTTTAAAGGAGAATTACTCAGTTCTTCTCTTAGCTGGAGAATACTGTGATGGTTAAATTCATGTGTCAACTTGGCCAGGTTATGGTGTCCAACTGTTTGGTCAAGAAATGACTGGCCTGATGGTTACCATGAGGGTATTTCACAGATGGATTTAAATCATTGGTAATTTGATCAGAATCATTGGTCATTTGATTGCATCTACAGTCAACAAAGGAGATTGCCCTTGGCAATGAGGAGGGTCTCCTCATCCAACCATTTGGAGGACTTAAAGAGATAATAGGATTT
The DNA here is from genome assembly GCF_030445035.2 of Dasypus novemcinctus. NCBI lineage: Eukaryota > Metazoa > Chordata > Mammalia > Cingulata > Dasypodidae > Dasypus > Dasypus novemcinctus. The sequence continues at coordinate 38,562,463 of NC_080694.1, read as the reverse complement.
CAGGAGTCAGGAGAAAGAATTCCTCTATTTGAGCCAGTCACCTTCTCTTGGAGAATTCAGCTTCCTCTTCATCAAGTGTCCAACTTGCAGCTTGCCCTAAAGAATTGAGCTTTACCAATCCCTACAATGGCATGAACCATTTCCTATAATCTCTGTTCTTCACACACGCACACACACACTACACACACACAGAATGTCCTGACGGATTTGCTTCTCTGGAAAACCCTGACTAATACATATCCATTGACTGAAAGGATCTCTAAAGGGCTCCTCTGGCTACAATAGCCCCATCATTACCTGTCTTCTGGAAAGTTCTTTAAGGACCATGTGGACAAAGACGAGGAAGGGACAGATATAAGAGCTTGTAGCAATGGGAAGCTAGAGGAAGGTTATCTGAGCAGAGGACCACTGGAGGAGGGGTGTGCTGAAAGGAAGCAGGTGGCTTCTACATGAAGAAAAAGATAGGTGGGCTTCACAGGAAGAGTTCACCCCCATAGAGATACGTCACTTCCTTTTCAGTTTTTGTCCTCCTTAGGAAGCCTTAGCAAGATATCATGACATGATTTTAAATAATTTTTGTTAATCTCTGTGCTAGACATTGCATGGTAATTGTTCTTCTTGTATTTATTTCCATATGTTGTGAAGACACGGATTCATGTCCAAGAATCCTAATTGAAGTGCAAGTCCACACTCCTTTCTACCATGGCAATGTGGCTCTCTAGCGTTGGATTCACATTCACATGGGTTCTAACTTTGAGTCTAAGTTTCCTAACATGAATACCAGGAATTATACTCCCTGCTTCACGAGATTGCTAGGAGGCTTAGCACAATGACCTCTGTGAACATGTTGGCTACATCATAGGCACACGATCGATGTTATTCTTCTTCATTAAACCATTCATTCAACAAATATTTTAAGCTAAGTGATGGAGCTAAGTGCTGACGCAGGGGCGACCCAGTTTCTCTCTCAGGTTGCTGATGTCCTCATAAGGAAGAAAGGACGTAAACAAGCCATTACAGTAGAGTGTGGAGAGCATCATGTAATGGTTAAGAAAGCTTTGGGGGCCCTAAAGAGGTGTTCTGAACCCAGCCGTCAGATCAAGAAGGACAGTTTTGGAGAAAGTGATATTCCAAAATTCTAACCAGGAAGAGTGTTAAATGAGAAAGTAGTAGTTTTTTGGATAAGGAAAATACTGTCATGGAGTCAGGGAGTTCATGACTTTTTGTTGTTATAATGGAACAAACTCCATTCCTGTTAGATAAGAAAAATGACAGGGGATAAGAAAGAATAGAGAGAAGCAAATGTGTTTGTTTCGCTTAGAAGTTTTGCTTCTAGAATAACTTTGAGCTAGGTTTCCTCCCTATTACTTCAATTTTATTTTTAAAAAAGATTTTTATTTTATTATTTATTTTTATTTATTTTTCTCCCCTTCCCCACCCCCACCCAGTTGTCTGCTCTCTGAGTCCGTTCTCTGTGTGTTCTGTGTCCGCTTGCATTCTTGTCAGTGGCACCAGGAATCTGTGTCTCTTTTTTGTTGCATCGTCTTGCTGCCTCAGCTCTCCATATGTGCAGCCCCACTCCTGGGCAGGCTGCACTTTTTTCATGCTGGGCAGCTCTCCTTACAGGGCACACTCCTTGTGCGTGGGGCTTCCCTACATGGGGGGCACCTCTGCGTGGCATGGCACTCCTTGCACACATCAGCACTGCATGTGGGCCAGCTCACCACACAGGTCAGGAGGCCCTGGACTCTGGACCTCCCATGTGGTAGGTGGACGCTCTATCAGTTGAGCCAAATCCGCTTCCCTCTCCCTAGTAATTTTAGAGGGGTGCTTGGTGGTGGTGAAGAGGCACTTGGGTAGGGTGGGTGGTGATGAGATCAGGGAATCGGCAGGCAGGGAACGATGTCTTCTTGGAGCAGAATATATCTGTTAATTAGGCTCTCTTTCTTCAACATATGTGATGCGGTGGGAGCAGATTCTAAAACTCGGCCAGGGCTACCAGGTAAAGCTGTGTAGGTTGCAGACTGCACTGGGACCTCCTAACTAAGGGGAAGGTGGAGCAGGAATCTACCATGTGTACAGCTTGCCAGGCCACGTGCCTGGGCATAGGCCCGTGTCTGCCCAGAAGAAGGTACTACTTTCCTTTGCACAAAGGTGCCATCTGCTTACCAAATCACAGACCACTGGTCCTGGGTCCATCCAGAGGAGGTTCTTTTTTTAATTCACAAAATGTGCCATCTACACTACTGTAGGTCTAAACGTGGTGCTTGGATCTGGCCCCATGACATGGCAGTATTTCTTTGAAACCAAACCTGTTGCACAATTGGAAGGCTGCCCCAGGAGCCCACCTTACACAGCCAGAGACTGCTTCCATACCCGCTCTAATTCCCATTTAAATATCTACGTTACTGCTTCCCAGTTTCCTTGCTAATCTGCATGTCTGTTGCACAGCTTTTGGCTCATGCACCTGAAATCGAGACCATTTGTGGTTTTTGTGGAGTCTAGTGAGGCAGCCACACAATAAAACCACAAATGTTTATCAAATAAATGTTAGCTCTAAATATTATCTGTCCTGGTAGGACAATGTTCTCTGAAGATTACATTCTTGTCATACATTTCAGTGTCTAATATTTTGTAAAAGACCATGAGTTTGGAGTTTCTTCTTCTCTGGACTCTACCAAAAGATGTGATTTGGGAATGATGAGTTAAAATTCATGGACAGATATCTGTACATCAATGTTCAGAGCAGCATTATTTATAATTGCCCAAAGATGGAAGCAACGCAAGGGTTCATCAACAGATCAATGGACAAAAAAAAAATGTGGTGTATATATACAATGGACTATTATTTAGCCATAAGAAAGACTGAAGTTCTGATGCATGACACAACCTGGATGAATCTTGAAGACAGCATGTTAAATGAAAGAAACCAGACACAAAAAACAAATATTGTATGGCCTCACTTATATGAATTACTTGGAAGAAGGAAATTCATAGAAACAGAAAGTAGATTACAGGTCACCAGGAGCTAGAGGTAGGAATGAAGAATGGCGAATTATTATTTAATGGGTACAGAGTTTCTGTTCGAGGTGATGGAAAAGTTTTGGAAATGGATGGTAGTGAAAGTAGCACAGCATTGGGAATGTATCTAACATCATTGCATTGTATGCTGGAAAGTGGTTGCAATGGGAAATTTTGAGTTTATGTATGCTATTATAATAAAAAGTGTTTTTTTTTAAAGTATATGCTAGTGGGGCTGGGGTGAGGTGGGCTTCAGCCTAGAATATAAACTGATAATTGGCTCTAATGCTTTTCGTCCAGGAGGGCAGTGAGGGGGGCTTTATTCACAACAGGAACAACATCTCCTGTTCATCTCAGAGCAGGACAATCGGTGTGGGATGGAGCCAGGTGTCAGTGGGGGAACAGAAGGAGCTGGGAGTGGAAACTATAGAAGTTGATTCCCATGCTGACGTCTCACCAAAGGAAACCCTACTCTCAGCAGAATCAGAATTTCTTTCTGTGTCAGCACTCCATGGATTCATATGAAGATACTCTACTGGCAGTAACTAAATGAAGTATTACTGAATCACAGTCCATTTGCCTATTATAGAAACTCTCGCCTGTCAACTCAAGAATAGTTTTTTCCTCTTCCACAGCAATGGTGCCCTCCCAAGGCAATGTCTCAGCTCTCTGGGCTGCTTGAAGTCAGAGCTTTGCCACGTTGTATGTTTGGGGCAGAACCACACATGGGCCCAGGTCTGGTTTGCCCTGGCCCCACTTTGTGCTATATCTCCCTGGGGTGCATAGAATAAGTGGGCTCTACTCTACCCTCTGCCATTGGCACCACAAAATGCAGCAGGTGCCCTGCAGTTCCACCAAATCCTTTATAAAGTCACCTCCCTCAGCTCCTCTCTCCATGGGAGCTACCACCCAGCAAGGCCTGGTCTGGGGAGAAATACCAGCAGCCTCTTCCACCTCCACCTCCACCCCTGCTCTGAGCTCGCCCACAAAATGCCGCCAATGTACTCACTTCTATTCCAAACAATATCCACGAAAGATGATATCCTTTGCTTTACTCACACAGGTGGGTATGGGTTTCCTCCCAAAAGATGTGTCTTGCTGGTTGACCAAGATGGCTGTGTAGGATGCCCTAGGCTACTCTAGTCTTTGAACATCTAGCAAAAACTGGAAAAGACATCTTCATAAGAACCTCAGATTTGGCAAGTGCCAAATCAAGAAAATGCAGCTTTGAAAAATGGCGGGAGAAGATTTTGTTGCCCGCCCCTCCAACTCGTCCCTGGCACAATGTGGAACCACACTGTGCTCTAGATCAGGAGGGAGCAGAGTAACCGCTACGTGCATGCTGGGGTGACTGTATGTCGATGCCTATCTACCAGGCGGTAGCATGAACGACTGAACTCGGAAACTTCTCTCTGGTTCACCCTCACAGAACTTATGCTTCAGGCAGAAGCAGCTTGCAGACACCTAAAGCAGTGTAAGAAAAAATTAAGACAAAGCAGCTGGGTCAAAGATGACCTAATTTAAGAAATGAAATAAAGCCCACAAGCTGAAGGCGAAGTCTATTTAATAGGGAGTAAATGGGGCTATTCAAATTCCTGTAAATGGGGGAACTCCTGAAGTGACTTGCAAGCACAAGCCCAGGACGAGGTCCAGGTGGAGAGGAACCTGCAGTTCACGTTCATATTAAGCTGATGTAAGATTTATTTATTTATTTTGCCCCCTTCTCCTCCCTCTCCCCCTGCCCCGCTGCTTTTGCTGTCTGTTTTCATTTGCTGTGTGATCTTCTGTATCTATTTCTCTTTTTGTCCTCTCAAGTTCCCTGTAAGCTGCGCCAGCTCAGTTTCTGGTTTCTGTTGCACTTCACCTTGACTCTCCTCTTCATCTCTCTTTTTTTGTGTCATCATCTGGCTGTGTGATTCACTTGCGCGGGCACTGGCTCACTGCACGGGGACTCGGCTTGCTGTGCAGGCACTTGGCTCACCATGTGGGCACTGGCTCGCTGCCCAGGCACTTGGCTCACCGCATGGGCACTCAGCTCACCATGCAGACACTGGCTCGCTGTGTGGGCACTGATTTGCCATGCGGGCACTCGGCTTGCCACACAGGCACACTTTCTCTCCTTCTTTTTCACCAGGAGGCCCCAGGGATCGAACCCAGGTCCTCCCATATGGTATAAGTGGAAGCCCTATCACTTGAACCACATCTAATCCCAGGCTGATGTTTTTGATGGGAGACCTAAATTCTGGTGGAGACCACCAGCCAAGTGCAGTCAATTTGCAAAGACTGCAAAATGTATTTTTGTGTGGCTTGTTGTTTTTTGTTAGCTCCTGGCACTCAAGGAAATCTCTGTCATATCATTAACTGTACACAAAATTAACAAATAACAGCTGAGAGACTAAATCCCAGAGTTAACATTTCAAAATATTAAAATGTGCAGTGTGCAACAAAAGATTACCAAAAAAAGAAAGAGGAAGTGATGACCCATACAAAGGAACAAGATAAAAATCCAGAAATCATCAAGGAAGAAAACCAGACTTTGTAAATATGGGACAAAGACTTTTAAAAAATGATCCTGAATATGCTCAAAGGGATAAAGGAAAACACAAAATAACTAAAGGACATCAGGAAAATGATGAATGAACAACATAAGAATCTCAATAAAGAGACAGAAAAATTAAAAAAGGAACTACGTAGAAATAATAGAGTTAAAGACCACAATAACTGAAATTAAAAATTACCTAAAGGGTTTCAACAGAAGACTGGAACGGACAGAAAAAAAGAACCAGTGACTTCAATTAATTGATTCAGGCTGAGGATCAGAAAGAAAAAAATAATATTAAAGAAGTGAACTCAGCCTCAGGACCTGTGGGACACCATCAAGCATGCCAATATATGCATTATGAGAGTCTCAGAAGGAGAAGAAAGAAAGAGAGAATCAGAAGGACTAATCAAAGAAATAATGGCAGATAATTTCTCAAATTTAATGAAAGACCTAAACATACAAGAAGCCCAATATTCAAACAGTATAAACCTAAAGAGAACTACACCTAGACTCAAAGTGGCCAAATTGTTGACAGCAAAAGATGAGGAGAGACTTTTGGTAGCTATAAGAGACAAGCAAAGCAATGTGCTCTGAGCAAGGGAGTCTCAATATGATTAAGTGCCCATTTCTCACTGGAAAACACGGAAAAAAGAAGGCAGTGGAGGGGAGCAGATGTAACTCAAAGTGGTTGAGCACCTGCTTTCCATGTATGAAGTCCTGGGTTCAATCCCGTTACCTCCTAAAAACAAGCAAACAAACAAATAAAAAAACAACTCTTATCTGGGAGCAGATGTCGCTCAGTGTTTAAGTGCTTGCTTCCCATGCACAAGGTCCTGGGTTCATTTCCTACTACCTCCTGAAAAAAAAGACAGTGGAATAAATTATGTAAAGTTCTGTGGCAGTTTGAGATTATTTTATAAATCCCAAAGGAAAACTATTATGTTTATAAACTAATTCCTCTGGGTGGGATGCCCTTTGAGTACATTAGATTCAGCTGAGGGAGCGTTGGTAAGATTATTTGGTAAGATTGCTTTTAGCTTTTGATTCCATTAAGGCAGTGGGTGTGACTCAGGTTGAGTCCCTGCCCCCTTGCTGGGACTGATATAAACAGACACTCACAGAGACCGACAAAAGAAAAGAGACCCCTGTCATTTTTGATCCTGCCAAATGATAGAAAGGAGAAGCCTCCTCCAGCTGAGGCCCTGGAGAGAGATGAGCCATTTGCCTGATCACCACAGCTGAAATAAAGAAGAGAGCAGAACAACTGAGACTTATACAGGAGGCCAGGGAAAGAAACAAGCCCTATGCCAGCTTGCAGCTGAAATCTGGAAGAAAGCGGATAGCTGAGCTCCCGAGAGAATGCCTGAAGGGAAGGAGAGACCAAGCAGAGATCAACTACTATCTTGCTTCAACACGTGGCCACTGCCTTTGGTGAGAAAGCACCTCTTACAGTGCCTTGAGCTAGACTTTTCACAGCCTGGAAATTGTAAGTTTTACCCCCAAGTAAATACCCTTTATAAAAGCCAATAGATTTCTGGTACTTTGCATCAGCACCCCTTGGCAGACTAATGCAAGTACTGAAAGAAAACAATTGCCAACCAAGAATTTTACATCTGGTGAGACTGTCTTTCAAAAATGAGAGAGGGTTTATGACATTCCCAGATTAACAAAAGCCAAGGGAGAGCATTCCCACTAGATCTGCCTAACAAGTAATGCTAAAGGGAGTCCATCAGACTGAAGGGAAAGGACACCAGACAGTGGACTGAAATGGCATGAAGAAATAAAGACCTCAGGTAAAGGCAACTATATGAGTGATTATAAATGCCAGTACTGTTGTATTGCATTTTTGGTAGATAAAAACACTTTTTACCTCTTACAAGTTAAAATGCAAATACATAAGAAAAGATAAATCTATGATTTTGGACATAAAATGTATGATGATAAAATCTGTTACAAGTACAACCAAAAAGTGGGTGGACAGAGGATTATAGGAACAGTATATGTGCATGCTATTGAAGATACATAGGTAGGGGAAGCAGACTTGACCCAGTGGATAGGGCATCTGTCTACCACATGGAAGGTCCATGGTTCAAACCCCGGGCCTCCTTGACCTGTGTGCAGCTGGCCCATGCACAGTGCTGATGCGTGCAAGGAGTGCCGTGCCACTCAGGGGTGTCCCCGCGTAAGGGAGCCCCATGCACAAGGAGTGTACCCTGTAAGGAGAGCCGTCCAGCGCAAAAGAAAGTGCAGCCTGCCCAGGAATGGCGCCGCACACACAAAGAGCTGACGCAGCAAGATGACGCAACAAAAAGAGCCACAGATTCCTGTGCCGCTGAGAACAGCAGAAGTGGACAAAGAAGAACACGCAGCAAATAGACACAGAGAACAGACAACTGGGGTGGGGAGGTGGGAAGGGGAGAGAAATAAAATAAAATACATAAATAAATCTTAAAAAAAAAAAGAAGATACATTGGTGTCAAACCAAATGTGATTATTATAGATTTAGGATGCTAAATTTAAGCCCCTTGGTAACCACAAAGAAAATATCTGAAAACATATACAGAAATAAATGAGAAGGGACTCAAATGGTAAAATACAAAAAAATCAAATAAATATGAAACTACACATTAATGGAAGAATTGAAGGACAAATTTTTAATTTTTTTTAATTTTTTAAAGATTTATTTATTTATTTATTTATCTCCCCTTCCCCCTCCCCATCCCAGTTGTCTGTTCTCTGTGTCTATTTGCTGTGTGTTTTTCTTTGTTCAATTCTGTTGTCGTCAGCGGCACGGGAATCAGTGTTTCTTTTTGTTGCGTCATCTTGTTGTGTCAGCTCTCCGTGTGTGCGGTGCCATTCCTGGGCAGGCTGCACTTTCTTTCCCGCTGGGCGGCTCTCCTTACTGGGCGCACTCCTTGCGCGTGGGGCTCCCCTACGCGGGGGACACCCCTGAGTGGCAGGGCACTCCTTGTGTGCATCAGCACTGCGCATGGGCCAGCTCCACGTGGGTCAAGGAGGCCCGGGGTTTGAACCACGGACCTCCCATGTGGTAGATGGACGCCCTAACTACTGGGCCAAGTCTGCTTCCCAAGGACTAAGTTTTAAGACTTACAAAGGTCATATAACAAAAGGCAGAAGAAAGTGCTGCATTATCAGTTGGTACGTCAAATGTAAGTGGATTAAACTCTCCAGTCAAAAGACAAAAGAATGGCAAAATGGAGACAAAAGCATGACCCAATTATATGCTATTTACAAGGTAATTACCATAAATTCAAGGACACAAGTATGTTGAAAATGAAAGGATGGAAAAAAATATATGCAAACAATAACCAAAAGAGAGTTATACTGATATCAGATTAAAAAGACTGTAGGTCAAAAACTCTTATGAGGGACAAAAAAGGCCACTATAAACCAATATAGGGGTCAACTCAAAAAGACGAAATAGCAATTATAAATATAGGCACCTAATGGAAGAGCCCCAAAAGATATGAAGCAAATATTGACAAATTTGAAATAGATATAGATGGCTTAACACTAATTATAGGAGACTTCAATACCTAGACAGAAGACCAATAAAGAAATGGAAGACTTGCACAGTACTATAAACCAATAAGGTAAGAGACATATATAGAACACTTCACCCTACACAGAAGAATACACATTCTTCTCTAGTGTACATGCATAATTCTCCAGTAGAGAACATATGTTTAGTCATAAAATAAGTCTTAACAAATTAAAAAAAAAATCAAAATCTTTCTTCTTTGATCACAATATGATGGAGTTAGAAATCAATAACAGAGGCAGAATGGAAATTTCACAAATGCATGGAATTTAAATAATGCACTCTTCAACAACCAATGTGTCACACAAGAATCACAGAAGGAATTAGAAAGTAACTTGAGGCAAACGAAAATGAGAAAATACAACATACCAAAAGTTATGGGATGCAGCAAATGAAGTGCTGAGAGGGAAATTTATAGCTCCAAATGCTTACATTAAACATGAAGAAATATCTCACAACTGGAGAATCCAGAAAAAGAAGCACAACCTAAAGCAAAAGCAAGTAGAAGGAAGGAAGGAAATAATGATTAGAGTAGAGATAAATGAAATAGAGAATCAAAAAACAATAGAGACGGTCCAGGTCGAAAATGGCGGTGGTTAAATGGATTTCGGGTTTCTGGGCTGCTAGCTTGGGCTCGGCCCCAGGTGTGGCGGCCTATGTCGAGTGGTGCCCACGGCGAGAAGGGCTCAGCTCCCATGTGGAAGACCCTCACCTACTTTGTTGCACTTCCTGGGGTGGGAGTGAGCATGCTGAGTGTCTTCCTGAAGGGCAACATGGAGAGCACTCAAGATGTGATTTCATCACCTACCCCCATCTCCACATCAGATCCAAGCCCTTTCCCTGGGGAGATGGTAACCATACTCTATTCCATAACCCTCATGTGAATCTGCTTCCGACTGGCTGTGAAGATGAGTAAAGAGAACTTGGACCACTATGGAGGCACTGGGACCACAGCACTGGGTGGAACCACTCTGCACATGGACCAGAAAAGTGTATGGGACCTTCTACTCACCTTCATCAAATGATGACCAAATGATGATGCTCTTCCCATTCCTTTGCTTGCGGCAGGAGATGGCTTAAATAAATAACTTATCTTTGGAGGAAAAAAAAAAACAATAGAGAGAATCTAACAAAACAGAAAGTTGATTCTTTGAAGAGATCAATAAAATTGACAAATTGTAGCTAGACTGACAAAGAAAAAAATAGTGAAGACACAAATAACTACAGTCAGAATTAAAAGGGGAAATATTACTACTGACCTCACAGAAATAAAAAGGATGATAAGAGGATACTATTAACAACTATACACCAACAAATTAGAAAACCTGTATGAATTGGACAACTTCCTGGAAACACACAAAGGACATAAATTGATTCAGAAAAAATAGAAGATCTCAATAGACCAATAACAAATGGAGAGATTGAATCAGTAATCAAAAGCCATCTGACAAAGGAAAGCCCAGGACAAAATGGCTTTCATGGTGAGTTTTAACAAACATTCTAAGAGTTCATACAAATCCTGCTCAAACTCCTCCAAAAACATTGAAGAGAAAAGAACACATCCTAACTCATTCTATGAGGCCAGCACAACCCTAATACCAAAAGATATCACAGGAAGAGAAACTTACAATTCAACATCTCTTGTGATTACAGTTGCAAGAATCCTCAACAAAATACTGCAAATGAAATTCAACAGCACATTAAAATAATCATACTCCATGATCAAGTGGGATTTGTCCCAGGTATACAGGGGAGTTCAGCATAAGAAAATTAATCAATGCAGTATACCACGTTAAGAGAATGAAGGAAAAAAAAAAACATATGATCATTTTAATTGACTCGGAAAAGACATTTGAAAAAATCCATATCTCTTCTTGATAAAAACACTTAGAAAATTAGGAATAGAAGGAAAATTCCTCAACATGATAAAGGGGATATCTGAAAAACCAAAACTAACATTGTATATGATGGTGAAAGATTGAGAACTTTCCCTCTAAAGTCAGGACAGGACAAGAATGCCCACAGCCACCATTGTTATTCAGCATTAAACTAGAGGTTCTAACCAAGTAGGCAAGAAAAAGACATTAAAGATATTCAAATTGGAAAGAAAGAAGTAAAACTTTCCTTATTTGCAGATGATATGATCCTATAAGAGAGAATTCTGAAAAATCCATAACAAAGTTTATAGAGCTAATAAAGGAATTCAGAAAATAGTGGTGTAAGATCAACACACAAATATCAATAGTGTTTTTATGTACTAGTAATGAACCATCTGAAAAAAGAAATTAAGGCAAAAAATCCATATACAATAGCAACTGAAAGAATCAAATATCAAAAAAGGATGTAAAAGACTTAGAACATGGGAAAATACAAAACATCACTAAAAGAAATTAAAGAAGATCTAAACAAATGGAAGGACATCCTGCATTCATGGACTGGAAGACTAAGTATAATTAAGATGTTATTTCTACCCAAAGTGATTTACAAATTCAGTGTAATCCCTATCAAAATCCCAACAGACTTCTCTGCAGAAATGGAAAAACCAATCACCAAATTTATATGGAAGGGTAAGGGGCCCTGAAGAGTCAAAGCCATCTTGAAAAATAAGAATGAATTTGGAAGACTCACACTTGCTGATCTTAAAACTTTTTACAAATCTGTGTAATCAAAACAGCATGATACTGGTACAAGGACAGAAACAGACAAATGGAATCTAATGGAGAGTTCAGAAATCAACCCACATATCATGACCAATCGATTTTTCACTAGGGTGCCAAGTCCACTCAATGGGGAAAGAATAGTCTCTTCAACAAATGGTACTGGGAAAACTAGAAATCCATATGCAAAAGAATGAAGATGGAATCCAACCTCACACTATATGCAAAAATTAGCTCAAAATGGATCAAAGGCCTGATTTCAAGAACCAAAAGTATAAAACTCCTAGAAGATAACATAGGAAAGCATCTTCAGAACCTTGTGTTAGGCAATGGTTTCTTACACTTCACTCCAAAAGCATGTGCAAAGCAAAAAAATAGAATAATGGGACCTCATCAAAATTAAAGATGTTTGTGCATCAAAGGACTTGATCATGAAAGTAAAAAGACAATGTGCTAAATGGAAGAAAATATTTAGAAATCACCTATCTGCTAAGGGTTTAATATCCAGAATATGTAAAGAAATCTTACAACTCAACAATAGAAAGGCAACCCAATTAAAAAATGGGCAGAAGACTTGGATGGACATTTCTCCAAAAAAAATCTTATACAAATAGCCAAACGCACATGAAAAGATGTTCAACATCATTAGCTATTCGGGAAATGCAAATCAAAACAACAGTGAGACACAATTTCAAACCCACTAGAATGACTACTAAAAAACCAGAAAATAAACATTTTACAAGATGTGGAGAAACAGGAACACTCATTTATTGTTAAGAATGTAAAATGAGGAAGCAGATGCGGCTCAAGCAATTGGGCTCCCATCTACCATATAGGAGGTCCAGGGTTTGATGCCCAGGGCCTCCTGGTGAGGGCAAGCTGGCCCATGTGGAGAGATACCCCACAAGGAGTGCTGGCCCATACGGAGAGCTAGCACAGCAAGATGACACAAGAAAAAGAGACACAGGAGAAATAATGAGACGTGGCAGACCAGGGAGCTGAGCTGGCACGAGAGAATGATCGCCTCTCTCCCACTCTATAAGGTCCCGGGATCAGTTCCCAGAGCCACCTAATGAGAATACGAGCAGGCACAGAAAAACACACAGCAAATGGACACAGAGAGCAGACAATGGAGGGAGGGAAGAGAAATAAATAAATCTTAAAAAAAAAAAGTAAAATGGTGCAGCTGCTATGGAAAATAGTTTGGTGGTTCTTCAGATAGTTAAATTTAGAATAATCATTTGACCTGGCAACCCCACTTCTAGGTGTATACCCAAAAGGATTGAAACTGGGACTCGAACAGATATTTGCATGCCAATGTTGATAGCCACATTATTCACAATTGCCAAAATGGAAGCAACCCAAGTGCCCATCAACTGATGGATGGATAAATAAAATGTGGTATAGGCATACCATGGAATATTATTCAACCATTAAAAGAAATGAAGTTCTGATATGTATAACATCTTGGGTGAATCTTGAAGACATTGTGTTACATGAAATAAACTAGACACAAAAGTACAGATGTTGTATTATCTCACTCATATAAAATAATTAGAATAGGCAAATGCATAGTGTCAAAAAGTAGAATACAGGTTACTAGAATCCAGAGTGGTGGGTAGGGAATGGGAGTCAATGTATACTTGGTACAAAGTTTCTACTGAGGGTAATGTTTTGGTAATGGATGGTGGTGATGATAGCACAAAATTGGAACTGTGATTAACACCAATGAATTATATATGTGAATGTGGTTAAAAGGGGAAATTATAGGTTGTATATATATATTTCTAGAATTAAAAAATAATAAAAAACCATAGGTTTCCACAACACAGTGAACTTAATATAACCTATGGATTATAGTTAATTATATAATTATACTAATATTGTTACATTAATTGTAACAAAGTTGCCACACTAATGCAAACTGTTAATAATAGGGAAAACTGTGTTAGGTGGACTATACCAGAACTCTGCCTTTTCTGCATGATTTTTCTATAACACTACTTCTTTTTTTAAAACTTTATTTCAACTTCAAAAAATAAAGTAATAGACTAAAGGCAGCTTAATGAGTCATGGAAACATTATTTTTTAAAAAATCCTGTCCAGGCACATTTATCTTATTTAATCCTAAAAACAAACTTAATTGTTTCTCCAGTGTTTCAAAAGATGAATAAATGAGTGCAGATTGGTTAAATGGCATGACCAAGGGCTCTTTTAAACCTATTTCCAATAAAAAAATAATTTAAAAGTTATGCCACCTTTGGTTGGTTGATCTTTCTCAGGGATGCAGCTTGAAGAGGTCCGGGGGATAATTATTTGAGATCTACAACGGTAGTAACCTCGCTCTCAGTTTTTTTATTTCTGTAGTAATTTGTTCCCAATTCTAAGACTCTGGAAGTATGCATATTGCTGAGAAATATTGAAGTCAAAACCACCTAAAGTATTGGACAGTGAAAGTCAATTAAAACATTGAATCCAAACAACTGCAGTCAGGTAGCTCTTAGGGTAAGACTGTGAAGAAAAGCAAAAACAAAAAAGAAAAACAAGATCAAATGAATAGTTTGGTAGGATGGGAAGCAACCCGGGCAAATCCACTATGTAGATGAGAAATTTTGGGCAAGTAAACCATCCTTTCCCTTACAAAGGACTCGAGATACACAGCTCCCCTGGGGCAGCGAAGAGAGCGGCTACCAAGAACTGCAGAGGCCGGCCAGCGCGGACTGGACCCCAGGTCATCAGTCAGGGGAGTTTCTGAGTTAAACTCTCTTGCAATTGCTTTCATTTCATTACCAAAATTTGGGACTGGGAAGGAAAAAGAGAAGGGAGGAGGAGACGTTCCAAAGACCACTATGCTGGCTCAGGTAAAAGTTATGGCTAGGCATATTTTTTTTTAACTGGAGAAGTTGTGGGTTTACAGAACGATCGTGCATAAAATACAGGATTCCCATATACCACCCTATTATTAACACCTTGCATTGGTGGAGCATTTGTTACCATTGATGTAAGCACAGTTTTTTTAAAGACGTATTTATTTCTCTCCCCCTCTCCCCGTTGTCTGCTCTCTGTGTCCATTTGCTGTGTGTGCTTCTGTGTCTGCTTGTCTTCTCATTAGGCGGTTCCAGGAACCCATCCTGGGGCCTTCCAAAGTGGGAGAGAGGCGATCATTCTCTTGTGCCACCTCAGCTCCCTGTTCTGCCGTGCCTCTTATTATCTCTCCTCTGTGTCTCTTTTTTTGTGGCATCATCTTGCTGTGCCAGCTCTCCGTGTGGGCAGCACTCCTGCACAGGCCAGCACTCCATGTGGACCAGCTCGCCATATGGGCCAGCTCGCCCTCTCCAGGAGGCCCTGGGCATCGAACCCTGGACCCTCCATATGGTAGATGGGAGCCCAACTGATTGAGCCACAGCCACTTCCCTTAAAATTTTATAATTTTATAATCCATGGTTAAACCTGGGGTTCATTGTGTAATGCAGTTCCATAGATTAAAAACATTTTTTTTTATCCTATTACTATATATGTAACTTAGTCCTCCTTTTATGCAGATTATATATATCTATGTCAATGGCGTTAATTACATTCACGATGTTGTGCTGCCGTTACCAAAACTTTCCCATCACCCCAAATAGGAGTGCGATACACTTTCAGCCTTAACTCCCTGTTCCCTACCCCCACCCCATCCCCTGGTAACTTATATTCTAGATTCTGACTCTGTGAGTTTGCTTACTCTAATTCATATCAGTGAGATCATACAATATTTGTCCTTTTGTTTCTGGTTTGCTTCACTGAGTGTTATTGTTAATTGAACTCAGGCTTTGGAAAGTAAGTGTGGGAAGAAAGCTGGAGACGTGGGGTCCCAGGCGCCTGGCCCCTGCATGCTGGCTCGACACCTCTTGCTCAGCAACCCTCCAAGGCAAGCCCTGCCTCCTGTACCCTGACCCTCCAGTCTGACCCCTACCTCTCCCCCAGCCTCCCCCAGCTTCGTTCTGGACTTTGCCTCCTGGGTCTGTCCCCTTCTCAGGCTGCCTGTCTGCTGGCTCCTTCCTCCCCCCCGCCTCCTCTTCATGGACCCCTCCCAGTGGGGTTGGCCCCACACCCTCCACAGCCGAAGGGGATTCCAACATCACAGGGCACTGAGCTGTGGCCAGGTGGGGCTGCAAAGGAGTCATTTAGGAGGGTGACGAGAGACTCCTCTGACAAGCAGGACTGGCTTAGAGTGGGGAGAGTTGAGTTTCAGAAATCACAGCTAACTATTAGCACACAAGCCTGAGCTTGGCAAACTTTTTTTTTTTTTTAAGATTTATTTATCTATTTTCCCCCTCTTCCCGCCCTGCTGTTCTTGCTGTCTGTGTTGTCTTCTCTTCTTGTCTTTCTCCTCTAGGATTCACCGGGATTTGATCCTGGAGACCTCTGATGGGGAGAGAGGTTCCCTGTCAATTGTACCACCTCAGTTCCTGGTTTCTGCTGTGCTTCACCTTGATTTGTCCCTTGTCTCACTTTTATGCATCATCATCCAGCTGCGTGACTCACTTGCGTGGGGCACTGGCTCGCCACGTGGGGACTTACGAGGACACGAGGCTCACCACGCAGGCACTGGCTTGCCATGTGGGCACTGGCTTGCAATGCGGGCACTCGTGCAGAGACTGGCTCACCATGCAGGCACTGGCTTGCTGTGCAGACATGCTTTCTCTTCTTCTTTTTCACCAGGTGGCCTTAGGGATCAAACCCGGGTCCTCTCATATGGTAGGCAGAAGCTCTATCACTTGAGCCACATCCGCTTCCCACTTTTCTTACATACTTTATTTAGTCTAAAATCTAATTCATTGCCTGGTGGCAGCAGAAATAGTGTCTCCCAGTTCTCTGGAATGAAACACTAAGTGCTGATAGCTGGATCATCAGAGCTGGGACTACCTTCCCTCATATGTATCACAAGCACCGAGCTCCTATCCATCCTGCAAGGCCCAGCTCCCATGCTCCCCCACTGCAAAGCCAACCCATACATCAGCTCTCAACTTAAACTATAGCAATACTGTGTTCCTCTCTTTTGTTACTTAAAATAATTTATCCTTAGAAGACTTTTTTATTCTTTTTTTTTATACTTTCTGCCTTCCCTTTCCCTGAAATATAAGCTAATTTTTGTCAGGGATTATATATTCTCTGTATTGTGCTTAATATAGTGTTTGACAAGTAGTTGGTTGAGGTGAATAAATATTTATGGAAGGAAGGAGGGAAGGGAGAAAGATAGGGAGGGAGGGAGGGAGAAAGGAGGGAAGGAAGGAGGGAAGGAAGGAAGGAAGGAAGGAAGGAAGGAAGGAAGGAAGGAAGGAAGGAAGGAAGGAAGGAAGGAGGGAGGGAGGGAAGGAAGGAAGGAGGGAAGGAGGGAGGGAAGGAAGGAAGGAGGGAAGGAGAAAGCTTGAAAGCTAGACTATTGTGGGCCAGCCACCAGGTAGCTCACAAAGGTTAAATTGAAAAGCATGACAGGTTTCCTCCGGGCCATGAAACTCAGTAGCTCTATGCATTCCTTCAGTATCTGTAGTCTTTTATTCCCCCTGCTTGTTATGGCACTCTTGTCTGTGAACGCATCTAAACACTTTCGGCGTACCTTTATTTTTTAGCCTAGTTGATGATCAAGTTAGCAGATTCTGCAGGCCCACAACTAAATTCATAAAGTGCCCCTTTATATAGCCTCCAACCAAAGCTCCAGGGTGGCCTCCGGCAGCGGAGGTAAGGGTTTGGAGTCAGACGGATTAGAATCCCAGCTCCCGGGCTCATGTCACCCCGAGCCAGCTATCTAGCTTCTCTAAGCCCACCTTCTTCTTCAGTAACATGGACCACCAGGTGGCCCAGCCCTGAGGCTGCTCAGATCGCAGTCAGCCTTTAAAAAATTGTTAATTATAGTTCCACCTTCTCAGACGTCTTTTCATACTGACGCAGTTTGACCTTTTAAATCTATCCTCATGTGCAAACTGTGTTGCCTATCTTTGATCATTTTAATGATTTGCTTTGGCCCCCTCTCAAATTTTTATTCCACAACTTCCGAGTTGAAGAGAAGGAAGGAAAATCACAATGAAATGATAACGGCTTAAACGGCATAGATGCTTTATTTTTTCCCACCCTGGTTTTCAGAGACTCCAGAAAAATAGAAGCTGGAGAAAGAAATGATTATTTTCAGCTGAAGTAAGACCAAGGTAGAAACTCTTTTTCTCAGGAGTGAAGAGATCAAGACATCAGAGGAAAACAATCTGGTTTTGTCACTACACCGTAAAAGAAAGCACGGTGAGAGGGCAGGGGAAAAAAATTTAGGCTGGTATATTTGAAGGTAGATTCAGGGTTCAGTTTGAAATAACTTTTCAAAGTAATTTCCAAACTAGATGTAAAATAGATGCTTTCCATTTCCCAGAGATTGCCTGAATTCCAAATAAAATGATTGGGAAATTAGACAGAGGAACTTGTTTTGCTGACTGAGAAAAATACAGCCAAATCCAAACGTGAGATGGAACTGCTGAGATGACAGCGCTCCCTCCTCACGAGTTGGGGGTATAAGCAGGATGTGGCCCTTTCAGTTCTCTCAGGAGCTATTTTGGGTTATTTTTTTTCTGAAGGCAGATGCTATTGTTAAATTTGAAGATGTTCCATTTATTTCTTCACTCTGGCCTGTGTGTGTGTGTGCTTTTTGCAGGAAACAAGTTTAATTTAAAAATACACCCATTTTCTTTCACCGGCTCTTTTGGCCTGGTGATGATGTTTCTGTTTTGGGGAAATTGTACCTGAATGTTCCCCTTGAATTCTTTTGGGAGTCCATGGTCCGAGCAGGTTGCTCATTGACACTGCCCCCTCCCCCCCGATAAAACCAGCCAAACTGACTGGAAACGATGGTCTCCAAAAACTGTTTCAGGACCTAAAAGGGAGTGCGAGCTTTGGGTGAGGGCCTGGCTTTTAAGATTGTGTGTGTGAGAGGCTCGTGGTCATTCGTTCTGTTGATGTAGGAGGGACGCGAGAGAACATTGGCTTTAGCTCCACAGGTGACATCAGCACCGCCACAGTGACAGCTCACTCTCAGCGAGTGACTGGGCAGGCGCTGTTTAGGCGCTTTGTGAGCATTCTCTCACTGAATTCTCCCAGTCTCTCTCTAAGGCCGGCGTTATTATAGTCCGCATTTACAGTTGAGGAAACTGAGGCTTAGAGAATTTTTTTTTAGGAGGTACCGGGGATTGAGCCCCGGGAACTCGTACGTGTGAGGCAGGTGCCAAACCACTGAGCCACGCCCGCTCCGAGGCTTAGAGAATTTGAGTTAACAGCGAACACAAGAGCGTGACCTGGGGTTCCCCACCTCCCCCTTAAAAACTTCCTGGTTCCCGAGGAGGCAATTCCGCACTTGATCTTAGTGACCAGGTTCGGGCAGAATGCTTAGGAATGATAATCACTGGGGCCTTTCTCCTCGCAGGGTTGTTTGTGTTTTAATAAGAGACTCCCGAACATTGAAAATTTTCCTCCACTTGCAAGAGCGAAATTAATAGTGAATTCAAGGCCTGTGGCAGGACAGAACAGACATAACTTGGGGAACAGAAACTTTTTTTTTTGCCTCTCAAATCACTCTCTTAGTGAAACTGCTGTGACCTCAGCCAGGGCTAATGGCTGGGTCAGCCCCACAGCGGAAATCCCTGCTCAAGGAAGTCCTGGGGTGTCTTATACCTTTTCTTCTTTCTCTCTTTCCCTCTTCTCTCCTCTCCCTTCCTCCCTTCCTTCTTCTTCCTCCTCTCCTCCCTCCTTCCCTTTCTCTCACACACACACATTTTTCAGTGGGTGTTAAAAAAGGGCAAAGGGACAAAGAAAGAAATAGCTGGGTTTTAGAAAATATAAAAAGTGAGACCAATTCCCTCTTCTTCATGCAAGTCTGGCAGATTCTAAGTCTACCCCTGCCCCCACCTCCCGCTGGCCACAGACAGCCTGTCAAAAATGTGCTGGAAGAGCTCCACGTGGGTTCCCCATCTCCCTCCTAAAAGCTTCCTGGCTACCGAGGAGGCAATTCCAAACTTGATGTCAGGGAAGCAGATGTGGCTCAGCAGAAAGAGTGTCCGTCTACCACATGGGAGGTCCAGGGTTCAAGCCCTGGGCCTCCTGACCCGTGTGGAGCTGCCCCGTGCGCAGTGCTGATGTGCAAGGAGTGCCCTGCCACGCAGGGGTGACCCCCGCGTAGGGGAGCCCCACGCGCAAGGAGTGCGCCCCGTAAGGAGAGCCACCCAGCGTGAAAGAAAGTGCTGCCTGCCCAGGAATAGCACTGCACATACAGAGAAGTGACACAGCAAGATGACGCAACGAAGAGACACAGATTCCCGGTGCCGCTGACAAGAATACAAGCGGACAGAGAAGAACACACAGCGAATGGACACAGAGAGCAGACAACTGGGGGGGAGGGGGGAGAGGAGAGAAGTAAATAAAAAATAAATCTTAAAAAAAAAAGAGGTCTCTTTCTTAAGAGAATATGTTTAAAATAAATGAATAAGGAAATAAACTTGGTCTCAGGGACCAGGATCCTGAGCTGCCAGGACGTGCTGGGTACAGAGTCTCCCCGGGGCCTCCACTGACTCCGGGAGGCTTCCTGAAAAGGGAGCCTGGCGTGTCTCCAGCTGGAAAGGTGGTGAAGGACCCGATGTTCAGTTTACTGTCTGTGCCCTGGCAGCGCCGCCCCTCAGGAGGGCTGGGGGCTTGCTCCTGGGCCTGGCACGCCCACCGCCGGCCTTTTCTCTCCTGTGTTCTGGGCCTCCTATAATTTGGTCTCCCCATAACCCAGAGGCTGCTTTTAAGATTTTGATTCACCAGGCCTTTACGGTCTGCTCTTCCGAGTGGTTTAATTATGCACAACAGTTAATAGCAACGAAGATTTTCTTTTTCTTTTTTTTAATTAGGGATTTGTTTCCTCTTTGGATCTGAAATATCGTGGCGCTTTCCTGGATATTAAAGAACTGAAAATGGCAAAGCCAGCCCATGCAGGAGCAAGGGGACAGGCCCTGGGTTCTGGGGCACGCGCTGGAAGGGGGGGTGGGGTGGGGAAGGATCTGCCGAAGGCGCCGGGGGATTCAGCGCGTGCCTGGAGAGGCACGGGACGCTGCAGGAGCAGGCAGGGCTCCCCGCACAGGCTAGGCAGCCTGCGCCTTCACAGGAGGCTTTGCAGCAGGCATTCTCTGTGTGCATGAATGCACCCACAGGTAGATGTGCGGCTTTTTAATATTTCTGGGATGCGTGTTCCACCAGGGCCCGGGCAGTGTCTGTTTTGGTTTTATTCCCCAGAGTTCCCCACGTGCTGAGCACAGGGCCTGGTTCAGAAGTTATTCATCCAAGGACTTAATGAATGGATTAATGCGAGCCATTGTGGGCTGAGTCCAGGCCTAGTCAAGCTTTTGGATAAATCCCAGTGTAGGGAAAGTGAGCCTTGGGTTTGGACGTTTCCTAGCAAGGGAGGTGATGACGTCACTCTTCACGAGGCCCCACCCAGGGGGGAATGGCACATTTTCCTCTCATTTTGGCCAGGCTGTCACCTCCTGAATGTCTTAGAGCTGCTTATGGTGCGCCAGCAGCAGCCCCCTGCACCTGGAGGGAATTGCATTTTAAACCGAGCGCTGCACTAAGGGAGCCTTTGAACACACCGTGACTAACAATCGTGGGCCAGCTCTCTTTATTCTCAGTAAAGGCAAAGAAAGGCCCCCGAGGATCTGAAAAGCAGGTGAGACAGCAGTGAAGTGACCAATTAGAGGAGCATGCGTGACCCTCCCGACGGCTCAGTGACTAGCCCAGGCTCATTAGAAACAGATAATTACATCTTCATTACATCTGTGAAATCGGAGGACATCTGGTCTTGGGGCTTAAATGAGCACCTGAGCTCTTGGGTGAGGCTCTCTGTACCGCTTCTCTGTCACCGGCTGGCTCTCTCCGCGCAGGGTCTAGGCGCTCGGCGTTCCCACGGGATGGAGCTAGCCGTGTCTCCGAGCCGCTGGACCCCGTCAGGAGCAAATGACAGTGGCATTGGCACAAGCCACAGTGGAACCATTTTCATTGTACAATTTCAGCAAAACCTGGTATTCTCCCTGTAAGGGACGAAATGCCAGAGTGAGGCCTATGAACTGTATTAAACCAGCCTTTTAAGAAGTATTTGTTGAGCATCCTCTAGTATACATGTTGTAGGCACATGTGCAGGAACGGGGGATAAAATAGAATGAGACAAATAAAACCCCTGCCCTGTGGAGTTTCCAGTTTTGCTGGGGATAGACAGACTCTCTTACACAATCATTAAATATGCATGCCCTGTCGGGTGATGGCACGTGCTATGGAGGAAAAGCAAGCAGAGAAGGGGGTGGGTGGGTTGCATTTGGTGTGCAGGTTAGGGTGGGGGGTCGGGACTAGTGCTAGTTTGCAATCAAAAAAATTTTTTAATTATTTTTATGGTTTTTTTTTAAAGATACATAGGTCATACAAAATGTTACACTAAAAAATGTGAGAGGTTCCCATATACCCCACTCCCCACACCCCTCCACTCCTCCCATTTCGACAGCTTCTTTCATGAGTGTGGCACATTCATTGCATTTGATGAGAACATTTTGGAGCACGGCTACACGGCATGGATTATAGTTTATGTTGTGGTCTACTCTCTCTTTGTTTGACCAATGGGGTTGGTCGAGGCGGGTGACACTTGGGCAAAGCCCTGAAGGAGGTGCAGGTGTGAGCCACACTGCTCTTTGAGGGATGGGGTCCTGGCAGGGGAGGGGGTACCCAGCAGCAAGGAGGCCAGTGTGGCTTCAGGGTGAGGAGGCCGGGGACAGGCCTGCAGGGCCTGACCTCCACCCTGGAATGCATGCGGCCATCAGAGAATTCCAAGCAGAGGAGGGCCTGATCTGGAGCGCATGCTAACAGGATCCCTCTGGCTGCTGCAATGGAAGCTGCTGCAGGGTGAGAGGGTGGACACCAGAAGAGCAGGTCGAAGGCTGTGGCAGTCATCCAGGTGAGAGACGACAGGGGTGGGCAGGGCTTGGACCCCAAAGTGGAGATGGGGAGAAGTGGGTGGATTCTGGGTAGGTGTTGAAAGAAGAGCCAGCATGATGTGACAAGGAAACCCATGGGGGTGGGAAGCGAAGAGGTGGTGAACGGGGATTCCAAACACTGACCCAAGCATCTAGGAGGGTGCGGTGTCATTTGCTGAGATGGCAGCACAAGTCAGTGGTGCTACACCACATGCTCTCCCAGGAAGGCACCGGGCACGTTCAAGTTTCCTTTCTGGTAAGGACTGCTCCGCAGGGATTGTGCAGTGCAGCTAGTCTTTCAGCCCTTAGAGTTTCAGGAGTTGAGCGGTTTCGGTCTTGTTCACAGCCCAGGGGTGAGGATTGATTAGAACATCACTAAGGCATCATTAAACTTAAAGAGCCTGAGATCCTTTAGGCTCCCATGAGGCTTACTGCTGAAATACTGTGCAGTTGTAATTTCAGAAGCAGAGCCAGGAATTTAACCAAAGCAGTGTAAAAGGTAGAGAATTAATTATGAGTAAAGTTCGGCTCAAATTTGTATCTGATTCTTTAATATTGATAACATTAATAATGATAATAATAAAAAAACAAAACTGTCTTCCTTTTATCTTTTCATGAGCATTTGAATATATATCCTATGAAATTACTGAAAGCCGGAAGAATTTTTCTTCCCTGTTTCATAAGCCTAGGAAAGGATGCAGTATTTGCAGAGAGGACGGTATAGACTGTGGACCTGTACATGCTCAAATTTAAGGGCTGGTATATTCAGGCACGTGCTACAAGGAGAGGCAGAGCAGGGATAATGGAGAGAAAACAGCTGGTCTACCTGCCATGGAGGAGAGCGCAGAATTTATGAGTGAGGAATCAGGAGTGGTATTCTTGGCAATGGCATGGTGCAGACTGTACCTACAAGTTGCCCGTATGCTCTGGGAGCCCAAAGGAGCTCTAAATACTAATTCAGAAAATAGCAGTCATAAAACAATGCAGGCCTCCAGGCAGTGAGACTCTGGGCCCGGGAAATGGGTTCCCTAAAAAGAAAATAAGGGAAACGGACTTTGGCCCAGTGGTTAGGGTGTCCGTCTACCACATGGGAGGTCCGCGGTTCAAGCCCCGGGCCCCCTTGACCCGTGTGGAGCTGGCCCATGCGCAGTGCTGATGCGCGCAAGGAGTGCCGTGCTACACAGGGGTGTCCCCCGCGTAGGGGAGCCCCACGCGCAAGGAGTGCGCCCATAAGGAGAGCCGCCCAGCGCGAAGGAGGGAGCAGCCTGCCGAGGAATGGCGCCGCCCACACTTCCCGTGCCGCTGACGACAACAGAAGCGGACAAAGAAACAAGACGCAGCAAATAGACACAGAGAACAGACAACCGGGGGAGGGGAGGGGAATTAAATAAATAAAAATAAATCTTTAAAAAAAAAAAAAAGAAAATAATACCAAGAGACTGAAGATGGAGTGTTGTGTTGAAAAGCTCTCAGGCAAGCAGGGATTGCCATTAGCACAGTGCCCATCCTTGGGGGATCTGGTTGGAGCAGGGGTTCCTAGAACTGTGTCTGTCCCACAGTAGGAAAGCAAAGTCTCTGAGTGTTGTGGGCTGGCTGTTGGCCAGAGAAGTGTGCCCATCTTGCGGTCAGCCGCCCCTGTTGCACAAAAGTGCCCCTCTTGGGTGAGTCCCCCGCAGGGCTGCCCGGGGTCAGCAGGCTGGGGACTGGGTCAGGGCTGACAAGGTTTCTTCTTCACAGGCTGAGGTCTCAACGGGTCAAAGGACAGAGGCAGGCAGATGGGCTCTGACGTCCTTAGACAACACGGGTCCAGGGGCACAACTTCTGACCACTCTCTTTGCCCTACTTGGGCCGGTATCTCCTGGAGCATCGTTATTGGTCAGAGAAGGCCATCACTGCACTTTGCCCAAATGTCTTTGGGGATGGCGGTAAAGCTCTTTATATTTCTGGTACATTTTCTTTCAAAGGGTTTCTGTGCCATTAAGAAACTCTTGTCCTCCTCTGTTTCATAGCAATTGTGAAAGTTAAAAAAAAGAAAAGCGATTAAGTGAAAATCAATTGTTTGCCATTTCACATCACTTTCCAGTGGGAAAGTGAGTCGAGAAGAAAATGAGCAAAGAAAAACAATTCAGTAGCAAATATTTTTTCAAAAGTCAGCTGTCTGGGAGAGTTTAGGGGATCTACACCCTCTACTACTAAAAGTGAGGGGTGTCTGTATTTTGCTTTCCTGCAAAATTTTCATATACTGAGAGGCCAGAAGAGAAAACTCTGGAGGGGCCAGACTGGAAACACTGCAGCTGGGAGAAATCACCCGTAAATGTCCCAGGAGATCTAGAGATGACACTCTAAACTTAGGAACTCAGAAGCTGGGGCAGAAAGCCAACCTGCAGGACAATTAAAACCAATTAGAGAGATTCTTTATGGTGAAGGAGACTCGTTTCTATAGCTATTGGCTGGTTTTGGAAGACTTAAAGGGTGGCAATGAAAATAAATTTTTTTTAACTATTCTAATTTTGTGAACTTTTTATGTTCCATGAGATTCTCTCGGGAGAAACAGATTGAAGCTTTATTGCTTATGTCAGAGTTGCATGAATTCGACCATTTAATAAAGTCATGATTTTGAAGGAAAATGAATTCATGGAAAATTCTACTCTTTGCTGTGAGCCTGCCCAGTGAACATTCAAGTGTGAGTAGCACAGGGACGACAATTAGAAGGAGACTGAAGCCCTTATGGCTTTGTGTTTATTCCTTTCTCTGAAGATGCAGTCTTGTCTAAGATTAAAGCGTGCATTGATTCTCTCCCACATCCAAGCAGCTCAAGCCCCGTGAAATTCCTAAGGACACGGCAGCCAAGCAGGACCAGACACACAGCATCCATCAGTGGGGGCTTTAACTCAGAGGACCCAGTGGGACAGGAGATGCTAAGCAGCAAGATGACAAGACTAGTGTGTTAAACATTTCAAGTGCCCCCTATGTGCCAGGCATTCTACAGAAGCAAGAGTGTAGTTGAGAAAAGGTTTTCTCAGTGACAGCCCATTGGGAAAGTTTTAGATGATTGAATTCCCTTTTCTTCTACCTCCTCTTCCTCTTCTTCTTCCTTTTCTTCCTCTCTCTTTCCTCCTCTTCCTTCTTCTCTACTGCTCCTTCTTCAAGAAACCATTCAATACAATGACCAAGCAACCAAATCAAGACAAAACAAAGCAGAAAACAAAAGCCTTACCTCAGGAATGGCAAATCCAGGATTACTAACAGGGCCAGCATAGTAAAACTGCTCTGAAAAACACAGAAAACACAGATAACTTTATTCAAGCATTTAAAATGAAAATGAATTGCAGATATTGTCTGTGGTTATTCTGTAACAATTGTTGACAACAAAATAATAGTAGCCATTATATAAACATTTGTATTAGCTGATCCCAGCTTTACCATTCATTTGTTCATTCATTCATTCATTTAACAAATATTTGAAAAGTTGCCATGGGGCAGGCACTGGGGATTCACTGATGGGTAAAAAATCTCTGTCCACATGTTGCTTGTATTTTACTGGGCGATTGGCAATACTTAAGTAATTAAACAAGAAAATTACAGATTGCCTAAGTGTTAGGAAGAGACATGGAAGTAATGTGAATGAGGCAGGATGGGCTGATTATAGGGAGTTAAGACTGGAGCCAGGATATCCAGAGTTAAATCCCAAAATTAATTCCTATCACTCTGGGTTCTTGGTTAGCCATTATTCCATTTTGGCCTCAGTTTCCTCATTTGTAAGAAGAATATGATGACAATAATGGTGGAGCTCCACTGTGGAAATCAGCTTGATGAGTCCTCGGTGTTGACACAGCAATTCCACTTCTTGATACATACTCAAAAAAATTGAAAGCAGGAACTTGGACAGATATTTGTACACCAATGTTCTTGGTGGCCTTATTCAATAGCCAAGAGGTGAAAACGAGATTGTTTCATTTCAATTCTCTAGTCTCTAGAGCTGTGCACTTTCTGTTTGGCTTTTCAAACTTCTCAAGGATTCTATGATTTCTGAATATCCTTTCAAGAATGTCCCTTTTGCTTTTGTTGACTGGAATGGTCTTCTGCTCCTTGCAAATTAAGCAATTGACTGCTATGGTCATGAACCCGTCAATATCACTCAGGCTTGGCATCAGGGTATGGGATACGGCATGGCCCAGTCGTTTAGTTTCCCAACTGCTAAAAACAAACAAACAAAATCCATCCAATGGGTTGGATTAACCAGTAGGAATCACTGGCTCACAGTTTTGAACCTAGGAGAGGTCCAACATCAAGGCATCAGCAGGCCAGTGCTTTCTTCCCAGCAAGGCAATGCTTTCCTTCTACAGACTGTGGCATTCTAGGGCTGGGAAGCCAGTGCTCAACTACTGAGCCACATCAGCATCCCTGAGTTGGTTTCTTTCACTGTTTGCTTGTTGTTTTGTCCTTGTTTCTAGGAGGCACTTGGAATCAAACCTGGGACCTCCCATTGGGAAGTAGGTGCTCAACCACTTGAGTCATATCTGCTTCCCTACTGCATCATTTTTAACAATAAATGACTGTGACTATTTCTCTACATCCTGTCCCACATATGTAATTCTCTTTCTTTCTCTCTCTTTCTCTCTCTCTCTTTCTCTCTCTCTTTCTCCCTTCCTTCCTTCCTTCCTTCCTTCCTTCCTTCCTTCCTTCCTTCCTTCCTTCCTTCCTTCCTTCCTTCCTTCCTTCCTTCCTTCCTTCCTTCCTTCCTTCCTTCCTTCCTTCCTTCCTTCCTTCCTTCCTTCCTTCCTTCCTTCCTTCCTTTTCTTTTTTCTTTTTCTTTTTCTTTTGATAGTAGCCAACCTAGTGAGTATGAAATGGTATCTTATTATGGTTTTGATTTGATTTCCCTAATAGCTAATGAGGTTGACCATCTTTTCATGTGCTTTTGGCCATTTGCATATGTTTTTTGAGAAATGTCCATACAAGTCTTTTGCTCATTTTTAATTTGGGTTGTTTCTCTTCTTGTTGAATTGTAGAGTTTCTTCATACATTCTGGATATTAAACCCTTATAGGACATGTGGTTTCCAAATAGTTTCTCCCATTGAATATGTTCTCTTTTTATTTTCATGAAAAAGTCCTTTAATGAATCAACATTTTTAATTTTGAGAAGATTCTATTTATCTATTTTTTTCTTTTGTTGCTTGTGTTTTGGGTGTGAAGTCTAAGAAACCATTGGCTAAGCACAAGTTATTGAAGATGATTCTCTACATTTTTTTTGAGGAGTTTTATAGTTTTGGTCCTTATATTCAGGTATTTGATCCATTTTGAGTTGATTTTTGTACATGGTGTGAGAAGGGATCCACCTTTGTTTTTTTTTTTTCACATATGGACATCCAATTTTCCTGGCACAATTTGTTAATGAGACTATTTTTTCCACACTGAGTGGACTTGGCATGCTTCTCTAAAATCAGTTGGCCGTAAATGTGAGGGTTGATTTCTGAACTCTCAATTCAATTTCATTTGCTTTGTATGTCTGTCCCTGCGCAAGTATCATGCTGTTTTTATTACTATGGCTTTGTAATAAGTTTTAAGATCAAGAAGTGTGAGATTTTCAACTTTGTTCTTCTTTTTCAAGATGGCTTTGGCTATTCAGGGCCCCTTACCCTTCCATATACATTTTTTTAAAAGATTTATTTTATTTATTTCTCTCCCCTCCCCTCTCCCCCGCCCCCACTCCTGTTGTTTGTTCTCTTGTGTCCATTCACTGTGTATTCTGTGTCCACTTGCCTTCTTGGTGGCACTGGGAATCTGTGTCTCTTTTTGTTGTGTTATCTTGCTACGTCAGCTCTCCGTGTGTGTGGCACCACTCCTGGGCAGGCTGCAATTTTTTTGCAAGGGGTGGCTCTCTTGCAGGATGCACTCCTTGCACATGGGGCTCCCCTATGCGGGGGACACCCCTGTGTGGCAGGGCACTCCTAAAGCACAGCAGCACTGTGCATGGACCAGCTTACCACACAGGCCAGGAGGCCCTGAGTTTGAACCCTGGACCTCCTATATGGTAGGCAGACACTCTATCAGTTGAGCCATGTCCGCTTCCCCCATATGAATTTAATGACTGTTTTTTCCTTTTCTGCTAAGAAGGCTGTAGGAATTTTGATTGGGATTGTTTTGAATCTGTACATTGCTTTGGATAGATCTGACCTTAACAATATTTAGACTTCCAATCCATGAACATGGAATGTCCTTCCATTTATTTAGATCTTCTTTGATTTTTTTTAGCAATGTTTAGTAGTTTTCTGCATGCAAATGCTTTACATCCTCAGTTGGGGTTATTCCTTGACATTTGATACTTTGAGTGGAATCTTAAAATTGATTTCTTCAGAGTGTTCTTTCATAGTGTATAGAAAAACTGCTAATTTTGCATGTTAATCTTGTACCCTGGCACTTTGCTGAATGAATTTATTAATTCCAGTAAACTTTGTTGTGGATTTTTCAGGATTTTCTCTATGTAGGATCATGTCATCTGCACATGTGACCATTAGATATGATAGAGATGATCTATCCTGGAGAATGATCTATGTGCACTACAAAAGAATATGCATTTTCCTGCTGTTGGGTATAGTGTTCTATATATGGCTGTTAAGTCTAGTTGGTTTAGAGTATCATTGAAGTCTTCTATTTCATTCTTTTTTCTTTTTCTTTTTTAGGAAGTCCCAGGGATTGAACCCAGGACTTAGAACATGTGCTCAACTATTGAGCTACACCCACTCCACTAACCCTATTTCATTCTTGATCTTCTGTTTAGATGTTCTATCCATTTTGGAAATTGGTGTATTGACATACCTACTATTAATGTAGCACCATCTATTTCTCCCTTCCAATCTGTCATTATTTGCTTCATATATTTTGGGGTTTTGCTGTGAGGTGCATATATATTTATAATTGTTACATCTTTTTCTTGCATTGGATCCTTTATTAGTATCATGATGATAATCTTTGTCCCTTGTAAAATTTCTTTACTGAAAGTTTATTTTATCAGATGTCAGTATAGCTATCCCAGCTTTCTTTTGGTTATTATTGCATGGTATATTTTCCCCATCCTCTCACTTTTAACCTACTTAAGTCTTTGAATTTGAGGGAAGCCTCTAATAAACAACACATAGTTGGGTTAGGCTTTTTTTCAATCCATTCTATCATTCTATGTCTTTTGACTGGAGAGTTTAATCTATTTACCTTTAAAGTAACTACTGATAATGCAGTAGTTTCTTTTGCCATTTTGTTATTTTGACTTTGTAATCTTATAACTTTTTTTGACCCTCAAACTTTCCATTTCTTTCTAAATATACCTGTCAGGTATTTTTTTGTGTGTGTGTGTGTGTGATTACTACGAGAGCATCTTAAAATGTAGCAATCCTATTTGCCTTGGTACCAAGTTTTCTTCAATAGCATATACATACACAGGTCCTCTACCACTCCATCTGCCAACTTTTTCTTGGACTTGTTACAAATTACATCTTTGTACATTGTATGCTCAAAACCATTGATTTGCCATTACTTTTTAATGCATTTGCATTTTAGCAACTGTAAGAAGAAATGGAACTTCTCAACAAAAATACAATACAATAGTACTGACATTTCTAATTTAACCATATTGTTACCTTTACCAGAGGTCTTTATTTCTTTAAGCTGCTCTGAACCACTGTCTAGTGTACTCTCCTTTCAATCTGAAGAATTCCCTTTAGAGTTGCTTGTAGGGTATGTCTATTGGTGACAAATTCCCTCAGCCATTAAAAAAAAATCTGGGTATGTCTTAATCTCTTTCTCATTTAAAAAACTATTAATTAATTTTATTAAAATATATAACTCATACATAAACATGCATAAACAATTAGTGTGTAGTAATAGTTGTGAATTTACAAAACAAACACACATAACATCATACAGGGTTCACACACCTCATCCTACCACTGATACCTTGTATTGTTGTTAAACATTTTTAACCAATGATTAAAGAACATCCTCAAAATATTACTAAACAAAATATTTTCCCCCAACCCACCCAATTATTATTATTTTTATATCATGTATATATTAATGTACATAAACAATAAGTATATAGTAAAAGTTGTGAACTTAAAGCAAACATGCATAACATCATACAGGGCCCCATGTATCAACCCTCCACCAACACTTTGTATTGTTGTGAGACATTTGTTACAAATTATGAAAGAATATTGAACAAAATCTTACTACTAATTATAGCCCCTATCTTACACTTGGTGTATTCCCCGCCCCCAACCTACCTTATTATTATTTTTAAAATATATTTTTATGACAGAAGTTGTAAACTTACAAAACAATCACGCACATGTGCAGAACTCCCAAACAGCACCCCTCTATCAACACACCACACTGTGGTGGAACATTTGTTATAGATTATGAGATAATATCATCAGATTATTACCAGGTCCATAGTGTACATTTGACACACATTTTCCATACTCCCCCATTATCAAAAACAGTACATCTTTGGCATAGATGCAAGAATACTACACTATTACTGCTAACCACAGTCCATAGGTCACTCCAGTTGTACTTTTCCCATGCTTCTCCACATTCCCACCACCCTGCAATAGTGATGTACTTTTGCTCTAGCTGACAAAGGGCACTCTTGCATCTGTACCATCAACCACAATTCCCATCCATCTCTGGGTTTACTGTCCTATTCAGTTCCTAGATTATTCTCAGCATTCTGTCAATTGGCATCTACATCCCTAGACTACCATTTTCAGCCATATCCCCATCCATAAACCAGCTGTTAATTACTATATTGTGTTACCATCAACTCTGTACATTTCCACACTTTTACAGTAAAGCTAATGAAAACTACATACATTAAACACCAGTAGTCCATCTTAGTCCTCCTCTTATCTCCTTTAAGAGTCCACACTCTACCATCAGGTAGGAAATTTTCTACCATTATTTCTTCAAATATTTCTTCTGCCCCTATCCCTTTTCTTCTCCTTCTGGGACATCCATGACACATTTGTTTGCACATTTCTTGCTGCCATTTAGTTCCCTGAGATCTTGTTCAATTTTTTCCATTCTCTTCTTCACCTGTTGTTTTGTATGTTCACTTTCAGAGTCTATTTCTTCAAGCTCATCAATCTTTTCTTTTGCCTCCTCAAATCTGCTATTATATGGTTCCAATGTTTCTAAAATTTCATTTATTGCAAATTTCATTCCCATAGGATCTGCTATTTTTCTTTCTTTCTTTTCTTTAATTTATTTTTTATATGTATTTCTATCCCCCCTCCCTGGTTGTCTGCTCTCTGTGTCCATTCGCTGTGTGTTCTTCTGTGTCTGTTTGTATGCTTGTCAGCAGCACCTGGAATCTGTGTCTCTTTTTTGTTGCATCATCTTGCTGCATCAGCTCTGTGTGTGTGTGCTGCCATTCCTGGATAGGCTGCACTTTTTTCGTGCTGGGTGTCTCTCCTTATGGGGTGCACTCCTTGTGCATGGGGCGCCCCTATGTGGCGGACACCCCTACTCTGGGGACACCTGGGTGGCATGGCACTCCTTGCATGCATCAGCACTGCGTGTGGGCCAACTCATCACATGGGTCAGGAGGCCCTGGGTTTGAACCTTGGACTTCCCATGTGGTAGGCAGATGCCCTATCCATTGGGCCAAATCTGCTTCCCTGCTATTTTTCTATGTATGCTTTCAAATTCTTCTTTGTGCTTATCCAATGCTTTCTTTTTTTATGTATACTTTATTTTATTTTTTCTTCTCCTCCCCCTCTCCTTCCCCCACCCAACTGTTTTTGCTATCTTTGTCCATTTGCTGTGTGATCTTTTGTATCTATTTCTCTTTTTGTCTTCTCTTCGCATGTTTCTCCTCTAGGATTCACTGGGATTCAATCTTGGGGGCCTCTGATGAGGAGAGAGGTTCCTTGTCAGCTGTGCCACCTCAGTTCCTGGTCCATGCTGTGCTTCACCTTGACTATCCCCTTCATCTCTCTTTTGTTGTGTCATCATCTTGCTACATGACTCACTTGCATGGGCACTGCTCATCATGTGGGCACTTGGTTTGCTGTGCAGGCACTTGGCTCACCATGCAAGCATTGGCTTTCTGTGTGGGCACTTGGCTCACCATGTGGGCATTCAAATGGGGATTGGCTCACCATATGGGCACTTGGCTCAGTGAGCAGGCACTCAGCTCATAATGCAGACACTGGCTCGCCACACAGGCATGCTTTTTCTTCTTTTTCACCAGGAGGCCCCAGGGACTGAACCCAGGTCCTCCCATATGATTTGGCTAAGGTCTTATCACATGAGTCACATCTGCTTCCCCATCCTATGTCTTCTTAATATTCTTAATCTCTTTAGGCATCTCATTGAATTTATTAAGGATATTTGTTTGAAAATCTATGATTAGTTGTTTCAAATCCATTATGTCATCTGTAGGCTTATCTTGTCCCTTTAACTAGGACATATCTTCTTATTTCTTGGTATGGATTGTAATTTTTTGTTGGTGTTTTGGCATATGGCTTACTAGAGTATTTATTCTGGGTGCAGTTTCTTTCTTTAGTTTAGGGCTTCCTGCCCTTTCTCCCTTGCTGGTTGTGTAGTAGGAGCCAAGGATATTGTTGGTGCCATCAGCTGTGGAGGCTCAAGCTGCCTTCATTGCCCCAAGGACCAATGAATTCACTCCTAACTTTCTCCTTTGCCAGGGGTAGGGACAGAGCCACAGCTGTGTAGAATAATTCAAGTTGTACAGGCCTAGACTATAGTTGCCCAGAAAGACTGATGAAGCCTCATGCCCCTTTTTCCCCTGCCTGGGGCAGGGATGGAGCTGCAGGTGTGGGCAGCAATCTATGCAGTGCAGGTCCAAGATGACTGCAGTTGACCAGGTAGACTTCTGTTTATTCAGTCTGTGCCAGCCAAAGTTACCTGCAGTTACCTGGATAGGCTGGTGCAGAGTCTGCCAGCCTCCTCCCTGCCAGAGGTGGGGCTGAAGCTTAGGCTAGAGCTGCAGGCCAATCTGGATGAAAGAAAATGGTCTCTACCATCATTGTGATTTTCAGTTCCCCCTGCTTTCCCTCATCCTGAGGGCAGAGTCAAAATGGTGGCTACCAGCCTCTTTCCAACTTGGACAGGCTGAAACTTTAGCTGTTCTTAAGATTATATTTTAGCCCACCAAATTTACTAATCAGTTCCCAAAGTTGGTGCCCAACTGTATATTCCTCCCTTGTTTCTGGGAAGTGGAGCTTCTGATTCTAGCTGTGGAACAGCTCCCAAGGTGGCTCGTGCCTCCAGTGGAGGATGGGCACCAGTCTCCATGATGTGGAGTGCTCTACTTATCTTCTCTGCAGATGCGCAGTCTTCTTCCATTCTTTCAAGGATGTTGCAGGATGCTCTTCTTATCTCCTGGAGCCCGCAAACAGATACTTTAGTTAGCTCTGGGTGATTACTAACTGCCCTACAGCAGGAGCTGACTCTAGGAGTTCCTTACACTGTTGCCATCTTACTGCTTGTCTCCTCTTCTCATTTTTGAAAGATAGTACTGCAGGATATGAAATTCTTGGCTTTGAATTGCTTTCTTTCAGCACTTTAAATATTTTGTGCCACTGCCTTCTTGTTTTTCTATTGCAGGTTTCAGATCTCTGTCGTTGGCATTGGAAAATTTGATTACTATATGTAATGTATGGCTCTCTTTGAGTTACTCTGTCCAGTAAGTCCAAAATCTGATCCTCTTCATTTATGGTTTCTGGATTTTTATGTTGTTCCTTTAGATGTGCCATCATTTCCTGTTTCTTTGTTTGTTCTGTAATCTTTTTTTGCACCCTGTACATTTTAATATCTTAAAGTGTTACCTCTGGGATATAGTCCTTGAGCTGTTTCTTAAGTTTGTATCCAGCTAATGATATGACAGAGATTTTCTTGTATGCTCAGAGCTAATCAAAACAAACAAACCAAGGCAAAAGACACCTTTCATTATCTTTGCAAATTGGTTCTGCTTTAGCATCTGAACCAGATTTCCATTGCCTGGGGCAATCCTGTCTTATCTGGGTCTACATGGAATCAAAGCCACTGAGTCTGTTTCTCTTCTTGCGTTTGCGCTTTCTAGAGACCTTAAGAATTCTATGTTCACAGTATATAGGAGTTCAAGTGAATGCCCCCTTTAGTTCCTTTGACAGAGACTTCCTCTCCCTCCTGGGGGATCCCTCCAGGAACTTAATGCAGATAGTCCTTTACCTCAACTCAGTTGGTTCCAGCATTCTGCAGGCAGATTCTCTGCCCTCAGGACAAATTCCGAGGGGTAAGAGGGAAGGAATCTGAGACATGTTCCCTGGCTCAGACTTCCATTGGATATATTGGCTCTGGCATACATGCACCCCACTAGGTACACAGGGACCACTTTTCTCCCTCTGGAACAGGGGCAGGGACAGTGAGAGTGCAAGCTGACTCTACCCTGCATTGAGGAGTGGATGTGGGAGAGGCCAGTAAGAGTGCCAGGACCTCCTTCTATGCCTTTTGAAGCTGTGTTTTGTATTTTCTTTTTTGATTTTTTAAATTAGAGAAGTGATAGGTTTACAGAAAACTCACACAGAAATAGAGTTCCCACATACCATCTTGTTATTAACATCTTGTATTAGTGCACTACATTTGCTACAAATGAAGAAATAATATTATAATTGTATAATTAACTATATATATATATAGTCCAGGGATTACATTAGGGTTAACTGTTGTGTTGTACAGTCCTATGGCTTTTTTTAAATTTAAAATAAAAAAAATCAATTTTATTGATACACATTCATAGCTTATGATCCATCAAAAATGTACAATAATGGTATTTAGTATAATCACACAGTTGTGCACTCACCACTTCAATCAATATTAGAATGTTTTTATTACTCCAATAATAATAAAACAAACAAACAAACAAAAAACTCTACCTCTTAATAATGACCTTTCAATCTTGCTATCCTTCTCCTGTTCTACATAGGTGTTATTCTGTTTCTGTCTCTCTAAATTATTTGTATTTATATTTTGTATAGGCAGAGTCAAACATTCCATAGTACCTTTTGTCCAGTTTCCTTCACTTAGTATATTTCCTTTTATTTTTACTCTTAATGGAAGATTTTTGATATATTACTATACACGACTGTCCATTGTTTGCTTTGGTTGTATTTGTGTCCAGTATTAACATCTTCTAACATTAACATACATTTGTTCTGTTTCAAATCAAAACAGTCTTATATATGCAATATTACCCATACTTATATTTCACACGAGGTTTCACTGTTATACAGTCCCATGTTACATTTATAGCTTTACTTCTAGTAATATACATGTCCTTAGACTTTCCCTTTCAACCACTTTCATATCCATATATTAGCACTGCTAGTTACAAAGGCTATGTGTGCTTTCACCATTTCTATTTATTTCCAAAGATTTATAAACAACATTTTTACCAATTCTGCACTGATTAAACCTCAGCTTTCCAATCACTAACCTCATTCTATTTAGGGAGACCTATATTCTAGTTATAAACTTCATGAATTTACACAATATATTCAGTGCATAATAGCACAATCATACAGTATTTGTCCATTTGTTTCTGACTTGCTTCACTCAACATTATGTCCTCCAGGTTCATCCATGTTGTTATATTCTTCACAACTTCATTTCTTCTTACAGCTGAATAATATTCCATCATATGTACACACGACGATTTGTTTATCCATTCCTCAGTTGAGGGACACCTTGGGTTGTTTCCATCTTTTGACAATTGTGAATAATGCTGTGATAAACATCGGTGTGCAGATGTCTGTTCATGTCACTACTCTCACTTCTTCTGAGTATATACCTAGTAGTGGTATTGCTGGGTTATGTGAAAAATCTATATTCAGCTTCTTTAGGAACTGCCAAACAGTCCTCCGCCATGACTGTGCCATTCTATATTCCCACCAGTAGTGAATAAGTGTTCCTATCTCTCCACATCCTCTCCAACACTTGTAGTTTTCTGTCTTTTTAATAGTGGCCATTCTAATAGGTGTGAAATGATATCTTATTGTAGCTTTGAGTTGCATTTCCCTAATTGCTAATGATGTTGAACAGTTTTTCATGTATTTTTTCACCATTTGACAATGGACAAATGTCTATCCAAGTATTTTGTCCAATTTTTAATCAGGCCATTTGTCTTTTTATTGTTGAGTTGTAGAATCTCTTTATATATCATGGATATTAAACCCTTATCAGGTATATGATTTCCAAATATTTTCTCCTATTGAGTTAGCTGTCCTTTCAGCCTTTTGACAAAGTCCTTTGAAGTGCAAAAGTGTTTAATTTTGTGGATGTCCCATGTATCTATTTTTTATCTCATTGCTCAAGCGTTAAGTATAAGATTTAAGAGATCCCCACCAGATCTTGAAGGTATTTCCTTACATTATCTTACAGTAGTTTTCTAGTTCTGGCTTTTATATTTAGGTCTTGGAGCCTTTCTGAATTGGTTCTTGTATAGGGAGTGAGGGAGGGTCCTCTCTCATTCCTTTGCTTATGGATATCCAGTTCTCCCCGGACCATTTTTTGAAGAGACTGTTTTCTCCCAGTAATATGGACTTGGCAGGTGTATCAAAAACCAGCTGGTTATAGAAGTGAGGGTTTATTTCTGGACTCTCAATTCTATTCCACTGATCAATGTGTCTAGCTTGATGCCGACACCAAGATAGTTTGACCACTGTAGCTTTGTAATATGTTTCAAGGTCTGGCAGTGAGAGTCCTACTTCACACTTCTTTTTTAGGATGTTTTTGACTATTCAGGTGCATTTTCCCTTCCAAATTAACTTGGTAATTGATATTTCTATTTCTGAAAAGTAGACTGTTGGAATTTTGATTGATGTTGCTTTGAATCTATAAATTGTTTTGGGTAGGATTGACAGTGTTATGATATTTAGTCTTCCAGTCCATGAACACAATGTCTCCCATTTGTTTAGGTCTCCGTGGCAGTTTGATGTTATTTATGAATCCTCCCAAAAAGAGAAAAATTATATTTGTAAACTCATCTGTTCCTCTGGGTGTCATACCCTTTGTTCATATTAAATTCAAAAGATTTTAAAAGTTTAGGGCTTTGATTCAACAGGTCAGTAGGGCATGACTCAGGGCTGATGGATACTCCCATGGGAAGAGAGAGAGAGCTCCATAGACATAGAAGAGGAGAGAACTTTGCCATTTTGGTCCTGCCTTGAGGTAGAAAGGATGTAACTGTAAGCTTTTACCCCAAAATAAATGCTCTTTATAAAAGCCAACAGATTTCTGGTACTTCGCAGCAGCACCTCTTTGGCTGACTAATACAGTCTACTTTGATTTCTTTTCGTAGTGTCCTGTAGTTTTCTGAATACAGCTTCTTTACATCTTTGGTTAAATTGATTCCTAGGTATTTGAGTCTTTCTGTTGCTATTGTAAATGGAATATTTTTCCTTATTTCCTCCTTAGATTGTTCGATGCTAGTGTACAGAAACGTTACTGATTTTTGTGTGTTGATCTTGTATCCCACCACTTTGCTGAACTCATTTATCAGCTCAAGTAGCTTTGTTGCGGACATTTCAGAATTTTCAAAATATAGGATCATGTCATCTGTGAAGAGTGACAGTGTTCCTTCCTCTTTTCCTACCTGAATGTCATTTATTTTATTATCTTGTCTAATTGCTCTAGCTAGAACTTCAAGTATAATGTTGAATAACAGTGGTGACAGTGGGCATCCTGATCTTGTTCCCAGTCTTAGAAGGAAAGTTTTTAAACTTTCCCCTTTGAGTAGGATGTTGGCTGTGAGTTTTTCATATATGCCCTTTATCATACTGAGGAACTTCCCTTCTATTCTTATCTTTTGAAGGATGCTTTTCCTGCCTCAGGGCTATTCAGAGTCCTGCAAATCAAACTTTCTCAGAGGCTGTTCACGCTTTGCCTGCAGCCCCCTCCCCTTTCCTGGGTAGTAAATCATTCTCCTCCCTTCTGTGTCCTGAACAGTATTAGTCCAGGTCAGTAGGGAGGGTGAATGGGAGGGTTGGATCTCTTTAGTTCCCTGAAGGCTCCCAGAACAAGCAATGGCCCAGCCCCATCTGGCCAGGGAGGGCTCCTGGGGCACAGCAGACAAAATGTGTTGGCCAAAAGCTGAACCAGCCTTAGGCAGCATCCCTTTTTCTCCCCTTTTCTGGGGAAGTAGACCCCTGCACTCCACCTCTGTCCATAGCTACTGGCCAGAGACTGGAAGACTCAAAGCTGTCTGCTCTAATGGATGCTGGCAGCTGCACCTGCAGCTTTTACTCACAGACATTTTCCCAACAAGATTCTTTTTATTTGCCCCCCTCTCTCTCCTGGGTGGTGCCCTGCCTTCCCCTGGTGGCCTAAGCCCTAGAACATTTTCTCCCTGTCCTCTAGTTATTTTTCTAAGAGATAAGTGAGTCCTGCATCTCTCTAATCCTCCATCTTCTTAAAAAATTTAAAAAAAAGATCAAAGCTGCATTTTCTTGAGTACTTGCAGGGTTAAAGCAGATCTTTAACTGTTTTCCATAATTTTGAGGAAGTTTCTTTAAGAACCCTCTGCCCCCTTTGCCTGAGGGGGAAGGAACAGTGGCTGCCTTCAACATCAGCCCCCAGGATCTTAGGGACAGATCTGTGATCAGACCACACACCCCTGGAGTTTGGAGGACTAGCTCAGCAAGCTGTGCTGGGAGCCTGAGCTCTGGTCCCCATTGCTACCGGCTGTGACTCTGGGGGGCAGGGATGGTAGGCGCTGCAGGGAGGGTGAAACTCACTGGTATGTATCACAATTTACCAGCCTCTTCTCTTGCTCTTCTCTGGAGGGTGCACAGGGCTGCACTAGATTCTGGAGTTTCAAAGTGGTTGCTTCACACAGTTCCTGCCTGTTCAATAGTTGTTTTGGTGGAAGCACTGATTCCTGGAGCTTCCTACTCCACCATCTCCTCACAATCCTTTGTTATTGGTTTTATTGTTCACTGGCTGTGAAGAAGGGTACGAACACTCCGTTGGTGGCTACCGAGGTACACAGAGACTAGTTTTTGCTACGCCAATGTGCAAAACTACTGAGCTCTGTCAAGGCATTTTTTCAAAATGGCTGTTTTTTAAAAACTGGCCAATACAGCGCTTGGAGGAATACCATTCAGCTATCTACCATTTCCTGATGTTCATTTAATGCTTTGAGATTTGCTAATTTGTGCCCTTCGCTATTAACAGGTTTCTTCCTGGGGTGAGAGATTGTCATTAAACAGGTCTCTTTCACGTTACAGTCTCCACTGAGCTTTTTGGGGGTCTGTGAAGTTCCTGAGAATTGCTTCAAGTCACTCATGAAACTGTCCTCTTTTTTTTTTTTTAACCTGATGAAACAACACCTAAAATTAAATTTTCGCTCCTTCCTTTCTCAAAACCCTCTCCAATTCTGAGATTCCTTTAATTAACATTCTCACACTCCAGTGCTATAAAAAAAAAGAGGCCCAGTGTCTCTGCACCCACTTCTTCCTTCCTTTCGTTTGAAATCTTTATCAGTTTTTAATGTGCAGTGGATTAAAGAAATTCACCTTGTTGGTTCTGAAGCCAAGCAGTCTTTACTGGTAAATCAGTTTTTTGTTCTTTGTTTTAACCCAGACTTTGTTCATAGTCCTCTTTAGAGAGGAAATGGATTTTAAGTAGTTGAAATAAAGGGCCCCAGAGGGTTTCCGATTAGACGCACGTGAGACTAAGGGTGCCTCTTGCTCTCCTGTCTCTTGGTGTTCAGTTTCTAGGACAGATGCTGGCATCCCAGTGGGATGTGTGCTTTCTGGTCAGTAGCGTTCTAGGCATTTCCTAGCTTTTGTTGGTATTTTATTGGAGTTCCCTCCAATTTTCCACATTGATCGCAAAATAGTCATCTGTAATTATGCTTGACTGTAAAAATTCCTGGGGTCACAAAATTTATCATAAACACGTGGAATTAGTATATTTAGAACAAAGATTTTTTTAAAAATTATAATTTATTCATTGACTCAGCATTTTCTGAGCCCTTTTACTGTCTGCCAGGCCCGGTGGTGTATGCCTGAAGCAAGGGGGCTGGAGCCTTCTCTTTGCCCTCTGGCGAGGAAGCAGACACTGAGTAAAGGTGCAGCGGGAGGGAGCGCATGTGCTTGCTCTTCCCAGGGTGGCCTCTCCCCGCAGGGAGGTCCCCACTCGCGCAGGTGCCTGAGGGAGGAGCAGGAGGCGACTGGGGGAGAGTGTGCCAGGCCGCCCGGAACAGCAGTCTCAGGAGCGAGAGGGAGCGAGTTCCAAATATAATCTTTGCTCGTGGCCTCCGGCATTGCCTTAAAGAGACCCGGAGCCGGTGAAGGCCCAGGCACCTCGGCGCTCTTCCCTCCCCGACCTGCAGTTCTGCTTCCTCTCGGGCCCTCGAGGGTGCAGGGTTTCCCACTCCCACGAGACACTGAGCCACTGCTACCCGCAGAGAGTAATTGAAAAATAGTGGCCTTGCCTGGGGGTGGAGAGTAGAAGAGTGTCCAGCTACACCCGGGATGAAAGCAGCTGTGGGTAGAATCCCCTGGGGCCCTCAAGTCTTGTATTAAGAATTCAAAGATTTTGGGGAGTATAGGGAGGTGGCCCCAGGCTAGGCCCAGGTATTGAATTGTATTATATTGTATTGTATTGTATTATATCATATTACATTACATTACATCGTATTTATTGTATTGTATTAATACAGCCTGTGCGTAAATTCAAAATTGTTTCCAAGTGTGCCTAGTCTTTAGAAATCCAAATAAGTACTATAGGCCCTACTGTCTTTGAATGTTCAGAAAGGATGTAAGACTGAATGTGTAGTCAAGGTTGCACCCAGATGAAATGTGGAGGATGTGCTAAATCCAGGCTGGCTTGGAATGTGGGGAATATGTGTTAAATCAAACTTACCTGGAGGAAATAACCTATCTGACACTCAGATAAAACGCTTAAAGAAACTAACAAAAAGTCTTTTTGCATACAACCACCGTTTGTCTCCCTACTCTTATTTCCTCTATAAAAGGGACCAAAAAATTCTATTTGGGGCTCAGTTTTTATTAGGACAGGAGTTCCCCGAGTCCGACCAGTTGAAATAAATCAACTTCCTTCTCAGAGTTCTCGTGTCCTGGCCTTCAATACTGCTTACACCCGACTTCTCAACAACAGTATTATACTATATTATATTATATTTATTATATATATTACATTGTATTTATTGTATTGTATTGTATTATACCATACTATACTATACATTATATTATATTATATTATATTATATTATATTATATTATATTATATTATATTATTTAGGAGGTCCTGGGGATTGAACCTAGAACCCTGAATGTGAAGAGCAGGCGCTCAACCACTGAGCTGCACCGTCTCTGCTATTTTATGATTTCATTTAATATTTCATTATTTTATTTATTATTTTCATTTTTTGGTGTATCCTAATTTGGCAGCATCTCTATCTCCCCATCCGTTTTTCCTCCTCTTTGCTAGAAACTCTGCAGTTCTTTAAGTCTTTCCTGAAGCCATCTGAAGGACTCTGGCATCACAGGTGTGGATGTGTCGTCTAGAAAGGAACCCAGGGGTGAGTCCACCTGCAGGTGCGTCCACTGAAATCGACTGTTCCTCCCCTGGCTGGGCATGCACCTGGGCTGAACTGGGCTAGGTCCAGCTAGTGAATACCTTTGATGGCCTTGCCCCATCCCCTCAGTCCCCTGAGGAATCACTGCGGCCATGGGGCGTGTCACCCAGGCCATCTAACACCAGCCTGTGGCAAGTGTCTGCACCTCTTGACGTGCTTTGGAGCTTCCTCGAAGCCGTGGGAGCTTGCTCGGCCCTTCCTGGCAGGGCAGCAGGAAATGCCAAGAGGCTAACCCCTGGAGGAAGCCTCAAACTAGGAGGACTAGAAACACCAGGTAAATACAAGGACAGCTCTGGGGCACACACCACAGTCCTCCAAGGGTCCCAGGGAGCCTGAGCCCTGGTTTACCACAGTGGTCCCTGCCCCCTGACACACCATTTATTGGCGTTTCTAACTGTTCTGAGTCATTCTTACTCCTTGCTCACTCTCGCCTCCTGGCATTATGTCCCAAATAAACCACCATATCCAAAGCCTTGTCTCTGGCTTTGCTTCAGGGTTGGGGTGGGGGGCAAACTAAGACCATTTCCCTGGCAGAAGGTGCACCTTTTTCTGATTTGTACAAAAGCCGTATGAGCTGGTGGTGGTCCTTGAAAACTAGCATGTCTCTTTTTCTGGAGGCTGATGTGTTCGGATCTGCTCCTGAAGATGGGGCCTTCCAGCCTAGGAACTGAATCTGGACCCTCTGGAACCTTTTCAACAACGTTTGTCCAAAAACCAGGAAGGAGAATACATTCCTGAGGACTTTAGGGAATCTAGGAAAAGATGACAGCGGTGGCCAACAAGGCACACCTCTTCTGAGCAATGATATGACCTTTCAACATTAAAAAAAAAAAAAAACTGGCACCCCACCTCAGGGACATGAGCAAGCATATCTCCTGTAAAGTGCTCTGAATTTTTTGATTTCTATGAGGTCATTTTAGTTGAAAACGTAGCATTCGAGTTTATCTTGGATTATGCACAACTCTTTAGCCTCTTCACATGGTATGTGTAGGTCAGACACGGTGTGCTGTTTTTCCAGTTGGGGTGGTGGTTGGCAGAGCACCCCAAGGTTGTCCAGGCCCTAATCCTCAGAAACTGTGACTATTACCTTATATGGCAAAAGGGACTTTGCAAATGTGATTGAGTTAAGGACCTTTTGGTGGGGGAGATTATCCTGGATTAATCTGGATGGGTCCAGTGTAATCACGAGGGTCCTTCTAAGAGGGAGACAAGAGATAAGAGGAGGAGAAGACAATGTAAAGATGGAAGCAGAGACTGAATGAAGCAGCCCCGTTGACGCCTTGACTTTAGACTTCTGACCTTCACAAGGGTAAAAGAATACATTTGTACGGTTTTAAGCCACTGCCTTTGTGGCTACATTTGTTATAGCAGCTATTGGTCACTAATACAGGGATCTTGGATTTAAGATCGACCTAAGGTGGTGGACCTGAGAAGAGGCTGAGGGTGGTGGCTTGTGTGGATTTGTGCTCCCAACAAAGGACCTTCACAACCATGACACAAACTTACCCAGGATTTGAGTGGAAGGGAAGGTACTTGGGCCTACCGCTATGCTAGGGAGTGAAATTTCTAACAAGTGAGTTCAGAACAGACTGTTAAAATTTTTTTAGAGCACTAAAAGAACCTACCAGGTCAGTGCTTTGCAGTAGAATATTCTGTGAAGAAGGAAATGCTCTATATCTAAACCATCAAATATGGTGCCTACGTGTGGCTATTAAAAACTGCAAATGTGGCTAGTGTGAGTGATGAACTGAAATTTTAATTTAAATTCATTCTAATTTTAAATAATTTAGATAGCCATACATGACAAGTGCTATCACATTGGATATACAGTTCCAGGTCAACTACCCAATAGAAATATAATGTGAGCCACCGAGGTAATTTAAAATGTTCTAGTAGCCACATTGGAAAAGGTAAAAGAAACAAGTGAAATTAATTTTAAGAATATATTTAACTCAGTAATTTTAAAAGATTACCAATTGACATGTAAAAAGATTACCGTGTAGACATGTGACCAACATAAAAAATTATTAATGAGATTTTAGATTCTTTTCCTCATACTAGTAAGTCTTCAAAATCC
This sequence comes from Dasypus novemcinctus, assembly GCF_030445035.2. NCBI lineage: Eukaryota > Metazoa > Chordata > Mammalia > Cingulata > Dasypodidae > Dasypus > Dasypus novemcinctus. The sequence continues at coordinate 38,517,928 of NC_080694.1, read as the reverse complement.
ACTGTGTTTTCTACACTTACAGCACATCTCATGTCAAGTGTTCAGTTGCGTTTGGCTAATAGCCGCTGGCCTGGACAGTGCGAATTATTAAATCTAACTCTCAAAGTTTATTGAGAGGAACTGAGACCCAGAATGTGAAATGACTTGTTTTTCACTTCATTCCTCCTACAGGGCCTGCTCGTTTTTGCTGCCCACATTCCTTTTGAAAGATATATAACTTCTGGCAATAAGAAGGGAAAGAAGATTTAAGCGTTTTCCCTCCCCAAACTATTTCTGGATTGCTGTGGACAAACCTTTAAAATAGCCCTCAAAATACAACTTGTGAATTTGTGGGCTGATTGCATTCCCAGAAATGGAAATAAAGATGGTGATGTAAGGGAAGAAACGAGAAGACACTGACTTGCTCTCGGAAATCTGGGGCCGTCTTAGGAAACAGCAGTGTGAATGGAGATGGCCACATTTTCCAGACTGGGGATCTCCATGGTCCCCTCACGTGGAGCCCTCTGTGTTTGTTAAATTGCAAATACCAGAGATCCATTCTACCAGAGTTTTTGGGTCTTATGGGGAAGCTGGGAATTGGTGTTTTAAATTAGCTTTCTAAGTGATTATTACACCAAAGTACATGAGTCATTATGCTAGATTCATAAAATTTAGCAGGCAAAGAATTTGCAAAAGGAGCACAGAAGGGCTAAAAATATAACAAATGCTTCTTGTCCTGGGTCATCATTAATTTTAATAGGCTGGGCTCAACAAAAATAAAGGACTGACCCATAGCTATGGACAGTTTCATTGTTGGCTCATTTACAAATGGGATTGTATTTGAGGATGGAGAGAAAGCCCTCAGGACTGTAGAATTCCTTAATAGCCAACGATTTCCTTTTCTGTTGTTGAGCAAGGAAAAAAAAATTCGCTTTTGCATGGTCGTTGCTGGTACCTTGCTAGGGCGGCTGTTGTTTTAGTTCTATATTTTTTGCACGCCCAAAGCGGGAGGTTTCTGCTAATGCAATAATGAAACCACTGTTATTTTCCTGATTCGCCATGAGTTTGCAGAAGCAGGGGCTGACCAGTAAGTGCAAGCAGGAAACCCACCACTGCTTGAAGCATGCAGACAAAGAATAAAACATGAAGAGAAGAAAGGGCTGGAAGCCTAAGAGATGATGCTTCAAATTTCTAATTCCATGAGAAATGCTAATGTGGCTCTCTCCCCAGAGATGCCAGAGGGCTCGAACGCTGTCAACCACCAGAGAATAAGCAGTTTGGACCAAGGTCATTCTGCTCTTCTTGAGGAAAAAGGTCTAAAGACTTCTCAGCCTCAAAGGTTTCACTGCCTTTCCGGGTGCCTCGTTAAAATGCAGGGTTCTGCTCTGAGATTGATGACTTCAGAGCCTCAGAGCCCTTGCTTGAGAAATCCCCAATCAGCTACAAGAAGTGACTTCCATTTATCTCTTATTGAGCGTTTACTGTGTGCCAAACTCCGTTCTAAGGTATTTCCATATTTTATCCCATTGCTCCTGAAAACAATCCTGTGAGGGCGTTTGTATTTTCCTCAGTGTGCAGAAAAGGAAACGGATGCCCAGAGAGTTTACAAACTTGCCTGAAATCACGGAACTGAAGAGTGTCAAAGTTCAGGTCTTACCTCTGCCTTCAAACCCTGTGTGCTTGTGCACATGCTAGTGGTTCTCAGACATCTGGTCCCTGAAGCAGCATCGGCAGTCTCACCTTGGAACTTGCAGGAAGTGCAAATTCTCAGTCTCCACTCCAGATGTCTGGAATTGGAAACTCTGGGGGTGGGATGGGGTGGTTAGGGCAGCAATTTGTGTGTGAATAAGCCCTCCAGGGGATTCTGATGCATGACCAAGCTTGAGAACCACTGGGCTGGGATGAGCTAAACTGCCTGCTCTCCAGGCAGCTTTGCAGTGCGATGAGGCAGGTAGCAGAACATTCTTCCAGAATAGCATTGGTTTTTATAGCTTGTTGCCGGCAGCTACAAGAAGGATGGCAGGAGACCTTCTACTGTTTTCCAGGTGGCAGAGAACTATCATCCTCCCATGAATCTACTGATCCATATATTTGAGAAGACGCTCCCAGGTGTACTTGTTCCCATCTGAGCTGCTTTGCCCTCTGGGCTATGCAGTGGTTGGAGAAGGGCAGGACTAGAAGCTGCTGTTGGCAGAAGCAATGCAGTGCTTGGAGATGAAGTGCAGGGGCCAGCAAAGAGAGCTTGAAATCAAGGAGTTGGAGGAAGCAGGTGGTCTGAAAGGGCCCTGGAAATCAAAGGTGAGCCGACAGGTAGGGCAGAGGTGCTGCTCCAGAGAAGACATATTTTAGAATGGAAGCCTCAGATGGGAGTTGCTCATGACTTTTCTGTTACAGCAGAAGTCAGTGACCAGAGGCTGAGGGTTGCATTTGTCGACACTTGTGCAGTAAACAAGAAATACCTGAATAGTAAGCCCCATGCCCGCCATGCCCTGTCTTACAGAGCTTTTCAGGTGGTCAGCCTCGATGAAAGGTGGAACTTCTTCAAAACAACACCTGCCCAGAAGATGGCTTCTGCCCTCTCTTTTACTGTGGTAGGGTAGGAAAGAAGGCCTGGTGCAGAAAGATTTTATGGGACTGTTTTACAAATCTAGGCCAATGAACAGATTGCATTCCCATTGCTTCTCTCAAATTTAGAGACTGAAATAACTGAGGCCATGGGAATCTAGCTAATGGCATTTATATTGCCATCTAGATAGAACAGTCAAGATTAAATTCTGAGATTGAGAAGGCTCTGCCATTGATGATGTTATGAGGAAAACCAGTTCCATGTGTTCAGCATGCACCAGGACCAGAAGAAAAATACCTTCGCTACCATAAAGGAAAAAAGAACAGCTGACTTCCATGAGTGCCCAACATGGTCACACCTTTATCATATGTGTATACATAAAGTCTATTAGTATTATCATAGAAGCCCTTAGTTGGTGCCTGGGGATAGGGCTACTACCTATCTTGTGGCATTGTCATGAAAAATTTAGAGACAGAGATCTAGGAATGAGGTATTCCTCTTTTTGGACAAACACTTAAAGCTGGTAAGTTTAGACAGATACAACAGAAAAAGCAGGGAGCTACTCTTCAGTTTGCAAGAGAAGGCACTACAATATTTCTCTTAATTGTAGACCACCTAGATTCATTTAAAAGAGGTCCATGCTGATTTTTTTCCTGTAGCTCACGTATTTCATGAGGTGAGGTATATCTATTTTTGTTCTGCATATTTCATAATAGATTTTGCTTGGTCTAGAAAGTGGCTAGCTCCCACGCACAGGAATGGACAAGCTGTGAGCCAGCAGTTCTAGTGAGTCCTGCCTCTGCTGTGAGAACTGTCTTCCACGCCTCTCTGGGATTCTGATACACGTATTACATCATTAAGTCCTCTCAGCCTTTCACTGTGTTTCATCGCATCATGTCAATCACAGCTGCTGAGGTCTCAAAGAAGAGGGACACACAGATCATACATTCCCAGTGTATACACTCACACACACACACACACACGCACTTAAGACCATGAGATGACTGAGGCAGAGATTGGAGTGATGCATCTAGAAGCCAAGGAATGCCAAACCACCAGAATCTAGAAAAAGACAATGATGGATTTTCTCCTAGAGCCTTCAGGGAGAGCTTGGCCCTGCTGATATCTTGATTTTGGACTTCTCGATCTGTGAGAGAATAAATTTCTGTTGTTTAAACCACAAAGTGGTGGTGATTTGATAACAGCAGTCCCAGGAGATTAATACAAATGTCAGTTATGCCCCCAGTGCTGGGAAACCAAAGCCAATGTGCCTGGGTTGACCTATCCTGGGCAGAACCAATAGAAGTTTGAGCAGAACCAGGTTTGGTGATTGACATGTCTCTTGTTACCAAGAGTGAAAAATGATGGTTCATTCCACTTACTTTCAGACCTTAATCTGGGTCTTTGACCACATCTCCTGGTGCATTTCCAATTGAGAGTTTCTTTTCTATATAGACCTATTCTATATAGAAATATTCTAGACAGCAGAATATTCTAGACAGCAGAAACATGAACCAACCCTGGACATCAAGATGTGTTGAATTCTTGATATATCAGAAGAGATTGAAAGGGCCTGGGTTGAACTTGACTTGATCCAAGCCAGGTGGGGTATGAGTATCTCATTTGTGAGGTCTTCACTAGAGTTGGAAAAAGACTTGTGGAGAAGCCCCTATGTCAGATTATTATAGGATAGTCTTGGGGTCATAGAGACAGAGTGCACTCTATGAGTCGCCCCCAAAGGAAGTGGACATTTCCCACTGCCACCCATTCTGGGAAAGAGCCCATTCAGGGGGCAGAAAATGAGAACTTTAGAGGTCGACTTTAGAGTGAGGGGAGAAAAACAAAACAGAATAGAACAAAATAAATGTGAAAACCTTCCTCAGGCAGAACTCATGGGGAAACCTGGGATGCAGGACAGACGGAGGAGGGAGTGAGCAGTGTCCTGGTTGCCAGATGAGCTGCTAGAATCCTCAAGGGCCTCGAGCTTTCTACGGAAGGCCCTACCTGGAGTTTGCAGCAGGAGCTACAGAAGCTAGACTGCCTCCAAGGCCTGCTTTCCAAACTGCTTTAGAAGTCCTTCAGGTACTGGGGGAATGAGGAGTCATCTGGCTTGGGTCTGACCCCAGAGATTCTGCTTTAATAGGACTGGACTGTGGGCTGAGTGTTGAGACTGTCAAATCTTAACAGGAGATTCTACTATCTAGTGCTGCTCAATAGAAGTCTTAATGGAATGAAAGCAACTTGTGTGCTTTTAAGTTTTCTTGTAGCCACATTAAAAAAGGGGAAATTAACTTCAATAATATGTTTATTATTGATAATTAATTAAATAGACTCTGTTTCACCCAATGTACCAAAATATTATCATTATCAACATATAATCAATAAAGTGATTATTGAATATTCTACGTTTCTTTCACTACTGAGTCTTTGAAATCCAGTATGCATTTTACACCTACAGTGCATCTCAATTCTGAGAGCTCAGCAGCCATGTGTGGCCTGTGGATATGGCTATCACCTAGAATAGCGCTAACTAATGCTGAGAACCGCTGGGTTAAGGGCAGGGTTGGTGGTTTGGACCAAACCAAAGCTAGCTAACTACATGGGGATTTAACCCGCATTGCCGGTCCTAATTTGATTATTAAGGAAGTTTACTGCAGCTGCACTCCTTAGCATCAGGGTTAGAAATTTGGTATGGCCATGAAGGTAATTCAATTTAATCCCAAATTAGTCTTAAAAATTCCTACAGAGTGGATGGAGCCAATTTGAAAGCATCTAGATCAAGTGAAGCAGTTGTGTCCCTATGACGGGATGCTACTGGAGGAGGAAAAGGGATGTGAGTGGCAGCTTTTTTTCCCCCGGAGTAGTATTAACAACATACAAGTAAACAGAGACCCATTTTGGCTCCTTCGCAATGAAGTGATGGTTTTGATAAGGGGGTGGTGGGTATCCCACAGAAAGTATACAGAGCAGGTGCCAGATGTCCCCTCAACATTCTACACAACTCTTTGATCCAGAACCTTCTGTTTCTCTCAACATGTCATTGACTATTAGGCTATGATTCCCTTTGAAAACTCTTAGGTTTACCCCACAGAGAAAGACATTTTATCCTCTCTATTCTTGCCTGCAATGATCAAATAACATGTTAACAAAAGTAACCTTGTCAATTTATTATAAAACAGATTTCCATAAAAGATGAAGATAAAAATTTGCAGGCCTACCATTTAGAGTTAACGACTATTAACTCCTAGGTGTCTAGTTTCTCATAGTTTTTTGGTATATACAAACACACAATTAAAAAAATTTTTTTTTTAGATGTTGGATTGAACCTGGGACCTTGTATGTGGGAAGCTGGCGCTCTACCACTGAGCCACATTGGCTCCCTTGAGTCTTTTTTTTTTTTTTCATTTGTTTTTATTTTTTCAGGAGGTATGGGGAACCAAATCCAGGACTTCCAATGTGGGAGGCAGAAGCTCAACTTCTTGAGCCCCATCCACTCCCTATATATAAATATTTTGTCAAAAACAGGATTCAATAGTGAGGACTCTTTTATAACATGCTCTTCTTTTCACTTAACCACATTCTCATGTGAATATATTTTCATTTAATTGAATAATATCCTACTATTTCATTTCCAATCACAGCATATTGTACCTTTGTTTGGATTAGCAATGATCAATTTAGTCAATCCCCTACTATTGGACATGCACATTATTTCCCCCAAATTGTCAATTATGCCTTAAGGGATAACACCAAAATAGCATCACTGTGGTCTTCTAATCCAATGCATTTCTTACCTGACAGCTGGCTGAGGAAGAAGCAGAGGAAAATAAAATAAAATCATACATACAATGTGTCACTAAGCCTGACCCATCCTATAGTTTTTTCTTTGCTTAGAGAAGAACCAGAGGAGTTTGGGTTGCAGGGAAATGCATATTAATTCCACAGAAGTTAATATCACACAACTCATACCATAACCACACCTCAGTGAGAGTTTTCTTACTCCTTTGCTAGGCAAGCTCCAGAGGGACTAGGGTTTGTGCTTAATATGTATGCAGCAGCTTGGGATTGCTTTCAGATCGACTTCAGCTCCCTTCCCGGCCATTTTTCCCCCTCATGGTCTTAATATTAATCATTTCTGGGGTATAGAATTATTCTTGCAGTAGGTTTGTGGGTGGTTGAAAAAATTTAATAATCCAAGAAACCTCCAAATTTAGGATTTTAGTTTCTCCAGCTTACAAAATTTGCATAATTACTTGTTCTTGCAGCATTTGTGTATCACTCTTCAGATCGTTTTATATGATATGAAATTTCCTGGCAATTCCCCAAGTGCCACCTTATCAGCCTGCCTATGCAGTTATCATCTTCACAGCAATAAAGCAAATAAAAGGATGCAGAGCTGCTCAGTATTCAGATAAGGTAAGCACCAGGCTTTTGAGCTGCTAAAACTCATATTGTGGTGGGGTAACTATATCTCTTCTGTTTTTAAAACTCTATAGAAACCACACAAAGAGGGAAAAATTGTAAGGCTTTCTGAAACTTGGAGGATCAAGGAAATTTACTATTTGCTGGATTTGATGTATTTTTGTCTTTGTGCCAAGCATAAACATCATTAGATAGTCCCTTTTGAGGTGGGTTGATATACTAGTACTCCGATCCATCATATGTTCATATTGCAAATTCAACTCAGCAAATGCAAATTCAATTCAGCAACTGTTCATTGTGTCTTTACTCTGTGCCAGGCTCTCTTTGCTAGAGGCAGAGAAATATTCCTGCCCCTAAGGAGTTGACAGTTTAATGGGGGAGACACAGGCACGTTATCTAAAGGATGTATTACAATCCAGGCTTCTTATGGAAGTGAGAATATAACACTACAGGAGAACCGGGGACGAGGGCTAGTCTTTTGACTGGAGTTGCAGGTAGGCAGCTGAGAGGAATCGCACTTTCGAGCTAGGTCTTGATGGAAGGGAAATAGGGAATGGGTAGTAGAGATGAGGAGACCATTGGAACAAAACCCAGGAAAGAAGGGCAGAAGGGAGGAAAGAAGGAATGACGGGGTGACTGAGGGGTGAAGAGTTGGGGATAGACATGTCAGAGGGCAGGTAGAAAGGTTAAACAGGGCCCATCCAACAAATAGTTAACCGTGGTAAGGAAATGCATAGACAACTTGATTAATCAGAACTATTTCCCATAAGTTCAGAGAGGAAAACTGACTAATAATTCTTGAGTGGGTCAGCTAAGAAGGGAAGACACTGTCCTGATTTAAAACCAAGTCAGATCATGACCAGAAAGAGCTCTTAAATGGCAATTTTTGATAAAGTCCTGGTCACAAGGCACATTCAGGCTTTCTGTTGTGCGTTCTTTTGTTGGTTCATTCATGAGGAGCTAAGCTTACAAGTTCTGGAGCCAAACTGCCTGGATGTGAATCCCAGATGCCTTATCAGCTCTGTGACTTGGCACAAGTTCCTTAAATCCTGTCTCGGTTTCCGAACCTATGAAGTTGTGGTGGGAAGCAAATGGTTGGTGGATGGTAAAGCTCTTAGAACAAGGCCTGGGACAAACGCTTAATAGATGTTAACTACTTTACTCCACCTGTGCACCTGTATTTACATTCCCTGTGTATCAGCACATTCAAAATACTGGGAAAGAAGATGAAGATGACACTACCTTGGTCTTGAGAAAGCTCATAGTTGAGAGGGGTTGACAAATGAGAAATAAATGTTTATCCAACATGGCAAATAAGAAAATAGAGTAACATACACCACACAGACCCTTCAAGGGAGCAGGGAGGAGGGGGGAGGGGGAGAGCTGGGCTGAGGCCAGACTTCAGCAGAGCACAGCAAAGTGCACCCGCCTCAACCCAGCCGAGTCCCACCTTTCAGAAAAGCTTGCTCTTCCATCTGACCTATACTCTCTTGAATTCCCTGCTTTCTTTTCTCGCACAGACAAATTTCCTTTATCTGCATTCCTCAGTTTGGGGAAGGATTCCAATTTCTTCCAGATCTTTGTTTAGGAAAGATAATTGGGTGATTTCACAGGTGACTTTTCAATCCTAGCTTCCTTGAACGGGGGAACCAACTAGCATGTGTGTGATGGTTCAAAGCTGTATGGACCCCAGAAAAGTCTGCTCTTAGAGTTAATCCATTCCTGTGGTAAGGAGGATTTTTTGGTGTGTAGGATCTTAAGATGGTGACCCACTCATTCAGGGCGGGTCTTGAGCATTTTACTGGAGTCCTTTGTAAGGGAATGAAATTCAGACAAAGAGAGAAAGCCAAACAACGAAACCTGGAAGAGAAGGGAGAGACCAGTAGGTGCTACCACGTGCCTCGCCATGTGACAGAGAAGTCCAGGATTGAGGGCAGCCTGTCTTTGAGGAGAAAGCAGCACCCGATAATGCCTTGATTTGGACATTTTTTCATCTCGAGACTATAATCTTATAAGCTGATAAATCCCCTTTGTTAAGAGCCAACCCATCTATGGCATCTGCACTTCAGCCTACCAGACTAGAACAGGGTGTGGGTTATGCTTCTCCTTGGCCAGTGGGAGTAGGAAGGAGACTGTGGGAGCAGTTGGAAGAGGGCAGTCACAAAACAGACGCACGTTTTAGTTAAATTAACAAAGGAATCCCAGGACCTTGGTCAAGATGGAGGGCAGGTTGGGGAGGAGAAGCAGGGATAGGCCGGGGCGGGTTGCCTCCGCTCTTTGGATCTGTGCAGCAGGAGGACATGGCGTTAGTGAACTGGAGGGGAGAGATAAGAAGAAGGGATTTTCTGCTTCTATACTTTGTGTCTACTTATCTGATGCCCCTATTAACCAATGATCCAAATGGGAAAGACCACAGGAAAACGGTGACATTTAGTAAGCTGATTTTTTTTCCTCCAAAGTCCATCATCCTCTCAGGGAGAGCCTGCCATGAAAGGGGTGCCTGAGGAGAAAGCTGGAAAACCTTTGGATCTCCATGGATTTTTGGAAGCTCTTGATTCATTCTATTTCCGGCCCTTTTAATCACCAACCGTAACAATTTGCCGTGTGCAAAGCACCTTAGATGCGTCACTTCACTTAATATTTGCCTCAGCCCTGTAGGGCTGGCTCTGTGGGCTGGGCCATATCCTATTTTTAATTTCACAGATGCCTTTAAGGGAAGCTCATTTTGTCCACAGGTGAGTGGTGGAGCCAGGACTCCACCTGTGTGCCGACCCCAGATCCAAGCCCTTGACCATTTCGCTCCGGGCCTTAGCAAGCCGTTAGCAACATGGACAGCTTACCCCCTTTCCTTTTTCCACAGAAAGTAAACTTGGGTAGATCCCCTTCACAGATGGGATAGGAATAATTCACGATAGGTGATCCTTTACTGATGAGAGCTATGTCCAGAAACAGCCCTTTGATGTCCTCTCCTAAAGGGAAAGAGAAGAGCTTACCAACAGTATGTATTTTGCTGTATATTCAAACACACTCAAAGTTACAGCAGCCTGAGCCAAAGGACCTTTCACTTTTAGAGGTCTGGGGAAAAGTTATCTTCTATTCTTGGTAAAGCAGTGTTGAGGCAATGCTACAGAGGATTCTGATCACAGCCCTGAGAATGAAACAGGGCCCTACATTTGCCTCAGGTAGTCTGCTGCACTCCCCTATCCCGATGCTGGGGCCCCCTAGTGCAATGTCTGATGATCTGGCTTCTAGAATGTCTCAGCTCTATATTCCACATTACAGCAGTGGGACGTGGTCAGAACTACACACACCAAACTCCTGTTGCTGGGCAGATAGTCCACTGAGGTTACAAGGAAGGTACTGGCTGTGCTGCAGTGGTGGCTTCTGATACTCTCTGCTTTTTTCTTTGCTACTCACTTTTATCTTCCTCTCATCCCTCCTTCCATTCCTCTTTTATCTCTCACTTTCTCTCCTCAAATATTTACTGAGCTGTGGCTAGAGTCAGATATTGTGGAAGGTTCTGGAAAAGCAAAGATCCATGAGAGCCCTTGGCCTCTGGGAAAGTTCCCTCCATTCCTTTGGAATGATTCCACATGCTAAGTTTATTAAATCCTTCAACTCCAGTTTTGATAAAACTGTTTTTAAAAAGAAGTTGTTCTAGCAACTACAACAAATATATTGACTGACTATAATGGCACAATCATATGCAAATTAAACAATCAGGTGTTTTTAGCTCATTGACTGAGGGAGAGGGAGAAGACATCACATGTCTTTATTGCTGTGTCCAGGTTTAAAAACTTATATTAGCTATGTGGGAAAAACAAAATGACGCAAATGACAAACCAAGCTGCTGGTAGTAGATTTGTTTGTTGCTGAAATAAGTAGGCACAAGCTCTCTCCTGGTAGACATCAATATACAGGCTCAAAATATGTTCTTTTTTGCTGGGTATACTGATTCCAGGTGTTTATATCGTCCCAATGAGTGCCTAGAGTCTTTTTAGTACAACAGCTCAGCATTAAATGAGAGTTCTCCTCTCTCTGGATATTACCCAGAGAGGGAATTGAAAACAAAGATGGAAATAGAGTTAATTCCAGACAGTGGTGGTATAGAGTAGTTTAGCTAGCCACTGTAATTAATACAACTCGTTGGGTGTGTGGAGCATGGAGGGTCTTGCAATCCTTTATTTCAATTTAATAATTTTTACTTACTCAGAATGATTCCAAACCTAACATTAAGGTTTGGTTTTAATTGTTTGGAACACTGGTCAGCAGAAAAGCCAAAATCTTGTAATGGATCTGCCAAGAAGAAAACAACAGTTCAGCTGTGAGTATATTGTATATGCTGCAAACTCATATTCAAAATTTGCGCCAATTTTTATTTTTTCTACATAAATGAAAACATGATTCAAAAACATACTGGCCCAGCAATTTTTTTATAAGCCCAGGACATTTTTAACCAGCCCCTCCCAGGTTGTCCAAGGTCAACATTGATCTTTATCAGGTTCACTCTCATGTTAGGGTCTCACCTGGGAGAAGAGCATAGTGGCTTGTTGGTGGGTGGGTAGGTTACAGCTCTACTTGTTAAAATTCTCATCATCATTTGAATTTAGTTCCTGAACTTTTGGTATGAAGATTGCTCATTGGGGAAGCAGACTTGGCCCAGTGGATAGGGCGTCCGCCTACCACATGGGAGGTCCATGGTTCAAACCCTGGGCCTCCTTGACCTGTGTGGAGCTGGCCCACACGCAGTGCTGATGCGCGCAAGGAGTGCCCTGCCACGCAGGAGTGTCCCCCGCGTAGAGGAGCCTCATGCGCAAGGAGTGTGCTGCATAAGGAGAGCCGCTTAGCGCGAAAGAAAGTACAGCCTGCCCAAGAATGGCGCCACACACAAGGAGAGCTGACACTGCAAGATGACGCAACAAAAAGAAACACAGATTCCCAGTGCCGCTGGTAAGGATAGAAGCGGTCACAGAAGAACACACAGTGAATGGACACAGAGAGCAGACAACTGGGGGGGGGGGAGGGGAGGGGAAGGGGAGAGAAATAAATAAATAAATAAATCTTTAAAAAAAATAAAATTGCTTATTGATTGCACAGAACATTTCATAAATGTATTTCTTTGTTATTATAGCCACTAAAACAGAGGGAGATAAATGCAGAGTTTCAAAATCAGGACCTAGCTCCATCTCATGCCATCTCATGCAACCCTATTCCCTTCCATCCTATCCCATGTAATTTTTTTTTTCAGAGTCACTATCTGTCAGGCATTGTGTTAGGTATAATATGGACTACACAAATAAACAATATTTATAACGCATTATCCTGCTCGTTCAGAAGGCTCCGATGCTTCCTCTATGCCTCAGAAGAAAGTCCAGAAATGTCCTACTGTCTCTTGTTCCAAATTCCACATTACGAATCCATCCCCGTTCTTGGAGCCTGGGGTGGTCACATGCACATCCAGCAAATTCCCACTGTCATTGATTCGCTCACGCATTTTCTCCCATCCCAAGTGGTCTTACCCCTTTGGCCATCGCTTAAATATTAAGAACTTGCTCCATTTCCATCTTCTTTATGAAGGCTTCCCTAAGAGTTGCCAAGTATTCTTTTGCTTTTCTGAAAAAGTTACCATCTGAAATATTTTTAGAGCATGCAAACATGTATTACTTTATACTTGGCTGTTTGGCTTATCCCACAACACTTAATCTAAACATGAAACTCCTTAAAGACAGGCGCTGGATTTTTGTTTTGTTTTGTTTTCCATTTCCTTTTCCATTATGCTTCCCCCTGGGCCTGAGAGAGGAGAGATCATTTTAACTAAGGGTCTACGCTGTGCTAGCCACTGAGCTATGTACTTTATAAAAAATTTTCCACTTACTTTTCCAGACTTTCCAGGACCTAACACAGAGCCACATAGTCTGGCCCATAGTACACATACCATGAATATTCATAGTGGATGAATGATGTACCATATAGGAAAGCTCTTGTCTCTCAGCACCAAACGCAGCCTTCTGTTCTCTACTTTGTGAAGCTGGGATCTTTGCAATCACATTTCTGCTTTGACATCTGCCAGCAGAGATGACAGAAGGAGATGAGGCAGAAGTTGTCTCCGTCTTGCTCACTCACTGTTCCCTAAGAGTGTCATCCTCTACGGCCCACCACTCTGCAGGAGGAGGCAGTTCCAGTGGCCAGCTCCTTCTGGAACCCCCAGCATCAGCTGAGGCTCAGTTCTGCAGGCCTCTTATGCTTCTGAGATTATAGCATCCCGGAGACTGGTATTTCTTCTTCAGAAGCCTTAGTCTCCATTTCCCAAGACCCTTCCAGTAGGCCTCCAAGCTCTAATAACCCAATCTCTGTTCTCTGTTCTCCCAGCTCTAGGGGTGGTGGCTGCTCCCTCAGTGTCCCTTTTTTGCTTTTGGTGTGTGTGTTGGGGGCAGGGGGGCGGTGAGGGGATTTGTAACAGCTGCTTAACTAATTCCCTATATTAAATTCTCTCTTTTAAAGTAATTGACATGGTCTCTGTTTTCCCCAGACAGAGTCAGATTGATACAACAAATAACAACCTTAAGAGAAAGGTATGATTGTCCACATTTTACAGCTGGGAAAAGGTAGACTCAGAGAGGTTAGATTAGCTTGCCCAGGTCTCAGGACTAGAAGATGTCAGAGAGATGATTCAAACAGAGACTTAATATAAATAAAAGCACTGATAAAAATGCTGCCTGCTATTGCACAGAAGAATTCACAGAGCAGAGGCTCAAATGCGTATGTTTATTATTTGACTTTTGAGATTGCCCAGAATATCGTCTAGTTTCGTGTGCAGGCATATGGCATCTGGTAGGACTGTTTCATAACATATTTCAGTTTCAGCTTTGCTACGAGCTCACATTTGCCATTGATATTGTTCCAGACAGTTTTATCACCCACATCGCTGACCCGGAAGATACATAATTGTCTATGCTATTTGCCATGGGAACGATCCCCAGGCAATTTCAGCCTCTCAAATCTAATGTAGAGGCACTTTTGTTTGATCAAAACTCCTTTGATCTGGTCGCTGATTTTCCTGGAGGAAAAGCCCTCTTTTCTTACACTCATTTTATTCCTTTGTAAGCATCTTTGTGCCATCCCAACATTTTTCTAATTCACGACCTCTATCAGTTTGTGAAATAAAAGCGGGGGTGGGGGGTATGAAGACAATAGCTTTTGCCACATACTTGCATCATAGTATTGAAAAAGATAGGGACATGTAGGAGAGTGCATGCCCCAAATTAATGAATAAATATAAGGTGCATTCTGAGGAAAGATAAAAGAAGCTCAGTATGAATTACTTAGTGAATTAGAATTTCTCTGCATGTTTATCAACATTTTAAAAGATAGATAAGAGGAGTAAACCAAGGGCAGGAGAAGGAAATAAAGAACAAAAGCATTTCCTTGATGCAGGAGAAACATTTATTGTTAGGAAAATATTGTTAAGGAACAAATTCACAAAGAAAGCAATAGGTCTCTTTTCTCTAAAGATGTGTGCGTGTGTGGGTAAAAGCAGAAAGATTGCTTTAAACATGCTTCACAGGTTGGTGATCTTTCCTAGCAATTATTTCAATTCCACATTTGATTGCGATGTTTTTGAGAGTGAGCATGTGGTTTCGGCAAAGGGCGTCAGCTCCTGCCCAGTCCCCAAGTCCATCCTCACAAACTCGTATCCCTCCCTCTATGTAAATGGACTTCCAGGCAGGCACTCAGCCCACTTTGTATTACATTATATGTTTTTATCTACCTTTGTCATCCCTCTACTCGATGCTGTGGAGGTGGGGTCCCCAGCCCCAGGGCCTAGCATATATATCTTAAGATTATCCTAAATTCCCAATAAGTATGTGCTGAAGAATAATGAAGGTTATTGGTAGCAAATTTCTTGAGAACTTTTAAGCGTGGTTCCTTCGCTTTGTCGCTCTTGGCATTTTGGGCCGGATGATTCTTTGCGATGAGGACTGCTGGGTACTTTGTAGGATGTTTAGCAGCATTTTTTGGCTTCTGCCCATTAGAGGCCAGTAGCATCCCCGGCACCCCCAAGTTGTAACAACCAAAAAACGTCTCTAGACATCGTCTCATGTCCCCTGGAGGACAAAAGTCAGCCCTGGTGGAGAACTGCTGCTTTAAAGAATTACTTACTCAATGAGTAGGCTTCACTTGTACTGCAAATGCTTCAGAAACACCCCCCAAATAAAAGGTGGTGGGTTATATTTTTGAAGTAGTTCTTCCATTTTATAAGACTCGACGGGGGGGGGGGGGTGGAGAGGAGAAACTTCCTCTATGGACACTTGCCTCGGGTAATTTTTAAGACCTGTAAATCGAGTGATTGGCATCTGGATCTTCTGAAACCATAAAGCTGAACATTTAATGAGAGTCGGTATTCCAGAGCTTCGATGGCAGCGACAAATATTTCCTCCAGACTCTCCATTGTATAGTGGCCAATGCGTTGAGGAAAGAAGTAAAAACTTCACCATGAAATATAAGCGATATCTCATTTTAAACTTTTTTTTTTTCCCCAGCCTCTCTGTCGTCGCCCCCTTCTTGCCCTCTGTTCTCGTCACCGTCTATTGCTGGAGCCAAAGGGAGGGCAGTAGTTATTGTGAGTGCACCCAGGCTGCCCTCCAAACTGGCCCCATCCCCTTGGGACGTGTGTGCGTGGAAATCAAGCTTCTCTGAACCAACTCTGTAAATCCTGCGGTGGTGGAAAACACGCTCCGGGAAGGCAGCCAGCAGCAGCTGAATTGCATACTGGAGGCTGCAGCAACCAATCCATTCCCCAGGGCAGCTTCCTTGCACATTCGTGGAGGAGAGTAGACTTGGGCAAATGCTCAGGGCTTAAAGTGAGCAGGGGCTCCACAAAGCTCAGCTCCCGCACCATTTTTTTTTGTGCTGAGCTCAATTAATGCTCTGCATACTCTCTTGGGCTGGGCTAGAACCAGGCGGTGGTCCAGGAGAGGAGGAAAAAGAATGTTTGCCTTGGTAACATCTAGCCAGTGTTGAGCTTTCCACTGCGATCAGCGGGAAGAAAACAAAACCCAGCAGCACAGCCTTGGGAGCTGCAGTCCCTCCCCAAAGGCCGGTGGGAGGCTGTGGGAAACCTGATGGCTCCCCGGGGCAGGGCTGTGCTGCGCCCTCCTGCTCAGTTTGGTTTTAGGCAAATCATTGTGCTTACATGGACGTCACCCTAAATCCTGGTGTGCGTGGATGGAGCACAACCCCTGCAGCTTCTGTTCTGCCAGTTGGGTGACTTGAGGGATAGAGGGGTGGGGGCAGCTCTCATATGGTAAACAAATCCCCTTTTTCAGATTTCGTAGCTATGCTTGAGTTTTTTTTTTTTTAACTTTTTATTTTGAAATGATTATAGACTCATGGGAAGTTGCAAAAAGGGCACAGAGCAGTCCATGCATCCTTCACCCAGTTCTATGGCTTGGATTTTAAAAACTGTGGCCAAGTCAGTGAAGCGCTGGCTTCCCTGCTCTTGCGGGAGGGCAGAATTCTTTCACCAGCGTTACCATGGAAAGGGCAGGTACCCCTCCAGCCTGAGCCCCACCGCCTTCCCCACCCACCCCATCGACTTGTCCAGGTCCCTTTCTGCTCCGGGAAGGTTGTGTCTTTGTGTCTCTTCTTTTTTCTCCTTCTTTCTCTTTTTCTGCCCCCCTCCTCCTATATTTAGGTCAGGCTACACGGTGAGACTCAGAACACTGACTTTTCTTCTAACACAACTTAACCCTGGGGTTCAATCTCTGGAAACCCACATTACTTTAAGAGCTACGATTGTGTCTCCTTCGTGCCGTTGGTAGAAAACAGACCTACTCTAGAAGGGTGTTATATTATTACAAAACAAAGTTCATAGCAGTGCTTCCCTTGAAAAAAGTCACACCCTATGTTTGACTTCTTCCTTTAGGTTAATATTACACAATCAAATAATACACTCGGTAAAAGATGCATGTATACTCAAAGTCGCTT
Organism: Dasypus novemcinctus; assembly: GCF_030445035.2. Lineage (NCBI taxonomy): Eukaryota > Metazoa > Chordata > Mammalia > Cingulata > Dasypodidae > Dasypus > Dasypus novemcinctus. The sequence continues at coordinate 38,500,974 of NC_080694.1, read as the reverse complement.
GTTTTGTAGTCGACATAGATTTATTGATTGCCTCCTAGGTGCAAGGCAAGTCTTCTATGGATTTACCGCGCATCACGTGGCTTAGCCACTCTTCATTTTAAACACGATTTTAGTGGGAGTGTTACTACACATTCTTTCAACAGTATTTACTGTCTAATATGTGTCAGGCACTGCTAGCTGTGGGGAGAACAAAGTGGCAAAAAGTCTATACGAGACCAGTTTCCCACAGCTCTGTGGCTGCTTAAGTGACCAGACGAGTGGGGCTTCAGGAAAACGTGCCTCTTCTGTTTGGTTGCCATGGTTGTTTCGCTTGTTATTAATCTGGAGCCCACCCATGCCTCAGGTTGCTGGCTCAGTAGGGCTGCTATGACAAATACCTCACAATGGTTGGCCTAAGCAACAGGAATTTATTGTCTCATGATTTTGGAGGCCAGAAATCCAAATCAAGCTCTTAAGAGGCAGTGCTTTCTTCCAGAGTCTATAGCATTCTAGTGCTGACTTGCCACAAGCCTTGAGGTTCCTCGGCTCGCCTCCCGGCCTCCCACACAGGGGAATCTGCTGCATTCTCATGGCTTCTTCTGGTTTCTGGGTTGTACCGAGTGAGCCTGCATTTCCTTTCTTTATAAAGCCTCCAGTCACCTGGATTAAGGCCGGTCTGGTTCAATCTGGCATTATCTAAATAGGATATTCCAAGACCCTATTCACTGACGAGACCACACCTAAGCTAATAATAGCTCCTTCAAAGGTGTTATTTACAAATGGGTTCACACCCACAGGAAAGTGAAGGAAAACCTGAAGGTGTCTTTTTGTGGGGGACATCCATCAATCCCCAACAGAGCCATCTGGAACAGAAAAACTTTAAAAAGTGAGCCTGCTGTTCTTTCATATGGAAGATTCGCCTTTAGGATCTGCCTCTCCTACATCTGAAGGGTACAGACTTGAATTTTACTTATAGGCCATTGTAGCAGTTTGAAATGGTTATGAATTCCAAAAATAGCTATTGGATTATGTTTGTAATCTGGTCTGTACCTGGGCATGACTGAGTTATGACTGGGGCTTTGATTGGGCCACGTCATTAGGGCATTGAGTCGGGACTCACAGATAAAAGGCATGGCAAAGGACAGAGTTGGGGGCTTTTGGTGTTGGAATTTTGATGTTGGAGTTTGATGCTAGAAGCCTTAAGCTGGAACCCCAGGAAGTAAGCTCACAGAGGAGAGAGAAGCCAGCTCCAGGAAGAGAGAAACCCTGAGCCCAGAGAGAAGTACAACCCTGGAAGGGAGGAACCCAGGAAGCCTGAACCCTTGCAGCCATCTTGCTCCAACACGTGAAAATAGACTTTGGTGAGGGAAGTAACTTATGCTTTATGGCCTGGTATCTGTAAGCTCCTATCCCAAATATATACCCTTTGTAATGCCCAGCAGATTTCTGGTGTTCTGCATTAGCATTCCTTTGGCTGACTAATTCAGCCGTCTACTGTAAGAGATTCCCTTCTACATACAATCCTTTACTTGGGAATCACAGGAACCAGATCCGTGTGCAGTGACACAGAGACAGACCATGATATACCTGTCACATTTCCTTTCTACATTTTCTTCACGTCTGCTTATCTTTTGAAGGGAGGACAAGAACAGGGCATGATGGAACAGAGAGGCTTACTTGACGGTGTGTGTAGATGTGAAGATGAACTCTGTGACTCTTCTTTAAATGCTGGGCGTGCTGACAAGGAATACCTTCCTGTTTTAGTTTGCTAAGCTGCTCGAAGCAGATACCACAAAATGTGTTGGCTTTAACCATGGGAATTTATTACCTTACAAGTTTACAGTTTGAGGCTGAGAAAAATGTCAAAATCAAGGCCTCATCAAGTGATACTTTCTTTCTAAAGCCTGGCTGCCAGTGCTCCTGGACTCTTCTGTCACATGGCAAGGCACATGGTGGCATCTGCTGGTCTCTCCTTTCTCTTCTAGGTTTTGCTGTTTTCAATTTCTTGTTTCCATGGGTCACTCTCTCTCTCTCCCCTCCCCTCCCCTCCATATTTATGCCATTTATAAAGAACTCCAGTAAGAGGATTAAGACTCACCCTGGGCTAGGCCTTAACAGAAGAAACCTAACCAAAATGCTCTACCAAAAATAGGTTTACACTTATAGGAATGGATTAGCTTTAAGAACATGATTTAAGAACATGGTTTCAAGTCATAACAGTATCCTTATTTTCAAAATAGTTAACTGGGTATGATTTAAAAGAAAAAGCTAAGGTATTTGTTGTTAGCTCCTGGTACCATGGAAAACAATGGACAAGTGAGCAGGTATTGGTAACCTGGGTGGTAGATGCGTCTGAAACCAGCCCTGTCTTTGCTCATTTATAGAACTGTATTTGAACCAAATGTACCAAGAAGACCTAAAACACATTTGGGGAGGTGGATTTGGCTCAACTCATAGAGTGTCTGCCTACCACATGGGAGGTCCAGAGTTCAAACCCAGGGCCTCTTGACCCGTGTGGTGAGCTGGCCCACATGCAGTGCTGATCTGTGCAAAGAGTGCCATGCCACTCAGGGGTGTCCCCCATGTAGGGGAGCCCCACGCACAAGGAGTGTGCCCTGTGCAAAAAAAGGCAGCCTGCCCAGGAGTCGTGCTGCACACACGGAGAGCTGATGTAGCAAGATGATGCAACAAAAAAAGAGACCCAGATTCCTGGGGCTGCTAACAAGAATAGAAATGGACACAAAAGAACACACAGCAAATGGACACAGAGAGCAGAAAACTGGGAGGAGGAGGGAAGAAGGGGAGAAAAAAAAAATCTTAAAAAAAAAAGGTATTTGACTTATCGATCTTCTCACCAGCCTCATGAGTAGCCAGAGCATCAGGTCTTTCTTTGTGTGTGTGTTTTTTTTTCTCTCCCCTTGCCCCCCTTCCAGTTGTCTATTCTCTGTGTCTATTTGCTGCATGTTCTTCTTTGTCTGCTTCTGTTGCTGTCAGCAGCATGGGAATCTGTGTCTCTTTTTGTTGCGTCATCTTGTCGTGTCAGTTCTCCGTGTGTGTGGCACCATTCCTGGGCAGGTTGCAATTTCTTTCGCTCTGGGCAGCTCTCCTTATGGGACACACTCCTTGCGTGTGGGGCTCCCTACGTGGGGACACCCCCGCGTGGCGTTGCACTCCTTGCACGCATCAGCATGGTGCGTAGGCCAGCTCCACATGGGTCAAGGAGGCCCAGGATTTGAACGGCGGACCTCCCATGTGGTAGACGGATGCCCTAACCACTGGTCCAAGCCCGCTTCCTAAGTGTCAGGTCTTAACATCCCTGCTTTGCAACAAGAGAGACAAGTGACCTTCCAAAGGTGTCCAGACCCAGCATGCTTTGTACTGCCTTCTGTGTGGCTCTCAGCTCTCATGGCTGTGTGTAAGAGAGGACTTGTATGTGAGGTGGTGCAACTAAAGGAAAGAAGCAGAGCTGGGGACAGAGCCCAAATGAGTCCAAGCACATATTCCAAGGCCCTGCTCCTCTGAAGCTTCTCATTGGTTACAAGGAAGGACAAGATGAATCCAGCTTCCCCATTTCACTAGGACTGTTTCCAAGCACAGGTCACTGTGACTCTGCAAAGGGGCAGCTGAAGACAATGCAGAGGCCTTAGAATCTAAGTGATTTCAGTTTTCACATCTATAAAATGAGAATAATTACAGGGATACCTTGTTTTATCATGGTTTGCTTTACTGCGCTTTGCAGACATGGCATTTTTTTACAAATGGAAGGTATGTAGCAACCTAGTGTCAAGCAAGGCTGTGGGTACCATTTTCCAACAGCATATGCTCACTTAATTAAAACTGTCACATTTTAATTAAAGTTTGTACATTTTTTAAGACACAATGCTGAAAATGTCTATGCACTCTGAATATGTCTATGCACACTGAATATTCTACAGTATAGTACAAACCCAATGTTTATATGGGAAACCAGAACATTTGTGTGACTCACTTTATTGCCATATTAATTTTGTTACAGCAGTCTGGAACTGAACCTGAAATATCGAGGTATGCCTGTATAGCTCCCTTTGTGTATTTTTGGTGGTTATTGTTTGTTTTTTTGTAGGAATCCAGAGGAATAATATATGAGAAACACCTACTCCAGTGTTAGGCACATAGTAACACTCAATAATTGAGCCAAAAAAAAAAAAAAAAAAAGAGAGAGAGGGTGGATTCTGAGAGAAGGGCAAAATTGACATTGCAGAAAATGAAAGCAAGACTTTTTAAAAAAATTCTTTTTTAATGTAAGAGCACTCAAAGATAATTCAGGTAAATTCAGTAGATAGTTCTTAAGTAAAACCTGGATACCCTGGCCCTTGAGATAAGAGAAGGGTTGTACTGAACACGATCCAATGGCTGGGCATGGTCTACGGCACTGGTTCTTGAACTTGGCTGCACGTTGGAATCATCTGGGGAGCTTTTAAAAACCACCAACACCGAGACTCTGTGGGAAGCAGTTTGGCAGTTCCTCAGAAAGTTAAATACTGTATAGAATTACCAAATGCCCCGGTGTGGCAGTTTGGTACTGTTGATGAATTCCAAAAATAGATTTTGGATTGTGTCTGTAAACTGGTCTGTTCCTCTGAGTGTATTAGATTGTATTAGATTCAGAGGTTTCACTTTTACTTTATTAAATCAAGATTAGGGCTTTTATCTGACTATGCCCCCTTTGTGAGCAATGTAAATGGATGCTCAACCAAAGACAGGGAAGTAAATACACAGACAAGGAGAACGCAGAGTTTAGTTTGGGACGCTGGAGCCCCAGGGAGAGAGACAAGCCTTGAACAAACAAAATGTGATATATACACGTAATGGAGTATTATTCAGTCATAAAAGGGAATGAAGTGCTAGTATATGCTACGACAGAGATGAAACTTCAAGACACCATGTTGAGTAAAATAAGCCAGACACAAAAGAGCAAATAGTGTATGATCTCACCGACAGGAAGTTATTAAAATAAGCTTATTCGCAGAGTCAGAATCTAGAATACAGGTTTCCAGGGGAAGGGGAGGGGGTGTGGAGTGACGAGTTAATGCTTAATTGGGACAGAGTTTTTTGGGGGGATGATGGAAAAGTTTTGGCAATGGATGGTGGTGATGGTAGCACAATATTGTGACTATAGGTGACACCACTGAATTCTATATTGGAAAGTAGTTAAAATGGGAAATTTTAGTTGCATATATGTTACCAGTATAAAAGCAAAACAACAACATAGAACTATCCAATACAAAGAATGAACCCTAATGTAAACTATGGATTATAGTTAATTATATAGTTATAATAGTGTTGTTTTATCAGTTATAATAAAAATACCACATGAATGCAGATTGTTAATAGTAGGGAAGACTTCATGTATGAGAAGGGTGCATAGGAATTCTACTTTCTGCATGATTTTTTCTGTAGACCAATAACGGCTCTAATTAAAAAAATAAATTTTAAATGCCAAGAAAACATACCCCCTCCCCCCCAAAAAAACACAAAAAACCAAAGAACCAAAAAACACCTGAGCTCCTGATTTAATAGGTCTGGGTGAAACCTGGGCATCAGAAGTTTTAAAAGCTCTCCAGGTAACTCTCTTGCATGGCCTAGTTTGAAAATCACTGTTACAAACCACACCAAGTTTTTGACTAATGCCTTGGGTGTACAATCATTAGCTTGGCTCATAGATTCTGCATTGCTCCAGGCTCAAAGTTTAGCCCCTCCCTAGAGTTCCTAAGAACTCTCCTTACATATTATTTCATGGTTTTGATAGGATTTATGAAGATTTAGGGGGTTTCAAGGAGCTATAACCTCCCCCCACGTTGCTTTCTTCTGTTCCTGGCTCTACCCTTAATTCTTTTCTCATCTCTATAACTTCTTCTTTCTTCAGAGAAAGAACTAAATGCTTCCCCTTGTCTCAGTGCTGACTTGGACTCACACCCAAGCCTCCTGGAACCTCTACCCAAGCAGCTTGTCAAGGAATTCTTTCAGGAAAGGCAGGTCTCTGCTTCCACAGAACTTTTTTGAACAGCCCCTTGGAAAGGAAAGTTTCCTCTATTTCACTTCATGAGCATCAACTATACATACACTATGCAGGATACGGAGGGGTTTGAGATGGGAGCTCAAAGACGAAGAGGTTAGAGCTAAAAAGATGAACCGTGAGAGCTAGCAAGGGTTGGGAGCATAACACAGGACACGTCCATCAACAACTCCCAAGGTAGAGAAGAATGAGGAAGAGCCAGCAGTGTTTTGGCAGACGTGTGTGGGAGATGTGGGGCTGGGTGAGCCTGGGAGAGAGACCTGAAAAGCCCAGGCTTGCTCAGGACTCCTGGTCTACCTGCTGGGCTCACTCAGAGCGCCACCTTAGGCAGACAGCAACGTAAGCAATCCCTGAAATTAAACAATCAAACAAACAAACAAACAAAAAACCCAAAAGGGGTGGGGCTTGTAATGATAAATAAGACATTTGGGGCTTCATAAAAGAAATAGGACACCAGAAGCATCCTTTCCAGCCCAGTCAGATTGATCTTTGTTCATAAAGTTGGCCAGTGTTCACCCGCTCGGGATCTCTGCGTATCAGTTTTGCTGTGGCGGGGACTTGGGTAGAGTGTTATATTGAGTCCCTGGTGTATCCTCACAAACATCCACTGCCTGTAGGGGTAAAGCATCATCTTTGTGTCCCAAACACTATGTTTCTTTTCCAGAGTCTGCCTCTGCTCTTGGGCACAGGGGCAGAAATAGCCTTCTCTTTTTTGGAGGGAGGTAGAAGAATTCTACACTCTACACTCTTTAAGCAATCTCTCCTTAAGAATTTTAAACTACAAAAAAGCTTTTACTATTTCTTAGTTCTTCACCCTGACAATACTTTGTTTGGTTCACTGTACTGTATGAGAAATGCTAGAAAAATGTTTTCTGAGTGAATGAAGGAATGTCAGTAAACAATCAGACAGAGGGACCATAAGGGACCATATCCCCTTAGCAGAATTATTCTGAATTTTGGAAATTGCCCATCTGCTCCTTTATCTCCTCAAATGTTTTGCCAACACACTTCTGAACCTCAATTTGTTCTTTCCTGTACTAGGGGAATTAAAGATCACCTTTCTTCTCAGAATAGTCACTGCTCAGGCTCAGGGGTAAATGTTCCTGCAGTTAGATTACATTTGAGACATATATGAAGTCAGAACAGATATCAGAACATAGCAGCAATCTGATTTTTCCTATTTTTGGTAGATGCAGAGAAAATAGAGGGAGATAGGCTAATTTGCCATGGTTTACTGGGTGCTTTAGCTTGCTAAAGGCTGCCAATGCAACATACCAGAAGTGGGTTGGCTTTTACAATGGAAATTTCTTGGGTTAAAAGCTTATAGTTCTGAGGTTGGGAAAACGTCCAAATCCAGGCATCATCAGAGATGCTGTCTCCCTGAAGTTTGCCTGCTGATGATCCTGGACTCCTACTACAGGGCAAGGCACAATGGTGGCCCTGAAGTTTCAGCCTTCTCCAGGTCTCATCACTAGCTCTGCGTCGGGCTCCTCCACCTGTAGCTTTTCTTTCCCCCAGGTTCCTTGATTTCTCTAGACTTTCCTCTACCACTGCAGCCTTTTCCCGCCCTGTGCCTGTGGCTTTCATTCCTCCACATATAAAGGACCCAGTCACAGGATTAAGACCTGCCCTGGGCCATGCCCTACTGGAAAAATCTGGTCAAATGGCCCTTAACTGATGTGATCTAATCAAAGGTTCACAATAGGTTCACTTTAAAAACAAAACTTTTTGGGGCCTACAAAAGACTCAAATCAACACAATGAGACAATTACAAATATATTTTTTAAAAGATTTACTTATTTTATTTATTTCTCTCCCCTTTCCCCCCACCCACCCCAGTTGTCTGTTCTCTGTGTCTATTTGCTGCGTGTTCTTCTTTGTCCACTTCTGTTGTTGTCGGCGGCACGGAAATCTGTGTTTCTTTTTGTTGTGTCATCTTGTTGTGTCAGCTCTCCGTGTGTGCGGCGCCTATTCCTGGGCAGGCTGCACTTTCTTTAGCACTGGGCAGCTCTCCTTATGGGGTGCACTCCTTGTACGTGGGACTCCCCTACATGGGGGACACCCCAGTGTGGCACGGCACTCCTTGTGAGCATCAGCACTGTGCGTGGGCCAGCTCCACACGGGTCATGGAGGCCCGGGGTTTGAACCTTGGACCTCCCATGTGGTAGATGGATGCCCTAACCACTGGGCCAAGTCCACTTCCCTACAAACATTTTTTAAAAATTCATTTTTTAAAAATATTACATTAAAAACTATGAGGTCCCCACACACCCCCCACAGCAACACTCTCCCCCATCATCATGACACATCCATTGCACCTACAAACATTTTTGAACCCCTTTTTTGGTGCTGAAAACTGTACTAGGCAATAGGGAAAAAAGATTATTTAGTTTTAGACATAGCCCCCTGACTTTTCATTTTTTTACATCAATCTTGAACTTATTTTTTAAAATCATTTGACAACTGCAATAGAATAGAATTGTGTGCTGTTTTCACCCTTTGTAGTCTTTGCATTTCATTCATTTAAAACATTATCCTCAGAAGCATTTCCAAAAATGTTCGACAGACAGCTAAATGTGCCCACGATATACAAGAAAAAGAAATAAAAGTTAAGAACTCCTATTTTTGGCATTACATCAGTTAAGAATTCAGCAAACAAGGTTCTGCAACTTGGGCAATAAAAGACCATTGGCAGGGGAGCAGATACGGCTCAAGCAATGGGGTGCCCGTCTCCCACACGGGAGGCCCCGGGTTTGGTTCCCGGTGCCTCCTAAAGAAGAGGAGAAGACGATGAGCAGACCAACAAGGGAGCCGTCTTGGGGTGGGGGTGGGGGAGGATAAACTATTTGTAATTCTGTGACTGTTGGGGTTAGGAAGAGTTTCTGCTGTCACCATGTGTCCTCATCTTGCAGGGAGAGCCCCGACTTACTGGCTTTGCTGCACATAAACATTCTTCCCATCACATGGAACTAAATGACCGCAGCACTGATCCCTACAGTTTGACAGGGGAATCACTGTATCCTTTGATGGATACACCCTCCCCGCACCTACCGCCCAAACCAACAAATCCAGCCCTGTCTCACTTTTCTTCAGGCGCCCCCAGGGACAGCAGCTTCTACTTAACCCAGAAATTAAATCAGGGTGATGGCTGGCAGTCACCCTGCTCCACTGAGTTTCTGTTTCCTCCCCTGCATGATGAGAATGTGGTCTCATTAGAGGCTTTTAAAATCCCTTCTGGGGCCAGCCAGCTTTTAGATTGCCCCGGAGACCAGGGTTTCTGGGGCACAGGCCTGTGTGTCCAGTATCTACACAAGAAAGATGCAGGGCCTTAGGCTCAGGGGCTACAGGCATGACTTTTTTTTTTTTTTTTTTAACTTTTTATCTAGAAATAATGATTAACTCACACAGGAAGTAGCAAAAAGAGTAGAGAGAGGTCTGGTGCACCCTTCACCCGTGACCCAGCTTCCCTGGCATGGCAGCCTCTTACATAACTGCAGTGCAACATCAAAACCAGGGAACTGAGGTTGGGACGACCTGCAGAGCATATTCTGATGTCACCAGCTTTAACCTGCCCTCATCTGCGTAAGTGTGCGTGCACCCGTGTGTGGAGTCCTGTGCGGTTTATCACCGGGAGCCGCCACCGCCTTCAGGACACAGAGCTGTTCCATCACCACAGGGGATCCCTGGAGCTGCCCCTTTGGTAACCACCCTTCACCCCCATCCCTAACCCCTGACATCCACTAATCTGTTCTCTGTTTTTTTTTTTTTTTATCATTTTGAGAATCTCGTATAAATGGAGCTGTACAGTAGGTCACCTTTTGAAATGGGCTTTTTTCAATCAACATAATGATCGTGAGATCCATCCAGGCTGTTCTATGGACCAGTAGTTCATTTCTTTTCATTGCTGAGTAGTATTCCATGGTGCGTGTGTACCTCGGTTTATTTAACCACTCACCCACGGAAGGACATGGACCAGTTTGGGGTTATTATAAATAAAGCTGTTTTTTTTTTTTAAAGATTTATTTTTATTTATTGATTTATTTCTCTCCCCTTCTCTCCCTGCTGATTGTCTGCTCTCTGTGTCCATTCGCTGTGTGTTCTTCTGTGTCCGCTTGTATTCTTGTCAGCGACACTGGGAAACTGCATCTCTGTTTTCTTGCGTCATCTTGCTATATCAGCTCTCCGTGTGTGCGGCACCATTCCTGGGTAGGCTGCAATTTCTTCGCATGGGGTGGCTTTCCTTACAGTGCACACTGCTTGCACATGGGGCTCCCCTATGTGGGGGACACCCCTGCGTGGCAGGGCACTCCTTGCACGCATCAGCACTGCACGTGGGCCAGCTCCACACGGATCAGGAGGCCCTGGGTTTGAACCCTGGACCCCCTGTATGGTAGGCGGATGTTCTATCAGTTGAGACAAATCCACTTCCCAAATAAAGTTGTTTTGATGTTATGGCAAGACTCCCTCTTGAAATGAGAAGTGGTTCAAACAGCGGATGCAGTGAGGGGCATGCGCAGCAGTTACTGTATTTTTATAATGTCACTACAGAGTGGGGGATGGGGACAGGTGCGTCACCGTGGTCACCGTCCTGACTTAGCCACCCCTTTCTTCTCAGCCTGCGTTCAGGGCCCCTGAGGCAATTCTGGCCACATTCCTTCATACCTTGGTCTGAAGATCAAATCTTTTTTTTTTTTTGAACACAAGCCTTAATTCTTGAGATTGTTCCCAAAGGCTTTCTAGGATGAGAGCCACTTAACATCTTCTTCCCCTCGGTACTGCTCTCCCCACACGTGTGGAGTGGTAATGAATTATCCACTGCCGCCTCTGATCCCCGCCTTGGACCCACGAGAGAAAATCCAATTTATGCTTTTCCTAGGAAGCCATGCTGCTGAAAGGGCTGGCATCTAGAGAGCCTCGTCTTTCCTGTGAACATGTCAGCAAAGGGACCGGGGAGTCAAACTGCTTCTGAAATGTGATGACCCTTGATGAAGGATGAGTGAGCAGAGACGCACTTGGTTTCAGGAAGATCGCAGCTCTCCTTCTCTGCCAGGGAATGGGAGGCAGGAGAAGCCGGCTCTACCTAAAGGTACCGTGGAGATTTCCTGAGGAAGCCACGTGCATGCCCGACGGGCCTGTCCACCAGGTGTCTTGAACAGAAGTCCAGGAAGCAGAATTCCCTGTTCCCAGGACGGTTTCACCACCTCAGACCCTGCATCTCCTACAGCATCGAGGTGGAGCCAGGAGCGCTCCGTGGAGATTCCAGCTCTGCAGTAAAAATCTTCCGGACAGAAAGGAGGGAGCTGTTTCCCTGGGAATCTGCATTTCCCATTGGCACGTGAGTCCTTTAAGTAACAGATCATCAGGGAGTAGGAAATGGCGGGTATGAATGCTAGAGACTGCGAATGCCTACAGGCCGATGCTGGAGGAGAAAAGGGCCAGCTGCCGTAGGCTTGGGTCCTCAGCCAGCAAAATAAATTCCTAACCAAGGAAAGGACCTGTTTCCCTGCTTCCCAAATCAACAAGGCCAAATCAACAGTGCGAATGGAAACATTACAAGGCAAAACTGGTGAAACTGGAGTAGCTGCTCTAAGTACCTTTGCCCAGACTTAAGCTTCTAAAAAGTGGAGAAAGAAAAGTCCTGGAGCTGGGAAACATTTTCTGATATGAAGAGACATAAAAAACAGATATTCACAGTGGTTTATAGTTGTAAACAATTGGAAGTAATCTAAATATGCAAGTGTAGGTCATACATGTACTTTTTCTAAAAATATAAAAAGAATCATATAGATGGTAACAAAATAATGAGTATAATTAACACTGCTGATTTAGAAAAGTGATTGTGGCTGAAAGGGGTAGTAGTCTAGTTAATGTCAATTGAAAGAAAGCTAGAGGATAATTGAGGGACCGTTTATAATATAGTGATTTCAGTGGTGGATGATGACGTTAGTTAACAGTACAAATACAGGGAAGTGGAAGTAGCTCAACTGATAGCGCATCCGCCTACCATATGGGAGGTCCAGGGCTCAAACCCAGGGCCTCCTGGCACATGTGGTGAGCTGGCCCACGCGCAGTGCTGCTGCGCACAAGGAGTGCCGTGCCACGCAGGGATGTCCCCCGCGTAGGGGAGCCCCACGTGCAAGGAGTGCGCCCCTCAAGGAGAGCCGGCCTGTGTGAAAAGTGCAGCCTGCCCAGGAGTGGTGCTGCATGCATGCAGAGCTGACGCAGCAAGATGACGCAACAAAAGAGACACAGATTCCTGGTGGTGCCGAGAATGCAAGCGGACACAGAGCATACAGCGAATGGACACGAGAGCAGACAACGTGGGGAGGGGGCATGGGGAGAGAAATAAATAAAAATAAATCTTAAAATAAACAAACAGTACAAATACAAGAATGTACTTCTTTTACTAGATGTTAAGAATATGTAGATACATGAGAAAAATACAACTCAGGTAACACAGACTATAGTATACAGTGATACTGTAGTATTTTTACAGCAATGACAAAGGAGGCACTGTATCAGTGCTAAGGGTCAATAATGGGATATAAAACGGGGTATAAGATTTTTCCTTTTGGATTAATGAATATGTTCTGCAGTAGAATGAGCTGATTGACAGCACAACTCTGTGATGAAACAGAGCCACTGAGTGTGCACTTTGGGGTGGATGGAACAAGGCAGGGACCATATAACACAGCGAACCCCATGGTGAATAATGGATTGTGGTTAACAGTAAAATGTGAGAACCTTCTCTCATGAACAGTAACAAACATGCAATACTCATACATCGTGTTAATAATAGGATGGTTTGTGGGAAAAACACACCACCTATAAGCTATGGTCTATAGATAGCTGTAATATGAGGATGTTCTTTCATCACTTGTAACAATTGTGTCACAACAAGGTAAGGTGGAGGTGGTGGGGCAATGTAGGGTATGCATCGATGTATGGTTAACTGACAACTTCTCAAAAAAATTTAAAAAAGAATCACATTGAAAGACAGCAAGCTGCCTTGAAAATTAAGATGGGAAGCCTGGCTTCGGATTAATAAATGAGAACAGTGCACCTGCCAAATAGCCACAGCCTTCCTGCTCCCCTCTGACCCCACACACAAGTTCAAAGCCACGCACAAGTTTATCCTCAGCTTCCCAGCAAAGTTTCAGGGAGGCCTGCAAGCATTTTGACCTTCCTTTCTACGCTGTTGCCATCAATGTTTGGATATTGTTCAGCCGTTTCCTGCCATCTGTTCATGTGTTTTCAGAACATAACATTTTAAAACTCTCAGTGTGAATGGAAACATTACAAGGCAAAACTTGTGAAACTGGAGTAGCTGCTCTAAATACCTTTGCCCGGACTTAAGCTTCCAAAAAGTGGAGAAAGAAAAGTCCTGGAGCTGGGAAACATTTTCTGATATGAAGAGACATAAAAAACAAACAGCTTTGTCATATACAAAGCTATAAAGAATAATTTAACAAACGTCTATCCTTTTTTTTTTTTTTTTACTTTAAATATGGTATCATCCTTTGTATAATCATCCATTACTTGCTTTTGTCACTCATCCTTATTTTGTGAGATTCACCCATATTGGGATGTGGTGCTTTAGTTAACTTACGTTCACTGATGTGTAGTATATCATTAAATGTAAAAGATCATAATTGCATCCATTTTCATTTTGATGAGTACTTAGGTTGCTTCCAATTGTTCACAATTATAAACTGCTGTGACCGTCTATTATTTATGTCTCCTTGGGCACATGTAGGTGTGGCTCTGGGGATCTTCACTAGGGGAATAATTATGAGTCAGATGAACACATGTCATCACCTTTACTAGCTATTGTGCATTTCTCCTCAAAGGGCCTCTGCCAGCTTCCTTGCCTATGGGTGGTGTGTGATAGTTCTCATTAACATTTATTATTAGCAGGCTTAAATTTTTCCCGTCTGCTGGGAGTGAAATTGCATCTGGCTCTGCTTCTCCTTTTCACCTATGATTGATTACTTGTGAGACAGGAACTTTTCATCGTTTACTGGTCACCCATGCTTCTCCTTCTGTAAACGGCCTGTTCCTATCTTTGTCCCATTAAAAAAAAAATTGGGCATTTGTCTGTTACTTACATGCTTTGTGGGAGTTCTTTATACTTTTGGACACAGTCTTTTTAAGCTTTATGCTTGGCAAATATATTTTACTCTATGGCTTATCACATTTTTTATTGAGTCGTTTGATGAACAAAAGTAAATTAATGTGTCAGATTTATCAGTCTTTTGTTTGCTTTTTGTGTCTTGTTAAAAAACCCTTCCACTGTATCAAGGACATAGAGATGGTCTCCTGTAAATTCTTTAAAGAGTTTGGAAGCATTCTTTTTAATCTTACCTAATGTGAATGGAATTTTTTCATATGGCTTGCGGTGCAGGAATTCAATTTTCTTTTTCTATGTCGATAACCAATTGTTCCAGTGCCATTCCCCCCACCAAACCACAATGCTACACAAGTTTCCATGTCTGTGAGTTCTATTTTTGGACAGTTTTTGTTTCATAAATCTATTTGTGAATCTCCATGCTAATACCAGTAGCAATTACTATAACCTTACAATATGTATTGATACGTGATAGTACCTTTTTCTCTTTAGGGAATGCCTTAGCTACTCTTTTTTTTAAGATTTATTTATTTACTTATTTCTCTCCCCCCGGCCCCAGTTGTCTCTTATCTGTGTCCATTCGCTGTGTGTTCATCTGTGTCCGCTTCTATTCTTGTTAGCGGCACCAGGAATCTGTATCTCTTTTTTGTTGCATCATCTTGCTGTGTCAGCTCTCCATGTGTGCGGCGCCATTCCTGGGCAGGCTGAACTTTCTTTCGCGATTGGTGGCATTCCTTGCGGGTGCACTCCTTGTGCGTGGGGCTCCCCCACGCGGGGGACACGCCTGTGTGGCACGGCACTCCTTGCGTGCATCAGCACTGCGTGTGGGCCAGCTCATCACACAGGTCAGGAGTCCCGGGGTTTGAACCGCGGACGTCCCATGTGGTAGGCAGACACTCTCACTGTTGAGCCAAGTCTGCTTCCCATTAGCTACTCTTGACACTTGGCTCTTCCACGTAAAATTTAGAGTCAGCTCATTGAGTTTTAATTTTTAAAATGCAGAAAATAGAAAGGAAAAAATAAAACCATTAGGATTTTAACTAGAATTGCTTGAATCTTTAGATTAACTTGGAGAGAACTGACAGCTTTATGATATTGAGACTTTCTATTAATAAACACAATATGCATATAGTTTCTCATTAATTTATTTTAATAAAATATGATACATTTCTCTATAAAACTCCTACATAGTTTTATAGATTTATTCCTAAGTACCTTATATTTTTGTTGTTTTCAATGGTATCTTTTTAAAATTACATTTGTAGATATGCAATTGAATTTTGTATATTGATCTTATATTCAGCTATCTTGCTAATTCCAATAATTTGTAGACTTTTTTTTGTGCATGTGTAGACAGTCACATTGCATGTATATAGTAATAATTTTGTTTCTTCCTTCAAATCCTTAAACATTTCACTTTCCTTGTCTTACTATGATGGTTAGAACCATCAATACAATGGCTAATAGAAATGGTGATGGTGAACATCTTTATCTCAACCTTGATTTTAAAGGGGATGCTTCCAATGTTTCACCATTCAAAATCGTATTCACTGTAGATCTATATTTTCAGTGTACCTCTTTATAAAGTGCAGATGACTGATTTTTTATAATAAATTCTGGAATTCTTTGGCTTCTTTTTAAAATCAGGCTAATTTATCCAATTTATGTTTATTAGGATCTGCAAAATTGGGGGAATTATTTTTAATCATCTTATTTTGAGTTTTCTTTCTCTGTGCTTTCTATGTTCCTTTCCTCCCTTCATTTTGGATTGACTGACATATTTTAATCATTTTTTTCTTTTATTATCTTGGAAGTTACCTACTTTATTCCCAGTCATTTAGTAGTTACTCTTAAGTTCTTTACTTGAATATTTTACTTAATCAACCTGAAACATTATCTTTATCTTCTTCTTGCAAAAAGCACAAGGACAAAGCCACTAGAATGCTTTACGGTCACTTACTAGCGCCTTCCCCCACATGCTGTTATTATCTGGTATTTTTGCTCTGTTTTATTCCCTTGTGTTAGGCACCTGCAGTAGGGCTCCAGTGACCTCCAACTCTTGGTACTCTTGCTTGTGTGGAAGCCTCTCCCGTTGAGTGAGCTAGCGACTTGTTTTAAGACATAGATTATTAAGTCTGCTTTGCTTACTCGCTCCCATTCTCTTTCTTGGAGTCCTCACTTTGGAGGAAGCAAGTTGACAGGCACTGAGGAGCCCTATGGAGAGGTCCACATGGCACTGAGCTGATGTATCTCATCAACACCCAGTGAGAACTTGAATTCAGCCATGAGACTGGGCTCTGAAGCACACAGTCCCCCATCAAGCCTTGGGATGAATGGAGCCCTGCCCCATACCTTGGTCAGCTGATGCAAAGTATCAGAAAATGCTTGGGCTTTTATAAAGGGGGTTTATTTGGGGTAAAAGCTAACAGGTCCAAGGCTGTGAAAAGTACAGACTGAGGTACCATCACAGATGCTTTCTCACCAAAGTCAGTTACCATTGATCCTGGAGTGTTGCCACGTGGTGAAGTAAGATGGCTGCCGATCCCTGCTGATATCTCAACCTTCCCCTCTGGGCTCACCATCTCTACTTAGCTGCTCCACGGGCCCAGCCTCTTGGGGCTTGTGCATAAGTGATCCTCTCTCTTACACAGCAGGATAAAAAATGGTGGCTTCCTTTTCCTGTGTCTGCGGGGGTGAGTCCATTTATATCAGTCCCAGCCAGGGGGCGGGGACTCAACCTGAGTCACGCCTCACTGATGTAGTCCAATCAAAAGTTCTAAAGCAATCTCAAGCAACTTAATCAAAACTCCTCAACTGAATTCAATGCAATCAAATGGTATCACAGCCAGAAGAATAGTTTACAAACATAATCTTTCTTTTTTTTTGGATTCATAAAATAATCTCAAATTGCCACTTTACCCACTCATTTTTTTTTTACTTCGACAATTAAATATTTGACTTTAAGAAATCATAGATAATTCTTTTTCAAATTTCTCTGCTTATTTTTGATAATATATTTTTCCTTACTCATGTTTTC
The DNA here is from genome assembly GCF_030445035.2 of Dasypus novemcinctus. Classification (NCBI taxonomy): domain Eukaryota; kingdom Metazoa; phylum Chordata; class Mammalia; order Cingulata; family Dasypodidae; genus Dasypus; species Dasypus novemcinctus. The sequence goes on along the minus strand of NC_080694.1, from coordinate 38,483,775 downwards.
TATTCTCACTTTTATTTCTTTAAACAAATTGCATATTCTTATTTTATAGTTTGTATCTTATATTTTAAAAATCTAATGTCTTTGGGATATGTTTGTTTTTTTCAGCAAACACTCCCTCATTGTGATTTATTTCCTTTGGTTTTAAAATGTTTTATAGTTTAGTCTTTAGAAATCCTGTGAAACCTGAATTGAGGGTATGTGCCCCTCCACAGAAGATTTACCATTCCATCACCACATGTGCCCCGTGTTGTTCTCAATCAAGAAGAGCTTTAATTTGTAAGCTTTAGATTTCCTGGACCAGGAAAACAGTAAGCCTTTGGGCTATGTGATATCACTAATTCTCAAGGAAGATTTATTTTCTCCAGAGTCCAGGCAGAGTTAGATGAGTTTCCTTGTTTTTTGCTTTTGCTAAATAGTGTTTTTTTTTCCTTATCTACTTTTATTTATTTATTTTTCTGTGGATTTAACTTTTCAAAGTTCCCAGCTTCATGGAGGAATCAATTTTCCATTTTGCATGGTGAAAGATATTGCTTCCTGACTCCTGCACAACTATTAAAACCAAAATCCTAGCTCATGGAGATTCACAAATTTTCTGAGGGCAGACACAGTTCCAGTGTTGGCTTTCCATATTCTGCTTTTTGACTTCCTCTTGGTTTGGCTTCTGGAGCCCTCCTGCACATTCTTGCAAGCTCAGCTATGCATTGAAAAATATTGATGCCACATTTTCACAGCAAGACAATTTTTCATGAAAACAGACCAAAAGATTTCCCACTGCCTATAGTTTCCCTCAGCATACAGGTCAATTTTTGTGGGTTATCTTGATCTGTCTTTAACCAGTGTCCAAATCATGGATGCTTCCAAGTCCATTAGAGATTCAAATGCACAAGGATACTTGTAAGGAGACATTTATTCTGCCTGAAGACTTCTTCCTGCCACCACCTGTGACTCTCTGCCTGTGGGCTTTCCCTGGATATGGCAATAAGTTTGTTCCATGCACAGTCAAGCAAGAAGTTAATGCTCCCAGGAACAAACAGCTCTTACCCAATGACATGGGAGTTTACAATACCCCACTTTTTTCCCCCCTCAGTTGTGTCAACTCTGAAGCATGTTTCACAGAGTCTCTCAAAGGTCCCCAGAAGGCCTGAGCCCCAGCTGTCCACAGCGGTCATGTGGTGTGGGAGATTGAACGATGCACAGGCTCTTAACCTTTATCATCTCCCCTGTGGCTGTGAACCCGTTATGGGCAGCACCTTGTGAAGATGTTACTTTTGATTAAGGTATGGTGAATTGAACTGAAGTGGGTTTTAATCCAGATTTCTGGAGGCTTAAGACGGAGAAGGTCACGGGGAAAAGCAGTGGGATCTCAGACATGGAAGGAGAGGACTTTGCCATATGACAGTAAACCAAGGAACCCAACGTCTCCTGACCAGCAGAGGAAGCAAGCCTCCTAGCTTCAGAAGCCAGTAGGCAACCCATTCACACTGCTTAAGCCAGCCCTCAGTGGCATTTGTCACAGCAGCCTGGCAAGCTAAGCTTCTATATTGGTTTCATTTTCTTCTCTTTCTCACTTCTCCACTCTCCTACTGGTGGGTCCTGAGACCGTCTGTCAAATAAACTTCTACGCAATTCCTTGTCTCAGGGACTGCTTCTGAGAAAACTTGAATCTTAAACAATATTTTAATCAATTCTCTAATTCATACTGAGTAATGACTATGTGTATTTACTGTTAATGCTGTGTAGTCAAACAGAAATCAGATGTGATTTCATCTCCAGAGAAACTGACATCCTTGGATTCTTGCTGTCTTGCTATCTTTTAGAAATACACAGTTTAATGATGTTTCTAGAATATTCCAAATTGAGCAAGTAAATACAGAAATATTATATATTGGGAATTCATGAGGTGATGCCACTTTGATACCAGAAATGTTGTGAGTATAGAAGGGGAAGGTAGTAAGGCAGGGGTGGCAAAAAAGGACTTGACCAGACCAAATTCTCAGAGAGTTTAAGCCTCTTACAGCAGATGCTGCAAACTGCCAGCCCCTGGGTTGCGTCTAGCTTTCAGATACATTTTGTTGGCCTGCACATTGTTTAAAAAAACACTTAGATTAGTTGTCATATTTATAAATTAGGAGATAGTACCTATAGATAAGGAACTCTACAGTTTCTTGTGACAAATTAGATGATGAAGCTTCACAGATCTTTCTATCCCTTGGGCCAATCAGGTGGAATGAACAGTAGTTCTGTTTTAAGGTGATATGAGTGCCATAGTTCTTACCACTTTCTGTTATTAGTTACAGCTAACCCACTTCATTCACTATTGCCTCTTCCATGAGGATGTTTGAGTTTCTGACGCCTCCTCTTCCATCTTCTAGAATGGGTGAGATTTAGGACGATGCCTATGATTTTGCAAGAAGGTAATTGTGGCCTTCTCTGTCTTGCTTGTTCTTCTTGCACTGCTTCCCAAGAAAGGCAGCTCTGATTAGATCCTGAAGATCAGGCCGTGTTTGCCTAAGGAGCCTCCTGCTCCATTATTTGTGTGAGTGATTCTAAAACCTTAGACACATTTTTGTTAGGTATCTTGATACTTGTTAGCAGGCCTGTGCTTTGTTCAACCGCTGATTCAAATAAACCAAGACCCAAAGGCAATTTTCTCTTCAGGCACTGCTGGAAACACACATACTTACCACACACAAATTGCTCTTCAATTTCCTTAAAGCCAAAGCTTAGTGTGAGGTGGAAAAGTTATTGTTTACCCTGGAAAAATGAGCTTCCTGCTCATTGTCCACTCAACTTGGATTCCAAACAACTCAGTTGAGGTCAGGCTGGAATTTAGAGTCTGAGAAGAATTGAGGCTCCTAGGATTTCATTTTTGTATGTCCTCCATCCAGTAAGCCAGATCCAAGGCAGATGATCCTGGCAGAGGAGGGTGGAGGGATGATGACATTTACATGGTGGTGGAGAGAGGTGGTATTGGGTGAGTTTTTCCAAGAATGGGAAGAAGACCAGAAGCAGACTGCTGAGCTGTTAGCATCACTGGTCAGTTCTGTACAAGTTGTCAGCTTTAAGGCCAAGTTACCTGTCATATTTCACTCCTTTTTGAAGAGAGGGTGGGAAGAGGATTTGGCTCATCAGATGGAGCATCCGCCTACCACAGGGGAGGTCCAGAGTTCAAACCCCGTGTCTCCTGACCCATGTAGAGCTGGCCCATGTGCAGTGTTGATGCATGCAAGGAGTGCCGTGCCACACAGGGGTGTCCCCCACATAGGGGAGCCCCACGCATAAGGAGTAAGCCCCATAAGGAGAGCTGCCCAGTGCGAAAAAAGTGCAGCCTGCCTAGGGTGGTGCCACACACATGGAGAAAATGTAAGCAGACACAGAAGAACACACAGAGAATGGACACAGAGAGCAGACAACTGGGGCAGGGAAGGGGAGAGAAATACATGAAAAATAAAAAATAAAAAAATAAAGAGAAGGGACTTTGAAATTAGGTTTTTAATGGTTATTTATTTACTAAATACTCTTAGGGTCCTTGATGAGGCTCATATCACAGAAGGAAGGTAGCTCTTACTCTAAACAAGCTCTTAACTTCCACTGCCCTATGAAACTGCCATTTCATACATAATATATAATAATATTACATAAATTAAATTACATGAATATGTAATGATTGTAAATTTATGGAACTGTTGATCCTTTCACTATATAAAGAAGCTCGCTTAGAGCTTTGTGTATACAAGGGCTCTTGCTTTACAGAGGGCTGGGCAAGAAAGGATGTGGGCAAATTGCCTTAAAGAGAAGGGCTGCCTGGACAGGGGGTTCTGTGTCCTGTGGGGATGTAGGTATGAAGGAGAGGGTCTGCTCTTGGTCCATGTGCTATCTTTGACCTGAAACGGGGTGAGTGTGTAGCCTGGTTTTTATGCTGAGAGAGAAGGCCAGGCTTGTTTGGGAGGGTTCTATCCAGTTCTGCCGCAGGCTAGATTTGTGATTGTGGTTACGGCATGCCACTCTTGGCTCCAAGTTTCCTCTTCTGGACCCTGAGGTTCTGTCTGGCCTGCACACTTCCCAGTTCTGTAAAAGACCTTCTGTCTACCCTGTGAGCCCTGGGAAAGGCCTGGCAGAAGGCAGACCCCTCCCCACACGCCTGCAGGGCACAGTCCTAAGGAGAAAAAGGGAGTTGTGTGAAAGTCCCAGCCCGCCTAGCTCTGTTCAGGGCCAGTTAACATCCCTCAGCCCAATTTTGGGAACCAAGTGTTTCCTAAGCCCCTATAAGGCAGACTACCGAGAGTCTGCCCTCACCACTTGTCTTCGCAGAGCACAAGGGTGACGCCCGAGAGCTGCCACGGAGTCTCTGCCCCACATCGATGCTTTTCCACTCCTTGTTTGCAGCGTCCAAAGCCAGCCATTGGGAGGCACAACTGGAAAGGCAAAGTCCTCCAAGACTACTTTGGCTTAAACTGTAGAAACATATATATCATATAAATGTCCCATCTCCACTACTCCCAAACATGCATTCAGTGGAATTAATCACATTCACAACGTCGCAGTGCCATCATCATCCGTTAGCAGAACTGTACCATCACCCCATCCCATGATTCTGATTTTAAGAATGATTTGAGCAGGCATGTCTGGGTGATGCACGTTTAACAAAGACAGGAAGGAAATTGGCTGATGGCTCAAGGACTAGACGAGTACTAAGCCTCATTCTTGGTTATTTAGAGATTCAGAGTGTCTTCATCCATATGGACTGACCAGAGAGAGCTATGTGGTTTTTCTCCGTCTTTATAAATAGAGATAGGGATAAGTTCAAAAGGATTGTGAATGAGCCTGATAGCCCTGGAAAAATAGAACAGAAGACTGATCCAGCTCAAGGGTTCTTGTATAACATCCATGTAGAAAGTCAGGCAACAGTTAAGTCAACACCAGCAAGCACACAGAATATGCAAGTAGAGAAGAAAGAGAGCTCAATGCTATGTTCTAAGATGACAAATGAGCTAACTGTTGTAAAAATGAGCCTTAACTGTGTAGACAAAATCCATCATCTACTGGGAGATGAAACTTCTAAGTGACCCTTCAAATTATATTTTGATATTATCAAGGCAGGTCTAAGTTTCCAACAATACTTAGAAACCATGTCAATAGGCAATAACGGTGGGACAATGAGTTACATGACAATGCCCAAGCAGAACTTAAAGAGCGCACCACTTGGGAAAAAGCATGAGGTTACAAGGAAACTTTGTGACAGAAAGGGACCTCAAGGGTCTTCAGGATGTAACAGTTAAAGTTCAGGGTAGGAGAGCTCAATCTGCTGACTGACCACCAACCCAGAATAAATTGGTTCTAACTCAAACCCACATCCTTGTCTGGGCTGAAATGACTGTATTCATCTTTGGTCTGAATGATGCTATACTCCTAGGAAAATGCTGAAATAAGTATTACAGCTGCAAGAAGGCAGGCGAGTATAGGTAGGAATAAGTATTAGGATAAACGTGATGAAGAAAGGAATTTAAGCCCATGGTATCAAAATTTGAAACTAGTTCACAATTTTCATGATTTGTGTTTTGCCTGCTTTTAAAGATCTTAAAGCATTTAAGAAAGTCTGCTGTATTCGAATAAATGCTTAAGACAATTCTGTTTATAAATCTGCTATCAAGGTATACCTGTCTACAAAAAACTTAATTTGTTAAATTTACAAATCTTGATACATTAGTTGTGTAAGTAGTGTTTAATTGTTTAAAGGACCATTTTTATTTTAATTTTATTTTTTTAAAATTTATTTCTCTCCCCTTCCTCCCCACCCCCCCACCCTAGTTGTCTGTTCTTCTCTGTGTCTATTTGCTGTGTGTTGTGTGCTCTTCTTTGTCTGCTTCTGTTGTTGTCAGCAGCACGGGAATCTGTGTTTCTTTTTGCTGCATCATCTTGTTATGTCAGCTCTCCATGTGGGTGGCACCATTCCTGGGCAGGCTGCGCTTTCTTTCACGCTGGGCAGCTCTCCTTATGGGGCGCACTCCTTGCACGTGGGGCTCCCCTATGCGGGGACACCCCTGCGTGGCACAGCACTCCTTGCGCGCATCAGCACTGCGCATGGGCCAGCTCCACAGGGGTCAAGGAGGCCCGGGGTTTGAACCGCGGACCTCCCATATGGTAGGCAGACGCCCAAACCACTGGGCCAAGTCCACTTCCCAAAAGAAACATTTTTAAATACAGTGTAAGAAGTCCTTTGAATATGGAAGATCCCATATGGGATCATATGGGAAAGGGGTCTGATGGTTAATAGGTAAAGGGAATCCTAATCATTCTACTCTGGACTCCCCATCTGGCCAGAGAGAGATGTCAGCTTCAAATAAGGAGCCCATTGATGGCACTTTGGCTGAGCATACAGCCTGCGTGAATTTTAGGCTATAAATTTTGCTTGGAAGAGGAAAGTGGGATTGCTAGGCTGGGGATTCTTTCCTTTCTCCTTCTAGCCATTTGGTTGGTTACCATTTACTCCTGTTCTGACGGCAAAGAGACACTAGAGGTGGAGCTGGCTCAGAATTTCAAGAAGGAACAAACAATGATGCCTTCTTCTAGCCCACCCAGGATGGCTGGCACGTGCTCACTTAACACATTGCCCACAGGGCATGAATTATCCATCAGCCCCAGCCATATGGATGCTCAAATACTTCTTTCCCTGTAGACCCAAGATACTTCTTCTGAACTGTAGAACAAAGCTACCAGATCAGGAGCCTGAATATCAGCTTACAAGGCAGCCCAGAAAAGGAGCAGATGCCAAGTTCAATGGGATGCAGTGCCTGGGAGGGTAACCCTTTTCTTTCAATTAAACTTCTCTCCCGTTGTTTGGGTTTCCGAGCAGGGCCTCCCCTATGCATTCCCCACGCTGCCCCTGCTTCTGCGCCTTCTGACACTCTTTCCAACATCCGTCAGGGCTCTGCCAGCCGTATGCTCCTTCCCACTGGGAACCTGTGCCTGCTGGGCTTTGCCAGGTGCTCGGATTGCCAAGCTGCAGCGGGTCTGGGCTCTTCCCCTTGGCTTTCTTTGGCATCTGGAGAAAAAAGCTGTTTTAGTTTCCCCGCTCGCTGCCTGCAGGCTTTTGAGGCTGAAGCCGTGCCCAGGTGTGGTTTGCTCTGCTGAGCACATCACACTAGCCGCTGCTCTGGGAACGGGTTTGTCTGTGCCTGTAGTTTCAAAAATAACTGTGATGCTGGAGGACAGCCCATCCCCATCTCTACCTCTCCAAAGATTCTCTTTCCAGAATATGAGCAAAGCTGCTCGTGCCATTTGGCCCGAGGAGAGAAAGAGAAGTGAACAGCTTTTAGGAAGGTATTTCTTCCTTGCACAGAAGAGGCCTCTTTAGAACCACAGACTCTGGCCTTTTCCCGCCACAGCCCCTATTTACTAAGTCTCTTAGCATCTTGTTTAAAAAGTGCTTGGGAGGAGAGTTCACCTCCCCTGGGAGGTTTAGCTGGAAAATGGTAATAACCAAATGGAACTGGAGCTGCCCCAGGGGTTTGGTAGCTTGGGTCTAGTATATGGGCCGCTTCCCTCCAGCTCCCACCCACTTTCACTTTCTATTTTTAAATCTACATCTCAATGTTGACATCTAGTATTTCTTTACCAATTTCCTGTCTTTAGGTTTGGGCAAAATATCCCCACCCCGCCCAAACTGTTAAATTCTGTGAGCCCAAGCAATTGCATCTTTATCTCTCTGGCTCTTTGTTTGTTTTTCTTTAAATTGGATGGTATTTAAAGCCCTGTTAATCTGGGGGAAAAAAAGAGAGAAATTGCTTTCTGGGTGCAATATTTGAAAGTATTGCTAAACGACTAAGTGGCTTATGACTTTCTTTCTCTCTTGCTTTCTTTTTCCTGACGTCTTTTTTTTTTTTTTTTGTATTTGTTTTATGCTCAATTAACTACAGACTTACTCGTTTCCAAGAAAAGTAGGTGTCCCCTCCTTCTGTTCCCAGGGCAACCTTTAAAAAGTTTTCTGTGAATATTTGATCAATATGACTGGCTCAGCGGCTAGGTCACTTGCAGTGCCCCCTCTGTTTTGATGTTGCTGGCGTAGTTTGGCCCTCTTAAAGTCTGATTAATTGTCCTGTTTGATGACCTTGATGGGTTATTTGAGTGCACTTGACCTGATTTAGACCTTGTAATGAAGGCACTTTTGGGGGGTCAAAGAGCCTGTCTGCAGCAGACTTCAGAAACATGGGAAACCTCCTGAAGCAGATGTGGAGAAGGCGGAGCTCCTTGTCCTTTCCCGGGGGAGGGGAGCAGGTGCACGATAGGAATGTCATGGATTAAAGCACGGTTTCAGACGTCTCGAACTCTGACCCCAGGAACTCCCGGTGGCTCTCACTGTACTGCCAGAGCTAGGGCCCCTCTTGCTCCTTCCCACTACTCACTATTCGTGGGTGTGGGAAATAGGTTTTCCTACACAAAGAAGGGGCTGAATGATGCCTCATTTTTAGAGAAGTTTTAGATTTACATTTACAGAGGAGTACCCAAAGTATAGGGAATTCCCGTATAACTTACCTCCCTGCACCCACACATAGTTTCCCCTATTATTGACATCTTAGATTAGTGTGGTACATTTGTTCCAGTTGATGAAGCAATGCTGGAGCATTGCTACTAACCAAGTCTTTAGTTTACACCACAGTTTACATTTTGTCCTGTACAGTTCCACAGGCCTACAGCAACCCCAACGTCTGTCATTGCAGTATCATACAGAAGAAGCCACCACCTCAACCGTGCCCTGTGTTCATCCCATTCGTCCCTCCCCCTCCCTTCTGAACTCCCGCCAACCACTGGCTTTATACCAATCATTTGCTTTTTCAAAATACGTCATTTGCTTTTTAGTTTTTATTTTTTTAAAGATTTATCTTATTTATTTCTCTCTCCTTCCCCCCCAGTTGTCTGTTCTCTGTGTCTATTTGCTGCATGTTCTTCTTTGCCCACTTTTATTGCTGTCAGCAGCACAGGAATCTCTGTTTCTTTTTATTATGTCATCTTGTTGTGTCAGTTCTCTGTTGTGCGGTGCCATTCCTGGGCAGGCTGCACTTTCTTTCACACTGGGCGGCTCTCCTTACAGGGTGCACTCCTTGTGCATGGGGCTCCCCTATGCAGGGGACACCCCTGCATGGCAGGGCACTCCTTACACGCATCAGCACTGCACATGGGCCAGCTCCACACAGGTCAAGGAGGCCCGGGGTTTGAACTGCGGACCTCCCATGTGGTAGATAGATAGATGCCCTATCCACTGGGCCAAGTCTACTTCCCTCATTTGCTTTTTAAATTTGGAAGACATTACTTCCAGATAACCTTGCAACAAAGGAGATCTTGGTACGTATGGCTGTAAAAAAGTAGATGTGGGGCTTTTTCTCCTCTACAGCTGCAATGAGTCTCTGATGGACATTTGGGAAGAGCAAAACCGGCCCCACTCTGAATGTGTCTGAAAGTGGGAGGCCAGAGAAAGGTGGCAGGAAAGAGAAGTGGTCAAGGAAGGAGGGGAACAATCCACTAATCAAGACACATCCTCTCTCTCTCGCTCTCTCTCTCTCCTCTTCCTTTGCTACTTCACAGAATGCCTAAGGTTTCACCTTTTCACCTAAAGGTTTGTATTTTCAGCTATGCCAACTCTCTTATCCCTTGCTGTGTTTCTGGGATCTGATGGGATGGATTTCTCCAGGTTTAGAATTCCATGCTACAGCATCAAGTCACTTGGCTTAACACCAGAACACTTTGGTATCAGCATGTAGTACTGAGGCTCAGGTATATTCAGCATTATAGTACTGAGGCTCAGGTATATTACATTATTAAGACACTTAATATTGATGTGACTCGTTTTCTATATACAGAAAACAAAAATAAACATAGTACCTATCTCATAGGTTTGTTTGTGAGTATTAAATGAGGCTTTATAAATAGGACTTTATGAATTGTAAAATGTTATGCAGAAGTAAAGGATTATTATGGCACTGATAATTTTCCCAAAGGGATCCTACAAATTACTGGCAATCATGATGGTTTTGGCATCAAATCCACTTGCCACCCTGACTGTCCATGCATCTTTCTCTTGATGGCTGGAATCATCCAGAAGATCCAGAACATGAGGATCTGATTTGGTGAAGAGCCAGAAGTTTCCTTCCTACCCTTGACCAGGGATGAGCAAACATTTTCTGTAAAGGGCCAGATAGTAAATATTTTAAGTATGATGTGCCACACGGCCTCTATCACAGCTACTCAACCCTGAAGAGCAGCCACAGAAGATGTATAAATGAGAGTGGCTGCTTTCCAATAAAATTTTACTGATGAACACAAAAATTTGAATTTCATACAATTTTCATATGCCACCAAACACTGCTTTTTAAAAATTTTTCAACCAATTAAAAATGCAGAAAACCATGGTACGGCTCATGGGTGATACAAAAACAGGCAGTGGGACAGATTTGGCCTGCAGCTGCATTTATCAACCTCCTCGCTAAAGTCCTCCCAGGAACATTTTCTACGGTCAGGTTGACTGGGTGACGGAGAGACCAAAAAGGGACGCAAATCCATTGAGGCATGTGTCCCAGGTCCCTCAACTTTTATGACCACTCTGTATGCCCAGTTGATGTCATAGTTGTGGATCTGCCCTTAACTGACAATACTGAGGTCTCCATGCCAGGCCTGTGCCAGAAACTACAACCCAGATCTCTGCTCTCTAACCCTTATAAAAAACCCACAACAACAATAATAATGACAATAGTAATTCTTATGGATGACTTCCTGAAGGACATGCAGCCTGAGCATTCCAATAGACAGTCTAACTTTCCCCTGGTTAAGCCAGACCTGCGAGGGCTGCATTCATGGACACTTCTCCTGTTGACCTTTTCAGAATCCATCTGAGCTGCATTTTGGTGATGAGTCCTCCGCCCACACCAAGGGCCATGTGAGAAGGAGCAATTGTGAGTCACTGGGCTCATCCTATGAGATGTTGCCCAGGAGCCTGTGTATTCTGCCACACCATGTCCTCTATCAGGACAAGGGAGGAATTCCATCTATCCATCTATCAGGAAAGGCCAGATATCTCCTAAAAAGCTGATGTGGTTTTATTTTACACAGCATGGCATTTCCTTATTTGAGTTGGCCTCAAGGAAGCTCATAGGCAAACTAGCAACTGTAAAATACCTCACAAAATCACCAGCAACAAAGATTTGTTGAGCACGTGGTATGTGCCGAGTATTTCCCATGAAGTCCCTTCACTTCTTTCTCTCACAACCCTGTGAGGTAGGTCAAATTATTATACAGTAACCTCCTATGAAAAGCTGACAATAAGGCCCCCAAAGACATCCATGTCCTAATGCCCAGAACCTATGAATATCATTGTGATGGTCAAGTCCATGTGCCTCCTTGGCCAGGTTATGGGGTTGAGTTGTTTAGTCACACATGCACTGGCCTGATTGTTACTGTCAGGGTATTTCATAGAAGGATGTAAGTCATTAGTCAGTTGATTGCATCTCTGGCTGGTTACACCTACAACCAACAAAGGAAACTGCCTTAAGTAATGAGAAGAACCTCCTCACCCAATCACTTGAAGACCTTGAATTGTGAACTGTTGATTTCAGCAATTAGAAGGAAGAATTTCTATCTTTACTCCAGACAGCCAGCTTCTCCTGGGGAATTCACTGTCACCTTCATTGAGTTTTCCAACTTGCAGTCTACCCTGCAGAATTCAGTCTTGCCAATCCCCCCGGTCACGTGATCCAATTCCTATAATAAATCTCTTAATATTTACATCCATGTCTCTGTATCTCTATCTCTATCCATATCATCTATAGCTATAACATCGTCTATACCTATATCTATATCTATACCTATATTTATATTTATATATATATATCTATACCTATATCTGTATCTGTCTATATCATCCTCAGTATCTATATCTATACCTCCTGTCAGTTCTGCTTCTTTGGAGTATTCTGACTAATACAGTTACCTTATATGGCAAAAGGGATTTTGCAGATGTGATTAAATTAAGAATCTTTAGACGGAGAGATTATCCTTGACAATTTGGTGAGCTTTAAAGGCAATCACACTCCCTTATAAGAAGGAGGCAGGGGGAGATTGACACAGAAGGTGATGTGATGACTGAAGTGAGATACATTCTGCTGGCTTTGAAGAAAGGGGAAGGGCCAGGAGCCAAGGAGTGCAGCTCTAGAAGCTGGAAAAGATAAAGAGCCTCTGTAGGGAACATGACCCTGCTGACATCTTGACCCAGTGAAACTGATTTTGATTTCAGACTTCTGGCCTCCAGAACGGTGAGAGAATAAAGGTGTGTGGTTTTAAGCCACCAAGTTTGTGGTACTTTGTTATAGCAACCATAGGAGACTGATACCTACTTACAAAGAACATGAGGCCTAGAAAGTATTGCACAGGGCTTGGAATGAGGCCCTTATGCCTCATGCCACCTCATATGCTATCCCCATTTCTGTGCCCTGACCTCCCCTGGCTTTGTTATTCCCATCCCTTTACCTCCCTCGCCTTTCTTCTCCCATTCATATGCATTTTGGTAAGCTCACATCTTTGTATCAGAGAGGCAGTGTAAAAATAAATACAAAGGTGGACATTTGTTGTATCATGGGAGGGGTCCCTGGGCTTTGTCTAGCCCTAGAAATTGCTATGTGATTTAACAAAGAAAGGCTTTTGTACCTCCTCCCCCCCTCCTTGCCTTTGTAAAGAATGTTGCTTTCTTATTTACTACAATAGTAATCTGGCAAGACAGGGCTTCTGCTTTTTCAGAAAAAGTTGCTCACTTCCTGGTCAGTATTCGGACCCTGGCAACTGCCTTATGAGATTCTTTCTTTCTCATCAAGGAGTTTTGGATGATTCAGAACAATTTCTAGCCTAAGTTCTCCTCCTCTCCCAGTAATATGTTGAATAGTGTTCCTGTAAAATTCAGGTCTATCAGAACCTCAGGATGGGACCTTATTTGGAAATAGGGTCTTTGTAGATGCAATTAATTAAGATGAGGTCATGCTAGAGTAGGGTCAACTGGTGTCCTGCTAAGACGTGGCAATTTTAACACAGAGGCAGATACACAGACACAGAGAGAAGAATGCATCCTGCAGATGGAGTTATGCGGGGAGAAAGGACTACATGGAAAGTACATGGCGCATGCTACATGCTCAGTAAATATTTGTCACTGAGGATTTTGTTTGAAGACAGAGGCAGAGATTGGAGTGATGCTGCCACAAGCCAAGGAACACCAGAGGCCACTGGAAGCTGGAAGAGACAAGGAAGGAACCTCCTGATGGGTTTTGGAGGAAGCCATGTCCTACCAAAGCCTTGATTTTAGACCTCTAGCTTCACGAGAGAATGAATTCTTGTTGTTTGAAGCCTAGTTTGGGGTCAATTATTACTGGCAGCCCCAAGAAATTAATTCACACCCCCCAACACTAAAATTACAAAGCAAAAAAAAAGGAGAAAATCCAAGCACTTAACCCAGGAAACAATGGACCGTATATTGCCAGACGGCCCTCCCGTTTCCACATGGGATGTCCAAGCATCTGGGCTGGACAAACTATCACAACATACACCTATGCACTTCTTTATCAATGTGAAGGCCAATCATGGGCTGGCTCCCTGTGAATCCAACAGCAAAAGGGGGGCTATCTCAGGTTAGGGGTGGTCTGCAGGCTTTCAGACCTCAATAGCTCAATAGTTCCCAAGAGATGGGTCAGGGCTCATCCCTGGAGACACCCCCAAGACACCAGTTTCTTTTCTGCTGACTGTAAAGATCCCCCCTGATGTTAAGGCTGTTGAGAAAATGCTAGTTCAGGTTCTCATCATTTCTTTCCTGGACTTGTGCTCATCCTGCCTATAAATCTGCCTCCATCTTCAAACGGTTGTCCATCCAACATCAATGCTTCTACTCATGCCCAAGGCTTTCTAAAATTCAGTCTTCTCATTGCCAAAGGAGGCAGCCCAAAACTTTCTGTTCTCCTGGGCACTGCCCACATTCCCACCTTAGAGCTGGACCCTCAGCCCCCAACTCCCTCAGGCTCTAGCCCTTCCACACTCCCTGCCATCCTTCATCTGGCCACATTGCCCACGGGACCGGAAGTTCTCCTTCCTTCCTGTCTGGTGAGCAGGCAGATGGAAAGCATGGGCTCTGGAAGCAGATAGTTCTCGGGTCAGTTCATTTTCATTCCACAAATATTATTCAGCACCTTCTCTGAGTCAAAGGGGATGTACTTTGGCCACTGTTAGCTCTGTGACCTTGGAAAAGTTGCCTATCTTCTTTAACCCTCATTTACACATCTGTAAAATGAGGAGACTTTGTAGAGATTCCATGGTGCACAAACCCTCCATCAATACGAGATATTGCCATTCCTGCTTTTATCATCCTCCAGTCCTGAACACAAGCTGGATGAGTCCTTCCCCTTTACATTTAGACCTTCCTCCAACCTCCCTCTTGCAGCTTCGGACATTAATCGGATTTGCCTCCCTTAAGGTCCTTCCTGCAAAGCATTTACCTTGTTTATTGTCTGATCCTCCCAAGGCTCCTGGTGAGAGCTGTGCCTCCCCCGTCCCTTATTCTGCCTGGGGCGGGGGGGGGGTGGAGTGGTGGTGGAATATTCCCGTACTTTCCCGTTATCCATCAAACCCCCTGGCTCCTCCAGGCTTGGCTGTGGGCCGGTGCGTCTGGGAGACAGACCAGCCACGGCAACCCTTTATGTGAGGATGAATCGGACAAACAAATTCGACCAGTTCATTCATCGCAGGTCTTGTTTCTCATCATGCACCTAAAATGAATGGCATGCCAGCTGTCCCCGGTTCTCGTCCCCCGGGGAGAAGGAGAGGGTGAGACCAGCATCCTTAGCAGCCAGCCATTTGTTCACCCTTATTTATTTCCTTATTTATTGTGAGCTTCAGTTGAGCCTTCATTTTAAAGAAGTGAAGGCAAGCCAGATGGATGGCCCCGCAGGCCAGACTGACCATGTGACCTGGCTGGGGGTCCCTTGTAGGCTCTCAAGCTTAAAGCTTACACTGGAGCTTCAATGGCAAAGACAGGACCCCTTGGTCCTCTCTACCCCCAAAGTGTCAGATTTCACAGTTTTACGTCTTTTCACCAGCAGACCCTCTAATCTTCCTTCAAAATGTGGTCCTTGGGTTTCCCTTCTCAGATGTGCCCAAATGTTGGCTGAGACCCAATCGCAGCAGTTACCTGCCTTCTACTCACGGGGCGGCAGTTTCTTCTGTTGACACGTGTAGCTGCTCCCTGGGATAGCGAGTGCAGCTCATTCCTTTTGACTCTCCCTAGCACTAGAGAAAAACCTGGGACGGCTGGCTGCCCAGGGCGTGTGTGTGAACCAGCTGATGCTGAGCCATTGAGTTTTCCCGCTGCAACTAAAGATCTAGAAGTGTCGTATAGGAGAAGAGACAGGGATCTTGTCACTCAATGTGCAAGCTAAATAAACCTGAGAAAGTAGCTCAGGGGCACATTTCTTTTCTTTCTTTTTTGCCATTTGGAGTCATCATTTCCTCATTTTGACCTGGTGAGATTGCAGGCCCCACTGGTCGTTTTATTCCATTTTAGACTCTGCAATATTAGCGAATTGCTGCATCTAGGCTCTTGATTTCTATTTCCTGTCCTCTGCACCTCTGTCATCCGCGTCTCCCCCACTCCCACCCCTCTCTCTCCCAAGGGCCCTTGCTGTGGGTGGAGAACCACCCCCCCGGCTGCTGCTCGCCTCTCTCCTCCCCTGCCCCAGCCGAGCAACTAAGGTGCCCACCTCTGCCCGCCAGAAGCACGCGCGGACCTTTTAACGCGCTTACCGCAGCTCTGGTAGAGCACTTCCAAGCCCCCTTCCTTGCAGGCCGTGTGCGTGGGCCAGGCCGCGCCGCCGCCACCAGCTGAGAGCAGAGCCCAGGTCAGCCAGGCGGCCGCGGAGCCCTTCATGGCGCAGGGCCGTGTGGGGCCGAAAGAGAAGAGCCGGCCCCTGGCAAGGGCACTTCCTCTCCCCGCCCAGTTTCACTTCTCACGTTTGATGCTCCTGGGAACCACGGCCAGAAGCCAAGGGCGGTCAGCACCAGCATTTGAATATTGTTCCAGAGAGGGGCTTCGGAGCATGAATCTGTAGGCGGGGTGAATCTTGGGGAGTCTGGATGCTGTCTCTGATTTCACAAGTAGAGGGGCAGCAGGAGTAGAGTGGGGGTCTCACAGCAGACTGTCCAGCTGTGGGGGTGGGCCTTGTGTTACTGGATTGTGTCTAGGTTCTTGGCTGTGCTGCAGAAATGAATTTCAAGAGCATGCTGGGTGAGTTAGGTCAGTAATTTATTCAAGAAAGGAGGGAAGAGAAAAGGGAGAAAATAACAGAGCAGGTGTCCCAGGTGGAGAGGAAGGGGGTGAAAAGGGATGAAGAGGGCTGATTTACAGGCTACAATTCCCCATTATAGATGATAAATGCCCAGGTTTACTTGTGTGGCCACGTGGCAGAGGAAAAATGGTGAGGGCAACACACAGAGGACAGGAATGGGTCCAGAGGCAAGAGAGCAGGGCATACTCAGGCCCCATGGTTTGCTTTATAAACTAGTAATTATTCCACTCCTTTGCTAATGGCAGGGGAGGGGTTCCAGCTGTTTGCTGCTTTGATTGATCACCCACCCATCAATCCCCTAGTGAGGACCTAATGGTAAAGTCCCTAGGGAACATCCAGGGCTTTTCCTTTCTCCCAGAAGTCTTCATTCTGAATAGCAGAATCTTGGGGTGGAGGTCCTCCAGCAGCCCTCTTGGGGGTTACTGATGTCCACGTGGACTCTTCCAGGTTCCAGATCCAGCTGTTAATTCCCTATCTTACCAGCCTGCTTCACTTGTTTGGGGCGCAGAGGATGTGGGCTCCCAAGATGGGGTGCAGGGGCTGCGAGGGGCAGAGGAGGCATCCCTTTAAGAGTGTTTTAATTATTTCAGTCATTGGTGAGATTATTAATGCCACTTGGCACTTCTTTTTCAAGCCCACTGGGCCATCTATTTATTTATTTAGGAGGTACCGGGATTGAACCCAGGACCTCACACACGCAAAGTAGAGGTTCACCCACTGAGCTCCACCAGCTGCCCCTGGGCTCCTCGATTCTCGATGTGGTCCTGTTGTCCTGCTTTATGACAGACAGTGACAGCAAGGCTTCCCAATCCCGAGTCCACCCTCCTTCCTCCATCCCAACTTCACGTTAGCTTAGAGAACTGGAGTCAGGGCTAAGGCCAGCAGATTTTAGGAGCGGTGGAGAACACTGCTTCCCCAGGGGGAAAACATTTCTCCAAGCACACTAGGTAAACTGACGATTCCCTCCAAAGCTTTGGAGCCTGAGAGCCAGTGCTTATGGCTGGAGCTGAGGGCCCGGGTGCAAAAGCTGGAGCCACCGGCAGGGTCGAGACTTCCCCGAGGGACACGGGGCATGCGTTGGGAGTTGGTGAGAGAGTGCTGAACCTGTGAGGGAAGGAGAGCAATCAGGAAAGGACTTCCAGCCCGCAGAGCCCAGCACTGACCAGCCTCCAGTGGGGCACCCAGAGGCGAATGCGGAGCAGACTTCCCGCAGAGCTGTGAGCAGGTGCCAGCTCGTGGGTGGGCACGGCAGGCCCGGGGCCCTGAGTTTTGTGGCTCAAAAGGTGGAGGGAAGGGGATGATGCAGAGATAGCAGGGGCTTTTGGAAATATCCACTATGGGCTGTGGAGAAACTGGGTGGGGGGACCCTGGAGCAGTGGTTCTGAGATGAAAGGGAGGCGGGCTTTAGTAAGATGCCAGTTGCTGGGCCCCATTCCCAGTAGACCTGAGAATTCGTGTTTCTACCAAGTTCCCTGGGGATGCTGAAATGGTCTGGGGCCACAAATGGTCTGCTCTAGATTATAGGATTTGGTCTGTTGCAAGTGCACTTTTTTTTTTAAGTTGCTCTTGTTTCTTAATAAAATGTTCTTTTGTTATATGGCAGCACCTTTTTTTTCCTCTCTCTCCCCTTCCTCCTCACCCCCCCCCCCTCCCCCGGCCCTGGTTGTCTGTTCTCTGTGTCTATTTGCTGCGTCTTCTTTGTCTGCTTCTGTTGTCACCTGCATGAGAATCTGTGTCTCTTTTTGTTGCATCATCTTGTTGTGTCAGCTCTCTGTGTGTGCAGCGCCATTCCTGGGCAGGCTGCACTTTCATTCACTCTGGGTGGCTCGCCTTACAGGGTGCACTCCTGGTGCGTGGGGCTCCCCTATGCGGGGACACCCCTGCTTGGCAGGGCACTCCTTGTACGCATCAGCACTGCACATGTGCCAGGCCAACTGCACATGGGTCAAGGAGGCCCGGGGTTTGAACCATGGACCTCCCATGTGGTAGACGGACGCCCTAACCACTGGGCCAAGTCCGCTTCCCATGGCAGCACCTTTGAGAACATGCGGCATACCCATGCAGAAATAAGGAGTAAGTCACTTTCTCTAAGGAGTTCAAGATATTTGTTCTTCCGAGTGAGTACCAGGAATTGGCTGACATCATTAGCCACGGCCCACCTGCTTCAGGAATCAATGCATCATGATGTCTTAAGGAGTTCTTTAACAAGAAGCATCATAAAGATAGCAAAGGCCTTCATTAGCGAGTTCCTGTGCTCTTATCTTAGGATAAAATTAGAAGGAGTTGATGATACAGGAATGTAAAAATATAGTTTCATATACATGTAAAAGGAAACCAAATACAATGTAGGGCTCTGATGTTTATTTCTAATCCTGATAGTCTTAGTGAGTTATAGAGAAGATGCTGGGCTGGTTTGGTCCAGATATCTCTTTCATTATTATTATTATTATTAATTATAACTATCTTTCTCTATGTGTTACTCTGGTCTTATCACAGAGGTTTCCTTGGGAATGTTGCTTTCCATTTCTTGCAGGGTAAAAATTTTATTGTCTGCTACTAAAAGTGTTCTTAAGAAGAAAACTCCTTTGTTTAAGGAGATACCTTAAGAATTCAAGGTGGAACTCGGAGGGCAGGAGTCAAGCAAGCTAAGAAAGGACTAAGCTGCTCCCGTGAGAAATAAGAGCGGGCTCTCCTCCAGAGAGTGAGGGGAAGAGAAGAGAAAGGAGTGGAGAGGAGGAGGGACAGAGGAGTGACAAACCTATCCAAAGTGGGGGAGAAGTCTTTTTTGGGACAGATTCTAAATGTTTGTTGAGACTGTGCAATGGGACATCCCTACCTATCCTGTGACCTACAAACATTCAGTAGAGACTTCAGTATGCCCAGGAATGCTTCGTGTTAATGCATGAGTTTACCCATGCACGTGTGCCAGGACAGCTTAGCAAAGGGCAGGCTTTCTTGTCTGTTCCATGCAGTGTCAACAGGGATGAGAGTGTGGGAATACAGCTCCTTGGAATGTGATTCAATCTTGGGGAGGGCTCTGCACATCCCCAGAGCCTGAAAGGGGGTTCAGGCCATTTATCTACATTTCACATGCCAGCGGGTGACAAATAGCCCCACAGTTACATTTAGTGCTCTCCTTTAACACGGAGCACTGAGGATATATCACTTTTCATCTCCAATGGCAAATGTTTCGTTATCATCATTTGTGTTCAACCATGGCTGCTTTCCTCTAATGTCCTTTAGTCATTTATTATAGTGGGCAAAGCTTTCCCTTTACGTGGCACTGCTGCCTGTGTCTGGTCTCTGTGTTTCTGCCTCACTACAGTAGGAAGAGACAGGTTTTATTTCCTCTTGCTTTGTCTTCTAGATTGGGTGCAACCTGGAAATTGCTCCCTTGTTATGTGGAAGTCAGGAAGCCATGCTACTTCCTGTGTAAAACCATTTAACCTCTCCCTGGCTGACAGCTAGGGTTTCACCTTTTTCACACCCTGCTGTGTGGACAAGACCACCTTGCATCTTGCAGAGCTGGTGCCAGCCAGCTTACTGAGCTTTCCAGTTGAGTCTTTCTCACCATCTCCCAGGTTTCTGGAAGACTCACCCCAAGGAAAGTGTGAGATGCCTACAAAGTCCTTGAGTTCTTGTTATCATATATTATGTGTATATCTGATAGAAAGGAAAAGAAACCCAGCTTCCTGCTGTTTTTGTAGGAAATGGGAAAAATTATCTACTTGCTTCAGATTCATTCATTAATTTATTCAACAAATATTTATTAAGCACCTGCCAGATACAGTTCTAAGAACTGGGACTACACCAAAACGAAGTCTTATTCTCATGAAGCTTGCTTTCTTGAGGGAGGAGAGAGACAATAAACAACTTAGTTAATATAATTGTTTAATGAAAGAAAAAAGACTTTGCTTCTGAATATTGCTTGGCTTTCATGTAGAAAATGGACTAGACTTTTGAAATATTTTCAGCCAACTGTTGAATATGGACACTAAAGTTTTCCCTTCTTTTTTAAAAATTCGATGCAGATTGATAGGATATTAAGACTTTCAAATAATTGCTTCAATGGGCAAGTTGCAGTAGACCTATCTGCTATCCTTGTTTCCCTCTTTATTATCACAACCAATGCTTAGTTATTCTGGAGACACAATATGCAAATTACATGGTTTCTAAATGGATCTATAACTTCTATGATAAACTACAAGCAGAATTATTTTTGTTTGTTTAAAGACCATGTATGCTAGGGAAGAGGTGGGCTCTGTAGATCATTCTGGTCAATTTCCCCATGATGAAAAGGGCAACAAATTGCAGTATCTGATTAAAGTAGAACAAATTGCTCAGGGATTCTGAGAGGGAAAGTCTAGTTTGAAAGGAACAACACACATTGTATAAAATTTCCCTGCAGCATGGGAAAAAATTGCACCTTTTATTTAACTTCTTCCTCAGATCAGATTGCTTTCATGATTTCATCTTGATAAAATTGCAGAGATTTTAAAAAGCTGAAGGAAAGACATTAGGGAAGAAATCAAAAGTATGGTAAAGAACGGAGGGAATTCATTACATGTTATGAAGAGAGGATCCTAATTTCATGTTGTAGCTTACACCCTAGGCTCAGGTTTCAGTATATTCCTCCATATCCAGTTGGTTCACGGACTTCCAGCTGTTAGTTATGGGATTTGCACTTGTCACGTGTAAGGCAAATTATTTGAGTGTACATTTTGCTGGACTGCCAGGTGGTAGTTGGAATAAAATAACTTTTCCATTCTTTAGGTCAGGTCCCTGGGTATATTTTCTTGGCTTCCCTCTACTGGTGGTGTCTGCTGGATCTATCAGAATTCTGCTGAAGAGGTATGATGGAGAGATTTCTATTCCCTGAAGTAGCAAATTGACCTAGCAGTAATTTTGGCACAGAAATATTTATCTTTAAGGTAGTCTGTATGCTTTTCTCTATTGGAATAAATAAGAATAGCCAAAATGTACTGAGTTCCTATTATGTGTGAGAAACTATGCATTTATTTAATCCTCCTAAGAGCCTTATAAGGCAGCCCTGGGCCATAATCCCCACACCTGCAACTCTGAGATCCCCCCAAAACTTTGAAAAGGGAGAGATTTTGATTTTTGCAACTGTTTTAGTTTGCTAAGAGCTGCTGAGAGCACTATACCAGAAATGGGTTGTTTTTTACAATGGGAATTTATTAGGTTAAAAGCTTACAGACCTGAGGCCTGAAAGTATCTGAATCAAGGCATCATCAGGAAATGCTCTTCCCTGAGTTGCAGCTGCAGGCGATCAGGCTCATGGCGGGGCACAATGGCAGCATCTGCCTGTCCCTGCATTCTCACATTCTCCCAGATCTGCA
This sequence comes from Dasypus novemcinctus, assembly GCF_030445035.2. NCBI lineage: Eukaryota > Metazoa > Chordata > Mammalia > Cingulata > Dasypodidae > Dasypus > Dasypus novemcinctus. Next base: position 38,462,054 of record NC_080694.1, on the reverse strand, counting down.
GCTGTGGGCGATCAGGCTCATGGCAGTGTCCTCTTTTCTCTCCTCTCTTCTCCGGGCCTCGTTACTTTCAGCTTCTGGCTAAAGTGGCTTCCTCTCAGCTTCTGGGTTCTTCTCTGTCTCTGCAGCTTTCTTCTGTGTCTGCAGCTTTTTAATTCCTCTGTTTATTAAGGACTCCAGTAAGAGGATTAAGACTCACCCTGGGTCATGCAACTGAATCAAAGGTCCTTAACTGAAGTAATGTAATCAAAAGATTCCACCTGCAATAGGTTTATATGCACAGGAATGGATTTGCTTTAAGAGCAGCATCTTCTAGGAAATCTCCAAACTGCCACACTAACTGATAGAAAACCCTAATCTAAACTGATGAGACTATTTATTTTTTTTAATTAGCACTTGGTGATTTATTTTATTTATTTATTTATTTTTATTCATTTTTAAAAAATATTACATTAAAAAAATATGAGGTCCCATTCAACCCCACCGCCCCCACCCCACTACTCTCCCCACAGCAACACTCTCTCTCATCATCATGACACATCCATTGCATTTGGTAAGTACATCTCTGGGCATCGCTGCACCTCATGGTCAACGGTCCACATCATAGCCCATACTCTCCCACGTTCCATCCAGTGGGCCCTGGGAGGATCTACAATGTCCAGTAATTGTCCCTGAAGCACCACCCAGGACAACTCCAAGGTCATTTTCTAGTTGCATCATCAGCTGGTACTTGGTAGTGATCCCTCGGTGCCAGGGAGGCTCATCCCCGGGTGTCATGTCCCACGCTGGGGGGAATGCATTGCATTTACATGCTGAGTTTGGCTTCGAGACTGGCCACATTTGAGTAACATGAAGGCTGTCAGGAGGGAACTCCTAGGCACAGTGCTGCTCTAGGCCTTGTTCTTATTTCAGGCGTATAGGCTCACAAGCATAGTCATTAGTATCAGGGGCTCACTGTTGGACCCTCATTCCTTCCTGGTCCTTACCATTGCACCTGGGGGACTGCTGCTGCTCCCCCTAGGGACCACGACAGAGCACCCCCAGCCAGGAACCCAGTAACCCCCAGCTGCTGTTTTTAATTGTTGCCACTATGAGTATATCCAAACATTACCATGTACCCTGGACATATACCCTGTATAGCTCCCTGTCAACCATATATCACCTGTCAATAACATCCTATACCAGTATTCCTCCGCTGCCATTGTTGAACCACTCTGTGATCCAAAACTTCCTGAAAAGTGAAGCCCAATATAATGTCAGGATCCCTTACTAGTAGAATGGAATATAGCGATGGGTTTAAAGGTTAGATATAGAATATGTATTGATTTGGAAAAATTCTACATCCTATCTTTTTCTTTTCTTTTTACCTAATTATTGAGCTTCTCTTCACAAGAGCCTTAGATCACAGTAATTCATATATACAATATACAGTGCTCCCTCCCACACATCCACCATAAAACCTATTTCCTTCCACAGCGATATTCTTATAACTTATTCATATCATATTTATTTAAACTGATGTACAGGCTCTGAGACAATAGCTTTCAAACAAGATGACATCTGTGCTTACATTGTGGTCCATACTTTAGGATATACAGTTTTCTAAATTTTTAGCTATCCTATGTTTTACATTATGGTTTACATTATTAGTCTGTCGTCCCCTATATGTTTTTGGTGTAATATTACATGTTTTATATCCATCCTTGTGTACTCTCGCGAAACTCCTCTCTTACCCCCACATTTACCTTGGTTCCATCCATTCAACATCCATTTTCCCCTCCCCTTGGGGCCCACAGCGACAGCCAATCTCCATTTCCCGAGGAGCCACATCCAGAGATACTTGCAACAGTGTTCAGGGCCTGACTTGCTCAACTGCCCTAATGCCCTGGGAGCCATCCTTTCTCTTGAGAGATACAGTTCCCTCTATTGATGGCATTAGTCCTCCCCAGGATGTGGGTCCACCCCAACTCTCACTACTTGGGTCTCTACCCAATGGTACAACCCACTCTGGCAAAATGAGCATTCAGACATTCCCCAGGAGTCCGTTCCACATCAGACCATCCCCTCTGAGCATCCTAAACAGGTAACCCTCTTAATTATATTTTGATACAGTTTTCTCAGCATTTTACTCTCAACCAACATCTGACACTCTCCTATGTTCATATGTTGCCCCTCCCTCCCCCCAATTTTTTGGGCACTATTACCCATCCGCCCATCCCCAGCCCCCTTCAAACCCACAAAGACCCACCCAAAGGCAACCCCTTGCCCCCATTTTATCTCTTCTTTGTGCTCATACTTACCGCCAGCTCATCATAGATTCCACCCCTGCAGACGTCGGCTCACATCCTTCCTCCACCCCCCGATTTCCTGTAAGCCTATCTTCCAGTCTCTAGCTCTCTGAGGCACCTTGCTTATTTCATATCATTGAGGTCATGTAGTATTTGTCCTTCAATGCCTGGGTTGCTTCACTCAGCATAAGGTTCTCAAGATCCATCCATGTTATCACGCGTGTTTGTAGTGTATTTGTTCTTAGAGCCGAGTAGTATTCCATTGTATGTATATAGCACATTTTATTGATCCACTCATCTGTTGATGGGCATTTGGGTTGATTCCAACTTTTGGCGATAGTGAACAATGCTGCTATGAACATTGGTGTGCATATATCAGTTTGTGTCCTTGTTTTCAGTTCTGCTGGGTATATATCCAGCAGTGGTATTGCTGGGTCATATGGCAAATCTATGGTTAATTTTTTGAGAAACCGCCAAACTGTCCTCCAGAATGGTTGGATCCTTCTGCATTCCCACCAGCAGTGGATGAGTGTTCCCCTTTCTTCACATCCTCTCCAGCATTTGTATTCTTTGTTTTTCTCATAGCTGCCAATCTTATGGGAGTAAGATGGTATCTCATTGTAGTTTTGATTTGCATTTCCCTGATAGGTAAAGATTTGGAGCATTTTTTTCATGTGCTTTTTAGCCATTTGTATTTCTTCTTTGGAGAAGTGTCTGTTTAAATCTTTTTCCCATTTTTTAAATGGGTTGTTTATCTTTTTATTTTCAAGATATATGAGTTCTTTATATATGCAAGTTATAAGTCTCTTATCAGAGATATGGTTGCCAAATATTTTCTCCCATTGTGTGGGTTCCCTTTTTACTTTCTTGACAAACTCCTTTGAGGTGCAGAAGGCTTTAATTTTGAGGAAGTCCCATTTATCTATTAGTTCTTTTGGTGCTCTTTCTTTTGGTGTGATATTCATGAAGCCATTTCCTATTACAAAGTCCTGTAGATGTTTCCCTACACTGCTTTCCAAGGTCTTTATGGTCTTGGCTCTTATATTTAGGTCTTTGATCCATCTTGAGTTGATCTTTGTATAAGGTGTGAGATGGTAATCCTCTTTCATTCTTCTCAATATGGATATCCAGTTCTCCAGGCACCATTTGTTGAATAGGCCATTCTCTCCCAGTTGAGAGGGTTTGGTGGCTTTATTGAATATTATATGGCTATATATATGAGGTTCTATATCAGAACTTTCAATTCGATTCCATTGGTCTGTGTGTCTCTCCTTATGCCAATACCATGCTGTTTTCACTACTGTAGCTTTGTAGTATGTTTTGAAGTCAGGTAGTGTGATTCCTCCAATTTCGTTTTTCTTTTTCAATATGTCTTTGGCTATTCGGAGCCTCTTTCCTTTCCAAATAAATTTCATAGTTTTTCTAGTTCCTTAAAGAAGGCCGTGTTGATTTTTATTGGGATTGCATTGAATGTGTAGATCAGTTTTGGTAGGATAGACATCTTAATAATATTTAGTCTCCCTATCCATGAACAAGGAATATTCTTCCATTTATTTAGGTCTTCTTTGATTTCCTTGAGCAGTCTTGTATAGTTCTCAGTGTATAAGTTTTTTACATCTTTAGTTAAATTTATTCCTAAATATTTGATTTTTTTATTTACTATTGTAAATGGTATTTGTTTCTTGATTTCCTTCTGATCTTGCTCATTATTGGTGTACAGAAATGCTACTGATTTTTGCGCATTGATCTTATAACCTGTAACTTTACTAAACTCATTTATGAGTTCTAGAAGCTTTGTTGTAGATCTCTCAGGGTTTTCTATGTGTAGGATCATGTCATCTGCAAATAATGAAAGTTTGACTTCTTCCTTTCCAATTTGAATGCCTTTTATATCTGGTTCTTGCCTCAGTGCTCGAGCAAGTACTTCTAAGACAATGTTAAATAGAAGGGGAGACAATGGACATCCTTGTTTTGTTCCTGACTTTAGAGGGAAGGATTTTAGAATTTCTCCATTGTAAACAATGTTGGCTGTAGGTTTTTCATATATACTCTTTATCATGTTCAAAAAATTTCCTTGTATTCCAACCTTTTGGAGTGTTTTTATCAAGAAAGGGTGCTGTATTTTGTCAAATGCTTTTTCTGCATCTATAGATAGAATCATGTGCTTTTTTTCCTTCAATCTGTTTATATGGTGTATTACATTGATTGATTTTCTTATGTTGAACCATCCTTGCATACCTGGAATGAATCCCACTTGGTTGTGGTGTATAATTCGTTTAATGTGTTGTTGAATATGATTAGCAAGTATTTTGTTAAGTATTTTTGCATGTAGGTTCATTAGAGAAATTGGTCTGTAATTTTCCTTTCTTGTGGTGTCTTTGTTTGGCTTTGGTACTAGGGTAATGTTGGCATCATAGAAGGAGTTAGGCAATGTTCCTTCTGTTTCGATTTTTTGGAATAGTTTCAGCAGGATTGGTGTTAGTTCTTTCCGGAATGTTTTGTAGAATTCACCTGTGAAGCCGTCTGGTCCTGGTCTCTTCTTAGTTGAGAGGTTTTTAATGATGGATTCTATCTCTTTACTTGTCGGATGGTTTGTTGAGATCATCAATTTCTTCTTTCATCAATATGGGCTGCTTATGTGTTTCTAGGAATTTGTCTATTTCCTCTGAATTGTCATTTTTGTTGGAATATAGTTTTTCAAAGTATCCTCTTATGATAGTCTTTATTTCTGTGGGGTCAGTGGTGATATCTCCTTTCTCATTTCTTATTTTGTGTATTTGCATCTTCTCTCTTTTTTTCTTTGTTAGTCTTGCTAAAGGTTTGTCAATTTTGTTGATCTTCTCAAAAAACCAGCTCTTGGTCTTGTTTATCTTTTCAAGTGCTTTCTTATTTTCTATTTCATTTAATTCTGCTCTTATCTTTGTTATTTCCTTCCTTCTTCCTGTTGGATTACTTTGCTGTTTTTTTCCTAATTCCCTCAAATGTGCAGTTAGTTCTTCAATTTTTGCTCTTTCTTCTTTTTTGATATATGAATTTATGGCTATAAATTTCCCCCTCAGTACTGCTTTTGTTGCATCCCATAAATTTTGGTATGTTGTGTTATCATTATCATTTGTTTCAAGGTAGCCGTTGATTTCTTTTGAGATTTCCTCTTTGACCCACTGTTTTTCTAAGAGTGTGTTGCTTAATTTCCAAATAATTGTGTGAAATCTGGGCCTCTGACCCTTGCAGATTTCCAGTTTCACTCCACTGTGGTCAGAGATATTATTTTGTATGATTTCGATCTTTCTGAATTCATTAAGCCTTTCTTTGTGACCTAGCATATGGTCTATCTTGGAGAATGATCCATGTGCACTTGAGAAAAATGTATATCCTGCTGTGTTTGGGTGTAATGATCTATATATGTCTATTAGATCCAGCTCCTCTAATATACTGTTCAAATGTTTTGTTTCTTTAGTAATTCTCTTTTGAGATGTTCTGTCCAGAGTTGATAGTGGTGTATTAAAATCCCCCACTATAATTGTAGATGCATCTATTCTTTCACTTAGTTTTTCCAGCGTTTGCCTCACGTATTTAGAGGCGCCCTTGTTAGGAGCATAAATATTTATGATTGTTTGATCTTCTTGACAGATTGTCCCTTTCACTAAAATGTAGTATCCTTCTTTGTCTCTCACAATTGTTTTGCATTTAAAGTCTATTTTGTCTGATATTAATATAGCTACTCCTGCCTTTTTTTAGTTATTGTTTGCTTGTATGATTGTTTTCCAACCATTCACTTTCAACCTCCATGCCATGAGTCTCTGGATCTAAGATGTGTCTCTTGTAGACAGCATATAGATGGGTCATATTTCCTTATCCAATGTCCCAGTCTGAATCTTTTGATAGGTGAGTTTAATCTGTTGACATTCAGTGTTATTACTTTCAAGGAATTATTTGTGTTAGCCATATTTTGATTGGACTTGTGTTTGTCATATTTTGTTTGATTTTTTTTCCCTTCTCTTTTTGTCTTTTTTGTTGCTCTTACACTCTCCTCCAACTCTGCCTGTCCTGTTTTTTCATTTCTTCCTGCAGAACTCCTTTTAGAATTTCTTGAAGGGGAGGTTTCTTGTTGGCATACTCTTTCAGTTTCTGTTTATCTGTGAATATTTTGAACTCTCCATCATTTTTGAATGCTAGTTTAGCTGGATAGAGTATTCTTGGTTGGAAATTTTTTTCCTTTAGTACCTTGACTATATCATACCACTGCCTTCTTGCCTCCATGGTTTCAGATGAGAAATCAGCACTTAATCTTATGGAGCTTCCCTTGTATGTGATGGTTTTCTTTTCTCTTGCTGCTTTTAGAATTTTCTCTTTGCCTTGAGTGTTGGATAATTTGACAAGTATATGTCTTGAGGTGGGCCTGTTGGGGTTTATGATGATTGGGGTGTGCCGTGCTTCTTGGATATGTACTTCTGTCTCTTTCAGTAGATTTGGGAAGTTTTCAGCCATTATTTCCTGCAACACTCCTTCTGACCCTTTTCCCTTCTCTTCTCCTTCTGGAATGCCTATAATATGTATGTTTGAGCATTTTGCATGATCATTCAGGTACCTAAGTCCTAGCTGGATTTTTTCTATCTTTTTATCGACCAATTCTACTATCTGTTTGATTTCCGATGTACTGTCTTCCACATCACTAATTCTCTGCTCTGCCTCTTCTAGTCTGCTGATATTTGCTGCAAGTGTATTTTTGATTTCTTGAACTGTGGTGTTCATTCCCATCATATCTGTTATCTTTTTGCGTATGTCTGCAATTTCCCCTCCAAGTGTTGTCTTCATGTTGTTAACCTCTTCCTTTACTTCATTAAATTTGTCATTGATAAATGTTCTGAGGTCTTTCATTACTTGTGTGAAGTTCTGCTCCCCTTCCTTATTTTTAGTTTGTTCATTGGATTCAGCCATGTTTTCCTGATTACTGGTTTGGTTTGTAGATTTTTGTTGCTGTTTGGTCATCATTTTATCTTGACGGGTTTAATCAGTTCCTTAGCTTCTTTGTCTAGTCTTGGGGATTAATTAGCAGTTGTTTATGCGTAAGTGTTATATCTTCTCTTTGTCACTTTGTTCTTCTTATTCTAATTTCTTATTGCTGGTTGAGTTCACTTTAAAGGAAAGTATTAGGGCCAGGGAAGGGCAATTGTGTAAGCAAGGAAAAAGTGTAAAGTAGTATTGGTGATAAATGTTAACAGAGCAACAATATGAGATATGGGAGGATGGATATTAGATTCATGTAAGTTGTGTAGAGTTATAGCAGTAGGTAGAGTACCTATAATGAGGTAGTCGACTGAATATGGGAGGAATATGGTATGAATTAAAAAGCCAGTATTTTCATGAGAGAGGGAAAGAGAAAAGAAAGGTAATAATTTCAAGAGTGGGTAACAGACAGAAAACAAAACAAAGGTATTAGAAATTAAGAGTTAGATACTTTGTGGATCAAAGAAAGGGAGGTAGAATCTAGGAGAGACAGTAGATGATGGAGGACATCAATATGTAGGGGAAAGGGGATAGTGTAGGTAGCCAAAATCAATTCACACAGTAATGAGGCAGTGGAGGATGAGGAAACCCAGCAAATATGAGGTGTTCCCTGCAGCACCTATTGTATAATTAAGATAAAATAAGAAGAAAATGAGGGACAAGAGAGAGAGAAAAAACAGGAAAAAAAAAAAAAGAGAAGAAAGGAAGAAAAAAAAGGGGGTGGGTAAAGGGTGGGGAACAGGTAGGGAAAAGGAAAAAAAGGATATATACCAACCACAACAGCAACAACAACCAAAAAAAAAACCCTAAATAACTGAAAAAAAAAAGACTTTGGGGGATACGCTGGGAGAAAAGACTAGGGGATAATGCAATATTAGCAATCAGGACATTAAAAAAATAAAAAATAAGATAACATGAAAATAAAAACAAAACAAAACAAAAAAGAAAAAACGCAAACGTTGAGGGCTAGGACATTCAAGGACCTCAGATGGACCTCAGGGCGTGATGGATTCAGGGATGGAAAATCTGAGATATTGAAGACTCAAGAGGTGTGAGTCTCTGGGGTGTGGGCCACCAGGGTTTAGGGGACTCAGACCTGGCAACCTCAAATCTGGTCAACAGGGAGCCTGGGAGCACCACAGTGCATCACAGCCTTCAGGGATCCCTGCAGCTGGGTGCCAGCCCTATGGGGGAATTCAGATCCGCAAACTCTATCTTATGTGTCTGAACCCCGCAATTCACTCACTCACTGGGGTCTATTCTGTGGATGTATCATCAATTCGGCTTCAGGATACCTCCCACCCTGTAAGTCCCAGGAATGGCCACCTGAGGGCGCCTCTACACTGCAGCCAATTTAATGGCGCAGATCAGAAGCCAGGCCCGGGAGTGGGGCTCCAGCCAGAAACGCCGACAGCAGAGTCCAAACCCGAAATTCCCACGCTTCGCAAAATATTCCCCCAATCGGCTTCCAGACGTGTCCCGTCCCCGCCCCCACACTCCGTAACAGCCTCCCGGTTACGTCCATTTATTGCCAGCAATCTAAGTCCACTGCAGATCGGCAGCCAGGCTTGGCGGGGCGGGGCGGGGGGGGGGGGGGGGGGGGCTCCAGGCAGAAGCGCTATTACTTGTGTCCGCAATCAAAAATTCCCTGCTTGGCAACAAAACCTCTGTTTCTCTCCCCAAATCGGTCCGCAAAGGCATCCCATCCTGTCAACCCCCTAACAGCCTGCCCAGGGCTCGCGAATTCCCCAGTACCGCAGAGCCTCCAAAAAGCGGGGCCGAAGCGCCAGTTCCGCAGCTCCACCCACCCCAGGAGGGAGCGAAGTGCGCAGCTCTCACCTCCGTGCAATAGAGTTTCAATTATATCTTATAGACTAATCCTCTCTGTTACCTTCCCACCAAATCGATGTCCAGACACTTCCTGCCCTGCAAAAATCCCGAAACAGCTGGTCCCGGAGAACCTCCAACGCTGCCCAGCCACTTCTTTGCAGGAGAGACCGTCAGGTAAGCTCACTCAGCCACCATCTTGCCCCGCCCCCCTCTGATGAGACTATTTATAGCCTTAATTTATTCCACCTTGGTGAATATTAATTTGCTTCAGTGCAGAAATATTAATGCAATTGGTGGGTGTTGCACAACCCCCATGGGGAGGTGTTATGAAATATAAACTCTATTACTTTTCTAAAATCAAGAAATTCTAAATTCTCCAGCACATCCGTATTCAAGGATTTCAGATAAGGGATTCTGCACCTGTTCTCTGATGATCCTCCTTCTTCAGATGAGGAAATGGAGGCCAGTTAGTAACTTTTTTCAAGATCACACACATGGCAGGGTCAAGTTGAAAGCCAGGCAGACTCCAGAACCTGAGCTTTTGACAACTGTAACGCTGATAAGGGCCTCTTCTCAACTGTGTTTCTAGACTTCCTTATCTTTCCCTCTAAGGACACCAAAACAAATATTCCCCACTTGGAAATTAATGTTGTGGACGTCTTGCTCCCTGCACCAAACTATAAGTCAGAAGGGACACCAAACTGATGTCAGCCTACTCCAGTACAGTGGTGGGGTTACCAAAAAAGCACAGACACTAAATGGAGCAATGTTTGCTCACACAGAGAAGAAACCGAGCAAGGTCAGCTTCACTAGCAGGGGCTGTCTTGGTTTCCTGGCTGCGATTGCAAATACCATGAAATGAGTTCACTTAAACAGCATGGATTTACAGGCTCAGGGTATTGGGATTAGGAGATATCCAAAACTGAGGTGTCATCAAGGCGGAGCTTTCTGTGCTGGCTGCCAGCGATCCTCGGCTTTTCCATCACATGGCAATGCACATGGCCGCATCCTCTTCTTTCTCTCCTGGGTTCTGTTGACTACCAGCTTCTGGCTCCTCTCCATGACTCTGCTTGAATTTCATTCTGCTTATAAAGGGCTGCAGGAATCCAGATGAAAGCCCAACGTGCTTCAGTGGGCCACCCCTTAACTCAATACATTATAACATCTTCAGAAGGCCCTGTTGACAATGGGTTCACACCCATAGAATGGGATTAAGATTAAGAACGTAATTCAACCTACCACAGTGTTGGTCCGCCATGGCCAGGAAGTCTCAATTCATTGGCCAACTCAGGGAGGTGGTCTATGCACACCTTGTGCTTGTGTCATGGTGGAAGGACACCACTCTGCTGGGTTTCAGGGCTCAACCAGCAAACGAACAATCTGAAAACTTACAAATCTGAGAAAGATACTTATCAGGTATGTTGAAATTATAGCTTCAAATGAAAAGAGTAGAAGGATCATGATGAGGGGAATTACCCGTGATTTTTTATATGTGGAAATGATGCAGATACACACATATACATGCACCAGCAGAAAGGACCATGTGCTCCTGCCCAGTTAGAATTGTTTTACAACATGCCTTTTAATGACTGCATTGTATTCTTCTGTTGATGGACCATGATGTATTTATCAGGTTATACTTGGGACATTTAGACTGTTATTAATAGCGAAATAATAGGAGGTACTGCTACAGTGAATTTCCTTACTGTTTTATCTTTGTCTACAGCCATGCTTCTTTCCTCATGGTAAATTCCTAAAAGGAAACTCTTGGTGACAAGAATGACCAAATTTTTAAGGCTCTTGATACATGCCACCAAATTGTTTCCCAGAAACACTGAGTAATTTAATGGTCCCATCAGCAGCTAGGCATTATCATTTCACAATATTTTTGTCAATTTAACAGACATTAGTTTCTCTTCCCATTTATTTGTATTCCTTTCATCACTGCAATGGTTGAACATTTTTTTTCACATGTCATTGCTGATCATTTGTATTTCTTTCTTTGCAAATACCTGTGCATGGCTTTGCCCATTTTACTGTTATGACATTCAATTTGGAAAAAAAAAAAAGATATGGAAGGTAAGAGACTGTTGAAATTAAACTTTCATGACAATCCAACTCAACAAGCATTTATTGTTACCTCTGTTTTGCACAGGGCTCTTTACCCTTGAATAAACTTTGTTCTGGTCTGGGGGCAGGTAAGGAAAACCCTGCTAGGAAATTTGAGACAGGTTTATTCTGAGGATGACGCAGATGATACAGTGCTTATAATACACAAATAAAAATAAAATGAATTCTTGATATATATTATATCTGCTCCCGGGATTTATCTATATTTGTAGATGATTAAGATAGAGGTCATGTGGGAAAAGGAGAATTCTTAAGGCTCCTTGCTCCCTCTGCCTCTTTCACAGCCAACACGGGATTCTGGAATGTTGCTGCTCTTGCAGCTGCTATTTAGAGATTCTGGAATGAATGCTTTGATAAGAGCACTTGAAGATGCGTAATCAAAGTGAACAGGAAATATCTCTGCTCAACAATTGCTCTCTTCTAAGCACCTGCCAGGAGAGGAACCTCCTCCGTCAGCAAGAGATTGCACGAGGTGGGTGGAGTCAGACAGGAGGCTGCACGCAGCTCCACCCCTGGCCACTCTGTGATCTCGGCCAGTCACAGACTCGCTAATCTGTAAAATGAAGCTTATTAAACCTAGGCATTAGGTTTGAAATAAATGAAACTATGTGATTATACCAAATATCATTGATTGTATGCTTTGGATGAATTGTACACTTTATTAATATCTATCAATTTAAAAATTCCAAAAAAAAAGGAAATGGATTATATATTTGGCATTAAAAACTTGGTAACCCCCATTACTCTCACTTTCTAAATTAGCGGCAGGCTCATATATGTGAGTATACACAATACTTTTGAGAAAGGATGCTACTGAAGAAAAATATCAGTAATATATCAGTTCCTAACAGAACCGAGTAAGATTCAGATGGCTTGAGCTTCCTGGTGAACAAGCAGAAAACTGCTATTTTAAGTTAAATGAGAATAATTCCCATTGAGTGGTAGAATGAGACCTAGTTTTTGGAGAGAACGACTGGATTAAAACTATTTTCATGATTTTTCCAAGTTGCTATATTTTGCCAAAGAAAAAATATTACACCTCACTATATGAACACTTACACAGCAACATTTATGCTTTTCCCTGGCTGCTTCCTTATACTTTCTTGCTTAAACCTGGTAATAACCTCTTTAAAGTAGACAGTCAGATATTGTCTTTCCCATTCTATGTATCTGTCTTTTCTGTTGAGGAAAAGATCTTTGCCATTAACCTTTTTTAAAATAGTCTTTAAAAAAAAAGATAAACAGATCACACAAAATGTTAGGTTAAAAAACATAAGAGGTTCCCATGTACCCCACTCCCCCTGCCCCGCTCCGCCCACATTAACCTCCCTTTCATCAGTGAGGCACATTCATTGCATCTGGTGAATACACCTGGAGCACTGCCACGCCACGTGGACCATAGTTTACGTTGTAATTGACCCTCTCCCCCAGTCCATCCAGAGGGTTAAGGCGGGATATACAATGTTCTTCATCTGTCCCCGCAATATCATTCAGGACAACTCCAAATCTCAAAAATGCCCCCATATCACATCTCTTCCTCCTTCTCCCTGTGACTCTAGCAACGTCATTAACCTTTGAGTTCTTGCTGCCTTGAACAATGTCTGGCTGTAGTTCATGGTCCTTAGAGTTAGTTGATTAAGTAATGATGATGACCATGACAATGAAACTTCTTTTAAGGGAATCCAGATGCCAGTCACTGTGGTTTTTTTTTTTTTAAGCTTAAACTATTGTTTCTTTTTTAATTAAATGAATCAATTTTATTGATACATATTAAAGCATAAATCCATCCAAAGTGCATAATCAATAGTATTCAGTATAATCATATAGTTGTGCATTCATCACTTCAATCATTTCTAGAACATTTTCATTTTTCCAGTAATGACAATAAAAAACAAAAACCAACCAAACAAATGAACAAAGCTCATCACCTCTCAATCTCTCTATGCTTCCCCTGTTGTATATAGCTGCTATTCCATTTCCTTCTCTCTAGTGTATTTGTATTTATATCTTGTAAAAACTATATTATATGTGTAATATTATCCATATTCATATTTTACGTGACATTTCACTGTTATACAGTCACATGTTACATTTTTTTGTTTTTCTTCTAGTAATTTACATGATCTTAGACTTTCTCTTTCAACCACCGTCATACCAATATAATAGCTCTGCTATTATATTATTCTATTTTCTGATAACCTATATTCTTATTATTAATTCCATGAGTTTACACAATATATTTAGTTCATAATAGCACAATCATACAGAGTTTACCCTTTTGAGTCACTGTGTTGTACATGGATTTGAAGTAGGTATCATTGTAATACCCATTAATCAGATGAGGAAAATGAAGTTTGGAGGAATAAGTTATTTGTCCAAGGTCACATAGAGGCAGAGTGGAGACTCAAATCTGGGGCTTGCAACAAAGCAAGGAAGAAATAATTCATAACCATTACCATACTCATTTCTGTAACTGGTCACATAGTTGAAGTTCATATCCTCATTCCATGTTTCCCTTACCCTGAGCAAGCACTTCTGCTGCCTGGTGGGGTGCCCCAAACCTTCATTCCTGAAGATTCTGGGCCATTGTTAGGCCTTCCTGGATTGGGTTGCTCCAGATTTCCATTGACTTTACTCACAGGGCATGGCAGTATTAAGAGATGCCCTAAGGATCTCCTGTATTCTAGGAAATTCTCCTTTGCCTCCATTGTGTAGTTGCAGTCCCATTTCCCATTGATAGGATAAATCACCGCAGTCAGTATAATATTTCCCATCTTTGTTGATTTAGAGATAGGAGAAGTCCAAAGAGGCCAAGTGGCAGTCTCAACTTCCAGCTCAGTGGAATCATTGTTATGTTTCCTGGTGGAAGCACTCTTCCTTTGGCAACTAAGACCTTTAGACCAGCAAAACTTAGTTTGCAGAGACAAAAGCAAAAACTTTCCTAGTGGATCACTAGGGGTAATAGCGAGTGATGCCACTTCCATTTCCACCCCTTGATTCCTTGACCTGAGAATTCTGGCTATGGGAGAAACAGCACAATAGAGTGGATACAGATTTAGAGCGTACACAGCCTCCGGGAATAACAATGCTCCAGCCCTGAAAGGTATTGCTACCTAGTTGGCAATGGACCTGTGTAATATCTTGTGGGAGGGAGAAATGATCAAGGTACCTGTGGACAATATTACTATGACATCGGGCTGGAGGACTGATGTACCCCTGAGGTAGGACAGTGAAGGTATATTGCTGGCTTTGCCAGTTGAAAGCAAACTGTTTCTGGGAGTCCTTATTAATGGCTATTGAGAAAAAAGCATTTGCCAGATCAATAGCTGCACAACAGGGGTTGTGTTGATTTGATGAAGCAATGATAGCACATCTGGAACAGCAGATGCAATTGGAGTCATCACTGGATTAAGTCTGATAGTCCAAGTCATCTTCCAAGATCCTTTTTCTGCACAGGCCAAATAGAGTTGAATGGAGATGTGGTGGGCATCACCAGCCCTGCATCCTTCAAGTCCTTGATGTTGGCACTAATCTTTGCAATCCCTCCAGGAATCTGTTATTTTTTTTTTTTTTATTTACTGTTTTGCTAGGTAGGGGCAGTTCTAGTGGCTTCCACTTGACCTTTCTTTCCATGATAGACTTCACTCCACAAAGCAGTGAACCAATGTGGGGATTCCAATTATGCATTCTGGAACTGGGAAAATAACCACAGAATGGACCTGAGCTAAAACTCCATCAATCACTTGACCTCCATAACCCCTACTCTGACTGGTGGACCACAGGGACATTTTGGGTCTCCTGGAATTAATGTAACTTTTGAGACAGTGTCTAATAATCCATAAATTATCTGAACATTTCCTTTTCCCCAGTGTATAGCTGCTTCCTCTTGGGGAAAGGCTGGGAGGAAGATTAACAGTATAAATATTTGGCAGTGGAACAGGGCCATTCCCCAAGGGGATCTGGCCTTCCTCTCATTCAAGGGGCTCTGGTCTCTAAACTGTCTCAATTCTGGGAATTGATTAAAGGGGCCATGACTCTCTGTTTCTGCAATTCAGGTTAGGCTTTTGTTCATTTGACCTACAACTCTTCTGCTTATACAGACCAAGTAGGAATTTAGTAGACTGCCCATCTATCTAATTTACTCCTAGGTACCCTATGATCTATTAGCCAATGCCATAGGTCTATGCAACTTAGACTATTTTGATTGCTGCTTTGAGTCTGCTTTTCACTGTGGTAGCCACACACACCTTGTCTTTGGTGATTAAGTGCTGCCACTTGGTTTCAGCTGTCCTGGAATACTACTGTCCCCAGAGTGTTTAAGGCTCCTTTGTTCCATGACAGCAGTTCCCACAGTAATATCTGACCAACAGAGAAAAGCAACCACAAAGTCTTCAGGGAAGATGGAGTTAGTCTCACAAATTTATTCCTTAACACTTAATACTGCCATTTATATTTCCTAAGAAAAAGGATATTCACTTATGTAACTATCTTAAGTGCAGTTATCAAGTTCATGAAACTTAACATTGATATACAGCATACAATCTATGTTGAATTTTTTTCATATGATCCATGTATTGGTTTGAAGCTGAATGGACCCTGGAATATTATGTTCTTAAAGTTAATCTATTCCTGTGGGTGTGGACCTACTGTATTGGGACCTTATGATTAAGTTGGGTCTTAAACTTCTTATTGGAGTCCTTTATAAGAGGATGTAATTCAGAGAGAAAGGAGAGAAAGTGATGGAAGCAAGAAGTGAGAGCAGGGAAGCCGGAAGGAGAGGGGAGAGATGGCAGACACCGCCATATGCCTTGCCATGTGACAGAGGAGTCCAGGATTGCTGGCAGCTGGTCTTCAGGAAGAAAGAATTACCTGCTTATGTCTTGATTTGGAAATTTTTTTCAGTCTTGGAAATGCTGAGAATGGACCTTAGCTAAAACTCCATTCTAGTATGTTGTTTTTGGTAGCCCAGCAGACTAATACAACCCATAAGGTTCTTTTGAGACTTCTTCTCCTCCACTACTAGATCTCACCCAGGGTCATGTATTGCATTTAACTGTTATGGTCTCTTTAGTTGTTCTTTCTTTCTTTTTTAAAATTGTTGACTATATATACAATATAAACTCCCTTCTCAACCATTTCCAAGTATACCATTCAATGGGATTAATCACATTCACAATGTCACAGTACCCTCACCAATTTCCATTCATAAAACTTCCCCATCTCCTCAAACAGAAACCCTACACTCATTGTGCATTAACTCCCCATTTCCCCTACCCTGCCACCCCCAGCAACCTATACTCTCACTTTCTGTCTGTATGAGCTTCCATATTCTTTGATATTGTCTTTGTAGTTACCATGAGGCTTAAATTTAACATTCTAAATTTATAATAATCTTGTATGCTTTGATACCAACTTAAATAGTATACCCAAACTATGCTCCTATCTGCTCCCCCCACCTTTAAGTAGTTCTTGCCAAGATTCCATGTTTACACACATATTTTGAGTCCCAGATCACTGATAAATAACTGTATTTTATGCACTAATCTTTTAGATCCTGAAGAAAATAAAAAGTGAATTTACAAACCAAAAATAGGATAGCACTAGTTTATACACACTTACACACATAATTTTATTCACACACTGTGACAGTTTGATATATTTATGGATTCCAAGAAAAGATATTGATTATGTTTGTAAAGCTGATCTGTTCCTTTCGGTGTGACACCCTTTGATTGTAGGAAATTCAGAGGTTTCACTTTTACTTTATTAACTCAAGATTAGGGGTTTGATTGGACCACATCATTAGGAAGAGCAGTGTTGAGTCTCTGCCCCCTCCCCCTTGGTGGGTGTAGCAATTTGATACAGTTATGAATTCCAAAATAAATATTGGATTATGTTTGTAAACTGATCTGTTCCTGAGTGTGATTAAATTATGACTATCACACCCATAAATCACTGCTATTGATTATACTCACAATCATCTGCTACCATCACCTCTATCCTTTTCCAAACATTTACAATCAGCCTTATTAAAAACTCTGCACACATTAAGCATCAGCTCTCCATTCTCTATCCTCATTCCATCTCCTGGTAATCTATACTGTAGATTTTTAAATTAAATTATATTTTATGTAATTTAATTTTTAAATTAGAGAGTTGTGAGTTTGCAAACTATCATGCATAACATACAAGATTCCCATACACCACCCCACTACCAACACCTTTCATTGTTGTGGAACAACTGATGAAAAACATCAGAATATTACTACTAACTATATAGTCCATAACTTACATTAGGTGTATTTTCCCCACAGACTACCCTATTATTAATACCATGTAATAATATTGCACATTTGTTATACTTTATGAAAGAACATTCTTACTTTTGTTTTAGTTACCACAGTCCATCATCCACCACAGGGTTCAATGTATCAATCAGTCCCATGCCTTGTACAATCCATCCAAAGTGGTATTGGCATTCATATTTACCCGTCCTGTTACCCTCACCAGAGATCGTTATTTCTTCATGTGCCTTCAATCTATTGTCTATTGTCCTTCCTTTTTAATCTGCAAAACTCTCTTTAGCATCAGTCTAGTGATGATGAACTGTTGTTACTTCTATTTATCTGGGAATGTCTTAATATCACCTTCATTTTTGAAAGATAGATTTGCCAGAAATAGAATTCTTGGTTAGCAGTTTCTTGTTTTCAGCACTTTAAATATGTCATTCCACTGCCTTCTTGCCTCCATGGTTTTCATAAGATATTAGCACAAGCTTATTGAGGCTCCCTTGTATTTGACATTTTGCTTCTCTCTTGCAGTTTTCAGAACTCTCTCTTTATCTTTGACATTTGAAAGTTTGATTACAATATGCTGTGAGATGCGTCTATTTGGTTTTATTCTGTTTGGAGTTTGTTGAGCATCTTGGATGTGTATATTCATGTTTTTCATTAAATTTGAGAAGCTTTCAGATATAACTCTTCTGAACATTCTCTCTGTCCCTTTGTTTCTTCTCCTTCTGGGACTCCCACCCTGCATGTATCGGTCTGTTGGATAGTGTCCTATGGGTTCCTCAGGCTCTGTTCACTTTTCTTCATTCTTTCTTCCTTCCACCCCTCAGACTGAATCATCCTAACTGTAGTATCTTCAAGTTCACTGATTCTTTCTTCTGCATTGAGCATTGGTGCAGGGGCAAGAAATGGCACAATGAGATCCTATTGTGTTTTTTTTTTTGTTGGCACTTGCCTTGATACTACAGTCTTTTGTTTTCTAGAGCTTTGAGAAAGATGTTTCCACCAGTCCTTTCTGGTTGTTCAAAGCTTCTGTGGGTTATGGCATGCTGAACTATCTCACTCTACCATCTTGAATAGGGCAGGGCCCACACTACATCTGGTTATGATTTTCTTTGTGTCTATCCTGGTTGGAGTTCTTTCAGTCACTTGGATTTGTGAGTTAATGTTTTCATTAAACTTGAAAAAAATTTAGGCCGTTTTTTTCCTTCAAAAATTTTTCCTAGCCCTTTCTTACATGTATGTTAAACTGTTTTATAAAATCCCCCAGGTCACCAAGGCTTTGTCATATAACCTGTTTTATTTATCTCTGTGCTTCAGTTTATAGTTTCTATTTGAAAAAAAATTTTAGAATACACCTTTCAGTTAAAATTTTTCATTTTGTTCTGCTTATAATTTCATTTTTCTGTTGCTATTTTTGCATGTTTCCTCATTTTGTTCATCCTTTTAAAAAAGTCCTTAAACTTATTTATAACAGCTGTTTTAAAGTCCTTGTCAGCAAATTTTAACACCTGAGTCATCTCTGGTTGCTTCTATTCACTGATACCTGTCTTGGTTCTAAGTTATATTTTCCAGCTTCATTACAATATAGAGTAAATTTTCATTCAATGCTGGATGCTGCAGATGCTATATTGTTGAGAGTCTTACTTATGTTCATTTCTTCAAGCAATGGACAAAAATGTTTAGCACTTGAGCCAATGGCAGTTCAACTTTATCATGTCAATGCTTGGTTTTAAGCTTTGTTAGCAAGAGCGTAGCTTAGCCCTTACTTTAGGGCTTTAGGAGCTCAATCACTGAGATGTGTCTTCCTGAAAAGAATCTTACTTTCATCCACTTTTCAATTATTTATGATGGATGAGTAAGTTTGATATGCATTACTCCATCATGGGCAAAAGATTCTATAAACTTTAGAAGAAAATTGTTTTATTTGAACTTGACTCTCAAGCTGACATGCTCTCTTTTATAGGTGTAGTTTCAGACCAATGGATTTCACAGCTTAATCCAATTCTTGATTTTTGAAATTTGGGGCCAAACTAAGGTTACTAACTTTTTGTTTTACAAGAAATGACAGAAAAGAAATTCCATACCAAAAAGCAGCTTTATTGTCAAAATTGTTTTTATACTTCTACAATAATAACAATAGTTATGATTGGGCTTAAAGAAAGGATCTTTTAATGACAAAGTGGAAAGACTCAGAATAAAGGAGAGTGTTTCATGAAAAAGGCAGATGGCAACCTTTTGCTGACATTAATATTATATTTTATTTATTTTGCTTGAGCCTGGTAAAATGTTTCATGGACCTCTCATATTTGTGGCAGACATTTAAGAACATTATAAAGGTATTTTGAGCTGAATTGATAGTCCGAGGACCATTTTAGAGTGCCATTGCGTTAGGAATGCTTCTGTACAGTAAAACCTAAATCCTTCATATTATACCTGGAATATATACTATAGATTTTTGTGCTAAAAATTTTATATGTAATTTTCACAACAGCCTGACAATCTGTGATGTGCAATAAAAAGGATGGCGTATTCTACAAGTATATTCTTACAGCACGTGTATCTTTCTCGATGAATATATAGCACTTGTGCCATTTAGAAGACAGTTTTTTTTCTTATATTCACCTCAGTCTCAATCACGGTTTCTGCTATAATTAACAACTTGCATTAGTGTGGTACATTTGTCAAAATTAATGAGCCAATATGGTTATTATCCACAGTACATAGTTTACATTAGGGATTACTCTGTGTTGTAAAGTTCTATGGGTATTGACAAGTGCATAATGGCATGCATCTACCATTACAGTTTCATACAGAATAATTTTGCCATCATAAAATTCCCTATTCTTCACTTATTCGCTCCTATTACTACCCTCTGCCCCACTATGAACCCGTGGAAACTACTGACATTTTTACTGTCTCTCTGGTTTTGTCTTTTCCAAAATACCATTAAGTTGGAATAATAGTATGCACCCTTTCAGACTGGCTTCTTTCACAAAGCAATATGCATTTTCCATATCTTTTTGTGGCTTGATAGAGCATTTCTTTCTTTTTTTAATCACTAATTAATATACCATTTAATGCCAGCATTTAAGACCATAAGTTTTCTTTTGTTGTTGTTGTTATTATATTTAACTCTTCTAATAGGTGTGTAGTGGTATCTCATTGTTCTAATTTTCCAAACATTCCAAATGACATTTGAGGTTAAGCATCTTTTCATATGCATATTTGCCATCTGTATATTTTTTTTGGTGAGATGTCTTTTCAGATCTTTTGCCCATTTTATAAATTGAGCTGTTTGTTTCCTTATTGTTGAGTTTTAAGAGTTCTTTATGTATTTTGGATACAAGTTCTTCATCAGATATGTGACTATCCTTCTTCCATTGAATTTTCTTTGATCCTTTCAAAATCAGCTGACTATCCTTGTGTGAGTTTATGTCTGGGCTTTTTTCTGTTCCATTGATGAATTTGTTTGTTTTTTTCACCAATACTGTGTTGTCTTGCTTACTGCAGTTTTATACTAAGCCTTAAAATCAGATAGTGTCAATCTTCCAACTTCATTGTTTTTCAGTATTATGTTGGTTATTCACTGTCTTTGCATGTACATTTTAGAATCAGTTTGTTGATAACCACAAAATAATTTGCTGGGATTTTGATTGGATTGAACGGATTCTATAGACCAAGTTGGGGAAAACTGATACATTAATATGGTGTCTTCTTATCCATGAACACAGACTATCTCTCAATTTATTTCAGTTTTCTTTGATTTCTTTCACCAGAGTGTATAGTTTTCCTCACATAAATCCTGTTTATATTTGTTAGAGTTATACCAAATTATTTCAATTATTTTTGGTGTTAATGTAAATGGTATTGTATTTTTAATTTCAAGTTCCAACTTTTCACCGATGGTATATAGGAAAACAACTTACTTCTGTATGTTAATCTTATACCCTGAGAAATTAAAAAAAGAAAATGCTGCTCGTTAGTGCAAGTAGATACTATTACTTTCATTTTTAATATCATTTTCTCAAACCTTATAGAATGTCTGCAGGAACTTCAAAGCCAGCTTCCTTGCCATTTTTTTTTTCTTTAATTTTCACACTTTCCAAAGAAAGAGGACATTTTAAGGTTTAAAAATTTTTCAGCTATCTTTATAGATTAATTTAAATTGTTAAAATCGACCTGTTAGGGACTATTTAAGTAAATCAACATGTTTTTTTGTTAAAATGTAGATTGTAGAAATGCATAAATAGCTCCTCCTTTATTGAAAATAATTATATCTCTTCTTAACATACCCCAGAAAATGAAGGATACATTCTTCATATTTTATTAGTTTAACCTCAGGTGTGACCATAGCTTAGTCCTTTGGGCAGAAAGGCTTTTATGAGAGTTCAGTTATGAGGCTGTTAAGCTCTTCTTTAAAAGAGAAGTTTTAGGTTTACATAAAAGTCATGTAAAAAATACAACATTCCCATATTTCCCTGTATGGTTGATACTTAGCATTGGTATGGTACCTTTGTTATAATTGATGAAAGAATATTAAAATATTACTGTTAAGTGTAGCCCATCGTTTGCATTAGATGTATTTTTTCCACATACCGCCCTCTTATTAACACCCTGTAATAGCGACATACATTAGTCATAATTCATGAAAGAACGTTCTTGTATTTGTACTATTAACCATAGTCATCATCCACAACAGGGCTCACGGTGATACACTAGGCTGCTAAACTTTCAATAGCTTTATTTTTTATTTATTTATTTTTTTTAAAGATTTATTTATTTATTTAATTTCCCCCCCTCCCCTGGTTGTCTGTTCTCTGTGTCTATTTGCTGCGTCTTGTTTCTTTGTCCGCTTCTGTTGTCGTCAGCGGCACGGGAAGTGTGGGCGGCGCCATTCCTGGGCAGGCTGCTCTTTCTTTTCACGCCGGGCGGGTTTCCTCACGGGCACACTCCTTGCGCGTGGGGCTCCCCCACGCGGGGGACACCCTTTGCGTGGCACGGCACTCCTTGCGCGCATCAGCACTGCGCATGGCCAGTTCCACACGGGTCAAGGAGGCCCGGGGTTTGAACCGCGGACCTCCCATATGGTAGACGGACGCCCTAACCACTGGGCCAAAGTCCGTTTCCCTGCTTTCAATAGCTTTAAATTGTACCTTAGGCTTTCCTTCACGAGAGACAGGGGGAGCTTATTTGCATTGCACATTTTTGTTAAGAAGGTCAGCTGTACCAGGAGATAAAGCCGAAATAAACTGCTTTCTACAACCTTTGTGCAATAGCCATCACATCCAAGGCTGAGGACTCCACTTAATTCAAACAGGGAACAGATTTCAAAATGTCAGGGACAGCTGGGGAGTGATTCTCTCAAAAGTCGCTGGGCTCAAAATACTTGTCAGGCTGGGAGAACAAGGAGCAAGAAGCTGTACTCCAGCTGTTCAAACAGAAATCGTTGGCTCCAAAAGATGTTCTTTAAAACAGACCATTCCTCTTCTTTTACCCAAACCAGACCGGCTTTCTGACAGACTTCTCTCATATTTGTGTTCAACCTCAGTACTTCATGATGCAAACCTAGAAGCTGTTCTCAACTTCTACCTCTACCTTTCCTCACGGAGTTCGTGTTTGTGGAAAGGCATGAGTCTGAAAAGAATATGCCATGGAGCGCCTCAGCTTGAGTCATGGGTGGTTAGAGGTGAGTATCTTAACTTCTTTGAGCCCAGATGATATCTGTGGTAAAATGAATCATGTACCCCCAAAAAAGACATGTTCTTAATCTGAATGTGCATTCATGTGGGTGTGAACCCTGTATTAGTCAGCCAAAGGGGTGCTGATGCAAAGTACCAGAAATCTTTTGGCTTTTATAAAGGGTATTTATTTGGGGTAAAAGTTTACAGCTATAGTCTCTAAGAGTTCAACTTGAGGTTGGTTTCTCACCAAAGTCTGTTGCCACGTGTTGAAGCAAGATGGCAGGTAATGTCTGCTTGGTCTCTCTGGCCTTAGCTGCTCGGCTGCTTTGTTCTCCTTGGCTGCAAACTCTCATGCAAATGACTCATCTCTCCCTCAGGGCTTTTAGCTGTTTGATCCTTCTCCTTTCTGTCACATGGCAGGGCAGAAATGACAAAGTTCTCTCCTCTTTCAGTTTTCTTCTGTGTGTCTTCTTCAGGGAATGTCTGTTTCTATCAGCCCACCAAGGGGGCATGGACTCAACGCTGATCTTGACTTAATCAAGGAAATGTAAAACCTTTGAATTTAATATAATCAAAATGTATTAACTAGAGCAAAAGATCAGTTTACAAACATAATCAATATATTTCCTTGGAATCCATAATAATATCAAACTGTGACAGGCCCCTTGGAGATGTATTATCAGTAAGGCGTGGATTCATTTATGAATGGGATGTTCTAAAATCCTATTTGGGTGTAGGTCAGACTGAATGGAGTGGGTCTTAATCCATAAGGTTGGATGACTTAATCAGAGAGGAAATTCAGATGCTGGCAGAGGAAACAGAAACCAGACATCAGCAGAACTGGAAGGGCAGACTAAGGAGAGAGAGATTGTCATGTAACAGGAGGTGGCAGTGCAAGCCAAGGGACCTCAAGGGTTGTGACAAGCCAATGCCAGAATGCTACAGACTTCAGAGAGAAAGCATGGCCATGCCAGCATCACGACTTTGGACTTCTAGTCTCCCAAACTGTGAACCAATAAATACTTGCTGTTTAAGCCAACTCAATGTGCCGTATTTTTCATAGCGGACTGGCAAACAAAGACAATCTATTTCCCCAGGATTGTTTGAGGTTTAAATGAAGTAGCCCATGAAAAAACATCTGTTATATCCCAGCCATTTGATAAATGTTAAAATAACAAAACTCCTCTTCTTTTCATTGTTTCGCAGTTCCATCCTTTCTTCGCTGTTTCCACTGCCAGCTCAGGCTTGGTCTTCATCATCTCATGCCTGGACTCTGGGAACGGCCTCTGGCTGATCTCCCTGCCTCCAGGGCTATCTTTCCAAGTCCTCCCCATGCCGTGGTGAAGAGGTGTTGTGAATCCCAGCTGTGATGGTTAGGCTAATGTGTCAACTCAGCCAGGCAGTTGTGCCCAGTTGTTTGGTCAAGCAGGCACTGGGCTAATTGTAATACAAGGACAATTATGGGCTTTAGTCATCAGTGAGCATACATGGCTGCTTACATCTATATTGACCAAAGTGATTGCCATCAGCAATGAATGACTTTATCCAATCAATTGAATGCCTTAAAAAGGGAAGCGATTACAACATTCAGAGAGAATTTCCCAGCTCTTCTTTGGACAGCCAATGTCTCCCGGAAACTTATCAAGGCCTTCATTGGTCTTTCATTGGAGCCCGGGTTTGCAGCTTCCCTGCAGAACCTGGACTTGTGCATCCCCACGGTCACAAGAGAGAATCTCATAAATCTCATACTATTTACAGATTTCTCGTATTGATTCTGTTTCACAAAAGAACCCTGACTAATACACCAGCTGACATGGACATTCCCGTGCACAGGACCCTTTGCATTATTTTTTCCTACCCTTAGGATGGCATTCATATGCATTACCTTGGTATTTTTGGCTTTCATGAGTGATTTTCCAAAAGCAGCTCAAACTTCTCCTCTCAGGATTTTCCTACCTGAAGCCGACCACATTGGCATCCCCTCTACCCTTTGTCCATGCCTCTCCTTCTTCAAAGTGCCTGTCTCTGCTTCTTCTCTTTTCCTCCTCAGAGCTAACTATTCCATGGATCTGTTCCCAAGCCAGCCCAGTGCTATCTTGCCTCTCTGACCTCCAGCACACTTGCCTTACCATTCCACTGGTTTGCTACTCATCAAAGGTTGTGATGTGTTTTATATTGATAATGCCCCCCTTAGCTGGATTTAGAGTTCTCTGAAGGACTTTCATCTACAACTTTAGTCTTTTAGACTCTAGTACAGTGCTCTTCACAGGACCAATAAATCTGGGCTAGTAAGAAGAAAATGTGTCAAATCTGACCTGATCTGTAGCACCTTGCTGGTGCTTGTAGCTCTATCTCACCATGATTTGAATATATGCTTCACTTGTTATTTTTTAACAAGTTTTTATTAAGCGCCTACTATGTGCTGGGCATTGGAGGTTTCATGGTTAAAAAAAAATTCCCTGAGTCCACTTTGCTTACAGAATTTTTATTTCAATTCAATTCATAATTACTTGGATAGTCAACAGGTTTTGTGGCACCTAAATCTTTTCCAATTTATGGGGCCCTCTTGAAAAAAAAATACAAAATTGAAAATACAAATTTTAAATTAAAATGAATATTTATTTTAAATGAATAAAGAAATAATAAATCGTTACAGTTTAAATGCTGGCAAATACAACAAATATCATAATTTCCATAAAAATAACACTCTTCTAATTAACAATCTGATCTTCCTCTAAAATATTTGTTTCTCCTAGATTTTTTGGCTTCATATTCTTTGATCTTCTTTTCAGATGACAATTTTGTAATATTTTCCTACAAGGACAAAAAAAGATAATTCAGTCTTTCCTCTAGCAATTTTTAAAAAAAATTTCTCTCCTCTTCCCCCCCACCCCGGTTGTCTGTTCTCTGTGTCTATTTGCTGTGTCTTCTTTGTCCGCTTCTGTTGTCAGCAGCACGGGAATCTGTGTCTCTTTTTGTTGCATCATCTTGCTGTGTCAGCTCTCCGTGTGTGCGGCGCCATTCCTGGGCAGGCTGCACTTTCTTTCGCGCTGGGCGGCTCTCCTTATGGGGCGCACTCCTTGCGCGTGGGGCTCCGCTATGCAGGGACACCTCTGCGTGGCACAGCACTCCTTGCGCGCATCAGCACTGCGCATGGGCCAGCTCCACACGGGTCAAGCAGGCCCAGGGTTTGAACCGCGGACCTCCCGTGTAGTAGACGGACACCCTATCCACTGAGCCAAGTCCATTTCCCCCTCTAGCTATTTTTGATTGACCTTGTTTTTATTATTGAAAGTTTAGGGAAAATGTGTTCAATTTCACAATTTGTATTGGTAAATTTTAAGCGTTATTGTCAAATGTGTGAGAACTACCAAGTTTGTTTCCTATAAGAACTGTAATATTTCAGTTGTTTTCAACTCATTATTATGTCATAAGTAGTCTTTAAAACTATTATTTCTGAGTTAGCGAAATCATAAACCATTTTGTTCATCATGGACCTGAGGGGCCTGTTAAGACTTTTAGGTTATCATCGTTGATATCAGTGGTTTGTGCTGTCATTCTAAATTAAATCTTTTCCCACTTGTGCTCATAGGACTCACTCTTCTTCATTAATTGCAATATCAAACAGCCTGAGAGTCTCTTCTCTATTTCTATTCAAAATGTGTTTCTTTCTCTTCATGAATCACTGCTTTTTGGTTCATGTAAATTTTTTTCCTGTTATAATTCACTTCTCAGGATTAGAATAATTCCTATTGATTGCATTACTCATCTTTCTGGATCTTTTATACTTCATTAATTTTTAGCTGGATTTTATTCTAAATTTAATGATCATCAAAATAGATAATCTATTTTGTACATAAACAACAGCTGGTGATAAGCCAGTTTCAGTCCAGTGGAAATAACTTATCAGAATGGACAAGCACACATGCTTAATCAATCTGCTCTCCACTTTCTAAGACCCCCTTAGAAAACGGGAAACAGCATTAGCCGATCAGAACACTACCTCCTTTTCTTCCACATTTGCCCTGTATAAGCCTCCCCTTCCCTTTCCATTCTCTTGGTGCAGCTCCTTTTCATGTGTGGTTTGGATGCAGCCCGATTCATGACTCATAAACTGCACAGATAAACTCCCATAAATGATATCTTATCTAGTATTTTCTTTTAATTATACTCTGCAGAGTAGGGCAATGACTTCTGAACATGAACCTTGTAGTCAATGCTGGTGAGTCAGCAGAGTGGGTGGAGGATCTTTGTGGAAGGAAATTCCTACACAAGAATGGCAACAACTTTAAACATGGAATTATCAATAGAAGTGACTGGAGCACACAAATATATCCAACTTTAGCAATTGAGTGTATGCTCCTGTAATTTGCCAGAGCTGCTATAACAAATACAACAGGCTTAGGAAACAGGAATTGATCATCTCACAGGTTTGAAAGTTAGAAGTCCAACATCAAGGTATCAGCAGGACCATGATTTCCCTGAAGTCTAGCGTTCTGGTGGTGACGCCCTCTCTGCCTCCATCATAAAGTGAGCTCCTTTAGTTTCCTCCTCTGGCTTCTACTTCCATGTCAACATTTCCTTTGCTTTTAAGGACTCCAGTCATATTGGATTAAAGCCCTCCTTGTTTCACTTTGGCCACATCTTAATAGAGTCTTTGAAGATACCAGTTGCAAATCCAGGATGGGAGGTTAGGGCTTGACCATATCTCTGGGCAGGAGATGATTCCATCTACCACATATGCCCAATCTGAGTTCTCCTTAGCACAATCCTGACTCCACACCACCGACAGGAGGAGCAGTGTGATGGAGAATCTGTCAGCCTGGAAGACAGTGGTCTTAACCAAGGAAGGGATTTGCAAATTTTACAAACGCTAGGACCACGTGAACACGTTGCTGAGGCCTCAATTAGTCCTTGGAAGGGGTCCACGGAAGTGAGGGCACTGGAACCTCGACTTCATTTACTCCACGGTAATCACATTCACCTGCGCCAAAGGGCATCTCTTGGCCCTACGCTGACCACTAAGGGCTGAATCCTTTAGAACAGTGCTTCTCAAAGTGAGACGTACAGACCAGCAGCCACGGTTACCTGGTAGTTTGTAAGAAATGCAAATTGTTGGGCTCTATCTGAAACCTACTGAATCAGAACTTAGAAGGTCTTAGATAGTTCTGATGCATACTACAAGTTCAATAACCATTGCTATTAAGAGCCTGGGTTTGATCCTAGTACATAATGGGTGTTAAATAAATGTAGAATAAACTAATAAATGAAGTATGCCAAGACAAGCTATTCTTATCAAAGGATAGCGAACTTTCACTAAGTTTTTTCTGTAATTCCAGTTTATAGGTTTATCTTATAAATTGGAATTTGTAAGGTTTGTTTTACATAAGACATGTCTTATGTAAGAACACTAAATTTTTTGTTAATGTTGTGACTTGGGGAAGACTAAACCCACGTTCATTCGATGAAAGTCAATGGCTTCAAATTTATACATTTACTCCACAGTATAAATTGAAGCACAGTCTATTTACTGAGTTTGACTACTTTGGAAACATACTCTTTAGTGAAATAATCTTTTTACAGCAACTCCAGGTTGTTCTTGAAATAAATAACACAGGTGGGGGAAACACTATGATAATGCCATTCAGTCAGTAATGCTAAGAGCAAAATTATTCCACCTACTTACATCACTTTTATCTAGCTCACGAATGGAAGATAATTTAATTTTCAGGAGATTGGAAGCATTGATTAAGCTGTGAGTCCCTAAGGCATTTATTAGAAAAATGAGACCAATGAAAAAGAAATGTATTTTCCATCTTTAATTTCCATAAAAGATTTATAGTCAATCTTGAGAGAGTTGGGTTTTTAAAGGCTAACATTTCCCCCAGAAGTTGACATCCAAAGGTCATTGTAGGTAAAGATGTAATAGAGGAACTTATAAGAGATGGACCATCCATCTGTGGCCCTTAGGTTTTATGCTGTATCATCACCTCTCAAATTTGCAGTCTTTGTTCTGAAGCCAAAGGCTACAAAGCTGAACAGAAGCCATATCTCTACCTATTACATTACATTTATCACAGACCTTTCACGTGTTAATTACAGTCTTTATTATAGGGTGCACCATCTACACATGATTTCTTTCCCTCTAGGATGAAAGAGATGCTTAAAATTTTAAATTCAATTCTAATAATTGTCTCAATCTTGGCTGAGTGGAGATGAGAATGGAGAACAATTTGTCTCAGATGCATTCCAGCCTTTTTTGGTGTTAAACCATAAGTAACAAAATAATGGATCACATGAGCATCAGGTTCCTCCTTCCTCCCCACCAGGCTGTAATTACACAAATCCAGCCATTTGTTCATCACCCACCCCATCTGCCTTTCTTCTAATTCCAACCACATTTATTTACCTGTATTTTCTTGCATCAAAGGTGAGGGAATCCTCACTAAGGGTGGGGAAGTCTGGCTAGAGAACATTAGGGAGAATGTCATGTTAAGCATAGGTTGGGCATAGTATGTCAATCCAAGAGGGTGTGGCTGTGAAGGATGGGGTGAGAGGAGGGACCCCTGTGTAGGGCAAGTTGCTACAATGGTGCATCATTGGAGCACAGGCTCATGGACACAACAGAAACTTTCAGTAAATCGACTTTCTTATTTGCACAGCACAAAGTGTCCAGAAGAACAAATAACCTGTTTGTTACTTTTCACAGCACAGAGCCCAAAAGAGCAGGGAGAGAAATCCCATCATGGCTGGTCTCCCAGAGTTGCCAAAACTGCTCAGGGTGGGGGTCATAGATGGCAGCTCCACATGCCCCACTTCATATCAGAAAAGAGAGACAAATCTATATTGTTTGAGTGTGGTTTTTAATCTGGTTTGTGGGGAAGGGCCCTTCCACTGAGAATTCATGCCTCAATTAGCACCTGGGACTGCTTGTTTTCAATCTCTGGGTTTAAGGTCAGGTTGGGCCTTTTCATTAGACTTCACATCTCCCCAAGGTTGTGGAATGGAAGCAGACTGAAGCATTGTCACACAATAAAAGAGGAGGCAGGGTCGGGAGGTAGGTGAGGGCTGGGAGATGGCCACTTAATGTGTGTGCATGACTTCTCCAGTACCCTGGCCAACATTGCCCAGGCTGGTTGCCTAACCCGTGCTCTTTGAAAGAAAGTTCAGAATTTGCTCATGCTTGGAGTCCTTTGGTCAGCACCTAACTTAGCTTTAGCCAGATGCTTCACTGTTGACCATGTCTGAACAAAGGGAAGAATTCTGAAAGTGAGAACCAATGCCAAGTTAGCTCTGTTTCTGGGCAGTGTGCCTTCTTGACCTCAAAGACAGCAGTCTGTTATAGGGATTCACTCAAGGGAGGTAGGGTGGCATGGTGGAAGGAGCTTGGATTCTAGCGACGGGCAGACCTGGCTTCAAAGCCCGTCTGTGCTTCATAGAGGTTGTGACTGATCTCTTTGAGCCTCAGGTTCCCTATTTATAAATGATGTGGTAGTATTTTAATAGTTATTGAAGTTCAAAATATGTAAATGTGATGCCTTTCTATCCCATTCAAGTAAATTTTCCCCAGTGTTTTCATGATCCACAAATCTCAGTAGCTCATAGGTCACGCTACGCAGTTTGACCATTAGGCCACTTCTAATTGTTCTCTCTACCTAATCAGATTTTCTCTGATTGTTAAACATAACCCCTTACAAAGGTGAAAGTATAGTGACTATTCAGACCCCAAGTCTCTTTGCAGAGTCTGCGGTCACCCCTCGGGCTGAAGTGTGGTTTGCTGGCCTGGTGGGGGAGCAGCCGCGGCAGGCCAAGCCGCTGCCCCATAATAGGGTGGCTGGTCGGACTCACCGCCACCCCTGAAGGAAGCTCGGCATGGGCGTAGAGTGCCCTCGGGTCTCCCCTTCTCGGCAGCCATGCTTCTGCGGCCGCCCCTCCTTCCGGATGGCGCCACACGATGCCTGTGGGGTGGCACCCTTCTTCTTCTTTCTCCCTGCGCAGGCGCAGGGTGGAAAATTCCAGGCTGCCCTTTTCCCCTCCCCCGACAGCAGCAACAGCCAGGCGTGGGCGGAAAAATCCAGTCTGCCCTTTTCCCTCCCCCCAACAGCAGCAACAGCCAGGCGTGGGCGGGAAAATCCAGTCTGCCCTCCACCCCAGCAACAGCAGCCACCAATCCCTAAACCCTGCCCCTTCCCCCAGCAACAGCAACAGCCAATCCCTAACCACCACCCCTCCCCCCGTCCAGTACCGCCCACTGACCTTTCGCCGGCAACCAATCAGAACAGGGCATGGCTTCGACCAATCAGCCTTCCCCAGCCCCTATAAAACTGTTGCCTCTCCCTCAGTAAAGTGGACTTGCGTGTTTACCTTGTCTCCGCGGTAGTTCTTCTGCCGTGCGCCCTCCAGTCCTGAGAGCCCCCGACAAGGGCCTGGCCTCCCTTGTCCCCAGTTCGTCGCCTGCTTCTCCGGGCGACCCCTTCGTCGCTGGCTTCTCCGGGCGACCCCTTCGTCGCCGGCTTCGCCGGGCGACCCCGTCAGCCGAACCGCGCAACCCCTTGTGAGACCGATCCCTCGTCTGCTGCCGGACCGACCCCTTGTCCCAAGTGGGACCGACCCCTTGTCCCAAGCGGGACCGACCCCTCGTCCGCAGCCAGACCCCACCTCTACCGACCGAGCAAGCCGCCGCAAGAGTCCTCTTCAGGCTTCCTTGTAGAGCACTTACATTCTTGCAGAGCCCTCTGCAGACTTGCAAGGTGAGTGTCAAAGAATCCCCAAACCTCCATCCATATGAAAGAATACCTGAGGTTCTTCTGGTCTAGAATAGATGACATACCCATTTAAGAGGACCCATCTTTGGGTTCCTACCCTAATGATAACTATGAAATGTGGAAGACATAAGGGTACTGTATTAGTCAGCCAAAGAGGTGCTATCGCAAAGTACCAGAAATCTGTTTTGATTTTTACAAAGGGTATTTATTTGGGTAGAAGCTTACAGTCATAAAGAATGAGTTACTTCTCTCATCAAAGTCTGTTGCCACGTGTTGGAGCAAGATGGCTACTGGTCTCTGTGTGGGTTCAGCCTTCTTCTTCCTCTTAAGGCTCCATGGTTCTAGCTTCTTCTGTTCTTAGCTGTAGGCTG
Organism: Dasypus novemcinctus; assembly: GCF_030445035.2. Taxonomy (NCBI): domain Eukaryota; kingdom Metazoa; phylum Chordata; class Mammalia; order Cingulata; family Dasypodidae; genus Dasypus; species Dasypus novemcinctus. Next base: position 38,429,692 of record NC_080694.1, on the reverse strand, counting down.
GCATAAGGCTTGTCTCTCTTCCCAGACCTCATCTCTTTCCTGGCTCAGTTGCTCACTCTTTCCCCAAGGCCAGCTGTAAACTATCAGGTGAATGGCTTGGCTCTCTCTCAGGGGCTCTAGCATTAAAATTATTAAGCTGTCTCTTCTGCCACATAATTTTCTGTGTTAGTGTCTGCCCACCAACGGGGCAGAGATTCAACATCCTACTGAATCAAAGCCCTAATCTTAATTTAATCAAGTATAGGTGGAATCTCTGAATTTAAGACAATCAAAGGGTATCACACTCAGAGGAACAGATAAGTTTACAAACATAATCAATATTTCTTTTCAGAATTCATCAATAATATCAATCTGCCACAGGTACTAAATAGATATGTATCAAATAACAGAGGCTCAAAATACATGAATCAAAACTGATAGAGCTGAAAAGAGAAATAGGCCAATCTATAATTGTAGTTGGAGACTTTAGCACCCATTTCTCAGAACTGATAGAACTACTAGACCAAAACTCATTAAGGATATAGAACATCTGAAAAAAATACAAACTACCAACAGGATCTAACTGACATAGTAGAAACACTCCACTCAAAACAGCAGAATACACAAAGTTTTCAAACTCCCTTAAAAAATTCACTGATACAGATCATATCCTGGACCATAAAACAATTTCAGGAAAATAAAGTATCAAACAAGAAATGCAATTTGTCTAGAAATAAATAACAGAAAGACAGTAGGAAAATCTCTAAGCATGTGAAGATTTGACAATTTAAAAAGAATCCACAGGACAAAGGATATATGGAAGGAAATTAAATAAAAAAGAACCCCATAAAAACAAAAAACAAGATATAAAATGTATTAGATACGGGTAAACCAGTGCTGAGAGAGTAATTTTAGTGTTAAATACTAACTTTAGAAATGAGGAAAGGTTTCAAATAAATAATCTAATCTAAATTTCTACTTTCAGAAACTAGAAAAAGCAGAGCAAATAAAGCCAAAGCGAGCATAAGCAAGGAAATACAAAAGATAAAAGCAGAAAACAATGAAATTGAAAATAGGTAAACTGAACTCCATGAAATAAAAAGCTGGGTATTTGGGAAAAAATTAATATATAATTGACAAACCTCTAGCAAGACTGACAGATATAAAAAAGCAGATGCAAATAATCAATACCAGGAATGAAATATAGTTATTGGAAAGATAATAACTATGAACAACTTTTACCCACAAATTTGAAAGCTTAGAAGGAATAGACTATTTCCTTCAAAACCACAAACTGTCAAAACTCAACCAAAATAAAATAGATAATCTGAATAGTGCTATGACGACTAAGAAATTGAATGTGCAATTTAAAATCTCCTGAAAAAGAAATTTCTAGACCTAGATGATTTTACCAAAAGTGCCTAAGTTTCAGTGATTCACTAGGAGAATTCACAGGCCTCACCATATATAGTCATAATCATAGTTAAGATTTATTACAGTCGAAGGATACAACACAAAATCAGCAAAGGGAAAAGCCACATGCATTGAAGTCATGAGGAAACCAGGCATAAGTGTCCAAGAGACCTCTCCAAGTAGAGTCACAAACGATGTTCCTAATTCCTCCAGTAATGAGTTGTGACAAAACATGTGAAGTATTGTCAACCAGAGAAGCTCTTCTAGGTATAGGAATTTGGGGGGCAGTGTTACTGGGGGCTGGTTGTGTAGGCAGATAATGCATGTGTAACTGACCACAGTCAATGAAATTCCAGATGCCAAGAGGAAAAACAGGTGTTCAACATAAGCATATTTTTCTCCAGTAACAGTTTAGGTACAGTGAGTCACTCTTGCCATTTGGGAAAATCTTATATCAGTTTAGAAATACATAAGTCAAGTTCCCAGATGCTAGTCAAGAGCCAAATGCAAGCAGGTCTTTCTAAGGAGAGCAGTCTTAGGTCTGCCATGTTAACTCTTTTCTGCATACTGGAGAATTCTACCAAATATTTAAAGAAGAATTAATAACAATTTTATATGATCTCTTCCAGAAAATAGGAGAGAAGAGAATACTTCCTAACACATTTTATGAGGTCAATATTATCAAATACCAAAACCAGACAAAGGCAGAACAAAAAAAGGCTGGCATAAGGCTTGTCTCTCACAAACTTTGACACAGAAATCCTCAACAAGATATTAGCAAACAGAATCCAACAATGTATCAAAAAAAGCTATATACCATGGCCAAACGGGATCTATCCCAGGTATGCAAGGCTGGTTCAATATATGAATATCAATATAACTCATCATTCTAAGAAGATAAAGAAAAAATATAATAATATCCATTGACACAGATAAAGCATTTGACAATCCTCTTTCATGATAAAACCTTCAGCAAGTTAGAAGCAGTAGTGAATTACCTCAACTTGATTAAAAATAAAAGATCATCTACTCTACCTACAGTAAACATCATACTTAGTTGTGAAAGACCAAATGCTTTCCCTCTAAGGTTGGAAACAAGGCAAGGATGTCTGTTCTCACTATTCTTATTCAACATAGTAATGGAAGTTCTAGCCATTGGAATAAGGCCAAAAAATAAAACAGGAATACAGAGTGAAAACAGACATAAAATGATATCTATTTTCAAGTGACATAATTGTCTATGTAGAAAATGCCAAATCTACCAAAAGAAAACCCTTCTAGGACAAATAATTGAGTTCAACAAGGTCACGCAATGCATGATCAATACAGAAAAATCAATTGCATTTCTGTATACTAACAATGAACATGTGAAAACTGAAATTAAAGGCATCTAGATCAAGATAGCTGAATGAGATGCTTAGGACTCTGTGCCCACCACAGAAGCTTTGAGCAACCAGCAAGATCTGCCAGATTGGCTCAGAGCTGCCTCATGCTCCAAGTATTGATCCAGGTCTTGGTTCCAGAGGGAGTAGAGTAACCCTCATGCATCTACTAGGCACATGTATGTCTTGCCCAAGCTAAATGGTAGTGGTCTAAGGTACTCAATGTCCCAGAACTTGTCCTGGATATACAAGGAAGCTCACAGAACTCTTCTATAGAGTGCTATGGGAGAGCTGTCAGGTCATGCTGCCTGGGGCAAGGGATTGCTGGCTATAAGATTTACAGTGCCTGGGTACTTGAGGAAACTGTTTCCTAGGGAAGAGGGGACATTCTTATCCATGTAAATGGAGAATTTCCAGGGCCACATGAACATGCTCAAGACAAGGTGCATGTACAGAAAGGATCAGGGAGGACCCAACATTTTGCCTGGAGTTATTCTCTCAACTCACTCTATGGATAAGCTCTGAAGTGGAGCATTTGTATAAGTCAATCTGCCAAAACTGGGAAAGATCCTTTTTTTCTTTCTTTCTTTCTTTTTTTTTTCCTATTTTCTTGCATTCAAGGAAAGCTCTGTTATAATACCAACTGCATAGAAGATTAAGGAATAGATGTTTGAGAGCTAAATTCAAATAACAGAAAAAGTGACAAAACATAAGAAGAAACAGGAAGTGATGGCAGAGGCAAAGGAGAAAATTAAAGCACTAGAAACCATCAATGAGAAGTACCAGACCTGAAACACACCAAAGACTTAAAAAAAAAAAGGTTCTAAATATGCTCAAAGAGCTAAATGAAAACATGAACAAAAAGCTAAAGGAAATCAGGAAAATGATAGATAAGCCCAAAGAGAATATCAATATAGAGAAGGAAATTATGAAAAGGAGTCAAATAGAGTTGAAGAAAGAAATTAAGAATTCCCTACAGGTCTTCAACAACAGATTGGAGCTAGCAGAAAAAAGAATCAGTGAACTTTAAGATAAGACAATTGAAATCATCCAGTCTAAGGATCGGAAGGAAGAAAGAATCAAGAAAAGTGAATACAGCCTGAGGAACATGTGCAACACTATTAAGCATACTAATATACATGCTGTGGGAGTGTCAAAAGGGGAAGAAAAAGAGAAAGGGGCAGAGAGAATAGTTAAAGAAATAATGGTGGAAAACTTCCCAAATTTAACAAAAGATATGAATATCTTTTGTATCAAAGATACTCAATGAACTCCAAACAAGATAACTCAAATAGATCCATGCCACAGCATACTGTAATCAAACTATAGAATGCCAAAGATCAAAGAGAAAGTCATGAGAGAAATAACATGTCCAATAAAAAGAAGCCTCAATAAGGCAAAGCACTTATTTTTCATAGGAAACCTTGAAATCAAGAAAGCAATGGGATGACACATTTGAAGTGTTTAAAGTAAAAAATTGACAACCAAGAATTCTATATCTGGCAAAACTGTGTTTCAAAAAATGAGGGCGAGATTAAAACATTCCCAGAAATAAAAACTCAGAGAGTTCTCCACTAAACCAGTCCTACAGGATATATTAAAGGGAGTTCTGCAGGTTGAAAGGAAAGGGAAATATACAGTAGTTTGAACCTGCATGAAGAAATAAAGATCTTTGGTGAGGATTACCTCAGGGGTAAATATAAGTAAATATAAATTTCTGTGCTACTATATTTTTGGTTTATAACTGCACTTCTTACTTTCCATTGTATCTAAAAGGTAAATGTTTAAATTGTAATGATAAATCAGTGGTTTTGGACTCAAAATGTATAAATATTCAACTTGTGAGACAAGAACTACATAAAGGTGAAGGTAAAGATGGGTATAGGGACATAGTTTGTGTATTCTATTGAAGTTAAGTTGATATCAAAGCAAACTATATTTTTATAGTTTTATATAACTTTAGGATGTCAAATTTAAGCTTCATGGTAACTACAAAGAAAATAGTGAAGAATAAGAAAGCTTAAAGAGACAGAGATAAGAATTAGAATACAGGTTGCTAAGGTTGGGGACAGAGCAATGGGGAGATAATGTATACTGGATGTAGGGTTTCTTTTTTGGGGAGATGGGAAAGTTTTATGAGTGGAAGGTACTGCAACATTGTGAATGTGATTGATCCTATTGCATGGTATGCTTGGGAGTGGTTAAGATGGGTACGTTTATACTGTATATATGTCCACACAATAAAAAAAAAAAGCAAATAAAGGGACAGCAACAATTAAAAGCAATGCATGATCCTGGACAGAATGCTCAAAAGAAACGTTATTTAAACATGTGAAAAAATTAAAATATAGCCTGCAGGCTTTATACTGATGTTAAATTTCTTGAATTTGATAACTGCACTTAAGGTGGATGTAGAAGTGGATCATCCTTAAGTGTAGTTCTTAGGAACTACAGTAGTAAGTGTTCCAAGAGTCGAATGTATATAATCTCCACTTAGGTGCTCAGAAAATGGATTTATAAATAGATAAGCAGGCAGACAGATAGATAATTGGATAGATTGATATTGATAAGAGGATGGATAGATAGAATGATATGGTAAATGTGGCAAAGTGTTAAAACTGATGAATCTGTATATCTGGGGTGGGGGAATAGAGCTATATCAGAGTTCTCTGTATGGGCTTGTATTAATTTTGTAAATGTCCTGTAGATTTGAAACTATTTCAAAATAAAAAACTTAAAATTAATAAAAAAGTCTAATAACATTCATAACTACTCTGAAGAAAATGATATATTTAGGGATAACCATGACAAACTATGCACACGAGTTGAATGCTGAGAATTACAAAATGCTAATGAAAGAAAGCAAAGAAGTTCATGGATTGGAAGAATCAATACAGTTAAGGTGTTAGCTATCCCAAAATAGATCTATAGTTTTAATGCAATTCCTAACAAAACCAGTAAGATTTATTAATAGACATGAACAAGTTTATTTTAACATTTATATGAAAAAGCACAGACTGAAGTAAAGAAAACACTCTTGACAAATATGAATCAAGTGGAGCTAATCAGTCTATCTGATATTAAGTTTTGCTATAGAGCTATAATAATCAAGAGAGTATGATATTGGTGGAAAGACACATAGACCAATGTAATGAATTAGAGAACCCCATAACAGACCCACACAAATAAGCTGATTTTTGACAAAGTTACTAAAGCAATTCAATGGGGGAGTGATAGCCTTTTCAAAAAATGGTGTTAGAGCAATTGGATATTTGGAAGCAAAAAAAATTTTAAAGAAATAAATCTCAACCTAAACTTCACACCTTATATAAAAATTAATTCAAAATGGGCCATAGACTTTTAAATGCAAATATAAAACCATAAAAATTTGAGGAAAAAAACATTGGAGAAAATATCCAAGATATAACTCTAAGCAAAGAAAGACTTTTTGGGTTTGACATCAAAAGCACAATCCATGAAAGGAAAAATCAGTGAATTGAACCTCATCAAAATTAAAATCTTTTGTTCTGTGAAAACTCATGTGAAAAGGATGAAAACACAAGCTAGAGACAGGGAAAAATACTTGTAAACCACATACCTAATAAAGGACTAGTATCTAGAATATATAAAGAACGCTCAAAACTCAACAAACCCCTATATCTCAACAACCCAATTAAAAATGAGCAAAGGACTCGAATATATATTTCTCCTAAGAAGATATACAAATGACAATAAGTACATGAAAGATGCTCAATATCATTAACCTTTCAGGAAATGTAAATTATAGCCATAATGAGATACCACTTCATACCCACTAGATGGCTATTATTTAAAAAATGAAAAGTAAGTATTAGCAAGGACGTGGAGAAGTAAGAACTCTCTTACATTGTTGCTGGGAATATAAAATGGTGCTGCTGCCCTGGAAAACAGTTTGGTGATTCCTCAGAAAATTAAATACAGACTTATTATATGACCTAGTAATCCCACTTCCAGGTATATACAAAAGGATTTGAAAGCAGACCATCAAACAGATATTTGCAGACCAATGTTCTTAGCAGCATTATTCACAGTTGCCAAAAAGTGGAAGCAACTCAAATGTTCATCAACAGATGAATGGATAAATAAAATATGGTGCATACACACCATGGGATATTATTCACCTATAAAAAGAGGTGAAGTTCTGATACATGCAACAACATGGATGAACCTTGAAGACATCATGTTGAAAGAAATAAGCCAGGCACAAAAGGACAAGTATTGTATGATCTCGCTGATATGAAATAATTAGATTATGTAAATTCATAGTGTCAGAAATTAGAATACAGATTACCAGGGACAGGGCTATGGGGCAAGGAATGGGGAGTTAATGTTTAATGGGAACAGAGTTTCTGTTTGGGGTGATGGAAAAGTTTTGGTAATGGAGGTGGTGATAGTAACACAGCATTGCAAATTTAATTAATATCACTGAATCACACACTAAAAAGTGGTTAAAATGGTAAATTTTATGCTATACATACATATATATACATGATACCACAATAATTTTTTTTAAAAACCATAGAACTGTACAATAAAAAGAGAGAACTCTAATATAAACTATGGACTTTAGTTAATAGTGTAATTATATAATATTGGCTCATTAATCATAACTAATGTACCACAGTAGTGATAAATGTTAATTAAAGGAAACTGAGTATGGGGGTTAGTATATGGGAACTCTGTATTTTTTGTATGATTTTTCTGTAAACCTATAACTGCTCTAAAAAATAAAAATAAAAATAAAAAATAAAAAGAGCAAGACTCAAATCAAGTCATTCTACAAAATAACTGGCCTGTTATCTCCAAAAAATGTCAATGTTATGAAAGACAGAAAAGGCTGAAGGAGACTTAAAGAGATGGGACTACTTAATGCAACGACTGGTCCTGGACTGGATCCTGGACCAAGGAAACAAATTGCTATAAATGACTTTATTGGGACAGTTGGTGAAATCTGAACTCAGAATGTAGATTATATATAATTGTGTGGTATTAATGTGAAACTTCTGGAATGCCCTTGTTTTAAGGAAATGCACACTGGAGTATTTGGTGATGGGGTGGGGTGAAAGGATTTCACGTGTGCAACTTATGCTCAAATGTTTCAGGGGGAAAATGGGTAACTATGAGTATGTGTGTATTTTAGAGAAAGTGTATGGCATGGAAAAAATTATAAAGCAAATACAGCAGTGTTGATGGTTAAAAAAAGAGCAATAACTGCAATGAATAAAATACAAAAGAATATTAGTGAGCTAGAGAGTAACTTGAAGTCTAGCACTCCTGAGGAGGGGACATTCATGCCAGAGGCTGGAATGATGGGTTGGTTTTATCACCTTTATCTTACACATGTGGAAACTAAGACTTAGAGAGTCATACAGGTCATGGGCAGAGGCTATTTCTTCTGGCAGCCCTGATGAAGTGGGTATATAGGAGTAAGATTGCACTAGAAGATAGGCTTTTGGTAAGGCTATAGAACCATTTCTAATGCTTTTTCACATTTCTTGTCTACTTTTGCTTGTTTAAGATGGGGAGTCCAGATCTACAAAACTTGTCTCAAAGAGCCACTTCTTCATCTGGCCCCAGAAAGGGACACAAACACCTCTTCTACCAGGTTAAAGGGAGCTTCTTGCAGACCCTCAGTTTTATGCTGGATGAGGCTGGTGGTGATTCCAGATTGGGTATTAAGAACCAGAGAACAGAGATCTGGGTTCATTGCGATTCAATGAAATGCTTTCCATCTCTGACTTTGTGCCGGACACTCTTCTTCTGTGTCGCACACTAGATATATAAAGATAAATTAAAGAGAAATAAGAGATGCTCTTTTATACTCTTTGTCCCCATAGGTGAACTCTCCACCTTTTTCCATCCTGATTTATGTTCTCTGGTTCCTGGTGGGATTCAACCAAAGGCGAACTCACGGGAGATGAGATGGAAGGAGGAGAGTTGCTATGTCTCCTTGGGAAGATCCCAGCACCTCTCAAGACAGTTCTGTCTCCCCATAAATACACAGCTCACTCCTAGTTTGCAGCAACCCACTTCTGCCACCCTTCAGGACTAAAGTGGTAACAGCTTCTCTATTACTCACCCTGGCTTACTGCTCTATTCGTTGCTGTTTCTCCACACTTTGCCTGAACCAGTGTAAACAGCCTTTTTATTACGTCATCCTTGAACTCTTTATTTTGACTCAGGAAGAAAGTGGAGGGGTTGGGAAGAGGGCTTTCTCCTCTGTGACTTTCCTTTTTCAACACAGGAAGGGAAGATAGACCTAGCAGATTTTTACTTAATTTCCTTCAACAAAATTGTATTTTATGACCATCTCTAACTGCAAGCATTCTTTTCCAACCTCTATGGTAAAGAAAGGCAAAAGAGAGATGATTAGGAACAAATGTTCAGTGTGACAGTCTACAAAATCTGTGGATCTTGGGACCAAGATCTTTATTCATTATATATTTTTGTATTAAGTGTCAGTCATTAAAAAAGTAGTAAAAATAATCACAAAAAAGTAGCACAAATAATTGCATTGTAAAGAATACAGATACACAAAGATAACAAATAATGGACCAAATAAGGGAAGCAAGCTATTCTAATGTTAGGTAAATGGCCTTGGCATAAAATTTTTAGTGACAGCATCATACATTGCTATGTCTCAAACAACTGAGATAAAATAAAGATGAAAAGTCTCCAGGAAACCACAAAAACAAACAATTCCATTAGAAAATGGACAAGAGACCTGAAGAGACATTTCACCCAAGAGGATATATAGATGACAAATAAACACTTGAAAAGATCTTCGATATAAGAGAGTGGGGGCAAGATGGCGGCTGAGTGAACATCCCTGTTAGAGTCTTCTGCAGGGAATCGGCTGGGTGGCGTTGGAGACTCTTTGGGACCGGATTGTTTCGGGATTTTTGCTGGTCCGGAGGTGTCTGGACATCGATTTGGAGGGAAGGTAACAGAGAGGATTCGTCTGTGAAATATACACGGAGATCCCAGCTACCTGCAGAGGATTCCCTTCTTGGGTAGGCGGAGACGAGGCATCTAGCCCCGCTCGGTGGGGCTGAGCCAGGCCGGGCCGGGCCGCGGTAGCGTTTGGAGCCGGGCGGGGCCGGTGCAGGCCCCGGCGGCGGGCCGCGGTAGCGCTTGGAGCCGGGCGGGGCCGGTGCAGGCCCCGGCGGCGGGCCGCGGTAGCGCTTGGAGCCGGGCGGGGCCGGTGCAGGCCCCGGCTGCGGGCCGCGGTAGCGCTTGGAGCCGGGCGGGGCCGGTGCAGGCCCCGGCGGCGGGCCGCGGTAGCGCTTGGAGCCGGGCGGGGCCGGTGCAGGCCCCGGCTGCGGGCCGCGGTAGCGCTTGGAGCCGGGCGGGGCCGGTTCAGGCCCCGGCTGCGGGCCGCGGTAGCGCTTGGAGCCAGGCGGGGCCGGTTCAGGCCCCGGCTGCGGGCCGCGGTAGCGTTTGGAGCCGGGCGGGCCCGGGTCAGGCCGCGGCGGGTACGGAGCCGGGCAGGGCCGGTCCAGGCCGCGGTGGCGGGAGGTGGATGCCGGAGCCGGCTGGGCCGCTGTAGCGAGCGGAGCTGGGCGGAGCCAGGCCAGGCCAAGGCGGCGTGAGGAGCCGGGCAGAGCCGGTCCAAGCCTCCGCGGCAGGCGGAGCCGGGCCTGCGGAGGGGTTTCTGTTTTTTTTTGTTTTTTTTTTTTGTTTTTTTTTTTTTGTTTGTTTGTTTGTTTGTTTTTTTAATTTTACTTAAATTTTTTTTTTTTTTTTTTTTTTTGAGCATCTGCAGTACTGGGGAGTTCGTGGGCCCTGGGCGGCCTATTGGGGGTTTGTGGGAAGGGAGGTGCTTGCAGACCCATTTGGGCAGACAGACGGGGGGGTTTTAGGGCAAAGCGGGGGGAAGTTGTTGTTTTAGATAGTGTTGTAATTGTGACACGTGTGTACCTGTATCTCTCTTCTCCCTATCCGTTCCCCACCGTTTGCCCATCCTCTTTTTCTTTCTTCATTTCTTCTTGCCTTTCTTTTTTCTCTATTATAATTAGTTTGTTTTTTTTTTTTTTTTGTTTTTTTTGTTTTTTTTCGGTTTTCTCTTTCCCTCTTGTCCCTCATCTTCCACTTATTTTTACTTTAATTCAAGTATACAATAGGTGCTACAGGGAACACCTCACATTTGCTGGGTTTTCCCATCCTCCACTGCCTCATTTCTGTGTGAACTGATTTAGGCTACCTACACTATCCCCCTTCCCCTGCATCTTGATATCCACTATCATCTACTGTCTCTCCTATATTCCACCCCCCACCTCCCGTTCTTTGATCCACAAAGTGTCTAACTCTTAATTTCTAATACCTTTGTTCTGTTTTCTGTCTATTATCCACTCTTGAAACTATTACCTTTCTTTTCTTTTTCCCTCTCTCATGAAAACAATAGCTGTGTAGTTCATACCATATTCCTCCCAAATTCAGTCATCAACTTCATAAAAGGTACTCTACCTACAGCTATAACTCTATACAATCTACATGAATCTAACCTCCATCCTTCCAGATCTCATATTCCTGCTTTATTAACATACATCACCAATACAACTTTACACTTTTCCCTTGCTTACACAATTGCCTTTCCCCAACACTAATACTTTCCTCTAAAGTGAACTTAACCAACAACAAGTAACTAGAATAAGAAGATAAAAGTGACAAAGAGAAGATATAACACCTGTGCAAAAATAACAACTAATTAACCTCCAAGAGCAGACAAAGAAGCTAAGGAACTGATTAAATTCGTCAAAATAAAGAGATGACCAGAAAGCAACAAAAATCTACGAACCAAACCAATAATCAGGAAAACATGGCTGAATCCAATCAACAAACCAATAATCACGAAGGGGAGCAAAACTTGGCACAAGCAATGAAAGATCTCAGAACATTTATCACCGACAAAATTGATGCAGTAATGAAAGAGGTTAACAACATGAAGACATCACTTGGAGGGGAAATTGCAGACATACGCAAAAACATAACAGATATGATGGGAATGAACACCACAGTTCAAGAAATCAAAAATACACTTGCAGCAAATATCAGCAGACTAGAAGAGACAGAGCAGAGAATTAGTGATGTGGAAGACAGTACATCAGAAATCAAACAGATAGTAGAAGGGGTCAATAAGAAGATAGAAAAAATCCAATTAGGATTTAGGGACCTGAATGACAATGCAAAACGCTCAAACATACGTATTATAGGCATTCCAGAAGGTGAAGAGAAGGGAAAGGGGTCAGAAAGAGTGTTGCAGGAAATAATGACTGAAAACTTCCCAAATCTACTGAAAGAGACAGATGTACATATCCAAGAAGCACAGCGCACTCCACAAGTCATAAACCCCAACAGGCCCACCCCAAGACATATACTTGTCAAATTATCCAATGCTCAAGACAAAGAGAAGATCCTAAAAGCAGCAAGAGAAAAGAAAACCATCACATACAAGGGAAGCTCAATTAGATTAAGTGCTGATTTTTCTTCTGAAACCATGGAGGCAAGAAGACAGTGGTATGATATAGTCAAGGTACTAAAGGAAAAAAATTTCCAACCAAGAATACTCTATCCAGCTAAACTAGCATTCAAACATGATGGAGAGTTCAAAATATTCGCAGACAAACAGAAACTGAAAGAGTATACCAACAAGAAACCTCCCCTTCAAGAAATTCTAAAGGGAGTTCTGCAGGAAGAAAGGAAAAAACAGGAAAGGCAAAGTTGGAGGAGAGTATAAGACCAACAACAACAACAAAAAAGACAAAAAAAAACATACAAACAAAATATGACAAACACAAATCCAATCAAAATATGGCTAACACAAATAATTCCTTGATAGTAATAACACTGAATGTCAATGGATTAAACTCACCTATCAAAAGATTCAGACTGGGACACTGGATAAGGAAATATGACCCATCCATATGCTGTCTACAAGAGACACATCTTAGACCCAGAGACGCATGGAGATTGAAAGTGAAAGGCTGGAAAACAATCATACAAGCTAACAATAACCAAAAAAAGGCAGGAGTAGCTATATTAATATCAGACAAAATAGACTTTAAATGTGAAACAATTGTGAGAGACAAAGAAGGATACTACATTTTAGTCAAAGGGAAAATCTGTCAAGAAGATCGAACAATCATAAATATCTATGCCCCTAACAAGGGTGCCTCTAAATACGTCAGGCAAACGCTGGAAAAACTAAGTGAAAGAATAGATACATCTACAATTATAGTGGGGGATTTTAATACACCACTATCAATTCTGGACAGAACATCTCAAAAGAGAATCACCAAAGACACAAAACATCTGAATAGTATATTAGAGGAGCTCGATCTAATAGACATATATAGATCGCTACACCCAAACACAGCAGGATATACATTTTTCTCAAGCGCACATGGATCATTCTCCAAGATAGATCATATGCTAGGCCACAAAGAAAGGCTGAACGAATTCAGAAAGATTGAAATCATACAAAACATTATCTCTGACCACAGTGGAGTCAAGCTGGAGATTTGCAAGGGAAAGAAGCCCAGATTTCACACCACGATTTGGAAATTAAACAACACACTCTTAGAAAAACAGTGGGTCAAAGAGGAAATCTCAAAAGAAATCAATGACTACCTTGAAACAAATGATAATGATAACACAACATACCAAAATTTATGGGATGCAGCAAAAGCAGTACTGAGAGGGAAGTTTATAGCCATAAATTCATATATCAAAAAAGAAGAAAGAGCAAAAATTGAAGAACTAACTGCACATTTGAAGGAATTAGAAAAACAACAACAAAGTAACCCAACAGGAAGAAGAAGGAAGGAAATAACAAAGATAAGAGCAGAACTAAATGAAATAGAAAATAAGAAAGCACTTGAACAGATAAACAAGACCAAGAGCTGGTTTTTTGAGAAGATTAACAAAATTGACAAACCTTTAGCAACACTAACAAAGAAAAAAAGAGAGAAGATGCAAATACACAAAATAAGAAATGAGAAAGGCGATATCACCACTGACCCCACAGAAATAAAGACTATCATAAGAGGATATTTTGAAAAACTATATTCCAACAAAAATGACAATCTAGAGGAAATGGACAAATTCCTAGAAACACATAAACAGCCCATATTGACAAAAGAAGAAATTGATGATCTTAACAAACCAATCACAAGCAGAGAGATAGAATCAGTTATTAAAAATCTCCCAACTAAGAAGAGCCCAGGGCCAGATGGCTTCACAGGTGAATTCTATAAAACATTCCGGAAAGAACTGACACCAATCCTGCTGAAACTATTCCAAACCATCGAAACAGAAAGAACATTACCCAACTCCTTCTATGATGCCAACATTACCCTAGTACCAAAGCCAAACAAAGACATCACAAGAAAGGAAAATTACAGACCAATTTCTCTAATGAACCTAGACGCAAAAATACTTAACAAAATACTTGCTAATCGTATTCAACAACACATTAAACGAATTATATACCACGACCAAGTGGGATTCATCCCAGGTATGCAAGGATGGTTCAACATAAGAAAATCAATCAACGTAATACACCATATAAACAGATTGAAGGAAAAAAATCACATGATTATATCTATTGATGCAGAAAAAGCATTTGACAAAATACAGCACCCTTTCTTGATAAAAACACTCCAAATGATTGGAATACAAGGAAATTTTTTGAACATGATAAAGAGTATATATGAAAAACCTAAAGCCAATATTGTTTACAATGGAGAAATCCTAGACTCCTTCCCTCTAAACTCAGGAACAAGACAAGGATGCCCACTGTCGCCGCTCCTATTTAACATTGTCTTAGAAGTACTTGCTCGAGCACTGAGGCAAGAACCAGAAATAAAAGGCATTCAAATTGGAAAGGAAGAAGTCAAAATTTCATTATTTGCAGATGACATGATCCTATACATAGAAAACCCTGAGAGATCTACAACGAAGATTCTAGAACTCATAAATGAGTTTAGTAAAGTCGCAGGTTATAAGATCAATGCGCAAAAATCAGTAGCATTTCTGTACACCAATAATGAGCAAGATCAGGAGGAAATCAAGAAACAAATACCATTCACAATAGTAAATAAAAAAATCAAATACTTAGGAATAAATTTAACTAAAGAGGTAAAGAACTTATACACTGAGAACTATACAAGATTGTTCAAGGAAATCAAAGAAGACCTAAATAAATGGAAGACTATTCCTTGTTCATGGATAGGAAGACTGAACATTATTAAGATGTCTATCCTACCAAAATTGATCTACACATTCAATGCAATCCCAATAAAAATCAATGCAGCCTTCTTTAAGGAACTAGAAAAACTAACTATGAAATTTATTTGGAAAGGAAAGAGACCCCGAATAGCCAAAGACATACTGAAAAAGAAAAACGAAATTGGAGGAATCACACTACCTGACTTCAAAACATACTATAAAGCTACGGTGGTGAAAACAGCATGGTATTGGCATAAGGAGAGACATATAGACCAATGGAATCGAATTGAAAGCTCTGATATAGAACCTCACATATACAACCACATAATATTCGATAAAGCCACCAAACCCTCTCAACTGGGAGAGAGTGGCCTATTCAACAAATGGTGTCTGGAGAACTGGATAGCCATATGTAGAAGAATGAAAGAGGATTACCATCTCACACCTTATACAAAGATCAACTCAAGATGGATCAAAGACCTAAATATAAGAGCCAAGACCATAAAAACTTTAGAAAGCAGTGTAGGGAAACATCTACAGGACCTTGTAATAGGTAATGGATTTATGAATATCTCACCAAAAGCACGAGCAGCAAAAGAACTAATAGATAAATGGGACTTCCTCAAAATTAAAGCCTTCTGCACCTCAAAGGAGTTTGTCAAGAAAGTAAAAAGGGAGCCCACACAGTGGGAGAAAATATTTGGCAATCATATATCTGATAAGAAACTTATAACTTGCATATATAAAGAACTCCTACATCTTGAAAATAAAAAGATAAACAATCCATTTAAAAAATGGGAAAAAGACTTAAACAGACACTTCTCCGAAGAAGAAATACAAATGGCAAGAAAGCACATGAAAAAATGCTCCAAATCTCTAGCTATCAGGGAAATGCAAATCAAAACCACAATGAGATACCATCTTACACCCATAAGATTGGCAGCTATGAAAAAAACAGAAGAATACAAGTGCTGGAGAGGATGTGAAGGAAGGGGAACACTCATCCACTGCTGGTGGGAATGCAGAAGGATCCAACCATTCTGGAGAACAGTATGGCGGTTTCTCAAACAACTAGCCATAGATTTGCCATATGACCCAGCAATACCACTGCTGGGAATATACCCAGCAGAACTGAAAACAAGAACACAAACCAATATATGTACACCAATGTTCATAGCAGCATTGTTCACTATTGCCAAAAGTTGGAATCAACCCAAATGCCCATCAACAGACGAGTGGATCAATAAAATGTGGTATATACACACAATGGAATACTACTCGGCTGTAAGAACAAACACACTACAAACACATGTGATAACATGGATGAATCTTGAGAACCTTATGTTGAGTGAAGCAACCCAGACATTGAAGGACAAATACTACATGACCTCAATGATATGAAATAAACAAGCTGCCCTAGATAGCAAGAGACTGAACGATAGGCTTGCAGGAAATCGGAGGGTGGAGGAAGGATATGAGCCGATGTCTGCAGGGGTGGAATTTAAGACGAGATGGTGGTAAGTATGAACACAAAGAAGAGATAAAAGGGGGGCAAGGGGTTGCCTTTGCTTGGGGCTTTGCGGGTTTGAGGGTGGCTGGGGAGGGACAGGTGGGTAACGTTGCCCAAAAGTGGGGGGAGGGAGGGGTAGCATACGAACCAGGAGAGGGTCAGGTGTTGGTGGAGAGTAAAATGCCGAGAAAATCATATCAAAATATAATAAAGAGGGTTACCTGTTTAGAATGCTCGGAGGGGAGGGTCTGATGCAGGACGGGCTCCTGGGCAATGTCTAAATGCTCATTCTGCCAGAGTGGGTGACACCATGGGGTAGAAACCCAAGTAGTGAGAGTGGGGGTGGACCCACATCCTGGGGAGGACTAATGCCATCCAATAGAGGGAACTGTATCCCTCGAGAGAAAGGGTGGCTCCCAGGGCATTGGGGCAGTTGAGCAAGTTAGGCCCTGAACACTATTCCATCTATCTCTGGAAGTGGCTCCTCAGGAAACGGAGGTTGGCTATCACTGAGGGCACTAAGGTGGAAGGGAAAATGGACGTTAAATGTGTGGAACCAAAGTAAATGGGGGGTAAGAGAGGAGTTTCTTGAGAGTACACAAGGATGGATATAAAACATGTAATATTACACCATAACATATAGGAGATGACAGACTGATAATGTAAACCATAATGTAAAACATAGGATAACTAAAAATGTAAAGAACTGTGTATCCTAAAGTATGCACCATAATGTAAATACAGATGTCACCTTGTTAGAAAGCTAATGTCTCAGACTCTGTACATCACTTTAAGTAAATATGATATGAATAGGGAGTAAGAGTATCACTGTGGAAGGGAAAAGGTTTTCTGGTGGATGTGTGGGAGTGCTGTATATTATATATATACATTGCTGTGGTCTAGGACTCCTGTGAAGAAAAGCTGAATAATTAGGGGGGGGGGGGGAAATAGGATGTGGAATTTTTTCAAGTCAACATTCTTTATCTAAGTTCTTTATCTAACTTTATCCAAGTTCTTTATCTATCCTTTAAACTCATCGCTATATGCCATTCCCTAGTAAGGGACCATGACATTATATTGGGCTTCAAATTTCGGGGAGTTCTGGATCACAGAGTGTTTCAACAATGGCAATGGAGGGATACTGGTATGGGATACCAATGACAGATGATATATGACTGATAGGGAGCTGTACAGAACATATGTCCAGGGTGCATGGTAATGTTTGGATATACTCATAGTGGCAACAATTAAAAACCACAGTAGGGGGGGTACTGGGTTCCCGGCCAGTGGTGCTCTGTCGTGGTCCCTAGGGGAGCAGCGACAGTCTCCCAGGTACAGTGGTGGGGACCGGGAGGGAGTGAGGGTTCAACAGTGAGCCCCTGATACTAATGACTATGCTTGTGAGCTGATAAACCCAAAATAATAACAAGGCCTAGAGCAACTTTGTGCCTGGGAATTCCCTTCTGTCAGCCTTCATGTTACTCAAATGTGGCCAGTCTCGAAGCCAAACTCAGCATGTAAATGCAATGCCTTCCCCCCAGCGTGGGACATGACACCCGGGGATGAGCCTCCCTGGCAACGAGGGACCACTATCAACTACCAACTGATGATGCAACTGGAAAATGACCTTATACGGAAGGTTCAATGCGGATCAGCAGAATATCCATGTCTACATAAAATACCATGACTTTAAAATGCTGTTTGACCTAAAGTAAGGGGGAAATGGAAAGGAGAAATGAGTTTATATGGCTACGAGTTTCTAAAAAAGAGTCTGGAGGCTGGCAGAAGGTTTGCCCTCATGCACAACTGAGCAGAGTCAGAGAGACAGATAAAGCAGATACAACCCCCAGATATTGGTTCCTTTGAGGGCTAAAGAGACCCATGGGAGTTATGGTCATGGCCGATGGGGTTAACTACCAGGGCAGATGGCCCCTCTTTGGAAATGGTGTTTATGTGTGATGAATCTGGACTCAGATGGGATCTCCCTTCATAAGACTTTCATGCTAATGTGCTGGAGGTGCAGTTAATGTTGGGGTTTAAGATATATTTAGGGGATTTGAATCTCTGGACTGACAATGTGATAGCCAGATCCTGAGCCTCAACAGACTCCAGCACCTACAATCTGATTTATTGGACTTACCACACTCAGCTAAGATGGAGGTGAAGAAGGACAACCATCACACCATGGAGCCTAGAGTGATTACAACTGAAAATGGGAGGATTGCATCCAGCATCCAGGTGGAATCTGAGCCTCCTCTTGACATAAAGGTGCAATGGACACAACCAATCCAGTGTCCACATAGAAGAGGTGGCATTGGATTGGGAAAAGTGGACATAATGGACAAAGGGTATGGGGAAAGGCAGGAAGAGATGAGAGGTGGAGGCGTCTTAGGGACATGGAGCTGCCCTGGATGGTGCTTCAGAGGTAATCACCGGACATTGTAAATCCTCACAGGGCCTACATGATGGAATAGAGGAGAGTATGGGCCATGATGTGAACCAATGTATATGAGGTGCAGAGGTGCCCAAAGATGTACTTACCAAATCCAATGGATGTGTCATGATGATGGGAACGAGTGTTGTTGGGGGGGGGGGAGAGGGGGGGTGGGGGGGTGGGGTTGAATGGGACCTCACATATATTTTTTTAATGTAATATTATTACAAAGTCAATAAAAAATAAAAAAATTAAAAAAAAATATATATATATAAAACAAAAAAGAAGAGAACATTAAAATAAGATGGAAGAAATAAAAAAAAAAAAAAAAAAAAAGAAAAGATCTTCAACGTTATTAGCCATCAGTGCTAAAAACACTGTACACAAAAATTCATAAAAGTTTAATTTAATGGCCAAAACAGGAATCAACCCAGATACTCTTCAACAGGTGAATGGTTTAACAAATTGTGGTGCATAGAGATCACAGACTAACACTCAGCAATAAAAAGGAATGAGCTACTAACACATGTATGGGCTTAGATGAATCTCCAGGGAATTATGCTGAGTGAAAAAACAAAACAAAATATGACCCTCCCAAATTATATACTGTATGTTTCCATTGATATTATATTTTTGAAATGGCATAATTATGGAAAGGGAGACAGATTTATGATTGCCAGGGCTTAGGGACCGAGGGTGTGGCATGGAAGGGTGTGGTTTTAAAAGGGCAACACAAGGGATCCCTGAGGTGTCGAAACTGTTGAGTATTTTGACAGCGGTGGGGGCTGCATGAATCCACATATGTGATTCATGCAGACAGACATGGACAGACTCTACAGTAAAATGAACCATGAGCATCTCTGGGTCTTGAGTTATGCATGATTTTTCTTTTATTCTTTCGGTTTAACCCAATTTTCTAAATTTTATACAATAAATGTTTATCCCTTTGGTAATAATAATAATAAAAAAGACTACCTAGCCTTTCCTACTGAAATATTGTAGTTGGACAGATCTAGCAAGATTCCTGCTTCTCCAAGAATAGAGAATGCTCTTGCAGCCTACGATTGTCAGATTCAAAGGGCATTCTGGTGGCCTTCATGAGAAGGTTTTACCACAGGGTGCTTTGCTCCTGCCACGCTCCGCCGAGTTAGATACTGCTGGCCAATGTTAAATTCAGTTTCTTTCCAGAAGCAAATGAAAGGAAAACAATACCAGTTCCTCACAACTTGGCATCTTCTATGTTATTATTGTCTTTTAAATCTTTATGGAAGGAGGAAATAAGTAGTTGGATAAGTTGTGTCTCATATACCAGAGAATTTCAGGTTCTGAGCCCTCTGGCACAGTAGGGAACCCCTGATGGTTTTCTGGCGGGTCTGCAGCTTCTCAGCAAGTGTTCTGGAATTCAAGCAATCTGTTGGAAGGCAAGATAAATACTAACCAGGAGACATTTTCAGTACTGGCCCCTCTTGAGTCCAAATTTAGATGTAGCAGAGTGGGGCAACCAGGTTAGTCAATGGTGTGTTTCCTTGGCTTAGTTTGCCCACAGCAGACGATGCTGGGCTCAGCACTTGGGACTCTGTGAGCTGCTGCTGGCTGCATGCAGACCGTGGAGCCCTGGGATGCCTCAGTCAAATGACAGCACGCAAATTAGAATAAATGAAGCTGTGAGGCATGGATGCGCGGAGATATCTATTGTACCAAGTCACACTGTGGCAATCCAGTCAACCCTATAGGGGAACATCTAAGGAAAACATTTTAAATTCCTGAGCAATATATTCGTTTGGACATATGGCAGAGTTTACTGTTACAAGAAAATAATGTATTAGAAAAGACAGGGCAGCGGCGGGAGATAGGATGGGGCAGGGAACCTAATTTAGACCAAAGGGCAAACAAAGGATTCTGGTGCAGAAAAGTACTGGTATTATTTCCTGTTCCAAGAATGGACCCACGTCTCACCAAAGAGGCTTTTCTACTCCATTTATCCATTTGGCTGTGATCTGGGGTAGTCATCCCAGGGAAGTATTTTGGCAAAAGGAAGCCAGATGGACCTGGCACAGGACAGAAAGGTTGAGGTGTTAGAGGGGGCCTGACGAGTCTCTCAGAGGTTCCTCAGGAATAGTTAAGAATGTTCCAATAAAGGAGCGGCCCCGAGCTGGCGTTTTCTACCAGCCTGGGAGTATCTGACTGTGTCTGGTGCTCTGTGTGTGGGCGTTATTATGCTGAATGAATCATAATTAGTGTATTATAAGTTTGAAATTGAGACCAAATTGTCCATGAACATTAATACAAAAGTCCTCTGGGATTATATTTTAAAAGATTTTAAACAAGCCTCCCACTCCTACGCCTCCTGCACATTGCTCCAGCAAGGAAGAAATTGCCTTTATAATCCAGCATTTCACAAGGGACGTGCCCAGCAGCAACCACACTCCACTAAGTGCGGGGAGCCTATGGAAAGTTTGAAAAAAACAGTGAAAACCATGGCCTTTGCCATCAAGAACCTTTCAAAGCAGTTGAGAAGGCCTCGAGTACAAATGAGAAGTGAATTAGAAGTACAGGGCTGCTATGTGAGTGACCTGACCAATTAATACTGCAGCGTTCCGATGAGGGAGGGTTCACTCTTATACAGAATGACCAGGCTGGGAAGTATGACTTACAGTAGGATATAACGGAATTGGGAAGTTGATTATAAAGGAATAGCGCAGTTTCGATGGGCTAAATTTCTTGAGAAAAGATGCCAAGGTGGTAGATCAGTTGGCTGCCTGTAACAGAAACTTGGCTGTGGGGTTATTTTTCTCTCATCACCTGAAGTCTCAAGGTTGGCAATCCAGGATTAGTGAATGCTATCAGGAATCTAATTTCCTTCTATCTTTCTGCTCATTCATCTTTGGTGTGAGGCTTTAGTCCTCATGTTTTTGGCCTTGTGTTTACATGATAACTGCCATTGCAACTCCGTATCCGTTCTTGCATTACAGCAGTACAAAGGCAATGGTGTATGCTAGCCAAGTCTGTCCCCTTCTAGAAAGCCTCCAGAGAATTATTGCCCAGAAACTTCTGCATCATCCCAGAAATGTGTTAGATGGCTTTTCCTCACCCACACTAGCTGGAAGTACTAGCTGTGCACATTATTGGTAAGGAAGATACAGAGTCTGAATGGTGGTGAGGCACAGGCAGGAAAGCTCAAGACATGCGTGGAGGCTAGCATTGAGTAGAAAGTCTGTGCAATAGTTTCTGTTTGGTATAGTTAATTATTTGCCAAATCCTTTCAAGTTTCCTTTTATTTTGTCAAGAAACATACAGAGTACATTTTATTGAGCAGAATACCTAGATGGCTATGGCTGCACTCCATTTCCCTTTCATATTTAGCAATGGTTCCTCAAATGTTTGCAAGCTCCATATCTGTTTGCTGCCCTTCAAGGTCTTAGGAACTTTGGGCAAAGGCTCTGAATACATCCTCAGTGAATCTGATGTGGCCTCAGTCTTCCTGATGCCTCTACTTCCACAGTATTTCCCACTTCTTCAAGTGTTTCTGGGAGGTGGCAGAGGGATTTTCAAATGTGCTTATGAGTAAGTACGCTCCCAAGGTCTCTCTGCTGCTTTGCTAGGGCTGCAGCTGCCATGCTGCCCTACTGCATAGCCTGTACTGTTGTCTCTTGTATCTGCCAGGCTGGGTATGATGGCTTCTCATGCTTCCACTGATGACCACACCAAGACCCAGGCCACTAAATTTGCATCATGTTGGTCACATAGTTGGAAATAAATGGTCCTGCCCCTGGGTGTTATATCAGTCTAAGAACACTTAGACTTCATTATGGCAGTGGTAAAACAGCCTTTTAGGTCTTACTTATGAACCTCTCTGAATGACTCAGACCAGTGCCCAATTAATTGTCCTGGAGATGATTTAATCAATCTTCCCTGAGTCACAATTTCCATCTGATATTTAAGGTTTTGTTATGAGCACAGTCCTGTTAACCTGACTCCTTCCCCACTTAAAGCTAATTTTCTTCTGAGAAATCCTTCAGTGATTCCTGAATATAGACTTTGGACCCTACATTTTGTAATGGAAGGTTATAGATCATGCTAACATCTTTGGCATATATGAAAGATGCTTAATTTTTAATCTATTTATTCTCTCATTCCGTAATTATTATTTGGTTGGTCCCAGGTGCTAGATCTTGTATTAGACTCACAAAGGGAAACTAAGATAAATAAAAATATGATCATTGGCCTCAAAAAGCTAACAGATTAGAGTTATGGTCCTCCTTACCTGTTCTTCTCTATTTCTTCCATGGGTCTAATTTATTATCCTCCTGAGATTATAGGAAAATACCTGTGTTGAATCTGGTAACTTCTCTTTTCCCCAAAGTAGACATACTTCCTTTCTCCCAAGCTTAAAAACATGGAGTCAGTCATAGCTCCCCTCTTCACTTTAACCCTGACATTTAATCCATTTTTCAAATCCTTTTGAGTTTTACTTTTGGATCTTCTCTTTCCCTTCAAAGCTTCAAGTCACTACCCAATTCATAATTTCATAACTGAATTATTACACTAAGTCCTAGTTAGTCTTCTTCCCATTCTGTATAATCATTCCCTTTTCCAGATCATTTTAAATAAAATTCTTAAAACAATTTTCCTTAAATGGTTTTCATCACTGACCTGCAAGGTCCTTTACTAATCTATCCCAAACCTGATACCATTTTTTTAACCCTCCTACAAGAACTCTGTACTCCATTCATGCCCATCTGCTTGTCCTCTGCACACTACTTGTTCTTTCCTGCACTTTCATCTGTCAGTATTTCCATATGGTGTATATTCTCTTTGCCTTTCTACTAATACTTGTCCTTTACCTCCTACAAAGCCCAGCTGGAAACACCGTCCTCGGGAATCTACCACTGAGTGACTTCTCTTATTTCCTTTAACCCTTGGCCTCAGCACAAAGAAGAAATTTGCAGTACATTTTCATGCACTTGTTGAGCTATTTTACAGAAATGTTCAACTTTATTTTCCTGTAGCTTTTCTTTTTTTCCTGTGTGAGGAAAACAAACGTATCTCCCATTCTTTTCAGCCTCATGTTGGCTCAACACTCTGAACTCAGCAGGCTTCAAATTAATGTTATTGGTTGATTGATTGAAATGCTTGAGTCAGTCTAAACATTCTAAGCCCTTCTATTATGTTTCCTTTGTGAGTTCTATCAGTTAGTTAGAACATGCCAACTAGTAGATTATGGGTTCAGTCCTCTCAAAGACCAGTTAACCTCACATAGGGAGAGATCTGTTTTTTTTTTTTTTTTTTTAATTAATTTTTTTATTTTTTATTGACTTTGTAATAATATTACATTAAAAAAATATATGTGAGGTCCCATTCAACCCCACCCCCCCACCCCCCCTCTCCCCCCCCCCCAACAACACTCGTTCCCATCATCATGACACATCCATTGGATTTGGTAAGTACATCTTTGGGCACCTCTGCACCTCATATACATTGGTTCACATCATGGCCCATACTCTCCTCTATTCCATCATGTAGGCCCTGTGAGGATTTACAATGTCCGGTGATTACCTCTGAAGCACCATCCAGGGCAGCTCCATGTCCCGAAGACGCCTCCACCTCTCATCTCTTCCTGCCTTTCCCCATACCCTTTGTCCATTATGTCCACTTTTCCCAATCCAATGCCACCTCTTCTATGTGGACACTGGATTGGTTGTGTCCATTGCACCTTTATGTCAAGAGGAGGCTCAGATTCCACCTGGATGCTGGATGCAATCCTCCCATTTTCAGTTGTAATCACTCTAGGCTCCATGATGTGGTGGTTGTCCTTCTTCACCTCCATCTGTAGCACCGCGGCCTGCTGAATCTCCCCCGCTGAGCAACCCTCTTAAAGCAAGTCATCTTAGGAGCCTCGGGTGGTGTTAGGTGGGTCTCTACATAAACCATTGCTCTTATTAGAAACATGGCTTAAGTACAGCCTATTATGGACTTATGATGGTAGGTAGTAAAGTGATTTCTATAAATAACACATTAAAATTATAAAGCCAGTCAAACAATGCAAAAAACGTTGCATCAACTAGGGTAGTATGCTTCAGTAACAAATACATGCCCAAATCTCAGGGGCTTAACACAGCATAAATTTAATTTTCAGCCACTCAGAGACCACTGAATGGTGGGTGGTTCAGAGTAACCTTCCTCTATGTGGCGACTCAGCAACTCAAGGATGCTTAACAAAGATTGTCCACAACCACCACGGCTAAGGAGGAGAGAGCTTCTCACTGATTTTTTTTTTTTTAACTTTTTAAAATTTATTTTTAAAGGAGCTTTAGATTACATAAATGTTACACTGAAAAGATAGGGGATTCCCATAAACCTACTCCTCCCCTTCCTATAGTTTCCCCCGTTAACAACATCTTTCATTAGTGTGGTACATTTGTTACAATTGATGAGCACATACTGAAGTACTGTTACTAACCACAGTCTACACAGTTTACTTTATGGTTTATACTTTGCACTGCACAATTTCATAGATTTTAACATTTTGTCACTGGTTCTTAAATGCTTTGCCTCAGAAGGGACATGAATCACTTCCACTTGTGGTCTCTTGTCTAGAGTAAGTCACATAGCCCTTCCTAACTACTGACATTGTATATTAACTTCAAAGAGTTAATATAGACATCAACATTATCTAACTAATAATCTCAGCACATGCTATATATCTTTCCAAAACAGTGTTTGTAACCACAATTGCTTATCCAAAGAACAACTGGACTTATATGAATGTATATATGGTAAAAGATCCTGACTAAAGAAAATGATAAGTAGTTCTTCTTTGGCCAACCTTTCCTTCCATAAATAAATCATGCCCCTCAGTGCTGGCATTTTCTTTTTATCATTACCACAAATTTGTGTGTGCATTGACTGCTCTACAAAAAGGGAAAGGGTTTGGGGAAGGATGAAGAGATTTTCTTATTTATAGAATTAAAAACATCTTATTTTTTAGAAGAACTCATGTATATAATTAAAACAAAATATACCTTTTCATAAGACTTATGACCTAAAACCCTAGTACCCTTCTCCAGTCCCTCCCATTCCTGATCCCCACTACCTGTTTTAACTATTTCAACAGTTTCTTCTGGTATATTCCTTAAAATATATAAATAACTACCTTATACTGATATTTCTTGATTTTTTTCCATATTTGAATTTATGCATTAAATTTCTACTATTGGAGATGAAGATTTAGATCTCATACTCACCTACATCTATCACATGCACTCTGTTACTCGCACTGTCATCCCAATAAAATTATACATAACTTTCTGCAAATTGATATTCACTATTTATATTATGACCACAGAAATATTGTTAACAACTGAACCAAGTAGTGCACTATGATTATAATTCCGTTATTATACAACCCTTTGCTTTTCCTAAAAAACAAAATTGACTTAATTTGAAAATTTGTATTGTTATCCTGGATTTCTATCTCACTATGAATAATTTATTCTCAAACACTCTACCAGAGGCTTTCCTGCCAATATACTGAATTACATTGAACAGCTCCATTTTCTAGGAGACACTGTATAGGAGACCACTGTGCCTCACCTGACTGTGCTCTCCTTTGTACCACCAGGTCTGGAAGCTTGCAAACTACATTTATAGACTCTCTTGCCAGCTGAGTTCTGATAGGTCTGCCAACTGGAGGCACTCACAGCAGATTAGAAAGGGTGAAAAGACAGAAGGCATTATGCTTCTGGTTTGGCCTCTCTCAGCCACAGTGGTAGCGACACCTCCTAGAGTGGATGGTTGCTGGCTCTTGCAATAGTGCCATCCTTTCTAAAACTAACAACCACAGCTACAGGTGAGTGTTGGGTGACTATGAGCTCTTGGGGCCACTGTATAACAATGGAGGGCCAAAGCACTGTGTGTTTAGCTAAGCACTGGCTCCTGCAGGGGTAGGAGCTGATTTCTGTACTTCTGGATTTCTGGCAACACCACCTTCCTTTTTTGTCCTTCTAGACTTTGTAACAACGTGGTATCCAATTCTCTATGTTAAGTCTTCTTTTTGAAATACCTGGAGTGGCTTCTGTTTTCTTGTTTGGAAACTGACAGTTACAGTTATGGCTAATCCTGATGCCACTGAAATAAAACACGGAAGAAAAAACAAGACTTTGGTTCAGTAATAAGTCCTTTAAGACAAGTGAAGCCCAATAGAAATACAACATGAGCCACATTTAAAATTTTTTAGTAGTCACATAAAAAAAAAGTAAAAAGAAACAGGTGAAATTACTTTTAATGATATGTTTTCTTTAACCTAATATATGCAAGGTGATATTACTACAATATGTAATAAATATAACATGATTATTAGTGAGATAATTTACATCCTTTTATCATACAAGTCTTTGAAATTTGGCATGTATTTTAACTTATGGCATATCTCCATCAGTCTAGCCACATTTGAGTCTTAATAACCACATGTGCTATGGCTACTGAATTAGACAGTGCACCTTTAGAAACTTGAGTGTTGATAGGTCAGCCTTTTCCTCTCTTCAACCCTAAAAAAATTTCAAAGGCAGTGATCTTTGGATCTAAACTCTGATCAGATGGCAGATGGAGTTCAGTGCCATGTCAGTCGGCCTTACTTTGGAGTTTGTGTTTCTGTGTAATAGAGCTGGACTCAGATGGGATCTTTGTTCACAATCCTTTCCTGCTACTTTTACTGGACCTGTGGTTGGTGCTGGGGTTTAGTGTATACCCAGGGGACCTGAATCTCTGGTCTGTCCATGTGATAGCCAGGCCCTGAGCCTCAACAGACTAGCAACTCCTACACTCCGGTTTATTGGACTTACCCCACTCAGCTAACATGGAAGTGAAGAAGGTCAACCACCACACCAGATAGCCAAGAGCGCCTACAACTGAAAGCAGGAGAATTGCATCCATCATCCATGTGGAATCTAAGCCTCCTCTTGATATAGATGTGGAGTGGACACAACCATTCCAGGGTCCATAGGATGGAGGAATAGAGTATGGATTAGAGTGGACCTACTGATATTCTATTCATAAACTATTGTGATTAGTAATTGAAGAAAATGTAGCATTGATTTGGAGAAAGTGGCCAAGGTAGCTGCTGAGGGTAGGGAGTGGGAAGAAGAGACGTGATGTGGGGGCATTTTCAGGATTTGGAGTTGTCCTGGGTTGTGCTGCAGGGACAGTTACCAGACATTGTATGTCCTCCCATGGCCCACTGGGTGGACTGGGGGAGAGTTTAAACTATAATGTGGACCATTGACCATGTGATGCAGCAGTGCTCAGAGGTGTATTCACCAAGCGCAATGAATGTCCCATGATGATGGAGGAGGTTGTTGTTATGGGAGGAGTGGGGTGAGGGAGGTGGGGGGTATATGGGGACCTCATATTTTTTTAATGTAACATTAAAAAAATAAAGAAAGACAAAAAAAAAAAAAACACCTCTGATCAGGAGGATTCCATATGACATGGGTTGTGATATCAATGAACTGTAGGAAACAAAGGAGGCACCAGAGAGCTGGGCCCACCTCATCTACCCCATCAGGTATGTATTCTTAGTCATGTATGTATCTTTTCACATAGCTTTCTAGATGAAATATGGCAAAACAAGTACAAATAAACAGGACTAAATCCATAATGTCATTCTAAGCAATCCTCAGACCTAGATCTGTCTTTCTGGTATATCCTAGCTGATCACCTTTCCAAAGCTTTCCATTAATTTGCTCTAGTCTATGCTGGTTACCTTCTGGGCTTGTGATGCAGCTGACATCCTGGGATCTCCCTTTACCATCAGCTTGGGGACTCCCTTTGCCTCTTGCCATCCTTTTCTTGGTTTACTCCTTCATTGCGCTGGAGCACATCCTCCACATGCACAGAAGGTAAGTTTTTTGAAGGCTTATGAATCTGAAATTGTCTCTGGCCTCTGCTCACACTCCATTGATAATTTAATTGAGTATAGAATTCTAGACTTGAAATAATTTTCCCTCAAAATTCTAGAGGTATTTCTTCTTTTTTTTGTCCAGCATTCAGTGCTGCTGTTGAACAGTCCAGTGTAATTCTTATTCCAGATTCTTTGTAAATACTTCTGTGTTGTTTTTTTTCTCCCTGGAAGCTTTTAGAAATTTATCTGTATTCTAGATTTCCCTCCCCCATCCCACCCCACCTCAAGGTGGCTCTCTCGTCTGTCTGCTCATTGTGTCTGTTCAGTGTCTCTGCTTGCTGTGTCACTCTGCTCATTGTGTCAGCTGTTGTCTGCTTGTTTTCTTTGGGAGGTACCAGGAACCGAACCCAGGACCTCCATGTGGGAGGTGGAGGCCCAACAGCTTGAGCCATACCAGCTCCTCTCCTGGTGTTTTGATTTACTTCATGTGAGCCTGTTTTTGCTTATTGCATTTATATAAAATCTTGGGAGGGCTGACTTCATGGGCATGCAATTCATGCATTTGTACAGGGACCCCATTCAGAGGTCCTACACTTGGGTTAAGAGTGTTCTATCCTCATAATCTTCAAGTTTTTCATAATTTACAAACAAGGGGCCCCATATTTTCATTTTATACTGAGACCCTCAAATTATTTAGCTGATTTGCCGCTTGGACTGGTCTTGTATTTTTCTTATTTTTTTCCCTTTTTATTGTCTCTTTTTTAATCTTTTTGTTACATTTTTGGCAGACCTCCCTTAACTTTTGGTTCTAACTCTTTTCTTGAACTTTTCAACTTTGCTATCACATTTTTAATTTCCAAGAGGGCTTTTCCAGTCTCTGGATATTCCTTTTCTTGTGGCATCTTTTTTTTTTTCTTTTGTCATGAATGCAGTATCTTCATTCTTCTGAGAATATTAATAATAGTTTCTTAAACTATCCTTTTAATTCTTTTCTCTTTTGTGTTCCCTTTCAATGTTTCTGCTCAATATTTTGCATTTCAAAGTAGAATGCATTTGTTTTATGACAAACGAAGAATGCTCCTCACTCTCCAACCCTCATGTACGAGAGAATGAAAAGACGCAAGAAGATACACTCTGAGGGTGAAAGAGGCAGCGCTGAGAAAGTACATGGCAGGTGCACTTCACATAAGGGAAGTAGGAGAATTTGTCTTTCAGATGTGAGAAACTGTAACAGCAATAGCTAAAGATGAGAAGGAAAAGTTTGGAATACCTCCCATGGAGGAACTAACAAATTATGGAAGGGGGGAGAAGAGAAGAAAGAAACACTGCTTTGCAGTGAGGGCCCACTTGAAGTCCAATAGCCTCAATTTGCAGCTGGCCCAATTAGCATAATACTGGAGGGCTCCTATGGCAAGACAGGAAAGCAGCTGCAGCGTGTTAGGAGAAGGGCAGGAAGAATGGAAGGACAACTGAGGATTAGGAGACTTTAGAGAGGCCCTGGTGAACCCACCAATCACAGGCTTGGATAGAAAGAGAATGAAAAAGGTGTGTAAGGCACCAGGGAGATGATTGGCTAGAATCAGTGTTCCCAGCATTCTTCAAGAGAGTCAGGTCTGAGCTCATGCAAGAGCTGGTTGGGGTCAAGAGAGCAGAAGGATGTAGCACAGCAGCCAGGAAGCAGGAAGCATGGATTCACGTCCTGGCTTTGCTGCTCCTGGGTCAGGTCATTTAACCACGAGCGTTCCTAGTCTGTAAATCAAGGAGGTTGGATTTTGATGTCCACGTGCCACTAACTCTAGAATCGACTGCGGTCAGAGGGGGGCATTTCAGTGACAGGGTGTAACCGTGGTCCTATGGCGAGACGCCCTGCCAGATAGCTCACAAGAAAATTGGGAACAAACACCTGATAACGCGGCGCCTACTGCAGAGGCCTCTCCAAGAAACAAACTGGGCCAGGTGCATCATTCCGCACAGACGCGAGCGCTTTGACCACCAGATGGCACTGTTCGCCTGGGATCAGGAGCTTCCCCGGCCGCGAGGTCCTGGGAAAGCCTGATCTGAATCGAAAACTCGCCGAGGACCGCGTTTGATTCAAAAGCAAAACAGAAGAATGTCGAGCCTTCCAACGCGGTTACAGTAAAGCATCGCAAGGTACAGCGTGGCCCGTGGGCGCTTAAGTGATCGGTGGTCCCTTAAAGCTTGATTTCAAGGAAATGACTTCAAAAAGCAGGGAACGGGGGAGCAAGGAGCAGGAACACGCGTTCTCCCCGCGCGCCCGGACCGGCGCTGCCGGCTGCAGCAGAGATGAGGCCGCTGCGCCGCGCGCGGTGTAGGCCCCAGGGTCCATGCCGTGCGGGTGTGCGCGGTGCCCACCCGGCACCTTGAAGCATGCGGTTCTGCTGCGTTTCTCTAACTCTGCAAAGCCACAACCCTTCATCCCCCTACTCCCCAGAGCCAACTGCAGCGCCCGCTGCCCGCCCGCGATCGATCCGGCCTCGAGGGGCCGTGGAGGCCGGGTGTGAGACTCGTTTGGGCGCACAGCCAAGCCCAGCTCCCGATCTGCCCTCCTCCCCTAGGACTCGGCGCCTCCCGGCAGTTAGGCGAGCAGGATCCGGAATGCCGGCCCCTGAGGGGGTGAAGGCCCGCGGGCTCCCCCCCCGGCGCGCACAAAGGCCCGGAGCCGGCCTCGGGATCCGAGGTCTCCCGGGGCTCCCCGGGGCTCCTCCCGCCGCGCGCCCAGGCCTCCTCCTGCGGCGGTGGCTTTATGGAGCGGCTCCTGCCGGGGGTCATCCGCTCCGCGCGCATCTGGGTCGCGGACGAGCAGAGGCTGATGAATTTTTCATCGCGAGGCCATGGCTGTCGATCTGAATTCAGGCAGCTCTGGGGCCGGGGTCAGCAAGCAACTGACCCTGCCGCTCGGCGGCCCCTCCCTCCAACGCGCTCCTCGCGGGCCTGGGGATGGGGGAGCGTGTTTCCCTCACAGTGTACGCCTTTGTCCCCTTCTGCCCGGCTTGATTTCCCCAGGAAAGCTTGAAGCCGGGGATTTCGAAAAAGGGGGGACTGGTTTGGGACACACGGAGGGTAAGGGAAGGTTTAATCACCTTTGCTAAAAGCCCTCCAGGAGCTAGGCCAAGAGATGGGGCATATTACCACGAAACAGTCACATTCCTGCCACCGGGAAACTCGTGAGCGTCTGGGGGACAGAGGAGTCACGAAGGAAAGACGTGGCAGTTGAATGGCACTGTGGGACAACATGTGCTAAGGGCCGTGCTCAGAGGTTCAGAGGAGAAAAGACTGGTGTTGAAAGGACAGAAGGTGGTATGGCCTAAAGAGACAGAGTTAGGGCAGGGTCTTTTTGTTGTTGTTAAATTTTTTATTATCTTTTTTTTTTAAAGATACATAGATCACACTAAAAGTTACATTAAAAAATATAAGAGGTTCCCATATACCCCACTCCCCACACCCCCCACTCCTCCCATATTGACATCTTCTTTCATCAGTGAGGTACATTCATTGCATCTGATGAGTACATTTTGGGGCACTGCTACACAGCATGGATTCAGTGGGTTGTGGCAGGATATATAATGCCCTGCCTCTGTCCCTGCGATATCATTGAGGACAACTCCAAGTCCTGAAAATGCCCCCATATCACACCTCTTTTTCCCTCTGAATTATTGTGACTCTAACAATGGAAGAAATTTTATCATCGATGTGGAGACGGTGGCCACAGGAGTTGCTGAAGGCAAGGCTGGGTCTCATTGTGACTTTGGGGGAGGGAAGAATCCTGGGCTCCAGTGTATTAAGGCGCAAAGTGTGCTACACACGTAGATCTCTTGGGTATATGGAGCTGGGATTTTCTTAAAGCTTCTCACCCCCCATTGTGTGTGTGTGTGTGTGTGTGTGTGTATGAAACTATGTCTATATAGGGAGAAAATCTTTACCCAGAAAAAAATGTGCTTTTTTGGAGTGGGTGGTGAGTGAGGGTAGGGGTATTTCTCTCCAGGTCTTTTGCTATATGGATATTTTTTTACATAGTTGTGATGGTATACATTAAAAACAGTATATTTAAATAGTATTTAAAGAAACATGATTTTTCACTATAAATAATAATACACATCTTTGTACATTTTGGAAAATAAAGGGACATATGAAAACAAAAATAAAAGTCATCCAGATCCCAAGTACATTTTAATCCTTTTGGTATGCTCTCTTAAAATATTTTTTTTTCTGTGCATGTCTAATTTAGTTGGGACATATGGTATTTATTAATTTTTAAATATGGTTAACATAGAAACATAGATGGGAAAGTTTCTTAATCTCCAGGTGGAAAGCATCTCAAGCTTTCTGAGTGCTCCATTGAACACTCTGTTCTCTAACACTTGAGGGGAAAAAGCCATCACTCCAACTCTCCCCTGGCTTCAAGGGGTTGGGATCATAACACTCAAAGCAGGTCCCTGAAAGTCCTCTTCATAAAATCATCCCCATTTCAACTCTCCATCCCCCAGTCTTCTGGTTGTGGGGAGCGCTGGAGAGTGGTGAAATCTCTTCTCAACTACCTATTCAGAAAATCTGTGCAGATACTGCTTTGTAGTTGAGCCTGCTCATACTAATTTTAAAACTTGTTATAAAGGAACAAAAATAAGGCCTGCATATGAAATTTCATCTGAAAAATTAAGTGTAAAAATAATATGGAGTAACATCAACAGAATTTTGAGGTAAAAGTACCCTATTTGTGAACCAAAAATGTTATTCTAAGTCCAACTATCTTTCACATTTAAAGCCAACAGAAAGACGTTTTCACTAAATAAGAAAATATGCCACTTTGTCCATTTCTTAACAACAAAACAACATCTTGAAGGGGCTTTCCATGTCTGGCTGTGAAAGAGTAGTTTGTATCAGCCAACTCTCTTGCTGAAGAACATGAAAACGGAATAAATAAAAATTAAAATCGTAGTCTGGAAGCATCAGAGAGCCAGATAGGTTACCAGGATTTGAAGCGTCAAGATGCTAGAGAAGAGAGAAACACATTGAATTGAGTCCTGTATTTACAGCTGTTCTTGTTCTCTTGCAGCATTCACTGATTCAGGTCCAATCATGGAATGTGGAATCCAAACAGAAAGTGGTAGCTTATAGGTTGCCGCAGTTAAAAAATCTGAGTTCAGGGTGCAAGGTTCCCAGGACTTGATGGGTCACGAATGTGGAGAAAAGGAACCCAAAGAGAATGGAGTCTGCCTGCAATTTCTCCCCAAGGCTTTTCCTTGAATTCTCAGCTGTGCTTGCAAGGAAAGAGAGGTGAAAAAAAAACCAACCAAAAAGCAGCTGCTAAGAGGCTTAAGAGCTGAGCAAAGATTATGGCATGCTCATGCTTTGCTGGGGAGACAAAACTTGGAGTTCAGGGTCTGCCAGGGAGGAAGAAACCTGTGAAAGGCACACATTCTCAGTTGAGAGCAGGAAGGGCTGAGCCAGAAGCGTAAGGGCAAAGAGCGAGAGAACAGCCCTCAGGAAACAAGCTACAGAAGCTCCAATGGCTGCCAGAAGCAAGGTTAATTCTCTCTGGAGGAAGATAACATATTCCAGTGCCACAAAATGTTCTGTACTGGAGCCAGAGTTAGCAGGCAAGAAATCTGAAGGGTGAAAGAGACTGAGGGGTGGGGGTGGGGGTCAGCTACCTTGGGGTGGGGAGCAAAGGGAGTTATTGTAACTGGTTTTTCTGTAGGGACCAAGAATGGTCCTAGGCAGGGAGAGCTGGGCTGAAGCTGGATGGAGGGTTAATGGACTCCAGCAGTGAGAGTCTGTTCAATGGGAAAGGGAAGCAGAGGCTGAGAGGAAGGAGCTAGCCCAGGAGGGCAAAATGAGCACGCTCCATGTTTCAGGAGTTGCAACTGGAAAAAGCCCAACAGGAAAATCTCTGAAGTAGCCATGAACTGTGAGAGAAAGAAGTGGCCAACCGTCCATCTGGCATGAAGACAGTCCTGCTAGCGTATCACTCCTTTCTCCCCTGGTTCTGATCCTGGGGTGGTGGGGAGTAGGGGATAGAGAAGAAGAACGATAACCAGATTCCCCTCTACAGGTGACTAGAAGAGAGGAGATTTGACTTTAAGTTATTCAAGGGTTTGGATTATTGTCAGGAACTGGATATTTTAGATTCCGAATTGCAAATGTGTTTGCAACTTAAAGGGATGGTGGGACCTAAGAGTGAGGGGAAAAGGCATGGGTATGGACAAATGGTCAACTAAGAGTTAATGGGCACCTTGCAGAAACTAACCCAAAATGTCCCTGGAGGCAGGCTGTTCTGCCCTTCTGAATTTCCATTGTTTAAATTCAACGAAATATGAATTCCACATAAAAATTACAAACATCCAACAAGCCATAACTAGTGAGAATTAGCAGAAGAATAAATAACAGATCGACCTCCAATGACTTTAGATATTAGATTTCTCAGATATAGAATATAAAATAATTATGTATGAAAAATTCAAATAAATGAGAAATGTAATCTCCAAAATGAGTTAAAAACAAGAGACTAACAATAATGACTAGAGATTTAAAAATTAGCAAATACAATTTGTAGAAATAAAAAATATATAGTTGAAATTAGAGCTTTGTCTTTAGCATCATTTCATATACAATTAAAAGAGAATTCATGAGCTAGATAAATGTTTCTGAGGATATTACCCACAGAGAACAAGGAGAGGGAGCATATAGAGGAGAGGTATATAGCCATAAAGGAGAAAATAAAAATGTTTAGTTTGTCTAATAGAAGTTCAAATGAGAGACTAGAGGGAATAGAGGGAAAGCTATTATTTTGAAAAACTAGTGTCTAAAAATTGTTTTTAGAATGATGAAAGTTATTCTTCTATGGGTATAGGAAAACAAATAGGGTAAATGAAATATATTCCATTGTAGTATTCCATTGATGCATTATAGTGTAAAAGCAAAGAGATCTCAAAAAGAATATTAAAAGATTTATGATCTTTAGAAATCTTAAAAACATAGTTCACAGACAAAAGAAAGAAAATGATTTGAAGGAGAATCCTTACCAGCAGCAGTGAAGATCAGGGAACATTAAAAAAAAGTTCATCAAAATGACATGAGTAAATAAATATCTATATTCCAGTCCCAATAAAACTATGTCTGAAAATGGACAAAATTAGAGAGTGTTTACTTCTAAGACTGTTGCACTAATTGAACTTTTACAGGATATACTTTAGAAAGAAGGAAAATGATACTAGAAGAGTACCAACAATTAACTATTTAAAGCAATAACATTAGTAATATCTTATTTGTGAGATATTAAAAAAGGTAGATGGAACTAAAGTAATGGACAACAGTGGGAGGGAGGTGGGTGACTGAAGTTAAAATGTTCTAAAGGCTTTGTATTTCTCAGGAAAAGGGTGGATATTTCATTAATTCTTGGCATTGTTAAGTTTGCATGGTACAATTTCAGTGATAATTACTAAAAGAATTTTTAAAATGTACGCTTTTCTGATTAGCAGAGGAAAGAAAATTGGATAGGAAAGAAACAAAGCTTAATCAATCCAAAAGCATAAAAGGAAAGAAAAAAGAAACATGGAAAATGAGGGATAACTGGAAAGTACAAATGGTTGAAATAAACCTGAATATTTCAGTAAATACAATAAATATAAAAGGACTAAGTATGTAAGGCCAAGTTGAATCAAATTAGATAAAAAATGCAATCTAGGTATTTGCTTTCTAGAAACAGAAAATTTACAAAATAAAGACATAGGAAAGTTAAAATGAAAAGTAAATTCCTAAACTAAATCCAGCAATTTATGAAAAACATGACCAAATTGGATTACATTGGAATGCGAAATTAGTTAATATTAAAAAATTATTTTACTGTAATTCATCACAATAGAAGGATAGGTCAGAGGATAAAATCCATAAAATTATCTGAAAAGATGCAAAGAAAGCATCTTATAAAGTTCAACTCTCATTCATAATCTACAGCACCAGGACACTGAACTAAAAAGGAACTTCATTACCTGATAAGGTGTATTTATAAGAAATCTTCAGCAACTATTGTATGCATTCATGAAACATTGGAAGCATTCCCTTTAAAATAATTTTCAAGGCAATAATGCACACTATAATTACTTCTATTTGGAAACTTGGTTCTGTAGTTCTTATCTGGCTCAAGAAAATAGGAGGAAGTGGGAGAGACTGGGGGAAGAAGAGGAAAGATGGCAGGGTGGCTGGCTGGTAAGAAGGAAAGAGCAAAGAAAGAAAGGAGGAAGAATGAAATAAAATTGATCAGGGGTGAAAAAGAAGAAAGAAATGAAACTATCATTATTTGCAGATTATATAGTTTTCTACAAAGAAAACCCACAAGAAATTTTGGACAAATTATGAGAGATTTGGCAGTTATTTAACAAACTGTGTAGATAGAAGATCAATATAAAATATCCAGCAGTAAACATTTCAAAAATACATTAAAATGATATTTGCAATAGCAATAAAAACAAGCCAGTCAGTATAAATTTAATAAAACAATATAAGGAAAATCATACAACTACTATTATAAAATCATAAAACTAAGACTTAAATAAATTGAGAGTTATACCATATTTATGAACAGAAATATCTAATATAATCTATAAATTCAATGTAATTCTGATAACACTAGGGTTTTTTCATGGAATTTGACAAGCTGATTCTAAAATGTTTGTGGAAGAACCACATTTCTGAAGAAGAAAGGCTGGGGTTAGGCAGCTTGCCTTATTAGACATCAAGATGTAGTATAATGTTATGATAATTCATATTGCAGTATTGGATACTGCAATAGACAAAGCGATGGAACAGAATTGAGAGCCAGAAAAAGTCCCCATTCATAGAAACATGATTATTTCAGAATGGCATTTCAATCAGTAGGGAAAGAATGGATTATCCAAATAGTGGAGCAGAAGTAATAGGTTATTTACGTGGAAAAATTAAATTGGGTCCCTTTGTCATACTATACATCGGAATCAATTCCAGATGGATCAATGAACTTTAGAAGAGAATTTAAGCGAATATCCTTATGTCCCTTGCAGTAGTAAAGGAATTCTTATACAAGACATAAAAGTACAAACCATGCTGGAAAAGGTTTATGTATTTAACCACAGGGAGATAGAAGGGCTGGATAGTGCAGATAATGTTATGTTATGGGACGACATTGGAGGGTTTGGCATTGTGAAGTCTTATGATATGATTTATATTTTTAAAACTCTCTTTAGTCCACTTGGTGGATAACTGACTGAAGGGAGAAAGAATAGAAGAGGGAGATTAGTAAAGAGATTTTAATCCCAGTCTAGTCATGAGATCATAGAGCTTGGACAAGTGTGGTTATGGAGGTAGAAAGGAATGGATTCATGATATATTTGGAAGTAGAGCTGACAGAGTAGGAAAAGCTATAACTGAATGAGCCAAATCAAAGTAATTCCTAGGCTTGTTGGTTTGAACAAGTGAATGTTGGTGATGCTATTTACTGAAATGGAGACTCCAAGAAAGGATATATTTAGGGAATGCCTGAGAAAGGAATCAAGAATTCCTATTAGTACCTAGCAGTTTGTTAAAGAAAGAATTGTACAAAGTACAGAGCTTGATGCAGAGGTCAGGAAAGGAGATATATAAATTTGGAGATTCATATGTATAAAGATGTTACAATAGCCACAGGTTGTGAAAGGCAGTTTGGGGCCGTGATATGGAGGACATTTACAACAAGTAAAGGTATTTACTCAGCCTTGAATCCCTTATTCCTAGCCCAACATTTGACACAAATACATGTTCAAAAATATTGGATGGTTAAATTTCTTCGGGCTAGTGCCTCAAATAGATTTCCTACTTTCTAACAATGTATAAAATAAATAAGTAGACAAAACTTAACACTTTCCCCTGATTATTATTAATGAATACTGAGATCTTTTAGTATTTGCATTTAGAGATGAAAAAACACAAGACAGAACCAGAAAACTAGAGTTTTTGTACTAGTTCCACCACTTCACTTACCTGTGGTAAGTCAATCTCTATTTTTTGAGATTTCCTACCAGTTAAGATAAGGGTGTTAGATTAAATGACTTCTAAAATCTTACAATTGCAATTGGAGTAGCATGAAAAAAAACACTTCTTAATAGCAACAATAGAATTCCTCTTACAAGGAACTGCCTTTGTTTAAAAAACAAACAAAAAAACATTAAAAATCACCAGGGGACTAACAGAAGACAAGGAAAGGGAAGAGCTAAATATTCTGCACCATCAATCAATAGGATCTAGTTGAGAGAAAAGCAGAAAAACAAGGAGAAGGAAGTTAGCAAGATGTGAGGGTGAAAAGTTTTATTTGTGCTGGTCCAAGCAGTGAACGAGCATGGCTGTGGAGCAACCAAAGATAGTTTTGCAGCACGAGGAGACAATGTTCAGTTTTCTGTTATTTGCATTATGGGATGTAAACTTCTTTGATCTTCCCCACCGTCAATAAAGTCTGCTGTTCAGAGTTTTGGTGTAAGCATAGGTTTTTGATATTTGTTTGGTGAGTTTTCTTGGTTTTTGTGAATATCGAGAAAAGCACCTGTTCCCTATCTGCATTGATTTGGTGTAGAACATAGCAGCAAGTCTTAGTTCGCAGAGCCGCTATCATGAAGACCACAAGCTGGATCTCGTGTCACAACAAGAATTTATTGGTTCATGATTTCAGAAGTCCAACATCAAGGCATCAGCGAGACCTTTCTTTCTCCCCCAGATCCTTGGGGTTCCTTGACTTGCCTGTCTGTCTCCTGCCACATTGCGATGTCCTCTTCTTTCTGCTCTTCCAGTTTCTGCTGACTTCTGGCTTCTCCCCGTAACCATCTCTGACTCTTGGCTTCTGGGTTCTTCTCTTTATAAGGCCTCCAGTAATATGGATTAGGCCTACCCTCATTCGTTTGGTCACACCTTACCTAATAATAACGTCTTCAAAAGATCCTTCTTACAAATAAATTCAAAGCCACAGGAATGCAAATTAAGATTCAGAACATGCCTTTTGAGGGGTAGACAATTCAATCTACCTCAAGCAAGTAGGGGCCTTTATGGTCTACTTTTACAATTGATTCAGTGGAAGCCGTGAGAATGCAGACTTCTCTGGAAAACTCATAAATCTTTGTTATGGCACCAGATTGTTGTTCACAAATCTTGATACTGGTGCACAAGCCAAATGAAAAGATCAGGATGAACCTCGCCAATCACCAGGGTTTCCTCTATTCATCAAACTTGTAGATTATGG
This sequence comes from Dasypus novemcinctus, assembly GCF_030445035.2. Classification (NCBI taxonomy): domain Eukaryota; kingdom Metazoa; phylum Chordata; class Mammalia; order Cingulata; family Dasypodidae; genus Dasypus; species Dasypus novemcinctus. Next base: position 38,389,555 of record NC_080694.1, on the reverse strand, counting down.
AGGAATTCTAATTAAGCAGTACAGTTCTTGGTATAATACATTCGTTGCTATGAAAAAAAAATCTCTGCATTATTTGAAGCAATTCTACCTCTTTTGTTTTTATAATTTCAATTGGTATTAACAGATTTTAAAAACCTTCCTCATCTGGTCATTGACGCTTCCATCCAGCTCTTAATTGGAATTTGTGAAGAAAAATAACACGAGTTTAAAACATGTGTTTGTATTCCCAAGTGAGTCAAAAGCTAAAACAAGATATTTTCAAATACAGAAGAAGGAACAGTTGTATTTGAGTTTGTTTGTTTGTTTGTCTTTACAGGATAACAAGGAACTATTCATGGTAAAGAAGGAAAGAGGCAGAAACTTTTACCTCATTTGAAAAGGCACTTTGAGACCGACCGAAGTTGTTTTAAATTTCCTTTTAGTAATTACGTCCTCTATCCAATTTTTTCCCTAATCACTCTACACTGAAAAGAAAAAGAAGTGAAAGCCCATGAGTAACTTTTACTGTTTAAATTTGCCTCAAAACATCTTTGTGCAGGATGTAAAAAACAAAAATATGCTTCCTAGTAACTCGCATCTGCTGAGTCTGTTCTGTGGACTCAGCAGCAGTTGAAAGAGGAGAATGACATCTATCACCTGTTTTAGTTACCCCAGGGGCCTGGACCTCTGGTCTGGAAGGATTCCTGCTGAAGAAGGTGGGATGAAGTCTTTGTAAAACAAGAGAGATGCCAGAAGACTGAACAGGGGCAAGTGTTGTCTCGTTTTTTTTAAAAAAAGAGGGCTAAGGAAGATTTTGCTAAGAAATACCAATGAGACCGTCACATTCCTCTTTCATTAAGGATTGCTTAGGTCAAAAAATGGATGGACCATGACTTTTTAACAAATCGGATGTAGCTGAATGTGGAATCTGGGACCAGGGTGCCTATACGGGAATCTCACCCCTACCACAAATTGTTCCTTAGACCTGCGCAAGGTCACAGCTTGACACTTCAATTTCCTCATCTGTAAAATGGGATAATAATATCTCCTCACATGGGGATGACGGGAGTTATGAGGACAATATTTAGCAACGAATGGCACATCATGAGCACTCTGTAAAATATATGGTGTAGGAAATCCATGAATTAGTGGAGAAAAACAAGATTTCTATGAGGTAGTTTGGTATTGCCCACTTTTTTTTTTTTTAAGATTTATTTATTTATTTCGCCCACTCATTGTTTGCGCTCACTGTCTGCTCTGTGTGTGCCCATTCGCTGTGTGTTCTTCTGTGTCTGCTTGTCTTCTCTTTAGGTGACCCTGGGAACCAATCCTGAGAACTTCCGGAGTGAGAGAGAGGGACTCATTCTCTTATGCCACCTCAACTCTGTGGTCTGCTGCATCTCTTATTGTCTTTCCTCTGTGTCTCTTTTTGTTGCATCATCTTGCTGCACCAGTTCTCTGCACAGGCCAGTATTCCTGTGTGGGCCAGCACTCTGTGTGGGCCAGCACACTGTGCAGGTCAGTACTCTGAGCTGCCAGCTTGCCTTCACTAGGAGGCCCTAGGAATCAAAACTTGGACCTCCTATATGGTAGATGGGAGCCCAGTCACTTGAGCCATATCTGCTTCCTGATTACCCCCCATGATTTTTGTAAGCATAATTCATTAGAACATTACAAAAATCTTTGCTAACATTTCTGGTTATTTCCTTAGGATAAGGTATGTACAATTTTAAGGCTTTTGAATCTTATCGCCACATTGACTACCAGAAAATCTTTCCTACACCTCCACCACTGTAACATTAGGCATTTCCATTTAAAATCACACACACGTATGTACATACCCCACTTTGCTGAGGTGCAGGAATGTAGAAATAGTGTTTCCCAGTTGTTTTAATTTGCTTTTATTTGATTAGAGCTCTTTCCTTGATTAACATTCTAAACCGCTCTTTTTCAGTTCTATTCCACTTTGCAAGTCACTCCCATTTTACAGGCAGTTCTCTCATTTCCCTATTGGGTGGCAATAGATCATCAGCTCTCAACCATTTATCACACAAACTTGTTCCCGGACTAGGTTACCCTGTTCTTTATGTGTTCCAGTTTGTCATTGTTCCTCTTAAAATATGGCATCAGACTCAAACGTAGTACTCCATGTGTGGTCAGAACAGCTGTTATGTTTGCTGAGATACAATGGTTCAATTATAATGTGTTTTTCTTTTGAGATTCTATTAGCATATAGTTCCTTTTGGGTTTCTATTGAATCTTGCAGTAATTTGGAGTGGATTTAGACCAGAGTAGCTTTTGATTAAAGGACTATTTTTTAAATGGTTTTTTAAATTCCATTTTCTCCTTTACCTGTTTAACTGTTCTGGATGACACTGTGGAACTATTATGTTTTGGACTCTGGATTATATACCTCCCATAGTGCAGCATGGGGTTATATTAGCTATTTTTGCAGCCATCCTATAGACCTTTGCAGCCTGTAAAGCTGGTACTCAATGGATTCTTTCTATATAGAGTGAGTTAGGCAAACGGGAAATGGAGGTGGCTAGATCTGCTTCTGAGAATTTAGTTCCCACAATGAACAACCTTGAAAAGGGGGAGAGAGACTCTTTTAGTGTTTCTCTGATTATTCTTCTGTTTCATCAAAGAGGTATGTTATAATCATTGTTATAAAGCCTTTCAAAATGCACACATCCCATGGCAATTAACGTCCTATCCTTATTAATTTTGTTACCTGTAAACTTTAAGGAGAAAGTGGTGGGCAGGTGAAGTATTCTGAGACAAGGTAGCATTGCATGTTTATGTATGAAGCTGACTCACCAGTTTCATATGTTTTATTCCATTAATACTAAAGGTATGGGGGCTGCTTTGAGGAGGCTGTAGAGAATGAGTTAAGCTGTAAGAACCAGGAACTGGCTCTTAATTTGGAGTGTTATTGTTGGAGGTCGGTGATGGGATATATAGAAAAGCAGACCTAGAGGGGGGACGTGGAAGGTAGGCATAGCAAGCAGAGTGAAAGGCTATCAGTTAACTTGATTAATTAATCAAGGCATTTAACTTGATTCTGAGGACTAAGAGTTTAAGAGCTAGCTAGACAGTTGAAGCAGAGATGGGGCACAAATGGATTAGAGGGGTAGCCGCCTGAGTCTGTTATTGAGGGGGTGGATGACACGAAGGCGCTGAGAGACAGATTCACATAGACAAGGCTGTCCATTGGTGGTTATCAGTGTCTATCTGCTATCATGCCCTCTGCCATCAAAAAGCTGTTGAACCTCCCTGGTGGTTTTGTGATTTTATGAGCCAATGCGTAACAGGTTCAACTTTAGAGTGTGCTAGATCAAATTCTCTCTAGGATGGGGGGGGGGGGGGGTGAGAAATGGGCCCAGTAATGGGGAATGGTGGACTTATTTAGCTGAGTTTGGGTGAACTTATTTAGCTTATTTAGGTGAGTTTGGGATCAAACTCATCAAGTGAAGTTGTTAATTGTGTTACTCTTGCATATTATGTTCAGGGTCGTTCTTCCATAATATGACATAATTTGACTTACGAGTTGAAATCGCCAATCAGTTCTTCAGTGAAAAATTCCAGTTCAAATGGTTATTTGTAAATGTGAATAAAAACAAACTGAAGCATTGAACTAAATAAATTTTATGGTTTTTTTGTTTTTGTTTTTTGCTCTAGGAAGAGTTGCCATCTGATTTTTCATTAAACCCTACATCAAACACATTTTTTGGCTACAATTTCCATGCCACTGATAAACTTTTGCATTGCAAATACATCTTTTTTTCCCCCTTATTTCACTGTATATTTTTCTAAATGACACAATTTAAACTCTTGGTATGCACAAAATATCTTGCCCTTAAAACTCAATTGTTTTATTCAGCGACTGCAGAAGTCATTTTCTTTGTAGAATTTGGACTATGAGACATCAGCTTCCCCTCCACGGTCATGGAGTCCCAGACAGTATAATGGCTCCTACATAGTTAGAGTGACTTACTTATTTTTGCAAGTGCATAGATCCAATATGTGCTATTACATGGAAGAACTAAATAAGGATGGTAGACACCCACACTATCTAGGAAGAGGCTTCTGCAATACACTGTACCTTTCTAAGGCAGATCTGCTTGGAGATGCATGAACTGGTGTTGGGATTGCCAGAACATTCTCTTAAAAGGAGCTGGCTTCCCTGCTGAACTGGGGCGTTAAATTTTCATGGACTTACTCTGTGATGAGGAGCATGAAAAGGATGAGAAAGCTTTAGGAAAAGAGTGTTGAAAAAATTGAAAGAAGCCTTGCTCTGGTTCTGGACAGAAACGGATACCGTTGTAGAAAGTTGGCTTGTTAGCAGAGGTAGTTAGTTTTAATGCCCTGAACTCTTCGGTGTGAATTACTTGGGAAAGGAAAGGAGGTTGTGCCAAGTGTAGCCCATTTAGAATCAGACTAGAAATTTTTTGGAGACTGTGAGGATCACATTTCTACCTCAGCAAGCAAATCTGCCTGATGAAGAGCTGTGTGACCAAAGCGGGAAGGTGTGTGCTGTGACCTTAGGCAAGTAACTTAAAGTTTGAGCCTCCTAGACCCCACTGAATGAGGGCACTTAAAAAGGTCTTGCCTATTATAAAGTTACCTGACCCTACATCTAAAAATTTGTAGCATGTAGAATAGTATTTTTTACATTAATTGTGGATCTGAGTTGCTGTATTTAAAGAAACTATGCTAACATTTTTTTTCTTTTTATCTCTTTAAATTGATTTTAAAGAATAAAGCTGCATTTTTTTTGCACTTAAAAAAATTTTTTTTTTAATTTGTTTCTCTCCCCTTCCTCCTGCCCCCCCAGTTGTCTGCTTTCTGTGTCCATTCGTTGTGTGTTCTGTGTCTGCTTCTATTCTTGTCAGCGGCACCCAGAATCTGTGTCTCATTTTGTTGCATCATCTTGTTGTGTCAGCTCTCCTTGTGTGCGGCACTATTCCTGGGCAGGCTGCACTTTTTTTCACGCTGGGTGGCTCTCCTTACTGGGCACACTCCTTGCGAGTGGGGTGTTCTTATGTGGGGACACCCCTGTGTGACACGGCACTCGTTGCGTGCATCAGCACTGCACATGGGCCAGCTCCACATGGGTCAGGAGGCCCTGGGTTTGAACCTTGGACCTCCTATGTGGTAGGTGGACACCTTATCTTTTGGGTCAAATCCGCTTCCCTTTCTGCACTTTTTAATACCTATGTACTTGGAGTCAGCATTTGGATTTGGACCCAAATTATTATGTGTTTTATCAGTTATTATTTAATGTCAATTAGCTACCACTCAACCTACAAACAGACTACAGTGAAGGTCAAATAGATTCATTTTGCCACTTGGTTTTGCTTTTACTTTTTGGAATTCAGGAGTACAAATTTGAAATAAACATGCTCCTAAATTCATGGAAAGTTGTCTTCACAGGTCCTGGTATTGAGGGCTGCAGAAGGTCGCCTCTAAGACAACCCATAGTGATTCCCACCTGATATCACACCCTTGTGTAATCCCCTCACCTTGAGTGTGGACTGGAGCTAATGACAAAAGACCGTGGCTTCCAACTTGTATGCATTCTCTCCCACTCTCTTATTCACCCAGTCTGAGGAAATCAAGCTGTTGTGCTGAAAGCTGCCACATGGAGAGACCACATGGCCAATAGCCAGTGAGGAACTCAGGCTTAGTTCAACAGCCCACAAGCAACAGAATCCTGCTAAGAACCACTTGAGTGAGATTGAAAGTGGAACCTTCTCCAGTTGAACCTTCAGATGAGACTGCAGGCCCAGTCTTGATTACTGTCATGGGAAAGACCTGGAGTCAAAAGCACCCAATTAAGCTGTGCTTGGATTCCTAACCCAAAGAAACTGTAAGGTAATACGTGTTTATTGTTTTAAAGTCAGTAAATTTGGGGCTAATTTAATATGCAGCAATAGATAAATAATACAAAGACCCAGATTTATAACTTTATTGTTTTCTTTCTTTATTCTCCGTCCCCCCTTCCCATTCTTTCCCCTCCCTTAAAGCATTATACACTTTACCTTGGAAAGTGTATATGGTTGTTTCATGTGCATGCATTTTTTTTACGTACATAAAGGGCATTGTGCTATATGCTTCATTCCAGTTTTACTTTTATCACTTCACTCTATGATTTTTATATCTACTCAAATTTATTACAAAAATATGGTTCACTATCTCTGATTATTATGTAACTCACTGTAGGCACTAACTCCATTTTATCAACCCATGTCCTAGTGGTGAACATTTAGGTGGCCTCCAAGTTCTTACTACCACAAGCAAAGTGTTATTGTTGTCGTGATGCCTGTCCTAATAAGTATGTATCTGTTCACTTTAGTTGTTGAGATTGGTGGGTCAATTCATGGGTCAGTAAGGAAGCTCTTAGCATTCCTACCTGAAAGTGGCTTAAATGGTAAGAGCCTGAGGTTTCTCGTGTAACCAGAGTTCTAGAGAAAGCATTAGCCACTCAGTGCCATTATCAAGAACACAAGCGTGGTCCACCTTTCAGCTCTACCATCCTCAGTAGGTCAGTGTCATTTTACCCAATGAACATAAGACATGCTAGGAGCTCTGAGGATCACAAGAGGACATGATCACAGCCAGTGAAGAAGAAAAAGTCTATCGCTTCTCATGTGTCTTAGTTTGCCAGGGCTGTTAACAAAACACCACAGCTTAGTTTGCTTAAGCAACAGGAATTTATTGCCTCATACTTCTGGGGGCAAGAAGTCCAAAGTTGATGTATCAGCAGGGCTTTGCTTCCTCTTACAAGGAAGAATCCGTTCCCTGCCTCTCCCCTGGCATCTGGTGGGTGGCTAGCAATCACCCTTGGTATTTGTTGGCTTGGGGCAGCATAAATCAATCTCTGCCCTCATCATATGGCCATCTGTGTATCTGTCTCTCTCTCTCTTTTTTTTTAAGTTTATTTATTTATTTATTTCTCACCCCTTCCCCCCGCCCGTCCCTGTTGTCTGTTCTCTGTGTCTATTTGCTGCGTCTTCTTTGTCCGCTTCTGTTGTTGTCAGCGGCACCGGGAATCTGTGTTTTCTTTTCGTTGCGTCATCTTGCTGTGTCAGCTCTCTGTGTGTGCGGCACCGTTCTTGGGCAGGCTGCACTTGCTTTTGCGCTGGGCGGCTCTCCTTATGGGGCGCACTCCTTGCGTGTGGCGCTCCCCTATACGGGGGACACCCCTGCCTGGCATGGCACTCCTTGCATGAGCATCAGCACTGCGCATGGGGCAGCTGCACATGGGTCAAGGAGGCCCGGGGTTTGAACTGCGGACCTCCCATGTGGTAGACAGATGCCCTAACCACTGGGCCAAGTCCGCTTCACTGTCTTTCTTTTTCTATGTCTAAATTTCTTCTCCTTATAAGGATTCCAGTCATATTGGAGTAAGTCCAATATGTTAATCTTGTTTAGTTTCATTTAACTAATAACATCTTCAAAGAGCTTATTTACAAATAAATTCACATTTACAGGACCTGTAGTAATGGCTTGAGCATTACTTTTGAAGGGACACGATTCAATCCATAACATCATACATCCCCCTTTATTATAGAAGAAAACTTTTCATAGAAGTCCTTTAGTATACTTTTCCTGCAGTCAGTCACATTGACTAGGATTTTATCACATGTTGCAATAGAGATTGGGAAAGCAAGAGTCTGGAATTTTAGGGCCCCATAGTGGTAGGGATCCTCCGACAACAAGGAAAAAACAGAGGCAGCTGTATGGCACTTTCTACTAAGTGATGTACATACTTTTTAAATTCACTAGGTCCTGACAGAATGGACTCTGGAATGGCTGCATCAGTGTATCAGTCAGCTGTTGCCAAAATAATGCCATGAAACAAACTTTCCCAAAACTCACTGGCTTAAAACAACATTAATTTATTATTACTCATGTATCTGTGAGTAAGCCAGGGGTTCTGCAAGACCTGGCTCTAGGCTTCAGATGGGGTTCAGGTCTGCTCCATGTGTCTCTCATCCCCATTGGACTGGTGGATTTAGCTAGGACATGTTCTTCTCATGGCAAAGGCAGGTGCACAAAGGATCAAGTCCAGCCAAGCAAGCATATTTCAAACCTCTGCTCAAGTCACTTTAACAAACATACTCTTGGCCCCAAAATTCAAATGGCCAAATTTAAAGTCCAGGAGCAGAGAAGTATATAGGGAAGTCCAACGCAAAACCAAACTAGTCACGTGGTCAAGGTCAATGAGAAGCACACTCCTCTTAATGAAGAGGTGGAGAAATAGTGAATATATTTAAGCAATAATCTATTATACCATGCCTACTTGTCTCAGTTTGTCATAGGACTGCTGATACAAAGTATCAGAAATGGGTTGGCTTTTATAATGGGTATTTTATTTAGGATAAAAGCTTATAACTCTGAGGCCATGAAATGTCCCAAATCATGGCATCAGCAGAGAAGCTTTCTCATAAAATTCAGCTGCTGGTGACACTGGTGTCCTGCCACGTGGTGAAGCAAGATGGCAGATGATCTGTGCAGAGGACCCTGCCTTCCCCTCAAGGTGCACCATCTCCCTGAGTTCAGTGGATGATCAGGTATATGGCAGGGCTTATCTCCTCAGCTTTGGGCTGCTCCATGGGCCTGGACTTTTGGGGGCCTCTTTCTGTGTCTCTGTGCTCTGCTGATTCCAGTCTCTGGGACCTCTCTCAGCCTCTTGGGGCTTCTCTGCCTTTCTGCAGTTGTGGGTGAACCTGGAGTTCTCTTTCTATCTCTGCTCTCTCATTTCTATCCCATATGTCCTCTTTCTCTCTGTGTCTCTGTTTATATAAAACCCAACCTGAGTAATGCTTCTGGGATATAATCCAATCAAAAGTGGTCTGATCAGGTGACCTAAAGTGAATCTAATGCAATCAAAATGTACTGCACCCTCAGGAATAGATTAGTTCAAGAATATAATATTTTGGGATTCAAAAGGAATTTTAAACTGTCATACCAGTATACTCTCCCTCTAGTAGTTCATGAGGTTCCTGTTTGTTCACATCATCACCAGCATATATTTTTTCAATGTTCAATTTTTGGCAATATAAGAGTTTTATGTTTTTGTTTATTTACCTCTGATTATTGGTAAAATTGAGTATTGAGTAGCTCTTAAAATACTTGTTAGCTGATTCGACTTCCTGCTCTGAATTATTTATTCATATGAATTATAGATTTAAAAATTGCACCTCCTATACTTTTCTTCCTGATTTTTAAGAGTGCCTTGTATAATGTTGATATTAACCTCCAATTGGTTTTTGATATTTCATTTATCTTCACCTATATGTTAATTTTTAAATTATATTCTACATTGAATATAAATCTTCATTTTTATTGTACTCATCATTTTTTCACTTTGCAGTTTTAGAGTGTTATTTAAGAACTCCTTCCACACATTCTAATGTCACAATTTTTAAACATATTTTAATATTTTCTTAATTTTACTTTTTTATTCAGGTTTTAAATACAACCTAAATTGTCTTTAGGTTGTATTAAAATACAACTTAAATTTAATCAGTTTAGGTTGTATTTTTATATGGCATGAGGTAGAAATGTTTCTCCATATTGTGAGTCAGTTTTCCTAACATCAGTTACTTAAAACATGCATCTTTCCCCCTCTGATTTCTGATGAGATCTCTATCATATAACAAATTTTTCTATTTTCTTGGGCTTATATCTGGGCTTTTCATTCTGTTCCACGGATTTCCTTGTGTCTGCTAATGCCAATAGTCCATTTTGTAAAAAAAGTTAATTCGTCTTTATAGTATTTAAATATCTGCTCATGTAAGTTTCCCTGCCTTGCTCTTTCAGAGAAATTTTTGAATCAATTTGTTAAGTTCATACAGAATTGCATTTAATTAATAGAATGACTTGGGGAGGACCATTTGGCTGAAGGTACATGAAGAGTAGTAATTTCTGAAGTCCATGTAGTAGAATAAACTTCCTTGGGATGAATTAGACACTCTTTACTAATTGTCTAGAATAAGCAAGTGATCTCTCAACTTGTTTGATCTGTATTATCACAGTAGGAACAAACCACAAAAAAGGAAATGGGCATATTTTGGAATTCTGTAAATTGTATATAGCAATAATTCCTATACCATTACTACCTACCCTCTTCTTTAGTCTCCTGGATTTTAAGTGCTGATGCTAGTTCTATTCCATAATTTGTTTAATTTTCAAGGGATATGCCACTTCTAGCTTTCTACTTAACATTGCATGGAGCTATTTATATCCCTTCAAATTTTTCCAGTGTTGCCTTTCTTCTGACTAGGTTATGTAATTATCAGTCATGTTAATGAGACCTAGATTGGAAGAACTATCTCTTTTAGAGTCTTTTAGCTTTCTCTTAACCCTGGCCAACTATCTTGCAAACATACTTTTGATGCTAATGGAAACCTAATGAATATGATTGAAAAAGCTCAAACTCATCACTATTCTTGCAAAATACCTCAAGAATCATAAGCTTATTAATGGCCTATTTTTCATGTATAAAGGACTGGCCTAGGTCACTTAGGGCAGCTAATGAGGAATAACTTAATGAAGAGGCTGGAAAATTATTGTACAAGGGTGGTCTTGAATTGGCTTAATCATTTTTGACCTTTCTTAACCCTCCAAAAGGGAGTCCAAAAAGGTAACTCATTTCCATGTTTAGTCACATATTAAATCCCATTCAGATTCAGTGTTGTAGGTTTAAAAACATTGTTTAATGAGTGCATTTCTAACATAAAACTCACTGAGAGGATAAACATGCCTTTTTAATGTGCTATTTAAGAAAAAAAATAAGCCCGGAATTGTTAAACTTAGCTCTATAAATGTTCAGCAATTTTATATTTTTCCCTTGCCTTGTCTGCATATCTCCATTTTCTTTCTAACCTTGGTTGGGTGCTTTTTAAAAGTCACTGTCTTCTAAATCATGTAATTTTAAGTAACAAGACAGCTCGGTGACATATTGCAATATCAGAATTGTTGAGTCAGGTCTTTCTTCAGAATTTCACAACTGTTCAAGTCTCCACATTGGAAAATATGACTAATACCCTCTAATTCTCAATAGTCTTCTCCAGATAAAAAGCACATATTGTGCTACTCGAATGTAATAAAAACAGCTCCCCCATGGTTCCTCATCGAGTTCAGTGTGTGGTTAATCGAATAGTAGGTTGATGCTCAACCAATTGTGGGCTGCATTAAAAGCTTTTCTCATCATTGTGCCTGAGAGATAAACACAGCAGAAACCTTCTGACAAACCCGAGGTTGGATTTTATCAAAGAAATGCTTTGTGTCCAGTCCAAACTTGCAAGTTCATGCTTTTTAAAGTGCTTTTTAACTTTCTCACAGATGTTGTTCAAGTTCTTCTTGCCTTATAAAACCTTTAATTTGCAGGTAATATTCTCCAAATTTCTAAAAGATGATGGAGATCTCTGAATCATTGGCTGTATGTAAAGTCACTATATTTCTTCTGGCCAAACACTAAGAGTCATAGGCCCAGCTGGAATTACTGTTACACTTGTTTGTAAATCATTGTAATAGCTGCCATTGCTGAGTGATCAATCAGTGCTAGTTCCATATTCTGTAATTTAACCCCCACAACAATGCAATGAAGCAGATATTACTTATGACATTCCCCATTTTACAAATAAGGAGTCTCCAGCTTCCTTGTCTTCCAGACTGGACAACTATGAGACACAACTTGACTGGTGAATCCCCTGCAGGATCAGAAGCTTACCCTCTGCAAGACTTTGCCTGAGTTTGCCTTCTTGATTAGCCTTCTCCTTCCCTGTCCTGTTCCTCCCGCTCTCTTATTGGTTTACCCTGGGAGCACTTTCTCTTGCATGTGCGTCTTCATCTCAAAGTCTCCTTCTGGGGAACCCAACCTAGACACTCCTCTTTCTTGTGGTTTCATGAGGAAGAGTTTTCCTTGGAGCGTGAAAGTAAGGTTTAGGTTAATACACTCAAACCCATTTGCAAAAGCTGTGTTTTGGAATGTTAAATTAAACAAACCAAAAAAACCCTAAATGTAAACCTCTAGATCCCCTTTTCCGTGATGTATACCTTACTTTGGGGTCCCCAAGGGTTTTGTTTAAATTTCTACGTAATCATTCCAGGGAATAGGCATGGGTCTCACCTGAATTGTTCAGGGAAGAAAAGCCATTTGTTCTTATTCTTAGAGCATCCTTTTTCTTTGATCCAATCAAATTGTTCTTACTACTCTGTGCCCCAAACCAAATTCCCTCCCTTCCAGTTGTTATGGTCTTTCTCTCTGATGTAAAAGGCCTATCTTCCTTATAAAGTAGGGGGAAGCCTATTATAATGTGTAGTGCTCCCTACAAGAAATATAATTTATTGTTGGTCAATAAGTGGTTATGGCTAGATTTTAGGAGAAAACATCTCAACTCTTGAGAATCTAGAGTTGTGGAGGTTGGGGAACAAATCGTGCAGTCTTGGGGAAAGTGTATGTGCTTGTGTCTGTTATACGAAAAGAACCACGTAACTAAAGTACTCTATGAACCCAACTGAGCATGACATGGAGAGGAGAGGGAGAGAGAGAGAAGGAGAAAGAGAGAGAGAAAGGGAGAGAGAGAGAGAAAGAGGAGAGGAAGGAAGAAAAGAAAAAGGAGAAGAAGGAGAAGTAGGAGGAGGAATTGGAGGAGGAGGGCAAGGAAGAGAACAAGAAAAGGAGGAAGAATAGTAAGAGGAGGAGGAGCAAGAGGAGAGGAGAGAAAGGGAGAGAAGGAGGAGGAGGAGGAAGAAGAAGAAGAGGAGGAGGAGAAGGAGGAGGAGGAGGAAGAAGAAGAGGAGGTGGAGGAGGAGGAAGGAAGAGATGAAAGAATAGTAGAAGAATATGACAAAGAAGGAGAAGAAGACAACAACAAAGGAGAAGAGGAGGAAGAGGAGGAAAGGAAGAGAGAGATAAAACAATTGTTCTCCCCTTCTGCCACCACCCTAGGAAGCTGTGATGGTGGCAGCGTTTCCTCCATGGCCAAGGGCAGGGTTTGCACAAGTTCTAGTGGCCTTTTATTCTCAGTTCACCACAGAATGTAGTAGTAAAGTAAGATGGTACAAAGAGACTAAACCCTTTGTGTTTTTTTTTCAGTGACATCATGAGGTGGCCACAGCAAAAGATGCCCCAAAGAACAGGATTCTCTTTTTCAGCACACTTCTGTGGATTCTATGGAATATGGTTAAACTTTAAAAAAAATTTTTTGGAACTAGAACAGGTTAGGGTTTCTCAATGTCTCTGTAGCCTTTATACTGTTTGCTACTATTGTGTAGGGTCTCCAATTTCTTTGATCCCTCTACTTATAGAGTACTTAGGAAGATTAAAAAGTACAATGTCATGATACATGGCACGCCTGTCTGTAGCTTTCCCTGATGACTTTGGGATGTCTCCTCTGATCATGAAGTTGGAGCACAGACTTTCTGTTGGCCCTTACTTAGCCTTCCGTCAGAAGTAAGCCTTTAGTAGCTACATGTGTTTTGGTTATTGGTCCAAGAAGAAGTCTTTGCTTCAAATGTGAGGACATGAAAGGACTTGTATGTCCAATTACCGGACTTCTTCCTGGAGATTCTTGCGTTCTCTGGGCTGTTCAACACCCAAGCAGTATGTTCTGAGTTGCCTGAATCTTTATGTAGTTCTGATTCTGATCTGGCAGGAAAGTGAAAAGAGCAAAGAAAACATGAAGCTGTAGGTGGCCATTTCAAAGCTCTACCTCTGAGTCAATAGTTGGATGACAATGACATCAGACATCTCATGTAGACCCTTTGAGGCTGTTTTTCAAGTCTTAAAAAGGGGGTAATAACACCATCTTCCTTTATTTTAAAAATTAAATGTTAATGTGTCTGAAAATGCTCTATACATTTTAAAGTATGTACTCTGGAAATATTATGTTTCATAAGATATTTATTGTAATTATAATTTGACAATGTTATATAAACATTGTGTTTTATAATAGACAGCTCAGAGTTAACAGGCCCTACCATGTCTAAATCTTAGGATTCTCCAAGTAATGAATCTATTCTCCCCTTTAAAAAAAAAATACTCCCTCTTACCAGGAAACCTATCTGTTTTCTTCTTATCTAAGTCTAGAACTTATTCAAGCACAGCAATTTTAAACATATTTTTTTCATTATCAAAGAAATATGGTAATTATTAGTTGATATTGCAAAAGTTTGAAAAATGGAGAAAAGAAAAAATCAAATCAAATAATGTACTATTGCATGAAAGGCAACAGCTCTTCCAGCCCCAAAGCACAGTCATACAGGGATAAAAGGGTGGGACAGGCTGAAATAGACTCAAGTGGCTCCAAAGGGGCATTCAAGATAGATCTGTTAATGAGGCCAGGCTTTTTTTCATTATTAATGGATATTTTAGGAATCCCCTGATTATTCAGAGTAGGAAAAGTCAGGGGATTGTATTTCTTCCACTCCAGAGAGGTCACGCATAGTAAGTATTCGTTGCATGTATGAACGTTTTGTCAATTTGGACCCTCAAAACCCTCAGGATGACTGGAGAAATAAATGTTTCCGGCAACTGAAAAGGAGATGTTCTCCAGTGAAGAACCACGCTTTCAATAATGTTTCAAAATGCCTTGGAATAAGAATTCACTAAAGGAAAGACAGGAGATGGGAGAATCTTCTAGGAGGCTGACTCAGGGGACTCCAGAGGACAGAAGTCATTGCACATGGCGTGCTCTTAGCATTGGTGCCTCTTGTAGAAGGAAATTTGACAGGGGAAGCTGCAGAAACAGCTGAGATGAAGTGTGTGTGTGTGTGTGGAGAAAGAGTAATAGCAGTAGTAGGAGGAACTGCACTTTGCTAAGTGTTTTATATGGTTGTATTCTTTTCTTTCTACCAGCTCAATGTGGTTGGTAATACTATACATTATCCCCATTTTATAGATGAGGAAACTGATAGTGGGATTCAGATAACGTTCTGAATCCAGTTAACAGAGTACCAGAATTTGAACCCAGGTGTGGCTGGCCCCAAACTTTGTGCTCTCTTCACCACATTCAACTGCTGCCTCAGAGAACTCCTGGAGAGTGTGACTGGGATTCCTTCATATGTCCCATAACCATCCCCTACCTCCCACTACTCCATCCCATTTTATGCCCTTAAGGAAATTACTTTGTAGAAGGTGTGTAAAATAAGCCCGAGAGTTACCTCACAGATACCACAGATTTACTCTTGCGTTTGTTCTACTTGAGAGAAAACAAAACGTTTAGTGAACAGCTACACTCCACCTTTTTCAAAGTACCTTTTGCCTAGTTTCTTTCACTTATATTTCCTTTTTTTAAACCATTAATGGAAGATTATTAATATATTACTATACACTACTATCCAGAGTTTGCTTTGCTTGTATTTTTGCTGAAATATCACCCAGATATTAACATCTTAAACGTTAAGGTATGTTTGTGATGTTTCAGAGAAAAACATTCTTATATATGCAATATTACTCATACTCATTTTTCACATGAGAGTTCACTGTACTATACAGTCGCATGTTTAAATTTTTAGCTTTCATTCTCATGACATACAGGACTTTAGATTTTCCCTTTCATCCACTGTCATACCCATATAGTAGCTCTGTTAGTTACAAACACTATGATGTGCTTTCACCATTTCTATTCATTTCCAAAGATTTACTAACAACCTTTTTAAAATAAATTCTGTACAGATTAATCCTCATCTCTCCATAATCTACCTTCATTCTATTTTCTGGTGACCTATATGATAATTATTAAGTCCATGAATTTACACAATATATTTAATTTGTAGTAGCTCAACCATACAGTTCTTGTCCTTTTGTGTCTGGCTTGCTTCACTCAACATAATGTCCTCCAAGTTCATCCATGTTATCAAATGCTTCATGACTTCATTTCTTCTTATGACTGCAAAATATCCTATTGTGTATATACACCACAATTTGTTTATCCAGTCATCAGTTGATGGACACCTGGGTTGCTTCCAACATTTGGCAATTGTGAATAACACCACTATGAACATTGGTGTTCAGATGTCCGTTTGTGTTACTCTTCTCAGTTCTTCTGTGTATATACCCAGTAATGGTATTGTCAGGTCACATGGGAAATCTATATTCAATTTCCTCAGGAACTGCCAGTCCTCCACAGTGGTTGTGTACTATTCTACTTTCCCACTAACAATGAATAAATGTTCCTATCTCACCACATCCTCTCTAACACTTACAGTTTTCCAAATTTTTAATAATGGCCAGTCTAATGGTGTGAAATGATAGCCCATTGTAATTTTGATTTGCATTTCCTTAATTGCTAGTGATGTTGAAAATTTTTTCATGTGTTTTTCCACCATTTGTGTTTCTTTAGACAATTGCCGTTTCAAGTCTTTTGTCCATTTTTTAATAGGGTAGTTTGTCTTTTTAATTTAATTTTTAAAATTGAAGTATATCATTCATACACGAACACACATAAAAAGTAAGTGTATAGTAAAAGTTGTGAACTTACAAAATAAAGATGCATAATATCATAAAGGGCCCCATGCATCACCCCACCACCAACACCTTGTATTGTTGTGAAATATTTGTTACAAATTATGAAAGAATATTATCAAAATATTACTACTAACTATAATCCATATCTTACATTCGTTTATTATTGGTATATTGTCTTTTTATTGTTGAGTTGTATGATCTCTTTATATATCATAGATATTAAACTCTTATTGGATGCGTGATTGCCAAATATTTTCTCCCATTGAGCCGATTGCCTCTTCACCCTTTTGACAACGTTCTTTGTGGTGCAAAAGTGTTTAATTTTGAGCAGTCTCTGTTTATCTATTTTTCTAAAATTTTGTTACTTGTGCTTTGGATGTAATGTGTAAGAAACTACCGCCTACCACAAGATATTGAAGATGTTTACCTACCTTTTTGTCTAGGTGTTTTACGGTTGTTGCTTTTATTTAGGTCCTTGATCTGTTTTTTTTTTTAATTAAAAAAAACGATAAATAATTTTGTTCTTTAGAAACCTTTATGTCAAAGGTGCTTGATCTGCATTGAATTAATTTTTGTATAAGGTATGAGATATGGCTATCTTTCTTTCTTTTGGATATGGCTATCCACTTCTCCCAGTACCATTTGTTGAATCAACTGTTCTAGCACTCCTTCATTTTTCATGGGAGTATAGAATGTTGCGGTCTTTTGCCTATTTTTTAATGGGGTCTTTTGTCTTTTTATTGTTAAGTTGTGGGATCTCTTTATATATCATGGATATTAAATCCTGGTGGATATGTGATTTCCAAATATTTTCTCCCATTAATTTGACTGTCTTTTCTCCCTCTTGACAAAGTCCTTCGAGGTGCAAAAGCATTTAATTTTGTGGAAGTCACTGTTCTCTATTTTTCCTTTTGTTGCTCTTGCTTTGGGTATAAGGTTTAAGAGACTTCCACCTATCAATAAGTCTTGAAGATGTTTACCTACATCATCTAGGATTTTTATGGTCCTGGTTTTTATTATTTAGGTCTTTGATCCATTTTGAGTTGACTCTTATAAAGGGAGTGAGTTAAGTGCCCTCTTTCATTTTTTTGGTTCTGGATATCCAGGTCTCCCAGCACCATTTTTTGAAGAGACTGCTTTGTCCCAGTATAGTAGACTTGGTAGGTTTGTCAAAAATCAATTGACCATAGAGGTGAGGGTCAATTTCTGAACTCCCAATTCTACTCCATTGATCAATGTATCTATGTTTATGCTAATACCATGCTATTTTGACCACTGTAGATTTGTAATAGGTTTCAAGTTCAGGCAGTGAGTCCTCCTACTTCACACTTCTTTTTAAAAGATAGTTTTGGCTATTTAGGTCCCTTTCCCTTCCAAATAAGTTTGGTAATTGACTTTTCTATTTCTGTAAAGAAAACTTTTGGAATTTTGATTGGTATTGCATTGAATCTGTAAATCAGATTGGGTAGGCTTCACATATTCATGACATTTTGTCTTCCAATCCATGAACACGGAATGTCTTTCCATTTGTTTAGGTCTTCTTTTATTATTTCTTTTAGCAGTGTTTCATAGTGTTCTCAATACAGGTCCTTTGCATCTCTGGTTAAATTAATCTTAGATATGTGACCTCCCATGTGGGAAGCAGGTGC
Source organism: Dasypus novemcinctus (assembly GCF_030445035.2). Taxonomy (NCBI): domain Eukaryota; kingdom Metazoa; phylum Chordata; class Mammalia; order Cingulata; family Dasypodidae; genus Dasypus; species Dasypus novemcinctus. The sequence continues at coordinate 38,371,444 of NC_080694.1, read as the reverse complement.
TCAACCACTTGAACCACATCTACTCCCTAGCTTGTTTTTCTTAGTTTTCAAGTTGTCTGTTTCCTTGTTGATCTTCTGTCTAGTTGTTCTATCTATTGATGGGAGTGGCTTGTAGAAGTCTCCAAATATTGTAGAGACATCTATTTTTCCTTTCAGTTTTGCCAGTTTGCCTCATATATTTTGGTGCACCCTCCTTAGTTACATAGATATTTATGACTGTTACTCCTTGGTGGATTGTCCCTTTTTTAAAAGTATATAACAGTCTTCTCTAGCTCTTATATAACTTTTTTTGCATTTAAAGTCTGTTACATCCAATGTTAGTACAGATACTCCTGCTCTGTTTTGGTTACTGTGTGCGTGAACTATCTTTTTCCAAACTTTCACTTTCAGCCTACTTGTATCCCTGAGTCTAAGGTGAGTCTCTTGTAGACAGCATATGGGTAGCTCATGTTTATTTTTACCCATTCTGTCAGCCTGTCTTTTTTGTTTATTTTTTAAAAATTTGTTTCTTTTATAGCCTATGTCTTTTGATTGGGGAATTTAATCCATTTGCATTCAGTGTTATTACTGTAAATACATTTCTTACTTCCCCTACTTTGTTCTGTGGCTTTCATATGTAATATATTATTCTTGTCTGTCCTTTAACCCTTTTGGCTCTCCTTTCTGATAGGCTTCATTTCTGCACTCTCCTCCAATCTTCTCTCTCATGTCTTTTCCTTTCAGACTGCAGAACTCCCTCTAATGCTTCTTGTGGAGTCAGATTCTTATTTATGAACTTTCTTAGTTTCTGTTTATTTCTGAATATTTTAAACTCATAGTTTAACACTTCATAGTTAAGGGACAATTTTTCCAGATAAAGAATTCTCTTCTGACAATTTTTCTCTTTCAGTACCATAATTATATCATACCACTATTTTCTCACTTCCATGGTTTCTGATGCTAAGTCTTACTACACTAAGTCTTACTGTGTGTACCACATATGTAATGGTTTGCTTCTCCCTTGTTCCTATCAAAATTTTCTCTTTATCTTTGGCATTTGATATTCTTAGTAGTATGTGTCTTGTAGTATGTCTATTCAAATTTATTCTGTTTGCAGCATGCAGTGCTACTTGGACATGTAAATTCATGTCTTTCATGAGAGTTGGGAATTTTTCAGTCATTATTCTCTCAAATACTCTTTCTGCCCCCTCCCCTTCTCTTTTCTCCCAGAATTCCCATGATATATATATCATTGCACTTGTGTTATCATTCAACTCTCTGAGCCCCTATTCAATTTTTTCTGTTCTTTCATCTCTCTCCTCTTCTTTTTCTTTGATTTCAGTTATTCTGTATTCCACATCACTGATTCTTTCTTCTATGATTTCGACTTTGCTATTGTATGCCTCTAATGTGATTTAATCTCACCTATTATGTCTTTCATTTCCATAATTCTGTTATTTTTCCATTTATGTTTTCAATTTCTTTGTTCTCACCCAATGTCTTCTTGGTGCCCTTTATCTCTTCAGTCATATTGTCTTTCAAGTCCTTGATCTGATTTAGGAGATTTGTATGAACATCATTGATTATTTGTCTCAAATTCTATGTCTTGTCTGGGGTTTTGATTTGTTCTCTTTCCTGAGCCATATCCTCCTTTTTCTTAGTATGGTTTGCAATTTTTTTGCTGATGTTCATGAATCTGATTGTGAAGGTGAGTTTACTCTGTTCCTCAGTTTCTCTCTCTTGTATAGGGATTTAGTAGTGGGTGGCTATGTGTTACTGCTCTTCTTTGATTTTTGGTTCAACATGTTTAAGCTCTGCTTAGTTGTTCAGATCAGGAATGTAGGCCCAGTAATGGGTTGTAGACCAGTTTTCAAAGGTCTTGGGGTGGAAGCTCTAAAGACCCACCAAAAATCTTTCATTTATTTACTTTTCTCTTTTTTTGCATTTATCTCCTTGGTCTTCCGGCAGATAGCACTCTTTGCAAGAAGCTTTGCTTAAACCTTGGTTGGAATATGTTCATTGTAACCCCAACTGAGCAGATGGTGAAGAAATAATGTGACAGACAATTCTCCCTCAAGGCGGGGTATTCAGAGCCAAGCTTTGAAAATCAAACTTTCTCAGAAGCTGCTCTCCTCTCTTGGCTGGATGTACCCCCCTTTTTTCCAGGGAGGAGATAATCCCACTCTTCTCTGCATCCTCAACAACCAGTCCCAGTCAATAGGGAGGTGTTTGAGAGGGTTGGATTTCTTTAGTCCCCTATTGACTCCCAGGGCAAATAATGGCAGGGGCCTATCCAGTCTGGAAGGGCATGACTCATGGAAGACAGCAGACCAAATTTGTTGGCTAAAAGCTGAATCAGCATTAGGTTGCATCCCTTTCTCTCCCCTTTCCTGGGGAAGTGTACCCCTGTGGCTCCTATGTACATAGCTGCTGACCAGAAGCCAGAGGACTCAATGCTGTCTGTTCTGGGGGTGGGGAGATGGGCACCAGCAGCTGTAGCTGCAACTTTTCTCATAGACCTTTCATGTTGAGTGTCTTTTTCTTTGCCTCTCTCTCTTCATGTGGTGTCCAGCCTTCCCCTAGTGTCCTAAGCTCTATCACAGTTTCCAGACAGTTTCTGCCTCTCCTCTAGCTATTTTTCTGGGAGAGAAGTGAGCCCCGTGTTTCTCTAGTCCTCCTTTTTCCTGGAAACCTTATCCCTTGCTTTGGCTTTTGCCATGACTTGGTGAACCCTATTTGACCTTCCAAATACTCTTTATGAAATGATCAGGACTAATAATTCCAATTTAGAGATGAGGAAACAGAGTCAGAGGAGATAAAGAGCTGTGACTAGATCTTTCCACTTGCTGCCAGAATTATTTGTTCTGCCTCCTAAGGTTTTTAAGAGAAGAGGCCTGTGTGTTTAAAAAGCAAAGAAATCTGTTTAGGTGTTTCCTGAATGTTGGCTCTCAGTTTTGTGGATCTTGATGTTGGAGGTAAGAGAAAAGCATTGCTTCTTAAACGGTTTCCCTGTGATGGAGATGATTTTCTATGCTTTGGCTTCCTGAGGTTTGAAGAGGGTTGAAAAGAGGAGGAAGGACATCTTCCTCTGCTCTAGGCTTTCTTCGGGAAATGTGAGACAGGGCATTTCTGGAGGAACCTAAGGATCTGAAGTAGATGCTCTATGTTCTCCATAAATTTTTTTTTGAGGGACTGGGGTTGGAGATTGAACCTGGGACCTCATATGCAGGAGGTTGGAGCTCAACCACTAAGTCACATCAGCTCCCTTGAGTTGATTTTCATTTTTTTGTTGTTTATTTTTAGGAGGCAACACAGACCAGACCTGGGAGCTCCCATGTGGGAAGCAGGCACTCAACCATTTGAGCCACACCCATTCCCTGTATGCAGTATCCCTAGTGTCTCTCCAAAAAAAAAAACCTCCCTGCACCATAGTTTGCTCTTTTCCAGAGCTCTATATTAGTGCTCAAAGAGGGAAGGACTCAACTTCAGAGAGATGGATATCCTGAAAGGCCAATAAGATCAATTTTCCATAGCTAAAGTATAGCATCACGTCAAGCCATGACGTTTTGCAGCTCTTTTTATTCCAAAATCTTTCTGCTAAAAGACGACTTCCAATATGAGAACTTTATGTGATTTGCTATTACAAATAAATATCGTGGTGAAAAAAATGGACAATTTTAGAACGTTTTTCCAATTAATAAGGCCTCACTCCCGTTCTTGTCCAGAAACTGGATTGAATGCACTAAGCTAGGTATTCCTGAAAAACAGTCCTTGAATAGGCTCTACAAATATCTGATGAGTTGTTAAAATTTAGATTCCTGGGCTCCGTTCTCTGGGGTTGTATCTTAGTTGGTCTGGGGTGGGACTAAGGAATCTATATAACTAAAGGGTTCCCCAGGGTGATTCTGAAAATCAATCAGACTTAGGAACCAGTAAAGCAGAGGGACCTGGCAGAAGCACGAACTTTACACACAGGAACTTGATATCCTCTTCACCCAGACCTACCCAAGACCAACCCAAGACCAACCCAACCCCTCCCTGGAAACCCTGAAGAAAACTCCCCATTACCTCATAAGTCAACAGTCTTTTTCTACCCATTTAGAACTTTATTAAGTGAAATAGAATGTAGCACTTTTAAACAAAGTTCATTTTTGCAAAAGTGTGTTTGTACAACTCATCCTACATTCTACTAAGCTGCTTTCAGACCTGTCATCTGAACAGGAAGAGCTTCTGTCAGATCGAAACTGGGTCACAAGTTGCCTGAAAAAAGGCTTTTCTCAGGTACATGTTAGCTCAGAACTCCAGGGAGGGTGGAACTACCTGACATCCACCCATTGATGGTTGTGATTGTGTGGAGCCTTAAGGAGATCACACAGTCTTGGTTAAGCTGTTTTTCTCTCACAGACTCACTGGGGCTAGCAAATGCATGTAGGTTAGAAACAGATGCTACTGCCAGAGTTTCATGCATGGTCCACTTTTTTTTTCTCTTGTCATCTTGCTGTTGGGGATCTCACCGTCTCATCTGATTATCACGTAGATCAAATCTCTAACACTAGCTTCTTCCAAGAGCCCAATATTTGAATTTCTAATTGCCTGGTAGGCAACTCTACCTGGGAATTACTCCCACATCTAAAATTAGAACACACTATCTGCTCCCCACCCTATAACAGCTCTTCCCTTGGAATTTTCTATTTCCTTTTTCCACTATGCTTCTTTCCCTGGTTCCCCACCTTTCTAATTCCCCTCTTGCCATTCCCAAATTTAATTGTTAGCTGAGACCACCACAAATTCTCCTGGTATAGTGACATCCTCACCTGTGCCCTCTCATTTCCATTCTCATTGTCAGAATTATAGAGTTGCTCCAGATGATGGTCTCAATCCTGATGCATCCCTGCTCCCACCTGTCCCATCCCCATCTCTCCTCCCACTGGAGCAGTGTCACTCCCAGTAAAAGTACACTCTGTATGTCACTCACTCCCTTGTTCAAGACCCTTGAACAATGACTTCAACTTGGCCCTCAAGGATTTCCAATGTCCTCACTATTTCTCAAGCCTTTTCCCTCCTCTTCCCCGTCTTTGTGCTCCAACTGATTCTACATACATCCTGTAATTCTGGACCTCTGGGCCTTTGTAAATGTTCCTTCCTTTATTGGGACTTCTCCTCCTCCAATATTAACCTGATGAAATCCACTAAGTGCCATGAAAGTTTTCCTGGCCACTTTTCTTCATCTGGATAAGGAATTGCCACCTTTTTGGTTAAATGTGAAAAAAAAGAGAGTTGAAGGAAAATTTTATGAATTGTTTCCTGAGTTGTGCATAGAGACACACCAATCTACCACAAACACATACTATCATGCCTTCTTTCAAATACACATTTTTCGCAGATTTCTGTATGAAAACCTCAGGATGAGGTGGCAGAGATGTAGTAATGAACTCAATTGGCACAACTAGAAGGAACGTGTGGAATATATAATAGGATGGGGGAAGGGGACAATGGAGTGAACATTTCTAGTTTTTCAATCTTGATCTTGTTGCCGTAACAACTTAATGTACTTTTTAAAGAATTGGCCTTCATTCTTAATAATGCTTTTGGAAGCCAGAGTTGCCATAACGATGGAGCTGAAAATAGCAATCCTTAGTCAAATGGTTTCAGTTGCTAATTTTTTAGCCTTAATAAAAGCCTTTAGAACTTTGGGATCAAGACCTGGTGCAGACCATGGCCAAAGTAGACATTATTATTGTGGCTATGTAAGAACTTGTAAAAATGCTATAAAGATAATAAAGATAGTGGTTACCAGAGGTTCTGAGGGGAGGGCGAGGGAAGAATAGGTGGAACACTGGGCATTTTTTAGGGCATTGGGATAGTTTTGCTTGATATTGCAATGCCAGGCACAGACAGTTATATATTTTGTCAAGATCTATAAAATTGTATGGTTCAAAGTGTAAACCACAATGCAAACTATAGAACATGGTAATTAGCTATGCATCAATATTTGTTCATCAATTGTAACAAATGTAAGAAGTTATTATTATTTTTTTAAAGATTTATTTTATTTATTTCTCTCCCCAACACCCGCCCCCCCCCGCCCCCGTTGTCGGTTCTCTGTGTCCATTTGCTGTGTGTTCTTGTCTGCTTCTGTTGTCAGCAGCACCCGGAATTTGTGTTTCTTTTTATTGCGTCCATGTGTGTGGTGCCATTCCTGGGCAGTCTGCACTTTCTTTAGCGCTGGCGGCTCTCCTTACGGGGCGCACTCCTTGCGCGTGGGGCTCCCCTACGCGGGGGACACCCCTGCGTGGCATGGCACTCCTTGCACGCATCAGCACTGTGCATGGGCCAGCTCCACAAGGGTCAAGGAGGCCCGGGGTTTGAACTGTGGACCTCCCATGTGGTAGATGGATGCCCTAATTACTGGGCCAAGTCTACTTCCCGTAAGAAGTTATTAATAAGGCAAAATGTGAGAAGGGGAGGGAGTGGGGTATATGGGAATCCCTTATATCTTTTTTTTAAGTTAGTTTTTTATTTTTAAAGAAGCTTTAGATTGCATAAATGTCACAAAAAATATAAGGAATTCCCACCTGTCCCACTCCCTCACCTCCCACACTTTCGTCCTTTAACATCTTTCATTGGTGTGGTACATTTGTTACAATTTATGAACACGTATTGAAGCATTGCTACCAACCATGCTCTATAGTTTTGCACCACATAATTTTATAGGTTTTGACAAAATGTATAATGGCCTATATCCGTCATTGCAATGTCATGCAGGATAATTCCAATGACCCATAGTACCCTGTGTTACACCTATGCTTCCTTCTCCCTCCCCTCAGAACCTCCGGTGGCCACTGTCTTTATATCAATGATACAAATTCTTCCATTGCTAGAATAATCATTAGTCTACTTAAGTCTGTAGTTGCATTTCCCCCTTACGTTTGTTCATCCTCAATCTTAAGGATTTGAGGAACTGAGAGGAAGTTTAGATCCCATGTAGGAGATGGATAGAACTATCTTGCTTGTAGTTGTAGATACTCTCTGGTTTTTGGGATAGGAATTGTCCATCATAATCCTTTTGTTAGTTGTCCTGGGTGAGTCCAATGAGTAAGTGCTGCAACTCTTGATGAGATTCAGGACTCAACTGACTTATGAACAGACCAAAGATTTAAGTCTCTGGGACATATATTTAATTCACTATATTTTTGATGTAACTTTTCTGTAAACTAAACTTCTTTAAGAATAAAGTTAAAAAAATAAACATAAAAATTTTTAAAAAAGACCCAGTGCGGGAAATGACAATAAATAATTCCAGTTAAATGCAGTTTGCTTGCACCAACATCCATGATTCCAGGCCCAAAACACTGAGACTGATTAAAGTTGCTCTCGTTTTGTCAATCTGTTCCACAAACAGCTTTTCATGATGAAGCAAAGTCTTAGATGGGTTTTTTAGGTGTATCTTGTGCTGAAACCAAGAAGTTAAACTTTATGGAAACAACGGCTTTCCTTGAAAGTAATTTTTTAGATCTATATTTCTCAGGCATTGGCCATGAACAAGTGTAGTTAATTTTTAGCATCTGGCTTGCTTGTGTGATGCTTTCCCCCAGTTATGGCAGTTCCTTCTTGACTTTTTTTCTCCTTTCCTTGCTCCCATGGTCTTCAGTGAAGAGTATACGCAATTACCAGAGTGTGCGTTTGGTTTGGACCAGGGGGTCACTGCTCTAAATTATGAATGCTCCAAGATCTGAGCAATCTATTCCATCTGTTCTCCAGACTATATGCTTGATCAAGGAAGAGTAAATATGTATTGATGATGGTGTCCACATGCCAGACCTGATCATTTCCCAGAAAAGGCAAGTCTCTTGTTTAGTAAGCTTCCCAGAGAAGCAATGATGGAATATTTTCCACCTGCTCTTGGCACTGACCAGGGATGACTCGGTCGTGTTTCAAAGCTGTGAAGTGGCTGGTGTGAGGAAAGCTTTTGTGCGGCTCTGCTGCCTTGATGAGGATCAGTCCCCTCCTGAGAAGCATAAGGGGTGGAATTGCAAAGAATTGATGCAAATGAAATAATAACTTCCAACACCAACTATGATGCATTTCTTACTCTAACTACCAGGAGTTAGGTCAGAGTTCACAGGTTAAGGACAAATCTCTGTAAGACTGCATTCCAGACACTAGCTTCAAATTGGGGTTTCCCAGGCCACCCTCACTTCTGAATAACTGACAACAAATTTTGGGTTCCCCAACACGCCCTCAAATTAGGCTGATATGATGTGGCTCAAAGCTGTAACCTTGAGACATCTCATTAGCATAAACTATTCAGGTTTGTTCTGGGATCCTCCAATAATAAGCAGGCATGTCTATCATGGACAATTCAAAGGTAGAGATTACCCTACCCCTCCAGGGGCCAGGACAAACCAGTCAAGTTTGTCCTGCAGTTACACTGCAGTTGGATAGTGAGTTCTACTGGGCTGCGGACAGTGTCTCCCAGGATGAAGCAGACTCTGTCTTCATCAGCTGCCTCCTTGACATGGTGAGCAGAGCTCAGGCTCCTAAGTACTCCAGCCACGTGAACTCTGTCGTGCGTGTGGAGAGAGGAATTCATACATTAAGAAGCCCTCATGAATCTTCTCTGTTTCTCAGGTTCCCCCTGGGAGCAATTGCTGGTTATTTCATCTTTCTTATGTGACTTTTAAGATTCTTGGGGAAGGAAAAAAGAAATGGGTTTTTGGTTACTTCCCACTGGGATACTGTATAAAGAAATAGTGGGGCTGAAAAATGAGAAGTAGAACATAGATTCTAAAACACCCCAGAATCTACTGAGTTAAAAGTCAGCACTGACAAAATTTTTCTAAATCATAACTCCTCTAAAGGGCAAAGTACCCCTCCCATACCAAAACACAAATAAAATACAAATTTCTGCATGCGTTCAAATTTACAGCTTTTAAATGATTTTGTTGGATGCTGCTACATGATGCATACCCTCAATATTTCTGGCTTCCAGATGGGAAATGGGAAATTGTGTGCTAATGAAATATATGTTTGATTCAATGTTTTTTTTTTTTTTTTAGAAAAACACAACATAAAACTAAAGTTTTCAGTTAGATCACTTTTTTGTTGTTGTTTTAAATCCAATAATTGTTCTGCTATGCTATAAAACGTGACATTTGTCATTGCTTTATAGGTTTGACTTTGCAAGGCCAGCACTCGGGAGGTTGTTTATGTTTAGTTCCTCATACCTGTCTTGCCTGTAATTAGGATATGTTAACAACAAGTGGATGATGGTGACTTCAAACTCAGCAATATAAATGTTTCCAACAAAGACAAATTCGTAGTGTTTTCACCAGATTTTTTTTTTAGACTACCATTTCCCCCACCCCAAAGTATCTTATCAACAATATTGCCAACATAATAATCTTCTCTAATACTACAGTCACCATGAGAAAGACCTTAACAATTGTAAACAATGCATTCCTTCCAGGACACCATGTATACCCCAGTACTATCCTTCTTGTTTGGAAGCCAGGAATTAACTTGCTTCCCTCCCCAAAACACAGTGACATGTACTTTAGTAAACTCATTTATAGATAACTTGCTGGTAGTAATGTAGAACTTCAAGCATTTAAGAAAATGCTATCAGTAATCATGTAGCCCTCAGAAAACTGTGGTGATCTCATTTCATGAGGCCTTCTTGGATTATTCTGGGAAGTTTCCCAGAGGAACAAATTACTCAATATTTATATGCATTATGCAAACAATTATATCTAAAATTGAAGACATCTAATTAGAAAAGGTGGTATGCAATTTGTCCCTGAATTTAGATGAAGTCATCAATGACTCCACCTAAACCTAGAAAGCATTCAGGTCAATCTCAACTCAGTGGCCAGGACCTTTATGAATGGTAGAATTGTCTTAGACATTCTCCTTGCAGGCAAAACATTTGTGCAGTTATGAATATACCTGGCTGTATCTGGATAAATGCATTGGGTCAAGTGGAAAAGTCAATAATGAAATGTAAGGATAAAGGTATCCTTAGTGTCTTCCTCTGGATCAAAGAGTATGCCTGTTCCCCATCATAAAAGCTTCGTATATGTGCAGGTGTCATGTGGTTCTCTTTGCATTACATTTTAGAAATTGGAGCCAGGTAATAAAAAAAGTGCTGATACTTTGGCTATTGCTACTGCTGTGGATAATAAACTGTTCTTTATCTTTGGTCCAGGAGTCTTGAATTTTCTAACAACATCTCTGAAATTGTGATAGGTTAATAATGTCTTAGCTTGCAAGAAGAATAAAATCTCAGACTCTTCGTAGTTCTTAGAAGTATAATATAACCTGAAGTAGTGGGTGATAAATTAAAAATGTATACTATAGCCTTAAAGCTACCATTAAAATAACAAAACAAAGAGCTATGGATACTAGTCAACAAAAGAGATAAAATGGAAAAAAGATAATCCATTAATCAAAGGAAGAGAAATAAAGAGGAAAAAGGGAGCAAAGAACAGATGGGACAAATAGAACTAGCAAGATGATGTACTTAACTATATCAATAATCACACTAAATGTAAATGTTCTAAACACTGCAATTAAAAGACAGAGATGGTCACATTGGATAAAAAAGGAATTGCCAACTATATGGTGCCTATAATAAACACATTTTAAATAAAAGATAAAAAATATGTTAAAAGTAAAAGGACAGAACAAGTTTCCATGCTAAGCAAAAAAAGTTGGGTATCTATATTAATATCAGACAAAGTAGATTTCAGAACAAAGAATATTATTAGGAATAAAAGATATTTTGAAATGGTAAAATGGTGTCAATTAATCAAGAGGACACAACAATCCTAAATGTTTATGCACCCAATAACAAAGCTTCAAAATACATAGTGCAAAAGCTGCAATGAGAAGTAGATAAATTGCAAGTCATTTTCAGAGATTTCAATATCTTTCTTTCTTTTTTTAATATTACATTAAAAAAATATGAGGTCCCCATATAACCCCCATCCCACTCACCCCACTCCTCCCCCCATAACAACAATCTCCTCCATCATCATGAGACATTCATTGCATTTGGTGAATACATCTCTGAGCACCACTGCACCTCATGGTCAATGGTCCACATCATAGCCCACACTCTCCCACAGTCCACCCAGTGGGCCATGGGAGGACATACAATGTCCAGTAACTGTCCCTGCAGCACCACCCAGGACAACTCCAAGTCCTGAAAACGCCCCCACATCTCATCTCTTCCTCCCACTCCCTATCCCCAGCAGCCACCATGGCCACTTTCTCCACACCAATGCCACATTTTCTTCGATTACTAATCACAATAGTTCATGAATAGAATATCAATAAGTCCACTTTAATCCATACTCTATTTCTCCATCCTGTGGACCTTAAAATGGTTGTGTCCACTCCATAGCTATATCAAGAGGGGGCTTAGATTCCAGATGGATGCTGGATGCAATTCTCCTGCTTTCAGTTGCAGACAGTCTTGGCTCCCTTCTTCACCTCCATGTTAGCTGAGTGGGGTAAGTCCAGTAAACCAGAGTGTAGGAGCTGCAAGTGTGTTGAGGCTCAGGGCCTGGCTATCACATGGCCAGTCCAGAGATTTGGGTCCCCTGGGTATACATTAAACCCCAGCACCAACTCCTGTTCCAGTAAAAGTAAAAGGAGAGACTTGGGGACAAAGATCACATCTAAGTCCAGCTCCATCACACAGAAATACAAACTCCAAAATAGGGCCAACTGACATGGCACTGAACTCCATCTGCCATGACCATAGAACCTGTGGGTCTCTGTAGCCCTCAGGAGAACCAATACCTGGGGTTGTATCTACTTTATCTGTCTCTGGGACTCTGCTCAGGTGTGCATAAGGGCAACCCCTCTGATAACCTCCCAGCTTTTTTTGGAGACTCATAGCCATATAAATTCATTTGTCCTTTCCATTTCCTCCTTTTCTTCAGGTCAAAAAGCATTTTTAACTCCTGGTATTATATGTAGACTGAGATATTCTGCTGATCCGAGTTGACCCTTTTATTCAAGGTCATTTTCTAGTTACATCATCAGCTGATACTTGGTAGTAATCCCTCGGCACCAGGGAGGCTCATCCCTGGGAGTCATGTCCCATGCTGGGGAAGGCAACACATTTACATGCTAAGTTTGGTTTCAAGACTGGCCACATTTGAGCAACATCGAGGCTCTCAGGAGGTAACTCTTAGGCACCCTGCAGCTCTAGGCCTTGTTCTTATTTCATGTGCACAGGCTCACAAGCATAGTCATTAGTATCAAGGGCTCATTGTTGGACCTTCCTTCTTTTTTGGTCTTTGTCGTTGGACTTGGGGGATTGTTGCTGTTCCTTTACGGACTGTGATAGAGCTCCCCTGGCTAGGAACTCAGCACTCCCTCATTGTTGTTTTTAATTGTAACCACTATGAAAATATCCAAACATTTTTCTGTACCCTGGATATATGCCCTGTAGGACTCCCTGCCAACCATGGGTCCCCTGTCAATAACATCCCACACCAGTATTCCTCCTCTGCCACTGTTGAACCTCTCTGTGATCCAAAACTTCTTCAAAAGTGAAGCCCAATATATTGCCAGTTTCCATTAATAGTAAAATGGAATATAGTGATAGGTTTAAAGGTTAGATATAGAATACATATTAATTTAGAAAAATTAAGGTAAAAATAAATTGGGGTATCAAAAAATTTAAAAATTCAAAAGCTTTGTTTTTGAAGTTTTGCCTTCCATCACTGCAATAAGTGTAGCCCTGTTTGCAAATTGGCAAGGCAACTACTTCCGTCTTTTCCTCAGTGTCTACGTCCTTTTTCTTTTCTTTTTTCCTAATTATTAAGCTTATCTTCATGAAAGTTTTAGATCACAGTAATTCATATATATAATATACAGTACTCTGACATATCCAACATAAAACCCTTTTCCCTTCCACAGCAATAATCTTTATACATATTCATTTTATATTTACTGAAACTGATGTACAGATATTGAGACAATAGCTTTCAAACAAGGTAACATTTGGGTTTATATTATGGTTTATATATATATATATATATATATATATTTTAAAGATTTATTTATTTGTTTAATTCCCCCCCCTCCCCCGGTTGTCTGCTCTCTGTCTATTTGCTGCGTCTTGTTTCTTTGTCGGCTTCTGTTGTCGTCAGCGGAACGGGAAGTGTGGGCAGCGCCATTCCTGGGCAGGCTGCACTTTCTTTCGCGCTGGGCGGCTCTCCTCACATGGGTGCACTCCTTGTGCGTGGGGCTCCCCTACGTGGGGGACACCACTGCGTGGCCCAGCACTCCTTGCGCGTATCAGCACTGCACATGGGCCAGCTCCACACGGGTGGAGGAGGCCAGGGGTTTAAACCGCGGACCTCCCATGTGGTAGATGGACGCCCTAACCACTGGGCCAAGTCCGTTTCCTAGTTTATATTTTAGACTATACTATTTTCTGAATTTTTAGTTATCTTATGTTTTACATTATGATTTACATTTTAGCCTATTGGCCCCTGTATATTTTGTAATTTAACATGTCTTATATCCATCCTTGCGTACTCTTGTGGAAGACTTCTATTGCCCACACAGTTACATTGGTTCCATCTATTCAATACCTCTTTCCCCCTCCCCTTAGGGATCACAGTGACAGTCAATCTTCATTGCTTGAAGGGCCATGTTCAGAGATACTTGCACAGTGTTGAGGGCTTGACATGTTCAACTGCCCTAATGCACTGGGAGCCACCATTTCTCTTGAGAGATACAGTTCCCTCTATTTGATGGCCTCAGTCCTCCCCAGGATGTGGGTATACCTTCACTCTCATTATATGGGTCTCTATCCAATGATATAACCTACTATGGCAAAATGAGCATTCACATACTCCCTAGGAGCCTGTCGTGCATTGGATTATCCCCTTTTAGGCATCTTAAATAGGTAACTTTCCTTACTATATATTTTTTAAAAAGTTTTCTTAGCATTATACTCTCAACCAAATACCTGACAATCTCCTATGTTTGTAGGTTGCTCCACCCTCCCCCCAATTTCTTGGGCAATATTACCCATCCTCCCATCCCTAGCCCCCTCAAGGCCGCAAAGCCCCACCCAAAGGTAACCCTATTCCCCCATTTTATCCCTTCCTTGTACAAATACTTACCTCCAGCTTATTATAGATTTCACCCTTGTAGGTGTCAACTTACATCCTTCTTCTACCCCCAATTATCCTTTAAGCCTATCATCCAGTCTCTAGCTCTCTGAGGCAACTTGGTTTATTTCTTTCATATCATTGAGGTCATGTAGTATTTGTCCTTCAATGCCTGGGTTGCTTCACTCAACATAAGGTTCTCAAGATTCATCCATATTATCATGTATATTTGTAGTGTATTCATTCTTAAAGCTGAGTAGTATTCCATTGTATGTATATACCACATTTTATTTATCCATTCATCTGTTGATGGGTATTTGGGTTGATTCCAGCTTTTGGCAATAGTGAGCAATGCTGCTATGAACATTGGTGTGCATATATCAGTTTATGTCCTTGTTTTCAGTTCTACTGGGTATATACCCAGCAGTGGAATTCCTGGGTCATATGGCAAATCTATAGCTAGTTTTTTGAGAAACTGCCAAACTGTCCTCCAGAATGACTGTAACCTTCTGCATTCCCACCAGCTGTGGATGAGTGTTCCCGTTCCTCCACATCCTCTCAAGCATTTGTAGTCTTCTATTTTATTCATAGCTGCCAATCTTATGGTAGTAAGATGGTATCTCATTGTAGTTTTGATTTGCATTTCCCTGATAGCTAGAGATTTGGAGCATTTTTTCATGTGCGTTTTAGTCATTTGTATTTCTTCTTTCGACAAGTGTCTGTTTAAATCTTTTTCCCATTTTTTAAATGGATCGTTTGTCTTTTTATTTTCAAGATATAGGAGTTCTTTATATATGCAGGTTATAAGTCTCCTATCAGATATATGGTTACTAAATATTTTCTCCCATTGTGTAGGCTCTCTTTTTACTTTCTTGACAAACTCCTTTGAGGTGCAGAAGGCTTTAATTTTGAGGAAGTCCCGTTTGTCTATTTATTCTTTTGCTACTCATGCTTTTGGTGTGAAGTTCATGAAGCCATTTCCTATTACAAGGTCTTGTATATGCATCCCTACAATGCTTTCCAAAGTCTTTATGGTCTTGGCTCTTATATTTAGGTCTTTGATCCATCTTGAGTTTATTTTTGTATAAGGTGTGAGATGGTAATCCTCTCTCATTCTTTTACATATAGATATCCAGTTTTCCAGGCACCATTTGCTGAATAGGCCATTCTCTCCCAGTTGAGAGGATTTGGTGGCTTTATTGAATATTATATGACACTATATATGAGGATCTATATCAGAACTCTCAATTCAGTTCCATTGGTCTCTGTATCTATCCTTGTGCCAATACCATGCTGTTTTCACTACTGTAGCTTTATAGTATGTTTTGAAGTCAGGTAGTGTTATTTCTCCAATTTCATTTTTCTTTTTCAACATGTCTTTGGCTATTCAGAACCTATTTCCTTTCCAGATAAATTTCATAGCTAGTTTTTCTAATTCCTTAAAGAATGCTGTGCTGATTTTTATTGGGATTGCATTGAATGTGTAGATCAGTTTTGGTAGGATAGACATCTTAATAATATTTAGTCTTCCTATCCATGAACAGGGAATATTCTTCCATTTATTTAGGTCTTTGATTTCATTGAACAGTCTTATGTAGTTCTCAGTATATAAGTTTTTTACATCTTTAGTTAAATTTATTCCTAGGTATTTGATTTTTTTTGTTGGCTATTGTAAATGGTATTTGTTTCTTGATTTCCTCCTTAGCTTGCTCATTATTGGTGCACAGAAATGCTACTGATTTTTGCACATTGATCTTATAACCTGCGACTTTACTAAACTCATTTATGAGTTCTAGAAGCTTTGTTATAGGTTTTCTAGGTATAGGATCATGTCATCTGCAAATAATGAAGTTTTGACTTCTTCCTTTCCAATTTGAATGTCTTTTTATATCTGGTTCTTGCCTCAGTGCTCGAGCAAGTACTTCTAAGACAATGTTAAATAGAAGGGGTGAGAGTGGGCATCCTTGTCTTTTTCCTGATCTTAGAGGGAAGGATTTTAGAATTTCACCATTGTAAATGATGTTGGCTGTGGGTTTTTCATATATACTCTTTATCATGTTCAAAAAATTTCCTTGTATTCCAATCTTTTGCAGTGTTTTTATCAAGAAAGGGTGCTGTATTTTGTCAAATGCTTTTTCAGTATCTATGATATAATCATGTGATTTTTTCCTTCAGTCTGTTTATATGGTTTATTACATTGATTGATTTTCTTATGTTGAACCATCCTTGCATACCCGGAATGAATCCCACTTGGTCATGGTGTATAATTTGTTTAATGTGTTGTTGGATACAGTTAGCAAGTATTTTGTTGAGGATTTTTGCATCTAGGTTCATTAGAGAAATTGGTCTGTAATTTTCCTTTCTTGTGGTGTCTTTGTTTGACTTTGGCACTAGGGTAATGTTGGCATCATAGAATTAGTTAGGTAATATTCCTTCTGTTTCAATTTTTTGGAAGAGTTTCAGAAGATTGGTGTTAGTTCTTTCCGGAATGTTTTGTAGAATTCACCTGTGAAGCCCCCTGGCCCTGGGCTCTTCTTAGTTGGGACATTTTTAATGACTGATTCTATCTCTTTACTTGTGATTGGTTTGTTCAGATCATCAATTTATTCTTTCATCAATGTAGGCTGATTATATGTTTCTAGGAGTTTGTCCATTTCCTCTGAATTGTCATTTTTGTTGGAATATAGTTTTTCAAAGTATCCTCTTATGATAGTGTTTATTTCTGTGGGGTCAGTGGTGATATCTCCTTTCTCATTTCTTATTTTGTGTGTTTGCATCTTCTCTCTTTTTTTCTTTGTTAGTCTAGCTAAGGGTTTGTCAATTTTATTGATCTTCTCAAAGAACCAGCTCTTGGTTTTGTTTATCTTTTCAAGTGCTTTCTTATTTTCTATTTCATTTAGTTCTGCTCTTATCTTTGTTCTTTCTTTCTTTCTTCTTCCTGTGGGGTTACTTTGTTGCTTTTTTACTAATTCCTCCAAATGTGCAGTTAGTACTTCAATTTTTGCTCTTTCTTCTTTTTTGATGTATGAATTTATGGCTATAAATTTCCCTCTCAGTACTGCTTTTGCTGCATCCCATAAGTTTTGGTATGCTGTATTATCATTTTCATTAGTTTCAAGGTAATTACTAATTTATTTTGAGATTTACTCTTTGACCCATTCTTTTTCTAAGAGTGTGCTGTTTAATTTCCATATTTTGGTGTGAAATCTGGGCCTCTGGCCCTTGCAGATTTCCAGCTTCACTCCACTGTGGTCAGAGATATTATTTTGTATGGTTTTGATCTTTCTGAATTCATTGAGCCTTTCTTTGTGGCCTAGCATATGGTCTATCTTGGAGAATGATCTATGTGCACTTGAGAAAAATGTATATCCTGTTGTATTCAGGTGTAATGATCTGTATATGTCTATTAGATCCAGCTCCTCTAATATACTGTTCAAAGTTTTTGTTTCTTTATTGATTCTCTTTTGAGACGTTCTGTCCAAAGTTGACAGTGGTGTATTGAAGTCTCCCACTATAATTGTAGAGGTATCTATTCTTTCACTTAGTTTTTCCAGTGTTTGCCTCACGTATTTGGAGGTGCCCTTGTTAGGAGCATAAATATTTATGATTCTTCATTCTTCTTGGAAGATTATCCCTTTCACTAATATGTAGTATCCATCTTTGTCTCTCACAATTGTTTTGCATTTAAAGTCTATTTTGACTGATATTAATATAGCTACTCCTGCCTGTTTTTTGGTTATTGTTTGCTTGTAAGATTGTTTGCCAGCCATTCACTTTCAAACTCCATGAATCCCTAGGTCTAAGATGTGTTTCTTGTAAACAGCATATAGATGGGTCATATTTCCTTATCCAATCTTCCAGTCTGAATCTTTTGACAGGTGAGTTTAATCCATTGACATTCAGTGTTGTTACTTTCAAGGAATTATTTATGTTAGCCATATTTTGTTTGGTCTTTTGTTTGTCATATTTTGTTTGTTTATTTTTTCTTTCTCTTTTTATCTTTTTTGTTGCTCTTACACTCTCCTCCAACTCTGCCTCTCCAGTTTTTTTCTCTATTCCTTCAGAAGTCCCTCCAGTATTTCTTGAAGGGCAGGGTTCTTGTTGGCATACTCTTCTAATTTCTGTTTATCTGTGAATATTTTGAACTCTCCCTCATTTTTGAATCCTAGCTTAGCTGGGTAGAGTATTCTTAGTTGGAAATTTTTTTCTTTTAGTATCTTGACTATATCATACCACTGCCTTCTTGCCTTCATGGTTTTAGATGAGAAATCAGCACTTAATCTTATGGAGCCTCCCTTGTATGTGATGGTTCTCTTTTCTCTTTGTCTTGAGCATTGGATAATTTGACAAGTATATGTCTTGGGGTGAGCCTGTTGGGATTTATGGTGTTTGGGGTGTGTTGTGCTTCCTGGACATGTACATCCATCTCTCTCAGTAGATTTGGAAGGTTTTCAGCCATTATTTCCTCCAACATCCCTTCTGTCCCCTTTCCCTTCTCTTCTCCTTCTGGGATGCATATATTGCATATGTTTGTGCGTTTTGTATTGTCATTCAGGTCCCTAAGTCCCAGCTGGATTTTTTCTATCTTTTTATCTATCAGTTCTACTCTCTGTTTGATTTTAGATGTATGGTCTTCCATGTCACTAATTCTCTCCTCTGCCTTTTCTAATCTGCTGCTATTTGCTGAGAGTGTATTTTTGATTTCTTGAACTGTGGTGTTTATCACCATCATATCTGTTATCTTTTTGTTTATGTCTGCAATTTCTTCTCCAAGTGTTTTCTTCATATTGTTAATCTCTTCCTTTACTTCATTAAGTTGTTCTCTAACATATGTTTTGAGATCTTTAATTACATGTCCATTATTCTGCTCCTCTTCCTGGTTTTTAGTTTGTTGATTGGATTCGGCCATGCTTTCCTGATTATTGGTTTGGTTTGTAGTTTTTTGTTGCTGTCTGGTCATCATTTTATCTTGATGGGTTTAATCAGTTCCTTAGCTTCTTTGTCTAGTCTTGGGGATTAATTAGTTGTTGTTCATGCATACATGTTATGTCTTCTCTTTGTCACTTTGTTCTTCTTACTCTGTTTTCTTGTTGCTGGCTAAGTTCACTTTGAAGGAAAATATTAGGGCCAGGGAAAGCAAAATGAGAAAGCAAAGAAAATGTATAAAGTAGTATTGGTAATAAATATTAACAGATCAACAATGTGAGATCTAGGAGAATGGATATTAGACTCATGTAAGTTGTGTAGAGATATAGCAGTAAGTAGATTACAGATAATGAGATAGTCAACTGAATATGGGGAGGAATATAGTATGAATTAAAAGGCCAGTGTTGCCATGAGATAGGGAAAGAGAAAAGAAAGACAATAATATTAAGAGTGGATAAGAGAAAGAAAACAGAACAAAGCTATTAGAGATAAAAAGTCAGACAGGGGCCAAAGAAAGGGAGGTAGAATGTAAGAGAAACAGCAGATGATGAAGGATAGAAAGATGTGGGGGAAAGGGGATAGTGTAGGTGGCCAAAATCAATACACACAGAAAAGAGGAAATGGAGGATGAGGAAACACAGGAAGTGTGAAGTGCTCCCTGCAGCACCTATTATTAAAGAAAATAAAATAAAAAAAGAAGAAAAAGAGAGGAAAGAAAAAAAAGAGAAGAGAAAAAGGGGGACAAAGAAAAAGGAGGGGAAACAAGCAAGAAAAAGAAAAAGAGAAAAAAAACTAAATAAATGAAAAAGGACCTTGGGGCATACAATCAGAGAAAAGACCAGGAGACAATGCAATATTAGCAACCATGCCAAAAAACAAAAACAAAACAAAACAAAAAACAAAAAACAAAAAACCCAATGTTTCAAGCTAGGAATCTTCTTTTCAGTTAAATAATACACTTAGGGATCTGACCTTCCCCCCTTTCTCCTTTCCTCACTTCTCTCTCTCCCAGGGCAGCGGGAAAGCTTCCTGACACGTCCTGTAGGAGATTCAAGTAGGTCCTTGTTGAACCAACTCAACACAGAAGACTATGACTCTTTATAATATCTTTCTTTCAATAATTAAGAGACAAATTAGATAAGAAATCTGCAAGGGCATAGTAGACTTGAACACTCTTGTTGTGGATTGAATTCAACGAAAATATATCTTGAAGTCCTAATCCCTAGTACCTCCAGAATGTGATCTATTTTGAAATAAACTCCTTGTAGATTTAATCATGCTAACACAAAGTTGTACTGACTTAGGGTGGGCCTGAACCCAAAATATCTAGTGTTTCATAAATAAAGGAGAAGAAACATAAATGGGAGAAGGCATTGTAAGGATGGAAGCCAAGACTACAGTTATGCAACCACAAACCATGGGACACCAAGATTGCCAGCCATGAGCAGAAGCTGTGAAGAGGCAAAGGAGTCCTCCCTTAAATCCTTCAAAGGGAGCCTGGCCCAGCTGACATCTTGATTTTGGACTTTTGGTCTTCCGATCTGTGAGACAATAAATTTCTGTTGCTTTAAGTCACCTAGTTTGTGGTAATTTGCTACAACAGCTATAGGAAAATAACTTGACCTAACTGCTATTTATGGAACACTAGACCCAAGAACAACAAACTACATATTCTTTTTCAATTGCACATGGAAAATTTATCAAGATAAACACTGAGCTTACCAGTTTGAAGAGGGGACTAGTTACTTTTCTCTGACAGCTATCTTTTCAAAGTCAGGTTTCAAGAGGTATAATTAAATTTAAATGTAATAAAATCCAACCTTCCTTAGATGTACAATTCTAAGAGTTTTGACTGTATACATTTGTCTGCAATCATGTAACCATCACCACACTAAAGATGTAGAAGATTTCCATCACTCCCTCCCCCCCACCAATTCCTCTCAGATCTCTCTCTCAATCCCAGACCCTGGCAATTATTGATATAATTACTTTTTCTATAGTTTGTTTTTCCAAAATGACTTACAAATGGAATCATGCAGTATGTAGTCCTTTCTGTCTAGCTCCTTTCATTTGCATTGTGAGTTTGCAATTCAACGATGTTGTCTGTATCATTACTTGATTTACTTTATACTACTGAGAAGTATTCTATTGTACGAATGTATCACAATTTGTTTATCCACTGATGGCTGTTTGAGTTGTTTCCAGCTTTTGGAGATTATGAATAAAGTTATTATAAATATGTGGGTACAGGTTTTTTTGTGTGGACATATGTTTACTTTTTTCTTGGTTAAATACCTAGGAGTGTGATTGCAGGGTTATATGGTAAGTGTATGTTTTACTTCATAAGAAACTGCTAAGTTATTTTCCAAGTGGCTTACAATTCCTCATAATATTATTCTATTATCTTTTTAACTTCTTCAAATCTTTAATAATGTCCCCACTATCATTTTGGGTTTTAATTGTATGCACCTTCAGGCTAGCTACAGGTTTATAAACTTTATTAATCTTTTGCAATAATATACTTTTTGTTTCATTGATTTCCTTGATTGTTTTTCTGTTCTTTACTTCATTTATTTTTGCTCTAATCTTTACTATTTCCCTCCTACTAACTTTAGGTTTAATTTGTTCTTCCTTTTCTATTTCCTCAAAAGTTGTAGCTAAAGTATTGATTTTTCTTTTTTAATATAGACATTCATAGTTATAAATTTCCCTCTGCCTTTGTTGCATCCCATAGGTTTTCGTGTGCTGGAGTTTCCTTTTCACTTGTTTGTAAAAAAAATGTCTGATGTCCCCTGTGAATTCTTCTTTGGCTTATTGATTGTTTAAGAGTGTGTCATTTAATTTATACTTATTTATGAATTTTCTAGTTTTCTTAATATTACTGATTTAGAGCTTCATTTTATTGTGATTCAGAGAAGATAAGACTCTGTATGATATCAATCTTTTAAAATTTACTGAGACTTGTTTTGTGGCTTAACTTATGGTCTATCCTGAAGAGTGGTCCATGTACATGGGAAAAATGTGGGCATGTTTTTCTTGGGTGGAATGACCTATGCATATTTGTTAGGTCTCACTCATTTATAGTATTTTTTTAGTCCTCTGTTTCCTTACTGATCATCTGTGTATATGTTACATCCACTATTGAAAGTTGTATATTGTAGTTTCCAACTATTTTTGTAGAACTATGTTTCCCTTCAGTTTTGTCAAGTTTTGTTGCATGTATTTTGGGGCTCTGTGATTAGGTGCATATATGTTTCTAATTGTTATATCTTCCTGGAGTACTGACCCTTTTATCGATATAAAGTGTTCTTCTTTGTATTTTATAGCATGTTTGGGCTTAAAACCTACCTTTCCCAATTTTACTACAGCTATTCCAGCTCTCTTTTCATCACCGTTTGCATGGAATATTTTTTTCCATCCTTTAACTTTGAACCTTTTCATGTCCTTGGGTTTAAGGTAAGTCTTTTGCAAACAACATATAGTTGGATCATGCTTTTTTATGCATTCTGCTAATCTGTGTCTTTTGATTGGAGAGTTTAACTCATTCACATGCAAAGTAATTACAGATAAAGCAGGACTTACCTAAGCCATTTTCCTCTTTGTTTTTGTTTCTTAAATCTTTATTTGTCCATTATTGTTTCTATTACTGCCTTCTTTAATGTATAGTTGAACTTTTTAATGAAATAGTTTGATCCCCTTCTCATTTTTCTGTATTTTTTTTAAAAGATATTTTCTTTGTGGTTACCATAGGGTTTGTATTTAATATCCTAATTCTGTAACCACCTAATGTGACTTAATATCAACTTAACTTCAATGGCATACACAATCTCTGCTTCTGTACCCTTCCTGAATGCCTGAAGCCAAAAAGAAAAAAAAATTCTTTCCCAGTCTTTGCCAACTGAATCATGGTAGGGCACTCCAACACTAAGCCAGGCCACCTACAATGCTACACTAACCTTCATATCCTCCTTGTTGAGAGCCCAAAGATCAGCCAGAAAGCCAAGCCTAAAGTCATCTCGAGTGTTTTCTGAACTTATATCCAGCCCTGGGTATCTGCATTGTACTCTGGAGTCCTTGGCACAAGTGATAGTTCTTATCTTAGTTTGCCACAGGGCTGCCAATGCAAAGTACCAGAAATTGGATGGCTTTGGTAATGGTAATTTTATTAAGGGTAAACGTTTACAATTCCAAGACCATGATATGTCCAAACTGAGGCACCATCAGAGATGTTTTCTCTCCAAAGTTAGATGCTGGTGATCCTGGTGTGTTGCCACATGGTGAAGCAAGATGATGGACAATATCTGCCAAGGTCTCTGCCTGCCCCTCCAGGCTATTATCTTCTGGAGCCACCCGGAGCTCTTCTCTTCAGCTTTGAGTGGCTCTGTGGGCCCAGCCTCTTGGGGGCTTCATGCTTAAGCTTTGGTTGCTATCGATCCTCAAGTCCATTCTCATACAGAGGATAAAAAATGTAAGTGCTCCCTTTTCCTGTGTGTGTGTGTCCATTTGTATCAGACCCAGCAAGAGGGCAGAGACCCAAAGCTGGTTCAGGTCATACTAATGTAATCCAATCAAAAACCCTGAAGTAGGCGGCAGACTTGGCCCAGTGGTTAGAGCGTTCATCTACCACATGGGAGGTTCATGGTTCAAACCCCGGGTCTCCTTGACCCATGTGGAGCTGGCCCATGTGCAGTGCTCATGTGCACAAGGAGTGCCCTGCCACTCAGGGGTGTCCCCCGTGTAGGGGAGCCCCACGCGCAAGGAGTGTGCCCCGTAAGGAGAGCCACCTAGCGTGAAAGAAAATGCAGCCTGCCTAAAAATGGCGCTGACCTCACGGAGAGCTGACCCAACAAGATGACGCAACCAAAAGAAACACAGATTCCCATGCCGTTGACAACAACAGAAGCGGAAAAGGAACACGCAGCAAATAGACACAGAGAACAGACAACTGGGGTGGGGGGGGAGAGAAATAAATAAATAAATCTTTTTTAAAAATCCCTAAAGTAATCTTATCAAGTATGTAATCAAAGACTCCTTAACTGAATTTAATGCAATCAAAGGGCCCCAAACCCACAGGAATGGATTAGTTTAAGAACATCACCTTCTTCTGGGATTCACAAAATTCAAACTGTCACATTGCTTCAAAATCTTTTTTCTCCCAAGAGTCTTTGCCTTTCCTAGATGTCTAATGATGTTGAGCATCTTTTCATATGCTTATTGACCATTTGGATATCTTCTTTGGATAAACATCTATTCATATATTTTGCCCATTTTTAAATTGCATCTTTTCTTTTTCTTTTTTATTCCTGCCCTGCCCCCTTGCAGCTTGCCTGCTGTCTGCTCTCTGTGTCCATTCGCTGTGCATTCTGTGTGTCTGTATTTACTTTTATTTTATTTTATTCCCCCCCCCATGTGGCTTGCCTGTTGTTTGCTCTCTGTGTCCACTTGCTGTGCGCTCCTCTGTGCCATCACTTGTCTCCCTTTCTGTTGCATCACCTTGCTGAGTCAGGTCTCTGTGGTGCTTGCAGGCTGGCGGCACTCTGCAGCGCTCATGGGCTGGGCAGCACCCCACGGCGCCCACAGGCCGGTGGCTCTCCGTGGCTTGCAGGTGAGCCTGCCTTCACAAGGAGGCCCTGGGATGTGAGCCCAGGTCCTCCCATATGGTAGACGGGAGCCCAGGTGATTGAGCCACAGCCTCTTCCTGCATCATTTGCTTTTTATTTTTAAATTGCATGTTTTTAAAAACATACTTTAGGGAAGTGGATATGGCTCAACCAGTTGGGCACCTGCCTACCACACTGGAGGTCCCAGGTTCAGGTCCCAGTGCCTCTTAAAGAAGATGACCTAGATGCCACACCCCCTACAATAAGCTAGACCCCACACCCACTGCACCACTGCAATGAGCTAGATGCCTAAACAAGCAGATACCACAAGCTAGCAGATGCCACAGCCTGTGGGGAGCAGATGTGGCTCAGGGCCATTGAGCACTCACCTCCCATGTGGGAGGTCCCAGGTACAGTTCCCGGTGCCTCCTGGGGAAGGTAAGCAAACAATGAACAGAGAGATGAGAGAGACTGGGGGGGATAAATAAAATAAAATAAAATAAAAATAAATAAATAAATCTTAAAAAAACATATTTTGATATGAGTCTCCTATCAGATAAATGATTTACAGAAATTTTATCTAAATGTTGTCTTCTCACTTTCTGGTGGTGTCCTTTGAAGTATGAAAGTTTTAAATTTTGATGATTCCAATTTATTTATTTTTATTTTGTTAATTGTGCTTTTGGTGTGATATCTACTGATTATAGTGTTAGTGTGCATTTCAGAAGGGAATAACATTGAATAGCTTTTCATATGCTTATTTACCAGCCATATCTCTTTGGTGAAGTGGCCATTCAAATCTTTTTTCTTTTTTTGTAGGGGTGTTCATTTTTTATTTTTGAGTTGTGAGAATTCTTTCTATGTTATAGGTACAAGTACTTTATCAATTTGTTTTGTGAATATTTGTCCATGTAGGTGTCATTGAAAGGCAGGTTTTAAATTGATGAAGTCCAATTCATAACTTTTTAACAACATGGTTCATACTGCTTGTATCTTATCTTGGACACTTGCCCAAATTAAGGTCACCAAGATTTTCTCCTATGTTTTCTTTTACTGTTTTTAGGTGAAACACTGGGCTCTGCCATCTACTCCACAATTTCTACAAATAGCGCAAAATCATGTTCATGTTTTGCATATAGATGTCCAATTTTTCCAGCACTGTATATTGAAAAGGCTATTCTTTCTCTATTGAAATGCCTTTCCCCCTGTATTCTTGGTTTTTAAAATTTGGTTATGATGCCTATTTCTGTGATTTTCATTATGTTTCTTCTGTTTGGGGTTCATTGAATTTCTTGACTCTGTGGGCTTATAGTTCTTATCAGATTTGGATATTTTTAGATCACTATTTCTTCAAACCTTTTTTTTTTCCATTCCCCACCTTTCTCCTCTCCTATTGAGAGGAGATTGATTATTTGAAACACTCAAAATGACCTTATGAAGTAAGTGGAGGTGTGTCAGTTTACAAATGAGCAAGTGGGATTGGGGCAGTTTGCATGCACAAGAATCTCCCAGGAAGTTTGCTAATAATTAAGATAACTTGACTGATCCTATAGGTTCTGATCCCATATGTTAGGGATGAGACCCAATAATGCACATTTTCAATAAATACCTGGGCTTCAGATTGAATAGAGGACTGTCTCTAACCCACTCCTATTCCCAACTTTTTTTCCCTGCCATGTGGATTAATAGTGAGAATAGGAGGATAATTATTGGAATTAAGCTAGCAGGTATCAGTCCTACCCTAGAACTATGTAGGAGGGATGCAATCAGTTAACAAACAAGTAGCTGTTTAAAAATGGGTTCAGAGGAGAAGCAGATGTGGCTTGAGTGATTGGGCTCCTGCCTACCACACGGGGGGGGGGGGGGGGAGGCCCATGGTTCAGTTCCAGGTGCCTCCTAAGAAGACAGCAAGCTGGTGCACCAGGCAGGCATGGCAAGCTGACATGGCAAGCTGACATGACAAGAGGATGCAACAAGAGACATGAGAAAAACACAGTGAGAGACACAACAAAGCAGGGAGCGAAGGTGGCTCTGGCAATTCCCTCCCATATCTGAGGTCTTAGGTTTGGTTCCTGGTGCCTCCTGAAAAGAAGACCAGGGCACAGCAAATGCATACAACAAGGGGATGGGGAGGAATAAATTAAAAAAATAGTTCTTAAAAGAACAAAAAGCACCCAGGGCTAACAGGCTATGTAGCAGCAACAACTTCATACAAGAACAGCACTGGGTAAGATAGTTCACTCATGATAATACAGTAATTCCTTTCTTTTTTTTTAAAGATTTATTTTTTAAATTTATTTCTTTCCTCTTCCCCCAGCCCCCCATTGTCTGCTCTCGGTGTCCATTTAGCTGAATGTTCTTCTTTGTCCCCTTCTGTTGTTGTCAGTGGCACGGGAATCTGTTTCTTTTTGTTGCGTCATCTTGTTGTGTCAGCTCTCCCTGTGGGTGGCGCCATTCCTGGGCAGGCTGCATTTCTTTTGCGCTGGGCGGCTCTCCTTACGGGGCGCACTCCTTGCACGTGGGGCTCCCCTAGTCCCCCGCGTGGCGCGGCACTCCTTGTGTGCATCAGCACTGCACATGGGCCAGCTGCACACGGGTCAAGGAGGCCTGGGGTTTGAACTATGGACCTCCCATGTGGTAGACGGGCACCCTATCCACTGGGCCAAGTCCACTTCACAGTAATTCCTTTAAAAAAAAAAATCTTAGCTCTATTATGGACTCTCAGTAAGACCTTAGAAAGTGGGAGGTCTGCTTCTTTACCTTGGAAGTTGGTTTTTTAATGTAATGTTTGGTGTGATCTATTAACTTTTTAAAAAAGATAATTAAAAAAGAAAAAAAAAGAATTAGACATGCACACACTCCTTTACAGGTCATTTCCCAACTCTGTATACACTAAAATCCATATATTTTAAAAATTTTTCTGTTTTTCCTGGATATTTATTTTCCCTGTGCACAGGCTTAACATTTCAGTTCAGTCTTCCTGTTTTCACAATGCCTAGTTGTCTTATCCAGAGATATTAATAGCAATAGATTTTTAAATTTTTAAATTTATTGTCTTTTTTTAAAGATAAATAGATCACACAAAATGTTACATTAAAAATATAGTTGGGAGTTCTCCAGGGAATAATGTTCAGTTCAGTCCCTTGTCAGTGGGCCCCACTTTGGAATCTGTGCTCCTGAGAGTGATGGAGTTGGGTGACCTCTCTACGCATGCCTCTTCTGTCACTGTTACTGAACCTGGGGTTGGTGCTGGGGTTGGTGCATACCCAGGAGAATTGAATCTCTGGACTGTCCATGTGCCAGCTGGGCCCTGAGCCTCAGCAGAGCTGCAGCACCTACTCTCTGGTTCATAGGACATACCCAGGTCAGCCAACAGGGAGGTGAGGATGGTCAACCACCACACCAGGAAACCAAGAGTGCCTACAACTGCAAGAGGAGAATTCCATTCCATCAGCTATGTGGGATGTAAGTCCCCTCTCGATTTAGAGGTGGAGTGGACATCACCATCCCAGGATCCTCAGGATAGAGGAATAAAATATGGATTAGAGAGGACTTACTGGTATTCTACTATAGAACTATTGTAACTAGTAATGGAAGAAACTGTAGCATTGATGTGGAGAAAGTGGCCACAGTAGTTACTGAGGACAGGGAGAAGGAAGAAGAGATGTACTCCCCAAATGCAATGAATGTGCCAGAATGATGAAAGAGTTTGTTGATGTGGGAGGAGTGGGGTTGGTTGGGGGTGGTGTATGTCGGAACCTCTTATGTTTTTTAATGTAACATATTTTGTGATCTAAGTACCTTTGAGAAAAAAAGACAATTTATTTTTTTTAAATTACATTATTAAATGGTCAGATAATGTGACAATGAGAATATACAATAATGAAAATTTCTAGACCATCAGCTGTCAAAGCACATTTGACATTTTTCAAAGTTAATTGTCAAACACTAATTGATAATGCTTGTTTCCTCAAGTGGTTTCAAATAAGATAATTTTAGATGTTTTCTTGCTTAGTGATGCATCATGTAACATTTGGGATGAGAGAATGGAACTAAGTTTTGTTCTAGGTTGGGCAATCATTTCTGTTTTTTAAAGTAGTTTGTAATCAATGTACTAATAAATAGAATGCATTCCATGTGTGAATTACTCATTTACTCTTGGTTCTGTCCTAAGGGTACAAATGTGACATTCAGAGTAGCCTTATATAAGTTACTGAATAATTTTCTCTACAAAAATAGAAACAGCATCTGAGCCAAAGCTAGGTTTTGTGTCAACCAAATGAATGGGACTGTAGATTCTGAATAAAGTTTTTATTAGAAGTCTGACATGCTTGGCACATAAAGATTGATTTTTGTTTGCCTTCATTCAATAAATAACTCTAAAGAAAATGACTGTGGTGTTTTCATGAATAAAAAAACTCAAATTCATAGAGCTTTCCTCAAGTTAATCCATAAATGTAGTGCAATGTAGTGCAATCCCAACACTATTTTAAGAGATAAATTGATTCTAGACACCATGTGAAAAAGAAACAAGTAAGAATGGCAAGGAACATTTCTTAAAAGAAGAGTAAGAGGGGACTATATTAGATAAAAAACATATTATAAAACTACAAAAATTAAAGCAATGGGGTATTGGTACATAGCTAGAAAAACAGATCAGTAAAACAGAATAAAAAGTTCAGAAACACATCCAAGTTTATCCAGGAATTTAGTAATGATAAAGGTGAAATTTTAATTCAGTTAGGGAAAATAGAGACTATTGAGGTAGAGGTGTTGGGTGCCCTTGATAGAAATAATCTGAGAAAGATAATTGTATACCTATCTTACATATTTTATACTAAAAAATCAACAGATTGATTAATGTGATCAATTAATCATTTTAATCATTTAAATGTTAAAATGTGAATTAAAAGTATTAGAAAATATATATTAAAAATCTAAATAGGGAAATTCTTTTTGAGTGAATAAAGTCATCAGAAAAAAAATTCATAAGTTTCTTGACAAAACAATTGCATCTCAAAAAAATTAAACAAAATCAAAAGACAAAGGACAAATGTCCTTTATATACAAGTCAATAGGACCAGCCACCCAATAGGAAAACAGGCAAAATAGATGAAACACAATTCATGGGAAAGGAAATATATATAGTTCTTAAACAAATGAAATGATATTTAGAATTATTTACAATAAGGGAAATAGTAATTAAAATTATAACTACACATCATTATTTACCTATTGTGTTAGATAAATTGACTAGAATGTAGAGAAACAGGCTGACTCATGCATTCCTGGTGGAAATGTAATTTGGTACAACCTCTATGGGGTACAATTTAGCAATGATTTTCAGAACATTTGCAACTTTTGATCTAGAAATTCCACTTCTGTGTATTTATCTCAGATATATTCGCATGTGTGAAATGACATGTATAAAGATATTCATTGGAGCATTGTGTGTAATAGCAAAAAATTGGAAACAAATACTCATCAACATAGATGAGTAAAACAGGGTCTAACCATATTATGGATTGCTATGCAGCCATTAAAAAGAATGGGGCAGCTCTCCATATATTGATGGGGAAAACACACTGTTAGTGAAAAAAAGAGCAAAATGCAGAACAATGATTATTACATACCACCGTTTGGATAAAAAGGTGTGCACATACACGCATACTATATATGTATAGTATATATGCATATGTGTATATACATGTTAACATCTGAAATGTCTCTGGAGGATATATAAAAACTGGTAACTGCAGTTGCCTCGAGTTAAACTAGGAGACTGGAGTAGAGCTTACTTTTTGATATCTTTGGATTTAGTGCCATGAAAATGAATTACTTGTTTTTCAAATGTCTTTTTTAAATGGCCATGGCGATGATCATTTGGTGAGAACTTTCCTAAGATGATCTGATTTCAAAATGCCTCCCGCAGAAGTCATAATCTCCTTTGCTAAAGAGTAGGAATGACTACAGTAGAAATGAGTGTGTGATTGTTGTTTTGTGTTGGTTCCTATGTCAAAGGCTAACCGTAAGTTTTCAGTATCAATCCTTATAGTAATATGAACTACTTCCCCCTGTACCGTCCAGTTTTGGCCTTGGCAG
Source organism: Dasypus novemcinctus (assembly GCF_030445035.2). Classification (NCBI taxonomy): domain Eukaryota; kingdom Metazoa; phylum Chordata; class Mammalia; order Cingulata; family Dasypodidae; genus Dasypus; species Dasypus novemcinctus. The sequence continues at coordinate 38,340,696 of NC_080694.1, read as the reverse complement.
GGTACTGAGGGAGAAAGGCAGACAGAAGCAAAGGCTCTGCCCAGCATCTCACCGTGCGTCAAAACTGGAATCAGCATTAGAAACCAGATCTTCTGCCTTGACCGAGGTGATTTTCCTCACTGGCTTTGCCAAATTACGGTTCATACACTAATAACTATTACATTTTAAGCTCCTGCTACAAAACGGCCACGTATATATTAAGTCACTCATTCTACCCTACAGCTCTGACAGATATGTTTTATCCTCTTCCATTTTTCAAACGAGGAATCTGACCACCAGGGAGTTAAATAAACAGCCCGTCGTCACTAGTTAGTGTGAAGGTAGGGCAGGGATTTGCTTACCTTTGTGCCTTTTCTCTTTATGCTACTGTCATGCTACTCTCTTTAAATGAGCGTCTGGGAGTACGTGAACCTCTTTCCCCTAAGTGAGTGAGGTTATTCACCGTCTGTCTACTGAGCGCTTCTTCTGGAGCTGCCAAGTACTGTGCTTAGACTACAGCAGCTGTGCTCTTTTCCCTGAGCACAAGGGCAAGTGGGGGCCAGTGTTTGCAGAGTGCAACTGCCTTGTCACCCCTCCTGTCTGCCCTGGACTGCTGCAGGTAGGGTGACCGGCATTGTCCACTCTCGGACCCCACGGCTGTGTCAGCAGCGGCTAAGGGGACAGCAACACCCTCTTTCGTGGTCGCCTCATCATTTTCGCTGGCTTTTTCAAAATGAAAATTGTTCCATTGTTTTTTCTAATTCGAAAAATAATAGCTTTTCTTGTACAATAAGAAAGTTGAACAACAGAAAGTGATAGAATGGAGAAAATGAAAATAACCCGAAGGCCCGTCGCTCAGATTTATCCACAGTTAACATTTTGACAAGCATACTGTCAGACTTCCTTCTGTGCATAGAGGAATCCTATCAGTAGGAATCATCTATATAGATTGACTCATTATTGGCTACCCTACTTTTCTTGCTTAATAAATCACAGTCATCTTTTGGTATTGATCACAGGCCTATACCATCAATGTTAGCGGCAGTATGGTGTTTTTTTCATGCAGATAAACAGTACTTAACTAACTAGTTTCCTACCAAACTTTTGCTCATATAAACAATGCTGCAATGAACATCTTTTTACATAACTCTATTCTGAAGATAGATTTCTATAATTGCTATATCACTTGTAGCTTCTCTGAATGAGAAAAGACATTGAGTGCACTTATAAATGCCACTAATGAAAAAAGAATATCCTGCCTTTTCCAAATACTTCTACTTACTTTTCTTGGTAGTTTTCTGTATCTGTCTTCAAAAGTTCACATTTCCTTTATGATTTCTTACCTTGCCTCTATATCTATCCTGTAACACCTACTGTTTTATATTAAATAGCATTCACCTTCAGGAAAGAAATAACTACAGTTACTTTGGAATTTATTGTATTATAATTTTTCTTTTTAAACTGACTTGCCTTTGTTGTGTCTGATTTTTCTTAGTGGAGACAGCAGAGATCTGCTCAGAGCAGCTTAACGAAGCCATCTGTGTGTACGGAAAAGCAGAGACAATTAAAACCTGTTGACAACTTTGGGCAAAGCTGTGGGCCTCGTGTTCTGTAATTTATGTGAAAAGCTGAAGAACAATCAGTTCAAGCTGGTTCTTCAAAGAGGCACAGCCTGTAACATGCTTTTGGCAGCTCAGCATCTTTGTTTGCACTACAGCACAGGGACATCTGAGTCCAGTGAATTCTCAGATGTGCAATAGGAGCTCACGAACATAGGGCCTCCAAAAACAAACCCATTACCACGAAGAGAAGATGCAACTTGCCGGTTTTCCCAGTTTTTCACCCTAGCTCCATTTCTCTGATCAACCCACAACCATGTTGCTTAGCACCCCTTCCTCTTGCTTTGTGCATTTTCATAGCAGAAATTGGAAAAACCAATTCCAATATCTGTCATGGGAATTGTCGATGGTTAGGGAAGCCCGAATTGGCAAAGGTGCTTGGGAGGCAATGGTGTATGGAGGCAATGGTGCAACGTTGTCTTTCTAACCAGGTGCATTTGCATTTACATCCCAGCCCTACTGTCTCCCAGCTGGGTGACCTTCAGCAGGGTTCACTTTCCTAATTTTTAAAGTGTCGACAAGGACCGATGTGATGTTTGAGAGCAATGTACATGGCATTGCTGATGTTTGCCTTCCTAAATTTATTCCTTGTCCCCTTCCACCTCCATCCTTACGCTGAAATTACTCTGGCCAAGTCACCAGTGCCATCTTGGTTGGCAAGTAATTGACTTTATCTTACGTGACTTCTTAGAAACACATTCTTAGTGTTTCCTTCTAACTCTGTGAGCATTGGGTAAGCCCTCCTTACCCTCTCACCTTATTCTAAAGCCACTGGTACTCAATTTCTGTCCTGGATCCTCTTCTTATTCATGCACTTTTGCTGCATAGCTCCAGTCACATCAGTAGCTCCAATTATTATAAACATACTGGGGTAGACAATTTTGGTTGCAAACAACATATCCACTTGGTCTCCAGATTGCAATGCGTGGGCGCCACTTTTTGGTGCAGAAAATACAGAGGTCATAGCTCCTCCCATCCTCTACTTTCATAGCCCAGACTCTCATCTTCCTGGGTCCAGAGGTCTCAGACAGACAGCAGGCATTGAACTGGATAGGGCATACCCCAGTCTTGCCCAATTTGCTGTCCAGGCTGGACAATGCATGTTGGCTCCTGAGCAGAAGTGTAATTTAGAAAGTTGTATGTGAAGTGTGGCCACTGGCCAAGTCCTAATCTCCACAGTGACCACTGGTAATTGGGTAACTCTTGTCCTGAACCCCAAGAGTGGGTTTCCTACCTTCTGGGATTCCTCTCAGGGAAAAGGGCTCCCATCCCAATTGGTCACAGCCTGAGAATTAAAAATCACTCAGTTTCCTCTCCCAGGGCACCTGGATCTAAACAATAGGAAAAGACCTGGTGTTAGTCATCTAATGATAGAAGGTCTCAGCTGACGAGAGCAGCTGGACCCTGGAGCATCTTTGACGACACAGGCCACATCGGTACACACTCGCCTCTGGGTCCCCCACTGAGAGGACACGAGGCTCTTCAGGAATGTGGCGACTGAATCCTCAGTGGAGGATGGGGCTGCAGGGAGGGGAAGTGGTGCCTGTGCTGGGGAAGCTAAAAGGGCAGGTGGGTCCAGAGCATGGTGCCAGCAGCTGCTGTCATGGGTGCTGATGGGAACTCTTTTCCAAAAGGTCTTGGAGTGAAGGCAGCTCCATGTGCTCATGAATGCTCAGGAAAAACAGAGCATTACATCTGCCATGGCCTGATCCTTTAAGTGTGAAAGGTATTAGGGATTGGCGGATATAGAAGGCCGTTTTCCAGGCTGAGGGCTGGGACAAAATAGGCGTCAGGTTCACGGTTGCCTATGTTCTCCTCTTTCCAGGTATATCATTGCACTTTCTGGCCCAGTTTTGGTTGGGCAGGGCCATGTGACTTGTTCTGACCAATAACTTGTGAGCAGGAATAATTGGGTCACTTCTAGGCAAGAGTGTGTAATTGCTGATCTTGGATCTTCAAGACCTTTCTTTCCCTCTGGTAGGCAGTGACAATGCTAGAGCCGAGGGTTGCTCGGTCATCATGGGTATTTGAGAGACTATAATGAGTAGAGTCTACAGTGGGATGTTGCGTGAGTGGGAAATAGAATCCTCGTTGTCATAAGCCACTGATACTTTGGGGATTATTTACCACATTATAACCTAGTTTATCCTGACTGGTATGCACTCTTTCCCACTCAAGCATGCACTCTCTTGAATGGAATAGGCAGTTTCTAAAAGGCATTTTAAACACAAAGAACCTTTTTAAAACCTTCTAATAAGACAGTGAAGCCCATGCTTATGTAGCTAAGGAGTGACTCGACCAAGATATTCTTCAATGTGCAAGAAAGGTCTCCTTTAAGATGATTTTCTCTTTGTCCCAGCACCATGAAGCCATTGGTATTTTTTCTCCACAAAGAAAAGAAAAATCTAGGATAGAAAATTGCTGTTAGGGTTTCCTACCTTACCTCCAGCTTAGATCTCTCTTGGGCTTCAGACACATATCCAACTGCCTGCTGGATATCTTCACTTGGATGGCTCACTGACATCTCAAACTCAACTTGTGTGGAGTTGAAATCATTGTTTTCACCCCCATGTTTGCTTCTCTTACCATGATTTCTATCTCAGTGAATACTTCTACCATCCTTCCAATGGAATCATCCTCGATGCCTTTATCTTCCTTTCCAGTAATACCAAATATCTTGCCAGGATCTTTAGTTTCTACGCCCTACATCCTCACCACTCTACTCTGGATAGACCAACATTATTTCTTTTCTAGATCAATGTAAGTCTTCTAACGGGTCTTCTTGTCTTCGGACTTTTCTCTTTTCTATCAGGGCTTTACATTGAGCCAATCAAAGCAGACCTGATTAAAACATTCCCTTGTTTAAAGCCCTTTAAGTGTTGCCCATTGCTCTTAGAAGAAAGGTGGTTTTTAACTTTTTTTTCTACATATCCTTGGTGTGGTTCTTGCTTCCTCTCTGGCCACTTCTTGAATCATGCTCCACACTAAACCATACTGAACATAATTGAAAGGTTGCAAATTCAAAAAAATCTCTTGTCCTTGCTCCCTCCAGTCTAGCTCTAACCCTCTTACCCTTTCTTTTCTCGGCTAACAGTTCTACTCATTTATTTGTTCTTAGCTTAGATCTTACTCCCTCTGGGAAGCTTCTCAAGGTTAGGTGTCCTTTTGTGGGCTCCTTTTACAACTTATTCTAGTGCTTAAAGCTGTATAGTTCTTTCACAATTGCCTATGCCTGCTCATCATCCCTTATGAAATAATATGTTCCAAGTGTTTTACATATATTATTCCATTTAATCCTTGCATTTAATCCTTTTTGATATAAATAATATTCTCAGTTCAGGATGAGGACACATTAAAGAACAAAGAAGTAAGATAAGTTGTTCAATGTCAGTCAGTCAGTTAATGGCAAGGTGGGACTTGAGCCCATATTAGCCTGACTCCCAGGCCTTTGGGCTTACCCTCTCTGCTGCCCAATCTCCAACTGTAATTACAGCACATAGCAGGACCAATCTACGTTGTTCATGGCTGTGTTCCCAGCACCTAGCACAGTGCAGGGCACACCTCGATATCTTACCTGAATAAATGAACAAAAGCAAGAAAGAGTGAAAAGGTGCCTGGCAAATCACAGACTCACAGTAAAGAGTAGCTTTTCTATTTTATTTTTTGCCTTAATTGCCGTATAAGCAACAAAGCAGCAAAAAAGGAAGAAAGCCCAAATAGTATCAGCTCAGTTTCTAGAAAGAATATGGGAACCACATCAGGGAAGCTCTCTGGAGAAGTAAGTAGTATCTGCATTGCTTTAGAACTGAGGAGGCAGTTTTCCTCGGAGCTGAACTTGCTGATCTCGGTGATTTGTTCTTGGCAATTCAGGTTCTTACTTCATTTTGATGAACTGCTGTGTCACCAGAGAACCTACTCAAAGAACGTACTTAGCTTTAGCACCATTTCCCAGGACGCTGTACCTTCCTCTACTGAAACAGAAGAAAATCATTGTTTATGGGAAAAGGTTTTCAGTAAGTTCAATACTTGTCTCAGGCAAATGTTTAAATGGCAGTATAAGAAAATGTTTATTTTTAGTAGGTATTTATGTAATGCAGGTGATACTGTGGCTCGACAGTAGGGCTTTTGGTACTTTTGAGTCTAAATAATGGTTAATGTATTTTAGGGGGATCTAAAAATTAGAAACTAAAATCTTTGTCCAAGTAATACATGCACATGGAAAATAAAATAGTACGTAGGCTTTGTAATAGAAAGCGGTAGTCTTCGGCCATTCTCCTCTTTGCCTCCAATCCCACTATCCAGAGAAAATCACGTTGACCTAATTCTTCTTTTAGTATTTCTGGTGGATAAATGTCATGGTTCTAAATGGTGTGCCTATTGCTCGACTTACTGATTTATAACTTTCAGTGTGAGTGAGCCTTTGCCATGCTTTGGATAGCCCAAAGTCTTTTGAATACCCTTTCTCTATTTGAAGGGTGTCCCGTTTCCCAAAGTCCCATCTCCCCACAGTAGCACCCCAAACTCATTCTCCCAGCCTTCCTTGCTGGAAAGAAGCAGGCTTGTTCAAAGCAGATACACCTGCACTGGGCTGTGAATTAGAAAGGAGCAAAGTGAGGAAGTGGGTTGCACTCTGAGTTTCTTGGAGCTCTTCTGCCATCCAGGGCTGAGTGCCATTGAGAGGGGTGATAGGGCTAATGCCAGCTCCAGGGGTGGTGCTGTAGAGATTTTGCTAGAGCAGCCTCTTTATAAATGCTCACTGCAGAGTCTGTCAAGGAGTTAGTGTTTACTTTTCCTTTCCTATGGGTCTAATGTCAAGGTTCCTGGGCCCCTTTGGCAGAGCAGTAAGAGTAGGCATTGTGTGGCTGTGAAACTGCTGAAGCAGTGCCCTGGGCTTCTAGAGGATTCTGGAGGCTATCTATCCTCTTTAAGAAATGTATGTTCTATTTAAACGAGTCATTAGGTTGGATGTTTGCAATAAAGGCTCATTTATTCATTTATTATTTAATTAGAGATAAGTTGTAGGTTTATAGAAAAATTATGTTGAAAATACAGCGTTCCCATAAAACCCCTTGAACACATAATTTACATGAGGGTCCACTGTGTTGTATGACCCTATGCTTTGTTGTTATTTTTATTTTTACTCTTGTAACATACATACAACCTAAAATTTTCCCTTTTAATCATATTCAAATAAATAGTTTGGCGGCATTAATTCCATTCACAATGTTGTGCTACCTTTACCACCATCCATTATCAAAATTTTCCCATTGTCACAAACAGAAACTGTGCATCAATTAAGCATTAACTCTTCCCTACCACCTGCTTTTACTGCCGGTAACCTGTATTCTAATTTCCGACACTATGAACTTGCATAATCTAATTATTTCATATCAGTGAGATCATACAATATTTGTCGTTTTGTGTCTGGCTTATTTCACTCATTATGATGCCCTTGATGTTCATCCATGCTATTGTATGTATCAGAACTTCACTTCCTTTAATAGCTGAATAATATTCATAGTATGTATACACTACATTTTGTTTGTCCATTCATTTGTTGATAGACACTTGGGTTACTTCCACTTTTGGCAATTGTGAATAATGCTGCCCTGAACATTGGTGTGCAAATATCTGTTTGATTCCCTACTTTCAAATTTTTTTGTATATACCTGGAAGTGGGATTGCTGGGTCATACATTAATTCTATATTTAACTTTCTGAGGAATCCCCAAACTGTTTTCCATGGTAGCAGCACCATTTTACATTTCCACTAAAATGTAAGATGGTACCTATTTCTCCACATCCTTGCCAACACATAATTTTAATTTTAAAAATAATAGCCTTTCCAGAGGGTGTGAGGTGGCATCTTATTGTAGTTTTGATGTAATTTCCTCAATGGCTGATGATGTTGAGCATCTTCCATGTGTTTATTTCCATTTGTATATCTTCTTAGGAGAACTGACTACTCAATTCTTTTGCTTCTTTAAATTTTTTTGTCTTTTCTTTTTGTTGAGTTGTAGGATTTCTTTTCTTTTTTTACATATTTTGGATATTAACCCATTATCAGATATATGGATTCTAAATATTTTGTCCCATTCTGTAAGTTGTCTTTCTACACTTTCATGATGAAGTCATTTGATGCATGAAAATTTTTAATTTTGATGAGGTCCCATTTATCTATTTTTTTCTTTTGTTATTTGTGCTTTTGGTTAGAATGAAAGATACCATTGCCTAAAAAAATTCCTGAATGTTTCCCTATGTTTTCTTCTAGGAGTTTATAGTTTAGGTTCTTTGATCCATTTTGAGTTATTTTTGTATATGATGTTAAGTAGGAGTCCAACTTTTTACATACAGATATCCCTCTTTCCCAGCACCATTTGTTTAAGAGACTTTTCTTTCCCAGTTGAGTGGACTTGACACCCTTGTGAAAAATCAGTTTGCTGTAGAGGTGAGCGTTTATTTCTGAACCATCAATTCTATTCCATTGATACATTTATCTGTCTTTGTGCCAGTACCATGCTGTTTACTGTACTAATAAAATTTAAAACCTGAAAATATGAATACTTCAACTTCCTTCTTCTATTCAGGGCAATTTGGCGCCCCTTACTCCTTCATGTGAATTTGATAATTGGCTTTTCCATTTCTGCAAAGAAGGCTGTTGAAATTTTAATTGGGATTGTGCTGAATCTGTAAATTGCTTTGGGTAGAATTGGCATTTTAACAATATTTAGTGTTCCAATCCATGAATGTAGAATATCCTTCATTATTTTAGGTCTTCTTTGATTTATTTTAGCAATGTTTTATAATTTTTTTGTGTACAAGTCCTTTACGTCCTTGGTTAGATTTATTCCTAGATATTTGATTCTTTTATTGCACTTGTTTCTTGACTTCCTTTTCAGATTGTTCACTCTTAGTCTATACAAACTACTGATTCTGTGTACCCCACCACTCTTCTGAATTTATTTATAAGCTCTAGTTGCTTTGTTGTGGATTTTTCAAGATTTTCGTGATTTGGATCAAGTCACCTTCAAATAGAAAATGTTTTACTTCTTACTTTCCAATTTGGATGACTTTTATTTCTTCTTCTGGCCAAGCTGCTCAGGTTAGAACTTGGAATACAATGTTGAATCACAGTGGTGGCAGCAGTCATTCTTGTCTTGTTCAAGATCTTACAGAGAAGGTTTTCATTCTTTTGCCTTTGAGTATTGTGTAAGCTGTGGGTTTTTAAAAATAAATTCCTTTTACTGTTTCAAGAGGTTTCCTTCTAGTCTAGTTTTCTATGAACTTTTAGCTTAGAAGGGGTGTGGGATTTTCTCAATTACAGTTTCAATATCAGTTGAGTTGATTGTATGTGTTTTTTGTTCCTTCACTCTATTAAAGAGGTGTAGTACATTAATTGAATTTTCTTATGTTGTTCTACCTTTGCATACCAGGGATAAATATCACGTGCTCTTGTAATATATTTATTTACATGTGCTATTGGATTGGATTTGCTAGTATTTTGTTGAGGATTTTTGCATGTATATTCATAAGGGATATTGGTCTGTAATTATCTTTTCTCTTGGTAGTTTTATAGGTTTTTTTCTTGGAATGTTTGTTAAAACTCTCCTATAAAGCCATTTGATACTGAGCTTTTTTTTTTGGGTGGGGGAGACCCAATCTCTTTATTAGCTATTTGTTGGTTGAACTCTTCTATTTCTTCTTGAGTCAATTTAGGTAATCTGTGTGAATCTGATAATTTTCCCATTTCATCTAGGCTATCTAATTTGTTAGATACATTTGTTTAGAGAATCCTCTTGCAATCCTTTTTATTTCTTTGGGGTTGGTGGTAATGCCATCTCCATTCATTTTTCTTTTTTTTTTTTTTTTTATTTATTTATTTATTTTTTATTGACTTTGTAATAATATTACATTAAAAATATATATGTGAGGTCCCATTCAACCCCACCCTCCCACCCCCCCTCTCCCCCCCCCCCCAACAACACTCGTTCCCATCATCATGACACATCCATTGGATTTGGTAAGTACATCTTTGGGCACCTCTGCACCTCATATACATTGGTTCACATCATGGCCCATACTCTCCTCTATTTCATCATGTAGGCCCTGTGAGGATTTACAATGTCCGGTGATTACCTCTGAAGCACCATCCAGGGCAGCTCCATGTCCCGAAGACGCCTCCTCCTCTCATCTCTTCCTGCCTTTCCCCATACCCTTTGTCCATTATGTCCACTTTTCCCAATCCAATGCCACCTCTTCTATGTGGACACTGGATTGGTTGTGTCCATTGCACCTTTATGTCAAGAGGAGGCTCAGATTCCACCTGGATGCTGGATGCAATCCTCCCATTTTCAGTTGTAATCACTCTAGGCTCCATGGTGTGGTGGTTGTCCTTCTTCACCTCCATCTTAGCTGAGTGTGGTAAGTCCAATAAATCAGATTGTAGGTGCTGGAGTCTGTTGAGGCTCAGGATCTGGCTATCACATTGTCAGTCCAGAGATTCATATCCCCTAAATATATCTTAAACCCCAACATTAACTGCACCTCCAGCACATTAGCTCCATTCATTTTTCATTTTAATTATTTGCATCGTCCTCCCCCTTTCTTCCTCAGGTTAGCTAAAAGTTTGTTAATTTTACTGATATTTTCGTAGAAACAACTTTTGGTTTTAATGCTTGTCTGTATTGTTTTTAAATTTTTTATTTCATATGTCTCTGCTCCAATCTTTGTTACTTCCTTCCTTCTGCTTGCTTTGGATTTAGTTCTTCTCTTTCTAGATCCTTCATTTGATAGGTTAGGTTTCTGATTAGAAATCTTTCTTCTTTTTAAATTTAAAGATGTAGAGCTATAAAGTTCCCTCTCAACATTGCCATTGCCACATCTCAAAAATTTTGGTATGCTGTTTTTTAAAATTTCATTTGTCTCAAGGTATTTCCTAATTTCCCTTGCAATGTCTTCTTTGACCATTTGGTGATTTAAGAGTGTGTTGGTTAGTTTCCATGTATTTTTGTATTTTCCAACTCTCCTTTTTTTTGATATTTCTAGCTTCCTTCGTTATAGTTGGATAAGATAGACAATATGATTTCAATAATTTTAAATTGATTGAGACTTGTTTTGTGAACTAACATACAGTCTATCCCAAAAAATGACCCATGTGCTCTAGAGAAGAATATATGTTTTGCTTCTTTTGGGTGAAGTGTTCTATATATGTCTGTTAGGTCTAATTGGTGTATAGTATTGTTTAAATCCTGTATTTCCTATTCATCTTCTAATAATATCCTTACTAATATTCTATCCATCATTGAAGGTGATGTATTTTTTAAAATATATTTTTTATTTTTTTTTAAAAAGATACAGAGATCACACAAAATGTTACCTTATAAAAAACCCAGGAAATTCCCATATGTCCCAGTCCCCACACCCCCCACTTTCCCCACATCAGCAACTTCTTTCATTAGTGTGGTACATTCATTGCATTTGATAAATACACTTTGAAACACTGCTGCACAGCCTGGAGTATAGTTTACATTGTAGTTTACACTCTCTCCCAGTCTAATCAGTGGGTTATGGCAGGATCTATATGTCCTGTCTCTGTGCCTGCAACATCATTCAGGACAAATCCAAGTCCTGAAAAAGTCCCCATATCTCATCTCTTTTTCCCTCTCCTTGTCTTCACTAACTCCAGTGGCCACTGTCTCCACATCAATGGTATAATTTCTTCCCTTGCTAGACTCACAATAATTCTATAGTGGAATACTAGTAAGTCCACTCTAGTCCATATTTGATTCTGCAATCCTGAGGACTCTAGGATGGTGATGTCCATTCCACCTCTCAGTTGAGAGGGGGCTTCAATCCCACATGGCTGGTGGATGGGATTCTCCTGCTTGCAGTTGTAGACTCTCTCTATTCTTTGGTGTGGTGGTTGACCATCCTCACCAACTTGTTAGTTGACCTGAGCAAGTCCAGCGAACTGGAGAGTAGGTGTTGTAACTCCACTGAGACTTAGGGCCCAGCTGGCACGTGGACAGTCCAAAGATTCAAGTCTCCTGGACATACACTTACCAATCCCAGTGCAAACCACAGGTTCAATAAAAGGGACAGAAGAGGCATATGCAGAGAAGTCACATCTGAGTCCAACTCCATCACACTCAGGAGCGCAAAACCCAAAGTAGGACCCACTGGCAAGACACCAAACTCTGGAGCCATTTACCATGACCATAAGATTGGGTGTCTCCATGGCTCTCAGGAACATCACTGCCTGGGGTAGTATCTACTTTGGCTGTCCCTAAGATCTGATGAAATGTGTGTAAGTGCGACCCCTCTGATGACCTTGAGACTCACATTGAAGTCTCTTAGCCATGTAAACTCATTTGTCTTTACCATTTCCCCATTTATTGAAGATCTTTTTCCAGTTGCATCATCAGCCAGTGCTTGGTAGTAATCCCTCAGTGGCAGGGAAGCTCATCCCCTGAAGTCATGTCCCATTTCTGGGGGGAAGGAAATGCATTTATATGCTGAGTTTGGCTTAGAGAGGGGCCACATTTGAGCAACATGGAGGTTCCCTGGAGGTGATGTTTTGAAGGCCCCTAATATTAATGTAGAGCTATGTACTTCTCCCTTCAAATCTGTCAGTATTTGATTCATGTATTTGGGGGGCTCTGTGCTAGGTGCATATATATTTATAATTGTTATGTCATTTTGTTGAATTTACTTCTATCTTAACATAGAGTAATCTTATTTTTCCCTTGTAACAGTTTTTTTAAGGGATTGTTTTTAAATTTTATTGCTATACATTAATAAAGCATAAATTTATCCAAACTGTATGTGGCAATTTGGTATTGTTTATGAATTCCAAAAATAGATACTGGATTGTGTTTGTAAAATGGTCTGCTCCACTGGGCATATTAGATTGTATTAGACTCAGAGGTTTCACTTTTACTTTATTAATTCAAGATTAGGGATTTAATCTGATCATGTCATTAGGGTGACTTGGTTTGAGTCCCTGCCTACAGCTAGCCTACAGTTGTGGGCTATATAAACAGATGAGCACACAAAGACAGGAAAACAAACCCACAGAGAAGGAGAACACGAGATTTGAGTTTTGTTGCTGGAGTCATGGGGAAAGAGCTGAGTTGTTCACCTGATAGTTTACAGCTTGCTTTGTGGAGAGAGCTGAGCAGCTGGGCCCAGAAAGAGATGAGCCCTTGGGAGTGAGACAAACCTTGTGCCAGCCTACAGTTGAGATTGGAAGAGGCAGGGACCATGGAGTCTCAAGAGGAAGAGGAAGTCTTAACCCTCACAGAGACTGGCAGCCATCTTGCTCCAACACGTGGCAACAGACTTCAATGAGGGAAGGAATTTACCCCTTATGGCCTAGTGATGGTAAACTTTTACTCCAAATAAATACCCTTTATAAAAGCCAGCAAATTTCTGGTACTTTGCATCAGCACCCCTTTGGCTGACTAATGCACTGTACAATCAATGATATTTGGTATAATTACATAGTTATATATTCATCACTTCAGTCATTTTTAGAGCATTTTTATTATTCTAATAATAATAATAACAATAAACAAAAACAAACAAAAATTCATCACCTCTCAATCTCTCTGTGCTTCTCCTGCTGTACATAGTTACTATTCTCTTTCCTTCTCTCTAGTTTAGTTGTATTTATATTTTGTTAAAACAGTCTTATGTATACAGTATCACCCATATTTGTATTTCACATGAGGCTTCACTATGTATTTTTCAGCTTTTCTTCTAGTGATATGTAGACTTTCCCTTTCAACCACTGCTATACCCATATAATAGCTTTGCTAGTTACAAATGCCATAATGTGCTTTCACCATTTCTATTCATTTCCAAAGATTAACAAAAAAGCTTTTTACCAGTTCTCCACAGATTAACCCTCAGCTTTCCATTCTCGAACCTCATTCTATTTTCTGGTGATCTATACTCTAATTATTAAATCCATGAGTTTACACAATATATTCAGTTCATAATAGTACAATCTATAGTACTTGTATTTTTGTTTCTGGCTTGCGTCATTCAGCATAATGTCCTTCAGGTACATCCATGTTGTCATATTCTTCATGACTTCATTTCTCCTTCCAGCTTCATAATATCCATCATGCATATACATCACAATTTGTTTATTCATTTTTCAGTCAAAGAATACCCGTGTTGTTTCCATCTTTTGACGATTGTGAATAACACTGCAGTGAACATTGGTGTGCAGATGTCTGTTTGTGTCATTGCTTTCAGTTCTTCTGGGTTATACCTAGTAATGGTATTGCCAGGTCATATGGCATGTCTGTATTCAAACTTCTTTAGGAATGGCCAAACAGTCCTCTACCGTGTAATAGTTTTTTCCTTGATCTGATATTAATATAGGAATCCCAGTTCTATTTTGGTTACTCTTTGCATGGTGTATTTTTTCCATCCTTTCACTTTCAACCTACTTGTGTTTTTGAATTTAAGGTGAAACTCTTGTAAACATTATATAGTTGGGTCATGCTTTTTTATACATTCTGCCATTCTCTGTCATTTGATGGGAGAGTTTTATACATTTACAGTTAAAACAACCACTGATAATGCAGGACTTTTTCCTGCCTTTTTCTCTTTGGTCTTTTTAAGTCTTATACCTTTTCATCCCTCAATTTTTCTATTAATGCCTCTTTTCATATTCATTTGCTTTTCTAGTGTAGCACTTTGAGTCCTCATTTCCTTCTGTACATATTTTTTCAGATATTTTCTTTGTGTTTACTATGGGGTTTTAATTTAACATCCTAAATCTATAACAATCACATTTAATTTGATACCAACTTAACTTCAATATAAACACAAATACAGCTCCTATATCTTTTCTTCCCCTCGCCTTTTAGTTGTACTAGCTACAAATTAAACTTTCATGCATTGTACATCCAAAACCATAGATTTATCGTCACTTTTTATGCATTTCAATTTTAGAATCTGTAAGAAGAAAAAAGTGGAGCTACATACTAAAAATACAATACAATAGTACTGGCATTTATAGTAATCCAAATTCTTATATTTACCATAGGCCTTTTATCTTTATGCTGCTTCAAGCCACTATGTGGTGTCCTATTCTTTTAGTCTGAAGAACTCTTGTTAGTATTGCTTATAGGGCAGGTCAAATGGTGACATATTTCCTTAACTTTTGTTTATCTGGAAATGTCTTAATTTCCCCTTCATTTTTGACTTACAGTTTCAATGGATATGCAATTCTTGGTTGATGATAGTTTTCTTTCAGCACTTTAAATATATTTCATCCCACTGCCTTCTTACTTCCATGGTTTCTAATGAGAAATTAGGACTTAATCTTCTTGGGGCTTCTTGTACATAACAGGTTATTTTTCTCTCCCTGTCCTTGGCTTTTCACAGTTCGAATGTTCTGTGTCTATGCGTTTTTCTCTTCAAGTTTTTCCTATTTGGAGTCCCTTGGGATTCTTAAGTATGCATAATTCTTTTCTTTCATTAAGTTTGAGAAGTTTTCTACCATTATTTCTTGTATATTCCTTCTGTCCCTTTCTCTTCTCCTATGACTCCTATAGTGCATATATTGGTGTGCTTGATGGTGTCCAAAAGGTCTCTTAGGTTCTGTTTTTCCATTCTTTTATCTTTCTGCTTCACAATCTGAATCATTTCAATTGTCTTGCCTTTGAGGTCACAGATTCTTTCTTCTGCCACCTCCAGAAGAGGTACTGGGGTCTCGTATGTGGGAAACCAGTGCTCAACCTCTGAGTCACATCAGTTCCCCTGAGTTGCTTTTTTTGTTTGTTTGTTTGCTTGTTGTTTGCTTTTTTGTTTGTTTTTAGGAGACCAAATCTGGGACCTCCCATGTGGAAAGGAGATGCTCAACTTCTTGAGCCACATCCTTGCTCTCTAATCTGTTTTTGAAACCCTCTTGGGGAATTTTCATTTCAGTTACTATGGTTTTTAACTCAATATTTCAGTTTGGTTCCTTTAAAAGAAATTCCTATCTCTTTTTTTGAGATTCTCATATTATTTTTTCATCATTTTTCTGATATGCATTAATTCTCTCTCCGTCATGCTTTCCTTTATTTCTTTGAGTGTATTGTGGACGTGGACTTTTTTTTTTTTTGAAAGTCTTTGTCTGGAATGTCCAAAGGCTCATTTTCTTCATTGATTGTTTCAAACTTTTATCTTGCTTCTTTGGATGAAACATCATTTCCCTTTTCTTTTTGCTCACACTATTTTCTTAAACACTTTATATTTCAATGTGTTAACTGGGATTTCATCCCCGAGTTGTTGTTCCTTAATTTTATATCCACCTAGTTATATGACAGAGATTTTCTTGACTGCCAGGAGATAACACAAACAAATCAATGCAAAATCTCCTTTCACAGGCTTTGTAAACTGACTGTGTTGGCTGGTGCTTTTCTTCAGGGCTTAGCCCTCCTATCAAGAATGTCAGCCCGAGGTGAATATGAAGTATAGTGTCTTCCCCATCTTCTCTTTGACTTTTCTTGGTTGGTCCTGTGCTTGCTTGTGGCCTTAGGAGCTCCTCCATTTACAATACTCCCCATGAAATAGACTTTCCACCTCCTCTTAGGTGTGCTCTTGTATGCCTCATAGCCAGTAATCCTTTGCACCAAGCCACTTTGACTTAATTGTTCCTTACACAGGTTCAGTTGTCTGCAAGCTGTTTCTGTCTGCCAGGTAAATTCTGGGAAGACAAACCAGAGATGAATTTCCTGGTTCATCCTTTCAGACTGCCCCCTAATAGATTGGCATGGACATATAGGCACCTCTGTATATGCATATGGGTTATTCTACCTCTGGAACAAGGGCAGGGACTCACTGTGGGAGTGCAGGTGGGTTCCACAGTGTACTGGGTTGGGAGTGGTTGTGGAAGGACAAGCAAGTGTGTCACAAACTTCTACATTATTTAAAGCTATGTTTTCTTGATTCAGCACTCATCCAGTTATTGCAACCCTTGAAACTTTTTCCTGAGTTTTGAGGAACATGGACCTGCCAGTTTTTGCTGGTTGTTCAAAAATTCTGTGCAATGTTTTATGCTGCATTCTAGGTTGACCAGAAATCTCAGCTGCAATAAAGGACTTTAACTGATTCTCTTAATCAAGATCTATTGACCCACTACTGCAAGGCATAAGGATTTACCTTTCACATTTCCTACCTGCTTTTCTCCTTTTTTTTTTCAATTTTTGATGGTTGTATATTCATATTTAGTTATTCTTCTGGTTACCTTTATAACAATAACTATTAATAAATCTACTTCTTATTCCATAAACTTAGATAGTGTTGCTTGAATTCAGCACTTTGTAAGATCTTAATTCCTGACTCTTCCCTCTATCTCTCATTCCCCCTTACCTCCCACTGTCTTTCAGCTGTAGCTATACTTTTACTTTGTCAAAGTTGATAACATTTATATTCTATTCTTAATTCAGTCTTCTGTGCTTTGTTGCTGGGTGGATTCTAAAACCAGAAAACTAATAAGCAGCATTGACATTAGTAAGACTATATAAATGTTGACTGCCGAACCCAGTGGGAAGCTAATGGTTACTTTTCCTTCTTTACAGGTCTAATGTCTTGATTCCTGTGCACTTTGAAGCAGAATGTTCCTAACTTCCATGTCCCATGGCTTTTATATTATTACACCATATAAGTCACTAAAAAACAGGTCATATTTTTGTTTCTTTCATTTTTGGGTCTTGATTTTTTCCCCATTTTTACCAGATGCTGCTATTGGAATTATTATTATTTTAATTAAAAAGAAATCTCGTGGGGAAGCAGAAATGGCTCAAGCAATTGAGCTCCTGCCGACCACCAAGTTTGGTCCCAGTGCCTCCTAAAGAAGATGAGCAAGGCAGTGAGCTGATGTGACAGGCACAGTGAGCTGACACAACAAGGTGATGCAACAAGAGACACGGAAGGAAAATATAATGAAAGGCACAACAAAGAAGGGTGTGGAGGTGGCTCAAGTGATTACGCACCTCCCTCCCACATGGGAGATCCTGGGTTTGGTTCCCAGGGCCTCCTAAAAGGGAGAGAGACAGACACAGCAAGTGCAAACAACAAGGGGGTAGAGAGAAATAAAAAAAAGGAGTCTGTGTCTTTACCATAATCTCATGTGTGCCTAGTCTTTCAAAGATGCTAACTATTGTATGCAATCCTTTTATCCTCTCCCTTCTCCAAAAGCATGGTTCCTCCCAGAGTGCTGTAATACAGACTCAGTGTTCTCCAGACATTTTTCATGGCCATCATCCTTGGGGCTTTTCTTCAGTAACCACTTGGATTAATGGGTAGTCATGGATTCCATCTCATATTCTTGGTCTTTACCTTGAGTGCACACATATGAGACTTACTCAGACAGAAGGCATGGCTTATAAACCAGGTCATTGCATATGTAAAATATTTTTATTTTACTATCTAACCGCATTGATATTGACTGGATATAGAATTATGGGTTCAAAATAATTTTTCTGTAGAACTTTCAGCATACCAATTCATTATCTTCTGAACCCCAATGTGACTATTAAAAGGTTGGATGATTCCCTGCCTTTTCTTTTGGAAGCTTTTGTGACTTTTTTCTTTATCCTATGTGTTCGGAAATTTCAGGAGGATGTGATGACTAGGCAACTTTTTTCATTCATCTTCCACAGTACCAATAGACTCATCTTACGTGACTATTTGCTTTTATTCAGTTTGAGAAAATATCCTTCTAATTCTTTAAAAATTTCACCCATCTCTTCTCAGTTCTCTATTTCTTCAATCACTCTTAGCCAACTGGTAGGTTTCTGAAATCCCTGTATTAATCCTTTATGAAGTTTATCTTTTTTTTCCTCCTTAAATTTGTCATCTCTTTTTCATTTGCCCTAAGGTCTAGGAGATTTTTTTGGTTTTGTATTTCAGTTCTTTTTATTGAATTTTATATTTAAAATATTATATTTTTAATTTACAAGAATCTTTCCTGTTCTCTGTTTTCTTCCTTTTGAATTATACTATTCTTGTTCTACAAACACAATATCTTAAATCTTTTTGAAGATAGTCATTAAATATTTTTTTAAAAAATCTCTTCTGGTTCTTGAATTATTTCTGTTTCCTTAAGATTTTGCATGTTTTGGTATTTTATTTCTTATGGGTGGTTGTTTTCAAATGTCTGATTGCCTTGTTTGTACATTTGTATTTATGAAGGAAGGATTAGTTTGATAGTGATAGACATCCAATTTAGGTTTCTTCTGAATTTGTGTTGATGATATGTTTCTTGATTGGTTTCTCCCCTGAATAAGAAGACAGAAAAAGAACTCTGTGCACATATACAGGACTAACTAACCGGCAGATTTTGCTTTAGGATCGGGAACTGGTCTTGACATTCTACTTCATCTCCCCCCATATGCCAGGACAAGGAGAACTTACTTGTAGGTCAATACCCACACAAAAATACAAATCTCTCCCCAGCCAGTTTATTCATTTGTTTTAGACAAGAGCCTCCAGTTAGTCTTCTTCTCTCTCTTTAGGAGATTAACACACAAACAAACATGGTGCCCCTTGCTCTGTCTCTGTGGGAGGAGAACCACTAACCCTAAACTTGTTCTTGCTGGCATTCTGCTAGAATGATTGGCAGCCACTGCCCTGCATGTCCTCTCATGCTCATTTTGGTCTTTGGCTCCTCAACTCAGTTTTATCCATGAACATGTTTCCATCTGCTTCCATATTCAAAAAATGTGTTGAACTCTCTCAGCTGCTAAAGACCTTGCCTTCTAATTTCTTCATGGCACTCAGTTTATTTCTCTTTGTACTCACTCTAATGCTATTGTTTCAGTGGGATTTCTGGCAGGAAGGATGACACACTCAGGTGCTCAATCTACTCTCTTGAACCAGATACTTCCCCACCCACAGGATGATGTTTTTAAAAAAATGGGATTTTTTACATTGAAATCTCATCTCTTATCTATGATCCTACTGTCTAACAATATTTCTGGAGATAAAAGTAGGGTTTTGCTAAAAAAGCAAATGAAGAAAGAATGAATGAAAAGACAGAAAACCAACGAAAGAAATTGAGACAATAGCGAGCGGTAGAAATCTCTTCTTAAATATCTGCGGTAAGTAGTGAAAAATAACCAAGAGTATTTATCCAATCCAGAGACCCTGGTCTCACTAACCACCCAACCATGCATCATAGATATTAAATGAGCAGCTTCCAAGAGAAATCCAGACCTTCATAGGGGGGACAGAGCATTCTTGCCAGCAGGTTCTTGGACACAGAAATACACGGTCCAGAGTGTCTGTAGAAGAACTCATGCACAGCCATTCTCACTCAAGGATTATACCAAGGACCTGCTTGCAGTTACTGAAGAAGACAGGTTTTACACGTGTAAGGCCCGGTTTTACAAAGTGTATGTTCTACTTTATTTCCTTTTTCTGAACCTAATTCTGACCATAAAACTGTTCCCATCAGGATAGCAGAAGGTTTAATCTTCACCTTTACTGTAGTCTTACTAGGGATGCAACAGAATTACAGAGCCTACAATATGGAGGGAAGCTGTTCTACCCACACTGGGAATGCTGACTGCACCATTGCTCTAGAATCTAAACAGGTCATTACTGGGGCTATTTTCCCAGAAAGGAAATTCAAAACTTGAGGTGCCTTCTCCCTCTGAGGTCCAGTTATGTCTCTGAGGCCCTGATTTCTTGAGGGGACTGTAGACCTTTCACCTTTCTATAAAGTACTCTGTCTATTTAGGTATTTTTTGATATTATCTTCTCAATTGTTGAGGTTCTAGGAAAAACAAAAGTTAAACCAGTAAAACATTTCTGTCTTCTACCCTTCCTTGAGACAAAATAATCAAGAAGAGGCTGTTTGACTATGGGTGGGAGCAGTGGTGGGAGTATGAGATAAACAAGAGGATAAGCAAGAGGAGATACCAGATGGAAAAAAATTAATGTTACAAAAATGCCACCATGCCTTGGTATGTACATTCAAACCTAATTGTGTACCCTGCGGGCTACGTGGGGGGATACAAAATGCCATCCAGTTCAGAATGGATTTATGAGGGTTAGGATAGAAAGGATGAGGAATATTTTTCTGGGGACAGTTACCTCAGAACTTGTGGTAGAACCAGCTGAAGAATGAATGACATTAAAAATGAGTATGAAATGAAAATAGCTTCCAGTTGTGGGATTGGTCATTGGTAAAGCCTCTTTTCACTGTGTTTTTATTGAAGGCTGTTTGTCAACATTGTGGCATGAAACATTCACGAAAATTCCTAAGCTCATGATGGATGTCCATGGAGGCAATGTTGTGAATGAGTAAAATGGTTCTTATGGGGAAATTTCTCTTGTCATTATAGGGGGTAAGACAAAAATACTTTGAAAAGTTTGTGGCTACAAAAATCAGTGACAAGACATTCACATTATTACCAAAGTACAGTCTTGGGATGCTGTCAGTGGGTTTCTCACAGTATTCCAAGGAATTCTAGACTGTAAGAGGAGCCAGTGTTTCCCCTTGGATCTGGCTATCATATCTATCCACTCAAATGCTATGAAGAATTCTTTTGTTTGAAGACAAAGAATTGAAGAGAACTATGAACATTTAATCAAGACATGCTCAAAGAAAACATGTGGAATCATTGGGCTATGTAAATTGAACTGCAATAGGTAAGTACTTCTGCACTGTGTATAAGCCCCTTCAGCAGCCACACTCAGGGCTGTGGTTATAGTCGTATCTCTCTTAAAGTAATGATGAGAAATAGTGTTGGGGGCCTGCTGAGCCTGCTAAGAACTAGAAAGTCACTTGGCATCTTTTCTATCAAGCTGCTTGTTCTTTCCACACAGACTGGTTCCTCTGCTTGCTAAGGCACAACATGACCACTATCTCAAGTCAACTTGACTTTGTCCTGGCTCCTAATGATAACTGTCCCAATATTTCAGTTTGGAAATCCCAATTCCCATGACAGAGAATCTGATTTACCAAGATTAAATTGAGTGTCCACCTATTGCCCATAGAGCTGCATCCTAGGAAGTAGATGTATTGGTAAAAGTATGGTAGTCTAGTCATGTCCCTTAGCCACAGCTATAGATATGGGCAGATTATTTTATGAGTATATCAGCAACAAGATATCTTCAGTACCCTATTCATCCACAGCTAGTCTTCAATGTTGCTACTGTAGATACTAAAGCAATTGCTTCTTATCTCAGTGAACCCCGTCTTTGAGTCAGAGATTTTCATTATTTCCTATTTCTGATTCCAGGCAGAGTACAATATTTATATGATGGGGTGAATGGAAGATAAACTTATGGAATTCTTTTAGGAAATTTCACATGGTTTTCAATAACTAAGGTCATCCTAGATGGTATCACTGCTGCTTGTGTTTGTTCCATGAAATTAAGAGATCTACAGTCACACACATGCTTGATCCAAAAATTCCTCATGGGTCGATTTAACTTCTACTTTAACTTCTTCTCCCAAAGGCAACAATTACAGAGCAATTTTATTATGTACTGGAAAAAGGCATTCCAGAGCCACAGTGCTCACCCAAACGGATTTGTTTTTTAGGAAGTCTAGTAGTTATCGACGTCTACCTCTGTATGCGAAGCCAAGCCAATAAACACAGGCCACTGCTTTCTCTGTGCTAATTTAACTGCTACCATTCTTGCACTTCAGCTGTCAAATAAATAACAAATCTGGACTTATATAAGGAGAGACTTCATTCAAAAGGATTATTGCAATAAGGAGAGGGGAACTATGGCATAGGGGAGAAGGCTCTAACCATCAAGTCTGAAAGATTCTCAGAGGTCAGACAAAAAAGGACTTCTCTTTTATAGGAAGGAAGGAACAGCGTTAGAAAGAACTGAGTGTTGGGAAGTGGGACGAACCAAAGGAATGATTGGACAGTGGCTTAGGGAATGCTTTCCCTGAAGTCAGCCAACCCTCAGGAGGGACCATTAAGGAGTTATTCCGAGTTCCACTGGTAATGTGTGGGCCAAGGTTTGGGAGCTTGGGGAAAGTAGAGTGGCCTGACTAAAGTTTGTCAAGTCAAGATAGTGAGCGTTTTGTCCAGATTGGGGACAAACAATTCAACTAATCATTTATGAGGAAAGAATGGGAATTCAGAGGGTCTGTGTATGGCCTCCTCACAAGTAAACAAGGAAGTCATTATCTAAGTCACAAAGGAAGGGTGGTTCTTTGCAGGAAGCTGTTCCTGGAAACATGAAATAGTGGTGGTGGGATGGGTTGGGAGATTTCTTGCCTATCACTGTTTTCCAGGAGCACAGGGCTCAGGTAAAATTCAACATTGTCAGTCCCTTTAATTTCTTTCTTAACTTCTTCTCCCAAAGGCAACAGTTTTCGCCTACTTGAACAGGGCATTCCAGGGCTGCAGGGCTCACCCAAATTAATCCATTTTCTCTGAAGTCCAGTAGCAATTGACTCCTACCTCCATATGCTAAGCAATTGACTCCTACCTCCATATGCTAAGCAATTGCCTCTTACCTCCATAAGTCTCCAGAAATGGAGACTACCATTTTCTTTCTGCTATTTCAACAACCACCATTATTTTTTGCATTTTAGCACGAGCTGTTCTTAGCCAGAAAATGCCAGATGGCACTGAGAAATCATAGCCATACAATTCCAGAGTTATATTATCTGCAGATGACAGTCAGTAGCTAATTGACAAAGATACCCTTGCTGTTTTTATAGGAGTCAAGTTACCTTGTTTCTATCCCTATTACAACTGGCTTGAATCTCAAGATCGTTTTGAGACTTTATTCTAACTATGCATAATCTTGCTCCCCAAGTTCTTCAGAGGCAGCTCTACAGTGCCATCTACTTTTTAGTTTCTTTACTTCTCCAACTTTTGGATAGCCCATGCTCCTTTCCCTCCCAGTTACTTTGGCATTCCTTGTCTGCACCAATTCTTTGATAATTATCATTTGTTATTTGGAATTTTTGGTTGTGTGTGTGTGTCTACTTTTTGTGGTTCCAATCAGCTGATAAGATCCTTCCAGGTTACAAATAAATGTTTTGTTTCCTCCTCTCCCCTTTGGTGACTTCATAATAGTTTTCACTTAGTTGTGCCTAATTAATATTTGTTGATTGAGGGATTGCTGTTCTGAGGATAGTCTGTGTCCAAACCAGAAAGTCCAGAAGAAGAGCAACTGTGGTATATGATAGGATCAGGAATTAGAGAGTGGAGTTTAGTCAAAACCCTGGAAAAGGCTGCTAAGGTATTTCAGGATAGCTTTCCCCACACAATTTTTTTTAGTTACACTATAATTCAGCTAAGTCACAAAAGAAATGACCTGGAAACTGTGGGAGAGTATGGGCTATGATGTGGACCATTGACCATGAGGTGCAGTGATGCCCAGAGATGTACTCACCAAATGCAATGGATGTGTCATGATGATGGGGAGAGTGTTGCTGTGGGGGGAGTGGTGAGGTGGGGGTGGTGGGGGTGAATGGGGACCTCATATTTTTTAATGTAATATTTTTAAAAAATGAATTAAAAAAAAAAGAGAGGAATCCAGGAGGCCTGAACCCTCACAGACATTGGCAGCCATCTTGCTCCGACATGTGAAAATAGACTTTGATGAGGGAAGTAGCTTATGTGTATGGCCTGGTATATGTATGCTCCTACCCCAAATAAATATCCTTTATAAAATCTAAAAAAAAATAAAAAATAAAACATAAAAAATAAAAATAAATAAATAAATAAAAATTAACTTATGGGTATAGCCCAAGTCTGATGATTCCCAGTCGTCTGTTTTGGGGTGGCTTTGCTACAAGAGAATCATGCAGTAACTTATGGAATATCTGATTCCTGGGCCCACCTTTCTGAATCAGAAAATCATAGGAGTATACGGGAAATTTAGCAAGTTTCTGATTAGTTGATTAGGTGATGCTGATATAAAGTTAGTTTGGGAGTATTGTTCTAGCACAGTGGTTCTCAAAGCGGAGTCCCTGGGCCAGCAGCATGAGCAGCACATTCTCGTTAGCCCCTTGTTAGAAACGCACATCCTCAGGCCCCACAGCTGTCACTTCAACAAGGCCCCCAGGTGATTCTGATGCATGCTAAAAGTTTGGAACCACTGGTCTAGGAACTTCTTAAGACTTCGTAATCTAATATGTCCAGGTAAGCTCTTTGGGTAAATTCAGTCTGATTGCTTAAAAATACGCCACACTGCCTATAATTTTCCATTTGCTTATTTAATCAGTTTTTATTAAGAAGCTATTATGGACCAGGTACTAATCTAGGTGCTGGAAATAAAAAGATGAAAAAGATATAATTTCTGCCTTCAAGTAGGCCTTAGGCTCAAAAGAGATATGAGTGCTGCAAAATGTATCTGTAAAACATCAGTTTGGTTGTGAGCGAAATGCTCCAGGAAAGAGTTTTGAGCTTGGAACAAGTTTTAGACACTGAGGATTATATATAGAAATCAGATAGGTTTTGAGATATCCACTTAAATTGTCTAACTGATTAAGCTCCTTTGGAGGATGAAACTTGCCTCCTCCAGGCTCTCCAGTCCTTCTTTTACGTGAAGATCTTTTGATTCCTACAAGAGGGTGATGGAGTCTGCAGAGCGTATCCTCACCCTGCCAAGAGCGCAGCTAAGTCAGCTTCCCATATCTAGCCAAGGAAAAAGAGGTCACGGGAGAGCTTTGACACGAACTCCATCCGCTGGACAGAGGTGGACTCATGAAAGCTAGACATTCTTCTTTTTTTTTTAAAGTAATTTAAACAATTTTTTATTTTTATTTTTATTTTTAAAGAAGCTTTAGATTACATAAATGGTACATAAAAAATATAGGGAATTCCCATATGCCCCCCCATCCCGGTTCATTCGTACTTCCCCACAATAAGGACATCTTTCGTTACATTTGTTACAAGTGATGAACACATATTGAATCACTGCTACTAAAGGTAGACTATAGTTTACACTCTGCCCAGCCCAAATTTAAAGGTTATGACAAAATGTGTAATGGCCTGTGTCTATCATTGCAATGTCATGCAGGACAATTTCAGTGTTCCAAAAATGCCCCATGTTACATCTGTTCTTCCCTCTCCCCGCCTGTCTCTCAGAATGTCTGGTGGCCACTGCCTTTAACCAATGATGAAAGTCTATAATAATGTCTATAATAGAATAATAATGTCTACAATAGAATAATAATGAGTCTACTTCAATCCATTGCTCATTCCCCAACCTTGAGGATTTCGGTGCAGTGATGCTCACTCCACTTCTAATTGAGAGGAGGCTTGGACCCTATGGAGCAGATGGATGGAACTATCTGCAGCTGCAGACTCCCTTGGTTCCTTGGCATGGGTGTTGTCCACCATCATCTCCTTGTTAGTTGTCGTGGGTGAGTCCAGTGAACTGGAGACTAGATGCTGCAACTCTGCCCTGAAAGCGATTTATTTTTGCATCACTCCTCTCAGGGAGGACTGAGTGAAGGGGAAAGAAGCCTCAGAATCACGCTTCTTATATTATTTCCTCCGGGGAATGAAGAGCAAGTCCTTCTCCTTAATGGGAACATATGGGATGGAATAGCTAAGTGCCTCTAAAAGCCAGGGGGTAGTAGGCAGATGAGCAGGAGGGTGGGAGGATTTCAGATGGCGGGAATCACACATGCAAATGTACGGGGGTTTAGTGGAATGGGGACAGTTTGTGAGAGTGGCATGACTTTGGTTGGCTTAATTTTTCAGTTTCCTTTCCAGTTATGGTCAGGAGACTATAAACTTACATTAAATACTGTGGAGAGGATTTCACTTATTTGTAACAGTGAAAAATCAGAAAAAAAATATGAATGACCAACAACAGGAGACTGACTCAGTAAATTACACTAAATTTCCAAAAAAGGTAATAAATTGTATTTTTAATTGTTTTTAAAAATTAACATTGTATATTTTTAAATCTATTTATATTTCTATATTATTTATTTGTAGCTTATATGATTTATTTTCACATATTCTTTATTTTATTTATATGAGAACTGGGAAAATATGTTGACCTAGAGTACTCAGGGATATGAAATTTCAGAATTTGCTTTGTGATTACTTTTATCTTCTCACTTTTTGGCAGGGTGCATGTATTGCTTTTACAAGGAGGGAAAAAGAGAGAATCTTATTTACAAGGTTGGGCTTCACATTTGTTCGATAACTGGTCCTGGTGATCTGCTCATTTCGACTGTCTTAATTGTCAATTGAATGATGACATAAACACCAACAACCTTAGCCAGGAGTATTAGCAATGAAATGGGCACAGCAGTTATGCTTTGAGGAGGTTCATTTGCTGAATATAAAATCAATCTCATCTTTATTATTCATCATTGCACCATTTTCTATAAATTCAGGAATTTTAAAAAATTAACAAATAGACTCAATTGGAAAAGTAGGTTCTAAACAAAGTAGCTGTAGCAACTCTTTCTAAACCTTTTTTTGAATATTTTTGATGTTGATAAAAGAAACCTATTTCTTTTTTAAAGATTCTTTGGTAAGGAGTGGTTTGGAATCTTTCTTTAACCTCCTTTCATGAGTCTGTTTTATATACCTCATGAAAGCAAGAGTAATGTTTCCTTTCCTTTTTTTGGGGGGGGGGAGTGGGCTAACAAGTCTTAAAGCAAGGTCTTCAGTAGCAAATCTAAAAAAAAAATATTCTTCTTCTATTTTGCCTTTGTTCACTTTTTCTGAATTAATTTCTACTTTTAAAAAGAGATTTTGGCGATGCATGCAACTTTTTCCTCGCTTTTGAACTGATGATGATGTTGTATCCATTCTAGACCACCCTTCATGGTCTAGAATACACCGGGGCAGTATTTTGGAGGGCTGGGGGCTAGTGAGCAAGGTCTTAACCAGCACTGGTTTCCGTGCTTATCACTCACGACATGTGACACAGGATTTTCATTCAGGATGGAAACACCCAACAGCTGGGCGCCCAGCTGCCAATTCATCAATTTGAGGAGTTGGTCTGTTTCCGTTCAAGCCATTGCATGCAAGGTCTGGCAGCTCTTTCTGTGCCCAGAGTAACTTCCTCCCTGGTTTCTGTCCAGCCTCCCCGACCCTCCACCCACGTGTGGTGACAAAAGAGCCTTCGTTTTCATCGTAGACATGTCACACCCAGTAGAGTAGGGGTTTTTAACCATTTTTTTGTTCCATGGACCCCTTTGCCAGTCAGGTGAAAACCACAGAACCATTATTAAGTCCACACTGTACTGTGTATTATTTAATAACTATATCACACCTGCCCTAACACTTCCCCACAAGAACAATGTTTTCTTTTGTTTTGAATCTCAGTCCAAGCTCACGGACCTCTGGTTAAGAACCACTGCAGTAGAGCAATAAAGAAACCATGTGTTGGGTGAAATCTCCTCCAAGAAAATGGAGGCAGCAGGGTTCAAAACGGATCTCCAGTATAGGAAGCAAAAGACCGACTCCTAGCGGTAGTTCTGCTACTGGAATTGGGGTGAATTTGGACAAGCCACTTCCTCTGTCTCTTTGCCTCCGGTTCCTCCTCTGGAAACAGCATGCCCTTCCTACGTGACATTGAAGGAGTGAGGCTGGAGAGAACGCTTATGGAAAAGTACTTTGCCAAGTGTGCAGGGCTGCCCAGATACAGGCCTGAAAAAGAGTGACAGCTCAGAGTGCCAGGTCAGACAACCAGAGGCAGCAGGATCCGAGGGTGGCAGTCAGTCAGGAAATGTGAAATGTGAATGGAGCTGAAGGAGGAATGGGGACCCCTACTGTCAGTCGGAGACCCAGGAAATGGGCTGATTTTTGCTTCAACATCATAACCCTAGGAGGAATACGATATGGTCCTCATTTCACAGAGTCTCAAAGAGATTAAGTAACCCAAACAAAAAAGAGCTATTAAATGGATGACTGTTTTATTAGATGTGTCCTATTCTGAAGCCAAGCTTTTTACATATACTTCAGAGAGCTCTGGGTGAGTGCGTGTGTACGAGTGTGTAATTCTTGGAGATAGGCAAAATATTCAACTTGCAAATCATGAGTAATATCGGTAACTGGATCATCCAGGGATTTAAATGAAAAGAAGTTTCATGAAGGGACAGCTCGTAGAGGTGTGGGCAGAGTTAAGGGAACAATGAGGGAGAGCAGCACTCAGAGGTTGACAGAGCAGAAGGCACTTTCCATCTCGAGGCCTGAAGAAGCCAGGCACAGCTTTAGCCATGACGGCCACTGTGTCCAGAGAGACCTTGGATCATGGTCCACGCTGAGGCTTGGCAGGGAAGGACGGGGTGGGGGAGGCAGAAATGAGCACCTTCCTCCCACTGTCGTGCTTCCTGCAAGGGCAAGGGGGCCTGGCTAATGAGCCCACTGAGGTCATCCTCAGTGGGATCCAGGAGAAGGGCAGAAAACTATCAAGGAAGAGGCAAACAGAGAATAAAAGCACGGCCAACTTGGAATCAAATCAGAGCTGGAGGGGATGAGACAAAGAGTATAATTCAGGAATAGAAGATGGAAGAGCAGGCTGGAATGAGAGTCCACAGTTTTGCCAGTGGGGAAAGTAGAGGGAAGTGGTAACGTGGAACAGAGAATGAATTATCACTAGAGTCACACGAAGTATACAAGAATACTGAGAGGAGTCTAAATATTTCCAGCCATCCCTGGACAGGGTACTAGAGAGTAGAGCAAAGGTAACAGAATGGATAACTTCTTCTCACGGGTCTTTTAGGACCCAAGATGTTCCAACATGAGGTATCTCTTTCTGCTTCCTGTCTTCCTACTCCAACCCCTCATGGACAAAAAATTGTCTCATTCTCGACAGGCCACCCTGTACGTATGCAGCCCTTCCTCTCCGTGGGCCAGTAATAACTAAGAGGCCCATAGCTGGATGGACATATGGCCTGAATCTTGAGATTATGTTAATACTATCACAAAGATGCAGCATAGTGGAGACCTAATAAGGCCCTGCTTGAGAGATGAGGATGATAAAAACATCCTGCAGTGTTGGTTACCAGCCTCCTGTTGGGTGTAATTACTCAGGGACCCCTAATGGAATGAGAAGTTGGGAAATAAAGTGCCAGGTTCAGTTAGCAAGTATGTCAATCTTGGTCTGATCGTTTTGTATTTGGACCTCATGTCCATTCCATATGAGGAGCACTGGTTGCAAAATTTAGAACAGGAAGCTTGAGGTGCTGGGTTTTCCCTCTCAGAGGAGAACACATGGCAGTACAGCACTATCGTTATAGTTTTATAGAACAATGAATTCATCTAGATTATCTGTCAGCCCAGTATATTTGCTGAACTCCGGCTGAGTAACTATGTAAAGAACTTTGACATGGTTTTAATTTTGTCCTGCGGCTATGAACTTTAGTGTTCCTTATCTCTCCAGGTATTCCTTACTTGTTCCAGCTTTTTATAGAAAGTCATGTGCAAAGTGTTTCCAGGTCTGTGTGTGTGTGTGTGTGTTTATTTGCTTTGGAATAAAAGGAGGGCTCTGTCCCATCTGTCTTTTCTAATTTGTCTTATTTTACCATGGACTTTTCACCTTCTTGTTTTCACTTTACTAGGTACAATAAATCTAAATGTACTTTTTTTCTTTTAATGAAAAAAAATTCTCTTGCACCTACATTCAGCCACCTTTATGCTCCTCCCCAGCAATGTTATCAATGTTTCCTTTCTTCTAATGTCTTCAGAAAGGTGACGACATCATTAAGTCAGAAAAGGGGAACTTGTTTCCTGAGTTCAAAATTGTTTCCATTTTGTGACCTCCGATCCTTCCTCCTGGTTGTTGATGCTTTGAAAAGAAGCAAATCTACTGAGTGTTTTGTATAAGCTAATAGCATAGGTGGATTATTTCAATCCCTTCTTGTAACAACCCTACGAGATTCTCATATAGGGGAACTGAATCTTGCAAAGGTTGCGTACCTTGCCAAGGTCATAAGATGGGATCTGGTTTGGCCCCAAGGGCTCTGACTGTAGATCCAATGCCCTTATTTTCCACTGCTCTCTGGAGCTACTCACAAAAGACCACACATACATCAAGAGACTCTACTTGTGGAGGACCCCTCCATCCACTCCTCTGTCCTTTTTGAAATGACTCCCTGCCCCATTTGACAGGGTTACCCTCTAGATAACAGAGAATCTGCATGGTAGCAACCATCTTCAAAAATAGAAGAAGAAAGTGGGTGAGAATCTGTGCTCTTCTTTTCTTATCAGGAAAGCCTCTCTCTCCCATTTCACTCTCTCAAGGCCCCAGCTACTTTTTCATGGATGGAGTTGCCAGGTAATTTCCTATCTATGTCTTATTCTTTCTTTCCATGGGGCTCAGTGATCTTTATTAATTACAATTTTGCTCTGAACCCTGGGCAGCAAGATCGTTCAACATAGGCATTGCTAAATCTAGTTTGTGAAATCAGCAGGGAGAAGATAGAGGGAACAATGGAGGAAAGATATGCATCAGGGCATGCCTACAGGGCGCTCTGTCTAAATGGAAAGAAAGCCAGATCAGGGGTCATCAACCCTCTGTTGGACAAAAGTTAGTAGCAGATGGGAAGTCAAGCAATGCTCTTTCCCTATGTGGCAAGGAGGCCAGAAAACTCTCTAGGGGCAAGGATGGCTGAAAAATATGGTTACAAATAATGCAGTCCCATCAAAGATGCAGAGGCTCATGATGAACTCAGTTGACGTCAACATCTCTTGCCTTTCATCTATATTACTCAGTGATTATAATCCAAAAGTAATGTGAGGCATGGTCTCTGTTGTCTAGGAGCTTACAGCTTTGACTGGCAAAGGAAACATGCACATTTGAAGCAGTAAAACAGCAGTTTTAGGCAAGATACAGGTAAGTGGGGGAGGCATACTCTAAGTTCAGAAAAGAGAGGTCTCATATGGTGAAGGAATGGTGTGGGAAGCTTGTAAATGTTTTGAGCCAGACTTTTCAGGATGGTACCATTTGGCTGGGTATAAAAAGTTCATGGGATAGGAACAGCAGGAGCAAAAGCATTGCATTCTGGCCTCAAACTTTTGTTCCCTGCAGCCTCAGGTACAGAGTTGGCATTTGGTTCAGGCAATGTACCTCCATGTCTGCCACTCACTGGGTAGGCCAACAGCAACAGGGACACTTTGAAAACAGAAGTACAAACAAAAGGCTGGACTCAGTTGCTCAAATTGTCTGACAGAAATTTGATCCAAAGCTATCTATATTCCACACAGTAACAGAAAAGAACAGGAAAAAAGCACAGGAGCTTTTTTGTATTCTTTTATTATTTAACTCATAAGAAATGGGACCTTGAATATATAAGTACCCTTAAATTCCAAAGAATTACACTTCCCTTTCTCACTCTGTTCGACCCCATGATTTTGAGCACTAATTTTACCCCAAACTTGATAGTCTAGTATTATAGCAGTAGTCATTTGGTTTACTTTGGTTTTCACTCATTAGTTAATATATAATTTAGTCATGTTACAGTTCAGTAGTTAGATATAGATAAATATCAGGATGTGCAAGTCTTTTTCTCTAAATTCCCACCCAACAACTTCAAAAGATAATTAAATTGAATGGGAATACAGTGTCCCAAAGACCAACCGGACTTAAAGGCTACATATAAATTTAATTGGAACATATTATTCTTTGTTACATGAATTCTATAAGGTTGCTTCCTTATTGTTTTTCTCATTCTTGAAAACTTTGCATCTTGATTGTTTCTAAATTTTCCCTTTTCCACTCAGGTCAGACAGGAAATAGAAGCTCACTGAATGTTAGCTAATTTAAGGAGTGTTTAATTATAAAAGAACTATTTATTAAAGTGTGGGATATTGGAGAGGAATCACAAAGGATTAGTAGCATCATAGCTCTTACCATGCCATGCTTCAAGATACAAAGTGTGGGAATAATTACTGGAAAGAAATTGTTGGTTAGAGAAAAGCACCCTGAGAGGAGCAAGTGGTCTTCAAGTATGGGACAAGCCAGCCTCAGGCAACCTTGAAGCATAAAAAAAATACCCTAACCTCCTTTTCCTCTCATGTAAGTGATCAAAACTTTCAGCAGGTATTTCCAGGTAAGGCGGTCAACTTGTCCCAGTTTTCCCAGCCTTTCTCAGTTTTAACAATGAATGTCCCACATCCCAAGAATCCCCTCAGTGCCAAGCTGGTCACCTTAGCTCTAGGGCTCTGAGTCATGGATGGGTGCTGCACTGAATACCAGCATGGAGGCATGATGGAAGGCATAGAGAGGAGAATGTCATGTGAATTTGGAGGCAGAGATTGGAGTGATGTGTCTTTGAGCCAAAGAATGCCCAGGACAACCACCAGAAGCTAAGAGAGAAGCCTGGAGCAGATTCTTCTGTAAAGCCTTCAAAAACAGTATGGCCTTGCTGATACCTTAATTTCGAACTTCTTGCTTCCAGGACAATGAGAGAATAAATTTGTTGTTTTAAGCCACACAGTTTATGGTAACTTGCCACAGCAGCCCAAGGAAATCAACACAGGTTTTGGAATCTATTCCAAATCTGTTCCAATCTATTTTATTTATCCCATCAATCATTCATTAGCTTAACAAACATATATTGAACACCTATTATGTCCAGGTACTGCTATAGCCA
Organism: Dasypus novemcinctus; assembly: GCF_030445035.2. Taxonomy (NCBI): domain Eukaryota; kingdom Metazoa; phylum Chordata; class Mammalia; order Cingulata; family Dasypodidae; genus Dasypus; species Dasypus novemcinctus. The sequence continues at coordinate 38,307,538 of NC_080694.1, read as the reverse complement.
CTGGGGATTTGGCAGCACACAGGAAGGAATCTCTGCTTCCTGCATGTATGCGCATATATGTGGATGCACATTATTCCACCAGATGGTCTCTCTGAGGAGAGGGCCTGTGAGCCCAGCTCCTAGCGAGGAATACTCTCTCTTCCAGGAACATGGACAGTCCATAACTGTAGGTGGTTCTCATCCATGCTCTTCCTTCATCTGTGGAGTCCCTTTGGCTTTTCACCTTCCCCCTCAAACCTTCTATACCCCCCTTCTCCATTCCCACTCCCTTAAATTCCAAAGATGGTGCATTTCTTTGGCTTTACCTTTGGCAAAATGAAAATTCTCTGTGAGCGTAATTTCTGAAGCTGTTACCAGTTCTGTATATGTTTGAGCTATCAAATGATCCAGAGGCAGCCAAGGATAGAGGCTGTAGGCTAAGCCTGAAGTCATGGGAGATGACGGAGGGTGAAGTGGTGACAGGAGAGGAAGAAAGAGAGGAGAGAAGAATTTGGAAGGCTGAGGTCATAGAAGATAAACTCCCATCTCTATATTTTACTTAGGAAGAGCCCAGCTCTTTCTCCCCAAAGAGTTCGCAGTAGCTCTGGATTTGGTCCCATCTGCATGACATTAGACTTGGAGACCAAAAAGCATTTTCCAAAGGCCCTCAATGGAGGTTTGAAAGCCTAGAAGAGTTAGGAGTTAGAACACCTCGCTCAGGACCTCCTATGAAACTAGGACTATGACTTTTCTACTGAGAAAATTCACAATTGAGTCAGGTTCTTCCATTTCCACCATTCTATTTGATCTAGAGGGATAGAAGGAGAAGTTGAAGCTCAGAATTTTCCTGAAATTGAAATGTTCATTCAGAAAATATGTATAACTTTACTCAAAAAGGAATAAAAACCACCAAATCATTTTATTCCAAGATTCCTCCTCTTAGTTCAATAATCATGAAGCATTGTAACACTATTGAACTTCCTTTGCCTCTGGAATGTGAAAGAATGTAAAAGGCAGTAATTGATGGCTAGTTCTTCGCCCGCAGGAAACCACTTGTCACCATCCATTAATAGCTGCTTTTCAAGAAATTTTTTTCATGTCTGCATTAGGAACAAATAGATGACAAAGCAAAACTTAAAAGTCATTTGTTACTTTGCAGTCAGAGGAACGAAACTGAATGTTCCTGGACAGCTACACACTTGTACGTGACATACATTCCTTCTGTGTTTGCAAGTGCTTTATTTCTTTATTTATCTTAGGTTGGTTGGTTTTGCTTTGCAACACACATTATGGGAGCTAGGATGTAATTAGTAAAGGATAATCATTCCCAATCTAAATGATTCTTCAGGGAGTTGCACTTATGATAAAGTCACAACCTACCGACTGCAGGATTTGGTAAATAAATTTTTAAAATGTGTGTGTGTATGTGTATGCATATGCTTAGAGGCAGAGAAGCTTAACTTTTAAGTTGATGGATTTCTCTTGCTTTTAAATATTTTCCCCCAAGAACACCATTTACCTGATAAAATAATTCAGCATAATGTAAGAGTTGAGTCTGACAACTCATTTTCAAGTTACTGATGTAAACTGAGGACAAGGTGCCAGTCTTAATTTGGAGTTTTCAGTTTCTTGTCAGTCTAAGTCATGACCTTAAAACCTCTATCTCGAAAACAATTGGCAAAATTTTGCCTCAGTATCTTCTTTTTAAAAGAAAAGGCTGTCACTGAGCCTCATAAAATCCTCCTTATTTTTTCTATGCTCAGTAGAATATTGCTTCAGAAGTGGACTCTCCACCATAACGAATGTGGCCTTGGATTACTTACAGATGTTATATGGTTTCTGGCTTCCAGAGAAAGGTGGGATCTAATAGATAATAGGGAGCCACTTAACCCAGCTGTTTCCAGAAAATTTTCCTCTTGCATAACTTGCCAGAGACCCCATACTTTGGAAGAACAGTCTACAACTTTGGTGGTCTCCTTTTAGGTGAGGCGGCATGTCAGCTTACCCATATACACCTAGAATTCAGTGTCCTATAATCTTCAAGAAACGAAAAGTTTCATGTGTCTGAACCTGATTTTCTTGTATTGCGGACCATCAGAAGGCCTGGCTGGGGGAAGGGTGATTGATAAAAGTATTGGGTTTCTCCCCAGAGCAAGTGAATTTGAATCTTGGGAGTAGGGCCAGAGGATCTATCCAGTTAACAAGCTCTGTGCTTGCGTGCTATGCAAGTTCAATTTTGAGAGCCTCTGGTTTAAATTGGACCACCATACGCAGGAGAAAATCAGCATGTTTTCTTCATCTGTAGTCTTGACTAGCAGAAAGGATTACCCAGGTCTGCTCCTATTCTTTAACTTTATACCCAAATGTAAACGGCAGGAGGTGAACAACAGGCATGATGGAGAATCTAATTGACGTTGAATTAGAGTGGTTTTGAAATAGTACTTCAACAAACATCTATTGAATAACCTTTCTACAGCAAGCACTGCACTGGGCAATAGAGAAATAATGGAGTCTGTGTGCAAGGAGCTTACAAAAACTAGTGAAGGCAAAGAATTTCAAAATAACATAGTGGATACAAAGATGGAGTCTTGTACAGAGGTCTCAGAGAAGACACAGAAGCAACATGTGTACAAATTTCCAACTTTTTGATCAGGGTATAACTTACAGAAAACTGTACAGATTGATTAATTGTCACATATGTACATGCCCATTATAACTATCACCTTGACCAAGATATGAGCATTCAAAAGACCCCATGAGATTGATTGTGCCTCCTTATGGTCAATACCTCCTCAAAATGTAACCACTATTGGTACCTCTATCTCCTTAGATTAGTTTTGGCTAATTTCCTTTTTTTTTTCCCTCTAAAGAAGTTTCAGATTACATAAAAGTTACATGGAAAATATAGGGGATTCCCATATAACCCAGCCCCTCCCCTCTCACATTTTTCCTTATTGAGAATATCTTTCATTAGTGTGGTACATTTGTTACAATTGATGAACAAATATTGAAGCAATGCTATCATGGTCTATAGTTTACCTTATAGCTTACACTTTTCACACTGTAATGGCGTGGCCTGTATCTGTCATTGCAGTATCATGCAGAACAATTCCCATGTCCCCAAAATGCCCCATGTTACTCCTGTTCTTCCCTCTCCTTCCCCTTAGAACCTCTGGTGACCACTATCTTTACATCAATGTCACAAGTTCTTCCATTACTAGAATAATAATAAGTCTGCTTTGGTCCATAGTTGTGTTCCCCTCTTATGTTTGTTCATTCCTCAATCTTAAGGATTTGGTGATGGTGATGCCCATTCTGTTTCTGATTGAGAGGGCACTTAGATCCCATGGTAGAGATAGATGGAACTGTCTTGCTTGCAGTTGGAGATCCTCTGTGATTTTTGTTTTTTGCTTTTGAGGTGAGCATTGTGCATCATCATTCTTTTCTTAGTTGTTCTGGGTGAGTCCTGTGAATTGGAAAGTAGGTGTTGGCTACAACGCTTTTGAGATTAAAGGCTCAATAGATGTATGAACAAACCAAAGATTTAAGTTTCTGGGACATATATTTAATAGTTATAGTGCTAATTATAGGTTCAAAAGGGACAGAAAACCCTGCATAGGAAAATTATAAATGAGTCTAACTCTGTTACATTGGGGAGATACATTAACATATATTCCAAGTTAAGGCCCACTGACTGGGTGCCGATTTCCTGGGGTTGTCTGCCTTGCCTATAGTGTTCAGATGTCTCTAGAGCCCTCAGGATCACCCTTGTTTGAATCTTTGTTTACTGTGGCAGTGAGATCCTCCCGAGATGTGCATAAGTGTAACCTCTGGAATGACCTCCCATTTCACTTTGAAATCTCTAAGCTATAAAAACTCATTTGTATTTAATATTTACCCTTTTTGGTCAAAATCTTTTTCCAAATGCATCACTAGTTGGCACTTGGTAAATATCCCTCAGTTCCAGGGAGGCTTATCCCTGTGAGTCATGTTCCATACCAGGGGAAAGGTAGATGAGCTAATATGCTGAGTTTGGCTTGGAGAGAAGCCACATTTGAATAACAAGGAGGGTTTCAGTAGATAACTTTTAGGCAATAGACATTACTGGGCTAAGTTTCAATTTTGTAAGAATAAGGTTCATAAGCACAAACATTAATATCAAGGACCTGATATTTTGGTCTGTCCTCTTTTACTAGGCAGTTCCTATATACTCTAGAGATTCTCACCACTTTATCAGAGAATCCCCAGGATAAAAATTTAATATTTTGTTGATTACCGTGTGGGTCTGCACCCACTGAGATAAGACCGCATGAAATCATGAACACATGCATATCTATAGAGGCATGCCCTGGGTGCATCCTTCCACATACCTCCCCTCACCACTGACACTCCTGCACCATCCCATTGAATAACTGTAATAAAACTTATTTATTCTGCCATTGATGGTCATTTGGATTAGTTCCAGTTTGGAACCGTTATGAATAAAGGTGCTATGAACAATTTTATACATGTCTTTCGGTAGACCTAAACACTCAAATCTGTCAGGTTTTTACCCACAAATGAAACTGCTGGATCAGAAGACTACATATGTTTATCCTTAGATAAAGCTGACAACAGTTTTCTAAAGTGGTAGTATTGTTTTCTACTTTTGGCAGCAGTGTGTATGAGTTTTAGTTGTTTCACATCCTTGCCAATATTTGGTGTCTCCAGCCTTTATAAACTTGGTCATTTATGCATGTTGTGTATGTGAGGGGAATATTTATTAGTATCTCACTTATGGTTCTTACTTGCATTTCTGTCACAAGTAAAAATGTTGTGCATCTTTTCATATGCTTCTTGGTTATTTGGATATCTTGCTTTATCAAGACTGTTTCCAGTCTTTCACACATTTAAAAAAAACTGAATTGTCTTTTTCTTATTGATTTGTAGGAGTTCTACAATATATTCTGGATTACAAGTCCTATGTTGGAAATATGTCTTGTAAATATCTTCTTCCAGCATGGGGCTTACCTTTTCATTCCCTTAATGGTGTCTTTATTTTAACGAAGTATAATTTGATTGGCATGCATTCTTAATCCTTTCCTCACATAGGTCTCAGCCTTCTGACTTCTATGCACCCACTGCTTGGTGTCAGGAGCTTCTGCAGCTCCCTTTGACTACCTTGTTTCATCTGATAAAAGGGAGCAGAGTTAATTCTTTGCTTTGGAGCCCATAAATGCAAATTACTTTAAAGATGAACGAAGTACAATCAAGACCTTGGAAGACAGTGATAAAGGTGTGGAGCCAATTCCATCTCCTCTCAGTACTGTACTGAGCTGCACGGCACTCTACCTGCCTGGGTTTCAGTCTCTTCCCTTTAGTATCCACTCTTCACTTGCTGTTTTTTTCATTTTGCTCTTACCATTGCTGCTTCTCTTTACAGATCCCCCAGCAATACTCTGCTGCTCCTGAGGTTGGGAGATACTTTCCCTTCTGTCTTAGCTTTCCAGGCTGCCATGACAAATACAACATAATGGGTTGGTTTAAGCAGCAGGAATTTTTTTTGTCTTGGTTTTAGAGGCTAAAAGTACAACATCACGGTATTGGAAGGGATTGTTTCCTCCCAGAATCTGTAGAATTCTGGCAATCTTCTTCCATCTGGCAATCTCTTTCTTTGTGTCTGCTCCTCTGTTTCGTCTACTTCCATGTCCAATTTCCTTTGCTCATCAGAACTTCATTCATATTGGATTAAGGCTGGATCTCATTCAGTTTGGCCACACCTTAACTACTAACAACATCTTCAAAGGTCTTACACATAGATGGGCTCATTCCCATAGGAATGGAGATAAGTCCTTGAACATGTCTTTTGTGGGAGACATGATTCAATCCCCAACATCTACTCATGATTACAGCGAGTTGGGAGTGGCCCAGACTTTCAGTAACCAGTACTCTTTGGGGAATTCCCTAACAGCGAGCCAGTCTTACTGCTGAGCTTCAAGTCTCTTCCGCAAAGCAACTTGAAATGAGTTTCCCAAAGACCAGACTGGAAGATGGTTTACATTTACTACTCTGGAACATTTTCTAAGGAAAAGATTTTAGACTAAAAAGATGGTTGCAGTGGCCTTTGAATACTTTCCTTCTCATTCTTAAAGTGGCTTCCCTCTGAACCCTTCCTAGTTGTTCTCACTGCCATGTCAGGTTGCTTCCCTGGGCTCATGCCTCTATTCTGTCTGCAATGTGGCTGCTGGTTACAGCCAGTCCCAGACAGAGAGGATGGATCACAAAAGCATCAAACAAAACCAGTTCCTGGCATTGCCAAGCCTTTATTCCCAATGCTGTTCTTCTTGGCCACCTGTTCTGGAGGGCACCTGTAAACAAGGACCCCAGAAGTATCCTTTCTAATTGAATATCTTTCTTTAGTGTATTTGTGAGGAAATAAGTCTCAGGGCCCTTTATCCTCTTTTCTTTCTCATTTGTAGGAATGGAACTGTGACAAAGCATTTTAGTTTGAAAGATTAATTTTCTAATGCCAAGTAGAGTGCTTGCCCAGTGGACTCTGATGTCAACCTATTGCGGTGCTCCCCTGTGCCGAGGGTTCTTTGTTTTGCTCATTCTCTCGGTAATCAAACATGTGTCAGATGTGACAAGGGCACCCAACTTGGAGGGAAGTACGGTAATTGCTTTGCAGGAGGAAAAAACTGGACTTGTCTTTTGTAGATATCTTGTTCCCCTGAAAGGTGTGAAACTGCACCTTCCAGTTTGTTTTCCTGGATAATGGATGTTTTGCGCCTTTGACATTAAAATAACAACAATACAGACATCAATGTTTTAAAGTATAGAATCCTTTATTTTGTTTTCTACTATGTGGAGATGGGATTTCCCCATGTCACATCTCTTCATCAGAGAATTTAATAGTAATGATTAAATCCGAGAAAATATCTCAACCAATCATCACACTATACAAAACCACAGGAGCTGAGAGTTTGGGGTTGCTTTGTTAGTGGCTCTTGGTTCTGAATTTTCCTTGTGAGATGCTGTGTAACATGTGGCAGATTTGGACTTGAAGGCTTTTCACAATCCCTTTTAAATGGATGTCCCTGAAACCCAAGAAGCTTTTCCATCTGTTTCCTTTGCAGGATTCATGTTGGGGAATTCAAAATCACACTGGCATTTTTAATTCTTAGAACCACGTATTGAATACTATCTGTTTAGTAAAACATGCACTTGACTTTCTCAGTTAATCTTTGCCTTCTGGTTTTTTTTTTATGTGTCACCAGGGATTGAACCCAGGACCTTGTACTTGGGAAGCAGGTGCTCATCCACTGAGCTACATCTGCTACATCTGCTCTCCCAATGAGAGTTGGTTTTATTATTTGTTTATTTTGTTTTTAGGAGGTATCAGGTGTCGAAACTGGGACCTGATACTTGGGAAGCAGGTGTTCAACCACTTGAGCTACATCTTCTCCCCTCCCTTTCATTTTTTAAAATATTTATTTTATTTAATCCCCCCTCCCCTGTTCACCCTGTTGTCTGCTCTCTGTGTCCATTCACTGTGTGTTTTCCTGTGTCTGCTTGTATTCTCATTAGGCAGCTCCAAGAACCAATTCTGGGACCTTCTGGAGTAGGATAGAGGCGATTACTCTCTTGTGGCACCTCAGCTCCCTGTTCTGCTACATCTTCTTATTTTCTCTCCTTTGTGTCTCTTGTTGTATCATCTTGCCGCACCAGCTCTCTGCATTGGCTGGCACTCCTGTGTGGGGCAGCTTTCCCGTGCTGGGTGGCATTCCCACGTGGGCCAGCTTGCTGCGTAGGCCAGCTTGCCTTCACCAGGAGGCCCTGGGCATCGAACCCTGGACTTCCTATATGGTAGATGGGAGCCCAATTGGTTGAGCCACATCTGTTTCCCCCTCCTGTTAATTTTTAAGAGAAATACAGCCCTTAGGTTTCTGCTACACTGGAACCTAAGTCATAAGGATGTTAGTTTATTAGAGGGCCATTGCTCAAAAGGACCTTTTTTTAATTTTTAAGAAAAATCTTTTCACTAATGGAAGACAGAGGTTTCAGTCTGATTTGGGGCTCTGAGTCTGTGATTTTGGAGTGGGTTCTATCAGTAGGCAGGCTACTTTTGGAGGGAAAGAAAAAATAAATAAAAGAAAAATGATCAGATTATTGCCTCTTTGTTCTTTCAGAGTTCTCTGTTTATTTTCTAGGCCTAAGTTATTAATCCACCAGTGCTTAAAAGCAGACCATTCCTGTGGTTTCAAATGTAATGATTCCCTGCAGAATACACTCTCTTTATAGTACTGCAAGATCTAGAGTCATCATTGACTTTATAAGGCAGCATAGTAGGAGATACACTGGCCCAACAATTAATTTCTTCTCTACTTCCCATGGAATCCTAAGTTTATCAACCTTTCTAGCCCAAGTCAGATCTTTGGTTTCACCCTGCTTTGTAATTTAAAAATATTTACTTTGCTTTTCCCTTCAATAAGCTACAAAATTTTGCCAGGTTTGGTCTTAGTTTAATTAAAAAAAAAATGTCACGGCAAAACTAATTTAACTAAATTGAGTGCTTTTCTTAGAAATGAACATATACTCTAATGCATTCTCTAAATTCTGATGATCCTCTCACCTCCATTCAAAACACAAATGATGAACCCAGCCAAAGGATATTCTCTCACCAATTAAGAATCCAATCTCTTTCTCCTGGGGACCAAGACATGCACGTGAATAAGACTTCTTTCTGCTAGCCAGTACTGAGCAGTCAAAAGACAGGAATGCTATCTTATACTCAGTAATAAATTTCAGAGACTTCATGGCTGAGGCAAACCGATTAGTTCAGTGCATCCCAAATTTTGAGCTGTGTCCTAACTCAGAGCTAGCAGATGTATTTGGTTATAAGTACAAATAGAAGTATTTTTATTTAAGGAAGTGGAAAGTAGGGGGTTCTGTTGCAAAGGTTTGGATGTGGATTGAAACTTTCTTGATTCCATGAACTAGAGGGCAGTGTGTCCTTAGTTTTTTTTATTTTTTTAAAAGATTTATTTATTTTATTTCTTTCTCTCCTCTCTCCCCCAATGTCTGCTCTCTGTGTCCATTTGCTGTGTGTTCTTCTGTGTCCGCTTGTATTCTCATTAGGTGGCTCTAGGGACCAACCCTGGGACCTTCCGGAGTGGGCAAGAGACAATCATTCTCTTGTGCCACCTCAGCAACCTGGTCTGCTGTGTCTCTTATTATCTCTCCTCTGTGTCTCTTTTTGTTGTGTCATTGCTATGCCACGTGGGCCAGCACTCATGAGTGGGGCAGTACTCTGCACAGGCCAGCACTCTGCTTGAGCCAGCTCCCCACATGGGCCAGCTTACCTTCACCAGGAGGCCCTGGGCATCGAACCCTGGACCTTGTATATGGTAGACAGGAGCCCAATTGCTTGAACCACATCTGCTTCCCACAGTTTGTCCTTTAAATCACCTGGGTTCTCATTTCAGCATTTGCCCAGATGGAAAGCTATTTCCTTGGGCATCAATTTAGGTCAATCTAATTTCTGTTTGTTTGATCCTTGGTATAATGGTTGTTGCTGTTGTTGTTCTCTTTAGAGATTCCATCATATATAAATGGAGGTAATGCTTAATCCACAACCTTGCAAAGTAGACTGATACCAAGTCCCCGTATTCCCAGTGGGATTGCTTTGGAAACCAAGAAAGAAGGATTGCAAAGAAAAACGTTCCAAACTTTTCCCTTGTTCTAACAATTTACTTAATTTTCTTATCTATACTTCCCCATTCCCTTGTTTATGCCATGTACAGTATTTATTTAGCTCAGGTGCCTTTTCATTCATTCAACAGACATTTCTGTAGCACACACTGATGTCAAATATGGTTTCTCAGTCCTAGATGAAGAAAAAAGACAAATCAATGAGTTAATAATTTGATCATAAATGCTATGAAGAAATGGGGTAGAAGGGCTGTTTAGAGCCTCCAGGTAAGACCCTCTCACATGACCCGTACTGGATTTTAGAAAATCTCTGACACTAAGGACAGGACTAGAACTCCTTACCCTTCTCATTTTCCTCTCCCACGTCTCTCTCCCCCATGCTGTCCAGGGCACAGGCCACACAAGGGGAACTCCCGTCCCTTCTCACCTTTGAAAGAGCTCTTTGGGAGTACCACGGGCTGCCAAGCTGGAGACCACATGGTGAGTTAAAGTTAAGCTCTCCCAGGGCGACTGTGTGGCAGAGTTGGTTGGTTAAGCACTCAGGCAGAGCTGTGAGGCCACTCGCCTTCTGAGTAACTGTAGGAAAAGCATGCGCTATCTAGCTTCCCTGCTGTCATCAGTTACGTCAGCGTGAATACAACCACCACACACCCAAAAAATCCCTGCAGGCAGGTGTGGAGATTCAATGGAGTAAGGCTTGTAAAGACCTATGTGAAGTGCATGGTACAGAGTGAACATTCAGTAGATGCTAGCTCTTCTCTGGTTTCTGCAACTGTATTTCCCTCTGGGAGAACGCCCCTTTCCTTGTTATCAGCAGTCAATAGTATTAAAAGAAAAACACTGTAACAAGAAGGGATCTTTTTGCTACCCTTGAGGGGAGAAATCTTCATTTTAGTCTCCCTCTCTACCTAGCTCCTCCAGTAATATTCATTCCGTAAGAATGCTACTGCTAGTCTGCCTTTTAGATTTTCATAACTTTTTCCCTCCAATTACAAAAACAGTCTGGGTTTATTGTAAACATTCAAGCATCCAAAAAGGTAGAAAGGAGGAGAAAACACACACACACATTATTCTTCTAAAAGAGCTACTGTAAACACTTTTATGTAATTGTTCTCTTTTTTTGGTTCTTTAAAAATCTAGTTAAGAACACATTATACATGCTATACAGATCATCTTATATCACAGTTTTCACTTAGCAGTATAACATAAGTATTTCCTCCTAATATTGTACACTATTCATATTATTTTAATGGATACATACTACCTCATTATACAGATACAGTATTATTTACTTAAGTAATCTTTTGTTTAAATCTGGCCTGTTTTCATTGCTATTACAAAGCACACTGGCATAAATACCTTGTGCATGGAGCTGTATATAATACAGATTTTTTTTTAAAGGAGGAAATCTCCAAAGTATAATTACATATACATATAAACTATATTTGAATATTCTTGGGACTATTGATATATTTTGCCCAATTATTTTCCAAAAAGAATTTGTCAGTCTGGACTTCCAACAGTATATCTGAATATCTAACTTAGAATTAGTACTCAGGGTTAGAAACACAGGCTCTAGAACCAGACTACCTTGGTTCAAGTCCTTGCTCTGCTACTTACTGCGTGACCTTAGACATGTTGCTTAACTTCTCTGTGCCTCTGTTCTTCATTTGTAGAATTGGAATAAAAATAATATTTTCTCATAGTGACAATTAAATGAATTAATATGCATATAGAGATTAGAATTTGCCAGGCACTATTTTAGATAGATAATAACCAATGAAAATCAAAGGGTGCCCTGTATCAGGGTAAACTCAAATGTCCCATCACCAATTAGAGATTGTATTCAGTTATTTACATGAAATTGGCACATCTAGTCAAACAGAATTGGCATTGTAAGGTAAGTAATCCTTAGGAACCCTGAACAGAATTGCAGAGAATATCTCCTTTTGATATTCTCCTTTAGTGATGTTCTCAGATGATGCGAGTGAGCCACCAGCAGGACCCCGGCCGCCCGTTGTTGTGCTACCCTTTCCCTCCTTTCTCCCCTTTCTCCCCACCCCGCCCTGAGCTTCTGGATGGATCTTGGCACTACATGGCCACTGAAAATAGGTGCTCACTTCCATGTCTTCTCTGCTGCTGGGCTGTAATGATGATTGATTCATGCGGCAAATGGCTTAGAGAAGCCCTCAAAACCCTTATTACTGCAGATACAATTAGCACCCGGCAGCACTTGCTTCTACAGGGTCTGATAATGGACTCTTAATTTGCCAGTGGTGTTTGCGCTTCTTCGTTTTCAGACAGAGATCCATTTCTAAACTAGAGAATAATTCATAAATATTTTTTCTCTCCAGGCATGGGGGGCAGGCAAGGTTTGATTGCACACTGAAACACAATTCTATCTAAAGCCATGAGAGAGGCTATGAGCTCCGCCTGGGGCAGAGTTCATGGATCCAGCTTTCTCGTTTCACGGAGGCACAAGCTAAGGCCCAGAAAGGTAAGGAAACTTGCCCGAAGTCACACAGGGAGTTAGCAGTTTTACCCTCTCTAAGACTGGTTCCCTGGCACCCTGCGTAGGAACGTAGCAACGAAGGCGATGTTTGGGGGGAGCATCAAGCACCTTGGATTTGAGTCACCTTGGCTTCTGCTTATCTGAAATTATGTTAGGACTTACTTTTCTTTAAAATAGCATATTTATTGTTTCTATTTTATAGTAGTGTAAGAAGCTCACAGATGAGAAATTGGAAAACATAGAAAATTTTAAAAAGAAAAATCATCTGTAATTCCTTTACAAAGAGATGACTACAAGTTAGCATTTGTTTCCTTACTATATTTTATATTTGTAGGTATACATTTTGAATCTTGGAAAAATAAATGGAATTGTATTACATATATACAGTTTCATAGTCTGCATTTTCCATTTTTTCCTTCATATCATTAAAGGTCATATTATATATCTAAACAGCATGATTCTATAGGATTATATCATGCAGAACAAGTTATTAAATATTTTTGCCATTGTCAAACATTTAAGTTGTTTTCTAAGTTTTGCAATCATAAATGACACTTTTGCGAACAAACCTGTGCAAACATATTTAAGTTTACCACTCATTATCTCTTTATGAGAAATACTTAAAAATAGAACTTGAGATCAATGAGTATGAATAGTATTGCTAAATTTCAGGGTTATTATTCCTTATTTTTAAATAAAGTTTAGGTTACATAAAAGTTACATCAAAAACATAGGGAATTCAGGGCTTTATTTTATCAGAGTCAAAATTAAACATTGGACTTGTAATTAGGAAATCTGGATTTGAATCACACATTTTCCAGTTACTAGCAGTATGATCACGACCAAATTATTTTGTTTCTTGACCTAATGTGTAAAATAAGAATAAAAGCTACCTCATAAGATTGTTATGGGAAATAAAATACAAAATATTAAAATGCTTATGCAATAATTGGCACTTAGCAGAGGCTCAGCTGATCGCTCTTTTTATTTTGAATTTTTTGCCTCCAGTGGAATTTTCTAGGGAAAGACCAAGAATTTTATTTTCCAAATAAGGGGTGATTGGTATAGGGAGGGGCAGTCAGGTCCCACTGTCTGCAAGAATGTGGGTAAATCCAGTGGAAAATCCAAGAGCAACAATGACAAGGCCGTGGTCAGAAGAGCTGACAGCACAGGCTCCGGTCTGGCAATTTGATCACGACAATTTCTTCCTATGGATTGTGTTATGGCAGAGAGTTAGGATTTGGCTAATGCCAAAGCCAACTGCAGCTAGGTTTGGTACGGCTGTCAGCTCTGCCTGGGTGGGGAGGAGAGATGGTTGTTTATGGGGTCAAGGGGATAAAGCTCCAACTCCAGACCCTTCCCTTTGGTCTCAGGTTCCCAAAGGCTAGAAGGAAGTTGGGCTGAGGAAACTTGGAGGAAGGGAGTGCAGGCTCAAGTCAACTGGATTTGGGTGAGCTTGGGCAACAGACTTGAGCTCCCAGGTTCTGTTTCCTGCTCTGTCAATGGATATTAATGCAAACTGCTTAGCCAGGTACTTCTGAGATTAAAAGAAAGTGAATGTGCTACACATACCTCTTCTGTTACTTTTACCAGACCTGTGGTTGGTGTATACTCAGGAGACCTGAATCTCTGGACAGTCCATGTGACGGCCAGGCCCTGAGCCTCAGCAGACTTGTAACTTCTACCCTCTGGTTTATTGGACTTAACCCAGCCAGCTAACAGGGAGGTGAAGAAGGTCAGCCACCACACCAGGGAGCCAAGAGTGACTACAACTGCAAGCAGGAGAATTGCATCCATCATCCATGTGGAATCTAAGCCCCTCTTGATGTAGAGGTGGACTGGACATCACCATCCAGGGTCCACAGGCTGGAGGAATAGAGTATGGATTAGAGTGGACTTACTGGTGTTCTGCTGTGGAACTATTGTGATTAGTAATGGAAGAAATTGTAGCATTGATGTGGAGAAAGTGGCCGTGGTAGCTGCTGAGGGTAGGGAGAGGGAAAAAGAGATATGATGTGGGGGCATTTTCAGGATCTGGAGTTGTCCTGGGTGGTGCTGCAGGGACAGATGCTGGACATCCTGCCATGGCCAACTGGGTGGACTGGGGGAGAGTGTAGACTACTATGTAGACCACACCACTGTCCATACAGTGCAGCAGTGCTCCAAAATATGTTCACCAGGTGCAGTGAATGTGCCATGATGATGGAAAAGGTTGTTGATGTGGGAGGAGTGGGATGAGGGGGGAAGGGGGTGGAGGGTATATGGGGACCTCATATTTTTTTAATGTAACATTTAAAAGAAAATAAAGAAGGGAAAAAAAAGACAAGTTTAAGAAATAGTTTCAGCATGTCTGGCTCATTTTTTTAAACCATCAACAAAACTTTTATTAAATCTTTCATAATTGTATATTTTTGTCATTAATAACAGCATGATACTATGATAAAATTATAATTAAGATTGATTATAATGAATGTACCACACTAATGAAGGAGGTTGTTGATGTGGCAAAGGGTGAGGGCTGTGGGGAGTGGGGCATGTGGGATTCCCTTATATATTTTTGTGTAACATTTTATGTAATCTAAGTATCTTTTAAAAATAAATAAAAAATATATTTAAAAAAAAGAAAGTGAATGTAAAATAGAGGGGGGTGGTCAATAAGTAATAAGCTTTATTACTATTATTTAGGTAACATTGGGCAATCTCTACCTTGCAGAGTCTTAATATCTTCATAATAAAATGTAAACAATAATAATAAAATCACAGTGTAGTTGTGAGACTTATTTTTAAAAAATATCTGAAAGTATTGAGTAACCCATGCAGCGCTGAGTAACAGGAAGGTTTGCAGGGGAGGGTGCTTGCCCTGAGCATGGTGGCATAAAGGACAGAAGCTTTCGAGATGCTTAAGGGCCAGGGCTGTGACTTCCTCTGTGTATCACCCACTGCCGTGTGTCTTCATTTTGACTTTTACTTGCTTAGGTCTTGCCCTCCAGTAAATGTGACCAACTGAGCACCAAAAGTCTTCAAATGCTTGGTATAACTAAATCACGCACGTCAGAATTTAACCACATCCCCCAGAGCCAGTTGGGGATCATCGAGGTTTGTTTCCCAACAAGGGCTGAGTCTCCCCATGGTCTGCTCAGAAGACACAGGCCTAATCATCGCCATCCACAAGCACTATGTGGAGATACGGGGAGCGGACGAGCAAAGGCCCCTCAAGCTGCAGGCTCTGAACCTCTAATGCCAAGGAAAGCCTATCTCTAGAGTCTTGCTGATGACCAGGCCATCCCGGATGGCTTAAACTGCCAGAAAGCAGCAGTGTTTGACATTCGGGATGCTGCCCACCCGCCCACCTAAAAACACACAAAACTTCCTTAGTTTTCTATTACTGCCGTCACAAAGGACCACAAATTAGATGGTTTAAAGCAACAGAAATTTATTGTCCTATGATTCTGGAGGCTAGAAGATCAAAATAATGTATAAGTAAGGCCATGCTTCCTCCAATCTATACAGGAGGTTCCTTCCTTGTCTCTTCTGTCTTTTTATGATTTGCTGGCAATGCTTGGCATTGGTTTGCATTTGCATCACACTGTTCTCTGCCTCCTCCATCTTTCAATAGCCCTCTTCCCAGGGTCTATCCCTGTCTGTGTCCAAGTTTCCTCTTGTTAGAAGCACACAAGTCTAATTGGATTAGGGCTCACCTTAATCTAGTTTGGCCTCATTTGAACTAATCTCATCTTCAAAGACCTTATTTCCAAATAAGGTTACATAATGGCATTGGGAGTCAGATTGTTTTGGAGGATGCAGTTCAACCCATAGCAAATCACTTCTCTCAAAAGCCCACTCTCTGTTGCCACATTCTGTCATATGAATGAGATTGTGGCCAGGTCAAGGTAAGGGACATGACCTGGTAATTTCATGTGAGGCTAAAAGCCATTGATGACATGACTTTGTGCTCTTTAAGTTAAATACAACAATGTTTCCTCATTCAACTAGGACATTAGAGAGAATTGTTGATAAAAGGTACCCTTAAAGCCTTTTTGTCCATTTGTGCTTCACATTTGAGTCCTGTATAATACTCATGCTGAACCCAAATGCACTCAACACATTATTAATTAAAATTGTAAAAATTAATGAAGCCTGCAAACATAGAGTTTTTGTCATGTGACCTATATTACAAACAAAACAACCGCAACAAAAGATCATTTAACCAAAGTTGTTATAGATCTGGGAGAACTCAAAAGGGATTGTAAAATAGTTATATTTCACAAGCTTATCTTTGATGATTCCCTTGCTTACAGAAAGATATGTGAGTTGATGGATGAGTCATTCTTGAAAATCATACAGCAAATATTTATTGAAAGCATGCCATGTGGATTGCTGGTGTCCTGGGACCACTTGATAGTGATGGAAGGGAGATGGAATAGAAAGCAATGAAAGATGATGAGGAGTTAGAACTGAAGGACTTGGTCTTAAAGGGATGAGGGAGAAGGAGCGTTGGGTCCACACAGACTTTTGGCTTGGGTGACTGATTGATCAGTTACAGGAGATCTCCCCAGCAATACAGGAAGAGGATCAGTTTTGCAGGGGCTGTGGAGGGAGATGGTAAAGAATCAACTCATCTTTGTGTCTGAATCCTGGGAGGCAAGGCAAGGAGAAGGGAATAGTTATAAAGGTGTGCATTTTACTTCAAGTTGTACAGTAGGAAACTACAAGTCAGAGAGAGATGGCATGTTCTTAATCAGTAACAGGGATCAAATCTGAGGAGAAAGTCTTTCCTTAGATCATATATCAGAGAGACAAAGCAAAGAACAGTAACCAAAATATGGGTTGTATATTGGCATGCTTAAAATTTCAACTTGGCCTAGAGCTGCAGGGTGCCTAAGACTTACCTCCTGAGAGACTCCATGTTGCTCAAATGTGGCCATTCTCTAAGCTAACCTCAGCATATAAATGCATTACCTTCCCCCCAGCATGGGACATGCCTCCCAGGGATAAGCCTCCCTGGTGCTGAGGGATTACAACCAAGCACCAGCTGGTGAGGCAAATAGAAAAAGATCTTGAATAAAAGGGGGAAATTATCAAGATAAATGAGTTTATATGGCTAAGAGGCTTCAAAATGAGCTGGGAGATCATCAGACGGATCATACTTACACACATCTCAGCAGGAACTCAGAGACAGCCACAGTAGATACAACCCTAGACACTGGTGCTCCTGAAAGCTATGGAGACACCCAGGTCCTATGGTCATGGCAGATGGCTCTGGAGTTCAGTGTCTTGCCAGTGGGCCTTACTTTACAACTTGTGCTCCTGAATGTGATGGAGTTGGACTCAGATGTAACTTCTCTACACATGCTTCTTCTGTCACTTTTACTGAACCTGTGGTTGGTGCTGGGGTTGGTGTATGCCCAGGAGACTTGAATCTCTGGACTGTCCATGTGCCAGCTGGGACATAAGTCCAACACCTACACTCCAGTTTGTTGGACTTACCCAG
This sequence comes from Dasypus novemcinctus, assembly GCF_030445035.2. Lineage (NCBI taxonomy): Eukaryota > Metazoa > Chordata > Mammalia > Cingulata > Dasypodidae > Dasypus > Dasypus novemcinctus. The sequence continues at coordinate 38,289,866 of NC_080694.1, read as the reverse complement.
GTCAGCTAACAGGGAGGTGAGGATGGTCAACCACCACAGCAGGGAACTGAGAGAGTCTACAACTGCAAGCAGGAGAATACTCATCCATCAGTCATGTGGGATCTAAGCCCCCTCTCAATGAAGAGGTGGAGTGGGGGGATATCACCATCCCAGGATCCTCAAGATATAGGAATGAAATATGGATTAGAGTGGACTTACTGGTATTCTACTATAGAATTATTCTGACTCTAGCAATGGAAGAAATTATATCATTGATGTGGAGACAGTGGCCATGGGAGTTGCTGAAGGCAGGGAAAGAGAAAAAGAGTTGTGATATAGGGGCATTTTTGGGACTTGGAGTTATCCTAAATGATATTGCAGGGACAGATGCAGGACATTGTATATCCTGCCATAACACGCTGAATGGACTGGGAGAGAGTGTAGATTGTAACATAAACTCAATCCATGCTGTGTAGCAGTGCTTCAAAATGTATTCATCAAATGCAATGAATGTACCACACTAATGAAAGAAGTTGTTGATGTGGGAGGAGTGGGGTGGGGAATGGAGTACATGGAAACCTCTTATATTTTTTAAAATAACATTTTGTGTGATCTATGTATCCTTAAAAAATATGTATTTAAAAAAAGCTACTCCAAAAGTTAGTAGGTTACACAATAATCATTTCTTATTGCTTATGAGTCCAAGAGTTATCTAGGAAGTTCTACACTAGTCACATTGCAAAAAACATGGATATGGGGAGGCATAGAGAATTGGATTCAATTTTGGGCCCCATATGAAGTCCTGAGGCCAGAAAAGCTAAGAAGAGGAGAGGTAGTACAGAGAGAATATTGACACTCATGGTGGCCTCTGTGAAGAACATCTTCATTTTCTAGTTTCTAGCTGGCAGGCATGTTCCCCATGCTATCATGTAAATGAGGAAATTGAACCATCTGTCCTACTTGTATTAGTTTTTGCTTCCAGTGCTTATAATTCAGGACCTCACTGTCAGTCCTTTCTCAAGTCTAACAGAGCATTGGTCCCAAAGCCAGTGCAGTCTTGAGTACATGGATGGACCAGGTTAATTGAAAGGAAATGGAACTGAGAAGACACTTGGATGAAAGTGACATAATGTGAAGGTGAAGTTGGTATGATTTTAGAGGAAAGGCTTGTCCCATTTTGTTCTCCAAACATTTCCATTGTAGAAGGTATATTGCATTAGTTAAAAGTCTTAGACCTATTAATATAGGACCCACTCATGGAGAGACAACACTTCTGTTTGTGAATGAATTTTGAATCTTTCCTTCAGAGTCAGTTTTGTTAGTAGAGATTAAAAGAAGTTGCTATTTGGCATCAGAGACTGGAGGTAAATCCTCACCAATATAAATACTTTGCAAAGAGGCCCATGTTTGTGTGCAGAGTCAATAGAAATTTCATAATCTGTTTGGTATCTGTATTCTGAACAGCTGAAGGAGAATCAGTAACTTTGTGCAACTTTTAGAAAAAACAAGGAGTTTCCAAGGAAGGACTAATGGGTAATGAACTTAACAACCCAAGACAGACTCTCATTATTTCCAAATTAGCCAGAGCTTACCAGCATGTTCTGTTGTCCTTGTTCATAACAAGGTCACAGAAATGGTACAGGATCCAGGATATGGAGGTGGGGATGAGATTTGGGAAAAAAAAAAGCCTTATAAGGAAAGAGCCAAAGACTTGAACAGCTAAACTAAAAGAAGAAAGGGCTGAAGATAGACTAATATTGTGATTTGGGGTATAAAAATGGAATTCCTGGTGATAAACTGGATCCCATCACCGTTCAGGAAAATAGGATAAGGAAAGGAGAGTAAAGCTGAAATATATGATATCAAGTCTAGATTTAAGGAAGAACTTACTAAGAGTGACTTTTCTTAATTATTACTGGATTAGTTTTTTAGAAGAAGGGAGTGAGTTGACTACAAGAATGACATTTCAAGTCCTATAAAATGAATATCAACATGTGTTTGTTGGTCCCAAAGATTTTTAAACCAAAGGTGTCTCGTACTTTTGCTAATCATTTTTTTTTGAATCAGACAACAAATTATTTCAATCATGGTATTCATTTGGTCTTTGTAGGCTCTTTAGTCTTTTTGGGGGCAGGTGGAGGATGAGGATCTATCCATGGAATTGAAAAACTTGCATACGGTTTCTCTGGAGTTCTTTACTTAATAGAGCATTGGTCCCGAAGCCAGCTCATCTTCTATGTGTTTTTGCTACTCACATACCTCTTTGCCAAGTGTCATTAGTCAACTTTGTCACGCACAGTGTTATTTGGGGCCATAGACTTGAGTTAGAAGTGACAGCTAGGCCCTGAATTATAAGCACTGGAAGCAAAAGCTGATGTAAGTAGGAAAGATGGTTCAATTTCCTCATTTACAAGACAAATAGGGGTCCATGCTTGATAGCATGGGGGACACGCATGCCAGCTAGAAACTAGAAAATGAAGATGTTCTTCACAGCAGATGAAGAGAAAATTTGCATCAGTTGAGATTACAGCCAATGAGAGGGACTATGGTTCTGGGACGAATCAGATGAATACTGGCAAAGGAAATAACAGGCCATCTATCACCTTCCACACTATGTGGGTCAAAGCCATAAACATTAAGGAAGGTATGATCCTGCGGAACAAACAGCTTAGTGTCCTGAGGCAAGAAGGAAAAACCGTGACCCTCGGGCAATGCCTCAATGATGGGATTGCTTGGGTGTCTGCAGTGAGTGATTCACCACAGTACTACAGCTGTTTACAGCTGACGGTGTGTGTTAAGTATTCAGTATACAGGACTCTCTTGGGTGTGCAGTGAAATTTGTTCCAATTCCCCCAAGCAAAAGAGCAGCTTTTCTGTTTGATTAGAGGAAAAGCATAAAATAAGACAACACATTTTTTTCCTCCTCCTAAATTCCCAGTGTGTCTTTTGGTTCTTTGAGGTTATTTATAGGGCTTGAATACATCAAAGAAAACTTCTGTTTATTTGACATCATCTTTTTCCAAGTATTTGTGTGGGAAGAGGTGGTGGTGAAGATAGTTTAGAAATAATTTCTATTGAATGGCCTACATTTCCCAAAGCTCTATGGTCACCCTGGACTCTAGATACTTAGACAGAAGCACCTACAGAGGTGGGTTGAACCCTGTGGTACCACTTGATGACTGGTCTACCTGTTAGGTTTACAGGTGATCTTATCTTTATTAGTATATGAGAGATGGGATATATTACAGATTGACCTTATATATTGTCAGAACTGATGGTTAGCTTTTTGGCTTGATCAGAGAAACACAGAAAAGCCTACATCCTACTTTACATATTTGCCAAAAATGAACACTTCCATTTGGGCTAATTAATCAGATCCTGTGTAACAATCGGTCAGTGATAATACTTAACATGTATACACGACTTTGTTGATAACTTTTTTACATTTCTATGATTTATGATTATCTCCAACAGAGACTGAGTACTCAATTGATTAACTTAAAGACACATAGCTGAGAATGGCAGAGGTGGGGTTTTTAATAGAGACTGTTCTTTGTCCTACACCACAGCTAAGAATAGACATTGTGAGAGATAAAGGTAAGAATGGTAAAACACAGATGGTGGAGCAGAGGTCATGAGAAGTGAAGGTGGATGGACCTAAAAGCAATGCATTGGTCATGATTTTTCAGGGGAACAGAGACAACAGGATATATATGTGATACCATGGGGATTGTCATGTCTAAACTCTGTAGGGCTGGCCACAATCTGGAAACTCTGATAAAGGTGATTTTGAAATCCTTAATTTGAATTTCCCTAGGGCAGCTTGCTGGCTAAAAATTCATTGGTTCCTGACTTTTAAGACCTCCAACTGATTGTATTAGAAAACTCCCTACATTGCTGAGGGAAATCTCCTTTGTTGATCATATATTTAATCAACTGATTGTAGATACAAATCCCTTCTGTTTTAGTTTGCTCCAGGAAGCCAAGGCAATGTACCAGAAATGGGTTGGCTTTTACAATGAGAATTCATTAACTTATAAGCATACAGTCCTGAGGCTGAGCAAAATGTCCAAAATCAAGGCATCAGGCAGCTAGCTCTCTCCCCAAAGACATAGCTGCTGGCATCCTGTGCTCCTGTCACACGGCGGTGACAGCTGTCTCCTTTCTCCTTTGGGTCTCTCTGTCTTCCTCCAGATTTCTCTCTGCTCCTGTATCTTTCTATCCAGGTTACCATAAATTTGAGCTTCTGGCTTCTGGGACTTTCTCTCTCAGCATTTGGGGGCTTTTCTCTGTCTCCCTCTGTATTCACTCCCTATATAAAGGACTTCAGTAAGAAGATGAAGACCTACTCTGACTATGCCTTACTGAAGTGACCTAATCAAATGGAACTGAATCTAATCAAAAGGTCTCACCTGCAATAGGTTCACACCCACACTAATGGGTTCATTTAAGAACATAATTTTCTGGGGTTCACAAGCTACCACACCTTCTACGAAATACCCTTATTGTAACAAGCAGACCAGTGCTTGACTGATCAGCTGGTCACCTTAACCTAGCAAGACTTTACCTCTTTCACCATTTTGCCTTCTACCAACTATTGCATAGTAGACTCCATACATACCTCTGTGACCCTGGAAAAGAAAGACCGTGCAGGGTTCCCTTACTGTATAATCTCACTGAGCACCGACTTTGTGCCAAGCCCTGATCTCATCACTAAGTATGGACTGTCGAGCAAGGCAGCCAAAATTTCTGCCCTTATGGAGCTTTGGCTAGATGGTGTGAAAGAGATGAGAGGCACCAACCCTATGGCTCAACTGCTCACAGCTAACTCCAATCATCAGCATCTTTCTTACCAAGTGTCAAGATAGCAAAGTAGTTACAAAGTAGTGGATTTGAATCTCCACTTTTCCACTTAATTTTATTTATAGTAAAATGTGATTATAATAATCAACTTATTGGTTCATTGAGAGAATTAAATAAGATAATATAGGTGAAGCTTAACATACAGGGACTGCTCTATTATCACTATTGTTATAATATTTAATGCTCAAAGCAGGAGCAATAGGTTTCTCTCCAGGGAAAATACAAAGAGATGTGATCAAAAACTAACAGTATTGAAGTCAGTTGCTGAATTGTCCAATACAAAGATCAGCACCAAGGTACTGTGACAGATAAGACCCTGTGGTGATATTGGCAGGGGAAATACTAGAGAAACACACTGGCAACGTGCTGGCTGTTGGGGATTAGAAAACAAATAGAGCACTTCTGCTGCCCTCTGTTAGGAAATTATGAAGCATCTTTATTTACTCCTTTTAAAGAGAGGTGCCCTGTTTTCTACTGTGGCAAGACAAGGCGAGGAGGAGTGTCCAGTGAATACCTGGAAATCCAGTTGCTTGCAGTGGTCTCCCCAAGATCAAGGACTCCCCCTTCTCCACTGGCAGAGCCTAATCTCAGTCTCAGCTTCCCACAGGACAAGCCCCTCCCTGGCCCTGCGACAGCCTGAATCCAACATTTCACAAGGCACCAGGTACGTGTGCTGACATTCTCATTCAACTGCACCTACAGCTGAAATTTATACACAAATGGTCTGGTGCCAAAGTCCTGTCTGATTTATTCCTCACGCCAAAGTTTTTTTTTCAGCTTTCACTGCAAGAGGGTAGAGACATAGGAGGATAGAGCCCTTTCCCTGGAGCTCAGAGGTGAAGTGTGCCCAGGGCTGTGCACACTCTGGCAAGGCTCTCTTGGGGTGACGGGAAGACAGAACTGAGTACCTCCCTTTGCTGATCTTGGTGGCTGCGTGTCCCCAAATGCCTTTTCCTTAACCTTTATCACACATCCTGGTGGTAGTGCCTCATTTCACCAGAACTTCTCATTAGATAGAATTTGTATAAATGAAGATTGAAGTGAATATTTTAAAGTATCTCTGTGAACTTGGACTAAGAAGCCATTTAAATTTTCCATCTTCTTAAGTTCTGGAGAAAATCATAATAAAGGATTGAAACTGGTTTTCATATAACTAGAGGAAAATAGTAAATTCAGGAGAAGAAGGTGAAACTATTCCAGTCGACTTTCCAGCTTAAATAAATGCAAGGCTGGCGCTTAGGAAACACTGTGTTAGCCTATGACTATTGTCTTGTTGGTAGGTATATTTTCCTGGTTCATCTTCTGACTTTTTGCATTGGATTTTGTTTTTTGTCTCACACTCTGAACTATCACCAACTTTATTTTGATTTGCTTGTCGATATGATTCCTCTCAAATTATTTCATGTGTGTGTGTTTAATCTCCTCAGTGTAGAGCAAGTCAAGGCCAAGATCCATGGCTTTTTATTTTGTAATCTCTCAAGAGTAGATATTTAATAACTGATTATTTCCTTTTAACTGTGTTTTTATGGTTAGGAATAAAATATATCCTCAGGATATGTACAAACTGAAAGTCCAGAGCATGACAAAATAAATAAATAAAGCCAAGAATTATGTTTCTTTTGACCCATTAATTCCTGAAGCTTAACTGTTAAAAGTGTGAATACAAAGGCATAGTTGTCCCGTACTCCTTGGGTTATCACCTTTAGAGGGGCAAAGAAGTCAGTATTTTAGGGTCAATATCTCTGGGGCTCACTATGTTTTATGAATTTGTTCTTTGGATTCTAATTTGGAGGAGGCTGCTAATGCATCCTCTGTGATAAGGACTTTCAGTCTATTTAATCCTCCAATTGCATTTTTATTAGTATTTTTAACTTAGGGACAGCTACTAATAAGAACAGGAAGTACAAAGATTATTCATCTCTTCTCAATTTTGTGTGTGTAGGGGGAGATATCCCTGATCCCTGGCTCCTGTTCTTAGCCTTTCAAAGCATCTGGAGCAGTTTGGTAGTGTTTATGAATTCGAAAAAATAAGTATTGGTTTGTGTTTTTAAACTGGACTGCTCCTCTGGGCATCTTAGATTGTATTAAATTCAGAGGTTTCACTTTTGCTTGATTAAATTATGATCAGTGCTTTGATGTGGCCACATCAGTAAGACACCCACAGTGGACAGGACTCCCAGAGAAAACAACAAGGCAGAGGAGAGAATTTTAGTTTTGATGCTGGAGCTCCCAGAAGTAAATGCACGGTAAATGCATAGAGAAGAAGAACACAGAGGAAGAGACACAGCTCACTAGACTGCAGAGGCCCTGGGAAGAGAGATGAGCTTGATAGCCTACAGCTGCTGCTGATCCCAGGAAGAAACAAGCTCTGAGGAGAGAGACAGCCTCCAGCCTACAGCTGAGATTGGGAGAAGCTGGGACCATGGAGCCTTAGGAGGGAGAGGAAGGCTGAACCCGGCAGCCATCTTGCTTCAATACATGGTAACAGATTTTGGTGGGGCAAGTAATTTACTCTTTTATGGCCTTGTGACTGCGAACTTCTACCCCCAATAAATACCCTTCAAAAGGCCAACAGAATTCTGGTACTTTGCATCAGCAGCCCTTTGGCTGCTGTTTGAAACTCTCAGACTTTTAGAACACACGCTCATCAAATATTTTCACATGGTAATACCTCTAACACAGAAAGCTATCATAGAATAAACCAATAGCTCTAGAAATGGAAGTGTACCCTAAAGCACTTAGCTGGCATGGATTTTATTTATTTATTATGAATGTTTTAGCTAGAGTGAAACAATCAACTTATATTAAACCTCAAGGAGTTTAAATGAAATTTTGGGTTCAAACATTACTGCTTCAATAACACATTTTTTTGTTTACCCTTGAATAAGTTTAACTGAAAAAATTTCCCCAACTTCTTTTGGTTGCCCTTTTTGCCTCGGAATCATTGTCCTTACGTAGACTCAGCAGCAGTGCGATGTAAGGAAATGTTTTTGGTGCTGAGCTGCTGAGAGAGCTGGAGGGGGAGAAGGAGAGGGAGGTGTAGATTGAAAGAGAAGGAGGCAGGAATGGGAGAAGGTAAGGAAGGGTTAGGATAACTGGCTGGGCAAAAAAGAATACAGAGGAAGGAAAATAGAAAATGTGTTGTCTGGGAAAGTTTCGGTAGGCCTGCAGGAACAGGGCAATTGCTCAGGAAAGACTGATGAATAGCGCAGGTACCCTAATTCTTTTTCCTATACGTGTATTTTCCCCTTAGCTTCCGGCTTCCGCTTGCTTTTGTTCCCAGTGTCCGGCGCCCCTGAGTCTCTTTGTCTGAGGACTGCCAAGGAAGACACCTTCAGCTTTGTCTCCTCTTTAGGTTCTGAGCCTCTAGAGACTGGGAACTCCCCCCGCCCCTCGCCCCTCGCCCCTCGCCCCTCGCCCCTCGGGTCCCAGGGGAGCCCTAGACCCATCGCTGAAGGGCACATCCGGGTAAGTTCTCCAGCTCTCTGTCCCTGTGAACTCTGGGATATGACTGTGCATCTCTACAGCACCCCCTGCAGGAGGGAGCCGAACTCACCCTCCGTGGGACATCCTCTTCCCCTCCTTGTCCTGCTTCCTCTACTAGTTTTCCTGAAAACACTTCCTGATAAGCCTATGAAACCTCATCCCGATGTCTGCTTCTGGGGCCGTTGATCTAAGACACCACCCCTTATTTAAAAGTCTAGAATATTCCAAGGGCCCCTGAGGAGATGTTTCAGTGCTCGCTTCTCAGGGGAGGCCAGCCCTGTCCCCTTCTGAGTAAAGAGAGCCTTTCCCTCCCGTCGAGACTCGTCCTGCCCACACTCCTCCCTTCCAGCCCTTGGCTTCCTCCTCTTGCCCGTCCTGCCTCCCACCAGCGTCTGTCCTGACTCAGACCAACCCGGTCCCGGGAGACTGCGCCCTACGCTCTCCCGGTTCCAGGGATGGCGTGGTTTCTGAAGCTCGGCTCCATCTGGAAACCTGGCAGGCGTTTTTTTTTTCTCCAGAGCTGGAAGTCGCGGCTGGTTGTGTTTGGGAGCTGGCTCAATTTTAGAAACATCCTATGGACCACTGTCTGCCGGCGTCGCCTCTGCTTGGGTGGGTTGGAAGCCACAAGGAGCAGAAGGCAGACGGTTCCACTCCCAGACGTTTACCACCCAGCCCAAGACGGGTGTTAGCACTAGAGGCAGGAGGCGTGCGTTAAAATAGTCCCTGGGTTTTTATGCTTAGGAGGGAGGCGGCAAAGGCGGTGTTTTCTGGTTCCCTGTGAATCCATAATTGCTCGATGAAATCACCGTGGCTCACCATATTCGGTGAATCAGTTCTTTGGATTCTAATTTAGGGAGATCATTCTTCCCCTATTGTGAGCGGCTGTAGAAGCAAGTGTCAGGGTCTACTCATTTCTTCTCCCCCTCATCTAAAAAGAGGACAGGAAATCACTCTCCTTCGGGAAGATGGAGAATTGGAAGAGGTAATGATTATCTGGCTTTCACAGGATGTACCATGTGAATCCGAGCTGGGAAAATTTCTCTGCTTATAGACCCCCGGAGGAGACAGGGCAGAAATCCAGGCATTTGGGTGATGGGTCCATCAGGGGGTCAATTTGGAGGCGTGTGGCAAAGAGTTTGCCAGGCTCCTGTTTGAAAAACTCTGTAGTGAATATTTGTTGAGTACAGTTTGAGCCTGCTGAAGGAGGGCAGAGTGGGAGGGAAGGGGATAAGGTAAAATGACTTTGTTTGCCCTTTATGAATTATAGGGCTTGTAAAAAATAAGTTAATTCTGATATTCTTTGATCCAGAGATTTTACTGCAAATAATAGTGAGATGAAAAATTTCCCCAGATGGCAAACTTGAGAGTGTTTATTTAAATTGCTATATACTTGAAATAAGCTGTCTGATTTTGCCAGGAATCCCCAAGTCAGTGGTCAGCTGCTTCCTTCTCATTTGAGCAGCAGAAAAATTTCTGTGAATCATGATTTTATGGAAGCTGTTGCTCACTTATACTTGTACCTTCCTTATACTTCTTATTTCTTGAAAGTTTCTTATAGGAAAAACAGATCTAAAAGGCCTAAATTTAATTATTTTGGCAGTAAATCAATGAAAGCAAATACTGCTGAGAGGATTACAAATTGTGACAAATAGCTATTGAACCTTTTTTTCTAAAGATAATTTTTATCAAAAAATTATTACAAAAACCATCGAACTTGTTAACCAGCCAAAGACAGCAAATAGGACAAAGTAAAAGTGTCCCCTTCAACTCCACTCCCTAGATTTGACTATAGCAACTGTCTATATTTAACTGAACTTTAAAGTGGAAATGTTGTATGAGGCACTGAGATAAGGGATTCAAATGAGAAGAGAATCTGATGGCCCAATAACAGTTATACAACTCTTAAACTTCTTACTTACATCATTTAAAGGGTTAGGTTTGGGGAGTTCAAGAAAGAGATTTGGGGAGGCTTTTGGAGAGAGCTACTAGAGTGTTCCAATTGGGAGTGATTTTCCCTCAACCTTAAACCCACATACAGAGCTTTAAGGAGGCTACTGGGAGAGCTTTAAGGTTCCTCCTGAAATTCGGGGGGTTGCATCAGTATCTAAGTCCCACTAAGAAAACCTAAAAGGTGGTTGACCAGCAGCTCAGAGTAAAGGAGAGATTGCTGCTGGTTAAGAATGAACTATCCTTCCAGAGATTGCAGGGGCTGAGGACGTGGAAGAGTTTCCCATGGTCAAAATAGGGGCCATGTGATCGAGCAAACCAACGTGGAGTCAACCTCAGTCCAGTTTTGGGTTGCGGCTCACCAGAAAGGAGTCAGAGGTGGATTGCCAGATTCCAGGGTCTGGCGAAAGAGTTCTTAAGTGACAGGTGGAACAGGCTCCTCTGCCAGCATCCATGAGAATGTAGACGAGTCATCTCCAGAAGTAGGTGAAGGAATTTCTGAAGAATCCATGAAAGCATCCACAAAAGGAAAAAAAATCAACTTAATCTTTCGTTGAGATCAGAAAAGACTATTATTAGCTCACAATAGTAAGCATCTTCATGCCTCCCTTTCCTTAGATCCTTTCTTGGGCTTTAACCCTGAAGGGTCCAGACCTAAGGGAGTGGAAGAAGGAACCAGACAACTGTTCCTTCCTAATGATGACTTCCTGCCTACAACAGATCTGAGCTGGGGTAAAGGGGAGAACTCTCACATTGAGATCAAGATTGGGGTGGTGATTATTAGACAAATATTACCTCATTACTAATTGAACCTGATTCTGTGGCTTAAAATCACTGTAGGAATTTTTACTAAGTAACCAAAACATTTGTGGCCCTGCCTAAACTTGCATCTAAGGTTAAAGGAAGAACAAACCCCATTAAATTAACCTCAAGTGACAGAGTACAAACAGAACTTGTTTAAGAAGAGAGTTATGTGTATTTATACATATATGAATATGTATGTATGCATATACAAAAGCATAAGCACGCTTACACATGTGTCTTGAAATCATAGGTTTTAATAGATGTGCTCAAAGATTAAAGACTCATTTGCACTTATTCTAAGAACAACAGTGGCCTTGACTGACCTGCCAAGGGCAGCACTGATGTCTTAAAGAACAAGTAAATGAAAAAAAAAAAAAGAACAACTAAATGGACACTCAGATGATATGGGAGAAATCCCCTTGGAATACCATATCATCTTATTAATTGTGCTTATTTGATCAGTCACCTTATTACTCAGATAAATTAACACTGGAATATCTTAATTAGCAACAGAAGAATCTTAAAATCTCACTGGGTAACCAGAAGCTGTCTCTTTCTTATCAAATCTGGTGGAGAGTGCTCTTCCATCTTTTAGCCATCTGAAACAAGCTATCCCCTTAGCAGAGGAATAGAGCAATGGAGAGCCCCTTGGTCAAACTTCGGTGTCATGGCCCCAACCTAAATTCAAGGGAGGCAGGGGAATGCTGAGGCATGCATGGATATTTGGTGACAATCTCTACCTAAGTCATTTACTATATGTTTATCAATATTGAGCAAACTACTGTATATAAGTTTAATGGTGTGTAGTAAGGAAAATCATAAACTTTAGCATCAGGCGTATCTGGACATGAATCCAGACAACATACAAGGGGTTACCAATTGACAAGTTCCTAACCCTCTTTGAATCTTCACTTTCTCACTGGTAAAATGAGAATAATTTTATATACCTCCATAGGATTATGATAGAAGTAAATGGAATGTGTATTTAAAGTTCTTGATACAATAGTTAAGTGAATAAATGCTGGTTCACTTCTACCATTTTCCTGCAAGACACCATGAGGAGATTATATAAGATACAAAGATTTCTAAGTAATGGTCTCCATCATCAAAAAGCATGCAGCTTTGGAGATATCAATAATCCAAGTTCACAGATATTTGAAATCGAAGACATTATATAAGAGTTATAGGACTGATACACATGAGAGGTTCTGAAAGCATTCAAAGGGGGCGCCATCACTTCTGGCCATAGAAGACTTCTTGGAGGAAGTTATATTTGAGTTTAATTTTAAAGTGTGGAGAGCATTTCAAGTTGAAACAGGAGGATTTGGGAATTCTACGTGGACAGATGTTTTGAGTAAAGGTGCAAAGTCAAGAAATTAAAAGAATATTTGGGGAACCAAAAATGGACCAATTTTGACTGCTTAAAATAGGGGACTGGTGAGAAATACAGCTGAAAAAAAGTAGGCAAGGTTTAGATTAGGGAGGATCTTGAATGTCAGCAGAAGGAGTTTGAAATTAATCCTGAAGAAAAGTGGGGAAATCATGAAAGTGTGGAGTTATAGTATCAAGGAAGTGTACAAGAAAGCAATGCAATGTGATGGCAAGTAAAATAACCTTTTTTCCCTATATTGCATAGAGGGGAATCAAGAAAGAAAGAACCTTGAGGAATGCTTAATCTAATCTTGTTAATTTATAGATGAGAAAATTGAGATCAGAGAATTAAATGATTAGCCTAAGGTTATTTAATGAAGCAGGAAGAGGTACAAGATATCACTGTTTTGATGTGTCACTAAAGTGATTTCTTTTCACCACCCTGTTAACATTCTGATAATGGGGGAGATGGGCCGGTGGGGCATTGGCAGGCAAAGGGTGACAGAGATCTTCCCGTCCCCCGTCCACTTCCCAGTTGCCAAGAAGCATGGTGCCTGCAGCCTAAGAGCTGTCCACAGAGAGATTAGAGGGGGACTTTGGTTTTGCCAGGACATCCACTGCATGCAAGGGGTGGAGTGGAGGCAAAAAAGCACAGGTATCAGAGGAAAGCTGCTGTGATGGTCAGCTTCTGGGTCAGCTAGAAGACTTGGCCTAAAGTTCAGGAATGAGCCCATCATCTTGGGGGACATGGTGGAGCCACCACAGCCTGACCACACAAAACATATGGACAAGACCAAATGTTCTTCGTATCTAGTGAAATACAGACACATTTGATTTCGTCCCTGCCTATATTGGGCAGAGAGGGATTGGAAGAGTTTTATATCACACAAAAGATTCACGTTTTACATAAACAAATCTAAGAGTTGGAAACCCAAGTCCCCTTCTCCCTATCTACACACTTTCCAGGGGTTCACCACATGGTTTAAGCTAGGCCAAGTAGGAATTGGTTGCAGCGTGTATTTTTGAATGGGACTCAGCAGTGTTACTAGGATGGGTTGCCCATGGTAACCGCCACCCAGCCTGCTCAAGCTCCCTTGGCTTCTGCCCATTTTCCAAGTCTATCCCCAACACCCTAGGATAGTGGGAGTGGGTTTCCATGGCTGATGGCCATACATCCTGATAAACTCATTAACTGCTGGACTTTGCCATTCATACCCACAGCTCTACAATAACACTGGATGCACAAAATTCTGGGCATGAGTTAAGTGTATAATAATAATTCTTTTTATTATGTGGCAAACATGCCCAGATAAAGTCCAACAATATAATATCAATACCATTTCTGCCATCTTGAGCCCCCTATTTCTTTGGCTCATAGAACCCCACCTGGTTGGTTTTCCTTCCTGCTTGTGGTTGCTCCTTTTGTCTCCTTTGATAACTTTCTCTGCCTGACTTGAAAACGTGGAGTTCCTCAGGCTCAGCCCTCAGCTCTCTCTTCACTGTCTCTCAGTAGATTTCTTCCATCTCTTATTTCCCAAGTACAACCTGTAACAGACAAAACTTGTTCCAAAAATTCATTGTGTAAATGCAATCACATATTTATATTTTACAACACAGATTGAAGGTGATTCTAGTTGAGAGCATTGACTTCCTGATTAGTGGATATTTAAATGTTTTCTCTTTGGAGATCCACTCCTCTCTTGAGTAACTCAAGAAGGTAGGAATGTAAGCAGTCCGAAACAGGGTTGGGGTGGGGTGAGTCAGTTTCACACTGGAAAAATCTGGAATGTGAGCCATCCTTACTACTGCTGTTGCTTCTGGCTGCCACACAGCTGTTGACAACTTGTACTACCCAGGTGGGTGCCCTCAAACGAGGGCATCTTTATCCCTCTTCAGTGCCCTGTGGAGGCAACTTCCAGCTTGGGTTTTTCAGGGCTAGGTGATCCCTTTGTTTAGGTCCATTTGCAGTCATCACGCAGGTTCCATTCACCCTAGGAGGACCATCCTGAGGCAGAGATCTGGGATCACTGTGCCTTTTTCTCCCTTGAAATCCACCATCTCAGGTCAACCAGCAGCTCCTTTTCACATCCTACACATGAAAGTCTCATTAATCTCATTCCCCCAACAAAAGGCCCTAATACCCTCTCAAAACCCAAACTCAGTAATAATGAAGTGACCATTGCTCTCCTTTCCATAATGCTATGCCCTGATAAGATCTTAGAGCCACCCGTCCCCTATTTCAAAGGAGAAAATGAACTTCTGGGGGCTCACTCAGTACTTTAGGCTCTATTCACTAAAGTAGTGACAGGAAAGATTTTCCCACAATCCATTGTACAAAAACATTTTATATAAAGTAGGATTCAGGAACTGTTGAAGATTAAAAGAGACCAAAGAGAGATGCAGAGGAATGCAACACATCATCTTGAATATTAATAGCAGTAAAAGACGTTATTGTACAATTGTGAAAAATCTCAATATGGTCTGTAGAGTAGAAAATAGTATCACTTCAATGCTATTTACCTGATTTTTATAATTATATTGTGGTTAAATAAGAGAATTCTTTGTTGGGGGTAAATGAATGTCATGCCTGAAATTTTTGACAGGCTCAGGAAAAGGTTTCATGTATAGAAAGAGAGTGAGAGAAGGGGTGGGAGGACCAGAAGAGAGGAAATAAATGCAATGAAACTTTTTTTTGGGGGGGGAGTGAAAATCTGCGTGAAGAGTGTCTGCAAATTCATAACCTTTCCTTACAATATTTCTTTAAGTCTAAAATTATGTCAAAATAAATATAATAAAAAAGATGGTCACAACCCAGTGAATGTACACACGTACACATGCTCTCATATTTATTCATTCAATAATTGCAAGTGCCTACCATACACCATTTAGGCAATGGCTGTACATCAGTGAACAAAACAAACAAAATTATCTGCCCAAGAAACTTACATGTATATTAACCCACGCTTATGCATTGATTTGTTTGCATACTTGTAACATAATTTATGTATACATACTTAAAAATAGAAGTAAAAGTTTTATTTAAATTATACTTTCATTCTATTAGTGATGCATCATGGTTTTTAACTCAATCTCATTAAAAAATGAAATCAAATGAAGTAAAAAATATTAATTTTATGAACACCTAAGGGATTGTGACCTGCAGTTTGCAAAGCATAGCACTAGAACGGAAAAAGGAAAACAGCCAAGAGCACTCAAATTTGAGTTTTTGAGAGCATCAAAATACACAAATTTGTGGTCTTCGTTTCTTCATTCCCAACTGCAAACTTGCCATAGACACAGTCATTTCAGACTTTCTTAGTACAAAATTAAACTCTTGATCTTTCCCCCAAGACTGCTCCTCCGTCTAGTGCTTCCCATTTCAGGAAATAGCACTTCCACCCATCAGTTGCTCATCTTAGAAAGATGGGAGTCATCCTTAACACCTCCCTTTTCCTCACTCCCCACAATAATCAGTAACCAAGTTCAGTTGATTCTGTACCCTAAATATATCTTAAATTCATTTTTTTCCATTTCTTTTCCTCTGACTCTGTTTTAGTCTAAATCTGCCAACATCTTTAAGTTAGATTACTGCTACAATTTCCCACCTGTTATCTCTGTCCAGTATTTCCCCCATCCAATCTTTTCACAACAGCAAAAGTGATCTTTAAAAAAAAACACACAAATCAATTATATCAAAATCTTTAAGGTCTTCTCAATACTCGTAAGAGAGAATGCCATATCCTTAACTGTGTGTTAATTTTTTGACTGTGATTATGCTTGATTGTGAAGGACAGAAAAGGAAAATAACAATGGATGAACAGAAGAGAAATTTCCTCTGTATAATATAAAATTAGTAAGAGGAAGGCAGACTAGGGTTCATTTGGTACACCATGGTATCTAAGACCTAGCGTCTTGTGAATTTTGCCTTCGAAATGCAGCATGCAGTTTCCATTTATGGAAGCTTCCTAATTTCCAGCCACTGTGTCCACCTTCCATCTAACTGAAAGGAGGAAGTAACAAAGAAAGCTACCCCTCCTCTTTCTAAAGACCATTTAGTTTGCCTTCCATTGCTCAAACTTCATCAGACAATCATACCTAGATGAGAGGGAAATGGGATGGAGAGTCCTATTCCCAGGTTTAGCTTCAATTCCTAGCTAAAATATGATTGTTAATAATTGGGTATCAATAATTTGGTAAGACTAATAATGAATGTTGGGGAACTATCACAAGGCCTTGCCAAGCTGGCCTTTAAAGTCCTGCATCAGTTGCTTCTGCCGCTGCCTTCCTGGCTCATAAACTCAAGCTACACTGACTTTCTCCCTTAAATGAGCAAACACTCTCACATCTCAGAACTTTGGCACATGTTCCTCTATCTGCCGGAAACACTCCCTGCCTGTTTCTTTGCTTGGCTTATTCCTATTTTTCCTTCAAGTCTAAGTTTAATTTCCTCAGGGATAAACTCCTTGATCCAACAGTAAAGTGTTAATTGCTCTTTTAGCTCCTTGACGCTCTCACTCAGAGTAGTAATCCAATCGTGTATATTTCTAGAACCATTTGGTTAATATTGTGTTGGGGATTGAATCATGTTGCCCACAAAAGGCATGTTCAGGTCCCAACCCCTGATCGTGTGGGTGTGAGCCCATTTGTAAAAAGGACCTTTGGAGATGCTACTAGTTAAGGTGTGTCTGAACTGAAAGGGGGTGGACTTAATCCAATACGGCTAAAGTCCTTATAAGCAAAGGACATTGGAAAGGAAGCTACAGGGAACATCCAGAAGCGGAGAGTAAATGGAACCCAGAGGAAAAAAGAGACGATGCCGCCATGTACAGCGAGCTCCAGAGTGCCACAGCTTCAAGGGGAAAGCTTGGTCTTGGTAGTGCCTTGATTTTGGGCTTTTCCTAGTCTAAAAACCAAAAGTCAATAAATTCCTGTTGTTTAAGCCAACCCATTGCACGATATTTGTTTTAGCAGCTGGGAAATTAATACATATTATACTGTAGTCGAAATACTCCAGCATGAGTATTGGGGCACGTGTGTGTAAACTGGTTAAGCGAAATGTATATCAACAATTTAGAGCTGTCCAAATGTCTCATGAAATAAACTGGTTTATCCTAATCTATATCAATAGCTTGGAGTTCCTTTAATACCTAAGGGATAGAAGTGATCTATTCAAGATATGATTGGTTAGGAGTAAGATAACAGATCACTGCTTTTTTATGAATAAGGTATAAAAATTGGTAAGCCCTCTAGTTTATTCCATGGTAGTTGTGGTCCAGACGCCAGTATCGCAAAATGGTATGGCACAAAGTAGGCATTTTTTTATTGAGTGAATCAATCAATCAATTCATTCACTCTAGGGTTGACTAATGTTTAGGGTAAACAAAAAGCCCAACTGAGAGATAAAACCAATACTATTTTTTCATTGTATATTTGAATTACTTTGCTATCAAATATAGTGAGGTGAGCATTCGTATTTTGTCAAAGAATATTATTTTTAACATCTTCATTAAGTTATAATTCAAATACCATAAAATCCATCCTTTTAAAGTGTGCAATTCAGTGGATTTTAGTAAAGTCACAGAGTTGTACAACCATCACCACAATGTAGTTTAGAACATTTTCATTTGCCACTCAAAAATCCCCGATAAGCCTAAGCAATCTCCCTACTAATTTACTGTTTATATTTTTGCCCATTATTTATATTTCATGTAGAATAACTGGCTTCTTTCATTTCACATAATGTTTTCAAAATTCATCCACACTGTAGAATGAATCAGTACTTCATTACTTTTTATTGACAACTAATATTCCATTGTGCAGATATACCACATTTTGTTTACCCATTCATCAAATGATGGGCATTTGTGTTGTTATATGATCTGTGTCCTCCCAAAGACATGCTCAAGTCCTAAACCCCCAGTTCTGTGAATGTGATTTTATTTAGAAATAGGGTCTTTGAAGATGTTAAGATGAGCTCAAATTGGATTAGGGTGGGCCCAGATCCACTATCGCTGATGTTGTAAGAGGAGATTTGGACACAGACAAAATGAGGTAGAAAACACCATAAATTGCCATTAAGCCACTGTTAGAAGCCAGGAGAGAGGTAGACAGATTCTTCCCTGCAGACTTCATAGGGTATATAGCCTTTAGGACTTCAAGCCCCTAGAACTGTGAGACAACAGATCTCTGTTTTTTAAGCTACTCACTGTATGATACTGTATTGCAGTAAGGCAAGTTGTTGTCAACTTTTGGCCATAATGAATAATATCATGAATATTTGTATACAGGTTTTAGTATGTGCATATTTCCATTTCTCTTGTGTTATTATATTGGTTTCCTGCTGCTGCTGTAACAAATTACCATAAACTTTTTTTAAATGTACCTTTTAATTTTTTAAAAAACATACTTAGATTACTTAAATGTTACATAAAAAATATAAGGGAATCCCACATGCATTGCTTCCAGCCCCTCCCACATTTTCCCACATTAACAACATCCTTCACTAGTGTGGTACATTTGTTACAATTGAGGAACACATTTTGAAGTATTACCACTAAGAATGGATTATAGCTGACATTGTATTTTACACTCTCTCATGCACAATCTTGTAAATTATGACAAAATATATAATGACCTGTATCTGTCATTGCAATGTCATTCAGAACAACTCCCAAGTCCCGAAAACGCCCCCATATTACACCTATTTTTCCCTCTCCCTCCTCTCAGAACTTCCAGTGACCACTGTCTCCACATCAGTGATAAAAGTTCTTCTGTTGCTAGAATCACAATAAATCTATACTAGAGTACCAGTAAGTCCACTCTAATTCATCGTTCTCTCCCCAATCCTGAGGACTCTGGGATGGTGATGCCCACTCCACCTCTAACTGAGAGGGTCTTAGATCCCATGGGGCAGATGGGTGGGACTATCTTGATTGCAATTACAACTCGCTCTGTTCCTTGAGATGGTCGTTGTCCATCATCATCTTCTTATTAGTTGTTCTGGGTGAGTCCAATGAACAGGAGAGTAAGTATTGCAACTCTGCTGAGATTCAGGGCCCAGCTGGCACATGGACAGCCCAAAGATTTAAATCTCTTGGGCAAACACCTATCAACTGAAGTACTAACTATTGGTTCAAACAGAAGAGGCAGAAGAGCCATGTGTAGGAAAACAACCACTGAGCTCAGCTCTATCACACTGGGGAGCATAAATTCCCAAGTAAGACCCACTGGCAGGGCCCCAAACTCCTGAGCTACTTGCAACTTTTGACTTAAATATCACAATATTTTATTGTCTAACAGTTCTGGAGGCCATAAATATGAAGTTGGTTTCACCAGGTTAAAATCAAGGTGTCAGCAGGGCTGAGCTCCTTTTGGAGCCTCGGAAAGAATCCAATGTCTTGCCTTTTCCAACTTCTAGAGACCACTCACATTCCTTGTCTCATGTCTCCCTTCCAGCAATGGCATCATTCCCACCTGATGCTTCCATTGTCACATTGTCTTCTCTGAGTTGGATACTCCTGCCTCCCTTATATGGACCTTGTATTTACATTGAATCCACCCAGATAATCCAGGATAATCTCCCCATCTCGAGGCTCTTTACTTAATCACAACTGCAAAATTCCTCTGTCATGTGGTATCACATTCACAGGTTCAAGGAATTACAATGTGGACATCTTTGGGGAACCATTATTCTGTCTGCACATACACAGGCACATACCTAGAAGTGGAAGTGATGGATTGTATGATAACTCTATGTTTAATATTTTAAAGTACTCATAGATTGTTTTCACGTTTTCATCAGCTGACCTATATCCTCCACATCCTTGCCAACCATAGCTATTTCTGTCTTTTTTATTATAGACATCCTAGAGTGTATGAAGTAATATCTCATTGTGACTTTGATTTTGATTTCCTTATTGACTACTGATGTTGAGCAACATTTTTGGGTGCTTTGGCCACTTACATATCTTTTTGGGAGAAATATCTATTATATTTTGCTCATTTTTAATGGGGTTATTTGTCTTTTTATTTGGTGCATTGTAAGAATTCTTTATATTTTCTGGATAAAGTCATTTATCAGATATATGATATGCAAATATTTTCTCCAGTTCTGTGGGTTGCTTTTCACTTTCTTGATAATATTGTTTGCAGCAAATTTTTTATTTTGATGAAGTCGAATTTATCGACTGTTTTTTCTTCTGTGGATTTTAATTTTTGTGTCATATCTAAGAATTCATTACCTAAGTCAAGGTCATAGAGATAAACTCCTATGTTCCTGTTTTATTCTAGAGTTTTATGGTTTTAGCTCTTACTTTTTGGTCTAGGATCCATTTTGAGTTGCTTGTGTGTTTGATACTGTGTGTGTGTATTGTATTAGGTATGAGTTCAATTTCACTCTTTGGATATCTACTTGTCCCAGCACCATTTGTTGAAAAGACTATACTTTACATCACAGAACTGGCTACTCATTCTTGATGAAAATCAATTGGCCATAAATCTAAGTATTTCTGTATCCTCAATTTTAATTCACTGGTCTGTGTGTTTAGCCTATGACAGTTTCATACTATCTGTAGCTTTGTAGTTAAATTTTTAAATTGGTAAGTGTGAGTTGTCCAATTTCTTTTTTCTTTTTCAAGATTGCTTAGCTATGCTGGGTTCCTTGTAGTTCTATAAATTTTAGTATCACCTTGTCAATATTTGGAATCTGGGATTTTGATACTGATTGTGATGAATCTATAGGTCAATTTGATAAGTATTGTAATATTATTAATGTTCAGTATACTTATCCATGAATATGGGATGTATTTTCATCTATATTGATTTAAGATCTTTCTTATTTTTTGATACAGGAATTTACAGATATAAATTTTCCTTGAGCACTGCTTTATCTGTATCCCATAAATTTCAATATATTGAGCTTTCATTTCAATCCTATCAAAGTATTTTGAAATTTCCATTGTGATTTCTTATTTGACCCATTGTTTTTGTTTTTTCCAGAAGTGTGCTTTTAAAATGTCTACATATTTGTGAATTTCCCAAATTCCCTTCTGTTATTGATTTCTAATTTATTTCCATTGTGGTCAGACTGAAATTGTGTAATATCAATTCTTTCCATTTTTGAGTGCTTTTTTAATGGCTTTGCAAGTATTTAAGTTTATTTCTGATATGGCAGTAGGTAAGTCAGTTAGATATGGTCTGTCCTAGAAAATGTTCCATGTGTGCTCAAAAAAGATTGTGTATTCTGCTCTTGGTGGTGTG
This sequence comes from Dasypus novemcinctus, assembly GCF_030445035.2. NCBI lineage: Eukaryota > Metazoa > Chordata > Mammalia > Cingulata > Dasypodidae > Dasypus > Dasypus novemcinctus. The sequence goes on along the minus strand of NC_080694.1, from coordinate 38,268,158 downwards.
TTGAATGGATGTGTGTTAGGGTAGTCTAGTTAATTCACAGTGTTGTTCAATTCTTCTGTTTTTTTTTCATTCTGCTTAGTTGTTCTATACATTCTTGATAGTGAGCATTGAAGTCTCCAACTATTACTTTTGTATTGATGAATTGTCTATTTCTCCTTCAAAATCTGTCAGTTTTTGCTTCATGTACTTTATGGTTTGTTGTTAGGTGCATATACATTTATAATTGTTATGTCTCTTGATAGTTGACTCTTCAATCATTTAAAAAAAATGTCTCTAGTAATGATTTTTATCTTCAATCTTATTTTGCCTGATATTAGTAAAGTTTTCCCAGATTTATTTTGATTACTGTTTCATGGTTTAAATTTTCCATCATTTTATTTTTAACCTATTTGTACATTTGACTATACAGCATGTCTCTTGTAGACAGAATATAGTTGGATTTTCACAAATGTGTTCTGCCAACTTCTGCCTTTTCATTGTAACATTTAATCCATTAACGTTTAACATTATTAGTAATTAAATTCTATGTCTGTCATTTTGCTATTTTCTATAGGTCTTATGCATTTTTATTCCTTCATTCCTCCAATTCAGCTATCTTTTTTGTTGAACATGTATTTTCTAGTGTACCATTTAATATAATTATTGTTTCCTACTATATATTTTTTCTATTTTCTCAGTGGTTTCCCTGGGTTTACAATTAGCATCTTAACTTAAAAGAATCTTGTTTGGATTATTAATAACTTAATTCAACGGCATAAAGATACTTTGAATTAACGTAGCTCTGTCTCCTATTCTTTTGTACTTTCATTGGCATACAAATTTACTATAAGATATGGAATTTGTTCACTGAAATTGTAAGTGAATTTACCAGACTGGTGTTAATCACTGTAGAGTTTATGTAGGCTCTTCTGGTGATCTGAACAACCATGGGGGCAACTTTTCTCTTCACATATTGCATAAAGTAAAATTTGAACCAATCAATTTCATTTGCAAGATGAAGCCTGGGTTATTTGACAGATATTAGCCTACTATTGAATATTGTATGTATTAAATGTATATAATAAACACAGTAAGTGTACTGAGAAGACATGCTTATAGTTATATAGGTAGTGGTCTTCTAGCAATAGGAATAAAGCTTTGCAGTTAATATTTAAAATTTACCCAATGCTATGGGATACAGAAGAGTAATTTATAGAAAAGTTTAAATACTTTAAAGAATTTGAGGATTCTTTTATGTTTTCACTTCTTATAGTATATAAGGTGACATTATACTGGATTATTATACAGAATTGTATTGACTCTGATGTCATCATAAAAAAAATGATATTGATTCATTATGAAAAAAAAGTATCTGGTGATTTGATTTTCTGAAATTGCAACTTTCCCCAAAAATGCCTACTTATTTTCAAAGCCTTTGGGATGATCCCACTCCCAGGAATGAACAAGAGAAGTCCAGTTGCCATGTTTTGAGTGGTTCAAGATAAACCAACTCTGTGAGGATTATGTGGTAGACCCTGTGACCATAAGTACCCTTTTCTTGAACTGGTGCAAGTGGAATCACAGACTTTTCTATGGCTTTTCTTGGGCTGATTCACTGATGGGTCAGACGTAGCAACAAGTCCTTCTTGTTGAGAGCTGAGTCATAGCTAACTTAGAGAATTATTCTGACAGCTTCAGAAGAAGAATTTGTAAATTGTTTTCTTTACTCTGGCACAAACCCAGATCACTGAACAGAATTTAAGTAGTGGTGTTTTTTTTCTTCTTCCAGTTGTGTCTGGGTGTTTTTCTTTCTCTAAAAAATTTTTGCTCAAAAGTTCCCACTGAGTTCCAATCAATATGCCCAAGATGGGCCAAATTCTTCCTGACAGAGAGAAGAACTGAGATTGTATTTCTGCAGAGTGCCAGGAGGTAGGGTTCTCCAAGGAGGGAGGGGATAAATGCAGGGGCTCCAGAGACCTGGTGGCAGCAAAGATAGATGGCTGCACATGGCCAGACTTGATGCCAGGGGGGTGTTCACTGATGAACACTGGCAGCTGCCTTTGGCTTGTTTCCTTGCTTCACTGCTATGACCTGACTAAGCCATTTGACTTAATTAAAACCCCCTCCCTAACCACTGCAAGTAAGATATTGTGGTACAAAATGGCATACCTTTTCTGCAAAATATTTTCTTGGCTAGCTGAATACACATTTTGTAAATTAAAAATTAGTTTCACAAATATTATTTTTTTGGAGATTTGTTCTTCTCCCTAATTGATCTTTAGTTGGCGATGGTACTGACTTAGTAGCTTCAAGTTTCTCTGGCCTCAGCCACTCTGGCAAGGAGTTAAAGGCTTTTAATCAGGAATTTGTATCTCTATCCCAGAAAGAAGAAGTTCTCCAGACAATCATCACCACATTTTTGGCCTGCCTGACTTGCCGCCTGCCCTCTGGAATTCAGACTTGCCACTCCCATGGTTGTGTGAACCATTTCCTGTAATAATTTTACTATATATTTACTATAATTTTATTTACTATTACTTAACATTTCCCATCTTGTTGATTTTGTTTCTCTGGAAAACTGTAATACAGACAGTAGTTCAACATTTTAAATCAATCAGAAACAGAACATTTGCTAATACACAGGGCCAGTTACACAGGTGCTTTCCTACATTATTTGTGGAGTATAAGTAAGTACAAACTCTCTGAAGGGCAATTTTCCAATATATATCAAAATTTAAAATGCTTATATCTTTGAATCCAGAAGTTGAACTTTTAAGACAAATATAGAAAGGTTTTCCTTGCAACATTGTTTGGCATAGCAAAAGACTGGAAACAGTCTGAGTGATTATCAATGTGGAACTGGTTTAAAAATTATGGTTATATCCAGACACTGCTTACCTAAATCATGAAAAAGAATAAAGGATATATTTTTTGCCGGTATGGATCTAACTCCGAGATACTTTGTTAACTGATGACCATTAGGCCCAGAGCAGTGTATACTGTTAATTAAATATGTGTAAATAAAAATGCATAACTGTCCATATAAATGTCATATCTGCAAAGAATATTTGTGGAAAATTAATAACAAGCTCTAACAGCAATGGCCTAAAGGGATGAGGACAATAGCACGGAGGGACAAGGATGGGAATGTACTTACCTTTCATATACAGAAAAAAGGTACCCAAACTTTTTGTACTATTTGCGTCTTTTGACCTTGTGAATGAATCTGGCATAGAGGAGATGGTCAAAAATGTTGACTATATAAATGAAGTTAAAATTTAGCAAGAGGTTATTTTTTATTCCTCTACATAAGCATCTATTTAAGTGTCAAAATATAAATTATAGTTAAAGTGAGTACAAAAAAAATCACTGTATGTGTTGTTCTGGTTATCTATTACTGCCTAACAAACTACCCCAATACTTTGTGGTTTTAAGCAATTTACTATGGTTCTATCTAACAATATTGTGGGTCAAGTATTCAGACTGTTTGGCTGGAATTATACTTTCATATTCCGTGAATTGAGGTCCCCTAGTGACTTTCAGCTGGCAGAAGAGCTGGTGTGATTTCATTCCCATACCTGGTGTCTTAGTGGGCATTGTGGGCATAGCTAAAGGCTGACTCAGTGGGGACTGTCACCAGAGCATCCACATGGGGCCTCTCCAGCCTGGCCATCTCAGAGCAGACAGCTTCCTACATGGTAGCTCAAGGGTCCCATAGTGGTATTTCAAGGAACCATGGTGGAATATTGCAAGACTTTTTATAACCTAACTGTGGAAGTCTGGCAATGCCACTTTCACTGTCTCTATTGGCCAGTCTATATATAAAAAGAAGAGAAGTCAACTCCACCTCTTGATAGGAACAGTGTCAAAGAATTTTTGGCCATATTTAATTCATCTCAAATATTATAATGAAAAAATACTATAAGTATTAAAAGGAAGAGGACTAATTCGTGAAGGTAAAGCTATCACTCAGTAAAATTTATTTTGAAACTATAGAGCATATGTCTATTCATCTCTTAATAAATCTTCCTGGAGTTAAGTATCCTTTTCTGAGACAGGTAATATCAGTTATTGTACTCCTGAAGGATACACATGCTTTTCTTAGATTCTAGGTCACCATTCATTATTTGACTCACCCACATGTTTTTGTTGTGTTTGGATTTCTTTTGTATCTCAGGTATAAAGAATTGTCCTTGTTTCATATTACGTTATTCATCTTTGGTCCTTCTAGATCCCTCACTTTTCTTTCTTTCTCCCTCCCTCCTTCCTCCCTCCCTCTGTCCCTCCCTCCCTCCCTTCCTTCCTTCTTCCCTCCTTCCCTTCCTTTACTTTGAAATCTATACCTTCCTCACATTCACCTCTTCCTCAGTTCAGAGGCAATCATTCTAATGTGTTCTGTTTTGTTTGTATATGTTTTTCAAAATTTACATTGCTATTTAGTATGGATGTGTTTTAAAATGTGTGTAAATGTTATCTATCTCTATGTGTAAATGTTATCTCTTTCTGTCTATGTCTACCTATCTATATCTATCAATCAATCATTATTACCACCTATCTATCATCTATCAAATTCCATTTTTTTACTTTTCCACCAATCATCATGCTTTCAAGAGCCATACATGTTGCATCATTGTTACATAATGCTCCTTGGACGTGCATTCACATCATTTGACCCATTTATTCTTCCAGTGCAGACACCCAAGCTGCATCCAGCTCCTAACTGCCATATATAAAGCTGAAATAACATCTTTACTCATGTCCTCTTGTGACACTGGGTAAAAATTGGGGATATAGTTCCAGTAATGGATTTGCTGGGTCTTAGTGTATTAAAATACATTATTCTTTTTGAAATTTCCAATTTTAACCAGTTTTAAGTGTACATTTCAATGGTATTAATTACATTCATAATGTTGTGCTACCATCACCACCTTCCATTAGAATGTGTGCATTCTTAATTTGATATAGTAAAATCAAATTTCTCTCCTGAACCAAGGCACAATCTATATTCCAACAGCAATACTTGAGTGTTCCCTATGTCCACATTCCTCAACAAAAATACCATTAGATAGCTTTTTACTTTATGCAGGGCTTACATGCGTGGTTTCTTAATTTGTGTTTCTTTGGTCTCAAATTATTTTGATCATTTCTTCCACTTATTGGCTTTGTAAGTTTTCTATACTGAAAATTCCCTATTCATATCTTTTGCTTATTTAAAAAAAAATTTAGCTGTAGTTTTCCTGTTGATTGGTAAAAATGGCTTTTATATTCTGGATATTAATTATTTTTTTACATTGCAATGATCATTTTCTACTTTTTCATCAGTTTATTAAGTTTGTCCAATTTGTTCATTAAACAGAAGTTCTTATTTTTTATATAATCAAATTATTCACTTTTTTACCTTAAGGTTTAAGATATTTTATTTTATTCCAAATAATCGCATCCTTCGGTCAGAAAGACATTTCTCCTACATTTTAGTTGATAAACTTTATAGTTTAGCCTTTCATGTATAAGTCTTTATGCCATCTTACATCCACCTCTGTATATACCGTTGTTATTTGGCTCTATTTTTCTCTGTGGAGGGACCTAATTTTCCTTTCATTTTCTACTAATCAAGCTATTTGGTTTTTTTTTATTTTTTAATTAAATTGTCTTTTTAAAAAAGATACATAGATCACAAAAAATATAAGAGATTTCCACATACCCACACCCCACACTCCCACTCCTTCCACATCATCAACCTCTTTCATCATTGTGGCATGTTCATTGCATTTGTTGAATATATTTTGGAGCATTGCTGCAGGGCATGGATTAAAGTTTACATTGTAGTTTCCACTCTTCCCCAGTACATTCAGTGGGTTATGGCAGGGTATATGATGTCCAGCATCTGTCCCTGCTATATCATTTAGGACAACTTCATATCCCAAAAATGCCCTCACATCTCATCTTTTCTTCCTTCTCCCTGCCCTCAGCAATTACTGTGGCCACTTTCTCCAGATTAATGCTACAGTTTCTTCCATTGCTAGTCACAATAGTTCTAGAGTAGAATACCAGTAAGTTCACTCTAATCCATATTTTATTCCTCCATCCTGTGGACCCTGGATTGGTGACGTCCACTCCACCTCTATATTGAGAGGCTTAGAACCCACATGGCTGATGGATGCGAATCTCCTGCTTGGAGTTGTAGGCACTCTCAGTTCCCTGTTGTGGTGGTTGATCATCTTCACCTCCCTGATAGATGACCTGTGGAAGTCCAACAAACAAGAGAGTAGGAGCTGCAACTCTGTTGAGGCTCAGGACCCAGCTGGCACATGGCCAGTCCAGGGATTAAAGTCTCCTGGGTATACACCAACGCCAGTGCCAACCACAGGTTCAGTAGAAGTGACAGAAGAGGCATGTGTAGAAAGTTCACATCTGAGTCCAACTCCATCACACTCAGGAACACAAATTCCAAAGTAGGTCCCACTGACAAGGCACTGAACTCCAGAGCCAGCTGCCATGATCATAGAACCTGTGGGTCTCCAGAGCCCTCAGGAGCACCAGTACCTGGGGTCGTATCTACTTTGGTTGTCTCTGGGATCCAGCTGTGGTGTGCATAAGCGCAACCCCTCTGATGACATCCTGAGTCTTTTTTGAAGACTCCCAGCCATCTAAACTCATTTGTCTTTACCATTTTCCCCTTTTATTCAAGCTCTTTTTCTAGTTACATTACTAGTTAGTGATTGGTAGTAATTCCTCTGCACCAGGGAGGCTCATCCCCAGGAGTCATGTGCCAAAAGTTGGAATCAACCCCAATGCCCTTCAAGCTGTTCTTTCTCCATTTATTTGTAATGCCCTCTTTATCAAATACCTAGTGCCCATTTACACACACAACTGTTTTTGTGCTCTCCATACTGTTTCATCAGCACACAGTTTTAAAAAATCAGTTTACCAACTTAAACTTTGAATCACATGACATTGCTGATATTCAACCATTTTTGATTTACAAAAATGGCAATTTCATATGGTTCCACTTAATGTATTTTAATATTTAGTGGGGTAAATTCTGTAAGCCCCTTTTTCTGGATTTTCTTTGTTAAGGTTGATTTGGTTCTTTTTATGCATTTTTTCTGCTATATAAATTTTAGATTAAGTTTAATGAATTTATAAGAGAATCCAGCTTGGATTTTGATTGGGCTGCATTGAATTTTAGATTAATGTAGGGAAAATTGACACTTTTTATAATATTAAGGCAGCTCATCTAAAAGCATGGAATGTCTTCATTTATTAAAATAATGGTTATCTTCTTTATTAAAGTTTTAAATTTTCTCCACAGAAAATATGTCCATTCTTGATTTAGTTTATTCCTAGTTGCTTTATAATATTTGTTGTTACTGTGAATAATATCTTACTGTAATTTTATTTTCATTTGGTCACTACTGGAATAGAGAAATACTATTGATTTTTCTAGATTGATCTTCTCTCCAGCTATCTTGCCAACGTTTCTTATTACTTCTAATAGCTTGTGTGTTGATACTATTGGTTTTTCTGGATAGATGATATTATCAGTAAATAATGACAGTTTCATCTCTGCCCTTCCAATCTTTAAAACTTTTTCCCTTTATAGCATTAACCAATACTATGTTAAATATTGGTGGTAATAGGGCTTCCCTACTTTGTTCTTAGTCTTGGGGGAAGTTTTAGTTTTCCCATACTTGAAAGCTTTAACACTGGAATGTGTGTATACATCATGCCCCATTAAAATTACTTCTGAGCACTCAACCAGCTGCTCCACACAGTTCCCTTGCAGTCAGACTTTGAAAACCAGAATTAAAGTCTCAGTTGATGGGTGGGAGGGAAAGATGGTTCTTAACACTTTTGAAGGTCCCTGGTCCTTACGCCAGTCTAAATTATATCTCTTTTTGCATTTCTACATAAAGGAACCAAAATTAGCCTTTCTGTAACCTTTGACACCTCATGGAGGACTGAAATAAAAACTGCTGCTTGGTGAAGGGCCCCGTTACTCCCTAAAACAGCAAACCCCAGTCTCTCCCTCGTCCCTCAAGGGAGGGGGCTTACACTTCTCAGTAGTTGCTTTTCCAGTTCCTGCACCAACACCAATCTTTAATATACATACAGTGCTCATTAGATAATTAGTGACTTTCTCAGCTCTTTCCCATAGCAAGCCCAACATAAGGCTTTTCACAAAAACCATCCTATCACTGATGATGACATAGCCATTTGCTGTCTGAAAACTGTAACTTCCTGTTCTATTTAAGTATGTTTTCAGTACTTCCAGAAAAAAAGATTGGGCTCCTTTAAAAAGCAGTTTGACTTGAAATGTCTAAAAGGCAAAGACCTAACTTCTAATGTTATGCCAACAGTCATTATGACTTCTAATTAGACTGAGTCCATTCTCCCCCATGATGTTTGAGAAAGCAAAATACTGGTGTTCTGAAAATCTGACTTTAGAATTCAAGACTTGAAATTTTACTTTGGTCCCAGACCTTCCATTTCCCTTATCTTACTTTTCTCATCTTTTTATACAAAATGTGATAAAACTGCAAGACCTAAAGGAGACATCATTTAATGCAAATCAATTGATAATAAGGACAGCAGAGAAGTAAATCAATTATAGTTTATTAAGAAATGGGGCCTGATCATTACTCTGTTTTTGTTTCATTTCATTTTATTTTGTTTTCAAGCAATAGGAAATAAGGAATAAGAAAAAGTGGGCTGATTGTCATTATCCCATATAGAATTCAGAGAATCCTAGGAGATAACGAAAATGTAGATTCCTGAGATTACAGGGTTGTTAAGCATGGGATATTTGTGTGGTAGAGCCAGGTTTGAAATCAAAGTCAGTTTGATTCCTAATCCTTTGCATTTTTCAACAGAAAAACCACAGGTACTTCTCTGCTGAAATTAGCTGGACTGCTCTCTTCCAAAGAGGACCTGTGTTTAACTGGTGGGTTATGAAGGCTGACCTGTCTGGAAGTGGAAACTGGCTATTACTTATTCCCAATATGGAAGATGGGGAATTTTCAATGCATGGAATTTTGGTAGGTTGAAAAACAATTGCAAAGATGGAGCTTTTAAATATTGCATAGAGTTGAAAAGTGATGGACAAGTTTACTGGGAGTAAGTTCTTAGCAATGAGCCTTGTGTGTTTTAATTACTCAGTCCCATGTGTTGGATATCCCAGGTCTCAGGATGCGCACTTTAATCAGTCTCAGGTGTCAAGACACACTACCTTAATCAGGAGGCCTCAACCTTCTGGAATATATTTATCCAGAAATCTAGCATCCACTTCTATTATCCAATAGGCTATTGGGATACTTTTTCTAAGAAGTCCATCTGTTTTTAAGCAATGGCATTCAACACTTAAAATCTTGCAGAGACATCAGTATGAACTCATATGTAGCTTAATATAGATACAGATGGTTTCATAGAAATATTTAAAGATCAGCATATATACTAGGATTAGTATCCACACATATTGTTTCTTCCTCTGACAGCTGACAGGATCTAGAAACAAAACCTAGAAGCAATGACATCCCAGTTGCAACAAACATATGTCATGACTAGGTTTTGGTTTCTAATACCCATTCTCCAATATAAGGAACCTGGGTAACTTGGAGAAAAGGCTGATTAAAGGACTGTGCAGGATAGAAACAGTATGAGCTTGGAGCATTTTGTAGTGCCAGAGAGTAAGGCAGCACTCAAATCAATATGAAGCAACAATGAAGAAAAACCAACCCTATACTAATGGGGCATGTCACATGGATTCAGGAGGCAGCTAAAAAAGCTCTTGATAGCCAAAATGGAACAAATTGAGCAACAAAATGAAGAGGCATTGGATTATAAACCAAAGTATAAAATAAATATCTATGAGCCTATACTGACATAAATAAAAGATTGAATAAATAAATAAATTGGGAGAAAAGACAAATCTCTAATGCAGAATAATTCCAAATAATTTGCAAGGATACTCGCCCTCAAGGAAGTTGAGCATAACTCCCCAGTTCTTATGGGTGGACTGAGCATTGTGACTTTCTTCCATGGAGGGCAGGAGGAAGAGGGGGCAAAAGAGAAACGTTACAGAGTAACCTCCCTACTTCGGCCAGGCCATCAAGGCCAACATCAACAGTGACAAAGTCAAGTTGATAGTATGTGCCCTTGATATGATGGGATGAAAACTCTGTGGCCATCCACAGAATAAACCAGAGCCCCAGTCTTATCATGGAAACCGTCACGCAAATTCCAGTAGAGGGACATTCTACAAAATACCTGAGCAGTCCTCTTCAAAACAGTGAGAGTCATTAAAAGCAAGGAAAGTCTGAGAGACTATCCCAGCCAAGACCAGCCTAGAGACAGGGCGACTAAGTGTAATTTGATGTCCTGGATGGGGTCCTGGAACAGGAAAAGAACATGAGAGAAATCTAAGGAGAGCGAACCAAAGTATGACCTTCAGTTAATAACAATGTACAATCAGTATTGTTTTGTTCAGTGTGACAAAGATAATCATAGGGGAAACTTTACAGGGAGTATATAGGGACGCTGTATTATCTTCACAATTTTTCTGCAAATTTAAAACTATTCCAAACTTTTCAAAACTTTCTGTAAAAACTCCTCCAGAGAGAGACTCCTCAGAGCCTTCAGGGTGTAGTGCAGCCTCGTGGGGTGCGTAGTGGCTGTGGCAGAGGTCCCCTCGCCATTTCTAAACGGTTTCGGGGTGCGTAGTGGCTGTGGCAGAGGTCCCCTCGCCATTTCTAAACGGTTTCGCGGTTCTGAATTAAAGGGGCTGAAAGCTGCCTGTACTTCGCTCTGTTAAGAGCGGCCAGGAGATGGCAAGGCCCTGCTCGCGTGCGCACAGGTGTGCAGGGTCTGCGTATCCAGTTACAGCTTCTGTGCAGGGCAAGGAGCAGTGTAGCTCAAGCCAGGCTACGGGCCTCCCTGAATAAGTGGAAGGGAATCTGTGTTCATCAACGTGCAGCAGCTACCCCAGCACCCACTCACTCGCGGGCTCACACCACCCTCATACGACCCACACACAAACACACTCTCCTCTCACACACACATGCTCACAGACGCCACACTCGCAGACTCTTCCCTGGTCAAGTGCACAGCCTCCCGCCTGCTCACAGGAACACACTCATGCTCACTCTCACAGGCGCTTACACACTCACACTCACTTTCACTCTCTTTCTCTCACACATCCGCACACACTGTAAGAAATGATCTGAGGGAGCCCCGCCACTCAGACTGCCTGCTTTCTGGGAGGCAGGCTTTATAAAAATCAAGAGTCCAGAACCCCTGGGAGAAGGACGAGGGGCAATCCTGCATCTCTGCAGCTTTCGTCTAAACTCCTCAGCCCCGCAGGCTTCCCATCACAGACGGGTGATGACACACTATGGGCTTTTCTTCACCAGAAGTGACTCTCCCTCCCCCATGCCACTCTCCCCCCCTTGTCCCTCGTCTCTACTTCGTTTTACTTTCAAAGGCCTTCTGGCATTACCTCAGAATAAACTAAAATCTCTTCAAATTGAATCCTTGAGTAACTCCAGAGGGGAGAGTTCCTTTGTAAATTCTGTTTGCTTACGGATTCCGTACAGTGTTTGCAAAACCTACGGTTCTGGAAAGGCTCCAGACTGATTCAAATCCTTTTCCAATTACCCGGCACCATGAAAGATGTCACTGACTTGAAGCCAAAATCCAAAAGGATTGTTTTCTTCAGAGTGACTCTGAGCATCCAGAATTTTTAGAAAGCGTGTTGCTGGCAGGCTAACATCACCTGAAAGCCGAGACAGAGCTTCTGACGATTAGACTTACCCTATGGACCGCGGAACATCAGGGCTGGAGGGGGCTGGGCCCTGCCTCTGGCAAGTGGTCAAGTTTCCAGCCTGTGGAAGACTTAGAACAAAAGGGAAGAGAACATTCTGGAACTGCACCACCCACACTCAGTTTGGGAGCTCCTGAGGCCTTGAGCTGAAAGTAGCTGCCAGTCGGTTGTAACAGTTATCCCTGACACCTTCTCTAAGGTTCTGTATTGGAAATCTAAAGGCCCGATTGTCCTGTGATCGGATTTTTGCCTTTATGGGAAGAACAAGATGATAAATTCCTAAATATGAAGACTGGGAGCTTTGTTAATGTATGTCATAGCCCTTGGATGTTGGGGATTCCAACTTTGGAATGAAAAGCAAGTGTGGTAGATACTTATAGCCTAAGGACCTTCAGTTGCTTCTTGGGACTGTCTCATGTCAGCAGGGAAGAAGCTCCAGAACATTTATCTCTAGGATATCCTACTTTTCCCACGGAAAGAAATGATGTTCTACACCCAAAAAGGAGTCTTATTAAAAAAGGGACCCAGTCACAACATGCAATCATCAAGGTCCCCCCATGACTTTATTTATTTTTTTAAGGATTTATTTTATTTATTTGTCTCCCTTCCCCCCGTTGTCTGCTCTCTGTGTCTACTCACTGTGTATTATTCTGTGTCCGCTTGCATTATCTGGTGTCACTGGGAAACTGTGCCTCTTTTTTTGTTGAGTCATCTTGCTGCATCAGCTCTGTATGTGTGCAGCACTACTCCTGGGCGGGCTGTGCTTTTTTCTTGTGGGGTGCACTTCTTGCACGTGGGGCACCTCTACACGGGGGGCACCCCTGTGTGGCATGGCACTCCTTGCATGCGGCAGCACTGTGCATGGGCCAGCTTACCACACGGACCAGGAGGCCCTGGCTATAGAACTCTGGACCCTCTATGTGGTAGGCAGATGGTCTATCAGTTGAGCCACAACCACTTTCCACCCCACCATGTCTTTAATGTCACTGTTGCCTACCAAGGACCTTCCAGATTTCCCCAGCCCTTGGTGGGAGGCAATTCCCTGCTGGAGTGGCTGGCAATATCAGCATGGCACTCGGTGGGGTCCACATGGCTGGTTTTTAAGGATCTCTGTCCATGAGATGTTGGGGTGCTTCCTGCTGCATCCTTATCCATTTCCTGATTTGGAGCTCTATGCCAGAAGTCTGCCATGCACAGGAATGGATGCCACAGAATCCCCTGAACCCTCCTGGAGTTGCAGTCTAGTAGAGGGAGGAGACTTTTGCCACTCCGGTATCTCTCCTTCCTCTCGCCTCACCCTCTCAGTGTCTATTGTCTTAATAGGACTCTTTAAGCGCCTTCTTTCCACAGATCAAGAATATTCCTAATGGCTATGGGTCACTCTTCTGCCTGGTCATCTGTGGCTAGGGTGACCAACTCAACCTGGTTTCACCAAGACTGTCCATTTTGAAACTGAAAACCCCACTTTCCAGGAAATCCTGCAGTCCCAGACAAACCAGGACGGTCTATCATCCTATCTGTAGCTCATAGACCTGCACTTGGGTGGGGGGCCCAATGCTGCACCCCAGTCTTGGTAGCTGGCTCCCTTTCTTAAAAGAGATTTCTTAAAGTCAGAAGAATTATGTCCCCCAGCCCCCAGGAGTTGCCAAAATACCTGTTTTTCTTAATGACTGAACCCCTCTTGGTTGTAGGTGGAGGCAGACAGATGAGCTGGATGCAATGAATGCTCATAGAGTTCCTAAGTTCCTAGACCCTTCCACAAGAAGGCTGCAATTCCTAAATGTTTCTCCAGATGCTGGATCAATGGACCATGCTCAGTTCTCCTGGATGTCAGGACTGAGAGTAGAATGCTCAGAAAGCCTGGCTCAGCTCCCTAGGTGATGGGACCAAGGAGTTCCTAAAATGTAGCTAAACCTTTAGTCTTGTTTCCTGGGCTCCACAAAGCACTCCATGAACAGTAGCTGTGGTCTTGCTACCCCTGCTATGTGTCCAATGAGAACTAGGATTTCTGAGAAGGGCGGGATCCCTCTAGGTTTCAGAGACTCTGGAAGGCACCTGGAGAGAAAGAAACCCAAACCATGCTTCAGAGTATCTGCATATGCTAAGCTGCTATGACAAACACCACACAATGGTAATTTATTTTCTCACAGTTTCAGAGGCTAGAAGGTTTGCTTCCTCCCAGTTTTGGTGGTGTTCTGGTCCTGGCTTGCCACAATCCTTGGGTTTCCTTGGCTTGCTTCTGTCACATGGAGATATGCTCTCTTCCTGGGTCCTTCTCACTTTCTGCTTCTCCTTGTGGTCTTCTCTCATCCTGGATTCCAGTTTCTTTTCTTTGAAAGGCCTCCAGCAATTTGGATTAATATCCACCCACTGCAGTTGGCCACACCTTAGCTAAAAAGAATATCTTCAAAAGGTTCTGTTTACAGCAGTTTCATACCTGCTGGAGTGTGGATTAAAATTAAGGTAAATAATTCAGTCTACCACAGAGTGAGTTTCAAAGAAGAATGGAAAGGGATTCCTGGGGCCGTCGTCTAAAACTTAGTAACTATACCTTCATTCCATTAGCACAAGTATATTCACACGCTTGGCTTGCTTTTTCTTCACTGTAGAACTTTCCTACTTTTGGAGCTGGAAGCATATTTTCAAGTAGTATTCGACATAAACCCTTCTTGCAAGGATTATATCTTTTCCAAAAATCACCAAGGTATTTTAGCTGACTGTACTATTTAAGCCTTTGAAGAAAAGGAACAAGAGCAGGAATCTTAGCATGCCGTTTTAGCGATAAAATGTCTTTCCAGTCAGTGTATTTTTTCTCTTATTTTCCCTGCAATCTTGGCAGTATTTACCTCATTGCTATTATCATGCCTGCTCTTTTGCTTTCACTAAATTATAGAAGGAATCACGCTGGAGACAGATTTTACCCTAGCGTCTGAGTCATATCCTGGGAGAATCGTGGTGTTTTTGTGTGTGAGTATGAGTGTACAGAGGTGAGGAGGTGTTGGTGGAAGCGATGAGAAATTGGTGAAGCAGCTGGAGAATCATGACTGAGATGACTGGAAGTGTGACTGAGCACTAATTTGCTCCTAGTAAATAAGACAAGCAATGTCAAAGCTATGAATTAAAATTTCTATGAGCCTTGCTCCTTTCTGCCTTTTTTTCCTCCTCCTCCTGGCTAGACCAGGGATTCTTAACCTTTTTTTTGCTCCATGGACACTTTGCTGGTCAGGTGAAAAGCAGAGACCTCTTACTAAGGCCACACTATACCATGTATTACTTAATAAATATATCACACCCGCACCAACACGTCCCCTCAAGAATAATGTTTTTTTTTTAATTTTCAGTTCAAGCTCATGGACCTCATGAAATCTTTCCACAGACCACCAAGGGGTCGCTGGTTAAGAACTTGGTTAAGAACCCCTGATCTAGACTTAATTTACCTTATTTTCCTGATCTCTTCTGCAATCAAAGCTTGTGCCCATAATATTTATTCACGCTAAGTTGTAAATGATAGCTGGCAGGTCAACCTAGGACCACTGATAAAGTTATTTTCTATTTTAATTAGATTATATTCAAACTAAAGACAAGGCAGCTACAATTATGGAATGGCATTATAGGATGGTTATTTGGAAGAAATCTTAAACATATACCATTTGAGGATTTTGTCAAATACAAACTATGGAATATCTGATTCCCCCTAAAAATTAGGGCAACTTGGACACAGAGGGAGCTAATCAAAGGTGAGGTAAATATAAAGTGGACAGTTTACACATGAATATTATGGTTCAGCATACTGAAAAACTGAAGTTCCTGAATTTGATGAATATGCTCCCCCTTTTCTGTTTGCTGCTTAATAATGATTCTTTAAAATTCTGAATCTTTTCCTGAAAGTTTAATAGATTTGAGCTCAGCCAACACATTTTCTATTGTCTTTCCAATTGGCTGATGTTCCTTGAGGGTCTATATATGAAAAGTGCTTTGCTGCTTGCTCTGGAGAATGCAAAATGAGCTCAGGCTCCTTTAATAATTACAGGTAATTTATACAAAGTACTTAGTATCTAGTACAAAATAAGCACTCAAAACATGGTTGTCATTGTTGTTGTTATATCATCTTTATTCCAGCTCTCACTCTCCCTGAGGCTCAGTTTCCTCTTCAGGAATATGAGATCATGTGTATAGCCCTTATTTATTTTACAGTCCTGTTATAAATCTTAGATAGTATATGTAAATTACTTTGAAAACTATGCAACGCTAAGCAAAACATGAGATTATCATGACTCAGATAGTTGGAGGAATGAGAGCTCAGTTCCATGGGAGTGGAGGAAAGCAAGTTCTTGCAATGTCTTCTGCTCCCTTGAACTGGTTTGGAATGAAGACTTGGGCCAAACCAGCTACATGACCCTTCTGCCAGAGGTGTAAGTCCAGTTATTTGTCTAATAGAGTTAATCGGATGTTAAAGGTAGAATCATAACAGGTCTACATGCTCATCTCCCAATTGTGCCATGCATTTGCTCATTGAATATTAATTTCTTGGTAGACTTGTACAAGACAGTCACTTTTTCTGACCTTCTAATTCTTCTGAAAATCTTTCCAAGCATGGTAGATTGAATCATATACCTAGACAAAAGGCATGTTTTTAATCTTAATCCATGTGTGAACCTACTTGTAAGTAAGATCCTTTGAAGATGTATTATCAGTTAGGGTGTGGACTCATTTGTGAGTAGGGTCTTCTAAGACCTTATTTAGGTATGGTCAAGTTGAATCAAGGTGGGCCTTAATCCATATTACTGCACAAAAGCCAGAAGTTAGAGAAAGTCACAGGAGAAGATGAAGGCCATGGCCATGTAACAGAAGACTGCCATTGCCAGAACGCTACAGACCCCAAGGGAAAGCACGGGCTTGCCAACATCTTGACTTGGGGCTTCTAGCCTCTAAAACTGTGAGCCAATAAATTCTTGTTGTTTAAGCCAACCATTGTGTGGTATTTGTTTTAGCAGCCCTGGAAAACCAAGATACCATTAGAATATCCTTCTGAATTTCTGCCATAAAGATAGGGGGCTAATGGTCCTAACAAGGAGATTGCTGCATCATGGTGAGCTCCTGAAGTGAGCAAGGCCTCTGATCTCAGGCTGCAGTTCCTACCTTTGAGTGACTGCTGGGCAGGGCTATGAAAACCAGCATGGAAGGCCTTCACTGGTCACTGAGAAGGGTTAATGGTTCATTGAGTTTTTGAATCTATGACCCTGGTTGTGGAATACTGTTTAGAAAATGTGGCATACTAAGCCTTTGATCTACCAATATGGATAATTTTTTTCTATTTATTTATTTATCCCCCTTCCCCACCCCCCCTCGCCCTTGCCACTTGCACTTGCTGTCTGCTCTCTGTGTTCATTCACCATACATTCTGCTGTGTCTGCTTGTCTTCTCTTCTTATCTTCTTTTTAGGAGGCACGGAGAACCAGTCCTGGGGCCTTCTGACATGGGAGAGAGTTACTCAATCATTTGAGCTACCTCAGCTCCCTGGTTTGTTGTGTCTCTCATTGTCTTTCCTCTGTGTTTCTTTTTTGTTGTGTCATCTTGTTGCATCAGCTCTCTGCGTGGACCAGCTTGCCTTCATCAGGAGGCCCCAGGAACTGAACCTGGGACCTCCCATATGGTAGATGGGAGCCCAATCACTTGAGCCACATTGTTTCCCTACATTTTTATAATGTATCTATGGGAAGTGGGCTCTCTTATTAAAACAAAATGAAGACTCTTCAAAGTTTTTATCCTCATAGGAGACTGCCAGGTAAGACAAGAAATCTGGGTCAAGTGTATCTGTCTTTATTCTTCCTAAAGTTTATCTTCTATGGGTTTGCTCTTTTTAATTATTGCAGCTACAATTGCAATGGTATCTGTTCTAAAACTCTGTCCTAGAAGTAAACAAAAAATCAAATTTTTAAACTCTTGGATTTTGAGGACTAGAATTTTCTAAAAGCCTTTACTTAATGCCACAGAGGATAAAAGGAAGTAAACAAAGAAAATGTAATCTGTGGTCTCCAGTGCTCACAGCCAGCTCGTTGTCAGCTCCTATCCATTCTATTCCTTTGTGGGGTGTGAAAATATGTTCTTGTCCCTACAGGGTGGAACAACATGTTGCTTGAGTTTCCTGCTCCCCAATTCCTAACATTCCCTACCATTTCCTGTCCCATGAAGATTGTGCCCTAGGCACTTTATACATTTTGAGCCCAAGCCAAAATCAATAAAAAGATGGATTTGAAGACCATCCACTTAGTTATTATTGTAGTCTGATATGCAAACCTTTCCCTCAGTGACTGGCAAGCCTGTGATGATTTACATAATGAATGACTTCGTACTTCTCTTACTCCTACACGTAGGGGCTCTGCATCTCTCAGAAGCCCTGTACTGAAAAGAAAGCATTAATGCAGGAACTAGCATTAGTTACTGCAATGACTGGTGTGGTGACCATGAAAATACTTCATTGAGACTTGCTATGGGAATACAACTGACTGACAACCCCAGATGCCAAGAGCCACACTGAGGCCACACTTTCTGTGACTGGTCTCAGCCAAAGGCTGAGCCTGGCAATGGTCCATGGGAGGGCCATTCTGGTCAGGCACAGGACTCCTCCTACGGATGACCTTGACTCTAGGACTTACCAGTCACCCAGCCAAACCCTAGGTAGAACGATGCTGTGGTTTAAGGCTCTTTCTACCCAACTCCCCTTTCTTCCTTCTCTCATTCAACATTTGTCATACACTCATAGTGGTATGATTCCTCTACCAATTAATCTTAGACCTCAAATCCAATCTTGACATTTGCCTTTCACCTGACACAAACTAATATAACCAATAACCAAGTTGATATTCAGTTCCAGATTAGAAATTTGTTTCTCAGGGTAAACGTGGGGAAACACATTGGAGGTGCATGTATTTCAGTCCTGGAGATACATTACAGGTCCTCTGACCTGTCCTAGCAGCTTAGAACACTGGGTGCAGTCAGTGTAGAGTGATATCTGGTTTCCTCACATTGGATTTTTCCTTCTATTTTCTGTGACAGCTGCACAGAAGGGGTCATAAGCACTTAGCTGCTTTCAGCCTAGAATTCCGATGCTTCAGAAATCTAGCCAAGATGGCTCACCTGGACCTGTCCCTACTACATCAATTAAGTCATTTTGTTACTCTTTGGTAATCCAACTGGTCATAAGCTTCAGATGGTAACAAAATCAAGCACCATGTTTGGGAATTCTGAAATATGTAGATCAACAGGTCACTGGCCCCAGTAAAGAATATGCTGGTTGTTTGAGAAGGCAATCTAAAATTCCATCTGTGTCCACAGTTGTGATGGATGGCCAATATTCAGATGAAGCATAAGCTTAGAAAACCATTCACACAGGGGCACCAAATAATTGTGAAGACTTCCATTTCCACAAACCTACTGAGAATTTCGCAATCAAAATTATAAACAAACCTTTAAAATCAGTATATGTGTATATGTTTTAAGTTTAGCATGCTTTTTATTTTTAAATTATGTGTGGGAAGGGACCTTATCAAATTTTCCATTTGCAGGGCCTCCAAATACCTCATTGGCCCTAGCTCCCAGGCCAGGCCACTGGATAATCAGTTCCTGCAGAGCTTGAAAACTCAAGAATGGATGTTTTGGTAATTGTTTAACAACTGGATCCCTGAAAAAGGAGTCCTGATTTGTAGTAGTTGCTGTTTTCTGTAGTGTAAATAATCCAGCCATGGCCAATTTCAAGTTACCAACTTGATGTCTGTATTAGTCAGCCAAAGGGGTGTTGATGCAAAGTACAAGAAATCTGTTGGTTTTTATAAAGGGTATTTATTTGGTGTAGAAGCTTCCAGTCACAAGGCCCTAAGGAGTCCAACTTAAGGTACGATAAGAAGTACTTCCTCACCCAAAGCCTGTTGCCACGTGTTGAAGCAAGATGGTGGTTGATGTCTGTAAGGGTTCAACCTTCCTCCTTCCTCTTAAGGCTCTGTGGTCCCAGCTTCTTCTGATCTCAGCTGAAGGCTGGCATAAGGCATGTTTCTCTTCCCGAGGGCTCATTTCTTTCTGGGCTCAGCTGCTCTGTTCTTTTCACAAGGTCATCTGTAAACTGTCAGGCTCATCTATCTTCCTGGGACTGCAGGATCCTCTGTGTATCTTCTCTGTGTGTCTACTTCCGTGTGAGAGTCTGTTTTATCAGCCCACCAAGGGGGCTGGGACTCAACGCTGAGTAGCACTCTAATGAAGTGGTTCAGTCAAAGCCCTAATCTTAACATAATTTAATCAGACATCTAAACTGAATCTAATACAATCAAAGAGTTATCACACTCAGAGGAACAGACCAGTTCACAAACATAATCTATATCACTTTTTGGAATTCATAAATATCAAACTGCCACAATGTCTCTGAACACTTTGAGAAGACACAAACAATTGGTTCTCATGTCTCCTGTACTCCATGGGTTCCAGTTTTCCCTACACCCTCTGCCTTCTACCCCATGCAGCATGGCAAGTATGTCTCTGGGTGTGCCATTTTGGAGAGAGGACTGCTTTTTCAAAATTTGTCTCAGGGGCCTTTGTTAAATTGATATCACCACCTGTGTTAATTGAATGCCCAAGTTTCTTGGAATTTTTGTAAATGATGTGCTTTATTCTTGTAAAACATCTATGGGCATCACAAGAAAATTATTACAGTAACAATGAGAAATGTAAAGAGAGAAGCAATGCTTTTCTCCTTCTCAAAATCCCAGTCTTGTTCCTCCATAATAAGGAAGGTATTTCACAATCTGCATGTAGAAATGTAAAAAGAAATAATGACCAATCAAGTTTAGGGAGCAGTTTAGATTTAAGAAGATTCTTTTGGGGGATATGAATTGCTTCAGGGATATAATAAACATTGTGTCTTCCTGCCTCTGAAAAATGTAAGCGCACTTAAAAGAATGCCTACAATTTCAAGGAATTCATGGAATCCCCCTGTTTCCTTTCCAGCTCATTCATAAACCCTAAATTAAGAATATCTACTTTAAAGTGACTTTGCAGAAACTCATCCTCTCTACCTAGAATGTTCCAAATCTAAACCAGCAAAATCCAAGAGAATTTTGTAAAGGAACTGCAGTTGCCATGTACATTAAATCATTCACTACCGGATTTACTTAGGCTAAGCATGTTGGACTTCACAGAGGGTAGTTAAAAATTCCAAACTTTAGGCTCTACAGAGGTACTTCCTCATACAGAGATCTCTGACCTCCATCAGGATCTCTTGGAACTGTTCAAGAAATTAATATGAACTGGAGTAACAGTATTCTGGAGCTACTTATTTCACAAGGGCTAGAGGAAATTAATGGGCTGATATATACACTAAAGGGACAGTAGATCGAAAAGGTAGGGATAGAGCCCTGAAGAGGGCCCAGAAGATAAGATTCTTGGTGAGAAGGACTATAAAAAGTCATTAATGAAATAAAAAGTAATTTCATTAAAAATGCAAGATGTTGAGCAAGAAACCTTTAAATGTCTTGATTTTTTTGCTCCTTTCTTGAAGAGTTCCTATTGCAGTGGGCCCCCATTGTCTGTATTGGGTTAAGTTATGATGTAGTTAAGGTCTGAAGGAAAAGTAGGAGGTAAATCAGGTTGAAGGATAGCTAAGGGGAGAAAAGAATTTGTGTTAAAAGATACAGCATGTTCAAAGTCCCTGGTGATAATGGTGAGAGAACATACAATATCCAATAAATAGGGAATAGGCTATTGGTAGAATATATGATTAATTAACTAATGGAAATGATAAAAACTAATTTGGGGTAGTGGTTATTTTTGGGGATGAGAAATGATGGAGGGGGAGGCAATGTAGGAGAGATACACTGAGTGCTTCAACTATTTTGTAATATTGTTTTCCTTAAGCTGGGGAGTGAGTACATGGGAGCTCATATTATATTCATATATATTATAGTACTATAACTCTTTATAATTTTTGTACATCCAAATTTTAATACTAATTTTATTTTTTAAAAATGCCAGCCAGCATGAAGTGAATAGAGAAAAAGAGAGAGAAGAGGAGTAGAGCTGGAGGATTAGAGAAGATATAAGCCAGCATACATGCAGTTTAGTTTAACTAAACTAAAATAGTTTGATGTCTGTTTTTGCAGTGCAGTTTGAATGGAACAATTCTGAAGCTCTGATATTTGCAGTCACTATTTTAGTGTGATCTCAACTATTGCTTATGTTATATTTGTTATTGATGCCAAAGGCTCTTAGCATACAAATACTCTATCTTGGGATAAGTAGGGGTGGGAAGACATTAACCTATCAGTACAAGCAGTCTTCATTTTGCATGGTAGTGTGGGACCATAACAAAAATATACAAGTTGAAACCATGCCAAGTAATTCTAATAATTTTCCCAATGGGAAAAATTACAATTGTTTCATGACCTTTAATTTTTTTCCCCAAAATAGTAAAAATTCTCTTATTGTTGATTATACAGGATAATGAGAAAATAGTAAAACACATTATTTATTCAGCACACTAATTTAAATCATTAGGAATATTGAGAATTAGGGTTTTATTTTTTTGAAAAAATAATCAAGCATACTTTGTACAGTACTTGCCTTCTCCTCATTATAGAAATTATTCCTAAGTGCGAGCATCTTTTCTATGCCTAGTCAGATTGTCATACTTCTATTTCTAAGTTTGGGTCAATTTCTAACAATCTATCCTTTGAGATTTCAATGCCATGAACTATCTCCAAGAGTTTCTTTAATGTGTGTTTTTATTTTTATTTTTTTGCTGGTGTCACTTTCTCTGAGATATCTTCATCCTTTGTACTATAACCACTTGCCTCATTTATTGGCTACATTTACCTTCATCAAGTTCCTCTGGCTGTACATCAGTGGAATCTCTCCAATGCAGGTATTTCCCTGGACAACAATGTCAACGTTCCTATGGTTGGTGATTTCTTCTATATCTTCATTTATATTGTCTTTAAATTTCACTTGCAGTGTTATCACTTTTTGTTTCTTTGTTGTATTTTCATCTCTGTTGGACAATTCCCTCATCTGAGTGTTCAGTTTTATAAAATATCAAGGGAGTTTGTCACTGGGAGATGAAGAGATAACATAGCAACACACCTTGCTGCCTGTGCATAAACTGAATTAACATGTGCAGTGACCAATTACAGGAGGACTTTTAAAGATGTGATGTGACTGGTCACTGATCATGATCCACATCTGTTATTTACATGGCGCTTTGTGGACTGAAGAGCTGGAAATAGAGTTTGTACTACATGCAACTATTCATAGAAAGTATATTGCTGTAACTGAAATTTTAACTGTGTTGTTAGGATACTAATGTAAACTAAACCATGGCAATTGAAATCCTGTACAAAGTGAGTACTGCTTGTATTTATATAATGAATCAGAAAGAGTCTTTCAGGTTGAAGAGAGAAGAGTGAAACAGAGAAGGGTTCTGAGGAAATGAAACACAGGAGAGTAACTAAGGTGGGAAGGAGGGAAAAATTTGGAATCTGTCATTCCCAAAATTGAAATACAACAATGGAAACAGTACCAGATACCTGGTTTGGAGAATGTAGGATGTGATGAGGAGGTGGGGTGAGACAGAGATAAACAGGGACCAGCCAGAGGAAGAGGACTCTCAAGGGAAGAATCAGAGTTTTGCCGGGCTGGCCAAGTGATCATCAATGATTACAGGCAGAATATCTGATAATTTTGAGTTTCCTTTCCTTTCCTATCCTCTGTGCATAATGAATGTTTTATCTATTTTTGCACAAGGAAAATTATTACAAAAAGAATATCTTTATCAAAACAGCCTGTCTGAGTGCCCACTCTTAGGTATTTGTATACATTTTCATGAGAAACCTTCCCATTTCAGGGCAAGCTTGCCAGACATAAGTCATGCCTATAGTTCTGCCAGAAGCTTGGGCTGTGCTGCAGGAGTGTTGGAAATATCTAGATAAGAGTCAGTGAAAAGGTGTGGAAAATGTTAGAAAGAACTGAGAGTACATGCGAAACACTTTGCCCTGCCAGTGAAATGAGTGCGTAAGTAATCCTTCTCTTTAAATTGATGGGGGAGTTTTGGGTTTCACACTTCTTTTTACATTGTAGATGAATCAAGAGCTCCTAGCACCTCTTTGAGTTTGGAAAGAGAGTCTTGCCTGGACATCTCTTCACTGTGTCTGACTGTTCCAATGATGATACAACACTTTAGGAACAGAATGAAAAAGTGTCATGATAAATTAGAATGGATCCAAAACCTGGAACCTAAACACATTCAGGATTTATAAAAATAAGTACTTTGATAAAGGTGAAATATCCTAGCTTTGGGGCCAGGTTATATGCTTCTTGGAAATGACTGTTGCATACATACAAAATCACTATAATAATGTAGTAGGGTTAGCATCCTTTATGGAGTAACTGGTAATTTTGGAGATATCTTCTAGTTTGTGGGAGGTACAAAGCATGATTTATAATTTTGTTATTTCAGTTTCCCAAATTGCAGCCTAATGGTGTAGTAAACTCATTAAAATTGGGTATATTTTTAGACTTGAAAATAAAATGGGTCCAGATCTTACTTCCTTCTTAAGCAGGCCTTGGGAATAAATGGAAACATTTCTACATTTTTCAAAGTTGAGCTTCTTTTCATGGATTCATTAGCATTTGGGGTAGTTTTAGGATTTTTAAACTCAGGATATTTCTGCTATCTGGAATTCCACTGTACGTATTTTGATTTTTAAGAAAAGTAAAACTAACTCATGAAGTTCTTCCTCTCTGTTATATTAGTGACTCTTAGGCTTCATGGTTCTGTCCCCATCATGTTGAAGATGAGTGCCTTCATAAACAGAATGAAAAATTACTTAAGGTCACATGCCTCATACATTCTCATTCGTACTTAACTTTGGGACTCCAAAGGTTTTCTGCCTCATGTTAGGGTGAACCTGAAGTAAACCAGCATTCATGTTGACTCACAGCCCAGGTTCTGTTCTCCTGGCTGGTCTGAAGACTTAAGCTTGAACTGAGGTGGTCTTGCCCTAGTGGTCCCCACACAACTGGTATAGGTAAACAGACCTGTACCAGTTCTCTGAAGGAAGGTCTCAAATTATTCCTAGGTCTCACATTATTCTTACAACTTTTTTTTTTTTGGCAAATATTATGGTCTAAGATAGGCAGGCACACAAGTAAATAAGATACCATCATCAATTACCAGCAGGAACAACATCAATTACTAGCAGGAACAACAGAAAAAAGCAAGAATTCATGACTTCATATAGTAGAATTATCAGACATATCATAAAATAACCATGTTTAATAAGTTTGAATAAGTAAAATAAGAGCTTAAAATACATAAGCATTTAAATAAACCTTACAAAATAGCATAATTAACATTTAAAAAGGTAGAATTTATAGATTTGAAAAGAACAAAATTAAAAACTTAAGGAAGGATTTAAGAGAAATTAAACTTAGCTGAATGTATTAATATATTGGGAGATATATTACAAGAAATTTTTAATGTATCAGGGAGATACAGAAATATCTAAAGTACAAAAGAGAGGGTAAGATATATAGATACAGTGAGATGGACTAATGCAGAATTAATTGAAATATGATGTAATTATACTTTATGTAACTTAATTAAATTTAATTTTATGCATATGTAATTTAAAAGTTTCTAGTAGACATACTAAAAAGGTAAAATGAAATGGGTAAAATTAATTGTAATATTATATTTTATTTAAACCAGTATATCCAAAATATCATTTGGTAAGTAATCAAGATAAAAAAAATTACAAGATATTCTACATTATTTTTTCGTACCAAGTCTTTAAAATCTGGTATTAATTGATACATCATGGGAAACGGACTTGGCCCAGTGGTTAGGGCGTCCGTCTACCACATGGGAGGTCCGCGGTTCAAACCCCGGGCCTCCCTGACCCGTGTGGAGCTGGCCCATGTGCAGTGCTGATGTGCGCAAGGAGTGCCGTGCTACACAGGGGTGTCCCCGGCGTAGGGGAGCCCAACGCGCAAGGAGTGCGCCCGTGAGGAGAGCCGCCCAGCGCAAAAGAAAGTGCAGCCTGCCCAGGAATGGCACCGCCCACACTTCCCGTGCCACTGACAACAACAGAAGCGGACAAAGAAACAAGATGCAGCAAATAGACACAGAGAACAGACAACCAGGGGAGGCGAGGGGAAATTAAATAAATAAAATAAATCTTTAAAAAAATAAAATTTGATACATCATATCTCTATTAGTTAGGAGTTGCCATGTTTTAAGTGCACAGTAGACATGTGTGGCTAGTGTTTCCATATTGAACAGTGCAGGTCTAGCATACATTTAATAATGAAGAAAAAGTGAGAGAAAATGGAGTAAAGGTAGTATTTGAAGAGAGAGTGATTTTAAATTGTTCAGAAATGATTGAAGACATCAATACATAAATTCCAGGAGCCAAATGAATATCAAGCAGGATAAAAAACAAATTCACACCTACATGCACCATAGTGAAGTGGCAGAAAAACAAAGGCAAAGAGAAAATCTTAAAGCAGTCAAAAGAAAGAGATGACTTGAAATGCTTGAGAGTGAGAACTGATTTGTCAACAGCAACCACCTCAAGCAAGAAGATAGGGATGAGATATCTTTGTGATGATGAAATAAAATAACTGTCAACTAAAATTCTCTACCAACTGAAAGCTTATTTCAACAAAAAAGGATGAGTTAATGACATTTATGTCCAATAAAAAGTGAGAAAGAAGAACACCAGCAGACTCTCATTTAAGAAAACTCTCAAGGAAATTCTGAAGATTATATATACTTCGGGTAGAAGGAAATGATCCAAGATGAAAGTTTAAAGATGCAAAAAATAATAAAGAGCAAAAGCTGTGATGAATATATGATTATTATCAGTGAATACTGATTGTATAATATAATAATAACAATATATTAAAAATAAACTTTATTGAGATACAATATCATATAACTTGGGAGAGGATAAAGGATGTTCAAGTGTTTGTAGGAACTTGTGCTATATAAGAAGTGGATAAAGGCATTGATAAAAACTAGATTTTAATTAATTAAGGATGACATTAAAATTTTTAGTGATCACTAAAAGCATAGAAAAAATACTATATATTTTACTTTCCAAGCCAGTAGAGGAGTAAAAATTTAACAAAATTAAGGGTAGAAGGGGAAAAAACACAAACTGGTGGGCCAAGTATAAAGTAAACAGTGGATTTAATGTACTATTAATAATTACACTAATTGTAAATGGATTAACATTTTCCATTAAAAGGTAAATATCAGATTTTAAAAACATAAATAACAACATGATATTTATGAGATGCATCTAAAGCACATAACTATAGAAAGGTTTAAAAAAATGATGAAAAATGATGCACTATGCCAACGTTAGCCAGATAAAAATGGAACTATCTATATTAGTATCAGATGAAATAACTCCAAAGTAAAAAGCAGAGATAACAGGGGTAACTTTATAATGATAAAGCTTAACTCACCAGAAAGATATATCATTAAAAATTATATATGCTCTTAGCTACATTGCTTGAAAAAAACATGAAGCAAAAATTAAAAGAACCAAAAGTCAAAGCAGACTAGTCTACAAAAACAGAGTAAGAATATAACACATATCTCACAGTACTTGATAGATCAGGCATACACCATAATCAGTAAAGATGTAGAGGATTTGAGCATTATTTACAACCTTCATCTAATGGGCATAAGTAAAACATTGTACCCAAGAACTTAAGGATACATGCCCTTTTCAAAAAGATACGGAATGTTTATAAAATCTGTCCACATATATTGCACCATAAAGCAAAGTCTCAACTTATAATCTCAGAGAATTTATTCTAGCGATCATGATATTAAAAAAAAAAATTAAAGAAAGGATGATTAGAAAACCTCTATATATTTTAAATAGAAAAAAAATTTCTACATAACTAATGGGTCAAAGAAGAAATCTTAATGGAAATAGAAAAGTATTTTAAATAAATGATAATAAAATACTACATATCCAAACATCTGTTATTCAGTTACAGCCATGATTAAAGGGGAAAATATATCCTCAAAATGAACATATAAGGAAAAGGAAGGGCACAAAATAATGAGTTAAGCATCATTTAAAATAAGCTAGAAAAAGAACAGCAGACTAAATCTAAGCAAAGTAGAAGAAAATATTTTTGTAGCTCCCCTTAGCAAATTAAGGGAGTTCCAGTATTTTCCTAATTTTTTACCATATTTTATCATGAGTGGATGCTGAAATTTATTAAATATTTTTCTGCATTTATTAATGTTTATATGGACTTTTCACTTGAATCCATGAATGTGGTTAATTACAGCAACAGATTTTCTTACATTAAATCCACTTTGAATTCCTGCAATAATTTCAACTTGATCATGATGTATTTTTCTTTTTGAGATTATTGATTACATGTGCTAATGATTTGTGTAGAGTTTTCTGCATTTATGGTTATAGATAAAATGAGACTGTGGTGTTTCTCATATTTTACCATCCTTATCAAATTTTGTTATCAAGGTTTTGTGAGAATCATAAAATTAATTGGGAATATGGTCTCCTTTTTATTATCTAAAGAGTTTTAGGAAGTTCTAAGTATTTTCCCTTGAATATTTTGTAGAACCTTCTGGTGAAACTAAGTGGCCTTGAATTTTCTTTGTGGGGAGAGTTTGGATTATTCATTCATGTTCTTTGATAGTTATAGGACAACTTATTCTTCTTATTTCTTTTTGAATCAGTGTTTTTAACATCTTAATTTTATTGATATATATTGATAAAGTAAAAATCCATCCAAAGTACACCATCAATGGTATTCAGTATAATCACATAGTTATCCATTCATCACTTCAATCATTTTTAGAGCATTTTCATTATTCTAATAATAATAATAATAATAAACAAAAACAAGCAAATAAACCAAAAAAAAACTCTCATCATCTCTCAATCACTCTATGATTCCCATGCTTACACAGCTGCTATTCTATTTGTCTTTCAATGTTTATTTGTATTTATATTTTGTAAACACAGTTTTATATATGCAATATTACCCTTATTCATATTTTACACAAGGTTTCATTATGCTATACAATCCCACGTTGCATTTCTTAACTTTCCTTCTAATAATATACATGACCTTAAACTTACCATTTCAACCACTGTCATACCTATATAATAGCTCTGCTAATTGCAAACACCTTGATGTGCTCTCACCATTTCTATGCATTTCCAAAGATTCAACAACAACCCACAGCTTTTCATTCTCTACCTTCATTCTCTTTTCTGTGACCTATATTCTAATTAACTCTATGAGTTTACACAATCTAGTTCATAATAGCACAATCATACAGTATTTGTCCTTTTGTGTCTAACTTGCTTCACTCAACATAATGTCCTCCAGTTTCATCCATGTTGTCATATGCTTCACGACTTCATTTCTTCTTACCACTGCATAATATTCCATCATGTGTATATACCACAATTTGTTGATCCAGTCTACAGTTGATAGACATCTGGGTTGTTTCCATCTTTTGGCAATTGTGAATAATGTTTCTATGAATATTGGTTTGCAAATGTCTGTCTGTATCTCTGCTTTCAGTTCTTCTGGGTATATACCCAGTAGTGGTATTGTGAGTCACATGGCAAGTCTATATTCAACTACTTTAGGAACTGCTAAACAGTCTTCCAAGTTGTTCTATCATTCTACATTCCCACCAACAGTGAATAAATATTCCTATCTCTCCACATGCTCTCCAAAACTTACACATTTCCAACTTTTTAATAGTGGCCATTCTAATAGGTATGAAATGATATCTCATTGTAATTTTGATATGCATTTCCCTAATTCAGGGGTTCTTAACCAGGAGTCAGTGAGCTTGAATTGAAATTCCAAAAAACATTATTCTTGTGGGGATGTGTTTGTGTGGGTGTGATAAGTTTATTAAATAATACACAGTATAGTATGGACTTAGTAAGGGGTCTGTGGAACAAAAATGTTAAGAACCCCTGCCGTAATTACTAGTGATGTTGAACATTTTTCATATGTTTTTGCAATTTGTATTTCCTCTTTGGATAATTGTCTTTTCAAGCCTTTTGCCCATTTTCTAATACTGTAGTTTGTCTTTTTATTGTTGAGTTGTATGATCTCTTTATATATCATGAATATTAAATCCTTATCAGATCTATAATTGCCAAATATTTTCTCCCATTGAGTCAGGTGCCTTTTCACCCTTTTGAAAAAGTGCTTTGAGGTATGGGAGTGTTTAATTTTGAGGGGGTCTCATTTATCTGTTTTTTCTTTCATTGCTTATGCTTTGTGTATAAGATTTAAGAAACTACAGCCTACCACAAGATCTTGAAGATGTTTTCCTACATTTTCTTCTAGGAGTTTTATGGTTGTGGCTTTTATATTTAGGTCCTTGATCCATTTTGAGTTAATTTTTGTAAAACGTATGAGATCGGGGTCCTCTTTCTTTTGGATATGGATATCCAGTTCTGCCAGCACCATTTGTTGAATAGACTGTTCTGGTCCAGCTGGGAAGGCTTGAAAGCCTTGTCAAAAATCACTTGACTGCAAATGTGAGGGTCTGTTTCTGAGTTCTTGATTCAGTTCCATTGGTCTCTCTGTCTTTAGGCCAGTACCATGCTGTTTTTTTTTTTTTATTGACTTTGTAATAATATTACATTAAAAATATATATGTGAGGTCCCATTCAACCCCACCCCCCCACCGCCCCTCTCCCCCCCCCAACAACACTCGTTCCCATCATCATGACACATCCATTGGATTTGGCAAGTACATCTTTGGGCATAGAGGTGCAATGGACACAACCAATCCATGCTGTTTTTAACATTGTAGCTAAGTAATATGCTTTAAAGTCAACAAGTGAGAGTCCTCCAACCTTGTTCTTCAATTTTAAGACATTTTTGGTTATTTTGGGCCCTTACCCTTCCAAATAAATTTGATAATTGGCTTTTCTATTTCTACCAAAAAGACTTTTGGGATTTTTATTGGGATTGTGTTGAATCTGTAAATCAGTTTGGGTAGAATTGTCCCCTTAAGGATATTTAGTCTTCCATTCCATGAACATGGAATGTCTTTTATTTATTTAAGTCTTCCTCAATTTCTTTTGAGCAATGTTTTGTAGTTTTCTGAATACAGGTCCTATTTGTCCTTGGTTAAGTTTATTCCTAAATATATGATTCTTTTAGTTGCTATTATAAAAGGATTTTTTTTTCTGATTTCTTCCTTGGATTGAACATCACTAGTGTAAAGAAATGCTATTGGTTTTTGCATATTAATCTTGTATTCAGTCACTTTGCTGAGCTTATCTATTAATTCTAGTAACTTTATTGTGGATTTTTCAGGATTTTCTACATATAAGATCATGTCATCTGTGATTAGTGCAAGTTTTATTTCTTCCTGTCCTATTTGGGTGCTTTTTATTTCTTTATCTAGCCTAATTACTCTATCTAGAACTTCTAGCACAATATCAAACAACAGTGGTGACAGTGGGCATCCTCATCTTGTTCCTGATCTCTACGAGAAAGCTTTCAGCCTTTCACTGTTGACTAAATGCTAGCTGTAGATTTTTCAAACATGCACTCTACCATATTGAGAGAGCTTCCTTCTATTACTATCTTTTGGAGTGATTTATCAAGAAAGGGCACTGTATTTTATCAAATGCCTTTTCTGAATCAATTGAGATGATCATGTGATTTTTCTTCAATTTATCAATGTGGTGTATTACACTAATTGACTTTCTTGTGTTGAACCACTCTTGCATACTTGGATAAAACCCACTTGATCATGGTGTATAATTCTTTTAATGTGCTTTTGGATTCAGTTTGCAAGATTTTCTTGGGAATTTTTGCAAGAATATTCATTAGGAATATTGGCCTGCAATTTTCTTTCTTCACAGTATCTTTTTCTGGTTGGTGATGCTGACTTCGTAGAATGAGTTTGGTAGCATTCTTGCTTGGTCAATTTTTTGGAAGAGCTTGAGCAAGATTGCTATTAGATTTTGTTTGAATGATTGGTAGAAGTCATCTGTGAATCCATCTGGTCCTGGGCTTTTTCTATTTGGGACGTTTTTGATAACTGTTTCAATCTCTTCATTTGTGATTGGTTTCTTGAGGCCTTCTATTTCTTCCGGGGTCAACGTAGGTGGTTCATGTGTTTCTGGGAATTTGTCCATCTTGTCTGCAATTGTCTAGTTTTTTGGCATATCGTTGTCATAGTAACTTCTTATGATCTCTCTTATTTCTGTGGGGTCAGTTGTAATGCTCCCCCTCCCACTTTTGATTTTATTTATTTGCATCACCTCTTTTTTCTTTGTCAGTCTAGCTAGCAGTTTGTCAATTTTGCTGATCGTGTCAAAGACTCAACTTTTGGTTTTGTTGATTCTATCTGTTGATTTCTTTCTTCTTGATTTCATTTATTTCTCCTCTGATCCTTACTATTTCTTTCCTTCAGCTTGGTTTG
The DNA here is from genome assembly GCF_030445035.2 of Dasypus novemcinctus. Lineage (NCBI taxonomy): Eukaryota > Metazoa > Chordata > Mammalia > Cingulata > Dasypodidae > Dasypus > Dasypus novemcinctus. The sequence goes on along the minus strand of NC_080694.1, from coordinate 38,235,846 downwards.
GGATTAGTTTGCTCTTCTTTTCCTTGTTCCAAGGTGTGCAGTTAGACTTTAAATTTTAGCTCTTTCTTTTTTAATGTAAACATTGAAGCCTATAAATTTCTCTCTCAGCACTGCCTTTGCAGTGTCCCATAGGTTTTGATATGTTGTGTTCTCACTTTCATTCATCTCAAGATTTTCTGAATTCTCTTGCAATTTCTTCTTTGACCCACTGATTATTTAATAGTGTGTTGTTTAACCTCCATATATTTATTGATTTTCCCCTTATTCTGTCCACTATTGATTTCCAGCTTCATTCTGTTATGATCAGAGAAAGTGTTTTGCATAATTTCAAACTTTTTAAATCTGTGAACTTTTGTCTTGTGACCCACCATATGCTCAATTTTGGAGAAGGATCCATGAGCACTTGAAAACAATATATATCTGGCTGTTTGGGGTACAAAGCTCTATAGATGTCTGTTAGGTCTACATCATTTATCAAAATATTCAAGCTCTCAATTTCTTTATTTATTCTCTCCAGATGTCCTAGTGATGTCCTGAAGTCTCCAACTATTATTGAAGGGACATCTATTTCTCTTCACTTTTGCCAATGTGTAACTCATGTATCTTGGGACAGTCATGTTAGGTGCATAAATATTCTGTATAGTTATTTCTTCTTGGTGAATTGCCCCTTTTATTAATATATAATGACCTTTTCCATCCCTTGTACTAGTTTTGTATTTAAATCCATTTTGTCTGATATTAGTATTGCTACTCCAGCTCTTTTTTGGTGACTATTTGCATGGGTTATCTTTTTCCAAACTTTCATTTTTAACCTGGTTGTTTCCTTACATCTGAGATGAGTCTCTTGTAGACAGCATATCAACAGTTCATTTTTAAAAATTCATTCTATTAGTTTATGCCTTTTGATTCAAGAATTCAAGCCAGTAATGTTCGGTGTTATTACTGTAAAGGTATTACTTACTTCTTCTATTTTGCCCTTTGGTTTTCTGTTGTCATATCTTGCTATTGTCTGTCTTTTCACCCCTTAATTTGCCATTTTTAATAATGTTCATTTTTACACTCTTCTCCAGGTCTCTCACTCTTGTTTTTTCCCTTTAGGCTGTACCCCTCCCTTTAGGATCTCTTATAATTCTGGCCTTTTGGTTATATACTCTATCAGTTTTTGTTTGTCTCTGAAGACTTTGAACTCTCCCTCATTTTTGAAGAACAGTTTTGTCAGACACAGAATTCTTGATTGGAGCATTATGGGAAGATGGTCAACAATTAGGCAGATGAGACTTAGATCTCACTAAAACAACAGAGGAAAAGTCAGAGACTGCCCTGGGAACCTGCTTTGGGGTACAGGAAACCAGGACAATGCTTCACAACTTCTAGAAGAGTAAGAGTCAGAGAGATGAAGAAGCCAAAACAGCTAATTGTGTTATTAAACCTCCAGGCTGCTGGGAAGGGCTCTCCTCCCTGCCCTTGCCCCCCACCCAAGATGTTAAGTGAGGTTAAAGCTCCCGGCAAATTGTATCTAATTGAGAGCAGAGCAGACGTCTACCTCCATGCTAAGATGCTCTGAATCATCTAGGAGGGTACTGGACAGATAGAGAAACCAGGGGAAAATCACGGGTTGCTTACCTCTGTGGAAGTGGCACACAGACCCAGCCCTCAGGTGGGTAGACTAGGTGGAGCTCCTAGCCCCCTGCTCCAAATGGTAGTGTGAGAACAGATTCCCTGTGTGGAAGGGGGGTCTGAGAGGGTGGAGAGTGATTTCTTTGCAGTGAGTTTAGGCAGCTGGATCCCCCTTGAATATTGTAAGGGGCCCCAACTCGACAGAGAGAGGGAAGGGGGATCTCTTCAGGCAGGTGTTCATGCCCAGCTGCCTAGGTAAAGAGAAGAATTACATCAGAGAGGAGGCAGCACCCACTGCAGGCAATCTAACCTGCCAGAGGGAAGAGGGGCAGATAGCCTTCTGAGAGGCTCATTAACCTAGGGGAGCGTAATAGCTCAGTGGAAGAAGGGGTCGCTGGTTTGTTTCCTGGCTCTTCCTTGGGAGGTGGTCCACCAGGTTATCAGGCATCCAGCTGAAACTTTATGACAGGGAACATATAGGCATTCTCTTTGAATTAGCTTTTCTTGGATCTCTCCTTTTTTTTTTTTTTTTTTTTTAAGGAGGATGGAATCCCTCGTTTTAAATTTCCCTTATTTTACTCACTCTAAACCCAGTTCAAAACTTGCAGAGGGCAGGCTGCAGGGTGAGTGACTGATGAACACCAGCAGCCTGAGGACATTTTTAGGCATCTAAGAGAGAAGGCTGTTTTTCTGTGTTTATTTATTTATTTATTTTTGTTTTTCTGTCTCCTTTTTTAAAAATGAGTCACTGCTCTCTTTTTTCTTGCTTGTTATGTTTCCCCTTCTTTTGTTTCTCTACTTGCTTGTTTTACTTTTCTTTTTTTCTTTTGTTTACCGATTTACTTTACCTATGCCCTTTATTTTCTCTCCTTCATCTTTATATCTCTTGTTTTCTGTTCTTTCCTCTTTTATTTGGTCTTCAATTTTTCTTGATTTTATTTCTCTCTCCTTTTTTCTCTGTTTACTTTCTTTTTTGCTTTTTTCTTTTCTCTTTCCTTTTCCCCTCTTCTCACCATTCCAGACTTTTAATTCATTCTATATACTTTTCTCTATCCTGTTTCTTGTTTCATTGTTTCTATTCCACTTTACTAATTTTATTCCTCTGTGCTTCTTACTTGTGTTAATTTTTCAATTTCTTAGGTCTTGTATGGTTGCTCTCCTACCTTTTACTATTATTACCACTATTATTCATTTTCTCTTCTTATCTCTTTCCTTTACATTGATCCTAATTTTTTCTTTCAAAGGAGCATAGACAACAACAAGGAAAGAGAATAAGAGGAAAGAAGTGTCAAAGTGAATCCTTACCACACACACAAAAACAACAACAAAATAAAAGCATAGTATCGAGAAAGAAGATAATCAGCTGAATAAATCAATCAAGATAAATAGATGCCAAGACACCAACAAAAAATTACAAGTCATACTAAGAAACAGGAAGACAAAGCTCAGTCCAAAAAATAAACTAAAAACCAGGAGGAGATACAGAACATGGAACAACTGATTAGAGATGTCCAAACAAATACCATGAATCAACTTAATGACGTTAAGGAAGAGATTAAGGATATTAAGAAGACACTGGAAAAATATACTGAAGAAATTGTTAACATACATAAAAAGAAAATGGATATAATGGTGATAAATGGCACAAACCAAGAAATCAAAAATACACTGGAAGCACACAATAGCAGATTTGAACAGGCAGAAGAAAAAAATCAGTGATCTGGAAGACAGTACATCTGAAATCAAACAGATAGATAAAAAGATAGAAAAAATTCAACAGGGACTTAGAGATTTGTGTTGAGATCAGTTCAGCTATAGGGTCGCTCAAAGTGAAAGCAATACTGAACTTACAGAAATAAAGGACAAAGAGAAAGGCACAAGAGAGGAGATAAAGATGTGACCAGGGGACTCACAGCTTCTGGAACTGAGAGCCTCAACCCTAGTTTTCACCTCGTATTTATTGGAAACTACAAAGCAGCTTTTTGCAATCAGAATTGCAACATCTACAATAGAACAGGTGTAACATTTACAATAAGGAACAGGTAAGCCAGTTTCCCACAACAGATTTGAATGAAAACATGAAATGCAGAAACATACACATTATAGGCATCCCAGAGAGAGAAGAGAAGGGAAAAGGGGCAGAAGGAGTGTTGGGGGAAATAATGGCTGAAAACTTCCCAACCCTATTGAAGGAGATGGATGTACATGTCCAGGAAGTACAGCACACCTCAAACAGTATAAATCCTGCCAGGCCTACTCCAAGACACATACTTGCCAAATTGTCCAATGCTCAAGACAAAGACAGAATACTGAAAGAAGCAAGAGAAAAGAGAACCAACACACAAGGGAAGCTCATAAGATTACGTGATGATTTCTCATTTGAAACAATGGAGGCAAGAAGGCAGTGGTATGATATAGTTAAGGTATTAAAAGAAAAAACATCCAGTCAAGAGTTCTCTATCCAGCAATGTTGACATTCAAAAATGAGAGAGAGCTCTAAATATTCACAGATAAACAGAAATTAAGAGTATAGGTCAATAAGAAACCCACACTTCAATATATACTAAAAGAAGTTCTGCAGGTGGAAAGGGAAAAATAGGAGAGAGTTGGAGGAGAGTGTGAGAACAACTAAAAATATAAAAAGAGAAATAAAAACAACATATAGCATACATAAACCTAAAGAAAATATGGCTAATGTAAGTAACTCCTTGAGAGTAATAATACTGAATGCTAATGGGTTAAACTCACCAGTTAAGAGACATGGATTGGCAGAATGGATAATGAAATATGACCCATCCAAATGCTGTCTACAAGAAACCCACTTTAAACCCCAGGATGCAAGAAAGCTGAAAGTGAATGATTGGGAAACAATTTTACAAGCAAACAGTAATCTAGAAGGGTGGGATTAGCTGTACTAATATCAGACAAAATAGACTTTAAATGCAAAACAGAATTCTTGATTTCCAGTTTTTCTCTTTCAGTACCTTAAATACATCATAACACTTTCTTCTCACCTCCACCATTTCTAATGAGAGGTCAGAGCATTTAATTTTATTGAGGTCCCCTTGTATGCAATGCTTTGCTTTTCTCTTTCTGCTATCAGAGTCTTTTTTTAATTATTATTATTGATTTTTAAAAAATATTACATTAAAAAAATATGAGGTCCCATTCAACCCCACCGCCCCCACCCCACCACTCCCCCCACAGCAACACTCTCTCCCATCATCATGACACATCCATTGCATTTGGTAAGTACATCTCTGGGCATCGCTGCACCTCATGGTCAATGGTCCACATCATAGCCCATACTCTCTCACGTTCCATCCAGTGGGCCCTGGGAGGATCTACAATGTCTGGTAATTGTCCCTGAAGCACCACCCAGGACAACTCCACGTCCCGAAAATGCCTCCACATCTCATCTCTTCCTCCCATTCCCCGCACCCAGCAGCCACCATGGCCACTTTTCCCATACCAATGCCACATTTTCTCTGTGGACCTTGGATTGGTTGTGTCCATTGCACATCTATGTCAAGAGGGGGCTTAGATTCCACATGGATACTGGATGCAATCCTCCTGCTGATTAATTGGACTTACCCCACTCAGCTAACATGGAGTTGAAGAATGTCAACCACCACACCATGGAGAATCTTTTCTTTATCTCTGGTATTTGTCATTCTGAATAGCAGATGTCTTGAGATAGGCTATTTGGATTTACTCTGTTTGGGGTGCTTTATCCTTCTTGGATATTGATATTTATGTCTTTTATAAGGCCTGGAAAGTTTATGGTCATTATTTCCTCAAATATTCTGTCTGCCCCTTTCCATCCTTTTCCCCTTCAGGAACACTGGTAGTATGTATGTTTGTGTATTTTCTGTTGTCATTCAATTCCCTGAGACTCTGTTCCATTTTTTCTATCCTCTTCTCTTTCCATTCTCCTGTCCTTTCCACTTTGAATGTTCTGCATTCAAAATCACTAATTCTGCCTTTCAGCAATTCAAATCTGCTCTTATGTGCCTCCAATATATTTTTTATTTCATCCATCATGTCTTTCATTCTCATAAGCTCTGTTAGTTTTCTTTGTAGGCTTTCAAACTGTTCTTCATGCTCACCCAGTGTCTTCTTAATATCACTTATCTCTTTAGTCATATTTTCTTTCAATTCTTTCAAATGATTTAGGAGAGTTCTGTGATTATCATTGATTAATTGCCTTAAATAGTGTATCTCTTTAGAATATTCGGTTTGCTCCTTTGGCTGGGCCATCTCTTCCTGTTTCTTAGTATGGCTTGTAATTTTTTTGCAGATATCTAGGCACATGAATATATTTGTGAATTTACTCTTATGGCCAAAATCTCTCTCTTGCATCACAGCTCTTCTTTGATATTTGGTTCAACTTATTCTAAGTCTTTAAAATTCTTCCTTCTCTTTTGTGTTCCAAGCTTAGGTTTTCAAAATTCAGCCAGGGACTTACTAATGGTGCATAGATTTTTTTCCCCCAGGAGTTCAGTTTAAGAGTGACCAAAAAGCAGTTTTGTCTATGCAATTTCCAGACTGGCCAGCAGATGGCATTCATCAGCACATCTTTCCAAGGAGGTGTTTTTTCAATCTCTGCTTTCCTGTTTTGGGCTGACTAGAGTCAAGATTCAAGGCAGGCTTTGCTGGTAGAATTCATTGAAGTGAAGCCCACTAAGTCCCCCTCCCTTGTGCCTTGTAACAGCTGACAGGGAAGATGTCTATTCCCCTCTCTGTCAGCTGCAATGAGTCAGGAGTTTTATCTCAGCTTATTATCTTCTGGGTGGGGGTTGGATGCTCTTCCCAGCCACCATGGGTGTTTTGTAACTCATGTTGCGACTGTTTCAGGTTCTTCTTCTCTCTGTCCCTCACCCTCCTGAGACTTGTGTAGCACTGTCCTGTTCTGCTGATTCCCAAAACATGACCCTCAGACAGCTTTTGGCACTTTCTCCTTTGTTTTTGTGAGAGATTTGAGCCTCGCCTGCCTACTCCAATGCCATGTTCCCAGAACCATCCACCTGAATCAGTTTTGATGAGGTATATTTTGTAAGCTTTTGTCTAAATTCTGAAATGTGTAACAGAAAATCATTGATAATATTTTCATATGTTAAGTGTCCACAGGATCTTTTATAATGTTACTCATTCATTTTTATATTGATTATCTCACTTAATCTTTACAATAAACTTATGAGGTAGATACTATAAATGAGGAAACTTAGGCACTGAAAACTTAATTCATATGTTTATTAATGGATGGAATTAGATTTTAATCCAGGCAGCTGGATTTCCTGGGCTCATAACCATTATGTTATAATCTCTCCATCATGAAAAATCACAGTAATGCCATTACAAAGACCTGAGAAACTATGGTTTTAGTAGCATTGGCTGTGGTGGTTTGGAACTATCTACCTCAGAAATACATGCTCTTAATCTTAATTCATTTCTGTACTCTTTACCCATTGTAAATAGGACCTTTTGAATGCCTAACTCAATCAGGATGGGTCTTAATCTTACTGAAGTCCTTTATAAACAGAATGAAATTCAAACAGAGTGAGAAAGTCACAGGAAACAAAAAGCTGAAGGTCAGTGGAACACAAAAGAGAAGGAAGAAGCTAGGAGAGGCCACCATATGACAGAGGAGCCAAGGACAAAGGATCACTCACAGCCAGCCCAAGAACACCAGTCTTCAGGAAGAAATCATTGCCTTGATGAAACCTTGATTTGGGCTACTCCTAGCCTCAAAAACTTGGTCGAATAAGTGCCAATGCTTAAGCCAATCTATTGCTTGATATTTGCTTTAACAATGATGGAACTAAAACATGGGATTTATGTAACTTTATATTTTTATTAATGGTCCATAAAAAATTAACTTAACTAGTTGGATCATAGTTCTAAGGATGTCAGTGTTATAAAACCTATCCTTGGATGGACAAGTTTGTTTTAACCAATTAACTTTGTCCAAGCTTACAGCACTGCGATAGCTTTGCCATATTACAATTATAGGGGTTTGTTTACAAGAGGAATTGATAGAGCCCAGTTTCACTCCTAGAAAGAATAAGAAAGTATATCTTCACTGTTAAAGCACTGGACCAAGTCGCCATCATTGTGTGCCTGAGCTTCTGCAGTAATTTACAATTGGTCTCCTTTTGATTTATTTTCTATAGAGAAGTCAATATTTTACTTTAAAAACATAAACCATGCCATGTATATCTTGCTTATAAACCTTCCTTTAGGGGTAGTATTTTATAATTTATTATGCTTTTTTTTTCTTTTATTACTAAAGAGACAACCTTTGCCCTAGTCTTCCCTAGACACCCACCCCATTAAGACGATATTAGGACTTATTACAGAAAGAATCACTGGGGTTGAAAAGGAGGTTGGGGGGATTAGATAACAAAATAAAGGAAGCCAATAAGTGGTAAATTAACGAGTAGATTATCCCCCTGTGGGTAACTGTGGCTCTGTCTTACTGGAGGCTTCTTGGCAAATACATATAACTTACTCAGAGTTGTCCCAATTGAAGTTGAGGTGTATAGGTTATTATCCACTCTCAATTGACAGTTAGTTATGTCACAATTACTGCAACTTCTCATTTATGTTTATCACTGGGCAAAGAAATGCAAAGACCCATCCATGGATTATTTATTTGTTTTTTTAAAGATTTATTTTATTTATTTCTCTCCCGTGTTCCCCCCCGGTTGTCTGCTCTCTGTGTCCATTTGCTGTGTGTTCTTCTGCATCCACTTGCATTATCAGATGGCACCAGGAAACTGCATCTGTTTTTTTGTTGCATCATCTTGCTGCATCAGGCTGCACTTTTTTCACATGGGGCAGCTCTCCTTGCGGGGTGCACTCCTTGCGTATGGGGCACCCCTACATGGGGGTGCCCCTGCATGGCACAGCACTCCTTGTGCATGGCAGCACTGTGTGTGGGTCAGCTTACCACATGGGTCAGGAGGCCCTGGGTATCGAACCCTGGACCCTCCATATGATAGGTGGACGCTCTATCAGTTGAGCCATGTCCTCTTCCCAGTGCATTATTAATATACTCTTCCCTGTCTCCTTTATCTAGAAGCAACAGTAGATTCTAATGATAATCAAGATTGGTTATGCCCAGCAATAAAACAGTTCCTTTATTTGCTTGTTTGTATATTGATGAGGAGCCAAAAATGACCAGGTGGCAACCATAGCTTTGGGTTAAAAGGGTTTAAATGAATTCTTACTGTGAACTCTGGCCTTCCTGCCCTGGGAACCAAAACTTCTCATCAAGATGAATCTAAATTTGCAGGGCCAGGAAGAACAAATAGTCCCACAAACGTCATTGGGAGTGATTATGAGAAGGTCAGTCCTTCCTAGCCCTTTGCTTCCTAGACCCATGTAGTCTAGCCATCATAGAAAATGTAGGTGGTGGACTTGGCCCAGTGGTTAGGGCATCCATCTACCAGATGGGAGGTCCGTTGTTCAAACCCCGGGCCACCTTGACCCATGTGGAGCTGGCCCATGCACAGTGCTGATGCACTCAAGGAGTGCCCTGCCACGCAGGGGTGTCCCCCGTTTAGGGGAGCCCCATGCACAAGGAGTGCGCCCTGTGTAAGGAGAGCCACCCAGCACAAAAGAAAGTGCAGCCTGCCTAAGAATGGCGCCACCCACACGGAGAGCTGACACAACAAGATGATGCAACAAGAAAAGAGACACAGATTCCCGTGCCGCTGACAACAACAGAAGTGGACAAAGAAACAAGACGCAACAAATAGACACAGAGAACAGACAACCGGGGTGTGAGGGGGGGAGGGGAGAGAAATAAATAAAATAAATAAATCTTAAAAAAAAAAGAAAAGAAAATGTACCACATAATGGCCATATAATGATTTAAAGCACGAGTTCTTAACTTTTTTTGTTCCATGGACCCCCTTGCCAGTCAAGTAAAAATCACAGACCCCTTCTCAGAATGTAGAAGCAGATAGTTTTATGACACTCAACTAGCATCGGGTCTAACAACTACCATAATTCTGAAGGATGAGCGTAAGCAAATTTTTGAGCTATGCAGCAACTGTAATGTGATATGAGATGAATACTACTGTAATTTATTGCATACATTCATAAGTGAAGGAAATGCTAGATTTCAGTTAGAGGTCTGAGAAAATAAAGATAATAAGATGATTTTTTTTTCAATTCAAGCTCAAAGACCCCCTGAAATCTTTCCACAGACTCCCTGGGGGTCCATGGACCCCTGGTTAAGAACCACTAGTTAAAAGAAAATATTGTATCTAAAGTGAACATGCCCCATTCTAGTTCTACAGAGTATCTCAGCTGTACTAAAAAAGAGCCCCCCAAACAATTTATCAGCCTGAGAATTTCTAAATGATGTGATCCCATGGTCATGTGCCCATCATCACACTTCTCTTAAAGTTTTTGAATGACTGAGTGGCTGAGCTAAGAGCATTGCCCCAAAGACTCATGCATGTTACACCCATTTCTAGAAGTCCTTCCATCATACTTTTCCCCAGACCGCCTTGTTTGTCTTTGATCTTTCCGTTTTGCTACTTCTTGACCCAGTCAAGCCACGCACCAATGTCCAAGAGACCGCGTATAACCTTACACTGAACCTTTACTCCTTTCCACACAAATTTGAAAGGAGTAAAATTTCAAAGTACTGGGTGTACTGCATGCATTTCTGTCCAATGTGAGAATTTTTCCTCTCCACTTTAAGGCAATTCATTAGCAGGACCATGACTTGTAAGCAGTCTATTTTTTCAGCTCATATAGCTGTGAAGAGAAGGAAAGGCATTAGTGCAATGGAGATATGTGACATGGTGTCTAGACCACCTGTTTGTGTAACTTACTTGTGCTTTCCAGATCCGCTTGAGCACAAACTGAAATGTACCATTTTACTTTGATAATGGATTGATGCTGAGCCAGACCAACCCTATAAATTGGTGGTTGTAATAACTCCCTGTTAATGATGAGCATCTCCTATCATATAACCATCCTGTATCTCATCATCAGTTTCTCAACCTCAACAGGGCCCTGAAGCAGGCCAGGAACTGCTTTTTGAATACTGAATAGTTCCCCAATGCAGTTGGAATATCTGCTCCAGAATCCTTGGGTTCTGCCCTATATCTCTACTATCAAAACTCCAGGGAAGTGGATGTGGCTCAAGCAATTGGGCTACTGTCTACCATATGAGAAGTCCAGGATTCAATGCCTGGGGCCTCCTGGTGAAGGTGAGCTGGCCTGCCTGACAAGCTGTCCCCAGCAGAGAGCTGGCCCATGTGGAGTGCTGGCCCACACAGGAGAGCTGGCCTATGCGGCAAGCTGGCCTGCACAGAGGGCTGGCACAGCAAGATGATGCAACAAAAAGAGACACAGAGGAGGGACCATAAGAGACACAGCAGACCAGGGAGCTGAGGTGGCTCAAGAGATTGGGCATCTCTCTTCCACCCCAGAAAGTCCTGGGATGGGTTCCTTTTGCTACCTAAAGAGAAGACAAACAGTCATAGAAGAATGCACAGAGAATGGACACAGAGAGGAGACAACTGGGGGGAAGGAGGGAGAAATAAATAAATAAATCTTTAAAAAAACCTCCACACAGAATTCTTTTACACCATAGATATTTCTAGCACTATTGGATCTGCTTTATCATCTGGCCCAATTAGTAGAGATGCCCATATTGTGGCCTGAATCTGATGCAGAGCTATTTATTGTTCTGGGCCCACTCAAAACTTTCAACTGTCTGATTCATCTAATAAATAGATTAGAGCAGGATTTCCAAGTTGGTATGTGATATCTCCAAATTCCCAGCATGCTTACCAAGCACTGTGCCTCCTTCTTAGTACTAAGAGGTACAAAGTACAGTAATATCCTTTACCTTGAAAAGGATGTCCTGGCAAACACAAGACCTCACAGCTCCTAAAAACTTTACTGGCTTTTCTACCAGACCTTGGAGTTGATATTTGACTGATATGCACTGTCATTTTCTTCCTTCAGAGCTTCTGAGATCACTGACAATATACAAGCAATTCCACAATCTTCCTAATTACCATTGCCCACATAAAATTCTAGGGCTGGAGCTTTTGCAGAAGCCAGCACATCTCCTTCTACCTGTATTCTATCTCAATCCACCAAAGGTGAGGGTTCTAGTATTTGTGATATTGCAGGACAGGGGGAATCACTGTCCCATTTACCACAAGAATAGGGTCTTTGCTACCGACTCGTTGGTATGCAAGCCAATTCCAGAATCTCATCCTCAGGATTTTCATCCAGAAGGACAACTTCTGGTACCAACTGTTTTAGATAAGTATAACAGTCAGCTTTTCTGCATCATGAATCACCCCAAAATTTAGCGGATTAAAAAACGTAACCAATCATTTACTCATTGTTATGCAGGTTGTCAGTTTAGGCTGGGCTTAGATGGGTGATTCTTCTGGTTTGAACTGAACCACTTTACAGCTCTAATGTAGGTCAGCTCTACTGACCTCCCTTGTGGGGACTGAGTCGACCTGCTATGGCTCGCTGTTCTCTTGTCCTTCTGTTGGGTTCCCTGGACTTTGTAACAAAGCAGATGCAGCAAAATCAAGCAGAAACATGTAAGCATCCTTGATACCTACCAGTACTTTGTTGCATTCCATAGGGTAAAACAACTCACAAGACCGGTCTAAATTCAAAGAGTGGGGAAATAGTCTTCACCTCTTAATGGAAAGAAATGCAAAATCACATTGCCAAGGTGAAAGAGTGAGTGTAGAAAATGCAGCCATTTTGCCACCAATACAAGGGCTGGTTTCTCCCAGGAGCAGATCCTGAGACAAGGAATTGATTGCAAACAATTTATTCAATAAGCGATTCTAAGAAGCAGTCATAAAGGGGTAGGAAAGAAGATCAGGGAAGGGAGTCAACTTGTGGTATATTTATGAGAAGGGTATTGTGGGAAACGGTTCAGTTCTACTGGAGGCCTCTGGGAGCCTATAGAGAACCTGTGTTGGACTCATCCTGTCAGAGTGCTGGGGCGTAAATACACTGTCTTCAATCCGCCTGTGGCTGGGGACGCTTCCTGAGGCAATGATTCCCTGGCGCATCCAGCCTACTCTTAGTTGACCTTGCTTGCATCTGCAAGAGAGGAAACTTCAGTCACAGGTGGTTACAGAGAGGCCCTCCTGCATGTAAGGGAATGGTTTGAGCCATGCGATAGAGAACAAGTTCTGACAGTAAAGTGAGAGTGGAAAAATGACCATAGGATTTGAAGTTTCTTGATGAGATCTTGACAGAGCAATTTCGTGGAAACCTGTCTGAAAGTTCAGGGGAGAAGGCAGAGGAAAGGTGGAAGAAAAGTAGAAAAACCTTTTTAATGGACTTTTGGGATAAAGGACAGTACGGCAATGAGGTAGAAGATGGAGGGGGAGATAAGGCAAAGGGAAGCTTGTTTTTTAATATAATTGAGAGATATTGCAGGTCATTTGTATGCATATGGGAATGATTCAGTAGAGACGGACAATTTGATGATACATGAAAAAGAATGGGCAATAGGGAGAGTGCTGTCCTTGGGTGCGAGGTGTGGTAGTAGCTTTAGATGGAGCATGGAGAAATCCTTCATGTCATACCATTCAAATATCACCTCTTCAAAGAGGCTTTCCTGATATTCAGGGTAAGATAACTATTCCACATTACCTTGTCCTACGTCATTCTAAGCTCTTATCGCTCTCTGAGAAATCTTTTGATTTCTTTATTTTTATTTCACTTCATTTGTTTTTATTTCTTTATTTCTATATACACCTCAGAGCAAGGATTATGTCTGTCATATTCCAAGTGCTCGGCCACGTTCCCAATGTTCAGAAGTAGACCGACACATAGGAGACAATAGGTGTTTCTTGAATGAGCGAATCAATTTAATAAATTAATTAAAATAGTTTACAAGTGTCTTCATGTGATAGGGAAAGTTCTTGTATATCAGGTTCAATTATTTTAGCTTCAGACCCTGCCTAAGAATAAGAAGCGACACACTGTATACCTGAGGGATGAGTAATCATATCATTATGCATATGGCAGATCAACCACTTTTTCATATAAATAAAAACTGCGACTTTTCAAGTGCAGATTTTGGCAAAAGCAGTTTAGGTGGAGTAGTGAAAACAAAAGCCTGTTTGAAGCAAAGGAAGGAAATGATCAGAAGGATTTTGCCTAATATATAACAGGTCACTCCATTAATCCCGCCCAGTAGTACTTCCACTTCCACTTGTTTCCTGTTTCAATACCCATTTCTTCTTACCAGATCCTCAAAAACAATATTCAAATTTTAACACAGTTGAAAACTAATTCAGCTAGCTGATTGTTTGATCAATTATCTCTGGTTCTTTTTTTCTGATTACTATGTTTATTAGCCTTCCTTAGCAACAATTGGAAGGCTTGTTTCTCAAGGGTACTGGTGCAAAAGGAAGAATCAATCTTTCTTCTAGCTAGTTTTTCAGTGAACTCTCTGTGGGTGTGTGACATTACAAAAATAGAAGTGGCAAAGCAGTACTCTCAGTTACTTGGAATTGCAACAGAGTGAAACGTGAAATTTGCTTTTGCAGCTGTTCTTTACAACATGGCGCCCATTTAAAGCACAAGTATTATTCTTTTTTTTTTTCCTTTTCAATCCCTACTGGTTACCAAACAACAAGGTCAAGCTTGTTAGATTTGTGAACTTGGCTGCAAGATTGGCCAGTGCTTGACAGAGTGTGAGCTGGCGCCTTCCATATTCTGTGGAGTGTGTGGTCTCCTTACAGGAGCTTAAATGAATACAGTGTAGGAATGATTGACATTCAGTTATGTTGCCATCTGCATGGCCATTCCAGTAGAAGAACCCAACTGATACCATCCCTCAGTGAGAAGGTGAGTTATTATGAGTGCACAAGCAAGGAACTGGGGGAATCTTCCCAAAGCCAGTTCAGAGTGAGAATGGGAGCTAGGGTTTTTATAGGCAAAGGAGAGGGGTGGGGCAAAAGAAAACCCAGTGGTGCCAAGGGTCTTGTGGGGAAGGTATGTGCAATTTCTCAGTCCTGCGTTGTCTCAAGAACGTCAAATTTGTCCTTGGTTTCAGCGGCTAATTAACCACATGACCCCTTTTTAAGTCAACTGCTCAAGGATATCAAGCCTTTTGTGAGAAAAGTTAGATTTACTGGGTCATAAAGTGCTCCTGACACTATTCTGTCTGGTTTTGCTTTGAGACGTTATCTTATTTCTGTAAGCAAAACTGAGAAGGTCTGGTTAATATCCTTCAGAGAACTAAGTACAAAAAGTAAACTTCTAAAATTAGGTTAATAGAAAACCAGCTCGATTAGTGTTAGAAGTTTCTTAAGTGAAGAAATTTTTAGTAAGCACATTTTCCAGCTATCAGTTATGGACATTATTTTGACTTTCTAGTTCAATATTTTCCAGTTTAATTCGTCTTTGGAATGGTTCGTTGGCAGTTTTGTGGAAATTTAGCTTCTGAGTGGGCTGTAATAATCAATATTTGCTATCAGTTCAGTATTCAGCAAAGTATTGCTGTTAAATTTGATTAGCATTCATAGCTTAAATCTAAACATTAGTAATGCCTAATTAAAATAATAACCAAATATCTAGTAACCACATATAAAAAGCTTGGTCTAATATTTATTTCATCCCAGGGATTTACCTGTTAATTCTTGATTGTCTAGATATAGATTATAAATATCAATTCCTCCCCTTTCAGATTCTTGGCAGTAAATTATATTTTTTTAAGACAGAATTCATAGTGTTTGAGTTACTGAATAAGCATAACATCTCTATGTCCAGTAAACATATTTTTGGAACATTTAATATAGTTCACAAATACCTTGACTATTCCTTGATATAATTAAATCATAAAGGAGGTTTAGGTATGGGTGGAGAATGCAGCCTTGGATTGAAGTCTCAGACCCTCTATTGACCAGCTACACGCTCTTGGACAAGTAATTTCCCATTATGAGGAAGGTTCAGTTTGTTCATCAGTATTTGGGCTAATCTAAACTATATGTTCTATTTACTTTTCAGGATTATTGTGAACTGATGACAGGAACCATGTCCTATTCATCTTGTAGCCACAGTACTACAAATGCTATGTAGTTGTTCAATAAAAATTCATTGAGTACTAAATGAGTATGAAGACACCTTGCCAACTACAAAGCAAATGTAAACAGGATTGTGTAAAGTATCAAATCCTCTAGGTCCTTCTTTCTCTTTTTCTGAAGTAATAGAGAATGAAAGAGTATTTTTCCTGAGAAGCCTATTCAGCAGTAGTTTAACTCAGGACTAATACAATTCATTCAGTTGGCTTTCTTAATTACTTATTTATTTACTCACCGGACATTTTTTTTTCTTTTTTTTTTTTTTTATTAACTTTGTAATAATATTACATTAAAAATATATATGTGAGGTCCCATTCAACCCCACCCCCCCACCCCCCCTCTCCCCCCCCAACAACACTCGTTCCCATCATCATGACACATCCATTGGATTTGGTAAGTACATCTTTGGGCACCTCTGCACCTCATAGACAATGGTCCACATCATGGCCCATACTCTCTTCCATTCCATCCAGTGGGCCCTGTGAGGATCCACGATGTCCGGTGATCACCCCCGAGGCGCCATCCAGGGCAGCTCCACGTCCCAAATACGCCCCCACCTCTCATCTCTTCCTGCCCTTCCCCATACCCATCGTCCACCATGTCCAGTTTTCCCAATCCAATGCCACCTCTTCTATGTGGACATTGGATTGGTTGTGTCCATTGCACCTCTATGTCAAGAGGAGGCTCAGATTCCACATGGATGCTGGCTGCCATCCTCCCATTTTCAGTTGTAATCACTCTAGGCTCCATGGTGTGGTGATTGTCCTTCTTCAACTCCATCTTAGCTGAGTGTGGTAAGTCCAATAAATCAGATTGTAGGTGCTGGAGTCTGTTGAGGCTCAGGACCTGGCTATCACATTATCAGTCCAGAGATTCAAATCCCCTAACTATATCTTAAACCCCAACGTTAACTGCACCTCCAGCAGATTAGTATGAAAGTCTTATGAAGGGAGATCCCATCTGAGTCCAGATTCATCACACATAAACACCATTTCCAGAGAGGGGCCATCTGCCCTGGTCTCACTGGACATTTTTGAGTCCCTCTGGGCATAGAGCTGGCCCTATGGTTGCTATTGATGTATCTAGATGTGCTCCACATCTGTGAACAGGTTTTTTTCAGAGACAGGTAAGGCATGAGCCCCTTAGCTCTGGTAATGCACCAGAGCCTGGCTGTTTCATCACATTCAGAAAGAATCAACAAGCAATCCCTTCCCCTGACCCATGAATACTGTAGTAGTAGGAAGGCAAGAGAAGGGAGTACATTCCTGTTTCCATGGAAACATACCTGATCAGAAAGGCAAGAAGCATGCATAGCAGCTACCTAGATGGTAGAATATTCTTGTCCTGCAGAGCACGTGTTGCTACGGAAGGCAAGGGGTACCAGCTTGGTGGCTGGACCTGACTCCAGGGAAGAGAAAAGAATAAACATTTTGAGTTTGTTCTGTTCGTAAGTCACTGATCTGTGATCAAGTATTTGTAGAAACATTATTGGTTTGGTGGGGGATAAAGAATTTTGATACTTTTTTGAAAATATCTTCATCCACAAGCCAACACACAAATCCACAAATGCTATCAAAGATCTAAAGTCTTGTGGGGTGCACTGCCTTTGAGATCCTTACTGGTTGGAGAGATGTGTGGGGAATGGCAACAATAGAATAATGGAGATGATTTCCTAAACGATGACAATAATAGCAACAACTAAAGCAGAGATGAGGACTTCCTGAACATTTCTTTTTTTTTTTTTTTTTTTTTAATTTTTTTATTTTTTATTGACTTTGTAATAATATTACATTAAAAATATATATGTGAGGTCCCATTCAACCCCACCCCCCCACCCCCCCTCTCCCCCCCCCCAACAACACTCGTTCCCATCATCATGACACATCCATTGGATTTGGTAAGTACATCTTTGGGCACCTCTGCACCTCATATACATTGGTTCACATCATGGCCCATACTCTCCTCTATTCCATCATGTAGGCCCTGTGAGGATTTACAATGTCCGGTGATTACCTCTGAAGCACCATCCAGGGCAGCTCCATGTCCCGAAGACGCCTCCACCTCTCATCTCTTCCTGCCTTTCCCCATACCCTTTGTCCATTATGTCCACTTTTCCCAATCCAATGCCACCTCTTCTATGTGGACACTGGATTGGTTGTGTCCATTGCACCTCTATGTCAAGAGGAGGCTCAGATTCCACATGGATGCTGGCTGCCATCCTCCCATTTTCAGTTGTAATCACTCTAGGCTCCATGGTGTGGTGATTGTCCTTCTTCAACTCCATCTTAGCTGAGTGTGGTAAGTCCAATAAATCAGATTGTAGGTGCTGGAGTCTGTTGAGGCTCAGGACCTGGCTATCACATTATCAGTCCAGAGATTCAAATCCCCTAACTATATCTTAAACCCCAACGTTAACTGCACCTCCAGCAGATTAGTATGAAAGTCTTATGAAGGGAGATCCCATCTGAGTCCAGATTCATCACACATAAACACCATTTCCAGAGAGGGGCCATCTGCCCTGGTCTCACTGGACATTTTTGAGTCCCTCTGGGCATAGAGCTGGCCCTATGGTTGCTATTGATGTATCTAGATGTGCTCCACATCTGTGAACAGGTTTTTTTCAGAGACAGGTAAGGCATGAGCCCCTTAGCTCTGGTAATGCACCAGAGCCTGGCTGTTTCATCACATTCAGAAAGAATCAACAAGCAATCCCTTCCCCTGACCCATGAATACTGTAGTAGTAGGAAGGCAAGAGAAGGGAGTACATTCCTGTTTCCATGGAAACATACCTGATCAGAAAGGCAAGAAGCATGCATAGCAGCTACCTAGATGGTAGAATATTCTTGTCCTGCAGAGCACGTGTTGCTACGGAAGGCAAGGGGTACCAGCTTGGTGGCTGGACCTGACTCCAGGGAAGAGAAAAGAATAAACATTTTGAGTTTGTTCTGTTCGTAAGTCACTGATCTGTGATCAAGTATTTGTAGAAACATTATTGGTTTGGTGGGGGATAAAGAATTTTGATACTTTTTTGAAAATATCTTCATCCACAAGCCAACACACAAATCCACAAATGCTATCAAAGATCTAAAGTCTTGTGGGGTGCACTGCCTTTGAGATCCTTACTGGTTGGAGAGATGTGTGGGGAATGGCAACAATAGAATAATGGAGATGATTTCCTAAACGATGACAATAATAGCAACAACTAAAGCAGAGATGAGGACTTCCTGAACATTTCTTTTTTTTTTTTTTTTTTTAATTTTTTTATTTTTTATTGACTTTGTAATAATATTACATTAAAAATATATATGTGAGGTCCCATTCAACCCCCCCCCCACCCCCCCTCTCCCCCCCCCCAACAACACTCGTTCCCATCATCATGACACATCCATTGGATTTGGTAAGTACATCTTTGGGCACCTCTGCACCTCATATACATTGGTTCACATCATGGCCCATACTCTCCTCTATTCCATCATGTAGGCCCTGTGAGGATTTACAATGTCCGGTGATTACCTCTGAAGCACCATCCAGGGCAGCTCCATGTCCCGAAGACGCCTCCACCTCTCATCTCTTCCTGCCTTTCCCCATACCCTTTGTCCATTATGTCCACTTTTCCCAATCCAATGCCACCTCTTCTATGTGGACACTGGATTGGTTGTGTCCATTGCACCTCTATGTCAAGAGGAGGCTCAGATTCCACATGGATGCTGGCTGCCATCCTCCCATTTTCAGTTGTAATCACTCTAGGCTCCATGGTGTGGTGATTGTCCTTCTTCAACTCCATCTTAGCTGAGTGTGGTAAGTCCAATAAATCAGATTGTAGGTGCTGGAGTCTGTTGAGGCTCAGGACCTGGCTATCACATTATCAGTCCAGAGATTCAAATCCCCTAACTATATCTTAAACCCCAACGTTAACTGCACCTCCAGCAGATTAGTATGAAAGTCTTATGAAGGGAGATCCCATCTGAGTCCAGATTCATCACACATAAACACCATTTCCAGAGAGGGGCCATCTGCCCTGGTCTCACTGGACATTTTTGAGTCCCTCTGGGCATAGAGCTGGCCCTATGGTTGCTATTGATGTATCTAGATGTGCTCCACATCTGTGAACAGGTTTTTTTCAGAGACAGGTAAGGCATGAGCCCCTTAGCTCTGGTAATGCACCAGAGCCTGGCTGTTTCATCACATTCAGAAAGAATCAACAAGCAATCCCTTCCCCTGACCCATGAATACTGTAGTAGTAGGAAGGCAAGAGAAGGGAGTACATTCCTGTTTCCATGGAAACATACCTGATCAGAAAGGCAAGAAGCATGCATAGCAGCTACCTAGATGGTAGAATATTCTTGTCCTGCAGAGCACGTGTTGCTACGGAAGGCAAGGGGTACCAGCTTGGTGGCTGGACCTGACTCCAGGGAAGAGAAAAGAATAAACATTTTGAGTTTGTTCTGTTCGTAAGTCACTGATCTGTGATCAAGTATTTGTAGAAACATTATTGGTTTGGTGGGGGATAAAGAATTTTGATACTTTTTTGAAAATATCTTCATCCACAAGCCAACACACAAATCCACAAATGCTATCAAAGATCTAAAGTCTTGTGGGGTGCACTGCCTTTGAGATCCTTACTGGTTGGAGAGATGTGTGGGGAATGGCAACAATAGAATAATGGAGATGATTTCCTAAACGATGACAATAATAGCAACAACTAAAGCAGAGATGAGGACTTCCTGAACATTTCTTATGTGCTAAATGCTTTATACTCATTATCTCCTTTTACCTTCAGAACAAATATGTGAGCTGTTAAAGATGAGGAAAATGAGATCCACAAGATAAAGAAAATGACCTAACATCACTTAATTAATGTATGGATTGAATCATGTCCTCCCAAAAGACATGCTCAAGTCTTAACTCTTGTCCTGTGAATGAGAACTAATTTGAAAATCAGGTCTTTGAAGATGTTAACAGTTAAGATGAAACCAAACTGGTTAATGTGGGCCCTAATTTTATAAGGAGAGGAAATTTGGACATAGACAGAAAGACAGCCTTGTAATGGAGGCAAGTATGGAGTTATGCCGTGAACCAAGGAATGTCATAGATTGCGTCACCTACCAGAAATCATGAGAGAGGCATAGAAGAGATTTTCCCATTTAAGAGGAAGTATGACCCTGCCAGTACCTTGATTTCAGATTTCTAGACTCTGGAACCACAAAACAATAAATTCCTATCGTTTAAGCCAAGTAGACTGCAGTATTTTGTTACAGCAGCCCTGGTAAACTAAGACAGTTAATGAAAAACAAAGCTGAAAATTGACTGTGTATGTGTTGGACTCCAAAGTCCAGGCATTTAATTGTTACATCATATTACATCCTTGGAGGTCTAATGTTTGTTGTCCAACCATTCCAAAATGAATTCTTTAGGGTAAGATATCATGATCTATTTATATACAAAATTTGATTCTGCCTTTGAACACAGAATCGAAGTGAAAAGTTGGCTTTTAATAAAGAAGTATGTGAGAAAACCAGCAAGGCATGGGGCTCCTTCTCTGCCATCTTTATTGCTTAATAGCCATCCTTGGATCAGGCTGTGCAATTCCACTAGGGAGAAAGAATCTACTTTATTCTGGTCATGTTTTTTTTTTTGACAGGCTGTTCAGAGAATGTAGAAAATGGACATGTCAGAAGTGAGTCCAGAATTCCATTCATTTATTTGTTCAAGAAAAATTTATTGAGGATCTAGTATGTGCTGAAGTTCTAGAAATGAAACATAAAGCCCTGTCATCAAGGGATTCATAAAGAGAAAGAGGCCATAAGCTCAATGCCATAGTTTCCCAGCTGCTAAAACAAATACCATACCATGGGAATTTATTGGCTTATTGTTTTGAGGTTAGAGTTCCAAAATCTAGGCATCAGCACAGCAATGCTTTCTCCCGAAGACTCTGGTGGTCGGGGGCTGGTTGCTGGCACATGGCACCGCAAATGGCGATGTGTTCTCCTTTCTCCTCTGGGTTCTGTTCACTTCTGACTTCTTCCTGCGGCCTTCTCTTTCTCTCTTGTCCCAATTTCATGCTTCTTACAAAGGGCTCCAGTAATATGAATTAAAGCCCAAACTGATTCAATTAGCCACAACTTAACTGAAAATAACATCTTCAAAATGTCCTATTTATAATGGGTTCACACCCACAGGAATGGATTAAGATTTAAGAACACATTTTTCCTGGGATACGTAATTCAACCCCCAATGCTCAGTAACACGCATGCTTCAATAGAGGTGTGTTCTGTGTGCCATCACCGCACCAGGGAGGAGTGCTTCAAATGCAGCCTCGAAGCATGGAGAATGCACAAGGATGTATCAGGAAGTGCTGCCAAGGGAAGTTATGGCTTCGGCTTCCTGAGGAATAGGTAAAAGTAAGCCAGAAATATTTGTGGGATAACTGTGGGGCATTCCTGTGGAGCAGTCTAATGGGCAGTGAGAGTTTACCAGTCTCAAAAACCTTTAAGTTATCTGATGATGTGAAAACTGAACAAGGACCCCTGTAGCTCTGTTGGCACTGCAGTCCTCACAAGTCCTCCAAATGGCAAACACGAGACCCTGATGTCTGGGTAGGATTTTACAGTTTACAAACCATTTTTACACCCGTCATCTCAACGTGAGACAAACATTATTTTGCTCGTTTTATAGATGGAGATGCTGTACGACATGTCCAAGTTTCCCACAGCTCTGATAGGTGGAGCTGTGATTCAAACTCAGCCCTCTCCCCAGCCCCATCCAATACCTTTTTTCTGTGCCATGTGCAGCATATTTGACATTTTAGCCAGGAAATGCTTTCTGAAGTCTTTCTACCCAAAGAGGCTGCTATCAGCTGACTGAGTCTGAGACACAGTCCATGACCAAAAAGAAAATGAATCTGTTTCTGAAGCTCTATGGAGATCTGGATTCTAGGAGGGGGAGTGGCTCCATGTTCTTGGGAGATAGAGGTCCCTGTTTTGGAACACATGGAACAGCCTGAGGAAGGAGGGGACAGCCTTTGGAGGGCACTCAGTCTCTATTGAGAGGGTTGCCTGGATTCCCATTCCAAGGAAAATGCTGGGACTATGGCTTCTTTAAATCCCAGACCTGATTTGTTCCTTGTTTCTTGACACAACATCTGTTTTCCACTTTTAAGTCACATTGGGTGCGTTTCCTCTGACTGACAGGGTGTTCTCATCTCCCCAAGGGTCCAGG
Source organism: Dasypus novemcinctus (assembly GCF_030445035.2). Lineage (NCBI taxonomy): Eukaryota > Metazoa > Chordata > Mammalia > Cingulata > Dasypodidae > Dasypus > Dasypus novemcinctus. The sequence continues at coordinate 38,212,903 of NC_080694.1, read as the reverse complement.
CTTGCAGAGGCCCTGGGAAGTGGACTCAGCCCCCTGAGAAGCCTGAGGACCAAGAGCCCTCTCCTGGGAACTCACACCCTTTCCCAGTGCAGGAGGCGAGCTGCAGCTTCTGCCCTTCCTGGAAGCCTCCTGAACTGCCTCCCCCTCAATCTGGCTCCACCTAGATATTTTATGAGGAAGCTAGGAAGGGAATTCTTTGCAAAACATCCAGAGGTGCCAGGAAGCTGAAAAAAGCTAGTCAAGAGAGGAAAGGAAGATCTGAGAGCCGTTGGCACTATTTGAAGGCTGTTTTGGGGGAAGTGGGTTTGTTCTGGATTACTTTGGAGAAAAGAGCAGGAATTGTGGACTCCTACATAGTTAGGCAAGGAGAGGACCTCAGGAGTATCCAGCCCAACTGCCTCAGCTGTTGGATGAAGACATGGAGTGGAGTGGGGGGCTTGCCTGAGATTGATAGATGGAATTGATAGAAAAACTAATTTTTTGTTTAATATTGTTTCAATTAGGCTGCTCGCTTACAATGCAGTAGGTGCCCCATGGGACAAAGAACTTCCCTTCACTGCAGAAATGTGTGTAGGGGCTAAATGTTTCCAATAGAAGGTTCATATTTCTATCCAATAGAAATATAATGTGAGCCACACATACAATTTAGAAATTTCTAGAAGTCACACTAAAGAGAAATAAAAGTTAATTTTAATAATGCATTTTCTTTACCCCAACGTATTTATTATCATTTCAACATGCAATTAATGCAAAAATTATTAATGATATATTTTATGTTTTAAGTCTTTGAAATCCAGTGCATCTTTTATACTTAAAGCACATCACTATTTAGACTGGCCACATTTGAAGTGTTCAATAGCCATAGTCTATGCCATGAGAGGAGTGGACTAGATGACTTCTAACATTTTTTTCCTATTCCTTTTTGAAAATGGATTTATCTTCATTTATTCAGCACCTATTTCTTAAATATCTGCTATATTTAGGCACCATGTTAAACTTCTCAAATGATGGTTAAGCTGAGGTTTAAGAAAGTCTTAGGAAAAAAACACATTGGATGGAAGTAGCTTTCAATAATTTACCTCATTACTTTGCTATTGAAGGGAATGTGATAATCATGAATTTATTCATTAAAAGGAGATGGAAATTCACAGTTAACCACAGTTAGCTGCTAGAATGTCTGGTACACAAGCTCATTCCTTGGGTCTTCACAAGCCTCACTGGCCAGTTCCTAATGGCCCCATTTTGGTTGATTATCTGCTTGTTTGATTATCTCTCTGCTTGTTTAGAGTCCTGAATACCTACTGATCCATTGTCTAAGCAGCTGAATGACTGCAGAACTGGTTATACCAGTACTGAAGGAGGAAAATCAGAGGCAGAGGCGAGGCTGATTTGGATGGTAAATGAGGAGTTTGGGTTTAGCCATTTTGTGACTGAGGAGACGCTGAGATTTCCTACTGGTAATATCCATAAGGGAATTAGAAATATGAGCCTAGCAAGAAAGGCCAGAGCTTTAGGTAACTTCCCCATAAGAAGGCAAAGGTTAAACACATGGGGAGAGAATGAGATCTCAGAGGGAGAAGAGGGAGTAGTGACAGAGAAGCTCAGATGGGTAGAGCCTAACCTCAGGGAACATCCACATTCATGGAAAGAAATGAAGTTCAATTCAACTCTACATCGTTGAGTTTTGTGTGCCTGATGCTATGCTAGTTATGGGATTCAATGGATTCTCATGGAACACACAGTCTAAACTTACTGAACGGGTTGGGGCATCTGGGGGTGGGGGAAGAGAGCCCAGAGACCCCTCATTTCAGCCTTAATAGTACAGCTCCCTTGTGTCCCATTGTTGTGTAACTGCACGTTGAGCCCCTCCAGGGATGGACAACAGTCCTTCTCATTCTGGGAAGCTCTGAATTAGAAAGTCCTTCAACTATGGGACATTGTAGATCCCCCCAGGGCCCACTGGATGGAACGGGGGAGAGTGTGGGCTATGATGTGGACCATTGACTACGGGGTGCAGCGATGCTCAGAGATGTACTTACCGGGTGCAATGGATGTGTCATGATGATGGGAGAGAGTGTTGCTGTGGGGGGAGTGGGGGATGGGGGCGGTGGGGTTGAATGGGACCTCATATTTTTTGAATGTAATATTTTTTTTAAAAATGAATTAAAAAATAATTTAAAAAATACAAAATAAAAAATAAAAAATAAAAATAAATAAATATTAAAAAAAAAAAAAAAGAAAGTCCTTCACAATGATCCCCAGCCTTTCCCTGTATCTGCCACCTACTGGTTGTCATTTTATCAACTGAGGACTCACCCACAAACAATCCCTGTTGCCCATGACAGCCCTTCAGATATCTGAAGACAAACTTCAGGCCCCCATCAGTGCATCTTCACATCACCTGATATGGATTTCCATCTCCTCACTCTTTGAACCGCTTCCCTTTGAGGACTCCCAATGTCAATACCCATCTTACAATACAGACCCCAGAAGAGCCCACAAGACTCAGACTTTTGTCCGGCCAGTAAGGGCAGGAATAGGACAATCACAGATTGGGTAATGTTCTGTATCACCTGCACACTCCCCTACACGCTTTATAGCCATTCAATCAATCATTATAGCACTAATCAATAAGAAGAGTTAGACCCCCTTGTTCTATAACTTATACTTCTCTTAACACACCCAACTTCAGTTACATAACTTTTCTTATTAAATTTATAAATTCTTCTTATCCCAGTTATCTTTTTCCCCATTTTCACCCTGGATGTCATTTTGGAGGCACCAAATACCAAGATTTTGCACAATTGGTTTGTTATTCCAATCAGTTGACATTTTTGCCATCTTCATTGTATAAACCACCATTTAAATAATTTTGTCAGCTTTGCAGCATCCAAAACTCTGCATGGTATGTTATCAATGTTTTCATCCAAGATACTAATTTTAATAGGCCATCATTCATATCCACTCCAATCTAGAGAGTTCTAAAGACCAGGCTTTGCAGAAACAAGCATTGGATATTGGGGATAAATTTTCAAGAACAATTGAGGTGGTTAGCAATGCCAAATAAATCAGGGAGGTCAAGCTGTGAGGTCCCTGGGAAAGTCCTAAGGGGAATTTCAGAAAGTCTGGTGGGTCAGAAGCCATTCTTCAGGAAAAAAAGGCAAGAACAAGTGGTAAAGAAATAAAGGCAACCTTAATGCACTAAAGAGTTCCTCATGTGTTATTCCACACCACTAAGTTCTAGCTCCCGCCATACACTAGCAGAGGCTTTAGAAAGAATTCAGTTCTTTAAATGCTTTCAATTCCTTAAAAGAATTTCTACTAAATTCAAAGTGCTCCCAAGTAATTAAGATGGTACTCTTTTTCATCATTATTTTTATTCTTGTTATAATGAGGTCACTTAAAAAAGAAGTGAATGAGACAGATGGAACAAGGCAAACTCAGTTACCTTCATCCTGGGTGGGTGTTTTAGATTTGGCTCTACACTTTTGTGAAAGAAGTACAAACATTTTCAGAATCTAATTCCTTGTTTGCTACTATCCAGCTTACTCATAGATTTTATCCATAGGGGGAGAAAGCAATTAGGTGAAAAACAGGAAATTTCACCATGCTGCAGGAACTGTTGAAATGTTCTAGTTAAATAAGTTTTTTTAAAAACCCTACATATTCACACTAACCACAGGGACAGTGCTGCATCTTCATTTCCCTTGGGGGAATGATTGGACAGAAAAGAAAAGACAGCCCTGTGCATAAGGTCTTACAGGGATTCTTTCATATTTTGGGACTTTAACAACAGCAAAAGTAAATAGGTTGTTAAATAATAATGGTAAAAGAACAATTTTTACTTCTTAATATGATTGCCTCTGTGTTAACAACTGTACATGTTTTAGCTCACTTAATTTTCTAAACACCATCTATATGTTTATCTACCTGTTTATTATCACCCTTATTTTATAGATGAGAAAATGAGGAACAGAGCAAGAAATAAGTAGCTCTAGACAATGGACGCCAGAGTCCCAGATCTTAATTATGATTTTATATTGCCTGTGCTTCACACATCACATTTCATAAGTATCTAGAGAATTAATTTAAGAATAAAATAATGGATGCCAAGAACAGGGAAGCAGTGGGAGAAGCAGAAAAAGGCTTAGAAATTCCATAACTGCTATTAATTTCACAAGCAAATTACATGTGAAATGATAAATAAATAATTCAGTCAAAACACTGACAGGTACATTATTATTATTATGAATAATCATGATTATATCACTTATAACAATAAGGTATGTTTCCAGTAACCAGTGAACTATAGTTATTAGATCAAATCCAAGTGTTTGGCAGAAGGGTCAGAGGGCAAAGAAGCATTTATGTTTCCCAACCAAAGGTTAAAAATGGAATAGTTGAAGCAGTGCTGTGTGGTAGAACTTTCTGTAAAGATGGAAATGTTCTATGTATGTTCAATACTGTAGCCACTAGCCATATGTGGCTATTTGAGTCCTTGACATATAGCTAGTATCACCGATGAACTGAATTTTTTGTTGTATTTAATTTTAACAAATTCAAATTTAAATTGCCACACGAAGCTAGTTCAACTGTATTGGAGAGTGCAGAGTCTGAGAATACAAGGATTTTTTCCCCCCAGAATTATATTGTTCATTTTTAAAAATTTGGGAGTTAATTTAGTACAAGTATGAGCTTGGCAATCTTAGGATTCTCTCATTTGAGCTAAAAGGGTTACAGCTGTGTACACATGGTGTATACATAAATGCTCACCCAAACTTGAATGGGAAGGGAGGAAACGGTGATCCCAAGCTAATCAAACCATCTGAAATCACTTAGACAAGAGGGAATAAAAAGACCCAGAGCTAACTTTCTAGGAAGAAAGCTGTGTTTGGTAACCAACTGAAATGCCGTGAGCAGTCAATCTGATTTCACTGCAAATGCTCTCACAGCTGAAAAGAAGTGAGCTTAAAAATTCAGATCCTTAGCCAGTAGGTTAGATAGTGGAGGGATAAAAGGAGCTGTTGCTCCCGAGAGCTTTGGGGTGAAGAATGTCAGAAAAGCTGTCTGTAAGAGGGGAAAAAAAAAAAGAGATACCAGAGAGAAAGACCTGGACCTTCATGCTATAAAGCCTCCGCCTTCAAGGTCTGTCTTCTCTGTATCTGGAGGTCCCTGTCCATCCGAACACCAAACACTACATACTGTCTTTTCCTGTTAGGAAAAGTAGGAAGGAAGGCAAATGAGGCTGAAGGCCGCCATTTTGAATTATGTTTGAGAGTGTCCCCTCCTCTTGCTCTAGCTCTGTTCGTTCATGCTCTTTCTTCCCTCCCTTACCTCTTTGTTTTTGTTCTTAACTGCTCAAGTCTAAGGAACTGAGGTGTTACTATAATATCTGGTCAAGCTCAGAGCTATTTCCCGGATAAGGGTGGTAAATCTCGAGCAAGTCAATTCTTTGGGGGACCCATTGGAATGTGCAGGTGACTTATGCTGCCCCATGAGCCCCATAATATAACAAGGGAAAAAAAGAAGCTGAAGGTCTGGGGATACCGCTACAATGTGAGAGTGGGCAGTCCAGAAGCTGAGTCTGGGCTATACTACCTTCAGGTAAAAGAAGCCCTGGGAATGCAGGAATTAGCATTTGGATAGAAAATGTGTACATTTCTCCCCAAAGCACAGGACTTGGCAGTCTTGAAACAGAAAGATATCTATTTCCTCCTGGTGGCTTAGTGCATTCTAAATGTTAACAGACATTAACCCACAGCTGACCCTAACAAGAAAAGCTCCTAAGGAACTCTTCTGCTGCCAACGGAAAGATAAAATTCAGACAATAAACGATGCTAGAGAAGTGTCTGAATTGACAGTCTTTTCCCAGGGAAATGGCCACCTGGCAAACTATTACTTCAGGAAAGTCAAGATTGCCATTTTGCACATGCAAATCAACAGTGTCCTGTCTTGATTTCCAAATACGAATTTGAGGGTTGAAAGCATTTTGTCAGAAGTAGCCCAAAGCAGGTGGTCAAAGTGTGATTTGGGGTTTGCAGTCCTTTGAGAAGGCAGGGTGATATTGTGTGATTTAAGGAGTACAGGAAGACATTCCTAGTCAAAATGCCTCCAGCCATGGCTGAAATTTCTTTCTTTATCTTGACACTCTGCCTGAAATGCCACCAGCAGTGAATTCCTTAGGACTGACAGGCATTCCTTTGGGAGTATCGTCATTTTCTCCTTGGTCTACATGACTCAGAACCCAGAAGGCCTGGGTGATGAGGGGGGAGTTTGGATTTGGAAGGAGGAGGAGAAGCAGTTTTGGAGCTTATGGGCTTAGGGCTAAGAGAAAGAACGTGAGAGGAGGTGGAAGAGCATCAGTGACATCAGCGAAAAGCTTGCCTGAGGCCAGCCCCGCTGCTGAATATATGACTCGATGATGACAGAGCTCTAGACTGATATTTCCAGCTGCTTTGGAGATAGCTCTACGCTGATGTCTTATTCTCATCCCCAAGTCACTGTCATATCCTAAATTGAACTCAACCTTCTCCAAATGGCCCCATCTGCTTCTCCTTCTCCATTTCCCCTCTTGCTAAATGCTATCCTCACCCACTCTGTCACCCCACCTTCAAAACCTCAGGATTGCCTCCAACTACTCCTTTCTCCTCACCCCTCATTAAATTAGTCAGAAAATCCTGATTATTCTATCTCCATAGCATCCCTTGAATTTATCTCTTACTATGTGTCCTATTCGCATTTCTATTGCTACAGTCTTAATCCAGACTATCATTACCTCTTGCCTAAAATGGAGCAATACTCAACTTTGGGCTTCCCTGCTGTCAATGCATCCTACACAATGTCAAGAGGGCTAGCATGCTGGAAAATAATCACTCCAATAATATTTTCCTTGCTTAAAAACTGCTGGGTCTTCCCATTACACACAGAATAAAATGCAAGCTTAAAATCCTCCCCAATTCTAACTGATCTTGTAGTACCTGCCTTCTGCCCTTAGCCCTAAGCCCCAATCCAAGTGGTTCTTATATGATTTATGCTCTCTGATCCTCTGTCTTTGCTGTGGTGACCCTTCTGCCTAGATCAACCTCCCTTCATGCTTGCCTTTGGTGCTACCTCCCATCCCACATCCTTTAAGAAAACTGAATGGGGTGTGCCAGATAAATGTAATCCCTCTTTGTACTTTATTTGTATTTCCTATCCCAAATCCATTCTCTCCTTTATCATTTCTTCTCAATTTTGTTGGAAAAGTAGGTAGCAAAACAGTTAAAAAGACATTTCTCAGACTCTCTTTAGGTACATATGATGGTTTGAAACTGTAAACACCCCAGAAAGACATGTTCTTAAAGTTAATCCATTACTGTGGGTGTGGACCCATTGTAAGTAGGACCTTTTGATAGGGCTACTTCAGCTAAGGCGTGACCCACTTCATTGAGGATGAATCTTAATTCTCTTACTGGAATCCTTTATAAAAGTAATGAATACAGAGAGAGAGCTAGAGAAAGCCACAGAAGCAAGAAGCTGAAATCAATGAAACACAGAAGAGAAGGAGAGACCAGGAGATGCCACTATGTACCTTGCCATATGGCAGAGAAGCCAAGTATTGGTGGCAGCTAGTCTTTGGGGAGAAAACATTGCCTTGATGATGCCTTGATTTGGACATTTTCCTGTACTCAAAACTGAAAGCTAATACATTCCCATTGTTTAAGCTGAACCATTTCATGGTATCTTCTTTAAGCAGTCTAGGAAACTAAAGCAACAGGGTTGGTTGAGTGGCATAGTTCTGGAAAGTGAGATGTGAGTGGAAGTTGTCGGGTGGGTTTAAGGATAAAGCCCCTAAAATGAGCTCAGATGTAGCTGCATTCATGTGTTGCTTGCTTTTTCCCAACTGCGATGGACTTAACGACCTGAGTCTTATGACCTTAGGGCCCATGAAGAGAGTTGCAAAGAACGGGAGATATTGAGCCAACACCAGCCTTTGTCCACCTGCGACAGTGTGAAGCTTTTTGTGGACCCCAGGAAAGATGTTCTTGGAGCCAATCCTTTCCTGTGAGTGTGGGACTCTTTGATTGGATTGGATTTAGTTGGGGGGACTTTGACTGGATTGCTTTAGTGAGGTGTGACCTGGGGTGGGTCTTCGTCCTTTTGCTGAAGTCCTTTATAAACCGAGGACTGAAAGCAGGGATACACACAGAGAAAAAGCTGCAGAGTCAGAGAGAAGGAACCCAGGAGCTCAGAGAGGAACCTGGGAGAAGAAAGCCACAGACAAAGCAACCAGAAGCTGAAGCAATGATATCTATAAGAGAAGAAGTTGCTTCCATGTGCCAAGCTTGCCATCTGAGAAAGGAGTCCAGCACTGCCAGCAGCTGTCAGTGAGACAGCATCTCTGATGATGGATGCCTTGACTTGGACATTTTCACAGCCTCAAAACTGTAAGCTTTTAATCTAATAAATTCCCATTTATAAAAGTCAACACATTTCTGGTACATTGTTCCCAGCAGCTTTTTTTTTTTTTTTTTAAAGATTTATTTATTTATTTAATTCCCCCCCTCCCCTGGTTGTCTGTTCTTGGTGTCTATTTGCTGCGTCTTGTTTCTTTGTCCGCTTCTGTTGTCGTCAGCGGCTTGGGAAGTGTGGGCGGCGCCATTCCTGGGCAGGCTGCTCTTTCTTTTCACGCTGGGCGGCTTTCCTCACGGGCGCACTCCTTGCGCGTGGGGCTCCCCCACGCGGGGGACACCCTTGCGTGGCACCGCACTCCTTGCGCGCATCAGCACTGCGCATGGCCAGCTCCACACGGGTCAAGGAGGCCCGGGGTTTGAACCGCGGACCTCCCATATGGTAGACGGACGCCCTAACCACTGGGCCAAAGTCCGTTTCCCCCCAGCAGCTTTTAGCAAACTAAAATACTTCCCCTTGATTTCTTATGTAAAAAAAATAAAGCCTTTACTAGTTCAAACCACTTTGGGCTAGACTTTTTTTTTTTTTTTACTTTTAAAAATTATTTATTTTTCCAGGATTATTTATTTTATTTACTCACTAACAGTTGTAGTTCCCCACAAGTACCCTTTATACAATTTTGTTTCTGTGCCTATTAGAGTACAACATAGCCTGGCTCACATTGGAGCTATCTCTATGTGTACATCATCTTCTACTTGCTTGAGTAGGCAGAGGGCATGAAGCCCTGGACTTTTCCTCTTCTATCTCCCACCATCTCTAGAATTTGATAAGAACTCATTAAATACTTGTGGAAGTCTCTCAATCTTTTTTGAATCTTAGTAGGAGTAGAAGCCCAGGGAAACGGACTTTGGCCCAGTGGTTGGGGCGTCCGTCTACCATATGGGAGGTCCGCGGTTCGGGCCCCGGGCCTCCTTGACCCGTGTGGAGCTGGCCATGCGCGGTGCTGATGCGCGCAGGGAGTGCCGTGCCACGCAGGGGTGTCCCCCGCGTGGGGGAGCCCCCACGCGCAAGGAGTGCGCCCGTGAGGAGAGCCGCCCAGCGTGAAAAGAGAGTGCAGCCTGCCCAGGAATGGCGCCGCCCACACTTCCCGTGCCGCTGACGACAACAGAAGCGGACAAAGAAACAAAAGCAGACAAAGAAACAAGACGCAACAAATAGACACCAAGAACAGACAACCAGGGGAGGGGGGGAAATTAAATAAAAAATAAATAAATCTTTAAAAAAAAAAAAAAAAGAGTAGAAGCCCATTTCAGTCAAGTCTTCTGCTACACGTGGCCTGCTCTAGTGGAGATTTCAAGATAAGAAAATAAATGTGTACCATGTGGTTGTAGTTGAAAGGTCAGTCATAGACTGCATTTAAAAATCACTTTGGTACCTGGATGAAAATATCCCCACGGTATAATTTGGCTCCATGTCTGAGTCTTTGGACAAACCCTCAGTTCATGTCATATTGTGCATACAGTTGGGGTTAGAACGTCAATGGAGATCTTTCCTGATAGAGATAAGATACATTTGTATTAAAATCTGAGAAAGGCTCTTTTTTTTTCTTAAAGATTTATTTATTTTATTTATTTCTCACCCCCCCCCCCCCAAGTTGTCTGCTCTCTGTGTCTATTTGCTGCATGTTCTTCTTTGTCCACTTCTGTTGTCAGCGGCACAGGAATCCGTGTTTCTTTTTGTTGTGTCGTCTTGTTGTGTCAGCTCTCCATGTGTGCGGTGCCATTCCTGGGCAGGCTGCACTTTCTTTCGCACTGGGCGGCTCTCCTTACGAGGAGTGCTCCTTGTGGGGAGTGTTCCTTGCGCGTGGGGCTCCCCTACATGGGGACACCCCTGCGTGGCATGGCACTCCTTGTGCACATCAGCACTGTGCATGGGCCAGCTGCACATGGGTCACGGAGGCCTGGGGTTTGAACCGTGGACCTCCCATGTGGTAGACAGAAGCCCTAACCACTGGGCCAAGTTCACTTCCCTGAGAAATGTTCTTAACCTTCACATGTGGCTCACACCCTGTGTGTGTGCATCAACTGATACATGACATTATTAGAACGCAAGGAACTCTCAAGAGTACATCACCTAAAACTCCCATCCTAGAGATGAAAAGATCAAGCTGTAATTTAGTGACCAAATTCAGACAGGGCCAGATGAACTTCCATGATGCAGCACCAAATTATGGAAATACAGGTGAGAGAATTTTAGTTTATAAGATTGTTATTGCGTATTTCACTGAAATGAGGACACAAAAGATTTTCAATCTCTATTCAAACAACCTTTCAAGACAGTATTTCCCAAATTATTTTCTATGAAACACTAGCCCTGCAGACTATTGATTAGTGTTTTATGACATAAAGTTTTTGCCATCAAATGGGTTTGCAAAATTTCACACACATACAGGAAAAAACTTTCTAAAAATAAAATGTATTTGTAGCTGTTTCCTCTTCTCCACTTGGTTTAAACCACAGAAAGCATATCCCATAGATAAGATGTTCTCCTTTCTGGGGGTGGCCTGCATTGAAATAGCAGAGTAGGTGGCATTTACACCTGCAATTCCTGTTTTATAAGGGAAATAAATTTGCCTGTTATGTGAGAAACAGTAGAAAATGAGCAGTTTTCACTGTATGCTGAGATCTCACCTTGAAGTCATGAAGGATAAAGGCTAATAAAGCTTTGGAATGGGAGAAGCTGAGCCTGGAGCTCGCCTCTCCCTTTGAGCTGAGCTGGGAGTTATCTGGGTGCGGTGGAATGTCACTGTGCTTTGATGGGCTGTTAAATGCGAGGTCATGAGACAAGGGCTGCCTTCCACTATGAAACGCAAAAGCTGCTTGTTTTGATTCTACTATCTGTCTGAAGGTGACAATTACATAGATAATGTGACTCTTGTTGGCCATTTAGAGAAGGCGGAGGTGAGCCCAACAACATTTTTGCCTTGAACATTGCCTCACAGCCATCTGATTTTTTATAAACACCAGATTTTCAAAATCTGTTTTCCAAAGTCCATTTGCTCACCCCACCTGTATTTGACTGAATGACAGTTACAGAATATAACAAGAATATCTACCCTGACACTTTTTCTATAAGAATTCTGAAATAAGTATATTGTATACCAAGTTTATATGTAAATTCTAAAATGTTAGTGTTCAGACTTAAAACATCTGACTTTTAATAGTGACAATTGCAAATAGTCTTGTGTATGAAAGTCTTGCCTTTCTGTGTTTAAATGAGAAAATGCCTTAGAGTGAAATTGGTAGTGTGTGACTGTGGGTATTACATATTTTCCCAAGGAAGTCATTTCTTCATTCTTTTATACATAAAGTGTGCATTAAGAATCTGTTATTGTGATAGAGGTAGGGAGACAAACAGTCTTGGTTTCCCTAGGACTGAGGGAATCCCTAGGACATGAGATTTTCGGTGCTAAAATCAATCACTTCAGTTAGAGTCTGGACATCAATTATAAATAAAATACAGTCAAGTAGTAGATGATAGTGCTTTAGCAATCTCTGTCAATGGGAACGTGAAAGAGGCTATTAATTTAATATTCCAGGATTTTATTTTTTTAGTTTAATCCTAAAGACCTTTAGGTTAATTTGTTGAGAAGTCTATATTCCAGAACTATTTGGCTGGGAGCAAATCTTGTAGCATAACAGTTTAGGTGTGATTGGAAAAAGGAGTAAAGAAACTGGCATGCCACACTTTGGTGAACAGATGCTGTGGGTCTATGGGGCACAATCTAGAATTTTACTCCATACACATAAACACCGAGGAGAACACCAACTCCATCACTAGAGTTCTGCAAGGGGCAATTTCATCTTGCTAAACTCTAGAAACTCATGGTACGGGGGAAGCTAAACCTAGGTGTGGTTTGGTGCATCTTCAGTTACTTCAGTTGCACTAGGACCTGGGTCCTGTTTGTTTTGTTCACCACTATAATCCTGGCACATTGGTTAGCTCCTCGTACATTATGGGCATCTAATACATGTTATTTAAACAAATGAATAAGTAACAATGGATTCTGTGATTTTATAGTTGAAGCCTAATGCATATGAGAAGGCTCAAACTTCACTTCCACAGAACTTATGATTTATGGAAATAGCTACCTCTTACTTGCCCACAGTTAGCAATACATTTGCATCAATTTATACACATTTTAAAAGGTTTCTTTTTGTTGCACCGAGCTTTTCCAGAACAATATTCAGGCTGATTACTTAATCTGAGAGTTTACAGTAGATGCAGTTCTTTAGAATAATGGTGCCTTGTGGTTTTAGTGTACTCAATATCATACTTCTGCAAAGGATAAATAGTTTCCTTTTGCCAGACCCATGTAGCTATTTCAGCTTCCGTCTTTGCACAGAAGCCATAATATGTAGTATGCATTAAAAGGACAGAGAGTGCTGAGTTGATAAACAGCATGCAAAGTTGTCTTCATAGATAGACTTTTTGGGAGGAACTAATGGAGATAAAGTGTACTTGCTTGGATCAAGGTTGTGCCATTGTGTCTGGAGCCCCTTCTCTCAACTCAGGCTACTCCACTCCCACCTTCATGTCCACTTCTGGCTGCTCAATGCTATCTTGATTTCTGGCTCCTTTCACTAAGACCATGTCCCTAAAATGTGTTTGGGACCCCCCTAGCCAAAGGATTTCCGGGGTGATGTTTTTAAAATGCAGATTCCAGAGACCCACTGTTACAGCTTCCTTGGCTGCTCAAGCAAACACCAATACAACGGTTCGGCTTAAACAATGGGAATTTATTTACTTATAGTTTTGAGGCTAAAAGAAAATCCAAATCAAAGCATCACCAAGGTCATATGTTCTCCCCAAAGACGGTGGTGTTCTGGGGCTGGCTGCTGCAAACTTTGGTCCTTAGCTTGCCCCGTGGCAAGGTGCACAGCAGTGTCTCCTGGCCTCTCCCTTTTCTTCTGGGTTCAGTCTCTGGCTGCTCCTTCTGTGGTTTTCTCTCTCTCTTTGAATTTCACTCCCTTTATAAAGGGCTCCAATAAATAGGATTAAGACCCATCCTGTCTGAGGTGGGCCACACCTTAACAGAAGTAACCTCATCAAGAGGTCCTTCTTACAATGGAGTCACACGCACAGGAGAAGATGAAAGTTAAGAACATGCTTTTCTGGAGTATATGCAAATTAAAATCACCACACCCACCAAGACCTATTGTGCTGATTTTTCTCCAATTGCTTCTCCCAGATCTATTTTCCACCTTTTTCTGCTTGCTCCTTGCCTTGGGAGGCTGACCCCTGTTAAGTATATTCCTAGGTCCTTTGCTGCCTACTTCTGATAGGGTCCAGCTAGTGGGAGGCACCAAAGGGAGATCAGAGATCAGGAGGGAAGAAAGGCTGGTTACTTTGCTGGCTCCTGCTGGACTGTCCCTCACCTCGGCCTCAGCGCTCACTGGGCTTGGGTAGCACAATTGCCAACCTTTGCTTCTTCAGCTCTAGGCGCTCTAATGTCTTTCTGCTGTGGCTGGTGTCTGGATGCCTTAACATCCCTGTTGGTTCCCTTAACTCAGTCCACACTTGAGAAGTTCTTTCATCTTAGTCCTCTATTTGATCCATTTGGGATGGATTCCATTTTCTGATGAGACCCTAATAGATATATCCACTGAATCGGTAGGACCCAGGAACCTGCTTTTTAAATAGGTTGCCTAGCAAATTCTTATGTCCTTTAAACTTTAAGAACCATTCCCCCTGGGAAACTAGAAAAGCTCTGGCATCATCATTTGCTCTTCTCAACTCATACACGTTAGGAAGTTAACTCTGCTAAGGCATCTTTCTTCTAATTATAGAATTGGACATTCTTTTCCCAAGTTAATTATAGACACTACTGAACATGTAGGGAGGTATTTTAGTAGTTCGTGGGACTTTGTCCTTGCCCTGAAATTATGCTGAAGGCTCATCTAAGGGTACTCTCTTACTCATATTTAGAAGGTGTTGAGTCAGACGGGATGCCTTTCCTGAACTCTTCATTTCTTGATATCTTTCATTACGGAAACTTCTACGTAAAAAACGTCCTCCTCTCTCTTTACCTGAATCACTTCTTCTGTGCCTTTAAATTCAAGTTAGATGTCATTTTCATTAAGAAGATTTCTCTGAATCCAGTCCCCAGCATGAGATTAGCAGCTTTCCCTGTCTGTTCCTGTAGCAACCTGCTCTTACCCATACTCTGTCACTCATTACCATGTATTATTATCACCTCCTAACCTGCCTTTTTTTCCCCATTAGACTATAAGCTCTTTGCAGGTAGAACTCTTGTTCAGAGCAGCTGCTCAGGAAGTGTGGGTGGTGAGGCTGTGGGAGAAAATGGGATGAGCACATGTAGGTGAAACACGAGTAAGTTCATCCTCAGCAGAGTGGGAGTGGAAGCTGCGATCAGGGAACCCTGGGTGAGCCTGTTTGCGATGCCAGATGTAATAAACATTTTGTAGATGGTATCCACGACGGCATTAACACAGGCACTCAGTCACTGACTTTAGAATTATCTAGGTGAGAAGAAAAAATATTTCCAATTTCTTTGACAGTGCAATCAAAGTCACCTATAAGAACTGATCATTCTGAAATTCTGTGCAGTGTTTTGACAGTTGTATGTAGCATGAGACAGCTTTTATGTGTTGTGTATCTGTAATCAGAACAGGATACCATGTACATACATATTGTTCTTATTCATTACTGGAGCTTGTTTGTCTGTTTACAACTCAGGAAACTAGACTGTGCTAAGGGTGAAAACAGATTTTGGACCAGGGCCATCAAAGGCCACTTGAGTTGGAGGGGATTGGAGAAGATTCCTGGCGATGCCGGAACTGTTTCTTTTTCAATTCAACAAATCTTTAGGAAGTTCCTCCAGGGTGCATGAATTTTTTAATCTATAATTTATATAGGTAGAAAAGTGTTATTTTAACCCCTTTTTTAAAAAAGCAAATTACAAATCCTCTATGTATTTCAAGTGAATCATTTAATGTGACTAAGGCTCAGTTTGATACTATGGTAAGGAACAATAGCAGATAGAAAACAGGAAAGTATAAACATTTTTCCTTCTCTCAAAAAGGGTTTGTTGTCAAGATAAACTAGACTGTTGGTCTAACAATAGCTGATTAGAAAGGCTACCGAATATGGGGAAAAAAGATGTGCTTGGAAGCATTGTCTTCTGAGGGCTCATTCCTCTAAGGGCTTCAAAATGTGGAAGAAAATAACCGGCTCAAAAACTATATTGAGAGATCAAGAAAGGAGTTAGTCAGCATGTAAATGCAATGCCTTCACCCCAGCGCGGGACATGACACCCGGGGATGAGCCTCCCTGGCAACGAGGGACCACTATCAACTACCAACTGATGATGCAACTGGAAAATGACCTTATACGGAAGGTTCAATGCGGATCAGCAGAATATCCATGTCTACATAAAATACCATGACTTTAAAATGCTGTTTGACCTAAAGTAAGGGGGAAATGGAAAGGAGAAATGAGTTTATATGGCTACGAGTTTCTAAAAAAGAGTCTGGAGGCTGGCAGAAGGTTTGCCCTCATGCACAACTGAGCAGAGTCAGAGAGACAGATAAAGCAGATACAACCCCCAGATATTGGTTCCTTTGAGGGCTAAAGAGACCCATGGGAGTTATAGTCATGGCCGATGGGGTTAACTACCAGGGCAGATGGCCCCTCTTTGGAAATGGTGTTTATGTGTGATGAATCTGGACTCAGATGGGATCTCCCTTCATAAGACTTTCATGCTAATGTGCTGGAGGTGCAGTTAATGTTGGGGTTTAAGATATATTTAGGGGATTTGAATCTCTGGACTGACAATGTGATAGCCAGGTCCTGAGCCTCAACAGACTCCAGCACCTACAATCTGATCTATTGGACTTACCACACTCAGCTAAGATGGAGTTGAAGAAGGACAACCACCACACCATGGAGCCTAGAGTGATTACAACTGAAAATGGGAGGATTGCATCCAGCATCCAGGTGGAATCTGACCCTCCTCTTGACATAGAGGTGCAATGGACACAACCAATCCAATGTCCACATAGAAGAGGTGGCATTGGATTGGGAAAAGTGGACATAATGGACAAAGGGTATGGGGAAAGGCAGGAAGAGATGAGAGGTGGAGGCGTCTTCGGGACATGGAGCTGCCCTGGATGGTGCTTCAGAGGTAATCACCGGACATTGTAAATCCTCACAGGGCCCACTTGATGGAATAGAGGAGAGTATGGGCCATGATGTGAACCAATGTATATGAGGTGCAGAGGTGCCCAAAGATGTACTTACCAAATCCAATGGATGTGTCATGATGATGGGAACGAGTGTTGTTGGGGGGGGGGGGGAGAGGGGGGGGTGGGGGGGTGGGGTTGAATGGGACCTCACATATATATTTTTAATGTAATATTATTACAAAGTCAATAAAAAATAAAAAAATTAAAAAAAAAAAAAAAAAGAAAGGAGTTAGTCATAGCTTGGGGGAAAATTCAAGAGTAGAAGACACTGACTGTAGGTACATTCTAGATTAATAATCCTGAAAATTCCCTGGAGTTGTGATAGTACTGAGCTAAATGAGAGGGCTATCAGCATGTCCCTTTGAACAAAGTGGTTTAAAATGATAGATTCTCCAGTATTTCAGGTGTAATTCTGGTATTCATACCAAGTAATATAAAAGAAAAGGCAGCAAGGAGAAAGTGTCAAGTATATAGGGCATAAAATGATTTGACAGCCCTAGAATTCCCAGTTTTCACTGGGAAAAGCACATTCCAGCTCATTCTGAGGGACACTGCCCTTGGTGGCTTGTTCTCAGCAGGAGGCAACTGCTAAAGTATTGAATCCTGGTTTTGCTCTTTCATCTGTTTGAAGAATACCTGGGACAGTAAACTGCTCACTGGTGGCATTTTCTCAGGACCTTATTGCAGAGTCATATTAAATAAAGAAATCAAAAGAGAAAGTTTTTTGAGGATGACCTCTGAAGTCTGTCACTCTTCACTGGACATGTTTCAGGGAACGTAAGTATGCTTTCTCCAATCCCAGAGTCTATACCTGATTGGGAAATTTTCATTCTGGATTCTGACTAAGGAAAAATATTGATGTCCAGACCTTCAGTTTCTGTAACAGCGTCTGAGTCCAGTGCATGATCTGGGAAGGTACTTGCCCACTGACTAATAATTCACAGGCTGTAATCCCAATGCTATCAATATCTGACTTCAGATTTATCTGTTTAAATCCTGTCTCTGGACTCAGCCCATGGCTGTACTGTTGGGCTGCACTGAGCTGTGTTCCTCTGTCTGTGCCAGAGAGGGCCATAAGGCCACCACCAGAAGGGAGGGTGTGGCTGCTTTTAAAGCCCCTGTGAGTACAACTGTTTTGGTGCAGATCAACCCTCTCAAGACTCAAGAAAGAATGTTTCTGAACTGTGTTTCGATGATAAAAGTAGGAAGGGAATTTCAAGTCCAAGAGATAGCATTTGAAATCTCTAGTCACCATTAGAAACGAGACCTGTAAGTCATGCATGATAATCCATTGTATGACTTGATGGTAAGCTCTTATATCCTGAATAAATATCCTGTGTGCCATTTCTAATTACGCCACTACCTTTGTACAATACTTTAAACTTCTTTCATACTCTCCCTACTCCTCTCTCTCTCAGAAGATTGTCTAGAGATGCTGGAGCAAGGCCAAAAAGTTGGTGGAGATTCTTGAATTCAAGTGTTCAGGTGTGGGGGCTTGGATCTTCTGACAGCAGGTACCATTTTAGGAGTTTTGGTTGAAGAATTAGGGTTTGGGGAATGGACGGGGTGGAGTGTTCTAAGGAGGGAGAGCTAAGGAGGGAAACCACAGTAGGTGGGGACTGACGCTTCATTATCACCTTAGAACTATGTGTTGGGTTGTCTTAGGGTGTGCGAGTTCCCAACTTGGAGGACACTCTATGACTATACGTCCTGGCAATAGGCCTACCTCTCCAGGGACTTCAGTGTGTGTGTGTGCGTGTGAGTGAATGTGTGCACGCATGTGTGTTGGGGGCCAAGGGGTGTGAAAATTGATGAAGGGTTGTTTTGATTATATCAACAAGACTCCAGAGGAACTCAGATTTGGCCTATAGTTCTGGAAAATACCTATCTAGATTTAGTGGACTCCTTTCAAGGGGAAATTTACTTTCTCTTAATGTGATTATGTAGCATTATGATTCCTTTACCATTCCTGAGAACTAGATAAGATGGTCAGGTAGTAGTCAGAAGGCCTGGTTCCTAATCCTAGCTGAGTCTCACTTATCAGCTGTTATCTGAAACAAGTCACCAAATTTCTTCGGGCTTCAATTTCTCCATCTATGAAATGGCATGGTCATCAACTAGTCACTAAGCTATTTACATCTTCTAACTCAAATATCATACTGTTTATCTTCATATTACAGATCATATATCATTATTACATATCTTCCAGGATAATGATTCTCAATTGGGGTGATGTTTCTCCCCAAAAGACTGGTGTCCATTCTGGATGTCTTACCTGGGTCAGTGCTACTGGCCTCTAGTGCTCAGAGGCCAGGGATGCTGCTAAACTTCCTTTAATGCACAGGACAGCTCCACACCACAAAGAATTATCCAGCCCTAAAGTCAACAGGGTTGAGATTGAAAAACCCTCTTCAAGGTGGAGAAACTAACTCTTAAAAGGAGGCAATGGCACGGTATCCTTTTTCTCTGTAATTGTGGCCAGGGGGAAAGTTAGGGCAGGCTCCATGTTGTGAGCTACTGAGGTGGTGTAAAATAGCATGGTTTTTCCCCCTCTTTATTTTTTTTAAATGTTACATTCAAAAAATATAAGAGGTCCCCGTATACCTTCCACTCCCCTCTCCCCACTCCTCCCACATCAACAACCTCTTTCATCCTCGTGGGATATTCATTGCATTTGGAGAATACATTTTGGAGCACTGCTGGACCACATGGACAATGGTCCACATTATAGTTTACACTCTCCCTCTGTCCACCCAGTGGGCCATGGCATGACATACAATGCCCAGCATCTGTCCCTGCAGTACCACCCAGGACAACTCCAAGTCCTGAAAATGCCCCCACATCATATCTCTTCTTCCCTCTCCCTACTCTCAGCAGCTACTGTGGCCACTTTCTCCACATCAATGCTACAATTTCTTCCATTATTAATCACAATAGTTCCATAGTAGAATATCCACTCTATTCCATACTCTATTCCTCCAGCCTGTGTACCCTGGGATGGTGATGTCCACTCCACCTCTCAATCAAGAGGGGGCTTAGATTCCACATGGGTGATGGATGCAATTCTCCTGTTTGCAGTTGTAGGCACTCTTGGCTCCCTGGTGTGGTAGTTGACCTTCACCTCCCTGTTAGCTGGCCAGGGTAAGTCCAATAAACCAAAGGGTAGGAGTTGCAAGTCTGCTGAGGCTCAGGTCTACTGTCACCTGGACAGTCCAGAGATTCAGGTCTCCTGAGTATACACCAACCCAGTGCCAACCACAGGTCCAGTAAAATAGCATGTTAAGAATTGAGTGTTGATATGCTTTTCTCCCTTACAGAATGCATGCTATTAAAGTGAACTATCATATCTCAACAAATTTCAATTAATATGATGAAACAAACACTAATTGAATGTGCCATCTGGAGTGGAGACAGCAGTGGGCTCAAGTCACATCTTCCTGCCCACCCCCACTGAGTAAATCTGGGTGTGAAATTCCTGTTTACTCAATAGTTAGCATGCCATGTATTTCGAAACACCTTTCTTTAAAGAAACTCACAGTCCTACATGTAACACATCACTAACCCTCTGCTTATCTTAGTGTTGTACATTGCATTTGAAGGGAAACTAGACACAAATGGTATTTTGGAGGTCAGACATCAAGGGCAGTGTTGGAACTGGAGTTGCATCTTGACTCTGCAGGTTACTGACTCTAGGTTCATTCCACTGGAACATTTTGGCCATTGCCAATGTCTCTACTTTATGTACATATTCCTTGTAGGCTTTGCTCTTCAAGAGAAGCTGTTATAAAATCCTACTTGTGAGGATTACATGAGATTACATAAAAGAAAGTATCTCACATAAAGTAGACGCTCAGAAGATGTTTGTGTTCTTTGAAAGGGCAAAGCTAATGTTGAGTGGCAGCAGTGGGGAGAACTTGAAATTAAATGTCACCTCCAGGCTGCTCCCTCTCCTCAGCTCATTTCTTAATTTGAAGCAGGTGGTGACTGAAAGTTAAGGAGGTTTGTTCTGTCCCAATCTGGCTGGGTTTTGTGTTTGGGTAACATGGGGGTATAAGATAAGTGGCAACCAAAGCTGCCTTGTTTCAATGCTCCAGTGACCACGAGGACTAATTACTGTGCTAACAAGAACAAGAATTCATTCAGACTTGCTGGATCAGTGGACACATTCAATTTTCTGCATGCACAGCTCAGTTGTCTTCCTGTCTCTTGCATGTGCAGTCCAAATAGGCACTAGTCTACGGAAACCTCCAGATGGCTGAAAATCCCTACTCCACAGGTTGGGATACCCGTACTGCCAGAGAAAGCCCCACAGCTTGCTTTCAGCCACCAGTGTCTTTATCTAATCACCTCTAGCCCCTCTTCTATACTCTTCTACAGAGTTGTAAAAATTTTCAAATTCAAATGGGAATATTTAATGCAGAATAAATCCTGAGAGGCCTTATGAAAATTCAATTCTGTTCTTGCTGGATGACTGAAGGAAACAAGACCTTGAAGGGAGGTTAGAAAGTAAGAGAAGAGAAAGAAACTAACACACAAGTTAAAAAGAGACATTTTCTTTTTCTTTAAAGAGATTAACTTACTTTGGTTTTGGATGGAAGGTCCGGTTGTTCTGCTCACAGAACTTTTTGGGGCAAGGCTAATGCTACTGGATTGATTTAAGGAAGAGTCCTTAGTTTTTAGGAAGTAAAGCTGTTTCTAAAGAAGTAGCTGTAGCATTGCCCATCTTGAAGACTGACTTTTGCAGTTTGCTCAAATACAAGTGCTGGCTAAGTGTCAATATATACTCCTACATATAAAAATCCATCTTTTAATCAGAATCTTCATTAGGATGCTAGTGTAAATTAGAGTTAAAATTAAAGTTCTGAAGGGAGATGACCCGGACAGCTTTCTTGGTGTAGCAAGAAGACCAGATAGAATTTAATCTATGCTTACTCTGTACTCAAATGTACCTGAACATGTTTGGTAGACTAGTGAATTTTGTTCAACAAGGATTTAGTAAAATAAGGGAGGTTTTGATCTAGAGTCTTTGGGCAGTAAATTTCAAAAATCTAACTTACATTTTTTAAAGGGAGAGGAGAGATGGATGCAATGATCATTCCAATTAATGTAAACTTTAGGCTTGGGTGGATCCAAGTGTTCAATGTTATTGAGGACTTTTCTCCATCTCTCAACTCTACTTAAGCTTCAGTTGCTTTATTTTTTTGGTCCCAAATTAATGGCAAAATGTCCATCAACCATTTAACTTCATCATTCTACCAGCTTCAAGACTAATAGAAAGAGATGGAAAAAGAACTCCTTTTTAATCTAATGGTTGAGCAAATGGGCTGAGATTCAGTTTCACTGGTGTGGCTTTCATTTCTCTCACTTTCCCCTCTGAAAATGTTCTACTCAAAATCATTAAATCCTGGGATGATCATACATCTCAGTTTGGCTGATATGACACCTGTTTATGTCCATTGTCTGGGTATAAGCATTAATTATTATAATTTTTACTAATTATTAAGAATTATTAATTATTAAGAGCACCCTGTGGTAGCCATTCTAGAGGATGGCTAGCTTCCTACTATTCACATTTTCATGCCATCCCCTCCCAGACTGTGTAATCAATAGGACTGTGGAAGTGATGATGTGTAGCTTCTGAGGCCAGATTGTAAAGGATACTGATGCTTAGCTCTCTTGGATAACCTGCTCTGAGGGAATCTAGATTCCATGTTGTTGGAACACTCAAGCAACTCTGCAGAGAGGCCCATTTGGGAGGTACTAAGGCCCCTGCCAAAAACCAAAGCTAACTTGCCAGAGATGGGAGTGAGCCGCCTTGGGAGCAGATCTTACAGCCCTGGTAAAGCCTTAGGATGATGGTCATCCTGGTCAATATCTGATTGCTATCTTATAAGACAGCCTGAGCCAGAACTCTCCAGAAAAGCTACTCCCAAATTGTAGACCCACATAGAATATATGAGATAATAAATGTTTCTTGTCGTTTTAAGACACTAAGTTTTGTGATAATTTGTTAGCAATAGATTGCTAATACAATCCTCTTTCAAAAGTGTCCCAGTTTGGACAACATAAGAAATGTTCACTGGACCAAGGATCTCGTGTTGACAAACTTCGTCTTCAATTCTCAGTAAATTCTTAACCTCACTTTACTTGATACATGGACAGCACTACTCCCTGCTCACTGATATAGTTCCCTCATTGAGCCTTCCGGGTGTCCTTCTTACTGACTTCTCCTGCTCAAACTCTTTTGCCACACTCTCACCTCATCATTTCTTTAGTTCTGTATGTTGAAGTTCCTTCAGAAGAGTTTATTAATTGACACTTAGTCCTAGTTGACCTCACTTAGTCCCATGGCTTTATTTGATGAGGACTCCTAGCTTTATATCACCAGTACAGATCTCTGCCTTTGTGCCAATCTCAAATATTGAGTTGCCTAATCAAAATCTCCACCAGATGTTAATAAACATCTTGAAATCAACACATCTGTCAGCAAAGTTTTGATCTTATTCCACAAGCCTGCTTTTCCATCAGATGTCCACATTCCAATTAGAGTCAACTAATTCCATTTTCCTCCAGTTACTCAAGCTAAAAAGCCTGGAGTCACCCATAACTCACTTTTCCTCCCACCTCACATCCAATCTGGTAACAACCTCTGAATCCAAACACATTTCTCCAACCCACTACTGCTACCATGATCCAAGCTATTGTCATCTTCACCTGCATTACTTTAATCACCCCAAATTGACTCTTCACTTTCTCTTTTGATCCCCTTCAGTCTATTTGCTACACCCAAGCCAGAGTGTAATGATTCTAAAAGTCAGATGACGTCACTCTTCCACTCAATCTTCCTTTCCACCTTGGAAGAATACCCGAAGCCCTGCCTAGTGTCTACAAGACTCTATGTGATCTGGATCCTCCGCTCTTCAAAGTCAGTCCCACCGTAATTACTCTGCTCCAACCACACTTGCTTCCTTGGGGTTGCTTGAAGATGTCAGGTGCAATCCTACCTCATGGCCTTTGAGTTTGTTGGTCCTTCGGCCTGGAATGCTCTTTCCCCAGATATCCATATGACCCCTTCCTTCACTTCATTCCTTCTTACCTCAGAGGTCATCTTGTCAAAGAGGCCTTTGCTGACCACTCTGTATCAAAGAGTATCACTAGAACTCATTACTCTTTGTCTGCTTACCCTCCTTTGTTTTACTTTTTTTTTTTTAGAAGGTACCAAAGAGTGAATCCAGGACCTCATACATGAGAGCAGGTGCTCAACCACTTGAGCTACATCTGTTCCCATTTTACTTCTTGATTCTGGTCACCACCTGATAGAGTTATTCATAATATGTAAATTACATATATAATATATTCATGTATTTTCACACACACACACCCTTCTTTCTCTTTCTTTCTTAAGACGAGGGCCACTGTTCACTATTTACCCTCCAGTTCCTGGCACAAGGTAGGTAGGAACTCAATACATATTGTTGGATGAATGGTATGTAATTTGACTTATGAGCTTATATTGAACCACTTGGATTGGCCAGGGCTTCTGGATGTCTAGACTGCCCATGCCTGGTTTACATTCCCCTCTACAAATGGAGAGTAAAGGAGAGGGGGTACCAAAATGATGCAGGAGTATTGCAGCCAAAAGAGAGGGAAGGTATGCTGAACCCACAGAAGCAGAAGATGCCAATAGCAAGGGAAGAATGCCTGTGGCAGGGGACTCAGCCTAGGGAGGCCATGAAGATAAATGTTTAATTCAACCAAAGCAGGGTAGTGTTAGAAGGCAGCAGTGTCTGTCACTCAGAATGTCCTGTGACTTGCCCTAATCAAAGAGGGTAAGAACTTATGCTGCTTATAGAAATATCTGTGGGCCATGGAGAGTAATCTGTCAGCAGGATGGGTGCTGGCAACATCTGCACAGTGGGAGATGACAGCAGTGGCTTCAGAATCCTCAGCAGATGGTGATGTGGGCATGGTCATCCACATCTTAAATGGTGGCACCACCAGTCTTGGAGCAGATTCTGATGGACTCCAGCAGGGTGGCAATGTGTTTGGGAGTATGGTCAACGGTAGGAGCCATTCCCAAGGAGACAGCATAGGGACAGGAAGGAAGAGTGGACGTCCCTGGCAGCCAACAGGTCTCGGTCTTCAGAGTGCAAATGAGCCAAGCCCTAGAAAGAGCCCAGATCCCTTCTTCAGGTCATCAGTTCCTCAGGGAAGAGCTCATGACTATCCTGCTCACAGCTTTATCCTCACACAAAGATAGCACATATCCATGGCTCAGTAGTACTTCTTGAATTAACTAGTTGCTCATGAGGAAGAATTTGAGGGTGGCCAGAACTCCATCAGAGAAGGGGTGGAGACTCGGGAAAGCAGACATTTGGTGGTTGAAATCCTATTTTTTATCAACAGATAGATTTTGTTAGGTATATTAGGAAGACACCTGAAAATGAATATCCATTCTATTCAAAATCTCTCCCCTTGTGGATCCAAGAATTGTAAAGTTCTGGTCTCATCCTCCACATTGCGGTGTGTTTTCCTTCACAGTTCAGAAGCTGAGAGTTATAGTTCATTATACTTGTTTCACTTAGCCTTGAACTTGTGTTTTACTCTCTTTTCTGTTGTCGCCATCCCTGGGTTTTTGCTGGCAAGAGAAATAGAAATGCCCCATCCTATTTTTAAACACTGAAATTTTCTAGTGTCCACCGAGTGGGTAGTTGACTCATGCTACAGGAAATCTGAGAATTAAAGATTACCAGATAGTAAAGTCCCAATTCTCTCAAATAAATGCCTTCCTTCCTTCACACTTCATCAGTATTTATTTAGTGTCTGCTAGGTACAAACACTATACGGTATGTTGTGACTATAGTGATAAAATGTAGATAATCTGTGTTTTTTTTTTAATGTAAAAACAAAAGGTTAAATCATGATACTTGAAAAAAATACAAATTGTCATTTTAGCTAAGACTCTGAAATTTTTCTCCACTTTTAGCCTATGTGTGTCTAAGCATGACTGTTTGTTACGTGGGAAAACTTGTGGATGTATATAGGGAATCAGATCCTTGAAGAGGCTGCCACTCCACATGTTAGATCAAAGAGATTATGACTCATTCAACTGAAGAGCTGGGCTTTTGAAGGCATATCCAACTCTTGGAGCCTTTGAGGTTTGCCAGTTACCATTCAAAACTTGGTATGTGT
Source organism: Dasypus novemcinctus (assembly GCF_030445035.2). Taxonomy (NCBI): domain Eukaryota; kingdom Metazoa; phylum Chordata; class Mammalia; order Cingulata; family Dasypodidae; genus Dasypus; species Dasypus novemcinctus. The sequence continues at coordinate 38,187,053 of NC_080694.1, read as the reverse complement.
TATTCATGTAAATGTTATGCAATGATTAGAAAATAAACACTAGGTTGAAAGGTATAACAGTGTATTATACCATTGAGTCCTGCCTTTGGGAATGGGGCTTAACAAAAAGACCACACCATGTAACTGACAGCCCACCAACCAGACTATGAATGACCAGACTAAATCCTGCTGCTATTTCCCAAACGTGATGCTCCTTAAAGGGAACCTTGGGTTCAATGAGGCAGCCATATATTCTGATATATTTCTCATATTGGTTTATTGTTCTTTTCTCTTTATTGTTTGTATTAGACAGTGTTTGAGGTGGCTTCTGTGCATCCCCATTTAAGAACTTTTTGTGCTCACATTTTCGACTCTAAATCACAATACCTGTGATGATTATTGGGCATCTTTTGACAGCTTGCTGAAACTGTGTAATTGTGAACCAGTTTCTACCATTTCTTCTTAGGCTTGGCTGGAGCGACCATTTTCAGGACCAAAACTAGGCTGAATATATTTAGACTTAAGATGAGTTTAAATCCCTAGGACTACAGAAGAAAATCTGGGGCAGGGGCTAGGTATTTTTACTCTAGGTTTAAGTCAAAAGATACCACTCAATGGCATCTCCATCTAGGTTTTATAGACATGGGAAAAAATGGCCATTTTCTGCCTATGGCTTCAGGGATACCACACAGTATCTGTCCCTCTTGGCAGAGTGAATTCTTACTCCTTTGTCAATTAGTATTTTTCCAGAAAATGTATTTATCTCTCGGACTGAAGTTATCGCATTCCCCTCATTACTTTCACTGGTGTAGCATAACTAAAATATCTCTAGAGGATCAGATTATTTGAGCATGGCTGTGATAAGACTCTGCCTAAATTGACCTTGACTAAGACAGAAAGAAGCTTTAGGAGAGATTTCAGGCTAATGTTTTTCTCACATGGGTTATTATGGATTTGAATAGCAATTACTTAAAGTTGAGTAACATAGGAACTTTTATGTTGTAATATTAATTTGTTTTTTTTCATCCAATAACATTCACAACATGATAAAGAAATTAAAGAAAAGGTAAATCTAACTTGGAGCCATTCAATTCATGCCACCTGCATGTCCAAAGAATCATTCCATGGTTTCAGTGTTCCCTGAAGTCACCCATCCTCAGTTAATAATGTGCAGTGACCTCAATCCAACGTGGTTTTGATGAATTACTGAGCTTTTTGCATATAACATCCCTACTCTGCTCACAAATATTTTCTCAAATTACTGGACTGATTGCACACTTATATGCAATTCTATATAAGAAACCAACAGCATGCCGAATTTAGGATTCTCTTTCTTATAAAGCTCCATCACTGCTACATTAAAGGATAGGTGTGGTACTATGTAGGTAAAGCAATTTGCATTGACATAAACTGGGAAAAAAATATAAATTCTTCAGCAAACTCATTTTCTCACTCAAAAACATACTGTAGATATATAGAATTCTACCTTATACTTTAAAATGACTGCACAGCTTTCCATTGTATATGTGTACTATAATTTATGTCAGCAACTCTCATTCATTAACACATTGGTAGTTTCCATTTTCTGTACTTTGCAAACCACAATACAATTAACATTCTACTAAATATTACTTTGAATACCTGAACAAATATTTCTATAGAATAAACTCCTGGGTGTGGAATTTCTGGGTCAAAGGCAATGTATATTTAAACTATGATAGTTATTACAGAAATATTATCCCTTTCCACATTCTTGCCAAATCTAGGTATCAGCATTTTTAATCTTTGCCAATTTGATAATTCAAAAACCACATTGCATTTGTTTGATTAGAAAGAGTCTGAATATCTTCTTGTATATTTACTAGTCATTTTTATTTCATTTAAAAATTGCCTATTTATGAGTTTTGCTCACTGTGCTATTGGAGTGCCCTTTTTTCACTAAATTATAAAGCTCTTTATATATTAAGAAAGAATCTCTATGTTGTCACATACATTGTGACTATTTTCATGCTGGTCAATTATTGATTATAGTTAATTATTTTTCTCTTCCACACTATTTCGAAGTCACCCTCACTTGACTCTCTGGCAACTCCTATAAATTTTTATAAGAAATTATGATGAAGATATTTTTTAAACATCATCAAGAAGGAGCAAAAACCATTGCCTAAATATAGAATAAATGAAGTGTAGAGAACTTTCTTTTTAATCAAGCATATAAGGCTGTGCAAATGTTTAGAAGATTTAAAACTTGCATTTTTCCGGAAGTTTCTTGAAGCCTGAAAATTTCTTTAAAACTAAAAGTCTTGAAACACTGAAAGCCAAATTTTCTTGCAACAAGATTGACTCATTTTCTAGAAGGAGTTTGAAGCTATATTCTCTGAAAGACAGTTAACATCTCCTGTGCATTTTAAACATTTCCTTTTCATGTGGAACATGATGTTTACTAGGGGGAAAGCATGCTGCATCACTTATATTAGGGCCGGTAAACCACTTAAGTAGCATGAGAGGTTGGCTGTGGTGCAGTAAGTGGAAAGGCCCATCCTATTGATTAGAGAGCTTGTGGCTATGACATAGTTCTTATAGGTCTACCTTTCCGTGGAGGTTTTTAATAATTTTAGGCAACAGTCTTCCAGGCGAGACAAAAAATGGCCCCTGTGATAAGTCATATTGATGGTATGTGTTCTTGATATGATGTGATGAGAATGGCACTTTACTTCCGTGGTGTTCTTTCCAATAACCCATAACCCCAGGCTTTTCATGAGAAAAACATCAGACAAATCCCAACTGAGGGATATCCTAAGAAGTTCCTGACCAGCCCTTTTCAAAACTGTCAAAGTCATCAAAAACAAGGATCTCTGAGAAACTGTCACTGCCAGGAGTTGCATAAGGAGATGTAAAGACTATATGTAATATGAGATCCTGGGAAAGAAAAAAAAATCTTAGGTAAAACTAAGGAAATCTGAATAAAGTATGGACTTTGGTTATGAAATAATGTTATCGATATTGATTAATTTTAACAAATGTACCACACCAATGTAATATATTCATACTAAAAGAAATGGATGTGGGGTTTATGGAAAAATCTCTTTACTGCTTTCACAATTTTTCTGTAAACCTAAAACTATTTTTAAATTAAAATTGTATTTTTTAAATTGCCTCTTTAGATCACCATCCATTTTACTCCCACTTACTACTATAAAAAGCAAAAAATAAAACTCCCCTAATATGACTGGGAAAATACGCTTTTGAAAAGGTTAAAGACCCAACCTCATATTTCAACATTTAATTATTCTCCAAATGTGGCTCAGGAACTGGTATTCTCTTCCATCCAGACTGCTCATTGGTCTTGGGGTCTGTCGCACCACAACATGCTCAATAAACATTTACTGATTATAGATTGATGTAATAAGCGAATTTTGAATTCCGGAACAAACCAGTACTTGTCTACTCTTCTACAAAGAGTCGGCCAGGAGACGGCTAGGAGGTGGTCTGGGGGGAGGGGAGAAAGGGTCAACACGCATGCGCACACAGCCATTCCAGCTCGCTTTCAGAGTCCCGTGGGAACAGACCCGTCCTGGACAAAAACAAGATACATACACGAGAATTTACCATTTAACAGTGGTCAGGGCAGCCCCCTGCCCCTTCCCTGCAAAGTTTGATTGGGTATTGTATGGTCTTATGTGGGAATTCCCCCAATGGAAAGTCCCTAATGGAAGATGGCCCCTGGAGCCACCAAACGGCACAAAAGAGCGCCTGGGGCAGTGACTCCGCCTATACTGGAAACCAGCCCGTATCCAGGAAAAGGCAATTGAACCGGAGTGAGCACAGACCTGCACAGACCTGATATGGGCCTGGCAACCAGCGCTAGAGCTCTGACCAACGTTTCACTGCGCCCAATATCATCTAATCAACCTCTTACACGGTCCTTCTCCTTAAACGTCCATAAAAGCTGTCGCATTTCCTCAGTAAACCAGACCTGCGCTACCAAGCCTGCGTCTCCGGAGCGGACTCTGTGTGAGAACTTTTGCTCCGTTTGCTGCTCACCTGTTGCTGGAGTTGAGACTGCTGGGAACCTACTTTGGGTACTCTTTCCTATCTTCCTCTCTTATTGCTATCTCCTCTAAGCACGTGGGTGCGCTAGCTCCAGTCCAACTCCTCCCGACCCTCTCCATGCATCCTTGTCTCCCCTGAATATACAGGGTGTAGCAGACGTCATAAGTGGAGGTGCTGGAAGTAGGCAGCAAACCCCGAGGCTTTTTCCCACTACTACTCTAGCTTTCTCTCCCTCATCTGGGCCTTTGCCTTGTGAATTGACCTTTCACAAAAGGTCTGTCCCGCCATAAGCAGGCCAATAAGAGAGGATCACTCAGTCCTACACAACTAACACGCAACAGTCTTAAGTATAATCCGGTGGTAATCACCTATCCAAACCTTAGCAAGAAATAAGCCATTTCTCAGCTAGTGTGCTGGGAATTTGCCTGCATTTTATTGAAAACATTAAACCAAATTATTTATCTGAGTAATTGAAATTGACCAATGTAAATTTGCACGTTTGAAGGCATGCATATTCCAAGCCAATCTGGCATGATCTCCATCTAGAATCATGGATTTTGGAACTCAGAATACAGAACTATTTGTAGAGCACGTGGAATAGAGAGGATTATCAAGTCCATGTGTGTTTGTGTACGTGTGAGGTTGTGTGAGTGCGTGAGTGTGCATGCTGGCAGACATTTGAGTATGTTGGTGTGATGTCAGCCAGAGGACTGGAGGGGGAGAAATATTTTCCATTTAGTGCCTTTTCCAAATCGATTTTAAATGAAATTGTTGCTCAGTGTTTTCTTTCATATGGATAGTGAAAATGGTGGGGGCGACAAATGAGTCCCGACTCCTCAGGTCCCCAGGATGGTAACAGAAGGAAGCCAGCAGGTCTGCCCACTCCGATTGTTAATTAAAGTACTTGCACCTTCTCCAGGGTGCAATGCGCTCAGGGCACTGAGCCCCAGAGATGCGCGCGCAGGTCTGACTGGGCAGACTCTCCTGCAGTCTAATGATTCCACAGTCAAATAAGCACAGTGGGGGACCCCGGGAACTGATCGCTCTCCCCACCTCATTAATGTCTGCTTTGCGGCCGTCTGAAAGGCGCTGGCTCTCTTTCTTATGATCAATAATTAGGCCAGGCTCCTGCTCAGTGGTCCCGGGTAAGGCGGACTCCCTGCTCAGCTGATACCTGCACCGCGCGGGAAGTGACGTTTGCGGCTCGGGGTTTCATTGCATCCACGAAGTGATTCGCCGAGCAGACTTAACCTGGGTCTGGATTGTACTGCGATTCTCAGGGTTTGCAGTGCTCTCCCATTTATCTGCGTATAAAAGGCAGGAAGCTTTACGGAGCATATTTTGAGCTCTGGGAGGGTTTATCTACACACACCAAAATAAGCTTGAGCACCCCACAGCTTCAGAAAAGGACACATTTTAAATGTTCAGCCTATCTCCAAACTGTGTATCTACAAGTTGTATTTAAGTGCTCCGAATACTTCAAATTTTAGTTGAGAGCGAGCAGAGGCAATTTTACTTCAGAGAGTCATGGAATCAAAAGAAATCAGTGTCAGAACCAGATGACAAAAATAATGCCAGGACTTTGATAATTTTTGAGTTTTTTAGAAGATTTTTACTGTTAGTTAATACAAACCCAAGTTAAGAAGTAGAACAACTTACATTTTTATTGTATATTACATTTCAAAACTACTATATATATGTATGTACAACCTCATTTAATCCTCACAACAACCTATATGAGATAGAAAGTTATTGTTTTCATTGTATACACAACAAATGTAAGATTCAGATTGGTTAATGGACTTGACCCAGGTCACACCGAATGTGGCAGAGGTTATCCCCAAACTCAGCTCTGGCTCCAAGTATCTGTGCCCTGAAAGCCATACTATATACCAGACAGGGATTCATGTTTCAATCTTTTGTTTTGGTAAATATTGACCCTCCCCTCTTTATTTTGTAAAGAGACTAGCATTATGCTACCCCAGCATGTAAAGGCTTAACTTTCTTTGTTTTTTTTTTTTTTTTTTTTTTAATTTTTTTATTTTTTATTGACTTTGTAATAATATTACATTAAAAATATATATGTGAGGTCCCATTCAACCCCACCCCCCCACCCCCCCCTCTCCCCGCCCCCAACAACACTCGTTCCCATCATCATGACATATCCATTGGATTTGGTAAGTACATCTTTGGGCACCTCTGCACCTCATATACATTGGTTCACATCATGGCCCATACTCTCCTCTATTCCATCAAGTAGGCCCTGTGAGGATTTACAATGTCCGGTGATTACCTCTGAAGCACCATCCAGGGCAGCTCCATGTCCCGAAGACACCTCCACCTCTCATCTCTTCCTGCCTTTCCCCATACCCTTTGTTCATTATGTCCCCTTTTCCCAATCCAATGCCACCTCTTCTATGTGGACACTGGATTGGTTGTGTCCATTGCACCTTTATGTCAAGAGGAGGCTCAGATTCCACCTGGATGCTGGATGCAATCCTCCCATTTTCAGTTGTAATCACTCTAGGCTCCATGGTGTGGTGGTTGTCCTTCTTCACCTCCATCTTAGCTGAGTGTGGTAAGTCCAATAAATCAGATTGTAGGTGCTGGAGTCTGTTGAGGCTCAGGATCTGGCTATCACATTGTCAGTCCAGAGATTCAAATCCCCTAAATATATCTTAAACCCCAACATTAACTGCACCTCCAGCACATTAGCATGGAAGTCTTATGAAGGGAGATCCCATCTGAGTCCAGATTCATCACACATAAACACCATTTCTAAAGAGGGGCCATCTGCCCTGGTAGTTAACCCCATCGGCCATGACCATAACTCCCATGGGTCTCTTTAGCCCTCAAAGGAACCGATATCTGGGGGTTGTATCTGCTTTATCTGTCTCTCTGACTCTGCTCAGTTGTGCATGAGGGCAAACCTTCTGCCAGCCTCCAGACTCTTTTTTAGAAACTCGTAGCCATATAAACTCATTTCTCCTTTCCATTTCCCCCTTACTTTAGGTCAAACAGCATTTTAAAGTCATGGTATTTTATGTAGACATGGATATTCTGCTGATCCGCATTGAACCTTCCGTATAAGGTCATTTTCCAGTTGCATCATCAGTTGGTAGTTGATAGTGGTCCCTCGTTGCCAGGGAGGCTCATCCCCGGGTGTCATGTCCCACGCTGGGGGGAAGGCATTGCATTTACATGCTGAGTTTGGCTTCGAGACTGGCCTCATTTGAGTAACATGAAGGCTGACAGAAGGAAATTCCCAGGCACAAAGTTGCTCTAGGCCTTGTTCTTATTTTGGGTTTATCAGCTCACAAGCATAGTCATTAGTATCAGGGGCTCACTGTTGAACCCTCACTCCCTCCCGGTCCCCACCACTGTACCTGGGAGACTGTCGCTGCTCCCCTAGGGACCACGACAGAGCACCACTGGCCAGGAACCCAGTACCCCCCCTACTGTGATTTTTAATTGGCTTAACTTTCTTTGATAGATGTTTGCTTAGTTGTCAAACAGCCTGGGTCCTCTAAGCTACAAAGTCAAGTTAGCAAGCTGCTGCGTTCTGCTGAGTCATTCACTGTGATATAGCCCGAACTGAGTTGATTAGTAAATAGCTGAGATGGCCAGAGTGATAGTACAGGCTTCATTCATGAAAGGCACAACAGATGGTCACCATCAAGGAAAGAGGGGGTGACAAGAGGGAGAGAAGTACAAAGAGGATGCTGCTCCTCCTCCCCAAACAGGGTCCCACTGGTGGATATAATCACGACACCTTGTGCCTGTGTAATAGTCTGCACTCCCTAAAGCACTTTTACAGTTGGTGATTTTCTTTAAGCCTTACAAGAAATGTAATCAGTAGGTAAAGGATATCATTCCAGTTTATGGATGGAGCTGAGCTATAGCATGAGTTTTTTATAACCTTAGTTCTTCTCCCTTCCCTACAGGTCAACAGATGTGTAAGGAGCACCTGCCTTGCTTCCAGCACACTGCTTTGAGTTTGGCACTTCTCACTTCCGGTCTGGCCCATTTTTTCCACAGAAACTACAGTCTCACTCATGACCTGGAAGAGAGAACCCCCTAAAATAAACTTACTCCTTGATTATGCAGAAACAGCCATCTCTAGTATTAATATGGACAAAACAGAGGCAATGAACATCATACTATTCTGTCAGTAGGGCAAGGCAAACTCAGTGTACCTGTCTCCCCGCTGGGGTTGCCAGATAAAACCCAGGATGCCTAGTGATGTCGGAATGGTTTATCAGTATGAATACGCCTCATGCAATATTTGGGACACACTAAAAAGATTTTATTTGTTTTGTATCTGAAATGTGAATTTTAACTGGCCACACTGTATTTTTATTTACTACCCTGGGCAGCCCTTCTCTGTGGAATTCTGGGCCCTCGTGCCCTTGGAGCTACTTTGGAGACCTGTGCTTCTTTTCTTTCCATTTTACAGGGAAATGGCAAGCATTCTCAGGACAATGACTCATCTGGGTCCCTCAGGAGATACTGTGTGGAGGAAACAGAATCGACTAGAAGCCTTCTCAGCACTAGATGCCACCTGACCGCCACACGGCCATATTTGTTCCACAGTCTCCCTTGGGGAAGAAGGACGGTGAGGCTCCCAATCCAATTATCTGCCTCTAGTTTAAAATCTTATTCTTCCTCATTGCTAAATGTCTTTACAACACTCCACATGCAACTGCTATTGATATTTTTTAAAAAATTTAATGCTCAAGTAGCTTTGTCTTTGACCACATTCTCAATATTCAAACGATATTCAGTAAGAAGTAGTTTTTTTTTCTTTGTTTTTTTTTTTTTTTTAAATATGCTGCTTGTGTTGAAAACCCCAGTTTTGCTGCAGGGTTTTCTTTTATAGGTTTCTATAGGTTTTTTTTTTTTAAGATTTATTTATTTATTTATTCATTTCTCTCCCCCCCCCCCCGTCACCCCTGTTGTCTGTTCTCTGTATCTATTTGCTGCATCTTCTTTGTCCGCTTCTTTTGTTGTCAGTGGCACGTGAATCTGTGTTTCTTTTTGTTGCATCATCTTGCTGTGTCAGCTCTCCGTGTGGGCAGCGCCATTCCTGGGCAGGCTGCACTTTCTTTCACGCTGGGCGGCTCTCCTGATGGGGCGCACTCCTTGCGCGTGGGCTCCCCTACACGGGGGACATCGCTGTGTGGCACGGCACTCCTTGCGCGCATCAGCACTGCGCATGGGCCAGCTCCACACGGGTCAAGGAGGCCCGGGGTTTGAACCATGGACCTCCCATGTGGTAGGCAGATGCCCTAACCACTGGGCCAAGTCCACCACCAAGAAGCAGTTTTAATAGAGAACTTAACACATGAGTAAAACTCCCCCAAAATAAGAATAAAACTAAAGCAGATAAAAATAGCACAAATGATCAGAGAGTGTTCTAACCTATTATTTCTAAATAATCCACTAATAATAGGATTAACAAGGAGGTCTAGAATTTTACACCACCTAAGGAACAAGATGTTTACAACTAGAGCACATTTTCTGTTGTTGTTTGCTCCCTTTGTTAGCCTGTGTTTTTAACAGAACTGGATTTAGACTGTTTCTATTTGTGTCTGAGGTAAATAAATGTACAGTTGAAAGGAAATCTTGTAAAGTAGATTTCCTCTGACTTTCACACTCTAGTGTGAATTGCATCACAATTAACCTTTGTTTACTGTGTTAACAGATCCATCAGCATCTATAGTCTTCATAAAAGTCTGAATCTTTGAAAAGCTGAATTTAAAGGGTCAGGATTATAGATGCACATATCTTCAAATCATTCTAGAGATTTTGTAGTCTGGAAAATATCCAGGAAAAAAACTCTACTTACTCCCAAACTGCTCGACTAAATGCGGCTAAATGCTCCTTCGCAGGCCCCCTTTCAGCTGAGAGAAAGCACAGGCAGTGTGGACAGGTCGATAGAGTAAAGCATTGAAACAACGATTCTGGGGGAAGGGGAGCTGTGGGAGCAGTGGCCCCTTCACAGCTGGCTGTGGGACCTTGAGCAGGTTACTCATCCTTTCCAAGAGCCTCAGTTTCCCTTTCTGTAAAGTGGGGATAAGAACAGCAGCTGCAGCATAAGGGATGCTTTGAAGATTGAACAGATTATCTTGTGTAAAAGGGTAAGAACCGTGTTTGACCCAAAGCAACTGGAAAATAAATGGACATAGTAATTGGTATGTAAGTGTGTGTGAATTCAATGAAAGATACATAAATATACATAATAAACATAGTGTCATAGTATATGATACATGTGATACAACACAAACATGTATATTTTGAATCAACCTAGATCCGAACAAAACCAGGGAGAGTCCTGCATGCCTGCGGCGTTTTGGCTGTCCTGGAGCACCTGTAAACAACTGGCAGACGCGGCCCGAGATAAGAGAACATTCCCGGGGCCGAGAACAAGTTCTTACGCCGTGCAAGAACATGTGTGCCTTCCGCAGCAAGGCTCTGCCCGCCTCCCCGGCAGGCTGGCGGAGGCCTGGCAGACCTCACTGTAAGTCTCCCGGGGAATCCCAGGTGTGAGTGGTCACCTGTCCTTCTTTCCAGGTTCTGCAGCTTCTGCAAAGGGAACTGCTCTCGAGGCCAGGGGCGGCAGCTCCCCACGGAGGCCCTCACGTCCTGTGATACCGGCGCTTGCACGCTGCGGCTCCAGTCACCCTTAAATCATGCGTGAGTTACTGTCGCCGCTGCTCAGACGCCTTCCTGGAAATGGAATCCACGCTGCCCAGGACACATGCGACAGACGTATCCAGGCCTGGCTGGTGCCTGGGCTTCCCTGCAGAGCGGAAACGTGTGAGAGAGAGAGAGAGCTGTCAAAGAAAAAACTGCACCAGACTGTGGGTGACAGTCGAGGGCAAACTTTATTCAAAGCACCAAATGCAATGAAGGGGCCACAATGATGAAAGAAGTTGTTGATGTGAGAGGAGTGGGGTGTGTGGGGAGTGAGGTCTATGAGAACCTCTTATATTTTTTAATGTACCATTTTTTGTGATCTGTGTATCTTTAAAAAAAATGCAATTAAACAAATAAAGAAAGAAAAAGCTCTATGCAGGAAAGAAGAAAAAAATAAAGCAAAAAATAAAAGCTCTATGCAGAGGCTAAGGCAGTAGGGGAGAGAGAGGGCTCAGCAGTGCTGAAGCAGTGGCCTGAGAGCTTTTAGGACAGGATTGAGCTAACGGAAGAAGACTGGAGGGGAAGGTCAGTGGGCTATGTCCCTTACAAGGTGTTATCTTCTGAGTTCACTGTCAAGGCCAGGTGGGCCGTGCCCTACCTGAACTCTACAATGGCCAAGGTCAGGGACCTAGAGACAAAGAGAAGCCTGAGAAGCTTAGTCAAGCCAAGGCGAAGTTCCAGGGGCAGAAGGTTTAGGTAAAACTCAACATTGCACTTACATGTATAGGATGGGAGGGTTTTACATTGTGTGTGGGTTTCCATGTGTTGTGTGTAGTGTGTGATATGTGTGTAGTGTGTGTAGGATGTGCTTACACGTGTTGTGTGCAGGGTGTCTATTGTGTGTAGTGTGCCTCTGATAAGTGTAGTATGTGTGTGGTATGCAGAGTATGTGTTTATGTGTGGTGTGTGTGTTTATAGTGGCGTGTGGAGTGTGTTTGGGATCTGTCGGGCATGCAGGATATGTATATGTGATGTGTGTGTGGGTTATGTGTAGTGTGGTATGTGTCTGTTTCCTTTGCAGGTAATTTCTGAGCCTTGCTCATCTGTATTTGGCATTTGGCATTTGTCTAGCTTGTTTTTAGGGCCATCTCCCAAATTCTTCTCATATCTATTTCTTTACTGCGTGGAGAGTAGGTTTTGCAGGATTCATTAGCAAATCTCTGGGCATCCTAACAGTGGCGCAGAGCAATGGCCACGGGCTTCGTTAAAAAGCTCTGGGGGTGCCCTCAAAGCCAACATGACTGCAATCCACAGTTTTGCTTGGAGAGATCCGGGCAGTTGCATGCTTCGAGTCTCCCACAGGATCTCGGTGCCAGACCCGAACACCTGCTTACCCAGCCAGAAGAATCCTAAGTATAAGTAGATGGCTTCCCCTGCAACGTGGAGAAAACCTCCTCTTGGCAGTAATGGCAGAAGGAGGCTAAAATGCTTGCTTAACTTCTTTAAATCTGTCAGTTAACCAAGCCTGTGCACTTAGAGCATTTAAATGGAAGCACTACCTCGGGTCAGGGGCATGCTCACAGCTGGTAGACTGATGGGGTGGTGGATACGGATGAATCCTCATGTTTAACCACATAGGGTAGACTACCGGACGGCAACCACTTGGCCTCTCGCTCCTCTCTCCCACCTCTCGTGAGCAAGGTCAGTCTTTAGTCAATGCCTCCACCATTTCCCCTCTCTCACAGGCAAGTGGTCACCACTTCAGTCCTCCACTCAAACCTTCCACCCTCCGGACAACCTCAGTGACTCGCCTTGGCGGATTTCCCTTTCTTGTTAGGAACTTGATCATGCTCCTCTCCCCACCAAAAATGCAGGCTGACAGCATTTGGGAAAATCCCTTGGGTTGGCGCCACCTCTGCACCCATTTTCTTAGGACAGATGGTATTTTATGACAGCTGCCAGGTTTATCAAGACCTTCTGAGTCTAGGAAAAAGATTTAAGTAAGGCAGAAAGCTGACTAGGGAAGGGAGTTGCTCACAGGTTTCAGTTCCCTTTTCTTTTCACTTCCGATGGCTTTGACGTCCTGCCTGCTTGACCATACCATGCCCCGTCTATTTCTGTGCATGTGTTCTGGGGGAAAGGGCTTTGAAAAAAGTCTAGTAATGGCTTTTTTAGTGGGAATAATTTCCCTTCATTATTTTTACTGTACATTTCCACATTAGTGACTTGATTTGCTGTTTTCTAGATCGATCCTAGTGGTTTTTTCCTTCCGAAATGAATGGGCCCCTTCATCTCCAATTTGGTGCATTTTTCCAAGGAAGTATTCTGAAGTACCTTCCTCTTTGCTTCCTCCTATCTGTTTAACGTACTATGTATGCAATGGATGGGGATCATTTATTACTGTGACAATTTATTCTTCCAGGAGAATCTCTGACTATTGGGGATTGAATCATGTCTTCTCCCAAAAAAAGACATGTTCAGATTCCATGCCCTGGTCCTGTGGGTGTGAATATATTTGTAGATAGGACCTTGGAAGGTATTATAAGTTAAGGTGAGGCCAAATGAAATGAGGGCTGCCTTAATCCAATATGATCAAAATCATATTATAAGCAAAGGAAACTGGACATGGAAATAGTAGAAGCCAGAAGTAAGAAACCAGAGAGTGAGGTGGATCATCACGTGATGGAGGCAAGGAACCCCAAGGATTGCAGCAAGCCAGCCCCAGAGTGCTACAGATTCCAGGAAAAATGCATGGCTTATCCAGGCCTTGACCTTGGACTTCTTTTAGCTTCCCACTGTAAGCCAATGAATTCCTGTTGTTAAGCTAACCTGTTGTGTGTTATTTGTCATAGCATCCCTGGAAAACTAAGACACCGACCTTTTTGAGAGTCTTCAAGCCCCAGACGATTAGATCAGGTAGATAACTGCCCTAAAACACCTCCATGGCATTTTTTTGTGGTCAGCTTAAGCCTTTTCCACAAAAAAAAACATGAGTGCAACCAACCAGATGTGAACTTGAAATAGTACACAGGCAGTTAATAGGAAAAACTGGAACTGCAATGTAATATAGACTTGGAAACTGAGAATGCCATTGGGAACCATATGTGAGTGAGGTAAAAGAATGCGGGGGTGAAGGGCATCAAGTGACCTTGAAAGCCAATGAGAGTGAGGACACCGCGTCCCCAGAGTTTCAGTCAGTGCACAGGAGGCCAGAGCATATTTCCATGACCTTCCACGAGATTGCCAGTTATAGTCTTAAAATAGGTCTTCCCCCTAGGAGAGCTCATTTTTTAATAATCAAAAGAACCTTCCCAAGAGCATGTACTTCAAGGCTAAGATCACTGATTTTTTCCCTAGTATCTATTCTCTCCTTCTACTAAAGTGCTAGAACCCTGGTTTTTAACTATCATATTCATGGTGGATATTCACACTGAATTTGCCTCGTAGCTAGGAATCATCAAGTGACTCCAGACATTTTTTTACATAACCACAGTACAATTATTAAAATCAAGAAATTAACACTGATACAATTCTACTATCTAATCTACAGACCTTATTTCTATTTTCCCAATTTTTCTAATGTTGTACTCTAACAACAAAAGAAAATCATGCAACATGTTACATTCAATTGTCATATTTCCTTTAATTTGGAAGGATTGATATTTATGACCTTAACATTTTTGAAGATTAGGGAAGATATTTCATAGAGTGGGCTCCTCAACTTGGGTTTGTTTGATGCTTCCTCACAGTGAGATTCAGGTGGTGTGTATTTTTTGCAGCAAATCTGCAAATGTGATATAGTATCCTCCTCAGGGCATCGCCAGTGGGCAAATGATGTTGCTGTGTTCCAGTAACGGATTTACGTCGATCTTTTGGTTAAGGAGGTGTCTGCCATATTTCTCCACCATATAGTCACTATTTTTCCACTTTTTTCATTTTAGAGCTATTGCTATTTGGGGCTTGTGCATATAGTTGTTCCATGTTTGATGACCAACAAATAATAAACAAAGGAACATGCAAGAATAGTTTGATCTGTGAGGCTCTGTTAAATCATTCTGATGAGTTGACTCACCTATCATTTAAAGACCTTGCCTACCTTATTAAATAGTCCTTTTTTAATGCTGCATCTTGGCAATAATAAGAGAGGTGAGGGACCAGCAGTCCCTGTACTGGACAGCTTTTTATGTTAACAAAAACTACTACCAGCTGCTCTATACTAAGGGAAAACATCATAAAATGTGTAGAAATGCAAAAGAAGCAATTACAAGAGTTTGCCCCAGTAATCCAAAGGATCTAAATCACTAAGGTATACTGACATATACCCCAACTTCTTTACGTAACAGGTCCTTTTAACCATCAAGGAGGTGCTTGGTGGGAGTTTGCCTGTAGCACAACTAGGCATAGACATACTTGGGGATTAAATACTACATCCAGCAACGAATTATTGCTTTTTAAACTCTGGTTCTATCAGCTCTGAACGTTTGAGACCCAAATCCCACGAGGGTGAAAGAATCCATATTAATCCACTTCTTGGTTCTTAAAAACTGGGTAACTTTTGTAATAAAAATGGGTAGTGACCTTGCTGTAAGCAATGCCCTGAAGATGTTTTTGTTCTTAGAATCTTCATCTCAGTCAAGGCGAATATAAAAGCAAAAGAGAACTATCACTCCCTCTATTATCTAGTAGGCTGACTCCCATGGAGGAACAGGAGGTGAGATGATGAAATATATCTGGTAAGTCTATTTAGCAGACCTCCTCCAATATTTCATTGCACAGAGTTGTTAGTGATTTGCAGCAATTTTTAGCCTGACCTGTTATTTGAAGATGATCAGAAGTCAAAAGCTCAAGAATTTCTATGCCTTTTCTATGGTTATATTTAAATGGATATAAAAACATTTTTCTTAAAAGAAAGGACTGAAAAGATACACTCCCAAATCATAAGTGTGGCTCTTCATGGGGAGAGGGACAGGGAGGCCAGCTAAGGGGTAAGTGAAAGGGAACTTTAGCTTTCTTTGCAATATTCCAATTTTTTCTGTAAATTATGATGGCATGTTCATCTATTACTCAGGGAATTTTAAGCTATATACTTATAAAGAAAACAATAAAAAGCAAATATTTCAAAATGTAAACAATGGTTAATTAAGGGTGATGGGAAATATGAGGAATTATTTTCTCTTTGTACTTCTCCTTTGGTTTAGTATTAGCTTGTTAAACTGCAAGGAAAATGTTCAAGACTTATTATGATGTCCATAAAGTCCTTCAGCTCAAAAAGACTACAGTCTTAGGATTCTAGGTAGCCATCCTTAAAATCCTAGTCCCACCCTTAAGGGCTTATAAGACCCTGGTGCTCCATCCCCAGTCCCCCTCCATCCCTTAAAAAAAGTTCAGGAAATTTGCTAATTCACAAGTTTCATAAATATTAACCAATGCAAGTGCAAAGAATGCTTTGTCAGAAACAATAAAATGGTGTAATCCCTGTGTGGCAATAACCAGATAAGAACAGTGATTGTTAAAGGGCACTTTGTGTTAGAATGAGGTGAATTTTGAGGCATTTTGAGAATATATCTTTCTAGCACAATCGAAATATCCCCGGATGTGGCATATTCATACAATGGAATACTATTCAGCCATTAAAAAAGAATGTCTGATACATGCTACAGCAATGAATGCAGCTTGAAGACATGTTGAGTTTTCACTCAGAACAAAAATGACAGATTTCATTTTATAAGATTCCAGTTATATGAAATATCTAGAAAAAGCAAATTCATAGGGACAGAAAATAGATAAGAGGTTACCAGGGGTTTGGGGGATTTATTTATTATTTATTGCTTTAGAGTTACAGAGAATCTGTTTTGGATGATAAAAAAAGTTTTGGTAGTAGATGGTATTAACGACGGCAAAACATTGAAAATGTAATTAATGCCACTGAATTGTATATTTAAAAATGGTCAAAATATCAAAATTTCTATTTAGATACCACAGGTTACCACAATAAGAAAATATATTCCCCTCAAAGATTAACATAGTATACTGATTAATAACATTAAAAAGGTGTGCTAAGTTGACCCTTTTTTGGAGTTGACATTCTTTGAACTATCAGGACAATTTTTTAAATGACCAGATCCATTTCTTATCAATTACTGCAAATAAAATGCAGCATAAAGATTAATTAGATTCACTCATACATTTCTGATGAAAGTAAGATTTTCTATAAGTGGTTTTAAATGACAATTTAGTAATATAATCAAGAGTTTTTAACATTTTTATGTCTACTGAAGTTTCATTTCTGCTTTTTGAAATCTATTCAAATAAGAAAAGTCCTACTACCATTACAGCTAGTATTTCCAAATTGTTCTGGATGTTCTGGACAGTGCAACAGAACAAGAAATAAAATGTAAGTTTTAAATAATAGAAGAGATAGACCTGCATTTTGTAAAAAGGACCATGTTAGTATAATTTGAAAATCCAAAAGTCTAAGAAAACCAACTGAAAATGATTTCAACTAGCAAAAAAATTTAGCAAAGTAATCATTTAAAAGAACAATATACAAAAGTCAATATTTTTCCTATAACAAACAATCAATTGAATGTGTAAAGGGAGAAAAAATTATGGTAAGAATAAAAACCATGAGAAATAAACCTAACAAGAAATCTTTATACCACAATAGAAAACTTCATGAAGGGCATAAGAAATGTAATGAAGGGTATAAAAAAGGAAATTATATGTCTTTAAGGAAAGACTTAGTATTGTAAAGATAGCCATTGTTCCAAAAATCAATCAATAAATGTAATGTAATTTCATTGAATAAAACAGGCTATTTCATGGACAATGATGAGCTGATTTAAAAGATTAATTGGGAGGCTAAATGGGCAAGAATAGCTATGATAATTCTTATTAAAAGGTTAACTGAGAGAATTCCTCTACTATATATGTATATTTATCAATAGTGATGGAATGGGAATAAATCAATATTTAAGAACATAGGGATGGAGTTCCACATCTGTGTGGATATTTGGCATGTGAGAACAGGGGAACTTCAAATAAACTGGGGAAGAAAGGGATATTCCTTAAATTATATTGGGGCACTTGGCTTTAAATTCAGGAAAAAATTAAATTTTCTCTTAGTTTCACACTATACATAAATAAATTTCCCATGCAAGGTCCTAAATGTTAAAAGCACAATTATCAAATAATAGAATAAAATATAAGAGAACTTTTAAAATAATTGAAATAGGAAAGGTTTTCCAAACAAAGCACAAAAGATTTCAAGATTTGATCTCATAATTATTATAATCTTCTCTATGACAAGAAATTATTTAAAAAATTAAACAGCAAATTATAATTGTTCATGTCTGGGGAAAAAGCAGTCCTGCCAGTTCAAAATGACCTGGACTGAGTTCAGATTAAACTGAGCCTATTTTTGGTAAACACTCTGGATTGACAGTTTCGTCCTATTGCTTCACCTTCCTCTCTTCCCGGGGATGAGGCTTACTTCTCAGCGTGGTATCTGGCCATGATCCTAAGGACACAGCGCAGACCCCGCTGAGATGTGCAATCCCTACAGGTCCTTGGCCATGGGTGTCCATTCCAGCTGCATCCCCTAGGGCACTATTTTTGGCAGTAGTGAGGGTTGCTCTATGTGGCTCTTCTCTCTCTTTTATCCCCATGGGACTGAGATAAGATCATCTTGAGTGTGACTTTATCTGAAGAATTTCCTTTATACTTGACAACCAAACCCCAGTGAGGCCCAGGTAAAGAAACACTGGTGTGGGAGGTTAGGCCAGGTGTTCTCTAGACTTCAGCTTGTGTTCCACCACTTCTCTTTTTTGCACCATTCTTTCTCCCACAGTGGCAGAGACAAGATTCAGAGGCCAAGTACAGGATGTCATTTTAGGGAGAGGGGACAAGGATCAAGCTATTTGGTCTTCCTCCAGTGAAGACCTTAGGGTGATGGGGGTAGAGTAATTTTTGAAGGTTACCTAATATTTGGCCAACTTCCCTAGGATAGGAAATCAAATAGTGATCTGGGGCCCAAGTCTCAACACAAAGGCCCGGGCAGAGAGTATATGTTTTCTTGTATGTTCTTGCTGTGATGTCTCACTAATCCCTGGAAATCTCCATCCTGACTATGTCTGCACAGTGATAGGAAAGTTGGCTAAAACAAGCCAACAGATTCTATGCTCTGATGTGACTACTCCTTGTTCAGTTAGATGCTGAAGCAAATCTTTGTTTTGAACCTCAATTTCCAGGTCTAGAAATAAGAGGTGTTTGACTATTTTATGATCTGTAAAGTCTTCGTTAGTTCCAAATACTGTGCATTCAGCTTTTTATATGACATAGAGTAAATGATCAGATGAGAACACTTAAGGTAATCTTTTACAATCAAAAAGTTCAGCAGCTTTAATTTTATCAATTTCTAGAGCAGTAATCCCTAGAGATATAAATTCCTTTCGACAGAGATCTGGCATCCTTCCTTGCATGATGGATAGAAACTTCTCTATAAAGCAGCCAAACTACTTAATTTCCAGTAAAATTAAATGTGGGTTAATTACAATTCTTAAAGTTGGCTTGCCAACCACAAAAGCTTTTCTAAAGTGACTTGAAAGCAGTGATTGTCCATTGTAATATTATTGCTCATTGAAGCCCTGCAACTGGAGACCACCTGATCATAACCTTCAGTTCGGTCATCTATTTCTGTCATTCATATTGCTTTGTCTTGAGCGTTCTTGCTCTGGGCCATTTAAATATGTTACCCCAGAATTTTAAGTACTGGGAATAATAAAAATCTTCAGAATCCTATCTTAAGATGGTTCCTTCTCTTGCAAAGACTAATTTTATCCTGAAAACTCTCACCAGTGAATCTATCTAGAGTACGAGCAGTAGCTGGTCATGTCTGTACAGGTTTTCAGCTAACCCAGTACATGTCTTTCATATCTTCTGCCAAACCTATCCCCTAGCGTCCTCTATACCCTGTGTTGTGGATTCCTATTTTATTAAAAGCTGTTCTTTTGTTTTCTGTGATGTGTGTAATCATAAATAATGTAATTTCATTAACTAGAAATTTTACATGGAGGTCAAATTTGGTTCAGCTGAGAAGTACACATGGGAAAATTTCATTGGATTCTCCACAGTGTTGATAATGGTTTATAGAATTTCAGTATCTTTCCAGTGACTTACAGAACTGTGGAGATGTATGCTTTCATGATCTAACAAATTCATCAACTCTCTTAGTTTTGGGAAACAGAAGAGCTATGTTTTCTTTGGAGAGAAGTTCTCTACAAACTGTGAGGCTCTCTCTGAACTTCTAATCAGGACCCCCTATTAGTTTGCTTTAAGATAGAGTAATATTCCTTTAGTTTATAAATTCAGAAGGAGTGCCTGATTAGTACCAGTTTCGTCCATATGTTTCAGAGAAGCCACTTAAGATACCAGGTTTTTCCATATCTTTCAGAGAAGCCACTTAAAATAAAAGGCCTAGGAATTCCACTTCTGGTAATAGAAGAAGAGTTTATGTTGGACCAATTCTTCCTCAGATAATGATAATAAAATATAAAATAACTATGTGAAAACCCTAGAGAGTGACCGAAAACAAAACCTGGAGGGGAATCTATCCTTGGAGGAAAAAAAAAAAATGGCAGGAAGTGTTTCCTATATTTATAGCCTCTCACTAAAGGGCAGGTTCCAGTCAGATAGAAGCCTGCCATCTTATGATGGAAAAACAATTTGGAATTACCAGGAGAGAGATATAGAGGAAAGTCTCAGATTCCACAAATAACATCTGCTAAAATCCTTGGCGAACTCCTGAAACATGCACGCAGAGGGTAGACTCTAAGACTCTAGGCAGCTTATCTAAAACTAGAATAACTAAACAGAGACTTCAGCCACTGCCCACGACAGAGGAGACAGAATCTGGAGTTTGAGTTCAGTCAAATGAATTGGTTGCTAAAATAAACAAACAAAATAAGCAAATCTTACACTATTTAACAAAACATAACAGAAGCCATGGGCTCTATAACATATCATTCATAATGCCCAGGATATCATCCAGGATTACTATCTGTGTAGAGAAACAGAAAACTGTAACCCACACTCAAAAGAAAATTTAATTAATGGAGGTCAACTTTTAAATGATGTAGATATTGAAATTACCAGACGACTGTGCTAAAGCAGTTATTTTTACCATGCTCAAAAATATAAAAGAAATTATAGTCATAATGAATGAACTTATAAGAAATCCCATTGAGAAAAAAATTACACTTTAAAAGCTAATGGAAATTCTAGTACCAAAAACGAAATGTCTGAAATAAGAAATTCACTGGATGAACTGAGCAGCAGATTAGAAGTGACATAAGAATCAGATAACAGAAATAGATCAATAGAAATTACCTAGTCTGAAGAATAGAGAGAAAAAAATTGGAATAAAAGTAACAGAGCCTTACTGAGACAATATTAAAAGCACAATATATGTGTAATTGAAATCCCAGAAGGAAAGGGATGAGAGAATAGGACAGAAAAAGTATTTGAAGAAGCAGAGATGGAAAATTTCCCAAATTTGATGACAAACATAAAATAAATTAGTTACGTTTTATGCTAGAGATCGTATTTCATTGCTTCCTGAAATATCTGAAAAGTGGTTTGAAACTCTCAAATGTCAGACTAGCCTTCTTTGAAAGAAGATATTACTTTCATTGCCAGATGGTGTTTCATTTGGTAGCAGACAAACAGGCACAGTATGATAGTTTTTTTTTTCAAAATGCATGATTTGGTTCTAATCCCAGTTTAAATCAGATGTCAGTGAATAATTAGACAAACCTAAAACCCCCAAAATCCCACAAAAAACAGCAAACTAGTACCATTCAGCCACAGTGGTATCTAGGTGCATCCCAACTTGTTAGCTTAGTTTTCAAATTACCCTCATAGAGCACCATTACACGGAAATCAAGTCAACTGAAATAGTTTGGCTTGTTAGTGAACTTTTAGTGTATCCAAAGTAGACTCAGAATCTTGCAGATGGAAGGGACTTTTAGAGGCCATTAAAGTCAATGAACTCAATAAAGACATTGAGACCAGTGAGGCACTGCAGCCAAGGTAGACCTGGTATTTATAGCTAATTCTACTCCCAGTTTTATACATTTGATAAAGTTAGCTGATCTTTCCTCATGTGGGAAACAAGTTTGTTAAGAGAATTATATAAAGAATATTGGCACCTACCCCAGTAATTGGCCCAGTCGTTCACAGAGCTGGTGCCCTCTGCCAGGGACAGGACCAGTGGCATGGCGGCTCGGATGTGGATCCAGCACCACCAGGGCTTGGGCTCTGCCAGTCTATGCTCTTTCACCACTCGTTTCCCACCCTTTAAAGCTCCCTTCATTTCTTTGTTCCTGAGGTCTAGAAACATGCTATATAGAAAATTCAAAGCAGTCACCACTGCTTTCTCTTTGCAACCCACGAATCGCTCCCTGAGGAAACTATTATCCAAACAGAGGCAACATTTTACTTATGCTATTGGTCTAATTATGATATCCATCCCAGTATCTGCCTAATTATCTGAAAGGGTAGTTTTGTGTTCAACAGGGGGCATTAATGGGATTGACGTGTCTCCAGAAATTCGTATGTATTCCCTTTCTACCTGATCAGATTCCTTCACCTTTCTGAGCATAGGTTTTCTCGTCTTCAAAAAATGTGGGTCTGAGTCTTATCTATTTCGTAGACCTACTGTGAGAGACAAATTGCAGAGTGCCTGTGACAGGGCTCTGTACATGACAAAGTGCTGTTTAAACGTGAGTTTAGGTTACTCATTTCTGGAAGTTCTTTGAAAAGTTAGCACAAATCAAATAGTGATTATTATTTGACACTAAATTAGTGTGCAGTGTGCTTCCTCATGTGGGCTCCCTTGGCATCTTCGTTTTATATAATGGTAAATCATAAATGTGGTACCAGATGTCCCCTAGCCCCCAAGTTCTGGTAAGCATGTCAGGAAGTGTCAGAGATGACCACTGAAAGGCATTCAGAGCAACCTAATAGAGTTCTTGGTATTTAAGGCCCAAGGCAAAGCAGGCAGAGGGGTGTCACTGTTTAGTGCCTAATTTATGTCAATTGATGTGTAGCCCAGTGCTTGCTTATTTGGAATGGTCTATTTTAAGACACAAGACTTTCCAAACAAATACAAAATTTGTTAAATAATTATCTAAAGTCACATCCACAAAAATAATGTGGTCTTTAATTCAATTATGATTTGCCTCATACCATTTTCTTTCTCTTTTGAAAAGTACAGTTGAATGTGAAAAAGGCTAATTTTCTTAGTTGTTTGCAAAGTACAGAAGAAGGTCTGTACTACCATATATTCACAGTGATATAATTTCCAAGGGAGAAGCAGAGTAAAGTTTGAAGGATGTGTGACATCATGCCCATCCTTAGTGAGAAAGATAAAAGAGCTTCCTTTCGGTTTATAAAAAAGTTCTACTTCACTCCTGCAGAACTCCACATTGTACCATGATGGAGAAAGCCAATTTTCGAAATGATATTTATGATCTCCCATGCTTGATTTTGTTCTGAGTTACATGAACTCTTTGTTTAGCCATCTCCAAGTGAAATTCAAGTCTGCCACCTTCCCATTTAAACATGATTCTCTCACCCACATAAAATAAGACATAGCCTTACTTCTTTTTGTCCCATTAAGGATGAAAGATTTGTTTTAAGGCCCCAGGTCTCATCCTCAGGACATTCTGTATTTATGAATCAATTAGATAAGGGAGAGATACAGTCTATTGCCATTCATTTTTTTTTTACTTTTTATAAAATGAGATGGATAGTTTACTCCCTTAATAGATACAATCCCTACAATCTAGGTTAGAATCCTATACCTGCCACTTCACAGGTGAATGCCCCTGGGCAAATTACTTAATTTCACACAATGTGATCAGTGGAGATAATCATCGTGGTAGCTCCCTGAGTTGTGAAGATTTAAAAGGAATAATTCCTACAATGTATTTTACCAAGTAGATAATAATGCCAGCATTAGTTTTTCTTATTTATTCATTACACATTTATTGAGTACTTACTCTCTACCCCGTGCTAAGAGCAAGGGATCAAAGATGAATGAAATGCAGTTTCTGTGTACAGGAACCTCATATTAATAGCTTAGATTCTTTCCACTTCTGATATTCTAGATCAAGTGGACACGTTGCAGGCAAATTATTCTTATGACCTCCTCCAGAGCATACTGTGTGGGAGCAAAGGAAAGGTTAACAGTGATGAATGCTTCAGGTACAAGGAAATGGAAATTTAAAATGTCTTTGTGAGTAACAGAAAACACCAGCTCCGACTAAACACTAGCAAATGTGTTGGCTCACAGAACTTGAACTCCAGAAGAAGGTCTGGCTTCAGTGCTAACATAATCTTGTGGCTCTGCATCCATTTTGCCTGGCAATCCTCTGACTCTGCTGTCTTAGTTTGCCCGCTGCTATGACAAATACCACCCAGCAGGCAGCTTAACAACAGTGGTGTATTGGCTCATAGTTTGGGAGGCGAGAGCCCAACATCGAGACCTCCAGCGAGGCCAGGCCTTCTCCCCAAAGCCTGTAGCATTCCAGAGCTGGTGTGCAGCCACAACCCTTGGGGTTCCTCAGCTTGCCCCTCCGCCTCCTGTCACATGGCAGGTACTCTCTCTTTGTGTCTGCTTTCCTTGTTTCCACTGACTTCGGGCTTCATCCTGTGGCCTCCTCTGACTGCATCCAACTTTCCTCTGCTTATTACTATACTAGTAACACAGATTAAGGCCCACCCTGATTAGCTGCACCACACCCAAACTAAAATGACATCTTAAGAAAAATCCTGTTTACAATGGGTTCCCATTCATGGGATTGCGAATTAAGATTAAGAGCATGTCCTTGCAGAGGTACGTAATTCAACCTACCACACCTGCCTTCCTCCAGATAATGGCTTTGTCTTCATATGGGAGATGTTGATAACATTCTGGATTTCATATTCCGTATCAAGTCGGCAGAAAAACAACAGAAGTTGCTTCCGGTCTTCCCATAACAAGAAAGAACTTTTCCAAGAGTCCTGAGTTTAATTGTCCCCAATTCGAGTCACTTGCCCATTTCTGAACCAATCACTGGCAAGGGAAACTGACCAGCCCCAGGCTTGGGCTTCTCTGGAAGGACATTGAAGAGAAAGCACAAGGTAGGCAATGGGTGCTGTGAGGAATAAACAACAAAGCCCTCCAAGAATTCCTAAAGGAAAGAATAGCTTCTCCTAGTCTTATAGCTGATTAAATGATAGTTCTTGAAAAGAAATAATTGACTTTAAGGGACTCAAGACAAAAAAATAAGTTAAGTGAATTTCCTAAGATGTCATAGCCAAAGGTGGATTTTACTTAGGTATTATTTCAAATTTGTGGTTCATTCAACACTAGTCTATTTTTTTTCAACCTAACTAATAAAAAAAAAAAACGAAAACAAAGCCCATAATTCCGATTGCATTTCCATTGCTTAGAGATTCCAGCAGCTGGTAGGTACCATAATTCGTATTGAGGAGAAACGTGAGTGCAGGTTATGTGATATAATTTGCTTTTAATGCACTTTAGTTTTGTTTGTTTGTTTTTAAGATATAGATTACCTTTCAACATTCTGGTCTTGGTGCAGCTGTTTTGTTCCTTATCAATAAAATTTTAGAAGGGCAACCAATGTTCCGGCAAAAAAAAAAGTACAGTACTTGGGGAGTAAAACTGTATTAAAATGTGAAGACTATTATTTTGAATCATAGCGTTCTGTGTCTTATCAAATCAGGATCTATTGTGGATAGATTTTAGTTGTGCAGAATTTTATGCAATCATTAGAAGGAAGCTTCTTTTTTGAAGCTGAACACAGGCTTTTGCTTAATGCATTTTATTGTATTTGGATTGGATCCCAAGATAACTCTTATTCTAGGGATCAACTTCACACATTGAAGGCTTTATACTTAATTATTCTAAAAATAGCCACACACAGTTTAGTGACTTTTTTGTCTAAGTCCCTGAAACAATTTTCTGGGATGGAATATTTAGTGTAGGAAGACTTACTGATATGTTCTTGGCCAACAACTTGATCTTAATGTAAATCTTTAATGCCAAATCTTTACCATAAAAACTCACTCATTGGAGCAGCAGACAATGCATTTTCATCTAACCTTGATCACTAGATCTCTTCCATTCTGCTATGTCGAAGTGGGACTTTATCTAGTGTTGTCATGCAAAGACATATGTAAAACATGCCATATTTTAGATATAAAGTCCCATAAAATTCTCAATTTGTTTTTCAAATTCCTACTAAGATTTTGGCTTTCTTAGAAAAATAATTCTAATGTTTTAAATAAAGTGCCTTACTTGTGAATCTGTGAGCCATGGAACTTAAACATTCCTATCTTACCCTCTTTGTTTTTTTCCCTTGAGTGGTATGCCATTTCTAAATATTTGACAAAGGCAATGAGGTGGATTGGCCCTCCAGTCTTCAGGGACTTGTGGATTTACTCCCAGTTGGAAGCATTTCTGTCCCAGCAACACCAAAATCAGTGAACTTTTGGATGTCGATTTGTTTCTCCATCTACCCCATAGGTTGATGTGAGAAATTGGACTGATGCTACTGAGCTATGCATGTCTTCCTTTTAGGAGTCAATATGCTGATTTTTACGTGTTAAGTTTCTTTGGCAATTATTCATACATGCTATCTTCCTTTGTGGAGCAGAGATAGCTCACAAGTGATGGACATAATGATAAAGCCTAAAGTTCCTGATTCATCCACAGCTCCTTTTTTTAAACTATCATTTCTCATAATATCTTCTAGTGTTTCTACCATACCACATGAAATTATCTATATGCTCAATTTGGGTACTGTTAATTCAAGTACAATACCATGCATT
This sequence comes from Dasypus novemcinctus, assembly GCF_030445035.2. Lineage (NCBI taxonomy): Eukaryota > Metazoa > Chordata > Mammalia > Cingulata > Dasypodidae > Dasypus > Dasypus novemcinctus. Next base: position 38,160,485 of record NC_080694.1, on the reverse strand, counting down.
GGAAAAAAGAATAATGTTACAGGGAAATGTGTTTTAATTTTCTGAATTTCTGTCTATTTGATCACACAGGGATTTAACCAATGTAACCTTTTTAATAATCATCTGTGAAATAATATTGTGTCCTTGTCAAAAATCAAATTATAGATTGAAGAGAACAAGTATATTCCTAGTAATTTCCAAAATCATGTCACGTGTTTACATTTAAGATTCTAATTTGTCTAGGAAAACTCATACTGACATCACTGATAACCTGAGGTTTGCCTGGTGCAAGGATAGCATCACTGCTGACACACTTGGCATGACATTATTTTATTCTTGGTGATAATGTATCAGTAACTGGATACAATGACCTCTGCAGCATCCTGTGTGTATTAACAGCTCTAACTCACTAAAGACTATGAGCATGATGAGTTACTTGCTTCCAGGTTGGTTTAGAGTGACAAAGGCAATAGCAATCCTATATGGTATAAATGTTCTTCCTACCCTTTTAAGAACAATTTGTGATGGTTAAGTTCATGTGTCATCTTAGCCAGGTTATGGTGTCCAGCAGTTTGACCAAGCAAGTACTGGTTTGATTGTTACTGTGAGGGTATTTCATAGATGGATATGTACCTATAGAAAAGTTGATTGCATTTACAGCTGATTGCATCTACAATCAACAAAGGAGATTGCTCTCAGCAATGATGGGAATCTCCTCATCCAGTCAATTGTACATCTTAAAGCCAAAACTGTGGATTTCAAAAGTGGGAAAGAAGAATTTTTGCCTCTGCTTCAGCCAACCAGCTTCTCCTGAGTAAATCAACCTCAGCTTCACTAGAGTTTCCAATTTGTGAACTGACCTAGAAAATTTAGACTTGCCAATCCCCGTGGTTTTGTGAACCAATTCCTATAATAAATTTCTTAATATTTACATATCTATTCTTCTATTTCTCTCTCTCTCTCTCCTGTTGATTCTGTTTTTTTCTGAAGAACCCTGATTAACACACAGTATAAGGTTTATTCCTTGTTCCTTAATGTATATACTAACTAAGATTTAAGATTAGGTTTGACCGTGATTGAAAAAAACAAACAGTGGTGTAAACTGGATACATGGTTTATTTCACTAGGACTTCAAGGTCCGAGTGGATGGTCCAAGAATGGACTATGAACTTCCCAACCACTTGGAACTCAGGCTCTTCTAATTTGTGGCTTCACCATCCTAAATATATGACTTCCACCTTGGGAACCAAAAGGTTGCTTTAGCTGCAACCATCACACTCACACTCCAACCAGCAGGAAGAAAATAGGGAAAGAAAGGACAAACTCTTTAAAGACTTACACCAAAATTTTCACACACTATCTCTATTTACTTCCCATTGTCCAAAGTTCAGTTACCTGGCTAAACTATAATAGCTACAAGAGAAGTTGTGAAATATGATTCTTATTCCAGACAACCATGTGCTTAGCTAAAAATCAGAGATCTGTTACTGTAGAAGAAAAAGACAATGGATATTGAAGGACAATGAGCAATCTCTATTCCAATATTTATAACAGAATCATTACTGTGATAACATAATCTTCCATTTCTTGTACAATACACCCAACATATTTGTTTTATGCCTGGAAAAAAGTACATAATTTTGGTCTAATCCAAGCATACTAAACATGTCTGAAGTTGGAGCTGAAATAGTCCTATTTTTCAGATTTATTATAAATGATAAGTCTTAACTTTGGGTTTTTTAAATGCTAAGGTATTACCCATTGAGTGCTTGTGGACATTTTGGCTTCCTGGATTAATCTAATATGTGTTGAATTTACCTGTTGAATCTTTCCAGGAGAGATGAATATAGCTGAAGAAATTAAGAGGAAAATAGAAAGGATGACCCAACAGGCGAGTTTCACTTAGAGAATTCAATTAGGTGCTCATAGCTCACCTGACATCTGGGAGCCAAACTAAGAAAAGTCTCCCAAAGCGAATGAAAATGGCATAAGGCGAGTGTTAGGTGACCTACAGAAGTTGGGAGATGGCTAAAAGGTATGTCCCATCAAAGAGCCGATGAATAAACCAAAGGAAGGACATCCCAAAGGAATGATATAAATGGGCATCTGGACTCCAAGGCCAAAACAGCTGTAGACGGATGGTGAGTACAAAGGGGAGTCCTGTAAAGCATCAAGGTGGTATCTAAGGGCAGTGGGGAGTCATTTAGCACTGTCTGGCAAAGAGGCGACCTCGATCAATGGTGTGGGCCCTGACAGCCTGTAGGAGGTTAGCCTTGGTAATGGAGGACCCCATGAGTGGAGTTCAGTTTTCCCTGCACCTGCCGAGGTACCAGTGGTGGCAGCGGACAGGAATCCCGGGAGCTCCTCCCCACCGTGAAGGCTTCTGCAGAGGGTGCTCTATCATCCTTTGACATGAGGACCACGGCAACAGGGTGGCCTGGTCCTTGCTGCCTCCAGGTGGCATCCAAGCAGCCTGGGGCATCTCTGCAGTGATATGGACCAGAGCCTCCTGTCAATCCCTGAGTCGCAACACAGGCCAAGAACTCGGCTTCACGGAGGGGTCCCGGGGCCAGTAACCTTTCCTCCAGGGGAGATTTACCCAAATACCAATCTGAGGGACTAGGGAGACACAGGATGTAGAAGGGGGTCCTCAATACCCAGAAAGAAAGCTGGAGAGAGGCTCCAGCCCACATTCCCAGGAAAGGATGGATGGCTTCAAGACCTGTCCACAGAACCCTCTAGTACCACCTCTCTAAGAAACACTCTACCCCGAATCTTGTCGGCTCTCAGGGAGACTGCCCCTTTGTGCTCAGTCTGTAGCCCCCTCCCCCCGGAAAGCCTTCCCCCCTGTTCTGCATCCAGCCACACTCACGAAGCTTCATACCTTAGCATGCATTTTGGGAGTTGGTTGCAGGTACTGCTGCATTATTGGTTGTCTTATTCTCTCATTCAAATGTGTTTGAGTATCTTCCCACTCAGCCCAGTAAATTCATTAATAGTCTCTCAAAGTGGTGCCCACTGATGCAGCCTCAGCATCATCTGGGAGCTTTTGGGAAATGCAAACTGCCTGCGTCCTGCCCCAGACCTGCTGTATAGAAGGCTGTCCCGGTGACCCTCCTGCAGCCACAGCCGAGAGGCGCCTCCCGACCGGTTCTAAGGTCAAGGGACGTATGTCGGTGAACTTGGAGAACTGACTTGGTTGCTTCCTTCTGAATGAATCAGAGCTTCAAAGAGAAGCACTGCCTTTCTGTATTCAAGGGCTGCACAAACAGCAGCTGACCTGAGAATTCCGAGGTAAACAAAACAAAACAAAACACCACTTTAGGAAGCATCACCCCCCCACACGTCCCACCTCGCCCACAGAGAGTAGAGTTCCCTACGGTCTGTGATAAGGGAGTAACTAGCAAATTCACGGATTTAACCATCATGCTGGAGCTGCCTACTGGCTGGGAAGCCTTGCAGAAAAAAGAACTCGACCTTGGGAAGCGCCGACTCCTAAGAAGGAGCTGGCATCAAAGGCAGACACTTCAGTGTCTGCAAGCTGCCACCTGCCTGAGAGAAGCGGCTATCGCCCACACAAATCCCAGGTAATACTGCCAGTGCAAAACAACCACGTAGCAAGTGGGAAATACTCAGGAGACCAGGAAAAGAGCCATCAAGGCAAAACTGCTTCAAACAGTCCTTTTTTCTCACTAAACCCAACTCCGTATGTAATCTCTGGACTCTGTTCAGCAGTTGGAAAAGTCAATAATGTGGAACCATATTTTGGGGGAATCTTGCATGAAGTTTGCACAGGGTGTGTCACTGCAATCACTGTTGACAGAAAAACCAGCTGCAGAAGGCAGGTTCTATATAACTCTACCAGCTTCACTTTGAGGAAGTAGGGCTAAAGGACCAGGCTTAGAAGTGGTGTTTTTTTAATTTGTTTCTTTGTTTTGTTTTTTTCCAATCTCTTCATTTTCAGAAAACACAGGAAGCTGGCAAGAAAAGAAATCTGAAATTAGTGAAAGAGATTGCAACACTGGCCTTGCACGCAAACCCCTGGCAGCCAGCAATTCTTCCAGCGCTCATTTTTGTATCACATCTTTCTAAGTATGCAAGGAGCTCCTTGGGAAGGGAGGTTGTAAAGAGGGTCCTAAACAGACTATGGGAGCCCCTCATTGGTGTCACTAAAGCATCTAGAGAGAATCTGATATGAAATTCAGGCCATGTTGGAGGTTAAGCTAGAGGGATGTCACCACTTGGACCCAGCAGGCCCCATACAATAACAAGCAAATAAGCATGTGTCATAGGAAGAACAGGCTTCATTTAAAACAGGCCTCCCCACACCTCTACAGATTTCATACTCGTCTTAAGTGTCAGACTTAATTAGACAATAGCACGTGGAGTTTGTCATAGGCCATGCTCCATATGCTTTATTACTAATGAGAAAAACTGATAATAAAGCCCAAAGAAAAGCAAGTACATTTAGTCCAGTCATTCCTCCATCACCTTCGCAAAGAAAAAATATGATTAAAATTGCACACAAAGACATGTGCCTGCATGCAGCTGGGAAGGCTGGTAAATACATTAAAGCCCCTTTAAAATGTGAGTCTTATCATGGAACCATCTCAGCAATTAGACACGGCAGTGCAGAATAAAGAACTAAAAGCCAATTACGGATCTCCTGGGCCCTGGAGAGATTTCATAAAATATGAATGCTGGGTGAAATATAGCCCATCTGAACTACAGCTGATGAACACGTGTGATGCACTTTGACAGATGCGGCCCAGCAACTAAGAGCACTTTTCCATTATCATTTGTTGAACGGGAAAAGTTCCGTTGTATTTCTTGCCAGGGCTGAAAGTCATTTTTAAATTTAGAGTAGAAATGGTGGGAAGCAAGGGCAGGAATAAGGATGACAGGAGCCCATTGCATTCAGGGTGGGTCCAACCTTCTCTAGGTGACCAAGGCTGATCCAGAGTGAGAGGAGCTTAGTAGGCTGGTGCAAAGTTCCGTAAAGCCAAGCCATTCAGTAGAGCTCTTGGGTGGGATTATCCAGGTCAAGCTTCTAAAATGGATGACAAATTTTGCTCTTTCCCTTCACTGATGAGATTAAAGGTTGACTGCAAGCCCCTTGAGGGAGAGGAAAATCTCTCTATTGCTCCCTTTACATCCCCAGAAGCAACTGGCAGCATCCCTGGTTCATGGAGGGATCCAGTAAGAATGAGTCTGTTGACTGACTGGGGGCAATAGAGACACTTGACTCCACCGAGCTTGCCATCTCATTTTATTGTCACTCTTCACACTTAAAAAGCCCTGGGCAGTGCCCAATGCGTATGTCACAAGTAGACAGTTTGGGTAGATCCATTCATTGTCTTCCAGGAGCAGTATGAGTCCAATCTTAGAGAGACCTTGAACCATGTAGATTTTAAGAGAAATTTTGAGTAAGACAGAGGTGGTAGCTTGGGGAAGGTGTATTTTAATGACACACTGGATCTGATTTTTTAAAGATTCAGTTTGAGTCCTAGATCTGTGACTTTCAACTGTACGTTAATAAACAAGTCACTTTTGCTCTCCAAGCCTCTGTTGCCTGTTTTGTGTGCTAGAGATATTGCAAAGGGTTGTGTTATGAATTAAATAGCAGTCAGGAAAGTGCTTTGTATAGTGTAAGGTACTAGGCAACTATAAAGTATTAATATCGTGCAATAAATCACAACTGTGTTTTATATAATCAAATTTAAAGAGTGATAGAAAACACAATGATTTTTTTAGGTGAAAACATTTTGAAGGCAAATGTTTAAAATCAAAGGTATATACTTCCTTTTTGAACATCTTTCTTCAGGCTGTTCAACTATTCTAGGACATCCAATACACACACACACTTATTAAAATTCTTACATGTTAAAATGATTGGTATTCATATGAAAATGGAAATATATGCTATAATACTAAAAGTATATATACATATATGAATACATGTATTTGAATAATTTAGTACGATGGAAAATTATGTAAATTAGCACTTGCTTTTGACTAGGTACTGAAAGAATTCATGTTATGTTAGTCTCAGGTTGATTGGATTATCTTGAATTTGGTCATCAATGATACGCTTTATTTTTCTTTTCCTGTAGCACTAACTTCCTATCAAAGGGAGATCTGGACTCAAATTTCCAAGTATATATGGTTGAAAGTAATGCAAGTGGGGAGAGAAGAGGTGGGTGGATGTGATTAAGGGTATTGGCTCAACTTATCACTGTTCATGGATGCCAAGTTTCTGTGGCAGTCTTCTCAAGCTCAGCCTCTAAAGAAGAGTTTGCAGTAATGGTGCATGCCTTCTGTACATGTCCTCAGATCTGCGAGGGGCAATGCTCAGCAAGGCATGAGAATGGGTTCTCAGGTCTGGTGGTATAGGATGCCTCCACACCTTGCCTCTATACTTTTACCATGCTTAAATCAAGGTTTATTTGATGAACATAAAAATCATGGGCTAAACAACCCAAAAAGTGTGGAAAGAGAAGCCTCTGAATTAGAGCATAAATTAGTCACTGATGAGCCCTTTTTTGTGTGTGAAGGGAATTGGACTCATGCTACTTAAATAGTGATCATTATGTAAAAATAAAGGATTTAGGAAACATAAATAATTATTTACACTTGGAGCCTCAAGTAAAGATGATTGCAATTATTTTGTACTCCCTTTTGTGTGTTCTTAGCTTTGGCAACCAAGTTTAAAGTGCATGACTGACTGTTTAAGAGACACAACAAAAACCAGCACCCCATACATAATTCACTGAAAATCTTAACTTCCTGTTTTTGTTAGTAACCCATAGTGCTTTCACATATCAGAGAGATTCCACTGACTTTCATTTGTTAGTTAATAAACACATATTTCTGAATATATATTATATGCCAGATTAGGTCTATACAGAAGATCTTTGTCATGGGAGCAAAAGAAAATAAAGAAAATATTTTGAAGTCTATGAAATCAAGGAAGCAGACTTTTTGCTCAAATCCCATAAGACTAGTTTTTAATAGAGTTTCCCCTCTAGAATGTATTCCTTAAGAATAGATATCCTTTTTTATTGACTCCATAGTGCCATTAATAGCAGGTATTAAATAAATTTTTATTGGATTAATGGGTCTCAATTATCTATTGTAGTATAACAAACTATCCCAAAATTTAGCAGATTATAATAGCCATTCAAGAATCTCTAGAGTACATGGGCAGTCTCTAATGAAGAAGGACAGACCAAAGTGCCAGACCTTTGATATTGATGCTTATACTTATAAATCTTGTTCTTGTGAAATTGAAACTTAGCCTATATTATATATTGCCTAAGAGTTACCTCCTTAGAGTCTCCTTGCTGCTCAAGTGTGGTCTCTTTCTAAACCAAACTCAGAAAATAAACTACCTTTCTCCTGCCATGGGACTTAACTCCAGGGAATGAGCCTCTCTGGCACTGAGGGATTATTACCAACTGTCAACTAGCAATGAATTTGGAAAAAGACTAAACAAAAGGGAGAAATATTAAATACAAATTAGTTTTTATGACTAAGAGATTTCAAAGTGAGTTGGGTGGTCATTCCAGAGGCAGCGCTTATGCACATCTCAAGAGGACCTCACTGACTGCCACAGTAAACAGTACCACAAGCAAGGGTGTTCCTGAGGGCTCTAGAGACAGCTAGACACTATAAGCAAGGCAGACAACCCCAGAAAATCAACACCCCATTGTTTAGTCATACCTTGAAATATATGATAACTTATCTCTCCAATGTATCAAAGTTAGACTCATTTATAATTTTCCTACATATGGTTCTTCTGTCCTTTTTATTTGAACCTATAATTAGCACAATACCATTAAATATATGTCCCAGAGACTTAAAACCTCAATCTGTTCATATGCCAGTTGAGACCTGAATCTCAGCAGAGTTGCAACCAACACCTAATCTCCAGTCTATCAGACTCACCCAGGACATACTAACAAAAGGATAATAATGGACAACACTCATCTGAAAACACAGAGAGTATTTACAATTGCAAGGGAGTTCTATCCTTCTTCCCCATGGGAGCTAAACCGCTTCTCAATCAGAAGGAGAGTGGGCATCAATGTCCCCAAATCCTTAAGACTGCAGAATAAAGAAATATAAGGTGGGAGTGCAACTAAGGACTTAAGTAGAATTATTATGACAGTAATAGAAAAGCTTATAATACTGATATAAAAACAGTCACCCCCAGAGCTTCTGAGGGGAGGGAGAGTGAAGAATAGGTATAACATGTGACATTTTTTGGTAAGGTGGAATGTTTTTCCTGATATTCCAATGACAGATACAAGCCATTATACATTTTGTCAAAACCTATAAAATTGTGCAGTGCAAAGTGTAAACCATAATGCAAACTATAGACCATGCTTAGTAGCAATGCTTCAATATGTGTTCATCAATTATAACAAATGTACCACACTAATGAATGATGTTGTTAATGAGGAAAAGTATGGGATGGGGAGAACTGGGGTATATGGGAATCCCCTATATTTTTAATGTAACTTTTCTATAATCTACAGTTTTTAAAAAAATAATTTTAGAGTTCCTGAAAGATGGTTTTGGAGTAGACAGTCAGGGCTCAATCCTGTCACAAAAATAATGGAGAAAGGGCCAAAAGCTTTCTGAGGGACCTGCTCTGGGGGTCATCAGACCTAGACAGTGCCATATTACTCCCTGGAGGGCAAGGGATAGAGAGATGAAAAACCCAAAACAGCAAACATGAGTAACTAAAACCCCACAGTGGATGAGAAGGGCTCCCAACTCCCAAACTCAAGATATTAAGCTAGGATAAAACACCTGGATAAATGCAACCAACTGATAGGGGAACAGATGTCATCCTCCCAGTCATCTGTTACAAGGGAAATGGGAGGGGGAGCCAGGGGCTCCTCTTCATTGAATTCAGCCAGCAGAGCCTTTTGAATTTTGGCTTTGGCCAGACCAAAACACAGGAAAATGGAGCTTGAAATAAACACCTCCGTGTAAAGTATGCCCCCTCATACATCTGCTGGCTGGTCTGGAAATTGCAGGAAGATAAACCAAATTAAAGATTCTCTTTACCCAATTCCCAGGAAGAAAATCTGCACCCCACTAGTGAATCCCTGGCCTGATTTTAATAACTTAAGCTGACAATTCTAAAGACTTAAAATATGTTGGACTAAACATCAAAGAAGAGCTGTAGAAATAAAAATACAGTAGGCAAGAAAGAGAAAATGACCATCAGAGTAAATTCACCAACATATTCAAATGCCTAGACATCAGCAAAATTACACACCATACTAGGAAACAGGAAGAGATGGCCCAGCCAAGGAACAAACCAACTAACCTGAAGAGATACTGGATTTGAGACAATTAATGAATAATAATCACTCAACTCTCTTAAATCAATTCAAAGAATTGAAAGAAAATATGACTAAAGAGATAAAGGATATTTAGAAAACACAGGTGAGCATAAAAAACAATTTGAAAACCTGCAAAGAAAAGTAACAGAGCTTATGGGGATGAAAGATACAATGAATGAGCTTAAAAATACATTAGAAGCACATAAGAGCAAATTTGAGTTGCTTGACGACAGAACTGGTGATTTCAAAGACAAAACATCCAAACTGGAAAAGGCAGGAGAATAGAAAGAGAAGAGAATGTAAAAAAAATGGAACAGAGTCTCAGGGAATTGAGTGAAAATGGGAACCACACATACAAAAAACATATGCATTATCAATGTCCCAGAAGGAGAAGAAAATGGGAAAGGGGCAGAAAGAATATTTGAGGAAATAATAAATGAAAACTTCCTAATCCTTATGAAAGACATAAATATAAATATCCAAAAAGGAGAGTGCACTGCAAACAGAATAAATTTGAATAGACCTAGACCTAGAGACCTACTATTCAGAATGACAAATATCAGATATAAAGAGAGGATCTTGAAAGCAACCAGAGAAAAGCAAGCACCACATACAAGAGAACCTCAATCCACATACAAGAGAACCTCAATAAGATTAAGTGCCAGACTCTATCAGAAACCACAAAGGTGAGAAGAAAGTAGTATAATATATTGAAAGAGAAAAACTGCCAGCCAAGAATTTTGTATCAGCAAAACTTTCCTTCAAAAATGAGGGTGAGTTCAAATCCTTCACAGACAAACAAAAACTGATAGAGTGTGTTACCAAAAGACCAGAATTATAAGAGACACTAAAGGGAGTGCTGCAGCCTGAAAGGAAAAAAAGCAGGGCAGGGGGGTGGGCAAGACACTTGGAAAGAGTGTAGAAGTCACAATTAGTAACCAAAAAATAGCTGGAGTAGTGATACTAATATCAGACAAAATAGGTTTTAAATGCAAAACTGTTGTAAGGGATGAGGAGGGTCATTATATATTAATAAAAGGGATAATTCAACAAGAAGAAATAACTCTTCTAAATATTTATGCACCTAACTTGAATATACCAAGTTACATGAGGCACACACTGGCAAAACAGAAGGGAGAAATAAATGTCTCTAGAATAATAGTCGGAAACTTCAGTACACCACTTTCAGTATTGGATAGAACATCTGGAGAGAGGACAAATGAAGAAACAGAGAGCTTAAATATTATGATAAATAAAATAGATCTAACAGACATCTATAGAGCATTGCATCCCAAAACATCAGGGTATATATTTTTTTCAAATGCTCATGGATTCCTCTCCATGAAAAACAATATGCTGGGTTACAAGACAATACTCAATAAATTTTAAAAGATTAAAATTTTACAGAATACTTTCTCTGATCATAACAGAATGAAGCTGGAAATGAATAATGGATGGAAAAAGGGAAAATTCACAAATATATGGAAATTAAACAACACACTATTAAATAATCAGTGGGTCAAACAAGAAACTGCAAGATAATTCAGCAAATATATTGAGATGAATGGAAATGAGAACACAACTTATCAAACCCATGGGGCACTGCAAAAGTAGTGCTGAGGGTGAAATTTATAGCCCTCAATGCTTACATTAAAAAAAACAAGAAAGAGTTAAAATTGAAGATCTAACTGCACATCTGGAGGAACTAGAAAAAGAAGAGCAAAATAATCCCAAACCAAGCTGAAAGAAAGCAGAAATAAATTAAATCAAGAAAAAAAATAATAGAGATAATCAATAAAACCAAACCTTGGCTCTTTGAGAAGGTCAAAAATATCAGCAAACCCTTAGCTATATTGGCAAAGGAAAAATAAGGGAAGACAGAAATAAATAAAATAAGAAATGAGAGGAGGGACATTACTACTGACCCCACCGAAATGAGAGAGACCAGAAAAGGATATTATGAACAACTGTATTCCAAAGAATTAGACAATGTAGATGAGATGCACAAATTCTTGGAAACACACAAACCACCTACAGCGACCCTAGAAGAAATATGAGACCTCAAAATACCAATTGTAAGTGAAGAAATTAAAACAGTCATCTAAACCTCCCAAAGATGAAAAACCCAGGACCAGAGGACTTCAGAGGTGAATTCTATCAATCATTCAAATCTTGCTCAATCTCTTCCAAAAACTGAACAGGAAAGAATGCTACCAAACTCATTTTATGAAGCCATCATCATCCTAATAGGAAAACCAGGTAAAGATACAATGAAGAAAGAAAATTACAGCACTATCTCTAAGGAATATAAATGAAAAAACCTCAAAAATGTACTTGCAAACTGAATCCAAAACTTGCTAAAAGAAACTGAAGAACACATAAATAAAACGACATTCCGTGTTCATGGATTGGGGAGCAAAATATCCTTAGGATGTCAATTCTACCTAAACTGATTTACAGATTCAATGCAATCCCAATAAAAATCCCAAAAGCCTTTTGTGCAGAAATGGAAAACCCAATAATCAAAAATTTTGGAAGGATAAGTAGCCCAAATAGCCAAAAATATTTTTAAAATAAGAACAAAGGTGGAGGACTCTCACTTCCTGACTTTAAAGCATATTACTTAGCTACAGTGGTAAAATCGGCATGATACTGGCCTAAAGACAGACTGACCAATGGAACTGAATTGGAACACAGAAATAGATCCTCATGATCTACAATCAAGTGATATTTGACAAGGCTATCAAGCCCTCCAACTGGGCCAGAATAGAATATTCAATAATGACACTGGAAGAGCTGGATAGCCATATCCAAAAGAAAGAAAGAGCACCCCTATCTCACACCATATACAAAAATTAACTCAAAATGGATCAAGGATCTAAATACAAAAGCAACAGTCATAAAACTACTATATGAAAATATAGGAAAACATCTTCCAGATGTTGTGCTAGGTAGTAATTTCTTAAACTTTACACCCAAAGCACAAGCAATGTAAGAAAAAATAGATAAATGAGACCTCCTCAAAATTAAACACTTTTGCACTTTGCAGGACTTTGTCAAAAGGATGAAAAGACAGCTGACTCAATGGGAGAAAGTATTTGGCAATCACATATCCAATAAGGGTTTAACATCCATGACACACAGAGATCACACTATTCAACAATTAAAAGACAAACTACCCAGTTAAAATATGGGCAAAAGACTTGAAAAAACAATTGTCCAGAGAAGAAATATAAATGGAAAAGAAATATATGAAAACATATTCAATATCACTAGCCATTAAAGAAATGCAAATCAGAACTACAATGATTCCTCCGATTTGATTTTTCTTTTTCAAAGTGTCTTTGGCTACTTGCAGCCCCTTGCCCTTCCTAATGAATTTCATAATTAGCTTTTCCAATTCAGTAAAAAATGGGGTGGTAGTTTTTATTGAGATTGCATTAATCTGTAAATCAGTTTGGGTAGGATAGACATCCTAATGATGCTAGTCTTCCTATCCATGAACAAGGAGTTTTCTTTCATTTATTTAGGTCTTCTTTGATTTCCTTTAACAGTGTTGTGTAGTTTTTTGCATACGAGTCCTTTGCATCTTTGGTTAAATTTATTCCTAGATACTTGATTCTTTTAGTTGCTATTGTAAATGGAATTTTTTTCTTGATTTCTCCCTCAGATTGCTCACTATTAGTACACAGAAATGCTATTGACTTTTGCACATTAATCTTATAACCTGCCACTTTACTGAATTTATTTATAAGCTTTAGAAGCTTTACTGTAGATTTCGCAGGGCTTTCTATGTGTAAGATCATGTCATCTGCAAGTAGTGAAGTTTTTACTTTTTCCTTTCCTATTTGGATGTCTTTTATTTCTTTTTCTTGTCTACATGCTCAAACAAATACTTCTAACACAATGTTAAATAAGAGCAGTGACACTGGGCATCTTTGTCTTTTTCCAGATCTTAGAGGGAAAACTTTTAGGATTTCACCATTGAATATGATGTTAGCTGTAGGTTTTTCATATATACCCTTTATCATGTTGAGGAAGTTTCCTTCTATTCCCATCTTTTGAAGTGTTTTTATCAGAAAAGGGTGCTGTATTTGTTGAATGCTTTTTCTGCATCTATAGAGATGATAATGTGATTTTTTTTCTTTCAATCTTCTAATGTGGTACATTACATTGATGGTTTTTCCTTATGTTGAACTTTCTTTGCATACCAGGGATGAAATCCAGTTGGTCATGGTATATAATTCATTTGATGCGTTGTTGAATACAATTAGCAAGTACTTTGTTGAGGATGATATCATTTCACACTTATTAGACTGGCTGCTATTAAAAAGAAAACTAAATATTGGAAAGGATATGGAGAGACAGGAATGCTTATTCACTGATGGTGGGAAGGCAGAATAGTGCAACCACTGTGGAAGATGTTTTGGCAGTTCCTAGGGAAGTTTAATATAGACTTGTCATGTGACTGGCAATACCATTACTAGGAATGTACTCAGAAGAACTGAGAGCAGTGACATTTGTATACATCTGCACACCAATGATCATAGTGGCCTTACTTAGGATTGCCAAAAGTTAGAAGCAACCCAGGTGTCCATAAACAGATCACTGGCTAAACAAATTGCGGTGTATACACATGATGGAAGAGTATGGAGCAGTAAGAAGAAATGAAGTCATGAAGCAAATGACAACATGGATGAACCTGGAGGACATTATGTTGAGTGAAGCAAGCCAGACACGAAAGGTCAAATATTGTATGATTGCGCTATTATGAACTAAATATATTTGTAAACTCATGGAGTTAATAATTAGAATATAGGTCACCAGAAAATAGAATGAGGATAAAGAATGGAAAGCTAAGGGTTAATCTGGGAAGAACTTGTAAGTCACTGAAACTGAATAGAAACAGTGGAAGCACATCATAGTGTTTGTGACAGCAAAGCTGCTGTATAGCTAAGACTGTGGTTGAAAGGGTAAGTCAAAGGTTACGTGTATTACTAGAAGGAGAGCTAAAAGATGTAACATGGGACCTTATAACACAGTGAAAGCGCATGTAAGATACGAATAAGGGTGATAGTGCACATATAAGACTTTTTACAAAATATAAATACAAAAAACTAGAAAGGAAACAAAATAGCAGCTGTGTACCACAGGGGAAACATGGAGAGATGGAGAGGTGATGAGTTTTTTGTTTTGTGTTTTTTTAATTGTTATTCTTGGGATAATGAAAATGCTCTAAAAATGAATGCACAAAGATGTGATTATATGGAATACCACTGATGGTACACTTTGAATGGATTTATACTTTATTAATATGTATCAATCAAATTGATTTGTTAAAAAATAAATTTTTAAAAATAACAGGCATTTTACTTAATCGCTGGTGGTTTCATGGTTCTGGCCGTGCTCAGAGGGGGTGGCACGTCTCTCTCCGTGGGGCATCAGCTAGGGTGCCTGGACTGGGGCAAGGGGATGCACTTACAAAACGGCTCATTCACGTGGGTGTCAGGCTGGCGGGAGGTCTAAAGGATGGGCTCAGCTAGGACACAGCGGCACCCGCCTCCTCTCTCTCCCTGTGATCTCAGGGCCTCTGCCTCCCACGTGGCCCTTCCATGTGATGCTTTCACGCTGTACCTGGACTCTGGGAACATAGCTGGACTTCTTAATTGTGGCTTTGGATCCTAAACGCGCAGAAGTGGAACCTTCAAGGACCTCTTAAAGCTTAGTGTGAGAAGTGGCACAGTCTCCTTTCCACTGCACATTTGTTTAAAGCCCAGACTCATCGTGGGCGAGGGCTGCCCAAGAGCATGAATGCTGGGAGGTGTGGTGAATTGAGACCACCTCTGGAAACTGGCTAATACAGAATGAATGAATGCAATTATTAAAGGAGCTGTCAGGTTCGAGGGAAGATATTTTAGGACAAGTAGAAGAAAGTGCTGCATAAAGCTATGTGGATAAAAAAAAAAAAAGTAACTTGGGGGCTGTGTACATGTGTGCAGTGTGAAAATATATTGGAGCAAAATATGAACCCACCTTAGGCTAAGGTAAGTTCCATAAAGCACAATGCTGCAATGAACGTCCCAACAACATTCATGGGGATAGAGCAAGCCAGGTAGAGGGACCAGCAAGTGCAAAGGGCCTGGGGCAGGAGTGTGCTTAAGTGTTCAAGACCAGCAAGGAATCCGAGTCCCGTGGACAGGGTTTTGAGTAGAAGAGTGACAAAACCTGCCTTCATTTAAAAATTTTTTTTTTTACTTTTTTTCTGTTGAGAAGTAGTAGCTTCAAATAATGCAGAAAATAAAGATCACATATACCACCAACCCCCAAACAGTTTTCCCTATTATTAACACTTTGCATTAGTGGACTACTTTTGTTACAATTGATGGAACAATATTATTATAATTATATTATTTACAGTGTACATGTTTACAGTTTACATTGGGGTTCAAGTGTTGTACAATCTTGTTTTTTAAAAAATTATTCTAGTAACATAAATATAACTCGAAATTCTGCCTTTAACCACTTTCATGCATATTTATAATGCTGTGGTGTTAATTACATTCACAGTGTGATGCTATCATGACCACAAACATTACCTAAACTTTTCCATCACCCCAAAAAGAAACTTTGTATCAGTTATGTGCTAACTTCTCATTCCCTACCCCCACTCCCGCACCTGGTAACCTGCATTCTAGTATCTTATTCTGTGAATTTGCTTATTCTAATTATTTCTTATCAGTGAGTCCATACACATTTGACCTTTTGTGTCTGGCTTATTTCACTCAACACGATGTCTTCAAGACTCGTCCATGTTGTCACAAGCATCAGAACTTCATTCATTGTTATGGCTGAATAATTCCACAGTATGTGTCTACCACATTTTTAAAATGTTTTCTTTTGTTTATCCATTCATCCTTTGATGGTCACTTGAGTCAATTCTAGCATTTTGGCAATTTTGAATATCGCCCCATGAATGTTGGTGTGCAAATACCTGAGTTCCTGCTTTGAATTCTTCAGGGTGTACACCTACAAGTGAGATTGCTGGGTCATATGGTAAATCTATGTTTAACTTTCTCAAGAACTGCCAAACTGTTTTCCACTGTGGCTGCATCATTTCACATTTCCGCTAACAATGAGTGATGTTCCTATGACTTCATATCCTCTCCAACACTTGTAATTTTAAATTTTTAAATATCAGCCACTCTAGTAGATGTGAAATGTTATCTCATAATGGCTTTGATTTGCATTTCCCTGAGAGCTGATGATGTTTAGCATTTTTTCATATGCTTATTGACCACTGTATATCTTCTTTGGAGAAACGCGTATTCAAGTCTTTTGCTCAATTTTTATTGTTGTTTTTCTTTTTGTTTTTGCATGTAGGGCTTCTTTATTCTGGACATTAAACCCTTATTGGATATGTGGTTTTCGAGCATTTCCTCCCATTCTGTAGACTGTCTTTTTACTTTCATCATCGAGTCCTTTCACACACAAAACTTTTTAATTTTGATGAAGTCTCATTGTCTATTTTTTGTTCTGTTGTTTAATGCTTTTGGTGAAAGTCTAAGAAGTCATTGCCTAACAAGAGGCTCTGAAGATGTTTCCCTATGTTTTCTTCTAATAATTGTATAGTTTTTGTTCTTATATATGTCATTGATTCATCTTGAGTTAGTTTTTGTATATGGTATGAAGTAGTAGTCCATGTTCAATCTTTTCCATATGGATATTTCTTTTTCCCAGCACTGTTCGTTGAAAAGACTATTCTTCCCCAATTGAGAGTACATGGCACCCTTGTCAAAAATCAATTGACTGTAGAGATGAGGGTTTATTTCTGGAATTTCAATTCAATTTCAAGGGTTTATATGTCTGTGCTTGTACCAGTACTATGCTGTTCTGATTGCTGTAGGTTTGTAATAAGTTTTAAGATAGGGAAATGGGAGTCCTCCAAGTCCATTCTTTTCTTCAAGAAGGTTTTGGCTATTTGGAGTCTCTTAGCCGTCCATATAAATTTCATAATTGGCTTTTCATTTCTGTCAAGAAAGCTGTTGGAATTTTTGTTGCATTTGCTTTGAATCTGTAAATTGCTTTGAGTAGAATTGACATCTTAGTAACATTTAGTTTTCCAGTCTATGAACATGGTGTGTCCTTCTATTTATTTGACTTCTTCGATTTCTTTTGGCAATGTTTTCTAGTTTTCCATGTATAAGTCCTTTACATCCTTGATTAAATTTATTCCTAGATATTTGATTCTTTTTGTTGCTATTGTAAATAGATTATTTTCTTCATTTCTTCTTCATATTATTCTTTACGAGTAAATAGAAACACTGCTGATTTTTGCATATCAATCTCATGCTCTGCCAAATTGCTTGAGTCTATAGTTCTAGTAGCTTTGTTGTGGATTTTTCATGCTTTTCTGTACAGAGGTTCATGTCACCTGCTAATAGGGAAAATTTTACTTCTTTTCCAATTTGGGTATCTTTTCTTTCTTTTTCTTGCCTAATTGCTCTGGCTAGAACTTCCAGTACAATGTTGAATAACAGTGGTAACAGTGGGCATCTTGTCCTGTTCCTAATTTTACAGGGAAAGCTTTCAGTCTTTCAAAACAGAGTATGATGTCAGCTGTGGGTTTTTCATATATGCCCTTATCATGTTGATGATGTTTCCTTCTCTTCCTAGATTTCTAAGCATGTTTATGAGGTCGTGCAGACCTATTGCTGAGCTGGTCTCAGCAAATAATTTTCTATTTCATTTATCTCCACTCAAATCTTCATTATCTCCTTTCTACTCACATTAGATTCAGTTCACTCTTCCTTTTCTAGTTCTTCCCATTTTTAGGTTAGGTCTCTGAATTGAAGTCTGTCTTCTTTTTAAGTGTAAGCATTTAGAACTATAAATTTCCCTCTCAGCATTGCCTTTGCTGCATCCCATAAGTTTTGGTATGTTGTATTTTCATTTTCCTTTACCTCAACATATTTACCGATTTTACTTCTGTTTTCCTCTTTAACCCATTAGTTATTTAACAGTATGTTGTTTAATTTCCACATATTTTTAAATTTTCCCTTTCTCCCTCTTATTGATTTTTCTAGCTTCATTCCATTGTGGTCAGAAAATATACATTTTGTGATTTCAATATTTTTTTATTTGTTGAGACTTGTTTTGGGACCCAACATATGGTCTATCCTGGAGAATGATCTATTTGCAATTGAGAAGAATGTGTATTCTGTTTTTGTGAGGTTCAGTGTTCTATATAAGTCTGTTAGGTCTAGTTGATTTAGTATATCATTCAAGTCCTGTATTTCCTGAATGATTTTCTGACTAGATGTTCTATCCATTATTGAAAATGGTGTGTCAAAGTATCCTACTATTAATGTAGAACTCCCCACCCCTCCCCTTTCGAATTTGTCTGTATTTGCTTCATATATTTTGAGTTTATGCGGTTAGGTGCATATATATTAATAATTGCTAAATCTTCCTGTTGAGTTGTCCCCTTTCTCAGTATGTAATGACTATCTTTGTCCCGCATAACTGTTTTTGACTTAAAGACTATTTTATCTGATGTTAGTATAGCCACCAATGCTCTCTTTTGGCTCTTACTTGCATGGTATAAATTTTCTTTCTATCCTTTCACCCTAAACCTACTTCTGTCTTTAACTAAGAGGTTTATCTCTTGCAGAGAGCATATAGTTGGATAATGCATTTTTATCCATTCTGCCAATATCTGCCTTTTGATTGGAGAGTTAATCCATTTACATTTAAAGTCACTACTGATAATACAGGGCTTTCATCTGCCATTTTGCTATTAGCATTCGTAAGTCTTACACCTTTTTTGTCCCTCACTTCTGTTAAAAACTACTTTAATTTGTTTGCTTTCTTGTATCATATTGAGGGCCTTTTCATTTCTATCTAGATATATTTTTCATCTGTTATCCTAAATATGTACCAATTATATTTGGTTTGATACCAGCTTAACTTCAATAGCATGCACGTATACATTTCCTATATCACTCTGTCTCCCATCATTTGTTGTACTTGTTACCATATATCTTTGTACAATTTATGTCCAAAACCCCAGATTTATCATTACTTTCATGCCTTTGCATTTTATCACCTATAGGAAGTAAGTAATGGAGTTACATACCAAACAATACAATAATACTGACATTTATAATTACCCAAACGATTACCTTTATTGCAGGTTTTTATTCCTTTATGCTATTTTGACCTGCTGTCTAGAGTCCTTCATTTCATTTTTTCTTCTTTTTTTTTTTAATGTATGCATTTAGAACTCTAAATTTCCCTCTCAGCACTGCCTTTGTAGCGTCCCATAAGTTTCTGTGTATGACCCATGTACGCTAGAAAAGAATATGTGTTCAGCTGCCATTGAGTGAAGTGTTCTATACATTTCTCTTAGGTCTAGTTGATATTGAGTATCATCCAAGTCTTCTGTTTCATTACTGATCTTCTATCTAGATGTCATACCCATTATTAAAAGTGGTGTATTGGATAGTGTATTATTAATGTAGAACCATGTATCTTTCACTTGAAATCTGTCAATATTTGCTTCCTTTTTTTTTTTTTTTTTTTTGAGTCTCTGCCATTAGGTGCATATATATTCATAACTTCTATGTTGGACTGACTCCTTTATCAATATATAGTGACCTTATTTTCCATCATACATTTTTTACTTAAAGTATATTTTATCTGATATTATTATAACTACCCTAGCTCTCCTTTGGTTACTACTTGCATGGAATATATTTTTTCCATCCTTTCACTTTCAACCTACTTGTGTCTTTGAATTTAAGGTGACTTTGTTGTGAAGAGCATATAGTTGGGTCATGCTTTTTTATCCTTTCTGCCAATCTCTGTTTTGACTGTAGCATCTAATCCATACATATTTAATTTAAATACCAATATTTGGTCTTTGTAAATCTTATATTTTTGTCCCTCCATTCTTCTTTAATGGCTAATTTAATATTTATTTTGATGTTTTGTAGCATTCCATTTTAAATCTTTTCTCTTTTTTCTTTTTCTTTTTTTTTTGGTATATAATTTTCATATAGTTTCTTTGTGACTATCATGGGACTTAAATTTAGCATCCTAAATCTAAAACAAGCACATTTGATTTGGTACTAGTTTAACTCCAGTAGCACATACATGCATTGTTCCTATACCCCTCTGTCTCCCCACACTTTAGTTGTGTTTGTTACAAATTATATCGATAGTTTCCTTATCCATTTGTGAGTTGATGGATACCTGGGTTGTTTCCATCATTTGGCAACTGTGTATAATGCCACTATGAACATTGGTAGCACTTTAAACATTTTATCCCACTACCTTCTTGCCTTCACTCTTTCTAATGAGAAATTGACACTTAGTCTTATTGGGACACACTTGTAAATAATGCATTGGTTTCTTTTACCTCTTTCAAAAATCCCTTTTCCTTGGCTTTTGATAGTTTGACTATTTTATGTTTGGGCCTAGTTCTCTTTGAGCTTATCATGAGGGCAGTTCCTTGGGCTTCATGAATTTGTATATCCATGTCTTTCATTAAATTTGGGAAATATTCTGCCATCATCCTATCCCTCTCCCCCTCCCTCATTCCCTTCCTTCTTTCTTCCTTCCTTTCTTTCTTTCCATCCCTCCCTCCCTTCTTTTTCTTTCTTTCTTTGAGTGTCCCATAATGGATAAATGGTATGCTTGATGGTATCCTGCAGGTCTCTTAGATTCTGTTCACTTTTTTCATTCCTTTACCTTTCTGCTCCTCAACCCAAATCATTTAAGTGCCTTGTTTTTGAGTTCATTGTTTCTTTCTTATGCCATATTCAATATTCTGCTAAAACCTTCTAGGGAAATTTTCATTTCAGTTAATTTGGTCTTCAACTCCAGTATTTCTGAAAAATTTCCATCTCTTTATTGTGATATTCATTATTTGTTCATTGTTTTCTTGATAGCTTTTCTTTGTTTTTCTGTGTTTTCTGTTATTTCTCTGAGTTAGAGTACCATTATTTTAAAGTCTGTGCCTGGTATGTCCAAAATCTGATCTTGTTCATTGGTGATTCTGACTTTTTATCTGTTCTTCTGGATAGACTATCATTTCCTGTTACTTTATTTTGTAAGTTCTTTTGCCCATTTTTCTTTTTAATATGTAATGTGTTAACTCATGTATTTAGTCCCTGAACTGTGTGTTCCTTAGGTTTTTTGGTTTTTTTTTTTAAGATTTATTTTATTTTATTTCTCTCCCCTTCCCCCCAATCCCATTGTCTGCTCTTTGTGTTCCCTCGCTGTGTGTTCTTCTGTGTCTGCTTGCACCCTTGGTGGCACTGGGAAATTGTGTCTCTTTTTTGTTGTGTCATCTTCTGACTCAGCTCTCCATGTGTGTGGCACCACTCCTGGGCAGGCTGTGTTTTTTTCACGTGGGGTGGTCTCCTTGCAGGGCACACTCCTTGCATGTAGGACACCCCCACGAGAGGGAACCCCTGAGTGTCAGGGCACTCCTTGCGTGTGGCAGCACCACACATGGGCCAGCTCACCACACAGGTCAAGAGGCCTTAGGGATCAGACCCTGGACCCTCCATATGATAGACAGATGCTCTATCAGTTGAGCCACATCTGCTTCCCTTCCTTAGGTTTTAATATAGCTCATGATATGACAAATATTTCCTTGAATGGCAGGAGCTAACAAAAAAAAAAAAAAAACGCAAAAAACACATTTCATAGTCTTTGCAAATTGACTCTGAGTTGAATGGTGCTCTCCTTGAGAGCTTAGCCCTACTATTAAGAAGATCAACCTGAGGCAAATGTGTAATTTAGGGTCCTCTCCAGATTTTCTGAGCCTGCATTTTTTCCTGATTTGTAGTCACTTATGGACTTAGGAATCCTGCTATTCAAAGGAATCTGAATGTTCTCTCTATTCCCTATGAAATAGACTGTCTCCCTATCCTGGATGCTCATTTGTATGACTTAAAGCTTGTAATTCTTTGCTCCAGGTAATTTTGATTTAATTCTTTCTTATACTTTCTCAGCTGTAAAAAAGTATAAGAAACAATAAATCTTCTATGAATCAACATTTTACATCTCTTCCCTTCAAATTAATAAAGTAGAAAAGCCAGTTATAGTTGATCTTCATCATACTTTTTAAAGTGTTTTAAAGTTTCAAAAACCCTCAGAGTATATTTAAACCTTAAGGTCCAGTCAGGACTCTGGAAGTGTTAGAAAGTCAAAGCAGAGCATTTTAGCTTGCTAAAAATTGCTGAAAGGAATATACTACATCTGCTGGTCTCTGCCTTCTCCTCCAGACACTGTTGCTTTCAGCTTCTGTCTGCTCCATCTGTGGTTTTCCAACTCAGTTTCTGAGGATTCCTCTCTGAGCTCCTGTGTCTTTTCTCTCTTATTCTCTCTGTACTCATCCCATTTATAAAAGACTTCAGTCAGAGGATTGATATCCAGCCAGGTTCATGCCCTACTGAAGTGCTCCAAGCAAATGCAAGGGTCACCTACAGTAGGTTCGCACCCACGGGAATGGATTAGCTCTAAAGACATGATCTTTTCTGGGGTCCAAAACACCTCAAATTACCACATTCCACCCTCTGGAACCCCCAAAAGCCATGTTCCTTCCATATGCAAATACATTCATTCCATCACAATATTTCAAAAGAGACTTAAATTATTTAGGTAACAAGATTAAGTACAAAATCTCATCAAAATCAGTTATGAGATATTCAAAGTCTGTCTTGGGGCAAAATTCCCCTCTGTCTGTGGACTTGGGAAACTTGGCACAAGTTATCTGCTTTCAATATACAAAGGAGGGACATCCATAGAATACACATTGCCTTTGCCATAGGAAGAAACTGGAAAGAAAACAAGGGTCATAGTTTTCAAACAGTTCTGAAAACCTTCAGTGTATAATTCATTAGATTACATGGTCTGAGAGTTTCTATAGAATCATGGTTTCTTCTTCTCAATGCCTAACAGAACATCAGCCCTACTCATTCCAAGGTCTTGCTCACCAGCCGTGTTCTCTGCTCCACCCTCATCCAGCATCAGGGCGAGCTGTAGGTCTCACTCTGAGAACTATGGGGTGATGGCCAGAGGGGGTTAATCTCTCAGAACAAAGAGGTGGCCTCCAAACTCTCCCCAATCCCTAGAGAATGTGCCCCATCCTCTCTGAAGCCAGGGATGGCAGCACTCTTCCTGAACAGTGGGATGGAAGGCCCTCCCTCTTCAAAAGCTGGCGCATACTCACTCTTTCCACACACATGGGTAGGTGTGCTTCCTGGCCCAAGACGATGTCTTTGGCCCAGACTCAGCTTCCATGGTTCTGTGTGTGAAGTCATTTTCCCCTCAAACTGCCCTTTTCCTGTCCTTTTTAGTCCAAGCTTGTGGCATTTCCATTCATATCAACTTCACAAAAAACATGTTGGTTTCATATGCAGGACACAGGGGTCCCAGGCATCAGACAGTAAGACTTTCCACAAATCCTTCCTGGATAACTGCACTGCCAATTCTGACTTCCATTGAAATGGCTCGCTATTTCCAAGTTCGGTTAAATCCTCACATGGGGCACTATTTTCTGAGAACGCATTTTGCAGAAGCTTAGAATTTTCCAAACCATCAGTTTCTAATTTCTTCACTCCCAGTTGTTCGTTTCTCAACTTACCCTTTCCTCTTGTATTTTACTATAAGCTGTAAGGAAAAGACAGGCCACGCTTTCCACATTTAGTTTGAAAATCTTCTCAGCTAAATATCTAAGCTCATCACTTTCAAATTCTTCCTTCCATCTGACACCAGGACTCAATTTCGCCAAATTCTCTGCCATTTTAAAACAGGGGTCAACTTTTTTCCAGTTTGCAATGGCACCTTCATCATTTCTGTCTCAAGCCTCTTCAGAAGTACCTTAACATCCTTATTTCTACCAACTCTCTCTTCAGAACAATCTAGGCCTTTCTTATCAAGCATCTCACAATTCTTCCCAAATCTACCTATTAGCCAATTAAGAAGCTTTTGTAGCATTTTCAATATTTGCAATCTTAGCACCCCACTTTCCTGGTACCAAAATCTGTTTTAGTTTGCTAAAAGTTGCCAAAAGCAATATATCAAAAGGGGTTGGCTTGTAAAATGGGGTGTTATTGGGTTGTAAGTTCACAGTTTTGAGGCTGAGAAAAGTGTCCAAATCAAGGCGGCAGCGAGCATTCTCTCTCCCTGAAGACTGGCTCTGGGTGATCCTGGACTTGTCTGTCTTATGGAAAAGCACATAGCAGAATCTGCCTTCTGCTCCGGGCTCTGTTGCTTTCATCTTCTGGCTGATCCATCTGTGATTTTCCCTCAGCTTTTGCGGGTTCCTCTGTGAACTTCATTGCCTTCTTTCTCTTCTTCTCTCTCTGTATTCATCCTGTTTATAAAGGATACCAGTAAGATTAAGACCCATCCTGGGTCACACCTTGCTGAAGTAATCTAATCAAAAGGAAGGTCCCACCTACAAGAGGGTCACACCCACAGGAATGATTAACTCTAAGCACATGATCTTTTCTGGGGCCCACAAAAGCCTGCGACTACCACAGAGAGGGTTTTCTGGAGATCTATGCACCTCCAAGAGACTGCGCATGGCTCATATAACCTCTCAATAGCTCCTCCGTCCTTCCCTCACCACTCACCCACACTCACACACTCACTCATGCAGGCATGCACATGCTCACATATAGACACGTACACTCACAGATACCCTTACACACAAAGACTCTCAGATATGCACACACTCACAAATATACACACTCAGACACATGCTCACAAATACAGTCATATCTGCAGCACTTACACTTCAGTAGTGATACATGTACTCGCAAACACCTCTAACACACAGGTACTCAGAGACACACAAGCACACACACAGACACACACATCTATGTAGTCAAATATGCATCTTCACATAGACACGCACACATGGACGCACATACAAATCACACACACACGTACACACAGATACGAACACAGACACAGACACACTCACACACACTCCTAAGAGCTGTCATTAGCTACCCAAAGCAGGCAAGTTGTTCATTCTAAGCTTGGCATAAAATTTTCCATAGTTAAGAATAAAAGAATGATTTATAAATGCAATTATTTGACTACCAGCGATGAAAAATTCACGCTAAAGATGGAGACATTCGCTGTAAGTATGTGAGTGCATTAATTAAACCTTGCATTCCTAAGGAAAAGAACAGCTTTCCACCATTTATCCTCCTCCATTGTCCTGCCATGAGAAGCAGCAGCCCAGCAATCCACCTGCTGCTCCCTGGGAAGGTAAATTAAAGGTAATAGCATATGAATGGCAAGCGAGGTTCATTCCTAGGGAGGCTGAAGAAATGAGAACACTTCTGCCATCTGGAGCTGTCACAGGCACAGATTACATCACTCCTCAAAGAAGAAGAAAAAGAGACCATCGAAGGAGCAGCACTCTCTTAGACCCCAAGCCCTAGCATGGAGGCAGCTGCTT
The DNA here is from genome assembly GCF_030445035.2 of Dasypus novemcinctus. Lineage (NCBI taxonomy): Eukaryota > Metazoa > Chordata > Mammalia > Cingulata > Dasypodidae > Dasypus > Dasypus novemcinctus. The sequence goes on along the minus strand of NC_080694.1, from coordinate 38,134,658 downwards.
CGGTGACTTAATAAATTCCTTCTTGGGACTTGAAATGTCATTTTCAGACTTGGTGAGAATTCCTCTGAGGCTTCTATAAAGATGTGAATGGATACAGAGGGCCAGTCCCTTTCGCCAACTGCTTACTGCTGTGCTTGGAATATGATTATAAACTTTTCACACAGCCTCCTTCCCATTCTCTTCCTCACCCCAACTTCTTCTGGAGTGCAAACTTCTCCTCCCCCAATTCCTTTAGGATCAAGGGCACGTGAGGAGAAGTTCTCCCTTAAGATTTGGATTTTGATTGTTCATGTCAGAAGGTTTGGTGTCTTTTTACAAGGCCAGTCGTTAGTTACAGCCACCTCATCTCCCTCTGCAGCTACGTCTATTAACCAAAAAAATCCAGGTCCTATTCAGCTGGAAAAAAACAGCAGCATCCAGCCATGACTGGTGTTTTTGTTTGTTTGCAATGTGAAGTTTTGCTTGTAAATCAAATAGGGTTTGCTGGAAGAGTCATCCCCTGAGCAAATACAGTGTACTTCCTTAGGTAATGCCAACTAGGAGAAAGACGGTGGTTTATCTGAAGAGAGGAGGTATTATACCAGATAAATGACACATCAGCATAAGAAAATGGTGGTAAGGAAACTAGAACTCCCCCTCCCATGCATCTCTTCTTTACCCACCACTTCAAAATGTTGCTACATATCCCTAAGACATTCTTGGGGGTTGACTGGCTGGCCATAACTGTGATGAAAGTACACTATTCGTTGTGCCAGTCATGTAACTGCTTGTCCTGAGTTCCACTCTCCTTATCTTTTTCCTGCAATACTCTGGTTTTCTTAAGGGGGCCGTTACAGAAAACGGTTGGCATAGTAGTCTGGAGACTGTAATCCTTATAAAGATCGGCTTCCAAAATTCATCTTTGCCTGATGTGTGGGATCTTAGATTTGAGGAGGTTTCCCATCATTTTCTAACTGAAAAAGATGGCTCCCTATGTCTAAATTTTGCAACAATGTGGCTGATGCTGAATACCTGCTTTCCTTATGGGAGTCCAGAATTTCAGTACATTCCAAGCAGAGGATGCTTACATGACCAGCCCCCAATAAACACCTCAGTCACTAAGTCTCTAATGAGCATCCCCTGTAGACAAGATTTCACGTGTATCGTCGCAGTTCATTGCTGTGGGAATTGAGCATATCCGTGTTACTCGATTGGGGAGAGGACTCTTGGAAGCGAATGCCTAATTTCCTCTGGACTTGGCCTCACACACCTTTTCCCTTTGCTGATTTTGCTTCATATCCTTTCATTGTAATAAATCATAATTGAGGAAAACTAGATGCTGAGCCCCATGAGTTCTCCTAGCTAACCACTGAAGCTGAGTGTTGTCTTGGGGACCCCTAACATGGGGGTGGTGGTGCTAATTGTACAGGCTCTGTTTCCCAGACTCCTTTGTCACCTACTGCTAGCTAGGTTCAGCCAATGGGAGAGACTGGGGGTGACAAGCTAGGATATTTCTTCCCTTCCCTCATGACCTCAGACAGTGTTACTGGGAATGGTTGAACCTCAAGTTCCCACCAGACATGCCCATGTGATTCCACTTTCTGCCACATAATCCCAGCCCTTGTGCTGTGATTGTACTTACTCCTTTCTGCTGTTGCTAATTGTTAAGGGAAGATTGACTCATCTTCTCCTTGTTGGGCTTCTTGCCTCTTCCATCACCTGTGAAAACAATCTCCGGTGTTAAATTCTTAAAGTGGTGTTTGTTTTCCCGGCTGGGTCCACCTGCAATGTGCTACCTCTGTGTTGGACAAGGGAACTTCAGAAATAAAAGACACCATCTATCCTTAAGGGCCTCAGAGTCTATAGACCTGGCTGCTTCTACCAAAGTCACATTTTCTGGTATGGCTCAAGAGTCATCACTTGGTCAGATCCCTTTGCTCTGACTTCTAAGCCACAGGACTATGAAGAAATGCTCTGTGGCACAGAAGGACTTCAAACGCGTTGCTGGTGATTGGTGCCCTTGGGTACTTTTTATTGACCCAGTTTATTAAGCACAAGGAAAGCCATTGTGTGTTTTTTAATGCTATTGAGTTGGTGGTTTGTGTGGTTAGCAAGCTAACGAACATGTAAGCATATTTACAGGACAATCAGTGATACTGGTGTGATAGTGGCAGTGGTTGTGAGGGTGACAAACTTAGTCCTGAAAGGGGAACCTGGCAGCTCTATAACCCAAGCTATGTAATCTGGAGAGTTCAATGGTGATCACTTTGCCCAATTCACTTGGGCAAGGGTTTTTGGGAACCCTAACACTCAAGCTTGCTGTTTTTCAGAACTACCCAAACATGATCACAGTTTCCCTAGTCTCTTTCTCTTAGCACACAGCAAAGAATATTAAAAGGATGGAACTTGGTTAATTGAAAGTCAGCAATCCCTCTAGTCTGGAGAACTCTGGTTGGGGTCTCTACCCTTTTACAGTCTAGTGGGGTGATGACAAAAAAAAAAAAACAGAAAAATTACCATACAGCATAAGAAGCACTGGACCAAGGCAAGCTCCTTGGAAGGTAGTCAGTGTGACAGAGTGAACAGAGGTGGAGTTGAAGAGTTTAGTTGGGTATAGATTGAACAATATAATTTAGAGTATATCGTAGGAGCAAAAGCCTTTGTGCAAAGAATTTTAATTCATAGTTGAGCTCCACAAAGCTCATTCTGACTGCAAAGTGGAGAATGGATAGGAAGGATCAAGAATGGAGGAGGTGATTCTGGTGATTTTGACAAGAGAGGATGTGGTGGTCTGAGTCTCTCCAGTGGGAAAGGAGATGAAGGTAAATGAGTAGATTCAGGAGATATTTAAGAGGTAGACTAGAAAGCATTTGGCAAAGGATTGGGTTTGCAGTTTGACGGAGAGGACAACAGAAGTGTTAAGAATGAAGCCCCTGTGTCTAGCCTCACAACTGGATGGAAAGTGAGATAGTGAACCCCTGAGATGAAACAAGTTTTGAGTGAAAATGATATATTTCATCTTAGGCATGTTAAGTTTGAGTTATCACAGCAACGGGCCAGGTAAAGATGGATGGTAGACAGTTAGAAAGAGGAGTCTTAAGAAAAGACCACGGTTAGAGATGTGGATTTGGGAGATGGCAGGTTGTGGATGGAAACTGAAAACCATAGGAGATGCCAAGGTTATCAAGGAATGTTGTATATCACTGAAGGAAAACCCAGACACTCCAATGACACAGAAGCCAAGGGAAAAGACCTTCAAGGAGAAAGTGGGCAACAGAGTTCAGGGCTCCCAAAATGCTGGTGGTGTTGGTCTGAAGTTCCAGTACAGTAATGGGGGCAGAAGCTAGATAGCATAAGTTTAGCCATGAAGGGGATGAGAGAGAAGGAACAAGAGCTGGGGAGACATGGGTGAAGGAGGGTTTTGAAAAATACTGAAGAGACTTGATTTCAAATTATGTAAATACTGAGGGGAAGCAGCTACTAGAGAGAGGATGCTTGAAAATATGGAAAGAGAAGGGGGTACATGGCCCAGCAAAGCCTGCAGTAGATGGTGGCATGGTGAAAGGTACCTGGAGTGCTTGACTTTGGACAAAGAGAGAGACATTTGGTCTCACTTTAGTAACAAGAGGAAAGAGGAGAAATATGAGTAAATATGCAGCAAGTTGATAGATTCAGTAGTAGGAATTTGAGAGAATTCATAAACAATGGTATCTTTTTTTTTTTCTGTATGAAATTTGGAGATCAAATGGTAAGGCAAGAAATTTCAAGACAGTGAAAGAAGGTTAGAAATAGCTATGATTGAAATAGATGTATTTAAAGATGCCAAAACTCTGAGAAAAAAAAATATGGAAAAATTTCAAGAGGAAAATTCTCTTTCTGTTTTCTCCAATTATTTGAAGATAAACCAAAACGGTTTGCAGGGAGAAAAAAAGTGTTACTTTCTTATCTTCCTTTTCTTTCCTTGGGCAGTCTTGTGGTTGGGTGCAGGAAGTCTTGTGGTTGGGTGGGAGATGTGGCTCCGTGGATGATTCAAGAACATGCCCCCAAACTTATTTGCACAGGAGGGACATGTTGCTCTTGCTTTTTGCATGGCCACAGTTCTCTGAGTGACCTGTCTTGCCCGAGGGCAGACCTGCCCAGCCACACCAGCCTCTGAACCCTGGATGCAAAGAGGTTCCTTTGAGAAGGTAGGGAGTGGGGACTCCAGTTGACCAGGTCAGAGAGGGGGAGGAAGAACTGGGGATGGGGTGGTGGCTGCTTTCTGCTGGGCGGGGGCAAGGGGAACCTGCTGGAACCAGAGAGGAGAAAGGCAGAAGCAAATACAGAGTCCTGGAATCTGCTTGCTCCAGCTGTCAAGAAGAAGGGGGAGGAGAGGAGGGGAGGAGGGGGAGGGCTGCTAGGAAGTTATTTAAGAGCCAACTTTCCGTTAGATTTTCCTGCGTCCTTTTGAGGAAGTACCCCCGGAGACACACCGAGCACGCTTAGGAGAGCGCACCGCCAAGGGGACGGCAGGTAAGCGGCTCCCCGGACGGTTCGAGCATCCCGGCGTCCTGTCGGCTGCGCCCGTCGCCTGGGGTCTCCCGCCGACCCGCAGGCGGCTGCAGCTGCAGCGCGGGGCCGGGCGGGGGTCTAGGCAGCCCCACACCTCTCACCCGCGTGCTGCGCCCCTGATTCCGCACCAGCCTGCCCACTTCTGAGCCGGGACTTCTCAGGGATCCACGAAACTTTCCTTAGGGCGCTGCTTGCCAAGAAGGCTACCAAATGGGAATGGGAGAATTGAGCGTGCTCCCCCAAACGACAGTCGCCCTGTCCTTAGCAAAGCAGGCTCTTTAGCAGGAACCGCACAAGGGCGGGCGCAGTGAAGCCAGCCGAGAATGCCTGCTTGGCTGGAAAGGCGCTGGGGCTTGGCTCCCCACGCCTGCTTGTCCCTTTCCCATTCCACTGCAGGACCTGAACTTCAGCCCCGTCCCCTCCCCCAGACTGGCCTGGGAAGGAGGGCTTCTGTCGCCTGCACTCACCCAGGCACCTGCGCAGACTTCTCCACCTGGTCAGCACCTGCTTCCCACTCCCGGCAAGTTCCCTACTTGCCAGTTCTCCTTCCCCAGTTGTCTGTCTGTCCCAAACCCTGCCTGCCCCTGCTGTGTCCTGCTCCCCACTGTTCCTCTTCTCACCGGGGGGCTGCTTTTTCTTGCCTTCTCTCCATCATTAACTCCCTTCTCTCTCCTCTCTCCTCCTGCCTCAGTTTACCCCCTCCCTAGCTCTATATTCAGGGGTCTATATTCAGACCGCATACTGCTAAAAGGCTCCTATCTCCTTCCGAGAGCAACTCCCTTAGGAAGTGGGTCCCTTGTCCCAAGCCCAGCTGCCGTCGCTTAACACGTTTCGGCGTCAGTCTACCCTTGTTGCCTCTATAAATGGCGACTCTTCATCCCAGGAGGGTGTGCCTGGCTTTTCACAGCAGCCAAGTCCCCCAGGAGTCATGACTGGGTAATTAAAGGGGATCCAGGAGGGAAATGTCATTTGGGGCCAGAAACAAAGTCTCCACTCATTTGGTCAGTTGGTCAATAAAGACTTACTGGGTGCTGATGGTCAGGTGTGTGGTGTTTAAACTGGCTCTTTGCACAAATTCCAAAGGCAGGGGAAGCATGCTTTGACCAACAGCGGCTGCTAGCACCACTGGCCAAGTATTAATAAGTCGATTTATAACATGCCCTTTCCACCCATTTAAAACTGCAAACTGCCTTTTCTTCTCACCTGCCCAAACTCTGTCTCCTTTATTTTTCTCCATGCAGTCTTTTTCCAAAGCACTAATCTCCTCCTAACATACTACCCAGTTTACTTATGAATTATTGTTGTGTCCACCCTACCCTCCACTAGACAGTAAACTCCAGAAGTGTCTAGACCACATATCCTGAGTGCCCAGTTTACAACAGCCCAGAACAGGGTGGGCCTGTTTTAGTCAGGGTTCTCTAGGAAAACAGAACCAACAGGAGATAATCTGTAAATGATATGCCAGTTTATAAAACTGTTTCATGTGACCGTGGGGATACAGGAATCCAAATTTCATAGGGCAGGCAGCAAGCCAGGAATTTTGATGGAGGTCTTTGAAGAATCCCCCAGGAGATGCTGGCTGTCTGAAGTAGAGATGGGCCTTCTCTCCCTGAATGTTGAAATACTGTCTCCTTTTAAAGGTCTTCAACTGATTGGATGAGACATCACTCATTGCTGAAGGCAATCTCCTCAGTTGATTGTAGATGTAATCAACCAAAGATGCAATCAACACACTGATGATTAAATTCTAGGAAATGTCCTCACATTACAATTAGCCCAGTGCTTGCTTGACCAAATGGACACATTACTTGGCCAAGTTGACACATTAGCCTTATCATCACATGGTCCTCCATGAATATTGGTTGAATTGAATTGCAAACTTGAATGCATTGGAAGGCAACACTTTTTTGGACTTGGTTGTTGGAGTTTATTCTTGAAAGTGACTTAGACCCTGCAAACCATGTGATATGTGTACATACACAACAGTAGTAAACATTTCCTACCATGATGGAGCTTTCACAGGTATTAAGAAAAAGGCAATGAGAAAATCCCTGCCCTCCAAAATCTTCTGAATTTCTCACTTCTTCAAATCAGTGCCCCCCTTTTCTGCTTTACATATGTTCTAACAAACACAGACTTTCTCAGAGATCCTTGGGGAACTGTACTCCATCATTAGACTAATCCTGACTGCCATATCTCAGGTTTTATTTATGCGAAACTCAAAATGTGCTGTTCAAGCACTATCACACACAGATAGGTCTGTTTCTCTATTTTTTAATCAAATGGAACTCACTTTACATGTCCTTTTCTGCATGATCCTCTGCCTTGCTGCCCTCACCCAAGAAGCTTGTGAAGCTAAGAATGTCCGAACCATCCAGAACTGCCTTTGGAGGCCGGAGAGCTGTACCACCCAACAACTCCAATGCTGCAGAAGATGACCTACCCACGGAGGAGCTGCAAGGCCTGGTGCCCCGGGGCGTCAACTTGCAAGGTGCGTGTGTCCACCTGGTCCAGGTCTAGCTTGGTCCCTCTTCCCATAGGCACTAGATAAGAGCACTCTGTCTCCACTGAGGTCCCACAAAAGGATGCTCCTTGTTAGTCTCTTGTTTTAAAGAAATCCAAAACCCTCTTTGGAGTGGTGAAAGCACCTGAGACCCAGATTCTTGTCCCAGTTCTGCCACTTATTAGCCTTGTCTCCTTAGGTAAGATCTCATTGTCTTTCTCCCTCTCCATAATTTCCTCTTTAAAACAAGGGGTGTTGGATTAGCTGAGGCCTCTTCCAGCCCTCCTGTTCTGAGCTTTTAAGAATTTTCTCTAGCTGGAAGATTCCACTTCCAAAATATTGTGGCTGTTTTGATTGTCTGGCTTGCACCTCCTTTCTTTTCCCTCCACCCTCCTCCATCCATTGCTGTGAATATCAGAACTGGTGAGAGGTGCCAGAGTCTGACAGTAATGGAGATGGAAGCCCTGTGCTTATCTCCACTGCAACCTGGTGAGTCGGCAAGGCAAGCTGCTTCCCTGCCTCTCGTCTCCACCTGATCCTGAAGGATCTGTTCTGGGGGCAGCTGCCAGCAGCTGATTCACCCCTGCACCATCAGCCAAGCCAGGGCACAGGTGCCCAAGCTGGTTTGAGCATATAGATTCTGTTCCCTTTAGCTGTAGCAGGGACAGGCTCGTGTCCCTGAATGACATCTAACGGAGCACACTGTTTGTCAATACCACTCATCCATCTCATTAGAACCTACTTTTGATCCTGAACGTCCTCCGTGTTGCATTTCACCAGGGAATAAGCACCCTGTATTAGTCAGTCAATGGAGTGCTGATGTAAAGTACCAGAAATCTGTTGGCTTTTATAAAGGGTACTCATTTAGGGCAAAAGCTTACAGTTACAAGGCCCTAAAGAGTACAACTTAAAGTACCATAAGAGATACTTCTCACCCAAGTCAGTTGCCACTTGTTAAAGCAAGATGATGGGTGATCACTGTGAGGGTTCAGCCTTCCTCTTTCTCAGCTACAGACTGGCACGTGGCTAGTTTCTTTCCAGGCTCAGCTGCCAACTATCAGGCAAATGGCTCATCTTTTCTCCCTGGAGCAGCAGGATCAAAGTTCTCTCCCCTGCCATGTCCATGGAGCTCTCTCTCTCTCTTCCTGTGTATCATCTTCTCTGTAATTCAAGTTAGGGTTTTGTTCACTTGACTTAGAACTCTTCTGCATATACAGATTAAGTAGGAATTTAGTAGACTATCCATGTATTTCACTTCTAGGTACCCCATGATCTATTTTTTTTTTTAAGATTTATTTATTTATTTCTCTCCCCTTCCCCCTACCCTGGTTGTCTGTTCTCTGTGTCTATTTGCTGCGTGCTCTTTGTCCGCTTCTGTTGTCATCAGCGGCACGGGAATCTGCGTTTCTTTTTGTTGCATCATCTTGTGGTATCAGCTCTCCGTGTGGGCGGCGCCATTCCTGGGCAGGCTGCACTTTCTTTCTCCCTGGGCGGCTCTCCTTACGGGGCGCACTTCTTGCCCGTGGGACTCCCTACCCGGGGGACACCCCTGCGTGGCAGGGCACTCCTTGCACGCATCAGCACTGCGCATGGGCCAGCTGCACACGGGTCAAGGAGGCCCGGGGTTTGAACCGTGGACCTCCCATGTGGTAGACGGACGCCCTAACCACTGGGCCAAGTCTGCCGCCCCCATGATCTATTAACCAGTGCCATAGCTCTATGAAATTCAGACTTTTTTGAGTGCTGCTTTGAGTCTGCCTTTCATTATAGTAGCCATGCCCACCTTGTCTGTGATGATTAACTGCTGATACTTGACTTTTACGGGCCAAGTTCCTACAGTAATATCTGAACTACAGAGAAGAGAAACCACAGAGTTCTTCAGGGAAAATGGAGTTAGTTTTTATTTATTCCTCACAGTCCTGGTTAAATGGGTGTCCTATGGACATTCCTAGGGTGGGGGGGCAGCTTTCAAATGGTAAATCCATTCTAGCATTCCAATATCTAAGCCTTTGAATTTCCTCTTCTACTCTATACCAGGGTAAATCAAATCGGGCTCCTCAGCCTCAGGCATGCTAGACCATCTTTTGGTCCATGTATTAGTCAGCCTCCCAAACGAACTGTTAAAGCCCTTTCTTTTTTAGCAACCAATGAAGTTTACTTTATTCATTGAAGAGAGGGCAGATCTACATTTCCTTCTTTTAATTTAATTTCATTAAATATGAACTTACAACTTTCATCATCTTAAAGATTTAATAAATATAATATTAATTTATTTAGTTGGTATTATATAAACAGAAGGACATTACATCTAAGCTGAATAAAATTGAAACCATTAGTTTTTTCCAAGAATATTCTTTTTCCTTCCTTTACAGGAGGCTTATAACGTGTCTTTTTTTTTCTTCTTCATTTTCTTTTGAATGTTACATTCAAAAAATATGAAGTCCCCTTGTACCCCCCACCCCCCTCACCCCACTCCTCCCACATCAACAACCTCTTCCATCATGGTGGGACATTCATTGCATTTGGTGAATACATTTTGGAGCACAGCTGCACCACATGGACAGTGGTCTACATTGTAGTCTACACTCTCCCTCAGTCCACCCAGTGGGCCATGGCAGGGCTCACAATGTCCAGCATCTGTCCCTGTAGCACCACCCAGGACAACTCCAAGTCCTGAAAATGCCCCCACATCATATCTTATCTTCCCTCTCCCTACCCTCACCAGCTACGGTGGCCACTTTCTCCACATCAATGCATCAATGCTACAATTTCTTCCATTGCTATTCACAATAGTTCCACAAGATGGAAGAATAGAGTATGGATTAGAGTGGACTTACTGGTGTTCTGCTATCAGAGCCCTTTCTAATCCCTCAAGCTACAACATTGAATCTAGAATTTCTGCTTAGTGGGCCCATATCAAGAAATTCAACTTGATCCAACTTTATATTCCTTCCATCATTATCCCACACCCTTGATATCCATTCCCACACATATTCCCCTGATTTCTGTCTATATAAGTTTAAAAGCTCATGTAGTTCTTTTGAGTATAGCATACTTCCTCATGGGTCACACTTTGTACTTTGCCTTTGGGGGTTTATGATTTTAGCCTATGAAGAGAAGAGAGGTGGTGGGAATGGGTAAGGAGAAGAATTAGAAATGCCTTGCAAGCTACTGACCTCAAGGCATTCCTTTGCATTTTCATCTGGTGAGAATGGATTAATCTTTTCATGCAGGGGTCAGAAGGCAGATCCCTCAGGGTAGGGTGGAGGTTGGGCAGTGCCTGCTGGAGTTTGGCTGGACTTGCCTTGGGGCTGGGAGGAGGTTCAGACTCCCTGGGGCAGGTCAGAAGGTAAGCAGTGCAGGCCTTAGTTTGGTTGGTAACCAGACTCTCTGGGACAGGTGGGTGATAGAAGCTTGACATTGTATGATCTCCATAGGACAGGCCATCACAGACTGAGTCTCAGCCGAATTTAGGGTTCCAATGTCCCCACCAATACCATCATCATCCCATATGTCTTTGTCCCAAACCTCAGGGTTCTACTTCTTTCCAATCAATGCCTTCACTTTAACAGCAGATACCCTGCAAGGTTGAGATTTTAGTTTCCTCTGTAACTCTGCTACTCTCACAATGAGACTTCAGGTCTGGTTTTCAGAGATCTCAAGTCAGTGGCTGCATAAAACAAGATTTTCTTTCAGAGCACACACTAGAAATATTCGTATCATTCATGTGGCATTGAATTTGCAAATTTGACGTCTTTACCTCATCCCTTTCTTTTGCAGATGTATATAGAGTATCTAGGAGGTACAACATCATTGTACCTTTTGATTCCACAAAACTCTGTTAAGGTATTGAAAACACTCTCACCCAGATCCTTGCCTCTTATAAGCATGGAAGTAGGGGAATCCAGTGGTGCTTTTTTGTGTATATCCATTGCCAACTCACACCATGGACTGTTAGTGGCCTCTTGATTGTTGGAAAGGGAGTCATTAGTATCCTTTAGTCCAATTAAAGAGCCAGTGGCAAAACTCTCAGAACCACTTCAGAAATCCCATGTTTAAGATTCTGTTTCTCAAGAACCACTTCTGTTTACCAAGCTGTATTAGTCAGGGTTCTCTAGGGAAACAGAATCGACAGGAGATGTCTGTAAATAGTATGAGATTTTATAAAATTCTTTCACATGACCATGAGGATGCACAAATCCAAATTCCTCAAGCAACTGCAAACCAGGGGCTCTGATGAGGTCCTTGATGAGTTCCTAGGAGATGTTTGGCTGTCCGAAGTCGAGTTGGGAAATTCTCTCTGAAAGCTGAAATCATTTCCCCTTTAAGGCATTCAACTGACTACATAAAATATCACTCATTGCTGACAGCACTCTCCTTGACTGATTGTAGATGTAATCAGCCATCTGTACAATGAACTCACCAACCACCAAACTCCATAAATGTCCTTGTTTTACAATTAGCCCAGTGCTTGCTTGAACAACTGGGCACAAATACCTAACCAAGTTGACACATGAGCCTAACCATCACAGCATCCAATTGCTGGGGGTAGGTTAGCACAATCACCCTGTGGCTCTGCTTAATCACCTCATCAAAAAGAGATCCGTGGTTGAATCTCTAAGTTGATGTCACTTTTGGTAGGAAGGGTGCAATCCAGGAGCAAAGGGAAGGACAATGTTGATTACTAACATGTCAAATAACTGTCCAGACACTGAAGACCCATTTGACTGTGTTACTATCATGCCTAGACAATTTGATATTAAACTGTGAAACCAGAGATATCCAGTACACTGCATCAGGTACCATCCTGATTACAGGGGAGGAGCAAGGAGTGTCAGAACAGGAGGGTACCCTTAGTTGCATAGTACAGTTTGAAGAGCCAAGACAAACTTGTAGTTCTGAACAACCTCTCCCAGCTAAGGCCTCATGCTCTGAAACTCTACCATTAGAACCCCAGAACTGAGTTAGAGGAACTTGCCTATCAACTAATCCAAATCCCCAAGATATAGGTTAGGAAACTGAAGCCCAAAGCAAGCCGTTGAAATTTGTTCCTTCTGCCTTCTCTAGGAATTTTTTAAAGAATGCATATAAGGTTAGAAAACATGCACAAATCAAACTACCAAACAAATTACCTTGCTCTATTTGGTTTACAAGCAAAATTTTACCTTTACAGAGAAGATCCCAAGCTCCAGAAAAAGAGACCAAGGCTAGAAGAAGTGGGCAGGAAAAGCATTGAAAAGAAGGGTACAGAAGGGTAAGGGGCCTGGCAGCTCATTGTAGCAAATAGCTCCCTTGTCCTGGAGCCAGAAGACCAGATCCTCCCACATCTGTCACTTGCTCAACCTGGGACCCAGGTCAAGTACCCTGAGCCTCAGTTTCCCCATCAGCAAAAATGAAAGCTCTCCTTAGCTCACAGGTTGTCATGAGGATCTGATGAATAATGCCTGAGATAGTAGACAAGCCCTAGTACATGACCAATGTTCATTGACTCATAATTGGTAAATCATCATCATCTAACATGATCAGGAAACCACTCAAATGAACACCAGTTTCTAAGGGGAACATATACAACCTGTCAATCTGAAATCTGAGCAAAATGTTTCCAAAAGACATCAAAACTGCCAGAGAACCTGAGCAGGTAGGCTAATTAACAAAAACAGCAACTACAACTGGGATTTCTATGGGTTGTTTTATTTTATTCTTGGAGGTGAAGAGGAGTTTCTTCACTGAATTATTTTGAAAAATCAGTCATCATTTAATTGGTAGTCATATGTGTCCACAATCCCAGTGACATTTTGGGATACTCATTAGAGGCTTTGGCAGAGGCAACCTGTGTGTCCAATGACTATCTGTAGAATGAATGAATGAACACAATCACTGGGGAATTGATGATTCATCAGCCCTAGAGTCATTATCGTCTTATTATTAATATCAGATTCCAGACCTCATAAACACACATTCATTTAATATTTCTTGCATAGATGAGCTAAGTGCTACATGCTATGAGGATAGAATCTCTGCCCCCAGGAAGCATTGCAGTAAATTCCAGATGACTAGGAGAGACAGTGCCAGCATATAAGCATCTGAATAAGGAGGTCCCTCTCCTGGTTTCTTTACATTTCAGATTTATACTTAATTTTTAAAAGAGCATTTAGATATGCAGGTGTTCTGGCACTAAATATATTGAATTCTCTCGAAGACATTTCTGCTAGTGGGACTCAATTTAGGAAGGCAGAGTCTCCTGCTCGAAATGCCATCTGCTTGTAGTTAACTCAGTGGCCACTAGTGGCCTCCAGGGAGACTTGTTTCTCCCTGGTCACCTACTCTGCCTCGGGGGAACGCGGTGTTTTATGGTCAAACTGTCAATTCTGTTAAGCGACAGCTCTTCCCTTCATCAAGCTCCTCTTGTGAGAATGACTGAGAGGAAAGGAGGGGAAGGAGACAAGGTGCCAAGTTTTGCATTTTGAATAGCCCTGTGTAAGTTCTGACCATCCATCACCAAATACGATTTTAAACGAAGTGTGTATAATACCCCTAATCCATAGCTTTGGTGAATATTTGGTTAGAAATTATTTTAGTAAAATACATATTTCAAAATACAAAAACTCATGTGAGGCGTCTCCCATTCAGCACCATGATATTTAAGAAAAAATCAAAATATTTGAAGTGACAATGGAACCCTATAGGTAGGATTGGCCAGCCGGCAATGGTATTTGGTGTCCTTGCATGGTTTTAGAGATCCTTAATGTCCCATTTGAACGCAATTTTGGCAAGGAAGAGTACTATGAAAATCTCTTCCAAACATTTGTACTTGTATTAATTTCTAATAGACTGTCCTTGCATGCTCAGTTCATGTTTCTGAAATTCTCTTTGTAGCCTTACTGGCCTCAAAGATCATGTTTGACTGGAAATTTAGTGTTCCAGAAAGTAAATTTATATTCTTTAGCTGGTTTGACTTGGCGTTATTAACAATAGGTGATCATTTGCAACAGTCATTGTACTACTTATTTGACAGGTCTAATGCAAAGGATTCAAAATAGAAAACAAGCAGGTCTCTTAAAAATTAAAATACAGGTGGAATCTAGTAATTAATCAAGCTAATGGGGTCTTGTGCTTTTCTGAACATCCTGCCTTCCTACCACTTCTTGTCATAACTAAACAAACTTATTAACTGGTTAATTATCAATGTCCCATTTGTACAGAGTAAACCTCTCTGGAGTCAAGGTTACTGAAAGAATAAGAACGCCATTCAACGTATGATTATGAAGTGGTGTTATATTGTGTCACTTTATCTTTCCATTCAGTTCATAGAAAATATTTGTTGATTGTCCTTTGGGTGTTAGGCTCTCTTTTATGGTTGGGGAACAAGGTTGAGGATGGCAGCCCATGTCTCAAGGAACTCTCAGTTTAGGAGGTGAAAAAGACCAAAAGATAAATGCAATTCAGTGCGAATATGCCATAACAGAGATTTGTGCAAAATGTGAAATCACACAGAAAGCAAAGGAATAAAGGAGAGGGAGAAGAAGCATTCATGACAAAAGAACATCTCAGTTGAGTTTTAAAAGGTGAATAGTTTTCCAAACATACAAAGATGCAGAAGTGCATTCCAGCAGAAGAACAGTGTATGTCAAGTCATGTGAACAGGAAAGAAAATCTCTTCTTCTTGAAGAGCAACAGGTGTGGTATAACTAGAAGGTAAGGGAGCAGGATGAACCTTGTGAAAGTAGACAGGAGTCACAGTCAACCAGCCTTGAAGATCATAGCCTTCATCCTGCAGGTAACAGGAGACTTGGGAGTATTCTAAACAGCAGCATGACAGAATTATAATTATGCATTATAAAGGTAATTCTAGTGGTGAGGGAAATGAAGAGAAGGAGATACATTTGGAGACTGTTGAGACAGTCCAAGCTAGAGGGGAAGTAGACCAGATGGTCGGAAACCCCTGAAGAAGGTGTTATTCTCATTTCTCTTATTCTAGCTTCCTCTCAAGCAGCTGAGCATTTCTTAAACATTTTAGGGTACAGGACATCTTAATAGCAACAACTTTAAAAAACTGCTTAAGAAGAAAATTTCATTATTCTAGTTAATTGCACTTTAATATTTTGGATCTTTAAAAGAAATATGAAAAAGAACACTTTATCTTATTGTGCTTTACATACTTAAACAGACCTACCTCCTCCTGGATAATATTTATGCCTACAGTTTAGTAAAAATATCACCAAAGATTGCAGAGAGAATTGAGTTCACCAGGGACTTCCTAGAATATGAACCTAAACATTTAACTTATTTCAAGATTCCATCTGTGACAGGAGTAATCATTCTCTGAAGAATATTTTTACAAGGTAGGGAGAAAATAATCCACTTTTTTCATATTAGGGAGAAGGTAGAAAAAACGAAGACAGCTGGTTCATGAGGAAAGAGTTTTTCTTCAACAGTCCATTTTCTGATGTGTTTGAAATTAGGCTAAATTGTGTTAGATAGAGTTTCTGAAAGCTGTCACTTTGAAAGAATGAGCTGCCAAGTTTGCAGCTACAAAATCTCTACTGAAAAAAAAAGTGGCTTAACAATAAGCTGCTACATTCTGCCGGAAGTGTTTTTGGACAGGGAGAAGTAGCAAATTCATTTCCTGTTTTCAGCAAAGACCTCTGAATAATAAGAGGTCCCTTTCAATCTCGCCTATATCTTGTGAAGCCCATAATATGCCAGCTTAGTCAATGTTTGAGTGCCTACTATGTGAAAAGCAACACAACTAAACCAAATGGAAGACAGAAAGAACTATGGTATTTTAATATCTAGGCTCATAATTTATGACAACCCTTTGTAGGGTTCTTGCTATCATCAGATAGTGTAAGAGCCATGTTCTTGGCTTAATCTGTGTATGACTATCCACGAGCAGTGAAAAAATTTGGTTTAATCAGTGGTATGGGGTGGAGGGCCTTGCCCTGTTCCGTGGTACTGAGCTAGCTGCTGGTAAACCCCTAGAACTGTTAGAAGAATCCATTTGAGAGAGGACAACCTGACTGCCATCCCCGTGTCTCCTAAAGGACAGGTCTCCCTGCATGATATCCCTCTGTCCATTTTTATATATTTTACTACAGACTGAAATATTATTTCTTTACACTCTTGACCTCTCAGTGTAGTTTTAAACCTTTCATATTGTATGTTTTCTGCATATAAAGGGCTCCAGTAATCTGGATTAAAGCCCAACGTGCTTCAGTTGACCGCACCTTAACTCAAAATAACATTTTGAAAAGGTCCTTTTAGACCAGGTTCATACCGGCAGGGGTGGATTAAGAACATGTTTGTCGTTTTCCCCTGGGGTACATAATTCAACCTATCCCACATATCTTAGTCAAGTTACTAAAAACAAAAACTTGCTTAGTTTAATTTATTTTAAGGTGTACTTTTACTTTTAAGAGATTATAGCACAAAACATTATTCATTACTGCCTCAGTTTCTCCCACTTAGACTACCACCATGATTTCCTCTGATTTGTTTTTTTCCTTACTTCCCGAAGGCATTGGCTTGTTAGGGTAATATTGCAATAGAGAATAAAAAGATCCTCAAAAAATAACATTTTCAAAAACTCACATTAAAATTAAATGTTGTTAAAAGCATAACAATATTAGGTTTCATTATTAAAAAAAAACCTCTTCCATATTTTTTCACTAAGCAAGATCTATAAATCTAGGGGTATCTTATTGTTGAGGTTTTGGTCGGGGGCACTTAGGGTTTTATATACTCAAAGAAATTCATTAGCATCTTTTTTGCTTACCCTTTCTTAGGAGTAGTATAAGTGGGATATGTGAAAATATGGCATTTTTATTCCAATCTAAAACAAAACTGTTGAGCTGTAGATCTCATGTCACGAAACACCACATCACCACCTCCAACAAAATACATGGCACTGATAACTAGGATATTTTGAGAATGAAACTGTCTGATAAATGGTATTTAAATGACTCTTGTGGTTAATCCTGTAGTAAATGGAATGATTCATTTAAAAATGAATAACCAACTTCCAGCTCTGAGTTTTCAGACACTGGGTTTCAAATTGAGAAATACCTATGAATGCATTTCTATGGCATTTGTGCACATATCCCCAGTGACAAAATGAGTAAGACATGGTCTTACCCTCAAGGAGCTTACAATCCAACAGATAAAATCACTTGTATAGAGATAACACAAAGTGGTTTATGATAATATACATTTTGTTAAAAAAAAATAGTGTACTCTGGGAATTAAGAGGAGGAGAACATTCCATACTCCTGTCAAAGTTCAGGAAAGGAAAAGAAAGCCAGTCTGCACAGAAGACAGTGAGTTCAGAAGGGTGTGCTTGCTGGGGGAGGGTTGAAAGCCTGTCCTACAAATCCTCCCAGGGCCATTCTTTCCCTTGATGTCTATCCATTGCTAGGAGTCTAACTTTCTAAGAGCCTGCCCAGACACCTGATTTGTCTACTCATTGACTCCTAAGGCTGGCTCAAATGCCCAGGGCCATAATTATTGTTATTGCTATCATTTATTCAGCACATGCCATGTGCACTTGGTAGCATTTGATGTAACACTTGATATATTTTTCTCATTCAATCCCCATATAACTCCATTTTACAGATGAGGAAACTGAGGCACATAAAGTTTATGTAACTTGTCCAAGATCACAAATCTTGTGAGTGGCAGAGTTGGGATTTGATTCCCCAAAATTAATGTCCTATTCCAGACAATGTGTTAAAGCACTTTACATGCAATTTTTCCCATTTTAAAGATAAGAAAACTGAGAAGATAAGAAGACTATGTAACTTTTCTGAGGTCACACAGTAAGTAGTGAGGCATCTTCCAAAGCATATCCCTGATTCTATGAGGAAACCAACAAAGAAACCACGGCGATTTAATTTTGGAAAACATTGCACCTGCAGGAGATTTTCAGTGCACATCAGCATATTAAAGTGTCCCTTAAATCCTAAACTGAAGAATCCTAATTAACGTTGGTTCCACCAGCATTTCCCAAACTTAATTTAACATGGAATTCTTATTCTTCCAATAACAGTCTCCCACAGAGTCAGCACTGCCCTGTGCTACTTCAAGGATAGACTGACTTCACTAGACAGGGGTAGAAAGATCTAAAGTCAAGGCTTTTGTTTATAATGAACATTAGAGCTATCAGAGCTACCAAAGAAATTACTCAAGCCTTCCTCTCCAGTTTTATCTTTCCCTACAGGCAGAGCTGCTTGGGAAGCCAAACCATAAAGCTAATGGGTAATTTACTGGGGCAGATCACCAGGAGGAGGGGAAGGGGACAAATCTTAGGAGCCCCCCCAGGACTCGTGCATTTACTCCCTCTCGGCAAATTAAACTCACCACTGCCTCTCCCTTGGAGAACTACAACAGTCTAACCGGCCTTCCCACCTCCATCCCTGCCACCATCCCATCCTTTTTCCTTCCTGTCACCAGAAGTCATCTAAATATGCATAAGCATAGATATGCATTTATTGAATTATGTTGGTTTTCCTGTTTCCGGTTCTTCTCTGCATTCCCCATACAGTTAAAGCCCAATGTCTGAAACGGGGACTACAGGACTTGCATGGACAAGCTCCTGCTTGCTCTTTCACTCTGGCTCCTGCTACCACACTCCAGCTGACCAATCACTGTTCAATTTCTTAAACCATGCCCTGTCTTGCCCCAGTCGTCACACATGCTCCTCTCTCTGCCTGAAACATTCTTCCCCACCTCCCTTTCCACCTGGATAAGTTACTCATCTTTCTGATCACTTCCTATACATCACTTCCTCCAGAACGCTCCCTTGATCTCCTCCAGTCTGAGTTAGCAGCTCCACTCAGATGCCTCCCGCCAAGAACCCTATGCTTCCTTTATCAGAGTACTAATTGTATACTGTATTGTAGCTAGCTGATCACTATTTAGTATCTATGGCCATGCATTTCCCTAACATATATTTGTTTAGCAGAGGCCTCATCAACATTTATATCCATGTCTTGGATGACAACATAAAATAGCACACTTACAGAATTTGTGGAGGAACAATATTAAATATACTGAGTCCACACTTCAGGTCTAAAATAACAAAATTCAGTAAGAAGAAATTTAATATGAATACTTATAAGGCCTTTGAATTGGGCCAAAAAGAAGAAAACAATTGTGCAAATAGATATAGCTAAATAACAACATGAGTGAGTGACTTGTAGGAATCTGAATTGAATTTTAACCCACTATTGGTAGGAATGACATCAGAATGTATTCCGACTCACCAAACATTTGATATAAATCAGTAATAAGAGTATCCAACACACCGATGATATCTTGACCTGAAATAATAGAAATATACTATTTATTTTAAAGAGTTGATGGTCTTATTGTTTTTACTGGAAAAACCACAGCCAGAGTAATGTACATTATCCTGGAAAATACACTTTAAGTTAGAAATTGACCAAATGGAATGCATTCCAAAACAGAGTCATGGGTAAAAGCTCTGGAAATCATTTCTTAAATAGTAATCGAAAAATGGAAAATATTTTATTCTGAGGAACCATAACTGCAGTCTTTAAATACTTAACGAGTGACAGATGACATGAACAGAAGACTTATTCTGTGTTTATCCAGAAATCAGACTCAGGATCCCTGGGTGAACAACTACAGGGAAGCCGATGTCAGTGCATCCTAAGATGATTTTTCAAAATAATTAGAGGTGTTTAAAAATGGGACAGTATGCCCTGTGAGATAGTGAGTTCCTTGTTCAGAGGGAGGCTAGAAGCCCAAGAACTAGGACTTTGATGGAGATGTTTCATGCAGCAGATACCAGGTATTACAGATGGTCCAGAAAGTGCCTTTGAACTCTTAAAGATTCTGTGAGGCTGTAAAATTAGTATATTCCTTCCACTGGTACTGATGAATGGAGAGTTGACTGAACCTATTTCTGAGGACTTGGGTTTTTAGGCATATTTTTAAAACATTATTAAAAGATACTATGCCAAGAGGGCCAGATGAGTTGATTACTAAGTTGCTTACGGCTGGGACATTATGATTCTCTAGCTCTTTCCTGGGCTGGTTCAACCCTGGGGATTGTGATCTTAATAAGGCCAGAGAACTCAGGAGAGAGGCATCCTGGAAGAAAGAGGTCCAGAGAATTAAACAAGTTGAGCCCACAGCATAACAGAATGAAAATGCCCTTCAGGGGACCATGTACCATGACAGGGTTCTGAGATGAGGTAAAAATAAAACTGCAGCTTGCATTTTCCGTTTGCCGTAATGTTGCCGTCAGAACGGCCCACTGAACACCACATCCTTGTAAAGTGGCTCCAGCAGAGCACGTCGCCAGGGAGCCCCAAGTAAACCTGTGCCCTATCATGTGCCAGCCGTAGTGCCAGTCCCACTGTGTCATTATCTCATTTTATCTTCATAGAAGTTCCCAATGTATTATTAGCTCCATTTTAAAGGAGAGCGAACTCAGATTCTTGGCAGCAAAGTACCTTACCTGAGTCATTATGAGACTTGAGAGGCAAACGCGGGGTGATCTGAACTTTGAATTTGTCAAGAATGTTTCAGGGGACTCTTAGGCTTTAAAACTGGGGAAGAACTTAAGGAGTCCAATCTCTGTGAGAAAAGAAAGAAGCCCAAAGGGGACCAGGGATTCTGTGCAAAAGAAAAGGAAGTCACTGGATATCTCAAGGAGGTGTCCTCCACATGGACACGGGCTCAGGAACTGTGCTCTCTGTGCTTGCTGTTTACAACCATGAGGGAAACCATGCAGGAGGCAGGGCAGAGGCAGAGAAAGGGCGGGAAGGCAAGAGGCTGGTGAACCTCTCCTCAGGCTTCTCTCCTCAATGCCCCTCCAGAACTCCAAATTCACACACAGAAACGGGTCTCTAGAATGGTTCTTCTAAACTACAGTTGGATGGGTAGTTACCTTCACATTCAACGATCATTTGCAGAAAGAAATGGGAAAGGGCAGGAGCAGAACTGAACTTCACCCAGTGCTAGCGTGTCCCAGTTTGATAGATGCTTCACATATGGTATTTCATGTCGTCTGGAAAATAAATGTTAATGTCCTCACTTTATGGATGAGGAAAGGAGTTTAAGTGACTTAGGCAAAGTCAGACAATTAGTAAATGGATAACTGACATTGAGATCCTTGATCCCAAAAACCAGTGGAAAAAGTGTGGATTTTGGAGTCAGACTGACAAAGGTTTGCCTTCCAGATTGGTCATTTAGTAAGTAGGGAAACATGAGGCTTTACCTTCTGCATCTTAAAACCTCATAGAAATGTCAGTTTCCTTTCTCCAGACCCATTCCCTCTGTTTCCTGGCTTTGAGGGACCAGGTCTACTTCTAGAATTACACAGGAAGGGGTTTCTGAAGTAGGAGGGGAATTTTAGATTAATGGCCAACATTGTCCTTAAAACATCCTGTTAAGCTTTGTCAGATTCCATTCCTCCATTTTTAAAGATAAGATAATTGAATTGAAGTGACTCTTGCCTGACTCATCCCTACTTCGTCACAAAGTGAGACATGATCATGGTAGGGAACATTTGATGTCACAGAAACCAGCATGAGTCTGAGAGCATGAGGACTTGAACTCTGGTCCTAGTTTTTCTACATACAGATCTGTAAGACAGGCATTATAAATACTGACCTAACCATTCCCAAAGAATGCCATGTGATCTGAAGTGACATCATAGATGGAAAAAGTTAAAACTTCTTTTCAGAATCAATGATGTCACCTGAGACTGACCTACAAGTCTGCTCACCCCCTGTCTAGAATTTCATTCAGATAGACTGTGCTTCCTTGCATCATTTTGTTTCCTGAGTGTATTAGTCAGCCAAAGGGGTGCTGATGCAAAATATCAGAAACTGGTTGGTTTTTATAAAGGGTATTTATTTGAGGTAGGAGCTTACAGTTTCCAGGCCATAAAGCATGACCTACTTCCTTCACCAAAGTCTATTTTCACGTGTTGGAGCAAGAGGGCTGCTGACGTCTATGAGGGCTCAGGCTTCCTGGGTTCCTCCCTTCCAGGGTCTTGCTTCTTTCTGGTTTCAGGGTTCCTTTCTTCCTAGGGCTTATCAGGGTTCCTGTCTTCCTGGGGCTGGCTTCTCTTTCATCTGGGAGCTTACTTTCTGGGGCTCCAGCTTAAGGCTTCAGCATCAAACTCCAACATCAAAAAACCCTTGCATCAAAAGCTCCAACTCTGTCCTTTGCCATACCTTTTATCTCCAAGGGGTAGGGACTCAATGCCCTAATGACGTGGCCCAATCAAAGCCCTAATCATAACTCTATCATG
This sequence comes from Dasypus novemcinctus, assembly GCF_030445035.2. Classification (NCBI taxonomy): domain Eukaryota; kingdom Metazoa; phylum Chordata; class Mammalia; order Cingulata; family Dasypodidae; genus Dasypus; species Dasypus novemcinctus. Next base: position 38,112,339 of record NC_080694.1, on the reverse strand, counting down.
CCCAGGTACAGACCAGATGCCAAACATAATCCAATATCTATTTGTGGAATTCATAACCATATCAAACTGCTACACTGAGTTTGTTCTGAAACTCACGTTACTTAATGGGTTCCCTCTATCGCTTTTCTTTGTGTATAGACTATCTTAATGTCGTGGGTGTCCACCTGTTCAAGGAGCGTTGGGACAGCAACAAGATAGATCATCACACGAACAAGTATGACTGCAACAGCATGATTGTACGCAGAGGACAGACTTTCTACGTCCAGATTGACTTCAATCGTCCGTACAACCCCAGAAATGATCTTTTCAGGGTGGAATATGTCATTGGTGAGTACCGTGTACATGCCTGAGGCTTGCCCCCATGGGTGCTTCCTACAGAGGGGTGGGGACAAGTGCAGTTGCACTATTTTGTAGAGTCATAGTTTAACAGTTAGCTCAGCTGGGATTTCTTCCAGCCCCAGGACCGCCGCCTGCTCTAAGCTGGGTCTTTATGATGACAGAACTTCAGTCATTTGAGCCTACCCAGGCAAAAATCCAGTATAAATAAAAGTGAGTACAGTTGGTACCAAAAGTTAGTTGATTAAATTATTTTCTCTAAACTAATGGCTTTGGCATCCTATGGTTGTGACTTCTGATGTATCATCTCTGCCTTCATGATTTAATTGGTTTCATGTACTGAGAATATTTGCAAATAACAGCATACTTTTTCCATATAAGCGTCTTCCCAAATTGGTTCTGCTCTCATCTGGTGCCATGGGATGCTCCCTGAAAAATGAAATTCAAATAAGTCAAGTAAACACTTTGTGCTTTAACCTCCTCTCAAAGTTTCACAATGCATATTAGCTTTAAAAGTTCCAGGAAGTAACATTATTTAACTTTGTTTAGTGCTTCTCAAATTCATATATATGATCATGGAACAATTTCATTAAACATCAATATTTGACACATGTGGGTAATTCTCTAGGAATTTAAAGATTAGCAGTTAGACACATGCACAAAAAAGCAAGCATGGTACAATGTCTATATAATCCTATACATTAATAAAGGGAGAAAAATCCGGTGATCAAATCAAAAGACACTGAATAGGTATATGATAAAATTCTGCAGGTATTTTTAAAAAGAAAAAAAAAACTTTAAGTAAAATAAAAGTAGAAGAAAACTCAATTTTAATGAAGTTTATTTACCCCCAAACCAACAGCTGTTAGTATTCTAACTGGCAAAAAAATTAATCATTTTAATTAAAATCAGAAATTAGACAGGAATGCCGGCTATCACCATTCCTTTAAAAAAAACATTGCTTTAAAGGTTTTAGAAAATGATCATTATAAGAAAAGAAAAATTCTTTACTTTGGAAAATAAGAGATAAAACTATAAATTTTAATAATGCTATGATTGTATATCTAAAATCTCAACAGATTCAAGGAAAAACACATCAAGTATTAAAAAAAAGACTTTGTAAGATGACTAGATAGAAGATTGGTACATAAACATAGATATCTTTTATCTTCTCTAACACTAAGGCCCTAGAAATACAAGTAAAAAAAGTTTTCATATATAAAAGTGATCACATCTATTAAAAAGCAGGACTAAATATAAAAAACAATGCAGAGAACCTATATAACCAGTGATAAATCTTGATGAAAGACACGAAAAACCAATGAAAGATCATAAATGTTCTTTGATGGAAAGGCTCAATATATTAATAAAAAGATCTTCCAAAATTAATATGTAAATTCAATGAATTTCCAATAGAGTCCCAATGGAGCTTTTTTTTGAACTTGGATAAAATAATCTTAAAGTTTATTTGCAAGAAAAAATACTTAACAATAACCAAGAAAACTCTACAAAAGAATAATAAATAATGGAGGATTTTCTATCGAACTAGCAAAAAGAATGTACTATAAAATATAATGGTAGGGCAGAATAGATTCCAGAAATAATCTCAGTATATAAGACAAGTTAATATAGTTGCTGGCTTAATAGTGTAAAAGAAGTTTGTTTTAGGGGGGTGGGGATTGTTTCTTTTATAAATGATCCTGGAACTGACTTTCCAAATGGAAGAAAATATAATGTGTTCATGTGGGAAAGTCTGGGAGGGGTAAGGAGTGGGGCATATAGGAATCTCCTACATTTTTTTAAAGTAACATTTATTTAATCTAAATATCTTTTAAAAAACAAAAGAAAAACTGACCCTCATCTTATTCATAATAATAATAATAAATTTTGGATCAGTTATTAATGTAAAAAATAATTTTACAAAATCATTTTAAAAGAAAATTTAACGTGAATGATCACAAAGTCAATGGAAAAAAGACAGATTAGGAAAAATATCCAAAACATTATGACAGATAAAGGGTTAACATAGAAAACATAAAAAGCTCTTACAATTTGACAATACAAAGATAACCAATACAAAAAGTATGCAAAGGAAATGAGATAATTTACAAAAGAGAAAATTCACATGGTCAATAAACCTATGAAAAGATGCTCAAATTTACTATAGAGCATCTATTTACTATAAATAGACCAGGAAAGCAAATGAAAAGAATATTTACCAGAATTATAAATAAAAATTTGGAGAAAGCTGTAATATCTATTCCTGCTATGTGAGAAAAAAGCATACTTTTATATATAATGTTGATAGAAATGTTGAATTTTATAACTGTTTTGGAAAGCAATTTGACCATGTCTATTAATATTAGAAAGGTATGTGACCTTTAGCCCAGCAATTCCATTCTTAGAAATTAAAATTAATAAAATAAGTATATATCAGTAGTGGAATGGTCGAATATATTGTGGTATCTTCACATAATGGATTATTACTTTTAAAAAAATGAACGAATGAATTAGGTATTCCAGATGACTTCAAAAGAGGTAGTGAATGAGAAAACAAAATACAGAAAAGTATACATATGATGGATCTATATCTGTGTGTATAATTGTATGTGTACATAGATCTGTTAATATTATGAGTACAAAAAGTATCTGGAGGATACACATAGGTCAATATAGGGGCTGATGTGTGTTTCTTGATGGAGATGTAGCCAATATAAGGGAGAAAGGAGCAAAAGAGTGGAGGAGCCAAGTAAGTAAGAGAGATAAAAAAAAGCACGCATGATATGGGCCATAGTTGGTCATAATAGTCTGATCATGCTCTTTTATAATCTGTAACAAATGTTCAACAACAATGTAAGGTGTTGGTGGAGAGGTGATGTGTGGGAATGCTGCACCTTATGCTTAATTGTTTTCTAAGCTCACAACTTCTCTAAAAAATTTTTTTAAATTAAAAATAAAAAGCAAGCATGTTGAGATTATATGCACGCATCTAAGTTAAATAATCAATATATTGATATATGTGGGACTATATAAAGAAATCAAAAGTAAAAAAAAAAACATAACGCTTTCTTTAAAAAAAACCAACTCTGACTCTTGATTCCTTGAGGAATATGGCTTCTGCTTATCTGCACACAGTGCACATTGGAAGAGAAATGTGGGAAACACAATTGGCTGAAGCCAAAGTGGAGTGAAAGAGGACAAAGAGGACCTTTGAGCTGGAATAAATATCAGTGTGCTGCTTGGGCTTCTACATAAAATTTTTTTGCTATCCCAACTGTAGGTTTAGTGATGGGCAATTTAAATTACTACTTCTGTATGCCAGGCAAAATGCAATAACCACAATTTAAGTATATTCATTCTAATTAATTATAGTTACTATATGTTTTAAATATTTCTAATAATAGGTACTTTGGGTGAGAAAGGAACTCATAGTTATTATTTACAATATTTTAAAATTTGATGGGATTTTTTTCTTTCCCTAAGTTCATTTCTCTGTTTCATGCATATATGTGTGCATATGTATGCATGCAGACACACGTGCTTGTTTATCTGAGTACCAGGATTAGATTTGATTACAATGCCCTTGCCATATGATCCATCTTGTACTCTACCCATGTCAACAAGTACCCATTTGAGCACTCTGTCCATGTTTCTTCTCGAATCATGACAGAATTTTCATCCTTCCTGTTTTTAAAAAAAATCTCTGTCTTCATAACCAAATATTTAGGTCAGTAAGAAAAGGATGGAGGGGCGTCATCCCTGAGGCAGACTTGACTGAAGTCTGAGACCTTCTTCCATAGAATATTCAGAAAATAACTATGATATGAAAGTCTCAGGGAGAATGACAAGATGTCTTATTTTGGGTTCCAGGAGATTTACGTGCAGAAAGGTTTTTGGGGCGAGGGCTCCGAGCACCATCTGGGAGACCATGAAGGAATCCAAGTAGGCACGGGGAGGGCTCGAACTTCCTTCCACGCAGCAGAGGACTCTGTGGCTTCCGTGGGGAGCTCCGGAGCTGGGCTGGGTCTCCAGGGTTATCCCCCCTTCCACTGACTGGCCTTTGGCAACAGGCCACCCCAGAGGGCGCTGTAGCACCAGGTGGTTGGCTGTCGATGGCCAAAGGCTGATGTGAGCGCACCTCGGGGAGAGCTGTCAGCCACCAGCAGGTGGGCTTCTAGGGAAATGGGCTCAGTCCTGAGAGAAGGACGTGGCCACAGCATCCACCATGGGGAGCATTTGGAGTTCTTTTTTTCACAAAAGACGTATCATTAATTTTGTTCCTTCACTACGAAGGAAATATAGCATAGCTTATTTAACACGGAGGTGAAAGCTATGCCTTTTTTTTAAGTGAACCTGTTTTTTAAACCCTTCCTAGAGTCCATAATGTGTACTTTCAAACAGAGTTCAGGTTTATTCCAGTGTCATGGCTATTACAGGCATTATTACATTTGAAGATTTTTTATTTGCCTATTTCTTGTCAATACAAGAAAAGGAAAATGGTGAAATTCATTCTACTATTTTCTATACTACTTTCATTCTACTAGTTTCTTAAATTCGTTCTACAACTATACATTCCACTATTTAGTGTTTGAGAAACCAAACACGTTTCTAAAGGACCTTAAAGGGCCACTAAGAGAGAATTTATCTTTATAATTGTCCTGACTGCATCTCAAGGCATCCAGGCAGGCCACCAACCACCTCAGCCTTCAACCACTGCATAGTACTCAGATTTAAAACAAGGAACATTGTTGGACACTCACTGTGGCCCAGAAATACTTTTTGTACCATGTAAGTACTTCATTCAACAGGACTGAATAAAGTCAGAGAAATTAGATTTTAAAAGTAATTGCTGTAATGAGAAGAGACAAGTTCCCAGTGTGAATTAAAAATGAAAGTAAGTGCAAAGGTTTATTTGTACAGGTGCACTTCAGTTTCAAGAAATCAAAACGTACAAATCTGGATTTAAAAAACAGAAAAGAGAATGGGCTGTAAAAAAACAAAGGGCACATAAAAGAATGGCTTTAAATATCTTTAAACATGTCATGAACATGATTAAATGTATCAGCAGAGATTATTTACTCACTTATTTTAAAGAAAATATAGCTATCACATGGAGCAAACTGTCATATTAAAAATGCAGAAAAATAACCTTACACCTAATGTTTTTCCAATTTTCATCCAGTTCTTTGTTATTGTTCCTTTCCCTGTGAATTTATACAAAATGAAATGGGATGTGCTAATAAGCTGGACTTTATTTTGCTGTTGTGCTCAAAATCTAGATATGGGATTTATTTTTGTGACTCTGACTTCTAATCAAATTTCTATCTTTCTCTTTCTAAGTATTTAAGTAAATAGAATCCTTTGGACAATCCCAGATTAACTCATTTTATGCTTGAGTCTACATATGGAGAAGTTGAACAGGAGCACATTTTCTCTGCCAGGGCTTTAGAAACCTGTGCAGCAGCTCCGTGCTTCCATAACAGCAGGCAGACAGTTTTGCTGGCAGAGCACAGCTACCTCTGTGAGTTAGGTAGGAGGTGTTAATGAATTTGAGGAGGTGGGCGTGCCCGGTAGTTTACAGGGCCTTTTCTCTCTTTTCACCTCTGAGCCTGCAGCCCTGATAATTCAAGATCAAGCATGGAGCAGAGTGTTAATTACAAGTTCTGCTAACCTGTAGCTGGAGCTGAGAAACCTTAGGAACAGCTTGTGGTGCTAATTTGCTGTTGCTGTAACATGGGACCCCTACTTCTCTGATACACTGGTGACAGAGAGAGTTATTCTAAAGAATGATCTCTCAGGTGTTTTCCTTACCAGCTGTACCCCAAAGAAAACCAGTTATTGCCCTGCCTGAGGCATACCCCAAAGTCACCATAAGGTTGGTGAGTGGTTTCTTTCTCCCTGGAATCCAATCACAGGAGCCCAAGGGTGTTGGCATAAGGAAGCCAGTGCCTCTAGATCATTTCCTCTCTTCTCTGATGCCTTCTGAAGGCACAAAAGAAGAGGGGAAGAAAGGTTAGTTATATGTCAACTTGGCTAGGCTGCGGTGCCCAGTTATTTAATCAAACAGCAATTTAGGTGTTGCCGTGAAGGTATTACATAAATGTGGTTAACGTCTACAATTGATTTGTTTTAAGTAAAAGAGATTACCCTTGATAATTTGGGTGGGCATAGTCCAATCATGAGGGTCTTAAGAGCAAAAACTGTAGTTTCCTGGAGAAGGGGAAATTCTGTGTCAAGACTGCAGCATCAACTCTTGCTGAATTTCCAGACTGTCAGAGTGCCCTACAAATTTTGGACTTGCCAGTCCCCACAATCATATGTGTCAATTCCTTTAAATAAGTCTCTTTGTAAGAACCCAGTCTGATACAGATGGCATCAGCAAATCTTTCTCTTTTATCAGGAAAGCAAAAGTTTTCCCAGGAGCTCTCCCCAGCAAACTTCTACTTATGTCTCGTTTGCTACCTTCAACTGTAAGGGAAGCTGTGAATGTGTTTCATCTTTCCAGTCTCTTTAGAGGAAAAGAATAAGACAGAGCTAAGAATGGATGTTGGTAGACAACCAATGATGTTTCCCCCAGGGCCCCGCCAGCTCTGCCATCCTGTGAATCTCAAAACACAACCTGCCTCAAGTGTGTTCTTTAATGATAGCTACATTGAGTCATTCATGGCCATAGCCATTATAGACACCACAATTTTCAGGGCCGTGCCAATTGCACATATTCTGCATCACGAGCCTTACAAAACATCAGTATAGCGTCAAAATTCAATATTTTTATTTCACTCATTTATCAAATGACTGGCATTTATTGAAAGCTGCCTGGGGTGTCAGACTCTGATGTGTTTTAAGGACGGGAGTGACATGGACAGTTCTCATTTGGGACACCTCTCTCCTGGTTTCCATGATGAGGGTGATTTGGGGGAGGTGGGGAGAACTGGAGAGAACATGCTCAGAGGAGAGAAGTGAAAGCCGGAATTAAGGCAGTGGTTGCAGGGATGGAGAGGAGTGAGGGGATCCGAGAAATATTTCGGAGGCAAAATCTACAGGAGCTGTGATTGGTAATCCATGTTGGGGTGAGAAAGAGGAAGAGTCACGTACAACTCTCAGGTTTCTGACTTGTGTGACTGACCATAGATGGACTTCCAAATGAGATCAAGAAGGTTGTGAATTTGGGAGAAGAAAATCGAGTGGTAGCAGCTCCCACTGATAGCCCACTGGCCCCAGTACTGTGCAGACACTTTGCTGCTCCACAGCCCTCTGGGCATTGGACAATTGTCCTCTCTATTTGTCAGATGAAATAAGGGTTGAAGTAGTTAGGTAACTTATCCAACTACAATTCAAAACTAGACAGCTTCTCCTATCATTATGTATACTGCTTTCACCAAGGAAAGAGTGGAGGTATAAACATGATTCCATTCTGAACCTGTTGAATTTGAAGTACTTGAGGGCCTTCCAAGTAAACACACCCAATAGACAGTTACAAACTTGAGTCTGAAGCTCAGGGAAAAGGTTTAGGTTGCATATACGGAAAATTGGATATCATCCATACACAGATGGGCAAGATCACTTGGAAAAAGTTGAGCAAGTGAGAAGTGGACTGAGGTTCAAAAAGCTGGGGAAAACAACTTTGAAGGCGTAAGTCTGAGAATAGGAGCTCCTGCAGGAGACAAAGATTAAATGATGAGAGAAGTAAAAGGAAAGTCAAGAGAGTACAGTGTCACTAAACCCAAGGGAGCCAGATATTTAGAGTAGAGAGTGCCCAACTGTATCAAATGCACACAAATAGGGGTCAGTGAAATAAGAACTTTCCACTGGACTCAACAGTTAAAGGGGCACCAGTTATTTGAGGAGAACCAAATTTGAATGGGCTGAAAGTAAATAAGATGAGAAGAAGTGGTAAAATAGGGTTTAATCTTTAAAGAACCCTGGTGTAGGAGAAAAGAAAATTTAGAAAATAACCAGAGGAGAATGTGGATAAATTTTGGTTTGGGTACTTGTTTTAGTATTGGAAGTACTTGAACATGTACATATAGGAAAAGGGGAAGGAAAAAGAAGAATCTCTTGCCATCTGAGGATGCTAGGGAAGAGGCAAAGGAGAAGGTGAATTCTTTCTGTAGAGAGATAGCAAGCCGAGCAGCATGCCTGATGATCTCCATTTTCTCAAAAATGCAGGAGGTGATCAGGTATGGCAGAAGATTAGGGGTAAAGGAACCATTTCTTACAGCTGAAAGCATCACCAAAATCCTTTAAGACTTCGTGCTCCCATTGATTTTTGGTTCAGAAAGCCCAGGTAAAATCACCGTACTGATGTGTAATTTTGAAAGGCATAGCACAACTTCTCCATTCAGGAATTTCCTGCCCAAATTCATACTGTTAGTAAAATATAGAGAAATACTATCAAACTGATGCCCTTTCCACTGTTTAGGCTGTATTTTGCTGGAAACAGGCTACCTGTTGCACCACTTTGAATCAGTATTCATATAAGATGCCATTTCTTATTGCAGCTTCTGTGTATTTCTGCACCATTAACTTGTTCACTTTTTTCTCTTTTTTTAAATTATCTTTTTAAAAAAGATAAATAGATCACCAAAAATATTATATTAAAAAATTTAAGAGCTTCCCATGCACCCCCCTCCTCTCGCACATCAACAGCAACCTCTTTCATCATCGAGGTACATTCATTGCATTTGGCGAATATATTTTGGACCACTGCTACACAGCATGGATTATAGTTTACATTGTAGTTTACACTCTCCCCCAGTCCATTCAGTGGGTTATGGCAGGATATATAATGTCCTGCATCTGTCCCGGCAATATCATTCAGGGCAACTTGCTCATTTTTAAGCACTTTTGTGAAGTGACTAATAATTACATCTAAGAAACTAGGACAGTGTTTCCCCGAGTGTGTTCTCTGGGAAAACCTGTCTTGTGAGATAATTCATTGAAAACAAATTTCTGTGGTCAAATGCATTTGGGTCATGCTGTGTATCATGCCCCTTCTGAGAGAGTATATGAAAGGCTCTGAGGAGGCACACAGTCAAAAAACTATCTAATTTGGTTGAGTCTTTCCCAAAATGGTTTTACCACAAACACCACCCTACCACATTTTCAATTTTATAGTACTTTTAATAAAATGTATACCTCAGTGTAGGAAATGCTGAGCCATAGTTGCATATTACCTTTATATATCTACAGAATACTGAGAAGAGTGAATGGTAGAAATAGTGGATTTGAAGTCTGTGTATTATGGAAACTCTATACAATATTGTGTTTTCTCTTTTGACACTTAAGATTTTGTGCCAAGCATTAAAATAACTAACAATCTGGAGTTCATATTCAGTAATTTTTCCTTTTAAAAATGATTGCTTTCCTTTTTAAAAAGTATTTCTCTATTTTCTAAACTTGTATTTGTCTTCTTTCTGCTACAGTACTAGTTTACTTTCCTTTTAAGTGAGTTTATTTAACACTTATTGAGCAAAACACTGCATTGGTAGTAGAGTAGTAAGATACGTCAATCCTCTGCCCTCAAAAGAGTCACAGCCTAGAGGGGAACTGTCTGAGCAAAAATGTTTGGAATGCACCTTAGAGAGAGTGATGAACTCTGTGGGTAGTTGAAAAAGTGCCCTAGGAAGTGATAGTTTACTGGGTGTCAAAGGATGAGTAGGAGTTGATGCTGTGGACTGAGGAAAGTGTGTATTCTAAGACCTGATATTTTTTATTTTTTAGATTATGTGACAAATGTCACAGTAAGTTAGAAACTGAGAATATTGTCAGGGCCATCAGTAAAAGACTTGGAAAATATATTTCTTGTAGGCGATAAAAGGATAAATGCTTGCTGGACCATTCTGTATAAATTTTTCTGTCTTACTTTCAGATAAACCTATATTTAATTTTAAAACACAACATTGTAAAATCAGGTTTCTTTTCTTTTCCTAATAAAAGAAGACTCACCAATAGTAAAGTAATAAACTTATGGTCTGAGGGATAACAGCATGCTACAGCCACTAGCCCTTTGCATTTGTGGAGTCATTTCAGAGATGACAATTCATTAGATAAACAGGCCAGCAAGCTGTGTGGCAGAAGAGGAGGGCTTTGGAATCAGGCAGACAGAACCCAGTCAGAATCCTAGCTAGCACTTAGAGCAAGGACAAAGATTGCTTAATCCCCTGAGTTACTGTGTCCTCACTTACAAAATGGGATTATAATATATACTTCCAACTTCAGACAACTGTTTATGTAAAGGTGGTAATATATTTGAAGGCACACCTTTTTATTCTCACGAGACCAGGAGCAAAGAGGGTAGGAATTAATCCCATTAAAAATCTGGAAACCAAAATTCACAAGGATTAAGTGATATTAAGTGCAGTGGAAGGGGATTTCCTGTCCCCAACTTCCCATCAGAACATCAGAATCTTAGCCCACTGGCCTTTCTACCTTAATCCATTGCCCTCTAAGAGAGGGCACATTGTCAAGCACCAAGTTTGCAATAAAAGAGCAAGATTAATCCTAGTTAAGTTGTTTTGGTGGATTAATTCATTTATTCTACTCTATTGTCCCTTTTGCCTACAAGTAAATTGAGAGGTTTGCTCAGGCATCAACCTACATGACTCTAGACACTGTTGTTTGTATGGGATCAACTTCTCCATTGTCATATATCCTTTCAATGTCTTACCCCCATTCTGCTTCTGAAGAGCTACCAGGAGAGACAAGGTTCCCACCCCTTCTTTTTAGCATGAGTCCTTAAAGACTGAATCAGGACTAATGACACTGGATGAAGTTTTCCAATGAAGGATGATTACTAAATTTAAAATATATATATACATTTTTTTTTCGAAAAAGCAAATGCGTGGCCATTGCTCCTGTGTCTTCTCTCAAATAGTAGCAAAACCAAAGTAACAATCACTGAAACTCCAATTAAAAATGCCCATGTCTACATCATCTATGCTGACAGCTTAGTGAAATGGGAACCCTGACAACCCCCAGGGCAAGTTCTGCCCAGAATCACTTGCCGACAGTTCTGGCTGACGTGACAGAGGCTGTTTTGTCCCAAGCTATGTCGGATTGTTACCTATTTTCTAATGCCAGAAATCTTACAGCATGCCTTCTCACCCCTGCCTCATGAACCACATCACATCCTAAAGACCCAGGTCTTTAACTGGAGCTCAGGTCCTAGCAACGTGTTTCATAGCCTCTAGGGTTACAGGCATGGGGTGCTTGCAAAGCACCATGGAGGTTGGAATGAGAATTCTCACGTGAATTCCTGTCTTCCTCCCTCTGCTTTCTCCCCTCTTTTGTATTCCCTTAATCTGCCTTCTCCTTCACCCCCTGCTTTCTGTTTCTCTCTATTTTCATACTTATATCTAACAGTGACCTTTTTCACCCACAAGCATCATGAGCTTGGCTAATCAGCACTCACATAATTGAAACTGTGCTTTACCAGAAACTCATGATCTGAGCTCAGAAATTATACAGTGTACACATTCCCAGGTTTTTCCACATCAATTCTAAAAATTTTGTGCAGTATGTGAACTAAGGGGTGGAAACGGTGGGTAGGAAAACATGTAATGAAGACTAATATGGCCCTGTAACACCTTGCTCTTATGCCTGCCATCTGTGAAAAAAGAAAGTGTCTGAGTAGAATTAAAACTTGCTGAAGAAATGATACAAGTGGACTAATTATTCACAATTTGTGCTCTCTAGTTATTCCATGAGCATGTTATATGGATTGATAAGGGAATAACTGGAAAGCTCTTTGAATCTCTTAGTGATAGTTGCTTGCTAATCAGATGACCCAAATACCAACCTTATTTTTGAATCTTACAACTATAGGAAAGTTCAGTCCTGCTAGCATTCCTTGAGGAAATATAACCTTCATAAAAAGGCTACTATAATAGCAGTCAGGCCAGATAGGTATTAGACAACCACAAGATAAACTACAAATAGCTGTACTTATCTTTTCCTGTGTTTTTTGCCTTCTCTTTTTTTTCAATATCTCAGCCCTTCTTCTGATCTTCTCTCCCCTTTCTTACCATTTGTACGAATCTTTTTATCTCTGTCTCTCTGTTTCTCTCTAGCTCTCTGTCTTATAAACACATACACACTATCTTCTGGATGAATGTTTTGGAATTGACCATTTGCTAGGGAAGCCGTAGGAGTACCCTCAGTAGGTTGGCATAGCAATGCCTGTGTGTGTTCTCAGAGTATTTCCTTGGCCTCCTGGAAGCTGGAGTTGGATGCTCTAAATGAGCTGCCCCATCTATGGAGCCTCAGTGTGGCTTCTCCAATTTACCTGTCTCCTTCCTTTCCACTTCTGTCTGAGTGCCTTGTTAACCTCTCATCTCATGTCCGCCTCAGTGAACTTCCGACACAGGCACCTCTGCTGTGGCCAGCAGTGTGCAAGGTGCTCTAGAGGATTTAAGAGGGCTTGAAGACAGCATCCATGTCTTTGAAGAGCTTGCTACCTGGTTGGCGTGAGAATTCCACAAATGATTAAAGAACGCAGACCTTTAATATATAATCAAGTACTAAACTGATAGAGTTCTCTTCCAGAAATGTGTGATACAGGCAGGCAGAAATCACTCTGGGCAGTCTTTCAATACTTCAGGAAGGACAGTGGGAAGGCCTTTAGTAAGGACGTGAGGGAGGGGATGGAAAAGAGGGACAAGCCAACAAGGAATGAGAATATTTGGGGCATCATGCCTCCTGCGGTCCTGTGGCTAAATGAAGTGTCTGCAACACTTTACACCGTGGGAATTACCTGGGGAGAAAAGCATTTGTAGGATTTTTGTGGAAAGCAGTCATCTTTACAACACTATCCATTCTTCCAAAAAAGGCATCATGCTTTCCATTTGAACTTACAAGAGCCATTGCTATTTCAAGTCCTGTTTCCTTGAATGGGGGGAAAAAAAACAAAGACAAAATATCTGTTCTCTCAACCCAATAATTTGCTTCCAAAGGTAGAAGCCATGTTTGAAGCACCACATCTCAAAATTAGATTGACGTATATACTATAAATTTGCCAGGATATTAATCCTCAGGAAAACAAGGTTTTTAGTATTCTGGAACAATTAGTTTCACAAAAAGAGACAAAAACAATGTTTCTATGACTGAAATGATGGCGATGAAGTAGTGGAGACAGCTAGGGTGGCATTTTCCATCAAACAACTTTTTTATTTTTGCAACATACTTCTAAGTGATGGAAAAATGACACACTGTCTCCCTGATTTCATTTCCATCATCTCAATCTTTTCTAACTTTCATATTTGTGAAACAAATTGCTTTAAACATGTCAAAGACACTTGAGTGGAGTGTTAGCCAAATTTTAAAAATAAAGATGATTCATAAAGACAGCACTTGTGTTTATAACCATCAAGATAAAATTTCAAGAAAAATATCACAGTCCTGATTATTTAGGGCACAAATATAAGGTAATCATCTTCAGAAGTTAGAAAGAAATCTCTTTTTGCTCTCTCCTTCATTTCCCCTAGATTTATAGGATGCAGTGAATGTGGCCTTTGGGTGCTCCATCATCCCGTTTCAATGATTTACTAAGTAACCACATGCATATTGATTTTGTTCAGCCCTGGATTCTATTTGCATTAGTATTCAGTGCGTCAAGCACCTCAGTGACATTCTGCTCCTTGCCAGTTTGTCCGATATTCTCTTAGAGCCGATGCTCCTTGAGAGGAAAGGCCACATCATGCTCTTTGTTAGAGACAAGATATTACCTGTGTAGGGCAACTAGGGGGTATCCCTGCAGCAAATACTTCTGAAGAATTGATATTGATGTCCCAAAAAGAGAAAGCTCAAAGAATATTGCTCACCTCAAGAATATAGGGGGCAAATGTACAAACAGTGGGTAGATATGTTGTTTTATACTTATTGTCATTGTTCAAAAAGATTTTTAATTTGAAACAAACTCCACTTTAAAGAAAATTTACAAGAACATTATAAATAATGTTTTTTCCAGAGCCACTAGAGACTCATCAACATGATGCCCCCACCACCTCTGAATACTTTAGTGTGTTTTACCTATAAGCAAAGACACTGTCCTATAAAACCATTAAGATCAGGAAATAAGCATCAATATATTATGACCATTTAAGCTTCAGACCCCATTCAAGTTTCACCAATTGTCCCAATAATGTCTCTTAAAGCAAGGGGCTTCAGTTCAGAATCACATGCTGCATTTGTTGTCATGTCTCTTTAGTTTTCTCTGATTTGTAGCAGTTCTATAATTTTCCTTGATTTTCATGACTTGACACCTTTGAAGATTACAAAGCAGTAATTTTCTAGAATACCCCTCCATTTGGGTTTGTCTGCCATTTCCTCATGGTTAGAATCTAGTTATTTATCTTTAATAGGAATATCATAGAAGTGATGCTCTGTTCTTCTCAGTACATCCTATCAGGAGGCATATAGTTTTTCATCTGTCCCACTACTGGTGATGTTATCATTGGTCACAGGTTAGATTTCCCAGGAAGTAAACTTTGAGATTAGTGTGCAAGAAGTTTGTTAGGCAGTGCTCTTGGGATCAATAGCTATGGAGGGAAGTAGGACTGACAGAGGGAGAACTTGAGCTACAATACAGTCCCAACAGCCTCAGTTGCTCCTTGAGGAGCTATGGAGCTGACTATTGATCAGTCACTGAATGCAAGCTCCCCATGGAATTTTCTTTAGCCAAGGCAATTCCCAAGGAGGGCTGGCCCACCGATGACCATTTTTTGCCAAACCTTCCAGCAGCTGGAGGACAGGTCTTCCATTCCTAAAGGGGGCTCTGGACAGCACATCAGAGTCCACTAGGGGGGCGTCTGTCAGGATACCCCACTGCAAAGTTAATCTTTTTCCTTTTGTAATTAATAAATATTTTATGGGAAGGTACTTTGAGACTATGGAATCATCCCATTCATCATCAAACATTTTATTGATTAAAAGAATAATGATTAATTGATATCAGCATGGATTCATGATTTCCTCCTATAATTAGATGGGTTATAATCTTTTATTATCACTACTTATTTTGATGTTCAAATTGTCCTTGATTTTGCCAGGGGATGACTCTTCCAGCTGGCTTCACTATCCTTACTCCTTTATTTTCTGGCACAACAGGATGATTCAGGCTCATCTTGCATTTTCTCTGCCCCCGCCCTAGAATCAGCCAAGGAATTCTGGTTCCTTTCATGGAAAGAGCTATTTAGAAACCAAGATCTGGGCACTAGGTATATTCATTGGTATTTCACCTTCTTTTAGAATACCCAGTCTCACCTATGTTATCTCACTTACTATTTTATTAGTCTCCTTGATATGCCTGTGGTGACCCCTTGATTCCTAATCCTGACCTCCAAAACTTTTCTCATCCTGGAAGTTTATCTTGATTCATACCTGAGGAGACCTTAGTGAGTATAGATGTAGGGCCAATAATGATATCAGACACCATTTACTGAGTCTTCACAATGAGCCAAAACTGTGCCTTGTGTTCATGTTAGTTTCCTGTTGATTTTGTAACAATTACCACAAATTTAGTGACTTAAAATAATGCATATTTATTCTCATATGGTTCTGTAGGTCAATTTATGACAAGGGCATCAAGGGGCTAATGTCAAGGCAGCAACAGAACTGCATTCCTTTCTGGAAACTCTAAGGGAGAAATTGTTTCCCTGACGTTCCCAGCCTTTTGATGCCACCAGCAGACTGGTTTATGGCCCCTTTGGCCACCTTCAAAGCCAGAAATGGTGGGTTGAGTCCTTCTCACATGGTATCTCTCTGACCTTCTTTCTTCTTCTTCATCATCATCATCATCATCATCATCATATTTCTCTCTTACCACAGCTAGGAAAGAATCTGTTTTTAAAGACTCTTGTGATTACATTGGGTCCACCTGGATAATCTCCCTATCCCAAAGTCTGACCTCTGCTCACATTTTCAAAGTCCTCTTTGCCATGTAAGGAGACATATTCACAGGTTCAGAGGGAGTAGGGCATACACATCTTAGGGGGCCACTATTCTGCCTTCCATGGCATTTTAAAAGTTTCATGAAATGTAATTCTCACAACAATCAGAAAAATTAGTTATAATTATAATCTAAGTTTTGCATGTGAAGAAACTGAGGCAGTGGTCTTTAAAGCAGAGTGCACTTTGGGAAATAGAAAAATATATAATACCTTCTAATTATATTTATTTTCAAATAATTTAATTTCTATTTTATGTATATTTAATAATATAAACAATTGACAAATTATATTCATATGTAAAATATATGTGTATATATATTTTCAATAGGAATATACAAATAAAGTTTAAATTAATTAAATATATAAGCAATATTATAAACAAATAAATCTCAAATGAAGGGATGGATGGAAGGGAACATAACCACCATTCTGCCAGATATGAATTTTCTCTTCTTCATCTCCCTCTACCACCATTTCCAATGGACTCTCAAGCTCCAGAGGCTCCCATTCCCTGATGTTTTGTCCCTCTTTCCCATCCCCTCACTCTCTTCTTTACTGAAGTCCTTCATATTGTAATACCTGCACTATTGAAATGACCCCTAAACCAATCTCCTCTTACCTAGTCCTTTCCCTTATGGAAGAAACAGTGGAAGTCAGTCTTGATTATGGGCTGGGGTTGCGTTCCTGGCCTGATGCTGGGCCTGGGATGTGGAGTGGTCTTGGAAGAAGACAGCGCCCACTGAAACTGACATGAAGACTAGGACCCACGCCCCTCTCTGAATTTTATGCAATGAGGGAAATTTAACTATGGTGATTTATTCATTTAGGATGTTTAGGAATTATTCCCTACAGAGGGTAAATATGGAAGTGAGAAAGTACAATGAGTCTTATCAGATATTAAATTCTTACAAGAATTAATGTAGTAGACTCTTTCCATTAGCTGGTGGCTGAGACCAGTTCAGTTCTGTTTCTCTGGAGAAACTCTACTAATATAAGAATATATTGTGAATATCCAATTTCAGATGCACTTCGTCTTACACCCTGGAAAGTTTCCATGTTGAGTTTTACCTTACCTTCAATTAGTTTAATCTCTAGCAATGCAAATTATATAAATTGCCATTATATAGGGCATGCATATATATTGCATTCCAAAGACAAACAAATATTTCATTAAAATTGCCAGCAATTTGCTCTTAATTGCATTAATATTGCCATCAAATATTTAACCAGAATGGACCGTTTTAGCAAAAATTTCATCAATTGGTCTGTTTCGCTTGGAAGATATTCACCTAAACTTTTGATCCTATCCTTGTTGGTGAATGGCAATTTTTTGAAGAATTTATTGCCACAATTTTAATTAAATGAGTCTTTTTCATAAGACTTTTAAACCTCAGTTTGCTCACGTGACAGAACACAAACTAATGGAGCTTTGGCCCCATGGATGCCCTTTGCTAGGAAAATTCTGTTGTTGTAAGAGAGAATTACAACAGCTGACAGAGAATAGAAGAAAGGTACATACTAAAGCTGCTAGCTATCTTGCAACTAGTCAGTAATCCCTACTTTCAGTCTAAAGTATGTTTGCCTCCCCAAACCTGTTCCCACTTTTTGGATTTCCAGAGCACAGCATGAGGGTGACAGAAATCCAAGAAATATGGAAACATCCTTTTTTTGCCCGAAAGGGTTGCAGGGTTAGGTGGAGCAAAAAGCTTGTATCCAGTTTGATTCATAATTGTGAAAAACAAGCAACCTACAAAAAACTCAATGTTTGTGAAACTAACATCCTGCTGCTCTTCCACACTCCTCTAGATCCTTGAAGAGTTTAACCTGATTGATCAATAGAACAACAGAGTCTTATTTAAATGCATGTCAAGGAAGGGCTAAAGATTGCCCTAGAACAATTTTGACATAGATAACCTTTATATTTCTAATGGTCACATTTTTTATATCATCTCTCATGAACAAATTTCCTTGTTTTCAATGTCCAGTGCCTTCCTAGCTCTGAAAAATAGCTTTTGGGAAAGCGACTCTAATATGTTTTATATTATGATACAACAAATTGAAGAAAACCTATTGCCTTCCCAGGTGATAGGAGCATTATAGGCATTATCTCTAATTTATCCTCTGATGGAAAGATTTTAATTATTAACAAGTGAAGTGGGAATATTTTTGGAAGTCAAGAGATCTTTATGGCAATCTTTGTTGCTCCCTTACAGGCTTCATGCAGCAACCAGGGTATGTACTTCGTTTTAAAAGATCATGTCTCTTTTCTGCTTTAAACACTTAAATGACCTCCTTTCTCAATCAGAATAAAATCTCAAGTCCTGACGATGCCTATACGACTCTACTTGACCTCCTGGTTCTCTCCAACTCTGTCTACTGCTCTACACACACTCTCTTTGCTCCAGACATATCAGCCTCTTTGAACATTTCAACCACACTCCTTTAGGGCCTCAGTACTTACTGGACCATTCCCCACCCCACTTCTGTGTTTGTATGGCTTCATTTCCTCACTTCTCTTATGTTTCTGCTCAAATGTCACCTCATCAGAGGGTCTTTCTCTGGCTACTCTTTTCAAATTAGCGCCCCAGCTCTATCACGTGCAGTCCCTTTAAGCTGCCTCATTTATTTTTCATTGCACTTATCTCCATTTGATATGTTCTTTATTCATTTGATTACTGTCTTTTGTGCCTGTCTATACCATAAGTGCCATGAATTTCATCTGTGTTGACACTGCTGTATCTTCAAAGCCTAAAACAATTCCTGGTGCCTAAATGGTGCTCAGTAAATATCTGTTGACTGAATGAGTCCCCAAATCATGCCACATTACCAGCTCCCTTCTTATTTACCCATGTTATCACGTTCAGAAAGAACAAATGAGGCAGAGTGCATTTTCTTTGCTGTAGCAATAGACTCCATATACTATGGGAATAATAATAATGTATTCAATTCATGAAATGCCCTTCAATATGTTATTTCATCCTCACCTTTTATAATTGCCATTTTACAGATGGAAGATAGATTGGATTGAGAGAAGTTCATTAGCTTCCCAAATCATGAGCACTGAACCATACAGACCTGGGTTCAAATCATTGTTCTGCAGCTTATTAACTGTAACCGAAAGCTGGCTCCTTAAGTTCTCTGAGCCTTAGTTCCCTCATTTATAAAATGGACATAACCATTAAAGCATATTTAAAGCATTAATTAGTACAATGTCAGGTACTTTACAGAGCCCAGAATGAGAAACAGAAATCTCTCCAGGTTTTACAAGCGACAGAAATTTAATCAAGGGAATTGGTTGCACAGGAGTTGAAACAGCTAAGAAGCCAACAGTGACACAGTGAGGCAACCCAAGCATTCGCAACTGCAGAAAATTGGCACCACACCTGCAGCTGCAGGCACAATGGAAGAAGAGGTTTACCAGTACCCGGGATCCATCCAGTAGGAGCTGGAGCCTCAGCAGGAGCTGCCCAGGGAGAGCTGGGCGCCAGGGAGGAGACGCAACCTCTCCCCCAAAAAGGGGAAGCATGGCCTGGCTTCTCCCCTCCTTCTCCCTCCGATAACCTGCCAGAAGTTGTCAACTAGCCAAACCTACCCAGAAGCCAGAAGGCAAAAGACCGTGGGAATGAAGTCTCTTGTGAAACAGAGCAGAGGATTCTGGAAGTGCAGGAAAGGGGTCTGGGAGCAACCAGGCAGTTGACAGGCACAGGAGATAAGTACAAACGTATTCCTAAGCAGACAGTCTAGATCTCAAACCCAAACTGTCCAGCTCCTGTTCCTCTTTTCCAGAGGCATTTAATCAGCAAGATGAACAAATCTATGGCATAGTGCCGTGTTCAGTAACCAACTAAATTGTAGAGCATTTTGTGCTGATTATTGTTTCTTAAAGACTACAGATATTCTGTCTTCTCTTAAATGAGGCTCATCTGGGTAAGGAAATTTCCAGAAAAGACAGTCCACTGTGTAAATGTGCACCACGTTTAACCACGCTGGACCCTAAACTGTTTTGGAATGGACTGGTGACAAAGCAGCATGTTCATCAGTGCTTGCGGCTTAGTCACGAGTTTTAGGGTAAGGAATATGATTGTTTTGTTTGAGTCTGTGTGCCCAATGTCTGAAACGTCACCTGGCACCTAGTAGGCACTCAAAAAAATATTTGCTAAAGAATGAATAAAACCTGCGGTCGTCTTTAGCTCTGCCCTTCTCACTCAATGCCAACAGCTCATACTTGGCCAAGCCCCAGTTCTTTCTGCTTCTTGTTTCTACCCTGCATCCTTCCACTTCTCTTCCCTTCAGAGTTCTCACCACTGTCTCTGAGTACTTCATGTCTCCCCTGAGGACTTCAGCTGCTCTCTTGCTGGTTTCCCCTACCCCACTCTTGCCCTCTCTGCCTCATTCTCCCAACTGCACACAGAGAGATCAATCTGAAATGCAGATTTCCTCAGGCCACTAAAAGGCTTAACATTTCCCAGTGGTTCTAGCCCCTCCCCAGATGCAGCCCAAACTCCTTTGCGTGGCGTCAAAGGCCCCCTTGGCCCTTCTTACCTTGCATGGTCAGCTTCTTCTCCTGGCCCCCGCATCTGGAGTTTCTCCTCATCCCCTTCTCGCATCATGCTTCCTTGAGTTCCTCAGTTGAGAAGACACTTTCCCAACTTTTCTACCTTCACGATTATTCTCCAATGCCACTTTCTTTGAGAAATATTCTCCGACTTCCTCAGACAGTTGGTTACTTGAGCATTTCTGTAGTGTCTAATAGTAGTTATTACCTTGTCATGATTTATGTTTCAGAAACCCTCACCCCGCAGTGCTTCTCACTGGTAGTTAGCTCAGCCCAAACTGGGTCTACCCTAGGCATGTTGGAAATGTTTGTACATTTGTCCAAGGATTTCTACAGCCTGGTTTCATAGATGAAGAAGCTTTCCTATCACAGTGCGCCAGTGTTTGCTCCGAATCTCACTTCGTGACCTTTGCTTCCCCTCTGAATGCCTTCTACAGCACCTGGGCCAGGTCCTTGTTCTCCTTGTGTCCAAATCCTTGCCTCGGTCAGTCACCTCGGCAGTGTACGTCTTAAAGCCAGAAGCCAAGCAGTCAGTTTCAAACACTTTCCTCCAGAAGGGTTTTAAGTGCTCTAGAAAGCACTGGAAGAAATGTGAAGGAAACAAAATTAAAGTAGACAAGATATTCTAAATAGTACCTATCTTAAGTTTACCCAATACTTACTGAGCATTTACTATATTCCAAGCATTGTGTGAGCCCCTGGGCACACAAAATAAAAAAAACAGACCCTGTCTTCGGGAAACTTCCCCACTCTTCCTCAGTTTACTGGAGCCCCAGAATGCACATAGACAGAAAGCTTTCTTCCTTTAGTAAATATCTGCTATATATATAAGACAGTTATAAGAATAATACAAAACCCATACATGTCACATTTGCTGTATCATTCCATTTATCTGTCCATCATCCATTCATCGATAGCTATCTTTCTGTCTATCTATCTTTTTTCTGAGCTTTGAGAGTAGGTTGAATACATCTTATTCCTTGAACACATAATATTTCCATGTTAGTTTCCTAAGAACAAGAATATTCACTTATGTAATCACCTTAGGTGCAGTTCTTAAGTTTAGAAATTTAACAGTGGTATCTATATCCTAATTTTTTCATATGTTCTGATATTATCCTTTTTTCTTTTTTTTTAGTAGGTACCGGGCATTGACCCCAGGACCTCACACATGGAAAGCAGGTGCTCAACCACTGAGCTAAATCCACTCCACAATGAGAGTTGGTTTTTTTGTTTATTTGTTTTCAGTAGGTACTGGGGATTGAACCTGGGACCTCATGCATGGGAAGCAGGTGCTCAACCACTTGAGGTACATCAGCTCCCTGATAGTATCCTTTTCTCCTCCATTATTAGATCTCATCCAGGATCATGTATGGCATTTAAATGTCATTGTCCCTTTGGTGGTTCTTTTTTTTCTTTTAGTCCTAGAAACATTGTTTAAGATTCCTGGCTGCTAAAACAAATACCAATGTGCTGTTTTAAACACAAGATATCTGTTGGCACACAGTTTTGAGGCTATAGAGGTCCAAAGTCAAGGCATCAGCAAGGCAATACTTTCTTCCAGAAGACTGTGGTGTTCTGGGCTGGCCTTGGGGTTCCATGACTTTCTGTCACTTAGTGATATCCTCTCCTTTTTCTTCCAGTTTCTACCTTTCCATGGCTTCTCCCTCCATGATCTGTTTCTTTTCTGTATACGGGCTTCAGCCATATTGGATTAGGGCCCATCCTTATTCAGTCTGGGAGCATCTTAACTAAAAACATCTTCAAAAGTACTGTTTACAAATGGGCTCACACCCACGGAACCAGAGTTTGGGACTGGCATCCTTTTATGGGGCATATGTTTCATTCCCCAATACATATATACAATATAAACTTGCTATCTCATTCACTACCAAACATACAATTCAGTGGGATTAATCACATTCACATTGTTGTGCTACCTTCACCACCATCCATTACCAGAACTTTCCTATAATTCCAAACAAAAAGCCTATAACCATTAGGCATTAACTTCACTCCCCACCCCAGGTAGCCTGTACTCTACTTCCTGTTTCTATGATTTTGCATATTCTAGCTATTTCATTTAAGTGTAATCATACAATATCTGTCTTTTCATATCTGACTTATTTCACTCCACATGATTTCTGCAAGGTTCATGGATGCAGTGCCATGTATCAAAACTTCATTCCTTTCTAAGGCTGAGCAATGTTTCAGTGTATGTCCACATTTTGTTTATCCATTCGTCTGGTGATGGATTCTTGGGTTGCTTCCGCCTTTTAACTATTGTGAGTAATGCTTCTAGGAACATGGATGTACAAACATCTGTCTGCATCCCTGCTCTCAGTTTTTATTGGATATATACCTATAAGTGGGATTGTTGGGTCATATGGTAGTTTATATTTAACTCTTTGAGGAGTCGCCAAGCTGCTTTCCATGGTAGCTGTACCATTTTACATTCCCACCAAAAATGCACAAGGGTTCCTATTTCTCTGCATCCTCACCAGCACTTCGTATTTTCTGTTTTAATAATGGCAATTTTAGTGGATGTGAAATGGTATCTCATTGTGATTTTGATTTGCTTTTCATTAAAGAATAATTATTTTGAACTTTTCATATGCTTATAATCATATGTATATCTTTGGATTTTTGAAATAACTTTTTATTAAATTAGAGATGTTGTAGGTTTACAGAAAAGTCATGCCAAAAATATAGAGTTCCCATATACCCCCTAATTATTAGCACTTTGCATTAGTGTGGTACCTTTGTTACATGGATGAAAGAATATTATTATAATTGAACTATAAACTATAGTCTATGGTTTACATTAGGGTTCACTGTGTTGTCAGACCTATGTTTGCTTCTTAAGTATAGGAACATATATACAACCTAAAATTTCCCATTTTACTCACACTCAAATATATGATTCAGTGGTGTTAATTACATTCACAATGTTGTGCTACCTTTGACCATTTTTTAATTGAGTTGTTAGTCTTTTTGTTATTGAGTTGCAGGCTTTTTTTCCTTATTTTAAATTGTATTCTGGATATTAAACCTTTCTCACATATGGTTTCCCAACATTTTCTCCCAATCTGTTGGCTGACTTTTCACTTTCTTAATAGTGTCCTTAGATGCACAGATTTTCATTTCGATGAAGTCCAATTTATCTTTTTTCCTTTTATCAATTGTGCTTTCAGTGTAAAGTAATGCTTTCCTTTTGAGCATTTGTTTTTCACTGCTCTTAGTTGCGGTCATCCAAGATTCTGTGCCTTTTGTTTGTTTCTTTTTGGAGGGTTGTGGTTTTGTTTTTGTAGTTGGTATCCTGATGTTTCTGAAAGTTATTCAGGGACTTATTTTATTCTGTCCCTGTGCACACCACATTGCTCCTGCTTCCATTCTGTGGCTGCTTGTGAAAACAAGGTTTGCTCTCCTTTACAAGGCCACTGTACTCATGCTTCCAGCTCTGCCTTATGTATCATGCTGTCAAGCAATACTTCCAGGACCCATTTGGAAACAGATTGATTATTTTGAACACGAAAGGTGCATCTTGGGAAAAACAAATGAATCAAATGGAAAAATGAATTATCATCATGAAATTTACCTTCACAGCCAGAGACATGATATATTCCTGAGTCCCATAGAGGCAATCCTCTTAGAACAATACACTCTAACAGAAAGTCTGCAGTTAGGTGGAGTCAGAGCTCAGCTTAAATGTGTTTATATTTGAATGGAAAGCACCTTCTGAAGGCAAAACTTTGGAAATAGAAATATTTATTTCTTGCAAGGGTAACTTGGAATTGACAATGGATTGCCACAGACTTCTCATTCCAGAGTTTCTAAAGCCTCTGTGATGTTCTTAATGGGGCTTGGCACGTATAAAAACTCAGTTCTGTCAATTAGCATTTATTGGACACCTACTGGGTGCAAGGCATTGTAACATTCTATGGGTCTGAACAGATATATAAGGCAATTTTTTAGTTCATTTTAATAGGAGAAATAGATATTGAAGAGGATAACTGAGGAGGAAAAGTTTTGATTGGGCTTTCTGGCAGTTAATTAAGGTTTCAGGGGTCAGAAATTTTACTATTAATAAGCAGATCATAGGTTAAATGCAGTCTGTGGCCTCTTGACTTCCAGATGGCATGCCCAAGGATGAGCAAAATGAGGTGTCCTGAGCCCGAGGTGTCATTTCCGAGCACCTGTGGAACAAATGACTGACAGGTGTATCTTCTTTATTTACTGGACTCTGCTCCTCCTCAATGCTGAGTATATTCTTCAAGATTCTACCTGCCAGTAAGGTAGAGTCGAAACAGTTTTATAAGCAACACTAATCAACACTCCTGACCTTACTGCTTGCTAATTAACGACCTTCCTGGACAACATGAGAAGCTAATCACCACATAGAGCACTGCAGTTTTTAATGTGAAAATATTCTAATAGCTATCAACTGACTGAAATTAGTCACTGCGTCTTACTTATGCAGGGCTTTGCAAGCAGTAGGTTCCCAAGTCTGTGAAATGAATGGTCAAGGGTAAATTTGCCCCAAGTCTAAGTCTGCATCTGAGATGGAGGTAGGCTTCTTTTCTCCCTCCCTTCCTGCCTCCCTCCTTCTCTCTTGCTCTCTCTTTCTTTCTTTTCTTCCTATCTTGTGAATGACATTAATATGAAAAAACCATGGGTGGGGAAATAAAATCTGAAAGGAGTTGAATATTCTTATTCTCTCCTTTCTAGTTCTGGGCTGGGTAGATGAAGGTAAGTGAATCTCTTTATATTTAAGAAACGAGCAAGGGCTAACAAAGGAGCATTGTGGGGTTCAAATATAGGCACATGGTCCAAATGAATTTTGCTTTACATATAGCATTTTTGTGGCCCCCAAAATAATTTGCAAATTAAAGTAAGTATATAAGCTAAGAACATAGGTTACTTTCTGCATCACTTGGGAGGATGGAACCAATTATATATAAGTGAATGAATGTAATTGGTAATTATATTTATTTCAAGTTCAGTAGTCCAACTTCAGTCTACATGATTAAAAACAAAATGACAATCCTTTCTAGGATACTATATTTCCTTCTCTTTCTCTTGCTCAGGTTTTCTTTAACATAAAAGTGCAATTTTAGAAGACGTTAAAAGCCATCTATATCCCCCCAGGGCCCACTGGATGGAACGTGGGAGAGTGTGGGCTATGATGTGGACCATTGACTACGGGGTGCAGTGATGTTCAGAGATGTACTTACTGGGTGCAATGGATGTCTCACGATGATGGGAGAGAGTGTTGCTGTGGGGGGGGGGGCGGTGGGGTTGATTGGGACCTCATATTTTTTTAATGTAATTTTAAAAAATAAATAAATAATTTTAATTAAAAAAAAAAAAGCCATCTATAGCCAGGCATGGCCCATTTTGAGCAAACGCATGCCAGGAGTCACCTGTGTAGGGCTGCGTTTCACACACATATTTGGCCAAGGATAGCCAGTCAGGGATGTTGATGAATGGGTGTCCCAGGTATAGCCTGACTGTGGTCTCTTAAACAGTCTAACTCCTGAGGGTTGAGAAGGGCTCGTTAGCCAAATGAAATACTATGCTGTCATAACTTCCTCCCTCACAATTCAATCATGGGACTTTCTTCCCCCTGCTGTCACTGAAATCATTACACTCAGAATTAAACATGATGTCATAGAGCTGCTGACACATCCCTTCGGTACCATTGACACGGCAGTGCTCACATTAATAATCAGTGTTTCCACACAGTGAATAGGAAAACGCCTGCCAATCTGGGTCCTTTCTCTCCCTTTGGAATTAATGTCATCACTAACTGTCCCTTGTGGGACCATGACCATGACCATTTGTTTCCATAAGCTGGTCTGGGGCCCCTGCCCAAGTACAGCAGCAGTGTGGCTCCCACTTGTCCTTCCTCGGTTGCCTGCCTCACTTTGGAAGCCTTCCCAACTCTCAAGTGCACTGTAATCCCCCAAACTCCTGTTGAGATTCTCTCTGCCAGGATTTCTTTCTCCCAGCCCAGTTATGTACCACTTTAGTCCCTACTTCTGACTCACACATCTGTTTTCACCACAGCGTATCTTCTCACCATCCTTTTGCCTCATGGCTGTGTCTTCTGATTTTCCAGCTTTACTCTTCTGTCGGCTTCCTGCGTCTTCTGCAGACCTGTTCAGCATCCTCCACGTCACTCCTTGAGGCAGCCCAGTGCAGATAAAGGAGGAGCGCCTCACAGTGCCAGAGATCCTGGTCTGAGCCCTGCCTCTACTTAGTTACAGGATGGTGTATGCATTTGATGTAGGCTCGTGGAGCCTCAGTTTCCCATCTGATAGCTGTAAGGACCAGTAGAGATAAACCTTCATTTCTGTCACTTAATTTCCATCTCTCTGTATACACACCACCTTGGCAAATTGAAACAACTTCTACAGAATTAAAATTATTGAATAATTTAGCTACGTATAATGAAATCAATAAAAGTTACAACCAACCTTTATATTTCACACACTCTCTACGATGGTAAGGACTTTAACTAGAAGGTTTAAAAGAAACTAAGTGTTGACCTAATAGCAATGCAGATATTTATTAGTTTAGCAAGGTATTTCTTTTTGGAAGGAAAAACTTGGTGATGGTATTTTCTTCCAGACCCAGGAGGAAGAAACTGGATGTCTCTGAAAAATCACCCTTTAAATAAATAAAATGTAAAATCCTGCAAGGCAGGGGTTGGCAAACTTTCACTGTCAGTATCAGATAGTAAATATTTTCAGCTTTGCAGGCCATCTGGTCTCTGTCACAACTACTCAGTTCTGCTATAGCACAACAGTATTATATGTAAATGAATGAGCATGACTGTATTCCAATAAAACTTTATTTACAAAAGCAGGTGGCAAGCCACATTGGCCCACAGGTTATAGCTCCCCCACTCCTGTTCTAAGGAATGACTACAAGAGACTCAGAAAATCAGAAATTATGATTAGATGGCAGGTTTCAGTTCTTTTATGATAATTCCACTTAGAGGAATCAGAAAACCTGGGAAACTGGGTGCATAAAACTAAAATTAATAACTGGCATTTATTGAGCTGCCTTTTGTATCATAGAGTATGAGCCACTGTTATCCCCATTTCATAGTATAAAAAGTAAGTTTAGTTCAAAGGTCACAAAGTAGGTGTTAGAGCCAAGGTTCAAACACAGTCGAATTTCTTTTTTACTTTACTCCAGTATATCTCTCAATAAAAGTAACATGGATTTTGAGCTCAAAGCCAGAAGAGAAAAAAATCACCTCTTCTTTCTTAAAGCTTTACTTTCCAGTGGCTTTTATGTTTAAAATACAAACAATAATGTCTCCTGATCCAGCCCCTACTGTGTGCCAGACATAAAGCTTTCATTATATTTTAAAATCCATTTCTTTTAATTTCAAGAACTAAATTGAAAAGAGCCAAGGAAATGGAGGCTCAGACAATTAAGCGATTGGCCCAAAATTGCACCAATTGGTCAATTTTAGAATCAGAATTTTAACATAGTTCTCACCAACTCCAAAATATTTTCTACACATATAACTGATATAAGGCTGAACAGTTAAATTCCAGGGCCTCATGCCGGACTGCCTGGGTTCAAATCCTAACACAGCTACTTACTAGTTGCATCATCCTGGACAAATTGCTTAATGCTTCTGTAAATTGGTTTCCCAATTTATAAAATTAGGAGAATGGTAATAGTTTTCCTTTCACAATTTGTTACAAGGGACAAAGGAGCAATAGGCATATAATAAATCAGTGTATGGATTCACTTTTTCCGTAAAATATAAACTCTTTGAACACAGGAGTTATTGTCCATTTTGCTCACTGCTGTATTGGTGGCATTTAGAATAATGTAATAACATTATTACATTACATTGTTATGTACAAAGCAATATTGTTGCATGACTGAAAAATGTCCAAGCAATCTAGAATCTTCAGATTAGGTTGTGACTGAATTCAAGGCTAGCACCAATAAGCACGATTTGCCTTTTTTCTTCACTTCTTTATATGACATGAATTTAAAAGATAAAATTTAACCTGAGTCTTTGAAATAATTATTTAAAATGTAATCATGGAAACCTGTGATTGTCTTATTTCTTTCAATGTCCTCAAGAAAGTGGATGCTGGTACAAAGATGAAACTGATATTGCAAGCACATAGCAGGTATAAGAGAAGTTTGCTTACACTCTCCTAATTCTTTGCTCTTCCCAAAGGTGTATGCTTATATAATTCATTTTTAAATTTCTTTCATCTTTTTATCTAGTGTGTCGTTATTGCATGAATCTTTATCTCTGAAAGATTATTTTTACTAAACTTGTATCTTTTAAAAATATTATTATGCATTCTAAATGCAGGACAGTATTTAGCAGCATCAGCCACTGGAAGCCACTGTTATAAATGAATTATGGTCTTATTTACCTGGCAAGTTTGCCTTTGGTGTCTACTTTTCAACAGTGATGAGGGGCTTCCGAGAGCAGAATGCCTCTGGGAGAAAGAGCAACCTCATCCCTGAGCCTGAGTGTGGGAAAACTGGAGGGGGACACAGGAAATAGGGAGAAAAGGTGCCTTTGGAATAAACATGCTTTTGTAGCTGGGTTTATATAGGGGTTTCTAGGAGGACGAAGTCCATGCATTTCCAAGAGCACTGCTCAGACACTTTGGCACCATGGCATAAAACCATTTTTAAGGCTTTATTGGATTTACGACAAGTAAATGCGATATTAATTCTGAGTTTTGATTAACTGAGACCCCCTAACACATAGCACAGCCCTGGGGTTCTAGTCTGGTTTTGCACTATGTAAATTTTTGTTTTCATTAGGATGAATCATCTTATAGAATTACAAAGCAGTAACTTACACTACCATCTCCTTAGATGCCCCATCTACGACAATATGCCTACCAAAGAAATCTTTTAAAGACATCAGTATTTGGAAAGGCCAAAGATGGTGTGTTTTTCTGTTTTAATGTGGAATCCTCCATATGTTTTATATAAAAGTTGAATTAGGTAAGTTTTGCCCTTCAAGTTAGTTTCTTCTGCTTACCACCAGAATAATTTGCAGACTTACTAGTTTCATCTGTATTTTTTAGTTCAAGTCAAAGTTTTGCACTTTGAAAGTTTGTTAAAAAAAAATTCGCTCCAGTTTCATATCTACACACTTGATTATCCTGTATATAGGGACATGAGGGTTAAAGAGTTAAAGAAAACGGTGAGATTCACTTTCTATACTGAAAAGATGTGGATTTTCAGGAGCCCATTGGTAAAATTCAGTTTTGAATGAGATAAAAATTTGATCCAAAACTGCAATAAAGGAGATAAGTTTTGCCTTGAGATAACTTCTATATAAAGTTTTGTGAAGCTAGAAATATGCTATATTGCCCTGATATTTACTCTTCCATTTAAATAACAGGTAAAATTAAGTATTTATTATATATCAGAAATTATGTGCCAATCCCTTAATTATTGAACATGTATTATTTCATCTATGCGATATGTGGTACTATTATCCTCGTTTACTGATGAGGAAAAAGGGAAGGAAATGGGGATTTTTAAAGGCTAAGTAACATGTCAGAGGTTGCACTGTAAGAAGTTACAAAGTCAAGGTTTTAACCCAGATAATTTCCCTCTGGTGCCTGAACTCATAAGAATTGCCTATGATAAAAAGTCTAACTGGGGTTAGCAATAAACACGTTTGGGTTGCATATGACAAGGGTTATATATGAACAGCCTACAAAAATTATCCTATTGCAGGTCATATCATAATCATAACAAATATAACAATTATATTCATAGGAAATAAAAACTCAAATTATTTCTATCTAACAAAACAATTCTAACACTGTACAAGGCAGGGTTTGGAATAATGATAACTTCACCATACCCTATAAACTCTGTTTTTGTTGTTGTACCCTTGATCAGCGTTCCCATGACTTAGTTGATTTCATTGTCTAACCAGCCACACAAAAATCTCTATACATAATGCTATTCTTGCGTGAGTGTGTATAGACACGACAAATCCAAGCATCAGAGAAGTTAAGGACGCTGACTGCATTCGAACAGCTGCTTAGTAACAGAAATGAGATTCAAACCCCCAGCTTCCGACTCCACATGCAGGGGGTCATGCCCCTTCCGCCGTGCGAGCGAGCGCCAGGGGTCGCCAAGTCTCCTCAGCGGTCCGCATGCTCTTTCTTCTCACAGGTCGCTACCCTCAGGAGAACAAGGGCACCTACATCCCCGTCCCCATCGTCTCGGAGCTACAGAGCGGAAAGTGGGGGGCCAAAGTCATCATGAGCGAGGACAGGTCGGTGCGTCTGTCCGTGCAGTCTTCGCCGGAGTGCATTGTGGGGAAATTCCGCATGTACGTCGCCGTCTGGACCCCCTACGGCATCCTGCGCACCAGCCGGAACCCGGAAACGGACACGTACATCCTCTTCAACCCTTGGTGCGAAGGTAAGGAGGCGGCGTGTGTTGGTCTCGCGAGAAAACAGCAATTCACAGGTTTCCAATCCATCCGTTTTTGGAGGAGTAACGGGATTATGCTAGAAGAGATTTCCTGATTGAAAACAAAAAGAGAAAGCTATATCCAGTCTGTCTTCAGTGTGTCTGAAGATAAAGCCTGTGTATGTGATGTTAATGCTGCTGTACGTTTATTCCAAGAATTAATCGACGATTGCCCAACGTTGCACAATTAGTTATTGCGGAGCTGTTATGTTGATAGTCGCTGTGTATATTATTGCTGTGTAAACAAAAAGGCTTTGTTAAATTTGACTTTCAAACCTGTTAGGATTCTTGACTCTGACTTTAGAAAATAGAAGAAAATCAACTGTGTCTGTGCTGGAACTGGCTTCTCTAGCTCCTTGATTCAAAACTGAAAGCTGGACTATCTAAGGGATCTCATAAATTTGTTTATATGCACATTGGGTGCAGATTTCACAAGCTGTAACTCTGTTACAAGCCATGCAACTTTCTTTTAATATAATACAACCTAATTTCTACTGCTATTTTGAGTCTTCCTGTCTGCAGTAGAAGCTTAATCTAGTCATATCCAAATAAACTCAGTCAAGTTCCGCAATTTCTCGCTCAATTCAATTTGAAAACTCCATCACATGCAGAATTTTTCCCCCATCTCCATCTCTCCCCTTTCATATCCATCCTCCCTGCTCCCGTATTTGGTATGGGGATGATTTTTAAGTGCCAGAGGTGGATACAAACGTTGTGGCAGCATTGACGGGCGAAGGCCCACTTTCGGATCCCAGGAATTAGGCAGTGAAATACGTAACAGTAACAGCTGAGGAGGGGCAGGAGACTTCCCCTGTGCATTGCTCTCTAATATCTTTCAAAATGAGTCTGTATTATTGTAGATTGTCAGAGTCGCAAGAGATCCTTGTACGCAGAAAGAAGAAGACAACAATATCTACTCATTTGTGACATATGCCTGGATGCTGCTGACCTCCTCTTTGAATGATCTGTTCCAATAGTGTTGGCAGATGGTGCCAAGCTAACTCTTTGCTCTCCACCCTCTCCCATCGTCTGTACCCAACACTGCTATCTAGGAGACAGATGTTCAGTGGTGACATGAGATGATAGTTAAGCCATGTGCAATGCAAAGTACCCTCCTGTTTGTTGGTAGTCACCTAGAAATAAGGCATTTTGCATCTGGGTTGCAAAACAGAGTTGGAAAAGACTGAAGGAGTGGTGTTGTGGAGATAAATCACCATTTTGAAATAACTGTAGATATCCCAACACTAATGAAAAGTAGACAAACCAAGTATGTGTCTGAAGATCAGAGATGAAAATTTGAGAATTATCGCACCTCGAGAGAAAATATTATATCCTCTTTCCTTCTTTATGTATATCAAGTTACACCAGCATTTAGGGTAGAGAAGGAATCAGCTAAGGAGACTGAGAAGGAGGTAGCCTGTTATAAGAAGATTTAAAAATCCAGGGGTGTGGCGATGATTTTCAGGTGATGGAAGTGGCTAGGAATACAGAGTTTGCTGCCCAGAGAGAAGTTCACAACCTTGGCTACATGATGGAAAACACTAATGCCTCAGTCTCCCCAACCAGAGATTCTGATGCAGTTGGTCTGGAGTGCAGCCTGGGCATCAGGATTTTTAGAAGAGCCCTGCAGGTCGTTCTTGAAGCCAAGGTTGAGAACCACTGCCTTAAGCCATGGGACCCAAGGAACAGGTGTCCCATTTTGCCAGGAGGAGACAGCCACCCTCTACTGGGACATCTACAGGAGAAGATGGGGCAAAGTCAGGTTTTCTAGATTCAGTGGAAGGAGGATGTGGTCGTTGCCGTAGTTGATTCTCTTTTCTTAGTGAAGTGTTGAGAACCAGGAAGGAGGAGGGACATGAAATAGCTGCCTTGGGGAATCAGACACAGGCAGGCATGTGACAGGTGCTCCCTCCCCGCTCCTCAAAACACAGAGAAAACTTCCAGGAACCCCTTAATTCCTTGGTCTGGGAAAGTCCAAAATTTCTGCCAGTTCCTTGAAGATTTTTGTCCTTATGGCCAGCTTGACTCCTAGGAATCCTATTTCCCCCAGTACCAACTCCTGGGCAGACTTAAGTGAAGTTATTTGAACCTTCTTCGATTTCTACATTGGCAGCAAAAACAGTTATACAGACAGTTGTGAATATGTAGACACTCATTGAAATTTTGAGTGGAGGGTGATAGGAAGAGAGATTTACTCAGTGGTTCTCAAACTTAACCCACCTCACAATCACCTGGGGGACTTGTTAAGGCACAGATTTCTGTGCAACACCCCCATAATGAGCAGGTCTGGAGGGGGCCTCAGAATTTGCATTTCTAACAGGTTCCCAGGGGATGCTGATGCAGAAAAAACAACCTCACTTAGAGGACAACTGATATACCTTAGAATAGCAAAATAACTTGAAATTGAAAAGTATCATTTAGTCCCCTTAAAATGTCATGACTTTTCACTAAACCTAATCCCAGAATCCCATCCTCTCTCCACCTCACTGCCTCTCCCCTCTCTCCTCTTTTACTTCCTTGTTATTCAAACTCTTCTCTCCCCTTCTCTCTTAGGAGCAGATTCTCTTTCTTCTCTCATGCTGAAGCAATTCAGCAAGCTTTTTTATTTTGTTGCTGAGCTCTAACAACCATGCTTTAGAGGGTTGCACACTTTCTGAAGACCATTCCCTCCAGAAAATCCCTCCAGCTTTAAAGATAGTACTTTTTTAACCTCCTTATGTTAAAATACACTTATATTTTGTCAGTAGATGAGGATTGTGGTTAATAATGTAAATACAGGAATGTTCTATTACAGGGTATTAAGAATGTGGTGATACATGAGAAAAATATAAGTAACGTAATTTATAGACTAGTTAACATTGTAATGTTTTTGTAGCAAAAGCAAAGAAAGTCCTGTAGAAGGTAATTTTTTACTTTTGCTAAAAGTCAAAAAATAATAATATGGGGTTTGTTTTTGTGATATGAGTATGATTAAGCATTTTTTCTCTTCACTTTTTTCATAATGAGGAGATCTTGACTGTCATTTAACTAATCTGCATTCATCTGTGTATCTTTCTGAACACTGGAGTAATAACTGAGTTAGTTGTTGAAATTAGAGGAGATAAAAGAGATGAAAATGTGTGGACAGCTTATTAGGAGTAATGCTTTAATAATTTGTTGAGCTGCCTTTTGTTATTTTAATTTTTGAATTTGAAATAAAGTCATATATATATATACATACATACATACATACATAAACACACTTAGATCCCCCAGGGAAAATGTATAAAATGTATAAAATAAGAGAACAAGATCATCTCTTAATCCCAAGTGGTCTTAAAACCACTGGGTCTTCCCAGCTGAGCATCCAAGACATAACCTGAAAAGGAGGTCTGTAGGAAAACAAAAGGCCCTCTCCTGCCCCCTGCCACATACACTTGAACCTGGCATTCACCTCTAGTTTTGTGCTTGCATAGCAAAGGACTCATAAAGATACTGTCTGGTACCTGGAAAGTAGGAAAAAAGTAAGGGTGGGACCAGTGCCCAAATGGAAAAGGTAACAGAAGAGTAAAATGGAAACAGAACCAGTCAGTTCTCACAAGTTGTCGGAAACGTGGGCTAAGAGGGACTGAAAACATTGTGCGCTTGCTGTGGAAGGGAGACCCAAGGTGGCTCAGGGATGAACATTATGCCAGCACGTACAGTATTTATTGACAAAGGAGTGTTCTGCTGTGTTCCTGGGGGTCCTTCAACCTGCTTTGCATTCATAGGCAATTTATCTTCCTTAATCACTAAATCATTAATGGGGGATCAATAGTAATACCACACTAGTGAGATGGATGTGGGCAGAATTATTGGTTAGTTTTTAAATTTAATACTGCAAATCAGGTTTTTGGACCATTCCATCATGGAGCCCATCTCCAGGGCATTGGAGACAGAACTGAATCCATGGAGGCAACAGGAGTGAGTTGACCATTTACTGTGAATTCATCTTGTTTTTCTGACCACTCAGGATCTCGGAATAATGGAGTGTATTTCATTATTTAAATTCAGAACCTTCCAGATGGGTAAATTTCTGATGCCTGTGCCTAAGACTCCGGGGATGTTTGTTTGTGGGTCATTCATTTTTAGTATCTTTTTTCTCTTGGTAAAGTGTTTTCTCTCACATTCCCCGTGACTTATTTTTCCTTACTTCATTCGATCCTGTATTCTTAGCACCTAAGACAGTACCTGCACATACCTGATGTCTAATAAATGTTTCCTGTATTGAATTAATGCCTCTAAGTAAATACTATGCAGGTTCACTGCACCCTAACAGCTATAGTGAAGTTGTAAGTGTAATCTCAGACCCCACCATCTTGAAAACAGTTGAAGACATGCATGGTGTGTGGGTAGGTGTCTGTTTGCAGAATTCTCTCTCTTGGCATCTGACACTAAATTAGCAGCTGATACTTCCACCTTTCAAAGTGATATTTGCATTTACCTTTCAACAAAGAAATCAATTGAATTGCATTTCAAGAAGTCAATACATTTCCAATATCTGTCATGCTTTTAAAAGAGTGTAAATAAATATGATCAGCTTGTTTATTGTAAAATTAATTCTTATACTATTTTATTTTCATAAATATACATGGTCCTTTAGACCCTTCAGTATAAAAAAGAGTAATTTTATTAGGATCTATATTCTCTGGGAAACAGTAACTAAAACACCCTTCTCCTGTAGACACTAGAGCCCTGACCAGAATTTATACTCTCAGGCTATAGCCATTCATCTATTCAATCCACATGTATTTATAGTATGCCTCCCACATGCCCATTATAAGACAATTACCCATGCATAGTGCAACAAGATTATTTATTCACTCACAAATATTAAGGATAAATGCTGAATTAGGCAATGGAGATTCAGATAGCAAAAAAGACAGACACAATCCTTGCCCATGTAGAGCTTCTAGCCAAGGTTTCACAAATGAGCTGTTATTGCAAAAAAAAATTACAATTGTGAAAAGTGCTAAAGGAAGTCAGGACATAACAAGAACACATAAGACAGGGGCATCCCAAGTTGAAGGGCGGGGAGAGGCAGGTCAGTGGTTTATTTTTGTCCTCTCAGTAGCCTTGGATAGGGAGTGCATAAAATAGTAAATAGTCGGTTGACTGAATTTTTATGAAGTTTAAATAAAACTCATATAAAACTGAATTTTCAAGCCTTCTGTGTAATAAAATTCAGTGTTTGAATCACGCAGAGGCTCCCTCCTCCTTTTTATACCAAATGAATGCCAGTCAGTGTTGCTTTGTTTCACTGCAGTCAGAAAGAGCCCAGAGAACACAAACATCATTTCCAGTGATGCATAAGTGGCCCCATGAGCAAGGGCCAAAGCTGTTGGTAAGATATTTTTGGAAGGAGCAAGGTTGGATGGGTCTAATCTGAAATCACATTTGCTCACCAATTCAGTGGTGTTTAATCCTTATTATCTAAAGCGTTTTAAATTCTTCAGTTATACCCAAAGCCAGATCTCCTAGGACTACATGTCTCATGAAGTCCTCTCTCCTTCCGTCTAGCATGATACGTGGCACAGAGGTGAAGCTCCATGCAGGTTCACTGAATTGTGTCAATAACCACCACTCTGAGAGTCAGGGAGAGGATTAGTCATCTCATCTTTCAGGAGAGAAAATAGGCTCCATGGTGTTGCATACATTTTTCAAAGTAATGTACAAGACTAGGAAACTCACTGGATCTAAAACTTGGGTGTCCCGACTCAGTCCCAGTAAGCTCTTAATTTGAAAACTGGGGTTATCAGCATCATGCCTTGAGCAGCAAGAGAAACAAGAATTAGATGGCCTGCCGAGGAATTTCTATGGTATTCTAATCAAGATCGCGGAGTCCTGCCATTATGATAAATAAAATAAACACAAGTAAAAACAGGTTGATATTTATTTATAAGATGAAACAAAATTTTTCTCTGCAAAACAAACGACATTAAAGCATGCCAACCAGGGCACATTCCTTCGAGGACACACACTAAGTAAAGAAGCTCTGACATTTTCTTTCTAGAATTGCTTCATGAATAATGATCTATCTTCTGAAGATACTGAAGAGCAGTAAAAAGCTCTTAACCAGCAAAACTGGCAAATTAGCACAAATCAAAATCCTAAGTTGGCATGATCTGGAATGCAATGCAACAGGTGTGTAAGGAATATAAGCCGGTCTGACTGTTAAGAACCTCTTTTCTGGGTCTCCTGGATTCATTCCATTCCAGAATGAAGAGGTTCAAAGCCAAGACCTCCAGAGCAGTTGTCTTAACACCATTTTAGGAAAGCAGGGGCTTTGAAAATTTCCAGAAAGAAAGGCACAGATCCTGGAAGTGCTATTCCTTAATAAACTCTCTTGTCTTGCAAGCCCCAAGGACAAGAAGTTACTCCTAATACACTACAGCACACACTGCCAGTGGAGCTTGCCACCCTTATGATTTACTTGGAGCTGGAAAAACATACCACATTTGTTCTGCAGATGAAGCTCCTCTCTCCAAGAGTGATTACCTTCTCCCAGCATGTCTTCCCTCTTTCTTCAGTGATGTTTCACCTTTGCTTAAAGGGGAGGCAAGTAACAGTTATTTCTAATTCCCTACTCAAAATTCCTCCCCTCATTATCAGGGTGACACACCTTGCCTTTTTGAAGGGGCCAGACCATTATTTCTTCTAAAAGATTAGAAGCAAAACCAGCCCTTGATTCATGCTGTTAGGCTCTTCACTGAGATGACTTATATGATAGAGTCCTGGCATCATAATTTTCTTTGATCCTTGAGTTCGTCTTACAAGGCTTGAAGTTTACGCCTTTGGAAGGGGACTCCCTTTAACTTTAAAATAATATGTAAATAAGCAAAGAGAATGTACCAGCCCATGCATTGATGAATAGCCCACCTTTTCCCAAAAGTGTTTTACAGGTGCTGTGATTGATAGATGCAGCATTCATTTCTACATGTTTGTTATAAATTCTTTCTCTCTCTGAGTGGGGAGGCAAGGGGTAATTTCCAAGGGTGCCTGAAGTCAGCCCCTAAGTCAGTCCTAAGATTCCTCAGTGCACAATATTCTTTTTTTCACTACCCCCATAATCCCACAAGAGGAACAGTCAAATAAATGAAATCATCTTTCTTTACTGCTTGCCTCGCACAAGTTGTTAGTCACCCTGGAAGGGTGGTTATTTACAAGGTGTCTTGAGAGCCTGTTGGGGTGGGCAAGCTGCTCCGTGGAAGTGAATGGCGATATTGTACCTTGTTCAGTAATGGCACTACATGTAATTTTTTTTTGTCTTGAATTTTATTCTGGCAGTTGTTTGCCAGAGGTCACTGAGGAAAGAAAAGTCATCAATAGTTCCATGGTGCTACCACTGCAATCTCTGAGCTATCTAGAACTAGCTTTCCTCATCAGTCTTCATGCATTTCAGAAGTATAGCCCCAAACCCCACACTCACACACAAGCACACACACACACCTAGTTTTCTCACAGTTCAAATCATTGGGTTGCTAGGACAGTGAGTTATTTGCAAGCTGGTTTTTCCTCTCAGTAGGGTCTTTCATTTGAACAAGTGGAAAATCACTTTCTCCCCTGGATCTAGGTAATCCCCACTGTTCCTCTAATACTAACTGAAAATTAAACAACAAACAAACACAACAAAAACATAAGTTTCCTGAGGCAAAAGATTACATTTTCCTAATTTTGTTAGCCTATCAAACATAGGGAGTTTCCTAAGTTTCCATGGCAATATATTTTTTCCAATTTCTTTTTTTAACTGGAAAAGTTGTAGGTTTACAGAAAAATTATGCATAAAATATAGAGTTCCCAATTATCCCCCCCAATACACACACAGATTTCTCTATTACTAACACTTTGTGTTAGAGGGATAGCGTTCTATAATTGATGAAAGAATATTATCATAATTGTATTATTGACTATAGTCCATAGTTTAAAGTTGGGTTCACTCTTTGTGTTGTACTGTCCTATAGTGTGTTTTTAAAATTTTTATTCTTGTCATATATATACAACCTAAAATTTCCCCTCTTAACCACATTCAAATATATAGTCAGTAATGTTAATTATATTCACAACGTGCTACCATCATCCCTTACCAAGAACTTTTCCATCACCCCAAAGAGAAACCTAGCTTGGGGCAACTGTATTTTAAAATGACATATCTGAATAAAAATGGGAGGAAAAAAAACATTGCTTTCCACCTTCAATCTTCTTTGAAAATCATAAATAAATTTAAAATTAAAATTGAGCCTTACTGTTAGACTTGCCTTGCCTTGCTGTGGATTCATGATTGTGCCCACCCGTTTTCAGGTAAGATTTAATTCAGCTACTGGTAGGAAAAGGGTGGCCTTTTCTTGAGCTACAGAATTCTACCCCATTTATAGTTTGATACCTAAATTTATAACTCCCTATCAATGATAACCCTACACCCAAAGGTAAATCCTTCATTTTCTTGGACTTTTCTCTTCCTCCCTAAGCTCCAGACATCCATCTCCATCCTTCATTCTTTCACTGGTCAGGTACTGATTGTCCACTTCCCAGCCACTGGGCTGGATGCTGAGGATACAGTGACCTGATCCTTTCAACTTAAGAATCACAGTCTAATTGGGAGACAGCCTAGCAGTCACTTCCTGGCTTCCCTTCTTTAGAGCAACAAAGCCTTGGGAAAGTTTCTTAACATCTCTCTGCCTCAGTTTCCTCATCTATAAAATGGTAATAGTATAATGCCTTCCTCTGAGAGATTTTATGAGCTTTAGTGAGTTGATTTTTTTATATAGCACTTAGAAAGTTCCTGGTACAAAGTAAACTCTATATAAGTGCTTGTTAAAGAAATTATTAAATATTACAATCATCTGCATACAGTGGGAAAAATGTTCCCCAGCATCTACAGGGCACTAAGGGAATAAGGTTTAATCCAGCCAGTGCTGGGAACAGTAAGGGAACATGGAGACTTAAAGAAGGAGGAAATACTGTGATTATATGATGGTATTTAATAAGAATATTGATAATGAAAGAAGAACTGAATAAATATGTGATCTTGAATAAATATGAATGCATCAAAGTTGAACTAGCTAATCTCTTAGTAAACAGCTATTTTCATATAAATGCAAAAACCTTTCTAAAAATAATTTTTTTCTGATGATAATTCTTATAGGAAACAAAAATAATAAAAGCATAAAAAGAATCCATAGTTCTAAAATCAGAGGCTCTAACCATTAACATTTGGGTATATTTTCATCCATTTAATACATTTTTAATGATTTTAATTTTTAATTGACAATTAATTGAATACATCATTCTTTTCCCATATACACACATATACACATAATATGGTTAAAAGTGAAAGTTCCCTCAGACCTGCCAATTCTTCTCTCCCCAGAGAAAACCACCTTTAGCTATGTATGTCCTTCCAGATACTTTGCTATAATTTAAAATATTAGTGTCCATATACACACCTATATGTTTGGATTTTTAACCACAAATGGGAGTGTGTTATATGCACTGATTTCTACCTAACTTTTTTGTACAATATAGCTTGGAGATCTTTCTGTACCAGTCTACATATTCTTTTTAATGGCTGCTTAGAATGATTGTATCACAATTAGTTTTTTCACTTACAGATACTTAGATTGTTTTCCATTTTGCACTGTAGCAAACCATGCTGCAATGAATGTTGAGCATTCATCTTGTACCTGTGCAAGTATTTCTGTAGACTAGACACATAGAAATAGCATCACTTGGTCAAACTGAACGTACATTTTAAATTTGCATAGATACTACCAAATGACCCTTTTACAAGTTTGCACTAGTTTATAATACTACTACATTATATGAGAGTATCCATTTATTCACAGCCACAACACTGGATGTTACCTGTTATTTTAGTATTTGCCAGCTTGGTAGACAAAATAAGTTATTTCATTGCTATTTCATGGCTGTTTAGCTTATATGTCTCTAATTATCGAGGTTGAACATCTTTTCATATATTCATTAAATGTTGTATTACTTCCAAATAATCCATATCTAGGACCTTGAAGGTGAATTAAAGAATGACAGGAGGAAATGTACATCTCTTAAATCTATCTATACATTTTGTGTATGATCTGAGGAAGAGATCTTACTGAAGAATTTTCCCACATGGATAGCCAGTTGTCAAAACATCATTTATTGATCAGACCTATCTTTACCTTTGATCTTCAATGTCATCTTTATCATATACTAAGATCCAATATGCATCTGTTCCAGCTATTTTTCTATTACTGAACCAGTACCACATGGTTTTGATTATTGCTTTGTTTCTGTTAGCTATAATCACAATAATGCTACATACGAATGAACAAAAATATCTTCGTGGCATACAACAATAAGCATTCGTTCTCATGATCACTGACTTGGCTGGGGTTTGACTGCTGAGCTATGCTTCAGACCACAGCAGCTGAAGATCCTCCACCTCCTGCTGCAGGCCTTGGGGACGCTCTTTGGACCAGAGGACTTGTTGGGGCATGTGTTTTCTCACGGTCATGGCAGAGGTTCAAGAGCACATACTCAGCTTGGCAAGCACATGTCAAGCCCCTGCATACATCACTTCTACTATCACCCCATAAGCCAAAGCAAGCTCAAAGTCAAGAGGGGCATACAATTCATCTT
The DNA here is from genome assembly GCF_030445035.2 of Dasypus novemcinctus. NCBI lineage: Eukaryota > Metazoa > Chordata > Mammalia > Cingulata > Dasypodidae > Dasypus > Dasypus novemcinctus. Next base: position 38,070,345 of record NC_080694.1, on the reverse strand, counting down.
TAGAGAGAAGGCTTGTTAGTTTCATGGGAAACACCATAGGTCCAGGAAAGAATGAATTGGGGCCAAAAGCCCGATTCACCACAAATATTACAATATACACTTATTTCTTGTCAGGTAGGTCCCCCAATATTTCTTCTTCTTCAACATTTTATTTTTGGGCTATTTGTTTCACATTAGCTCTTATTTAAAATAAGCATGCATAGTTCCAAGTGGAAATTTACTGGGCTTGCACTGAAGTATAAAGAATAATTTGGGTAGAAGTGATATCTTTACAATGTTGAATCTTCACATCCAACTAGAGACATTTTTTTTTTCTTTTCATTTATTCAGGTTTTCTTCCCTTTGGTAAAATTTATCTTTATTAGGAAAATTTCAAACAAACGTGAAAGTACAAAGAATAGTACAAAGAATCCTGGAGTCAGTGGTTATCAAGGGTTTTACCAGGTTTGCTCTCCTTTATTTTTGCCTTAGTATTTTCAAGCCAATCCCAGGAACCATGTGATTTTACCCTTTCATATTTTTGTAATTTTTAAAAAGTGCACACACACACATACTCACACAGCAGTATCATAGTTACAGCTAGTAGAATCAACAAGAGTTCCTTGGTATTATCTAAAATCCACTCCTTAATCAAATCTCCTCAAATGTCTTTTTATAGTTTGTTCATTGAATCAAGGTCTATACATTAAATTTGGATGGTCTGTCTCTTAAATCTCTTTTACTTTAGGGAAATTCTCTTCATCTTTTTTTTTCTGCCATGAACTTATGCTGAATCTAAGTCATTTGTCATATAGAACTTCCCATATTCTGAATTTTGCTGGTTGTATTTCCTTGGTGTCACATAGTACTGACTCCTGCACATCCTTTTAAACAGATCTAGAGACTTGATCAGATTCAATTTCAAATGACTGGCAGGGAGAAGGAGGATTGGTAGAACGCGTCATAAGTCATACTGCATCAGGCAGTCTGGTGGTCCCTCTGTTTGTGACGTTTAGATTTATTGGTGGGCTCAGGTTTTATCCATCTGTTATGAAATTCTCCATTAGCCTTTTAACTAATGAGCTTAGCCTAGATCTGCTATTCATACGGACTGAAAAATAGTGATATTCTAATTCTACCATATCTTCTGCATTTATTAGCATCAACTATGTTCTTGCCTTAAATCACAGAAGAAAGTCCAAATATACATTTCTTTCCTTCTTTCTCAGCTTTTAGAATTCTGAGTCCTAGCTCCCTACAGATGTGGCCAGTGATATTTGATCATTAATAAGGTCTGAATATTGAAATATTTGATGTGTCTCCTTTCTTTGCAGTTACTGTTACTTTGATGGAGAGTTTTTCTGTTGCTGTGTAGCAGACTACCTCAAATGTTAAAAGCTTAAACCAGTGGCTTCTTGTTTTTAGTGGTTCTGTGGGTCAGGATATTCAGGGCTTTGCTGGATAGTTCTCCTGGCCATGCGATGTCAGCTGGGTCACTCACTCAGCTGCATTAAGCTGGGATGTGCTGGAAGATTCACGAAGCCCTGATTCGTATATCCAGGGCCTCGGCTGGCATGTCTGGAACGGCTGGTGGCCTCTCTCGTGCTTTCTATTCATCTGGCTTCCTCGAGGTGTCCAGATGTTGTACAAGAACAGCTGGATGTCAAGGGTATGTGTTCTAAGAGGCCAACTCAATCCCCTATCAAGCCTTTGCTTGTGCCCCATTGGCCCAAGCAAATCACATGGCCTAACTTAAACTCAGTGTGGGAGGGGACCACGCGTGTCTGATTACCAGAAGGCGGGGTTCATTTGGGATGCGAAGGTAGCGGTCTACACAGGAGACTCGGTCAAGCCTCCTTTCAGCACCATGCCAGACTCTAGGTTAGAGGTACAAATATTTCAGTTTAGGATATAGTGGTAAGTGCACCTCTTAATGCAGTCTTAGGATTTCACCCTAAAAATTAGTTCATTTCTGCTGCAGCGTGTGGATATGTTTTTTAAAGGTTCCCCGATCATTGATTTGTCAAAAAATTGATGTTTCATTCCTTTGCAGATAGTAGTATTTTTGATATTTAAATCGTCCCATCTTTGTACAGTGGGAGTTCCTTTAAGTTGGCTTTGGATGCCTTTATGTTTTAACTTTGGAAATGAAGCTGAGGTGTTAGTTTGGGGTCCTCAGCCTATGCATAGATTATTGTTAAAACATGACCTTCTGCCTCTAGAACTCGGCAAGACGAGGCCGGCAGTTTGGTAGCATCGATGCTTACGCTTGCAGGAGCTGAGGGGAGACTGGGACACACTTGTTATTTAACTCTGGCTTCTTCTGGAAAGATAGAATGGTTTTAGGAGGAATGACTTCTTGATATACACAACAACATGGATGAATCCAGAATAATTATCCAGAGTAAGTGAAGCCAAACCCCCTCCCCCACAAAAATAGCGCATACTGTATGATTCCATTTGTAGATAATCCTAGAAAGAGCAAACTAATTTATAGTGACAGAAAATAGATCAATGGTTCCCTGGTAGGGGGATGGGGATATATGTATGTGTGTATACACACAACTTCGGAGTTGAGTGAACCAGGCAATTGATCGGCAAGAGCTGGAGAACAGAAAGAGGAAGATGACAAGAAAGTGCTGGAGACAAGACAGGAGGAAGAAATCACCAAACGATTCAATCCAAACTCTAATACGGCCCAGAATGGGGGGTCTAGACTGGTTGAACTGAGCAGGGCTTCTCAAATGTTAATGTGTATGTAAGTCACCTGGGGCTCTTGTGGGCATTCAGATTCTCAATCAGTAGGTCTGTGATGGGGCCTGGAATTCTGCATTTCTGACGAATTCCCAGGTGATGCGGATGCTGCTGGTAGTTGAACTCTTTGAGTAGCAGGGTAGCAGGGGGCTAGAGCATTCATTTGCCACTTTGGCTGCACATATGAATTACTGGGGAGCTACCGAAAAAAAAAACCCACAAAAAACCAAAGCCCTGATGCCTATATTTCATACCCACAGAGTCTGATTTAATTGATCTGGAGTTTGTCATAAACGTGGGGAACTTTTTCATCTCCCCAGGTGATTGCAATGTGCAGCCAAGGTCTCCATCACTCTGGAGAGAGTGATGAAATCCTTATCAGGGAATGACGAGGAAGAACCCAGATAAAGTCATAGGCATGACAATTATCACCTGACTAGAGAAAGGTAATGACCAGCGAGGCTAGTTGAGCACACACACCTGCCAACCCATGCAAAAGGATTTTTCATTAAAGGGAGACAACTGCCAGCCTCCCTCCCTCTGCCAGCGATAGGCTACCAACCAAGCGTGACAAATGATGCTACTGCCTTCTAAATATCCCAGATTTGTTTTTAAAATGGCTTTCAATTGAGCTATTTTTCTATTAATATTAAAAGATTGGAAATTATTTTTGATCTCTGTTAAAGATGTGCATCTGCATCACAGAATTCTGATTCTGAAACTACTGACGCATCAGAATCATAAAATGTTTAATGAGCCATGTCAATTTAATTGTGCTGCATGGAACTTAAAGAGTTAGAGCTTGTCCGCATTTTGCTGATGAATGTCATTTACAGACGGATTTTGGGGGATGATTACGTTCACCCCATTACTAAAAATTACATATCGGAAATGAGCTATGCTTAGTGAAACAAGAGAATTTTTTTACTTAGCTGATGAAATTGCAGTTTAGCATAAAAATAAACTTTCGAGCTTTGGGGAACAGTTTGGTTTGGTAATGGTCATTGTGTTTACATCCTGTTGTAGATGACGCTGTGTATCTGGAAGATGAGAAAGAAAGAGAGGAGTATGTCTTGAATGACATTGGGGTTATTTTTTATGGCGACGTCAATGACAAGAAGAGTAGAAGCTGGAGCTATGGTCAGGTGAGTCATCTAAAAGTTGTCATTGTCAAGGGCATTTTTATTTAATAATTTTGTCACAGGTGTCCCTGCAGGCTACTGTACGTCAATATTAGAGAAGCATAATTTCCTGCTTCTCAGGATCTGAGACTCCAAGACAGAGAGCATTGGGGCAGAGACTTATAAAGAAAACTGCATAATTTATTGGTTGACACCACATATCTTTGGTTTTTATAATGTTATAGGAATGAGAAATTCTATGGAGAATATGACATGTTACTGAGAAATGCTTTGGCATTTTAGTAGAGTGAATTCTCATTAGTTCAAGCTGGAATGGACTGAAGTGTTCCTTTTCCTTATAAAGAAAGGTCTTTTGATAATGATGCAAAGAATACTGCAAGATGTGTGCCCAACTCAAGGAAATGCCTTTTTTTAAGTGTTAGTATAGGATATTGCTAATTAGAAAGGAGTGCTGCAATTTAATCAGAGAAGCGTCCACTGGGCTTTCACTTTTTATCATCAACAAACTCAAGTTACTGTCTGGACATAAAGTAACAAATGTAATTTCCTTTAAGATTATCGATAACTCAAACTATTCCAGTTTGACACCTTTAACAATGGACTAAATGAATGGTATCTTGCCATCTTTCCATAAATGAGTGCATTACATGTGATTCAAAAACAATTTCTCATTCACAACATGAGAGGCAATGAATGTGTCATTCCTTGGAGTGTTTGGGTTGAGATGACTGGAATCATGCATTATTGCTCAAGGTACCCAGGGGAGATTTCATTGAATCTGGCCTCCCCAGGTCATCTCATTTTTTCTTTGACCCTGGTGACTTGTTCTGATGCCCATGCAGGATCTCTCTCTAGATCCCTCACCCACTACTCCATTGGCTCCATCTCATCACTAGCTCTTGTTCACATGCTTTGGTGGCCCATTCCTTCACCCCAACTCCTAATAATGGCATGCTCAGTTCTCAAGCTTCCCCGCCTGCCTTTCTGATGTCCTGCCAAACAGTAACCCATGCTCTCCTCTCCCACTTGGCGGCAAGCCTTCCTCTTCCTGAACAATCGCACAACACTGATGCTTGCTTATTGCCCAGTGCCCTTGCCTTGGGTCCCCATTTCCTATCCATTAGTTATGATTCTATTTATGGGTCCCAAAGTGTCAAACTATAGATGGCTTCTAGGAGGAAAGTTAGCAAGGTGAGTATCATAGAAAACTGGGAAAGGATCCCAGGCATGGTGGGGGAACTCCAAAATCCACATGCCTCTGAATATATGACATTCACCCTTGAGCATAGGCACTGTCTGTATCTAATATTATTTTTTTAAAAACCAATTGATTTAGTTCCTATGGCCGAAATAAATAATCAATCCAGTTGTTTACAGTGATATAGGGAAATGACTAGTCCTGTGACTATTTATGTAACTCATAGTTAATTGCCATCATGTCCTACCAACACAGTTGATGAGTGTTGTTTAATAAGAACCAAAATAATGATTTATTTACATACCTGAAGAACTAACACAATTACCCATGACTGCATACATCATATCAGTTTTTAATGTTCTAAGTGAATTTAATAAAGAATTACACAGTAATTAGCCATTAAGTTTGTGGTTTCTGTCACAAGTACTTGGAAATGATATGCAAGATTTCTGTATTCAAGGAAATGTCCTATTCCCACGTCCTAGTTTAAGTAGGGAATAGGTAAAATCTTTCCATTTGGCCAGTTTATTGCTATTTTGTTATTCCTATTTTTAGAAAAGTCTGATATATTTTGTGGCTAGCAACTTTTTCTAAGGAAATTGAACTACCATACTGTTCCTTTGATGATACAGTGCACTCTCTAGAGGTCTCTGTGCCCTCTCTTTGACCCTGGGGTCCACCTTGTCTCAGAAGAAGGGGAATTTTAGACTGACATTTGCTAGATGAGGTCCTCTACTATTTCACATATAAGCTAATGAAACCTGCAATACCTTACTGTGATATACCTGGGAACTGTTTATTTTAAAGACTCACAAGGACTCATGTCACTTTTAAGGTCTCAAGACTTTGGTTTGACTTTAGTAAATCATTAATTTCTTTGCCTTGGGCACTAAACAGATATGTTGGAAAGATCCTCTAAATTAAATTGTGCAGTTTTATAAAGACCTTCAAGTCAGTTCATAACCCTTGAATAGGTCAACTCTCTAGTACTTCTGTTTGTATTTATGGCTTGCTTTTATGTTCTTGTTAGTCATGCTAGAAAAAAAGAGAGATGTTTCCTTCCTTTCATTTTAGTATTTCATACTATAGGAGGTTACTATATAAGAAATATACATTCCTAAATATCAAGTTGTGATTTTATTTTATTTTTAATCAGGGACTCTCTTATTTTCAGAGTGGACATTAAATAGATTCTCATGTGTTTTTCTCCTGGACAGTTTGAAGATGGCATCCTTGATGCATGCCTGTACATGATGGACAGAGCACAAATGGACCTTTCTGGTCGAGGGAATCCTATCAAAGTTAGCCGTGTTGGATCAGCGATGGTAAGCAACAACGACTGGTCACTAAAATCAAATGTGGTATACCCCAGTACAAATGCCAGCTCATTAAGAGCTGTTAAAATAGTAAGTTATTATATTTAATGAACTCTTATTCGTAAGATTCTGGTTTGTGACATCCATGATAGCTCTGAGAATTTCCTGAGCTCATGAAGTCTCTTCTTACTACTGTATGTTACTTTGGCTTCAGAAAAATGGTGATAGGTAATGTGATATTATAGACCAGTTATGTTTAAGAACTTCTTGTCTAGAGATGAAGAAGTGACATGACAGTGTATCAGTAGCTATAATCAGTCAATCAGTTGATTGATCCAACATCAAGGGATACAAAAAAGACATGCAAGATGCAGCTTTTCTCGATTTTCACACCTATACTACGAGTAAAGAAATAAATGACTCCAATCCTATTATCTTTCACAATGATGCTTCACTGTGTTGCTGAAGAGTTATAAAATGGGTATTAAAGCTTATTTTAAAAGTAGGGTAGGCATTACTCATGCCATTTTACAAGTTAGGAAGCAGCACGAGGAGGCTGATAGCAAAGCCTTAGCTAGAACCCAAGTCCGCTGACTCCAAATCCAGCATCACCTTCCATGATGCTCTCTGTAGATCTGGAAACATCTTTGTAAGTGCAGAGATTGTGCAGTGGAACAGCTTGCTGAGAAAGCTGATAGAATTCCCATGGGCGGCAAGTTAGTGGTCACATTCGGAGGATTAAATGGGAAGTCAAGGTCCTTGCACTTCTTAAATACAGGCATATACACAGCACATAGACCCAGCACCTTGGTCCATAAAAGTCTGTGAAATCCAATTCATAAGCACTGAAGAATCAGTATGGTGGTATTTCATACAACGAATGAGAAAAAATATTCATATTACATATTTCCTTAAGATTTCTAAAATGTTGTCTTTGGAGGAATTTTATCTTTGAGTTTGGGTTGTGTATTCTTTTGAGTTAAATAAAATCAATCTTATTAAGTTTTAAATATTATCCTGCTAATGATTTGCAATGTGATTTCTGATTAACTTTTAAGAAGGGCTATTTTTATTTTATTAATAACTAAGCTGCATGGAAATTTAAGAAATAGTGGAGCTTAAGACATGAAAGTAAAAACTAACATCCAAAGGCAGTTTCTGCGTTAGTTTACTTTGCATAAGGAAAGCACAACATGTTCTCAAGAATTTAAAAATGCCTTTATAAAAACTATTTATTACAATATACCTTAGATCCACAGTTGAGCATAACTTTCTCTGTTTCACAGACGAGCTTTCCTCTTTTCTTTGCCTTTGAAGTTACCACGATGGATTTGCAGTGAAAAGGGAAGCAATAGCTAGCTGTGGTCAAATATAAATTCCTTCTCAAGCATTCTGAAATGGCTTACTTGTCAGCCTAAGCTTACCCACACATTTTGTGTCTTTTTACTGATCCAGAAATCACTACCTAACGCAAGCCAAAGCAAGACAGAAGCTAATATGAGGCAACTAACCTAAGCCAGCCTAGGCTGGCTCTTGGACAAATGGAAGTTGTTAAGTCTTGAATTAAGCACATAATCCTCATGCAAATTGCCTTGAAATTTTATTAATCATAAAAAGTCCATGACAATATATAACCCGATTACAAGGCTCAGAACTAGACAGAGTGAATCTGTTTGGGGGTGATGTGGTTATTATTTTGTTTTGCTTTTGGAAGGGGAGGTCTTTGGGCACTAGGCACGGAGGCCTTGTCCCAGGCCATTTTGAGCAACATTTCTATTTCCACCGCCACTGTTATTGACAGAGACAAAATGTGCACGGGTTTTCAAAAGCCTTTTACGTCTAGCATCTCCTTTAATCCCTAGAACAGCTCTTTCCAAAGTTTATTCAGCTATAATGATTTTAAAAACTATAATATGGATCCTCACAAAAAAATTTAAAGATGACACTTTTTTTCCCCCCAAAATGAAATGTTTTCTGGTCATTTCAGTAACTTTTCTCCTCATCGCAAATCCTTTTAAGGACATGTAGCATGAAATTGCTGAGGGAAGTTAAGCAGAGACTGAAAAACAAACCAACAGAAAATACCCCAAATGTCTCCATTTAAGATTTGTCTGATAATATGTGACGATATATTGAGGGAGTCCGGAAAGCAACTGTTTTGAAGCTGGAAGCGTCTGTCCAGAATTCCAATTCAGTGGCACATGGGCTTATGGCTTTTCTTGGGGGAGCAGGTCTCACGGAGGACAGACTCTTGCTGCTGGCACAATTGTTTTAGGAGCTCTTTGCAAACACTGCCCAGCCTGGTCACTGAGGCTCAAAATCCCCTTCCCAGGATACAAATACCAGAGTAGAGCTGCAGCTCATTGCCTTCGATGCCTGCAAAGCTGAAAGTGATAGGAAGTAGAAACTTCCTGAGAACAAGTGTTGCCTGGAGGTGTGGGGTTGAAGCTCCATGGCCCTGGCTGTAAAGGGCAGAGGACACTGGGGGCAGAAGCCCGGGACCCAGCCTGCCTCCTGTGGCCGTGGCACAGTCCAGCGATGAAGACTGACGCTGCGTTTGCAGAGAGCGGATGGGTACGTGTTACTAAATGAGCATGGACGATGGCCCAAATTGGGTAGACTTTGTAATAGAAATAACAATCTGGATTTCAAGATAGGAGCCTTTATCTTCCAGTAACTATGACCTTGAATGAGACATTAAGCTATGGTGTGTCAACCTCAGCACTGCTGACACTTACGACTGGTTTATTCTCTGTCGTGGGACTGTCCTATGCATTACAGGATGTTTAGCACGGTGGCCAATACTGCCAAGTGTCCCTTGGGGGTCACATCATCTCAGTTGAGGACCAACAATGCTAAACCTCTCTGTGCCTCAGTTTCCCTGCTGTGGAGTGGAAATAACACTCTCTTCTTGTTCGCATAGCCTTCAAAACCTGTGCTTTTCCTTCCTCTACTTAAGGGAAAAAGAGGAAGGTCAGACAGACCTGGTACCATGTGAGGAAGTGGGGCATTGGTTCCGCTTTTGCCGCTAGTTACTATGTGACCAAAGGCGAGTCATTAAAATTCTCCAAGCCTCATTTCTTCATCTATAAAATAAAACTGCCTCTGTACTGAAACCATGTTTGTTATTCCAAGTGGCCTCAAGAATATCCTTTCATTCCTCAACACAGTGTTCTTCTTCCCTTCTATTTTTTCCATTGTAAGTTCACATTTTCTCTAGTTCTTTTCTCTGAGTTGCTGTTACTTCACTTTGATGTGAAAATAGGAGAAGTTTATTACTGTCTAGACTGCCTGGGGGTATTGGATTTTCTCAGGAGAAAGAAAGTCCAAAACTCCTGTAATCTCATTGTTTCAGGTTTGGGCCAGAGATTTTATAACCTTATATAAGCTAACTTTTATTTCGGCTTTCCTAAACACTGAGTGGTGCATTTTACCAAAGCTACACTGTAGATTGATTAAAGAGATAAAAGAGAAAGAAGAAGAAAGTGGAAAAAAGAAGAAACTTGCCCAAAGTTATACTTCTTCTATTAAATTACATTGTCTAATTGCTGTTTTCTTTCCACCTTACTTCTGATGTGACAATCCCCACCAGGAAAATTGCCAGGAAATATGCCAGGAAGAAAAAAAAGATAAGGATGCTTTGTGCCATCTTATAACCTATTTCACTCACATAGTATTAATAAAGTGCTCCATTCCTCCCTGTAAATCGCTGTGAAGAAACCAGGCATGGACTCTGAGCTCCCAGACAGACTATCAGAACAGATGTGCTCTGACACGTTATGACAAGGACAGTATGGTCCTGGGGAAAGGGGAAGACAGTAATAATAGCCTGGCTTTACCTCTGGGTGGTTACCTGTCCGTGCCGATTTCTGCCACAGACCGACTGGTTCTGGTAGCAATGATATACAGGAAACTTCTTCAGGGCAGTGGAGCAGCTGCTGTAAAGCCATTGTAACTTCAATTCTGCTTACTTGTTTATTGCAAAAACACCAAATAACTCACCTAAGTGCAGGCTCCATCCTTTGGGTGGAGACTTTATCAGTACAAGACTTCTGTCCAATTGTGCTCAGAACCAGCATGTGAGATCTGAAAGACTATAGGGTCTTCCAGGTAGAAGAAGTTGAAATCCTTGGAAGTGATGTCAATCACTCAAGGTCACAGGGCAAAGGAGTGGCTGAGCTAGAACTAAAAAGTATTGTCCTTACTCTCAGAACATGTTACCCTAGAGGGCCAAGAGTAACATGTTATTACCAATAATACAATGGCCCCAAGAAAATGGGGCTCAGAACTGGTGACTTTTGAAATAGGAGAATAAGTGAAGCAAGTGTAAATTAGAGAGGATTCTAAATAGCAAAATGCACTGAGTCCCTGAGAAAAGGGTTCCAAAAAGAATCAGGTATCAATTACGGTATGATGATGGTATTGGTGGAGGTGGTGGTAGTGGAGGTGGTGGTGCTGATGGTGGGCAATGATGGTAATGGTAATAGAGTTGTGTTGATGGTGGTGGTGGTGATGGTAATGGTATTCGAGGTTTGGTGATGGTGGTGGTGGTGATGGTGGTGGTCGTGGTGGTAGTGATGGTAATGGTATTGGAGGTCTGGTGATGGTGGTGGTGGTGGTGATGGTGAAGGTTGTGGTGGTGATAATGATGTGATGATGGTAATGGTATTCGAGGTTGTGGTGGTGATGGTGGTAATGGTGTGATCATGGTAGGTGGTGGTGGTGGTGGTAATGATGATGGTGGTGGTGGTGATGATGGTGATGATGGTGATGGTGGTGGTGATGATGGTGATGATGGTGAAGGTGGTGATGGTGGTGATGATGGTGAGGGTAGTGGTGGTGGTGGTGGTGGTGGTGGTGATGATGGTGGTGGTGGTGGTGATGGTGGTGGTGATGATGGTGATGATGGTGATGGTGGTGGTGATGATGGTGATGATGGTGATGGTGGTGGTGATGATGGTGATGATGGTGAGGGTGGTGATGGTGGTGATGATGGTGAGGGTAGTGGTGGTGGTGGTGGTGGTGGTGGTGATGATGGTGGTGGTGGTGGTGATGGTGGTGGTGATGATGGTGATGATGGTGATGGTGGTGGTGATGATGGTGATGATGGTGATGGTGGTGGTGATGATGGTGAGGGTGGTGATGGTGGTGATGATGGTGAGGGTAGTGGTGGTGGCAGTAGTGATGATGGTGATGATAGAGTAGTGGTGATGATAGGTGGTGGTCATGATGGTGATAGTGGTGGTGGTGGTAGTATTGGTGGGGTTGATGTGGTAAAACACTCAATATTAATTAATTAATTCAACAAATATTTATTGAGAATCTGCTGGTCTAAGTGCTGGGGTACAATTGTGAACAAAACAGTCCTTGCCTTCACAGAACTTACCGTCTAGTACAGAAAACAGACTGGTAAGGAGAAAATTCAGCACAATATGGCAAATGCTCTGTTGGAAAATCGTGTAGGGTTATTTAGAAGAGAAAACCTCTCAGGTTTAGCTCAGACATTCCTAGGACTAAACATTGGTCTAATGTTCGTGGCTGTTGGATCAAGGAATAGAAGAAGGGCAGACGAGGGCCCGTAAGAGATTTAAACCAGGCTTCACAGAAACCTTTTTCCCGTTTTCCATGGGATCCCAATATTTACAGTCACTTGAATTCCACGACACTGTGGTTTTGTTATAATAATAAATCAGGGCAACATTAATAGAAACTTGGAAGGTGGAAAAGGAGAAAAAAATGTTAACATAGTTATGTATTTTAAGATTCCAGTGCTTTATACTACTGCTAGCTTGGGTTTTCCAGCTTCCATTGAGGTGTACACATTTATTTTAACCCTAGTCTTTTGCTAATATCGAACCACAATGCTATCATTAATCCGCATTAAAGCCCTGCTCCAATTGTGCCTTTTGGGAGCTAACTCAAGACTGAACTTTTTGTTAACCAATTGACGTCCAGTGTATTGCTCAGTATTTTTTTTTTCATCCTGAAATCCAGCTAGTTAATTAAACTGACCACAACTAGAGGCAGATCTTTGGCTTTCCTAGGGCCCAGCAGATTTCAGAGTTTCTGGCCCTCAAGCCTCTGTGATCCCGTAGAAAAACTGAAAATACAGTTATTTTTCACTTTGCACACCTTTTCTCTCCTTCTCCTTACTCCAGAATTTTGAGCATTTTCTTCTCTTTCTGTGTATGAAATGACAGTAATGGTATTTCTATTCTGATATTTTACCAAACATTACTCCACAGGGGGTTTTCTACAAAACCATACTTTTGATTTTCCTGCAGGTCTTTAGTTGGGTGTCTTATCAGAAGCTTCATAATCAGAAAACTTCTTCAAACATCAAACCTGGGGTAAAGTAATTCAGATTGCATTTCAAAACTCACTTGGGTTGGAAATTCCATTCCTCAGTCATGAATCCAATGAACCTAACAATCAGAAATAAATACTTAATTTCTAAAACTATTCCCTGATCCTACAACCACAGTGTAGCTCTCTCATAGTTGTATTTTTTAATTAAGAAAAAATTTTAAACCACTAACTGCTCCTTGGCTTATAAAGCCACTGAAATACCCTTTCTTGGAGTGAGTTGTCATGGAGACAATAGCTGAACAGCCGCTGTTCCCAACCTTTTCACCACCACCTTTTCACATTTCCCAGTATGGATTTTTTTTTCAATATTGTCTATCAAAAAAAGTATGATTATTTAATAATAATTTGTACCCCCATTCTTGTATCAACAATTTATATAATTGTCCATCAGACTTCTAAACAGCAACAAATGATCAGTGCCACCACACTGAATATGATGTGATGCCACCTTTTTTGAGGGTGAAGATAGAATTTCCATTTGGTGTCTTGGGAGGTGAAAATAACAAACACACCTGCATTGCTTACTTTGCAGACTCTTAGAGGTCAAAGCTCCCAGACTGATGATCACTGCCAGATGCTGGCTTCAGGATGGATTTGAGTCCCCATCCAGCGTTTCTGGGTCTCCATCCCTATCAGCTTTCTTATTTTAAATTGTGATTCTCTCTCTCCATAACACATGTTCAGGAATGTTAGGAATGATGTTTCTTATTTTGGGATGGCAGGAAAAAACAGAGAAGACCTCTGGTGCTCTTTATCACCTTTCCAGTGGTAGCACATCTCAGTCAAGAGGAACTCTTATTAGTGGTGGCCCCTTACTGAAGACTACTGGTTAGGATTAGTGAATAATAATATTGCAGTCCAACTCGATAAAACACTAAAATACCGACTCTGAAAACTAACCCTGAAAGTTGAAGTTATGATATCTCTAAGTATTCCTTAAGCTTGGGAGACATTTCTATGGTTCAGTCAAACTTCCAGTGACAAAAGGAGGAGTAGGGAGTTAGGGAAGTTCTTTAACACATTTCAAACTAAACCTAACACCATAAGGTCTCCTTATGCACCAGGGATTTTCATTTCTTTTTAGGATGAATTTTTAACAATTAACAAATATATTGGAATTCAGTGGAAAACATAGGATTTACCTACCAGAAATGATGTTCATAGCCAATTTTGGGAAGTTGTAACCATTCTATAAATAGCCAGCATACAGATGGGGAGGCTGAGGTATCAGGAAGTTAACTGATTTATATCCAAGGTCACTGTTATAACCAGAACAGGATCTCAGGTTGCCTGATCCCACCATTCCACACTTGATGCTATATATTTACTGGACTTGTCCTCTGTCTATCTTTGCTCTTTATCACATGAGCTCCTTGGTTACAAATATAATTTCTTTTACATGCCCTGTTTGATCCCTAAAAAGGAGGGGGGAAGGAGGGAACAATCAATGGTTCAGAAATCATTTTTTTCTCTTATGGTAAAAACCAACAATGTAATGAAGTTTCCATTTGTGGGCAAACGGCTTGGTTTCTCAATTATTACGGTTACATTTCTTATGCCGGCTGTCCTCATATCTTTGGAGAAAAACAGACATTTATTACAAGCCACCTCTCGAATGTGATAATCCTAGTCAATCTAAATGTCTGCTTTTCCTGAATTGCTTCCTGGAATGAGGTTTCAATGCTGCATCTATATTGTAATCACACAAGCTATTTCTGAAACACAGAGATGCTTTTCAGCCCTCCCGCCAAGCTGTGCAGTTGAAACTGCTCTGGTCTCAGGGGCACTTTTTCCCAGGATAGAAGAAGAGAAATGCAGCAAAGTCTTTTAGGATTTTGCCCACAGCCTTACTAGCCTTACACACTTTGTGTTTCTTCCTTAACTTGTTTCCTTTCTTCCCCCTCCGCCCTCTTCCCTCCTATTGTGTTGTTTCTTTCTCTCTCTCATCTGTCAAATATTTTTGGTGGTCTATTCTGTAGCAGCCCTATACCATGCAGTAGTGGTATAACAATGGAAAAAGCAGGCAACTCTTGTAGAGCTGAAAATCTCGGTTTCTCTTTCTCTTGGTCCATGTTGGTTATTTTGGTTATGGATTGTCCATTAGTAAAATATGCTTTGGCCACTGAGGAATCCCAGTTACTGAGGGAGAGACAGTAATAACCCCTGGCTGTAATGGTCATCATGAAGAGTGAATCTAGTACCTGTCCCTGTTGGAGCTTTTTGTTATGTATCTATGTCAAGGGACTTCTGCATACCAGTGGTTATGTGCTTCAGAACATGGGCTGGAGTTAGTTCATGGGTTGCTGGTATTATTATTACTGAAGGAAAATGTATATGTAGTAAAATACATGGATATTAAAATGCACAATTCAGTCGGTTTTGATTGGGGCAGTCACCACCCCAGTGAAAATATAAACATTTCCATCAGCCCAGAGAATTCTCTCATGACCGTTGCTACTTGACTGACTCCCCCATAGGCAATCACTATTCCAGTAGATTCGTTTTTAACCTCTTCGTAAACTTCATATAAATGGATTCATACAGTAAACACTATTTGGGGCTGCTTCTTTTATTCAATCAGTTGTTGCATGTATTTTACTTTGTTCCTTTTCATTGCTGAGCAATAGTTTTGCCATACAAATATATCCCAATTTGCCTACCAGTTCACTTGTTGATGGACATTATAAGGTGTTTCCAACTTGGAGATATTATGAAAAAAAGTACAATGAATATTCTTGTATAAGTATTTTTTGTGTACATATGTTTTCATATCTCTGGGGTAAATAGCTTAAGATGGCATGTCTGGATCATAGGGTAGGTATATGTTTAACTTTATAAGAATTTGCTAGCTTTCCAAACTGGTCACAACATTTTAGAGTCCTGCTAGCAACATGTGAGAGTTCCAGTTTTCCCTACAGCTTTGCCTGTACGTGGTGCTTTCAGCCTTTCTAATTTTAGCCCTTCTAGTGCATGTTTAGTGGTAACTCATGGTTTTAATTTGCATTTGTCTGACAACTAATGATGTTGAGCACCTTCTCATGCATTTATTGGCCATTCTCATATCTTTTTGTGTGGGGTGTCTGATCAAGCCTTTTCCCATTTTCTTATTGGGTTGTTTTTTAAATAATTATTACTGAGTTATAATTGCTCCCTGTATATTCTGGATATGAGTCCTTTGTCAGATATATGTGTAGTAGATATTTTCCCTCAGGCAATGGCTTGCCTTTAATTTCTTTACGATGTATTTTAAGACACAAAAGTTTTAACATTTTATGAAGTCCAATTTTTCAGTTGTTTTACATTACTCTCTAGGAAATATGCTATCTCCTCAAGATCATGAAGATAGTCTTCTGTTTTCTTTTAGAAGCTTTATAATTTCCACTTTTATATTTAGTTCTATGGTCCGTCTTGAGTTATCTTTCTCTTGTGGTGTGAGATAGGAGTCAAGGTTAATTTTTTTCAGATTTTCCATTTGTTCCAGTTTCTTTTACTGAAAAGACTGTCATTTGTTGAAAAATCTTTCATTTGTTGTGAAGGCTATCATTTTGCCATTGAATTGCTTTGGTGGCTTTGTTGAAAATCAAATGACTGTGTAAGCATAGCTTTACTTATGGAATCTCTATTCTATTCCATTGGTCTATACCAATCTCATACTGTCTTGATTACTGTAGTGTTACAGTAAGTCTTGAAATGAGGTAGTCCTCCATTTCCAGTATAGTTTTGGTTATTCCAGATCCTCTCATTTCTATATAAATTTTAGAAACAACTTATCAATTTTGATCAAAAAGTCTATAACCATGTGGTAGATGATAGACTATGATTAACAGTACAAATATGAGAGTGTTTTCTTATGAACTATCACAAATGTGCAATACCAATACATGAGGATTGTATGGAAAAAGTATACCAAATATAAGGTATGAATCATAGGTAGTAGTAATATTTTGATGATGTTCCTTCATGATCTGTAACAAATGTTCCAGAACAATGCAGTGTCCTGGTGGAGCGGTGGTGTATGGGAGTTTTGCACATTATTCATGACTGTTTTGTAAGCCCACTTCTCTAGCTAAAAAATACATATATCTATATATATATATATTATTTTTTAAAGTCATTTGGCATTTTGATTAATGCATTTGTTTTGAGCTAGTAAAGAAATATCAAAAGTGACTTATACCCACCCTCCATGGGTACCACATCAATTCATTCAACAGGCCTTATTGGGTGCCCACTCGGTGTTAGCACTGGAAATGCAGTCAAATGAGCATTGTCCCCTTAGGGAACTCACAGTCTGGTACTTGGAAGATAGACAGTTAAACCAATGACATACTACGATATAATGAATAGGAGAGAACACTAAGCTAAGGTTACTGTATGAGCACATAGTAAGGAAGTAAAATCAAAGTGATAAGTAAAACTTTGCAGAGTGAAGCCAGTTGAGTTATAAATCATCGGTAGGCATTCACCAGGTGAAGAAGGAGTTTAATGGGAAAAGGCATGTCAGGAAGAAAGAGTAACATGTTCAAGTACACTGAGGCAGGAAACCGCTTGCTAAACATACCACTATGAAAAGCAATGGAGATGGTGATTGGCTTAGCTTTCCTTTGAGCTCGAGAAAGAATCAAGGATGAGGAGCAAGGTAAGTGAGGAAATAGAAATGTTGCTACACTAGCACTTTCCCCTCGTGTTTATTTGCTGGGAGGCCTGCCCATGGAATACCTAAAAGACCTTCATTTCCACTCCATGTCCCCTCCTATCCTTACCACAGAGACAAATACCAAATGAACCCAAATACATAAAAGAGGAAGGCAGAATGTTGCCATTGAAGAGGGGTAGTGCCTGAAACTTCCCCCACATCATTCGACTTCTACCCTCCCCACCCCCAAACAAAGAGTTCTCGAGTGCCATTGGGCAAAATTTGACATCCACTATTTTACCTCCCCCTACGATTAAGATTGATCATCTCCAGACCACAGCTGGGAGCTGTGGTTCACAATACCTGGGAAAGGTCCTATTCAAGAAATAATTCTTCTCCTTCCCAAACTTAACTCTTTGCCTTTGAAGCTACCTCATGTTACCCAAAATTTATATCCAATGATCTTTGAAAAACTATTATAGACAAGATTAGGTATAAAACTGTTTGCTAAAAGAGTTTCAGAAGTCCTAGCCTTTATGAGACCATAATTTTAAGCCATGTATTTAAAAGAATATAATAGGTTTACAACAGAGAGAAGTCATTTCAATAATAGACACCTTAAAATGTGCATACAGGAGAAAAATGCCTTTATGTATTTTAAAAGAAACAGAAGAAATAGTAGCAATAAAAAAATATAATGCTATGTGTTAAAGGCAATTGGAAATAAAAGAAATGTCACATTTCTTGTGATTTCTTGAAATGTATCAAGATAACAATCTGCTCAAGCCCCCATGACTAGAAATGAAGAGAAGTTCAGTATCCATCATGCTTTCAGGCTCTCTTGTCATCTGCAGCAGTTTGATATTGTTTATAAATTCCAAAAATAGATATTGAATTATGTTTGTAAACTGGTCTGTCCCTCCGGGCTTATTAGATTATATTGGATTCAGAGGTTTCACTTTTACTTGATTAAATAATGATTAAGGGTTTGATTGGGCCACTTCAGCAGGACGTTGTATCCTCTCTCCTTTGGTGGGTAAGGATTCACAGAGAAACCACACCACAGAGGAGGGAGTTTTGAGTTTCTAGTTGGAGCCTAGGAAGTAAGCACACAGAGGAACACAGCGACTAAGCCCTGGGAAGAGAGGAACCCAGGAAGGCAGTACTCTCGGCAGGCATCAGCAGCCATCTTGCACCAACACATGGCAACAGACTTTGGTGAGGGAAGTAACTTGTTCTTTACACTCTGGTGACTGTAAGCTTCAACCCCCCAAAAATATCCTTTATAAAAGCCAACAGATTTCTGGTATTTTGCATCAGCACCCCTTTGGCTGACTAGTACACCATCCCTTAAATTCTACAAACCAGGGCTTATTCTATCCCCTAGAGTGGTGGTCTCCCCAGTGTGGTTTTTGGTCTAGATCACCAGGCTCCCAACAGAGTCAAGCCTAGCCCAGTTTTCATGCAACTATTCCATTGAAAAGGTCTCCTACCCAAAAGGCATTGCATTTCCTGACTGGATTTCCCACAATTCCCCAGTGCCTGAGGGCCCACCTCCTGTATGCTGAGACCACGTCTCTTTCAGCCCCCAAAGAGCATTGTCCTTGCATCTCCCCGTATTTGACAAACTCAGCTTAATCACTTCCCATAACCCTTAGCCTTGAAACCAGAGAGGCAGCGCTCCCCACCACAAAAAGAATTTTAACTATTCTAACCCCTAGGGTAAATATTAGGAGAAATTTTAAACAATGAAAAAGTATAAAATAGGTGGAGCATGACATTATGTATCTGTTAGGGCACATAGAAGTGTACATCACAAAGAGTGAGCCTTAATGTAAACTATGGACTTTAGCTATTTATTGTTCATTTAATAAATAATGTATCAATATTGGTTCATCGGTTGTAACAAATGAACCACACTAATGTGAGATGCTAAAAATAGGCAAAACTGGGAATTAGGAGATTGATATAGGAGGAAAGTACAAGGGAATCACTACAACTTTTGCTCAATTTTTCTGTAAGCCTATAACTGCTCTAAAAATTGTCTATCAATTTAGAAAAGCATAAAGAAGCAAATAATAATTATATATTCTCATTCCAAGACTTAAACATAGCATCTTCACATATCTGCTTCTAGTCTTTTTTATGAGAATTTTTTTTGTAAAACAATGATACTGCTTGTAAAGGTAATTCAGACAATGCAGACAAATGAAAGACAAAAGCTTTAAAACTCTTCCCAAAAAAATCACCTCAAATTTTACCACCCAGAAATAACCATTATTCATATTTGATGAATATTTTTTCAATGAGTTATATAGATATTTAAATAGATATAATTTCTAAAATAAATAAATGGCATGTTGATGGTAGTTTAATTAAAAGTATTGCATTTATTCCTACAGCTTTACTGAGATATAATTTACATACAATAAATTGCACAGATTTAAAGTGTACAAGTTGATAAATTTTGACATGTGTATGTATGCCCATGAAACCATCACCACAATCAAAATTATGAGCATACCCATCAAAACCCAGAAGTTTCCTGTAACTCCTTCCTGCTGCCCTTCCCATCCCCAATCACTACTTTGTTTTCTGCCACTATAATTTAGTTTGCCTTTTCTAGGATTTTATATAAATGGAATCCTAGTATGTAATCTTGTCTGACTTCTTCCATGCTTCTTTCTCTTCTTTTGAGATTTATCCATGTTGTCATTTGTTTTAGTAGTACATTTCTTTTTTATTGTAGAGTAGAACTCCATCTTACGGTTGGATCAAAATTGGTTTATCCCTGTGATTGTTGATAAACATTTTAAACAAGTAAATTGCTGTTTCTCATTTTTTGGCTTTTCAAAGAAAGTTAAGAGCATTCATATACAAATTGTGTATAATTATGTTTTTATTTCACTTAAGAGTGGAATGGTTGGATCATTTTCAAGAAACTACAAACTGTTTTCCAGAATGGAACTACTTTATACTCCCACCAGTAAGAGTCTCAGGTCTTTCACATCCTCTCCAACACTTGGTGTCACCTGTCTTTTTAATTATAGACTTTCTAATAGGTATAGAGTGATAGCTTATGGTTTTAATTTGCATTTCCTTAATGACTAATGATGTTGAGCACATTTTATTGTGCTTATCTGCTATCACATATCTACATTTGATGGATGCAAACCTTTTGATCATGTTTTAAATATGACTGTGTTTTATTACTATTGAGTTTTGAGAGATCTTTATATATATACTGTAGATAAGTCCTTTTTAGACATGTGATTTACACAGGCTTTCTCCCAAATTGCAGCTATCTTTCATTCTTCCAACAGTGTTTTTCAAAGAGCAGAAGTTCTTAATTTTGATTAAGTCCAATTTATAAGTATGTTCCTGTATGGATTATGCTTTTGATGTTGTATCCAAGGAATCTTTGCTAACTCAAGGTCACACAGATTTTCTCCAATGTTTTCTTCTATAAGTTTTATAATCTTAGGTTTTATATTTATTTCAATGGCCCATTTTAAGTTAACTTTTGTATATGAATCAAGGTACTAAACAAAGTTTATTTTTTTGCATATACATATCCACTTGTTCCAGCACCATTTGTTGAAAAGACTGTCCTTTGTCCACTGAATTGCCTTTGCAACTTTGTAAAAAATCAATTAACTATATTTGTGTGGGTCTATTTTTGTACTTTCTATTATATTATTTGTCTGTATTTATGCCAAGTGGTTACATGCTATTAATTTAAAAGGATCCATTTAATTCTACATAAATTTATATCACTTTAAATTTTATTGAATTTTACTTAATTTACGTACAAATTTTAACATAAAAAATGAATTGCAACAGAAGAAATTGTTAAACTTGAAATAAATAAATGCTTCTTCACTTCAAGAAATATTATTTCCTAATAGATCCTTCTAAGATTATTAAGACATTAAAGGATTAAAGCAATTATATGTTTTAATTACATTTTAATTTTAGGTATTTTCAATTAACTATGAAAGATCAACACATTAAAGCATTAGCACTTTCATTCTTCCTTTCCTTTTCTTTCCCTCACATCTAATTCTTCTTACAGTGATTATTATTTTTACATTATCACATGTATTAGTCAATCAAAGGGGTGCTGATGCAAAATACAGGAAATTGGTTGGTTTTCATAAAGAGTATTTATTTGGGGTAAGAGCTTACAGATACCAGGCCATAAAGCATAGGTTACTTCCCTTATCAAAGCCTATTTTCACATGTTGGAGCAAGATAGCTGCCAAAGGCTGCCAGGGTTCAGGTTTCCTGGGTTCCTCCCTTCCTCAGGCTTCTTTTTCCTGGGCTCAGGGTTTCTCTCTCCCTGGAGCTTGCTTCTGTTTCCTCTGTGAGCTTACTTCCCAGGGCTCCAGCTTAAGGCTTCAGCATCAAACTCCAACATCAAAACTCCAACATCAAAACCCCTCCAACTCTGTCCTTCGCCATGCCTTTTATCTGTGAGTCCCCACCCACCAACCAAAAGGTGGGGACTCAATGCCCTACTAGCACAAGAGGTTTACATGATTACTTAATCAAGTAAACCTATGAATCCAATATAATATAATATGCCCAGAGGAAAAGATCAGTTTACAAACATAATCCAATATTTCTTTTTGGAATTCATCAATAATATCAAACAGCTATAGCATGTTATATGTTTCATATTCATTCTATAACTTTAATTCCCAAATAATCCCCAAATCTATTCAAACTTATATGGATTTTCTCACTATTAGATTGTTTGCTCACAATCTCTGTTCCTGGGTTCTTTATTTGATTCAGCCCTTACTTATCTTGATACCATTTTTCAAGTCATTTGGTTATGGTTGTACATTCCCTGAAATCTTTCATGTTTGAAAATGTGTGTTGGTTGCTTTTATATTTGCACAATATCTTATGTGTGCATGATATTCTTGGGTCACCCTGTCTTTTCATCAGGTCTATGTAACTATTGATCATCTGTATTTTCTCATTGAATAACACTGTGGAGAAGTCTGAAACCAGCCTGATACATGCCCCCCCCCCACACACACACACTGCTTTATTGCTAATTTGCATTTGTGGTCTGGATGACTGAATTATTATTTTTTATTTTAAAGTTGAATAATCTAGGCCATGTCTAGGCAATGAGCATTCTGCATCGAACTATCCTGGAGCACAGATTGTTGATTCAATTTTTAGATTCAAATTCCCTTCACTTAAGTAAAATTTTCTTACATTATGTCATGAATATATCTTCTGTTACATTTTTTTTTTTTTGGTTTGTTAAGTTCTTGTATTTCTTTTTTTTTTTTTAATTGATTTTGTGATAATATTACATTAAAATCTTCTGTTACATTTATTGGATTCTCCACCTTAAGTGTACTAATTATCCTTATGTTGTATAATCTTCATCTTCCATAACTCTTTGTTTCTCTTTAAATAATTTCATCTATTTGTCTTTTTCATTAGGATTTTCTTTGATTATCTCTAGCTTCTTTTCTATGTCTTTAATTTTATTTCCAGCAATGTCTATTCTGTTTCTTGTGATTTCTAACTTATTATTAGTTCTGAAATGATGTTCTTGATTTACTCCCTTAGGTCTGTGATCTCCTAAGAGATTGTGAGAACATTCTGTGTTCCTTAATTTTGTTTTATTCTATGTATGACTTTTTAAATTTGTCATAGTCTCCCTTTCTTTTTCTCTTTATCTCTTTCTCCACATGCACACACACACACACACACACACACACACACACATACTCTCTGCTTCTTTGCCTTTTATTCTAATTTGAACTTTCATAGCTCTTCCCCAGGTGTTTTATTTGCTCTAATATAGTGTAAATGAAATATTGGCTTTCTCATCTCACCTACAGCTTGAGGCTGAGTACTTCATTCTCTCTACTCTTTAGTACCCTGAGAGTAGATTGAAGTAGAGAATGGAGTAAAGAATTACCTTGGAGATGGGCAATCTCTTTTAGAATATTTGGGTTCTATTCTTTCTTTAAACATTCTGCTAAATTTTTCACTGCAAAAATCACTCATCCTAATTGGAGCTTTATCTCTTTCCTATGGCAAATATCCTCAGGCTTTATATAATTTTTCCATTGTAGTCTCAGAATTCCTACCTCTTTTAGAGGTGCAGACCCCTTTACATCCATTTCACCACAGTGATTTTTTTCCCCACTATTCTGGTTGGAATGAGAAAAAGATTAGAATTTTAATTCAGTTTGTTTCTTTGCATGTTTTGAAATATAAACTAGAACTCTCAGGCTTTTGTTGACCTTCCAGTAGGACTTCTGAAGAGGTGGTGGTTGGGTTAGGAGCTAAGCCATGCTACCCTTACTGCTCCATTCCATCATTGTCATACTTTTCTTGGCATGAGGTTTTGAAGTGTATTGCATTATATTATGCCACAAAGGTTGTTGATAGTGACTTTTGTGGGGACTGGTATTTCATTTTTCCAATTTTGTAAGAAATTTGAGAAGGCTATTTAGTATGACCTTAATGAAGTTGAATAATGCTCCCTATCCATCCTCCCAGGCTTGTATTATCTACTTGGCCACCAGTGACCCAAACCCAGGACATTTCATTCTGCCACTGGTCAACAGCTGAGTTCACAATAAGGTGTTCAAACAGCTAGTTGTTTTATGAAAAAGGACCAGAGTGTGCTGTCCTTGAAGTGTCCCCCAAACATGCCTTGTTTTCTAGGGAGGGAGGTATTACTTTAACCCTTTACATATGTCACTAAAGACTTATATCTTCCAGTGTCTGGGGCCTGTGGAAATCAATATTCTAATTAGAAAATAGTAGCTAATCTGGCCTAATGCTAATAAATGAGAGTTGTGGTTCAGCTAACATCAGGGGAACAGATCAGCATTAACAATTAGAAGATGTGTAGAGGAAAGAGATTTTTCTTTACTTTTCGCTTTAGTTCATTGGTTTCAGCATTGTGGTATAAATAGATCTTCTAATTAATGGCTATCTTTTTAACAATCTGTCATCAAAACCACAGTAAAAAACTTTTACCTATCAGTTCATTGACCCTATTCTATTTCTCAATGCTAAAGAAATTTTATGTGAGTTCAAAGTTAAATCTATCTACAAAACCTATACTACATCATAGCCTAACAAGCCACTCTTCTTACTTTATTATTCAATTCAGATGTTAATAATCAGTACAACTGCAATGAGAACTATTGATCATAAAATGATCCAAAATGGTTGGCCAACCCCAGCTATAACACTTTTTCATGGAGCTACCTCCTAAAGTCAAAGTTAACGTCAAAGGCAGGAGTTTGCATCTAACTTAACAAGGTCCTTCTATAACCTCCAAAGATTTACTGGTTTTTTTTTCACATTGATTAAATTCACTGAGTTAACAGAACTTTCCTTTGCTTTACCCTGACAAAACACAGCATCAAAGGGGAAAAATGGTAAGTCCAAAGAGAAGTGAATGGCAATCTTTTGGTAAACACTCACAGAAGGACTCTGTTTAAGAAATGCCAATCAGTGCTGCAGTAAATATCACACTTCAGTGGAGGGTTTGTCATTCACAGTAGAAGATGCTTGTTCATCTTTTTTTTTTTTTTGTAATAATAGACTATTTTTAGAGAATTTTAGATCATAGAATAGTTACATCAAACGTATAGGGGAGGGGTGAGGGCAAGATGGCAGCTGAGTAAGGAGCTCAGAGTCAGCTCGCACTATGGGGCAGTTAGTAATCACTGAACTATCTAAAGCACATATTTGGGAGCCCCAGGAGACCAGAAAAGCATCCTGAAACATCCTTGAAAGAATGGAATAAGGAGACTGCCCATCTGCAGAGAAGATTCGTGAGTAGAGCACTCCATGCTGCAGAGGCCAGTGACCATCCTCCACTGGCAGTACAAACCACCTCAGGAGCTATTCTGTGGCTGGAGTTGGAAATTCCATTTCCCAAAAGTGGGGGAGGAAGAGATGGTTGGCCACCAACTTCAGCTACTAATTGGTAAATTCATCTGGCTAAAATATAACCCTAAGAACAGCTAAAGGGAAGTGGACCTGGCCCAGTGGATAGGGTCCAGTGGATAGGACGTCTGTCTACCACATGGGCCTCCTTGACCTGTGTGGAGCTGACCCATTCACATTGCTGATGCGCGCAAGGAGTGCCGTGCCACACAGGGGTGTCCCCCACGTAGGGAAGCCCCACGCGCAAGGAGTGCACCCCATAAGGAGAGCTGCCCAGCACGAAAGAAAGTTCAGCCTGCCCAGAAATGGTGCCGCACACACAGAGAGCTGATGCACCAAGATGAAGCAACAAAAAGAGACACCAATTCCCATGCCACTGACAATAACAAAAGCTGACAAAAGAAGAACACACAGCAAATGGACAGAGAACAGACAACTGGGGTGGGGGTGGGTGGGAAGGGAAGAGAAATAAATAAATCTTTAAAAAAAAAAAAAGAACAGCTAAAGTTTGAAACTGTCTGCATCAGAAGGAGGCTGGTAGCCACCATTTTAACTCTGTCCTCAGGATGAGGGGAAGCAGGGCTGACTGAAAATCACAGTGATCATAGGGATGGGATTCCTTCCACCTGCACTGGAACTTTAGCCTAAGTTCCAGCTCCACCTCTGGCAGGGAGGAAGCTGGGGAAACCTGCACCAACCTCTCTGGGCAACTGCAGGTACTTTCAGCCTGCACAGAATGATTTGTGAGTATTTTCGATTGCATCCCCACTCCACCCCCCATAAGATAAGAGGGGGTTGGTGTTTCTTTAGCCTCTCTGTGCAATGCAGGTGCTTTCAGCCCACACAGACTGTATACTCAGACACCTGTGCTCCATTCCTACACCCCAAAAGGATAGGTGGGGAGCTGTGGTCCCTTACCCTTTCTGGGCAACTGGAGGTACTTTCAGTTCACATGAATTGGTTCGTTGAATGCCTGGGACTCTACCCCCACCCCACCCCATAGAGTAGGAGGGGTCTGTGTTTCCTCAGCCTATCTGGGCAACTGCAGGCACTTTTAGCCTGCATAAATTAGACTGTTAGACACCTGTATCTCTACCCCTACCCCTGCTAGGACAAAAGTGAGGCAGTATCTCACCAGCCTTTATGGGCAATTGCAGGTGCTTTTGTCCCACACAGACTAAATAGTTGGACACCTGTGGAACCACCCCCACCCCCAATAGGATAAGAAGGAGCTGGTGTTTCCTCAGCTTCTCTGGGCAATGACAGGTACTTTCAGCCTGCATGTACTGAACAGTTGGGTGCTGGTGGTTTCATCCCCCAATAAAATAGGAGTGGAGCAGTGTTTTCTTAGCCTCTCTGGGCAGCTGCAGGTGTTTTTTGCCTGCATGGACTGGTCTGTTGGGTGCTTGTGGTTCCATCCCCGCCCCTTAAAGGGCAAAAGGGACAGTATTCCCTCAACTTCTCCGGGAACTGGAGGTGCTTTCAAGCTACATGGATTAGATTGTTGGGCACTTGAAGGGTTCATCCCCATCCCTAGCAGGGGAGGGGGAGGTAGGTGCTATATCAGTCTACCTGGGCAACTGCAGTCAGTTTTGGCCCACATGGCTTAGTTTGCTGCCCATGCTCACAGAGACATCCCACCCAGGCAAGGAGAAAGGGGCATGAAGTTTCGTTAGTCTCTCTGAGCAACTGCAGACAGTCTTGGTCTGCATGGCTTGGATTACTACACACATCTGTGTCTTTGTCCCTACCCCTGGCACAGGAGAAAGGTGGGAGAAGCTTCATCAGTTCCTGGGGCAACACAGGCTGCATCAACCTTCAGAGCTCCCAGAACCAACTACATCCTCAGTTCCTACTACACAACCAGCAAGGGAGAAAGGGCAAGAAAGCCTAAACTAAAGAGAGAAGCTGTACCTAGAAAAAATATATCTAGTAAGCCACCAACAAAAAATTACAATCCATACCAAGAAACAGGAAGATATGGCCCAGTCAAATGAATAAGATAAGGCTCCAGATGACATAAAGGAGTTGAGAAAACTAACCATAAATGTTCAAACAAGTCTCCTTAAATTCAATGAGCTGACTGAAGAGATCAAGGATAATAAGAAGACACTAGGTGAGCACAAAGAAGAATTTGAAAGCATACCTAGAAAAATAGCAGATTTTATGGCAATGAAAGGCACAATAAATGAAATAAAAAATACACTGAAGGTATATAACAGCAGATGTGAGGAGGCAGAAGAAAGGATCAGTGAGTTGGAAGATATGGCCTCTGAAAGCAAACATACAAAAGAACAGATGAAGAAAAGAATGGAAAAACTGAACAGGGTTTCAGGGAACTAAATGACAGCAAGAGATGTGCGAATATATGTGCTGTGAGTGTCCCAGAAGGAGAAAAGAAGAGAAAAGGGGCAGAAGGAAATTTGAAGAAATCATGGTTGAAAATTTCCCAACCCCATTGAAGGACATAGATAACCATGTCCGAGAAGCACAACATACTCCCATTCAAAAAATCCAAATAGACCTACTCTAAGACACTGATCAGAATCACAATTGCCAAAGACAAAGAGAGATTTCTGAGAGCAGCAAGAGAAAAATGATGCATCATGTACAATGGATACCCAATAAGATTAAGTGTCAATTTCTCATCAGAAATCATGGAGGCAAGAAGTCAGTGGTGTGATAAAATATTTCAGATACTGCAAGAGATACACTGCCAGCCAAGAATCTTATATCCAGCTAGATTGTCTTTCAAAAATGAGGGCAAATTTAAAATATTCACAGATAAATGCAAACTGAGAGAGTTATAACCAAAAGACCAGTTTTGTAGAAACTACTAAGGGGAATGCTACAACTTGAAAAGGAAAGATAGGAGAGGGAGGTTTGGATGAGAGTCTAGAAAATAAGATTATATCAGTAAAAGTAACTAAAAGCATGAAAAGAGTGGTGAAAATAAAATGACAGATAAAACTCAAAATGAAAATGGGTGAGGTAAGAATTGCCTTTACAGTAATAAAATTGAATGTTACTGGATTAAACTCCCCAATCAAAACACACAGACAGGTGGAATGAATAAGAAGGTTTGAGCTATCTATATGTTGTCTACACAAGACTTGCCTTAGACCCAAGGATACAATAGATTGAAAATTAAAGGCTGGAGAAAGAGATTCCATGCATGCAGTAACCAAGAAAAAAAAAAAAGCTGGAGTAGTGATAGTTATATTGGATGAAATAGCCTTTACAAATAAAACTTTCATTAGAGACAAGTAAGGATATTGTATATTAATAAAGGGCAATTCACCAGGAAAAAATAATAATCATAAATGTATATGCATCTAACCAGAATGCCCCAAATTACATGAGGCAAACACTAGCAAAACTAAAGGGAGAAACCCATCCAGCTGGGGCAGAACAGTCTATTTAACAAATGGTGCTAGGAGAACTGGTTATCCCTTGCCAAAAGAAAGAAAGAGGACCCTTGTCTCACAAGTTATACAGAAATTAACTCAAAATGGATCAAAGAGTTAAATATAAAATCTACAGCCATTAAGCTCCTAGAAGAAAATGTAGGGAAGCATCTTCAAGACCTAGTAGTAGGTGGTAGATTTTTAAACCTTACACCAAAAGCACAAACAATGAAAGAAAACATGAGTAAATGGGACCTCCTCAAACTTAAATGCTTTTGTGATTCAAAGAACTTTGTCAAGAAACTGAAAAGGCAGCCCACTCAATGGGAGAAAATATTTGGAAAACCACATAGCTGGTTAGGGTTTGATTTCCATGCTATATAAAGGGATCATACAACTCAACACTAAAGAGCAAGCAATTCAATTTAAAAATGGACAAAATACTTAGACATTTCTCCAAAGAGTAAATGGAAATGTACAAAAAGCACATGAAAAATGTTCAATATCACCAGCTATTAGGGAAATGCAAATCAAAATGACAATGAGGTATGATCTCACACCACATAGAATGGTCGTTATTTAAAAAAAAAAACAACAGAAAGTAGTAAGTGCCAGAGAGGATTTAGAGAAGTAGAAACACTTCTCCACTGTTGGTGGGAATGTAAAATGGTGGAGACTCTATGGAAAACAGTTTGGCGGTTCCTCAGGAAGCTAAATAAAAATTGCTATATGATCCAGCAATTCCTCTATTAGGAATATATCCAGAAGAACTAAAAACTGTGATGCAAACAGACTTTTGCACACTGATGTTCATAGCAACATTATGCACAATTGATAAAAGATGAAAATGACCCAAGTGTTGATCTACTTATGAATAGATAAAAATGTGGTATATACATATGATGGAATACTATGCTGCTGTAAGAAGAAATTAAATTGGGACACATATTATAATATGGATGAACCTTGAAGACATTGTGCTAAGTAAAATAAGCCAGACACAAAAGGACAAATATTGCATGGTCTCACTAATGCAAACTAAAAATGAAGTCTAAGTGCATGGAGTTAAAACCTAGAGTATGGGTTATTAGAAGGTAAGAGGAGAACTGAGAAGTTGTACTGATATTTAATGTATGTAGAAGAAGTTTTAACTAACTTGACTGCAAAAGTGTGGAAATGGATAGAGAAGGTAACACATTACAGTGAGTTGAACTAATGCAGCTGGTTTATAAATGGGATTGTGGCTGAAAAAGGGGTAGTCTAGTGATGTAAATGTCAAATGATGGAAAGCTAGAGAATAATCTAGGGACTGAATAGCATAGTGAACCGAGAGGTGGACGAGAATTGTGGTTACTAGTACAAATACAAGAAAATGTCCTTCTATAAACTAGAACAAATGTACATCACTATTGCAAGGTGGTAAGAATGAGGAGAAGCATGGGAAAAATGCAATTAATGTGATCTATGGAATATAGTTAACAGCAATACTTTAATATTATATCACTAAAAGTACTTGCATCAATGCCAAAGATGTACTGTGATAATAATAAGGGGATATGGAAAAAATATACCAAACGTATGCTATAGACCATAGTTAGTAGCAATAGTCTGATGATATTATCTCATAATTTGTAACAAACACTGCACAATAATTTTATGTGTTGGGGGAGGCTGTATGGAAATTCCACACATGTGCATGATTGTTTTGTAAGTTCACAACCTCTCTAATAAAAATATATATATTTTAAAGTATGGAGGATTCCTATGAACTCCCACACATACATACATTTTCCCCTATTATTAGCACCATCTTAACTGTTTTCTTCTAGTACTTTCTATTTCATCTAATATTACCTACTTATGTGGTACTCTTAAGAACTACTAACAGAGACTTGAATCTGCCGTGTTGCTTATGACACCAAGTACTTATTCAAATTCCTTCCTCTGTGCAGATGGTCTTTCCTGGCCCTCGGCCCTTCAAGATCTAGCTTGTGTGCCATCTCTTCTATTAAGTCCCACCATTACCCCCATCCTCTCAACTGAAAGAACTGAATACACCATCCTTGGGGCCCCACTCTACCTGTACATCTCTCAGTCTTAGTAACAATTAATTCCATTTGATTGGTTTATTGTCTACCTCTTACCCGACACAGGCCTTATTTTTTCTTGGATATATGATGCATATATACTTGTTGAATATTTGAGTAGTTATTCAACAACTATTGAGTACCTACTCTTTATTAATACTTGCTAGAAGTCACAAATACACAGATTTTATTTCTACTAATGACTTCACAAACCAGTGGGGAAAAGAGACGTATAAAAGTAAACTAGGTCCTGCTCTCTTGCCTCTGGATGCATTCCTGTCCTCTGAGCACCGCTCTCGACATTTTTCCTCTGCCAAGTGGCCACGCAAGTAAAACCTGGGGATTTATAACCTATAATGGGAAATTGTAGCCTATAAATCAGCCCTCTTTATCCCTTTTCAGCCCCTTCCTCTCAACCTGGGACCCCTGCTCTGTTATTTTCTCCCATTTCTCTTCCCTCCCTAACTGAATAAATTACTGACCTAAAAAATAATAATAATGAATAAATAAATAAAACTAAGCAAACTTAGAAGTCTGAACAAGTGATGAAGTTGAGCTATTACTTAGGCAATGAACACATTAAAATACGCTTTTAATCTCTCTTTTATGGTTTTCATAATCTGAAGACATGTTTTAACAATATATGCCGCATTATTTTCAGCATATACCAAACCCATGCTTCTCAAACTAATGTGCATAAAAATCAGATAGGAATCATGTCAAAATGCAGGTTCTGACTCAGTACGTGAGGAGGAGGCCTGAGATTCTGCATTTCCAACAAGCTCCCAAGGATCTTCAATACTGCTGGTCCACAGATAACACTTTGAGCAGGAAGGCTCTGAACAATTCATATCAACATAGAAAAATTTTCACGGTGACACTTATTTTTGGAAAGGCTCTTCCTGCTCTCTACCTAAACATCCTTCTCTCTATGACTAAATGCGGTGAAAGTTATACCAAGAGAAGATTGAGCAATGCCCAGAAAAATATGACAGGATGACTCTAGGGTGTTCCCTCATGGCCTTCAATTATAGTTTCATACTGCAGGTCTTTGTCCTTGCACTTTAGGTCTGCTGTTTCCAGATGACTCTTAAGACTGTCATCTGGATTTTCACCAACATTCACAATTGGCATCCTTTTCTTGTGTACCCCAGACTTAAACCATAATATCGAAGACCCTTTATGTAAATAGAAATATCTTTCAACGAAACTATAAAACTTTAATCACTTTAATTAAACAAGCATAAAAAGTACTTCTTTAATGTAGCTTTTTTGAAGCAAACTCTGTATGGTTCATTTGTGAGTCTTTTTTCTTATGAATGCATAATGGGTCCTCTGACAACATCCATTAACTTTTTCAACTCATCATCATCTGCCATTCATCATGAAAGCCGAAACCCATTAGATCACTGATTCCTCACTTGTCTCATTTGAATTCTTCCTCTTCCAAGACGAGATCCATATTTGAGCGTTCTTTGCTAGGACTTCCACTCTTCCTCACATCATCACTCAGTGATATTCCAGCCCAAACCAAGCAACCCTATAGAGAAGAAATTACAGCTCTTCCTATCTACTATTCCATTTACCTTCCTACAATTTACAGTACTGGTGCTATTTACAAGATAGTCTTGGGTCTTTGGTGTTCCCTCGCACACAGCTATGGTAACATTTTCCCTCACCAAGGAGCAG
This sequence comes from Dasypus novemcinctus, assembly GCF_030445035.2. NCBI lineage: Eukaryota > Metazoa > Chordata > Mammalia > Cingulata > Dasypodidae > Dasypus > Dasypus novemcinctus. Next base: position 38,037,821 of record NC_080694.1, on the reverse strand, counting down.
TGAATTGAACAGAAGTGGAACGTTTTCACCACGCAGGATACACGGAAGGTCCTGGAAGCCTTAGCTACCACTGTTAGTTGCCTGTGCCATAGTCTGGGGAGTATTCATCTAAATGACCTTAATTCCTTCTCCCATGGTCTCATTTAGATTAATGCCAAAGATGATGAAGGTGTCCTTGTTGGGTCCTGGGACAATGTCTATGCTTATGGCATTCCCCCGTCTGCCTGGACTGGAAGTGTTGACATCCTATTGGAATACCAGAGTTCTAAGACCCCAGTCCGGTATGGCCAGTGCTGGGTTTTTGCCGGCGTCTTTAACACATGTAAGTATCCAAATGAGTGATTTTTTAAAAACGTAAAACAGATTCATTTCTTTTTTTTTTTCTTTTTTTTTCTTTTTTTGGGTATGTGGTTTATTTTTATTTTTTTTTAATTGACTTTGTAATAATATTACATTAAAAATATATATGTGAGGTCCCATTCAACCCCACCTCCCCACCCCACCTCTCCCCCCCCCAACAACACTCGTTCCCATCATCATGACACATCCATTGGATTTGGTAAGTACATCTTTGTGCACCTCTGCACCTCATAGACAATGGTCCACATCATGGCCCATACTCTCAAGGCATTATACCTAAAATCTGGCAAAAAGAACCGGCAGCCTTTGTTATCTATAGAATTTATATGTGAATATTCTGGGATGTAGTCAATGCATTATTAAATTGTGCTGGGTCAGATATGCTTATAGTTTCTCTTTGACTGCACAATCTTTATAGGAAGAATGATGGACCATTTATCACATAATCCATCATTAAACATTCAGAGAAATGGAGGATCATAGAGGCCAGCTAAGGATATGGGGAAAAAGATAAGCCTTTTCTTTCCAGTACTGCCACCCCCACTATTTTTAAAAGGCTAAAATGGTGAAACAAAATATCTTTTGAAATAAAAGATATATACTACTTAGTTTTCATCAAGGAGTTTTGTAAATATGCTTATTTGCATAGGGTTTAGAAGGCTTGTAAGTATATCTACTTAATTTTGATGGAAGGGATCATGGCAGGTGGTCTTATCTCTATTTTTACGTATGTAACTCTCCACACCCCCGAGTAATTTGACATCAGAACCTAATGAACAACCTCTACCTCTCCAGTTTGCCTTCTGGCCTTTAATCCACCCAACATGCAATCTATGGAGGGAAACTTATGGGAACAGAATTGTTCTCTTCAGCCTCATGCATCATTTTTCAAAATGGCATTTGCGTCTCCAGGCCCAGCCAATGTTATAGTTAATTCAGTGAATATTTTTAAAATTACATTTGTCTCCGTATGTCTTCATCATCGGTAATGATTTTCATTCACATACCATTTCTATAGCCTCAGAGAAAATATTAAGCTAGAGACCGAATTTCCTTTCTGCCTGCACATGAACAGAGAATATTTTACCTAGTTAGCATTTTTAAAATCAGAAAAACCAAGTAGGGGATGGAGGTCAGAGTGAGACCACTTTTTAAACCGATTGTGAAACCTGTCAGTTTCAGCTCAAAGGTGCAACGGTCTAAGAATTAGTGACCCAAGGGGAAAGAAATCAAGTTTTGTTTTGTTTTCCCCCCATGGTATCAAACAGAATAAAATTATTTTCTTAGCCCCTTGGGTATACCCAAGGGCTCAACAAAAATATATTTCCTGGGTGCAATAAAGATTAAAAAAAAAAACCTAGACGCACTTATCTTGGAAGTTCTAGAGAGAAGCCTGAACTTCATGGTGGGCTAAGATTTTGTCAAGGCTACCCAATGTGGGCATCCACTGTAGTGAAATGATTTCAGGAAAACAGAAAGGGCCCTCTACCTCCCCAAGTTCACCCCCTCCCTGAAGTTTTACCACCCCAGCATAATTCCTTTGGGATTAGAACCAAGTAAAAAAGCAAATACCTTACATCCATGTATATCTTTTATATAAAGGGATCCTTAGATGGGTTCCTGAAAATGGGCGTAGGTAGTCATTTTCAAAAAGGTAGAAGCACCCTCTGGAGAAGTTGAGAGTAAACTCGAAGAGGAGAATTGGAGGGAAGGAGGTGCTAGAGCTCAATGTCAAGCCTCACCTACCTTATTATTATAAGTCTCCCACACTCTCAAGTACTGACTTCCAAGATTATTCTCTTGAAGGTGGATAGTCTTTGGTGAAAAATGCTAAACTATTCTGAGAACAAAAAGGCAAGCCAAGTCATTAATCTTAAAATTGTCAGCTGAATTACTTTCAATGAGCCCTGATGGCTGGAGGCTCGGGAGCCAGGGAAGGTATTTGAATTAAGTTTAATCAATAGGTACATATGGCAAGAGATGCATCCAGGTAATTTATTATCTAACAATTAAAATGAATCTGTGGTGTCACCCTCCACTGAGTGACGCAGAGCACGTTCCAACCAGGGAAGCAAACCCCACTGAGGACTCACCTTGTGAGTTCCTTATTTCCTATTAGTGGTTTGTTGTTGCTGTTTTTTAAATTATTATTTTTGAAAACATAGCCCCATTAACTGGACTAAAATAATACCATTTTGATGATTGTGAGATTAGAAACTACACAATTAGAACCCTGTCATTGGGATTCTATTCCATTTGGCTCCATTTGGAGTCAACTGCTGTTTTAAACAATCACACTTGAGATTTGTTTCTGCAAATCTCATGCTTTAAAACAGTCTCTCTTCTTCGATGTGGAACATTGGGGACTTCTGAGCTTTCTATGTTGGTAAAGAAGAAATTTCCTTACAAGAAAGAATTTTCCACTAAGCATTTGTTAACTTTTGGTGATATTTTCAGCAATGGCCTGTCTTCCTTTCTTGTAGTTTTGCGATGCCTTGGGATACCAGCACGAGTCGTTACCAATTACTTCTCAGCTCATGATAACGATGCCAATTTGCAAACGGACATCTTCCTGGAAGAAGATGGGAGTGTGAATTCCAAACTCACAAAGGATTCTGTGTGGTGAGTTTGATACACAAGGGCATTTGCCAGTATCACATTTAAGTGGCATTACACATTTACCACAGGACGGATTCGGTCAAATGTTTCTTTGTCTTCTATTTTAAGGACACTTCAATACCATAGGCAGAAGTGTCTGATTGTCAGAAATTGTTTTTAGCTAATGAATTAGAAATGTTACTGAACAGGCAGCTTAAGTTCCTAGTAATAAAGATCGATTACTTTATTTCCACAGCAGCTACCAAGAAAAGGGCACAGTTTCAGCTGCTTGATGAGCCTACACTAGCTCCTTTCTTAGTACATTAATAGAATGGTTGATGGCACGGGTATTAGAGCCAAGTTTTCTAGTTAGTAAGCTAAGAGCAAAACAGAGCACATTGGAAAGGTGCTATTCATAGGGTCTACGGATGTGCAGTCTTTTAAAATTCTTTTAACAGTTTTATCAGAGGAGTGTTGCTAAGAGATCTCCATTTCACAGATGAAGAAACTGAGGCCCACAGAGGTTAAAGTAATTTTTTCAAGGTCACACGTCTGGTATGCTGGGGATAGAACCCAAGTGCATCTAATCGTTAGCCCCAACCCCAATGTGTGATTGCTCTTTGAATATAAAGATGCTGTTCCCCTTTATTTGCATCCTCGCCTTTCATTCCGAGATAATAATGGGCAAGTTGAAACTGTTACCAAATACCAGCCACGTGGCTTCTTACATTGCTTTCAGCAGTTGCATCTCAAGTTAGCTATCCCAAAGAAATGTCCTTTTTCTGTGTGACCCCTTTAGTCTAAAACAATACACTCAAAAGAAGGAGAAAACTCCTAGGAGCCCAAACTGAAAGAATATTTACAAAGGTCTATATTGGAGGAAATTGGAGCATCATTTCAGCTCTTGCCAGGCACTGAAACAGGTGGAATTTCCAAGCCAAAATTTGTCTCATAAGGTTGCTCTTTACAAGTAATAAAGTGAAAACACTGTCAGTTGTAAAATCATCCAGAAGGGGATGGTAGGAAGTTATAAGCTCATTTTAAGAGAAATTAGAAGTTAGAAGTGCCTTAACTCCCCGTGTTACTGGAATGAATCATGGCTGTAGGAGCAAGATTAACTTGCTAGTACCGGTAAACGCTCATTTGAGAATGTTGAAAGAAGGAAATCACTGAACTAGTAGCAAAGTGCTACTATGAATAAAACATAGTGCAGTTCATTTGAAGGGAATGAGCTGAGCAGTGGTAAGCTGGAGAGTTTGGGCAAGAGAAAACCTCAACACTGAAAATTGAACAGCAATTTAAAGAACCATTTAAGCCCCAGAGACTTACAGAATAGCAGCCCTGCGTGTATAAGGAATGAGAAAAAAAACAGACCAAAAGAGCTGCCCCCAAACCCCGTGGGACCATCTAAAATGGAAAAGTGAGACCTGTTTGGCATCACCACTCCGGTTCTCTTCCTAACACATGCGCAGGCGCGCACACACGCAGAGTGCTTTGCAGCCAGTTGCAATTTGAATTTATTTCTCCCTGCATCTTGATCCAAATACAACCCCTTATAAATCTCCTCTGGGCACTCCCACAAATACCCCCCTAGTCCCTAAACAAAATTGATGCAACATTATGAAGATGATAGATCTTGCTCTGGGTTACCCTTTGCGTTTTGGCCTCCTTATCCAAACTTCTCTTTTTTCCTCTCTTATTTTTTGAATTTCTTCCCATACACCTTGGCTCCTTAAGTGCCTTCCTGAAATATTCCAGCACCCCAAAAACAGTGCCCTCGGGTGTAGAACCCTTACCCATCCTCCACAGCCCTATTCTCTCCCGTTGCTTGGCACATAGTAGGTTTTCAGTATCTGGTGGTAGACGAACACACCAAAACCACCCAGAGCAGTGATGAAAGGGACGGGTCGGGTGTGGCTTCAAGTCTTGACTCGGCTGCTCATCTTCTGTTAGACACTTCTCCGTGAATCTCTTTCCTCCACGAGTGTGGGGGCAGCGAGATCCTCCCTCCCTCTGCACCGAGCAGAGTCTGGCAGGTGCCTAATGAGCGTGAGCTGCCGCGCCTGCCTTAGCTTTGTCGCCGGCGCTCATTGCACCGGGGTTTCATCCAAGCAATATGTTGCCGCCAATCAGAGCACGATGAAGCACCTGGAGGTGTGTTTAAATTAAAAGTAGGAGCCTGTGCCTCCCCAGGGCAAACCTTAGAAGCTACAGATGTTCCAGGAAGCCAAGTGTAATCCTAAAATCCTTCTTGATTGAGGAGGTTGGGAGGGTCTCTTCTTGGGTTTGTCACCGCATGTCACACGTGTCGAGCTTCAGTTTGGGCAGGTACTTGCTGTGTGGCCTTGAGAAAATGACTTCACCTCTCTGAACTTCAGTGCCCTCATCAAGTGGAATAAGGAGGCTCTTAGCAAGTTAGTTGCTTGGGTTTCCTGATGTGATGATGAGGTGATCCAGGTAAAGTGCTTTCACAGGGCTTGGCCAAGAGGACCACTCGGCCAGGACATGCTCAGCGAGGTTGTCCGGGAAGGAGCAGGGGCTGCCTCAATGTAGGCTGGCAGAAGGGCAGGGGGGCATCAAGGCTGAAGAGAGGCCGAGGGGAGGGCAGGCATGAGCCGGTGGGCACTGGGTGACCCCTGAGAGGTCTGTGTGTCTTAGGCTGGCAAACAGTGACCTACAGAATTTCCCAGCTAGGGTCTCCGGGGCAGGTAGCTTCACCAAGCCCCAGAGACTGACTGCCCTCCCCAGCCGCCACCTGCTCTCCTCCCTGCCCCGTGCGTGGCTCCTGCTCTGCAGCCCCTTCCTCTTTACCTCTCGCTCAGAGTGTCCACCCCTCCGCAGACCTCAGTGATTCGATCCACCTCGCCCTTCTCTCGCTCGCGCCTCCACCGTCCCGTCGTCATTTAGCTCCCAGCGATAGTTGGCGGTGAGTTCATTTGCCCGGTCAGGGCTCGGTCACTCACAGCCTTCTCTTCTCCGTGGCTCGGTGGAGTCCTGGGGTGCCAGGAACGAGCCAGCAGGGAGGGGTTTCCAGGGAGGGGAATGGCCCAGAACGTGGGCTGCGCTAAACACGTGCCCAAGGCAAGAGCCCGGGGGGCTCCATCTTCTCTGACTTTTCTCCTTTATTGCAACAGACCGCTGCTCTGCCCACTCCCTGGCTTGCTGCCTTGGACTCCTGCGTGTGGGACCTCCCCTCCTTCCGGTCCCCTGGCGTGAGGCCAGTCTCCGCACCGGGGGTCACACAGGCCATGCGGTCAGAGGGAAGGTCCCCTTAGCGACTCCAGGGAGGGAGGGACATCGGAGGGCCCCGCGGAGCTCACTGATGGAGCCTCAGAGAAGGAAATGAAATTCCGAGTGGGCAAATGCGTGCAGGCATATCCCGGGGGGAGCACGGGAGCCCCTGTCCCCAGGGTGCCCGTGGCCTCTGAATTACGTGACTCCTCCCGGGACGGCATCTCCGAGTCACTGCAGTTTAATGCAGTCGCCTGCTCCCTGTGTGCTGCCGTCACAGCCGCTGGGCAGCGATCAACAACCACTTGGCCTCACCTTGGACTAGCTCGGTTTTGGCCGCCTCATTATCAAAGGTCATGGCAGAAATAGAAACCATTTGAGAAGGAAGGGATGGTGGCGCTTGTTAGGGTCATGAAACATATTTCAGCAAACGGCTTCTTTCCTTCCAAATGAAAGCATTACCCTTTGTCCTTTTGCTGCAGAGGACGCAGTCAGTTTTGATGATTCTGGGTGGAGGAACCTTTTCCTACCTTCAGATTTGCGTGTCTGACTCGACCCCCACCGGGATGCAAACCGGGCTTGGGGAAGCAAGCTCTTATCCTTTTTGTCTCACCCCTGTGTAACATGCAGGGCGGAGGGCAGGCACTTAAGAAATTGTACTGGCTGAAAAAATTTTAAATGCTTGTCTAACAGGAAAAATTACTATTTAATCACTCTGAATCCTTAGTGTTAAAAACACGATTTAATCTCTCTGAATCCTTAGTGTTTGGTCCTAACACACCAAACACTAAGGATTCAGAGAGAAATGAATGAGGGTCTCTGCCCTTGAGAAGCTCCATCCAGCAGCCACATATACAACACTATAAAACTCCAAGGTGAGCTAGAGCAAGGGGACAGGGCAGGACTTCCTTCCTAAGCGCAGGGGAGCAAGGAGAAAGACTCCTCCCGCAGGAAATGCCACAGAGACGGAGCAGTTACTCTCCCTGCGGTTTTCCTGCTGAGCTGGTCAACAGTGGAATGCCTGGGAAACGCCCTTGGCTCACAGATGAAACCTAGAGGTCTTACAACTGTAAAAGTCCACGAGACTGAAATGAGGCGACCAAAGACCAGTCAGCTTCAAGGACCAGGTACAAGGCCCAGGGCGTCACCCAGAGTTACCACGTGTTCTTTTGACCACAGTTGTTGGGACTGAAACTGCCCTGGTCCTTTGTGTGCCCTCCTGAACTTCAGCCAAGAGAAAACCTGGCCCTCCTGCAAGCAGCAGTGCCCCCCCCCCCTCCATTGTGCACGCACAGCCGGGGAGCAGGAGGGGCTCTGCTTATGGGTGGAGGTGGAGCGCTATTAGCCACCCCCCTCCATCTCTCCCTGCCCCCTGTCCTAGAGCCAGGGTGGCCTCAACCCATCCGGGGCCCCCTCCTTTAAGGCTAACTCGCCCCTCGCTGCTCTCAGCGTTAGAGGGTCAAATAGTCAACCATCTTCCAGATTCCCTTAGAACCAGCAGCAACCCTTGTCCAGCTCCTAAGCCACTCCCCTCAGACTCCCCTTTCCCATCCGGCTCACAATCCCAGAGGAGGGCAGTTGGAAGCGGGATGGGAGAGCGTGCTAAGCCCTCTGGGATGTCAGGAGAAGAGGGCAGAAAACATGAACACAGTCCCGCTGCTCTACCCGCCTGCTGCTGACATTGCCATTAACAGACATAGAAACAGTCTAAAGCAGGGTTTTAAACATTTTATATGACGCTAAAGATCATTGTGAAAACTGTGGGTGCTAAAGCGATTAACGAGTATTCCCATGATTGTCTTTTCGTTTGAAATTAAGTAGGTTTGGTTCAAGTCCCTTTTTCAATTTTGGTTTTCCAAAGAATGGTGAATTAGTGAATTTTTATTTATCTGTCTCAGCTCAAACTTGCGACAATCTAAGAATTAGTCAGTGATTCAAGTGGAAAGAAATCACAAGTTCTGTTTTGCTTTTCCCCATGGCATCACGAGAAAACATCAAAGCGAGTCAAACTGTTCTTGTCATTCTTTTCTCCTCTCTCCTCTCTCCATGTGCAAGGCATATGGAGAGTTCTGCCACTGACGAGCTGGGTGACTTTGGCAGGTCACTCACCTTCTTTGGGCCTTAATTTTCTCATACGTAAATTTAATCTTTGTCCTGATGAGCTCTTGAGTCCTTTCCAATAAAATTTACTTAAAATCAGTTTATTGCTCTTAAGCTATGGCTTTCTCCAGTGTTTGCCAGGTTCTGCCACTTTTTCTAAGGCCCTGCCCACCTTCATCCACACATAGGTAAAACTTTACAAGCTGGCTTCACCCGAGCTGCCCAGGAAGAAAAGAAGCAGGAATCAAAGGCATCACAGTAAATTTCTGCAACTACTAGGCTAGCCTCAAGGAGCAAAAAGATTCCAACTGCCTTCAATATTTTTGGAAAACTTACAGTTGATATTGTTTGGTTTTTATTTTTTAACTCCAAGTGTAAAAAAAACAATCTCTGTCCTACAAAGAGAAGTATTGAGATTTAAAGCTCTTTCAAAGGAAATTTTAGAGTAGAAATGGCCCAGCTTTCACACATGGAGCCTGCCCTGGCAGGTAATGCAGCACCAATCTTATTTCTCTCTGCAGTCCCAGCACCCGATGTGGGGATTTGTACATTGTAGAGTTATTTTTAAGGTAGGCAGTTCCACCTCGCACGTTGTTTTAGACAGTGTGTACCTGCTAGTGCTCTGTTGTTGGATTTTTGTGCTGTTATCTTAAGTTTTAAATGATGGCTATGAAAAAAAAAAAAAAAGAATTATCCAAAAAGGAATCCAAATAGAAAAGTTACCAAAAAAAGTCTGACTATAGCTCAAACTGCTTTAAGATCCTTAGGAGTTTTCAAAATTCTCCTATGGTGCAGCAAATATGCCAGTTCTTCACAGTTTCGGAAGATATTTCTTTTCAAACAGATTCTCTTGTTAACCACATTTCTTTCAGCCAAAGTGTTTTTAGGAAAGTCACCCAGAGCTAGATGTTGTGGTCTGTGATTGAAAGACTAAGAATATACTCCATGACTGCACACCAGAGTCTTGAGCAGAAAGGATTTAAAAAGTTATTTGTACTGCCAGAATAAAATAACTAATGTTTATGGGATACTTTCTTTGTGCCAGGCTCTGATCTAAATGGGTGACATGTATTAGGTCACTTAAATCCTTACAACAGCTCGTTAAGGTAATGACATTTATTATCCTCATTTATACAAGAAGAAACTGAGACACAGTAACTTAACCATGGGCATCCAGCCAGTAAGTGGGCAGAGCCAGGATTACAAATCCTGCCCACACTCTTCTGTTTTAAGAGCACCTTCATTGAAATATAGTTCACGTATCATAAAATTTGCCCTGTTCAAGTGCACAATTCAGTAACCTTTAGTTATTATTACCATTATCCAATTCCAGAATATTTTCATCTCCCCAAAAAGTAATTCCATATCCAGGAGCAGCCATTTCCAATTCCTGCCTCTCACTGGCGACCACTAATCTACTATCTGTCTCTGTAGATATGCCTATTCTTCACGCTCATATAAATGGCCTTTTGTGCCTGACTTCTTTCACTTTGCATAATATTTTCAAGGTTCATCCATGTTGCAATGTGTACAAATAATTCATTTTATTATATTGCTGAATAATATTCCATTGTATGGATGTAGCAGTTTTGTTTATCCACTCTTCAGTTGATGGACATTTGGGTTGTTTCCACCTTTGGCTATTATGAATAGAACAGCTACGAACATTCCTGTAAAAAATTTTTGTGTGCATGTGTTTTCATTTCTCTTGGGTATATACATAGGCATTGAATTGTCAGGCCATACGGTAACTCTATGTTTAACTCTTTGAGGAACTGCTAGATGTTGTCCACAGCAGCTGCACCATTTTACATTCCCATGGGCAATGTCTGAGAGTTCCAAATCCTCCTCATTCTTGCCAATACCTGTTCTTTTCTTTTTTTAAAAAGTAGGTTATTTATCTTTTTGTTGTTGTGTTTTAAGAGTTCTCTATATATTCTGAATTCCATACCCTTATCAGAATTGCAAATGTTTTCTCCCATGGTTTAAAGATAGTTTTTCTGGATATAAAATTCTTGGCTGAGAGTCTGTTTCTCTCAACACTTTGAGTATGTCATCCACCATCCTCTGACCACAATGGCTTTCAATTAGAAGTCAGGATCCTTATCAAGGATTCCTAGTACATGATGAATAGCTTTACTCATGTTGTTTTCAAGTTTTTCTCTTTGTTTTTCAAAAATTTTATTACAATGTGTCTGTGTGTGAACGTCTTCATGTTTATCCTACATGGTATTCATGGAACTTTTTGGATGTGCATATTTAATGTTTTTCATCAATTTGGATTTGTTTGTTTTTCGGTATTATTTCTTTAACCATTCTTTCTCTCTTCCCTCTCCTTCTGGTGAACTTATTATGTGTATGTTGGTGCACTAGATGGTAATTCACAGGTCTCTGAGATTCTGTTCATTATTTTCCATTATTTTTTGTTTTTGTGTTTTATATTCGATCATCTCAATTGGCCTCTTCAAGTTCACTGATATTTTCTATTTCTCTTTCAAATTTGCTATTGATCCCCTCTCACGAATTCTTCATTTATCATACTTCTCAACTTCAGAATTTCTATTTGGTTCTTTTTAAACAATTTCTATGTATTTATATATCTTCTTTATTTGGTGAGACATCATTTTCACACTTTCCTTAAGGCTTCAGACATGGTTCCCATTTATTCTTTGAACATACTTAAAATGGCTGATGTAAAGTTGTTGTCTAATAAGCCTAATATCTTGTCTTAGATATTAAGTTTCTCTTGACTTTTTTTATGTACAAGTCATATTTTTCTGTTTCTTTTTGTGTCAAAATTTTGTTGAAAACTGGACATTTTCAATAATATAATGTGGCAACTTTCCCTACCAGCTTCTGTTTTGTTGCTATTTTTTATTTTTTGTTCTTGTAGCTTCTAACTTTCCTGAACTAATTCTGTAAAATTATGTTTAATTCTGTAAATGTATTCTATCTCCTGTGTGGCCACTGAAGCCTCTGCTAGGTTAGCTTAGGTATCATCTAATGCTTGGACAGAGATTTTCTTAAATGCCTTGAAGTGGTCATTTCAAGGCTCTCTGGGTGTGTTGGGTTATGCTTTCAGTACTCCAGCAGACAGCTTATCACTCCTTGTTAGTTTTTACTTCTTGCTTCTGCCAAATATCAGGGTTAACTGGAAATGAAAGAGTAGAGCCTTCTCAGGTCTTTCTTGAACATGCACAAAGTTCAGTATATGTTCATGGACTTGTGGATCCTAAAGAATGTGCTAGAGTTTTTCAAAGCCCCCTATGTACATCTCATCCCCTAGTTTTTCTTTTTAAGTGTTTTGGATTACTACTTGTTATCTCCTACTGATATCACCCCTGCAGGCAGCTACAATGTTAAACATTGCCCTTAATTGTTTTGGACAAACATCCTGCAAATAGGGTTGTTCAAACAGTGAGAGCACTGATTCAAGTCAAATACAAAACATCTCTGATAATGGATCTTTCCGGAAAGCTGCCAGGCAAGTTTGACATTTTTCTGGAGTAATTCCAACTTCATTCTATCTCATCCATTGTTTGCTAACTCCAGGTTTCATAGCTACAGTTACAAGCCTGTTGGATTTGAAGACCACCATGGAGCTAGGGAGAAGAGATGCAAATAAGAAAAGTTAAAAATGTCTGAGTTCACTGCTTTTACTGAAATCCATTCATTTTTCTTGATTAAACATTCCTCTGATTGTTGTAAGACTTTGGTTAATTTCCAGAGTTCTATAAAAGTTTTGATACTTTTTGGTAGTATTTTCATTGCTTTTATGGAGAAGCAGATTTTCAAAGGTCCTTATTCTGCCATTCCAGAAGTATCTCCCCAGAGCCCCACTCAAATACTACACAATTGGCTCAAAATGAGGACTTCTGTCACACAGCTGGGCTTTTTGCAAATGCTGAAATTATAGAGACTCTTTGTCATGTATTGTAGTCTCCATCACATAAACCTATTAAAATACATATAATTGTATTTTAATAAATTCTTTTATTCCTCCATTTCTCCTATACATAATAGGGCATTGTATTGAGCCTTTAGAAATTGTGTGTATAGAAAGCTGTTTATGGATTCCATTTCAAAATGATATAGGGGTTTTATGAAATGTTTGTTTAGAAATTAGGAAGAGACATTGTGTCTGTGAAGGTCGAGAATCTCTGTTCTAGCCTCTCCTTTCATTCCTATCATGCACCCAACCTACTCCTGCTGCCAGAATATCTCCAAAGTACACCTTATAACCCCTGTGCTACTCAAGTCTCACTCGAGACTGAACAAAGAGCGAGTCTGACAGGTAGAAAGTCAGAGGTAATTTGAGTACTTCTCAGGAAACTAGGCAGAATGAGTCAAAAAGTAGAAAACATCTAATAAACTACATAGAAACCTCTAAGGTATTTTCCATAATACGAGAATGCCATGTTCTAGTTAATATAAATTCTGCGTAACAGAGAGTCTTCTATATACTATTCAAAGGTTATCAGTCCTCAAATAAGTAGAAGCTGATAAAATATGCAACACCTGAATGTAATTTAATTTCTTTTGATGATTAAGACCTCAGAAAAACTTTATGTAAAAAAGAGCTATCCGCTTTTTAAAATGATACTTTTGAGTATAATACTCATAAACAGCTTTATAATGCAAAATAGTAACTCTGTACCTACTAAACCTTTTGGCTGGACTTTTGAAAATTCAATAATTATTAATTCACTTTGCTGGAATTTATAATAGAAAGTTTTTGTGTACTTTAGAGTATAATTCAGTCTTCTCTTCACTTCCAGCTGGGATGCCAATTCCTAACTTGCTCTGCAAAGTGAGGTTGAGGGGGGTGGGGCCTCAGTTTCAAATGACTCTAGCAGAGGAGACCCAGAAGAGCTCAGAAAGGGGCTTCTGCTGTCATAGCTCTAACTAGCAATGGATGCGTGGATTTGTAGCCAAATTGAACTTCATGTTCTGTCTTTTTCATTTGTTGGTGCCACAATAATAAAACATGTAATAAAAAGAGAGGAAGTATTGAAAGAAGGAGAAAACATTAATCTACTTAATCATTCCCTAGTTTTCTAAACATTCCTGTTAATAAACTTGCCATGATATCCTCTTAATACATATTCAAGAAACCTGCACCTGGAAGGTTAGGAAGAGGATAGAAATGCTGTATTCACAGGACTGAGGAAATACAGAAAACCTTGTGAATGGAAACTTGTTAAGTACTATTTCACTGCATATGTACTTGTATACCCTGGAGCTGGTATTTAGCTGGTATGCACCGGTGTGCATACCAGGGCTTAGAGCCAGCACCGTGTTTGATTGGTCACAGCTTCCAATTGGCTAATTCCTGTATCAGAGCAGTTATTAATTTTTATCATCACTCCTAGTAAGAATTCACCTCAGAGCTTCATTTTGGGAATTACAGTATATACCAAGTCGACATTCCACTTGCAGCTCTGTCCATTGATGACTTGTGCTACAGCAGACTGTGCTTAAGCGGAGGTTTTCTTACTGAACATTGCAGAGCCTCTTCCCTTCATAGGACAAACAAGAACAGATGCCTTCACTCCTTCCCTCTTTTCTTGGTAGGCAATTGTACCTACAGGAATTTCCTTTACCAAATTGGTTGTCCATGGTATCTTCCATTCTTCTCTCCCACAACATCACTGTGAAAAATAAGACCGTGCATAAATGGTGACCCACGGCTTCTTCAGGTGACTTCCAACCTTGGGGAACTGAAGTAATTGAGCTTCAGAGAGTACAGGGGGCAAGCCTGGTGTCCACCTTATATGGACCCTGGGTATCCAAATGCCTCTTCCTGGTTTCAGAACTCTTACAGCCCCTAACAAAGAAGAGCTACGTTCTGAAGTAGTGTAGTTCTCATAGTTTCCAGCTCCATATAAGATTCTTCCTGTGGGCCTCCCTTCCTCTCAAAAATTCTTTTCCTGTATTCCTGCTTTATTTAACTAATGAGATTTTTTTTCTGCCCAGGCTTTCATTTCCACCTTGAAATGTCTTAGACATGCCTCAGAGTCCACCACACTTCTTCCAGTTTCTTTCCACCCCATCCCTGCCGCCATTGGAATGATCACTTCTAGAGCGAGCCACCATTTTCTATCACTGATATAATTGCCCGTGTTGAGAATGTATCAGCAGAACCAGAGAGGGGGGTTGTATTACCAATGCACAAATAAATTATAAGATCAATGACTGCCTTTCTTCAACCTCTGCCATTTTTGTAATCAAAGAATTCAGATGCTAGGTACATTTGAAATTTTCCAAGACCACTCCTCGGAGGCTTTCTGACTCATTTGCAGTCCCCTGAGAGCCCTAATAAGGCAGCAGAAACAAAGTAACAACCTCATATCTTCTTCTTTCCCTTTAATGACACTTTTTCTCTGACAATGTTTTGGAAAGATTATAATGAGATGACCCCGTGGAGTGTTTAAGCAGTTAGCCAAGTTAAAGGCAGTAAAGGGCTCTTTGCTTAAGTTAACCACTTATTTCCTTTGAACATGTAGTACACACAGCCCAAAGCCAGTCTTGGTCTAAGCTGCAGGCTATATCCAGTTTTCCTCCATCTTCTGGCCTCCTCTACCCTGGACGTGACCTTAGCCAGCTGTTAGACCAGGGCAGATTTTGCACAGTGATCTGTCTTCCTTTAATTTAGAAAAACAAAATAAAACCAGTCCTCATAATTGGGGGAAGGAAATATGTACATCTACATTATAAAAAAAAAAAAATTCAAACATAACAGAAAAAAATCCAAAAGTAAAATCACCTATTTTCTTACCTCTCGGCACATTTTTAACATCTTGTTAAACATTCTTTAATATGTCTCTTTGAGTACTGTAGTCCTTTTTTTTTTGCTACATAAGAAGTTACCATGTGCTTAGTGGTTTAAAACTGCACAGCTTTTGCAGGTCGGGAGTTTGGGCATGGGCCAGCCGGATCCTCGGATCGGGGTCTCCTGGGACTGCAGTCAGGTTATTGGCCAGGACTGTGAGCCCATCCAAGGCTCAGGATCCTCTTCCAAGTTCGCTCAAGCTTTGAAAGAAGTCAGCTCCTTACAGCTGTAGAATTCATGGCAGCTTCCCCCTTCTTCCAGGCCAGCAGGAAAGTGTTTCTGATGCTTTCAGTCTCTGCCTTCCTCTGTCTCTGACCTCTAGACCCAGATTTAAAGGGCTCAGGTGATTAAGTCAGGCCCACCCTGATAATCTCCACTCACCCCCCCCCTTTTTTTTTGAGATACTGGGGGTCAGGGATTTAACCCAGGACCTCATATGCGGGAAGCTGGCACTCAACCACTAAGCCACATCAGCTTCCCAGGTTTTATTCACTTGTTTTGCTTGTTGTTTTGGGTTTTTTGTTTTTGTTTTTTCAGGAGGCACTGGGAATTGAACCTGGAACCTCCCATGTGGGAGGCAGACGCTCAACCACTTGAGCCACATCTGCTCCCCCAATAATCTCCCTTTTGATTAACAAATTAGGTATCTTGATTATATCTGCAAAATCCCCATTGAAATGTAAAATAACATAATCACAGGAATGATATTGCATCATATTCACAGGTTTCACCCACATTGCAAGGGGGAGAATTAAACCAGGGTGAGAATCGGTATGGGTTATTTAAAATTCTACCTACCACACGTAATATATGTGTGTACACACAGTGAATGTATGTACTGACATGGTGTTCTGTAGCATAATTTTTATTTATTTATTTTTTCTGCTTTATTTTCTTTTAAATGTTACATTCAGAAAATATGAGGTTGTAGCATAATTTTTAGAAATTAATACGACATGGAAATTTTTCCTGCCTAACAAAAATGGATCTGCATTTTTATAATAGCTTGATAGTATTACCTTTTGTGTTTCAAAGCAATCAGTTACATATAGGACAGTTAGGTTGTTTCCAAATTTTCCTTCTGATAAAATATTCTAGGATGAACATTTTCATGCACCTCTCTTTACATTTGTGTGATTGTTTCCTGTTTGTAAATTCCAAAGAAATGACTCATTGAGAAGGATTCAGTGCTGTTTTTCTAATGAAGCCTTTCTTTTGGTGAAGTCTCTGGGTTCCTTGAACTGATCCTTCTGAATTATTAGCAGCCTTGAAATAAGTTCTAAAAATTACTGCACAAAATATAGATGAAGTGAAATAAATCATAGTGTTCTTCACTTGTCGTACTCGACCCTTACTCCCAAAAGAGGTTTTCAGGTTGATTAAACAAACTCTCAGTGAAATAGGACTTTATTTTAATTTTTACATGTTTTTTATAGAAAGAGACAACAAAGAAGTTAGATCACTTTGGAGTTTTATAACTTTCTTAACTTCAAAGGGACATTGTATATTTTGACTACAAATGTACTTGGGTTTCAAAGGAAGGCTCTGAGAAAATATCAAACCCTGAATCCTAAAAACACATACACAAATAAAGGTTTACTTGCATCTGCCTTGCCAAGAGACATCCTTGCCATTCATTCAAGCAATACTTGTGCACCTACTAAGCACCAGGTGCTGCTCCAATGCTTGGAAAGTGGTGATGAGCAGGACAAACAGAGCCCGAGAGTGGGTCCATGCAACCTCGAACACATGAAGAAAGTGCAAGATGAAAGCAGGAAGGGATCTATAAAGAGTCTTTTTTTTTTTTTTTAATTTTTTTTTTAATTGACTTTGTAATAATATTACATTAAAAATATATATGTGAGGTCCCATTCAACCCCACCCCCACCCCCCCTCTCCCCCCCCCAACAACACTCGTTCCCATCATCATGACACATCCATTGGATTTGGTAAGTACATCTTTGGGCACCTCTGCACCTCATATACATTGGTTCACATCATGGCCCATACTCTCCTCTTTAAAATTTAAAAAAATTACATTTCAAGAACATGTATGTATTTCTCATCCTGAAAGTTACCTGGTAGGTAAATAGCATTAAGAAACGTCTGTGAATATTTGCTCCTTTCATGCGGAATTTGGGACATAAAAGACATGCATACGCACCCAGAAATATTAACATCCAGCCCAAAGGAGACCTTAGTAGCATGGGTGGCCCAGGACTCAAGCGGAGCAGAGAGAATTGCTCGACGGAGGGCAGACCCATGGCTATGGGGTAATCGGGTCTCTCTCTTCGGTCATAGCCAGCCTGGGTCTTGGGCCCTTGGCTTTTCTCCATCAACTAAGCCCCAATCTCACTGGGGAGCTTTCACTTCCTTCTCGCTGCACCCACTGCCTACAAACTCCTGCCTCTGTTGTTAAACTTCTCGGCTCTAAATCCACATAGGATATTTCAGTCACAACTGAAACTGGAAGAAGCTCTGTGTAACTAATTAGATATCATAGTGAGAGAAAAGAAACCTTTCCCCGTTGCCTAGTCTTTCAAAGAAAGATATTATCCTCAAAGAAAAGTCTTTTGAGATCTGAAATACAAAGCCTATTTATCTTTCACAAGTCTGACCTTGCCAAGGGTACTTGAATTTAAATAAAGATGTTCTAGGGTTGGTTAAGCTAGGGTGGGGATGTAGCAATGAAACTCAGGATTCCTGCCTGCCCCGGGCTGTATGGGAAGCAGGTGCTGGTGTCCATTCAGGATGGCAAGTGTTTTGTTGCTGTTTTTCTCTCTGCCTGATGGTGCAGCCCTCACCATCTCTCAGAATCATGATTTAACATGCACAGTGGTCTTCCTTCCAGCTTCAGGCTCTCAGGTGGGAACTTGCCCCTCCGGGTCTTTATCCTAACTTAGAGCTGCTCCTCCCTTCCTTGCAAATCACACCTACCTGTGAATGCTGCTCTTGAGCTCTTCCCTTTGCATCCTTGATAACTGAGCCTGTTTATTCCCTCTCTCCCTTACATCTCCATGGTTTTTCCTCCTTACTCTTCTAATCTAAACATAACCAAAACAACCTCCCCTGCATTGCTTTCTAGCCGTTGTCCTCTCTTTTCTTCTTCCCTTCACAGCCCAGATCCTGCGTAAGCAAGACCTACACTGTGTGTCTCCCCTTCCCATTCACTCCTCATCTTTGGCCCCCACTCTCTTCCATCATCAGAAAAGACCCCAACGGCCTCTGCTCATCAAATCTTGAGTGTCACATGTGTATATAAAAACACCTCCTAGGTTTCATCTCCCGTGTTTCCCACAGGCAAGGGCGTTCCTCATGGCTGAAATTGAACTCTGTCATCCAGCCATCACCCCTCGCCCAGCACAACCTCATCTTCCTCCTTCATTCGCAGCCTTGGTTCTGGAGC
This sequence comes from Dasypus novemcinctus, assembly GCF_030445035.2. Lineage (NCBI taxonomy): Eukaryota > Metazoa > Chordata > Mammalia > Cingulata > Dasypodidae > Dasypus > Dasypus novemcinctus. The sequence continues at coordinate 38,019,294 of NC_080694.1, read as the reverse complement.
CATCACACTCCCTAAGAAAGGAGAATCCTTCTTCGACTCATCCAGTTCCCCTGCGTCTCCACAGCCAGTCGGTTGGACTTCCAAAGGCTCTTCTTTCTATCCGCAGTGATGGCCACTCTGTAGTGACAGTCCATTCTAGACAGTTACGGTGCTTCTGGAGGATAGAGACATTCGGCTCTCTCCTGTCTCCCACAAACGCAAATTTACAACTTTGATACCCATCCTTAAATTATGTCAATGGCTTCACTTGCCTAAGAATAAAGTCCAAGTATTTCACTTGCCTAAGAATAAAGCCCAAGTATTTAACTTAGCGTAAAAAGGTCGCACACTCTCCTCCTTGCCTATAGCATGGCTCAGTATTTAAGGACATGGACCCTGGAGCTCAGTCACTAACTAGCTGTGTGACCTGGGGCAAGGTCCCTAACCTGTCTGTGCTTCAGTTCTTCTTGTGTAAATTGGAGATAACTACAGTACAATCTTATCATAGGGTGCTGGGAACATCAGATGTATTAATATGCTTCACCCTTCTAGAACAGTGCCTGGCACAGAGTAACTGTTGTGCATATTTTCAGTTGTGTGATTTCCCATCTGCCCTCATCTACCATCCCATGCACACAAACATGCTACCCTCTCTGCAGTCACAAAAAAACAGCTTAGATTTCCCCAAACACAGCATGTTCATTCTTTTCACGCTTCTGCAAAACCCCCATTTTTCTTTTAGGACTCAGCTTAACTATCTCTTCTGCCGTGAAGTCTTTTCCCAACACCTGAGCTCTTTCTCCATTGAGATCCCATTGCATCCCAAAGGAATTTCCATTTCAGCATGCATCACTTGAATTAATAATAAAAAGTAACCAGAGAGTTCCATGACAAGCCTTGTTCTAAATGCTTGATATCATTCAAATTGACATCAAATGATTGTTTAAGCCGCACAGGAAACTTATGAAGTGTCTTTAAAATTGGTTTACATATTTGTCTCTCCCCCTAGATGGTGAGACTCTTTGCGTGCGAGAGCCTATGTCTCTATCATCTTTGAATCACCAGCACCTGGCAAGGTGCCTGGTACATACTGGGCACTCCATAAATATATGTTAAAATAATACCTCTAAATTGAGCCAATCAAAGATGGGCTGAATCAGAAAGAGGGGGAACATGAACAAATTACTTGAAGGACATTTGGGAAAGGATGGATGATAGTGGGATCTAAAATTCATCAGTGCTATAAACAAAGATGGCTGTAGCTTCTCACCCTATCATTAAATGTTTATTACTCTATGAACATTCTCTACAGTGCTCACGGGTTAATGTGTTCTCATTTGTTTCTGTACTGTCATATAATGGTAGGTCTTTCCAAGGACTTAATAATACAATTCATGATGGCATTTTATTAAATGCTCTTGCTTCAAGGGTCATATGCAAAGTTCTGAAAAGTTTTGCATGGCCTTTAGTTCACAGGTTGTGCACATTTGCTAAAAGAGACATTCACCCTGACAACATTTTCTTATTGTTTATCATCAAATGGAAACTTGCCACAGATTGTAGAGAATTATAGTCAGTAGTTAATGTTACAATTTCTATGACAACGGTCTAAGACCATAAAAATAAGTACTTTATTGCTTAATTGCTGAAATTAATTTGTTTTTTATAAACTGGGACTGTGTAAAAGAAATTCAAAAATATAGGTATTTCTGTTTTTAATTAACTTTTTGTTCCCCTACTCCTTTGGCACATAATAAGTTCTGCTTTCATTAGGCAGCAGAGAATGGTAAAGATCAAAACTACTTAGTGCATTGATTAAAATATCTGAGTGCCCTTGAAGCTGATATTAGCTGATATAGACGAGCAAAGTCCAATCATACAAGTGCCCCTCACACGGTGCCAATGGGAAAGGACCTGCCCTGCAAATTTCAGCCTGGTCCTACAGGATATCTCTGGGAGCTCCAAATTGGCTCACTCTGTTTAAATAAATTATAGATAGAAGATCCAAAGGATTTGGGGTCACTTTTTGATTTCTTGGAGCATTGACTGTCATGAGAAGTTCAACTTCTTCGTTGGTTCTGTTTTCTAAGGAACTATCACTGTTGGAATGAGGCCTGGATGACAAGGCCTGATCTTCCTGTTGGATTTGGGGGTTGGCAAGCAGTGGACAGCACCCCCCAGGAAAACAGCGATGGTGAGCTGCGTTCCTTCTTTGGGGAAATTGTTTCACTACTGATCTTTATTTTGCTTTTATGGTTGCATCTGATGTGTGGAAACACTCCCATTGGGAATCAACATCAGAGGTGTGCCCTCTGGGAACAGGTACACTATTAAATGCCTGCCAATCAGCCTTCATTTCTTTTCAGTCATCATCTTTGCCCTGATTATTTTACAACTTTTAGGAAAAGATCATAAAGCTCAACATATAGAATAGATCTATTCTTGCTTTGATAGCAGTTTTGAAGAGAAAAGAAAAAACATCTGTGTAAGCATTTTCTATTAGGCTATAAAATATACTTCAGCCCTCTCAGACACAGAGTAATAATATATAAGGCAGTAGACAAAATAATGAATTCAGAATCTAATTATGGATCATCCTTTAAATTCTTATTTCCCTACAAGCTGATTTTTTTTAATATTGTATTTCTTTCAAAACTTGTATATATGGGTATTTGCTAACTTGCAAACAATTCTAAGCAGTGATAACTACAACCTCACCCAGAATTTTATAAAATCACACCTTAGGCCTCCATTTCCCTTTAATATGATGATAAAAATTGGTGGGCTGGGATATGTTTCTTTCCTCTAGTATTAACATGAGCTACTGATGTGTGTACATGTACATATAAGTGTATAAACATTCAGCACATATTCATAACAGAAGCTTATTATAACACTTGATTTTAAGAGAGAGTTCAACACTTTCTGACAGTCTGGGTTATATATCATGTGGAGCCTTCAGAATTGACTAATGGCTGTTAATCTCTTATTAACTAGAGACAGGTGGTTAAAATTTAAAGAACTTCAGAAAAGGTAACAAGGAACTGCTGACTTCCTGAATGAGCATATGTTGGCCATTGGTCAATGTGTGTGACTGATGTCCAGATTCACCTGTTAAACTTGACATCCATAAAATTAGCCATAATTTTAAAAAACCAACATCAAAATGAATAAGCAACAACAATACCACCACTGAGGATCCACCAACATCTCTAATATATTAGATCCCTGTTGAAAAAGAGAAACACTGGGTCAGGCACCAGCCTGGCACAAACACACTTGGGTCTGTGCTGTAGGTGACAGAATAGACCCTTTATTCTTTTTGGTTTGAGGGGGGCATTTCCATAAAAAATCTCTCTTGATATTGATTCCTTGATTCTCAGCCCTCTCTAGCCATGGAAAGCATTTGGGCTAAATCAATGACAAAGTTGAGAAACCTTTATCTCTAAAGAGCCATTCTCAGTACTACAAACCACCTTGCATCCTAAAAGAATTGGAGACAACAAACTCATGCTGTCCTTTCTTTGGCAAAGGGATGTATCGGTGTGGACCAGCATCTGTTCAAGCCGTTAAACATGGCCATGTCTGCTTCCAGTTTGATGCACCCTTTGTTTTTGCAGAGGTAAGTGAAGAGCTGGAACAAAGTGCTGTTTCCTCCTCAACCTCATAATGTGCAAAAGAATAAAATGCTAGTTTGTTGCTTCTAGAGTTTCCAGGTACATGGTGTATACTTTGTGTTTACACACATCATTCCAACCTCCATGTGCTAAATTCTAAATGCAGTTCTTACCCTTCATTTCCCTTTTCTTGATGTGTTCCAGTTGTTTCCCCCAAAAGCAAAGCTTTGCTAACCTTAACTTAGTTTTCTGCTCCAGAGAAATGAAGTGACTAAATGAATCGCTCTACTTAAAATTAGTGGAGACAGATTGAAATTTCAGAGTATGCTACTTCCCTCTGAGACTAGCCAAGCAATCCAGTAAAATAGAATCCAAACATGCATCAGCTATGGTCTTTGCCTGGGGACTGCAATCAATTTTCTGCCATTCGCTTGGGGGAGGGGGCTGCATAGCAGCCCATTTAATGGGTTGATGGAAGCACTTCGGTGAAGGGTCTAAAACCCTGCAAGAACCAGATGGAGGCTGGCAGCAGAGATGGCAGTTAAGGATACTCCAAAGAAAGCGCTGAAAAACAAGTGGTGAGAGGTGTCAAGCTAAGGAACAGGCTGAAAGAAAGGACTTCCTCAGAGTATAGTAGAACCAATAAACACAGAAACCAGGGCTAGCAGGTATTGAATTCTTACTAGGAGATCCCTTTCCTTGCATTATCTTATTTGATGCTCTTAGCAGCCCTTTACAATTGAGATTATAGTTCTTCCCGTTTTATAGAGAAGAAAACCAAGGCATGTAGAGGTTCAATAACCTTTCCACAATTATCTAGTTAATAAATAGTCCTGCTAAGATTTGAAGCCAGGCAGGCACCTGGACTCACCCTAGAAACCGCTACACTGCTAGTCTAGAATAGGTAGAGATTTATGATTGCTGTATGTCAGGCATTGTCCGGTGGGGAATTCAGAGATCTATGGCCTTAAGAAATTTAAATCTAGGTGGGAGATGCAATATATAGACACATCAAAAGTTAAATAACAGGGAAACGGACTTTGGCCCAGTGGTTAGGGCGTCCGTCTACCATATGGGAGGTCCGCAGTTCAAACCCCGGGCCTCCTCGACCCGTGTGCAGCTGGCCATGCGCAGTGCTGATGCGCGCAAGGAGTGCCGTGCCACACAAGGGTGTCCCCCGCGTGGGGGAGCCCCCACGCGCAAGGAGTGCGCCCCTGAGGAAAGCCGCCCTGCGTGAAAAGAAAGTGCAGCCTGCCCAGGAATGGCGCCGCCCACACTTCCTGTGCCGCTGACGACAACAGAAGCGGACAAAGAAACAAGACGCAACAAATAGACACCAAGAACAGACAACCAGGGGAGGGGGGGGAATTAAATAAATAAATAAAATCTTTAAAAAAAAAAAAAAAAGTTAAATAACAATGATACAAGAGATGCTATGGAACTAATTGTCAGATGAGCGATTAGACAATTAGTGATATGCTTTTATACGTACAAGTTTATTTCAGAAATTAGAATCAGGAACTGAGGCAGGAAAGCAAAGGCAATAAAATGTTCCCCCTGTCCTCCTAAAACTCACCATCTAGGGAAGGAGGGAGAAATAAGAACAGCCAAAGAAAGAGACCTGGCCAGGCTGGATGGGCGAAGAGTGCTCCCCGCAGGAATCAGTGCCTGGCTTGAGCGTCCAAGGATAATTAGTAGTTCTCCAGGTGAAGGGAGTTAGAAAGAAGCTAGAAGAAGGAAGGTATTTTAGAGAGAGGGGCTGCTTTGACCAGGGCACATCTATGAGCATCTGCATGGTGTGTGGGGGCAATTAGGTGCAATGGATGTATCACGATGATGGGAGAGAGTGTTGCTGTGGGGGGAGTGGGGGGCGGGGGCGGTGGGGTTGAATGGGACCTCATATATTTTTTTTAATGTAATTAAAAAATAATAATAATAATAAATAAATATTTAAAAAAAACTGTAAACAAACAAACAAAAAAAAAGATCTGAAAAAGAAAAAAAAAAAAAAAAAAAAAAAAGCTGGTGAGGCTCCCTGAGATGGCACATGTGCTTCTGGGAATGTCCAAAGATCAAGGGTGAGGGAACAGGACATAGAGGATCCACTTCCTGAGAAACGTGGGCATTGCACTGTGAATGAGGGAGACCGGGCCTTGGGAAGCCACCGGCAATCAGCTGGTTTTTAGCTAAGTGACTGGCAGCCTTGTGGAACCTGGATCTGCTGGGAATGTGACGGGAAGTAGGGAGACCGGCTGGAAGGCTGTGACATTACTCTGTGTGAGCGATAGGAAGAGCCTGAGCTAGACAAATAGCAATTGTGGGGAAAGGACGAGGAAGGATTGAGAAATATTTAGCAAGTCAAAGCAGTGTAAATATTTAGACAGCAAAACCAGAAACTTGAAACACATCAAAAGAGCAGTGTTTCTTCCACAGTGCGCTCCCTTTATAGCTTCTAGAATCCTCTGGAGAGCAAGCATACTCTGTGTGGAATTTGATCCCCTTCGTTTCCCTGTGGGATTTGAAGCTTTATAGAAACCTCCCGAGCTGCCATCTTATAGTTTACAGTGCCACGAGAACCTCTTAATGGGAAATCACTCTAAAATTCATGCAACCTCATTTTTAATATCCTTGTTAGGCTTTATTGCTGAAAAAAAAAGAGGAAGAACTTCCCTCCACAGTGAATTCCCCAGTCGCTGTTAATGTAAATGCTTTGGCTATTATTAAATATAAATTCGAGTGTTAGGAATGTCATTAGGACCTGCAGGTTGTAATTACTCCTCCCTCATCTGCTGCCGAGACCTATCTGACGGAGCACACGATTTGTTGTTCTGGCCTGGGCTGAGCTCCAGGGCTGAGCCATTTATAAGAGATGCTCAAGCTGTTGAAATGTGTATGAGGAATCTTTTCTCAAGGGTCCTAGAGAAGAATTGCCCAGTGGGAGTCAGGGTGGGGGAGGGGCCGAGTCTTTAACTTCAATGAGAATCTCCGTGACTCAGGTTTTAGAATATGTCCTCTCTTTGCTTTCCTCTCCCACCTTGGTGCGTAGGCTTATCCCACCACCTCTCAGGCATCAGCAGTTTTCCTCTTCTTACCTCTCTACTCGCTGGCTTTCTTATTTGTTTCTTACCTATTTCTGGGTCAGGGCAAGGATTATCTCCAACTATTTTTTTTTTAATCTTTCCAAGGCCTTGGTCTCCTTGAGTGAAAACAGAAGGCTGGAATAAGAGCATTATGCATGGAAAGAGTCATTCTTTCCATCCTTTTCTTCTCCTCCTCTACTTTGGAAATCTACCCTTCTCATTTCTAGATGTCTTCCAGAGCTGGAAGTGTATTCTCTAACTTCCTCTTTCCTCACATCCTCATCACGTGGCATGGTCTTCTGCTCTAAAGCCCTTCTGCCTTTCCTCTCCCCAACCTATGGTGGCCCAGGACTTCTGAGGAGGTAAGAGGGGACCAGAACACTTTTCAGTGTCTGAAATCATCTCCTGAGCCTCATATTCACTAGTCTCTCAGGAGAGCTGCTTCTCTCTCTCCTAGCTTCTAATTGCTGCCATTGTCTACCTTCACTTACCCCCACCCAGAACTTACTGCCCCCCATACTTGTGGACATGTATACCCAAAAAGACACACAGGCAATGTGAATACACACTTGCATGCACAGTCCTGCCTCCCTCCCCTGACGTGGATATCATTTTTTACAACAGCAACATCTGGCTCCTCGGGACCTCAGCTACTGCCCTTTTTTTCTAGAAGCTGTGCCTTCCCAAACCCTGGGCCAGTAGTTCACTGTATATAACCTGTGACGATACTTCTCTGTAGAGTCTTCCACAATTCAAAGCTGTTTATTTTGCTACCATTTGTTAGATGCAGCCCGTTTTTGGTATCTCCTATTCTGATCTAAAATAATTCATCCTTTCGTCCAAATGACATAAAAATTTGGAATCACATGGCATCTCTTCTTAACTTTCTCCATATGTCTTGCCAGTAATACCTTCAAAGATATCATGAGTCCACCAACTCCCAGGATCTCCATTTCACCCTCTAATCCATAGCACTGAGCTTAATTGACCTCACCTACTAACTCCTCTCCCTGCTTTTCTTTACCCCCTTCCAGCCTATTCCCCAGACATCAGCCAGAATTATCCTTTAAAGGTGTAAATAAAAACATGCCATCCTATGGCCCAACTTTCCAACAGATTCCCTTTGCCTTTCAGAAAACACTGAAAATATTTTTTAAAAACTAATGATCTGGCCCCTAACTTCCCTCCCCCACACTCATCCCTTGCTCATTTCTCTCCAGCCATACTGACCATCTTGTTCTTCTGGAAATATCCAAACATGCTGTCATTTCAGAGTTTTCACACATACTGTCCCTTTTGCTAAGAATGCTCTAACAAAATTTCATGATTTTTCCCCTCACTACATTCAGGTGTCTGCCCAGGTCACCTCCTCAAGGAGACCTTCACTAATCCCACCCCACCTTCAGCATCACTGTCAGCCCCATTGTTGGAGCCACTGACCCTGCCTAAGTATTTATTATTTCTCTCCCTTCTCCATTGCTGAGAGTAGGGCCTGGTGCGTAGTCCCATTAATAAGTATTTTTTGAATGAACGAATGAATAAATGAAAGACTCATACAAGAGCCTGTGCAGATTGTGCTGGTATCTTAGAGTCTCCCAGAGAGAGAGGAACCAGAGTCCCATCCTCAGTCCTCAAGCCCTTGCAGTCCTGTGGGGGAGAGTAGGTACCTGTAAGGAGCAGCAGCCCCTGCAGGCTGAAGTAGTGGCAAGCACAGGGGCGTATGGTGAGTGTGCCGGGAAGTGCTCCTGGGCCAGGCAGGCGTCCGCTGCCTCCCTGTGCCTTCTCAGGGTACACAGATGTGGTTACCTCCACTTGGGAGCAAATGAACCAACCAGGTCAAACGCTGTCCTAGGTCCTGAAAACAAGATGGCGTCTCTGTTCTCAATCATTCATGGTGAAGAGCGTGGCTTGTACCATTCGAGGGGCACCAGTGGAAATCTGCAGAGAAGTGCCCTCCATCCTACTGCCCAGGCCCCTCTCTGCTGAGCCCCTTGGAGTCCTGAAGCAATGGCAGAGGTTGCAAAGGAAGCTCGAATATCTGACCAGGGACAGGGATACAAGTGGTGGAACTACCATCAGATTTCATATTGGAATACCTGGGCTCTGCATGACTTCAAAGGCAGGCATAGGGCTTTCATGATCTCTAGACCCGTTTCATTCAAAAGAAGGAAAAGAAACTAACCATGAACATAGGGGTTTCATAGGTGGTACTAGTCAACGTATCAGCCTACAAGGGAAGTATTATTAACCCAGGTTCAAAGAGTTCAGTAATGTGGCCAAGGTCACACAGCCTGAGAGTGATACTCCATCCAGTATCCTGCATGTACTGCTAATCTACTATAGCGATTCAATTGGTCTTGGGAGGGGGTCATGGGAGGGCATTTTTAAAGCTCTTCAGATAATTCTAATATACTAACACCATGGAGAATTACCACCTCTGTGGCTGAAACTGGAATAAAAGCTCACTTACATCATTTAAAAAGAGTATTTTGCCCCTACCCCCAAAATACATATACAAAGTCATCTCATAGGTGCTTTTCTCTCCTCTTTCCACATTGTTGGATGGGCCTGATATTTCAGCCACATCAATTTCCTAAGCCATTCTCAAGGGGCCCTAGGGATGTAGCCACTTTCATATTTAGCCCTGTCTCCCTGGAAAATTGTAAACTGTTGCAAGGATTTGTTATGAAGAGAACACTTATCATCATTGTTGCGTAATTTGCAAATGGAGCAGGTAGCTGTTTGTGCTTTCCTGTTCTCCTCCAGAGGCAATGCTGCAATTCTCAGGCAATTCATTTCAAGTTTCCTTAGCTTTTTTCCCTCAAAATGACAAACATTCCTTAGATGCCCACTCTGTCCTCTTTAGTTCTTATTCCTGATTTCACATTTCAGCCTTTTATGTCATAGGACTTGGATTGCCAACCCCTGGAAGCTCTACCTGAGATAAGGGGTCACCTCTCAGAAACCTGAGCCCCCAAGTGCAGAGCCATCTCACCGTCTAAACCGGGCTGGTGCCCTTGGCCTTGCAGGGAAAGGGGGCAGAGGCCATATGGCTTGGAGGTCAAGGAGACAGGCTGGAACTAAAATGGGATTTGTGTTTCCCCTCTGTCAACTCCTGGCCATGCCACCACAGGCAGGGTACTTGACCTTTCTGAGCCTCAATGTTGGCTTCTGCAAAGTGGGCAATAGCAACAAACCTCATAGGGCTGCTGTTGTGAGGTTTAAATCAAATAATTAACAAAATGTGCCTGAAGCATTGTGAGTATCCCATAAATATTGGTTACTGTCTTCTTTCTTTTTTTTAAAGATTTATTTATTTATTTATTTCTCTCCCCTCCCCCCCACCCCCACCCTGGTTGTCTGTTCCATGTGTCTATTTGCTGCGTCTTCTTTGTCCACTTCTGTTGTCGTCAGTGGCATAGGAATCTGTGTTTCTTTTTGTTGCATCATCTTGTGTCAGCTCTCTGTGTGTGCGGCGCCATTCCTGGACAGGCTGCACTTTCTTTCGCACTGGGTGGCTCTCCTTACAGGGCGCACTCCTTGTGCATGGGGCTCCCCTACACAGGGAACACCCCTGCGTGGCAGGACACTCCTTGCGCACATCAGCACTGCGCATGGGCCAGCTCCGCACAGGTCAAGGAGGCCCGGGGTTTGAACCACGGACCTCCCATGTGGTAGACGGACGCCCTAACCACTGGGCCGAGTCCACCGCCAGTTACTCTCTTCTTAACAGAGGTCAGATGTAATGTAAATTCAGAACATTTAGTGAGAAAGTAGACAAAAATTGCTCTCTTCAACCTCAACCTTAGGAGGTTCTCCATTGCCTAATATTAACCATTATATTTTACTGGATTTTGAAGTTTACAAGTCATTCGCACATATACCCTATCTTTCCCAACCCTAAAATGTTCTTATGAAACAGGCAGAAGAAGTATAATTATTTTCATTTTATAGGAGCAGGTTCAGGAAGGTTACTGTGACTTTCTAAAATTACACATCCAAGGTTAGAACCCAAGTTTCTTGCAGCTAATCCAGTGCCTCTCTCAGTTGCTTTCCTCAGGGCCATGGTATCTGTCTGTTCCTCTGCCATCACAGCCCTCCTTCCATTCATTCTTTAGTTCACTAACTCCATATCTCTTGGTTTCAATGTGGGAGTTACTTCCTACCCAACCTTTCTCCCCCGTATGTCCTGTAATATCGTAAGCTGGACTTTCCCTTATGTATTTCTTATTGTATTGTGTTACAGAGGTTCTCAGGCCTGGGTATCTGTTGGAATTATCTGGAAGTTTAAAAAAAAATAATAGATTCAGGGTCCCAATCTAGAACTCTTTAATTATACAGCTACTTTGTGTGTGTTTGTGTGTTCTTTTTTATTTGTCTTTATTTTCTTAATGTTACATGTTACATTAAAAAATTATGAGGTCCCCATATTCCCCCACCCCCTTCACCCCACACCTCCCCCCATAACAAAAACCTCCTCCATCATCATGAGACATTCATTGCATTTGGGAAATACATCTCTGAGCACCGCTGCATCTCATGGTCAATGGTCCACATCATAGCCCACACTCTCCCACAGTTCACTCAGTGGGCCATGGAAGGACATACAATGTCCAGTAACTGTCCCTGCAGCACCACCCAGGACAACTCCAACCCCCGAAAATGCCCCCACATCACATCTCTTCCTCCCACTCCCTACCCCCAGCAGCCACCATGGCCACTTTCTCCACACCAATGCCACTTTTTCTTTGATTACTAATCACAATAGTTCAGGAATAGAATATCAGTAAGTTCACTCTAACCCATACTCTATTCCTCCATCCTGTGGACCTTAGAATGGTTGTGTCCACTCCACATCTATATTAAGAGGGGGCTTAGATTCCACGTGGATGCTGGATGCAATTCTCCTGCTTTCAGTTGTAGGCACTCTTGGCTCCCTGGTGTGGTGGTTGACCTTCTTCACCTCCATGTTACATCTACTTTTAAAAAGCCCCCCAGGTGACTCTCCAGTACTAGAGTGTAAACCCTATAAAAGGGCAGTGATTGAATCTATTCTGTTCATCAGTAGAACGTCATCATTTTGAACAATACCTGGCAACACTATTATATAATATATTATTTTGTTAGGATTTATCGAGTGCCAAGCATTTATATGCCAAGTTCTGGAGAAGTAATATAGATATATTTATTTCACTTATTTCTGCCAACTTCCTTATGAGGAAAGAACTATTACCCTATTTTGAGAAGGGAACTCAGGCTGAGATAGAGCCTGCAAAACGTTTAGTAAATACATCAGCTGGAATACCTGATAGAGAATTGCAGTTGATACTTCCTACCAGCTTCTGTTCTAATCAATGGAGCCCCCAAGAAAGTGATTATAAAGAATGTAAGAGACTCTGGGGAAAGCAGCTTTCAAGCACATATTTAGAAATTGTCTCTAGAAAGCAGAATGATAAAGCAATATCTTGAGAGAGTTTGGGGGCCAGCCAGCATGGCCCCCTGAATGCTATTTCCAAGTCCCACACATAGCATGGTTCTGTTTCTAAACCACCAGGAAGATATCTGAATTCCTTCAACAGTCTAATAATATTTTTCAATTAAAATGCTTTTGACTGCAAGTAACAGAATTAAAATGATTTAGACAGTAATTTTTTTTAACACTTTTATCTGTAACACTGTGACAGGAACGTTCAGGCATTCTATTTTTTTTTAAAGATTTATTTATTTATTTATTTATTTATTTATTTATTTCTCTCCCCTCCCCTCCCCCCCCCCCCGCCCCAGTTGTCTGTTCTCTGTGTCCATTTGCTGCGTGTTCTTCTTTGTCCGCTACTGTTGTTGTCATCGGCATGGGAATCTGTGTCTTTTTTTGTTGCATTATCTTGCTGCGTCAGCTCTCCATGTGTGTGGTGCCATTCTTGGGCAGACTGCACTTTCTTTCACGCTGGGCAGCTCTCCTTACGGGGCACACTCCTTGCATGTGGGGCTCCCCTACGCGGGGACACCCCTGCATGGCACGGCACTCCTTGCGCGCATCAGCACTGCACATGGGCCAGTTCCACACGGGTCAGGAGGCCCGGGGTTTGAACCACGGACTTCCCATGTGGTAGACGGACGCCCTATCCACTGGGCCAAGTCTGCTTCCTGAGTAATGATTTCTTATGTAAGAAATCCCAAAGATGGTCTCCCCAAAGTTGGTTTCACTAGTTAACAGCATCATTAAGCGTTCAAATACTCTTCTTTCTCCTCTCCTATCTTCAGATTGTTGGCAGTGTTTATTTCCACTGTCCCAGGATGACTCAAGCAGCTGCAAGCATCACTTTACTTCACATGACAACCACAGAGAGCAGGAACAGATGAGCAAACTCTCCCATGTACCCCTCTCCTTTTAGAAAGGAGAAAAATCTTTCTAAGAAGCCATCTAGCAGACTTTCTCTTCTTCCTAGAAATAGGTCACATAGCCACTCCTAGCTTAAGTGAAGTCCAGCAAAGCGTGAAATGGGCATATCATTTTCAGCTCTCCTTTAGGAGGTAAACTTTATCAGTAAGAAGAAAGGGGAGAAAGAATTAGTTGATGTTTAGACAACCAATAGAGCCTGCCCCAAATGTTCTTAATTTAAAATATCAGATGATTGATCTAAGCTAAATTCCCCTATGAAATACTTTTAAAATTAGCTTGTCCCTACAAATCTTTGTTGAATAAAGGAAGATATCAACTCTAGGGATCTCTAGGTTGCTACATCATTGAGAGTCAAGACTTTGGTGACAAGTGCATTCAATGATGGCTAACACTTTCTCCTCTCTTCAGGTCAATAGTGATCTTGTTTACATCATGATTAAGAAAGATGGCACCCATGTGGTTCAAGCGGTGGATGCCACCCACGTTGGGAAATTAATTGTTACCAAGGAACTTGGAGGAGATGGCATGAATGATATTACGGATACTTACAAATTCCAAGAAGGTAAGTTACCACAACTAAATAGAGTACTTTGCTAAAGTCCATTTCTCTAATCCACTTAGTTTTATTCACTGCCACTGTGAGGTATCTTCCTGGAAATATACTGGTATTTGCAGCATTTTGTGGTAAGGGCAGAATATATGCTCTCATGACTAAAACATACTTCATACCCATAATTTTTCACTGTTTGTTTTGAGCAGAATTGGCTTGTGAAATGAATATAGAATATGTTCTTGTTAGCAAAAATATGAAAGAACCTTGATTTAAAATAATTCTATTAGAACACTCCGTATGACTAATGTAATTTTAGTTTGGTAATAGAAATTTAAATAACTATTTACACTTGTTTAGTGGTTTACAAACTATTTTCACATCCACTGTTCCACCGAATTCTCATGGAAACTCCATGAAGTCAACAATACAAAATATTAATAGTACAATGCAGTCTCACTAATTCTGGCCAATTAGGCCAGTTTCAATTGTAAGATAGTGTAAAGGTGATTTTGTTAACGTTTATTATACAGGGTGTTTCAGATGGAGCTGTTGAGTTCAATTCCATTTCAATCAATACTACCTGTCTCCTGTATCCCAGCAGTTGTGTTTGGTGCTGGGAATTCCAGCAGTGAGCAGGACCTCATCCCTGTTCTGGGACAGCTGATAGTATCACTTTGCAGAGAACGGAGAAGAGGGACACTCTGCCAAACCAGGCAATTAAGAAAAAACCAAGCTCACAAAGACAAGTCACGGTCCACAGTTGAAGAAATGAAGACAGGGTTTTCCAGGCAGTGGGAACGTAGCCAAATTCAGAGGCATGATGTAGCCTGGTGAGTGCAGGGTCTTGCAGACATTACCAAATCAAGCTCAGCGTGCCTGGTTAGGAGGTAGAGAAACTTGTGTATCTTGACGGGGAATATGGAATATATTTTGCCAATTATTGCCCAACGGAGGTTCTTGGAAGAGCCATTTAATTTAATGAATGCATAAAAATGACTAGTAATTACCATACACCTAAATATTCATTAGTATTCCTGAAGTGCTAAAGAGTGCAGAATTTGTTTTAAATATTTTGGACATTCTCCCTGCCCTTATTTACAAAAACAATTTGCACTATAAAGAAAAAGCTTGCTGAATTGAGAACTCTTGTACATAGTGTTAGAAATTCAGGATTTTTGTCATCTGAACTAGTGGACTTTTACTGTTTTTCTGAGATGATTTATTCTTGCCTTCTGTTGGTTGTCATCCATTATGTAACACACATACAAAAGATTTTTTTTCCAGCTTTCTCTAAAAGGAAAAGTTAAAAACAATATCAGCAAAATAAAGTGAATAAACCATGACCTCTTAGAAGAGACTTACAGATAAAAAGATTTGGAAGGAAAAAAAAACACTAGAAACACTGAAACAAACTAGTTGCATTCATTCTTTCATTCATTCATTCATTCACTAAACTTGTTTTTAAACACCTACTCTATTCTAAGCACTATCTAGGGATGAGAGATGTACATAGTCCTGCCGTCCCAGGTACCTGGAGAGATGAGCAGTAAGTCAGCCATGGGAATGCTGTGTGACAGGTCTTGTGACACAGGTGTGTACAGGTGCTGTGACACAGGTGCGTACAGGTGCTGCAGTAGTACAAAGAAACGCCAACCCAGACATGGGGACCATGGAAGGCTTCCTGCAGGGAGTTAGTGATGGGATCTTTGAGACCAAGAGATAAGTAGGAATTGGCCAGGAGAAGCATGCGGCAAGAGTTCTCCAGGAAAAGATGGCAAGGCAGAAATTGCAATGTGGATTCCACTACTTTGGAAGAAGAAGAGTCAGGGAATTGGCCAGTGAAGGACACCAGATTAAATCAAATAAAATGGCCCACTCTGAAGCAGGAGGACATCGGAGGGCCAGGCAAGAAGACAAGGCCCAGGAGGACAGACCGGTAGGGAGTCTGGCCCACCCACTCACTCTGGGTTAGGAGTTTGATGCTAAGTGGATAATTAGTCTCTTAATCAAAGAGCCATATAAATGTCAAATTCTAATTTGATTGGTAATGACTGAATGGATGAAAAGGATGTTAAGACTGCATCTGGATATCATGGGAGAGAGGGATTGATTATTGACATCTGCCATGGGCATGTGGAAGAGGTGGCAGCATCTGTGGCCATATATTGACTTTTACCACCCAATTCTCTCTGTTGAGCCTGCCATCAAATTTGCCTGATCCACGAATGCTGAGGGTGGCCATAAAACTCAAAGCTGAGTAAAAACACGGAAAAGAAAGTATAGACAGATTTAAGAATGAACTATTTTAATTAATTAAATGGGGGATAGGTCATTTTTCACGTGAACTAACTGAAGCTTAATATTAAAAACTTTTCAAAATGTAAGATTAATAAACTATGAAATTTTGAAAATCAGAAATCTTGAAATTGATCCAGTGGCAATGCATCTTCTTTTTCCTTTTTAAATTTTTTAAATTAAATATGTTGTGTGTTGACAGAAAAATCATATAAAAACTATAGCATTCCCATATACCCCCCTATTGTTGTCACTTTGCTTTAGTTTGGTACTTTTGTTACAATTGATGAAACAATATTAAAATAGTACTGTTAACTATAGTCTATGGAATACAGTAGGTGTATTTTTCCCATATACTACCCTATTATTAACTTCTTGTATTAGTGTCATACATTTGTTATAATTCATGAAAGAACATTCTTTTACTTGTACTATTAACTATAGTCCATCTTTCTACAATAGGGTTCACTGTGTTATACAGTCTTCTGTTTTGTTTTTTAATTTTTAGTCTAGTCAAATATATAACCTAAAATTTCCCCCTTTAAGCCACATTCACAAATACAATTCAGTGCTGTTAATTATACCCACAATAATGTGCTACCATCACCACCATCCATTTCCAAAATTTTACAATGAACCTAAAGAAATTCTGTACAAATTAAGCATCAACTCCCCATTCTCTACTCCCAGTTGATCCCCTGGTAACCTATGTTTGAAATTCTAACTAATTATAATTGGTTCATATCAGTGAGATCATGCATTATTTGGCCTTTTATGTCTGGCTTATTTCCCTCAGTATAATGTCCTCAAGGTTCATGCATGTTTCAATGTGCAGTGGGACTTCATTCCTTTTTGCAGTTGAGTAATATTCCACTGTATATAAATAACATACTTTGCTTACCCATTCATCAGTTAATGGACACTTGGGTTGGTTTCCTTTTTTGGCAATTGTGAATAATTCCACTATGAAGATTCATTGCAAATATCTGTACAAATCCCTGCTTTCAATTCTTCTGGGTATATACCTAGTAGAGGAATTACCAGGTCATATGGTAATTCTAAACTTAGCTTGCTGAGGAAATGCCAAACTGTCTTCTCCAGCAGCTGTACCATTTTACATTCCTACCAGCAAAGAATGAGTGCTCCTATTTCTCCACATCCTCTACAACGCTTGTAATTTTCTGTTTTTTTTAATAGTAGCCATTTTATAGGTGTGAAATGCTATCTCATTGTGGTTTTTATTTGCATTTCTTTAGTAGCTAGTGATACTGAGCACATTTTCATGTGCTTTTTAGCCATTTGTGTATCCTTTTTGGAGAAATTTCTATTTTATTTGGGTTTTTTTTTATTGTTGAGTTGTAGGATTTCTTTATATATTCTGGACAGTAAATCATTTTGGATATGTGGTTTCCAAATATTTTTTCCAAATTACTAGGTTGTCTTTTCACTTTTGTGAAATATCTTTAAAGCACAAAATATTTTAATTTTGAAGAGGTCTCATTTAACTATTTTTTTTTCTTTTGTTGCTTGTGCTTTAGATACAGAGTCTAAGAAACCATTAGCTAACACTTGTTTCTGAAGTCGCTTCCCTATATTTTCTTGTAGGAGTTTTACAGTCGTGATTCTTATATTTAGGCCTTTGATCCATTTTTAGTTGTTTTTTTATATGATGTGAAATAGGGGTCCTCTTTCATTCATTTGCATATGGATATCCAATTCTCCCAGTACCCTTAGTTGAAGAGACAATTCTTTCCCAATGGAGTGGACCTGGCACCTTTGTGAAAAATCAATTGGTCATAGATGTGAGAGTCTTTCTGAAATCTCAATTAGATTCCTTTATTCAGTGTATCTCTCATTGTACCAAAACCATGCTGTTTTGACCAATGTAGCTGTGCAATATGCTTTAAAATCAGGAAGTATGAGTCCTCCAACTTTGTTCTCCTTTTTCAAGATGTTTTGAGCTATTCAGGGTCCCTTACCCTTCCAAATAAATTTGATTATTGGCTTGTCCATTTTTGCAAAGTAAGTTGTTGGGATTTTGATGGGGATTGTGTTGATTCTGTGAATCATTTTGGGTAGAATTGACATCTTAACAATATTTAGTCTTCCAATTAATGAACATAGAATGTCCTTCCATCTGTTTAGGTATTCTTTGAGTTAACAATGCTTTGCTGTTTTCTGTGTGCAAGGCCTTTACATCTTTGGTTAAATTTATTCCTAGATATTTGATTCTTTTTGTTACTATTATAAATGGAATTTTTTTCTTGATTCTCTCCTGAGAGTGCCCATTTCTAGTGTATAGAAATGCTATTGCTTTTGCACATTGGTCCTGTACCTTGCCAATTGCTGAACTCATTTATTAGTTCTAGGAGCTTTGTTGTAGTTTTGGGGGACTTTCTATACATAGGATCATGTCATCTGTAAATAGTGAAAACTCTCTCAGTTTTTGTTTATCTGTGGATATTTTAAGCTCTCCCTAAGTTTTGAAGGACAGTTTTGCCAGATAAAAAAATTTTGCTGGCAGTTTTTCTCTTTCAATATCTTAAATCCACATTGAGCGAGCACTGCTCTTGCCAACAGTTCTACCGTGATCTCTCCCCGCCCCCCACCCCCCCACCCCGGGGACCCTTTTGTATGCTGCACTCCTCAGCAGCTTGTGTTCTGCCCTGGGTCTCTGTGGGCCTGAGTTGTGTCTGGATCTGCATTGGGTTCTAACTCACTGCTATAATCTGCTCTGTAACCTGTGTCTGCAGTAGAAAGGACCCAGAGTCCTTCTTCTGTATGACTCCCAAGCTGCATGGGACTGAGTAAGGGGGAGAAGAATGGACTGGCAAGTCCAGGGAAGAAATTTCCTGCCTGATATTTTTCTTTCTCTTCAATTAAGCATTTCTGGAGTTCTTCTCCAGTCTTTACCGTCCGTCAGAGTTCTAAGCAAGTGAGATTTTACCTTTTATTCACTGACTCTCTGGGGAAGCTTCTTAGGGGATGTCTTACATCACCATGTTGATGGTATCACTAGTGCATCTTCTTTTATGATGAGATTTCAGTCCCCTTCCCTCATTTTTCCTTTTAAGATTTATTTTTATTTATTTCTCTCCCCTTCCCCCACCCCCAGTTGTCTGTTCTCTGTGTCCATTTGCTGCATGTTCTTCTTTGTCCGCTTCTGTTGTTGTTGTCAGTGGCACAGGAATCTGTGTCTCTTTTTGTTGTATCCTCTTGCTGCATCAGTTCTCCATGTGTGTGGCGCCATTCCTGAGCAGGCTGAACTTTCTTTGGCACTGGGCTGCTCTCCTTATGGGGTGTGCTCCTTGTGCATGGGGCTCCCCTATGCGGGGGACACCCCTGCATGGCACGGTACTCCTTGCACACATCAGCACTGTGCATGGGCCAGCTGCACATGGGTCAAGGAGGCCCAGGGTTTGAACCATGGACCTCCCATGTGGTAGGCAGATGCCCTAACCACTGGGCCAAGTCCACTTCCCCCTTCCCTCTTATGTTCCATAGATTATTCCCCTTGCCTCTTGTATTTTCATCTATCCTTCTCTCTTACCTCCCCATAATACTTTAATGTGTTCAAGTAACTCCTGTATTTTAAAAAATGACAAAAACTTTTTTCAACAATATATTTCCCACCAGACACAGTCCCATTCTTCCTTCCTCCTGACCACCATAGCCAGTCATTTTGAAAGAGGTGCCTTGACTTGATGTCTGTTGTGTTCCTTTTCCATTTGTTCCTCCTTACTTTAACCTGATGCCTTCTACCACCTTATCCTTGAAATATTCTTGTCAGAGTTTCCATTGACTACCCGATGGCCAAATAGAATGAATATTGTTCAGGTCTTATTTGATATTTCTGTATTTCTATATTTTTTAATGCCATTGTCCCCTTTTCTTTCTTGAAATTTCCTCTTCTCTGCTCTATTCTATGATACAACTTTCTTGTGCTTTCATCCTACCTCTCTGACTCTTTTCTATCTTTTTCAGCAACTCTAAGCCCACTTTTCTTCACCCACTCTCTGTTACTTACTCCTAGGTTCAACTCTTGGATTTTGTTCCCTCATACTTTATGTGCAGTCTATGTACCTGGTGTTAATATCATATCAGCTGATCACATATAAGGGATCACTCCTGAGTTTATGTCTCCATCTGAGACTTCACTTTTAAGCTGTCCATCCATCAAAAGGTTTCACAAAAACAAAAACTTAACCTGTTCCAAATGCCACCTTCCCTCACCAACCCCCATCGCACCAATCTATTTCTCCTATACTCACTAGCCTAGCAAAAAGATCCACAAACCACCCAAGTTTAGCAATTTGAGAATCATCCTAGCCCTTCCCTTTCCCTAATATTTCTCAAATTCATCCACTCCCCTCCATCTCTATGGCCACTCTCTGAAAACTAAATGAAATCAGGTATGGGAAGCCCTTGTTATGGGGCCTAATGTATAGTAGATGCCCAATAGAAATTAGCTTGCTCTACCTGATGAGCGAAGACACTCTACTGCTTACTGTTTTATTATTTTTACTATACTACTACAATTGGATTTTTCTCCTGGATATCAGCTATTGTTTCCCAACTCCAGCCCCACATCCTCATCTTCTCCTTCCCTTAGTGTAACCCCTGTCTTACTGCCAAAGTGATATATCTAAAATAAAACTATAGCTTTGTTACTGAACTGCTTAGAAGACCTCACTCCCTCCCAGTTGCCTCCAGAGCATACCAAATCACAGCTTGCAAGGTGTTATTTGACTTTGCTGTCCCCCTGTCTGCATCTCCTGACCATGCCCCACAGCTATGACAAGCAGCATTGAGGTCAACTGTGTGCAGTTCCTCCAGTGAGCCACACCTCCCACTCCCTTCTGTGTCTTTGCTCTCACTGTCCCTCCCAGAAGCCTTCCCAGATGCCCAGGCTGTGTTGAGTCTCTTCCTCACGTTGTCACCCACCACATGTAAAAGTTAGACCCAGCACCGCAATGAGCACATCTGTATGTGATTCTCTTTTAACCCAAAGAGGAAGTGTTGTGTTCTCATGTGTGCCTGGCACAGAGCAGGGACACAGAGGGCTCAAAGAACAGGAAAGGATCCAATCAATGAATGATGACCAATATGTCCTGCCACAGGTGAACTTAATTAATCTCAAAATGCCCCAAAAGTTTTGTGTCTTGCTGAAAGCAAAGTGCTTCTCCAAACCTCTTTCGCAGCCTCTGTGTCAGCACCATTCCTTCGTCCAGGGCATACAGAGGTGACTGAGACAGTCCATGTCTCATCATTCGCGGAACTTTCGTCCTAGTGAGGGAGATAATGTCAAACAGTGACAAGTGCTGTGAAAAGAGAAAGGAGAGAAAACCAGGTAATGTGCTGGGCTGGTGAGAGATGAGAGCCATGGAATTTGGGCACACCTTAGACAGGGAAATCCAGGAGGACCTTTCTGAGAAGGTGACATCTGAGCTAGGAGAAAACAATGAGAAGAGGTGGCATCAAACCCAATGTTATCACATCCTTGCCTTTTACTATTGTCTTCACTCTGGGAGGCTGCAGAGAAATCTCAGAAAATATCATCTGGCTTTATATAATCTCTCATAGCACTAAAATTTTGCCCATGGCCTTGAATGGTGGAAGACTTCAGGACACAGAGAATGTAACTAAAGAGCTACAGGAATTCTGCCGAGCTCTGAATAAAAGCCACAGCTCTTTCTTATTTGAGCTTGCACTTGCTCTAACAACCCCAGCCTGCCTCAACCTGGCAGTCCTCTGCACATGGGCAGAATTCACCTGCATTTCCTTCACCTCGGTTTGTGTGGGCAGATTCAGGGACCTTCCAAAAGGCAACTGGAGGTTTCCTCATCTATGACCTGCTATAAGGTTTCCCGTAGCGGCCACAAGCCATTCACTGCCCTTTCCCTCGTCTCAGCTCCTCACCCCCAGTATATGTTCCTGCCACTCATGTTTGCCTCCTGCATTTTGCCTAAATGCTTATTTGGTCCTTATCCAATACAATAAACATTAGAGCTCTTTTTCTCACTGAGCTTTTTTGCCAGATTATTTCTGCACTTTTATTTTCATAACCCCTTCTTCCCTTTATTGTTAAATTAGCTCCCTCCTATTGATCTGTAAACATGTGCTCCAGCCAAGGCTCATCCTAGACCAATTGTTTCATGCAATTTCTTGCCATCCTGATGATCAGAGAAATTGTTAATATGCACATACACCCCCACACAAATACACATTCACATTTGTTTGCAACACCTGCTAACAGAGTAACAGTAGCTTCCATTTATTATGCATCTACTATGTCCAGGCACTCTGCATAAATTCTCTCTCATCCAAACCACCCTATAATGTAGGCTCTCTCCTTTTGCAAACGAGGCAGTAATGCCTACCTCATAGATTTGTTAGAGAATTAAATGAGGTAATGCATAATAAACATTCATCACCATGTCTCACCGAGCTCTCAATGTCGGCTATTACAGCTATTGGCTTCTTCGTCTCCATTACATTTAATGATTAGGTAAAGTGGAAGCCACCCCACCCCCCTTTTTTTTTTTTTAACAACAGGAGTTTATCCTCTCCCAGTTTTGGAGGCTAGAAGTGCCACATCAATGTGTTGGCAGGATCACGCTTTCCAAATTCTGTAGCATTCTGGTGGTGGCTCGCCAGGAATCCAGAACTCAGTCCCTGCCTCTGTCACATGGCCGCCCCCCTCCCCACCTGTCTCCTACTGACTGTCCAAATTTCCTTGCTTGTAAGGACTCCAGTCATATTTGGAGGCCAATATCTTAAAATTAACATGATGATAAAAGCCACCAAGTGAGTTTCTTTTTGTTGTTCTTTCCCATGACTAGTTTTTACAAGCCAAAGAATGTGCCCTCACCTCTGTCCTCCTCAACACACTAAGATGTACGCAAAGATATTTTGGATGGAAAAGAGACTAGCAACTGGCCCTCTACTGCTTCTCCAGCCATGGTACCCAAAAGCCACACATTCTTTGCAGAGCAGAGCTTAACCTTTTTGGTTCCATGGACCCCTTTGCCAGTCAGGTGAAAACCATGGACTCCTTACTAAGCCCACACTATGCTGTGTATTATTTGATAAATGTATCATACCCGCACCAACACGTCCCCTCAAGAATAATGCCTTTTTGAATTTCCGTTCAACTCACGGCCCCTTGTTAAGAACCCCTGGTCTAGAGCATCATGAGGCCTTCTAGCCCAGTTTGCCAGCAACTGGCACAGCATGCTATGGGGCCTTATTTGTTGTTTCTTAATTTCTCACTTTCTTGCCTACTCAAAGCTGTTTTTCTTCTCCCAGGGCTCACCACTTCTCCTCCACTCTCTCCTCTCCATCACCTCCACTACCATCTCAGAAACCCACACAGGACATTTTCCTAAAAGCAGTCCATGCACCTCATAATCCATGAGCATTTCAGTGCATCCACCAGATGCCATAGATGTCCGTCATAAAACGCTGTTCTGTGTTGGATGAGTTTGGGAAATGTCATGGTAAAGAAAAGTAAACAAGTGTCCTTGCAATAGGGCTTCTCAGAAGTTTTGATGGGCTGAGGACAATGTTGCTAGCATTGCTGTAGGGAATGCTGTGTTCCCCAAGGGGATTTCACCTTGGAGCCTTTATTTGTGGGAAAGTCTGTTCACATTCTGCTGAACCTGAGTGGTCTCTGCATTCTGCCCAGGACAAATGGCAACAGAAGAAGGTGGGGACAACAGGGCAAGATCCAGCCAGGGTCAGCTCAGCAAGGAGCAAGTGGGACAGGTCCAAAGTGGAAGAAGCAATAAAGAGGCAGATCTTGTTGGGGAGCTCTAAGTAGAAGAAGAAAACTCTACTTAGTTTTCTTGTTGGGGGGGCTTTAAGTAGAAGAAGAAAACACCTACTTAGCAGAAGGTGGAATGGGAGGAGGCAACTATTTCCAAAATGTTTGCTTACAGATCCCCAGATTCAAGGTAGATGGCAAGGACTTGGGAAGAGAAGCAAACTGAAAACCACAGTTTCAGAAGAGGTAGATTTTTGCCAATTTCACCTGCTGAATCCTAAATGGTGGCACTGGAGAGGCAACCCTTAAAGCAAACACCTCGAAGGGAGGCTGGATCTGAATGGGGCCATCCAACAAGTACATGGTCCAGCACACAGTTTGCAGTTATTAAAATGTTGCTTTAACCTAGATGGGTCCCATCTTCTTTTTCTCTGACTTTATCTCTGGATTTTCCTAGGTCAAGAAGAAGAGAGACTGGCCCTGGACACAGCCCTGATGTATGGAGCTAAAAAGCCCCTGAACACAGAGGGCATCTCCAAATCCAAGACTGACGTTGACATGGATTTCAAAGTGGAAAACGCTGTGTTAGGACGAGATTTCAAAGTCACCATCACGTTCTGGAACAACAGCTCCAGCAGCCACACCCTCTCCGCCTACCTCTCGGGCAACATCACCTTCTACACCGGGGTGGCGAAGACAGAATTCAAGAACGAGACATTTGATGTGAAGCTGGAGCCCTTATCCGGTAAGCGAACAGGGTCTTGTTCCCTCCAGAGTTTGTTACCTGGCTCCCTGCCTGCCCTGGGGACTGACCCCACTCTATCACAGTGGAAGTCCTTCACCCAGAGCTCAGGGAGTGGACTACCCAGGGAGCGGTCGCATGTTCTAGAGAAGTCTCAGCCTCCGTCCTCATGGCTCATGCTTAGAACTCAACAAGCCTTGGTAGAGTTCATGAGTTGTGAAAATCAAATGCATCTTCAATTCTTGCCGTGCACGAGGGTCTGAGGACCTGAAGCATCAGCGTGGCCTGGGAGCTTTGTCAGGCCTGTGGAATCGCAGGCCCTTCTGGAGACCTGCTGAATCAGAACCTGCACTTCAACAAGACCCCCAGGGGTTTCGAGTGTCCAGGAAAAATTGTGAAGCGCAGGTCTAAAGGGTCCATCTCAGAAAGCAGGCATCCTGGTGGCTCCTCTCCCTCAAGTGAATTAAGGCTCTGAGGGCTGCCCAACAGGATCTGTGTGCTTCTCTTTACTATTTAGAAGGCCAGGAGCTCTAGGTTCTGCCGACTATGATCTGTCGCATGCGTAGAGAGGAGGCGGGAGACCGAGGCTGCGCTCCATCCCTCGGCTTCCCCGCAAATGTGTTCTTCCAAGGCTTTTTTTTCTACTATAAAAATTCAGAATGTTTTCAGCAACATTGGGAGGGAGAGGCTTCAGCTTGCAATTGGGATCCCTGTTTTGACTAATCGCATGGCCAGGGGCACTAGCGTTTAGTGAGCACAACAGTTGGTCAGACAACTGGCAGGCAGAGGGAGTCGGCCGGAAGAGATGCTGTCCAGCCAAGCATGTCCAGGAAGATAAAGCAGGCTGGAAAGGACTTGACCACTGCGAGGGCATGAGTGGCCACTGACCGGCCATGGGGCGCCGCTTTATTGGCGGTAATATGCATTTTTAACGGATTTGCTGTTGTTTTTATTTTATGCTCTTTAGGTATTTTAAAGAAACAGCCAAAAAATAAAAAATTTTGCTTTTTGGTCTTTGCTAGATTTGCAGTTTAAGACCTCAGATCCCTCCTGAGAGCCCCAGGGTTTCCTTTTCTTAGTTTTAGAGAGGAACAAAGAAATGGTCATTTTTTTCCCCCACTTGGGCCCTGAGCTGGCCCACTTGGAATCAAACTTATAGATACAAATTGAAATGAATAATAATGTCCAAAAAACGGTATGCATATACTAATTTTTGCAAAATGGAGGCAGGCAAGACTAAAACGCCCCCTGCAATATCCAAACCCTGTGTTTAATACTCTCAAGCTTCTGGACTTGGCAGTCATAACACCCAGTTTCCTTGGGGAGGCTCCAAGAAAGAAATTCTTCCCCAAACTGGGAAACGGTTCCTAAAAATCTTAATTCCAAGAAACTTACCCAAATGTGCTGGAAGCTAGCTTTAGTAAAATAGCTATCAATTAAGAAATCTTTAGGCTATTTTCTCTGGACACTGGAAGATTTAGCACTTTCCCTATCTCTATGGTTCAGAATGATAATCCTTATAGGGAAAAAAAAATGGTTTAAAGGACTTAAGAGGCCAGTCATCCTAAATTTTTAGAGCAGTTAGGCACTTGGAATTTTAGAGAGCCTGAGTCCTGGAATTAGACACGTCGGGAATTAGACAAATTTAAACTGTGACTGTATCACCCATTTGCTGTGTGACCCTAAGCAAGTTACTTAGACAATCTGGGCTTGCCCTCTGCATCTGTAAATGGGAGTAATATCACCCACATCCCACGGTTTTTTTTCATTCCTCAAATCTTTATTTAGTGCCTAAAAGTTCAGGCACTGTTTTGTGCTGGGAATATAGCAATGAACAAAATAGAAGTTCCTGCCCTCATGGAGTTAGTGGTGCAGAGGGGAACCAGACAATAAGCAATTAGACAAGTGAACATATAGTACGTCAGATGGTGGGAAGTGCAATAGAAAACGTAAAGCAGGGTAAGGAGGAAAGAGTGTGCTGGCAGGTGGCGTGGTCAGAAACCTCTCTATTGTGGTGACATTTAACAGAGACCCGACAGCGGGCAGGAGTAAGCCCTGTGGCTATCTGGGGGGAGAGCATTCCAGGCAGAAGAAATGGTAAGTGGAAAAGTCTTGAGGCAAAAGCTTGTCAATGCATTTGGTAAGCAGTCAGGAGACCAGAGTCTGGAGCAGAGGTGGCAAGGGGGAAAACGGCAGGGTGCAGGCCGTGTAAGGAATTGTAGGCTCTGGAAAGGGCATTGGCTTTTGTTCCGAGTTAGTTGAGAAGCCATTACAGGGCTTTGAGCAGACAGCATGGCATGGTCCTAGTTAGGCTTTGAAAGACTGCTCTGCCTGCTATGTTGAGAATAGACCGTAGGAGCTGAAGCTCAGAGACTGGGGGGAAGGATGCTGTTGCAATAGTTTGGGTGAGAGATGGTGGCGGTGGTGGTGGCGGTATGGAGAACTAGACAGACCTGGAGATGTCCTCAATGTAGAGCCCACTGGGCTGACTGATGGCTCAGGTGTGTGGTTGAGAGAAGGAGGCTGATGAAGGGATGAAATGAGGTATCATAGCCAATGCTTAACACAGGACAGACTCAGTTCAAAATTCAGGGTTATAACAACTCAGTTGGTGTAAAAGCACCCAACATTTTTACATTTGGGGAAGCTGAGGCTGGGAAGATGAGATGACATGTCCAAGGTCACACATGGCAATGAGAGGCACAGCGGATCCCAGAACCCAGGTCTTGCTAAGGCAGTGACAGTGAGCCAGTGCTGCAGAAACATGGGGTCCGCTTGGGCCTCGTCCCTTACTCATGCCCTCAGGTACCTGGTATCTAACAGGGAAGCTGGCCCTAATTCCCCTCAACAGGGAACTATGCATCTGCCTTCCCCACCTCATGGTAGTCCCATCCTCAATCTTCTTCTTCACTCCCTAATCCAGTAAAACAATGCACTCATGTGAGTCTGTGGGCTGAAACAGCATGACATAGTAGCCCTCTCAGTCTTCTGCCCAGCGAAGGCAATGGCCAAACCTGACTCAGTAGCAACTCGGGTCCCACCCACTCAGGCCACCCCAAAACTTGACTTGAAGGAAATTGGAGATGCTTTCTTGGCTTACTTGCATTAATTGTATGCAATAAACTACTGTCCATATGGCAAAAAAACAATGTAATTCTAGACCTTGACCAAGCAGGTCAAAGACAAGCATTTCTAGGTAGCTCTGTGGAAAAAGAGTTTTCCAAATAGAAACAAAGGCATACTTTCCAGATTGGTGATTAATGGAAATGTGTGAGCTGGAATCAGCTTGGAAGCTTCGAATAACTTCAACCTTCCAGGACCTTCAAAGGGGCCGTCATTTCCACTTGGCTGTATTTAGTTCCCTTTGCTTTTTGGAAAAGAGATGATGCAGCTCCAGTCTGGGTCTCCCTTGGCTTTCCCCAGACACCGTAAATGATACTGGCGGCATCCCAGCTCCTCCACTCACAGAGTGAAAATCTATTCTTCTTTCTCTTGCCACACTTAATAAACTTTATCTAGAACAATTTCTTGTTCAGTGGCAAAACACAGCACTTACATAACGCACTATTTCAGGAGCACTACTCTCTTGGGCTCTGAAGCACAACCCAGTTTCTTTCGTTCTGTGATTTAGGGAATTTAGGGCTCCTGATGCTGAGATGAAAAAGGTAGCAAGAGCCTCAGTAAAGATTAGTAGAAGTCAGGCAGAGCCCACCAGCCTAAGGAGCCCCGCCGCCCAGCATGTCCCTCCAGGTACAGCCAAGGGAAGTCCTTCTTACTCTTACTGTTACCATTGCTGGAGGCAGCGAGAGGCAAATGCGTGTTCTTCAAGGCCTGCCACTTTGACACCCCATCAGTCTGGACAAGAGGCCAAGTGCACACCAGGTCACGTTGCGCTACTCGGGTCACGTCTGACTTACGGCCAGAGCAGAGCCTCGTTCATCTGAACACCTGACTGACAGGAGAGCCGTGGAGGAAGTTGGGTCCAGGCTCAGGCCCAGAGAAGGCAATGTGAGTTGGTCATTCAAAAGGGCAAGTGCAGGGAAGCGGATGTGGCTCCAGGGATTGGGCTTCCGTCTACCATATGGGAGGATCCAGGCCCAGTTCCTGGGGAAGAGTGCCCACGCAGCAAGCCAGGCCTGTGCAGTGATCCAGTGCCCATGCTGAGAGCCTGTGTCCATGTGGGAGCCAGTGCCCGTGCAGAGAGCCAGTGCCCATGCAGAGAGTCAGTGCCTGTGCAGAGAGCCAGTGCCCACGCAGCAAGCCAGTGCCCATGCTGAGAGCCAGTGCCCACATGGCAAGCCAGTGCCCACGCAGCAAGCCAGTGCCCACGTGGAGAGCCAGTGCCCATGCGGAGAGCCAGTGCCCATGCTGAGAGCCAGTGCCCATGCGGAGAGCCGGTGCCCATGCGGAGAGCCAGTGCCCATGCTGAGAGCCAGTGCCCATGCGGAGAGCCAGTGCCCATGCAGAGAGCCAGTGCCCATGCAGCAAGCCAGTGCCCATGCGGAGAGCCAGTGCCCACGTGGCAAGCCAGTGCCCGTGCAGAGAGCCAGTGCCCACACGACAAGCCAGTGCCCATGCTGAGAGCCAGTGCCCGTGCAGAGAGCCAGTGCCTGTGCCATGAGTCACACAGCAAGACGATGACACAACAAAAAGAAGAGATGAAAGGGAGAGTCAAGGCAAGACACAGCAGAAACCAGGAACTGAGGTGACACAAGTGACAGGGAACCTCTCTCCACATCAGAGGTCCCCAGGATCAAGTCCCAGTGAATCCTAGAGGGGAAAACAAGAAGACAAAAAAAAGAGAGAAATAGACACAGAAGAGCACATAGCAAATGCTAACAGACAGCAAAAACAGTGGGGGGTGAGGGAGGAGAAGGGAAGGGAAAAAAAGGGCAAATGCAGGGCCCAAGGTCAAGGCAAGGTCATTGCTTCAAAGGGCTCCAAATGGAGAAAACTGCCCCAGGAATCAAAATACTTTTTGCCTAGGATGAAGTAATACATTCTAATGACTCCTTCTAGTCTAGGGCAACCTTTGGCACAAGTGACATTTGGGGCCAGGTGATTCTTTGTGGTGTGGTCTGTCCTGTGTATTACAGGATGTTTGACAGAATCCCTAGTCTTTCCCCGCTGGATGCCAATTGCAGCCCAGTCACAGCTGGGGCAACCAAAGTTGCCTCCAGACATTGCCACATGCCCCCAGGTGCAAAGTCCTTCTCTCCCTCCTCCATTTGGCAACCACTGGTGTAGGCTGACTAACCGTTCTGCTTTGCTAGGGCCTGAGGGGTTCCCAGGGAGCAGGATTTACAATTTTAAAACTGAGGAACGAGTTTTAAAAGTTAATTCTGGGAAGATGTGGCTCAACAGATAGAGCGTCCACCTACCACATGGGAGGTCCAGGGTTCAAACCCCGGGCCTCCTTGACCCGTGTGGAGCTGGCCCACGGCGCAGTGCTGATGCGCGCAAGGAGTTCCATGCCACTCAGGGGTGTCTCCCCCATAGGGGAGCCCCACATGCAAGGAGTGCACCCTGTAAGGAGAGCCGCCCCATGTGAAAAAAGCACAGCCTGCCCAGGAGAGGTGCCGCACACACGGAGAGCTGATGCAGCAAGATGACACAACAAAAAGAGACACGGATTCCTGGTGCCACTGACAAGAATACAAGCTGACACAGAAGAACACACAGTGAATGGACACAGAGAGCAGACAACTGGGGGGGGGGGTGGGAAGGGGAGAGAAATTTTTTAGAAAAGTTAATTCCATCCTGTCTGCTGTGAGAACCTCCCATCTCCACTGCTTCTCAGACTTTACCATGCATCACCTGGGATCTCGTTACAATGCAGATCCTGACTCAGGAGCGTGGGGGAGGGGCCTGAGAAACTGCGTCTCTGATAAGCCCCAGGTGCTCTGGGAGCACACCTGAGTAGCCAGGTGCGAGGCCAGAAGGTACACACCTTCCACTTTCACCGAGGCTTTTTCTGGGGCTGAATCTGTGCGGACTCCCCTGGAGGTTGAGGCCGAGCTTCTCAACCCTGGGGGGCACATGAGAGCCCACAGGGAACTTCTAAAGAGCACAGATGCCCCGACCCCAACCTCAGAGTTTCTGATTTAGTTGACACGGGGTGGGACCCAGTGTAGGAGGTTTTTAAATGACCCCGGGTGATTGTATCATACAGATTAGGAACCAGTCAATTAGAGCGCTAGTGGCAGTCACAGCATCTACTTGTGTGTGCAGAGACCTTGAAGTTGAGGTGCTGCACAAAGCCAAGTCCTTCCCTGGGCTCTTGGTCTTTGGGTCCCAGGGCAGATTACACCAACCCAATCCCAGGATCCAAGGGCTCCCACCCAGGACTGGGGATCTTGCCAGATGTGCTCCTTAGCCTGCCTGTGGGCCACAAGTCCAGGAGCCCTTCCCAGCGGTTCTGGGGTTCTAGGTTTACCACCCAAGAGCTGTGCCTTGTGTACCCCAAAATACTATAGAACTGTTGCTCAATACAGATGACTAGAAAGAACCACCCTCTGCGTTTGAAACCATCAGCTGTGGGAACTGTTTCCTGCGTGGGAGCTGGAGGAGGACTCTGGCAAAAGCCAGACAGTGGGCAGGGAAGCAATGGGGAAAATAATTGCATGAACATTAATGGAGACTGTTCTGCAGAGGGTGATGGAGGAGCGAGACGCCCACTGCCCTGCTAGCCTGGCAAGCTGACCTGCATCTGCGCAGCCAGGCTTGGGCCAGGTAGCTGCCGCTGCTACCTTTGGGCATAGCCCGGCCAGCAGAACTACCCTCTCCTCTCTAGACTCAGGAGCTGCGGTGTGTGAGAGTGATAGAGAATGGACAATGCAGCCACGGAATCTCAGTACTGTAGCCAGAGCCACAGAGAGGATTCCCCATGTGCAGCCTACCCAGGATGCATGAAGGGGAGCCGGGAACCACTCTCCATTCTCAAAATGTCATCATCACTGACCTGTCTCCGTTACCTAAAAGCAAACATCAGCAATTGAAGGAAACAAGCATTTGACACATTTTAAGTTACAAATAGGGCAGAGGGTGGGCGATAGTTGAATGTCTTTGGTACAACCTGGTTTCAACAGCTTCTTTCTCTTAAATGGAGAAAACTGGGAAGAGAAAGATAAGATTTACATGGTTCATAGTTTTGCCCAAGCATGGTCCATTGCCTGTGTGAGATAGCCCTATCCCAAGAGCTACATACTTTTTTGTCCCACACCTGCCATCTTGGAATTGTTCTCTGCCCAAATTCAAGCAGCAACCATTCAAAACTCCTTTAGACCTCGATTTTAAAAAATCTCAGTTATGGCATTCTATTTTACAACAGCAAAGCATTGTTTTGAAAGCTTGGCACATTTTTCCTAGTAATACTTTATTGAATATTAAATTTCCTGCACATGCCTTTTTTCCCAAAGCTGGAGAGCTTGTCCCCAATTGGCTCTTTGTTCTGTCTGCCCCTCACCTTTCTGGTTACTGCTGTGCTAATGCAGGAGAGGTGGGGGAGCTGGATAAAACAGATCCTGTCTCAGGTCTTAATGCCTTGCTTGTCTGTATTGTCCTCCTGCCAGTCAAGAAAGAGGAGGTGCTGGTCCAAGCCGGCGAGTACATGGGCCAGCTGCTGGAACAGGCCTTCCTGCACTTCTTCGTCACGGCCCGCGTCAACCAGACCAACCAAATTCTGGCCAAGCAGAGGTCCACCGTGCTGACGATCCCCAAAGTCGTCATCAAGGTCAGTTTTAGCATCTCAGACAAGGGGGAAAGACAAGGCTGCTGGCAAAGCTCAGTGGGGATGAGAGAATGTGTGTGCTGCTTCAAGAAACGGAGCCCGGATCCTCCTGTTCTTTGAAAGAAGTAAACCATCCTATATATAGAAATGCACATATAACACTCTTCTCTCTTCTCCAGATTTAAA
Organism: Dasypus novemcinctus; assembly: GCF_030445035.2. NCBI lineage: Eukaryota > Metazoa > Chordata > Mammalia > Cingulata > Dasypodidae > Dasypus > Dasypus novemcinctus. The sequence goes on along the minus strand of NC_080694.1, from coordinate 37,986,948 downwards.
TATATAGATGTGGCTGCAGCTATAAATATAGCCTGTGGGTATAAACACACTTGTGGAGGAAGATAAAGATGTGTCATGGATGCAGATACATAGAGCACTCAGTGTCTCCAGCATAAAGTGGGTCAGATGTGGCGTGAGATATGTGAGCTGCCTGCGTCATCTCGCCGCCTGCATTTTGGCTAGCAATATTTTGTATTGAGGTATAATTGGTATACAGTAAAATGTGCACCTTGTAACGTACAGCTTGCTGACAATGACTTTTGATATATTGATACACACTTGTGGCCACTAGCCAGATTAATATAGAGAGGATTTCTAGCATCCCAGAAATTTCCCTCATGCATTTCCCAGGCAATAATCCTATCTACGTACCCATCGCTAACCTAACCACTTTCCTGACTTCTGGTTTTGCCTATTTGACTAATGGTTTTTAACGTCGTCTGTCCAATTACCATCAGAAATTTCTGCCTAAGTGGCTTGGACCGGGAGAGCTGAGAGCAGGAATGGAAGACAAGCATGGTGGCCTGTTTTTCCCCATTTCTTAGGTGCCCATATATAGCTTCTGGCTGCATCTATAGCTGCATCCCTGACACTGTTTCCATCTCTGGTGGGGACCTTGGGCGTGACACCTTATGCCAGCCCTTACCCAAGACCTTCCCTGGTCCCTGGAGAACTGTTGTCTTGAAGTTTCTGAGAGTGAAGAGCACAGACCTTGCTAACTGCATTTCTGAAAATGGTACATAAAGCAAAATTTTATGAAATGTATCATAATTTAAATGGCCTTGGCCAGAAGGGCAGAGGGTACCTTGTTTTTTAAAGCACCTCTGCTGTGGATCATTTGTAAAGCTAACAACTAGTTTGTAGCACTCAAAATGCAGCTTTCACTGAGTGCTTACAGGGTTCCAGGCACTGTTGTCAAAGCACTTTGCACGTATTATTTCATTTCCAACACTCAACAGCCCTATGAGGTGGATAGTCCTAATAGTACCACTTTGCAGAAGAGAAAACTGAAGAAGAGTGAGGCTGCATAACTGGTCAAAAGTCACACAACGAGCAAGTAGTGGAGCTGGGACTCCAAAAGCAGCCATCTAACTGGAGAGTTAGGGTTCAGAACAGCTCACTGCACTGCATCTCCTGTGCTGGTCAGTACTGGGTGGCACTTTGAGATGCCATGCAACTAACTCCCCTAAGATGAGGCCCATCCAAGCCCACAGACATGAAATGACTGTCAAGGAACTGGATGCCAGGCCCTTCATTTCTAGAAAGACCCAAATAACTATCTTTGGTTCCTTCACTCCAATTTTCACCCACGAGCACGATCCATCATGACCTCTCTGCTCAGGAGGCCATAAGAGACAGAATCAGGTTGAGGATTTGCAGGAGCTGCAGGCAGAATTGAACACAAATCCAAAACCAGGGAGTTCCCAGGGCTTCAGTCAAACCATGAGAACACGGATCCAATGGCATAAGGTGCTGGGTACCACATCCAGGAACCACCCCATTCATGAGAAGATGACATCATGGCGGGCTCTCCCTGGGACACTCCTCCACTCCTGTGGGATGTTGAACTAGGCTCATTCATGAGCTCAACCCTGGAGCTTTTCCCACCAGAGCTAGGTCTGCATGTTCCACCTATTTATGAACCAATGGCTTGTGCCTGTGAAGGTCCAAGCTGTGAAGTGCTCAAATCACAGCATAAATGTGACAGAAGCACTAGGCTATATTTCTTTGACACTGGAACTTTCAGCGAAAGCAGAAAGTTTTGTGTTTCAAAGAAGGAGAGCTCATACCAAGTTGAGTAGGTGGAGTTTCAAGAATTACGTCTCTAGAATGATAATTGATCCTCAATGAATGGATAATATTACAACCAGCAAAGATGAGGAGGGAGAGCCGATTCCAGCACATTGAAATAAAATATAAGCAAAGCAAAGAAGGAGCGAGGTAGATGGTAGTTGTGGGGAACAGCTAGAAGACTGCCTTGGCTGGTGAGGAGGTGGAAGTACTGGCTAGTGAAGATAAATATAGAATGGTAGCCTAGGGCCATTTGGAGGCAGAGCTAAAATTTTTGGATGAGAGCTTTGTGATGGACTATGTGAAGATTTTAGGGCATGAATGCAACATTACTGTCAATTCTGTCCTCTCATGAGTTGCAACCTCTTTTCTTTCTCCCTTATCTTCAAAGCCTTTGCCTAAAGCACTGTCTTCTTCTGGGAATTCCCAGTTCAGCCTTGGAATGGGATCATTTTCCCCACTGGAATTGATCGGCAGCTAGTTTCCCCTATTCTTACCTAACTCCTCTTTTAGAGCAAAACAGGCCAGCCTAGAACAGTATTAGGCCATCTTTCTGAGTCCAGGTCTTGGTTACCACCATGCAAATGGGATGAAAAAGCTCATTGTCAGCCAAAATATTTAGGTGGATGGCTATGGGTTCTTGCATCCCAATGGATCCAGTCTTGGATTTCATTCATCCCCTGAACTGATGAAGATTGGGACTGGGTTAAATTGTGTGCCCAGTTAACTCTTCCTATCCACCTCATAAGGAAAACTGCTGGGAGAGACATTTCATTAAACTTTAATAAGCACACATCTCTTTTTCCATGCTATCAAAATATTTTGATAAGAAAAGTATATTTTATTAAAACCAGAGATAGAATTTTTCTCGGCCTTCCCCATGTGTTGATTGCTGTAAAAGACTTTCAGTTAGGAAAAAGCTCATCAGCATTCAAGTTTTTATGAACAGCTGTTTTTTGGAGAGGTTTGGAGCAACAGAGGGAATTCAGCTGGTCTCCAGACACAAGATTGGTTTGTCTGGAATCTGTCGCCTAAAATGTGGGAGCAGTCTTCTGGTAGGATTATTGCTCACATTCTCAGTTAGCTGTACAAGTTTTACTGTTTTCATGTCCTTCGGCAAATCAACTAGAGCAAAAAAAAAAAACAGGAAGGACGCCTCAGCCCCTTTTGTTAGAGAGGCAAAAGAACACGGTGGCTCAGATTCGGCCAGTCAGTCCACCTGGGCTCATAATTCTACCTGGGCTGCCGTGAGCTAATTACTTAACCACCTCATAAGTAAAATGGGGCCAATAACAGTACTGGGAAGTACTCCCAGTTCCTGGGAGGGATAACTGAAATAACCCACATAAGGAATTCAGCATAGTGCCTTGACCAATAAAGACCACCTCTTACGATTAGCTCCCACCACTCTGGCCTACTCACAACTTTGCTTTCTCCTCCTTCCCTCTCTGTGTCTCTCTGTCTCTCTCTCTCTCACACACACACATACACACATGTTCTCTCTTTCTCTCTCTGTTCAGCAAATATAACTGCTAATAATAATAATAATAATAATTTTAATAATGCATGAGACACAAAGTTGTTGTAAGAACTAACATCTGTCATAATGAGTGTGAAAGTGCTTAGCCCAGGACCCGGGCTTGGTAATTGCTAATAACGGTCCTTCCCTCCCTCCCTAGTCCAATCTATGCCTGGGAATCCAGCAACCACCCTCCCTGAGAATTACTCAGGGCAGCAGGGGTCCTCTGGCTTAAGGCAGCCCTGACCAGTGGCATGGGATCTCTGGAATCTGATCACTGGGGGTTGAGCAAACGCGTTGTTTTCGGGGGGCCCTTCTTAGGAAGGGTGCCTGACTTGAAGACCCTGGCATAACACTGTGGGGAGAGAGAGGTGGTAGCCGTGGTTTCTCAGAAGACTTTCGTTTGGTACCTGGGAACAGAATAGGCGCCATCACACCTGTAAGGTGTGGTTGCCTCTTCAGCGTCCTGTAGAATAAGTCCTGTATCTTTTGCAGAACACCACGAACCACTGATAGAACTAATTTTGTCATATAAACCAGGGTCAATTCTACTCAGAGAACATTTAACCATATTATATGTATGTAAAAAATATATAACCATGAGCAAGCAAGGGACCTAAATTTAAAAAAAAAAAAAAAAGCTTTTTAAGAAAAATTGACTGTTCCCCAAATTTTCTGTTAACATGTACTTGTCCCTTACTTGTTCTGTTGGCTGAAAGAACTTCCCAATATTTATTCATCCGTATGTTTGGTCACTCATTCATTCATTCATGCATTTATTCATCCAATTAACAAATAGTTATCTGGTACCCCACTCTGTGTAGCAAATTAGTTTAAGGAATTGCCAGGAGTTTTTAAAAGTTTATCAGAGAAAACTCAACAGTTTTCAGAAAATTTTCTTGATTTTTTCTTTGAACCGAGGAAGAATTGCTGTTACCTTTTAGCAGGCCTAACCGTGATCTCCCTCGAGAGCTCCGCTGCTCTATTTTAGCCTGGGTCGGCCACCACTGCCACGAAGCCCGGGGCTCTCCGCTTGCAGGGGCAATGCATGGGTGCCTGGGAAAGAGACTTCCTTCCTAGAAATCACCTCCACCAGACTGCGTGTGGGCACTGACCTGTGGTGCAGCACCCGTGACATCCAGCAGGGGGCGTAGCAGCAGCCACACCAAGAAGTGAGGCTGCCGACTGCTGGAGAGGGTGCCAGGGTGCCCTCTGGGTGGCTCCCCCCCAGGCCACAAGGCGCACTGTGTAGACTGTGCCCGACCTGGGATGGGGGGAGCCAGCAAGAGGACAAAAACCCCACCCACTGGCCACTCACCAAGCCTTGCCGTTGGGTGTCCTTCTGCAATTTGCTCAGCACACCCTGGATGTGCTGACTGTACTTCCAGACCACTTGTGACTCAGACACAGTCTTTTTTCTTAAACAACTCTCCTAACCTTTTATGTTATATATATATACATATATATAAATGAAACCTTTTATTAAACACCCACCATTTTACACCCACAGTTTTTATCCTGTAGACTATTTATTCCCTCCTGCCCCAACCCCTATCTGAAGCACAGAGCTGGGGAAGGGGCATTTCTGTGGGGGTCCGTAGACCTGCTCCTCCAAGATCCCAATTCACAGATCTTTACCCAAGCAGAAAAAATGAAAATATGGAAAACCACTCAAAATGGAATGAGCACCCCAAAGTGCTTGAAACTGATTGGTTATATTGTGAGACATAGCTACAGTTTTGTTTTGTTCTGTGAGAAGCCTAAAATCCCAGATTTGTCACGTGTGAAAACATAAAGACCATCACGTTTGTTTTAGTCTGCCAAGCTGCCAAAAGCAGATACCATAAAATGGGTTGGCTTTTAACAGTGGGAATTTATTAGCCTACAGGCTTACAGTTTCGAGGCTGAGGAAAATGTTCACATCAAGGCATCCTCAGGTGATGCTGTCTTCCTAAGACCAGCTGCCGGCGATCCTGGACTCCTCTGCCACATGGCGAGGCACACGGCAGCGTCTACTGGGCTCTCCCTTCTCTTCCAGGTTTCTTTGCTTTCAGCTTCTGGCTTCCGTGGCTTTCTCTCTCTCTGTTCAACCCATTTAGAAAGGACTCCAATAAGAAGATTAAGACCCATCCTGGTCCACACCATAAATGAAATAACCTCATCCAAATATCCTACTTATAGCAGGTTCACTCCGATGGGAACGGATCAGCTTTATGAACATGATTTTCTGAGGTCCATACAGTTTCAAACCACCACGGTGTTCTAATGACCCCCTTAACCTGAACCTTTCCCCCCCACCATACCTCCAGCTAAACTTATTTTTCTCTTTTCCGACCACTCTCTTAGTGTCCATGACTCCATCCCAAGACCCAGTCATCAGGACACGCCCTGCCCTCGCTATCTCCACAGCCCTTCCACAAGCTCTCCACTTCCTCTTTGAAAAGTGTGGTTCTCTTTTCTAGTACCTGAGAGACAGGATTACATCTTTCCCCACAGGATAACTCATATGAGTTCTGATGCCCAACCCAGCACCATTTTCTTCCTTTAAGCCTCAGATTTCAGATACTCTTCCAGATCATTTCACATGTACTCTTACATTGAACCATCCCAATAGCCACATGAGGAACCATGGCTCAGGAAGGTCAAGCAACTTGCATAAGGACACACAGCACCTGCCTCTGAGTTCACTGTGCTTTCCACTGAGCTTTGCCTTCTGACCCCTCCAGCTATGACTTTTTTGCCTGGGCCACTGACTCTGCCATCAAAGCCACTGATCACAGATCCATGTGGCCATGAAATCTGCTGCTGTGTGTATACCACCTGTTAGGAGAGCATCTCCTTTGTGCTTGGCTATTAAAAGACAATGTTTATGATGAGTGCATCCTGCCAGTATAAGGTATGCATTTCCAATTACACACACCCCCCCCCCCCACATATAGCTACCAAACAACATGTACCTGAGAATGAAAGTGAGAAATCACTGGTAGCTGGGATATGTAGAATATATTTTTTCTGTGCATTTTCTGTTTGCTATTTTTTTTAAGACACACACTCAAAGAAAAACATCAAGAATAACCAATAGATCCCACTTTCTGTGGGCTACTGATCATCTTAAAAAATATTGCTTTTTATCCTCAGGAGAAAATGCTATTATTATCAATTAATATATACCAAGGCCCCAAGGCTTCATTTTACCCTGGCATATGAATCTGACTCAGTCCCTGTATTAATCAGCCAAACACATGCTGATGCAAAATACCAAAAATCTGTTGGCTTTTATAAAGGGTATTTATTTGAGGTAGGAGCTTACAGTTACCAGACCATAAAGCATAAGTTATTCCCTCACCAAAGCCTATTGCCACATGTTAGAGGAAGATGGCAGCTGACATCTGTCAGTGTTCAGGCTTCCTGGGTTCTTCTCTTCCCAGGGTTCATTTCTCTCTGGGCTCAGCTCCTCTGTTTTTTCCACAAGATCAGCTGTAGACTATGAGGCTTTCTAGGCTTTGCCCCTTTCTACAAGATCAGCTGTAAACTATCAGGCAACAAACTCTGACTCTCTCCCTCGGCTTCTACCATGTCTAAGGAGCCACCTCTGTTCCTCTGTATTCTTCTCCTGTGTGCTTACTTCCTGGGGCTCCAGCTCACACCACCAACCTCCCTTCTCTGCAGTGCAGTTTCTCTGAGCTCCCACCTACCAGGGAGCAAGGACTCAATGTCCTAGTGACAAGGCCCAATCAAAGCCTTAATCATTATTTAATCAAGTAAAAGTTGATTCAGGTTTAACTTGAATCCAATACACTCCAATATGCCCAGAGGAAAAGATCAATTTACAAACATAATCCAGTATTTCTTTTTGGAATTCACCAATAATATCAAACTGCTACAGTCCACATAAAGTCAGAAAGAAAGAGTTGGGTTATATACATTTTCAAATTTATTCAGGGACAATTTATAATCATTGTCCTCAGCTGATGGTTTAGTGATACCATAGGAAGGTAATGCTGCAAACAATTAATTCTTCCATGTGCAGAAAAGAAAGAAACTAGTCCCAGCAAAAGAAAAAAAGGTTACTATTTTTGCCCCACTGCTGTCAGAGATCAGAGTGTCATATTTAAAGATGTTTTAGAGCCAGAAAGACCTAGATTTATATCTGGTTTCTGCCAACTTACTAGCTCTGTGACATCAATAGATTGGGGGTAATACATAGTAAGATCTACCCCAAAACCCTAGGGTTCTAGGGAAGATTAAATAAGCACATGTACATAAGATGATAAAGAGAATGCCTACATGACTTAGTAAATGCTAACTAAATGTGGGTTGCTATTGTTGTTGTTAATCAGAGTCAGTATAAGGTGAGGTTAGCAAGGACTTCACATCAGACCATTTGCATTTGCGTCTCACCTCCCCTATTGACTAATGGTGTGAACTTAAACAAGTTACTTAACTTGTCTGTGCCTCAGTTTTCTCATCTGTCAAATGAAGACTCATAGGAGATACCTCATAGAGTTGGGAGGATTAAATGAGTTAATATGCACAGATCTCTTGACAGCACTGTTCAGTAGAACTTTCTGTGATGATGAGAATGAGCTAAATCTGCTCTGTCCAATATGGTAGCCATCAGCCACTTGAAATGTGACTGGTATAGCTGAGGAGCTGAATTTTTAAATTTCATAAAATTTTAATTAACCTAAATTTAAATAGCCATATGTGGCTTGTGGCTACCGTATTGAACAGGGCAGGCTTAGAACATTGCTTGACCATAGTAAAACCAATAGTATTATTTAGAAAATGCTAATTTAAGTGTTAGCTAGAGGTGGTGGTAATGGTGCTGGTGCTGGTGAGCAGAGTTTACAAACAACCATAGGCTAAGTAGAAGAAAAACACTTAAATTTTCAATCGTATACATAACACATGATTGAAAGCACTTGAAATAAGGGCTTTTAGGTGAACTAGTAAGTCACTTGAATCATACTGTCAACTAAATTCATTCTTACTTTTCTTCCAACATTTTCCTTTATGCCAGTTTCAATTCTGAATATGATGTACTTTTAAGCATAGGTCCAGTGGACTATATCTTATGTTTTCCTAATTTGTGAGCTTGTGATAGTAAGTTTCTTCTTTAACAAACAATCAGAGTAGTTGCTCATTATCATGAACTAGCATAAAAAGGACAAGAATTCAGTATGCCAATATTGGTGAATGGTATTTAACAAAGTAAAACATCATTTGCCAATTTTTAGAAAGAGATATTTTAAATGGAATACTGAACAAAAACAGGGCCATAGAACATATGGAAAAGAATTCACATGTCACCGAGTATGACATAAGCTTTATCCTTTTCACTGGTACAAATAATGGATATTTTTCTCTAAAGTGAATATATATAAAAGATTCTTCTTGATCTAACCTTCTCTGAATTGCCCAAAGATTCCCTTTATTTAAGGTTTTATGATAGCAAAAAATAAATCAGAAATAAAACAACACTGGTATGGAATTATTTTCACAGCACTAAAGAAAAGGGAATAGTGCAGATTCCTAAGAGAATTAGATACAGACATTTTCACCTGTATTAGTCAGCCAAAGGGGTGCAAAATACCAGAAATCTGTTGGCTCTAATAAAGGGTATTTATTTGGGATAGAAGCTTACAGTGACCAGCCCATAAAGCATAAGTTACTTTCCTCACCAAAGTCTGTTGCCAGGTGTTGGAGCAAGATGGCTTCGTGGTCCCAGCTTCTTCCAATATCAAGTATAGGTTAGGATAAGTCTCGTCCCTCTCCCAGTGCCTCTGCCATGTCTAATGGAACTTACGTACATAAATTTACTTCCAGGGCTCCAGGGCTCCAGGACGAAAATTCCCTTGTGTCCACTTTCTCCATGTCTTTACTTCCTCAGCCTCTGCATCAAAACTCCAACCTCTCTTCTCTGTGATTCCTGCCCACCAAGGGGTGGGAACCTTAAAGTCCTACTGACATGGCCCAATCAAAGCTTTAATCATTATTTATTTAATCAAGTAAAAGTGAAACCTCTGAATCCAATATAATCTAATATGCCCAGAGGAAAAGACCAGTTCACAAACATAATCCAATATCTATTTTTGGAATTCATAAATAATGCCAAACTGCTACAGCACCCAACATATCCACTGTTTCCATCATTTTACGGTTACCATAGCATGGTGTCTCACTTAAATCAACCCATAAAATGCAAATACTGAGTGTAAGTTTCATTTTCCTCAAAAGAAGGAGGGAAATACCTCTACTTAAATTTCCCAAGCAAAAAAGTGCAGGGCTGGGAGGCGGATTTGGCCCAGTGGTTAGGGCGTCCGTCTACCACATAGGAGGTCCACGGTTCAAACCCCGGGCCTCTTTGACCCGTGTGGAACTGGCCCACGCCCAGTGCTGATGCGCTCAAGGACTGCCCTGCCACACAGGGCTGTCCCCGCATAGGGGAGCCCCACATGCAAGGAGTGTCCCCCATAAGGAGAGCCGCCCAGCATGAAAGAAAGTTCAGCCTGCCCAGGAATGGCACCACACACACAGAGAGCTGACACAACAAGATGACGCAACAAAAAGAAACACAGATTCCCGTGCCACTGACAACAACAGAAAGCAGACAAAGAAGAACACACAGCAAATAGACACAGAGAACAGACAACTGGGGGGGAGGGGAAAAGAATAAAATAAATAAATCTTTAAAAAATATGTGCATTTAAAAAAAAGTGCAGTGCTGAACATTGGATGGGCTGTTGCATTTGATTTGGTTTGAGTTTCTAAGGTTAAGTAATATGTCAGTAGACAGGGGCAGGAAGTTTAAATTCTGGGTCAAGGTGACATGGCAAGAAATGTACGCCAGATCTTTGTTCTTTTGCAAAACAAACACACTTCACCCTGAGAAGGGAGCCCTCCTCCATCTCCCCACCCTTCCCTGGCCCTCTCCCCACTCCCATACCAGGTACCTGGAAGAGTTCACTTTGCTTTCCAAGGTGTCCTAGGTTCCTAGAGCTGCTGTAACAAAGCACCATGAGCTGTTGGCTTAAACCAAAAGCAAGGTATTGTCACGTGGTTCTGGAGGCCAGAAGTCCAATATCAAGGTGTTGGCAGAGCCCTGCTCCCTCTGGAGTCTGTAGAGGAGAGGCTTTCTTTACCTCTTCCTACCTTGCGGTGGTCTGCCAGCAATCATTGGCACGCTGTGGCTCACAGGAGCATCTGCTTCCATCTTTGCATGGCCTTCTCCCCTAAGTCTGTGTCTAAACCTCCTCTTCTTAGGACACCAGTCATTTTGGTGTAAGCCCCACCCTAATCCAATTTGGCCTCCTGTTGACTAATAACATCTTCAAAGAGCCCAATTCCAAATAATGTCACATTCACGTGATGGAACGGGTGTGGTGGGTAGGACTTGAACTTGTCTTCTGTGGGCACACAGGTCAATGCATAACACACAGCCTAGGAGTTCATGGGCCCCTAGTGGTCTTTGAATAGTCTTTGGGGTTCTGTGAATGGTTCCCCTGAAGCTATATGCTAGTAGCCTATTTAGATTTGTCACTGTGTATGTCTGTCTGTATGGAGGAGTGGTTAGTAGCTATTATCAGATTGTTTTTAAGGAACTGTGACCCCATACTTGTTGTAATAGCATGCCATAGAGAAGACAGATGGCTCCAAACTATTTTCCCAGAATTAAAATGATCAGAGCAAATACTTTTGCCAGTAGTGTCTCTAAAGCAGCCCATTTTTTCCAACTTAGAGTGCTTTTTTTAAAAATATTTATTTATTTACCTCCCCCCCTACTCCGAGTTGTCTGCTCTCTGTGTCCACCCACTGCATGTTCTTCCCTGTCCACTTCTGTTGTTGTCAGTGGCACAGGAATCCGCGTTTCTCTCTGTTGCGTCATCTTGTTGCATCAGCTCCCCGTTGCGTCAGCTCCCCGTGCGTGTGGCGCCATTCCTGGGCAGGCTGCACTTTCTTTTGCGCTGGGCGGCTCCTTACGGGGCGCACTCCCTGCGCGTGGGGCTCCCCACGGCACTCCTTGCGCGCATCAGCACTGCACATGGGCCAGCTCCACACGGGTCAAGGAGGCCCGGGGTTTGAACCGCGGACCTCCCATGTGGTAGACGGATGCCCTAACCACTGGGCCAAGTCTCCTTCCCTAGAGTGCTTTTGTAAATGTAATCTTTATCTTGTATTTTTAAAAATCTGAAGTTTCATTAAATTTTTTTTAATTTAGGAAAAATATATTGGACACATCTAAGAACTAAGCCAAGAGTATTATGTACAATATTATAATTAAGGACTTCTCTACCTCCAACATCTAAACTAGAGTCAGGACACCTGGGAAGATGGGAAAAAAATTCAGTCTGTCTTCTAAATATTTGAGGTTTTCAATCTGGGGTGGTTTTGTCCCTCATGGGACATTTGGCATTTGACCTTTATTTGATTGTCACGGTTGGGGGAAGGGCACTATGGCATCTAGTGCGCAGAGGCTTAGATACTGCTAACCTCCTGCAATGCAGCCGTAATTACACCTAATTCTTTTAACCAGTGTGTAATACACAGCCCCAAACAAAGAATTACACAGCCCAAATGTCAAGACCCCTGAGAGTGAGGAACTCCATGCCATACCTAATGGCTCCAGCACAGCCTTCAAGCCAGGGCAGGCCGTCCACACCCCATGTCCCACGAGCCAATAAAGTAACTTCTGGTGCATATTCCAGTTTGACAGTTTTTCAACCAGTCTCCTCCCCATTGAACCTTATTTATGCTCAGTGTTTTCACTCCAAAGTCTGAGACCCCCCCCCCCACCAGTTTGAAACTCTTCCTCCCCAACTGGCAGTTTGGACCTGAGTACAATGTTTTTTGGTTGTTTTGTTATTGCTAGATTGTTGGTTTCTCCTGCTTCTCTGGCCTCCGCATCTTAAAGTTCAGGCTCTGGATTTAGACAGGCTTGGATCTGAGTCCCAGCCTAGACACTTAGAGGCTTCAAATTCTCATAAAGATCACTTATTTCTCTGAACCACAGTTTTCATGTCAGTAAAATGGAAAGCCTGGACAAATAGTCCTGGCCCAAAGGAATTTCTTGAGGAAAGAACTATTATTACTATCTTGTCCCCAAGTTCCTTAGAGCTTGTACACATCCACCCATAGTGTTGTGGAGAGGCTCACCTGACAATCATGTGGACGGTGGCTTCCAACTCTGGCTGGTCCTTAGAAATCAATGGGGGTGATTAAAATCAACTAATTAAAGGCTCGACTGCCTGAGATTCTGATTTAATTGTTTGGGGTGGGTCTAGTCTTCGTATTTTTGGAAGTTCCTATTGTGCATGCCAGATTGAGAACCACTGTCTAAAATGTTGAACACCATGCCTGGAAGATAGGACATTCTTACTAAATGGCACCTGCTGGTTTCCTCATCACAATCATTGACCACTCCAGCCCCAGACTCTCTGAATCCAGCTCTCCACCCATTCCACCCCAAGAGGTTGTGATTAAAATGGTAGCAAACATGGGAAATTGACCGAAGTTTTCATAATTCTTATAGATTTTAGAAACCCCAGAGACATAGATTTAGTCACAGACCATGGTTTGAAGATTTTATTCTTGAGTTTAGAGTCAGTATGTGAGAGTCCTCTTCCCTTGGCACTGTCCTTTCTATTTGCCTTCATTCACATGAACGCCTCATTCCCACATGTTTTTTCCCTGTAGTGTACATTGGTTAAAGAATAAGCTGTAATAATGGCAGGGCTGTTATACAGAAAACTCAAACAACTAGTAAATTCCTTTTTTATTAAATGGTCAACTTAATTTAGCAGATATTGGGCACTGGCTAGATAGTGGAGTTGAAAGTATGCTAAAATATAAGGCATATTAAAATGAAGTAACATTTTCTGCCACTTGGATGCAGGAATTCCTGTGTCCTGGCAGGAAATTTGAGTCCCGTCCAGAAGCAGAGTCCACCTGGCAGCCCCTGCCACAGTAAACTATTGCTACACCAAATGCATTTCCACCTCCTGCTGACAAAGAGCAGCCAGTGGCCATAGCTATTAACCTGTACTCTAATTAGGCTGGTTTTTATAATGAGAAAGAGTATGATTCTAATTACTAATTTCCCATATTTTTCTCAATATGTATCCCCTAGTCAAAGCAATAAGTTATCTCCATCAACCTGGTTCCATTGCCAAAAAATAACAATAGTGTGAAACATAAGCAAAAGTGAAGATCGTTAAGCAGTTGGGAGAGCAGAAGGAGGTTTCGTGTGTTGCTAATGAGCTGCATTCTCCCCCCACTTATTTCTCAGGTCCGTGGCACTCAGGTTGTTGGTTCTGACATGATTGTGACAGCTGAATTTACCAATCCTTTAAAAGAAACGCTGAAAAATGTCTGGATATACCTGGATGGTCCTGGAGTGATAAAACCAAAGAGAAAGATGTTCCGGTAAGAGCTAAGGAATGGGGATTGGGAGCAAAGGGTACGGGGCTATGGGCTTTATCGCCCTCTCAGTCTTTTTGAAGTATATACCTAACCCCAGTGAAAAGGTCTGAGAATCTACCAACTCCTTACGGACCATTTCTGTAGGGCATGAAATAAATATAGGGTTCGTTTGACATTTAGTCCTTAAAATTCTTTGTGAGGTCAATACTGTTATCTCCCTGCTGTATTTTGAGGCTTTGAGAAGTCAACTGATCTGCTCCAAATTACACAGCTTATAAGAGTAGAACCAAGATTCAGAGGTAGGGTGACTGATTCCACAACCCAGTGTTCAATCATTTTGTCCTACTACTTCCTCGTATATCAATTCTACTCATATTTATTGACTACCTACTATGGTTCAGATACTGTGCTGAAAGGTGTCTCTTTTCTTGGGATCATCCTTTTCCAACCCCACCAAACAAAATGTACCAACCCAAGTACTTTTCTCCAGAACTGTTGCTTTCAGGAAACTAAAACTGAGCCTAGAGAATTCTAGACTTGGAGTCTCTATTCAAGGGACCAGACACTCTATCATAGTAGGAACAAAACCAAGCCTCTTCTCCACCTTGCACCATCCATTGTGTCCCCTAAGTATCTGCGTCAGCATCTTCTACTACCAAAGATCCATCACCCAACAAGCAAGCCTATTCCATGGGCAGATGGTCCTCATTGTTAGAAAACAATTATTTCTAGCTTTTGATCCTACCAGTGACCCAAATACTGTCTTCTAGACCTACACAGAATATAAGGTTCATTTCTCTTCCCACTAATGGCTTGCAAATTTTGAAAACAGCTGTCAGGTCTTCCCTAAGGATTGTCGATTTAGGGCCAAATACCTGCCCTCACTTCATCTGCCTGGCTTCTAATGTGGTTTCAGGTCAACCCTCCCTCTCCCACACACTCCAATTTGTCAGTACTCCTCTTAAAATGTGACACCCAGAATGGATCCCAATCTTGAGGTTTATTACTTTCATTTCTACCACAAATAAGTCCCTGTCAGCATCAATCAATCTAGCACGTTTCCTGTGGGGTGACCTTGTTAGGTAAGAAGGCATAGAAAGTGAGGTGGCGAGCTTTATGCCTTTCGAAACTGCCTTGTGACCAGTTTTTGGAAGCCACCCACCCAGGAATCTCTAGGACAAGGGCAAGGCCTCCTTAGCCCCTTCCTTAACAAATGATTTGTCCCTAAGGGCTCTCTGCATTTCTTTCCAATTACTGCCCATAGATTCCACACCCCAGCATTTAAGAGATGCCTGATGCTGGCTGACTCAATCAACACAGAGAAAATAATTTGAGTGCTTTAAAAAAAAAAAGGAAAAAATGCAAGCACTCAAACATAACAACTTTCCTGTGTTAATAAGAAAGTCGCCGAGGAGAAAAAAAAGAATTAAATTAGAAATCAAGCCCAGCTAGAGAGAGAGGTCAGTGGAGATAGCCCTGCTTTCGTCAGAAACGGCCGTCTCCCTCGCCCGTTCTCACACCTTCCCACTCTAATCAGATGCAAGAAGCTCTCAGGCAAAGTGAAACACGTTTCTCCTTCCAAACAGCCCCCTGCTGCATCCAATTTTTCCTTCTCAAACAGTACCCCCACAAGTTTCATCTGCGAGGGTACTGGAACCTCCAGCTACCTTTCCACCTTGGCTGTTCCAAGATGTAAAGATTCCAAAATCCTGCCTTGATCATCGGCCAGTACATGAGAAGGACCACTGGGTGCATTAGAAAGAGGGTGATTAGAGAGAGGCTTCCACACAGGGCAATGACCCACCATTTGGGAAGTATAGGGCTTCAGGAAGGTGGTATCTGCCAGGACTTTGCTACTGCTGATGCCAGACATCTTTGCAGGGACAAAGTGGAGCGAGCCCATAAAAGGGTGAAATAGACCAGTCTCTACATGGTTACTACCAACACATGGTTGGTGGCCAGTAGAATATAAAGATGAGTTCTCAAGCTCTTAGGGGAGCCCAGGTCCACGTTTGGGCTCTCTTGCAGGCAAGGGAAGCTTTATTTCTCAGAGACTACCAAATATTGGAAAGAAAGTGATATAGGAAATATTTGTTATGCAGGCTGGGCTTGGGACTTTGCAGAACCAGCCCGGCTGGCTCTGTTTCCTCCTGACCCAGATGCGCATCTTTACAACCAAAACCTGATCCTCTCGGCACCCATTTCCACACAGTCAGGTAGTTAGGAACATCCCACTGTACTCTGCTGCCAAGATCTGATCTGACAGTCAGAGAGCCACGAAACAGCTTGGACCCCCCAAAAATCCAATTTTATTGAACCAGAATCCTTTACAAGATGATATTCCTTTCTAGGATACAGATCTTGGATAATTGCACACAACACACACCCAACACACACACCTGTCCACACACACCACTTTCAGAGCCCTAGAAGGCAGTGAGCCCAGAGAGCCTGAGATGACAAGAGCTGGAGAGCTGGGAACTGGTACCAGGAGCCAGAGAGGCAGAGGTTTGTCTCACTCTTTGCTTGGGGTTCAAGCCAAACAGGCCCTGAGATGGGCTGTGATCCTGCTCTTCCCCCCACTGCCTCCTGTCCATTTCAGATGTTTTGAGGTCGTGCTGCCACACACTCTTAGCTTTTACGTTTCTACACTTCATACTTGTGGAACATCAAATCCTTCATCTTCCAGATTCGGTTTTTCTCTTAAAAAAGTAATTAGGTTCAGTGCTTTATTTCAAGAGAAAAAAATGTCTTTTGTGATTTGGGGTTAAACGTTCAGTTTCTTGAATAGGACAGGGGCTGAGGATTAGACACTCAGAGGACAAACCATAGGTAGTTGCAGTTTATTGTAATAATAATCCCATTTGCCTGCGTGCATTCAAGATGATAAATGACCAGTCTCTCCTGATGGCTCAGCATATTACTGAGAATCATTTATCACAACATCTCTCCCCAGGCAAACAGGATTATTCCAATATTACTCCACTGATGAAAATGGGTAAATGGCTTTCTTTTTCTCTATTTTTGTATAGATGTATCTGTGCAAGTAAATGCATATGCAGACATGCATATGTGTGTGTGTCTATGTGTGTACAGATCAGTGTGTAGATGGTTTTATAAGTCACAGTGAATAATGAAGTAAAGCCCGAGGATTTTGTTTCTGTGTGAGGTAGTCACCCCTATGCAGAACAACTATTTCACAAAGTGTTTCCGGTTGACTACTTAGGGAAACAAAGGAAGAGAAAATGAATGGATCAAGGTGGAAATAGCATAGCTATTGGGAAATTTCTCAAAATCTATATTTATATAGAATCTATCATTGTAACGGAAGGACACACACTTGTTCTGGCAATGCAAAGAACAACCACAGAGGTGATGATGGTAATAAAAATAAAATAAAAATAATATTTATAAGATGTGTCTGGTATCTTGGCACTTACCATGTGTCAGATACTGTTCTATACACAGTACAAACATTAACTCATCCCACCCTCTCCATGCCCCATTCCATATTCAGTAGATACTATTAGTGTCCTCTTTTACAGGTGAGGAAATCAATGGTCAGGTCAGAGCTTTTCAAACCTTGAATCCTGAAATCAGTTTATTGGGTTTGAAAAATATCCACATTATATAGGTTAGGTGTGAATGTATTTTTCGCACAACTTGGCTTTTATATCATGGTTCGAATGGTTGGTATACATACATATTATAGAGAACAAAATTAAGCGAAGAGTTAGCAAATACAAAATTAATTTAGACATCTTAGACTATGGGTGCCAAACTCAATGCTTGGGGCAGCTCCAAAGACAGCCTTCCCCAAGCCCTTCCCCAGCATTCTGGCCACAGGCATGAGAGAGAAAGGAAATTTCTTATTTAATGTCTGTATTTTCATTTTTCTCCCAGAGAATATAGTCTCCTAGCCAGCTGAAATACATACTCTTTTACCAACTTTTGAGGGGATCTCAGGTTCTAATTTTATGTCAAATAGGTCATGTACAGGTGAATCGCCCCATACTTCTACCTTCACCTTGGTTCTGTTTAAAGGGACCTGGATGGCCCCTGACCCCCAAGGGCAGAGGGAGTTCATGGAGCTCAGACCTTGAACCACTCTTGACTTTCCCTTGACAGTCCCCCTTTCTGGCAGCCCCTCCCATCGCCACCCCAATCCACAGCTCCAGCCATCACCTCCTGCTCCGTGGGTCCTCAGGAGCTCTCTTGTATCTAGTGGGAAGCATCACACTCTGGACCCTCAACCCTCACTGGAGCTTCTATGAATGCCTCTGCCCAACACTTTCCTCCTTTTAGAGCACAGAGCACCCTGTGTAGGTCCCCCAAGGATCTCTGTTCTGGAAGTTTCCTCACCCTTTGCTGACCCCAGCTCCTCCCATGGTCCCAGCTCCTTCACAACCCTGAATACCCATGCCCTGATGCTAACAGTGGGAATCAAACCAGCTGGATTCTGGGATCCATCATTGACTAGCTGTGCAATCTGGGAGAAGCTATTTGATGCCTTCGAAATTCACTTTCCTTATCTATAATTTGGGGGCAGTAATGCCTTCCTTATTGGGTGGATTAGAAACAATGCAAAACAAACTTGCCCTGCTAAATCCTTCTCAACCCTTCATTCCTCACCTTTCCAGTCATCTGATTCCAAGCCCTCCCAAGGAGAACTGAGAACTCCCAGTCTCTTATGAACTCAGATGAGCATTCATGTAAAACTCAGCCACACTTGTATAATAGTGCAGACCCCAGCCGTCCTCCAAGACCAGACACCATTTGGGGAAGAAGAGTTTGGCATAGAACTCAGCCTGGTCAGAAGGTCATGAACACTGCCTTGAGCCTGTGCTAGCTGATTTTCCCTTCTACAGCTGCCAACTAACCCAGTCACACTGCTAGTGTTCCCTTTATTTTCTGTTCAGCCTAAAAGTTGAATAATGCCCAAGGATTGCTCTTGCCCAAATGTCACCATAACCAGCAAATTTGATAAATTCCATAAAACAATAAATGAACCTGCTGATTGTAGGAAATGAAGGAGCAGCTGAACCACTCATTTGTCACCCTGTAGACAAATGATAAAAAAAAGCATTCGTTGAATGTTTACTACACACCAATCCCTGTGGTAGACTCTTTGCTTTGCATTATTTCATTTAAGTCTCACAACAGTCCTAGGAGGTAAGCAATGCATTATCCCCATTTTACAGATGAGAAAACTGAGGCTTACGAAAGTACAATAAATTGCCTAAGATTACACAGTCAGGAAACTGGAGAGTCAGGTTTTGAGCCCAGGTTTTCTGACTCCTGAGTTCACACTTTTAATCACTATGTAATATTGCATTCTACAGAGAGAGTCACAGCACATTTAGAAAGCGATGACTTTAATTTTTTTAAAATACAAATGGATAAATTCACTCCAGTTTGCTTTTCTCTCTATAGCTCCATCTTACAGACAGAGATAACCATTAAAGTTAGCCCCATTAAAGTTAATGAAGTAGTGTTCGTTTTGAAACCAAATAGGTTTCATTGCATAAACAAGGTCATTTTTAACTCAGCTTCCTTCATAGCATATATTTCAATATTTCCATTTCATAACTTCTAAGCACCCCAAACTGTACACATGTGGTGGACTACAATTTCAGTGGCCCCGAAGTAACTTTGAGAATTTGAACAAGTGGCTTCTATAGCAAGCACCACAAGTGGAACAGATTGTGCTGTCAACTCTAAGCAGAGACAGAAAGCTCTTCTGCTGTATAACAAGACTTTTTAAAATTCCTCATTTTACTTCCTGGTGTCCAGGTTTCCATGCAATTCAAAATAGAACGCACTCTATTGTATTAGCAGGAATCTAGAAAGAATGGGTAGTTGGCTCTAATTCTACTTCTTCCATTATCTGGGTCATGACATGTGTGACCTTAGAATTCTGTTTCTCAGGCTCCTTAGGATCTTGGTTCCCCATATGTAAAATGAGACATTTAGATGTTGGACCAAGTGATATCTAAAGTCCCTTCCAACTCTGGCATTCTCTGCTTCAATGATTCCACGAAAATAGCCAGCTCCCTTTTTCTCTGGTCAAGACGTACCTGGTGGTCCAATTAATCTCCCTGCCACTCCTCCAGAAAAGGGCTGTGCCATGATTCTATGCAGGCTGGAGGTCAGACAGCAGGAATCCTCAATGAGTAGACATCCTTGAACCTGAAAGAAAGGTCATGTGCCTTGCTTAAGAAATAAAACATGTGAAAAAGCAAGCACAGTGGTCAGGAAAGGTATCTTTCTTAAAGGAAGTATTATGAAATACAGTGTACATTAGGAGAACTAATATTAATCTGGGAATCTGATAAATCTGGATTCAAATCTCACACCAACCTTGTGATCTTGAAAATGTTACTTCATTTATTTAACCTTTAATTTCCATGGGCTATCACACAAATAAAACATGCATGTGATATCTTCCTCCTGTGGAAAGAGAAAAGTAACCCCCAGCTAACCCAGATTGATATCAGGCATCCACTGGAGCAAGCAAGGTCATGAGGCTGGTGAAGACTCAGAGCAAGGTCGGGGAAGAGGGGGAGACCCCCTCACCTGGAAAGGCTAGCCAGGCTATCAGGATGGACTGGGGCATTGGCGGCAGTGGAGTAGCAGAAAGGTGCAAGGAGGGAGCTATCCAATTTGATGGTTGAAACAAGATTACAAATTACAGGGCACAAACATATATACAGTTGATCCCCATTACTCAGTGATTCCATATTTGTGAATTTTGCCTGTTCCTTAAAATTCATTACCTCCAAATCAGTACTCACAGTCCTTTTGTGGTCATTCAAAGACAAGCTCAGAGCAGCTAAAGTAAGAGTTGCTTGACATGTGTGTCCCCAGTTGAGAGCAAACAAGGTGACGCTCTGCCTTCCTGTTAGCTTTCAAAGTATAAGCAAGTATCTTCTGCATTTTTGTGCTTTTTGTTGATTTCCCTTTTTAAAATGACTCAGAAGCATAATTCTGAAATGCTCTCTAGTATTCCTAAGTGTAAGAATGCTATGATGTCTGTGTTAGATAAGCTTCGCTCAGGCATGAGTTAGTTGGCCAAAAGTTTGCTGTTAATGTATATTAAATAAGCTGTCTTTAAGCACAAATACATATAAAACAAGTTTATTTATTGATTGGTCAATGAAAATGTCTTGACCAGAAGTTCCCCATATTTCCCCCCAAAGAGTTCAGGATTCACTAGTTCAGTGTTTGTAGTGACTTTATAGAACGTAGCAACTACAAATAACTAGAAATTCAAAGTCAGATGGCAGTGAGCAGGGTTATGTTCCAGGCATTAGGCCTGGGAACAAGGTATCCCAGGGAGATTGACAAGGTTTATTAGGGTGTCAGGACCTCAGCCAAGTCAGCTGGGGAATTCAGGCATAACTCTAATCCCAAGAGGGAACTAAAGTGCTAAAAGGTGAGCTGAGAAAGAAGATCACTCATATGGATTAGGCTAATGTGGGGGCTGGGGATGAGCTAGACTCTGGTTGGCTTGTGACCTTGCCCCATGTCTTAGTTTTCCAGGCTGCTGTGACAAATAGCACCCACTGGTTGACTTAACAAAAGCAATTTATTGGCACATAGTTTTGGAGGCTAGAAGTCCAATATCAAGGTATTAGAAAAACTAAGGCTTTCTCCCCAAAATCTAGCATTCTGGTGCTGCCTTGCCACAATCCTTGGGGTCCCTTGGCTTGCATCTCTGCCTCTATCACATGGCTGTTTCTTTCTCCTTGGTCTACTCTTCCAGTATCTACTGAACGTCAAGCCTCTGACTCCTCCATGTGGCTTTCTCCAACTTCTCTGTTTAAACTGTCTGATAATATGGATTAAGCCCACCCTGATTCAGCTGACCCCACCTTAACTAAAAATAACACCTTCGAAAGGTCTTATTTACAATGGGTGCACGTCTACGGGAACATGGATTGAGATGAAGAATATGTCTATTGTCAGGGTACATAATTCAATCTGCCGCACCTCACATTCACATCCTGGATGGAGTGTATCTACTGGGAAGTCAGTGGACACTTTAAAATGGAAAGAACTGTGGCCCTGTAGGACTGCCACTCACCAGCTCTGGCAGAGCATCCGGAATATTCTCTTTGGATTGTAATTTACCCAATCTGTCAACCAGGCTCTTCAGTGGTATCCACTCCATAAGGAAAGAAAGAGAACAAATGACCTAGGCAGGGGCTCTCAGTGTTGTTTCCTCACCAGAGAGTAACACCTTTTCCTCTCTTCTCCTTCCTTTCAAGGGAAATCCAGCCCAATGCCACTGTGCAGTGGGAAGAAGTGTGTCAACCTTGGGTTCCAGGCCCTCGGAAGCTGATAGCCAGCATGACCAGCGACTCCCTGAGACATGTGTATGGCGAGCTGGACTTGGCGATTAAGAGACGACCCTCTGCATAAACTTGCAGGAGGCTGAGAGGGACCCAGGCTCTCGGCCCCTTGTCTTCTTGGCTTAGGAAATTCTAATGCAAAAATAATCTGTTCTTGCTTTAATTTAGATGTGAAGACCTAAATGGGACTGAATAGGGCCCCAGAGGAGAGATTTCAAAGGTATACTCTTCCATACCTAGGCCACGCAGCATGGAAGTTAGCTTTTAATTGCTCCAGCTTCCAAAGGATTTTGAGCATTAGCTTTAATTAAGTTCTAATTAAGCTCTCATAGCTCATCAGAGTAAAAGTCATCATTTATCATCGCAAATGGCTGCAGCTCCAAACATCAGAGGATTTCCTTTAGCAGGGGAATGTGTTCACTACCTGGCCTCATTTAAAATAAGACTCTGATTCCTCACTCAGTCTACTGGGGGTAACACATCCCCCAAAAGCGAGGAATACATAGGATTTGAGCCTTAGAACTCTATCCCCCTTTCTTGGAGTCAGGCTCTTTCCTCTGTCAGGATATTTTTTTTACCCAGAAATTGAGCACAAGATCATTTTTCTTCTTGGCAAAGCCAGGGAAAGGTCTTTCATCTTGCACCTGCAGCAAAGCGACTGCCTGCCAAATTTCACAGATTTACCTTTTGAGAAGATGTGTCCCCATATTAACAAATTGCATTTGTGGGAAACTTAATCACTTAAGAAGAGATAAGAAAGCAGGTGCAATACTCAGATCTATTAAATAATGTAATTTTATGGTGCATTTTATAGATGTCACACTGTGCCTTGATCAGCAGGAGCCAATATCCCTTACCTTAACCCTTTCTCGGATTCCATTCAAGAAAGTAATGAGGCTGATTTAGGACAAGGAGAATGAGGAAGTGGCCTCCTTAATTTGTGATTATACATCCTCTGTGTCCCTGGAATCGTCTCCTTTCCACAATGACCCAAGCCCAGGTACTTTTGTAGAAATAGAATAAGCCCAACTTATTGGAGAGGCTGGCAGATTTAGTGAGCAGATGCGTGGAAGGACGAACAGACACTAATTGTTTCTTGTCCTTCAATTGCCTGTATTGAGATCTCAGCTGAGCACTCATGTGCTGAAAAGTTATATGGGATAAGCCTTGTAAGCAGCCAGTGCTCATCAGACCCAATGAAAGACAATGCTCACATCATTTATAGCATGTGCCAGTACTCCTGGAGACAAGGCTGCCTAGTATTTATTTGCAAGGCTGATTTATGATTAGAATTTCCCAATGATACACCTAGGGCATGATTTAGGTCAAGAGATTGTTATTCTTAGCGTGCACGCACACACACACACACACACAAAATGAGGAGTGGGAAGGAAGCTGGGTGAAAAGTCAGAATGAAGTATATCCATATAACCTCATTTCTAGGTCTCTGAGACTGTTTCTTTATTGCCAGGAGTCCATAAGGAATAGCTGGTGCCCTCTATAGGTACAACATATCTAATTCCATTTAGTAATCTCGTAGCATTTGCCAAGCCTTCAATATCCAATTTTAAAATGAAATGCATTTTGCCAGAATATTGAACTGGCTTGACCCAGTGTATTCTTATTAACTAGAATGTAATAGATGCTTAAAATAAAATTAATCTCATTATGTTTGTATCTGCACAGACGTGAACTCTCTTAATTTTCAGTAGATCATAATACTAAACACAATTGTTCAAAAAACCTTCCCCTCTCAGCAGTAGACAACCTATCCTGGATAGGAAGACAAGCATTTCTCCTTTAAAGAAGATTACTCTAATAAGTATTGATGTCACAGTTAGCTTTCCTCACTTCTCTTTCTACATATCATTAACCACATTCATTGAAAGAGGAAGTTTGCATACTTAATTCAAAAGCTAGGTTCTAGAAATTGCAAAATCTCCATAGATAACTGTCCCATGAATGATCTCATGAATTATTATGGAAAACGAGTGGACAACCCTGCATGGAGACCTATCATAATGAACACCAGTTAAGGTCTTAGGATAGAGAGGGGAAATATATGGCAAACATGTATAGGTGGCGCCATATTCATAGCAGGCATCACTCAACCACCACAGCTCAGATAGGGCCTTATAATCCTTCTCAAAACAGTACCCTGGGCAACTAGTATCTACTGCTAAAAGGTGGACTTCGAATGAAACTTATCCACCATTCCTGCCTTAGAAACAGCCCATTCACTTTGACAGCTGGTATTCCCACGCTATGTAATGATGTTCTGTTTCTAAACATATTTTGGCAATGGTAACAAGCAATGTGTCTTATATGGCAGCAAAGACTCTGAACTGTAATTTCTGTCTGTACTGGTCCTCTGTGCCATTGAACACTTCCTTATTTGATTGAGTTTAGAGCATCAGTGGCAAAGGAAGAGTAACAATATTTACTGTTTCCAGAAAGTTCTTCCAGGGGATATAGCAAACAAACTTCAACAATGATACACATAAAACCAGATAGATAGATAGATGACAGATGATAGATAGATAGATAGATAGATAGATAGATAGATAGATAGATAGTCTATGTATCTATTATACATAGATATGGATACATAGATATAGGTAGATGATAGAGATTGTATGTATGTATAAATATTTGAAATACATAGATGATAGACACTGTATGTATTCATACATATTTTAAGTAATTTAACCTCAGATAAACCTTGTAAAATAGGTAAGCAATTAATTCCAAACTGTTGGTGAAGAAGCTAATAAGGCCCAGGAAGTCAAATATCATGGTAAATCAAGGTTGGGTTGGATGTAGACAATGAAAACTAATTTAGATTTCAGGATAATCATATACTGCATATTCTTTAAATGTCTCATTTTCTCCCCAGAATTTTAATAATGATGAAGTAAAACCAACTTCAAGATTCTTCAAAGGGCTGCAATACAACAATAAATTAAATAATGTTGAAATTTATAACAGGAACATGGAAGGGAATAGGATTTGTGCAAGACTCACTGACAATGAAATTTCACAGAATTCCAGGCAAAAGGTCATAGCTTATGAACATCCAGCCGATGTTATTGTAAAGATAATAAATGGTTAACCAGCTCAACCACCCTCCAATTCACCATTTCAGCTAGCCAGTCATCCTTCCAACTATCTATCCATTCTTTTTTCCTAGCATCCATCTAACCATCCATCATTCATGATAAGATGGTGAGCATCCAATGAGAAAAGGCAGAAGGCAAGTCCAGAAGTGCAGAGTCAGAGTTGGAACACTTCAAGGAGCAAGAATGTTCTTTCTGGGTTGGGTTATGGAGTGGGGCTTATAGAGCCTGCTAGAAAACAAATGGAATAAGGAAGTAAGAACTACATGTGGGTCAAGGAGTGGTTAAGACCAAAAGAGTTTGGGCAGAATGCCTAACTAAAGTCAGGGAAGAAAGTGTAAGATCAGGATGTGGTCACAGTTGATTTGGGGATGGAAAATGGATAAAGCAGAAGAGGTGGGAGGTGAGGGGCCACCCAAGTCAAAAAACAGAGAAGCATAGAAACAGACAAGTCCTTAAAGCAGGCAAGAGTACTTACCAGGTGCAAGACCACTGAAGATGCAGGATCTTGTCCCTAGGGCCATGCTCACCTCTGTCTTAAAGGCAAATCTCTCCTACTCGTTAGCCAAGACAACCAGTTGCTTCAGGAAAATCTCCTTCCCACATTAGGACAAGTTTTTCCTTCTGTTTTCAGCACCTCATCTCCTTATGTGAGATGTTTTACCTTCATAATCATTTAGATCTCTACGGAAGAATGTAAACAAGAAAAATGAAAAATTTTAATGTGTCTGTCAGAAATCACTTTGTAAACGCAAACATATAAATAAATCTAAAATAAAAACATTTTAGTTGCAGCAGAAAAAAGCACAAGGAAATTGCCAAGAGCTAATACTAAGCATTTTCTATCTCTAAAGAAAACAAACCTTTTAAAAAAGGTGCTTGATAAGCTTGCTGCTGATAACAACCCCCATTAATTTTTACACTAACCATTGTTTTCCGACTTAAGTAATTATCTAAGTAATGTTTCATCAGCCCTAAAACTAACTCAAACATAAGGAGTCCTAATGAATATTTCCTATTAGTAAATATGAATGCCTATAATACAAAGAGAGTCATTTCCTCTTCTCTCTGGGTATGAGCAAGTTTAAAGAGTGGGAAAGTACAGCAAAAAAAAAAAAAATACAATTAGATTTAGAATTGGTTATGTTAAGGTGGCCGATTATAAATGACCATAAAATTTTGGACGCTCGTCCCGTTGAAAGGAGTGTATGTTTCATCTCCTCCCCTTGATTCTAGGCAGACTCTAAGAGAGTTTTGATCACTAAAGTGTGGTGGGAAAAACACCTTAGGATAGTGGAAGCTTCCACTTTGCATGGACACCTTGAGTTTCCATGAAAAATTTCTCTGAGACCAGAGGGCTCAGACCATGGGCTGAAAAAGCCCATGTAGATGCTCTGATCGAAAGTCCTAGCTGAGTTCAACTTTCCAGGCTTCTCTGCTCAGGCATCAGATATGATAATGAACATCCAGACCAGCCCATCCACCCGCTGAATACCACTAAGTGATCTCAGTCAATACCACTTAAAGCAGAAGAAATCTAGCCAAGCCTTGCCCAAATTCCTGACCCACAAAATCATGAAGATGATAAGCATGGCATTTAAGGTAATTTGCAATAACCATAAACTTAACAATCTCAGGAAGGAGAGCAATTTACTCATTAATGGTATTCTTTTCTTTAGGGACATGCTCAGTGTTTGTAAATTTCATCTTTTATGTCTGAAAGTTATATAGACAGTTTGTTGTTTCTCAGCAACCTCCACATATTTGAAGAGATTTCACATGTGTACTAGCATGAGTCAAATAGTTTGAGTATTGCCAGTCCTGTTGAGCTATGGTTTTCTCAACTCTTAACCACCACCATCTCCCACCATGATTTGATTAGATGCTTGAAGATAAGAGAGATAAAAGAGACACAATGAAGGAGAATGATAGTTCTCTCTCACAAAGACTTAAGAAATGGGCTGTCCCACTGAAATCCTCAAAGATACGTCAGATCCTCTCTCCCTTCCCCCTTCCTCCCACCACCACTACAAACCTATCTTTCCCATGAGCTGAAGTCCTTGGAAATGGTCAACATTTTTGTCATAAGCCCACACTCCACTTTCCAACCTGGAATTTTGAAATGGTTTTGAGAAGGACTGTGGGAAGATGGCAGAATAAGAAATTCCAGGAATCAGTCCCTTCACGAGAACCACTATTGAATTGGCAGGAACTGTCTGAATCAACTATTTTGAAACTCCAGAGTCTGGTGGAACACTGTGCAGCACCCAGTAAAGAGCAGTAGGAAGAGGTTGGTAAATTATGATAAATACTGGTGAATTTCACTCTCCATGCAGCAGCTATTTTCCATCACCCCTCAGCCTTGAGACTGGAAGCAGTGATGTCCTTATCCCCAGCTCCTGGGCAACTTGCTGGTGCAAAGGTGGGATACAAAGACCTAGACTCTCGAGATATGGGGGTGTGCAGTCTAATTGCTGATCACTGCCTTTGATCAGATACTTCAGATAGCTGGGGGACTGACTCTGGGGGTGGTCACTGTACCAACCCCCATCAGGCAAAAGTAGCAGAGGACTCTTAAAGATAGTACTCTTCCCCACAACCATGGAGAACAGTTAAAGGGCTGAATTTGCTGGGAAAGTGTCAAATCAAGAGAAGGCAAATTCAAAAAGACTTAGAAGTTCCTGGCTCCTTTGCTGGTCCCAAACCCATCCCTCCCCAGGAGCATGTGGGGCCAACCAATGCTCCCACTGTGGTTGTCTGGCCTTGTTTGACTCACAAATACTGACAGAGGAAACTTCTCTTAGGCTTGCCCAGCCCCAGAATTTGCCCTCAGGCAAAAGCAGCTTGGGACAACTAAAACAGTCTATGAATGAATTAAGGAAAGCAGCCTGGGACAAATGCTCAGCTGCTTTGTGTCCTACAATACAGTATCCCAGAAAGGAAGAAACTCAATTTAATAGGGAGTACAGAGGGGAGTATTCAAATTCCTGTAAACAGGGGCACTCCTAAAGCCTCAAGCAAGCACAAGCCCAAGACAACACACAGACTGAGAAAAGGCAGGGAGGATTCTGCACTTTGCATTTGCTTTGGACTGACCTTCCTGATAGGAGGACTGAATTCTGAAAACTTCCCTAGAAGATTTCAATAGCAGTTAGGAACTGGCAGAAGAAAGAATCAGTGAACTCAAAACAAGAGAAGTGAAATGAGTCATGTGCGGGAGCAGAAAGAAAAAAAAATTACAAAAAGCCAAATAGCCTGCAATACTCACAGGACACCATCAAGCATACCAATATATGCATGGGAGTCCCAGAAGAAGAAAGAGAGAAAAGAGAAAAGGGAATATTCAAAGAAATAATGGCAGAGAACTTCCCAAACTTAGCAAAAAGAAAAAAAGAAAAAAAGCTAAACATTAATTTATACAACTAAGAAGCATGATGAACACCAAACAGGATAAACTTGAAGATAAATATGCCCAGACACAGTAGTCAAAATGTCCAATGTAAAGGACAAGCAGAAAGTCCTAAAAGCTGCAAGAGAAAAGCAGCATGATATGTACAAGGCAATCCCAATTAGATTAAGTGTCAGTTGCTCATTAGAAATCATGGAGGCAAGAAGGCAGTAGGTTGAAATACTTACAGTGCTGAGAGAAAATAATTGTCACCCAAGCCTTTTATATCTAGCAAGACTTTCTTTCAAACACGAGAAAGAGATTAGGACATTCCCAGATAAACAAGACAGGCCCTACAAGAAATGGTAAAGAGAGTTCTTCAGACTGAAAGGAAAGGATACTAGACAGTGGATCAAAGTGGCATAAAGAAATAAAGACATGCAGTAAAGGTAGACATATGGGCAGTTATAAGCACCAGTACTATTGTACTTTTTCATATGTAACCCCACTTCTAACTTCTTACAGGTGCTAAAATGCAAATGTATAAAAAGTAATAATAAGTATTGTTTTAGACATACAATTTACAAAGAAGTAATCTGTAATAAGTGCAAATAGAAGAGATGTGGGGACTCAGTGGTATAAGAATGGTGTGTTTTGGTAAACTGTTGAAGTTACGTTGGTATCAGACAAAATATGTGTTATATATTTAGATGTTAAATTTAAATCCCATGGTAGCCATAAAGAAAATATATGGAAGAAATGAAAAGGAACTCAATACTGTATGTTTAGTTTTCCTTGGCTGCTTAAGCAAATACCATATCTTAAACAGTGGGAATTTATTAGCTCACAATTTTGAGACAAGGAAATAGTCCAAATCAAGACATCATCAAGATGATGCTTTCTTCTCAAAGACTTGCATTCTGGTGCTGGCTGCTGCTGATTCTTGGACTTGGGCTCCTCTGTCACATGGCAATGTACATGATGGCCTCTCCTGGCCTCTCCCTTCTTTTCCAGGGTCTGCTGACCTTCAGCTTCTTGCTTCCTGTGGCTTTATTCTCTCATTGTCTAAATTTGATTCTGCTTATAAAGGACTCCAGTTATAGTAGCAAGACCATCCTGATTGAGTTTGATAAATTAAACCTCATCAAAATGTCCTACTTTGATGAGGTTCACACACAGGAATGAATTTAGTTTAAGAACATATTTTTCTGGGGTAAGTAGCTTCAAATCACCACTTGGTAAAATACAAAATATCAAATAAATGTGGAAGTAGGTATTAATAGAATAATTAAGGGACACAAAGTATAAAACTTACAAAGATAAAATAGCAAAATGTCAGAAGAAAGTGCTGCATTACCAGTAGTTACTTTATTTTTTTTCCAGTATAATTCTTTTTTTGTCTTTATTTATTTTTTAAATGTTACATTTAAAAAATATGAGGTCCCCATTTACCCCCCACCCCCCTCACCTCACTCCTCCCCCAATAACAACAACCTCCTCCATCATCATGAGACATTCATTGCACTTGGTGAATACATCTCTGAGCACCACTGCACATCATGGTCAATGGTCCACACCATAGCCCACACTCTCCCCCAGTCCACCCAGTGGGCCATGGGAGGACATACAATGTCCAGCAACTGTTTCCACAGCACCACCCAGGACAACTCCAAGTCTCGAAAATGCCCCCACATCACACCTCTTCCTCCCATTCCCTACCCCTAGCAGCCACCATGGCCACTTTCTCCACACTAATGCCACATTTTCTTCTATTACTAATCACAATACTTCATGAATAGAATATCCGTAGTTACTTTAAATGTAAGTGAATTAAACTCTACAATCAAAAGGCTGTGAATAGAAGAATAGAAACAAAAGAATGACCCATCTACATGCTGTTTACAAGAGACTCACCTTAAATTCAAAGACATAAAGATGTTGAAAGTGAAACAATGGAAAAAGTGTATCATGCAACTAGTAACCAAAAGAGAATGGGGGTAGCTATACTAATATCAGATAAAATATACTTTCAGACAAAAACTGTTATGAAGGACAAAAAACCTCACCATATACTGAAAAGGGGGTTAATTCAAAAGAAGACATATCAGTTATAAATATATATACACGACAGAGCCCAACTATGTGATGCATATCTTGACAGATTTGTAGAGATAAATTGATGGTTCTACATTAATAGTTGGATACTTCAATACATCACTTTCAATTATGGATAAAACATCTAAACAAAAGATCAATAAAGAAATAGAAGACTTGAATGATACTGTAAACCAACTAGACCTAACAGTATAGTGTTTGGAACACATCAGCCTATAGCAACAGAATACATATCCTCATCTAGTACACACAGATCATTCTCAAGCATACCCCATATGTTAGGTCACAAAATAAATCTCAATAAATTCCAAAATATTGAAATCATACCATGTATCTTCTCCAACCACAATGGCATAAAGCTGGAAATCAGTGACAGAGGGAGAAAGGGAAAATTCACAAACATGTGGAAATTAAATAGCACACTCTTAAATAACTAATGGGCAAAAGAAGAAATTGTAAGGGAAATAAGGAAATAACTTGAGGCAAATGAAAATGAAAATGCAATATGCCAAAACTTGTGGGATTCAGCAAAGGCAGTCTGAGAGGAAAATATATAGCTCTAAATGCTTACATTAAAAAAGAAGAGGGAAGTAAATGTAGCACAAGTGTTTGAATACCTGCTTCCCACATTCAAGGTCCCAGCTTAGATCCCTGGTACCTCCTAAAAAAAAAAGAAAAAGAAAAAAAAATCACAACTCTCACAGGAGAGTGGATGTAGCAGGTTGAGTATCTGCTTCCCCCATACAAGGTCCTGGGTTCAATTTCCAGTAAATCATAGGAGGAGGAGGAGAGGAAGGGTGAGGAGAGGAAAGATCTCAAATTAGAGATGGAGACTCAAAACTGGATAATCTAGAAAAAGAAGAGTAAACTAAAGCCAATATGAGCAGAAGGAAAGAAATAACAAAGATTAAAGTGAAGATAAATAATACAGAGAAAAAAATAGAATCAACAAAACAAAAAGTTGGTTTTTTAAGAAGATCAGTAATATTAACAAACTTTTAGCTTGACTGACAGAAAAAAGAGAGAACAGAAATAACTAAAATCAGAAATGAAAAGAGGGATATTAGTACCAGTCAAACAGAATTTTTAAAACTCTAATTTTAAAAAAGGACTATAAGAGGATACTATGAATAGCTATATCCCCCAAAATTAGATAACCTAGATGAAATGAACAAATTACTAGAAACACACAAACTACACTGATGCAAAAAGAAATGGAATAGGTCAACAAATGGTTAGTAAAGAAATTGAATCAGTTGTCAAAAACCTCCTGAATAAAGAAAAGGCCAAGACCAGATGGCCTCAAAGATGAACTTTACCAAACATTCCAAGAAGAATTAACACAAACTCTGCTCAAATGCTTCAAAGAAATGAAAAGGAGTGAACACTACTTAACTCATTCTATGAGTCCAAGATTACAATAATACCAAAGCCAGCTAAAGATACCGTAAGAAAGGAAAATTACAGACCAGTATCTCTTATGAATATAGATGCAAAAATCCTTAACAAAACTAGCAAGCTAAATCCAGCAGCACATTAAAAGAATTATACACCATGACCAAGTGGGATTTTATTCCAGGTGTGCAAGGGTGGTTCAACATATGAATATCAATAAATATTATATACCATATTAATAGAACAAAGGAAAAAAACACATGATCATCTCAATTGATGCAGAAAAGGCATTCAACAAAATATAGCACCATTTCTTGATAAAAAAAAAAAATTTAGAAAACCAGAAACAGAAGGAAACTGCCACAACATGATAAAGGGCACATATGAAAAACCCACAATAAACATATTTAATGGTAAAAGACTGCAAACATTTCCTCTAAGATCAGGAATAAGACACAGGTGTCCACTATCGTCTGTTATTAAACATCGTACTGGAAGTTCCAGCCATTGCAATTAGGTAAGAAAAAGAATGAAAAGGCACCCAGATTGACAAGAAAGAGGTAAAACTTACCCAATTTACAAATGATATGATCCTATATGTATAATATCCTTAAGTATGCACAACAAAGCTGTTAATACTAGAGCTAATAAATGAATCCAGCAAAGTGGTACAAGATCAATATGCAAATTATAAGTCGTGTTTCTGCACGCTAGTAATGATCAATCTGAATTATCAAGAAAATAGTTACATTTACAATAGAAACTAAAATAATTAAATATGCACAAATAAATCTAAGGATGTAAAGGACTCACACAAAGAAAACTACAAAGCATTGTTAAAAGACATCAAGGAAAGACTTTAAAATTTGAAAGATAGTCCATGTTCATGGATTGGAAGATTAAATAATGTTGACATATCAATTCTACCTAAAGCAATTTACAGATTCAGTGCAATCTCTATCAAATCCCAACAGCTGTCTTTGCAGATATGGAAAAGCCAATTGTCAAATTTATATGGAAGGTAAGGGACCCCAAAATGCCAAAGCTATTGAAAAAAGAAGAATGAAGTTGGAAGACACACACTTGCTGATTTTAAAACATTAAAACATTACAAAGCCACAGTAACCAAAACAGCATGGCACTGGCACAAGGACAGACCTGTAGATCAAAGGGATTGAATTGAGAGTTCAGAAATCAGACCTCACATTTATGGCCAACTGATTTTTGACAAGGGTGGCAGATGCACTCAAATAAGAAAGAATAGTCTTTTCAACAAATGGTGCTGGGAGAAATGTTCATATGAAAATTATATATAAAAACCAACTCAAAATGGATCAAAGACATAAATATAAGAACCAGAGCTATCGAACTCCTAGAAGAAAATGTAGGGAAGCCTATTCAGGACCTTGTGTTAGGCAATGGTTTCTTACTCTCTACATACAAAGCACAAGCAATGAAAGAAAAAGATAGATAAAAAGTACCTCATCAAAATGAAAAACTTTTGTGCCTTCAAGTAATTTATCATGAAAATAAAACAACAATGATACGCAATTGGAGAAAGTATCCTTAAGGGTTTAATATCCAGAATATATGAAGAAATACACTTCAACTCAACAATAAGTGTTAAAACAGGCAAAAGTCTTGAACACACATTTCCCCAAAGAAGATGCACAAATTACCGAAAGGCACGTGAAAAGATCTCAACATCATTAGCCATTAAGGAAATTCAAATCAAAACCACAATGAGATACCACATCACATGCACTGGAATAGCTATAAAAAATGCAAAATTATATTTTTAGAGAATATGGAGAAATAGGAACACTCATTTATGGTTAGTGAGAATGTAAAATGGTGCAGCTGCTGTAGAAGACACCTTGGTGATTCCTCAGAAAATGAAGTATAAAATTACTATATGACCCAGCAATCCCATTTCTATGTACATACCCAAAAGAATTAAAAGCAGAGACTCGGACAGATATTTGCACACTATGTTCACAATGGCATTATTCACAATTGCCAAAAGAAGGAAGCAACCCAGGCTCAGCCACTGATGAATGGATAAACAAAATTTGATATATATATATACAATGGAATATTATTGAGCCATGAAAAGGAAATACATGCAACAATATGAATAAACCTTGAAGACATAATGTGACATGAAATAAGCCAGACACTAAAGTCCAAATATTTAAATACAATATGAAATAATTAGAATAAGCAAATTTCATAGAGTCAGAAACTAGAATGTAGTAGCTATGGTGGGGGTATGCAAGGTGGTATTAATGCTTAAATTGTACAGAGTTTATATTTGGGCTGATGGGAAAATTTTGGTAATGGATGGTGGTGAAGGTAGCATAACATTGTGCATGTAATTAACATCACTGAATTATATATTTGACTGTGGTTAAAGGGGGAAATTTTAAGTTGCACTTATATCATTAGAATAAAAATAAAAGTTTAAGAAAACAGCATAGGAATGTATAACACAAACAGTGAACCCTAGCATAAATATGGACTATAGTTAATAGTGCAATTACAGAAATGTTCCATCATCAATTGCAATGAATGTAGCACACTAATGCAAGGTATTAATAATGGGGGATATGTATTAGTCAGGGTTCTTTTGGGAAACAGAATCAACAGGAAATACCTGTAAATTGTATGAGATTTATAAGATTCTCTCACATGACGAAGGGAATGCACAAGTACAGGTTCTTCAGAGAGGCTGCAAACCAGGGTCTCCAATGAAAATCCAATGAAGGTCCTTGATGAGCTTCCAGGAGACATTGCTGTCCAAAGACAAGCTGGGAAATTCTCTTTGAATGCTGAAATCACTTCCTCTTTTAAGGCATTCAACTGATTGGATAAAGCATCACTCATTGCTGATGGCAATCTCCCTGGTTGATGTCAGCTATCTACACTATAAACTCACTGATGACTAAAGCTCATAGTTGTCCTTGTATTACAATTAGCCCAGTGCTTGTTTGATCAACCAACTGGGCACTATTACCTGGCCAAGCCGACACATTACCCTGGCCATCACAGGGTATATGGGAACTCTGTATTTTATGCATGCCTTTTCTGTAAACCTACAATTTCTCTAATAATAAAAGTCTTTATTTGTATGCAGATTTTCACTGAGTTAGCTCTAATTATATGTGAAAAAGAATTGAATAAAGCAGTTTTTTATGTTAGTTATATCTAAAACCATAATTTGCAATCACTTGAACATATTAAACCCAATAATGGCCTGAAAACAGGAGTTTCTGGTAAAGATGAGCCAGAAACCAGTCATGGAAGTAGGAAATCAGTCACCCTTTTGCCATGATTGATGGTAGTAACCCTAGAACAGTCTTGACTTCTAGAAGTGTATCTCCAGCACTCACCAGTGGTCACAATGAATTAGCCATTCTTTCTCCTGTCCCATCTATAGTCATAAACTTAAAAGCTTCAATTTAAAAATCTACCTTTTATGTGATCATTAAAAAGAAATGCTAACAACCAGCAAGATAGCAGCAAAGTAAAGTGCTCCTAGAGTCAGCCCATTCTCCAAGACAGTAAGTAATCACCCAAAGGTATCTAAAGCACTTGTTTGGGGGCTTCAGGAGACCAGAAGAGCATCCTGCAACATCCCTGAAAGAATGGAAGGAGGAGACTGCCCATCTGCAAAGAAGATTCCTACGTAGAGTGCTCCACACCCTGGAGGCCAGTGCCCATCCTCCACTGTCAGCACAAGCCACCTGAGGAGCTGTTCTGTGACTAGAATTGTATGCTCCACTTCCCAAAAATGGGGGAGGGACAGTTGAGCACTAACTATAGCTACTGATTAGTAAAACTGGCAGGCTAAATTATAACCCAAAGAACAGTTAAAGTTTGATGCTGTCCAAGTCAGAAAGAGGCCAGTAATCTCCATTTTAACTCCACCTCTGGCATGAGGGGAAGCTAGGCAGACTGAAAATCACAGTGCTGGTAGGGACTGACTTCTTCCCATCCAGATCAGATTGCAGCTCTAGCATCAGTCCCAGCCCCATCTCCAGCAGGGAGAAAACTGGGGGCAACTGTACCAGCCTCTTCAGGAAAATACAGGCCATGCCAAGGAGGCTGGTGATCATCCTACTCTGGTGGCACAAGCCCCCAAGGAGCTATTCTGTGGCTGGAAGAGGAAGCTCCATTTCCCAAAAACAGGTGAGGAAGAGACATTTGGCCACCAATTTCAGCTAATGATTAGTAAATTCAGCTGGCTAAAGTATAACCCTAAGAAGAGCTAAAGTTTGAACCTGTCCAAGTCAGGAAGAGGCTGATAGCTACCATTTTGACTCCACCCTCAGCATGAGGGGAAGCCAGGCTGACTAAAAATAACAGCGATGATAGGGATCATTTTCTTTCACCCAGATCAGCATGTTGCCCTAGCCAAGGCTTCAACTCCACCTCTAGCATGAACAAAGCTGGTGGGCCTTGCTCAAGCTTCTCTGGGTAACTGCAGGTACATTCACTTGGCACAGACTAAATAGTTCAAAGTTTACTGGGGTAACTGTGGTCATTTTGGACATGCACAGCATAGATTGCTGCCCAAACCTGCAGCTCCATCCCTGTGCCAGGCAGGGAAGAATGGGATATGAAGCTTCATCAGTCTCTGTGGGCAATTACGGTCTATGCCTGCATGACTTGGATTATTACATGTGGCTGTGGCTCTCTTCCTACCCCTGGCAAAGGAGAAAGTTGAGAGATGCTGCATTGGTCCCTGGCGCAATGAGGGCAGCTTCAGCCTCCACAGCTTCCAGCACCAACTACATCCTTGGCTCCTACTACACAGTCAGAAAGGGAGAAAGGGCAAGAAAGCCCCAAATTAAAGAGAGAAACTGCATCCAGAATAAATACATCTAGTAAGCCAGATGCCAAGACACCAACCAAAAATTACAATTCACACCAAGAAACAGGAAGATATTGCCCAGTTAAAGGAACAAGATAAGCCTCCAGATGACACAAAGGAATTGAGACAACTAATCATAGATGTTCAAATAAATCTCCTTAATAAATTCAATGAGATGGCTAAAGAGATTAAGGATATTAAGAAGACATTGGATGAGCACAAAGAATTTGAAAGCATACCTAGAAAAAGAACAGATCTTATGGAATGAAAGGCATAATAAATGAAATTTTAAAACACTGGAATCATATAATAGCAGATTTGAGGAGGCAGAAGAAAGGATCTGTGAGCTTGAAGAAATGACCTCTGAAAGAAAACATACAAAAGAACAGATGAAGAAAAGAATGGAAAAAATTGAACAGGGTCACAGGGAACTAAATGACAGCAAGAGATATGCAAATATACATGTCATCGGTGTCCTAGAAGGAGAAGGGAAGAGAAAGGAGCAGAAAGAAATTTGAAGAAATAATGGTAGAAAATTTCCCAACCCTATTAAGGATATAGATGGCCATGTCCAAGAAGCACAACATACTCCCATCTGAATAAATCCAAATAGACCAACTCTGAGACACATACTAATCAGAATGTCAAATGCCAAAGACAAAGAGAGAACTCTGAGAGCAGCAAGAGAAAAGCAATTCCTACCATATAAGGGATACCCAATAAAACTAAGTGCTAATTTCTCATCAGAAATCATGAAGGCAAGACGACGGTGGTATGATATATTTAAGATACTGCGAGAGAAAAACTTCCAGCCAAGAATCTTATAATTGGTGAGACTGTCTTTCAAAAATGAGGGTGAGTTTAGAATATTCACAGATAAACAGAAACTGAGAGAGTTTGTAACCAAGAGACTGGCTTTGCAGGAAATGCTAAAGGGTGTGCTATAACCTAGAAGAAAAAACTGGCAAGGAAGGCCTAGAAGAGAGTCTAGAAATGAAGATTTTATGAATAAAGTAACTAAAAGTATCAAAAGAGTGGTAAAAATAAAATATGACAGATAAAACCCAAATATTTAGGAATAAACTGAACCAGTGATGTAAAGTACTTGTATTCAGAAAACTACAGTTCATTGTTAAAAGAAATCAAAAAAGACCTAAATAGGGAAGCAGACTTGGCCCAATGGATAGGGCATCAGCCTACCACATGGGAGGTCCGCAGTTCAAACCTGAGGCCTCCTTGACCCATGTAGAACTGGCCCATGCACAGTGCTGATGCATGGAAGGAGTGCCGTGCCACACAGGGGTGTCCCCCGCATAGGGGAGCCCCACGCACAAGGATTGCACCCCATTAAGGAGAGCCACCCAGCATGAAAGAAAGTGCAGCCTGCCCAGGAATGGTGCCCCACACACAGAGAGCTGACACAACAAGATGACGCAACAAAAAGAAACACAGATTCCTGGTGCCGCTGATAAGGATAGAAGTGGTCACAGAAGAACACACAGTGAATGGACACAGAGAGCAGACAACTGTGGGGGGAAGGGAAGAGAAATAAAATAAATAAATCTTAAAAAAAAAAAAAAGACCTAAATAATTGGAAGAACATTCCAAGCTCACGGATTGGAAAACTAAATATCATTAAAATGTCAATTCTACTCAAATTAATATACAGTTTCAATGCAATCCTGATAAAAATCCCACCAGCATTTCTAAAATAAAAGGAAAACATGATTATCAAATTTATTTGGAAAGGTAAGGGGTCCTAAATAGCCAGAAACATCTTAAAAACGAAAAGTGAAGTTGGTGGACTCTCACTTCTGGACTTTAAATCATATTACCTAGCTACATGGTAAAAACAGTATGGTACCAGCAAAAGATAGACACATAGACCAATGGAATCAAATTGATGGTTCAGAAATAGACCCTCATGTGTACGGTAAAGTGATTTTTCATTAGCCTGTTAAACCACCCATCTCAGGCAGAACAGTCCATTCAACACATGGTTCTGAGAGAACTGGATATCCATAGCCAAAAGAAGGAAAGAGGACCCCTATCTCATACCTTACACAAAAATTAACTCAAAATGGATCAAGGATCTAAATATAAAAGCAAGAGCCGTAAAGCTTCTAGAAGAAAACGAAGGAAAATATCTCCAAGATCTGGTGGTAAGTGGTGGATTCTTAAAGGAGATAAGAGGAGGACTGAGTGGACTACTGATGTTTAATGTATGTAGAAGTTTTAATTAGCTTTACTGTAAAAGTGTGGAAATGGATAGAGTGGATGGTAATGCATTATAGTGAGTAGCAGCTGGTTTATAAATGGGAATGTGGCTGAAAATGGTAGTCTAGGGATGTAAATGCCAATTGACCAAAAACAAAAGAATAATCTAGGGACTGAATAACACATTAAATCCAGAGGTGGATGAGAATTGTGGTTGATGGTACAGATGCAAGAGTGATCTTTGTGAACTAGAGTAGATGTACATCACTACTGTAGGGAAGTAGGAATGTGGAGAAGCATGGGAAAAACACAACTGGAGTGATCTATGTACTGTGGTTAACAGTAATAATGTAATATTCATGCATCTATATCAAAGATTTACTGTGTTGATAAGGGAGAGTGGAAAAAGTATGCCAAATGCACATGATAGACCATGGTTGGTGGTAATAGTCTGATATTATTATCTCATAATCTGTAACAAATTTTCCACCATGGTGTGATGTGTTGATAAAGGGGTGTTGTATGGGAATTCCGCACATGTGCATGATTATTTTGTAAGTTTATCAACTTATGTCATAAAAATATTTTTTAAAATATAATAATAGGGTGGGTTGGGGGGGAAATCTACCAAATGTAAGATAAAGACTACAGTTAGTAGTAAGATTTTGACAATATTCTTTAATCATTTGTAACAAATGTCTCACAAAAATGCAAGGTGTTAGTGGTTGGTTGATGTATGGGACCCCTATATGATGTTATGTATGTTTGCTTTGTAAGTTCACAACTTTTACTAGATACTTATTGTTTATGTATGTTCATGTATAAACGATAAAAAATAATAACAATAATAAGGTTAGTAAGGGGAAAATACTTTGGTTAGTAGTAATATTCTGAGGATACTCTTTAATTATTAGTTAAAAATGATTCACAACAATGCAAGGTATTGGTGGTAGGGTGAAGTATGAGAGCCCTGTATGATGTTATGTATGTCTGTTTTGTAAGTTCACAACTATTACTATACACTTATTGTTTGTGTATGTTTATGTATGAATGATATACTTCAATAAATTTTTTAAAAAAAGAAATGCTAATTTATAGCTAACATGGCTGGTTTATAAATCTGATTGTGGCTGAAAGGGATAGTCTAAGGATGTAAATATTGATTAAAAGAAAGCTAGAACATGATCTATGAACTAAATAATATAGTCAACCAGATGGTGGATGAGAATTGTGGTTAATAGTGCAAACACAAGAATGTTCTATGAACTATAATAAATGTACGTCACTATTACAAGGTGGTAAGAATGTGGTGATGTGTGGGGAAAATACAGTTAATGTAACTTATGGACTATAGTTAGGAATATTGTAATATTGTCAAAGAAGCTACTATATTAATGCTCGGGATCAATAATAGGGGTATGAGATTTTTTTCTTTTGGACTAAGAAAAATGTTCCAAAATTTACTGAGGCAATAACTGCACAACTCTGTGAGGAAAGTAAGAGCCACTGAGTGTACACTTCAGATGGACTGTAAAAGGCACGAGACTGTATAACACAGTGAACATGTGGTGGATGATGGACTGTGGTTAACAGTACAAATATGAGAAAATGTGCAATGCTAATACATGGTGTTAACAACAGGGGGTGTATGGTAAAAAAAAACAAAAACGTAAGCTATGGCCCACCATTAGTAGTAATATTTTGATGATATTCTTTCATAATATCTAACAAATGTTCCACAACAATGCAAGCTGTTGGTGGAGGAGTGATGTATGGGAATTCTGTACATTATACATGATGTTTTGTAAGCTCACAACTTCTCTAATAAAAATTTTTTTAAAGAAATGCTAAGTATCTTCAATAATATCACAATTAGCTTTATCAAGCGCACAATATTAAAAACTCATGAATCAACAAAATATTATTAATGGCACAAAATAGAAAAATATATGTAATACAATGAAACCTCTCTATTAAGAAAATAGTCTTGAGTGATATCTTCATTAGCAGTGTCAAACAGAAAATGAAGTCTATTTTCTGGGAAATTTAAGCTAAAAAAAAGCAACCTGAGCACACCTAATTATCTATTATTAGAAACATAATATGGAAGCATTCTATTTCAATCATTGCTTTTCTTTAGTCCTGGTTATCTCCTAACAAATCTAATTTAAGCCATCTCTTTCATCTATATATCATTAACTAGTGCTAAATCTCTTTCTATTAGTGCTCAAAACATATAAAATAATATTAAAGGACTTGCTGTATTATGCTTTTTAAAAATTAATATATCAAATAATTAGGTAACCAAAGGATTACTTTCACTTATTATTATTATTACTTATAAATTATGTCACTAAGTGCCCATGGCATACTGGTCCTCTCATGTATTGAAAACGATACTAATGATCTTGACTCCCCCAAATTTGTAAATGTTTTGACCACAAAATGGTATGTGAACAAATTGAGAAAAGCACCAAGATATTGTGAACATGTTGACTTCAAACAGAATGTAAAAAAACATGTTTTTGTAATAAGTGATAACCAGATATTTGTAGGACGGATATGGACAAGCTTAGTTCATGTCTCTAAACTGATAATTATTAAGTTAATTTACTACTAAAAC
This sequence comes from Dasypus novemcinctus, assembly GCF_030445035.2. Classification (NCBI taxonomy): domain Eukaryota; kingdom Metazoa; phylum Chordata; class Mammalia; order Cingulata; family Dasypodidae; genus Dasypus; species Dasypus novemcinctus. The sequence goes on along the minus strand of NC_080694.1, from coordinate 37,945,132 downwards.
CAAAAAAGTTAAAGGAGCCAATAAATCAAATTAATATACAAGTCAAAACAAGTATCTAAATTCCTAGGAATGCTAACAGAGTAATGTCCAGAAATATTCCACATTCCTTGATTCTCACTATAGAAAATGTAGACCTATTAATAGATGAAACTATTGTCTTTATGCAAATAAGGGAAAAAACTAATTGAGATATGTAGTGGTACAGCAGATACAGGAGTAGAGATTGCATAAAGCTTTTTCTTTTTTCCTTATTAATTGTTTTAGTATCGTACTTCTGGAAGAAAGAAATACTTCTTGATATATAATAAGTAAAGAGATCTCATATATTGATCAAATTGAATTTAGAGTAATTGCACTTTAATAAAACTGCTTTCTTGGGGGGAAAAAAAAAACCCTAGTGAAAAGATTCTTCTCCTGAGAGTGTCATGTTGAGGCAGATCAACCACAGGTCTCCGTCTACTGCCTGCAGTCCCATGCTGTGGGACAGCTGCTGTTCTCGCTGACAACTCACAGTCAGACCAGTGCCTCCCACTGTCAATGGCTTTAGACCTTCCACTGATGCAACACTGGAGGAGCCTCCTAAATTCCTAGCTAAAACGCATTGGCTTGCAGTCCAGTGGCTCACAGGCAAATAGACTTTAAAGACTTTGTTGTCCTCCACCTTTAAATGTCTTATCTCCCCTGACCTGATTATTGTGCATTAGACATATTGGAAGCTTCAATTAAGCAAGCAAATAAATTGCATTGAGCATTTAAACTGTGGCTGTGTGAAACTTGCTTTCAAATGCTGTTACTTCCGATTTTGATCAAATTTCAGATTGTTAATGCAATGCCTTCCCCCCAGCGTGGGACATGACACCCGGGGATGAGCCTCCCTGGCACCGAGGGATCACTACCAAGTACCAGCTGATGACGTAACTAAAAAATGACCTTAAATTAAAGGTTCAATGTGGACCAGCAGAATATCCCTGTCTACATATAATAACTGTTTATTAATAGTTAAAATGCTGTTTGATCTAAAGTAAGGGGGAAATGGAAAAGACAAATGAGTTCATATGGCTATGAGTTTCTAAAAAAAGAGTCTGGAGGTTGTCAGGATTGCCCTTATGCACACCTGAGCAGAGTCTCAGAGACAGATAAAGTACATACATCCCCAGATATTTGTCCTTTTGAGGGCTAAAGAGACCCACAGGTTCTATGGTCATGACAGATGGGGTTCACTGCCATGCCAGTTGGCCCTTCTTTGGTGCTGGTGTTTCTGCATGATGGAGCTGGACTCAGATGGGATCTCTTTTCACAAGACTTTCATGCTACTTTACTGGAATTGTAGTTGGTCCTGGGGCTTAAGATATATCTAGGGGATTTGAATCTCTGGACTGACAATATGATAGCCAGGCCCTGAGCCTCAACAGACTTCAGCTTCTACACTCTGATTTATTGGACTTACTCCACTCAGCTAACATGAAGTTGAAGAATGTCAACCACCACACCATGGAGCCTAGAGTGCCCACAACTGAAAGCAGGATTGCGTCCAATATCTATGTGGAATCTAAACCCCCTCTTGACATAGATGTGGAATGGACTCAAAACCAAGCCAAGGTCCCCAGGAAGGAGGAATACAGTAAGGATCAGAGTGGACTTAATGATATTCTATTCATGAACTATTGTGGTTAATAATCGAGAAAATGTGGCATTGATGTGGAAAAAGTGGCCATGGTGGCTGCTGGGTGCGGGGAAGGGGAGGAAGAGAAGAGATGTGGAGGCATTCTCGGGACTTGGAGTTGTCCTAGGTGGTGCCCCAGGGACAATTGCCGGATGTTGTATGTCCTCCCATGGCTGGATGGAACGTGGGAAAGTGTGGGCTATGGTGTGGAACACGGGACATGGGGTGCAGCGATGCCCGGAGATGTACTCACCAGATGCAATGGATGTGACATGACGATGGGGGAGAGTGTTACTGTGGGGGGAGTGGTGGGGTGGGGATAGTGGGGGCAAATGGGGACCTCATATTTTTTTTTTAATGTAATATCTTTAAAAAAATGAATAAATTGAGTAGAATTTGGAAAAATAATTTACATTGATTTAAAAAAAAAATTCGGATTGTTGGTTTGCTACGACAACATTGATGTGACAGTCCTATACTTAACTCTTCGGCAACAAAGAGTCCTGCCAAAATAGTGAGATCAAAGATTGGTCTTGGAGACTGCTGGTAAGAATGTAAATTGGTAAAACCCTTTTGGAAAATGGCTGGGCAGTAGCTACTAAATATGAACATACCCTATAACCCAGCAGTTGCATTCTGTGGTATATTTACAACAAAAACACATGCATATAGTCACAAAAAGATAAAAATGTTCAAGAATGTTCCTAGCATTCAAAGGTAATCAGGGGAAAAAAATGAAACAACCTGAATGTTTTGCCATGACAGAATGTATGAATAAACTGTGTCATATTCATACAATAGAATAATATGCATCAATGAGAATAAAAGACTACAACATAATACAATATAAAATAAATGCATACATAAAATACAGTATAATATAAAATATTATAATACAAAAGAACTGAAATCTAACAGTTGGGACAAAGAAGCCAGACACACATAAAAGAAAAATATATATTTGTGATTCCATTCATTTAGAGTTCAGAACTAGGATCTATGGGGTTAGAAGTCAAGAAGGTGGTTACTCTTGGAAGAGGTTTAGTGACTGGAGATGGACCTATGACTTCTGGGATACTGGTAATGGTCTCTCTTTTTTACATGGGTTTTGTAAAACTTCATTCAAACATATGGTTGTATCCATTATTCATTGCTGTGTGTGACATATTGCTTCAAAGCCTAGCAACTAACATGACAACATTTATTATTTCACAGATTTTATGGGACACAACCCTGACGTGGCTTAGCTGGGTCCTCTGGGTAGGGTTTCCCACATGCCTATAATCAAGGTTGGCCAACGCTGTGGTCTCATCTGAAGGTTCAAATGGGGGGAGATCTACTTCCAAGCTCATTCATAGGGATGTTGCTGGATTTGGTTCCTCTCTAGGCAGGTGGACTTTGGGCCCCATTTTCTTGCCTGCTGCTGACTGACGTCCTCTCTCAGTTCCTTGCTACAAGGGCCTCTCCATAGGGCAGCTCACAACTAGATATCTGGCTTCCAACAGAATGAGAAAGTAAGAGAGCAAGAGAAGGCAAGCAAAACAGAAGCTAAAATCTTTTTGTGACCTAATCACAGGAGTGATGTACCATCATTTTGACATTTTTACCTGTTGGAAGTGAGTTGCTCAGTCCAGCTCATGCTCAAGAGTAGGGATTTATATAAGGGAGTGAATACCAGGAGGCAGGGATCATTGGGGCCCATCTTATTTATACCTCAATAAAATTTATGGAAAAAAATATTCCTGGAATTGGCAAGATGAAGCTCCAGGGTCTGGCCACCTGAGTTTTTGGTCCCATATTTTCCTTTTTACCTAACAAGCTGTCCATTAATACCTATTGGTGTTTATTTGGGGGACTTTTCCCTCCTGAAGAGAAAGTATCATGATCTAGGATTTACTTCTTGGTAGGGCCTAATATTATCAGATACAAATGAGCTATTTGACCTACTCATCAGCCTTTCTAGCTAAAAAGGTACTACAGGTGCCAGGGGGTTGGCATGGGGACAGAGTTGCTGTTCTCATTTCAGGACACATTAAAGACACAGCTCAGATGAAAATCCTGGAAAACCATCACTCTTCACATTTACATTTGTGTCACCTCAGTTGGGATTTATTTTATTATATTTATAAGCAAGTAAATACAGTAGAGGTTCTCCAGCAGACTATATGTTAACACAAGGGAAAATAATACTCTTTAAGCTTAAAGTTGATTATCCCTTTCCATCTGTGTTGTGCCTTGGCAAGGCTTCCCTAACTATTTCTACCAAGTGTTGAAAGAAATTATAGTATCTGGTTGACCCATCATGGTGATTTCCTTTTCCAAAAATGACTAGCAGCCTCAAATGAATAAAGAATACCCCACATAGGCAAGCATCTACACTTCAATTTATAAAAGGAGCTCTTTGGGGTGGATGCACACATTGCTATGTATCTGGTGCAAAACTGGCTGTCAGTAAGCATTTGTTGAATGAATGAAGCATCCTAATAGTCACCTAATGGAGTAGGGAAGGAGCAGTACTCTGTATAGTACCTCATACTGCTGCCATTCAAGCATTTTACATGCTACCAAAACCCCAAAGCCCTTTGTCTCCAGGCAGCTTATTTCCTTTTCTACCTTCTAGGATTTGAAATATGAAAGCCCAAGTAATATCCAAGGGAACAGAGGTCAAGTTGAGATAAGAGTCTGAACTCCACCATTGAACACAGCTCCTTTAGATCATTGACCATCTGCTCCCCACTGGAAGTGAAACATCCTGAATCATTCTAACCAGTTTCTCTTAACACCCCATCTCCCATTCCCCCATGCATGAGCACCCTCAAGGTAGTCATCAGACAGCACCTGAGGTCTCATTTTAAATGGAAGTTGCCTTCCAATTAACAACTGTGGTGTGGGAAATAAAGGTCTTGAAGCAAAGATACGTTGAGGACTGTGCAATTGATGAACCAAACTCCAAAAATGACTGCTAGGTATATTAGCAGGTTGGAGGAGATGGATTTTTCAAAATCCAGTGCATATGTGTTGGTGACATAAATTCATTTTTTTTTTTAAATGTGGTACTCTGGGTTGCATAGACCCTTCCCTAACCAACTACTGCCAGAATATGGATGATCTTTGAGATAGCTAAGACTGAGAAGAGAGTGGAAGGAAATGCTGACAGGAGAAATGGAGCATAAATGGTGAATGATGAGAAAGAGGCTGATCCCAGGTTAGCTGGAAATGGGAACTCCTCCTTTAAACATGGGGACTCTTGGACACCCCTGGAGTTTGAAGACCACAATGAAGGCCTTGGGCCCAACAGAGGCCACCATAAGGTAGGAATACAGTTTATTTTAAGAAAGAAGTTACCAAATTACCCTCTACTTTTCAGCTCTGTGCCCTCTTAATGCCGCTCCAACATTTTTCCCCCATTCTGGAAGAGTCACTTCACCAATTTGCGGGTTCTTTCTTGGTCCTTGGGAATCTGGTTTCTCTCTTTATTCACCAGGGGGCAGTAAAGAGTCTTTTTCGGTGCAAAGCAGAGCTGGGCTTTTGCTCTGAAGGTTCACTCCCCACAGTTTATTACCCTATTAAAGGTCATAAAAAATGGAGATTGTACGTTCTGCAGAGAAAAAGGCATTGAGGGTTTATGCAATAATTACCACATTCTGTAGACAAGTTCTTTCCTTTACCTTAGCAGAGCACAGGGGATACCAGCCTGCACAGAAAGAATGCGTGCTCTAATTTCATTCTTCTATACCTGTGCCTACCCCAAAGGAGTTTTCTGGGAAAGAGAAAGCCTCCTGCAATTCCAGATAAACAGATGCTTCGTTTAGACCTGTAAATTTATGAAAATTATGAACTCAGGGAAATGCAAATTAGAGGAAATGATGCTATGAAAACAAAAGGAAATTTTTGAAGTCTAAAAAGGCCAGTGCAGGCACCTCATCTCCTGATATTAGTTGCAGTGGCATTGCGTCTCCCTAAAGGGTGAAAGGTACTGAAAGGATTGTGAACTTAAGCGTGATAGTTCTGCAGGCGAGCCATCCTAAACCTCCAAGGCTTAACGCTGTCTCTTTTCACAGACTTCACCTTGGATTCACAGTAGCTCTCTCTCCTTGCCTTCTCCTGGGCCTCAAAACCTTTCTCACCCCGCTCATCTCCTCTCTACTTTAAATCATTTCCACATGCAAGCAAAACATTGGATTTTGGAATTCTAGGAAAGGGGAATGAAAGCAGAGGCATGGTCTGGCTGCGTCTGATCCTTTAATGGCCTCAACTTTAAATGGGAGCAGTATCCCTGAGAGCTCGCCAAAACGACTCCAGATTTGAACACTGAGGCGGCTTGACATAAAGGCAACGAACGGCCTTGCTCTCCGAAGATGCAGGCCCCCCTAGCAGAACTTAATTTCACTGACTTTTAGGACAATTTCCTTTTTATCTGATTACATTTAATTATTTCTCTTACTTGTTAGGAGAAAGGGACGCCCTGGAATGAGTGGAAAGTGATTATAAGCTAAAGGACAAAACTTGCTTTTGATAATCTGTATTCAAGGGGTAGGGTAGTCTACTCCGTAGACTCACAGTGATGATTTTGTGAAATGTTAGTCATAAGTATGCAGTACCATTTTAGTCCTGAAATGTCAATTCATTATCTCCTCTTTGGTAAGAATTCATCTCAGAAAGATGTACAGCCTCCAGATATGAAGGCTTACAAACACAAACTTACACTGGCTGATTTGCTAACAAATCGTCTTTCCTATTGAATCACTTAAGCCAGGCCTCATAAACCATTTTTAAGGATTAGCTGATCCATATGATCCGCCTGACTTCTGTGTTTTTCCACATTAGTGATATAACGCTTTGCATGCGGTGCATGCTCAATTAAATGTAACTTGAATTGAGTTTCATCTTCATTCATTTAGAGAGATGCAGAATCTACATGGAAAAGATTACCTACAACTTCTGCCTTTACACCAAACTAAAAACATGACCTTTTAGGTCTCGATTTTTCCTCTGTATTCCTCCCAAATGCCAGGGACATATCAAGAGCAAACTTTATTTAAGGTCATATTCTCATGCTGTCACAAAATGACAAGGCTCAGAAAATATTAAGTGAGGGTTGAAGGCATAACGTTCAATGCAATATAGCCTAGTCCCTGCCCAGGCAGATTAACCATGAAGCTAATACAGCTTCTGCTCCAGCTCCCCTTGCTTGCATAATTCCCTTCTAAGGCGGTCGAGGAGGAGGGAGGGTCCTGGCATCATTTTCACATGCCCATATATATTTGCAAAATTTGGAAAAGTAAGGTATTTTAACTCTGATTGGCTTAATTAGCAGTCTTCCCCTGTCCCTCTTCCCTTCACGACAGGTGACACTTCAGGGATCCTGATAAGGGAAAGAGAAAAGCCATTTGCTTTGTGTTTAGTTGGATGGACACACGTATGTGAATCTTAGTCCCTCTTGTGCACGATGAACTTACTATTGACTGTCTCCGTGTAAGGGTGACTTCCAGCAATCCTGCCACCTCTTACTCATGAAAATGCAGGGACAGAGAGTTACTGTGATTTGAATGTGATCTACAGTGACCCGTGCTGAAAATACGTGGGAGAAACATTGTTTAAAATGTAGAGCACTGGAAACTAGTCTGTGTAAACTTGAAAACTAAGGATTCAGTTCTTAATACCAAGTCAAAGTGAAAAGAACTCTTCACTTAGGTATACACTAAATCATACAGTACACGCAATTGTAAGCACAGCATATATTTGTGATTTTTTAAAATGAGAATCATTTAAAATAGAAAATTCCTGGGTTTACAGGTCATAAGCCTACAACAATTACACCAGCCTATGAACTCACATATTTTATGCATCTTAAAGTATCAGAACACATCTTAGATATGATGCATCTAATCCTAATAAAGTTTGGTAATTCCAGGTGAAATATCATGAAAACTCCCACTGACTTAGCAAAACAGGCTAAAGAAAAAAATTTTCGAGTGACAAACTCCCACACATATTCATCAATGGTTCAGAGGTATGCTATAATAGTAATCTGAATACACAATTAAACAGCAGAGTTGTTTTTCTTTTAAGTATTTTAGTTCCTCTTGTTCATGCCTTAATGTACCAGATGGATTTTGAGACATTTTAATAAGCCAAGATCATACTGAAGTTCAAATGTGACAGGAGGGGAGATTCCTAGTGGAAGCCAAAATGTTAACTGAAAGGAAGAAGATTGGTGGAAGTTTCAAAATGTCGTAACCACCTTCAAACCTATCTGTCTGCCATGCTATTTGCCTTCTACTTTGCATCTTCCTTCCTTTTGAAATAATTCGGACTAAATGCCATTGAGTGGGGCCACACCAGATGGTGGGAGGACAGAAGGTCTCATGGGGTGTTGGAACCCAGCAAGGGTGAAGAGGGAGCCCAAGTGGGAAACAGAGGCAGTGCAGCATCATTGGGACTGAAAAATGTGAGAAAGGGGTTCCCATGGGCAGGATGAGGGCAACAGGCTGGAAAAGGGTGTCAGAGCCAACGGGATGAGGAGGGCTCTTTGTAGAGGGTAGTACATCACAGATTGTTGGGGTCCAAACAAGGTGAAAAGGTGTAAGGGGATGATGGTTATCAGTCAAGCTCATGCTAGATGAGGAAAATGGCACAGTGTGAGCTGTCAAAGCACCAGTCCAAGTGAGGAAGGCATCTCCACTGAAGGGGGTGGTGGTGACAGCCCAGGGCAGGACACCACTGCACCAGATAGGGGGGAAGCTTTCCTTGTGGGAGGGGATCTGATGGGGGCCAGGGGCAGTGACAAGAGGTTGGTTATATACATCGAAATGGTCCAGGAAGTAAATATATTGTAGATAGTGAAATGAGAAAGAAGAAAATTGGAAAGACTTCTGGTGTTTAATTGGAATTGTAGGTATTGGGGTGAGCTCACAGTGTTCCATACATATGAATAAAATATACAAAAAATATTAATGTGTATGCCTGTGTATGTATGTATAAATAAATAATATATATATATATATATATTCCCTCACTCTATCTGATATTACTGATATCCTAATAGTATTGAGCACAATTTACACCCATACCTTAGTATCTAAATAGAATTTTCCACAGAAAGGAAATGGGAGTCCCATGAGAAATAGCTGATTCCAGGGCTAAGGCAGGGAGAAAATACAAGAGAATCCTGGATTTCCTTGTGGTGGAAAGAGAGAAAGTACTCAAATTTCGGGACTTGGAGTTGTCCTGAGTGGTGCTGCAGGGACAGTTACCAGACATTGTATGTCCTCCCATGGCCCACTGGGTGGACTGTGGGAGAGTGTGGGCTATGATGTGGACCATTGACCATGAGGTGCAGCGGTGCTCAGAGATGTATTCACCAAATGCAATGAATGTCTCAGATGATGGAGGAGATTGTTGTTATGGGGGGAGGAGTAAGGTGAGAGGGGTGGGGGATATATGGGGACCTCATATTTTTTTCATGTAACATTAAAAAAATAAAGACAAAAAAAAAACAGGAAAAAAAAAGCAATAGGGATATGTCAAAAGAACATAGAAGCCAGCTTGAGACTATAATCATTACTAAATCTGGTACAATATGAATATCAAAATAAATAATAATGGGCTATAACCCAATGAAATATGCTGTTTCCATACTAATATAAATAAATTAAAAATCAAACTATTACCCCACACCAATCAATGAATGTAGAAGAAATGACTGAATTAGAAAAATCACCATTTGGCTTCCATCATGGTGATATTTAATTTAGTCAAGAAACATCAATGGATACTAAAACTGTGGGTGCAAGTTTGATCACAAACCTACTTTTCAGCTATAAGAGGAAGAAATGTCAACTCACAGTGGAGAAATCTGTAGACACCACCTTATTCAAGTGGTCAAAGATAACATCACCAATAACAGGACAAATTAAAATCATGTGTCTCCAAATAGAATTTTAAAAAGTAAAGAAAATAGCATCAGTTTGGGGATACCCCTGCCAAAGGTATATAACCCGAATGCAATCATAAAGCAGAAAAATCTAAATTATGGGACACGTTACAAAACAACTGGCCTGTAACATTCAAAAGTGCCCAAATCATTAAAGACAAGAAAAGATTGAAGAACAATTATTCCAGGTGAAAGGACTCCAAGGACATGATCCTTTTTGCCATAAAAGTCAATATTGGAACCATTGTTGGAAGTTGAACAGGGTCTGAGGATTAGAGAATAATGATGTATCAATATTGATTTCCCAATATTGATAGTTCTCTTGTACCTATGTAACCTTTGTTTGTGGGGTATGTGCCCAAGAGTATTCACTTATTTCATTCAACATGATGTCATCAAGATTCATCCATGTTGTAGCTTGTATCAGAACTCTTTTCTCTTTCATAGTTGAATAATCTTTCTTTGTGTGTATACATCATATTTTGTTTATCCTTTGATCTGATAATAGACATTTGGGTTACTGCCACTTTTGACTACTATGAATAATGAGCAGCAGCTTCTTTTTGATTAATTCATTGATTTCAGTGTGCTCTGTGATCTTTCCTTATGATCTGTTATAAGAAATTATTTCATTCAACATACCTTGGTAAAAATTTAGTTTTAAAAATCATGATCCCAGAAATGTTTACGGAGCATCAATCAGAATATACAATGGACTTAACTGTGATCTAAAACTTTTTAGAAGACAAAATTTTTAAAAAAAGGATACACACACTGAGGAAGGAATGGAGGAGTTTGCCTTGCCACTGTACATGCAGGGCAACACCTATTACTGTGATGAAAGGCAAAACGTCACAAAGTTTTATATTTTTCATTTTTTAATACCCCAATTTATTTTTTACTTTAGTTTAGTTTTTCTAAATTATTATGCATACTATTTCTAATCTTTAAACCTGTGGATACTATTTCATTTTCCTACTAATTGAATTTGGCAATATATTAGGCTTCATTTTTGAAGAAGATTTGGATCACAGAGGGATTCAACTATGGCAGGGGAGGAGCACCGGTGTGGCATGTCATTGATGGGAGATGCATGGGTGGGAGGAGTTCTCCAGGGCATGCATACCAGGTTTATAGATATGTTCGGATGTTCATTGGGTATTGTCATAGTGGATAGAGTTGTACATGACAACTGAGGGAGTGCTGAATTCCCACCCTGGGGAACCTTGTTGTATTCCCCAATGGAACAGCAAAAATCCTCCAAGTGCAAGGGCAAAGACCAGTGAAGAAAGATGGCCCAATGATGGGCCCTTGATATTAATGACTATGCTTATGAGCCTGTGTACCTGAAATTTCAACTAGGTCTAGAGCTGCAGGGTGCCTAAGAGTTACCTCCTGAGAGCCTCCATGTTGCTCAAATGCGGCCACTCTCTAAGCCAAACTCAGCATGTAAATGCATTACCTTCCCCCAGTGTGGGGTATGACTCCTGGAGATGAGCCCCTCTGGCACTGAGGGATTACTACCATCACGAGCTGGTGATGCAACTTGAAAAAGACCTTGAATGAAAGGGGGAAATGGTAAGAACAAATGAGTTTATATGGCTAAGAGACTTCAAACTGAGTCAGGAAGTCATCAGAGGGGTTGTGCTTATGCATGTCTCAGCAGGATTCCAGAGACAGCCAAAGTAGATACAACCCCAGGTACTAGTGCTTCTGAGGGGTACAGAGACACACAGGTTCTACAGTCATGACAGATGGCTTTGGAGTTCATTGCCTTACCAGTGGGCCCTACTTTGGAATTTGTGCTCCTGATTGTGTTGGAGTTGGACTCAGATGTGACCTCTCTACACACTCCTCTTCTGTCACTTTTACTGAACCTGTGATTGATGCTGGGGTTTGTGTATGCTCAGAAGACTTGAATCTCTGGACTGTCTGTGTGCCAGCTGTGCCCTGAGCCTCAGCAGAGTTGCAAACCTACTCTCCAGTTCATTGGACTTACCCAGGTCAGCTAACGGGGAGGTTAGAATGCTCAAACATCACACCAGTGAACCAAGAGTGTCTACAACTGCAAGCAGGAGAATTGCATCCATCAGGCATGTGGTATCTAAGACCCCTCTCGATTTAGAGGTGGAGTGGATATCACCATCCCAGGTTCCACAGGATGGAAGAATATCATTTGGATTGGAGTGGACTTGCTGGTATTTTACTATAGAACTGTTGTGACTCTTATCAGTGGAAGAAATTGTATCTCAATGTGGAGACAGTGGCCACAGGAGTTGCTGAGGGCAGGGAGAGGGAAGAAAAGGTGTGATATGGGGCATTTTCAGGACTTGGAGTTGTCATGAATGATATTGCAGGGACAGATGCAGGGCATTGTATATCCTGCCATAACCCACTGGATGGACTGGGGAGAGTGAGAACTACAATGTAAACTATCATCCATGCAGTGTGGCAGTGCTCCAGGGTGTATTCACCAAATGCAATGAATGTGCCTTACTGATGAACGGGATGATGATGTGGGAGAAGTGGGGGAGGAGGGAGTGAGTTATATGGGAACCTCTTATGTTTTTTAATGTACATTTTGTGTGATCTATCTTTTTCTAAAAAAGACGATAAACACACACACAAAGAATATACAATGGATAAAAAATGCTCTTTCTCAAACAGATGTTTTATGAAAAAATGGAATTTTCAAACTATTATGACATCCTGGCTAGTCTATTACAAAACTAAAGGTTTTGGTATTGCAGACTGGATAAATATATTAGATATATTAAAGTTCTCAAAAGTCCGAAGGAGTCCACTAAGTAAAACAAGAATCTGTTTACTTGAATTAAATTTGAATAAAATTAAAATATATAGAATCAACACCTTAAACAACAGACAAGAAAGAACATTATTTTTTAAGGCCTATAAGAGTGGTTTCAGTTACTACAATTTTTTTTAACATGAAAAAGGTTTGCTCCTTATAGGTCGTGCTTAAAAAATAGCATTCTTCAAATAACAGAAATATTATGTTGATTGTCAAGAAATTTTGTCTCCTTTTCATGACCACTTAGAAGATATGAATCAGAAAAAAAAGTGACTAATTTACCCCAATATTAATTCACAAATAATTAATTGAAATAATGGGAAAATGTGATGTGATGTGGGGACATTTTAGGGATTTTAAGTTGTTCTAAATGATATTTCAGGGTCAGATGCTGGACTTTATATATCCTGCCATAAACCACTGAATGTACTGGGGGAGAGTGTGAAGTACAGGGTAAACTAGTATCTATGTAGTGCAACAGTGCCCCAAAATGTGTTCACTGAGTGCGATGAGTGTGCCACAATGATGGGGGAGGTTGTTGGTGTGGGAGGAGTGGGGTGGTGGGGGTGGGGGATATACGGGAACCTCTTTTATTTTTTAATGTAACATTTTTTTGTGATGTATATATCTTCAAAAAAATACAATTTACAAAAATGATGAGGTGGGGGGGTGGGGAATGGGTTATATGGGAACCTTTTATGTTTTTTAATGTAATATTACTTGTGATCTATTAAGTTTAATAAAAAAATAACAGAAAAAAGTAAGTGGTAAATCAATACTCCTCCATTATCATAGATTCTACAATAGATAAGCAAATTCTGATGAGTTTGGGGGTTATTCTTTGCTAATATACTATGCTATGACTAACCTTTAACATTTTTGCCAACTGAAAACCATCTATTTGTAAATTTATTTAATAAACTAAAACAAGTTCTGAAGGTTTGCCACTGAATAGCATCTGTGATCTGTCAAATAAAAATGAAGCTGTTGTGAAGGGTCAGGACAAAGGACTGCAAGTTCTTTTTTAAAAACATTAGTAAGGGATTGCCACATACACTAATGATGGAATGCTTGTACAAGACTAGCTCTAAATCTAAGAAAAATTTATTGAACAAAAGTTTCAAGATGTTGACCATCAGGCAGTGGAAAGCTGTAATACTTGAGAGAAGGGAAAGAAGCAAGAAGAGTCCCATTTTCATTCTACCTTTCTTCATGTTGGTCCTTTTTTAAACCAACAGGTTTGATGAGCTGAGAATACAGAGATTGGAATTCAGGGCTATTGAGGTGTCAATATTTTGTAGGGCAAGGGGTCAGAGAGAAGGGAACTGTGAAAAGAAAGGCACTGGAAATCAGCATAAGTGTCCTCATGAGTCTTTGCTTCAACGCTATTTTGCATATGCACAGTGTGAGACTCCACAAGGCGGGGAAAGAATGACTATGGGGACAAGAACACTATTGCACATGCAAATTAATGAATATCAGAGCTCACCCATGGCAAGAGACAGTTGAAAACCAATCAGCCTTGTTGAGACCATACTTTTAAAGCAGGGCTAATCGAGAGTACAAGCTTGACTCACCCTAAAAAAATAAACACACACACTTAAAAACAAGGCTTAAAAGGATCGAGTTGATGCTCAAGTAAATTAATTGCCTATAAGAGAAAATGTTAAAAATCTGTTAACTGAGACAATAAAATCCAGACACTCAAAAACACAATGTCTATACAAATGTAGCACCCAGCACACAACTAAAATTTACTAAAAATCAAAGAAGTTGGAAAAAGTGGCCATAACTAGGGGAAAAATTAGTTAATACAAACAGACCCAGAAATGACAGAGATGATGGAATTAGTAGAGAGGAACATTATTATAACAGCTAATATAAATATGGGCAAAGATTTTTAGGAAAGTATAAACATAAAAGAACAAATATGGAATCCAAATAGAGACTTAAAAAAATACCAAAAAAAAAAAAAAAAAGAAACCAAATTAAAAATTCTAGAACAATTCACTGGATCTGTTTAACACCAGACTACACAATCGAAGACAGGGCAATAGAAACTATTCAAACTGAAGTACAAAAAAGAAAAAATAACTGAAAAATGAACAAATTCTCAATATCATATTGGGCAATAATAAATAGTCTAAAAGACATATAATTGGAGTACCAGAAACAAAGTAGAGGGAGAGTAGATACAGAGAGAGAAAATTTAGTTGAAGCAACAATGGTTGAAGATTTTCAATATTCAATTAAAAATATAAGCCCCTGTCTGTTTACTGAAGCAGAACAACAGATCCCAAGCAGGATAAACAAAGAAAGCCAGACCAAGGCACATTATAATCAACTAGTGGGTAATCAGTGGTAAAGAGAAAAATGTTAAAAGCTAACAAAGAGGGGACTTCTGGCAAGATGGTGGCTGAGTGAGCTTGCCTTGCCGTCTCTCCTGGGAAGAGGCAGCTGGGCACCGCTGGAGGTTCTCCGGGACCAGGCTTTTTCAGGATTTTTTCAGGGCAGGAAGTGTCTGGACATCGATTTGGTGGGAAGGTAACGGAAAGGACTGGTCTATAAGATATAATTTGGGACTTTTCAGGAGGGGGAGGCAAGATGGCGGCTGAGTGAACTTCCCGGTTACTAGCTCCTAGGGGGAATCGGCTGGGAGGCGTCGGAGACTCTTTGGGACCGGCTGTTTCGGGATTTTTCCTGGTCCGGAGGTGTCTGGACATCGATTTGGAGGGAAGGTAACAGAGAGGATCCATCTGTGAAATATACACGGAGATCCCAGCTACGTGTGGAGGACTCCCTCCTTGGGTAGGCAGAGCCGAGACAGATAGCACCGCGTGGAGCCCCGGCGGGCGGCGGCCAGGGTAGCCTAGCTGGGCCGAGGTGGGCAGCGGGCGGGGGATACGAGCCACGCCGCGGCGGGCGGCGGGCGGGAGAGCCGAGCCGCGCTGTGCCCCGGCGGGCGGCGGGCAAGGGAGCCGAGCCCAGCTGAGCCTAGCCGCACCGCGGCGGGTGGTGGGCGGGAGAGCCGAGCCGCGCTGTGCCGCGGTGGACGGCGGGCGAAGGAGCCGAGCCCAGCTGAGCCTAGCCGCGCTGCGGCGGGCGGCGGGTGGGAGAGCCGAGCCGCGCTGCGCCGCACCGGGCGGCGGGCGGGAAAGCCAAGCCCGGCCGAGCCCAGCCGAGCCGCGGCGGGAGGGGAAGCCGAGCCCAGCCGAGCCGCGGCGGGCGGCGGGCGGGGGACCAGAGCCCAGCTGAGCCCAGCCGAGCCTGGCGGCGGGGAGTCTGTTCTTTGTTTTTTTTTGTTGTTGTTGTTGTTCTTCTTCTTGTTCTTTTTTTTTTTTTTTTAATCCTTTCTTTCTTGTCCCCAATATTCTTCTTATACTATTTTACCTTAACAATACAATAGGTCCTACAGGAAATACCTCACATTTGCTAGGTTTCCTCACCCTCCACTGCCTCATTTCTCTGTGAATAGATTTAGCCTGTCTACACTATCCCTTTTCCCCTACAACTTGATATCCTCCACCATCTGCTATCTCTCCTATATTCCATCTCCCTCTCTTTGATCCACAAAGTGTCTAACTCTTAATTTCTAATACCTTTGTTTAGTTTTCCATCTGGTATTCGTCCCTGAAACTATTACCTTTCTTTTCTCTTTCCCTTTCTCACAAAAACAATAGCCTCTTAGTACGTACCACATTCCTCCCATATTCAGTCGTCTACCTCATTATAGGTACTTTCCTACTACTATAACTCTACACAATTTACATGAACTAACCTCCATCCTCCCAGAACTCATATTGTTGCTTTGAAAACATATATCACCAATACTACTTCACACTTTTTCCTTCCTTACACAATTGACTTTCCCCAGCACTAATACTTTCCTTTAAAGTGAGCTTAACTAGCAATAAGAAATTGGAATAAGAAGAACAAAGTGACAAAGAGAAGATACAACACTTACGCAAAAACAACAGCTAATTAATCTCCAAGACTAGACAAAGAAGCTAAGGAACTGATTAAACCCATCAAGAAAAAATGTTGACAAGACAGCAACAAAAATCTACAAACCAAACCAGTAATCAGGAAAACATGGCTGAATCCAATCAACAAACTGAAAATCAGGAAGTGGGGCAAGACTTCGCACAAGCAATGAAAGATCTCAGAACATTTATCACCGACAAATTTGACGAAGTAATGAAAGAGGTTAACAGCGTGAAGACAACACTTGGAGGGGAAATTGCAGACATGCGCAAAAAAATAACAGATATGATGGAAATGAACACCACAATTCAAGAAATCAAAAATACACTTGCAGCAAATATCAGCAGACTAGAAGAGGCAGAGCAGAGAATTAGTGATGTGGAAGACAGTGCATTGGAAATCAAACAGATAGTAGAAGTGGTCAATAAAAAGGTAGAAAAAATCCAGATAGGACTTAGGGACCTGAATGATAACGCAAAATGCTCAAACATATGTATTATAGGCATTCCAGAAGGAGAAGAGAAGGGAAAGGGGTCAGAAGGAGTGTTGCAGGAAATAATGAATGAAAACTTCCCAAATCTACTGAAAGAGACAGATGTACATATCCAAGAAGCACAGCGCACTCCACTGGTCATAAACCCCAACAGGCCCACCCCAAGACATATACTTGTCAAATTATCCAATGCTCAAGACAAAGAAAAAATTCTAAAAGCAGCAAGAGAAAAGAAAACCATCACATACAAGGGAAACTCCATAAGATTAAGTGCTGATTTCTCATCTGAAACGATGGAGGCAAGAAGGCAGTGGTATGATATAGTCAAGGTACTAAAGGAAAAAAATTTCCAACCAAGAATACTCTATCCAGCTAAACTAGCATTCAAAAATGATGGAGAGTTCAAAATATTCACAGATAAACAGAAACTCAAAGAGTATATCAACAAGAAACCTCCCCTTCAAGAAATTCTTAAGGGAATTCTGCAGGAAGAAAGGAAAAAACAGGACAGTCAGAGATGGAGGAGAGTGTAAAAGCAACAAGAAAGACAAAAATAGAAGGGGAAAATAAAATAATACAAACAAAATATAACAAACACAAATCCAACCAAAATATGGCTACCATAAATAACTCTCTAAATGTAATAACACTGAATGTCAACGGATTAAACTCACCTATCAAAAGATTCAGACTGGGACACTGGATAAGGAAATACTACCCATCTATATGCTGCCTACAAGAGACACATCTTAGACCCAGAGACTCATGGAGGTTGAAAGTGAATGGCTGGAAAACAATCATACAAGCAAACAACAACCAAAAAAAGGCAGGAGTAGCTATATTAATATCAGACAAAATAGACTTTAAATGCGAAACAATTGTGAGAGACAAAGAAGGATACTATATTTTAGTGAAAGGGACAATTTGTCAAGAAGATCGAACAATCATAAATATTTATGCTCCTAACAAGGGCGCCTCTAAATATGTGAGGCAAACGCTGGAAAAACTAAGTGAAAGAATAGATGCATCTACAATTATAGTGGGGGATTTTAATACACCACTATCAACTCTGGACAGAACATCTGAAAAGAGAATCACTAAAGAAACAAAACATTTGAACAGTATATTAGAAGAGCTGGATCTAATAGACATATATAGATCATTACACCCAAACACAGCAGGATATACATTTTTCTCAAGTGCACATGGAACATTCTCCAAGATTGACCATATGCTAGGCCACAAAGAAAGGCTTAATGAATTCAGAAAGATCGAAATCATACAAAACAATATCTCTGACCACAGTGGAGTCAAGCTGGAAATTTGCAAGGGACAGAGACCCAGACTTCACACGACAATTTGGAAATTGAACAGCACACTCTTAGAAAAACAGTGGGTCAAAGAGGAAATCTCAAAAGAAATCAATGACTACCTTGAAACAAATGATAATGATAACACAACATACCAAAATTTATGGGATGCAGCAAAAGCGGTACTGAGAGGGAAATTTATAGCCATAAATTCATATATCAAAAAAGAAGAAAGAGCAGAAATTGAAGAATTAACTGCACATTTGAAGGAATTAGAAAAACAACAACAAAGTAACCCAACAGGAAGAAGAAGGAAGGAAATAACAAAGATAAGAGCAGAACTAAATGAAATAGAAAATAAGAAAGCACTTGAAAAAATAAACACAACCAAGAGCTGGTTTTTTGAGAAGATCAACAAAATTGACAAACCTTTAGCGAGACTAACAAAGAAAAAAAGAGAAAAGATGCAAATACACAAAATAAGAAATGAGAAAGGTGATATCACCACTGACCCCACAGAAATAAAGACTATCATAAGAGGATACTTTGAAAAACTATATTCCAACAAAAATGACAATTTAGAGGAAATGGACAAATTCCTAGAAATACATAAGCAGCCCATACTGACGAAAGAAGAAATTGATGATCTTAACAAACCAATCACAAGCAAAGAGATAGAATCAGTCATTAAAAATCTCCCAACTAAGAAGAGCCCAGGGCCAGACGGCTTCACAGGTGAATTCTACAAAACATTCCGGAAAGAACTAACACCAATCCTGTTGAAACTCTTCCAAAAAATCGAAACAGAAGGAACACTGCCTAATTCCTTCTATGATGCCAACATTACCCTAGTACCAAAGCCAAACAAAGACACCACAAGAAAGGAAAATTACAGACCAATTTCTCTAATGAACCTAGACGCAAAAATACTTAACAAAATACTTGCTAATCGTATTCAACAACACATTAAACGAATTATACACCATGACCAAGTGGGATTTATCCCAGGTATGCAAGGATGGTTCAACATAAGAAAATCAATCAATGTAATACACCATATAAACAGATTGAGAGAAAAAAACCACATGATTATATCTATAGATGCAGAAAAGGCATTTGACAAAATACAGCACCCCTTCCTGATAAAAACACTCCAAAAGATCGGAATACAAGGAAACTTTTTGAACATGATAAAGAGTATATATGAAAAACCTACAGCCAACATTGTTTACAATGGCGAAATCCTGAAATCCTTCCCTCTAAAATCAGGACCAAGACAAGGATGCCCATTGTCTCCGCTCCTATTTAACATTGTCTTGGAAGTACTTGCTCGAGCACTGAGGCAAGAACCAGATATAAAAGGCATTCAAATTGGAAGGGAAGAAGTCAAAATTTCATTATTTGCAGATGACATGATCCTATATATAGAAAACCCTGAGAGATCTACAACAAAGCTCCTAGAACTCATAAATGAGTTTAGCAAAGTCGCAGGTTATAAGATCAATGCGCAAAAATCAGTAGCATTTCTATACACCAATAATGAGCAAGATCAGGAGGAAATCAAGAAACAAATACCATTCACAATAGTAAATAAAAAAATCAAATACTTAGGAATAAACTTAACTAAAGAGGTAAAAAACTTATACATCGAGAACTATACAAGATTGTTCAAGGAAATCAAAGAAGACCTAAATAAATGGAAGAATATTCCCTGTTCATGGATATGAAGACTGAATATTATTAAGATGTCTATCCTACCAAAACTGATTTACACATTCAATGCAATCCCAATAAAAATCAACACAGCCTTCTTTAAGGAACTAGAAAAACTAACTATGAAATTTATTTGGAATAAAAAGAGGCCCTGAATAGCCAAGGACATATTGAAAAAGAAAAACGAAATAGGAGGAATCACACTCCCTGACTTCAAAACATACTACAAAGCTACAGTAGTGAAAACAGCATGGTACTGGCATAAGGAGAGACACACAGACCAATGGAATCGAATTGAAAGTTCAGATATAGAACCTCATGTATATAGCCATATAATATTCGATAAAGCCACCAAACCCTCTCAACTGGGAGAGAATGGCCTATTCAACAAATGGTGCCTGGAGAACTGGATAGCCATATGCAGAAGAATGAAAGAGGATTACCATCTCACACCTTATACAAAGATCAACTCAAGATGGATCAAAGACCTAAATATAAGAGCCAAGACCATAAAGACCTTAGAAAGCAGTGTAGGGAAACATCTACAGGACCTTGTAATAGGAAATGGCTTCATGAATATCACACCAAAAGCACGAGCAGCAAAAGAACAAATAGATAAATGGGACTACCTCAAAATTAAAGCCTTCTGCACCTCAAAGGAGTTTGTCAAGAAAGTAAAAAGGGAACCCACACAATGGGAGAAAATATTTGGCACCCATATATCTGATAAGAGACTTATAACTTGCATATATAAAGAACTCATATATCTCGAAAACAAAAAGATAAACAACCCATTTAAAAAATGGGAAAAAGATTTAAACAGACACTTCTCCAAAGAAGAAATACAAATGGCTAAAAAGCACATGAAAAAATGCTCCAAATCCCTAGCTATCAGGGAAATGCAAATCAAAACTACAATGAGATACCATCTTACTCCCATAAGATTGGCAGCCATGAAAAAAACAGTAGAATACAAATGCTGGAGAGGATGTGAAGAAAGGGGAACACTCATCCATTGCTGGTGGGAATGCAGAAGGATCCAACCATTCTGGAGGACAGTTTGGCAGTTTCTCAAAAAATTATCCATAGATTTGCCATATGACCCAGCAATACCACTGCTGGGTATATACCCATCAGATCTGAAAACAAGGACACAAACCGATATATGTACACCAATGTTCATAGCAGCATTGTTCACCATCGCCAAAAGTTGGAATCAATCCAAAAGTCCATCAACAGATGAGTGGATCAATAAAATGTGGTATATACACACAATGGAATACTACTCAGCTGTAAGAACCAATACACTACAATCGCACGTGATAACATGGATGAACCTTGAGAATCTTATGTTGAGTGAAGCAACCCAGGCATTGAAGGACAAATACTATATGACCTCAATGATATGAAATAAGTTAACTGCCTCAGAGAGCTAGAGTCTGGAAAAGTGGCTTACTGGAAATCGGGGGGTGGAGGAAGGATGTGAGTTAATGTCTGTAGGGGTGGAATCTGTGATGAGCTGGGGGTAAGTATGAGCACAAAGAAGGGACAAAATGGGGGCAAGGGGTTACCTTCGGGTGGGGTTTTCTGGGTTTGAGGGGGGCTGGGGATGGGAAGAGGGGCAATATGGTCCAAGAAATAGGTGGGAGGGAGGGGCAACATACAAACATGGGAGAGTGCCAGAAGTTCGTTGAGAACTAAATGTTGAGTAAAACGTATCAAAGTATAAGTAGGAGGGTTACCTGGTTAGGACGCTCAGGGGGTATGGTCTGATGCGGGACGGACTCCGGAGGGAATAGCTGAAGGCTCATTTTGCCAAGGTGGGTTCTACCATTGGGTGGGGTGGACCCATATCCTGGGGAAGACTAATGCCTTCGAATAGAGAGAATTGTATCTCTCGTGAGAAAGGACGGCTCCCAGGGCATTAGATTGGCAGGCGTTGTGGGCCCTAAGGGGAGGGGAAAATGGACGTGCAATGGATGGAACAAAGGTAAATAAGGGGGCAAAAGAGGAGTTATGTGAGAGTACATGAGGATGAATATAAAACAGCTAATATTACACCAAAAACATATAGGGAACGGCAGACTAATAATGAAAACCATAAGACAAAACATAGGATAACTAAAAAATTTAGAAAACTGTACAACCTAAAGTATGGACCACATAGTAAGCACAAATGTTACCTTGTTTGAAAACTATAGTTTCGGAATCTGTACATCAGTTTCAGGAAATATGATATGAATAAGTTAAAAGATTATTGCTGTGGAAGGCAAAAGGTTTTATGGTGGATCTGGGGAAATACTGTATATTGTATATATGAATTTTGGTGATCTAAGACTCTTCTGAAGCTGACATTATGCTGGGATTCACTTTACGGGAAGTTTTGGATCACAGAATGGTTCAACAATGGCAGCGGAGGAATACTGATATGGGATATTATTGACAGGATATATATGGTTGACAGGGAGTTATACAGGGCATATGCCCAGGGTATATGGTAATGTCTATATATACTCATAGTGGAAACAATTAAAAACAACAGCTGAGGGGGTACTGGGCTCCTGGCCAGGGGGTCACTGTTGTGGGCCCTGGGAGAGCAGCGGCAATCCTCCAGGTGCAACGGCAAGAACCAGGAAGGAAGGAGGGCCCAACAGTGGGCTCTTGATACTAATGGCTATACTTTTGAGCCTTTGCACCTGCAATAAGAACAAGGCCTAGAGTAGCATTGTGCCTGGGGGTTTCCTCCTGACAGCCTTCATGTTACTCAAATGTGGCCACTCTCACGGCCAAACTCAGCGTGTAGATGTGATGCATTCCCCCCAGCGTGGGACACGACACCCAGGGATGAGCCTCCCTGGCACCGAGGGATCACTACCACATACCAGCTGAAGAAGCGACTAGAAAATGACCTTGAATTAAAGATTCAATGCGGAACAGCAGAATATACCTGTCTACATATAATAACATGACTTCGGGAAGCAGTTTGACCTAATGTAAGGGGGAAATGGAAAGGAGAAATGAGATTATAAAGCTGTGAGTCTCTAAAAAAGAGTCTGGAGGTTGTCAGAAGGAATACCCCTATGTACAACTGAACAGAGTCTAAGAGACAGATAAGGTAGATACAACCCCAGGTATTGGTTCTTTTGGGGGATAAAGAGACCCACGGGTTCTATGGTCATGGCAGAAGGGGTTCACTGCCATGACAGATGGCCCTTCTTTGGAGCTGGTGTCTCTGCGTGATGGAAATGGACTCAGAGGGGATCTCTTTTCACAAGACTTGCATGCTACTTTATTGGAATTGTAGTTGGTGCTGGGTTTAAGATATATGTAGGGGATTTGAATCTCTGGACTGATAATATGACACCCAGGCCCAAAGCCTCAACAGACTTCAGCTCCTACACTTTGACTTATTGGACTTACTCCACTCAGCTAACATGGAGTTGAAGAAGGTCAACCACCACAACATGGAGCCTAGAGTGTCTACAACTAGAAGCGGGAAGAGTGCATCCAGTACCCATGTGGAATCTAAACCCTCATTTGACATAGGTGTGCAATGGACACAACCAATCCAATGTCCACAGAGAAAATGTGGAATGGGTGTGGGAACGGTAGCCATGGGGGCTGCTGGGTGTGGGGAACGGGAGGAAGAGATGAGATGTGGAGGCGTTTTCGGGACGTGGAGTTGTCCTGGATAGTGCTTCACGGACAATTACGGGACACTGTAGATCCCCCCAGGGCCCACTGGATGGAACGTGAGAGAGTCTGGGCTATGATGTGGACCATTGACTATGGGGTGCAGTGATGCTCAGAGATGAACTTACCAGGTGCAATGGATGTATCACGATGATGGGAGAGAGTGTTGCTGTGGGGGGAGTGTGGGGCGGGGGCGGTGGGGTTGAATGGGACCTCATTTTTTTTTTTTAATGTAATTAAAAAATAATAATAAATAAATATTTAAAAAAAAAGCAAACAAAGAAAAAAGACATATTACATAGAGGGCAGAAACAATTAAGATTATTATTAACTACAAAGAAGAAACCATGCAAGGAAGACAATGCAATCACTTTTCAAGTGCCGAAAGAAAAAAAAAAGTTATCAGCTTAAAATTCTATCTCCAGCCAACATTTCTTTCAAAATTTAAGGAAAAATAAGGACATTTCCCAGAAAATTAAAATTAAAAGCTGAGAAAATACATTGCCACCAGACCTTCACTACAAGAAATATTAAAAGTTCTTTAAGCAGAGGAAAAATGACATCAATTGGAGGCTTAGGCCCATAGGAAGGAATGTAGAACCCAGAAATGAGTAATGATATTAGTAATTTCCCAGGTCTTAATTCATTTAAAAGATAAAGAACTGGTTAAAGCAAGAACAATAATAGTGCACTGTGGGTTTTATGACACATGTAGAAGTAGAAGTATAGCATAAAGGATGGAAAGAAGGAAAAATGCAGTGTTGCAAGGTTCTTATATGTGGATTGATATTATCTGAAAGTAGGCTATATAAGTTAGTCCTAATGTAAACTGATTTTGTAAGTGCTAGAGCAACCACTAAAAGTCAGCAAAACAAAGAGGCATAGTTCAAAACATTAGAAAAAATAAAATGTAATAGTGTGAAATATTCACTAATTCAAAAGAAGACAGAAAAGGAGGGGAAAAAAGGACTAAGAAGAGATAAGGAAAAGGAGGATGAACAGTAAGATGGAAATCATATCCAATTATATAAAAAGTGTAAATGAACTAAACATTCCAATTAAAAGACGTAAATTAATTTTCATACTAGATAAAAAGTAGGATCCAAATTATATGCTGTTTACAAGAGATACATATTAATATAAAGATACAGATAAAGGAAAAAGTAAAAAGGTGACAATATATATATATCATGCAAACAATAATCAAGATATCCAGAATGGCTCATTTAATAACAGAAAGTAAGTGTAAGGAGAAGAAGTGTTATCACAGATAAAAAGAGGAATAATTCATAATAATAAAAGTTCCAATTCATTAAGAAAACATAATCATCTTAAATGTGTCTGCATTTAATAACACAGATTCAAAATACATGAAGTAAAAATGGACAGAATTAAAAGAAGAAATAAATCCAAATTATATTTTTTCTCTATTTTTTTTCCAAATTACATTTTGAAATTTCAACATACCACTCTTACTGACATATAGAGACCTATATTGACATATAGAGATTTATATTATCATATAAAGATCATTACAACCAACAAAAGAAGAATTTACATTATTTTTACATGTTCATGGATCACTCTCCAAGATATGCTGGGCCGTAAAACAAGTTTCAATAAATTTAAAATAATTTCCATATGACAAGATAATTAAATTAGAAATCAGTAATGAAAGATAAAGAAATGTTCCCCAGATACTTAGATACTGATAAAGCAAAATAGAGAAAAGACACAAATTACCAACATCAGAACATTACTACTGATCCTACAGATATTAGGTGGGTGCAAAAGTAATTGTGGTTTTGCATTGTTGAAATTTGCTCTTTGATATTGGCATACATTCTTAAATAAATGTGGTTATGTTAAACATCATTTTAATTCTTGCTTTGTTTTTTTTTCCTACTAACGACTTACTATTTGCTGTTTATTTTATATTTATTTTAGACTATGGAAATGAAGTTAGACAAAAAGCAAATTCAAGCAATTTTCTTATTTGAGTACAAAATGGGTGGTAAAGCAGCAGAGACAACTCACAACATCAACAATACATTTGGTCCAGGAACTGGTAATGAACATACAGTACAGTGGTGGTTCAAGAAGTTTTGCAAAGGAGATGAGAGCCTTAGAGATGAGAAGTGTAGTGGCCGGCCATCGGAAGTTGACAACGACCAACTGAGGGCTATCATCGAAGCCGATCCTCTTAAACTGCACAAGAACTCAAAGTAGACCATTCTACGGTCATTCGGCACTTGAAGCAAATTGGAAAAGTGTAAAAGCTCGATAAGTGGGTGCCTCATGAGCTGAACAAAAATTTTAAAAACCATTTTTTTGAAGGGTCATCTTCTCTTATTCTACACAACAACAACAAACCATTTCCTGATCGGATTGTGAGTGCAAAAGAAAAGTGGATTTTATACAATTGATGACAACCAGCTCAGTGACTGGACCAAGAAGAAGCTCCAAAGCACTTCCCAAAATGAAACTTGTACCCAAAAAAGCTCATGGTCACTGTTTGGTGGTCTGCTGCCAACCTGATCCACTACAGCTTTCTGCATCCTGGCGAACCATTACATCTGATAAGTATGCTCAACAAATCAATGAGATGCACTGAAAACTGCAAGGCCTGTAGCTGCCATTGGTCAACAGAAAGAGCCCAATTCTTCTCCACAACCATATGTCACACAACCAATGCTTCAAAAATTGAACAAATTGGGCTACCGAGTTTTGCCTCATCTTCCATATTCACATTACCTCTCCCCAACCAACTACCACTTCTTCAAGCATCTTGACAACTTTTTTCAGGGAAAATGCTTCCACAACCATCAGGATACAGAAAGTGCTTTCCAAAAGTTCATCAAATCCCAAAGCATGGATTTTTATACTACAGGAATAAGCAAACTTATTCCTTATTGGCCACAATGTGTTGATTGTAATGGTTCCTGTTTTGATTAATAAAGATGCACTTGAGCCTAGTTATAATGATTTAAAATTCATGGTCTGAAACCACAATTCCTTTTGCACCAATCTAATAAATGAATAATAAAGAGAATTAAAGACAATTTTATAACATACAACATCTTAGATGAAATGGACAAACACACTGAAAGACACGCTTTCTTAAAACTGACTCAAGAAGAAATAGAAATTCTAAATAACTCTTTATTTTCTCAAAAAATTAGATTTGTAAAAAAATACCTTCCCACAAAGAAATCAAGAACAGTTGATGTCACTGATTGTATCAAACATTGAAATATTCTACATAAACTCTTTTAGAAAATAGAAAAAGGAACACTTGTCAAAACATCAGCAATGACTTGATACCAAAACCAGAGAAAGACATTTTATGTAAATAAAATTGTAGTCCAATAGTTCTCAGAAATATGGACACAAAAATTCTCAACAAAATATTAACAAATCAAATCCAGGAATATAAAAAGAAGATGATGAAGTGGTGCTTATTGACATCAAACATAATAATTTATAATAAAAGACTGAACTCTTCCCTGTCCTTACTGCAAAAAGAAAATGTCCCTTTTCACCACATCTATTCAACATTGTAAATGGGAGTTTGAGTCTGGGCAGTAAAAGAAGAATTTACTCACAGATGATATGACCTGTACCCCAAACCCCAAGGAATATGCAGAAAGAAAAAGCACAGAACCCTGCTAGATCTAATAAGTGAATTTAACAAGGTCATAGGATACAATGTCATTATTTTAAAAATCAAACATTTTTCTGTATACTAGCAGCAAAACCTTAGAAAACAGAATTTTAAAAACTCAATAACTGCATCTAAAGCATAAAATAATTAAAGATAAATTTAATAAAATATCCAAGACCTCTACCCTGAAAGCTATAAAACATTATTGAGAAAAACTAAAGAAGACCTAAGTAATGAAGAGACATACACTGTTCATGATTTCACAATCTCAATAAGGTTAAATATCAATTCTCCTCAAATAGACCTATAGATTCAATACAATTCTAATCAAAATCCCAGCAGGCATCATTGTAGAAAATGACAAACTGATATATATAATTTATCATTATATGATAATACAAAGAACCTAAACATACCCAAAACAATTTTGAAAGAGAAAAACAAAGTTGGAATATATACATCAATTCATACATATAGAAATAAATATATATGTTTCAATGCTTACTATATAGTTACAGTAATCAAGATATTAGTGTATAGATAGCCATATAGATCAATGGAATAAAATAGCATCCAGAAATAGATGCACATTTGTATGGTCAATTGACTTTTTTACCAAGGCACCAAAGTAATTCAAGGAAGAAAAGAAAGTCTTTTTAGTAAATGATCTTGGAACCACTGGATATCCATGTGGGGAAAAAATGAATATTGCCTCATACTTAATTACAGAAAAATTGATTTGGGGTCGCTCATAGACCTAAATGTAAAAACTAAAACTATAAATCTTCTAAGAAACAACATAGAAGAATACCTGAAAGTTTCCTTTAATATGAAGCATACATATACCCTGAGAACCAGCAATTCCACTTCTAGGTATTTACCCAAGATAAATGAAAAAAATACATATATATATATATATATATATATATATATATATATATATATATACACTTATAAAAAGAGTTGTATATGAATATTTTATTCATAAGATCAAAAAACTGGGATAGGAGATGACCTAACAAGAGAATATACAAATAAATTATGGTTATATCCATTAATTCATGCAACTGAATATTACCAAACAGTAAAAAGAAACAAACTACATACATATGCAATAACATATATGATTATCAAAATTTTTCTCCCGAGCAGAGAGCAGCCAAACACTCCATATGATTCCATTTAAATGAAATTCAAGAATAGGCAAAACTAATTCACATTGACAGAAATCAGAAAAGCTGTTGCTTCTTGTGGGTATGTGTGTGGACAAGGATTGACTTTGAAGGAGCATGGAGGATTTTCTGGGATAAGAACACAGGTATACTGGCTTGACCATTTTGTGAGCTAAGCTACCAAAATCAACCAACCAACCAACAAAAAAATGTACTGCTTGCATATTCTATTAAATTGGTAGGAAAGAATGAAAAGCATTATGCAATGTTCAGTAAGGATTGATGAGGCCTGCCATGAATCCAGTATTTTCCCCAGAGCCAATTGTGATGGAGATGAAATAATCCAAGATCAAAATCAAGCCTCATCTGCATAGCAGGCCATCATCATATACCAGATTGAAATATCTAAAGTAATCCAGAAAGGCAACTTCTCAGTGACATTGTATTTTAGCAGAAAGAGGGTAATACTAAATTGCCACATTTTAATTTGCTACGATTTGATGAGCTACTTTGGCATTAAGTCCTCATTGGTGATAGCTATCAAGATGCTTTGGGGAAACAGATGTGGCTCAAGCAGTAGGGCTCCTGTCTGCCATATAGGAAGTCCAGAGTTTGATGCCCAGGGACTCCTGGTGAAGACAAGCTGGCCCGTGTGCAAGCTGGCCCATGCAGAGTGCTGGCCTGTGCAGAGTGCTAGCCTGTGCAGAGTACTGCCCCACGCAAGCGTGCTGCCCCATGCAGAAGTGGTGCTCCTTGCAGGAGTGCTGGCCCACATGAAGAGGTGCTGCAGCAATATGACACAACAGCAAAAAAAAAAGAAACACATAGGAGAGACAATAAGAGACACAGCAGAACAGGGAGCTGAGGTGGCACAGGACAACGATCGCCTCTCTCCCACTCCATAAGGTCCCAGAATCAGTTCCCAGAGCCACCTAACGAGAATAGAAGCAGATGCAGAAGAACACACAGCAAATAACACAGAGAGCAGACAACAGGGGCGGATGGAGAGAAATAAATAAATAAAAATAATAAATCTTCTGAAAAAAGATGCTTTGATTTTCTTTCTTACTCTGGGGTTCATTATACTGCCCATCAGCTACTTTTAATTCTATTAGTGAAAAATCAATTTTATTTACAAAATTTCAAAGCCAACTTTTTAAAATATTGGTCACATAGTTTTTGCCATGGCAGAACGCAGTTGAGAAAGTAATTCATTCATTCCCATCTCAGTTCTTGACTGGCCTCTCAATGACTCACTCACTCATTCAACACATTGAATAAACACTTCCATGTGTCAGGGTCTGTTCTAGGCACTGGAATTCAACAGTTAAATACATAGACAAAATCTCCACCCTAATAGAGCTCACATTCTGCTTGGGGGAGAGAGATAAAAAATAAAAATACATATAATGCTATAGGTAAGTACTAAGGAAAAGAAGGAAGCAGAGAAGGGGGAGATGGATGGGAGGTGGGGTGAGGTATGATAATTTTAGATGGAATAGCTAAGGAAGGCCTCAATGAAGAGGTACCATTTGAGTAAATATTGAAAAAAGAAGACGGTGTGAGCCATGTACATCTCTGGGGTAAATGCTTTCCAAACAGAAGGATCATCAAGGGGAAACCCTAAGGTACATTTTAAGAACAGGAAGGAGACCAGGTAGTTAGAGCAGAGTGGGAGGCTTCTGTGGAAGCTGAGGACCAAAAGGTAACTGGGGACCTGACCGCATAGGGCCTTAGCTTTTCTAGGGACTTTGGTTTTACCCTGAAGAAGGAAGCCATGGGAGGTCTTAAGGAGAGGAATCATGTGATCCGGCTTAAAATTTAACAGACTTACTCTGGCTGCTCTGTTGAAATGACAGGAAGAGATCAAGGGCACAAGCAGGAAGGTCAGAGAAGTCCACGCTAAATGCAAGGAGATAACATGGTTAGGCTGGAGAATTATTTCCTCCAGCCTCTTGGCCTTAAGTGTGTAGATATTTAAGTTAAGGGATTGTCAAGGTAAAGGAAAGAGTAAAGAAAATCTAGACAAGTCTATCATACTTCTTGGCTAACAAGTCATGAAAAATTTTAAGGGATACATAGATAAAATATTGAGAACTATTTCCCTTCACCTTTCTTCCCTTCTCTTTTTAGTCAAGCATTACACTTCCCAGCAACATTGAGGGCACTCACCTAACCTGGTGGCACTTTTGTCTTTAGAAGTGACTGACATTTGAGGTGAAGGTAGGACTTGATGACTTGGTGAGACTCCTCCTGGCCTTATACAGATCAAAGGGAGTTAGGGATGGTGAGTTACAAAATAGGGGAGAGATTCCTAGCTTTCTGGAAGGGTGAAAGGAAGTCCTATGACTCAATTCCTTTAGGAAGCTGACCCCAGAGAGATTGGGCTTGTTAGAATCATTGATCCATTAGCTACAAGGAAGGGAAAATATAAAAATGCTGAGAAGGTATTCAACCACAACATTATTACTGTAAAAGGCTCTTGCTGGTTGTAAAGCATCCTGAAGTTTGGGAAATTAAAGCACAGAGGCTACCTTTCTAATTCCATCACTGTGATTTTACACAAAATGAAGGAGGAGAAATGTGGGCAGAAGTCTCTAGTGGAGAAAAAGTTCATTTGTCGTGGGTAGTTTTAGCCACACAGGAGAAAGTGTCTTTGTGGATATAAGGTCATCACAATATTTCCTGCAACTGGTGTGGTGACTGCTCATTAAGAAAGCTGCAAAGATGATAGTCTCCTTAGCTTTCCTGCTTTTATTACCCACGGAGTACTCATCTGTCACTGTTGGTGCTTGAGGCAGTGCATCTGTAACAGCAGTTCAAAAATTCTATCCTAAGTGGATTACAGGGGCTGACCAGAAATATAAAGTAGCATTAAGTGCATTATAGGTTGGCAAGAGACAGTGAAGAAAACTCAGAAAACACTCTCATCTTGCCTCATTGTGCTACACAGAATAGTCAGGGTTTGGGGCAGGGAAGGGGGTGGGGTGCACAAATTTCTCTTTTCTTGGGTTCCATGATAGCAGTCATTTCAAGTGCTCCCTGAGGGCTGAATCTTGCAAAGTTGATTTCCACCATCAAAACTCCTCACACACAGTCATTTTGCACTGAGAACATTATACATTGTTGAGAATTGTTTTAGGCAAGTCTCAGATATAGAACAAAAGTCCTTTAACACAAAATGGTTCTAAACATTGCTACCAGACTCTTCAAATATTCTCCATACTCTGAATCCAGAATAATTAATATTATTTTGAAAACTCAGTGTTTATTGCAATCAACCTCTATAACACTCTAGGTCTGTGTCTTTGGAATAGAGCATTATTTCACAGCAAAGGAAAAATATGGCATATTTTGAGGTGCTTTGCCTCAATTTTTCAACTTCTCCCTGTTCTTTCAAAGTAGTCATTGTTATACTCAAAGGTAAGAAGTGAAGTTTACAGTTCAGAGGCTGTAAAATGTCCAAATCAAGGCATCATCAGAGATAGTATTATCTTACTAGAGGTTGACTGCTGGATCTTGGGCTCCTACCACATGGCAAGTCAAAATGGTGGGTCTACCAGTCTCTCTGTTTCTCCTCTAGGTTTCCTTCCCTCTCAACTTTCAGCTGCTCTATGGGCCTAGCCTCTTGGAGTGCCTTGCTGCTTCAGCTTCTCTACTGATTCCAGCCTCTGGCCTCTCCCAGGTCCTCAGGGTTTCTCTGTCATCCTGCAGTGTTCTCACTCACATGGCAGCGTGAAAACGGTGCAGCTGTCTTTCTCTGTGTGTCTCTGCTTTCAGTTCTCAATTTATATAAGACCCCAGCAAGAGGGCAGAGACCAAACCTGGGTCATGCCTCACTATATAATCCAATCAAAGGCCCTTGTGAAATTGGAATGCTAAATGATTTTACTAACCATCTTGATTTTCTTGAGCTTCCATTTTAACCAGGGGCCTATAAAGAAAAAACAGATGTTAACTGAAGCAGGCTGACAGAACAGTGAGCCTTTGCAGTGCTGATAAAGACCCCTGCCCCTATCCAGAAGAACTGTAACAAAGAAATCAAGCCGACACCAGCAAAGTCTGCTAATCTTCACCAGATGGCCACAGTCTTACACCAACATCCTGCTTGCTAATTAGCAAACTGGGCCCCAAGGATATTCTGTCCAAAGAGTCCTCAGCCCCTGTAGTCCACCCAGCTCCTACAGTGCACATCCTAACCAAATTCATGTCCCTTTATCCCTCCCCATCCCCCACACCTTCCCTTTTATTTCAAACAGCCTTATAAGCTGCTCCTCCAGCTTGCCCCTTCAAATCGACCCCTCTTTGGGGGCTGTTCCTGCATTAATGCAACTTTAGTTCAATAAACTTGCTCTGCACCCCCTTTTAAAAAAATCTGCTTATTTTCAGCACAACACTCTAAACTAATCTAAATCAAAAGTGATCTAAGCAAAGTACCTCAATGGAAACTACTGTAATCAAAGGGCCCCACATATACAGAAAGGATTAGTTCAAAGAACATGATCTTTTTGAGATTCAAAAAACCTCAAACTGTCACATACCCTAATGCAGCAAGGATTAGTAGTTTCTATTTTTCCAAGACTACTAAGGAGACAGCTATTCAAGGTCCCTTATCTTTCTCTTGTCAAGAAAGAGTGCTATGGAGTGATAAACCTGGTGTCATGAGCCACCCCTGAAAAAAAGTCCCCAGAAATTCAGCAAATAAAAGGGCAAATACCACTTGCTTAGAACTCAGGAGGGCAGTAGAGACTGGAAAAGGATTCAACAAATTCTAAATCAAAGAAAGGGGAAAATATCAGGTAGGAAACTTCAACCCTGGATTTACTAGACTACTCCTTCAAACTCATTCAGTTCCACACAGCTTGGGGGGTGCTCAGAGACAGTGGCCTGGATCCCTCCCACTCCCAAAAAGGACAGAGACTATAGAGCCCACAGGTAGAAACCTGAACACATCCAAACACAGGGACCCAAGGCCACAGAGGCCAAGGAGAAAAGAGAAGCCACTGAGGAGTATTGGATCCAAAACTGTCCCAAGAAAGAAAAAAGAGGGAAAAAAGGAAAGAGAAACTGATGAAACTGGTATGAAAGTACTGTACCCACTCAATACAGTTTCTATTGACTGGACCACCTAAACAAAAAACAGCTTTTTCTAGAGTGACCCACCTTTCTAGATTGACCCTCTCTGGCTACCTGGGGCAGGATAACTTAACAGGGAATAAACCAAAAAAAAAAATGGAATTAAACTGAATGCTGTAAGACAGGTGAGCCCCAAAACTGAAACAAGTAAAAAAAGTGGGGCACTAAGTGATGGAAAGAATTTAAACAAATCATAGGCATTGGGGAGAAAATTCTGCACAAATACAAGCAGAACAGGGTAAGATTCCCAAAGAAGAATCAGAGAAAAGGAAATTTTCTCCTGTAGGTGAAACAATTACACAAAAAGTGCAAGCTTAAAAATTGCATCACAAATGTAAGGCAAGAATCAGATGAAGAAAAGCTGAGAAATTTTGATAAGTTAAACATGGGCTATTCTAAAGATCTAAAATAAGTTGGACCAAGTGTCAAAGAAGAACCTTAATACAAAGCCAATCAACAATAAAACCCTAGGAAACAGGGAGAAACTGACCTTCAGTGTTAACTCATCAAGATAATTGGATGACTAGACATCAGCAAAATATTACAAGCCATGCAAAGAAATGGGAAGACATGGCTCAATCAAGGGAACAAATTAAAACCTCAGAGGAGACACAATGTGTAACAACAAATCAAAGAAGTTCAAACAAATCTCCTAAATCAATTCAAGGAGAAGAAAAAGATATGTCTCTTGATAATGGACATGAAAAATATAAGTGGTAAAATGGGAATAAAAACAACATAAAGAGGGGAAGCAAAGTGATATGGGAGCAGAGACTGTGTATATCATTGAAGCTAACTATGTACCTTTTCAAATTATTAAGTTATACATGTAGTTTCAAAAGAAACTATTTAAAAATATACAGACATAGAAATGAGGAAGTGATAAGTCAGATATATAACAAAAGATCAACTATACATAAAAGGAGGTTGCAATAAAAAAAAAAAAGAAAAAAAAAGATAAATAAAAACTGAAGGACAAGTGGCGGACTTGGCCCAGTGGTTAGGGCGTCCGTCTACCACATGGGAGGTCTGCAGTTCAAACCCCGGGCCTCCTTGACTTATGTGGAGCTGGCGCATGCACAGCGCTGATGCGCACAAGGAGTGCCGTGCCATGCAGGGGTGTCCCCTGCATAGGGGCGCCCCACGGGCAAGGAGTGCGCCCCGTAAGGAGAGCCACCCAGCTTGAAAAAAGTGCAGCCTGCCCAGGAATGGTGCTGCACACACAGAGAACTGACACAACAAGATGATGCAAGAAAAAGAAACACAGATTCCCATGCCGCTGACAACAACAGAAGCTGACAAAGAAGACGCAGCAAATAGACACAAAGAACAGACAACCAGGGTGGGAGGGGAAGGGAGAGAAATAAATAAATAAATCTTAAAAAAAAACAAAACTGAAGAACAAAAATGGTTAAGTACTGCTTTCACAGTAATAGCACTGAATGCTGAATGTTAATGGATTAAATTCCCCAATTAAAAGACACAGATTAGCAGAATGCATTATAAAGCATGATCTAACTTTATGTTCTTTACAAGAGACTAACCCTACACCCAAACACATAAATAGGTTGAAAGTGAAATGATGGAAAAAGATATTCCATGCAAATAGTAACCAAAAAAGAGCCAGGGTAGCTATACTAATATCGGACAAAACAGACTTTAAGTCAAAAGCTCTTATAAAGACAAAGAAGGACACTATATATTAATAAAAGGGGCAATTCACCAAGAAGAAATAACAATCATAAATATTTATGCAACAAACCACCTCAAAATGTATAAGGCAAACACTGTCAAAACTGAAGGGAGAAAGAGACACCTCTACAGTAATATTTGGAGACTTCTAAACACCACTGTAACAATAGATAGACCATCTAGACAGAAGATCCATAAGGAAATAGAGAACTTGAATAATATGATAAATGAACAAGCCTAATGGATATATACAGAACATTGCACCCCAATGGAAAAACATTCTTCTCAAGTGTACTTGGATTATCCTCCAGGATAGACCACATATTGGGTTACAAAACAAGTCTCAATAAATTTTAAAAGATTAAAATTGTACAAAGCATGTTCTGTGATCATGATGGAATGAAGCTGGAAATAAATAATAGGCCTAATACACCACATTAACAAAACAAATGGAAAAACTATATGGTCATCTCTACTGATGCAGAAAAGGCATTAGACAAAATCCAGCATCCTTTCTTGATAAAAACATTTAGAAAAATAGGAGTAGAAGAAAACTTGCTCAACATGATAAAGGACATACATAAAAAACCCACAGTTAACATCATGCACAATGGTGAAACACTGAAAATTTTCCCTTTAAGATCTGGAACACCAACTGTCACCACTGTTATTCAACCTTATGCTCAAAGTTCTAGCCAGAGCAGTTAAGCAAGAAAAAGAAACAAAACACAACCATATTGGAAAAAAAGAAGTAAAACTTTAAGTATTTGCAGAAGAATGACCCTCTATATAGAAAGTCCCAAAAGAAACTGCAACAAAGTTCCTAGAGTTAATAAATGAGTTGAGAAATTGGCTGGGCACCAGATCAATGTGCAAAATCAGTAGTGTTTCTATGCACTAGTACTGAACAATCTGAGGAGGAAATCAAGAAAAAAAATCCATTTACAATAGCAACTAAAAGAATCAAATATATCTTTTAAAGATTTATTTATTTGTTAGAATCAAATATATCTTTTAAAGATTTATTTATTTGTTTTGTATTTATTTTTCTCCCCTTCCCTCCCTCTTCCCCCCCCCCCCCCCATTTTCTGCTTTTTGTGTTATTCACTGTGTGTTCTTCTGTGTCTGCTTGGACTCTTGTCAATGGCACTGGGAATCTGTGTCTCTTTTTGTTGTATCATCTTGCTGCATCAGAACTCCATGTGTGCGGTGCCACACCTGGGCAGGCTGTGTTTTTTTTCATGTGGGGCTGCTCTCCTTACAGGGAGCACCCCTTGCATGTGGGGCTCCCCTACACAGGGGACACCCCTGCATGGCATGGCACTCTTTGCGCACATCAGCAGTGTGCGTGGGCCAGCTCACCACATGGGTCAGGAGGCCCTGGGTTTGAACCTTGGATCTCCCATGTGGTAGGTGGACGCTCTATCCATTGAGCCAAATCCATTTCCCAGAATCAAATATTTAAAATTAAACTTTACCAAGGATGTAAAGGACTTATACACAGAAGACTACAAAACATTGCTGAAAAAAACAAAAGAAGACCTAAATAAATGGAAGAACATTTCATGTTTATGGACTGAAAGACTAAATATTGTTAGGATGTCAATTCTACCCAAAATGATTTACAGATTCAATGCAATACCAATCAAAATTACAACAGTCTTCTTTGCAGAAATGGAAAAGCCAATTATCAAATTTATTTGGAAAGGTAAGGAGCCCCAAATAGCCCAAAACATCTTGAAAAACAAGAACGAAGTTGGGAGACTCACACTTCCTGACTTTAAAGCATATTATGAAGCTATGGCAGTCAAACAGTATGGTATTGGCACAAGGCTAGATGTAGTGACCATTGGTCTCAAATTGAGAGTTCAGAAATAGACCCACACATTAATGGCCAATTGATTTTTTTACTTGCTTCCAAGCCCACTCAATTGGGAAAAAAATGGTATCTTCAACAAATGATGCTGGAAAAATTGGATATCCCCATACAAAAGAATGAAAGAGGACTCCTATCTTTCACTATATAAAGAAATGACTCAAAATGGATCAAAGACCCAAATATAAGAACCACGATTGTAAAACTCCTAGAAGAAAATACCAGGAAGCAGCTTTGAGATTTTATGTTAGGCAGTGGTTCTGTGAACTTTACACCCATGGCACAAGCAATGGAAGAAAAAAATAGATAAATAGGCTTCCTCAAAATTAAAAACTTTTGTGCTTCAAAGACTGTCAAAAAAATGAAAAGACAACCTACACAATGGGAAAAAATATTTGAAAACTACATATTTGATAAGAGTTTAATATCCAGAATACATAAAGAAATGCTACAACTCAACAATAAAAAAGACAAATAGCCTGTGCTGGTTGATCTTTTTATGGACCCCAGAAAGTTATTTTCTTAAGTTTAATATGTGAACATTTGTTTAGATTAGATCGGTGGAGAGCAATTTAATTAGATTGCTTCTGTGGGGCATAGCCCAGGGGGGGTCTTAATCCTTTTACTGTAGTCCTCTATAAATGGAGGCATAAAAGGCACAGACACACAGGGAAAAAGCCACAGTGATAGAGAGAAACCTCCAGAAATCAATGAATCCAGGAGAGAGAAAAGCCACAGATGGAGCAGCGCAAAGCAGACCTAGCAATGAGGTCCAGAGGAGAGGTAAGAAGAGAGATGAGTGGACACTGCCATGTGCCTAATCACCCACAGCTGAGCTCAGGGAGAAAGCGGGCCTGGAGGAGATGGCAGAGACAGGCACAGCCGCCATTGTGCCTTGCCACATGGCAGAAATCCAGGATTGCCATCAGCTGACCTTCAGGGAGACAGCATCTCTGATGATGCCTTGATTTGGATATTTTCACAGCCTCAGAACGGTAAGCTAATAAATTCCCATTGTAAAAACCAACCTATTTATGGCAGCTTTTCACAAACTAAAGCAGGAATTGGTACTAGAATTGAGGTGTGTGCTGTTATGCAAATATGAAAAACGTTGGAATGGTTTTATAAATAGTTAAGGAGATTATGGAAGAATTGTGAGATGCATGATAGAAAAGGCCTAGACTGCTTTAAAGAGACTGTTGGTAAAAATATGGAAGCTAAAGATACTTCCTCGCAGCCTTTAGCAAACTAAAATACAGCCTAATTTTAAAATGGGTGAAAGACTTGAATAGACATTTCTCCAAAGAGGATATATAAATGCACATGAAAAGATGTTCTGCATCACTAGCTATTAAGGAAATGCAAATCAAAACCACAATGAGATATCATTTCACATCTACTAGAATGGCTACTTTTTTTTTAAAAAGCAGAAAACTACAAGTGTTGGAGATGATGTGGAGAAATAGGAACACTCATTTATTGCTGTTGCAAATGTAAAATGTTACAGTTGCTGTGGGAGATAGATTGACAGCTCCTCAGGAAGATAAGTATAGAATTACTATATGATTTGACCATCCCACTACTGAATATATATCTAGAAGAATTGAAAATAGGGTCTCAAACAGATACTTGCACACTGATGTTCATAGTAGCAATATTCACAATTGCCAAAATATGAAAGCAAACCAAATGTCCATTGACTGATGAGTGGCTAAACAAAATGTGGTGTATACATACAATGGAATATTTTTCAGCCATAAAAAGGAATTATGTCTGATGCATATGACAACATGACACTTGAAGACATCACACTGAATGAAATAAGCCAGATACAAAAGGGAAATATTGTATGATCTCACTGATATGACCTAAACATAATAAACAAATTCATAGGGTTAGAATCAAGAATATAGGTTACCTTGAATAAAAGGGTCAACTCAGACCAGCAGAATATCTCAGCCTACATGTAATATCAGTAGTTAAAAATGCTTTTTGACCCTGAATAAAAGGGGGAAATGGAAAGGACAAATGAGTTTATATAGCTATGAGTCTTCAAAAAAGAGCCAGGAGGTCATCAGAGGGGTCACCCTTATGCACACCGCAGCAGAGTCCCAGAGACAGATAAAGTAGATACAACCCCAGGTATTGGTTCTTCTGAGGGCTACAGAGGCCCACAGGTTCTATGGTCATGGCAGATGGACTTCAGTGCCATGTCAGTTGGCCCTACTTTGGAGTTTGTGGTCCTGAGTGTGATGGAGTTGGACTCAGGTGTGATCTTTGTTCACAAGCCTCTCCTGTCACTTTTAGTGGACTTGTGGTTGGTGCTGGGGTTTAGTGTATACTCAAGGGACCTGAATCTCTGGACTGTGCATGTGATAGCCAGGCTCTGAGCCTCAACAGACTTGCAACTCCTACCCTCTGGTTTATTCGACTTACCCCAGCCAGCTAAAATGGAGGTGAAGAAGGTCAACCACCACACCAGGGAGCCAAGATTGCCTACAGCTGCAAACAGGAGAATTGTATCCATCATCCAAATGGAATCAAAGCACCCTCTTGATACAGAGGTGGAGTGGACATAGCCATCCCAGGGTCCACAGAATG
Source organism: Dasypus novemcinctus (assembly GCF_030445035.2). Taxonomy (NCBI): domain Eukaryota; kingdom Metazoa; phylum Chordata; class Mammalia; order Cingulata; family Dasypodidae; genus Dasypus; species Dasypus novemcinctus. The sequence goes on along the minus strand of NC_080694.1, from coordinate 37,905,387 downwards.
GAGGAATAGAGTATAGATTAGAGTGGACTTATGATACTCTATTCTGGAACTAATGTGATTAGTAATGGAAGTAAATGTAGCACTGAGATGGAGAAAGTGGCCATTGTAGCTGCTGAAGGTGGGAATGGGAAGAAGAGATGTGATGTGGGGGCATTTTCAGGACTTGGAGGTGTCCTGGGTGGTACTGCCGGGACAGTTTCTGGACATTGTATGTCCTCCCATGGCCCACTGGGTGGACTGGGGGAGAGCGTAAACTATAATGTGGACCATTGACCATGTGGTGCAGCAGTGCTCAAAGATGTATTCATCAAGTGCAATGAATGTCCCATGATGATGGAGGAGGTTGTGGTTATGGAAGGAGTGGAGTGGGGAGGGGGGGCGTGTATATGGGGACCCCATATTTTTTAATGTAACATTAAAAATAATTAATTAATTTTTAAAAAAAGAATATAGGTTACCAAGTAATAGATTGGGGTTAGAGAATGGGGAGTGGATGCTTAATTTATACAGACCCTCTATTTCGGTTGATTGTAAAGGTTTGGAAATGGATGTTGATGATGGTAGCACATTATTAAGAGTGTAACTAGCAGCATTGAGTTATATAAATGAAGGTAGTTAAAAGGGTAAACTTTATATCATATATGTCAAAGAGTAAAAATTAAAAGACAAAACATAGGACTGTATAACACAGTGAACCCTATTGTAAATGAGGGACTACAGTTAATAGTACAGATACAAGAATGTTCCTTCATGAATTATAACAAGTTTGCAACATAATATGAGGTGTTAATAATAGGGTGGTATATGGAAAAAATACACTTAATGTAAACTGTAGACAATAGTTAATAGAACTATTTTAATAATTTTCATCAAATGCAACAAAGGTAACTACTGCTTAAAAAAATTAGTACCATTACAAAAAAGTGCTAGAATCAATTTTAACAAATGTTCCACACCAATGCAAGGTGTTGGTGGTGAGGTAATTGTATGGGAATCTTGTGATTTATACATGATTGGTATGTCAACTCACAACTTCTCTAACAAATTTTTTAAAATTAATTTCTGCAAAAAACTGTTGGGGCACAGGATATGCATGTAAGTAAGGCTTTTTGTGTAAGTATGGCCAAACTGCCCTGCAGAAGAGTTATTAAATTGCTCTTCCACTATCACGGTATTAGAGTATTTTTTCCTTGCACCCTTCGATTTTTCGAGGCTTAAAAATCACTGACCATGCAGAATTTCTGTTTGAGGTGATGAAAAACTGGGTGATACATGGGAAAAACACAACTAATATAACTTATGGGCTATAGCTAACAGTGATATTATAATATTCTTGCATCAATGACAAAGAAGGTATTATATCAATGCTGAGGGTCAACAAAAGGGGAATATAAGGGGGTATGGGATTTTTCCTTTTGCAGTAATGAAAATATTCTAAAATCGATTGAGGTGATCTAAGCACAACTCTGTGCTGAAACTGAGAGCCACTGAGTATCCATATTAGATGGGCTGCACAAAGCATGGGACTGCATGACACAGAGAGCCCTGTGGTGGATGATGCCCTGTGGTTAACAGTTCAAATATGAGAACATTCTCTCATGAACTATAACAAATGTACAATACTAATACATGGTGGTAATAATAGGGTGGCTTATGGGGAAAAAATACTCCAAATATACACTATGGAGTATAGTTAGCAGTAATATTTTGATGACTTCTTTTATCATTTGTAACAAATATTCCACAATGATGCAAGAGGTTGATGGCAGGGCAATGTATGGGAATCCTGTAGGTTATACATGATTGTTCTGTAAGTCAGGTCTATGGTCATGGCAGATGGCTCTGGAGTTCAGTGACATGTTTGGAGTTTGTGTTCCTGAGTGTGATGGAGTTTGACTCAGATATGACCTTTCTACACATGCCTCTTCTGTTACTTTTACCGGACCTGTGGTTGGTGCTGAGGTTGATATATACTCAGGAGACCTGAATCTCTGGACTGTCCATGTGACAGCCAGGCCCTGAGCCTCAGCAGACTTGCAACTCCTACCCTCTGGTTTATGGGACTTACTCCAGCCAGCTAACAGGGAGGTGAAGAAGGTCAACCACCACACCAGGGAGCCAAGAGTGCCTACCACTGAAAGCAGGAGAATTGCATCCAGCATCCATGTGGAATCTAAGTCCCCTCTAGATTTAGAGGTAGAGTGGACACAACCATTCCAGGGTCCACAGGCTGGAGGAATAGAGTATGGATTAGAGTAAATTTACTGATATTCTACTCTGGAACTATTGTGATTAGTAATGGAAGAAATTATAGCATTGATATGGAGAAAGTGGCCACGGTAGCTGCTGATGGTAGGGAGAGGGAAGAAAAGATATGATGTGGAGGCATTTTCAGGACTTGGAGTTGTCCTGAGTGGTACTGTAGGGACAGATGCTGGACATTATATATCCTGCCATGGCCCACTGGGTGGACTGGGGGAGAGGGTAAACTACAATGTAAACCATTATCCATGGGGTGCAGCAGTGATCCAAAATGTATTCACCAAATGCAATGAATGTCCCACGATGATGAAAGAGGTTGTTGATGTGGGAGGAGTGGGGTGGGGGTGGGAGGTATATGGGGTCCTCTTATATATTTTTAATATAACATTTTTAAAAAATAAAGAGAGAGGGGAAAAAAAAGAGGAGGTAATGGATGTTGGTGATGGCAGCATAATATCGGGACTATTAATATAATTAATACTACTGAACTACACACTTGAAAGTGGTTAAGAAGGGAAGTTTTAAATTGTATATATGCTACTACAATAAAAAGTGAAAAAAGAGAGCTAAGGAAGAAGGTCCCAATTTTATTCGGCAACCTATTCCCTCCCCTCCAGACACTGTGGGTTGACTTTTCCTCGTATGAATTTTCCAAAAGCAAAGGTAATAATCTTAAACACCTACCACCTAAATATGAAAAAAAAAACTTATTATTTTACCCAAAAGGACACTTGTCACATAAAGAAAATGTGCCACCAAATGGTCTCAGCCTGTGTTGACCCTGGTCTTAGGGCTTGTCCACAACACCATCTGGCCATTGCTGTGCTCTTACTGGGGGAACTCGGAGAATCATGTTCTGTTGGTAGGTATGTTACTCCATGCCCCCTTCTCTCAAAAACTCCAACCATTTCTTTGATTGGTCTAGCTTTTTGGCTTCTCCAAACTTGAATGACCTTTGGCCATTTATTCTTTGTACAGTTCAGGCATGAGATACACTTTCTCCTCCTATTACCAGCAAAATGAGAAGGAGCTGAGAATATAAATTATTCTTAATAATAATCCCAGAAGCCATGATGTAAGTCGTTGCCCTTCCTATGTTGACTAGTGTGATAAGCAGACCCTGGAGGTAAAGTCAATCACATTACAGGGCTGGGCTTCCCACTTGACTTCCCCAAAGAGCATTGTTTAGAGAAGTGCTGTGCAATGGAAATACAATTCGATCTACGTATGTGATTTTAAATGTTCTAATAGAAAGTGGCAAAAATAATTTTATAAATGTATTGTATTCAACCATATTCAAAATATTATTACTTCAATATGTAAGGCAATGTATTTGTTTCCTAATGCTGTAACAAACTGCCACAAACTTGGTGGTTTAAAACAACACAAATTAATTATCTGGAAGTCAGAAGAGCAAAATGGGTCTCACTAGGGTAAAATCAATGTGTCCTCAGAACTGTGTTCTTTCTGCAGGCCCTAAAGGAGAATCTATCTTCTTGCTTTTCCAGCTTTTAGAGGTTGTCCACATTCCTTGGCTCGCGGCCCCTTTCCATCTTCCAAGCCAGCAATAGCAGGTCAGAGTCCTTCTCACATCTCAACACTCTGACCCTGACTCTTCTACCTGCCCCTTTTATGTTCAAAGAACTCTTGTGATTACATTAGAGTCACCCATTTAATCTAGGGTCTTCTCCTTATTTAAGGTCAGCTAATTAGCATCCTTAATTCCATCTGAAACCTTCATGCCCCCTTGCTGTGTAACATAACATATGCACAGGTTCTTGGGTTTAAGGCATGGACATCTTTGGGAGCTATTAATAATTCTGCCTACCACAGTCGACAAAATATTATTTGAGATATGATTTTACATTCTTTTTTGTACTGAGTCTTCAAAAATCTTCAAAATTTGGTGTGTATTTTGCATTTACAGCACATCTCAATTCCAACGAGCCACGATTTCAAGTGTTCAGGGCCACATGCCTCTCCTGTGTTGGCCAGTACAGGTCTAAAGCAATGGGTCTCAACTTGGGCTGCACATTGAAATCACCTGTGTTCCTTTGCCTATAAATGTCTGTGCATTTAATTTTCGGCATCTGAAAACATAACACTCGATTTAACTCCCAAATCCTCTGACTGGCTCTGAGACTCATTCACACATGTTTACTTGTTCACCAGATATTTAGTAAATACCTGCTGTGTACCAGGAGCTATGCCAATACATTCTGGCCCCTTCTAAATATGGTTTGTGGGAGAAGCTGCTACTGAAGACCTGTAAAATCAAAGTTTCCATCTAATGGTACCTGTCGACTCATCTGGGGATACAAACTGTACACAACATACACACAGTCACAAATGGATTGTTCTCATAACACAGCATAGGCAATCATGGAGCGGGCTTGGGGAAAATCCATTTTATTCCTGGAAAATCAACTCAGGTTAAATATCTTTCTAATAGTGGATCACCCTTAACAGTGATTCTGCTTCCAAATCTAAATGAAGAAATGGTTCCTTTGTCCTGAAACACATTCCCTTGAAGACCCCTGAAAACTTTCTCTCTCAATCAGTGTGTTTCCCTTTCTGTAGCTCCTTTCTTTCTAACTTTGTAGTCTTTGGATCTCCCCTCTTTCTTAGAAAGATGGTCTCCTCTACTTGGCCTGCCTGTCTCCTATTCTCTGGTTTTGTTTGGTATCTAGATGATGTCAGTTACCCACAATTTCTAAATCTCCATTAGTATTGCTCTCTTCTCACCATTTAATACAAAATTTCACCACTTTTCTTCCCTACATTTATTGCATAGAGAATAAAATCTAGGTCCCTTAATTTCACTTTCATCCTCCACAATTTGTCCCAAATTACATCTGCCCCTTCATCTCTCACTGCCCCTCGTCATGGTCAACCCTTCAGACTCCACAGGCTGCTCTTCCCTAAGGAGATTCTGTACTTTCCTCAGGTTGAGGTCTCTTCTGGAGATCTTCCCATCCCTCTACAGCAGGGGAGAACTTCTACCCACCCTTCATGGCCCTTCCCAACACTCCCTTCCCTGCCCTATACCACCCAATGCAGTCTGCATTGTGTGCTTACACAAGTCTCTGCCTTAACTCTTTGAGCTCTAGAGGGGCTTTTACATCCCTGTATCCCAATCCCCCTCCACCCCCGGGTATCTATGATGACTCCCCCATGGCCGGCCCTCTATCCTAAAAATAGGATTTATTGAATTAACTCAAAGATCACCAAAGGTTGTAACGATGCATAGCACTGCTGTGAGAACCAAAAAAGCAAGCATTGTGTCACGCAGATGAGATTTGGGAGGCACAGTCCTTCTGCAGAAACTCCCTTGCTGTAAGACTGCTCTCCTCACTCCAACTGCCCATACGCAGTGTAAATTGCAACAAAACTCTCAACAAGAAGCAATTCCCTAGATTCAAAATCTCCTTTGCTATTAATGACAACATCAAACCACTACTTGGGAGCATCAGAATGACCACATATGGCTTTAGCCAAGAAAAGAAGCTCAAGGAAATGACAGAAAGAGCCACTAAAATGACATCTAATTTGTAGCGTGGGGATTTCTACAGGGCTGGGTTTCCCACTTGACTTTCCAGCAGAGCAGGCCAAGGCCCAGGACAGGGCACAAATATAGAAGCGCAGACTCCTAGGGATTCGGTCGTACTAGAAGTGTGGATTAAGAAAACAGCTCTCCTCCCTCCTTCCACGTTCCCACAGTCCTGGTCTGCAGGGCAGAGCTGAATAAGCAGTTGGCCTGCAAGCTGGAAGCCCCTGGGGAATTGCAGCCAATGCCAGGCGGAAATACAAACACCGCCAGACTTCCCCATCCGTGGAACGCCTTACTGGAAGAGAGAGAACGCTGAGAGATTCATTTCCTTTTTTTCCCTTCCACTAAGGCCCGTATGGTTTCCTAATGGCATTTTAAGCTAGCTGTTAATGTGGGTAATGTAGTTTGGGAAAAAGCAAAAAGGCACAATTATAAGAATCAATATATTGTGTGAAGGGAAAACAAAAGCCTCTATTAAATATGAAGCAGGGCTTCAATTCCAACCAGAACTAGGCCCAACAAGGAAACCGAAACCATCAGGTGAGATTGATCTGAGTGGGAAAGAAGGGGCCTGTTCATTCCACCCCCCGATGAAGATGCTGCAGCTTCCCTGGGCAGACTAGACAGTTGAGTAGTCTCAGGCCTGGACAGCAACTACACAGTGCCCACAATGGGTCCTTAGTAAGTATTCAAATGAATGAATGGATGAGTGAATGAATGATGTGATGACTCGCCCTGTGCTCCCGTATCTGTTTCCTTTAGGCCAGTACTTGCCAAAGTGCTGTCTCCCTTGACCAGCAGCTTCACCATCACCTTGGAGCTTGTTCATCGGTGTCGGTTCTCTTCTGGAAACTGCAGGTTTACTGAATGGGAAACTCTGGGGATGGAGCCCTGGAAATTCATTTCAGCAAGCCCTACAGGTGATACTGATGCAAGCTAAAAGTTTGGGAACCAAAGCTTTAGGCAGGGAAGTGGATTTGGCTCAATAGATAGAGCGTCCACCTACCACATGGGAGGTCCAGGGTTCAAACCCAGGGCCTCCTGACCCGAGTAGTGAGCTGGCCCACGTGCAGTGCTGATGGGTGCAAGGAGTGCCCTGCCACGCAGGGGTGTCCCCCGCGTAGGGGATCCCCATGTGCAAGGAGTGCACCCTGTAAGGAGAGCCGCCCAGCGTGAAAGAAAGTGCAGCCTGCCCAGGACTAGCGCAGCACACACGGAGAGCTGACGCAGCAAGATGATGCAACAAAGAGAGACACAGATTCCTGGTGCCACTGACAAGAATGCAAGCAGACACAGAAGAACAGACAGAGAGCAGACAATGGGGAGGGGGGGGAGCCTAGGGGAGAGAAATAAATAAAAATAAATAGATCTTTAAAAAAAAAAAGCTTTAGGTGAAGCCTGAATAAGGAAAACTCACTGTTCAAAAAATGACACATTCTTAGCACTACCAAGAATAAAAAGGTGAGTCTGACATATTCCCTGCACTCAGGAAGTCTTTTGTAACCATTTCCCTGTGAGTGGCACTTACAGGGCTCAGTCAGAACTCTGCTATTCTGCTCTCCCACTGCCACCTTAAAGGGGGCTCAAACTCAATCCGCAGGCTAAGACGTTCTGGATCTGGAATGTAATCTGCAACAGAACTCATCATTTCTTCAGGCACTTTCAGATAACAAATAGTTTTGAATCAATTACAGCTATAGGAAGAGTCTCAGGCCAGCAATGCAAGTATCTAGTTCAGCGTCAAATCACAAAACACCATTTTCTTATTCTCTCTTTTCCCTCTGGCTTTGTCATGCTGCAAACAGGAAGCCTGTAAGAACGGGTAATCATCTTCTCCTGTACTTGACAGTCAAGCTCCTTCTACCCTCCACTCCCCAGTCACCCAACTGTCTCTGGTCTCCAGAATAGGGCAGGGGTGGGGAAGGAGGAGGAGGGGAGTGAAAAAGGTCTTACTTGCCTGGGATAGATACAATCAGTCACCCTCACTGGAATCCACCCATTTCAACTTTCTTTATGGGGCCAATGCCGTAATTATAAATTTTTACCCCTCCTTAGTATCTGCTAGTGACCCCACCCCCTTTGGAGACTGTCTTACCTTTTCAGGCAGTACTACCGGTTGTAATCCAAAAACTACCCCCAGACTGGCATCATCTACTCTCAGTCTCCAGGAAAAGCATACACCTTTGGAAGTGATGTTCACTCCTGCACCATTCTCCCCTCTCCATTCTGCAGCCAGGCAGGCTGATTTCAGCACAGCCTTTCACCTTTAACCTCCCACAGGTAGGAAGAGGCATCCATCTCTGGGTTCTACAGAGTCAAGGAGACAAAGGTCATCTTCTCCAAAGGTTCCTCTTGGAGCATCTCTCACTTAGTTTGACAGAGGGGAAACATCAACTCTCCAGCAGCTCTCCACAGAAACCCTTGTTCTCATTTCTAACTTCCTGTCCTAAAGGCTCAGCTTTCAGTTATATAGCTTGGAGGTGTTTGTGGGTGAACAGCGACAAAACCCATTTTCAGAAACCTCCTTGGGCAGATGCATGGGTGTGACTCTGAAACATGGGGCTGGTGGGTGTTTTCGTTTCCTAGGCTGCTTACTTAAAGAAGATACCATGGAATGTGTTAGCTTCAAACAATGGGAATTTATTGGCTTATGGTTTGAGGCCGTGAGAATGTCCAGATCAGGGCATCATCAAGGTGATGCCTTCTTCCTGAAGACAGCTGCTGGAGATCCTTGGCTCCTTTTGTCTCATGGCAAGGAACATGGCGGCATCTGCTGGTCTCTCCCTTCTCTTCTGGGTTTTGCTGCTTTCAGCTTCTTGCTTTCGTGGCTTTCTCTTCCTCTCGATATTCATTCTGTTTAGAGAGGACTCCAGTAATAAGATTAAGACCCATCCTGAATGAAGTGGGTCACTCCCTAACCGAAGTAACCTCATCAAAAGGCTCTACTTACAATGGGTCCACACCCAGAGGAATGGATTAGATTTAAGAACATGTTTTTCTCGGGTACAGACAGCTTCAAACCACCACAGTTCACATCTATTGTTTTCCTCTAGGCCTGTGGGATATCACAGGCCTGGTGACTGTTCCATTTATTATCCTGATACACTAGTGATGAAACTAATATTTATATGGCATTTTCTAGTTTATAAAGTGACCCCTGATGTGATAAGATATGACATTACTGTAACAGACTCTAATAAGTTCCATATGAAATGCAAAGATAGGTTTAGAGTATATAATTTCAAAAAGAAAGATCCTTTTCACCTGGGGAGATTAGGTATCTGTTATTAATAGCTATTAATAAAAAATACAGGATTTGTTCACATTCATCCAGAAAGGCTCACTTCTCCAAAACTTAAAAAATTAGCCATTAAGATAGTTCATCCCAGCAGACAGGTCACTGCTTTTATACCCTACTACCTCCCAACCCCACCCCTAACTCCCCCAACTTCTCTGATATCCCTGCTCCATCTCACTTCCCTCTTAATACTTCTCAAACCTCAGAATTTACCCAAGGTACTGTTTGAAATCCTTTTCTAAACAGATCCCAGCTGCCAAACCATCACTTTGGGAGATCCATTCTCACAGTTAAAAGCCAAAGCAGCAGTCTCTGCAGACTATGTTTTATTGCTGCTACAGTCTGAGATTTTACTGCAGAAAGTAGAGAAATTTGTAAGCAGTGAGCCAGGTCCCAACTGTGAATCAACCAGAGCAGATAGCCTGGGGGCACTCAGACACAATTTGACCCTGGTGACCCTGCCAAACCCTCAGTCCCTGCCCAATTGGGAACTTCTACAGAATGGAGAAACCCTAGAAATTTAAGTCTGTTCTCAAAACATCACCTCCTTGCTGTCCCATCCCAGGGAGCACAGGGAATTGATTCATACTGTTGAAGTTCAATAAAATTTCTGACTTGACCCAAATTCAGAAGAACTAGCCTCTGCTGACCTGGCTTTGTGGCCCCATCTTTGCCGCAGGTGTCACCACTATAAATGAGCTCTAAAGTTCTCTGACTGGGGATTGAATCATGACCACCACAAAAGACTTTATCTTAATCTCAATTCTTTCACCTGCAGGTATGAGCCAGTTTGTAAATAGGTCCTCATCATTAGTTGAGGAGAAGTCAAGTTGAATCAAGGTGGGTCTTAATCCAAATGACTGGAGGCATTATAAAGAGACAGCAGAGTTAGAGAAGCTAAAAGATGAAGAAACCAGCGGTCAGAGAAAGCCACAGGACATCAAAGATTTCATCATGTGATGAGAGGCAGAGATGCAAGCTAAGGAATCCAAGGATTGCAGAAGCCTGCACCAGAATGCTATATACTCTGGGAAAAAGCAGTCAAGACGTTGATTTTGGACTTCTTCCAGCCTCCCAAACCATAAGACAATAAATTCCTGTTGTTAAAGCCAACCCATTGTGTGGTATTTTTCATAGCAGCCTTGGCAAACTAATACAATGCTCTAGCCTACTATCAAGTGGACAGCCACAGAAACCAATGCAGACTATACTTACTAGAGACTTCAAATATTGATAAAACTTGCCCCTCACAGCCTAGACCCTGGTCAAAAAGCATTAAGAATTCTGAAAAATGCATAAAGCTAGTTGCTAAACAGCACTCCAGAGCTAGACTCTCCTGTTGGATTCTTAATGGAGCATGTGAATAATTTTATAGCACAAATAGAGTTTCCTCCAATCACATAGTATATATATTCAATTTTGTTTATGAATGGGATGGTCATCCCTTCTTCCCCAACCACTCACTAGTTCCATGTAACTGCTTTGAATCCCTGCAATGGCAAATCCTAGCCTCTTAATTCCAAATAGTTATATTTTTCTGGTGTTTCTCTCTCTTGAACTGCCTCCATGCTTTACACTTGCTCACCGCACTCAATACCACCGAAGTTCTCTCCTCTCCTTCCTTGACAAACTTGTCTGATGTCCCTTCTTTTGACTTATCCACCATCTAAATGCCATTTTCTCCAAAATCTAGTTCTTAGCCATCTTCTCTTCTCATCATTCCCTAGATCCTCTCCTTTGGGGAATGACTACTTCCAAAGCTCTATCACCAATCCCAGCCTCTCACATAAGTGCCAGCCAAACTTTTTAAACCCTATAGGTACTTATACTTAAATATTATTTTGGCTGCCTAATGTAGGATTCTTTTCCTATTTGGGGAACTTTGATGAATAAGAGAGGCTAGATGAATAAGAGCTGAAAAAAGTCAGATACTCACTGTTATGCATTGAAGTGCATCCCCCAAAAAGATATATTGATGTCCTTACTCCCACTACCTCAGAACATGCTTTTATTTGGAAACAGGGTCATTACAGATAGAATTAATTAAGATGAGGTCATGCTGGAGTGGGGTGGGCCCTAATGCAGTCGAACCAGAGTCCTTATAAGGAGAGAAGAGATAGGCACCAGGGAGAAGTCTGTGTGAAGGTGGAAGAGGAGAAGGAGGAGGAGGCAAAGATTGGAGTGATGCATCTACAGGCCAAGGAGCACCAAGGCATTCTGGCAAACATCAGAAATTAGAAGAGGCAAGGAAGGATTCTCCCCAACACGTTTTAGAGGAGACACCTGGATTCTGGAGTTCCAGCCTCCACAATGTGAGACTATCAATTCTGTTGTTTTAAACCATCCAGTTTGTCATTGTATTTTGTACAATGGAAACTAAGACACTCACTTTCCCAACGTCCTTGGAACTAGGCATGGCCATGAGGGTGTGCTGCTCAGGAACACCTGCTCCAGGCTTTGCATCAGGACTTCATGATGTAAGGAAGCTCGGAGTGAGAGGCTTGGCAGCAGGGGGGACTGAAGCAAACCCGCTATTCTATGGGAAGCAGAGCTCTACGCCAGGAGGTCTGTCATGCGCACTGCAATATTTAGGACCGTGGGAAAGTCTAGGTGACCTTATGATTTGAAACATCATTTTAGGGCCAAGAGTTCTAATCCTGGGAAGCAGATGTGGCTCAAGCAATTGGGTTTCTGTCCACTATATGGAAGGTCCAGGTTTCGATTCCTGGGGCCTCCTGGTGAAGGCAAGCTGGCCCACACAGTGAGCTGGCCAGAGTGGAGAGCTGGCCCATGCAGAGTGCTGGCCTGTGCAGCGAGCTGGCCCAAGCAGAGTGCTGGCCCATGCAAAAGTGCTATCTGTGCGGGAGTGCCAGCCCACGTGGCAAGCTGGCCCAAGGGGCAAGCTGGCACAGCAAGATGATGCAACAAAAAGAGACACAGAAGGGAGACAATAAGAGATGCAGCAGACCAGGGAGCTGAGGTGACACAAGAGATTGAGTGCCTCTCTCTCACTCTAGAAGGTCCAAGGATCAGTTCCCGGTGCTGCCTAAAGAGAAGACAAGCAGACACAGAGGAACACACAGCGAATGGGCACAGAGAGCAGCCAATGAGGGGGGAGGGGGAGGGGAAGGGGAGGAGGCAGGGAATGAGGGAGAGAAATAAATAAATAAATAAATCTTTTTTTAAAAAGAGTTCTAATCCTGTTACAAAAATATCCTGGAGATTCCGTAAACTACCCAATCTTCCTTTAAAAAGTTTCTTTGCTGCTTCAATCAAGGTTGTTTTTGATTGCTTCTAACTAAGAACCCTAACCGTTTCTTATCCATTATCTTGTCTAAAAATGAATTGTTTTTTCCCATTAATATCTGTTATTTTTTGTTACATTCCTTTTTCTTCTAATGACATCATTATCCTACTCAACCAGATTGTAACTTCAGAGTTACCGTCAGCTTCCCCCATTCTCTTTCCCCAAGCTTCAGTTAGATAGTCAGATGCTGATGATTTCTCTATGATAATGCCTGTCTCATCCATCTCTTCCTTTTTGTTTATATGGTCACAAGCCTAGTCTTCTAATTTAATCCTGTTTTATCTAATGCCATACTAATACAGCAACCATTATTCTAATTGATCTCTCTGCTTTCTGTTTTTCCATCTTCCATTTCAAGTGACTTTCACTTGAAATGCTCAAACACTATTTTCCCTGTGTTAGCCTCTGCCCAAAAACTTATGGTGCTGTAATCTGACAGTAAATTTCAAGTATTTTGGTGTAATCCAGAGGCAAACCAGCCCTTTATCCTTGGGTTCTCCTTCCATATATGCCATCTCTATTTTTGTCCCATATTAATCTAAATAAAGAGTTTAGCCCCTCCTGGGATTTTCCTAAATAAACCCAAACATTCCAGAATGTTAGTGAGCAATTTAGACTTTGAAGATTTTGTAGGAAATGTGGAACAGGAATTGACAATGTAGACCCTAAAAAGACATGCTCAAAACCTGTCTTAGACACTTGTCTTTTCCTAAGTCCTTTCTCGATCATGGAGCCGTCAGAGGTTTCTCCACATCCCACCCTTCCTCTACCCAGCACTGACTCTAACAGGCCCTTATCCCATTCCTGGCTTCTCTGCTCTCCTGCCCATTGTGCAGTACAATGTGGCTCTGTTGAAGCAGTGATGTTTAGGGGTACAGCGATTACAAGCATGGACTCGTGTGCCAGCATGGACAATAACCTTGGTTCTGCCACTTTCTAGACAGTGGCCTTGGGCAAGCTGTTTATTCTCGGTGCTTGGGTTACCTCTCTGTGCCTCTGTTTGCTTATCTGTAACTTGAGAACAACAATTAGCACAAAATGGAACAATAACCCATATGTAAGAGCTAAATTATAAAATTCTTAGAAGAAAACATAAGGGAGTATCTTCCCATGAATTAGGCAATGGATTTGGGGACATTACCCAAAAGCATGAATAATAGAAGAAAAAAATAAACTGGACCTCATCAAAATTTAAAATTTTGTGTGTCAATGAATGTTATCAAGAAAGTGAAAAGGGAAGCAGATGTGGCCCAAGCAACTGGGCTCCCATCTACCATATAGGAGGTCCAGGGTTCAAATCCCAGGGTCTCCAGGTGAAGGCAAGCCGGCCTATGTGGCGAGCTGGCCCACACAGCGAGCTGGCCCGAGACGAGAGCTGGCCCACAGAGAGTGCTAGCCCACACACAGTGCTGGCCCATGCAGGAGCGCTGGCCCACATAGAAAACTGGTGCAGCAAGATGATGTAACTAAAAGAGACACAGAGGAGAGACAATAAGAAACACAACAGGGAAATGGACTTTGGCCCAGTGGTTAGGGCATCCGTCTACCACATGGGAGGCCCGCGGTTCAAGCCCCGGGCCTCCTTGACCTGTGTGGAGCTGGCCCATGTGCCGTGCTGATGCGCTCAAGGAGTGCCGTGCCACACAGGGGTGTCCCCCGCGTAGGGGAGCCCCACGCGCAAGGAGTGCACCCATAAGGAGAGCCGCCCAGCGCGAAAGAGGGAGCAGCCTGCCGAGGAATGGCGCCGCCCACACTTCCCGTGCCGCTGATGACAACAGAAGCGGACAAAGAAACAAGACGCAGCAAAAAGACACAGAAAACAGACAACCGGGGGAGGGGAGGGGAATTAAATAAATAAAAATAAATTAAAAAAAAAAAAAAAAAGAAATACAACAGACCAGATTGCTGAGGTAGTGCAAGAGATTGAGCACCTCTCTCTCACTCTGGAAGGTGCCCTAAAGAGAAGCCAAGCAGACAAGTAGAACACACAGTGAATGGACACTGAGAGCAGATGGTGAGTACAAACAGCAAGGGAGTAGGGGATAAATAAATAAGTAAATAATTTTAAAGAGAAAGTGAAAGCATAACTTAGAGAATGGTAGAAAATATTTGGAAACAATATGTCTGATAAGGGTTTGATATCAAGAATATATAAAGAACCCCCACAACTCAACAACAAAAGCACAAACAACACAATTATAGCAATAAAGCAATAAATCCTCATTCCTGTACCTCTCAGTCCCTGGTAAATTCTATTGTACTTTTTGTCTCTGTGATTGCACTTATTCTAGATATTTCAATTATAGTATTTGTCCTTTTGTGCCCAGCTTATTTCACTTAGCATGGTATTTTCAAGGTTCATCCATGTTATAGCATATATCGGAGCTTCATTCCTTTCTATAACTGAGCAATATTCCATTGTATGTATATATTTCATTTTTTAGCCAATCATCTGTCAATGGGTGATGGAGTTGTTTCCATCTTCTGGCTATTCTGATCAATGCCATCATGAACATTGGTGTACCAATATCTGAGAGTTACTTCTTGCAGTTCTTTGAGGTATATACCTAAGAATGGGATTGTTGGGTCATATGGCAGTTCAATGTTTAACTTTTCAAAAAATCACCAAACTGCTTTCCACAGCAGCTGGACCACTTTACATTCCCTCTAGCAATATATCAGTGTTCTTATATCTCTGCATCCTCACCATCTCTTGTTATTTTCTGTTTTGTTTTTTTACAGTAACCATCCTATAATAGCCTTCATATCCTCGTGAAGTAGTATCTGTCTCATTGTGGTTCTGTTTTGCATTTCCCTAATGACTAATGATGAGCATCCTTTCATGTGTTTATTGGCCTATTGTATATCTTCTTTGGAGAAATGTCTATTCAAGTCCTTTCCCTATTTTTAATTGTGGTGCTTGTCTTTTTTGTTGAATTGTAGAAATGTTTAAACATATTCTGCATATTAAATCCTTATCAGATATATTGTTTCCACATATTTTCTCCCTTTCTGTAAGTTGCCTTTTCATTACAAAATGTCCTTTGATGCACAAAAGTTTTTAATTTTGATAAAGTCCAATTTATCTATTTTATCTTTTGTTGCTCATGATTTTGGTGTCATATCTATGAACCCATTGCTTAAAACAGGTCCTGAAGAATTTCTCCTATGTTTTCTTCTAAAAATTTTAGAATTTTAGTTCTTATATTTAGGCCTTTGATCCATTTTTTATTTACTTTTTATTTATGATGTGACATGGGCATTCAATTTCATTCTTTCCCAACACCATTTATTCAAGATGCTAATTTTCTCCATTGAGTAGATTTGGCACCCTTGTTGAATCAATTGGCTGTAGATGTGTGAATTTATAGATTTGCATTTCTGATTGCTATTGAAGCTGGGCATCTGCATATTTATTTGTTTGTTAATTAGCCAATGACGTTCTCTGTTAATTTTTGGTTAATATACTTTGGCCATTTTTCTTGGGTTGTTTTTTCCCTTGGTTTGTCCTTTTTTATGTATTCTGGACGCCAAACTTAGTTACCAGGGTGGCAACTCACTACTCACAGTCTTTGACTTATCTTTTCATTTTATTATGCTGTTTGATAAATGGAAATGTAAACCAGTGTAGTCAAACAATTTTTTTCCTTTAATCTATCTGCCTTTTGGATCTTCTTCAGAAAGGTTTTCTTACACTGAGGTCATAAAGGTACTTTCTTGGGTTTATTTCTAAATGTTAACAGTCCTATTTTTCACAACAGAGACCCATAAGAAATTTGTTTTTGTGTATATTAAGTAGACACTAATTTTATCTTTTTCCAATAAGAAGTCAATTGCAGTCTGCACTTTTTATTAAATAATCTATCTTTTCCCCCCAAAATTCGTAATATCATCTTCATCATTTATTATACTCATATATTTGTGGGTCAATTTCTAGATTCTTCATACTGCCGCATTATTTGTCTATACCTATGCCCCTCCTTTACATTGCCATTCATGTGAATTATTATAGCTGTTGAGTGTCTTTATATCCCTTATACTTGCCTTCTTTTTCTCATGCTCTGCTGCTGCTACTTCCACTCTCATTAATTCTGCTGCTTTTGTTGCTGCTGCTATTGCTGCCACTGCTTTTCAAAAATTTCTCGACTGGTCTTAGCTCTTTATAGTTTTAAATGAACTTTGGGATAAGTTGATCAAGTTTCATGAAAAATTTTTATGAGACTTTTATTGCCGATGAGTGGGATTTTTATTGGGATTGTATTGAGTTAATAAATCGTCTTGGGAAAAAATAAAACAACTGCAATACTGTCTTCTTATCCAAGAATGTGCTTTGCTTCAACATTTATTTGGAGCAACCCTCCAGATGCCCATGTATGGACATATATTTTGTTCAAACACATTTTTGTGCATGTGTTCTATTATTTCTTTAGAATTAATCCCTAGGTGCAATTCCTAGGCAAGGAACATACAAATACCACATTTAATTTATTATTAAGTTGGCCTCCAGAAATTTGTGCTAATTCAAACTTCCACAGCAGGGACAGTGGTACTATTTCCCTGAGATGGACAATATGCAATTAAAGTACCACTGGAAAACAAGCTTTGATAGCACATAAATTTATTTATGTGTTTTAAATTATGATACCTTTAATTTCAAAATTAATGCAATAGCCATTTCTCCAAAGAAGATATACAGATGGCCTATAAGCACATAAATATATGCTCAACATCCTTAGTCATTAGGGAAATGCAAATCAAAATCACAATGATAGACCACTTCACACCCACTCAAAAGAATATTAATGGAAAAAAAAACAGGAAATAACAAGTGCTGGTAAGGATGCGGAGAAATAGGCCTCCTCATGCCTTGTTGGTGGGAATATAAAGTGGTGTAGCCACTGTGGAAAACAATTTGGTGATTCATCAAAAAGTTAAGCATACACTGTTGGTGGGAATGTAGAATGGTACAGCCACTGCCGAGGACAGTTTGGCAGTTCCTAAGGAAATTGAGCAATACCGTTATTAGGTGTATACCCAGAAGAACTGAGAGCAGAGACATGAACAGACATCTGCACACCGACATTCACAGCAGCATTATTCATGATTGCCAAAAGTTGGAAACAACCCAGGTGTCCATCAACGGATGAATGGGTGAACAAATTGTGGTGTATACACACAATGAAATATTATGCAGCAGTAAGAAGAAATGAAGTCGTGAAGCATATGACAATATGGATGAACCCGGAGGACATTATGTTGAGTGAAGTAAGTCAGACACAAAAGGACAAATGCTGTATGATTGTGGTATTAATCAACTAAATATTAATTTATTGTGTAAACTCATGGAGTTAATAATTAGAATATAGGTCACCAGAAAATAGAAGGAAGGTGGACAATGGAAAGCTGAGGATTAATCTGTACAGAACTGGTAAAAAGGTTGTTTATAAATCTTTGGAAATGAACAGAAATTGTTAAAGGATATCAAGGTGTTTGTAACTAGCAGAGCTCTTGTATGGGTATGACAATGGTTGAAAGGGAAAGTCTAAGATCATGTATATTACTAGAAGGAAAGTTAAAGAATGTAACATGGGACTGTATAAGATAGTAAAACATCATGTAAAACATGATTATGAATGATATTGCCTATATAAGACTGTTTTTACAAAATATAAATACAGACATATTAGAGAGAAGCAAAAAGAATAGCAGCTATGTACAGCAGGTGAGGCATAGAGAGATTGAGAGGCAATGAGTTTTGTTTGTTGTTTATTATTATTATTGGAATAATGAAAGTGCTCTGGGAATGACTAGGGTGATGAATGCACAAATATTTGATTACCCTGAATACCAATGATTGTACTCTTTTGAATGATTTTTTTGCTTTATTAATATGTATCAATAAAATTGATTTGTTAAAAAAAGTTTTTTTAAATACAGAAACAAAAATGAGAAAGGGATCAGTCAGATACAACATAAAAGATCAACTATTCAGAAAAGGAGTTTACAATAAAGGAAAAGAGAGATTATAAAGATATGAGATATAAAAACCAAAGGACAAAATGGCTGAATTAAGTACTGTCTTTACAGTACTAACACTATTAATGGATTAAATTCCCCAATCCAAAGACTAAGAGTGGCAGAATAGTTTTTTTTTAAAAAAGCACAATCCAACTACATATTGTTTACAAGAATCTCACTTTAGACTTAAAGACACAAATAGGTTGAAAGTGAAAGGTAGAAAAACATAATTTAAAAAAAAAGTTAAGCATAGAACTACAATATGACCTAGCAACCCACTTCTAAGTTTATAACCAAAAGAATTGAAACAAGGGACTCTGATAGATATTTGTACACCAGTATTCATAGCAGCATTATTCACAACAGCCGAAAGGTGGAAGTAACTCAAATGTCCAGATAAATGGATAAACAAAATACGGTATAAATATACAACGAAATATTATCCAGCTGTAAAAAGGAATGAAATTTTGGGAAGCAGATTTGGCTCAACAGATAGAGTGTCCGTCTACCACATGGAAGGTTCAAAGTTCAAGCCCAGGGCCTCCTGACCCACGTGATGAACTGGCCCACACGCAGTGCTGATGCGCGCAAGGAGTGCCCTGCCATGCAGGGGTGTCCCCACGTAGGGGAGCCCCACACACAAGGCGTGCGCCCCGTAAGGAGAGCCACCCTGTGTGAGAAAAGCGCAGCCTGCCCAGGAATGGCACTGCACAAACAGAGAGCTGACGCAGCAAGATGACACAACAAAAAGAGACACAGATTCCTCGTGCCACTGACAAGAATACAAGTGGTCACAGAAGAACACACAGCGAATGGACACAGAGAGCAGACAACTGTGCGGGGGAGGGGGATAAGGAAGGAGAGATAAATAAATAAATCTTAAAAAAAAAAAGGAATTAAATTTGATACACACTACAACATAGATGAACCTTGAAAATATCATGTTGCATTAAGTCAAACATAAAGGAACAGATACATGATCCATTTATATGAAATAACTAGAATATGCAAATTCACAGAGACAAAGGAGGGGAATGGGGAATTAATGCATAGTGGGTACAGGGTTTCTGTTTGGGTTATGAGAAAGTCCTGATAATGGATAGTAGTGAAGGTAACACAACAATGTGAATGTGATTAATCCCAATGAATTGTAGGCTAGGAAGTAGTTGAGATGAAAAATTTTATTGTGTGTGTGTGTGTGTGTGTATATATATATGTTTCCACAATTAAAGTGAGAGAAAGACTAAAAAGACAATAACAATTAAATGCAATTAGATCTCCTGGATCTAATAATAATGGAGAGAATGCCCAAAAGAACATTATTGGGACATACGAAAAAATGGGAATATAGACTGTATGCTTTTATCAATATTAAATTTCCTGAACTTGATTAAAAAATTTTTTTGCGGTACTGGGGCCAGAGATTGAACCTGTGACCTCATATGTGGGAGGCCAGCACTCAACCATTAAGCCACATTGGCTCTCCTGAGTTGGCTTTTTCATTTGTTTGCTTGTTGTTTATTTTTGTTTTTAGGAGGCACTCGGGACCAAACCCATGACTTTCCATATGGAAGCAGGTGCTCAACTGCTTGAGCCACATCCACTCCCAATAATTTTTCTTAAAGGTTACATAAGTGAGTATTCTTGTACTTGTTAAGTGTTCAAGGAGCAAGATGTATGCAACCTCCTCTCAAATGCTTATAAAATAGATGATAGATAGATAGATAGATAGACAGACAGATAGATAGATAGATATGGCAAATGTGGAAAAATGTTAAAAGTTGGTGGATCTGGGTATCTAAGTGTGGAGAGGGATATGTTATTATCTGTATGGGTTTTGTATTATTTTTGCACTGTCCTGTAATTTTGAAAATATTTTAAATTAAAAGTTTTTTAAAAGAATTAATGCATTTAAAAGTTTTTGAAAACATTGATAAAGAAGAAATCACATATAATCCAACAACCCAGAGATACCTGCTGATAACATTTTGGTTTCTGTCTCTCCATATTTATGCCCTACCCCTAAATTATATTTAAATAAAAATGTTGTCATACTGTTGAAAATCACAAAGACATGAAATTAAGAAACAGTAAAAGTGAAATGCATAAAAATTTATAATAGATGGGAAGCAGATGTGGTTCAAGCCGTTGGGCTCCTATCTACCATATAGGAGGCTCAGGGTTCGATGCCCAGGGCCTCCTGGTGAAGGCAAGCTGGCCTCCGTGGCAAGCTGGCCCACGCAGAGTGCTGGCCTGTGCAGAGTACTGCCCTATGCAGTGGGGGAAGGCAGGGAGGGGAGGGGAGGGGAGGGGAGAGAAGGGGAGGGGAGGGGAGGGGAGAAATAAATAAATAAATCTTTTAGAAATATTTATAATAGAACAATATGCAATTTTATATTTAAAATTTTTAAATCACCACAAAATTGACTATTTTATGCAAAAAATAAAAACTGCCAAAATGACTCATGAAGAAGTTGAAACTTGCATAGATTAATAACTTTGGGAAAAAATTGGTAAAAGAAGCATTTCTGAAAGGCTACAGATTTAGAATATTTTGTAAATTCCTCAGACTTTTCAGAAACAGAATTCATAATCTACACAAACAGAATCTAGGAAAGGAAAGAGGGGAGAAAACGGTTTCAAAAGCAAGAGACAAATGAAGCTATAAAAAAGGTCAACTTTGTAGACTGTATCATTAGTAACAGCTTTTATGTGCTGTCACTATTATTCCATAAAATTACTGACAAAGACTTTGTGGATTTATTCCCTCATAATCCTAGTCTATCCATTAAATTGGTAGCTTCTTAAGTATTTCTAATAGCCTGGTCTTTACTCTTAAGGACTGAAGTATTACTCAGATACAAAATTTGCTTTCAACAAGATTCTTTGCAGGTTAATAGTGTGTCACATGACACACTAAAAAAGGGGATTGTTAAAGTATGGCTTTCATTGAAGTATAAATTGGTTCAAATTTGTACTTACTCTCAAATCTTTCTATGGCTTCTTTCTCATAATAGTAAAAATCCAGTGAGTTTTTTTTTTCCAGAAGTTCTAAGTATCTAGATAATTATTCAGTTTCACCAATTCAAGAGTGATTATATTTGTCTTTTCTCATTTCTTTCTCCTTTATAAATTAAAGTGTTTCACAAAATTCCCTATGCACTGTGAAATTATTTGCTTTCCTTATATGACAATTGCTTAGAGAACAATGATTGTCCCATTCCACAATGCCATTTGTCTGACTCAAATGTCATTTACTTTTAGTAGGTAAAATATAGCATCATAAACATACATACTAATGATCTTTAAATGTATGGCACAAGAAATAGTTCCATTCTACTGACTTAAAAGTCATCTGTGATGCTAGACAGAATCAATCTTTAGTAAAAGCGACATTGTCTGAGTAACGTAAGGGAAAATATTGTAATGGATGAAACCATCTATCCCTCAAAAAATTCTAAAAGATTACATTGCTTTTACTTCAAAAAGCCTTTAATAAAGTTAATATTCTACCTGAAAGTTGAAAATAATCTCATATTTTAAACATATAATATTTAGTCTATTAATGCTTCAATGCTATGTTAATATATGCTCTTTGATATCTAGAGATGAAAGGCATTCAGCAGAACAAATTATTATTATATTTTATTATTTTTGCATATAATTTTGCTGTTACCACTTCTATTAAGAATGTTTTAAAATACCAAAAATAAAATTTAATATAAGAAGGTGCACTGCGTAGCTGAACAGCTCTTTTTCCTTTGATTTTTTCCAACTGCCATAAATCTTGAAGACTGTCCTGTGCCCGTGGAAGCAAATTTACTCATTCTTTTAAATGACTGCTCAGAATCACTCCATAATATGGAGTAGCCATTGATGAACAGTGCCAGTTTGTCACTATTATGAATAATGATGCAGTGAAATAAAGGATATGAATGTGTTTTTACACATGTATAATAAGTATTTCTGCCAAAAATTCTCTAGAAGTAGAGTTGCTGGTTCATTTTCATGTTGATAGAAACTGCCAAAAAATTTTTAATAAGAAAAAACAAAGGTTAAAAAAAATCTGAAAGCTCTGTAAAATATAAGAAACATCTTATTGAATTGATTGCTGAGTCAGCAAAAAAGGAGGGTAAAGCATCTACGGGGAAAAATTCAATGTCAAAGTTGGAACCTGAGATTAAAAGATCATTCGAATTGCCCTTTACCTTGAAGTTGGCTCCCAAACTCTAGTGATCTTCTGCCTCCACAAAGAGAGCTGCATGGATCATGGAAATGTGTAGGAAAACCCAAGGTCCCCCCAAAATAGGAATTGAATATAAAATCCCTGCATAAAATTGTGACTCCCAAAGGCCTGTAGCTTCACTATAAGGGTGAATAAGAAACAAGACTTCAGTTGGAAACTTTCTCCTCCTGACTCTTGTTCTAGATAGAAAGCAAAATAAATTCTCCTGAGAATTTATGACAAGCTGATTTTCACATAGATTCGGGGTCCAAGTTCACACTACCTTATGAAATCCAAAAAAATGTCAGATGAATTATTTGCTTTATTATAGTCTAGGATTATGATGAGTGCCCCAGGGACCCGCAGAAATAAATGGAAATCCTACATGAAATAATTTAACTTCAATGCACACATCAAAGAATTTCCAAAAATAAAATTCCAAGAAAATGAATTCATAGCTCAGAGTCACAATCAAAAAACACACATGGAGAATAAGCACTATGAGTGAGAGCCAGCAGGAAAAAAATTTAAATGACAGCAAATGCAGAACCACAAGTACTTTAGCTATGGGAATTATTAGAATCCAAATATAAAATTAGTATGTTTAATATGCAAGAAAAATAGAATTGAAGATAAAAAATGAGCAAAAACATAAAATCTTTAAAATCACAAAAAAGGCTTTAAATAGAATGAAACAAAACTAATTGGAATATAAAACTTGAGGATGACTAGAAGTACAGACATAGCTAAAAACAGGATTATTGAATTGAAAATGATCCACAATAATTACCCAGAACACACTTCATCCAGAGAAATGAAGAGATTAAAAAAATACATTTTCAATGTAACATTAAAAAAATAAAGACAAAAAAAAATACAGAGATTAAAGAGACACGGAAGATAAAATGATAAGGTTTATACGACATCTAATTGAAAGCCTAGAAGAGAAAATAGATTAATATTATTGGAAAATATGTATTCACAGAGATTATGACTAAGAATTTTCTGGAATACTGAATGACTCCAAATCTAGGATCTAGAATTACTAAAGAATCTCAAACAGGATAAATATATTTTTTAAAAGGACATCAAAGTATATAGTAGTTAAACTACAGAACACCAAAAAGACAGTTCACATAAAAAGAAAGATAGACTAATAGATTGTCCTGGTTGGCCAATGGCTGCTATGATAAACATGACAGAATGGGTTGGCTTAAACAAAGGAATTTATTGAGCCACAGTTTTGGAGTTTAGAAGTACATCATCAAGGTATTGGGAGGCCGTATTTTCCCCCAAAGTTTTTAAAGATTCTCTTGGTGGCTCAATCTCTGTCCCTATCACATCGTGATCTGCCTCATTTTGTCTCCTCCTTTGGTATCTACTTCTGTGTCCAACTTCCTTTGCTTATAAGGACTTCAGCCACATTGGATTAAGGTTTGATCTCACCTTAACTAATAACATAATATTCAAAGATCCTATTTACAAATGAGTTCATACCCACAGAATTAGAGGTCAGGATTTGAACATGTCTTTTGTAAAGGACATGATCCAATGATCAACATGGAAGCTATATCGCAGTGGAATTGTATCTGCATTGAGCCAACTGAAAATTCAGTGTGACCATCTGTAATTCCAATACCCAATGAAACTCTCTCTCGAGAATGAGAGTGATGTAAAGACATTTTCACACGCCAAAGGAAATATTAACATTGTTAAGAAGGACTCCATATTTAACACAAACACTCCATATGTAAGGTAAAAAACTTTTTTCCCACAGCCCCTGGTAAGGGACATAAGCGTAGGTTAGATTGGAACAGAGACGGACTCATAAGTATCCACAGATATGGGTTCCTGGGTTCAGAAAATACTAGCAATAATTACCTCCAGATTCCCTAATGAAAATGAGCAGCCTAGACTGGTTAAATATTGTTTGATGTTATTTAGGAGGCTTTGCAGATGAGTCCAGGAAGAATACAGCAGATCAGGGCACTGGTTTTGACTGTTTTCCCTCTGCTCAGGCACTTGTCCAGCTTCCAGGAGCAGCACTGAGCCGGAGAACTTCTGTTGCTGCCCTGCACCTGTATGGATGATTTTTTTTTAGCTAAAACGACAAGAGCTCATGTGAGCCTCCACATCTGCCTGGCTTATCTCCTAAAAGGAATCTAACCCTGTTGGTTTCTCCTCTCCTTGAACCTAGTCTGATGTGGTAGGCAAACTAGTGTTTTAAACAACCAAATCAGATGGATTGCTCCAGAAATAGCACAGGATAATTTTACAAGTGATTTAAAAATTCCCAGACTTTAGTCCATAAACTGGACTAATATTTCAGAAATGCTGTGATTTGGTTTTGGGTTCCATTAAAGCTAATAAGCAGAATCTCAATTCTAAATTGAAATTGATACTCTAGTTAAAATTTGTTCAATGCAGAAGGATTTATTTGAATGTGTATGATATGCCTTAACTTTATGTATGATCTTTCAATCTTTTACAAATATTGGCCACCCCATTTAACAATGGAGGAAATCTCCTAAGGTTTGTCAAGATGTGACCTGCCTTAAGAAGCATTTTTGCCACCCCCAAAATATAATTTCTTCCTGACGGTCTCATAAACTTGGTATTAAAATCCTTATCTTAAAGGAGAGTTCTAGAGCCTGAGTCCTTTCTCAGAACACCTAAAGTTTAGACCATAGAGACATAGGTATAATATTTCTGCTGTCATTATTCTTCTTATACATTAGTATTCTCTCCCCACCTAGACTTCAAACAACACACGGCAAAGATCATTCTTGATTGCTTTTTATATTGTAACTTAGCATTTAATCAATGTTTGATGCAATTGGTGATCAGGAAAATAATGATCGCTTTTAACTCTTTCTGTCCATACTTGTTCAACGCCCTTCTTTTTTTTTTTTTTTTTTTTTAAAGATTTATTTATTTATTTAATTCCCCCCCCCTCCCCTGGTTGTCTGTTCTTGGTGTCTATTCGCTGCGTCTTGTTTCTTTGTCCGCTTCTGTTGTCGTCAGCGGCACGGGAAGTGTGGGCGGCGCCATTCCTGGGCAGGCTGCTCTTTCTTTTCACGCTGGGCAGCTTTCCTCACCGGCGCACTCCTTGCGCGTGGGGCTCCCCCACGCGGGGGACACCCCTGCGTGGCAGGGCACTCCTTGCGCGCATCAGCACTGCGCATAGCCAGCTCCACACGGGTCAAGGAGGCCCGGGGTTTGAACCGCGGACCTCCCATATGGTAGACGGACGCCCTAACCACTGGGCCAAAGTCCGTTTCCCTCAACGCCCTTCTTAATCCCCTTGTCTTCCATGGAAAGGACCACAGGTGATCTATAAAAAGATCTTATATGCTGCTTCCACATGTCTCTACTGCCCCAAACCGCCTTATCAAATTCACTAGACTCAACTGCTTTTGGCTTTGCCCTCTCCGAACTTGGCCGTGCTGCCAGCTTTGAGAGATCCCCCATGAATCTTTGCCATGCTCCCAAAGTATGGTGAACGATCTCTGTCTGATGGGTGCCACAATGCCACCATCTTTTGTGAAATAAGCAGGAGAATGTACTCCCCTTCTGTGCTTAATGGGGGAGCAAAGTGGGAAGGAGAAAGGCTGTGCCCATGTCAGGTTTGCTTCCATCCCTGAGAGGTACAGCATAAGCAGGCAAGGTTTATCCATTATCCAGGCAGGTTCCATCCCCATGGCACAGGCACCACCAGGTTCACGCTCAGCTCTCTGCCAGTGACTTCACCACCCTTCCCTCCAATCTGATTTACACTGTCTTCACCCCTCCTTGTTTAGCTGGAAAGTCTGTACATGTCTGAACCCACTGGAAACTTCCATTAACATGTCCGTCCTCTAACAAAGTGTAATGAATGGATCTTGTATGAGTCCTGACCCCCAGCCATCCAATTAAATTTTTAGTTAAGAACCGGGTATTAAATATTAAAATATATATTGTTAGGTGTGATCATGGCATTGTAGATATAAGAAGGTGTTAATATTTTACAGAGATGCCTATTGAAATAGGTAGGGGTGGAATGGCATGGGAACTGGGATTTGCTTTAAAATACTTCAGCAAAGAAAATGAAGGAATAGAAGCACATGTTGCAAAATCTCGATCTCTGGTATATCTGGGTGATAGGTACACAAAAGAAGTTCACCTATTACCCTATTTTTGTGTATGTCTAAAATTTTACATAATAATTTTCTGTAATTCCACACCCACTGCTCTCTCAGAAAGTTCCTCAGTTTCTATTTAATTGGATGTGAATAGGTACCAGGACAGGGTTTTGCTTACCTAGTTCATGCTCCATTTATTTCCTTGCACAGTTAAGATTCATTAAATAAATAACAAAAAAAAACTGCCTAATTTCTAATAAGGTTAGATTTACAAAAAGATAATTCCTGGGTCATTCTGCTTGCTTTTCAGAAAGGTAAAACCAGGTGCCTTTCCTCCAATATTGGATGGGGTACTCTTTTCACCACATCCTTGCCAACACTGAGTTGTCATTTTTAGAGACACGCTTTATAAGTGCAGTGTGGACAGATAAACAGGATTTTATATGACCCAGAAAAGGGTAAAGGACCCTCAAGACAGAAGAAACAAACTAAGTAAACGCACAGGTGTGGGAGACAACTGATTTCCTCAGTTCTGTGTTAGCAGAATCCAATGATTAAACAACAATTTATCTGCCCACAGTCTCTGTATTTAAATGGATACTAATGGCATTAGCTGTTAAAAATGTTAGTAGCTGGTTGAAGTTTTCTTCCTGATAAAGTAAGAAGAAATGAAGGGAAATAGCCTTTTTTTTTTCCAAAAGGTTGAGCAGCTTTCTGAGGCGTGAAACTTAGTCTTGTTCAGGTTTTCTGAATCTCTAGAATCTCTGCAGTTTTCCTCTTTCCTCTCTCTCCTCCCCCCATTCCTCTACCCCCCCCCCCCACCGCTGCACTCTGATCACTAAAATTTTAGAAATATATGAAGAACAGGACATCCAAGTACACTTTTTCCTTTATCTTGTCACCCTTTTTTGAAAATGACGTGTTTAAAGCACTTCTTCAGCAGTCGATCCTCTACTAGGAATTAATAAACTTTCCACAAGAATCGAAAGAGCAAGCTCCCCTTCAAGACAGAGAAAGCACATCCACTTTTCCAGCTGGGCTGAAATTCAAGAAGGCTTCAGGGATCGAGCCGCCTTCCCTAGAACGCGTGGTGCGCGGCGTGACGCGACGCGCGCCCGTCACAGGCCGCCTGGCGGGAAAGGGTGCTTCCCTCCGGGCGTCGCTGCGGCCCAATCACCCCCGCGCTGCAAAGCCTCGTCGCTCCGTT
Organism: Dasypus novemcinctus; assembly: GCF_030445035.2. Classification (NCBI taxonomy): domain Eukaryota; kingdom Metazoa; phylum Chordata; class Mammalia; order Cingulata; family Dasypodidae; genus Dasypus; species Dasypus novemcinctus. The sequence goes on along the minus strand of NC_080694.1, from coordinate 37,877,399 downwards.
CTGCGTTTCAAAGGCGAAGTTCTCACCTCTGAGGTCCTGCTCTGCTGTGTTTAATACGCTGGTGGTTTCAGCTGCCTCCGCAGCCGACGCATTTGAACGTGAAGGGCTGGAAAACAAGGAGCAGCGAGCAGGAAGCCGCGGACCGGGGGCGGGAGCGGGGGCGGGAGCGGGGGCGGGAGCGGGGGCGGGAGCGGGGGCGGGAGCGGGGGCCGGGCGGGAGGCGCTCTTCCCGCCGCAGCGTCCGACGACCACGTGTTCCCGGGAAGGGCAGTGCGGCAGCAAGCAATCTGCAGGCCTCAGGGGACTTAAGCAGGGCAGATGCAAGCAGCGGCCACTGCAACCAGCACAGACGGGCGCCCGGAAGGAAAGGGCTGCAGCCTCAAGGGGCCACGACCCTCCCTTGCGCTGCAAACTGACCTTCCCGGGGCAGCGTTAGCCTGGGTGCTTTGGGGTCAAGCACCAGGAAAACAACTTAAAATAAGAATTCTTTATTCTGGCAATCTAGCTATCAAAGTAGTTTTCAAGAAATTAATATACGCCTGGAGAGGAAAGAAGGCAGACATCCATTCTCCTAAAAACCAGAAGCATGGAGAACGATGTTGCTAAAAACTAAGAAAAATCTCCATTTGTCTTATTCTGCAGCTTAATATGGGTGGGTAAATATATAATATGTATTTCCTTTAAGTTTAAATGCTTTATCATGTATGTTTCATCTACAAGCTATGTTTTCATTTATAAGCTACCTCTCATCCTTGGGGGAGAAGAAAAGGTAAATTGTTAAAGGTGTTAACTATACATGCATACTCTTATAGTATATGCTGTTCCAATACAGGACATATTTAAGGGTATGTAAGATACAGCTAAATATATACGTAAGGACAGAGATACAGTGCCCTCTACTGGATCAAATTCAACTTGATGGATCTCTACCTTCAACTAGTTAATTTAATTTTCTTTCAAGTGACAATCAACACCTGAATATAAATCTTAATGTCAGGGAATTCTCCTCTGGCTTACAGTAACAACAAACAAACCACTCTTGTCCACACTCATTTTTTTGATGATGCTTGCTTATTATTCTTTGTTTTCTAGCCATTTATTGATGTTCAAAGGGATTATTAAAATTTAATCCACAAGTGCATCTTTGTTGATATCTGTGATATCTGGAGGACAGTACACAACACAGAATAAAGGGAAATTTGACTATTTAGTTTATTTGCGCCATCTAAGCAAATAACCCATACTCTGTAATTCCCAAAGTGAAACTAACTTTCTTAATTGTGTGCATTTTGAACTGATTAGATGAAATTTTAAAACCAGAAAGATATGTGTTCAAACTCAGTGTCGATGTGCAATTAGTTGGCCCATTCAAGGCATTATACAAAATGAGAAGTATTGGTTTAAAAGCAATGTTATAGAGACAACTTATTTCAGAAATCATCATCCTGAATAATGTGTTTTTGAGCAATATGGAGACCCCAGAGAAAAAACACATCTACTTTCACACAAGCTGGCAATAAATTTTCTTATGTGGATTCTTTTAAAAAAAAAACTTTACTGACATATAATTCACATACCATACAATCCATCCATTTAAAGTGTACAGTTAAATGGCTTTAGTATATTCACAGAAATGTGCAACCATCACAATTTTAGAATATTTTCATCACCTCAAAAAGAAAACCTGTACCCTTCAGCTATCATCTTTCTATTCCCCAATAACCTGCCCCTCCCCCAGCCTCACGCAATCATTTATCCACTTTTGTCACTATAGATTTCCCTATTCTGGGCATTTCATATGGATGAAATCATATAATATGTGGTCTTCTGTGACTGGCTTCTTTCACATAGCTTAATATTTTCAAAGTTTATCCATATTATATTGTGTATCAGAACATCATACCTATTTATGGTCAAATAATATTCCATTGAATGGATATACCACAATTTCTTTATCTGTTCAGTAGTTGATGGACGTTTGGGTTGTTTCCATCTTTTGGCTATTAGGAATAATGCTGCTATAAACATTCTTGCATAATGTTTTGGACCTATGTGTTTATTTCTCTTGGGTATATACCTAGGAGTGGAATTGCTGGGTCATATGGTAATTCTATGTTTAACCATTTGAGGAACTGCCCGGACTGTTTTCCAAAGTGGCCGCAGTATTTTACATTCCCACCAGCAGCATATATGGGTTCCAATTTCTACACATCCTCACCAGTACTTGTTATTTGCCTTTTTTATTCCAGCCGTCCTAGTTGACATCAAGTACATCTCACATGGTTTCAATATGCATTTCCTCTATAAATAATGATGCTGAGGATCTTTTAACATGCTTATTGGCCATTTGTATGTCTTGTTTGGAAAAAAGTATATTCAGATCCTTTACCCATTTTTTAATTGGGTTATATGTCTTTTTATTATTGAGTTGTAGCTTATGTGGATTCTTAAAAATTGGGAATAGTTATGGATTAGGGATTCCAGCGTATAGAAAATTACTAAAAATAATAAAGCTATTTAAAAATAGTACCAATTTCAGAAATCTACACACTACAATTTAATGTGCATGCAACATTAAGGGACAGCTGGAAAATAGAGGGATTATTAAAGTATCTAGCTTACAATAGCACTGTAACAGTCTTCTCTACTCTGTCACTGAAAATGTCAGTGTTTTCTTTTCCCAAGTATCCTGTGTTTCTCTTGTCCCGGTCTGAATCTTATCTCCTGGCCACTGGTCACAAATATCCATGAAGTTAACCTTCAACAAATTTTCAGAAGCTGAACAGAGCTTGTTATAGATGTTCCCAACATAGCTAAAATAAGCCAACTGGGAAATCAGATGTGTGTCTCCTTAATGAAGGAAATCCAAAGAGAAAATGTCAGGCTTATGGTAATCCCAGCCCCAGCTATCCCTGTTGGTAATATAAAGGAGACTTCGAGGACCATTCTCAGCAGAAGAAAGCTGGCTTGAGGCCAGGTTCACCCTCCTGATCAGATTTCCCGGGGAGGATCAGGCAATGGTGCGAGGCAGTTAAGCTCTATGATTCTATCACCTATCCTATGAAAGTGTTCACTCTCCTAATACTCTCCCTCCAATCCAAGGCAGAAGATGGTAAGCACGGCTCCTGAACCCCTTCCTGAACACTGGCCGTCATACACTAGGGAATGTAGGCCTTCCCTGGTGTATTTGTGGGAAATCCAGGGTCCATGGCTACTTAGAGCCTCTGTTTCAGTGGGAAGAACCCAAGAATCTGCAATTTAATAGCCACCCCAGGTGCCTAGGGTACAGGTGGCCCAAAGGGCATACTTTAGAAGCTCTGCATGAGGAAGTAAAGAAACATATATTTAGCCAAATGTTCTGACACCTTATAACCTTCTTTTTATGTACATCCTACTTTTAATGAGATCCATGTGGAATAAATACTCCTTTGAACTGATTTCTGTCCTTACTTAAATGGTAGTGTAATAAATGAAGCCATTCCATCTGTATGCCCGTATATAGGGCTTTCTGCCATTGTAGACACCCCATGACACTTTTTGGTCCCAGGCTAGACTCCTGCCATGCTTTTTTTTTTTTTGTCCACTCACTCAAAGAACTGGGTTTTCTGATCCTTTCTCAAAAGTGCGTGCGCTTTTTCTTTCTGACAGAGTCCTCTCCCTGCAGGACCACAAAATACACAACCTCACTAACTCTTTTCCCACATATCCTTTCTACAAACATGCACAAGACATTTTAGGCTTTCCCTTGAATATTTATTATAAGCAATAATGAGAAAAAGGCAAGGAGAAAATAAAGATGGACTTGTAATTAAAGAGAAATCTTGCAGTCTCATATAAAGTTACTCCTTTGTCCTGGGTAGTGCTGCAGGGACAGATGCTGTACATTGTGTGTCCTGCTGTGGCCCATTGGGTGGACTGGGGGAGAGTGTAGACTACAATGTGGACCACTGTCCACGTGGTGCAGCAGTGCTCCAAAATGTATTCACCAGGTGCAGTGAATGTGCCACGATGATGGAGGAGGTAGTTGGTGTGGGAGGAGTGGGATGAGGGGGTTGGGGGTTACATGGGACCTCATATTTTTTGAATGTAACATTTAAAAGAAAATAAAGAAGAAAAAATAAAAATTTTTTAAAAAGTTACTCCCAAAATTCACTTTCCCTTTTAGCAGTTATTGACTCTACAATACCTATGTCCTTCCTTCTTTCCTTCTTTTCTACCATCTTCCTTCCCCACTTCCTTTTTTCTCCCTCACTTAACTCTCCACCTTCCACAAACTTGTTTTGAGTGCCCACTACACACTCTGGGCTTCATTGCAGAATCCATACAGATTCAACTGTGCATCAAAATGGTATGAAGTCACCAAAGAATGGAGGTTTTCAAGTGAGGCTACAACAAGCACTCATATGAGAAGAGCATGGGAAAAAAGTAGAAAAGATGACTAAGAAGATTGTGAGGGAAATAAGTTCCCCTCAGCAGAGAGAATAGCATCATAAAAAGACACAGAAAAATAAAACAACATGTCATATTCTGGGAACATAATGGTTCAGAAGAATTGGAGCCAAGGAACATTGCAGAGTGTTGGGAATTAAAGTGAAATGGTAGGTGAGGTCAAGTCCCGAAGAACCACATGGAACACAGCAGTGAGTGGGGATTTATCTTATAAATCATGTGCAAATGACCATATAATGATTTCTTTTTACCTACAAAAGTGCAATTTTATAAATCTAATAATTTAAGGTCCAAACAAGTACAGGAGAGTAGGCAGTGAAGCAACTTATAAGAGGTCCTGGATAGCAGGCATAAACCTAGGCTGTCCTAAGCAAACCAGATGGCCACTCAGGCCACAGGGTGTCCAGGCCAGGGTGACAGTCCCTAGACTCATATCTTCCTCTGCTTGGTGGGAAAGTCTTCATTTTAAGGACTTTGTTCACTGTAGAAACACTTTGGGGCAAAATCTTGAAAAGCCGCTATTCTTTTCATTTGTTTCTCTTCACAAAAAAAACTCTCCTAGGCATTTCTTCAATTAAAAAAAAACATATATATATATATATAGTAGCTCCTTGAAAGGAAGGATAGAATCTTTCAATGTATTACTGATGACACTAATCATCATATGACTTACTTAATAAATCCTTATTTTTTCCAATTCTACAATAATAAACACTAAGAATGATTGAGTTCCTACATTTTCTTACAAACACAAGGTATGTAATTTCTTAGGTACAAGAAATGCCTGATATTTTTTTTTAAATATCTTCATTTTATAGTAAATCAAAGATTCTATAGCATACTATCTCACCAACTACTACTAATACTGTAATCAGAATCTGAATCCTAAATTACTTTAATGAACCAAGGAAAGAGGTGGGTCAGCTCACAGATCTGCTTCCCTCAGCTGGTGAAGCTGCAGGGACTGTGTATTATCCTTGGACTGAAAGAGTAGATATGAGCTCAGGCATTTTTCGCTCGTGAACAAAATGGCACAAACTAAACAAGTACTTGGTATTGCCCCAGAGTTTAGAAAGAAATATCTTTATCCAAGGACTAAACAGTCTCAGCTGCAGACATATTGTAATATTATTTCCCTTTTGAAGCTCTTAATCCTTTTTACTAGCAAGGCCAGATGTATGCTAAATGAACAACATTTAGCCATATCCCATTCAGCACCATGTCAAGGAGAAGTTCAGCTCTGGTAATGAGAATCATAGGACCTCCTCTGGATTTCTTAACACAGGTCACTCTGTCCTGTTCTGACAAATAATTTTGGGGTACCTTATGTGGAGCTGGTCTAGAATAGTGGTTTGCCAACTGGGGATCTTGTTAAATTGCATTCAGCAGGTCTGGATGGGACCTGAGAGTCTATATTTCTAACAGCTTTTGCTTTATGCCCATGCTTCTGGTCCATGGGCCACACTTTGAGTACCTGGGGTTTAGAAACTAACATATCAGCATCTCAGAAATATTTCCATGGTATCAGAGACATCAAGCCAGAAAAATTAAGATGCAAATCATTCCAGAATATTGGAGATGTCACAGCCGTCTCTCTGCACCCAACATCTCTTGGAAACATATGTGGGTTACAAATCATCACAATATCTTACACAATTGTTCAGTTGAAACTTATATTGGATCCTTACTAGAGCCACTCACATGAAAACTGGTAGTAAAGGAGGTTTATCATTCATGAATGTACCTGCTCATATTCTGAATGTTTCTCCAATTTCTTGGTGCCTGTGGCAGGTTAAATTATGTATCCCGAAAAAACACGTCTTTAATCTTTTTTTTTTTTTTTAATATGGAACTTTTCACGAATTTGTGTGTCATCCTTGGGCAGGGTCCATGCTAACCTTCTCTGTATCATTCCAATTTTAGTATATGTGCTGCCGAAGCGAGCACCACGTCTTTCATCTTAATCCACTTCCTTGTAGGTATGAACCCATTATTTTTGTAAATAAGACCTCTTGAAAATGTTATTTTTTTTAAGGTTTGGTGAACTGAGTCAGAGTGGCCCTAATCTGGATTACTGGAGGGTTTATAAAGAGAAAATCATGAGAAGGAGCCAGAAGCAGGAAGTCAACTGGAACCCGGAAGAGAAAGGAGAGGATATGGCCGCGTGACAGAAGGCAGAGATCCAAGTCAACCAGCCCAGGGATTGCAGCACGTCAGCACCAGAACACCACTGATCATGGGAGCAAGCAAGCTTTCTGCCTCTGAAACCATGAAACCACAAATTCCCATTGCTTAAACCAACCTGTTGTGTGATATTTGTCATAGCAGCCCTGTAAACTAAGACAGCACCCATTCTCCTTCCTCCTCACCACCCTCTTCCTCTCATTCCTATCCTCCACCCTCATTTTGAACCAAATGATTCTCAACCCTGCTCCTCAACCATCCTCCAATAAGAGCAGTCTTTCAGGAGAAAAACCGGACTAACCCACCCACATGTAAAGAACGACAGCCTGAGGATGTCTAAGCTAAAAGGATGACCCTCTAATGGTAGATTTCCAAGCACCAGGAAGGGGGTGAGAAAATCACATCTAGGAGCATTAAAGCCTTCCCAGCAGTGGTCTGGAGATAGCCTGAAAATTCATCCCAGCATGTCTGAGTCTACTTCTAAACCCTCTTAGGGCCTTGGGTCCCTCAGACTCCCCCAGGAGAAGCCTCCATCCTCAGAGTAGTCCTAGAACCTGCCTGAGGGCCACCACTGTCCTATCAGGCCCCTAAGCAATGGTTCGATGAAAGCATCTGGCACTCTCTTAGATATTATATTTCTATTCTTTGATTATCTAAATGAGAATCTCTAATCCCAAATGTATTTACTCATATTTACAGAGAGCATAGCTGGAGCTGGAAAACCCCTGTAGAAGAAATCTTCCAACCACTCCAGACCATTAGAATTTGCTACAGGCTAAGACAGTAGGAGCTTCTATTTATTCCTCATCTTTGGGTGCATTTCTTTCATTGAATCTCAGCAAGTGAAAGGAAGCAGGAACAAATAGCATCTCTCCATTGCCTCACCTCTGTCCTCTACTTGTGTCCTGATAAGCACTCCTCTGTCCAGGCTAAATGGAAAAATACAATGATTTCGAAACCACCTGGGCTGACTTTCTGGGTTAAATCACTGGAGCTGAGTGTCTGGGGCCAAACTAAAAATGCTGGCTGCTCTAAGTTGCCCAATCTGCCTGCCATGTCATTTGTGAGGTAAAGAAAACATTGAATTAGGATACAAGAGGAATAGGAATCCAGATGCCCAGCCGGTGGAAAGACTGGTAATGAGAAAACAGAGCTGACCTCTTTCAGCAAAGCTAGGAAATGGCAGGGGAATGTAAGAAGCAGCTGCTCATTTTTGGCAGCTGCAGTGAAGGGCAATGTTACGGAATGTCAAAAAACAGCATATTTCATCGCAGCTCTTCCACTGGCCTTTAATGATTCAGGAGCAGAGCCATCTTTAACGACACTTGGTGCATTGTCTGGTTTAAAGGCAAATAAAATGTCCTCATTTCATCAGCCTTGCCAGAGAAGGAGAATTTGGAAAGCTGGAGAGAAAAGGATGACAGTCAAAGTGTGTCCTTCTCATGTACCACTTGAACATCAGTTTGTTACCTTGAGGTACCTCCATCTTTTGCCTGTGAAATAATTTCCTGCTTTTCTTTGAGAATGTTCACTAAGATATTTTTAGATTCCGCTTGTACCATGACATCTAAATCATTTAAATAATGTGGACCATAACTTGAAGATACAATTCTAAGTTAAAGCTGAGAGAATTTTCCCAACCAATAGACCTGTCTAGGATTTTCATAATTCAACAGTCAACAAGCTTTCTTATCATCAATCGTGACATATTGACTTAAAATGAGTGCTATTTTTAAAAGCATCCTCACCACAAAATTACTAAATGAGGCATATGAACAAGCCTCATAGTTCAACTTTGAGTACATAGCCTGAAAGGGAAGGACTTGCTGGTTATTGTATGTAACCAAATCAAAGTAAACCAACTTGTTTTGTAAAATAAGTCAGCCAAAACATTACAACTTACACCTCTTATTTAATGTTGACTAGAACCAATTTCAACAAAAGATTCTCAAAGGTTCTTTAATGGATGGTATTTCCGTCATTGTAAAGCACCAAAATGTGATATGTGAAGTGGATTGTGTTACATGAAATATGAAATCCCTGACTTTCATCCAAGGTGCTGTGATAGTTAGACCCTTGCCTTGTCAATATCAATTACAAAGTGGATCACAAGTAACTCTCTATATTGAGTCAAAACTGTGCATAACCAATGGTGGGCAACAATTGTGAATGTGCCATCGGTCATCATGTTAAAATGGCTCCTCCAACTACCCATTTCTTTCAAGAGGAGCTCTCCCATCCAGTCTGGTATATCCCAAAGGAAAGCCAGCTCTTCTCTCCAGTCAACACCCTCCACTTCTGAGGGCGGGCGGGACCATGGACGCAGGAAGCTTCTGACCTTGCAGGGGGTTTAAGGGAAAGAAGTCCTCCAGGAAACCTGGCAGTTATCTGCATGTTTGCTGGCAGGGACAATGCCATCTTCCAACACTGATCATTCTAGATTTTAATTTTGAAAAGGCAAATAAAAATTAAAAATGTAAGTTCTTGAAACAGTTGGCTCCCACCAAAACTGAATTAGAGCAGAGAAGGGTAGAATTTCTGAAATATTCCAATTTGAATTATCAGAGAAATTGAGAAGTTTGGGGAGACAAGACAAAATCAGAAAAGGAGCCATATGAGAATATGAAAGTACTCTTGGAAATAAAAATTTTAAATCAAAGAATATGATTGTTCTTCCTAAGAGTCAGCTGAAAAACTTTTTAAAATAATACGTGTGTGTAGTAGGAAAACAACAGAGTATCTGTCAGTCTGGAGAACAGGACTGCCAAAGATTTTACATTCAGGCAAACTGACCTTCAAATGTAAAGTATGCTGAGAAATTGTTACAAACATGCAAGAATTCAAGGAATATTCCTCCATGAGCCCTATGTGGAAATCCACAGGAAAATGAACTGTGATCAACTAAAATCACTAGAGAGACCTTGCTATCACCACTGGGTGGAATATAGGGAATAGAAAAACATGTTAAATAATACCACCAGATTCAAACATAAAAAATCCAAATAGGGAAACTCTAGAGAAACTCTAGAGAAAACAACAAAACTAAATTCTTCAGCAATAACAACCAACAAAAGGGGCAGGGTGGTAACCTATAGACTAAAAGACACTTATGAAGCATATCAAACAATAATAATGTTAGAATCTATATACTAATAAAAATATAAAAATTCTTTTAAAACAATTGGGGGACTATGGTCACTGAATATTTAATGGTGTTAAGGGGTTGTTAATATTATTTAGGTGTAATGTAGTTGTGCTTTTTAAAAAAGAACCCATATCTTTTAGAAATACATGGTAAAATATGTTATCCGGTTATTCTTCAAAATCATCTGGAGTTGGTGGAGTTGGTGGGTTATAGATGGAGAGAGGTTGACTGGGGAATGATGGCAGCTGGGGCGGGTTGGTGGGAGTAGAGGGATTCATTTTTACTGTTTTCTTTAGTTTTACATATGTTTTGAATATTCCATAATAAAAGCTAAACAAGCAAAATAGATAAATTCACTAGAATCAGTGGTAAGCTATTATTCCACAAATAGCAAATTAGATGGCATAATGAAAAGAAAGAAGTTGCTCTTCTTAACAGCAACTGAAAATAAATAAATAAAATAGCTAGGAATTAACTTAAGAAACATAAAATATCTATAGGGGTGAAAAAAGAAATTACAAAACTTGACTGAAAGGCATACACAAGAGACTAAGGAAGAGACCTTTTATGCTCTAAATGGAAGGCCCACATCTAAAGATGCCATTTATCCACAAATTTATCTATAAATGCCATGCAAATGCAATTAATATGTAACAAGGTTATTTTTTATACTCTCAGTGATAGTTTATTACAGTGAAAGGACACAGATTACAATGCACACATAGGGCAGGGTCCAGCAGACCCTAAGTACAGAGCTTCAGGTTGTCCTATCTCGTTGGAGTCTTACACACAGTGCTTACTTCTCCAGCAATGGTATGTTGCAACAGGCACCAAGTATTTCCAAACAGGGAAGCTCAACCAAGCCTTGGTGTCTGGAGTTTTTACTGGGATTGGTCACACAGACACAGCTGACCACTCATGTGATTGGCCTTAATCTCCAGCCCCTCCAGAGGCTGAGCTAAGACAGCCTCGTGGCCAAAGGCCCCCCACTCTAAATCACCTTGTTGGCATAGACGATCTGGCATGGCCCTCTTATCAGGAAGGGCATTCCAAGGGAATATGTAACAAGATTGTTTTAACTTGACTGTTTATAAAGTTCATCTATAAAGGAAAAAGGCAATACGTTTTTTAAAAGACGAATGAAGAGAGGCCATTGGCTCTACCAGTTATCAAAACACGAAACAAAGTACAACATGGAGAATCTGAAGCAGTCCTGTTCTGGTACAGTGACAGACAAATCAGTAAAACAGAATAGAGATGGTGGGTTACTGATGCAAAATACCAGAAACTGGTTGGTTTTAGAAAGGGTATTTATTTGGGGTAGGAGATTACTGATATCAGGCCACATAGCATTAGTTACTTCCCTCACCAAAGTCTATTTGGAGCAAGATGGCTGCTAACATCTGTGAGGGTTTAGGCTTCCTGGGTTCCTACATTCCTGGGGCTTGCTTTTCTCTGGGTTCAAGGTTCCTTCCTTCCTGGGGCTGCCTTCTCTTTCCTCTGAGTGCTGACTTCCCAGGGCTTCAGTTTAAGTCTTCAGCATCAAATTCCAACAATCAAAACTTCGACATCAGAAACCCTCAACTCTGTTCTTCGCCATGCCTTTTATCTGTTGAGTCCCCACCCTTGGTGTATGGGGACTCAACGCCCTAATCATAACTCAATCATGCCCAGGTACAGATCAGATTACAAGCATAATCTAATATTTCTTTTTGGAATTCATCTAGTATATCAAACTGCTACAGAAGCAAATACAGGTATTTATAAAAATTTATTATAGGATAAGATGACATTTCTCATCAGAGGGAAAAGAATGGATTGTTCAATAAGTTTTGCTAGGAAAATTGGATCTCCATTTTGAAAAAGAAAAATGTTACATTCAAACCTCACGAAAATTCCTTCCAGAGTGATTAAAGACATAAATGAAAAAGTTAAAACCACTAAAATACAAGAAATATAAGAGGTGGTGGTTTAAAATGTGAAAGGCCTTTCTTAACCAAGATATTCTACAACTTTAAGGAGAGTGGGAAAGCTCTCTATATACTGAATTGGAAAGAACTCCAAAATATAATATTAAATGAAAAATAAAACAAAATACAGAATTGTGTATATAGCATTCTACCTTTTATATAGAAATAAACATTTATATTTACATATTTTTCTATACACAAAAAGAAATTCTGGGAAAAATACATATAGCACTAGTAATAGTGGTCACTTTCACAGCTGGTGAGTGCAGAGAATTGAACGGATGGAATACAGTGTTCTCAAATAAATTTTTTATCTATACTTTTTTTTTTAATTTTTGAATTGTGTGAATGTATTACTCTTTTTACAAGTTAGACAAGTAAATTTAATAAAAAATTAAAATATTCCCATGATAACAGATAGTATAAACAAGTACAACAGACAAACGGGAATAAGAGAAAATATTTCCCATGTGAATGACAAAGGGTTAAATGCCTTAAAATATTTACAGCTCTATGAACTAAGGAAGTGAAAAATAAACAACCAGGAGCAGATGTGGCACAAGGATTTGAGCATCTGCCTCCCACATGGGAGGTCCCAGGTTTGGCTCCCAGTGCCTCCTGAAAGAACAAAAACAAATAACAATCAAAACAGACAAGAAAACCAACTCAAGGAAGCCAATGTGGCTCAGCGGTTGAGCACAGGCTTCCATATATGAGGTCCCACGTTCAATCCCTGACCCCCAGTACCTAAAATTTTTTTGAAAAATTAGAAAACAGGCAAAAGATCTAAATAAGCGATTTCCCCTGACACAAGCAAAAGCAAACAAACAAAAATATACTCAAAGTCATGGAGAAATTCAAAGTCAAATAACAGATAAAAGATATTTTTTGCTTGTCAAATCAGCAAAGATTGGTAATCCCTGGTGTAGGCAAGGACAAGAGCTAAAAAGTATTTCACACATCCCTGGTGATGATATAAATCAATCTGTCTCTGATCTGACTTTAGTCCCACTCTCTTTATTTAATGGTTCCTGCTAAACTTACTAATGTCTCCCACGTCACAAAATTCAGGATCACTTTCTGGTATCTGTTCTTCTTGCCACAATTTTCTTGCATAGACTTACATATCACCATTGTTGCATTCATGCATTCATTAAAAATATTTTTATATTCCAGGAAGTATGACAAGCCCTAGAGATAACATAGTAAGCAAAAACAAACCTGGTCTCTAACCATGCGGTGCTTGTGGTCTAGAGGTTCTCCTTTCTCTCTCTCTCTGCCTTTCTCTCTCTATCTCTATCTCTCTTCCTCTCTGGCTTTTCCTTCTCCACCTCCTTCATTTCTGCCTCCATCCAGCCTATAGATCCTGGAGTTCCTCTCAGTCCAGGACTAAAGCTTCTACCCTTCCCTCTTCATTTAGTCTCTCCACTCAGGCTGTCTGCTGTCTTGACTTCCACCACCAATTTAATCCTCAAACCACCTCTTTGGGACTTGAGATTAGCCACACGTTTTGTTTCCTAGGCTGTTGCAGCAAAGACCACGCAAAGGGCTGGTTTAAATGATGGGAATTTGATGGCTGGCAGTTTTGATGCTAAAAGACAAGTGCAAATCAAGACATCATCAAGGAGATGCTTTCTTCCTCAAGGCTGCGAGGTTCTGGGACTGGCCACCAGCCACCCTTAGTCCTGGGCTCCTCTGTCACATGGCAATGCACATGGCGGCCTCTCCTGGCCTCTCAGTTTTCTTCCAGATTCTGTTGAATTTCAGCTTTTTCCTTTATGTCTGACTTTCATTATGCTTATAAAAGACTCCAGTACTAGGAATAAAACCCATCCTGGGCCACACTTTAACTGAAGTAGTGTCGTCAAATGTTCCTACCCAAAATGGATTCAAAGCCACAGGAACAGGTTAAGTTTAAGTACATGCTTTTCTGCGGTACATACACTTCCCAACAACCACAGTCTGTATTTCCTGGGATGTTCCCCAGACCCTGCAAATTCAACAGTCAAAATGAACTCATGATTTTACTGCCTTCCCCAGCCTGATGCTTTAATGTTCCCTTGCTCAGCAAACAGCACCTTCAGCCAATAGAACCTGAGAGAAACCTTCAAGTAGTTCTCCACACCTTTCTCCTACTCAACCCCAGTCAGTGGTGGGGTGTTTCTCTTCTGCCTTTTAAACGTATCTTGAATCCATCCACATCTCTCCATTTCCATGACCATCTCCATGGTCTAATCCATCATCATCTATCTTTACTGTGGAAATTCTTAGAACCTTGTAATGGGTTTCCCCAAATGTATTCTTGTCCCCTTTGCCTCCATTCTTTTCACTGCAGCCAGAATGGTCTTTTCAAATGCAAATTTGATCACGTCACCACTCTGATTAAAGTCTCCCAAAGGTGCCTGTTGCTCTTAGGATAAAGTCAAAACTTACTGCAGGCCCCTGGCTGCTGTCTGCCTCAGTGACTTCTCTGACACTCTCCTGCTTGGCTGTGCCTGAACAGGAGAGGAAGATCTGGATGTGGTCCCATGGAGACTCATGTATGTTATTAAGTCTTAAAAGTAGATTGCAATTTACGCTCTCTCCCATTCCATTTGGTAGATTATGGCAGGATATATATTGTCCTGTATCTGTCTTTCCAGTGTCATTCAGTACAATTCCAAGTCCCGAAAATGCCCCCGTATTACACCTCTTTTTCCCTCTCCCCACCTTCAGCAACTCCACGATGCTCCAAAATTTGTTCATCGATTGCAATGAGTATACCACACTAATGACAGAAGTAGTTAATATGGGGAAAAGTGGGAGGTGTGGGGAGTGGGGCATGTGGGAATCCCTTATAATTTTTTATGTAACATTTTATGTAATCTATATATCTTTTAAAATAAATAAAATATATATTTTAAAAAAGAGTTTACAGGATAACCCTATTTTACAAAATATGTATATTCCTAGAATGAGTATCCCCAAATTTTTGTAGAATCTATTTAAGTATGGGGAAAAGTCAGCATTCCACCTTATGTACAACTTTTTATAACAAAGATAATGAAATAATAAAATATGTAATTCCATTTAAAATTTTCTTTGGGGATTATGAATTTTTGTAGCACTCCTGAGTTGTGATTTATACTTAATTCTGTTTGATATTTTTAGTCGATCCAAGGAAGAATGCAATGACAGATAGAGAAAAGATGACTGATAGATACATCTGTATCTTCACTGCACACGAGTGAAAAGAATGTTTTGAACAATCTGGGTTAGTCATATCCCAACTATTATTCCCAAATCAAAGGTAGACAAAATTATTATGCAAATTAATTAGCACTAAAATTATTCATAATAATAAAAATATGTTGAAATCTGATAAATCAATGTGTCATCATTTAGCGTAAAATAAATTCTATTTGTGTTTTTTCTTCATTAGCAGATATTTTACAGCTTTATTAGTATCACTTACAGAGTGACAGTCTAGAAACACCAGACCTCTTTTTATAAGTTCAATTGTGTCTTCAAAATTGGATAAGGCGTATTTTCTTTGTAACATGACAAGTTTTGAGATTTCTAAAAGGCTGATTCATTACTCGCAGGCTTATCAGATACATTTTACGAATGCCATAAAAATTGTAGTGTTATTTGATTTACTACTCTGCACCATTTTTTTTTGTGGGAATTCATCAAAATCCAAGAATATGCATGGGAATGTGAGGAGCACGTGCACATCAACCATCTTTTATAAGTAGGAGAGAAAGAGAGGGAGATTCAGGGATGCCGCTGGTCTAACGGAAAGAGATCAACCATTTGATCAGGTCCATGGTTGATTTCTGGAACACCTAAATTGTCCAAATCCTTTTCTCATATCAAACTATGGTTGTAATGCCAACATTGCTGAGTCAAAGCTCTTACTTCAAAGACCGTCAAATAGAAGACACTTCAGGTACTAACTACAGAAAGATAGAGGGTGGTACCCAGAGAAGACTCCTTGACCTGACCTCCATAAGGACCCTGGTGATGCTGCAGCTCCATAAGGACCTTGTGGGACAGCACCAGGGGTATTTTATGCACCTGTATCTGATGCTACTTGTCCACCTATTTGAGTACCTACAGGGAAGACGATTGTCCTGATTACTAATCACCATGATAATAAGTGATGAAATACACAGTTTAGGAAGGGTGCAGAGTAATTTTTTAAAATCTCTGCCTGGCGGTATTAAAAACAAGTTTATGGAATCGATAGAAAGCATTAGGCATTGCATTTTCTCACAGCTGTCTCCTTTCTCCATTAATATCCTATTCTTTCTGAAAATGTCCTGGGCAATTGTTTTGTTACTAACACAATCTATTTTCCATCTCCTCCAGCTGTTATAACTCCTGAAAGAGAATGGGACTGGGAGGATATATTTTGTTTTGTTTTCTTTCTGTGTTTGTTGCTTTAAAAAACATGAGGCCATTGCAAGTGGCAATGGTGGGGGATTTCATTTGTTTGGGGATGATTTATTTATTGCTTATGCTTCTTACTCTTTCTCTTTTGTTTCCCTTCCACACTCAAGTTTGGCTTGTATTGAGGAGTTCACCCTCTAAGCTGTCTCCAATCTGCTGGTATATGGACTGTGATAAATGGTACCCTGATAACAAATGCAAACGAAGGACTCCCTCATTTCAGACTTGGTCTACACATAGAATCATGCTACATTTCTTTTTCATTTTCTTTATTCCCTTGTCTGACTTAGACTTCTTTTAATGATCTCTGAAAGCTCCAGAATATTTTGGTCATTGATGTAGCCTGGGCATGAGCAGATCTGAGTTGGCACCGTATAGTCCATTGCACTGAACAGCCCCCCACCCCAGCTCCCCATGCTCTGCAATGGATCCATGCATGGGGTCATGTGAATGCCAGCCAGCTTTGATCCTCACATCCTCACACTAGTCTGTTTTGACATTCATATGGAGCAATCATATGCTCATCGTGGTATGGGCCAATAAAACTCTGAACCTCTTCCCCATTGCCTTATCTCCAAAATATATTTGAATGCCTTTGGAAATGAAAGGAGGGAAAAAAGTCTAAGATTGGCATACTCTACCAGAGGTGCCCATGCCAGGGCCCAAAATACACACTGCTGCCTCTACCCCATGATACTTTCAGCCTTGTATTGGCGATGTGGACTCCCCATAGCCCTAGGGTTACTGTAGGTGATCCTAGACTATCTAGGACCAGCCCAAGTGCAGGGGTGCAGGTGGGGACACAACTCCACCAGTGTACCAAGGCACACTCTCTTCTTCTCATCTCTTGGGTGATGGCAATACAGAGCACTGTGTTTCCTTACACTGCAGAAGATGGAAGCAAACACACCCTTCACGTACGTCGTCTATGTGCCATCCACCTGGCTCATTCATCTCCCAGCCACTGTAGGACAACTCTGCAAAGAGCCAACAGCCTCATGGCCATGTGTCAAACACAGGTGTCTACGCATGTTCAGAGCCTCTGGAGCCTTACATCTTAAGGCACAGTGGAAGGAGTCATTGACCTTTGAAAGACTGTATGGTTCTAGCTCCTCCATTTCTCAGTCCTCAGTTTCCTCAACTGCAAAATAATACAGAGGGATTAGAATTAATGGTCTTTGTCACGCCCAGACTTACTTAACTATTTCTCCTCCCCTCATGCAGAAAAGTACTAGGTGGGAATACTATGTCTAGTGACACCATTCATTTCTCGAAACCTATTAGCCCTCAAGCAAAGGGATCAGATCAACTCAGCAATGAATGTACAATCTCTATTAATAGGAGGATTTTGCTACATATCTCTAGTGCTAACTTAACAGCACTCATAATTTCTAACTTGAAGCACTGGAAAATCTTGATATGGTCAGAGGGAAAAATACATTCAGCTTAGTTATGATAGCCTTGAATTATCATACTTGGAAAATCATTTATCTTGCCACCTCCCTCTGTCTAACCAAAACATATTTCACCCATTCTAGAAAACAGAGCGTTTACTGAAAATAAGTTAGCCTGCACTTCTATAAGTGAAACAATTAGCACAGAGCATTTGTAAGACTGCATTTTGCTGATATTCTTTTCTTTGAGTAAATGTCAAGAATTATAAAACATTCATAAGAAACTCATTTTTATCCTTTAGTATCATCTGGTAGAGTCTGATAAGTCTAATAACTTCAAATTTGAAATACTAAAATACGACCTATCTTTTCCAAATGAGAGCAAAGTACAAAATAAAGAAGGAAAAAAAAAACCTGCCAAAGGTTACATTGAATCTACAGACTTAAGCTTGGAAGGGGTGCTTCTAAAACAAACAATAATCTTTGCAGAAGACCTTGATTTTTGTTGCATATATGTGTATTGACTGAAGACTGAGACCCACAGCCTCTTCAATTGACCAGGTCTACAGCACAATCAATCTAATTTGGTTTTAGTATAAGTGTAGCCCCAAAGGGTCATGCTTTATGCCCAGACTTTGGTTTCCTGGTAAGGAGGGAAGGCATAACCTCCCAAGTATCTATGGACAAGGAACTCATGTTAACAGAGAGGAATCTCCAGTAAAGGCAGCTGCTGTGAGGTGTCAGCAGCCAATACACAGCAGCAGGGTTTTGGAGACCCCAGCCCAGTAAAGGGGTAGGGGTCAAGATACCACCTGCATCTACACCACAGATAGAGCCACAGCCAACCTCTGCTAGGGGAATGGAGCAAGAGTTTAACAAAACATTGTACTCAGGATTATGGGAGAGCCTGAACACGTCGTGGCTTGGAATTTTCAAAGGGAATTTTTCCAAGGCAGGGAAAGAAAGTAACAACATATTTCCACCTTTGTAAACTGTCAAGTTCTTCCATTTATTTATGAATTGATTCAGAAAATATGCATTGAGTGCTTAATATTTGCGAGGCTGGACCTTGGAGATATATAGATGAATAAGCTTTGCACCTGCCCTTAAGTTTTCACCCATCCAGTGATGGGGACAGGCTTTTGATAGATGATTACAGTTGAGTGTAGGATGTATAATGGTAGATATATGGAACCACCTAGGAAGAAGAGCTGCTGCTTTCCTCTGTGTGTTTATTCTGTTCCAGATGATAGGGCTGTCTGTACACTATTTCATTTAATTGTCCCAACAACACTGTCAGATGAATTTTATTATCCCCATTAAGCCCTGAGGCAAATGAGCTTCAGAGAGATTGGGTAACTTGCCCAAGGTGACAGAGCTGGTAAGTGAGAGGCCAAAGTAGAGGATTCCCAAGTCTTTTCTTCTAACTTTGTGTGTGCCACTGCATATTAAGCTGGGAAGGCAGGAAGAAATGGAAATAGAATTTCCTAACTATTTAAACTACAAATCCAAAATTTGGGGGTTCAACTGGGAAGAGAAAACAGAAAGACTTCTAGGATGAAGCACAGTGAACATCATGTTTCCCTACATCTTAATCAATCACCTTATTTTTTATTATCTTTTTTTTAAAAGATACATGGACCACACAAAATGTTACATCAAAAAATATGAGGTTCCCATATACCCCACTCCCCACACCCCCCACTCCTCCCATTTCGACAACTTCTTTCATTACTGTGGCACATTCATTGCATTTGATGAGTACATTTTGGAGCATGGCTATACAGCATGGATTACAGTTTATATTGTAGTTTACACTCTCTCCCAGTTCATTCAGTAGGTTGTGGCAGGATATAACGTCCTGCATCTGTCCCTGCGGTATCATTCAGGACAACTCCAAGTCCTGAAAATGTCCCAATATCACACATCTTTTTCCCTCTCCCTGCCTTCAGCAAATCCTGTGGCCACTGTCTCCACGTCAATGATGTAATTTCTTCCATTGCTAGAGTCACAATGTTCCTATAGTAGAATACCAGTAAATCTACTCTAATCCATATTTTATTCCTCCATCTTGAAGATACTGGGATGACGACGTCTACTCCACCTCTACGTTGAGAGGAGGCTTAGATCCCACTTGGCTGATGATGGGATTCTCCTGCTTGCAGCTGTAGACACTTTCAGTTCCCTGGTGTGCTGGTTGACCATCCTCACCTCCCCGTTTAGCTGACCTGAGTAAGTCCAGTGAACGGGAGTGTAGGTGTTACAACTCTGCTGAGGCTCAGGGCCCAGCTACAATTGCCATATTTTATGAGTAATCTCATGGAGTGTTACACTGTAGCTTTAAAGAAAAAAGAAATGAGGTCATGTGCCAATCTGATATGTCTTATCTGCTGAAGCAAGGTAAAACTCTCACGTACATTTTTTTCTCTAAAATAAGGGATATATATTATCACTGTGGCTATCAAATTGTCTGTGAATGCAGGACTGTTCATTATTTATACAGCAGCATAAATGCATGCAGCAATTTACTATACATAGCACCTGCTGAACAAACAACCCCCCACCCCCAACAACAACAACAAAGAGCTGAGACAAGTACAATATAAAACAAAGCAATGCTGGAAAAAATATAATCCAGGCAACTATAAAGTAGTTTGTGGTCTTTATGGCCAGAAAGCTTCATAGAACAGATATAATTCTCTGTTTAAAGTATACAATGATGAGACTCCATACACTGTATTTGTAAAATATGGATTTGCCTGATCAGATCTATCATTTATATGTGCTCTAGGAAACCAAGAAACCTGTGTTTCAGAATCATCTCTTTAGGAATCAAAGTTGAAGAAAGGGCAGTAGTTCAGGAAATGGAGTTGGGAAGTAGATAGAAAAGACAAATAAGGATATAAAAATTAGTACAGAACTCTTCACGGTTGAGAAGGAATTTGCATGAGGTTAGAGAAGGGCTATTTCTCTTACAGAAATGTGTTTCTGGTTTGGACAATGATTGGAGTAAGGTCAGTATACCCCTAAGCAAGTGATTAACTTTGAGTGTTGCCACAGATTCCATCCCAAGGGTCCACATAAGCAAGTCATAACCATGGGTTGTGGATCACAAGAGGAAATGGCCCAAAGTGTGGCTAGGGGGGAGGCAATCATCTTATTCAAATTAACTATTATAATGATGATGATGCAGCAAGTAGCTACTATCAGGGAGTTGTTTTTACATTGATACCATGTAGGTTAAACATATTCTTTAAAATGCTTTGAATGTATCTCAAAATATCCATTGGCCCATTAAAAAGAGGGTGACTATATACTTTATTGTCTAAACCTGAACACTTTGGATGGTTAAAGGGATAGTAAGAATGATGTTAGTACCTCATGAGTAAACCAGGACTGTTCCAGGCAAAGCTGGACACATGTTCACCCAAACAGTTGGTGAGCCATATTTTTTAACAATGAAAGGATGGCCAGGTTACCAAGAAAAATCTGTGGGACCTAAATCCTCTTTATTCATCTTTAACCTCCAAGGAAGTCAGTTACCCTCCAGGAAGTACAATAAATACCAGACTGCGTTCCGCAGAGCCTACTGGAAAGCAGCCAGAATCAGGTTTCAAAGAAGTTCGAAGAGTAAGTTTGTCTTTACTGCCTACTGCATTTCTTAAACAGTTTTACTGAGTTCAAAAAAGCTTTGAGGAAAAAAGAGGAATCTTTAAGATGTGTGTGAAAACTACAGTGTAAAGGGCACGTTCAGCAATATTTCTGGCACTTTGCTTAGGAAAATACTACTTAGTGAATGTGAGTCAAAATTTATCCTTCCAGGGAAGCAGATGTGGCTCAAGTGATAGGACTTCTGCCTACCATATGGGAGGACCCGGGTTCAATCCCTGGAGCCTCCTGGTGAAAAAGAAGAAGAGAAAGTGTGCCTGCATGGGTGAGTCAGTGCCCACGTGGAGAGCCGAATGCCTGCATGGTGAGCTCAGTGCCCACAGGGTGAGCTGAGTGCCCATGCAGCAAGCCAAGTGTCCATATGGGTGCCCACATGGGGAGCAAAGTGCCTGCATGAGTGCCCACCTGGTGAGCCAAGTGCCCATGTGGTGAGCCGAGAGCCCGTGTGGTGAGCCAGTGCCTGTGCAGTGAGCCAGTGCCTTGTGGTGAGCCGAGAGCCCGTGTGGTGAGCCAGTGCCTGTGCAGTGAGCCAGTGCCTTGTGGTGAGCTGAGAGCCCGTGTGGTGAGCCAGTGCCTGTGCAGTGAGCCAGTGCCTTGTGGCAAGCTGAGTGCCCATGTGGTGAACCAAGTGCCCACACAACAAAGCCGAGTGCCCATGCATTGAGCCAGTGCCCACACAGGTGAGCCAAGTGTCAAGATGATGAGGTAACAAGAGAGACAAAGGGGAGAGTCAAAGTGAAGCACAGCAGAGACCAGGAACTGAAGTGGTGCAGTTGACAGGGAAACTCTCTCCACATCAGAGGTCCCCAGGATCAAATCCTGGTGAATTCTAGAGGAGAAAGATGAGAAGAGAATACAAAAAGAGAAGTAGACACAGAAGATCACACAGAAAATGGACACAGACAAAAAGAGAAATGGATACAGAAGATCACATACCGAATGGACACAGACAGCCAGAACAGCAGGGTGGGGAGGGGTAGGGAAAGAAAAGAAAAAAATTTATCCTTCCAGAGAAGCAGCTGTGGCTCAAGCAGTTGGGTTCCCGCCTACCACATGGGAGGTCCTCGGTTCAGGTCCCAGTGCTTCCAAAAGAGGATGAGCATGACATGATAGGCTGGCATGGTGAGCTGATGCAAAGAGATGATGCAATGAAGAGACACAATGAGAAACACAACAAGTGGGGAGCAGAGGTGGCTCCAGTGATTGGGCACCTCCCTCCCACATGAGAAGCCTTGGGTTCAGTTCCCAGTGCTTCCTAAAAAGAAGACAAGCACACAGCAAACAGACACAGAGAGCAGACGGCAAGTGCAAACAATGAGGGAGGGAGGAGAAATAAATAAATAAAATAAATCTTTAAAAAAAATTTATCCTTCCAGCAACTCCCTTCACTCTTCAACAGAAGAAGTCGATGCATATACTTGATAAAGTATAAGGCCAAGTTTCTCAACATTGGCACCATTGACATTTGGGGCTGGATAAAATTTTTTTAGGTGGTACCAGGGATTGAACCCAGGATTTTGTACATGGGAAGCAGGCATTCAACCCCTGAGCTACATCTGCTCCCCAATGAAAGTTGGCTTTTTCATTTGGTTGTTTTTAGGAGGTACCAGGGATCAAGCCTGGGACCTCGTACTTGGGAAGCAGGCACTCAACTGCTTGAGCTACAGCTGCTTCCAGCATCCCTGGCCTCTACTCTACCGCCACTAGTTTTGACAAACAAAAATGTCCCCAGACATTGCCAAATGGCCTTTGGGGGAGAAAATCACTTCCATTAAGAACCACTGAGCTAGAACTTGACCCCTTTTTCCCAACCTCTACTCACTGAGCCCATGCCCTTAAGATCTACAAGTCCTTGCATCTTTGAATTAGAAGGGCTCTCAGAGGAAAGGAGTCCTGTTTTCCACCTGTTTACAACAGCATCTGTAACATCCATGATAGTTGACCACACTATCTTGGCTCTTCCAACATCAGGAAGTTCACTTCCTCTTAACCATGGGAGACTCTATTTCATGGTTAGACAGTGAGTATGAGAAAGTTCACATTAATACTGAGCTGAAATTGGCTTCCCTGCAATTCTCCCTTTCATCCTAACTCTACCCAAAGAAACTCTACAGAAGATGTCTCCTCTTTCTTCTACCTGACAGATCTTCATTTATTAGGAGTTTCCTTTCTTCCCATAGAAGCTTCTCCAATTCCTTCCACAATACCTCACTTAAACAACCCATTGGTTTGTGTCTCTGCCTCAAGACTTTCTTAACAGCAAAAGTGATAGTGATGATGAGATAAGGCTGATGATGATGTTGGTGATGATGGTGATGCTGGTGATGGTGGTAGTGGTGGTGAATGCTACCATGTATCAAGTTTTTTTTATGGGCTAGATGTTGTCCATCCATCACAGTGTAATCCAATCTACCAAGCTTAATAATATCCCCAAAACAAATTGACAGATTATTCTATCTAAGATATGATGAATGTACACTGGTTCTTTACCGTACATTCCTCCCTCAGACCTTCATAGCTCTTCTTGCGCTATCTCCATCCTTGGAAACCAATATGTCTCCACTTTTCCCCATAGAGAGGCTCTAGTGCAGTCTTCCCAAACTCTTTGCTGCTCCCCACCCCCTGCATACAAATAAACCCACAACTCCACACACCCTAATCCTTCTTTCCCTGGAATGTCCTCTTCCTACCTCTGCACCTATTCAAATGTTGTTCAACATTCCAAGTCAGGTACAAATTCCTCCTTAACTCATTTCCATTCACTCAAATGTATTGAGTACTTCTTTGTGCCAAGCACTGGGCTACACAGAGAAACAGAAGTCACAGCCCAGCTCTCAGATAACTGGGGACAGAAACAAGATTTGGTATAAATGGAAGTTCCCAGACTTGCCTCCTCCCACTTCCAGCCCACTAAGTACAATTTTATCTGAACAGTTCAGATTCATTTCCTCCCTCATATTCTAAAGAGAGGTCTGTCTTTGCCAGTCTGGCTTCAGGGGTTTTGTGCTGCAGAATTAAGAGAATGGCTAAAGGAAATAGAAGCCTTGTAGATAAAGAGAGCTAAGAGAAGTGAAGAAACCCAAAAGGTGCGGGTTGGAGGTCAGGAGAGTTTGGGGTGCTATGCTTGAAAGACCTTAGAGCAGACACAGCTCTCAAGGGCACTGGGGGAGGAGAGGAAAGAGACTTTTGAAGAGTATTGGTATAGGTTATCACTTAGATCACTTCTAATGTTCTTCTGGAGACACAAGAAACACTTTTAACTACTTTTGGTTACTAGAGGGAGCTTGCTTGAATGCAACAGCATAAAAAGCCTGGGCTATGTGGGCTTCAGTTTATATTTGGGTTATAATGATATTTATCATTTAAACTGGGAGTAAGAGGGGAGCTTGTAGCAATTACTGTAGGGTAACAGACATAAGCCAGGACTGTCCTCAGCAGACTGAGCTGTGAAGCCACCTTAGTTATAATCATAATAAAATATGACAAGAGAAGGGATAAGACATGGGAGGTCCGCGGTTCAAACCCCAGGCCTCCTTGACCCGTGTGGAGCTGGCCCAAGCGCAGTGTTGATGTGCGCAAGGAGTGCCCTGCCACGCAGGGGTGTCCCCCGCGTAGGGGAGCCCCACGCGCAAGGAGTGCGCCCCCTAAGGAGAGCCGCCCAGCGCGAAAGAGAGTGCAGCCTGCCCAGGAATGGTGCTGCCCACACTTTCCATGCCGCTGACGACAATAGTAGCGGACAAAGATACAAGACGCAGCAAATAGACACAGAGAACAGACAACCGGGGAAGGGGGGGGGGGATTAAATAAATAAATAAACTTTAAAAAAAAAGAAAAAAAAAAGGAGTAAGATTTACACAAGAGATCTCTGGGCCCAGAGAATACCCTGTTACCAGTGAGGGCAAGGGAGAGGATAAAACATCTGGAGGAAAAATGTTTTTTTTTTTCAAATGCACTGGCTTCTGGTGAGGTTTCTCTTCCCTTAAATAACCTATTTAATCTGCTAAAAACTAAACTGCCCATTTTCTCATATTATTTGCTAATTTTTTTTCGAGTGTTCACAAAGAATATAAAAAAGGAAAATAATCATTTATATCACTAAAAGAGACAAAAGGAGAAAAGAAAATAATTTAGATCTCTTACACCCCTCACAATATTGGGCAATGTGGGAGATGTAAAGAAAAAAAGGAGCAAGACAAATACATGTTTTTTGAGCAAGTATGTTGCCCCTACAATGGGGACGTCCATCCATTTTCCAAATATTTTGCAATGACCTATGAGCAAATGCTCAGTAGTAGGGCAATGGTGTAAAGTCAATACTTTAAGGCCATCAGGCAAATATCTCTTATGATTAATGGAGAAGGAAGTGAACTAGAGTCTCATTTACCAGGTTTTCTGAACATCCCAAACCATCACTTAATAGTCCAACAAATTTATAGACCTATATCACCAAGTAGAGGTAAACACTATTTGTCTTCAGCAGCAAAAAAGAAAAATGCTCATTTTTTTCACCATCTATTTCCTCCTTCCACCCCCAATTGGCTGCTCCAACATTGCACTATCTAGCTTGAGTAAAGAATTCCAAACACTGCTCTGTATCCAGTGGGGATGGTCCAAGAGAATATCAAGTTCATTGTAAGCAGAACCAGCTGCTAAGTTGCAGGAGATCCACTGCTGCAACTACTGCATCAGAGGTTCTCTTGCTTGAGGCATATGCAATCTTCTGGCGTGGGGAGCACTTTGCTGAAAAATCATCTCTCCAGGGTGCAGATGGGGTGGTGAACAGCAGAAAAAGCCAGTCACGTGTGCTGTAGTAAATACCTGGACTTCAGAGGGAAATGCCACAGGCAGGGAAGGGAATCTGTGGTGACTCAAAATGGGTCTTTTGATTTAGATGTCAAGTTAAATATTGCTTTTAACCACTGAGGACAAGAATATTCTCTCACTCTGCCTAACCTGAGGTGGAGCCTTTACTGATTGCTCAGCTCTATTACGAAATTGTTTTTTGGGCACCAAAAATTTTATGATGTAATGTTTAAGATATATTTCTAGTATGCAACCAAGATTCCTGATACCTGATAAATTATTTATCTATTTATGTATTTATTTAATATAAAATATGCATTATAGGAAAGAAGGAAGGAAGGAAGGAAGGAAGGAAGGAAGGAAGGAAGGAAGGAAGGAAGGGAGAGAAGGAGGGAGGGAGAGAAGGAGGGAGGGAAGAAGGAAGTTAGATTCATTATAACTAAGGTCAGGCAACAATCCATTGTCAACAATTCATTGGATTCCCCAGAATTATATAGATGGATAAATTGCCAGTCAAGTCATATCACCACCTTCTCTTTACTTTAATCCTTGAGAAATATAAGTGACTCCCAATAAGATAGACCCTGTTTTCCAGCACTAATAGTTTTAAGAAGTTCTATTTTAAAGAAATGAAATACATACATTAACAAAACTACCATCCTTCTTTTGCATCAATATACCATCATCATGCAACACATTATATATCTTACCATAACCCACTGGATGGAATGGGGGAGAGTGTAAACTACAATGTAAACTATAAGCCATGCAGTGCAACATGCTCCAAAATGTATTCACCAAATGCAATGAATGTGCCACAATGATGAAAGAGGTTGTTGACATGGGAGGAGTGGGGAAGTGGGGAGTGGGGTATATGAGAACGTCTTATATTTTTTAATGTAACTTTTTGTGTGATATATGTATCCTTAAAAAAACAAAAGACAATAAAAATTTTCAGTTTAAAAAAAAACTATCATCATCATCACTTAACCAGGACTATAAATGTCATCTCAATTCAAGCAGATTATAACTAGGAACAGTATGCCATATACTTTTGGTACATTTTATCTTATTTTGTTATTTAACACCAAACAATTAGGCCAAACTGTACAAGGAGTAAAGTTCAATAAAGTTCTAGGGGTCAGAACCGTAATCCGTTATTTCATTTTGCTTCTAATAAATATTTTATTGTTGTTTGGAGAATACATAAATGGAAGTAGCAATTTCCTTTCTCTGACTATCCTAATAACGGTAATCCCTTCCTCACAAACAAGAACAAGAAATTCCTTTTATCTGCTTCCTGTGAATAAACCTCACTTGGATATGCAGCAAGGATGCTTCTAAAAGACTATGTAAGAGATTATTTCACTTTAGCCTGAGTCATATATCTGAAGAAATAAATATTAGACTTTGCTAAGAAGACATTTGCTCCCATAGCTAAAGTTTTCAGAGATTTACAATTCCTCATGGTTTCATAACTTAGAGATCAGTTCACAGGGAAAATATCCAAATCACTTTTTTAAGGCATTTAAAATTATTGAAACACCACATCTTTCCAACAATACCAAAAATGCAGTATTCTACAAAGATTAATTTCCCTAGAAATTGGTGTTACACATATCATGTTTGTAAAAATCCTCCAAAAATGTATTCTACATTTGCCTGTTTCTTAAATAGACTATGGTATACTTAAAATACTGTCCTCAGTAATTTGAAGGGCTGACATGGCTTACCCTAGATAGTTCCAAGCAGGAGGGCTAGAACCTGATGAAGAACCAAGAGTCCTTTGAATTTGTTTTCTGATTTCTTATATGAGAATCCCACAGACCCTTTCTTATTCAATTTTATAAAGTCTCTCGAGAGGAAGATATTTAGCCTGAATACTGACTCTTCAAATACTCAAGGACCCATCCAGGGCCATGCAAGCTCACAGACATATGCAAAGGGGTCAGGCAAAGCGAAATCAATGATTATTATAATTAGGTGGAGAGCAAGCTCAAGCTCATACAGCACCCATGAGAAAGGAAAGTGTACTGTCTATAAAGCAAGGGAGAGGTTTGTACATTGGGTAACTGAAGAGCACATTCCCTGTCCAAATGGGAAACCTGCGCCTCAAATCCTGCTAACTAAGGCCAAGCATGTTTCTGACTTTGCAAGAGCAGGTAGAAATCAAGATTATTATGTGACATGTCCCTATTATTAAAATGCTATTGTGAAAAAAAAAATGCTATTGTGGGGAAGCGGACTTGGCCCAGTGGTTAGGGAGTGCGTCTACCACATTGGAGGTCTGCGGTTCAAACCCCAGGCCTCCTTGACCCATGTGGAGCTGGCCCATGTGCAGTGCAGATGTGCGCAAGGAGTACCGTGCCATGTAGGGGTGTCCCCCGTGAAAGGGAGCCCCACGCGCAAGGAGTGTACCCCGTAAGGAGAGCCGCCCAGTGCGAAAGAAAGTTCAGCCTGCCCAGGAATGGCACCACACACATAGAGAGCTGATGCAGCAAGATGACACAACAAAAAGAGACACAGATTCCCATGCCGCTGACAACAACAGAAGAGGACAAAGAAGAACAAGCAGCAAATAGACACAGAGAACAGATAACTGGGTGGGGGGAGGGGAGAGAAATAAATAAATAAATCTTTTTTAAAAATGCCATTGTGGGGAGCAGATGAGGGTCAAGTGGTTGAGCACCAGCTTCCCAAAAGGGAGGTCCCAGGTTTTGGACCCCAGTGCCTTCTAAAAACAAAAAACAAAAAACAAAACAAAGCAAAAAAAAAAAAAGCAAACAGATGAAAAACCCAACTCAGGGGAGCCGATGTGGCTTAGTGTTTGAGCACCAGCTTCCCACACAGGAAACCTCAAAAAAAAATGCTATTGTCTTGTTTTGCAAGAGCTGTATGACAAATATCATATAATGGATTGGCTTAAACAACAAGAATTTATTGGCTCACAGTTGGAGGTCAATGGTCCAAAACCAAGATGTTCGCAAGGCCATGCTTTCTCCCAGAGTCTGTAGCGTTCTGGTGATAGCAGTCCTCCAATGCGCCACTATGTCCTTGGTCTCCTCTTGGGGCTTTCTCTGACTTCTGGATTATTCTTCTGTGTCCAATTTCCTCCCTCTACACGGCCTCCAGTAATATAGATGAAGACCCTGGCCCAGTGTGACCACACTTATTCTCAAGTGAGTCCACACCCTGAGTCACCTTAACATATTCAAAGGAACTATTTACATGTGGAAGGGGGAGGGAATGGGGCATATGGGAATCTCCTATATTTTTTATGTAACATTTATGTAATCTAAAATTTCTTTTAAATAAATAAATAAATAGTTTAAATTTTTTTTAAGTATTTTTTTCACAGAAAGTATAAGGAGTTCCCATATACCCATCTCACACATGGTTTCCTCTATTGTAACATCTTGCATTGGTTTGATATGTTTGTTATAATTGATGAATCAACATCACCAATATTGATACATTATTAGTAACTAGAGTCCAAGTTTATACAGTTTTGGGTATTCTTAATATACTTTTTATTTATTTTTAAAAGATACATAGATTACATAAAATATTACATTAAAAATATATAGGGGATTCCTATATGCCCCATTCCCCACACCTTCATTTTTCATACATTAACAACTTCTTTCATTAGTGTGGTACGTTCATTGCAACTGATGAACATGTTTTGGAGCATTGCCACACAGCATGGATTATAGTTTACATTGTAGTTTACATTCTCTCCCACTCCATTCAGTAGGTTATGGCAAGATATATAATGTCCTGTATCTGTCTTTGCAATGTCATTCAGGACAATTCTAAGGCCCAAAAATGCCCCCATATTACACATTTTACCCTCTCCCTGCCCTCAGCAACTCCAGTGGTCACTGTCTCTACATCAATGATATAATTTCTTCCATTGTTAGAATCACAATAAGTCTACAGTAGAATACCATTAAATCCACTCTAGTCCATATTTTATTCCCCAATCCTGAGGATTCTGGGAGGTGATGCCCACTTCACCTCTAAATGGGAGAAGACTTTGATGCCTTATGGCTGATGGATGGGACTCTAGCTTACAGTTGTAGACTCTTTCAGTTCCTTGGTGTGATAGTTGTCCATCCCCACCTCCTTGTTAGCTGTCTGAGTGAGTCCAATAAACTGGGAGTAGGTGTTGTAACTCTGCTGAGGCTCAGGGCCCAAATGGTACATGGACAGCCCAGATATTCAAGTCTTTTGGACATACACCTACCAACTCCAACTTCAATAAGAGGTGCAGAAGAGGCATGTGTAGAGAAGTCACATCTGAGCCCAACTCTGTCACATTTGAGGGAACAAACTCCAAAGTAAGGCCCAAAGGCAAGGCACCAAACTCCAGAGCTACCTATCATGACTGTAAGACTTGGGTATCTCTGTAGCCCTCAGGAACCCCCTCTTTGGAGTAGGACCTACTTTGGCTGCCTATGATAGCCTGTTGAGACATGCATAAGCGTTACCTCTCTGATGACCTCCTGACTCACTTTGAAGTCTCTTGGTTATATAAACTCAATTGTCTTTACCATTTCCCCTTTTTATTCAAGGTCTTTTATAAGTTGCATCACCAGCCAGTGCTTGGTAATAATCCCTTGGTCCCAGGGAGGCTCATCCCCAGAAGTCATGTTCCATGCTGGGGGAAAGGTAATGCATTTGCATGCTGAGTTTGGCTTAGAGAGTGGCCACATTTGAGCAACCTGGAGGGTCTCAGGATGGTATGTGATTGAAACTACAATGTTGAGAAAACTCTTTTGGCAATATGACAAGTAAGTAGGGCCCACTGACATGGCACTGAATTCCACAGCCATCTGCCATGCCCATAGAACCTGTGGGTCTCTGTTGCCCTCAGGAGACCCAGTACCTGGGGTTGTATCTACTTGGCTGTCTCTGGGGTCCTGCTGAGGCATGCATAAGCACAACCCCTCTGATGACGTCCCAACTCTTTTTTGAAGACTCTTAGCCATATAAACTCATTTGTCTTTGCCATTTCCCCCTTTAATTCAAGGTCTCTTTCTAATTACATCACCAGTTAGTGATCGGTAGTAATTCCCTGGTGCCCAGGAAGCTTATCCCCAGGAGTCATGTCCCATACTGGGGGGAAGGTAATGCATTCACATGCTGAGTTTAGCTTAGAGAGTGGCCACATTTGAGCAACATGGAGGTTCTCAGGAGGTAACTCTAAGGCTCCCTGCAGCTCTAGGCCTAGTTCATATTTCAGGCACAGGTTCATAAGCATAGTCATCAGTATCAAGGGCTCATCATTGGACCATCCTTCTTCATTGGTCTTTGCTGTTGCACTTGGAGGATTGTTGCTCTTCCACTGGGGAATGTGACACTACTTTGGAATTTGTGTTCCTGAGTGTGATGGAATTGGACTCAGATGTGACCTTTCCACACATGCCTCTACTGTCACTTTTACTGAACCTGTGGTTGGCACTAGAGTTGGTGTATACTCAGAAGACTTGAATCTCTGGACTTTGTATGTGCCAGCTGAGCCTTGAGCCTCAGTGTAGTTGTAACTCTTACTCTCTTGTACTTTGGACTTACCCAGGTCAACTAAAGAGAAGTAAAGACGGTCAACCACCACACCAGGGAACTGAGAGTGCCTACAACTGCAAGCAGGAGAATTGCATCCATCATCCATGTGGAATCTAAACCCGTCTCAATATAGAGGTGGAGTGGTCTTCACCATCCCAGGGTCCACAGGGATCAATAAAATATGGATTAGAGTGGACTTATTGATATTCTACTATAGAACTATTGTGACTAGTAATGGAAGAAACTGTAACATTGATGTGGAGAAAGTGGCCACAGCAGTTGCTGACGGCAGGGAGCAGGAAGAACAGATGTGATGCGGGGGCATTTTGGGGACTTGGAGTTATCCTAAATGATATTGCAGGGACAGATGCTGAACATTATATATCCTGCCATAACCCACTGAATGGACTGGGGGAGAGTGTGAACTACAGTGTAAACTATAATCCATGTGGTACAGCAGTGCTCTAAAATGTATTCACCAAATGCAGTGAATGTGCCACAATGATGGGAGAGGTTGTTGATGTGGGAGGAGTTGGGGGGGAGGGGTATATGGGAACATCATATATTTTTTAATGTAACATTTTTTGTATCTACGTATCTTTAAAAAATACATTTAAAAAATGATGGGGGTGGGGGATGGGGAGTGGGGTATATGGGAACCTCTTATGTTTTTTAATGTAACATTTTGTGCGATCTATTAACTTAAAAAAAGATAATTTAAAAAATAAAATAAAACTAAAATAAATTAAAATAAAAAATATGACAAGGAAGGGTTCTGGTTTAGGGTATTGGATGGGGGGAGCATCTGGCACAAGGAACACCTGGAACAGGCTTCTAGGGAGTGTGTGAGTGCTCATCTTGTCATTTAGTGTTGTATCAGTGGGTGGAGACCCATATAATGAGTGGGAAGGTGTTGTACTCCCATCCTGGGGAGGTCCAATATGTTCTCAAACAGAGGGGAGGGTATCTCTCAAGAACATGGGTGGTTCCTCATAGGGGAGGATAGGCTAGTGTGTCAAGCCCTCAGCACTGTTGCAAGTATCTATGAATCTTGCCCTTCAAGTAGTAGAGCAGGATTATAGCTGTGGACCCCCAGGGGAGGGAGATGGAGGAATAGAAGAGATGGAAGAGGGGGTAGTTAGGGGGCAATGGAAATGTTCTGCATGATCTTGCAGTGATGGATACAGTCCATGTTAAATTTCATCAAAAATTCATAAAAGTGTATGGTCTAAATGTAAACCATGGTTAGTAGCTATGTTTCCGTATTTGTACATCAATTATAACAAATGTACCATCCACATGTGAAAAGATCATTAACAGCAGGGAAAGGGGGGAGGATATTGGGTATATGCGAGTTCCCTATATTCTGTATGTGACTTTACTGTGACCTAAAACTTCTTTGAAGACAATGAAAAAAGAGTAAGACACTGAGAAAGAAATGGAAGAAATTGCCACTGTACATACAGGACCGCAGTTATTACAGTGATGAAAGGCAAAACATGAAAAAAATTTTTAAATATTTTTCATTTTTTAATACCCCAATTTTTTTACCTTATTTTAGTTTTAGTTTTTCTGAATTATTACATATTTTATTTCTTATGTTTAAACCTATCATTGCTATCTCATTTTCCTATTAGTTGAATGTAGCAATATATTTGGCTTCACTTTTGAAGAAGTTTTGGATCACAGAAGGGTTCAGCTATGCCAGGGGAGGAGCACTGGTGTGGGGTGTCAGTGACCGGAGATAGATGAGAGGAGGTTCACTTGGGCATACATGTAAGGTGTATAAATATGTTCCAATGTTCATGGGGCATTGTCACAGTGGGCAGAGATTCACACAACTGAAAGAATATTGAATTCCCATTCTGGGGAGCTCTGTCATTTTCTCTAATGAAACATCAACAATCCCCCAAGTTAAGGGCAGTAACTAGTAAAGAAGGATGGTCCACCAATGGGCCCTTGATACTGACAACAATGCTTATGAGCCTTTTGCTCTTGAAATTACAGTTTTGTATACACAGTTTTATGGGTTTTAGCAAATGTGTAATGCCATTTACCCACCATTACAGTATTATACAAAATAGTTTCATCCTTCTGCTCATATTAGATGAGATTTCTCATGTATCTTATATATACTCATTCTTCAGTCTGAATTTTAGATGATCACAGAAAAACAGTCCTTAGGAATTTTTTGGTTAAATTACTAACTACCTAGTGATTTAAATCAACTCCCTTATATATTTTCTGATCCAACACTGGAAATGCAGATACTTTTAAATTTGCACATATGAATTCATTTGTTGACTAGAATGGTCAAACTTCTCCATCTCTATTCTGAATACACCCTTTTGACCGTAGCAAATTTTTAAAAATCTGCCAATCTCTGTAGACTCCTAGAGGCTTGATGACAATGGTGCTGGTAAAAGTAAGAAGTCTGGAAACTCAAAGGTTACTGTGACTTGTGGCACAAGTCGCTGTGGGAAATTATTTTTGTGAAGAACAGGTAGCCTTTGAATGCTCTTATTACTATGAGAAATATGTTATGAAAATTAAGATTATTTTCAAATTGGAACATGAAACAGCATATGTCTTCATAGTCACTTCATAAAATAGTTAAATTTATGTGCTATTATATGTTATAAGAGAGTGTGATGATTTTTAAAGACTTTCCTTGTTTTGATTTGTGGCTGTTCGTAATTTTTTATATGTGATTTTTTATCTCTTGAAAAGAAATTTAAAATTAAATAAATTTTAATTAAAAAATAAATGAAACCAAAGATACTATTAATAAATGTGTATTCATCCACAGGAACAAGGATTAGCCTTGAATGTGTTTTCTGTGGGGGATGAGATTTAGTCCCCCAAAAGCTATGCAGAACAAACAAAAGATGTCTTGTGTCAAATGTGACCTGAAGGCCTCCTTTGTCAACACCTAGGAAAAGGATGTGGTCTCAGAAGCTTTTGGATACTACTGAATGTGATCATCTAAGTTCAACCATATTAAAGGCACAAAACTTCATTTTGCACCACTAAACTAAGACCTATATTATAAATAGATGGATCCATCACCAAGGCCTGGTGATTCAATTTCTTAAGTGTCTCAGGAATTCGTCCACCACTTTCCACATCTGTGGCCCCCACTGACCTCTCTCACCTGCACCTGCATGGACGCCCTGCCTCCCCCAACCCTACTCCAATACAGGTTCCACAGACACTCATCACTGCATGCAGACCAGGTCAGATCAATTCTCAACCCTCACATGGCTACCTCTCCTTTGAAACCATTCAATGGCTTCTCATTGTTCAAACCCCGGGCCTCCTTGACCCATGTGGAGCTGGCCCATGCGCAGTGCTGATACACACAA
Organism: Dasypus novemcinctus; assembly: GCF_030445035.2. Classification (NCBI taxonomy): domain Eukaryota; kingdom Metazoa; phylum Chordata; class Mammalia; order Cingulata; family Dasypodidae; genus Dasypus; species Dasypus novemcinctus. The sequence goes on along the minus strand of NC_080694.1, from coordinate 37,842,418 downwards.
GGAGTGCCCTGCCACGCAGGGGTGTCCCCTGCATAGGGGAGCCCCACACACAAGGAGTGCACCCCGTAAGGAAAGTCGCCCAGTGTGAAAGAAAGTTCAGCCTGCCCAGGAATGGTGCCGTACACACGTGGAGCTGACACAGCAAGAAGACACAACAGAAGGAGACACAGATTCTGCTGACAACAACAGAAGCAGACAAAGAAGAACATGCAGCAAATGGACACAGAGAACAGACAACTGGGGGCGGAGGGAAGAGGAGAGAAATAAATTTAAAAAATAAACCTTAAAAAAAAAAAAGAATAAAATCCAGACTCACTAATTTGGCCCACAAGATCTGCTTGACTGAGACCCTGCCTCGGTCCACACTGATCCTGTACCATTCTCCTTTACTCCACTCCACTCCACTTTTACTGGCTGGCTTTTTCAGACTTTCACACATGTGCACCCTTTCCTACCTCAAGTCTATATCGCCTGCTTTTTTTTCTTCCTGGAATGTTAATCCCTTGGCTCATTACTCAGCTCACCTTTTCTTCTTCCAGCACTCAACTTAAATGCCACCTCACCAGGGAGGCTATCTGTAATCACCATATTGGGTTGAATTGTATCCCTCGAAAAGAAGCCCTAACCCCATTACCTGTGATTGTGACCTCCTTTGGAAGTAGATTCTTGGCAGATGTAATCAAGTTAAGAATGATGTGTTATGGAGTAGGGTGGACCCTAAATATGATGATTGGTTTCTTTATAAGGAAAGGGAGATAGGGAGACACACAGATACACAGAGAGGGAAGATGGCAATGTGAAGATGCAGGCAGAAATTGGAGTGATACAGCTGCAAGCCAAGTGGCACCAAGGATTGCTGGCCCCTGCCAGAAGCCAGAAGAGGCAAAGGAGTCTTCCCTAGAGGTTTCAGAGGGAGCGTGGTCTTGTAAACACTTTGATTTTAGACTTCCGGTCCCCAGAACTGTGAGAAAATACATTTCTATTGTTTAAAGTAACCCAGTTTGTCATGCTTTGTTACAGCAGCCCGTGAAACCTAAGCCCACCACCCAATCTAAAGTAAATTCCTCCTGCTAGTTTTTCTTTTGCACTATTCCTTCCCTTCTGAGTGTAATTATTCATTTGTCTGTTTGCTTGTGTCAAAGATTTCTTTCCCATAAGAGACATGAGATCAGAAAGCTTGGCCATTTTGTCAACTCGTATATTAGTTTTAGTATTTTTTGTGGATTTTTCTGGATTTTTTAGAATATAGCTAATGTAGCACCTCCTTTATAGAAGATGCTCAATAAAAGCATGTTTAGTTGTGTGAATAGTATTTCAATACTTCATACTCTTTGGAGTTCTTAAGATGTGTGCAATAGTGTCTTCTGAAACTGAATCAACCCAGACTGCTAGAATGGTATCTTCTAGTCCTTATGTCCTTCCAGAATCATGGCATTTTAGCATTGGAAAGAATTTTAGACATCTCCCAGCTCCCAACCATCACCAGTCCCCATTGGTTTTTCAGATGAGAATATTGTGCCTTCTCCATATGCTACCAGCTGTCACTTCTTACAGCTGTCAGTATATTCCTGCTTCTGAACAGCAGCTTGACAACAGATTAGACTGGCTAGCCTGAGGGTCCAAAGGCAGCTTTCCCTCAGCTGCAGAAAAAAGTGCAAGACTCTGTGACAGCTACTCTGTGTTCAGTGGCATTTTTGCTTAATTAGAATAATAGAATTTTAAACCTGGAAGCACCCTTAGACATCATCTGAACAACCTTATACATTCATTTAATGGTAAGAAAATCCGCAGTTATATGTAGCAAGATTTATGGCCGTGAATTACCCAATTAACCATTCCCAATGAGTTACCCCAGATATTTCTGAGCATTTCCCAAAGGGCCACCTCATATGAGCCAGGAACATGCCTGCCTGATGCCTCTGCTCAACCACCAACCTGGAGCCAGCCGAGTTTCTGATAGCCCAGGGACAGCCCTGTCCTTGTACCTCCTCGGGTACCTACTGTTGACCTCTTGACTACTTCCTCACCAATGTGAGACTTTACCTCTAACACAGCAAATACTGAGCTGTAAACTTTTTTTAAAAAAGATTTATTTATTTATTTCTCCCCCACCCCATTGTCTGCTCTCTCTGTCCATTCGTTATGTGTTCTTTTCTGTGTCTGCTTATATTCTCATCAGACGGCACTGGGGATCTGTGTCTCTTTTTGTTGCGTCATCTTGCTGCATCACGAGCTGTGATGAAACTTTCCTGAAGGTTCAAAAGTAATGGGAGGGAAATACAACAATACACAACTACTGCCTAGTCCACACTATCTAGGCTTTCTCTTACTTCAGGAATGCCTCCCCATGGTTAGAGCTAGCTGTGAGCTTGTACTCCAAGCAGAAGTACCTCAGGCTTCTCCAAACCTAAGCATCTCAACCAAATGGACCTTGGCCACAGAGAAGGCAGGAAGGCCATTCTCCAGCTTTATCTTTGCATATCTCGCTCCCTATCCCAAGATCAGCTCCTCCCACAATTCCAACAGCAGGAACATTCATTCCTTTTGGTAATGGCTTAAGCCCAACCTAAAATTAGTATGGTCTAGCCCTATAACCACAACAAGACCATCACACCATAGCCTGACAAAAGTTTATTTCCTAACATCTCTGTTATTTGTTTTAAATAGTACCTTATCACCATCCAACCCAATTCAACAGCTTCAAGCTCATTCAAATTCCTCATTCACCTCTCCCTCAAAAAATCTCAGGTCCTTTTCCAGTCTACCAAGATAGCTGCATTATATGCTCCAGGGTGAAGTCCCCTGACAGAATAATTGAATACCTAGCAAAAACTGGCAAAGCTATCATTCTCAAAACTCCAGAAATCACTTAAAGGGTTGCAGTAATTGGATGAGGACCACAGCTTTAACAAAAGGAGGAGAAGCTCATTGTGGCCTTGAACTTACCTCTAGGGAATGTTTCATTTCAGTTATTACAGTCTTTTTGTTTGGACCCTTTTTAAAATGTCCCTCTTCATTGAGATGTTCACATAGCTCATTCATTGCTTCCCTGATATTCTTTAGTTCTTTCTCTTTGTTTTTCTTTATCTTCCTGACCATGTAAAAATCATTTTTTAAAGTCTGCATTAGGTATGTCCAAAGACTGGTCTTCATCATTGATAGATTCTGGGTTTGTAACTTGTTTCTTTGGATGGGTCATCATTTTTTCAACTCTAGAATTTAGTCCCTGAGGTGTCTGTTCCTTGAGTTTGTTTCCAGATAGTGATATGACAGTTTTCCTGGAGCACCAGAAGGTAACAAAAGTAAAATAAGTCAAAAAGCACCTTTTATTGTCTTTAGCTCTTTGTTGGCTGGTGGTCTCCTTCAGAGTTTAGACTTCCTGAGAAGGTCAACTGAGCTGATTGTGAAGTGCAGGGTCCTCTCTATCTTTTCTTTGCCTATATCTGGTCCTGGACTTGTGCTTGCTTGTGTCCTTAGGAATTCCCCTGTTTACAGGAAATCGTATGCCCCCTATTTGTCCCATGAACTTGCCTTTCTCTGCTTCCATTGTATGACTTAAAGCAGGTAATCCTTTAGCGAAGGCTGCTTTCACTTATTTTAACTTATATTGCTTTAGCAGCCCAAAAGATGCTTTTGCTTGCAGAGGGAGTACTAGGAGGGCATTCTTGAGAAGAGGTATCTGGTTCATTCTTTCATGCTGCCACCCAACTGGTTGGCTAGTACGTACATAAGGGTTACCCTGTTCCATCTTGAAATGGATCAGGGACCCACAATGGGAGCACAGGCTGGCTCCACATCGTGGCAGGGAGAGGTTTGGGGAAGGGTCAGCAAGGCACCACAAGCTGCTCCTACTGTTTTTAAAACTGTGTTTTCTTGATTTGGCACTTGCCCAGTTATTACAACTGTTTATTTTCCAGAGTTTGAAAAGATGGCTCTGCTGTTTTTTCTAGTTGTTCAAAGATTCAATGGGGAACCCCAAAGAATAATCTTACCTGCTCTCTTGGTCCCAATTGATTTTTTTTTTTTTAAAGATTTATTTATTTATTTAATTTCCCCCCCTCCCCTGGTTGTCTGTTTTCTGTGTCTATTTGCTGCGTCTTGTTTCTTTGCCCGCTTCTGTGGCTTTCCTCACGGGCGCACTCCTTGCGCGTGGGGCTCCCCCACGCGGGGGACACCCTTTGCGTGGCACGGCACTCCTTGCGCGCATCAGCGCTGCGCATGGCCAGCTCCACACGGGTCAAGGAGGCCCGGGGTTTGAACCGCGGACCTCCCATATGGTAGACGGACGCCCTAACCACTGGGCCAAAGTCCGTTTCCCCCAATTGATTTTTGGCAAGGGTGCCAAGTCCACTCAATGGGGGGAAATAGTGTCCATAGCAACTAATGGGGAACAACTGGATATCCATATGCAAAATAAGGAAGGTGGAACCCTATCTCACATCATATACAAAAATTAATTCAAAATTTTTCAACAACTAAAATATAAGAACCGAAACTGTAAAACTCCTAGAAGAAAACATAGGAAAGCATCTCCAGGACTTTGTGTTAGGCAATGGTTTCTTAGACTTTACACCCAAAACACAAGTAACAAAATAAAAAAATACATATAAATAGAACTTCATCAAAATTAAATACTTTTTTTGCATGAAAGGGCATTATAAAAGTAAAAAGACAACTTACAGAATGGGAGAAACTATTTGGAAGCCACATATCTGATAAGGGTTAAAAGTCCAGAATGTATAAAGAAATCCTACAATTCATTTTTTAAAAAAGACATATAACCCAATTAAAAATGGGTAAAGTATCTGAATAGATATTTCTCCAAAGAAGATAGAGAAATGGTCAAAAAGCACATGAAAAGATGCTCAATATCATTAGCCACTGGGAAAGGCAAATCAAAAGCACAATGAGATATCATTTCACACCCACAAGAAGGGCTACTATGAAAAAATGGAAAATAACAAGAGTTGGAGTGTTTGCGGAGAAATAGAAACACTCATACAGTGTTAGTGGCACTATACAATGGTGCAGCTGCTATGGAAAGCAGTTTGGCAGTTCCTCAGAAAGTTAAGTATAGAATTACCATATGACCTGGCAATCCAGGTCTTTTTTTTTCTTTTTTTTTTTTGACATATACTTCTAGACATATACCCAAAAGAAGGGAAAGCAGGGACTTCAACAGACATCTTCATGCTGACATTCATGACAGCATTATTCACAATTGCCAAAAGATCGAAGCAGCCCAAGAATCCATCAATATATGATGGATAAATAAAATGTGGTATGTACATGGAATGGAATACTGTTCAGCTATAAAAAGGAATGGACTTCTGATATATGTAACAACATGGATGGACCTTAAAGACATCAGATTAAGCAGAATAAGTCAGGCACAAAAGGACAATTATTATAGTATTCCACTCATATAATTAGAATAAGCAAATTCACAGAGTCAGATCCTAGAGTACAGACTACCAGGGGCGGGGGGGGGGGGGTAGGGAAAATAGAGTTAATGTTTCATTGATACAGAGTTTCTCTTTGGGATAATGGAAAGGTTTTGGTAAGTGATAGTGGTGATATTAACACAAAATATGAATATAATTACCACCACCAAATTACATATTTGAATGTGGTTAAAAGGGGAAATTTTAGGTTGTATACATGTCACTAGAATCAGCATTTTAAACAGAACCATTTGGCTGTACAACACAATCAGTGAACTTTATGTAAGCTATGGACTGTGGTTAATGGTATAGCATAGTGATGTTTTTTATTGATTGTAACAAGAGTGTCACATTGTTGATGGGGAGGACTGTCTGAGGGGGGCCGTGTATTTTCTGCATGATTTTTCTGTAAACTTGTAATTTCTCTGAAAAAATCTCAGATCCAGGTTTACCCAGGGTTACAAGTTACACACACAAACACACAGGCACCCACACAGATGTCTTGAGCACTGACTATGTGCTACTCATCCCTCCTTTTGCCCACAGTTCTCAACAATGGAGTATATGGCAATCAAAAAACAAAGTGTCATGAATCCCAGGACAAACATCTGATACCCTATTGCAAACCTGTAACAAAAAACAGGAGCAGAGAAGATGGCTTAAACTTGAGGCTAAAAGAGGACTTCCTACCTTCCATTCTTGAGACCAACATACTAGGCTTGCCTCTAGAAAAGGAGAGAAAGGCTGCAGAGTGAATTCCAAGTTCACATACATGGCACGTTTTCCAGCACTTGCCTGCAGGTCACCTCAAGAGCTCCTGGAAACACAGAAGAGGGCCACTGCTCAATATAAAAACTGACCAAAAGCACAGTGACCAAGTCTACTTAACGAAAAATGACTCGAGAAAATCAGGGTCCAAAGCATCAGGCAGGAATCAAGGGGCAGAGGCCAAAAATGTTCTGCTAACTTTCTCCTGAGTGGGGAGGAAGAAAGTCCTAGGTGGTAAAACCCAAAACCCAAAAAGATGTACAAGAAGCTTCACTCTCTTCCTGATTCTGTGGATTGCAGGAGCTCTTTAAATACAAAAATCACATGTTCTCTTCTCAACAACCTCCATATGGCAAAGATTTTATACCTGTTTTACAGGTAAAAAAAGAAAAACTGAATCCTAGATACTGTAAATAATTGGACCATGTTTTCACAGCCAATAAGTTTAGAGAGGAAGCCAGAATTCGAATCCCACATTGGCCTGTCTGACGCCAAGCTGTGACCTGGAGGGTGATCACTTCCATTTTGTGTTCATGAATGATTCATGATCATCAAGAAGTTATTGGTTGTAATAGGTGAGGTTGGATTTACTGTGTTGCCAGGGCTAGACAGATGGACTTCCAGAAGTTTATTACCAGGAGCCTCTTTGTAACCACAAACAGAAAGGAAGTTTATCCAAAAAGTGTTCAGAAAACTTGTCCTGGAGCCCAGCCTCGCAGAGGGGCAGAGATGGAATGGAGGCTGCCCTTGTGGTGGCTGCCAAACTGCCAGCCGAGCTCTCTTCCCAGCTTCTTCACAAAATAATTTATGGTGCTTGTGTCCAGCCTAGTCTTGGTATCAGAATTGTTTCAACGTATGTTCTAGAAGAACAAATGTTCGTTAAATTTTTCAAGTTATAGTTGGAAGACAAACATTGCTAATCAAAAGTCACTTCAAACAGTTGAATCATCCACGCTTATACTGTAAAAAAAAATAAAGATCCTGAAATACTTTATGCACAGGAAAGATGAAAACAGGCAGGTTCTCTTAGGAGAAATGGTTGCTTTTCCCTTTGCATGGCCACAGGGCATGTAGGATTGTCACTCTCTAGTGACAAAGAACCCCTGTGGTAGACTGAGCCATGCACTCCAACAAAAGACACACTCTGACTCTTACTCCATGTTCCCATCCATGTGAACCCATTTGTAAAAAGGACCTTTTGAAGATATTATTGGTGAACGTGTGGCTGACTTGAATGAGCGTGGGTCTTAATCCATGGATATATGACTGAAGGCCTTATAAAGAGAGGAAACTCAGACTCAGTCAGTTAAAGAAAGCCACAGAAAGAAGCCAGAGGTCAGTGGAAACCAGAAGAGCAGACTGAAGAAGAGAGATCAAGACATGATGGAGGCAGAGATGCAAGCAAGGAACCCCAAGGAGAGCAGCAAGCCAGCACCAGAACACTACAGACTTTGGGCAGAAAGCATGCTCACCCCTTGATTTTGGATTTCTAGTGTTCAAAACTGTGAGACAATAAATCACTGTTGTTTAAGCCAATTCACTGTGTAGTATTTGTCACAGCAGCTGTGACAAACTAAGACTGCCGCTTTATAAATGCTGCTTTTAAACATTCTTCTTTACACTTCTTCTAGGTGTAAAGGAAAATACTGAAATCAAACCATGTCCTTCTGAAATAAAGAAGGAAAAGCTTCCAAAAATAGCAAATTCCTCAAAAACAGCTAATAAGACTATCCAGTAGAAAAGGTGGATGTTGACAACATCAGGTTCTCAACTTGACCAATGAGGGTGCCGCTAGCATGCTATGGGCTCAGCAATCTTGAATGGGTGGCAGGAAAAGCTTAGGTGACCAAGACACAGGGAAGACTTTGTTAAATTAAACACTAATTACCCATTTAAAATAGAATATAGGAAATAGACAAGAGTCCCAAAAAAATGCCCTAAAATTGAAAAACTCTAGTGGCAGTTTATACCATCATAATTCAGCAGTTGCTGAATAGTTAAACAATCATCTTTGTAGCAATAATAGCCTCTCCCTAATTCTAAATGTATATAAAACTAGCCTAAATATTCTTTCAACACTCCAGGGTGGGATAGTGTTGAAGAGGGACTATTTAGAGCAGAATTTAAGAAGAATCTACTAGTTTGCCTTGTTATTTTTCATTGTGTTATCCAAATGCTTTTTCTTTAAACCTCATTCTAAATGTATTAAAATAGGTTATTCTCATTTAATGAACATTTACTTTATTACTGTAATGTTTTATTTTTTTTTTCTATTTAAAAAATCCCTAATTAGAAGATTACATCATGAGCTCAACCACACTCTGACTCCTCAGACCTAGAGAGTTTCCCTGCTGAGGACAAACATCATAAAACAGACAACATGACCACTTAGGGGAAACTGTGCAAGTATGGTGAAAATGACCTGGAACCTATGGTAATTTCGGTGACATAAATGTCACATCTCCCTTGGATAATTGGAATATATTGGTTATAATTTTTGTAATATGTTACTCATTTCTTCAATAAACCTGAAGTTGGATGGAAGAAAAATATGATCCTCCAGAGAATGTGAAGGCTCATTCCAGCCCTCAAGCACATTTGGGATCATAATTCTCACTATCTATGAAACTTTGAAACTCTCAAGTTTACATTTACTTAAAAGTGGACCCAGCTTGACTGTGTCCCCAGTCAATTGGCAGAAGCAGCACTAATGCACCCTGGATGGAATCACTTTCAACACGGGTGTCAAAGAATTCCAAGCATAAAAAAAGTGTAGTCTTGGAATATAAAAGAAATGTTTTCAAGCAGTCCCCATATTGAGATACAATGTGTTCTTTTTTTTATAAATTTATGTTTTTCTTCCCTTCCCCCTCTCCCACCCTGCTGTTTTTGCTGTCTATGTCCATTTTCTGTGTGCTCTTCTGTATCTATTTCTCTTTTTTGTCTTGTCTTCTCATTTTTTCTCCTCTAGGATTCACTAGGATTCAATCCTGGGGACCTCTGATGTGGAAAGAGGTTCCCTGTCAATTGTGCCACCTCAGTTCCTGGTCTCTGCTGTGCTTCACCTTGACTCTCCCCTTCGTCTCTTTTGCTGCATCATCATCTTGCTGCGTGACTCACTTGCATGGGAACTGGCTCACCATGTGGACACTTATGTGGGCACTCGGCTCACCATGCAGTACTTGGCTCACCACATGGACACTTGGCTCATCACGCGGGCACTGGCTTGCCACACAGGCATGGTTTCTCTTCTTCCTTTGCACCAGGAGGTCCCAGGGGTCGAACCTGGGTCCTCCCATATGGTAGGCAGAGGCCTTATTACTTGAGCCTCATCTGCTTCTCACAGTGTGTTCTTGTAGTGGGTTACCAAACAAAACTCTGCCTGTATGTATGCTGTATCATGACCGAGTATGTGCTGTTGTTGATCATTGTTCACACATGATCAGAATCGTTGGAAAAAATCATCAAATGGTTAAGCAAAGATGGAGAAAATGTATTACACTCATATTATATAGGTCTTGTATGGATCAGCAAAATGCAAGAAAGCAAAAAAGTGAGAGATGTGCGTATCTTCAATGGAATCAGGTCAACTTTCGTAAAAAGAACCAAGATGACACTTCTCAGATTTCGAATCAATGGTTGGCAGGATAAGAAGATTCTGTGTAAGTATAAGCTATTATCAGATGCAAACAAATTATCAGTGCTTTAAAAATTAATAATTTTATAACCTCTGGGTGGGGAAGTTATTTCTAAGCAATACAAAATCCAGAAGCCAATGTGAAAAAATGAGCAAACTTGACTACTTAAAAATTTTAGATGCCCTTTTAGCAGAAGACATCATGGACAAAGTTAAACAGAAAATTACAGAAAAACATTTAAAGTGTACACACATATACAGAAAAAAACAAAGTGTATACTCAAAGAGCACTTGCTTTAGTGAAGAGAGATCTAACAGATTTTCCTGGAGTGTATTACCATGTTGTGGGTTCTCTCATGTCACAAAATAAGCCCCTTCTAATACACACACCTCCTTGAGCCTTCTGATCCCTTCCTCACTATTCTGCCAAGGCAGTTCTGGCATCTCCAAGCCAATTCCTGTAGATCAGCATTGTATCCAGTCTTCACAGACATCTAGCGGCATATTACCACTGGATCCAGGAATTCTTGCTAAGACTTTAAATCTCTAGTCACAGGATTGCTCTCATGTCAATAAATTCACCCCTCACCAGCTCTGTATTCCACCTTCCTTCATCCAACACATTCAAGATCTACTTCCACTCATATATTTCCAGTCCCCATTGTGATATATTTCTCATGTACAATTCTTTGGGTATGTGCACTCTTGGTCCTGGGGCTGGGACTATATTTTCACACTGGGGCTGTACTGAAAGTTGACCCTAGTTTATTAATCTGGAGGCAATGAGGCAAGGCAGGAATAAAGATTGAGAATGAGCATCTTGGAATAACGCCTTCCCTGGGTGAGGATTTTGCAGGGTCTCCAAGGGTTTTGAAGAGAAACTGTTGTCCTGCACAGAGAAGGGAGGGACTTTTGCTGGCCTGGAAGGTCAGGGTAATTTCAGGTTCAATATTATCAGGCTCATCCACTCAAATGTCTCCATCCCAGTCTCAGGGTCCCACTCCTTCCCAATCAAGACATAGGAGGCTGGTCAAACCTGTGCATTCATTTTCTGGTTCTGATATCCTTACAGTTAAATCCTGGCCCTGATGTACATCATAGTCTGAAATAAAGCTACTGAAGATAAGGTTCTCTTCAATCTGCAACCGTCCAATATGGTATCCCTTAGCCACATGTGTTTAATGAGGCCTTGAATTATGGCTACTCTGAATCAAGATATGCTACAAGTATAAAATACATCCTGGGTTTTGAATACACTACAAACAATTTTTTGAAGAGATCATTAATAAGTTTTTACTTTGATTACATGTTGAAATGATAATATTTGGGATATAGTGAGTTTAAAAAACTATCTTATTAAACATAATTTCACCTTTATTTTATTTTAATTTGTGACTACTAAAAAAATGTAAAATTGCATATATGGCTAACATTTGTATTTCTGTTAGACTGTGCTGCTTCAGAGGCTTCCATGGGGGCTTCTGGGCTTTCACAGTGTGCCTTGAGTTGAAAGAGAGTTGCCCAAACTGAGTTATTGATTGATTTCTAAAGCTGTACAAAGATTACTGAGGTAATCTGAAGCTGAATGGGCCCCCAGATAATCTTGCCCTTAGAGCTAATCGATTCCTGTGGATGTAACCCTATTTTAGGTGGGACCTTTTGATTAGATTATTTCAGTTAAAGGCCTTTTGATTCCATTACTTCGATAAGATATGAGCCAGGGTGGGTGTTAATCCTCTTACTGGAGTTCTTTACATTAGCATGAATTTAGGCGGGGGGGGGGGGGGGGGGGGGGGGGGTAAGCCATATGAGCTAAGAAAAATCCATCGGAGTTGAGAGAAAGCCAGAGGAAGCCAGAAGCTGAAGTTAAGGAAACATGGAGGAAAAGTGAGATGCCGCCTTGTGCCTTGCCATGTGAGGGAGGCATCCAGGACCCCCCACAGCAGTCTTTGGAGAGAAAGCATTTCCTGATGGTGCCTTGATTTGGACATTTTTCTCAGCCTCAAAACTGTAAGCTTGCAACCTAATAAATCCTCATTGTACAAGCCAATCCAGGTCTGATATATTGTCTAACAATCTAAAACAGATACTGACCTAGGGAACTTTGAAATGTGTGAAGTCTGTAAGACTAAAGACAAAAGGAACTGTACATAGGTACTGTACTCTGGTCAATAAAGTTGTTTCCCATGGGAGTACAGGTTAGCAATTCTGAAACCATTTGACATGTATACTACAACTGAACAATTATGTAAATGGATGGCATATGGGGAGAGACAGGTTTCTCACTATTAGATGTGGGAGGATACAGATAAACTTTGGGAGGATACTGTAATGATCCACATTTGGTACAGATTAGAGCTGAAGATAGCCTTTTGAGCTCATGTTTAGCTTAATATAGATACAGATGGTTTCAAAGAGAAATATTTATAGGTATGTACATATACACATATATATTTATATTTATATATTCGCTTGCTTGGTCAACTGAAAGGACCTACAAGTGATAACATCCCAGTAATAATGAGCACACCTAGCACTTAGGTCTTGATTTTGAATACCATTCGCTAATAAAAACGATAGCTCGGGGTAATTGCTGATTCTGTGACTGTGGTGGGGAATATACAAGATGAGCCTGAAACAACTTTCAGTGCCAGAAAGCAATGAGGTACTCCAAAAAAGAACAACAACAAAAAAAAAAACCCACAATTATGGGGATATGTCAAAGAGACATAGAATAGATTGAAAGAGCTCCTAATGGCCAAAGCTGAAACAATTAAGTTTATTTTAAAAAGTATTGGATTATAACCCAAAGCATAAAGTAAATATTGATGAGTCATCCTGATAAAGTAAATGATTAATAAATAAATGGATGAGACGAGACAAATCTCTCATGCAAAGGAATTCCAAATTAAGAATGCTACTTGACTTCTTAACAGAAACAATAGAATCAAGCAGACAATGAAATATCTTTAAAGGATGAAAGAAAATAACTGAAAACCTAGAATTATATACCATAGGAAAATATCGTTCAAGGATTAAAATGAAATAAAGCCACTTTCAGACAAACAAAAACCAAAACTTCTGTCACATAAAGACTTAAACCATGCAAAAGTGATCCTAGATGAAAGTTCTGAGATGCAAGAAGGAGGGAAGAACAATCAAAATAACTATGTGGATAAATATGAATAGATATGTATATAAATATGAAAAATGCAAATGTAAAAAATAGTAACAACATGTCTTGTTGGGTTTTAAATGGGATAAGAGTTAAAATGCACAAAAATGATGGCATATAAGTAGTGAGAGGCAAATAGAGTTAAAGTTCCTAAAACTCTTGAATTGTCCAATTTTTCTCCATTTAAAATGCATACTGTAATTTGTGGCATATCCAGAATAGTAAGAGTATGTAACTTCCAAAATAATATAGGGGAAATGGAAGAACAAAACAAAATTGATCAAAGGAGGCAAAGGAGAAGTGAAAAAGAAAAGGAACAGATAAGATAAATAGAAAGCTCATAAGGAGATGGTAGATTTAAACCCAAATATATTGGTAGTTACACTAAATGCAAATTAAAGGTTCCAATTCAAGGACAAAGACTGCCAGATTTTATTTTTTTAAAAGAGAACATTATGTCTAGACAAGATATATCTAAAATAAAAGGATGTAGATAGTTTGAAAATAAAAGGATGAAAAAATATACCATGAAAATACTCTACAGAAAAAAATTTGATAGGTATATTGATAGCAGGAAAAGCACACATCATGGCAAAAAACATTAGTAAAGACAGAAACGTAACAATAATAAAAGGTTGAATTCACTAGGAAGAAAAAAAATTCTAAATTTGTATACATCTAATAATGTCTTATAGTACAGAAAACAGAAGTTGACTGAGCTAGAAGGAAAAATAGGCAAATCCAAAATCATAGTAAGGTGTTCTTAACCCTTCCTCTCAGTAATTGATAAAGTTAACATAAAAAATCAGTAAGGATATGGAGGATGTGAGCAATGCAATCAGGAAACTTGACCTAATGGACATTCATAAAATACTGAAACCAGCAATTATAGAATATACATTCCTTCAAAGTGCCTGTCTCAGTTTGCCTACTGCTATGACAAATACCACACAATGGACTGGCTTTAAAAATGGGAATTTATTGTTTCACCATTTCAGAGGCTTTAAGGATAAATCAAGGTGTTGGCTAGAAGGCTTGCTTCCTCACGGGGCTGGTAGAGATCTGGCTGGCAAGTCGCGCTTGGGTTCCTTGGCTTTCCTGCCACATGGCAATGTTCTCTACTTTCTCTTCTGGGTTCCATTAACTTCTGACTTCCACTTGTCCCTGTGGCTTTCTCTCACTCTGGTTTCCAGTTTCTTTCTCTTTGTAAGGCCTCCAGTAATCCAGTCTAACATCCAACCCCGTTCCGTTGGGGCACATCTTAGCTAAAAATAACACCTTTAAGAGATCTTGTTTATAAGGCGTTCACACCACAGGAATGTGGGTGAAGATTAAGAACTTGTCTAAATTGGGGTATATAACTCAATATGCCACAGTGCCCCAAAAAAAAAGTCTTCCCAAAAAATGATTTAAATCAAAAAAAAAAAAAAATGATTTAAATCATGCAGCATTTATTCTCTGAACTTATTGCAGCTTAGCTGGAAATAAAAACCAAAAAGATGACTAGATTATTCCAGTCCTGAGAAGACGCTGAACAAGTAAGTTTGATGGCCCCCTATCCCAAGGTCAACCCTGAGGAAACTAGAAAGAAAACCGTGAGGAACCATCAGGTGACAGAGCTGTCTTGAATGTGTGGTAACTGGGTGGTGGCTATGGCCAGAGCGCAAGAAACCCCAACAAGACTGGGGAAGGATGAAATTGAAAAGGAGGTATTGGCATTCTGCTGTGGTCCTCCCTTCCATTTTCTTGGAACAAAAGTACCTTCTCCCTCACCTGCTGCAATGCAGACTTCTGGCGCAGATGTCCACGGGAGTAAAGTAAAGGCAACACAGAAGCCTGTGCCAGCAAGGAAATGAGAAACACAGGAAGGTACTAAATAACCTAGGTGCTTTAGTTTCCTGGCCACTAAAACAAATGCCATACAATGGTTTGGCTTCTACAAGGGGCATTTGTTGGCTCATGGTTTTGAGGCTAGGAGAAATCCAAAATCAAGGCATCAGCAGGCCAGTGCCCTCTTCCTGAAGACTGTGCATTCTGGGCTGGATGCTGGTGATCTCGGTACTCGACTTCTGTTACACAACAATGTACAGGATGGTCTCTTCTTTCTCTTACAGGCTCCATGGACTTCCCACTTGGGGATGCTTCCTGTGGCTTTCTCCACCTGGCTGTCACTGTGCTTATGAAGAACTCCAGTAATCTGGATTAAAGTCCAACCCGATTCAGCTGGGCCACACCTTAACTGAAGTAACCTCATCAAAAGGTCCTAGTTACAGCGGGTTCACATCGACAAGAATGGATTATGATTAGAAATGTTTTTCTGGGGTACATAGCTCCAAGCCACCGCACAAGGATATTCATTTTTTCATCCACCCTCCTCCAAGTTCCCAAAGCTAGAAAATTTTAAAAATCCAAAAATGATCTCCCTTGCTGTTTCTCCCTTGAAAATAAAGGGTAAAGCCCTGACCCAAAGAGTTCATTTGGTAAGTGAGGAGAACCTAGCTGTGGTGGCCAGGTTCCTTCCTGGAGGTTTCCACTCTAGGGTTCACTCCCTGAACTTGTTGGAGCTAACTTTGACTTTGACTTTGGGTTTGGCTCTCCTTCATGCAGTAGCCTCTATTTGCAGAGAAAAAAAACCTCATAGGGAAAAATATCAAGACATCTGAGGAGCACAGTCTTTCCAAAGGAAAACAATATGCTGGACTAGAGATTCCAAAAGAACCTTAGAACATTCTGACCACAAATTTGAAATTGGCCTAATAAAGATTCTACAAGCAATAAGAAGCGCTACTAGCAATAGTATACATACACACATGTATAGAGAACCAAGAAAGGCTTTAAATATATAATTTGTTTAAATGAAGAATGCAACAGATTTAATAAATAGTAATATGTATGGTCAATTGGAAACCAGAGAGAGGAAATCTAGAAGGAAAAATAAAAGAATTAAAAATAAAAAGAAATGGAAAAGCTACTATATGGACCCTAAACTGTCATGGGGAGATCAGATGAAAAATAGGATATTAACACAAACTCAGACTAACTCTCCCATAAAATACTAATCGGTTATGAAGGGAATATGGTGAATTTAAGGGAGAGAAACTTGGCAGACACCAACTAGACCAGGTAATCCAGGTTAACTCGCCAGTGGTGGAACGGGTCAACCTGTTTGTCCTAATGGTTTCCCTTGGTTGCTTGGTGTGAGTGAGGTCGTGGGAAAACAGCAGGTGGGCCAGTGTGAGGCCATCGTGGAATATCAGGCCTATAATCTCCAAAAGCTGTCCAGGACGTGAAAGGCAAGGAACCCTGAGGTTTTAAATATTAAGCAAGTTTTGCTTGCATTCCTGGAATAAACAATATGTGCTTTCTCTATGTGAAATATCTCTTAATATCTTTTGCTCATTTTTATTGTAGAGATTTTTGTATGTGTACTTTAAAAAAATGGTTTCAGGAGTTTTTAAGTTCTAGGTACTGATTTTTATGTGTGTAGAGTTTGTAATTTGTCCCTTCAGTTTCTTCAAGGTATTAATTTTTTAAAATTTATTTTTATTTACTTATACCTCTCCCTTCATTGTTTGCAGTTGTTGTCTGCTCTCTCAGTCCCTTAGCTGTGTGCTCTCTGTGTCTGCTTGTCTTCTCTTTAGGGGGCACTGGGAACTGAACCCAGGATCTCCCATGTGGAGGAGAGGCACTCGATTGCCTGAGCCACCTCAGCTCCCTGGTTTGTTGCGTCTCTCATTGTCTTTCCTCTTCGTGTCTCTTTCATTGCATCAGCTTGCTGCACCTGCCTGCAGCAGCAGCTCACCTTCTCCAGGAGGGACTGGGAACTGAACCTGGGGCCCCCCATGTGGTAGGCGGAAGCCCAACCACTTGAACCACATCTGCTTCCACAAAGTATTAATTTATGACCAAAAGCTTTTCATTTTGGGTAGCAGATGTAGCTCGGTTCTTGAGTGCCTGCTTCCCATGTACCAGGTCTTTGGTTCATTCAATCCAGTACCTCCTTAAAAAAAATTTTTTTAATTTTTTAGAAAGGTTTTTATTTTAATATGGTCAAATTTTTTAATCTTTTTCTTTTCTAGATCACATTTTTATTGCTCATTTAAGGTTTCAGAATATGCTTATATATATTTGACTTTGTATTTTAAACAATGTTTTGGATATTTAAGTCCTTACACCATCTGGAGTTGATATTTTTTAAACAATTTATTTTAAAATAACCACAGACTTGTCAAAAATAACCACAGACTTTTCAAAAATTTTTGCCATAACAGGGCAAAGAACTCTTGTGCCTCCTTCACCCGTTGTCATCTATCACCCCGAGCACTAGTCCTTTTCTGAACCTTTTGTGAGAAAGTTGCAGAGATCATATCCAATCACCCCTAAATAACTCCCCCCCAAAAAGGACACCCAATTCTGTAATCAATTTACAACTCTTCAATGGGATAATCAACATTGATACAAAACTCATATCTAAATCACAGGCCCCATTCAAATTTTGCTAACTATCAACAAATTCTCTTTCCTTCCTGGTCTAGGATCTCATCTAGGAATCGAGGTTGCATTTAGTTTTCATACCTCTTCAAACGTTGATGCGACTGGGGCTCACATGGTTATTTACTTTGTGATCAATCAATTAGACATGCATCCTAGTTTTGTGGATTTTTCTGTGTGCCTATTTTATAATTAAAATGTTTTTTTAATAAAATGTTTATTTTTAAGAAAGTTAATCACACTCATATATTTCAAAGATAGAATTTGCTCCTAGCATTTTAATTTCTGCATTAAAATCAAGTTTCTTCAGTCAGCCATATATTTAAGACCTAGAGACTTCAACTAATTTTGGAAGTAATCTAATAACCAAAGAGTGAAAAATCACTCTATCAAATAGAAGATGCAAGGGGAGTCCCAGCCCTCCCAAAGTGAGTTTTTATTGGACTCCCTACCAACATATCATGACAAAAATGCCATCCCTCTCCTACTTCATATGATTACTTAAATTTGGTATAGTTGGTAGCATTTCAGGTAAGAGTACTTACTGGTGTTCTGCTGGGGAAATTTTGTAATTATTAAAGGAAGAAATTGTAGTAATGATGTGGAGAGGGTGGCCATGGTGGCTGCTGATGGTTGGGAGAAGGAAGAAGAGACATGGTGTGGGGGCATTTTCAGGATTTGGAGTTGTCCTAGGTGGTGCTGCAGCGACGGATGCTGGACGTTGTGTGTCCTGTCATGGCCCACTGGCTGAACTGGAGGAGAGTGTGGACTGCAATGTGGCCCACTGTCTCCACGTGCTGCAGTGGTTCTCCAGAATGTATTCGCCGGGTGCAGTGGATGTGCCACAATGATGCAAGAGTTAGTTGATGTGGGAGGGGTGGTGTGGGTGGGGTGGGGTTATATGGGGACCTCATATTTTTTGAATGTAACATTTAAAAGAAAATAAAGAAAAAAATGAAAAATTAAAAGAAAAACAAAAATCCAACTCTCAAAAAAAAAGAGTACTAGATACATTGGTATTCATATTTTGATTAAAGATGTTAGCTGGAGGTAAAAGAAAGGGCAGAATGTATTTATGAGAGAGATGTGTTGCTAGGACAATCCATTCTAATACAGCAGTGGATTGCATCTGCTCCAGAAGACAGAGATGGAATTTCCTAGTGGCCTTGGCAACTGCTCTTGCAAGTAGTTTCAAAGGGATGTTTTTGAGATAGCAGCATCTGGAAAATTCACTTATGAGGGATTGATAGAGTGAATTGGGGACTTGGAGGGCTTAATGCTTTGCCCTGTTGCAGACACAGCAGGGAGCCCAGCCCTGGCTTGCGTCAGGGGCTCACGGGTATGAGGATCATAATTACAGTCCCTCAGCAAGACAAGGGCTGCAGCATCAGTGACTGAGAAAGGAGGGGCTGCCCACCAAAGTGAAAATTAGACACGGTCTCCGTGGTGGTGTGAAGCTTAACACACCCCAGAAAAACATGCTCTTAACCCTAATCCTTTCCTATGGGCATGAACCGATCTTTTGATGAGACTATTTCAGTTAAGGTGTGTCCCATCTCAATTACGATGGGTCTTAATTTTACCCCTGGAAACCATTAGAAAATAAAATTCAGACAGAACATGAGAAAGCACTGTGAAGCATGAAGCTGAACATGAACGGAACCGGCATAGCAGGGAGAGGCCAGGAGACGCTGCATGTGCCTTACCATGTGACAGAAAAGCTAAGGACCAAGTATCCCCAGCAGCCAGCCCCAAAACACCCCAGTCTTCAGGGGGAAAGCATCGCCTTGATGACGCCTTGATTTGGACTTTTTTCCAGCCTCAAACAGTGAGCAAATAAATTGCCATTGTTTAACACGACCCGTTTCACAGTATTTGCTTGAGCAGCCAAGGAAACTAAAACAGTCTCTGCAAGTTTTAGGGATACAGAGTTTTGCATTTTATGCCTTAATTCCGCAGACCTCCTTTCAGGGGTTCCCTTAGCTCATCTGGATGGACATATGGACCGAAAGTGCACCAGCGCCAGTGGCTTTCCCCTCCCCCCATGACGAACGCTACCTGCTGCTTAACTTTAAACAAAATTATTTCTCAAAAGGGAATATGCCCTTTGCAACAAGTTGGCCTATAACAACCATTCTCATATGAACCTTTATTCTTTGGGCCTCACACTCCACTCCCAATGCCGTCCACAAGGTTCTTAGAAAATTCTGATTCACAAAATTTCAAAGGTGAAAACAGCTTCAAGATCGGCTGTCTTATCTTCATTTTACAGACAGTGAAACTGCAGCCCACGTAAGTGTGGGGACCGTCCAAAGTCAGCTCAAGATTGACAATCTAAGGACTGGCTCCCGTTTCTCCACTGTCTGACTGCAGTTCCCACTCCTCCTCTTTTTTTTTTTTAGGATTTATTTATTTATTTACCTATTTATTTATTTATCTCCCCTTCCTCCCACCACACTTGTCTGTTATCTGTGTCTATTTGCTGCATCTTCTTTGCCCGCTTCTGTTGTTGTCACAGCACCGGAATCTGTGTTTCTTTCGTTTCGTCATCTTGTTGTGTCAGCTCTCCATGTGGGAGGCACCATTCCAGAGCAGGCTGCACTTTCTTTGCACAGGGCAGCTCTCTTTACTCTCCTTATGGGGCGCACTCCTTGCACCTGGGGCTCCCCTATGCAGGGGACACCCCTTCGTGGCACAGCACTCCTTGCACGCATCAGCACTGCACATGGGCCAGCTCCACACGGGTCAAGGAGGCCCCGGGCTTTGAACCCTGGACCTCCCATGTGGTAGACGGATGCTCTAACCACTGGGCCAAGTTTGCCGCCCCCACTCCTCTTCTGACCACAACTATGATGTGGAGGGGCAAGAGGAAATACTCCCCAAGGCCAACAGCAGCCTCAAAGATTGCCCCCAGAGTTCCCCAACAGCATCCTTTGGCAACCATGGTTATACAGTCTTTTAATTAAGGAACTAGAAAGAACCACCCCTGCTTGGAGCCCTGGCTGCAGAACCACCTGTAATATTTTAAATAAGAATTTCTTCTTAAAAAAATTAAAAAATGAAAGAAAAAAAAACAACTCCATTAGCGTGTGCTCTCGACTATGCACCCCCAAATCATTCACGTGCAGGGCTGCCTCTCATTTCTTCACTTTTAAATAGTGTGATTCCGGGAAATGGAAGCTGGGACTCGGCGGAAGAAGGCAGAGGAGAGGGAAGCCGGCGGAGGTTTTCGGGTGGGCCTGGAGCACCTGCAAGGAAACCACGAGGTGCGCAGAGCCCCTTCCGCGCTGCCCTCCTTCCTCGCACACCCGGACTCGCCAGCTTCAGAAAACCGCCCTTGGAAGATCCCGAGGGGGCGGGTGGACAGGGGCGAGGCCAAGACGTCGGGCGTTCCGTGCAAAAACCCGCCAGCACCCCCTTCCTCGCCCCAGGTTCCGCCACAGGGTCGAGGGGGGCTGCGCCTCGCCTCCGGGCGGGGTGGGGGACAGCAGGAGCGCGGGGGCGCCACGCGCGGGGCGGGGCTGGGGGCGGGGCGCGGGGGGGAGGCCCAGGCGGGGGGGGCGGCTGCCGCCCGAGCCCCGCCCCTCAGGCCCAGCTCCCCTCCCTGCCATTGGAGGGCGCCGGGGGCGGGCCCGAGGGACGCCCCCCTCTCGCCACCCGCCCCGCCCCGCCCCTGTGGGCGGCTCGCGCTGAGCCGGGGCGCTGGGAGAGAAGAAACACCCCCGGCTGTCACCTGGGCGGGGCGCCGTGGCTCCGCCCCCGGGCCGCCCCTTTGGGGTCCGCGGGCCCGGCGGCCCCTTAGCCGTGGCTCCTCATCACCCAGCGCTGCAGCCTGGACCCCGCGAGTCCCACCAGCCCCTCGCCCCCAGGGCCCCGCCACCTCTCGGCATTGTGCACCCAGGAGATGAGGGTGCGGGGGGTGTGGGGGTGGGCTGCGGCTGGAGAAATAATTCGATTCGGTTTCTCTTTAATCCGTTTGCGCTTCTAGCGTTTATCCGATAGCTTGTTCTCTGAGGAATTTCTGGACGATTTTGGGGGGGCGGGGAGTCATTTTCCTTTCTTGCCTTCTTTCACGTTTGATTAAAGCAACTCGGATTCAGGCTTCTTCGGGTGCAAGAGAAGGGGAGAAAACCCAAGCCTAAAGGCGTAAGATAAATGGGGGCTTATCATTCATAAACTCAGTGTATGGACAGTTACGAAACAGCTGCAGCTGCTGGAGCACGTCGCTGCGGCGCAGGCTGCGGCTCTCGGGGTCTGTGCGCGAGCCTCCAAGGCAGCGCAGGTGTGAGTGGGCCCGGGAGGCTGTGCGTACGTGGGTGCGCGTGAGTACGTGCGTGTGCAGCCCAGCACAACCCCAAGAGACGCCTGAGGAGCAGAGAAAGAAGCCCTCAGGCCGGCGATCACTTCGGAGACCTCCTAAAGCTCTGAGTTAGCAAATCACTAATAACCCAAAATGCCTTTGCGGAGAGGCCAGCACCTGCCCGCGTCCCCGCCTCTGCTCCCCTCCCCCCTCCAAAAAAAAAAAAAAAAAAGCAGAGGTCACTCTTGGAGAAGCTCGACTTCTCCGCCGGGGTCCGGGTGGTGAAAGTCACAGAGGACACGCGGTGTCCATTTCGGGGGCCCCACGCGTTCCAGCAAACAGGGCGCGCGCCGGCGAGGGCAGTGCGGGCGGGCGGGCACCCGGGCGCGCTCCTCTCAGCTTGGAGCGTGTGTGCGTGAGTGTACGCGTGAGCGTGTGCTCGTGTCGGGGCCTGGTTGTAGGCTCTCGCGTTCCCGGCTGCGCCCAGATCTCAGATGCAGGGCAGGGGGTAGAAAGAGAGTAGGCAAGTGCAAGGGCAGCCGGCCGAGGGGCGCTTTCGGTTAACCGAGTTGGCCTAGCTGGTTCTCGGCCCCCGCGCCTCCACCCCCGCTGCATCGTAGGGAGGGGGCCGGGTCGCCATCGAGCTGCTGGAGGAGGGGGAGCAGGTTGAAGCAATCGCCCAGCCTTGGAGTGGGCGCGCCAGGACTCCCCGGCTCCAGGCGGGGAGGGGAGGGGGAGCCCCGGTTCTGCGCAGGGAGGGGGCGGGGTTGAGGGGGGCCCGGGAACCGCGAGGAGGCGGGGGTGGCCGCGGGCACAGGGAAGTGGTCACCCCCGGGAGGCGAGATTTCGTTCGGATGGCACATTAATTGGAGAAATCTGATTAATTCCAGCTTCTGATGACTATAAATGGCGAGTAACTACTAAGGTGTCTATATTAGAAAAAAAAAATCACTTGGTGTCATCCCTCACGTCAGGCCTGCTCGTGGGCGTGCGGCTGTGCTTCCTCCGCCCCCTCCTAATGGAGTGAACCATTCCCAGCGCTTCCCCCCCCCCCCCATTCTCCCTCAGCCTCTCTCTCTCTTTCTCTCTCTCTCTCTCTTCTTCGCTCCCTCTCTTTCTCTCCTCCCTCTGCCTTCCCAGTGCACAAAGTCTCCGTCGCTCCTGGAACTTGTTGGCAATGCCTATTTTTCAGCTTTCCCCCGCGTTCTCTAAACTAACTATTTAAAGGTCTGCAGTCGCAAATGGTTTGACTAAACGTAGGATGGGACTTAAGTTGAACGGCAGATACATTTCACTGATCCTCGCGGTGCAAATAGGTAAGTGGCCTCCCGGCCGGGGCTCGCGGTGAGCAGCGGGAAGCAGCCGGCCCCCAGCCCGAGGCGCCCAGGGGAACCGGCCGGCCGGCGGCCGCTCCCGGGTGCGGAGAAGCCGGCTAACTCCCCAGGGTGGGAGCTTCGGCTCTTAGCGACCCGCACGTCCCGGTTTGGTTTTCCTAAAGAAAGAGACTCCAAACCTTAGCCGGGAACTGTGTGCGGTCGGAAGGGGGTTCCCCTCTTTTTCCCAAAGCGCGCGTCCATTTTTCGCTTCCCTTCCTCGGGTTAGACTCGTTTGCGTGCGCTCTGGGGCGATGCACTGGCCGCTGCGATGCTGCACAGTGTTATTTAAGGGTCGGAAGGTGACTGCAGGAATAAGATGGCTAGGCAGCTAGGACTGGAAAGTTTAGGTGCAGAAAGCAAAAATATTCTGGGGCTCAGACTGCTGCATTTAGAACTTTGTCATTCTCTTCCCCCGCACGCTCCCCCCGCACCCCATCTCCTAGCCGCAGCGTTTGCACCGGGCACCGCAGACCCGGCTGGGGGACAAGTCCAAGAAAGACAGGGAGCCCCAGGTCAGAGATTTTCATGTGCTTACCATCGAGGAGGCTAATACCAACCAAATATAATTTAATTTTCCAGGCACATTTGCGGTTACTTTACACATAGGCACCTGCCTTTTGTATATAGGAAAGGGTTAAAAAAGCGTTTGTAATGTGTCCTGTTGGTGTCTGTGATTTTTGCTGATTTTGTTTCGGATTTATGTTAAGGAATGTTGAATCGTAGTTACACTGTCAGGGGGCTTTCAAAAGTTCTCATTTTCCATCTAGAATGAAGAAAACAGTATGGGGGCCACTAGAAAATCCTTCTCTGGTGTCCGATGAGAGCATTAATTAACGTGACCTAAAGTGAAAGCAATGCAGGTTATTAATAGAATGGACTAGAGGGAAAAAATAGAAACTCTTCAAACGGGTTTTCTGGAAACCGAGGGAATTGCTGCCTCTTATCATTTCAGACTATAGCATTCTTTGCAGACAAATTCTGACAGTATTGGGGGGGGTGAGGGGGGAAGAGGCTTTAGGGGATTGGTTTTGGGGGGGGGAAACGGAATGCATAACACCCTTCTATATGAAAAACGTGGAGGAAAGGATGTTTGGAGTTATCTATACAGTAAAATGGATTCTTTGCAATAGGGTTTTTATTCATTTGACATGCTTTTGAGTATCTGAGATTTTTGCCTTAACGTTATAGGGATTTGAGAGTGTACGATGCGGAATGTTGGCGTTTTTCTTTAATTCTAAGAAATGCCTTGATGCTTTGAATCTAGTTGTTTTTGGATCTTTGACATTGGTGCGAAGAGCTGCAATAAATAAAGAACATTTCTAATGGCCACAAATCCCTGAAATGTTGGAAATAAGTAAATGTGGTGTTCTGCAGTCAGTAACGAATTTTTAGAGAGCAGGGGACAGCAGTTGTTTTTGATATAGAGATTTCAATCGGAGAAGGTTTGCGGCTCTGTTTTCTAGACCAAGAAGGGGAAAAAGAAAAATAATTTCCTGTAAGCTTTCAGTTTTGAATCCGGGTGGGATAGAACCTTGCTTTGGGGTGGAGGGGAGGGAGACCGCGGCTTTGCATGTGGGGTGCACTTGGGCAGCACTAACATTGGCCCAGAAACGGCCATATGCCGATTGTGGGGTTGAAGTTGGGCACATTTGTTCCCGAACGTCTGCCCTTTCCTGCACCAGAGCCTCGGTCTTTATTAATTCATGGCTGGGAACTGTCCCAAATCATTGACATTTGGCAAGAAAAGTGGGGGTTGGGAAGGGGCGGGGTGGTGGAGAGTGAAGGCGAATGAAGGCGCTGCGGGAGGAAGTTTGGAATGAATGAGAATCGAACGAATGAATGAACGGATGGAAATGGGACCAGCCTCGGACGCCAAAGAGGACAGGGCACGAGCCCGGCCCTCTTGCCGGAGCCTCGCGGGAGCCGGGTTCCTGAAGGACAGCGAGGGACACGCGGGTTGCGACCGCGCGCGCCAACTCTCCGGCCTCCGCCGGGCTAGAGCCCAAGGAGTCATAGTTGCAAAAGACCAGACCTGTTCACGACTTCTTATTTTACACACGCACACACTCACACATGCGCGGTGTGGAGGGTCTTCTCCTCCAGCAGAATCTTGAAAGATAACATGACGGGAGCGCTTCCCGCCCCGGAGAGCCCCAACTTCCCTCTTTAAAAAAATCTGCCAATACCTCTTGGGGGCTTCTTTTTCACCTCCGAGTTCGTGGGGGTGGAGGTAAGGGATGAGGCGAGGCCCGGGGAGGGTGCGCTCTATTTTATGTCGTTTCTTCCCTGCAAAGCTGGGAGGGTTTTGACTGAGAACTGTTGGAACAAAGATGCGTTTCTTCGGGAGATTCCACAGCAGTGGTCGATTTGACATCGCGGTGGGTCGCAAGGATATTGACTATTTCGCATGGGGGGAACCGGGCGAGTTAGGAAGGCTCAAGTATCTGCCCGAGCCGAGGTCGAAGCGAACCCTGGAGGCTTCCCCAGCGCTTCCCGTTCCGGAGTAGAAAGCCCCAGGCCTGCCGCGCTCTTCCTGCAGAGATTTGCCAACCGTGCGCGCTCGGAGGCTGCGGCGGGTTGGGTCACCTTCCTGTGTCCGTGTCCCGCCCGGAGCACCCGGCTCAGCAGCGGCCGGAGGCTAGGGGTGGGACGATGCGGTCCTCCCCTGACACACTCGCACCCCGAGCCGCGGTGCCCAGAATACGGCAGAGGCCCGAGCGGGTGCCCAGGGTGGTGGGCACTGGAGGCAGGTTTCGATGGAGTTTGAGGTTTGCGCCTTCTCCCCGCTCGGCCCTGGCCCCTGCTGCGGCGCAGCTCCGGGCCCTGGGCACGGGCCGGGTAGGAGCAGGGAAAGGGTTCATGGTGGCGCGGAATCCAGCCCTTAGCCCCGTGCGTTGGCCTTGGGGGAGGGGGGTAGGCATGGCCACAGCACACTGGCCTCGGGCTTTGGCAGGCTAAAAGCGAGGCCCTCCGTGTGGCTGGGATCCCCCTGCTCCTCCAGCCCCCCAGAGGCCTCCCCCACCTGAGAGGGAGCCGGGAGCTGGAGGCCACACGCCCCCGGCGGCGCCGCGAGGGGGCCTGGGCCCACGGGGTCCTGCGCGCCGGGCTGTCTGGAGAGGGACCCACTCAGCCGCGGCTGGCAGCGGTGGTGGCCGGGGTTCCCCGGCCTTTTAATGGTTTGCGGGAAACCGAACCGCGGGTAGAGGCGCAGAGGTGGACAGGAGCAGGGGGCACACGGCGCGCGAATTCGGCCTGGAGAGTCCTGGAACCAAGCGCTCCAAGGCCCCCGTAACGCCGCCCGGCCACCGGCCCTGATGGCCCCTCACCAGTCGTCACCCCCGCCGGGCTGGCGCCTGGACTGCGGGCTCCCGATGCCCCGGCGAGTCTTCCTGCGGGGCGGGGTGGGGGTCTCCTCTCAATACAAAGACTCTACGGTAGGCCATCGGCGTTTTAATAAAATAATCCATCGTCTCGGGCTTCGAGGGACTTTATTTATTCATTCCCTTTCTCAGAAGTGTTTGCTGAGACCCCCCCCCCCCCCCCCCGCGGCGTGGGGTCCTTAGTACGAAGGTGGCGGCGGGTTCTGCGGCGTGACCCGACGCTCGCCACCTCCGCACCCGCGCGCTGCTCGGGCCCTCCTGCGCCGCAGACTCCACCGCGAGGGGCCGCGGCCAGGTGGTGGGGGAAGTGTGGCAAGAGGAAGGAGGGAGTGAGGAGAAAGAGAGAAATAAAAGCTGAGGGAGGTGAGAAGAGGGGGCGAGGGAACGAGAAAGGGATAGAGACATGCGCGAGGGAGCTGGAGGAAGGCACGGACTCGGCGCAAAAAAAAAAAAAGCGCGCCTACCCCCCTTCTCACCCACCCACCCACTCACACACACACAATTACGCATTTTGCATAAGACGCGAGGCTGGGTGCTGGGCAGTCGTTCCCGGGCCCCTTCGTTCAAGCACTTTTAACACCGCGCGCTGACGGAGCCTGGGCTGCCAGCCCGCGAGCCGGGTGCAGCTCCGCGGGGTGTCCCCGCGGGCCGGGTGGGGCGGCAGGGCCGGGTCGCGGCGCTGCTGACCGCTGTGCCCTCCTCCCCGCAGCGTACCTGGTGCAGGCCGTGAGAGCAGCGGGCAAGTGCGATGCGGTCTTTAAGGGCTTCTCCGACTGTTTGCTCAAGCTGGGCGACAGCATGGCCAACTACCCGCAGGGCCTGGACGACAAGACCAACATCAAGACCGTGTGCACGTAAGTGTCGCGTTCTGGCCGCCTGGGGTTCCTTGCGAGGGGCACTGCGCCTCCCCGCCTGCGCCCTGCGCCCCACGCCAGCGCGGATTCGCGCCTCATCTCCTGGAGACCCCCGCCCGCAGGCCGAGGCCCGGAGACGAGTCCGCTGGCCCTGAGGCCCAGGCTCTGGGTACCAACCTGCGCTGCCCTCGGGGTGGGGGGCCCCCGGGGCCTAGGGTGGCTGCAGCGAGGGACACCCCTGCCCTGGACCTAGGCCCAAGCCTCCGCGGCCTCACCTGGGCACAGAGAAGCGGGAGCACCCAACGCCCTGGGCCCGGCGGCGAGGCGTGGGAGCGCTGCGACAGCAAGGCCCCTCTGCTTTGAGGCGGTTCTTACCATTCAATCCTCGCGCAAAAATGAGTGCGCCGCGGAGTATTCCCGAAAAACTGTGGGTTTAGGTTTGACGAGCCTTTTGAGGGATATTAAATTTGCTAAAGGGAAGGTCGCTCTCCTGAACTGTCCACTTGCTCCTGATAAAACGCCCTTCCAAGAAAAAACGGCGCAGGCAGGAGCGTGAGAAGGAGACTTTCCCCTTTTAAGGAGAGAGGCTGAGAGAATATTTTGTTGTGTGCCATTGACTTTGCCCGAGAAAAACAGGTCCCGGGCGCACAGTTACCGCCTCCGCTGGCTGTGGGTGGTGGATTGGCTTGGGGTAGCCGCCCTTCTGGCCTGTTTTTGTTGTTGTTGTGGTTGGTTGGTTGGTTTTTGCTTTTGCTCCCCACCCCCCCACCCCCACCTTGGCCATTGTTTTTTCCTTCCCCCACCTGCGCTTTCGCTCAGGCCAGGGTAGCTGCAGGCCCAAGGAGAGAAGAGAAGGGGTTTGTGGGCAGGCAGACTGGCGTTTCCCCCGAGCTTGGCTGGAAAGCACTGCTCCCACTCGCGAATGAGGTAACCAACAGAGCCCTCCTGCCAACGAGATGGTAGCTGCTGCAGACCTTAGAAATCCCCCCATCTGCCGCTGTGGCATACGCTTTTTTTTTCAACAATAACAAAAAGAGCTGCCCCCCTCCCCATAATGGCTGTTCCTATAGGGCCAATGCAAGAGGTGTCCCTTGTTTCCATATGTTGGAGTGACCGTTTTCTGCAACTTTTTTTTTTTTAAACTATGAAATCCTCCCTTTCTCCCTAATTCCTAGAGAAAAGGGGGACTGTTTGCCAGAATTAATCGGGGTGTATTTTGCTACAGGCTTTTCTAAATACCCCCATGCACTCTAGGAGAAAAACAGCAGCTAAAGCGGTTTCTTATCATTCTCGTATTGCAAAAGGGACAAAAGGCCTGTTGGCGATGCAAGCACCCACTCACTCCCAAATGCCTGGTGATAGGTGAAAATGTGGAATGAATCCACAAAATGTCAAATATAGACCAGTTCCGAAATCCCTTGATCATTTGCAGGAACTCGGTTATTCCAAGCTATTTTAATTTCTTAAGCAGGACTTTGGTCCTGGAAAACCGGGAGACGAGCAGAGCCCCTCCAGAAGGCTGGCAGTGAAGCCACCTCCTCTCAGTCGCCTGCGGATGTCCCTCCTTCTCCACCAGGCCCCTCTCCCACAGGGGTGCGGTCGCCATCTGGGCGTGCACAAAGAAGGGAAAGATTCAGACCTCCCTTGGGAGGTACAATTAGCCCAAGCTCGGCAGGACCCGCGAGCCTTCAGCCTCTAGGCTTCTCTAAATCCAGCAACTCGAGTAATCTGGAAGCGCTGCGCCCCAGGCCCCCCAGTTCTCATAAACTAGAGACTCGTGGAGGTCAGGAGAAAACAATCGCAGCTCCAAGACAATTCAATAAACATGTATAATTTACTATTAGCCATAAAATGGAGGGGGCGTGGGAGCAAGGATGATCAAACTCGGCGCTTGCCTGCAAAGGGCTTCCAGTCGAGGGGAGGGAGCAGGAGGGAGAGCGAGAGAAACTCAACCCAGTTGTGTGGAGCGCGGCACCGGGGACCTGGAGCCCGGGGCTGGTGAGGTGGGAGCCAGCCCGGAGACAGCGAGACGCCGCGATCGACCCAGCGCGGAAAGAAGCCGGCGCCCCAGGAATCGATCTCGCGTTTGGGATTATATTTAGTTCCAGGATCTATTTCGGGTTTTCAGAAGACCCGAAAAGGGGACCAAATAAATAAATAAATAATAAAAGGACAAGTTGGATGAAGGTTGTGGGGGCGGGGCGAGGAGCTGGCCCTGGAGAGGGGGCGTGCTTGAGGAAGGCGCGGGCCTCCTGGAAGGGCGCGGGAAAGGGAGCACCGGGAGGTGGGGCCTCGAATCCGGGGCTGCGGGACCGGAGGGAAGGAGGCCCTGGGGGGGGGGGGGGGTGAGGACGAGGGACCCAGCGCCTGGGGTGTGGGGCCCAGGGGGGTGCAGAAGCAGGGGCGGGCTACACAGCAGGCCCCAGGGGCCGCGGCGCCGACACTCACCGCTGGCTGGGAGGACAGAGGCAGGCAGGAGGCTCCGGGCCGGATCTGCGCCGGGGGCGCGTGGCGAGCGAGGTGGCAGGGGCCGCCGAGGACCCCAGCGACCGCAGAGGAGCATGTAAGGAGCGCCAGCGAGGAAAATGGAGGGCAGGGAAAGAAGACGAGAAAAAGGAAGCAGAGAAAGACAGGGGAGATGGGAAACAAAGGAAGAAGTGGAGTGGGGGAGAAGGTGGGAGAGAATGAGGGCGAAGGCGCGAGAGGACCGCACGAGCGAGGAGCGAGCCAGACGGCGCGAGGGGGAGGAGAGAGGGAGAAGCCGGGAGGGGGGGCCGCGCAGCGAGCGAGTAACCCATCTCGCAAGCTAAGAGGCATTAATGGGCGGCAGCTTGCGCGGCTTAGCACTGTTTTCCTAGCTTTCCCCGAGGAGGGCGAACAATCTGTTGGCGCCGGCCGAGGTGCCAGCGCAGCGCAGCGGGCGCGGCCCGGCCCCAGGCTGTCGGGTCCCCGCCGAGCCCCCGAAAGGGGCCACCGGGGACGCGAGGAGGCCGACCCTCCCCTGGATCAGAGGCTTCTGGGGTGGGCCCGGGTCGCGCGAGTGCCCTGGAGCCCCGGGCAGTGGAAAGGAAAGAGGAGGAGGCGCCCTGGGAGGTGGGCTAGGCCGCCGAGAGGCGAGCGCAGGCAAGGCCGGGGTGCTGCCGGAGCCCGGAGTGACCCTGCTTCTTCTGTTTTGTTCTGTTCCTTGCCAGATACTGGGAGGATTTCCACAGCTGCACGGTCACAGCCCTTACGGATTGCCAGGAAGGGGCGAAAGACATGTGGGACAAACTGAGAAAAGAATCCAAAAACCTCAACATCCAAGGCAGCTTATTCGAACTCTGCGGCAGCGGCAACGGGGCGGCGGGGTCACTGTTCCCGGCGCTCCCTGTGCTCCTGGCGTCTCTCTCGGCAGCTTTAGCGACCTGGCTTTTATTCTGAGCGCCGGCCGGCTCCCCCCGCGCGCCCACCCACACTCCATGCTCCCGGAAACCGAGGGGAAGATCCATTCGTTCTTTGAGGACGTTGTGATTCTCTGTGATGCTGAAAACACTCATATAAGATGATGGGAAATCCTGATTCTCTTTTCGATTTCGTTTGACTTCCTGTGTTTTATTTGCCAAATGTTACCAATCAGTGAGCAAGCAAGCACAGCCAAAATCGGACCTCAGCTTTAGTGCGTCTTCACACACACACACACACACACACACACACAAATAAGAAAATGGCAAACCCACCCCATGGTTTTGTTTTTGTTTTTTATTTTTATTTATTTATTTATTTTGGCAAAAGAATCTCAGGAACGGCCCTGGGCCACCTAATATATTAATCATGTTAATACATGAAAAATGATGGGCTCCTCCTAATAGGAAAGGGAAGGAGAGGAGAAGGCCACGGGGAATGAATTCAAAAGAGATGTCCACGTGCGAAGCGTATGGTGACTAATTCACGCTCACGTCTTTCTTCCACAGTATCTTGTTTTGATCATTTCCACTGCACATTTCTCCTCAAGAAAGGCGAAAGGACAGATTGTTGGCTTTGTTATTTTTTTAAGGCTAGGAGAGAGAAAAAGGCTTGAGGAAATCTCTGATGTGAAGAGAAAGGCTGCCAGAAGGAATGCTGCTAAAGTCACTGAGGGGTTAGCTTTACCTGCTGTCGATGCATCTTTCCAAGTTCACTGCCTTTATTTTCCCTCCTCTCTCTTGTTTTAGCTGTTACACATACAGTAATACCTGAATATCCAACGGTATAGATCACAAGGGGGGGATGTTAAATGTTAATCTAAAATATAGTTAAAAAGATTTTGACATAAAAGAGCCTTGATTTTAAAAAAGAGAGAGATGTAATTTAAAAAAAAGTTTATTATAAATTAAAGTCAGCAAAAAAGATTTGCTACAAAGTATAGAGAAGTATAAAATAAAAGTTATTGTTTCAAATGGGGGTGTCGTTTCTTTCCTACCCCAAACCTGCTTTCTCCATCGAGTTCTCCCGGTCCCCAAAGGGACCTGGCTTATGCCAAGTGACAGATTCACCTGGTCGCGAAGTCACCTGATCATCTACTGTCTTCAAGCAGACCCTTCCCCTCTTGGACCTTTTACCACTTTGCTGAAATTCCGCTTACTTAAAGAAGAGGAAAAGAACAAAAGCATGAGGAAAAAGAACATTAAAAAGCAGAGATCTTTTCTGGGTGAGGTTTGGAGGCCCAGGGGACCGGCCGCCGCCTGCGCCCCAGGTGCTGGGAGGCCCCGCCCGCAGACCCGGCCCTAACCCGGCCCGGCCTCCTCCTTGCGGGGCGGGAAAGGGCCTCTGCGGTGGCCAGAGGCAGCTCGCGGAGGAACCGCCATTAAGGGCTCGGGCAGCGGAGCCGAGAGGCTGCGCCCTGGCAGGGATCAGGTGAGCCCTTTCATAATTCATAAGACGGCTCAGCTGAAATGGCGAGGAGACGAGGCCCTATCGATCTGGCAGGAGAAGCTTCTTCCTCCTCTCCTATTTATAGGCCCCGCAATGCCTTACGGAGAAGTAAACAGTCGGGAGTAGACGCCAGCGGGGGCGACGCGGGTCGGGGGGCGGGGAGGCTGCGGGCCTGGAGCCGGCTGGCGGGAGGGAGACTGGATGGAGATCTCTGGCTTCCTTGCCATCCCAATCTGATTTTGGAGAAGACGGGGATAGGAGGGAGTCGCGAGGCTCTGGGGGGGCGTGTGTGGGGGTCGGGTGTGGGGAGACCCAGGAGGCTGCAGAGGTTTCGGCCGCGCGCGGATTTCTGAAATGCAATGTGTAAACAATCGCGACCCTAACAGTTCATAAATCAAACCCCGTGGGTCGCAGCCCAATCTGCATTCCCTCCACGGAGCACATGCGCCCCTGCGCCGGGAGCACTGGCAGCCGCGCTGAGTGTTTAATGCAGCACACATTACCCGCGCCCGCGCGCCCCGCCGCCGCGCCCCCCACTCCCGGGCGCGCCGCCCCTCCCGCGCGATCGCCGGTCCCCAGGCAAAACCCAGGGGGGTCCGCGCTGCCTGCGCGGGCTGGTCACCCACGGGGGGAACGCTCGCTGTTTGGGGGGAGTAGATTTGGGATTTGAGCGTTTGGTGTCTGTGGTTCTTTTCGGACCAAGTTTAAATCGGCTGATTCTAGCCCGAGCTCACCCCGTGGAATTTAAATGAACAGGTCTCAGCCTAGTTCAAAGACGAATCTGTTGAACGAGAAAGAGGGAAGCAGGAGAAAGAGGGAGGGTCTTTTCTCGTCATTTTTGCCATCGTAACGCGCGGCCTCAGGTCGGTATCTTCTCTTCCGCCAACTAAGAGCGCGCGCGGCGCAGAATGGGCCCTTGGCTGGCGCAAAGAAAACGCGCGCGTCTCTCGGCTCCGGCCTGGGGGCGGAGGGAGAAGCCACCCAAGCCAGGGGGCCTGGAGGCCGAGGAGAGGACGCCCGCTGCGTCGCAGAGCCTGCTTCTCATCGGGAAATAATCTCCTCGGGGACCTGGTTGGAGCGTGGTTGAGGGAGGGCGGAGGAGGGCGCAGGGATTGGGGGTAGCGGCAAGAGTTATTTGCTATCCAGAGAGGTTCCCAGGGAACTCCCTTCCTCCGCCGGGTTCCAACTGCTTTGCAGGTGGGGCCTCCCTGCACTTAGGGTGCCCACCGCGCCGGCCTTCCGCGCCCGGTCTCTGCCCAGGTCCGGACCCCAGAGGCTGCGCCCTCTCCTAGATAACCCCGAGCGTTTGGGGGTTCGTCGGCCTGTCCAAGGCTGGGGGTTGCGCTCACGTGCTCTCGGAGAGGCTCAACCACGCAGGCGGCAGCATCTGGCTGGGTGGAGACTGCTTCTTCTTGTGGTGATGGTTTAGATGATCATCGCGCCGTCTTCCGCGATCATCTGCTGTTTAATCATGATGACATCTCCATATGTCAGTCGATGTGATTGTTTTTAAGGAGCAACGCGGTTCCAAGCTCAGAGAGGTGTTACTAACCAGGGGGTGGTTGGAGGGGGGAGAGCCCCGGGGGAGGCGGGCAGCTCGGCCCTCCCCTTCCCGCGCCCGGGTGGGAGCAGCGCCCCAGCTCTGTGCAGCGCCCTCGGCTCTCCATGTGGCCGCCTGGCGCTGGCCTCGAGCCCTCGAGGCGCTGTTGGGATTGGGGAAGGGGACAGGAGGCCCTGCCTCCTTCGCTCCATCCACTGCCCGCGTGGACTCCACGTCTGCTTAGCCTCCTGGTGGAAAGGTCAGAGAGGACGGCTCTGGGGCCCCTCCCGAGCCCCAGGCTCCGGGGGCCCTCGGCTGGAAGAATTAGAAGGAAGGGGGAGCAAGGCGAGAGAAGAAGTAGGACGCGGAGTGGCAAAGGCGGAGACGCCAAAGCAGAGTTAGCAGAAGAAAAAGGAGGCAGAGGCTTGAGGAGGAGATGTTGGAGACACTTGGAACTGGAGGTGATAGGGCTGTGGGACAGAGATATAGGAGAGGTTAGATTTGGGGCTATTTTCCACTCAGGACGTTCACCGAAGGGAATGAGCACCTGCACCCCCAAATAGATTCTCTTTATGGGGATCCAGCGGTCCTTTCGCTCCGGCGGGAACCTCTGAGGGCCAGAGCCGCAGGAAGCGCGGTCGCG
Source organism: Dasypus novemcinctus (assembly GCF_030445035.2). Classification (NCBI taxonomy): domain Eukaryota; kingdom Metazoa; phylum Chordata; class Mammalia; order Cingulata; family Dasypodidae; genus Dasypus; species Dasypus novemcinctus. The sequence continues at coordinate 37,807,920 of NC_080694.1, read as the reverse complement.
GCGTGTCTCCGAGCCCCCGGCGCGCTCAGATGGACTGAGCGAAGACGGAGCCTGGCATCTTTCCCTCCTCCTGGAATCTCAAATCCCAGAAAGGTCTTCAATGCCCACCCTCTCCCGGCCACACGTCCGACTGGGCGTGGGTGGTCCGAGAGGGGTCCGCTCCGGAACAGCCTCCTGCCACCCCATAGGTCCTCAGGAAAGGGTCGCTGGCCCACTCCTCCTTCCGACTGAAACACCTCACAGGGGAAATCAAAGCTACGACCCCGGCCCTCATCCCTCCCCACAGGAGCCCTGGCCTGAGGGCGAAGTGGGTGCAAGGGCGATGACGCTCCAGGGGAGGGGCCCGGAGAAGAACCCGGGTTTACCGCCCCCCAGTCCCCGCCCCGCAGGGCCCTCTGGAGTCCGGGAATTGTTGAATGGTTTCCCTGGTGGTTTTCCCCTCAAGGAGAAGAACAAGGAGAAGCCCCTGCCGGGCTCCCCAAATCTCCCCCGCCCAAGGGAGAGGGAGCTTTGGTGTTGACCCTCCACAGCCCCACCAGCTCGGGAGAGGAGGGGGACGTTTTGGCCCAGAGTCGCGTCCTGGTGGACGGCCATCGCCTTTCGTGTGGCTTGGAAGAGCTATCACCGCCCAGGAGCCGCAGGACCTCCGTCACCAGCCGCCGAACCTTGGGCGGGTCAGTGGCCCGTCTGCACCTCAGTTTCCTCCTCTGTGTGGCAGGAGATTGCACAACGTCCCGCCTACCTATGGTTAACGCTTATTATCTTTATTTCCTCCTGCCTCCACGCAGGCCTAATCTGCTGGCTCTCGTGGAGTTTTTCAAAACACCGAGATCTCAGAAGAAAACCTCAACCTGACCTGTCACATTTTGGAAGGGGCTCTTTTTCCTTACTGATAGTCCAGAAGCTACTATTTCCTCTGGCTACAGGCTGCCCAGCGCTCCTGCCGAACGCCAGGTCCCTGAATCAAAGCAGTGACATCACTGCGCCCCTAACCGCCACCCCACAAGACCTGGCGCCTGCCTGTTCCCTGCGAAACCCGAACCTCAAGTCTCTGGATTCCCAGGGGATTCCTGCTGGAGCTTCCTGGAGAGATTCTCTTCCCCCATCCCCACCATTTGTACTAATTCTCCTCCCAAAATTAAAAAAAAAAAAAAGGCGAAGTACTGTAACCAATGAAGCAAAAACAAGAATACAGAAAGGAGAAAAAAGAAAATAATGCCCTCTCCACTGACTCATGTTAATCGCCTGATGTGTATCTTTCCTTACCTTGGCCCTATGCTCACAGAAACGTAAACTGACATATACCCACACGTAGGGTGGGCTTTGTTTTGTTTTCTTTTTGCGGAATTGTGATATGTATTTCTGGGCAAGCAAATCCTTCAAGGTCAATAGCTAAACAACCCATTCTTTTAACATAGCCATACGCTATTCCATAGAATGGCTATACTACAATTTATCCGTTTCCACTTTTGATGGGCATTTAGATCCTTCCAGGTTTTTTTAGTATTCTTCGAATAATATTGTAATAAATATTCCTGTTCAAACGACTTTGACCTATACCTATTTTTATTTCTTCGGTAGACTCGATGCTTCAAAGCTGGATTGCTGGGCAGAAAGGTATGCGTGCATGTTGAATTTGAAAAGATTGTTGGATTACTTCCCCGAAGGGTGCGGAGTGCCGGTTTCCCCGCATCCTCCTCAACACTGGATGTTAACATTCTTTATTTTCGTCAATCCGGGAAGCAACCTCGTGGCTTTCTGGAAGGCCGGCTTTCCTGGCACCCTCTGGGGCCCTGGTCGCCACCGCAGCGTCCTCGGTGCCTGGGGGGCGGAGGGGGGGGGGCGGGGAAGGCCCAGCCTTCGGGGCTCCCTCCCTGGACAGCAGCAATGGCCAAAGTCGGGCTTCATTAGTCCTGGGAAGCCCTGACTCTGGCTGCGAAACAAATCCCCTGGCCTCGGGAGGCGGGAGCGGTCTCCGCAGGTAACCGTGGACGCAGGAGGGCTCGGCTGCGGGGCCCCCCACCGCGCCCCCTCGGCTCAGTCTTCCCGGCGTCAGGATTCGTGCGAAGCTGCAGTCCCCTCGTCTGTCTGCAGGGAAAGAGGAGCGATGGAAGGAGGCAGCAAAGCAAAAGAAAACTGCGGCGGCAGAGAAAGGACAGCAAAGAGGACAGAACGTTTCCCCCAACCCCCCTCGCCTGGTGTGAGGCTCCCGCAGGCTCCAACCAAGGTGGATCAAGGAGAACCGAACAATCAGGGGAGATTTTGTTGTACAGAGACCAGAATAGTGGCTCTGTTCCTCTCCTTCTTCTCCAGCCCCTACACATTTTTAAATTTCATTTTAATTTAACTTTTATGGAGCACTTACTACCTGCTAGGCCTTGTGCTAAAGCTTTGGAAACATCCCATTTTCTTGCACATATTTCTGTAGGAGATTGTATTATCCCCATTTTTTACAGACGAGGAAACTGAGGTTAGAGACGGGTTAGTAACTGCCCGAATCTCCAGGTATTAAGAGACAGAGGTGAGACTGGAATGTTAAACTGTTTGATTTCAAAACCTGGGCTCTTAATGCTTTAGTGCCCTCCATCCCAGGTTTTAGGATACCCCTTTTAAGCCATCACCTCACTTTGCTTGTTTTCCTACAATTTTGAGCCAAAAGAGAGATGTCTCAAGTTTAAAAACAAAGCCAAATAGAATAAATCAGAAAAACCCTTAAATCCTGTGGTAGGCTGATTATGCCCCTCCCCACCCAAAATAAAAGATGCCCATATCATAATCCCTGCAACCAGTAAAAAATTCTATTACGTGGCAAAGGGAGATTGCAGTTGCAGATGGAATTAGGGTTGCTAACCGGATGACTGTAAGGTAGGGAGATTATCCTGATAATATGAGGGCTCCATGTAATCACGAAGGTCCTTAAAAGTGGATGAGGAAGGCAGAAGAGGAGGTCCATAAGAGAAGGGCTTGCTGGTTTAAATGGAGCCAAGGGAGGTGGCTGGCTTCTAGAAACTGCAAGAGGCAAGGATTCGCACTCTACCCGCCCCCCCCCCCCCCCCCCCCCCCCGAGTCCTCCAGAAAGGAAACCAGCCCAGCCATTTTAGCCCAGTGAGAGTTATGGCAGACTTCCGACTTACAGATCTTTAAGGGGGGATTTGTTACAGCAGCAATTAGAAAACTAATACACATTCCAATTTGCCCTGTTCGAATTCAGCTGCGAGCATACTTTACAGATATGCAGAGGTGCCAGTGTCCCTCTGTGGATGAGCTGGGGCAGGCCGGGGTGCTGTGCATGTGTGTGCAGCTTCATTGGGGAGTGTATGTGAGAGAAAGGATACTAAGGAATAAGTTTCAAAGGACAAACGTAAAATTGTGTTGATGTTTTACTCTGTCTTGGCATGGAATATTTTTCATTATTACAACCCTCCCTTCCCCCCTCTTAGCTAAAAGAGCCTATTTGCTTCCTTTCCCTCCAGTAATTTAATAGACATGCGAGAGACTTCCTTGGTTCTGAACAATCACGGGCCTGCTCAGATGCGAAAAGTTCATTGTTACAGTGATAGATGGTTTGATGATACATTCATGAAATGTATCACCAGGTAGTTATTCTCTTGATAAATCACAGCGACTTATATTAGCTACATACCTCCTCACCTGAACAAATCACATGTTGGACTGATTTTTAATGCGAGTGGCATTTCCCACTTCATACATTATCCAGAGAACAGAAGGAAGTGGGTGCCCTCTCTTTAGAAAGCCTGGAAGGAGTTGCTTGCTAGGGGTGTACTGGAACGGGAGGTAAGAGAAAGGCAGGAAAAAGCAAAGCAGGACAGCCCACAGACAGCCACTATCTTCCATACTGGAAGAAACTCCTTGAAAGAGTCCAAACCTGGTAAAGAGGTGAACGGAGAAAAGGACAGGCTTGTTCATTCCGAGTTAATCAAGTCGCAAATTGCTTTTACATTAAGGCACCACCCTAGGAGTCTCTTGATTAAGAAAGAAGCAAGACTAAGCAAGCAAGCTTGCGGGTGTGGCTAGTCAGGGACAATTGGCTTCAGCCTGGCTGGTGGCAGGTGCCGCCGGGCATTTCTGCACCGGAGTAGCCTCAATCTTCCCATTTCCTCAAAGGGGCTGGCTGAGCTGCAGAGACTGACTGTGAAAAATTGCTCTGGGGCGCTCATGATCCCGGGTTGCCTCCTGCAGCTGTTGCCTTGAGCAGCTGAATTGTGCTATCCCTTAGGCAGGGAGAGAAATCCCAAGCAAAAGTGGTTTACTTAACTCTGACCAAACACAAATTCTTCAAAATAGGCAACTTTGAAGGGGAGAAGGAGCACCAGAGCAGATGGGAAGTACATTCATCAACCCCAAATCCAGAGAGGCGGCAGGCGGGGCCGTGCGTGCAGCCAGCTCTCGCCGAGGCTGTATCTCAGGGTAGCACGTGGGGCCACCATGGCGGCACTGGGCACACCGGCTACCTGCACAGAGCAGCCTCTGGGGCATGTGCTTTCTTGTGTAACCCTTCTTCTCCCTCCCTCTTTGCACAATATTCTGTTCCTTGGAGCATACTGAGGGGAAATCTGCATTCTCTCAATTGCTTTGCTTGAAGAGTTTGTTGTTTACATATGTTTCTATTTCTGAATAGCATTTTTGCATTTTTTAGATTTTACAGAAAAAAGAGGCCCAGTCTCCATCCAAATCTTATTTTCAGCAGTTGTTGTGAATTCAAATCCAATAATGTATTTGTGGGGAAGCGGACTTGGCTCAATGGATATAGCATCCACCTACCACATGGGAGGTTCATGGTTCAAACCCAGGGCCTCCTGACCCATGTGGTGAGCTGGCCCACACGCAGTGCTGATGCGCACAAGGAGCACACGCCCTGCCACACAGGGGTGTCCCTTGCATAGGGGAGCCCCACGCACAAGGAGTGCACCCCTTAAGGAAAGCTGCCCAGCGCAAAAGAAAGTGCAGCCTGCCCAGGAGCGGCACCACACACATACAGAGCTGATGCAGCAAGATGATGCAACAAAAAGAGACACAGATTCCCGGTGCCGCTGACAAGAATAGAAGCAGACACAGAAGAACACACAGCAAATGGACACAGAGAGCAGACAACTGGGGTGGGGGGTGGGGGTGGGGAGGGGAGAGAAATAAATAAAAAATAAAAATAAAACAAACAAAAAAACCAAAATGTGTGTGTTTACTCACTTACATGGATATCCATAATAAGTATTGATTTTCTAAATAGACACATGTGCATGCACATGCACACATACATACAACTCACACACACACCCTTGCAACCCTGACCTTATCCCTCTGATATTTTCTAGATCTTACTTCTTATCTTCTGAGTTGCCTTCTCCATCTTGTCCTTCATGCGCCATGTGCTTCTTCCCCTCAGCTTACAAACAAACACACTCAAGTCTCCTGTAGCATAAAAGAAAGCCCATTCCCTTGTCCATGCTGCTTTCCCTTCAGTTCTGGCCCATTTCTCTATTGAGCTCCTAGAACAGCCCAAGGGAAAGGCTTAGTAAATGCTGGAAGCCCAAGGGAATCACTTAGTAAATACATGAATGAATTTTTCTGCCTCCGTTCTTTGCCAGCATCCACCTCACTGCCCCACCCCTTGCCTCAAGTCACTGGGGACCCACATTCTTCTCTATCAACTGTGGGCACTTCACATTCCTTGGCCTCCTCCTTTCTCCCCATTTGTATTTTACTCTGTAAAAATTATTTTATGTATTCTTTTTTAAAAAGTCTAAATAGAATCCACACTCATTGTAGGAAAATTAGAAACTACAGATGACACAAAGGGAAAAATTAAAATAGCCATAATATCTTCACCCAGAACTTGGTGAATTTTATCATTCCTTTCCACATGGGTGTGATGATATCATTTCACTCAAGACTCTTCACTTCCTTCCCATCATGGTGTCATTGTGGAGTGATTCAGACTCTGTGGCATGGCGTGGAGACTCTCCAGCATGCGGTCCCATCTCATCTTGCCAACCTCCTCTCCATCCATAGCCATCCACATCCCCACCCCTACATTGCAACCACAGTGAATTTCTTGTCTGTCCTTGAGCTGAAACCCTCTTTCATGCCTTTGCCTACTTAGTTCTGCTATCTGATCACCTCTCTTCACTTGTGGATGTACTGCTGCTCCTCAATGCCTTGCCAAGGCTCAACCTGTCAAGAATCTTTCTCTGATTCCCTAGTCAGAATTAATGGGTTCCTGCCAACCATAAATCTGGTACCATCAAGTAGCTTAGGGAGTTATCAGTAAGTGTTCAAAGAGGAAAACAGAAATCAGTCTATGTATTTCAATTTAAATATAAGGGATTGGCTAAAATGTGTTGGAAAGGCTGCAAGCATAAAAAAGGACAAGGAATGTTACCCAAAGATTAGTAGGAAATAATTGGCAAGGCTCAGATGTAAAGCAGCAGAAAGGAAAATGCTATTAGCCAGAGCCCATGTGACACTGAACCTGCACAGCTGTAGAAACCACCACAAGTTGGAGGGGAAAAGATTGTTTTGACTTTCCTCCTGCCTTCCAATCACCTGCCAAAGCCTCCCATTGGCAGAAACTCACAGGAAAGCAGCAGGCAAAGGAGTCTGGGAGATGTAGTTTGCAGGCTTCCTACCCTGGCAACAGAGAGAAGCCTTAGATAAGGCAGCTGAGGAGCGATAGACACTATTCACCACCAGGAACAATAACAGGCAGAGTGGAAATAAAGGTGTAGTTACTTAATAGGGTAGACTTTGTGAAAAGAGAAAATCAAGGAAGTTCTGATGTCCCCGCATGCTTCTTCCCAGTGGTATTCCAGGGGCATACCAGAAGACCGGAAATCCATTAGGTACAAGCCTCTACATTCCTCAGAAGGACTGCCAAACCAAAGCCATTTTTACTAATTGAAGAACCTCTCTAATAAGAAGAACTAAAACACTGAGCACTTAATATGGGTGCTGTTCTAACAGCTTTCCAGTTATTAACTCATTTACCCTTCACAACCTCTCCATGAGGCTGGTCCTATTGCAATTCCTGTTTTATAGGTGAGCAAGCTCAGCCCCAGAGAAGTCAAGTCACAGCAATGGTGAGTGGTGGAGTCAGGGTCTCAGCTTGGTGTCTGCCTTCAGCTGCCACGAGCTAACGACTCTACTCCACTGCCTCTCATGTTTTTATCAACTCTCCTGGAATGTGATAGTAACTTACCCCTGGTTGCAACTATGCCAAATGTCTTAAAACAGATCAACAACTTTTTTAAAAAGGAACAAAAAAAGCAGAGCCTATAAAAACTCAGTTCTTGAAGTACAGGGCCAAACTTTGACTCAGCCTGTCTAAATGTTCACTGTGCTATAGTGCAACCCATTAAATCTTTTAGTAAAGGCACAGGTTACTGAATTATTTGGGGCTTTGTTTTTCTGAGATTCTGACGGAATCTTCTTTGTCTGGAAATCTCCCTACCAACCCAAGTATAGAAGAGATTTAATGACAAGTACTCAGGGAGGATCAGAGAATGGGTGAGCTTTGCCCTTGGGCAGTGATGAAAGTCCATGTGGAACACTAAAATTGGAGGTGCTGGGTTTTTCTGTCAGTCTGTACCCAGACTAAAACTTGAAGTTGGTAATTTACTTTCAATGGACTTGTCTGAGTTCTTTCCTTTTGATAAAGAGGCAGGGAGGGAGAAGAGATCAGTTCTTCAGAGAGTTCATTCTAACGTCTATGTCAGCTTAACTTTTCCATGTTCTTGGGATTTATGTTTTTTTTAAACAGCTGGTGATTTGTGCCATTTTGAAATAATCAGTGGTTTCTTTATCATACCTTGAGAGAAACTAGGCTAAAGAGAGAGAGTAGAGTGGAGGGGTAGGACACGTTAGATAATAGCACCAGATCATTTTATCAATTACCCTTGCTTCCTGAAGATGCCATTTCATTCTTGGAGACAATAGTTTGGCACTGGCTCTTAGGTTTTTAAGGGAGCAGGAGAAGTGTAGTGAGATGCATAGATTCTCAACTAATTTTAATTGGTGGATCTGCAGTACTTGGGTCTAGTGAACCAAATACAAGGAATAATTGTGCTCCTTCTGCACTAGTGAATGCAAATAGCTGGTAGAGGCATCTACCACGCAGTCCATTAGCTGGTCACCAGGCATTTTAGGGTATCCCCATGTGTTGGGTTGCTCTGATACCCCAAGGAAAAAGAAAAATGACTTGCTAATATGGTGTCCATTTGCCTATGTGTGGTTGGGGCTGGAGAGGGGAAGAATAGAAGAAACACAATAGACTTTCTCCAAATAAATGTTTCTTTCTTTCTGTGCAATTATAAAGCTTCTACAAAACAGCCCTCACTGCTCCTGCCTTGCACCCCCAGCAGGAATCAGCTGTCTTCTCTTGCTTGCTCAAAGGGTGTACTGACTGTGAACTCCTCCCTCCAAACATCCAGATCGGGGAGATGAAACTCCAAAGCTCACATTTATTTACCCCAGAGTAGTCTCTTTTGGCTTTGTCCCTCTCCTGTAGGGTTTTTTGATGGCAGAGCTGTCAACATGAAAAGAAAGAAGGTTGGCACTGAGCTGATGAACTCCATGAGCTCGCTGATCCAGCAGTGGTTTCTGGACAGATGCATCGTGATGAAATAGGATGAAAATTGTGAAGTCATGGATGTATGTCTACTCCAGAGAGTGGAAACAAAGAGAAGGATGAACCCATCTGCCTATGGATCTTCGTCACTGTTTCTATAGCATTTGTGCCCCTGCTTGATCCAACATCTGCCTTATTCTCTGACCTCACCTCCTGCTAGCACTTTCTCTGCCTGGGATGCCCCAAGCTTATTTAACCTTAATGCCTTTGTGCTCTTTGTATGGAAGGTCTCTTCCTGTCATTTAGTTTCTCCCTAAATGTCACCTCTTCAGAGATACCATCTCTGACTTTCCATTGTGAAGTAATAACCATTACCACCCCACCTCATTACGCCAACAAACAAGCACTGCGACATTACCTGGATTTGTTTTATTTACAGCACTTAACACTTACACATTTAAATAGATCACTGTTTAACATTGTTGCATTCCCCCAGGGCAAAGCTGTACCTTAGGTCTTGGACAGACAGGCAATTTCTGTGTAGTTCTCTTTCTTCTAAAGTTCCTGAGCTGTCACCTCCTGGCTTCTCCTTGATTCAACATCCAGGTTTATCTCTACCGCTCAGCTCACATCTTGGGCTATCTTGGTTTTAACAGAAGAATCTCTCAATTTAACACGTAGTGGGGTGCTGGGGACCCCCTGAAGGGTCATGCCTAGTCCCATCCTCTGCCCTGCTAGGTGGTAACTGAGTAGGGATGGGGAGATTGGCCTGGTCACTCAGCTGGTAGACCTTGATGCTGGGATCTGATCGCCATGAGTTTACCAACTGTACTTTAGCCACATCGACACCCCCAGAAATTGATGGTCCAGACCAAATCTACCAAAAGCCCAAAGACCCTGTCCAGATACCATCCACATGAACACAGAGAATGGTCAAGGATAATGTGGTATTTGTAGGTTAATATTCACTTCATGGGAAACCATACTATCTTAAAAATACCTCCATTATTTTTAATGAACTTTATGCCGTTGAGAGATCTCTTTTCTTTGAGATATGCTATATGTGAAAAACTGCCACTTACCCAAAGAAAATCAAACCCTGATGCTTCAGAATTGCTAATGGAGGGAGCATTTCCATCTGAGGGAGACCATATCACCAGCCTTCTGTTCTAACACCAGTTTGAAAGGAACAGTAATCTGGAAAGAAACTATGTTAAAATTGAAAAACAAAACAAGTTTCTATAGCCAAATAAGTTTGGAACACTCTGCCTTCTTGCTCCCAGTCTTTACAGGAATAATGAAAATTTGCACTAACGGCTTCTAAAAGAATGACATTAAAGAAACCCATTGCAATTTGTTTAATCCATCATTTCTTGGATGTATGTTGCCGAAAAAATCCTATAGCCAAAGATATCCTCAAACACTTCGAGATTCTTTTAAAGGTTCAGAGAGTGGCTAGATTTTCTCCCACCTACTCATTTGGCCTAGCTACAAAATTTCTGTTGCCTGAAGAGCCTCTTCCTCTTTGGGACTGTATGATCTTCTGAGAAAAACACACCCCTAAACAGAGGGCCACTCCCCAAGGCCACCGTATGAAAATTCAGTCCAATAAAACTCAGATCTCTTCAAGAGAAACCCACAACACATTAACCAAGGGGCCTTAAAACGTGAAATTGGTACATTTACTTGTTCGTCCAAAGAATTAGAAAATAAGCTGATACAAATCACCTTTGTCATGGCTGGTCACCAGTTCATCAACCCATGACTACAAGAGTAAATGCAGCTGTAGGGTTCCATTTGGGAGTATGGCCATGGGTATTTCAGATCCTTGGCAGAGTGAGAGGCAGCATTTGTCCCTCAGGCAAATGTCTCTTCTTGCCTAAGGAGTTGGCTTGCCCCAGGTGGAGAGCATCTCTCTCTCCTCTAGTTCTTTCCCTCTCTTCTTGCCTTCTCCTCCCCCCAGAGAACTGATTAGAGAAGGAAAATGAAGTTCCTGATGCAGGGCAAAGATTAGAGAAAGAGGAAGTGAGAACAGGAGGGAAAAGAAGGTTCCTGGGACTATCAGGTGAGGTGGATGGTGAGAGAGGAGCTATGTGTTTCTAGGGTCACTAGTTGAAATTAGGAACATTTTTTCCCATAGACCAGTGTTTCACAATTGGGAACAATTTTCTCCCCCAAGAGACAGTTTCGATGTCTTTGATTGGGAGAAGGGTCCTGTTTAGTGGTTAGAAGTCAAAGATGCTGCTAAGCATCCTATAGTGCACAGAATAGCCATGCCCCTACCCATTCCCCTAACCCCCAGCAAAGACTTATCCAGTCCAAAATGTTAGTAGGGCTGAGGCTCAGGAACCCTGCCATAGAGTCATGGTGTATTTGGAAATTTGGCTGGTAGTTATTGAATAACTCAGCCATAGTGGCTTAAGTAAGTTTGAAAGGTTGACTTTAATATCTTGCTAGGAGTGTCTCCATGAGACAATGCAGTTTGAGTTTCACTTGGTCAAGTGGCAGCTATTACATGCCTCACACACAGGAGGCACACACATCACCCTTTTCCATCACAGCACTAACCACGAAGCAGACAATATTTTGTTTGTTTAATTAATGACTGTCTGCCCCAACTAGGATGTAAGATCTCACAACATTGCCTGACCTAGAGTGGGCACTCATTTGTTGAATGAATGAATCCAAGCAGTTGCCAACTGCCTGGTTGCTTTTATAAGCAGAGGTCATCTCTTGTCTACGTTTTCACACCTACAGCATTCAGCCCAGAGCTTTGCATATAAAAGAGACTCAAAAACTGATTGCTGAATGAATGAATCAGTGAAAGTGAATGAGCATGAATGTCTCTGTGTTCCGTTTTGAAAAGTGAATACATATGCATCCTGCTTTAAAGGATATTTGATAAAACATGGTGTGAGTCTAAGGGTCTTGCCACCCTATGCTCCAGGTTCTCCTTGCTGGAACTTTCTCCCAGGGAGTCACGTGAAGAGTATAGATTGAGTGCTAGAGACAATGGTTCTTCACAGAACTCCAAGCCCAAACAGGAAATGATTTCTCCTCTCCCTTCCAAGTCACTTTCTACGAATGTCTTGGCATTCTGCCATCGGAGGATGAATGCTTCATGAGGTGTAAGTTAGTAATATAGGAATCTGATTATTCAAATGGCTTAAAGGAGGGGAAAAGGGCTTTGTTACACAGTTCTCTCTTCCCTATCTCATTTGTGGATGAAATGTTGACTTTTAAGAGCTGTTGAGACTTTATAAACTTCCTTTCCAGAGTGATATATCAGTGTCAAGCATTATTATCATGCTGTAGTTCCCGAATTCCTCTCCTGTGGGCAGTAACTTAACTTTTCTTTTTCTCCATGATAAACCTTTGCATAATTAGCAAGTCTCTAATTAGGAATTATAGTCAGTTTGGAGGTCCCAGCAAAGAAAGACCCACAGCTTCAGGTTAAGAGACTAAAAACAGAGAAATGAGACAGAGTCACAGGCTTCAGGGGTCCAAAGGAAATCCCTGAGGACATCTAATCCCTGCCTCTAGTTCCAGCAAGGATGCATGAAGCCACAGAAGGAGCAATCTGTGGGTGGTGAGTGGGCCCATGGGTGTGGGTGCGTGTGGATGGGTGGATGGGATGAGTGTGGGTAAAGTCCTTTTCCGCCCCTGAAGCCTTTGGGAAGAGAAATGCTGATCTATCTTTGTGTGAGAACTCATTTATGAACATGGGGTTTTATTTTCACCCTTATGAATTTGTTTGTGGTATACATCTATATCCATGTTTATCAACACCTTTATCCAAAAAAGGGCAGAAGGGGTGGGAAGGAAGAGGGTCTGCAGAGGCATCACTTGAACCTACACTGGATGTCACACTGGGTGTCCCAACAAAGTTCTCACTGCATGAAGGATTAAGCCCAGAAAAGTTCTCGTTGCATGGAGGAAAAGATCTTGTTACATGAAGGACTGACCCCAGTGAAGGTCTTGTTACATGAGGGAAAAGGTCTCGTTGTGTGAGACATTGATTCCAGCAAAGGTCTCCTTGCTTGAGGAATTGAGGAGCCTTATCCTGAGAGCCAATATGGGTAGAGAGGAGGAGCGATTCCAAGGACTTCACAGTGTCTGTCAGATACATCTCCCATCCCAGAGTTCATTGAAATAAATTCATTGAGAGCAGGGACACAGTAAGTAAGAAACAAAAGAACAAGTCCCCTCAACATTTGCTCATAATCAACTTAACTTGGGAATCATCTGAGCAGGGCTAGCAGAGAAACCCAGTAGGTGAGATGGGAGAGACCCTTCTCATTTTGTAGTGAGAAACCACTGTGCTCACTGTCTCAGGTGCGCCCTCTGTGGTGTCCAGCGAGTGCCTGCAAAGAATAGGCTTGTTCCTGAAAGCCCGTGAAACACCTCCTGAAGACACCACAGACCCTTTAGAGGGAGTAAGGAATATGTTTATGCATTCATATGTTTGCATCTGTATGTTTGTATGTGTATATATATGTGCATAGATGTATGTATATATGTATGTTTTTATATATATATAATAGGCACATCAACACACATTTTAACCAAATACAAAATGACTGAGTGTTAAAATCAATGTTTGGCCAAAGCCAGTGCCAAAGCCTAACATCACCACCATCACAGAATGAAATTCTGAGATACAAGAATAAATCGGAAATGTGATGGTCTAAAATGAATTTTACTAAAATTTTAGTAGCTAAATTCTAGCAATCAGATGTTGCTTTTAAGCGGGATATTATAGTAGAAAAGAAACTTGTTTAGATAAACTTGCAGATTGCTCTTTGGGTCCCCCAGTTGCACCGTTCGATACTCAGAAAACCCTCACTTTGAACTACCAATATGAGAACAAGCTATTTTTTTTGGCTAGCTCTTTTAGTATGGATTAGAGGTAATGGTCTTGTTGCCACTATGTTGTTAAGATTTCTTTCTTCTTTAATATTAAGTGACGAAGGGAAGGCATTACCTCCTCAACTCTTAGATCTGAAGATATGGCCTCTGGTGATGATACAATTTAGCTGAAACCATGCCACGAGCTATAATTTTGCAAGTTTGGAGAAGAGGCTTCCTGAACATATTCAAAATTGTAGTTGCCCTGAATTAGACTTTTATTTCTAATATTTTTGCCTCTATTTGCTGCTTCACACAATCACCTGAGGAAAAAAATGTCCTTAAATCTCAATTTAAGAATGTGGCAATGAAGCAGGTTCACACACCTACTTTAGGAGCTCCCCAGGGGTGGACTGGTAGAAGTACTTTTAAGAACTTATTTAGAATAATTTCAGATTCACATAAGAATTATAAAAATACAAAGAATCAGCACACACACTTCTCCCCAAATTGTTCTTATTTTACCACATTTGCTTTGTTATTCTTTCTGCAAATACATGTATTTTTCTGAATGATTTGAAAGCATTGCAGACATCATGTTCCTTAACCCCTGTCCAGTTTGCCAGAGCTGCTATGACAAGTACTACACAATGGGCTGGTTTAACAGCAGGAATTTATTGGCTTAGGTTTGGAAGGCTAGAAGTCCAAAATCAAGACGTAAGCAAGGCTGTGTTTCTCCCCAAAGCCTTTAGCATTTTGAGGCTGGCTTGCCACATCCTTGGCGCTCCCTGGCTTACCACATCCTTGGCGCTCCCCGGCTTGCATCTCTGCCTCCCATCACGTGATGGTCTCTCCTTTCATCTACTCTTCTCATTTCTGCTGACTTCTGGCTTCTTCCTGTGTGGACTTCTCTGACTTCTGGCTTCAGTTTCTTCTCTTCCTTAGTCTTCCAGTGATGTGGATTAAGATGTACCCTGCTTCAGTTGGCCGCAATTTAGGTTGAACTAACGTCTTCAAAAGGTCCTATTTACAAATGACTTCAGCCCACAGGAATGAGGATTAAGATTAAGAACATGTCTTTGTATTGGGGTACAGAATTTAGCCTATTTTTTTAAAAGGACATTCTCTTACTAATATACTTACAATATTAGAGCATCAATATAAAATTCAGGAAATTTAAACTTGATACAATATTACTCTCAGATACAAACCCATAATTTAAATTTCACAAATTGTCTCAACAATGTCTTTCACAACAATTATTTTTCTTGAGCCAGGATCCAATACAGGACCACACATTGCATTTAGTTTAATCTCTTTAGGCTTCTTTAATCTCAAATAGTCAATAGGAGGATCTTTGCAGCAGGTATCAGTTAAGAAATATTTGCACTTTCACAGCACATCAGCTTGGTTAATTTGAAAGGCTTTAATAATTGTTTTTGTACATAAAATAAAGGGTTATCATAGGAAACATTTACTCTTACAATAATATTCATTTATATATCAACTGATAATGGAAGTTCAACATGAAGAGTACCTAAGGAGATTTTCACTCTGTTACATCTAAAATGCTCACCCGTATTTGAAAGTGACTATTCCAATATTAATATATCCAAATGTTTTATTCATATTACTTACATTTTTATGCTGATTATATGGGATAACCAAGGCATTCATGTGATTATTGGTCATTTTAAGGACAAGGTTCCCCAAAAATGACACTGAGTGGCATTAATTATTTGACCTTCCAAAGGCCAAGGTCAAAGTCAAAACCAAATAGCATATTTTTGTTAAGACCAAGGTTGTAGCCAATTTTTGTGCACCCATAATATATCTATCAGAGGTGGATTTACTGTGATGTTAGGGAAGTTTAGGCTGGAGCTCCAACTGGATGCTGGCTGGGAGGCACCCTAGCAAAGTGAAGACACGGTGTGTTTCACACCTCTCATGCCTCTCCCCATTCCCTCAGCATTCCAGCAATGCTGCGGCTATCACCTTCATGCAGGTATAACTTGACAGTACCTGCCTTGGCTGCACCACCAGTGTCTTTTTGTCCCTGGGCTTCCTTGACTCTGAAGTCAGGGACGCTTGCAAAAAACCCACCCAGGATTCACACGTGCAGTTTGGAAGAATGAGAAAGTTAAATGTCTATGGGGCAATCCTTAACCAATAGAAGATGGAAAGTAGTTGAGCAAGCACTACCTTCTTCCTTTCCTTGGGCGAACAATTCTGAGGCATATTCTACACAGTGTCTCAAAAGTTTCCAGTAAGATTGAGATACATTTGCTCACAAAAGTGACCAGTTAAGGAATAATCCTTGCAGGGAGCCAAGAAGGGAAAGCAAAAATGTCAGACAAAAGGGAAATATGATAGAAAAGTTAAAAGACATGGAGCTTTCATCTAGACTCTCACATATTCTTCTAATGGGAACTCTAAAAGGAGAGAATGGGGGAAACAGATAGTAATAAAAGGAGTAAGAGAAGATAAATTTCCCTAGCTGTAAATTGTGTGAACTGTCAGATTGAAAGAGCCTGCTGAGTGACTTTTCCAAAGAGAAGAAATCTAGTTCCCTGCAACAGAAAGGAAAAAAAATTGGCGTCACATTTTTACATGACAACGCTGGCTACCAGACAGTGTGCACTGGTAGGTGGAACCCTTTAACATACTTCCTTCCAGGATAGAGCTGTTTTTCCGATTTTCACTCCCTGATTATGGTGGAGGTCTAGAGCTATTTTTTTTTTTTTACTTTTTAAAAATAATTTTTAAAATTTAATTGCCTTCTTTTTAAAAGATACATAGATCACAAAAAATATTACATTAAAAAAATATAAGAGGTTCCCATATACCCCACACAACACCCCACTCCTCCCATTCAACAACTTTTTTCATCAGTGTGGCACATTCATTGCACTTGGTTAATACATTTTGGAGCACTGCTACATCGCATGGATTATAGTTTATGTTTTAGTTGACACTCTCCCCAGTCCATTCAGTGGGTTATGGCAGGATAGATAATGTCCAGCATCTGTCCCCGCAATATCATTTAGGACAACGCCAAGTCCCAAAAATGCCCCCACATCACATCTCATTCCCCTCTCCCTGCCCTCAGCAACTACCATGGCCATTGTCTCCACATCAATGATACAGTTTCTTCAATTGCTAGAGTCACAATAGTTTGATAGTAGAATACCAGAAAGTCCACTCTAATCCATATTTTATTCCTCCATCCTGTGGACCCTGGGGTGGCGATGTCCACTCCACCTCTAAATCAAGAGGGGGCTTAGATCCCACATGGTTAATGGATGTGATTCTCCTGCTTGGAGTTGTAGGCCCTCTCAGTTCCCTGGTGTGCTGGTTGACCATCTTCACATCCCTGTTAGCTGGCCTGGGTAAGTCCCTGTGGTTGATACTGGGGTTAGCGTATACTCAGGAGACTCGAATCTCTGGACCGGCCGTGTGCCAGCTGGGCCCTGAGCCTCAGCAGAGCTATCTTAAGCTTTGCTTTCCTACTCTTCCAGGCCACTACTCCAGGATGCCTCTCTAGGTAAGAAGTTCACTCTCTTCAGAGAAGTTCTCAGAGTTTAACCTCGAATCAAATTCAGGTATTGGTTGTGTAATCTTAGAGAGGGTTGGTTGCTGGGCTGTCCTCTATAACTTATTCCTTACCAGGAGGACTAGCACACAGCCACTTCCTTTTCCTCCTGTTTGCGCTCTCTGAGCCTGGAATTTCTCTGGATTCGTTCTTCTCATATGGGTGTTTTGGGCTGGGGTTTTCTGTTCATACCTGTTATCAGGCTGATCGTACCTATTTTCTGTCTTCTTTCTAGGAATATCTCAACATAACTGGTCTTTTGATGATATCTTCATTTTATGTCTTCCTCTGTTATTGTATATTTATTCTTTAAAAAAAGTTGAATAGATTTAAGATCAGAGGGAAGGCAAAAGAGTGTGCTCAGTTTGTCATCTTGACTTGATGTAATTCATGTAAGTATATATACATATACAATAATACTTGATACATACATTTTAATTTGTTATATATTATAGAAAAATTATATTGTGAAATATATAATCAAAATCCAATTGTGTTATTTTATAGATTCTTTCTCACTCGGCATTATAGTTTTAAATACTTCCTGTAGAAATGCTTCATTGAGTTTTTCTCAGATATAAAAGAGAGACAATACCATGAATAAATGGAGCACATGACTAGAAATGAGGTACTAAAATTCAGAATCTATTACTTATATTAAAAGAAAGGGGCGATGGACTTGGCCCAGTGGTTAGGGCATCTGTCTACCACATGGGAGGTCCGCGGTTCAAACCCTGGGCCTCCTTGACCTATGTGGAGCTGGCCCATGCGCAGTGCTGATGCGGACAAGGAGTGCCCTGCCATGCAGGGGTGTCCCCCGGGTAGGGGAGCCCCATGCGCAAGGAGTGCGCCCTATAAGGGAAAGAAAGTGCAGCCTGCCCAGGAATGGTGCCGCACAAATGGAGAGCTGACACAACAAGATGACGGAACAGAAAGAGACACAGATTCCCATGCTGCTGACAACAACAGAAGCGGACAAAGAAGACGTAGCAAATAGACACAGAGAACAGACAACTGGGGTGGGGGGGAAGGGGAGAGAAACAAACAAATAAATAAATCAAAAAAAATGAAAGGAAAAGACTACATATATGTACTTTCTTTAAGGATGCTTCTTAAAACATCTGAACCTTACACTACTGCACAATTAATCAGATTATCAATGTATTTATTAATTCTGCTGTTTTGAAGTACAGTTATTCCAGACTTCTTAATGGCCAAATTTTGTCAACTGTGCAAGAACCCAGTGATATACAGGCAAATATTTGTTCTGGTTGGGTAGTAAAAACAAAAATCTGTGTCTATACACATAATATAAGGTTAAGCTGAAAGGAAATTGCTCGCAAATTTCTG
This sequence comes from Dasypus novemcinctus, assembly GCF_030445035.2. Classification (NCBI taxonomy): domain Eukaryota; kingdom Metazoa; phylum Chordata; class Mammalia; order Cingulata; family Dasypodidae; genus Dasypus; species Dasypus novemcinctus. Next base: position 37,789,549 of record NC_080694.1, on the reverse strand, counting down.
CTAACAAATGCCCTTATGGACAAATCAGGATTCAAAGCCTATATAAAAATTTGAAAATCTCGGGAAAAGAGATGGAAGGCCAGGGAACCAAATTCTTCCTGGTCTCCTGAAGGCCTTTCTTCCCTCTGAAAGAGGAAAAATCTCTGATCTGGGCCCTCTCCAAAAGATCTAGCAGAAAGAAAATAAATGTATACAACAAGGAAAATCAATTTACATTATAATTGATGACTCAGAAAAAAAGAGAGTGGAAGGAATAAAATAATGATATGGATGCCGTATGTATTGTTTAGTGGGGAAGGATAATAATGTTCTTTGAGAACTTGCTAAACTATAAAGATATTCTCCAGCATGTGGTTATAGCTGATCTTAACTACCTAAAGTGTAAGTCTACATATTTTATGAAGATGTCTTTTTGGTTCACTGAGGAGCTCACTCAAAGTTCTAAAAAAAAAAAAAAAATCTCTCAGCATTCACTATACCGAAAACGAACGAACACTTTGGTGGGAGGCAAAATAATGGCCTTCCAAACATACTCACCTCCTAACCCCTGGGAACTGTGGATATTTTAGCTTACATGGCAAAAGGGATTTTGCAGACGTGGTTAAGTTAAGGATCTTGAGATGGGAAGATTTACTGTATTAGTCATGTGGGCCCAGTCGAATCTCCTTGGAAGTGGAGAACATTTCCCTGCTTCAGTCAAAGAGATTAGAGGGAGAAGGAGGAGGAGCAATTAGAAGCATGAGAGGAACTCAACCAACCATTGCTGGCTTTGAAGATGGACAAAGGGTTCCTCAGGCCAAAGGTTATGGTGGCCGCTAGGAGCTGGGAGTGGCCCTCTGTTGACAGCCGGCATGAAAAGGGGACTCTCAGTGCTACAACCACAAGGAACTGACTTCTGCCAACAGCCCGAATGAGCAGCAAGTGCACTTCCCCTTAGAGTCTCCAGAAAGGAACCCAGCCTGCTGACAACTTGATATTAGCCTTGATGAAATTATATAGAGGAAGCCCTGGGGATGCCTCAGAGCCAAAAAGCGTGTGCTCTACTTCCTTGAGCTCCCTCTAGAGTTGCCTTTTGATGTCTTTTGAAATTTAAAATTCCTGCAAGGTGGCTGACCCAGATAGCCAAGCAAGCCCCTATTTCATTACATTTGACCCAAAATATAATAAAGCCCATCTGCCCAAATCCACCCCTATAAGATGGACAAACCCCTGTTCAATCAGTGAGTCAAGCTAACTTCCTTTATTTGGCTATAAAAATCACTTGCCATCCATAGAAGATGGAATTTTCTTCTGTTTTTACATGGGATCAGGTTTCCTTGCTGCAGCATAACCTTCCATGTTCCAATAAAATTCCGTAACCTGCAAACTCAACTCTGATTTGCCTGATTTGCCTTTGACAGCCTGGTGAGACCTATGTTGACTTCTGATTTACAGAACCATGAGATAATAAATTTGCATTGTTGAAACTGCTAAGTTTGTCGTAATTTGTTATGGCAGTGCAAGAAAACGAGTACAACTTTTATCAGACACTCTCTACCAAGTAGAACCAGATAAAACTAAACCTTTGACACTTGGAATTTCCACATCCAGATATGGAAGTCTTGAAGTAAAAGACCTCATTTAAAAAGTGGAGAGATCTGATTGTAGGCTAATACATACGGTTGCTCCTTTCTAAGAGTCATGATTCAGAGGTAGAAGCTGACAGTGAGTAATGGTCCAGTTTTTGCAGCTAACTGGGTCACAAATAAGCATGTCCCTTCCTATTTGTGGGGTCTTGTCATCATCTTGTGCCTGAGTGTTCCTCCCTCCAGAAGTCTCTACATCATATTTTTCAAGTGTTTGTATTCCTCTTTCGGTGGGAGCATTAAATTTTAAATGGAAACTCTGCTGAAAATAGAATCCCTCTCAGTCTGAAGCTTGAATGCATGACACTCCCTAAGTCCTAGTGAGTATTCTCCCAGGCTAAAAAGTGTAACCATTTCACTTCTCTGTTGGAGGAAATGAAGAATGTGGATTCCAGAAAAACATAACTGTATGTGTTTTTCTCTGCTGTGATCTTTTCTTGTGTTCTTGCATGTTCTGTCTGACTCAAACTAGGAGATTTTAAATGACCTAAGTTCAGCACTTGGCAGCTGTATTTGAAAATATTTTTTATTAGTATGATTTGTTAGACATTGTCTTGATAAGCCCTACTTTTGAATTTAGTGTTTTGTTTTTTTAAAAAAAATGTGTATTCATGCTGTGTGTGCAAAGCTTATCCATCCTGTAGACAATGGTCGATGGCGCACTGTGACAACGCAGATTTAGAACCATAATTAAGTACAAGAAGAAAGTTTTGGTGTAACAAAGTATTTCCATGTTCCACAGGACTGATCTTAGTAACTGAGCTTGGTTGAAGTTATTACACCCTTCCTTCCTCCCCTTCTTCCTAAAATATTTATTGAGTCCCACTCAATACATATTATGTCAGTGCTAGAAATTCAGTGATTGACAAAGCATGCATGGTTCCTTCCCTTAATGGGGCTTGGAATCTTAAGAGGTCAATCTGGACATTAAAGAGCAGTACCAATATATAGACATACTGAAATAGGAGTGTTGAAGGAGAGGATTCTATAGGGTGCCTAGAACTTCTCTGGAGGGCCAGAGAAAGCTCCTTAAGGAACTAGCCTCACTGCTGATCTATGACAGATAAGTGGGAGCCAGTGTGGCTAGCTTATTCAGAGATTCTGAGCAGGGAGGGTGTATGGAACATTCAAGGAACTCAGAGTCTTGGGTGGCAGGAGGTAAAGAAAGAGGACTCCTTCTGGAAGGGGATAGAGGGTGGTGAATCCATGCTCAATATGGGCAAAATCTATAAGAAGACGGAAGGGGTGATTTGGCAGTGGATGGGCATGATAGTAGTGCCCTGAATGTGATAGGGGTCAGTGGTGCTGGAATGGGCAGGTAAGTAGGGTGGGGGATTGGGTTAGACTATCCATGGAACTGGAAGGAGGGTTGGAGAAAAGAAGAGGTGAACTAGGGGCATTTGTAGGTCTGTGTTCAAACTACAATGGGGGCAATGTTCTTTTGGCAAATATCTCAGGGAAGGGTTACTGGTACAGAGTGTCCAGGGTGGGGAGATACGTGGCATACTGGGGCATATTTCTATGGAATATGAAAGTGTTCATCTTGTCATTGGGTGTTATATTAGCGATTGGAGACCCGCACAATAAACAAGAAAATAATTAAACTCTGATCTTGGAGAGTCCTGCTATGTTCTCAGTTAGAGGGGCAAGAATCTCTTGAGAACATAGGCAGTGCCTAATAAAAGAAAACAATATTTTAAACCCTTAATATTATGTAACTATGAACCTTATTCTTCAAGAATTGAAACTTAGTGGTTACCATAGGTTACCAAAGGGAGGGGGAGGTAACAAAAGAAGGAACAAAGGGACTTTTTAAAATATATACTTAAAAAAATTTTTTTAAAGATACTTAGATTACATAAATGTTACATAAAAATTATAAGATATTCCCATACACCCCACTCCCTACCCCTCCCACATTTACACACATTAATAACATCCTTCATTAGTGTGGTACATTTGTTACAATTGATGAACACATATTAGAACATTGCCACTAAGTGTGGGTTATCGTTTACGTTATAGATTAAATTCTCTCCCACACAATTTTGTAAGTTATGACAAGATATATAATGGCTTGTATCTTATTGCAGCATCATTCAGGACAATTTCAATGCCCCCAAAATGCCCCCATATTTCACCTATTTTTCCCTCTCCCTCCCCTCAGAGCCTCTGGTGGCTACTGCATCCACATCATTTATAAAAGTTCTTCCATTGCTACAATAGCAATAAGTTTATAGTAGAATAATAGTAAATCTACTGTAGTTCATCATTCATTCCCCAATCCTGAGGATTCTGGAATGGTGATGCCCACTCTACCTCTAACTGAAAGGGGGCTTAGATCCCATGGCACAGATGGATGGGACTATCCTGCTCATAGTTGCAGACTCTCTCAGTTCCTTGCGATGGTCGTTGTCCATCATCGTCTGCTTGTTAGTTGTCCTGGGTGAGTTCAATGAACTTGGAAAGTAGGTGTTGCAACTCTGTTGATATTCAGGGCCCAAGTGAAACTTGGAAAGCCCGAAGATTTAAGTCTCTTGGACATATACTTATCAACTCTACTACTAACTATAGGTTCAAATAGAAGGGGCGGAAGAGCCATGTGTTGGGAAACCACACTGAGTCCAACTCTGTCTCACTGGGGAGCATAAATTTCCACTGTTGGGGCACCAAACTCCTGAGCTGTCAGCCCTGCCTATAGTGTCTGATGTCTACAGAGCCCATAGGGCATTTTTAAGGTATTAGAATTGTTCAGCATGATCTTGCAATGATGGATACAGGCCATTATATATTTTGTCAGCAGGATCTCATTGACTGCCACAGTAAACAGTACCTCGAAGAGCAGGGCTCCTGATGGTTCTAGAGACATCTAGACACTATAAGCAGGGCAGACAATCTGAGGAATTCACTATCGTGTCAGTGAAACTTACCTAGGAATATATGATAACCTATTCCCCCAATGTATTGGAGTTAGACTTATTTTCCTACACATGGCTCTTATGCCCCTTTTATTTGAACCTATAATTAACACTTTACCCATTAAATATGGGTCCAAGAGACTTAAATTTTCCAGCTGTCCATATGCAGTTGAGATCTGAATCTCAGCAACGTTCTGGCCAACACCTACTCTCCAGTTCATCAGACTCACCCAGGAAAACTATCAAAAGGATGATGATGGCCAATCATCATCCTTTTGGGGGGATGGTGCATCCACAAAACAGAGAACATCTACAACTGCAAGCAAGACCATTCCACTCATCTTCCCCATGGGATCTAAGCCCCCTCTCAATTGGAAGCAGAGTATGCATCATCATCTCAAAATCCTCAAGAATGAGGAGTGAACAATCATAAGAAAGGAATGCAACTATGGACTAAAATAGACTTATTATTATCCTAGTAATGGAAGAACTTGTAACATTAGTAAAAAGGCAATGGTCATCAGAGGTTTTGAAGGGAGGGTGAGGGAAGAATATGTGTAACATGGGGCATTTTTTAAAAAGATTTATTTAGTTAGTTAGTTCTCTCCCCCCACCCCACCCCCACCCCCACCCAGGTTGTCTGTTTTCTGTGTCTATTTGCTGTGTCTTGTTTCTTTGTCCACTTCTGTTGTTGTCAGCGGTACGGGAATATGTGTCTCTTTTTGCTGTGTCATCTTGTTGTGTCACCTCTCCGTGTGGGTGGCGCCATTCTTAGGCAGGCTGCACTTTCTTTCACACTGGGCGGCTCTTCCTACTGGCCGCACTCCTTGTGCGTGAGGCTCCCCTATTCAGGGGACACCCCTGCGTGGCAGGGCACTCCTTGTGTGCATCAGCACTGCGCATGGGCCAGCTCCACATGGGTCAAGGAGGCCCGGGATTTGAACCGCAGACCTCCCATGTGGTAGACAGATGCCCTAACCACTGGGCCAAGTCCGTTTCGCAACATGGGACATTTTTAGGACACTGAAATTGTTCTGCACAACATTGCAATGATGGATACAAGCCATTTTACATTTTGTCAAAGCCTATAAAATTGTGTGGTGCAAGTATAAACCATAATGTAAACTATAGACCATGTTAGTAACAATGCTTCAATATATGTTCATAAATTGTAACAAATGTACCACTCTAATGAAAGATGTTATTTTTTTTTTTAATTTTTTTATTTTTTATTGACTTTGTAATAATATTACATTAAAAATATATATGTGAGGTCCCATTCAACCCCACCCCCCCACCCCCCCTCTCCCCCCCCCCAACAACACTCGTTCCCATCATCATGACACATCCATTGGATTTGGTAAGTACATCTTTGGGCACCTCTGCACCTCATATACATTGGTTCACATCATGTCCCATACTCTCCTCTATTCCATCATGTAGGCCCTGTGAGGATTTACAATGTCCGGTGATTACCTCTGAAGCACCATCCAGGGCAGCTCCATGTCCCGAAGATGCCTCCACCTCTCATCTCTTCCTGCCTTTCCCCATACCCTTTGTCCATTATGTCCACTTGAAAGATGTTATTGATAGGGGAAGGTGTGGGAAAGGAATGGGTTTGAATATATGGGAATCCCCTATATTTTCAATATAACATTTATATAATCTATAGCTTGTTTAAAAAAGAAAAAATGGTCTAGAGCTTTTAAATAGGAGGTTGGGTATTTATTCAAATATTGGTAGTTATTTTAGCAACATGGAAGCCACTGGTGACCTTGGTAAGAACCATTTCTATTCTTGAGGGGTAAGAAATCAGTTTGGAGTGGAAGGGCATGAATAGGAAGTGAGGAAAGGGAGATAGTAAATGAAAATATCTCCTTTACTTTATCCCCACAATACCAAACATACAATATGTGCTAAATAAATATTTATGGGATTAATTAATTTAATCCATACGTATTTATTGAACACTGACTATCTGACACACACACTTCTAAGTATTTGGGATGCATTATTTAATGCAATAGATAAATATCCCCTGACCTCTGTGGAGTTCACCTTCTAGAAAGATTGGTAGAGGTGGTGGAGAGAAAGAAAATAAACAATAAGTGAATTATATAGTATATTAGACAGTGACAAATTCTGTTTAAAAAAATAGAGCAAAGAAAAGGGAATTGGAATTACTGGGGCCAGTGAGTTGGAAATCTGATAGGATAATGAAGGTCGACTTCCTTTAAAAGAGGATGTTTGAGCAAATACTTGAAGTGGGGGAGGGAGTACAGTCTGGGGAGAATTTTAGGCATGGGAAGTATCCAATGCAAAGCCTAAGGTGGGAGAGTGCTGGGTCCATGGCTTGTTTGATAACAACCAATCCAGTGTGGTTGGCTTGGAGGATGGAGTGAGGGAGGGAGAAGGAGGTAGGTGGAGAAGAGTACAAAGCAACTGGTCATTCAGGATCTCATGGGCCATTGGTAGGACTTGGGCTAGAACTTCAGGAGTTACTAACCTGTTGGGTTAGTACTTCATTTCTACTTCAGGAGAAATGGGCAGCATTGGGGAGTTTTTAGGAATGACATGACACGAATCACATTTAAAAATGGCATTCTGGCTGCTGTATTGAGATTAGAGCAGAAGCAGGTAGACCAGTAGGTCTGTCTGCATCAAGCTGGAAGGCAGGAAAAGTTCCTGGAGGATGACCATGGGAAGTGTTCATGGCCAGGCCTGGAAGTGGCAAAGATCACTTGCATTTCATTCACATTCCCTTGGCCAGAACTCAGTCAAATGGTCACACCTACCTTTGAGAGTGGCTGGGAATGCAGTCCGGATGTGTGCTCAGGAAGAAGAAACAGGTTCTGTGAACAACTAGCCCATCTCTGCCACAAAGGGCTTGCAGTAATTTGGGTGTGAGCTGATAGTGGCAAAAGCAGAGTGCCAATAATGGAAGGATTGAGAAGAGGTCAAATTTTGGATGTATTTGGATGGTCGGTTCAAAGGGATTTCCTGAAAGACTAAATATGGATTGTGAGAAAAAAGAGGAGTCCAGATTTCTGGGCCTGAGCAACAAGTTGTGTGAGCAACTGCTCCTGAGAATGGAATTGCCATCAAGACAGGAGGGGAAGGCTGCAGGTGGGTAATGTTTCAGAGGAGAGATCCAGAGTTCAGCTTTCTAAATGTAGGATTGGAAATGATCATTAGAGTTCCAAGAGAGATGGTGAGTAGGCAGTTCACAAGGCTGGGGTTCAAGAGGTCTGGGCTGAAGATGTAAAGTTGGAAGGCCAGCATATGGATGGATTTAAAGTCATGAGTATGCATATTCAAAGAAAAGGACCAAGGACTGAGTTCCAGTGCATCCACATTTTGAGAAATTGGAGAGAGAGGCTGAGAAGGAGCAATACGTGAAGTAAGAGGAAATCCAGGCGAGTTTGGAGACCACAACGTCAAGAGAAGAAAATGTTTCAAAGAAGAGGAATGATCAGTTGCTCCACATGCTGCTGGTAGATTAAATAAAATGAGGACTGGAAACAGTTCTTGTTATAGCAACATGAAAATCCTTGGTGTTCTTGATGGAAATGGAATGAATTTAAGAAAAATGGGAAAACGATCAGATAAAGCAAGTATAGATAAGTCTTTCAGGGATTTTTTTTAAATGAAGGGGCAAAGAAAGTTGGTGGGAGCTGGTGGAGAAGTGAGTGCAAGAAAAGGAATTTTTAATGAGAAACGATGCCATGTTGCATGATGATCCCATGGAGATGGAAAAATTAATGAGGTAGAGAAAGAATTTCTGCAACAAAGTTCTTTAATGTGCCAGAAGAGGTGTAATTTAGTATAAAGTGGCAGGATTGGCTTTTGATAAGAGCATAGATAGTCAATCCAAGGTTACAGGTGGGAAGGCAAAGAGAAGGGGTGCAGGTGTTGATAGGCGAGTAAATACGGCAGCAATTATTGCCACAGGTACAAGAGTTATCTCTCTGTCCCTCCTGCTATCCCTATAGTTACACTTTGGGTAAGGAAATAGATTTGGGGGCAGAAATTCACTCTATTATTTCTCCAGCTAGGAAGCCTTCTAAGATAGTCCCATAAGTCCATAATGAGGTAGAGCCAAGCGTGTAGGATGGTGTACCATCATGAAGACACTATCTCCAAATGACATGGGACAGTCTCTATTGTGGGAATGTGTGTGAAAGGTCTCGTGTAAAGCCTATACATTTGAAATAGACCACAGTATTTGAGTACAATTTTGGCATTAAAATTTTTTTTATTATACCTGGTTTGGACCTCTGTCATCCTCTGAGATGCCTTACCTATTCTAAATTGCTAACTTGCTCAAGTTTCCCACACCAAATTTACACTGAGTACGGATGAAGGTTTAACCAGTTCTTTGCTAAACAGTCTTGTAAAGGTTCCAGAGCATTGCAGGGCTGTCAGGAGAGGACCTGGGCATGGTGCCAGCCCAGCTGCCTCATTCCCTCATGCCACGGAGTAGAAAGGACTCACTAGCCTGTCATTTTACTAGTTTCTCTACCTCCTGTACTTCCTGTAAATAATAGTTAAGTCTGGGGAAACGGACTTTGGCCCAGTGGTTAGGGCATCCGTCTACCACATGGGAGGTCCGCGGTTCAAGCCCCGGGCCTCCTTGACCCGTGTGGAGCTGGCCCATGTGCAGTGCTGATGCGTGCAAGGAGTGCCGTGCTACACAGGGGTGTCCCCCGCGTAGGGGAGCCCCACGCGCAAGGAGTGCACCCATAAGGAGAGCCGCCCAGCGGGAAGGAGGGAGCAGCCTGCTGAGGAATGGCGCCGCCCACACTTCCCGTGCCGTGCAGCTGACGACAACAGAAGCGGACAAGGAAAAAGACGCAGCAAAAAGACACAGAAAACAGACAACGGGGGGATGGGAGGGGAATTAAATAAATAAAAATAAAATCTTAAAAAATATATATATAGTTAAGTCTGCTATCCTGTTTAGATTCAAGTTCAATATTTTTTGGCAAGAATGTATTGTAGGTCATGCTGTGCATTTTATGTTACATCACATCAGGAGGTGTGCTGTGTCTGCCTGCTTCCAACATTTATCCTTGGGTCCAGGTATTATGGACCTTGGGTTCAGGTCCATTGCAAAGATGCATATCAACATTTTCTGTCATGGTTTTAGTAGCCATGGATGGTCATTGTCTGGATCCATTACTTCAGTAAGGATTGCAAAATGATGATTTTCTAACAATTATGATTTTTTTCTGTAAAGAAGATGTTTTCCTCAACTACTTGGTTACCCTAAAATGGTTCAGGAAAAGTAGGATAGATGTTTTATTCTTTTCCTTTATAGATCATTTTTCACCCTAAGGAGTTGGTGCCCTGGTAACTTCCAAAGTTAGGTAACCAATGAGTTGATTGTTTTTGGTGTTTGTTTTCCCAGAGGATGAGGGCATATGAAGGCGATCATCATGAATTCATGAATTTTTATATATTTGAGGGATTTCAATTCATTTCAGTCTTTATTCCTTTTGATTCAAGCTGTCCCATCTTTAGCCAGTGGGAGCCCCTTCAAACTGATGCTTATGTCTTTTGCCATGATCCCACAAGTCTTTGATTGTGCCCTTGCTTTCTGACTCAATTTGTCCCCAATCTGGAAATAGTCACTTTTGATGGGGAAAGATATTCAGACACCACCATCTGGGCCCTTGTAGAGTCTCTCAACTTGTTTTCTAGGTTCTGCTTGCACCCTCAAAGGTCCGCTATAAACAGCCTTGCTAATGAATCTTCCTGAAACCCCAGGGGGTACACGTCCTCCCTGGGTTAAATGTCTTTCAATGAACTTTCATTGCCAAAAGGACACAAGCCTGGCGCTCAAGGCCTTCTGCCTTGACCCTGCTCTTGACTCTTACTCCCTCTTTACATGGAACCTGGGATACAGCCAAGCCCATGTACTGGCCCCTGGAGACGTTCATGCCTACTCTCCCCTTAGTGTCATCATTGGGGGGAAAGGGGGTTGAGCCAGGGGGCAGGCTGGAGCCTGTGGGTCTAGCAGGCAATGTGAACAGGCTTCTTTTCACCATTGGTCCCCTCTCTGCTCTTGGCTAGCTATGCGGTTTGACCAACTCTCCTTTCCTTCTCCAGGCTCCTCACTTACAAGATGGAGATGACCAGCATCCCTCTCGGATTGTCGTGAGGATCAGTAAGAAAACCCACAGGGAGCACCTAGCCCAGGACATGTAAAAGACGAGAACATCCTAGGTCCCTGCCCTTCCTCTGGATCACATACCTTCTGTTATGTAATCAGATGGTTCAGAATCCAAAAATTCTGAGTTCTTCCCAAAGTGCTGCTGCTATTTTTACCTGTCCTTTCACAAAAGGTTATAGTGCTGTCCCGTTGCTGGGGAGAGGGCAGCCCTGAGTCACTTCCTCCCTCCCTGTGCTGGTCCTTATGTGCCAGGCTGGACGGGGGCCAGGCTGATCACCTGGAGGCCACCTGTGCTGCGGACGGCCTGTGCCTGCTGACGTTCAAGAGGGTTTTCGTAAAACCACAAGCTGTGTGGGAAACTGGGTGGGCCTCCCACTTCCTGCATTGATCCTGCATCTTTCCTTCTCTGTCATCTTCTTTATGAGGTTGATAAAGGTTTCTCCCAATGTTAGCCCTGATTAGTAGGCAGGTGCTATTAGAATGTGAGGCTGGCACGTTTGGACTTCACACAAGTGATAAGATGCTTCCTTTCAAAGACGAGAATGATTATATTGCTGTGAGTCACAAGCTTGACTGCATATTGCCATGACTAGGGTTGCATAAAGATGTTAAAACCTGGACCCTACCTCAGAGATTCTGAGAGAATCCATCAGTGGTGCATGGCTTCTCCAGGGGAGTCTAATATTCAGTGAAAGTTGAAGACACCTGATACAGATAAATGCTTAGGTAACTGTAGCTTCTCTGCCCCCAGGCAGGTGCCCCCAGGTAGGTCTCTCCTCAGCTAGGATGCTACAGAGCAAAGGATGCCTTTCTTTGGCTTCTTTAGTGTGCCTTGGGTGCAGGTGAGGGAGAGATGGAAGCACTTGCCAAGATACAGAAGGCTTGTGGAGAGTCTGTGCTGCTTCTTTCCAAAAACCTTCAGCAGATGGTCAACCTGGTTTGATTTGCATTGTAAGAAACATTTCTGGCTCATTGGAGAGAGTGGATTGGAGTTGAGGTGCCTGGAGGAGGCAACAAGTCCAGTGAGGATCCAGGTGCCATGATGTAAGCTGGACACTAGGCAGGGGCCAGGGCAGGTGGCAAAGGCGTGGACAGCAAGGGACTGGGGTTTGCTTCAGCATGTGTCCACTGGCCGGGACCTCAGTCCTGGGCCTCCTCAGCCCTGCCCACCCATTGCCCCTTGCTGAGTTGGGGCTTTAGTACGCAGACCTCAATGACCTCACTGAGTTACTGTTTGATCATAATAATGACCCACATTTATTATGCTTTTGCTCTGGGCCAGTCATGTGACTAAGAACTTCTCATTTTTCCATTAAGAAAACAGGCTCAGAGAGGCTAAGTGAGAACTGGAGCTGGACACAAATCCAGGTTTCTAACTTTACCTTTGAAAGACCCTAGTCTCTTACCTCCTATCTGGACTGCTCAAGGGTACCTTCCAGTGGCTGGCTCCATCCCTTTTTGGATGGCCTCAGAACCTACCTCACCCATGGGCTGCATTTTATTTTCCATCCTGGGTTTTTCTGTGAAGCTGGGTGGCCACACAAACAGGAGGGTACAACTTGTGGTTACATCAGGCAGATCCAATCAAATAGTTCTAATTTACATTATTCATCTTATACTTCCTCATAACTAAAACAAAAAAAAAAAATCCCCCTAGTCCCTAAGTTTCCCACATGCTAAAATATTGAAGCCCCACGATTAACATTGGTAATGAACTTATCCTGTGTGAATAGACAGAAGTTCCCATGTAAGCTGTCTGATGCAGGTTCCCAGCATTCCCCGAGAAGTCCCTAAGGTGGGGAGGGGGCTTATGGTGTAAGAACGTCTGGTCAGCGCTGTTGGAAATGCCACAGTAACTGGTACTCACCATCTTCCTCTCCAGAAGGCTCTGCCATTTGCTAACAGTGACCATTTACTCAATCCATGTTACATATTTTGTCATGAATAGCATTCGGTGAGTATTTATTATATGGCAATGCTGTGTGTTTTACTTTGCCAGGGTTGCTATGACAAATACCACACATTGTGTTGGCTTAAAGGACAGGAATTTATTGTTTCAAGCCCAACATCAAAGTATTGGCAGGGCTTGTTTCTCCCAGAGTCTGAAGCCTTCTGGCAATCCTTCATCACATGGCCATCTCTCCTTGCACCTGCTCCTCTGACTTCTGGCTTCTCCTACCTCTGGCTTCTGCTACTGACTGTGCTCAAACTTCCTCTGCCTTCCAAGGTTGCAGTCCCTGGATTAAAGCTGTTTCAGTTTGGCTTCATCTAAAGAGGATCTCTGAAGCTCCTATTCACAAATGAGTGTCCACACCTTTAATAAGATCTCCAAAGGTCCTATTTACAAATGGGCTCGCCCCCACAGGGTTAAGATGTGGACATGTCTTCATGGGGAACGTGGTTCAACTCCCAACGCTGTGCTAAGTACTTTATGTCTGTATTAGTCAGGATTCTCAGAGAAACAGAAGTGAGGAGATTTGTTATTTATCATAGGAATTGGCTCCCATGACTGTGGGGATTGCCAGGTAGGAATTCCATGGGGCAGGCTGCAAGTTGGGAACACCAATGGAGTTTTTGATGACTCCCCAGGAGAAGCTGGTTGGAGTAGAGATAGAAATTCTTTCTGAGTGCAGAAATCATCCCTTCTCCCTTTAAGGCCTTCAACTGGATGAGACGCCTCTTGTTGCTGAAGGTCATCTCCTGTCTACCAAGCGGCTTTGCCAGAGCCACCTGCTGGCAGTACTGCCATCTCCCTGGAGTTCAGTGTAACTTACATTTCAAATCTTACCACCAGCCCGAAAGAGCTCTTTGGTGATTCTTTTGGGAAAGTTAAGAATTCCTTGATGATACGGGTAATTTCCCTTGTTTAGCTGAATTTGGGGAGGGATTTTTGTATGCTAGGAGTTATTTAAACATGGCAGCCCTAAGATTTTGGAAATGCAATTGTGAACTGTCCTACTTGATGGAGAGCCCCCAAAGGGTAGGAGCCACACACAATTTTACATGGCACAGGGTAGGTACTCAGAGTGGATTTTTCAGATGAAGGAAGGAAGGAAGGAGAGAAGGAGGGAAGGAAGGAGGGAAGGAAGAAAGGAAGGATGAAAGGAGGGAGGGAAGGAAGGAGGGAAGGAGGGAAGGAGGAAAGGAAGGGTTAAATCCAAGAATCCAAATTTCTTTGTTTTTACTTTAGAAGAATCGGTGAATTTACTTGGGGGCCACATATAATTATCTCATTTATATTACCAACCTATTCTATTTATCTTATAGATTCGTCTATTACTGAAGAGAATGAGATGAGAATACTTGTTTATGGTTGTTGATGTTTTCCAGTAGCATTTATGATTAACATCAAGTAATATATGAAAGAAGGCAGGAAACCATACAGAAGGAAAACAAATGCCAGAAAAATTTTCCTCCTTTATTTATGTAGAACTGAAAGAGTTTTTCAGGTTTTACTTGTGAAAACTTCGGAGCGATAATTCTATTGGGTTGAATTAAAATACCATAGAGAGCGGCTGTGGCTCAAATGGTTGAGCGCCTGCTTCCCACATGGGAGGTCCCAGATTCAGTGCCTGGTACCTCCTAAAAAACAAACAAACAAACAAAAACAAACAACCAGCAGACGAAGGAACCAACTCAGGGTAGCTAATGAGACCCGCTTCCCATATATGAGGTCTGGTGTCCAATCTGGCCCTGGTATCTCAAAAATAAAAATAAGAAAAGAAATACTATACTAAAAACTGCAAATTTTAAAAATATTCAGAACATTCAAGTAAAACAATCCCTTAAAGATGAGGAATATGATTCTTGAGTTTAGATAAATAACTATAAAACTTGGTCTACAAGTGCTAAACAAATTTTAGTATCAATGTAAGTCCCTGGATGATTTTGAAAAAAAAATCATTCTTTGTCTTGATCAAGAGTAACTTATGGCATGTTTCAGACAGGGTGAGCACATTTCTGAGTGCACCGTGTTGGTGGAAGCACGGTTTGGTTGTTTGGAAGTTTGAGTATGAGTACAGGGTGTGATAGACATTGAAGAGTGCTGCATTTTCTGCACTTCTGCCCTGTCCATGTCAAATCAGCATCCTGTCTGCCCCTGCATTACCAGAGAGAAGTCTGCAATGTCTTTTCTCAGTCTGGTTCAGGGTTAGGGTTTTCCAGTGACAAGCTGAAGAAAAGAACTCTTCAGGTAGCTGAGATCATGCGCTGTGGCTTGGGGGTTGGGGGTGAGGCAGGCACTGCAATCTTTGGTGCAGGTGCCCTGGCCCTGATGCCTTCCTGGGAATCATCTGCTTTGGTGCTTCAGGCTGCTGGAGTCCAAGGTTGCAGCTTCCCCATGATTCCTGCAGTTCCTGATTTCCAGAGAATTGACGGTTCCTCCAGCCCTTCTCAACAGTTGTGTGATTCCTTGGATTGTGTTGTTACTTGAAATGCTTATAACTTCTTCTTTCTTTTCAGAATAAACCCATTTTTACCTTCATAGACGTTTTAGGAGATAGTGGGGGGTTTTCAGAACGACATTGTCCAGCCTCACATCTAGGTGAAACTGAGTCTCGGAGTTCTGGCCATCGTGGTGCAGGTGGGGCTGTCACCCTACTAAGAATCAACTGAGGTCCCACGCTGGGCAGATGGGACCAAGGGAGTGAGTGGGGGAAGAGCAGGACTGGGATCAGAAGATTGGGTTGGCAACTAAGAGAAAGCCTGGGAGTTTGTTAGAAATGGTAGTTAATGGGGAAAGGATCTTGAAGAGAATTTCTGGTGGGAAGGTTGGTTGTTGGGGCTTCTGGGTCAGTCTGAAAACTAAATAAATATATTACTGTCTTTATGGGGAAATAGAATCATGTACAGATTTAAGATGCACTGCCTGGACTAGAACCATAATGTTAATATAATCAGAAATACTTTTCAACATGATGTGTAATAAATTGAATTATTTGTCCCATTTCTTCATTCTTGGTAGTAGTACTGTAAAGCCATGTGTTTTTGTTTTTTTCCCCCATTGCTTCAGGCTGAGTGGAGTGGACCTTTCTGCCCCTTGACTTTGGGCTTGGCCAAGTTTCTTGCTTCATCCAATGGGATGTTATTGCAAACACTGATGCAAGGATAGGCCTAAAATGTGCTTACAGGGCACGGCTCATTCTGTCATGCCTCTGCTGTCACCATGAGAAAAATAGACCTTCTGTAACCAATGTCTCACCAGCCTGGGCCCCAGAATACAGCACATGGAGCTGAGATGTCACCCCTGGCTCACATACCTGCAGGCATGTAAATGACAAATACTTTTTGTTTTCTACTGAGATGTTGGGATTGTTTGTTATGCAGCAAATGTGTGGCAATAGCTACCTGATACAGATTGTATATACCATATCATACATACAATTCTTCATGGAACATTTAAATAATTTTCAAGGATAGTTTTGACTACATTCAATTTTCACAATCAATGCACTGATTTTATATTTTTAATTTAAAAATTTTTTATTGCAGTAACCTATATACAATATAAAATGCCCCATTTTGGCAACTTTTAAGTGTACACTTTAGTGGTATTAATTATATTCACAATGTTTTATCACCATCACCACCACCATAATCAAAACTTTTTCATTACCCCAGAAAGAAACCCTGTACCAATTAAGCATTAACTCCCCATCAGTCTCCACACCTGCCCCTCATGACCTGTAATCTATTTTCTGTCTCTATAATTTTGCAAATACTACGCATTTCAGATAAGTGAAATCATATATTTGTTCTCTTGTGTCAGGCTTATTTCACTCAGTATGATATCATCAAGTTTCATCCATGTTGTCACATATATCAGAACTTTACTCCTTTTTATGACTGAATAACATTCCACTGTGCATATATATCACATTTTGTTCATCCATTCACCTGTTGACTGACACATGGGTTGAGTTCACCTTTTGACTTTTGTGAATAATACTGCTATGAATGTTGTACAAATACCTTTTCAAGTCCCAGCTTTCAATTCTTTTGTAAATAGACCTAAAAGTGGGATTGCCGGGTCATATGGTAGTTCTATGTTTACCCTTCTGAGAAACTGTCAAACTGTTTTCCACTGCGGTGGCATCATTTTACATTCTCACCAAAGTGTGTAAAGGTTCCTATTTCTCTGCATCCTCACCAGCACTTGTTACTTAAAGTGTTTTAAAATAATATACAATACATTGACTTTAGACTCAAATTCATATGTAAGGTGAGATTCCACCCTCTCTTTAATAATAACTGTTTCAATCTTGTTTCATAAGTAAACGTCATGCCAGTTTCTTCCAGCTGATGTTTCTACCATTTATGTGATGAACCCTAGGTCTAAAATTTATGTGGATGAAAAAAATCTACATTTGCAGATTCACAAACGCCTCCTTTCCCTTCTTCTCAACGTTTGAAACCTGTACTTTGTATCTAATAACAAAATTATTTTCATCTTCCATTTTGCTTCTTTAGTGAAATTTACACAGAAGAGAAGTCTCATGAAGAATGAACTAATTTAAAAATAAAGAGGCATGAAAAAGCTGAGAAATATACATGATCATTCATTTGGCACCATCTTCTAAAATTTCACACTTCTGGGATAAGCGAAATTAGGATAATTTGCTTCTTAAATTGCTTACCAACATTGTAAGTGAGCCAGAGCAATAAGAAGGAAATTGGAGCTTGCAATAGGATATGACGGGGGCAGCCCTTCTGGGGTCTTTGGAGTATGGACTGATGGAGACAGATGCCAAATGACTGACCCCAATCCTGACCCCAACCCAATTCCTTGGAGGAAGACCTCTGGAACCCTACTAACCCCTGCGTGCCCTTTGCCAACAGCTTCCAGACTATGGGCAAGGGGCAGTATTTCGTGGCCAAATTCTTCCCTTGCCTTTTCTGCCACCCAAGTTGAATGTCAATGGTAAATTATCCTGCCCTACTCTTTTTGAGATAAAATTCTCTTCTCCCTATTGGGGTAGAGATTAGGGAATAGGATGGTTGCTATGGTTACCACGCCTTGCTTGAGTTCGGATAGCGAAATCTGACAAAGAGGACCCAGTGTATACGAGCCCGGTATTCCAACACTCAGTCGGGGAGAGGGGATTGAGAAGTTTCCCCAGCCACAGGTTCCCACTGTCTGGGGCAAGGGATGATCAAAAGGAACCTCTGACGTGGATTCCACGGGTATCCTGTGTCTCTTGACACGGCTTCCCATTTTCTCTCCAGGTCTCGCATGGACACGGTACAGGGTAGCCAAAAGCATGGGTCTTCTTTACCTCCTCTGTAACGTGGAGACATAATTGCACATTCCTCAAAGGGTTGTTCTGAGATTAATGCAGATAAGCCCCGTAAGAGGCTTACCTCGGGGGAGTGGATGTGGCTCAGTTAGCTGGGCCCTTGCCTCTCATGTGGGAGGTCCTGGGTTCGGTTCCCAGTGCCTCCTGGAGAAGATGAGCAAATAATGAGCAGGTAGACAAGCAAACCATCTGGAGAAAGGGGGTACAAATAAAGAAAAATAAAGTAAATTTTATAAAAAGAGGCTTAGTCCAGTACCTGGCATTTAATACACTCTCAATTGGTGTTGGCTGCTATAATATAAGTGGCAATACTATTATTCGAGGATGATGTCATGGAGGAAGGGGGCTTTGAGCACAATTTCAGCAAAGCAAGTATTTTCTCTCCCACCACCTCTCCCTTTTACAAGCCCCAGAGGCTCCAGATATGATGGCAAGGGCATGGGGTGTGGTGTCAGATGTCTGGATCCCCTTGCCAGGCTAGAGGGTCACAGCCCCCAAGGGTCACTGTTTCTAAGCAGCCCATGGATAGTGGAGCTGCATGCAGCACAGTTATGTCACCAGCTCCCCACTGACCCCTGTCGACTGAGTGGTGAGGCGAGACGGCGTCCCCCAGCCTAGCAGGGCTAATGCTGATATCCTAGTTCAGATCTGTTGAAGCTGCCCCAAGCTCCCCCAGGCTGCTCTCTTCTATGGCTCGACACACACGTCTGTTACTGAATACGTGTCGTTTGGGGCCACTGTGTGACAGGCAGGGCCATGCCACCCAGGAGCCACACAGTGGCACCCCCTCTGCAGTGAGCCTCATCTGACAGGCTCGCGTCTGACATGCCTTTCGTGTCTTTGCTACATTCAGCATTGAACGTCACCTTTTTCAATTCCTTACTTTGGGGTTTGGAACAGATGTAACTGCTCTACCATTCTCCTCCAAAGTGCAGTCTTGAACTTGCCCATTCCTTGTAAAAAGCACTGAATGAACACACTCAGTGGACGAATGTCTTCAAGCTTGGTCTCTGATATTTCACCATGGAAGCCCTGCTCAACTTGGGGGAGACTGGCTTCTGGCCTCCCTGACCTTTATCTTTTTCAAACTCAATTATAAACTGTAGTCACTCATCGCTCAATTAGAAATAGCTTGACTGGGTTTTGTGAAAAATGCTAGGGTACATTTGTGATAAAAGTTGAAGGACCTGACTGTCTCCTTGAGGAGCCACCAGTAAATGATTAGGTATAATATAATGTGATAAATACCATGAAGTGACAATGGTATGGGGTGGGCAGAGAAAGAAGTGTCAGTTCTTCCTCATGGACATGGGAGCGTGAGTCAAGGAAAGATAACCCAGGAACTGACATTTGAGAAGGTTCTTGAGAGAATTCTCCAGAAGGAGCAAAAAATGAGGAGGGTGGGAACAGAAGAAAGGATATTTCAACCTGAGAAAATAACATGAGAAAGTCATAGACATGAGATTTTAGGAATGTGAACTCCAATAGATGTTTCACTGTTGCAGGAATGTAGGGGGTGAGGAAAGAATGATATTTAAAAGGCTGGTGACTCCAAAACAGTAATGAACTTTAAATAATGAGTTTAAGGAAACTTGAAAGATGATCTTTTGGGAACTATTTCTCTGTACAATATCCTAAAGGCAAACCTGTAAAACCAGTCAATTGTCCCAATTTCAGAAGGCATAAGAGGAAACAAAAAATAGGAGAAAAACCATGGAAGGATCTCTTACTTCCAGATTCACCCCTTTGCTCCCCTAGATGAAGGTCAAAGGTAAATCAACCAATAAATGGTCTTTTTTTAAGATTAAAACTCAACTGCTTATTTTTATGGAAGGAAACTGAAGTCAGAAGTGTTAATAGTCTTGTTCAGACTTGAAC
Source organism: Dasypus novemcinctus (assembly GCF_030445035.2). Classification (NCBI taxonomy): domain Eukaryota; kingdom Metazoa; phylum Chordata; class Mammalia; order Cingulata; family Dasypodidae; genus Dasypus; species Dasypus novemcinctus. Next base: position 37,769,658 of record NC_080694.1, on the reverse strand, counting down.
CTAAGTTATCTAATTTCCAGTCCTACCCAGCAAATTCATTTGTAAAATGTTGGAAAGAGAAGATAAAACACCTTAGGGCGTCTCATTTTATAACTGAGGAAACAGACCCCTCAAGAACCTAGATGAGGGCATGAAGTTTTGAAGTTGCCAATGCAGGCAAAACTTGATTTGAGAACTCCAAATCCTTAATTTGGTGCTCATCTAATTACACAAGCTCCCCTTCTCACCATCTCAGCAGGACAATCATTCAGTGCTCACATGCTACGTAAGTGGTCAGCAAGACCATCTTGTTTTCCAAGGCATCGTTATGGAGAAGTTTAACGATGTGGGGGGGGGGGGGGGAGATTTACAAGAGTTGCAACCCCATGTTCAGAGGATCAATTCCAAAACATTTACTGGAGACCGGGGTATGATGGTTTAGAATCCATAGGGTATTCACCAGTATTTAATTATCTCATCTTAAGCGTCTGCATGCCTTTCAATTCCTGTCCAGGGTTAGGGAGCCCCGGCCAGCAGGCCACCCTTCCTAAGAAGGAAAACTAACTCAAAGAGTCACCTTCTGGGTCCCAAGCTACCTACCTGGGGTGTATGAGCAGCTTAGAGGAACTTCTATCTTCCCAGCCTCGCACAGACAGACAGATTGACATCTGCCTTAGGTGACCCAGATTTTCTTTTTCCACTGCAACTGAATTTATGCCTCTATTTCATCTTGTCCCTGTGTGGGACTGGCTCTCTGCTTTGGTCTCTCAGCTCCTCCACGATGCAGCTTTAGAAACTGAGGAGAACCTTTGCTTTCATAGCGTATCCAGGTGACATGCCAGGGCTACGTAGCATGCTCCTCAGTGCTCCAGGAGCGTTTCTCTAATACGACTTCCACAAAGAAGCCCCATTTGCAGCCCACAGCAGGATCACTGAGAACAGTGCTGGGCAAGCTCTCAAAGAGAAAACAATGAGAAGGAAGAAAGGACTGAGAATATGAAGGCCAAGAGAGTTGAGAGACATATATACAGAGGAGTCATAAATAGCATCATGGCACATTTCAAATGTCTCTCTGGGAAAAAAAATCAATCAATTCATGTGTTCTTCTGTTCCTTTATTCAGCAAATATTTATAGATAGCCTACTGCATGCCAGCCCTGTTCTCACCGGTGTGCCGACTGACATGGGTTTGCCGCCCCTGATCAGAATCAAGCAAACTAAAATCCTGTAATTCAGGAGAAAGAGGATCTAAAAAGCCTACCTTCCAAAATGCCAAACCTGAGTGACCCGCCCTGGCTGCCCACATCACCCAACCTCTCTCCTCAATGGGTGACTTGCCACAACTCTTGCCTGGGGGTGCCTCGCTCCCATCCCTAAGAAGAATGATCATCTCATTTGGTACTTTAAATGCAGAAGCTCTTCCAGAATTATGTTTTCGTTGCTGTTGTCAAATAAAATTTTTACTTTAGAATCATTTTAGGTTTTCTGAAAAGTTGCACGGAGAGCTCCTGTATGGTTCTCACCCAGTTTTCCCTAATGTTAACCTCTTCCATTGCATATAACATGTACATCAGAACATTGCGTTGGAAACGGACTTGGCCCAGTGGTTAGGGCGTCCGTCTACCACATGGGAGGTCCACGGTTCAAGCCCCGGGCCTCCTTGACCCATGTGGAGCTGGCCCATGCGCAGTGCTGATGCGCGCAAGGAGTGCCCTGCCACGCAGGGGTGTCCCCCACGCAGGGGAGCCCCACGCGCAAGGAGTGCACCCCGTAAGGAGAGCGTGCCCAGCACGAAAGAAAGTGCAGCCTGCCCAGGAATGGCGCCGCCCACATTTCCCGTGCCGCTGATGACAACAGAAGCGGACAAAGAAACAAGACTCAGCAAATAGACACAGAGAACAGACAACCGGGGGGGGGGGGGGAGTTAAATAAATAAATAAATCTTTTTTTTTTTTTTAAAAAAGAACATTGTGTTAACTAAACCCCAGACTTCATTCACGTGTCACTAGTTCTTCCCCTAAATGGGTCCTTTTGTTTCTTTTTCAGCATCTTATCTGTATTGCATTTAGCAGAGTTATGTTTTGAGGCCCATGCACCCTTGCAGAGATACTGAAGGTGAACAAGGCTACTGACGAGTGCGCAGAGTTGGACTAACAGTTATGAAGGACGAGCTCATATTCTCCCTTTGTTTTGTGTCTGTATACACAGCTTAAAGAATTAACTTAGCAGTACAGCTATTTCTAACTGAGGGTTTTAAGGTTTATTTTTTAGTTTGAAAAATACATTTTCTACTCTTGACTTGTTCTTCACCCAGAAACAGCAGCAACTAACCCTTTTTATTAGTGGATACACGGAAGTATTCCCCGAGGGCCAGAATTCCTGCTCTTTGGAATTCCAAGTGCTCCTCTAGGAGAGGATGGGGGCAGGGTTCATCTTCCTTGAGGGGCACCCGTGGAAGATTCTGCACTCACATAAGTGTGAAAAATGTGGCCTTGTAAAAACTCACAGCTGTGGGGCTAAAAATAAACAGCCAGATTCCTAGGGAAGAGCTCTGGTCTACACTTCTCCTAAGTGTTGCGTAGCATTGATGTCAAACCTTCTCACAAAGAGGTTCTGGAGTGGGATTAGCCAGAAATAAAGCTGCAGGTTCAGCTTTAGCATAGGTGCACCCAAGAGGCGCTGCACTGGAGAACAGAGGGATCAGGGGCACCTGGACACCACCTTCCTTAGAGCAGGCCGGCCGTAGATGTGACCTCAGGGTTGTCATTTCTATTGGAATGAAACCTGGTAATCCTCCATAAAATAGTGTCCTAGCAGACTCATTTTTGCCACTAATTCTTCTTTCTCCTCCTTACTTATCCATTTAGCAGAAGGAAAGTTTCTAAAGGAGCTGGCAGTGACCGTTGTCAACCATACTGCTCAATTAACGAGTGTTTTTGACACAAAGTGCGAGCTTAATAATACTTGCTATTGAATTGATAAGTGACCAGGATGAATGAAAAGGTAAGTTGCACCGAACTTTAGAGAGCTACTTTTGGGAAACAATTTGAATTTTGTTGACTGTGACCAGGACGTGGGAGAGGCAGAAAGTGGAGAGAAGGGGCGTAGAAAGCCATTTGCTTCCCACAGATGTTGCTGGACACCAAAATTGTAGGTACACCTCTTTCTCTCTTGCAGGAAGCACTTCTCCTGCACACTTGTTAATGGTTCCTGGATCCTTACAGAGAAAAGTATAATATCAAGAAAACTCCCTTTAGGAATTTTTAAACCATTTTGTCTTTTTTGCAAAGGATAGTGAATTTAATCTAAAAAAAAAGTTTGTAAATCACTAAAGAGGGTGTCATGTGATTTTTAATTAAAATTTTAAAAATCTTTTAACTTTCCCCAGTTAATAAGTGGCACTGCACTTACTTCTTTATGTATACTATATATTAGAGAAGCTCTGAACTTAGAAAACAATCATGCATAATGTGCAGAATTCCCATACAACACCATTCCACCAACAGCCCACATGTTGTGGAGCATCTGCCACAGACCACGAAAGAACATTATCAGACTACTACCACTAGTCATGTCTATAGAGTGTATTTTCCCCTACCCCGCCCCCCCCCATTATTAACACAATACCTTTTGACACTGTTGCAAGAATATTACAATATTGCTGTTAACTACAGTCCATAAGCTATGTTAATTGTATTTTCCCCATGCATCTCCACATTTTATCACCTTGCAATAGTGATATCCATTTGTTCTATTTCATAGAAGAACATTCTTGTTTTTGTACCATTAATCACAGTCCTCATCCACCTTCAGTATGTTATTCAGTCCCTGGATTATTCTCTAGCTTCCTTTCAATTGACATTTACATCTCTAGACTACTCTTTTCAGCCACAATCCCATTTATAAACCAGCTGTGTTAGTTATGTTCACTATAATTTGTTACCATCAAATCTATCCATTTCCACACGTTTAGAGTGAAGCTAATTAAAAATTATTCATACAATAAGCATCAGTACCCCTTCTCAGCTCTTATCCTAACTCCAAGTAACCTATACACTAGGTTTTAACTTTATGTGTTTATTCTTCTTTAGTTCGTATTGGTGAGACATACAATATTTGTCCTTTTGTGTCTGGCTTATTTCACTCAGCATAACATCTTCAAGGTTCATCCATGTTATCATATGTGTCCCAATTTCATTTCTTCTTACAGCAACATAGTGTTCCATCATATGTATATACCATATTTTGTCTATCCACTCATCAGTTGATAGACACTTGGGTTGGTTCCATCTTTTGGCAATTGTATATAATGCCACTGTGAACATTGGTGTGCAAATGTCTGATCACATCATTGTTTTCAGTTCTTCTGGACATATTCCTAGTACAGGGATTGCTGAATCATACAGCAAATCTATATTTAGCTTCCTGAGGAACTGCCAAGTTGTCTTCCTTAGAGGTTTCACCATTTTAAATTCCCACCAACAGTGGGAATTTCTCTACACTCTCTCCAGCACTTACTGTTTTCTGTTTTTATAATAAAGGCCATTCTACGAGGTGTGAAATGATATCTCATTATAGTTTTGATTTGAATTTCCTTAATAGCTAGTGTTAGTGAACATTTTTTCATGTGCTTTTGGCCATTTGTATTTCCTTTTTGGAGAAATGTCTATTAAGACTTTTGCCCATTTTTTAATTGGATTGCTTGCTCTTTTATTGTTGAGTTGTATGAGCTCTTTATACAGAATAGAAATCAAACCCTTATCAGATTTGTGATTTCCAAATATTTTCTCCCATTGAATAGGCTGCCTTTTCATCTTCTTGATTAAGTCCTTTGAATCACAAAAGTGTTTAAGTTTGAGGTGGTCCCATTTATCCATTTTTTCTTTTTTTTTTTTAAGATTTATTTTATTTATTTCTCTCCCCTCCCCCCCACTGTCTGCTCTCTGTGTCCATTCGCCGTGTGTTCTTCTGTGTCCACTTTTGCATTCTTGACATGCAGCATTGGGAAACTGTGTCACTTTTTTTGTGTGTGTCATCTTGCTGTGTCATCTCTCTGTGTGTGTAGTGCCACTCCTGGGTGGGCTGTGTTTTTTTCGCGTGGGGCGGTTCTCCTTGTGGGGCACACTCCTTGAGCGTGGGGCTCTCCTACATGGGGAACACCCCTGTGTGTCACAGTACTCCTTGCACGCAGGCAGCACTGTGTGTGGGCCAGCTCACCACACAGGTCAGGAGACCCTGGGTATCAAACCCTGGACCCTCCATATGGTAGGTGGACGCTCTATCAATTGAGCCACAACCACTTCCTGTATCCATTTTTTCTATCTTGCTCATGTTTTCAGTGTAAGGTCTTGAAGATGTTTCCCTACATTTTCTTTTAGGAGTTTTATGGTTCTAGCTTTTATATTTAGGTTTCTGATCCATTTTGAGTTAATTTTTACATAAGGTGTGAGATAGGGGTCCTCTTTCTTTCTTTTGGATATGGATATCCAGTTCTCCCAGCACCGTTTGTTGAATAGACTGTTCTGCCCAAGCTGGGTAGGCTTGACAGCCTTGTAAAAAAATCACTTGACCAAAGATGTGAGGTTTTGTTTCCGAACCATCAATTAGTTCAATTGGTCTGTATGTTTATCTTTATGCTAGTACATGCTGTTTTTACCACTGTAGCTAGATAATATGATTTAAAGTCCAGAAGTAAAAGTCCTCCAACTTTGCTCTTCCTTTTAAAGATATTTCTGGCTATTCAAAGCCCCTTACCTTCAAATAAATTTGATAATTGTTTTTTCCATTTCTACAAAAAAAGGCTGATGGAATTTTTAATGGGACTGTGTTGAACCTGTATACCAATAAGTGTAGAACTGACATCTACATGATATTTAGTCTTCCAATCCATGAATATAGAATGTTCTTCCTTTTATTTAAGACTTTCTTGATTTCTTTTAGCAAGGCATTGTAGCTTTCTGAATACAGTGCTTGGTGTCCTTGGTTAAGTTTTATTCCTAAATATTTTATTCTTTTAGTTCATATTGTATATGGAATTTTTTTTCCTGACTTCCTCCTCAGATTGCTCATACTACTGTAGAGAAACACTACTGAGTTTTTCAAGTTAATCTTGTATCCTGCTACTCTGTCGAACTTGTTTATCTATTTTAATGGCTTTGTTGTAGATTTTTTGGGACTTCTAGATATTGGATCATATCATCTGCAAACAGCAAAAGTTTTACTTCTTCCTTTCCAATTTAGACACATTTTATTTCTTTTTATTGCCTTATTTGCTCTAGCTAGAACTTCTAGCACTCTATTAAACAAGAGGGTGGAGGTTTACATCCATCCTTGCCTTGTTCTCAGTCTCAGTGGGAAAGCTTTCAGTCTTTCCACATTGAAAATACAATGTTAACTGTGGGTTTCTCATGTATGACCTTTGTCATGTTGAAATATTTCCTTTGATTCCTATCTTTTGGCATATTTTTTATCAAAAAGAATGCTGTATTTTGTATTTTTGTCAAAAAGGATGATGTCATTTCTATGTCAATTCAGATCATCATGTAATTTTTCTTCTTTGATTGATTAATGTGGTGTATTACATTGATTGATTTTCTTGTGGTCATCTTGGGTATTTGTGGATTTCTCTTACAATTTCTTCTTTGATCTGCTGGTTATATAAGAATGTGTTATTTAATCTCCACCTATTTGTGAATTTTCCCTTTTCTGCCTGTTGTTGATTTCCAGCTTTAAAATTGGAGAAAGTGCTTTTTTTAAAAATGTGGTCTTGTTAAATTTATTGAGATAAGCTTTGTGACACAACATATGTTCTATCCTGAGGAAAGATCCATGAAAACTTGAGAAGAAGATGTTCTGTGTGTGTCTATTAGGTTTAGTTGATTTATCATATTGTTCAAGCTCTCTGTTTTTTTATTGATCCTCTGCCCAGATGTTCTAACCAGTGATGAGTTGTGTATTGAAGTCTCCAACTATTATTGTAGATACATCTATTTCTCCATTCAGTTTTGCAAACTTTTGCCTCGTGTAATTTGGGGTCTCCTGTTTAGGTGTATATACATTTATGATAGTTATTTCTTCCTGGTGAATTGTTCCTTTTATTAATATATACTGTCCTTCCTTGTCTCTAATAATGACTTTGTTTTTAAAGTCAATTTCATCCAATATAAGTACAGCCACTGCAGCTCCTTTTAGATTATGGCATGCATGGAATATCTTTTTTCCAAGCCTTTCACTTTCCATCTATTTGTATTCTTAGGTCTAAGGCAAGTCTCTTGTAGACAGAATATAGATGGCTTATAATTTCTTAACTATTCCATCAGTCTGTGTCTTTTGATTGGAGAATTTAATCCATTAACGTTCAATGTTATTACTGTAAAGTCCATTCTCACTTCACCCCTTTTGGCCTTTTGGTTTTATCTGTCATATCTTATTTCACCACTCTTTACACTCTTAGTAATATACTTTTTACTTTTACTGATATAATCTTCATTTCTAGACTCTTGTCCAAGCCTCTCTCTCCTGTCTTTTCAAGCTGTAGCATGTAGCATTCCCCTTAGTAGTTCCTGCAAAGCTGGTCTCTTGGTTACATACTCTTTCAGTTTCTGTTTATCTGTGAATATTCCTAACTTTCCTCATTTTTTAACGACAGTCTTGACAGATATAAGATTCTTGCCTGGCAGTTCTTTCTCTTTCAGTATCTTAAATATATCTTACCATTGTGTTCTTGCCTCCATGGTTTCTGATGAGAAATCAGCCCTTAATCTTATTGGGTATTCCTTGTACAGGATGCATCAATTTTCTCTTGCTGCTTTCAGGATTCTCTCTTTATCTTTGGTATTTGACATTCTGAATGGTATGTGTTTCAGAGTAGGTGTATTCAGGTTTATTCAGATGGGAGTACATTTTGCTTCTTGGACATGAATATCTATGTCATTCAATCAGATTGAGAAATTTTCTACCATTATTTATTCAGATATTCTTTCTGCCCCCTTTTCTTTCTCTTCTTCTTCTGGGACATCCATGATGCATATCTTTGCACATCTCTTGCTGTCATTTAGTTCCCTGAAATCCTGTTCCATTTTTTCCATTCTTTTCTTTATCTGTTCTTTTGAATATTCACTTTTGGAAGCCATGTTTCAAGCTTCCAAGCTCACTGATCCTTTCTTCTGCCTTTTCAAATTTGCTGTTATATGCCTCCAGGGTATTTTAAAATGTCTTTTATTGTGACTTTCATTCCCATAAGATCTGTTATTTTTCTATTTATGCTTTCAAGTTTTTCTTAGTGCTCTCCCTGTGTAATATCCTTAATCTCTGTAGTTTTCTCATTGAATTTATTAAGGAGATTTGTTTGAACATCTATGATTAGTTGTCTCAACTCCTTTATGTCATCTGGAGGCTTAGCGTGTTCTTTTGATTGGGCCATATGCTCTTGTTTATTTGTATTGATTGTAATTCTTTTGTTGATGTCTTGGCATCTGGCTTACTAGATGTATTTATTCTTGGTGCAATTTCTTTCTATTGTCTTGGGCTTTCTATTTGATTGGCTTTGTGCTACAGTTCTTCTTTAATACTTGGTTCAACTTAATTTGGAACTTTATAGTGGCTTGTGTTTAGCCAATCTAAATTTTTTCAGCTCTTTTTCATCTGTTTCTTAACCTTTTTCCCTTGCTGCTTGCCCAGTAGGAGCCAAGGATGCAGTTGGTACTGTAAGCTGTGAAGGCTGAAACTTCCTGCATTGCCCCAGGAACTAATGAAGCTTCTCCCTCCTTTTTCCCCTACCAGGGGAAGGGATGGAGCCACTGCCATGTGCAGTAATCCAAGTCATGCAGGCCAAGACTGTATGTAGTTGCCTGGAAAGATTTAAGAAGCTTTGTGCCCCTTCTTCCACTGTCTGGGGCAGAGTTAGAACTGCAGGTGTGGGCAGCAAACTCAGCCATGTGGGTCAAAAATGACCACAGTTGCCCAGGTAGACTGACAAGGCACTGTCCCCTCCTTCCCACCAGGGGAGGGGATAGATCCTCAGGAGTGGCCAACAATCTTGTCCTTGTGGGCCGAAAGTGTCTGCAGGTATCCTGAGGGGCTGAGGGAGCACTGTCCCTTCTGCCCTTTCAGGGGCAGGGATGGAACCACAGGAGAGCCCAACTATCTAGTCTATGTGTACTGAAAGTGCCTGCAGTTTCCCAGAGAGGCTGGGAAAACACCACCCTCCTCCTATCCTATGGAAGAGGTGGGGATGGAGCCTCAGGGACCCATCAGTTTAGTCCATGCATGCCACAAGCTACTACAGGTGCTCAATGAGGCTGGTGCAGGTTCCCCCAGCGTCCTCCCAGCTGGAGGTGGGGCTTGAGCTTAGGTTGTGGCTGTAATCCAACCTGGGTGGAAAGAAGCTGCTCCCTACCATCACTGTTATTTCAATCAGCCCTACTTCTTCTCATCCCAAGGGCAGAGTTAAAATGAAGGCTGCCAGTCTCTTTCTAGACTTAGACAGTTCAAAATTTAGCTGTTCTTAGGGTTATACTTTAGCCAGCTAAGTTTACTAATCAGTAGCTGAAGTTGGTGGGCAACTGTCTCTTCCTCCCCTGTTTTTAGGAAATGGAACTTCCAACTCCAGACACAGAATAGCTCCCGAGGTAGCTTGCACTGCTAGCAGGGGATGGGCACCAGCCTCTGCAGCATGTAGTGCTCTACTCAAGAATCCTCACTGCAGGTTGCCAGTCTCTTCCTTCTGTTCTTCCAAGGATGTTGCAAGATACTCTTCAGGTCTCCCTGGCCCTGAAACAGGTTCTTTAGATAGCTCTGGGTAATTACTAACTGCACTTTAGGATGCCCTGACTCTTGGAGCTTCTTATTCTGCCTGCCCTTACTTCTTAAAATGAATTATGAAATCAGTTTTTAACAAACTGCAGAGTTACCTGTATCATGTTTATTGTTGGACTGAATATATACTCACATACATTGAAATTTAAATATATGTTATGGTATTAAAATAGAAAAATGGGTTTATTTGTGGGCAATGGAGATCTATATAAGTAAAATTAAGATTTTGTTCATTCATTTGTCTACTGTGGCATCATATAGAAACAATTGGACAGATTTTCACCAAATGGAGAGGGAACATTTGGGACAACATGACTTAAAATATAGTCTGTATGGTATCAAGAGCATTCCATTGGGGACACAGAGAGAGTCAGACATCCCCTTAAACAGCAGAAACAGGTCATGTTTAGAGGACCCTCTGACTGCCCTTCAGAAGTGACATCTTTTATGTATTAGGATACGCTGAACTGGAAAAATTAAAAAGCAGTGATTGCAGATAAGAGCCTCAAATTAAAAATCAATGGAACAGATGCACCCAATTGCCAAGTCAATATGCAACAGAGATCATTCTCACTTGGGGAACTTGGCCCTTCTCTTGGATGATCAGCAGCGACGCTGATTTATTTCATGATGAATAGGATTGTCCTTTACAGAACGGGGCAGCCCAGCCAAACTCCAATAAATGACAAGTCTAACTGGATATGATCATCACCAATTTTTTTTCTTTTTAATATTGGTATTTGCAGCTTTTAGAGACAGTTTGACTCCTCAGTAGTTGTCTTGGATGAGTCCAATGACCCGGACAGTAGGCATTGCAACACTTCTGAGATTCAGGGCTCAACTGGCACATGGACAGACCAAAGATTTAGTCTCTGGAACATATATTTATCAAGTATAGTGCTAATTATAGGTTCAAATAAGTGGGGCAGAAGAGCCATATGTAGGGAACTTATAAATGAGTCTAACTCTGTTACACTAGGGAACATAAATTCCAAAGTAAGGCCCACTGACAAGGTGATGAATTCCTGAGCTGTCTGTCCTGTTTACAGTTTCTGGATGTCCCTCCAGCCCTCAGGAGCCCCACTATTTGAGACACTGCTTATTGTGGCAATGAAATCCTGCTGAGACATGCATAAGTGTACCTCTGGAACGAACTTCCGATTCACTTTGAAATCTCAAAGCCATGAAAACTCATTTCTATTTGCCATTTCCCCCTTTTGCTCAAGGTCTTTTTCCAGATGCATTGCTAGTTGGCACTTGGTAATAATCCTCGGTACCAGGAAGCTTATCTCCAATAGTCATGTCCCATGCTGGGTAAGGTAGGGCTTTTATATGCTGAGTTTGGCTTAGAGAGAGGCCATATTTGAGCAACAAGGAGACTTTCAGGAGGTAACTCAAGACAACAGATTTTATGGTGATGAAAGACATAATGTTTAAAAAATTCTCTTTTATTATAATATTTCAAAATGTTTTTTAATTTTTAAAAAATGTTTTGTGTATTTTATTTGTTATTTTTAAAGCTATTATTATTTCATTTTGGTTATTCATTTTTGGTTATTTTGTTGACTTCATTTTTGGAGAGGTTTTGGATCACAGAAGGATCACAACTGTGGCAGGGGAGGATAACTGCTGGGGGGTGTCGGTGATGGGGGGATGCATGAGGAGGGGTTCACCTGGAGCATGCCACTAAGACATATGGAATATGTTCCTGTGTTCGTGGGGCACTGTCTCAGTGGGTGCTATTTCACAATAACTGAAAGAATATTGAATTCCCATCTTGGGGGGTTCTGCTACATCCTCTAATAGGACAGCAAGAATTCCCCGAGTACAAGGGCAATGCTTAGTGAAGGAAGACAGACCATTATGCCAGACCCTTGATGTTGATGATTGTACTTATGACCCTTTTTTTGTGAAATCAAAACTTACCCTAGTATTATATATATTTACTTTTGGCCTCTCATTTACACAAAGGTAGCATTTTATACAAACTCTTTGGAAGTTTTAGTTCTTTTACTTAACACTACATTTTGAATATCAGTCTATATGAGTAAAAAAAGACATGCCTCATTCTTCTGAATGTCTATAAGTTATTCAACTGTACAGATGCACCATAATTTATTCATCTTTTCCCCTCTTGATGGATATTGAAATGGTTCCCAATCTTTTGCTATTGCAAACCATGCTTCAATAATGAATAACTTCGTACATAGGTCATTTCTCACATCTCCAAGTATATATATAGGAATAAATTTCTAGTACTGGGAATTGCTGCTTCATTGAGTTCATTCATTTAACTTTTGACAAATATTGCTAAATCGCCCTCCTTTATAGACTGCACAAATTTAGGCCTCAACCAGCAAAGTATGGTTCAATTCTAAAAGTCAGATAAATTTAAAATTTCTGATTCAATTGTTTTCTTAAAAAGAAAGAGAAAGAGATGCCATGACAGCTTTGGATGTCATGAACACATTGGGGCATCTCAGCTGAGTGTTCAGCTGAAGCCAACCCTAACTCAGTCACTTTCTAGTGGTATGACTTTGGGTATCTCTCAGTCTTTCTATGCCTTGATTTCATCTGGTAATGGACACATGAATGGGCTCCTGTTCCCTCTGGTTTCCAATGAGTTCTGCCAGTTGGGTGCTTACCTGACATTCAGGTGTCAGACCTATACTGGTTTGCAAGGACCAGGGCTACACCGATCAGAACCAGGTATGGGTGATAACTAAGTCCAGAGAGGTATCAGGAATAAAAGCAGCAACTAACGTGTATAACGCATTCTGGGAGCTAGGCACTCAACCAAGTGCTTTCCGTGTATTAATTCATTTAATCCTCACAACACTCAGTAGTAATTACTATCACTATTTCCCTTTTTCAGAAGAGGAAACTGAGGCTTGTACAAGATCACTTGACTAGTAAGTGGCAGAACTGGGATTTGGACTTAGAATGTCTGACTGCAGAGTCTGCCTCTCTGAAAGAATCAAAAGGACCAAAGGATAAAAACAAAATATTGTTGGTCCAGGAAACATCTGATGTGGTTCCTGCTTGCGCAGGGACCCATCTCGGCACATGGCAAACTAGAAGTTGGGTGCCCCTAGCTGGATGAAGAAGGGAGGGGTGGATTGGCAAACAGATGGATTCAGACACATTCTTCCTTACAGATTTGCGCAAACCAGAGCTTTGACCCACAGGCGTGGGACCTGGTGGGTGATCCCAGTTGTGTATGGAACCGAACATCAAGAAAGTCGTTCTAGCTTGTTTCATCTGCCAAGTGCCTGAGAGGTGAGGAACCAGGTGTTAATTATCCAGCCACGGATCGTATTATGTAGGTGGCTGCTCACTGTAGTTCTGCTTGAACACCCCATCCTACTCTTACAGGGCCTTGGAGAATAAAGGGACCGATGCAATGAGCCCCTTTCCATTCCAGGATTCTTAAGAGTATTTGATAACAGGTCAAACAAGCCAAAATGCTCTCCCTATGAACTGAAGTCAGGATGACTTTAAAAATACAGGCAGGGAAGAGACAACCAAATAATTCTAGACCTTTTCCCTCACCCTGCATATTCAGGGTAAATGTCTTACTAATCAATTGATTATTGCCATTATAGATAAATGTAGACAGGAAACAAATTTTACCAGTAGATATTTTATAGAATTTACTCCTCAAAAATAAATTTTGAAAGGTATAGTCTAGTTTTCTTTTCTGCATAACTTTAGCAGAGTTGCTGAAATATTTGGCTAAAACTTTGGATGACCCATCCAAGAGGGCAGCCCACTGGTGAAAAGACCCCATCATAGAAGCAAAGGATTAATCTGCTGGGGAGCAGGAGCTGAGGGGGTTAGAAGAGAGAGACCAGGGGTGGATCCTGTCAGGGAAATGCATCATGGATGCTCCTATGTGAGCCTTCAGCAAATCAATACTATGCATTAAAAAAAAAAGCCAGGATTTGGGTATTGAGAGCATTGGATTTAATGTTGTTTATGTAAGGGGTATGTGTGCCTTTCTAAAATCTTCATCCATGATAGGTTGAATTATGTGTCTCAACAAAGGACATGCTCTTCGGCTTAATCCATGTTCCTGTGGGTGTGAACCTACTGTAAATATGACCCTTTAAAGATGTATTTGTGGAGGAATCCATCGTCTCCCCCAGCTGCAATTACTATTCACTACAGTCCATCCTTTGCTCTGTGCTACATATGGTGTGATTCCATTTATGTAAAATTTAACCGTAATTAAGTTTGGAGAGATGGAATTAGATTAGTGGACATGTATGGCAGGGGAAGGATAGAGGATTGGGAGGTGACTGTTACGGGGTGTGGAGTTTTCTCTCTGGAGTAATAAATGAAAATGCTCTAATACTGAGAGCAGTGATGAATGCACAACTCTGTGATTATACCAAAAGCCATTGAATGTACACTTTAGATGGATTATATGGTATGTGAGTATGTCCCAATAAAATTGCTTTAAAAATTAAAAAAAATATAATGTATTTGTTAAAGTATGTCCCAACCAAATCAGAGTGGGCCTTAATCTGTATTACTGAAGCCCTTGATAAGCAAAAGAAATTTGGACACAGTGAGTCACAGAAGGCTACACAAGGAGAAGCCAGAAGTCAGCAGAAAAATGGAGAGCAGACAAAAGGAGAGAGAGAGATCACCATGTGACGGCAGGCAGAGGTACAAAATCCAGGAACCAAAGGCTTATGGCAAGCCAGCACCAGAATAGTACAGATTTCAGGGAGAAAACATCACCTGCTGACACCTTGATTTGGGACTTCTGGCCACCCAAACTGTGGGTCAATAAATTCCTGTTGGAAGCCAACCCATTGTATGGTATTTGTCATAGCAGCCTGGCAAACTAAGAACACTATCGTTCAGAGCCCAATACTCTGGAAAACCCAGAGATCAGGGGACAGGGATGGGAAAGGTGTCCCAGGGTCAGGCAATGCTGCTCTCCATTCCAAGGTGAGACCACATCCTTTCCTACATGCCTAGACCCTTATGTTGAAGTTTTGCTGTTGCTGGGGGAAAGGGAATTGGAATTAGATTTGAGATTGAGTGGAGTTTTTGATTACAGAATTTTATTAAGAAATTATGGAGTCTACCCAATATGTGACTATGGAGTGGGAAAGGGAGATTCAGCATAGCTTAATCAGGGGAAGTCATGGGAGAAAAAGGAAATCCATTCAAGCTTTCATCTTTGAGTTCAGACTTCACAATAAAAGTGATCATTGTAATGAAAGAAGGAAAGAAGGATGTTGTGAGAGTGGCATCCAATCTAGGAAACAAGTGCAAAGGCCCATAGAGATTGTGGCACTTGTATGGGGTAGATAGAAGCTCCATGAGACGGAAGCTTAGGAGGCAGGAGGGGAGAGTTGGCTATGTTAGGGGAGGTATTTCATTGCCCAGCATTATTGGCAATGAAAACAAAGGACATTGGAAAGATTTAAGATACATTAAGAAGTAGAATCAATAGGTTATAATGAATGGTTAGATGAATGGTAAGGCACATGAAACTAAGGGGTTGGGAGAAGATGATACCCAGGTTCTGAAAATATCAAATCTTTAATTGATGGGGACCAATGGACTTTTGGTAGCATGCCTAAAAGTAGACGCACTGCTTAACTTAAATCCTTGGAATGTTGTTCCATTCTCCTAGTTCTTAAAATATCTAGGAGTGGGTGTAGCTCAGTGGTTGAGTGCCTGCTTCCCATTTACGAGGTCCCGATTTCAATCCCTGGTACCTCCTAAAAAATATATCTACTACTCACAGACCTGAGTGGAATGCTTAAATAGTAGATAAGCAAACCAATTATGGGGACCAATCAAAAGGCAATGTATCAATTAGTTATTGCTAGCATAATGCTGGAGTAACAAAACCCTCCCTAAACTCAGTTTTTTAAAAGAACATTTATTCTCCTGGATCTGTGAGCTGGCTAGAAAAACTCACCCAGGCTGAGTTCAGTTGGGCAAATTGCTTCAACTGTGGATTTAGCTGGGTTTGGCAGAGATGTCTCTGTGCCCCTTGTGCTCATTCCAGGTTGAAGCATTAGCCTTGAGAAAGTACTTCTCATAGAGATGGCAGAATCAGGAGAGTGAGCCCAATGAACCATACAAGTGCTTTTCAAGCCTTTGATCACAGCACGTCTGATAAGATTATATAGGCTAAAGCAAATCCCACGGCCAAGCCCAAAGTCAAGAGCAGGGACTTTTACTCTGTCCAAGAAGACAAGGGTCAGGATGAACGAATATTTCTGGACAGTAATCTGGTCTCCCATGGGGATACAACAGAAATGTTATCTCCCCCTGTGTAACTCTACAGGGTGTATTAACATGGGCTGTGAAGCTAGAAAGGGGATTAAACATAGAAGTTCCAGCAAATTATTATGAAATGAGGCAATATTCAAACTCAACAGAGTGTGGAAAGAAATTCTATTCCCACTGAAAAAGTCCCACCATTTTATGTTAGAAGTTGCAAGGCTTGCTCTGAAAAGGTTTCCTATTTCTTCCTAGCCATTATGTGCAGAGTTTAATAGCTCCTCCCAGGTGAACTTTGGTAGCTTATTTATGATAATGTGGACCAAATGGTTAAGCATGCAAATTGCAGAGACAGAGCAGACATAAAACACACAATTCAGTCATTCAAGAATTTCTACCAGATCCAACTTCTGATGAAAATAACAGCATAAATATTTAACCTATTGCTGTGTAGAAGTGATTTGTATTCAGCACCAGTGGTTATTAATCACTATTTTAATATCACTCTGGTTTTAACTTCCAGACTTGAGGTTAGAAACCTTCTGAGATGGAATGCATTGCTTTCAGGGCTTGGCTCCGACGCTGAAGGCTTTAAAGAAGTTTGCCAGTGACTTGCGGGTCGCGATTTTTCTTCTGTCCTCTGTGCAAATACCCCCAAGCCCTCTTTTGTTGGCCTTGATGATAGATTTCTTTATTTGTGACTGTGAAGAGCCATTCTCAGAGAGGCCCTGGAAATAATGGCTGTAAGTGTGTGGCTGACATTTTAAAGTAGGTGAGATTTCAAATAGAAATCTGTGGCTTTTCTTGAAAAAAAAAAAAAAATCACAAGACCCGGTCACTCAGGGCCGCATTTGTGGGTTGCGATGATGACGGCTGGGGCTGAGCCACACTGTCCCCTGCAGGCTGGGCACACACTCCCCATTCAGCCGGTCATTTCCTATTGACACAGCTGATTCAGTCCCCGGAGGCATTTAACTTGCCACCCTGCCTGCCTTCCTTGGACAGTCTTTGCATGAATGATAGCCTCTCTCAAATCCATGTAATTTTTCTCCATGCACAACTTCCTCTCTGCCCAGAGAAGTGAAATTGATCTCTCTCCTCCGTCTCTTCTCCGACTCACCCATATATCCTCAAAGGTGAGAAGACTGCTTTCCGGTGTCAGCATAAAAGCCTGTGGTGACTGCTTTTCAATCAGGAAAAAATACCTCCCTGGCGCTCATCCAATCATCTCCCCACCCGCCCTTCCTTTGGCCTCTAAATCTCAGTTAGTTTCAAATCATTTTGCACAGAACACGAAAGTCTCTAAAGTTTATTCTCTGCCCTAGTGCCTCCTCTAATTTACTATTTCTTAAAGTGGAGTGTTTTCTTTAGAAGACATTGGGAAAACCATAACTTTTAAGTAAACTGATACAAAGATTTCTTTCATACCCACTTTACACCTACCCTGAAAATGTTCAGAGTTCCCTATTGAATGAGGAAGGAGTTAGATTCCCTCTTGTGACCCTCCCTGGTTTCTTCAAGCTATAAACCTGGTTTCTTCAAGCTATAAACTAATTTTTTAAGACGTTCAAATTCTTCACCCAAGGATTTCAATGTGCAATCAAGAACGGCGATAAGTAGAAGAGCAGTACATCTCAGCTGCTAACTAAATTCTCTTGTTATCACAAAGTGAAAGACCAAATCAATATAATTTTAAGGGAGAATAAAGTGGGTAGAGAAAGGCTAGCACGCTGCCTGAATCAGAGATGGAGGCAATACTTTTTGTCTGAGTAGTCTGAGAAAGAAGAATGCACATGTGCTTGCCCGTTGCTGCACCCGTCAAGAGAAGCCAATAAGCAAACCAAGAGCATTCCCAGAAGCCCACTGAATCACCCTGCCTTGGAAACCCCCAGACTCCTCTGAGGCAAAGCCTCGATTTAAGCAGAATAGAATTAATCTAACTGTTTAGATACATCTTGTGCTCCTAAAGAGTCTATTTCTGGCTCTGGGCTTTATTATAAATGTCAGGACATGACATAGCTATGGTTAAAGAGGCACTTTCATTATGTCCCTCTTCCCAGACACTTGCTGCTTCTTGAATAAATTACCCTTGGGATGAAATCTCTCCTCAGCAAAAAGGTAAATTGGTATGGAGTGGGTGATAAAATTCGGGTTCTCTTTTCCTTTTGGTGGGATGTAATGCCGGTGTAAAGGAAATAAACGATGCTTTACGTTAGAATCTTGGGAGCACTGATTGCCAGAGTCAAGATGGGATCACCTATGTGGTTGGTCTTAGGATTTTCAGTGTCATTGTGAATTTTATTATTAGCCTGGCGTTGAGTTAAAAAAAAAAAGGGGGGGGGTGCCTAAAGAGAAGGGGGATAGAGAGAGAGGAGGTAAGTACATTCGTTTTTTTGACATAATACTATTACCCACTTAATAGGCTATTACCCAGATATGTACATAGTCACTGTCTTCTCCCATCCTGAGGGCTGGAGGTTGTCCAGCTTAGGTCAAAAGTTGTTTTCTGTAGGGTTAGAGTTGAAGCAAGGAGACCTCCACTTTTACAGGGAGCAAGGGATACCTGACTACTGAAATAGCCAGGGTATAGTGGGGAAGCTTAAGCTCAAATACCAACTACAGAAGGGTAGAGAAGGTCAGAATTCTAGAGGCAAGACTTTAGAGTATTATGGGAAAGAGACTGAGGACAAAACCTTGATTGGTAAAGTGTGGGTTGAGGGGTGAGGAGCTGTCTTGGGCAATTGCATCAGCTTGCAAATAGATATAAAGTTTGATGATGCTTCTGAAAGGGCTAATGGCAATATGGAGAATGTAAAACATTAAAGCCATTATTTCAAGGACCGGTTTCCATGACCGCATCATGTTATTTGGGAAGTGCAAATGCCACAGTGTCCTTGACCTGACTTGAACCTCTTTGTCTTAGTTTGCCAAGCTGCTGTGATAAACACCACAAAATGAGTTGGTTTCAACAAGGGGAATTTATTGGCTGATGGTTTTGAGGCTAGAAAGTCCAAAATCAAGGTATCAGCGAGGTGACACTTTCTTTCTGAGGACTGTGACTTTCTGGGGCTGACTTCTTTGGGTTTCTCGGCTTTCCCATCACACAGCAGTGCACACAGCATAGACTTCCAGATGCTGGCTCCTTTCTGTGGCCTTCTCTCACCAAGTCTGAATTTCTTATACAGGACACCAGGGATCGAGATTAAGGTCCACCCTCATTCAGTTGGGTGGCTCCTTAACTTTAAAATAGCACCTTCAAGGGGTCCTGTCTGTGATGGGTTCATACCTGCAGGAAAGCAGAACAAGATGAAGAACATGTCTAGATTGGGGTACAGAGCTCAATCCACCACAACCTTCTCTGTCCCATGAGTCAAAAACTCAGAGTAGATGACTGGAGACAGGCGACCTTCTGTGTGATTGCTTAGCTATTTAACGGCCCTATATTTTTGGTTTTGGGTAGCAACTCCTGAATTCTCTAAAATACAAAATTCAAGCAATTAATAATTGTGATGGTGCCACAGAAACCCAAGGAGAGTGTTTTGAATTAAGAAAGGTTTTTGTTGAAAATGTGAAGGCTTGAAATCCAAAGGAATATCTTGTTCCTCCCCACTGAGTGGGTGTGGAGAGATGGGTTCCAATAGCTTTCCCTTGACATCACCCCAGATGCTGTGAGCAAAGTGTTTCCTGACTATCAAAAGAGAAAAACCCCTCCTCTCACCCTGGAGGGGCTAATGTCTTCTGTATTCTGTCTCCTACTTTCCTCGCATGTGTGGGTGAACATTTAGTGCCTTTGACACATTTGAATAGACCTGTGTTAGGAATAAGTCTCCACGGCTTTAAAAAACCATCCACTGTACAAGTAAAAATTCCCTTTCTCACCCTGATAGAGGTTTTCTAACTTTTTAATGAGGTGTCAAGGTAGAAAATAGGGTGTACTTTGAGGCATCACACAAGTAATGAACATCTAAGGACTCTTTTCCTATCACATTTTATACTCCAACTAGACCCTTTGGATCCCCAAGGATTATGTAAAAGTTGATTTATTGGATCTTGGCAATCCTTCCAGGATGTGGAAGAGGGAGCCTGTGCTGGGGTTCTATCTCACCAAGGACCAAACTAGTTAGAAAGATTCCATGACCGAATTGAACTCGATCCATGAGACCTGATCACCTTACCCAAGGAGCAAGGAAAGTGATTAGATGGGAAAAACACTCATAATTACACTAGAAGTCCTGTTTAAAACAGGAGTCATTTGACCAGATTCTTGTGAGAATGAGGCAGTGAACTTCTTTATGCTTGAAAAACTTATCTAGAACAATTCAGAGAAGCAAATAGCTTGTGATCCTTTTCTCAACATAAGATATATATTACTTTCCGCATCAGCATCAGGTCATTGATTTCTGCAGCAAAGATGGTGTCCTCTGTAGAGCATACTGGAATTTCTAGACTATATAAATAAGGGTACCTATTACGGATCTCTTTTCCCAGTGGTTATCCAGCAACTAAGCCAAGGATGAAACTCAATCAAGGATGAAGGTCCTCTAGGTCCCCCATGGCAACTCTGATCCAAATAGCACTAAGCACCAATTCTTTGATGCCAAGGGGCTGTGTGTTCCACCTGCTATTTTTTCTGACTCCTCCACCACAGAATGGTTACCCCTCTCAATCTGGTTTCCTCACTGGCCCACACACCAGGCTCATTGGACTGTAGTCTTTGCTAATGCTCCTGGAATATTTCTGCTTTCTGTCAACACAGGCATACCTCGGAGTTACTGTGGTTCAGTTCCAGACCACTACAATAAAGCCAATATTGCAATAAAATGAGTCACATAAATTTTTTGGTTTCCCACTACTATAAAAATTTGTTTATATTGACCTGTAGTCTATTAAGTATGCAATAGCATTATGTCTAAAAAATGTTCTTACCTTCATTAAAATTACTTTATTTGCTAAAAAATGCTAACCATCATGGGGCCTTCAGTAAGTCGTAAACTTTTTTCTGGTAGAGGGTCTTGCCTCAGTATCGATGGCTGCTGACTATTTAGGGTGGTGGTTGCTGAAGGTTGGAGTAGCTGTGGCAATTTCTTAAAATAAAATAGCAATGAAGTTTGCCTCATTGATTGACTCTTCCTTTCACAATTATTTCTCTGTAGCAGGCAATGCTGTTTGATAGCATTTTATCCACAGAAGAACTTCTTTTAAAATTGCAATCAATCCTTTCAAACCCTGCCATTGCTTTATCAACTAAGTTTATGTAATAGTCTAAGTCCTAGATGGCATCTTCTTCCAAAAGAAATCAGCTTTCTACCACTTTCATCAATTATCTTAGCTAGATCTTCTAGATAATTTGCTGCAGCTTTTACATCAGCACTTGCTACTTCACCTTACACTTTTATGTTATGGAGATGGCTTCTTTCTTTAAACCTCATGAACCAAACTCTACTAGTTGCAAATATTTCTTCTCTGGCTTCCTCACCTCTCTTAGTCTTCGTAGATTTGAAGAGAATTAAGTTCTTGCTCTGAATTAGGCTGTGACTTAAGGGAATGTTGTGGCTAGTTGGATCCTCTATCCACTCAAACTTTCTCCAGATCAGCAATAAAACCTTTCACTTTCTTATCAGATTTTTCCTTTGCATTCACAACTTGGCTAAGTGTTTGGTGCAAGAGGCCTAGTCTGCAACTTATCTCAGTTTTCAGCATGCCTTCCTCACTAAGTTTAATCATTTCTAGCTTGTGAATTAGAATGAGAGATATGCAACTATTCCTTTCACTTGAACACTTAGAGGCCATTGCAGTTTTTAATTGGCCTAATTTTACCAGCAAAAAGGTTGTTGTGTTTCAGGAAATAGGGGGCCTGAGAAGAGGGAGAGAGATGGGAAGCAGCTGGTTGGTGGAGCAGTGAGAACACATACCACATTTATCGATCAAGTTCTCCATCTTTTATGTGCAGAGTTCACGGTATCCGAAAACAATTAAAATAATAACATCGTAGATTGCTGATCACAGATCACCATACTAGATATAATACTAATGAAAAAGTTCGAAATATTGTGAGAATTACCAAAATATGACACAAACACATGAAGTGAGCACATGCTGTTGGAAAAATGATGCTGATAGCTGGGTTGCCCCAAACCTTCACTCTGCAAGAAACACAATATCTGCAAAGCACAATAAAATAAGGTATACTTATACCGACTCAGATGCTTCCTTGAAGACTGAGCTCAAATCTCTGTCTTCAATTCTTTCCCTGTCCTGCTCTGGTCCTCACTGAGCTTCTATTAATTCTTATCTAATCTCTCTTCTATTAATTCTTATCTCCCCTTGCCCAGTTCGTCAGCTATGGAGTGAGGATTTGCTGAATACAAGCCACCCCAGCTGGGTGGTTACCAAGTAGCTGAGCACACATGGTCTCAGATAGAGCACATGCAGAGTTCTGTGTCAACTTGGCAGTAAGCCCAGGGGCCACTGAGTGGGAAGGAATGGCCTAATGTTAAAGATTGAATTGTCCATAACTCTGTGCACTCACCCATCCCGTCCTCCTTCCGCCATCTTTCTGTGCAGCCATAATGGTGAGCATGAACATCCTGGCTGATGTTCTCAAGAGCATCAACAATTCCAAGAAGAGAGGCAAATGCCAGGTTCTTATCAGGCCATGCTCCAAAGTCATTGTCTGGTTTCTAACTGTGGTGATGAAACATGGTTACATTGGCAAATTTAAAAGCACTGATGATCTCATTGCTGGGCAAATTGTTGTGAACCTCACAGGTAGGTTAAACACGTATGGAGTAATTAGTCCCTGAGTTGATGTGCAACTCAAAGATCTAGAAAAATGGCAGAGTGATCTGCTCCCAGCCCATCATTTTGGTTTCTTCTGTATTGACAACCTCAGATTCATCATGGACCATGGGGAAGCAAAGCAAAAACATATAGGAGGAAAAACCCTGAGATTATTTTTCTAGAGATGTAAAACATACATTCAAATAAAATACCTCCATGGACTCTGGTGCTTCCAAAAAAAAAAAAAAAAAAGGATTGAATTGTGGTCCCCAAAAAGACATGTGCAAATTACCCTAACACCTGGTCCTGTGAATGTGAATGTTTTTGTAAATAGGATGCTTGAAGATGTTGTTGGTTAATAGAAGCCCAAACTGGATCAAGGTGGACTCTTGACTAAGACTCATGTTCTTATAAGGAGAAGACTTGGAAAGAGAGAGTAAGAGAGAGAATTGAATATGTGATGACAGCTGATATTGAGTTATGTCATGATGACCAGCAAGCCATGCCAGACCTTATAGACTTCAGAGGAAGCAGACCATGCAGGACTTATTTTAGACTTCTAGCCTCCAAAACTGTGAGACAATAAATTCCTATGGTATTTGTTATAGCAGCCTTGGCAAACTAAGACACCTAACCATACCCTTTCTCTATCTCTCACCATGTGGGAAGGACTCAGGTCTCTCTACAGTGGTCCCCCTTGATTCTTGATTAGCACTCCAGTTCTAGGGCCATGACAACCCAATTGGTCCTAAAAGACTCTTGGTGGCAGGCCTTGCTTAAGACAAACCCCAGAGGGAAAAAAGCACTCAGTGCAAGGTGTTGGTGGTGGGATAATGTATGAGAGCCCTGTATGATGTTATGCTTGTTCGTTTTGTTAGATCACAACTTTTACCATACACTTGTTTATGGATGCTCGTGTATAAATGATACACTTCGAATTTTAAAAAAGTTATTAAAGAAAAGCACTCATCACTTTTATCCTGTATCTTGCCTCCTAACTTAGGCACTGGATTGGTTTGTCTTTAGTGGACCCCAGAAAATTAGGTCTTAAGCTAACCCATACCTGTGCCTGTAAACTCAGTGTTGATGGGGCCTTTTATTAGATTCAGTTAAGGGGCTTTTAAGTAGATCATCACTTTAAGGCCTTTGACTAGACACTTTCAGTGAGGTGGGATCTTATATAGTATTAGAACTGAAAGCAGAAACAACAGAGAAAGATAGCTGCCTTTTTGACCCTGCCATGTGAAGGAGGACTCTAGGGTCAGCTATAGCTGAGAGAGAGACCGAGAGAAACCCTGAGAGGCTGAGAGAGAGGCTGGAGGCTTGAATCAGCAGAGCACAGAGGCATGGAAAGAGGCCCCCAAGAGGCCCACAAAGCAGCTTAAAAGTAAAGAGATGAGCCATGATATGTGCCTGATTGCCCACAGCTAAGCTTGAGGAGAAAGTGGCCTGGACGAGAAGGCAGACACTCAGATGGCGAGCCGCCATTGTGGCTTGCTGCATGGCAGAAGCCCACGATCTGATCAGCAGCCGACCTTTAGTGAGAAAGCATCTCTGACGGTGCCCTGATTTGAACATTTTCACAGCTTCAGAACTGTAAGCATCTACCCTAATAAATCCCCATTCTAAAAGCCAACACATTTCTGGTATTTTTGCATTGGCAGCCTTAGCAAACCAAAACAAGCACCGAAGAAACCAAAGATCCTCAGTCTTAATTTCATGCAACCAACTTTCATTGAGTCCATATAGGTCAGAGTCCATCAATCAAAGAAACCAAAGATCCTCAGTCTTAATTCCATGTAACAAACTTTCATTGAATCCATATAGGTCAGAGCCCATCAATCATTAGTACTGGGACAAGGGGAGTGGGATGGGATGTGGTTGGGAAGAGTGGAGATGCAAAATGATTGCGTCATGGTGACTAGAGACAATCACATAAACAACTAGGTGCATTGTAAGTCAGATTATGATAAATATTATAATAAAACTGTCACGGATCCAGGGGTGTGGAAATCCATCCAACTGGAGGACTACAGAAAGCTTCTCAGAAGAGGTCTTATATTAACTGGATGTTGAAAGGTGGTGCAGGAACGGAAGTAAAGGGACTAACATGAGCAACACATAAGGCCAAAAATGTGTGAGGCACATGGGCACCAACAGGGTGTCCTTATGTCTGAAACCTTGGGCTGGAAAAGGAAGGGATGCGAAACAAGGCTGGAAAGGAGGGCTGGAAACCAACCTGCAGCCCCATCCTCATGCCCTGTGAACTTCAGCAGGCAGCTCTGAGAGAGGCATCGCAGGGATATGCTTCTAGCAGCATTTTCCAAATTAGTATGAAATGACCGCGGTTATGCAAAACAAGTACTAGCAGGAGTGCTGAGAAATGTTCTGTGGTTGAAAATGTTTGGGAAGGATGACCACAGTTCTGAGGTTTTCATCCTGGGTAATTAAGTGGATGGAGATGTCAAACCTGAGATATGAACATGGGAGGAGTAGCAGGTTTGGAGGGAAAAAAACCGAGACACTCACTTTAGGGCATGAAAACAGATGGCGGAGAGAAGAATAACTCTTTGATATTTCCTACAAGAGTGATTCATCTCTGTGTAGGAAATTTCCAACTTGCTTAATAAAAAATAACCTTACATCCTCTAAGGCCTTAAACTAGAGCAAAAATCTTTCCACAAGGAAAAAGCTAGATTCCAAAGACTTAATTTTTGTCTTCTAAAATTCCTCTCCCTTTGGGTCTCTCCATATTACTGCAAAAACCACAAAGCTGGGTTTAGGAGACCCTGCTCACCCTGTAAATAAATCCCTGACCCAAAGGAGGAAACATGACCTTCCTATTAATACTGAATAGCACACCTGAAACAGAGCTGAAGTTTTACAAAAAGGTTTGGCTTAAATGAACATAAGCACAGGTAGTCACAAGAAAGTCATGTACTGGCCTGCAAAGTACTGCTTCCTTATTTTCTGTGATGGTTAGCCTAATGTGTCAACTCGACCAGGCAATTGTGCCCAGTTGTTTGGTCAAGAAAGCTCTGATTATAATACAAGGACATTTATGGCCTTTAGTCACCAGTGAGTTTATTGCATAGATGGCTAATTACATCTATAATCAACCAAGGAGGTTGCCATAAGTAAAGAGTGACGTTTTATCCTATCAGTTGAATGCCTTAAAAGGGGAAGTGATTTCAGCATTCAGAGAGAATTTTCCAGGTTAACTTCGGAAGGCTAACGTCTCTTGGGAACTCATCAAGGACCTTTATCGGAGTTCCTGGGTCTGCAGCCTGCCTGTGGAATTTGGGCTTGTGCATCCCCACAGTCACATGAAAGAATTTCATAAAATCTCATACTATTTAGATATCTCCTGTCGATTCTATTTCCCTAGAGAACCTTGACTAATACACTGTCCATTTGGGATGTACTCAAATTTCCCTCCTTCTTTCTCCCATAAAACCCATCTCTGCCTCCCTCCCTCAGGCACAACCTGAGAGACGGTCTACTTCAAGTCTAAATTCAAGAACGTGATCATGAAATTCAAGAATGTGAGGTGTGTCTTGGTGCATGACACGGAGAAGGCACTCAGTAAATGTTTGTTGAAGTAAACAGATTTTTGTTTAAAGAGAAGGAGAGTTTCTTTTCTTGCTCCCAGAAGTCTACTATCTCCATTCTGGTTTCCTGGACCAGGACTAGCCTCGTCTCCATGTGACTGACAGGAGGAATCACTATCTTTCTCAGGAGAGGATACAAAATTTTCTTTGGGGGCCCCCACATGACAGCCACTCAGGGTACATGACACAGTCACCTCCGCCTTGACGGGATACATCCAGTGATCATGTGTAGGGAGAAGGTAAGTCTGTATCCTGACACATCTAACCAGGGAATGACTTCAACTTGAAGAGCAGCTGGTGAACAGTGAACTGTGGACTGCGGCAAGGAAGAAGTGTTTGGGGCCCAGAGCACCAAATGGACTTCCCAGTTTCTTTCCTCATGGGTATGTCCAATCAAAATGGGAACATATTATGAAAGGATCGGATGGCATGTTGCATCCCACTTTAGAGCAAGGCTTAGGAGATGGAGCATCTAACAGCATCCTTACCTGACTGTGAATCTAAAATTTTGGATGAGTAAATCCATTGACAATAGGCAATAGTCTAAGTTTTCTGGGCTTCTCTTAAGTATTTCTTTTATTAAAATGTTTTATTCTAGTAACTTACCTACAACTCAAAATTTCCTATTTCAACCACTTTCAAGTATACTATTCAGTGTTACTAATTACACTCACAGTATTGTGCTACCATAACCAACATCCATTACCCAAACTTTTCATCACCCCAAAGAGAAAGTTGGCACATTTTAAGCATTAACTTCCCATTCCTCTCATCCCTTGGCTCCTGGAAACAATCTCTGCCTCTTTGAATTTGCTTATTCTAGTTATTTCATATCAGTGAGCTCATACATTTGTCTTTCGTGTCTGGTTTATTTCATTCAACATGATGCTTTCAGGGTGCAATCAGGTTGAAGCATGTATCAGAACTTTATTCCTTTTTATGGATGAATAATATTCCATTATATGCATTTACCACATTTTGTTTATCCATTTGTCTATTGATAGACACCTGAGTTGCTTCCAGCTTTTTGCTATTGTGAATATTGCTTCTGTGAACATTGATGTTCACATCCCTGTTTTCAATTCTTTTGGGTATAGATCTAGAAGTTGGATTGCTGGGTCATATGGTAATTCTATGTTTAACTTTCTGAGGAATCACCAAACTGTTTTCCACAGTGGCTGCACCCATTTATATTTGCACCAACAGTGTCTGAGTGTTCCTAGTTCTCCACATCCTCCCTAATACTTGTTGTTTTACATTTCTTAATAGTTACCTTAGCAGATATAAAGTGATATATCACTGTAGTTGTGACTTGCATTTCTCTAATGGCTAATACTGTTGGGCATTTTTCATGTGCTTATTGGTCATTTGTATATCTTCTTTGGAGAGCTATCCATTCAAGTCTTTTGCTCATTTCCCCCTTTTTAATTTAATTATTATTATCAGCATTTTAAAAGAAGCTTTAGATTACATAAATGCTACATCAAAAATATAGGAGATTCCCATATACTTTGCCCCCTCTCTCTCCCACACTTTTCCCTATTAACAAGTGTGGAACATTTGTTACAATTGATGAACCTATTGAAGCATTGCTAAAACAATAGCAGTCTATAGTTTACATTATGGTTTACACTTTGCACTGCACTATTTTATAAGTTTTGACAAACTGTACAATGGCCTGTATCTTTCATTGCAATGTCTCCAAAATGCCCTATGTTACACCTAATCTTCCCTCTCCCACCGCTCAGAACCTCTGGTGACCACTGCTTTTATATGAATGTTCATGTTCTTCCATTACTAGAATAATAATGAGTCTACTTTAGTCCATAATTGCATTCCCCCTTATGTTTGTTCATTCCTCAATCTTGAGGATTTGGGGATGGCAATGCCCACTCTGTTACTGATTGAGAGGTGGGTTTAGATCTCATGGGGCAGATGGATGGAACTGTCTTGTTTGCAGTTGTAGATAATCTCTGTTTTTTGGGATGGGCATTGTCCATCATTGTCCTTTTGTTAGTTGTCTTGGGTGAGTCCGATGGAGTGGAGGTTAGGTATTGGCTGCAACTCTGCTGAGATTCAGGGCTCAACTGGCATATGAACATCAGGAAGATTTAAGTCTTTGGGACATATATTTAATGGGCATACTGCTAATTAAAGGTTCAAATAAAAGGGGCATAAAAATAATGTCTAGGAAAATTGTAAATGAGTCCAACTCTGATACATTGGGAGGATAGATTATCATGTATTCCAAGGTAAGGCCCACTGACAGGGTGCCAAATTTCTGAGACTGTCTGCCCTGCCTATAGTGCCCAGATGTCTCTAGAGCCCTCAGGAGTCCTCCTGCCTGAGGCACTATTTACTGTGGCAGTAAGTGAAATCATCCTAAGACACATAAGCATAATCTTTGGAAGGACCTCCTGACTACTTTGAAATCTCTTACCTATAAAAACTCATTTCTATTTAATATCTCCCCCCTTTTGTCAAGGTCTTTTCCAAATACATCACTAGTTGTCATTTGGTAATAATCCCTTGCTGCCAGGGAGGTTCATTCCTGAGCATCATGTCCCATGCCAAGAGGAAGATAGTGAGTTTATATGCTGAGTTTGGCTTAGAGAGAGGCTTCTGATCATTTTTAAATTGGGTTGTTTGTCTTTTTGTTGCTGAGCTATAAAAGTTCTTTATATACTTTGCATATCGAACTCTTATTAGATATTTGATTTACAAATATTTTCTCCCATTCTGTAGGTTGTCTTTTGACTTTATTGATAATGTCTTTTGATGCACAAAAGTTTTTCTACAGCAATGGTTGCAAACTGGCCATCCCAAGGCTGAATTTGGCCCACAAATATGTCTTAGTTGGCCCATACAGTTGTTTTAAATTTTGATAATTTTGTATAATTATTTTAAATTCAGTTTCTAGCTTTTCTTGGGAAAAAAAAAAAAAGAAGAAGATGTTGCCAACCTAGACAGGCACATTCCTACATGGCAAAACACTGCTGGAACTAAGAAAGGCTACCCTTGCCAAACATCTGTCTGGTTTGGCAGCTCCCACTGTGCGCACAACATGTGGGCATGTGCTCATACCTGTCCCCCTTCTGTCATTTGCATCACCTGCCTACTCCAGGTAAGCATTTGAATTTGAGATCCTTGTCGTAGAGCATGGAAATTTTAAAAAGACATGGACTGCAAATCACCAGACCTGCTCTAATCCTGCCATAGCCATTTACCTCTCCTGTGACCTTGGGCAAGACATGCCAAGAAATATGAGCCTTAACTTTTCATCTGTAAAATGAGGAAGTTGTGCAGAAATATGCTGAGGCCCTTTTTCAGCTCTAACAAGTATGATTCTTACACCTGTGTATAGCCAGATGGAAAAAAGTATTATCTAAAATCCCAAATAAGTCAGGCTGAACTTGCCTTCTGAGGTGAGGAAAATGTATAGATATAATTGTATCGGGGGTAATGAATCTCTCTAGTCCTCTATGCCCCTACCAGGGACTGCCTGGGAAAGGAATAGCAGGCACTGAAGTGCTTTGCCCGTTGGATGCAAAAAGGGAGACCTGGAAGTGGAGCTGGGGGTGCAAGTTGGAGAGAATTGAGCTTTTCTCAATGAGAAACCAGGAGAAGTTGTGTTTGCAGAAGTGGCTGAGGATTTCAACCAAAGGGGTGCCCACTGTTCATTTCTGTGCTGTTCGTGTGTTTGGAGGAGATTCTCTCCAGCTGCCCAAACTTTAAGAAAGGCTTTATGTGAGAGGGGTTTGGGGTGGAAAATCAAGGAAGTTGAGATCCTTTGCAGAGCGGGTTCTCATAGTGAGATATGAGTTTACTCACATCTCTAAGCTGCTTACACAGATTAGGAGGCAATCCATCAGCTGAACTTATGGAGGGGACCAGGAGCCAAAGCTGGGGAGGGCAAGGTGAAGCCTCCTCTGCTCCCACCTTTCTAATGTTCCAGGAGAGCGTGCTGCGGAGAACAGGCGGCTCCCTCTACAGGTGGGGTGGGATTTGAGTAGATTTCAATTGACTCTCAAAGGACCTGGGCTCCTCTAACTGAAACCTGGACTCTCAGACATGTGCATATTATTCTACTCCTTCCAGGGGACTTGGGATTCTGAGGAAACACTGATAAAGCACCGTTGTATGTCTCTCTTTCTCAGATGCAGAAATTGAAAGCAGCCAGGGGCTCACTCCTTCGGGTGCTTGGGGACATCACAAAGGGAAGAATCCGCAGCAGCCAGAGCTGTGCTTGTCAGGGGTGCCTGCCGGCTGGAGAGGCCAGGAGAGGCCCCCAGGTCCTTTTTCTTTTTTGTAATCAAACATCAGGTTGTTAGCAGCTGCTTCAGAGAGAACACTTTAAATTTAGGAATGCAATTGGACTTGTGCGGCAGTGCAACCGCAGGGCGCTAAAGCCACTTCCAAATTTCCAGGAAAGAAACCCCATCCTTGGGCAAGCAGAAGGCAATATTAGCATGGTTGGGGACGTAACCTGCTCATTGACACTTTGTAAAGGCCAATCAATGCAATTTCGCTCCTTTTTTTTTTTTTAAAGAGAAAGCCACAACTATACAAGTTCTATATCATGTTTTTAGTAACATTTGAGGATGTTCTAGAGATACTTTATAACATTTTGCAGTTTAAAGAGCTTTATTAAGGCAATCAATTAGCTAATTAACTTTGTACCCGGTTTTATAAAAAAAAAAAAAAAAGCTAGCAAGTAATTTCAGAATGTTGTAAGCCTCATTAGAGCTTGGTCTCCATAAACCTGTTTGAAAAAAAGTAGCATGTTCTTCACAGTGTTCCCCTGGTGTGAAATTAGGGTTCCCTCATCAAAAAATCATTGTTCAGAAAAAATCAGAAGATAGTATAGAAAAACATGCTGTCTTCACTCTGCTTTGCAGCATCTAAAAATTTCCATGCACCAAGTGGAAAAGCCCACTTCCTTCCTCTTCAAAACTCCAGTTCTCATCCAAGGATGTGCTGACTTATGGGCCTTTTAACACCTTTCTCTCTTTGTTGTTAAAAATACTGTTAAAAGCACACCGAAAGAGGTTAGTGGTGGTGCAGGTGTTTGCTTTGCTTGCCGCAGTCCCACTTCACACAGTGTCACTGGCCTTTCTTAATCCTTGATGTCCTTTCCAGAATAAGTGTGCATGTGCCCATGGGTGCAAGCAGACTAGGCCTTCCAGCCAGGAGGGAGTGGTCATGCTACCTGCCTCAGGTGTGCCCTGCACAGGTGCTTTGGCGGCATGTTGCTTGTGCCAGAGCTATAGGTGTCTCCCCACGGGTATAAAAGCCTCTCGTTGCGTATCCTCGCACCTCCCTCACTCAGGTCTATTCCAAGTTCTGTGGCCTATTCCATGCCATAAAGTATTTTGGCACAGCTGTCTATTTCCATATCATCCAAAAGAAGGGACAACGACCCTAACCAGAAGCACTCAAACAAATACCTCTTGAACAACCTCTGTATTCTAGGCCCTGTGTCAGCTTCTGGGAAAAGGCAGTGACTGTGAGAGATCTTTCACATACCGAGCTTCCTCTCTTGCAGACAGTAAATGACTAATTTGACATTTTACTACTTATTACAGTTGTTATTAGTGATATCAAGAGGTACATGGCTGTGCGAGGGCATGTAAAAAGACAACCTGATGTAATTTGGGGTGTGAGTGAAGGCTGGTCTTAAGAACTGCTGTATTTCATTAAATCTAAGCTGTCACCAATTGTAAGGCACACTATTATTTTTTGCAGCTCCTAAGAAAGAGTTTCCAATTAACTATGCCATAATGCTTTCTTATGACTTAAAATAAATATTTCATTTTTAATTTGATGTAGACTTGCGTTACATATCATTTTTCGTGCTTTACTAAAGGAGAAAATATAGGCAAAATAAATCATTAAGGAATTCTTAAAAGTTCTTTACAGAATCCAACTCTTTCTAATTACTTCCTGCTCCAGTTTGTCTGTGCTTTTTCCACACAATGCCATTCTCTGTGCCATTAAAAGCAAATGACTTTAAGTTCTTAAGAGTCCATAAGAGAACTAGAAGCTATTGGTATTGTGCCCTTAAACCAAATTTGCAAGTCTATAGAGCTAACTCAATTTTTAAAAAATTTTTATTAGAGAAGGTTTACGGAATAAACATGCATGAAACATAGGATTCTCATATAGCACTCCACTCCAACACTGCATTGGTGTGGGGCATTTGTTAAAATTGATGAAAACATTTTTGTAATTGTACTGTTTTTTAAAAAGTCATTACCTTAGTTAAAATTGATGAAAGATTATTAAAATAGTACTGTTAACTATTGTACATAGTTTACATTAGGAATATTTCCCCCCATATACCACCCTATTATTAACACCTTGTATTAGTGCTGTACATGTTATAATTCACCAATGAGCTTTCTTATACTTGTACTATTAACTATAGTCCATTGTATACAATAGGGTTCACTGTGTTATTCAGTCCTATGTCTTATCTTTTAATTTTTATTCTAGTAACACAACCTAAAGTTTCCCTTTTTAACCATATTCACCTATATAAATTAGTGCTATTAATTACACTCACAATAATGTGCTACTATAACCACCATCCATTTCGAAAACTTTACAATCAGCCTATATAGAAATTCTGTACAAATTGAGCATCAAATCCCTATTTTTTATCTTCCAACGAGTCCCTGGTAACCCATTTTCTAGATTCTAACACTATGAGTTTGCTTGTTATAATTAGTTCATATCAGTGAAATCATACACTATTTACCCTTTTCTGCCTGGCTTATTTCACCCAGCATAATGTCCTCAAGGTTCATTCCTGTTGTCACGTGCATCAGGACTCCATTCCTTTTCATGGCTGAATAATATTCCATCATACGCATAAACCACATTTTATTTATCCATTCATCACTTGGATGGACACTTGGGTTGCATCCATCTTTTGGAAATTGTAAATAATGCCCCTATGAGCATTGGTGTGCAGATATCTGTTCAAGTCCTTGCTTTCCATTCTTCTGGGGATATAGCTAGTAGCAGGATTGCCAGGTCGTTTGATAATTCTATACTTATGTCACGTTAGTCCTCATGTGTAAGTCATTTTAGGGACATGGAATTTCTCCCTGTGAGCAAAGGAAAGTCCGTGAAAGATTGTTTGAATAGATTTAAAAAATAATTTCAAACTTACAGGATAGTGGTAAAAATAATACAAACCTCAGACAAAGAAGTCTGACATACAGCCCCGGATACCCAGATTCACCAAGTTGTAACATGGCATCATTTGCCATACGATTCTACCCATCTGTCCATCCAACTGTCCATCCTTCCATCCATCCACCTGCTTTCCTGCTTATCATTCTACTGTCTGCCAGTCTATTATCTGCCTATCTATCTATCCCTCTATTTTTCTACCTACCTATCTATTTTTTTTAAGATTTATTTTTATTGATTTCTCTCCCCTTCCCCTCCTCCCCAGTTGTCTGTTC
Source organism: Dasypus novemcinctus (assembly GCF_030445035.2). NCBI lineage: Eukaryota > Metazoa > Chordata > Mammalia > Cingulata > Dasypodidae > Dasypus > Dasypus novemcinctus. The sequence continues at coordinate 37,735,743 of NC_080694.1, read as the reverse complement.
TCTGTGTCCATTTGCTGCGTCTTCTTTGTCCACTTCTATTGTTGTCAGAGGCATTGGATTCTGTGTCTCTTTTTGTTGTGTCATCTTGCTGTGTCAGCTCTCCATGTGTGCAGTGCCACTCCTGGGTAGACTGCACTTTCTTTTGTGCTGGGCGGCTCTCCTTACGGGGCACACTCCTTGCACATGGGGATTCCCCAAGCAGAGGGCATCCCTGTGTGGCACGACACTCCTTGCACACATCAGCGCTGCACGTGGGCCAGCTCCACACGGGTCAAGGAGGCCCGGGGTTTGAACCACAGATCTCCCATGTGGTAGACGGACGCCCTAGCCACTGGGCCAAGTCCGCTTCCCCCTATCTATTTTATAAACATTTGAGAGGAAGTTGCATATATCATGCTCCTTGAACACTACATCCATGTGTATTTCTTAAGAACAAGGATACTTACCTATGCAACCTTTAAGAAAAGTTATCAAGTTCAGGAAATTTAATAATGACATAAAGCTTATAGTCTATATTTCAATTTTTTTCATATGTCCCAATTATAATATCCTTTGGAGCCTTTTCTCTTCCATCTTTGAAGGATTTTAACTGGGAGCAGATATGGGAGATGAGAGATTAGATGCAGTAGAGGAGATATCTAGAAGCTCTGTTTAGAATCTGGAGAATGGATTGAATAGTGGAAGGTCAAGGCCATGCCAATAGCCCTGTGAGTGAGCTTGGTGGCTTTGGAATTGGATTGAGTGGATGGGGTTGGTGGGAGAGGGAGGAAGCGGGAACTACTTCCTGGGAGCTTCCTACCTGTGGGCACAGTCACACTGCAGTGGGACCGTGTATGGAGGTGGGAATAGCATGAGTTAGTTCAGCCAGGTTGTATCTGGGGAACCCCTGAGACATCCAAGTGGAGATACCATGTAGGCGGTAGGGTCTATGGTCCGTAGCTCAGAGCAGGCATCTAGGCTCGAGGTATCCATTTTCAAGGCATCAGAGCGCTCCTGTGCTGGCAGCAGCTTGCCTGGATTCAAATGCTTGAATGGCTGAGTCTAGAGGAACTCCAGCATGTGAGGGTGGCTGGAGGTAGAGAGGCCTGAAAGAAGCCACTGGGAGAAGAGTGTGTCACAGAGGTCAAGGGCAGCATGCTGACCGGGATGTGTTTTCTGGGGACTCTTTAGAACATGGGTCCACATTAAACACCACTCCAGATCTGGCTTCCTTCATGGTTCTGTGGTGCCTTCTGCAGTTGCCTCCTTTTAAGGCACTTGCTTCTAACACGCTCAATTTCATTTGCCTTCCTGTAGAATAGACATGTACTCACAACCTCACCCTCTGGGCAATGTGAAACCAGCTCTCAGAGAGCTCATTAACTAGGGTTCTCTCTTTTTTTTTAACCCCCCCCCCCCTTGTGACTTTCTTGCTGTCTGCTCTCTGTGTTCATTTGCTGTACATTCTTTCTGTGTGTCTGTATTTATTTTTATTTATATCTCCCCCACACTTGTGACTTACTTGTCTGCTTTCTGTGTCCATTCGCTGCATGCTCTTCTGTGTTTTTTTTTCATTTGTCTCCCTTTTTTGTTGCGTCACCTTGCCGAGCTGGCTCTCCATGAGGCTTGTGGGTGAGCCTGCCTTCACAAGGATGGCCCGGGACATGAACCCAGGGCCTCCCATATGGTAGACGGGAGCCCAACTGATTGAGCCACAGCCGCTTCCCTAGGGTTCTCGTTTAGTAAAACTCTTGAAGGCTCCTGAGAAGGGAGAAAAGGGAAAGAAGGGAAAAGGGAGAAAATTTATTGATTCCCTCCCAGTACTGTTTCTTAGCTTGTCAGATCCTTGCAAAACAGGGCAAATTGTTATCACTAGCCCCATTTCATAGAAGAGGAAGCAGGCCCAGAAAGGTTAAGTAGCTCAGGTAATGTCAAGCAGCTAGGAAGTTGTAAAGCCAGGTTGCAACTTTTATCTACTGCCTTGAAAAATATGTTTCCTGGGTATTCCCCTGCAGGAGAGTCACACATGCTTGTCAAGTGCCAACACATTATCTCTAAGGTAAAAATGACGAATAAAGGAGGAAGATTCCAGTGTAAATGCGAATGGCAATGCTGGGAAAAGAAGTCTAACTATGATCTCCAGCAATGACCTTCCTGAATAAATTTGTTCCTTTGCCCTTATTTAAGTTTATTAGTGGGTTGGATTTTTATTGGTGGCAATTATAGGTGGGAAGTCTCCCCAAATTGGCTTATCTTAATGGGAAAACCATTCAGGGGCATTATCGGGGACAGGCCTATTTATTTTATTAGCTCCTCTTGCCTCCGTAGAAATCTGTGGTCTAATGCAGCTCAGATTCCCTTCAGAATAACCAGGGTCCTTGTAAGTTTCATTAAGACAGAGCCTGGGGAAGGAGGAGCGCTGTTTGAGGGCACCCAATGAGCTGTAATTCTCCATCTCTATTATTAGGAAAAAGCACTTTGTGCTAAATAGCCTGGAAATTAAAGAATAACAAACATTTCTGAAATTAGCCTAAAGGTGCTGATTCTCTAGCCCACCAGACAGGGTGGCAGAGGGTGAGAAGACAAAGTGCTTGTGCAACCAAGAGGTTGCTTCCCAGGAGGACAGGTAATAGCTTTGGCCAGGTGTGCAGGGCAAAGGGGAATGACAAGGTGGCGGTCGCTTTAACCATGTAGTTCTTACATACAGGTAATCTTTTTTTTTTTCCAAGATTTATTTATTTATTTCCCCACCCCAGTTGTCTGTTCTCTGTGTCTGTTTGCTGCGTCTTCTTTGTCTGCTTCTGTTGTTGTCAGCGGCATGGGAATCTGTGTTTCTTTTTGTTGCATCATCTTGCTGTGTCAGCTCTCCCTGTGTGCAGCACCATTCCTGGGCAGGCTGCACTTTCTTTCGCGCTGGGCGGCTCTCCTTACGGGGCACACTCCTTGCACATGGGGCTCCCCTACACGGGGACACCCCTGCGTGGCACGGCACTCCTTGCACGCATCAGCACTGCGCATGGGCCAGCTCCACACGGGTCAAGGAGGCCCAGGGTTTGAACCCTGGACCTCCCATGTGGCAGGCAGATGCCCTAACCACTGGGCCGAGTCTGATTCCCAAAGATGATACCTGTGACTCGTAAGCTGAGTTCTCTAGGATTCTAGTGGACAAAGTCTCCATCAAGGGAAGCAGTCTGACAACAACAGAAGCGGACAAAGAAGATGCAGCAAATAGACACAGAGAACAGACAACCGGGGTGGGGGTGGGGATAAATAAATAAATGAATGAATGAATGAATGAATGAATACATCTTTAAAAAAAAGTCTCCATTGATCTTCAAAACACAGATTTATATTGTGACAGCTTGAAATCACCTAATTAAGGGGGCGAAAGTAACAAATGGTGGCACATTCAGGGGTCCTGTGTCCAAATTAAATAGAGGGGATGGAACTTTCCAGGTAGGAGTGAGAGTGTAGGATCAAACAGGTAGGACGGCGTTGGCTCCTCAAGGGAACCACCTACCTTTTTTTCTCACCCCTCTTCCTCCCTCGCCAGGCCCCACATATCTAGAAGAAAATGCCAAGGAATCAAGTAAAAGAGAGGATCTGCTGACCCTGGAGATGGACTTGCAGCCAAAGATCATGGTTGTATTTCCCTTTTGCCAAACAATTTGGAAATCTGAGAAAGGTGCCAAAGCACAGATTGGCTCGATGCTCACGCAACAGTTTTTTCCTTTCCTTGGTGCCAAAGTGCACTACGCTGCTCAGCTCCCCGACAGGTAGATGGGACCTTGTCATTTATTCTCACCTGTGGCAAGTGAGCGGGAATGATCCATCACTTCCAGGCCGAGGCGTTGAAGAGCAGGGCTGTCTTCTGAGCTCTCCTCCTCTGTTGGCATTTGTCTACGGTTTTACAAAGATCAAGCTTGTTTATCTTGTGCTGTTTTTAATAAATTTGTCAGACACCGAGCACCTTGTCAAAAACAATTATTAATGGAAAATCAATTTTTAAAAAGCCTAAGCTGATACAGTAACTTGGTAATTAATTTTCACTCAAAAGGAGAAAAAAAAAATTGCATGTCGGGGGCCTCTTGTACCACCCAGGTAAAATGACAGAGATTTGTTTCAAAAGACCTTCTACTATTTTAGAGAGGAAAAGAGTACTGCTTTTCTTTTCTGTCTTCTTGTTTTCAGCTTTTGAACCGCCCAGCATTTTGCATCAACTCTTTTAAATGTGTGTCGGCAATTGTCCTGTTCTGGGGAAATATCAGGAGCTGCCCTTTGACATTCAGCATTTCCCAAAGTTTTTGTCTTTGTTCACTGAAACGCAATTCTTGCCTATTTCCTAAAGTCAGATTCCTGAGTCTCTTCCTTTGAGCACAGAAAACTTTTTTGCCTTATCGCTTTTGATTTCGAGTTTGAGTGCTTCTCAGCAAGGTCAAGGCTACCAACGAAGGAGTTAGAGATCAGAAGAGGTGAGAATCTCCAGGCCAGTCTCCACACGTGCTAATTTCCCAGGGGCTTTACTCAACTTTTCCCCTAGTGCCTGCATTGTCTTCCTCCTTCTTCCCAGCCTGTCTGAATCCTACTAATTCTTCAAGGTCTGATTTGCTAATTCTCTCATCAGACTTACAGGATTTCCCACATGGAAACACAGTAGGGTAACAGTTCCATGAGCACAAAGAACACGTTTGTTTTTTGTCACCATCGTTTTCCCAGCATCTAGCACAGTGCCTGGCATTTGGCAGATGCTTAAAAAATATCTCCAGAACGAACTGATGAATTTGAAGGCAGGGATGAGTTGGGTTCCTGAGCCTGCCTCTCGTCAATGTGAATCATCAGAAAACAGTGGAAAGAGAGATTCATTCTTTCTTCCCAGGACATACGTGGTCTATACCACATCATCTAGCAATTAATCACATTGAACATTCACTTCAATGGTACATGGAAGCAGCGGCTTTTGTTTCCATGACACATTGACAACATTCCTGACTTCTTCGGGGGGGAAAGTTAATTACGAATGACAGTGCAATGGCAGACCACCCAGAAACAAAGAGTGGGTAATTGTGGTTTTGCATTAACGAAGATTCAGAAATGATAAGCATTTCATTTTCTTTCTCTTTTTCGTTTGTTTTAATAGTGATATCCATCGGTTGACACGGCATCCTGTGAAACACATATAGGCACACCTTGTTTAATTGTGCTTAGCTTTATTGAGTTTCTCAGATACTGCGTTTTTTTTACAAAAGAAGGTTTGTGACAACCCTGTGTTGAGCAAGTAAGTCTGTCGGTGCCACTTTGTGTCTCTGGTCATCATTTAATTAGGGTATGTATATTGTGTTTTTAGACATAACGCTATTGCACACTTAACAGACTACAGTGTAGTGTAAATGCAACTTTTATGTGCACTGGGAAACTGAAAAATTCATATGACTTCATTGTGATATTTGCTTTACTTCAAATAAACCACTCTATCCCCAAGGTATGCCTGTAAATGCTGGACAGAAGAATTGTCGCTAAAGATGCCCATGTCCTAAATTGCCAGAGCCTGTAAATATGTTTGTTACAAGGCAAGGGGTGGACATTAAAGTTATAGATGAAATTAAGTTTACTCATCAGTTGACCTTAAAGTGAGATTGTCCTGAATTATTTCAAATGGGCCCAGTGTAATTACAAGGGCCCTTTAACCGTGGAAAAGGAAGACAGAACAGAGAGAACGGTGCAATGTGAGAAAGACTGGCCGTTTTTTGCCTTGAAGGAGGAAGGGAGCCACGAGCTGAGGACTGTGGGCAGCTTCCAGAATCTGGAAGAGGAAAGAAAATAGCTTCTCTCCCAGAGCCTGCAGAAGTTACGCAGCCCTGCCACCGTCTTGATTGGAGCACATTGGACGCATTTTGGAATTCTGAGCTTCAGATTGTAAGGTGATGACAGATTTGCATTGTTTTAAGCCACGGCACTTGTGGTAAGTTGCTGTAGTAGCCATTGAAAACTATTCATAGGGATTCCAAATAAAATAGAGAATAAGATGCAGATGTATTTTGCAATTTATCCAAACAGGAAGATACAAGAAAAGCCTTCCTTTTTCTCATTTTACCCTTTCATGTTTATTTTCTCTCTCCAACCATCCCTCTATGAAACCATGCAATAGAAGGAAACAAGGACAGGTTAAGAATAGACAGTAGATAAACATGTTCAATTACTCAGTGAAGCGACATTAAATTGGTGATTTTCCAGGAACATTTTGGGCGTAAATTAAAGGGAAAATTCACAACTCAAACTAAATTGATAAAAAACGATGTTCTCCTGCTGCCTGGGGGTTTGGGGTCACCAGCCTTGGAGGACAGCACCAAGATCTCCACGGCGAGAGAGAGCAAGGCTGGCAGGGAAAATGCCCTTGACAGGGCATCCCATTAGCTCCCAGCTCTCCACCCACCTGCTTGTTAGCAGAACTGGTAACAGGTAACTGTGTCTGACAGATTTGAGTTTCTGCTCATTGCCTTTTCCATTTGCAAGGGGACATGTCTATGAAGAGAGGAAACATATAGAGGACTGGCAGGGGCGGGAGAAGGGAAAGAAAGCAGTGGACGTGGGCTATTTTTAAACTCTGGTAATTGGTCCTGGAGTGGTCAAGACTAGACATGTGTTTTATATCACACCGACACCTAAAACAAATTATTTTCCAAACGGAGGAAGGGTGATTAGCAAATTCAGGGTTTTATTGATGATTCAAAAAAAAAAAAAAGAATCACTTGTCTCTTCCAAGCATTCATCCATGAGTCTAGGCCCTTTTTTAGGAAATGAAAGCTGCCTGAAACTCAAGCATGCTTAAAAGCATTCATCTGTTAATTAACTTTACCTGCCAAAAAGGAACGTTGTGAGGGTGAACGGAATTAAGATTGTGATGAGTTTAGGCCAAGGTCAGGTTCCTCATAAGCCCTGTGTAGGGGTTAACCTATTACTAACGTTACATCAAAGTAGGCCATTTTACCTAGAACTCTGATACAGACAGGGCCCAGCCCAGTGAATTCACCTCCTGCTCCCGCCAGTCATGCAATGACCTTCCACGGCTTAAGGCACAAATTGGTGGGTCCAAGTTGAGTTTATGCAGTTTCCAAGCCTGGGAGAAATAAAAGGAGCTAAATGGACAATACCAAAGGAAGAGGCAAAGTGTGGTCACTCTTCTGGAGAATCTCGCCACGTACCCAATGGAGGCTGGAGTGATGGCACATGGAGGAGTCCCTCTGCTGTGGTTTGATGCTTCTGCATCTGTGAGCGCTTTCTGTATGCCCTTCAGCAGGCATAGGCTCTGGTGCTCTTAATACCTGTTGACTGAATGGATGTATTCGCTTGCAAGTCTCTCTCTCTCTCTCTTTTTCTCTTTCTCTCTCATGCACACACACACACACGGAGCCTCCATTTCTCATTCTGTAAAATAAAAGGAATGGACTGCAGTGATCTCTAGAGATCATTCCATTGCCTACTTGCAAATTTTTTTTTAGAGGATTCTCTAAAAAGACTATTGAAAACAGTAGGGAATAGTGACGTTTAAAGAGGAAAAGCAAATGAAAATAAGGGCCTTGGCACTTGTTTCCTTCTCCTTTGCATTTTCTGTTAACCTTTGCACTTTAGGGGACACCATTTACCAATAAGTGATGCAGTTAAAAAAACAAGTTATAATTATTTTAAGTATGGTTTTCTGCGAAAGAGATTTGCACACAGAAATACCAAGTGGAGTGGTCTCAGGAGCAATACCTGTAGGGGAGTAAGGAAAGCAAGATTAGAAAGAGGGAGGAGTTGAACTGCCCGGAAGTCACACATACATACACATACACACACACGCACACTAAAAGCCCTGCGCCAACCCCACAGAGAATTCTGGCATGGTTCTCCAGGGTTATCCCACCTCGAGGCAAGCAGACTGCCTTTTGATTCCTCCAGCTCCCACTGAGCAGTTTTTGGCCAGCATTGGATGCTGCTTACCTCCGAAGTGGGGTGTGACATTGGGAGAGGTGGCTTTCCTTAGTTGAGGGTAATTCCCAGAAAGGAATTCAGTCACTAGCACCACAACAGCCTGAGGAATGAAAACCTCATTTCTTGTATTGGTTAGCTACTGCTTTGTAACAAATCACACAAACTTAGCAGCTTCCACACATCCAGGAATCTGAGCACACCTTAGCTGGCACCTCTGTTCTGGTTCTCACAAGGCTGCAGTCAGGGTGTAAGTTGGGCCACATTCTCATCTGGAGGCTCAATTGGGGAAGAATTCACTTCCGAGTCATTTAGGTGGGTGGCAGAATTCACTTCCTCGCAGCTGTATGACTAAAGGCACCATTTTTGGTGCTGTTTTTTGTTTGTTTGTTTTTTGTTTTGCTGGAGGCCATTCTCAGGCCCTAGAGGTCACCCCCAGGTCATTGCCATCTGTGGTTTTCCAGCATGACTGCTTACTTTTCAAGTCCAGAAGGAATCTACTTCAAGTACCTCTTCTAAGAGATTTCACCTGATTAACTCAGGCCCACCCAGGATAATCTTTCTTTCAGTGAACTCAAAATCAACTGATTTAGTCACATCTGCAAAATCCCTTTACCTTTGCTATATTCTACTAATTAGAAGCAGGTCACAGAGCCCACCCACACGGAAGGTAAGGAGATCACGCAAGACGTGAGCACCAGGCGGCAGGGACCACGAAGATCTGTCTCCACAAGACCTGAAGGGGACATCTGGTGGTGCACTACACATCCACTGTAACAATCCATCAAATAAAATTGGGTGAACAAGCGGCTTCCGGCTGAACTATTCTGCAGGTCCCGTGAACTCTTTGGGGTTCATAAAGCCAGTAGAGGCAGCCCCAAGATCTGCAGGGCGGTCAAGGACCAAACCCACTAAACCTGTGGTTGTCAGGAGGGAAAGCTGCCACGTGGGCGCATTAGCACAGCCCTCTGCGCAGAGCAGGAGCCCAAGAGAGCTTGCGGAACTCGAGGCGTCAGGGCTGAGAGCTGTGTTTTTTGGTGTGTGAGCGCTGTTTTTCTCTTCAATCTGAATCCTCGGCAGAATGTTGAAGCACCCAAAGGGGCCAAACTGTCAGGGAAAATAATGACCCAGTTTGACTGCCTGTAAAAGTCAGCAGGTAAGTGTTCCCTTTGTCAAGGGAACACCGCAAGAGGACTCAGAAAAAAACCTTCCCTAGACTATATAAATTCACTTTTATAAAAAACCTTGAGCATGTAGCTTGCATTTACAAGCTTTTTATTTTTTAAAAGAAACAGGGTAGAGGGGAATATAAAAATTGATCTTAAAACCTGAGATGAAACCTGCAGGAATACCTAGCTGAAGATGAGAATGATTGGCCCTGGCATTTAAGAGTGGGCGCCAACCCCAGGCACTGAACCAGCTTGGCTGGCTGAGAGGCCAAAATGGAGAAGATCGTTTCAAGGCAGGAAGGGAATGATCTGCCTAATTCTTTTCTTTCTTTTTCTTTCAATGAAAAATAGGATAGAGTAGGTGGTGGCTCAAAGGCAGCAGGTCACGTAGGAGAGCCGAGAGCAAAGAGTTAGTGAGAGAATAGAAAGAGTGAAGGGTTGTTTGTTTGTATTGCACCAATTGCTTACTTTTTTTTAAGATATATTTTTTATTTATTTCTCTCCTACCCCGCCCCCCCAATTATCTGCTGTGTCCATTTGCTGTGTGTTCTTCTGTGCCCACTTGCATTCTTGACAGCGGCACCAGGAATCTGTGTCTCTTTTAGTTGCATCATCTTGCTGTGTCAGCTCTTCATGTGTGCGGCACCATTCCTGGGCAGGCTGTGCTTTTTTCATGCCAGGCGGCTCTCCTTACAGGGCACACTCCTTACACGTGGGGCTGCCCTACGCGGGGGACACCCCTGCGTGGCACGGCACTTGTTGCGTGCATCAGCACAGCACATGGGCCAGCTCCACACGGGTCAGGAGGCCCTGGGTTTGAACCCTGGACCTCCCACACAGTAGGTGGATGCTCTATCCATTGATTCAAATCTGCTTCCTTTATGAATCTCGTGTTAGTTAATACTTCCAGGAAGGTACAAGAGCTACTCATCCTCATTTTGCAGAAGAGGAAAGAGGCTTTGCCCTCAGGTGGTTGACAGTCTCAAGTGGGAGAGAGAGAAGGTGGCAAAAGTGTAACCTAGGGGAGGGGAGCGGGAGTGGGAAAGGGCACCCACCCAGCTTAGGGGGAGGGTCCCAGGGGAGGAGAGCTGAGCCGACACCTCGTCTTTGTCCTCTTGGGGCAAAGGGGGAAAGGACGACTTGCATGATGGAAAAAGGGACAGAAGAGAAAAGCACATCCTTCAGCACCACGGTTTTGCCCCATAGCCTGAAAGCCCATGAGATGAAAAATCACTTTCTGTCTTACGAGGAGGAGAATGGTTCTCAGCTAGTTCAAGGCAAATACAGAAGCAGCCAGCCAGTCCGCCAGACAGAAAGAACGACAGCTGGCGAGAAGCCCTGCCTGGGCACCGAGGCACCCTCTGTGCCAGATTGATGTCATTGACAAATTACAAAAAGAAATACTGATTGTGTTTGCAAACTGGTCTGTTTTCTGGGCATGATACTCTTCGATTGTATTAAATCCAGAGGTTTCACTTTTACTTGATCAAATTTAGATGAAGGTTTTGATTCGGGCCCTTGGTGGGCGGACTCTCATGCAGAAAATAACTCTGCAGAGGAGAAAGCTTGGTTTTCTGTTGCTGTTTTTGTTTTTAGAGACTTTTTTTTTCCTCTGCCCTCCCCGCCCCCCAGTTGTCTGCTCTCTGTGTCCATTTGCTGTGTGTTCTCTTGTGTCCACTTGTATTCTTGTCAGCAGCACCAGGAATCTGCTTCTCTTTTTGTTGCGTCATCTTGCTGCATCCACTCTCCATGTGTGCAGCACCACTCCTGGGCAGGCTGTGCTATTTTCACATGGGGTGGCTCTGCTTACAGGGTGCACAGCAGGGGACACCCCTGCGTGGCACGGCACTCCTTGAGCACATCAGCACTGCGCATGGGCCGGCTCACCACACGGACCAGGAGGCCCTGGGTTTGAACCCTGGACCTCCCATGTGGTAGGTGGACACTCTATCAAATCCGCTTCGCTAGAGAGAGCTTAGTTTTGACACTGGAGTCCCAAAGAGACACTGTTCTCTTGATAGTTTACATCTGGCCTTGTGGAGAGAGCAGAGCAGCTGAGCCTGGAAAGAGACAAGCTCGGGAAAGAGCCTTATGCCAGCCTACAGCTGAGATCAGAAGAAGCTGGAACCACAGAGCCTTAGGAGGAAGAGGGAGCTGAACCCTCACAGCTGTCGGCAGCCATCTTGCTCCGACACACGGCCACAGACTTTGGTGAGGGAAGTAACTTACACTTTATGGCCCAGTAACTGTAAGCTTCTACCCCACATAAATACCCTTTATAAAAGCCAGCTGGGTTCTGGTACTTTGCATCAGCACCCCTTTGGCTAATGCACCCTCCTCTTTATTGCAACCAAACATGGTTTCTCTCAACGCAGAATTCTTTGGTGAGTTCTGCAAGACCGAGCCCAAGGAGCTTGAGCTCTGAAGCTTGGGGATAGTGTGTCCCTTCTCCCTAACTTCCTGGCACATGACTCTTCAGTTAACTGTCTTTTCCTCTACTGGAAAGCTGGCCTCTCTTAGAGGCAAGGAGCCACATCATAAGGGTGATGCGATTATTTATCACGCAAACCAGGACCCTCTGAGAGTGGAAGGGAGCACTATGCTAAGGCAGAAACTGGAACTACCCTGGGCAAACCCGCCTTATTCCAGCCAATGCACTCAGCCCTGTTAAAGCCGGTCAGCTGCCGAGCAGAAGCTGAACTTGCCGGGAATTCTAAACTGCTTCCATCTCTGGGTCACAAAGACCGCATAGCAGTGCTTTCTTCTTGCTTGAATTATTTCTTGTTGCCCTCTGTCAAAGAAGGACACGGTTACTGAGCGGCCTTTAGATGCCTTGTGGGCAAGGAAAGTCTGTTCTGTGAATACAGGGAAAGAACTAGAGAGAAGTATATATATATATATATATATAAAACGTTGTTAAGTGACACTATTGTAAGGAATCTAATCATATTTATTTTTAGAAAACTCACTTTTACTTCCTCTGACAATTCCCCTGTCCCACCCAGAACTGAGAAAATAGGATTTTACAGAGATGGACACAAAGGTTGCTGAAGTCACTGTGTAAGGAATTAGAGGGAGGAGCCTCCAAGCTTTGGAGTAAAGTCACCAAGAACTGACATGCGGGAAGGAGAGCCCCCCTCTGTGGGGGCAAAATGCATGACCGAGGAGGCTTAGGAAGCATTTAAAATTAACTCGAGGACCAGATGTATTTTCTGCCTGGAACAAAATTGATAAAAAAGGAAGTTGTAGCCTAGTCAATCTAATTAATATAGCTGAAGACTCTGTTTCAGCCAAAAAAGGATGGTCTGTACAGAGTCTATAAAAGAAGAGTGAATGAGCATGAATATGGTAATGCTTGTCCACCAAGGTCCAGGGGAGGTAAGTGCTGGATTATTCAGATTGGAATACTTACTAGGCTGCATAGCTGTGTTCTTTGGCAGGGAAGGTCCATCAGACTGTGGCACAGCTTGGATAAAAGGAACCCCCCCTAAAAAAAAACACCAAAAAAAATCCTCCCCAACAACCCACTTTCTTTTCATTCTAAATTTATCAAGGAATCTTCTGAGGGAACTTCTTATCTAGATTTCAGTTACTGGAAATGTGTACCACCTTCTAAGAAGAAACAGTTATTCTGGCTTTGTGTGTCAGTCTTTCAGGAGTTTGGCTAATGTAAGTCAGGTCCCTTGAGCCCGTTCAGCTCAGATATGGTCATCACAGGGAGGTTTTGGACCTGTGAGCTAGGGGTCATCTCTTGATCCACGGAGAGCTCACTATTTCATTGACATCCCAGGAAATCCTGTCTGGTAACCAGAATCTACCTCTGACAACTGTATCTCATTTGTCAAACATGATCAAGGTCTTACTAGGTGGTTCTCCCAGGACTAGAAAGTTTAGCCATATCGGTATGCACGTCCAATAATATTACATTATCAGCATTTACTTTTCTATTACCTGTGAATTCTACTGATTTGAATTAATGTAAGAAATTCCCGTGATCCTTTATAGGTAAATTGGAATTGTTATCTTTAATATTCTTAATGGTTAAGGAGGATTCTAGATTCTGAATATGATTATTGGTGATAGTCAACAGAATAATGTGAATCAATAATGAATGAATTTAGGGAATCAGAAAATCTTTAGGAAACACATAAGGTTAAGAATATCTCAGCCAATGTGTGAAACTAACCTAAAGGACAGAATGGGTTTGAGCCCTGACTTTGGCACTTACAGCTATGCAATCATAGCCAAATAATTTAACCTCTCTGTGCTGCTTCTGTAGCAATGGATAGCAGTACTACCTAACTCATCTGTATGTATCTTCTCCTGGGACATAACTAATGTACATAGTTTAATTAGGACTTTTAAACTGACTAATGCCCAGAAGGATATCTGGGGTGTTTCCAACCCATGAAGTTGTTTGAAGGACTGAATAAGAGAATGTGTTTAAAGCACTTCACAGGTACTGATTTTGTTGTGGTAAGAGTTATTCTCTGAACCCTCTCAGTCACAGAGAACTCATTCTGCTGTGGAGCCACTTTTTCTATTTGGGCACAGTTTTAAAGGTCATAAATGTCATTGTTTTGTTGAGGCTTTGTCTTCCAGCCTATTTCTTCTATACATTGTTGCTTCTAATCCCTGGAGAAAAACAAAGCCTAATCACTCATCAGGATGGCAATCTTGCAGATCTTTGCAACCAGGTCTTGTGCATCCCCTAAGTAATTTCTTCTCTGGGCTAAGTATCCACAACTCCTTCAGCCTTTCTTCATTTGATCCAATTTTCAGGCCCTTTCCCTTAGAGGCAAATCTTTTCTAGATTCTCGTCATTTTCCAAAGTCTGTCTGAACATGGGAGTCCCAGAAATAAACATAATAGTCCCGTGGTCTGACCAGTAAGGAGAAGAGAAGACCATGTCTTCCACCGACCTCCCCTTCCGGCCCAGTTACCTCAAGTCTCAGCATTTTCAGTACTGACTCGTGATTTTCAGGATGTCACCTAAGAACCCAACCTAGTCTATGTACTTGTTTATGTTGAGACCACTGTAGATTCATATGTAAGAAATAATGTAGAGAGATCCTGTGTAGCCTCTACTCAGTTTCCCACAGTGGCGCCATTTTGTAAAACAGTCGTATGATATCACAACTGATGCAGTCGTTATATAGAACATCTCCGTCACCACAAAGATCCCTCGCATTTGCCCTTTTCAGCTACGGCCGCTTCCCTTTCACCCCATCCCCTCCTTAGGCCCTGGCAACCACAGATCTGGTCTTCCTTTTTGTAATTTTGTCATTTCAAGAATTTGTATGAAAAAGGGATTCCCTTTTTGCATTCAGGGTAATTCCTTGGAGATTTATCCAGGTGGTTGTGTGCATCCATGGACTGTTCCCTTTTTATTGAAGAGTAACGTTCCATGGTATGTCTACACCACAATTTGTTTAGCCATTCACCCACTACAGGACATCTTGGTTGTTTCCAGTTTGGGGCTGGTCCAAATAAAGTTGCTGCAAACATTCATGTACAAGTTTTTTTCCCTAGGATATATGTCCAGGTGTATAGTTGGTAGGTTGTGTTGAAGCTGAATGTTAAGTTTCTTAAAGAAACTGCCAAACTGTTTTCCAGAGTGGTTTCCACCTACGTTTTTTAAAGGAGGTGCCAGGGAGTGAACCTAGCCCTCATATATGGGAAGCAGGCGCTCAACCACTGAGCCACACCCGTTCCCCTCCAACTACTTTTGACGAAGATCTATAGCCTGGTGTTTCCTAGTTTCAAATATTAAAGAATTTTGTGTCTGTGTGGGTTTATGCTTGTGTATTTTTAAAATTAATTTATTGAAATATGTACCCCACACACAGACATACATAAATGGTAAGTGTATAGTAATAGTTGTGAACTTACAAAACAAACATATATAACATCATACAGGACTCTCATAACTCCCCCTACCATCAACATCTTACATTCTTGTTAAACCTTTTAAACTAATGATTAAAGAGTATTGTCAAAATATTACTACTAACCAAAGTATTTCCCCCCAACCCTCCCTATTATTATTATCTTTATATCATTTATATTAAACATACATGAACAATTAACTGTATAGTAAAAGTTGTGAACTTACAAAGCATACATGCATAACATCATATAGGGTCAACCCTCCACCAACACCTTCCATTGTCGTGAGATGTTTGTTACAAATTATGAAAGAATATTGTCAAAATCTTACAACTAATCATAGTCCTTTTCTTACATTTGGTGTGTTTTTCCACCAACCCACCCTATTACTATTTTTTAAATATATTTTTTATGATAGACATTGTATACTTACTAAACAATCATACCCATGTACAGAATTCCCAAATAACACCCCTCTATCAACACACCACACTGTGACGGAACATTTGTTACAGTAAGATAATATTATCTGATTGTTACCATGTCCATAATATAAATTTTCTATACTGCCCCATTATCTACACAGTACATCTTTGACTTAGATGTAAGAATATTATATTATTACTGCTAAACACAGTCCATAGGTCATTCTAGTTTATTTTTCCCATGCGTTCCCAACACCCTGCTATAGTGATATACATTTGCTCTAGCTAACAAAGGACACTCTTGCCTCTGTACCATCAACTACAGTTCTCATCCACCTCTTGGTTTACTGTGCTATCCAGTTCCGAGATTATTCTCTAGCATTTTGTCAATTGGCATTTATATACCTAGACTACCATTTTCAGCCACATCCCCATTTATAAACTAGCTGTTACTCACTATTTGTTACCATCCACTCTATACATTTCCACACTTTCACAGTAAAACTGATTAAAACTTCTACATACATTAAACATCAGTAGTCCATCTCAGTCCTTCTTTTATCCCTATTGATAACTCACCACCCACCTACCACCAGGGCTTGAAGATATTTTCCTACAATTTCTTCTAGAAGTTTTATGGTTCTTGCTTTTATTTTTAGGTTTTTGACCCATTTTGAGTTAATTTTTGGATAAGGTGTGAGACAGAGGTCCTCTTTTCTTCTTTCAGCTATGGATATCTTGTTCTTTCAGCACTGTTTTGCTGAATGGGTTGTTCTGCCCAAGCTGTGTAGATTTGACAAGCTAGTCAAAAATCACTTGACCGTACATGTGAGGGTCTGTTTCTGAACCATCAGTTTGGTTCCATTGGTCTATGTGTCTGTCTTTATGCCAGTACCATGCTCTTTTTACCACTACAGCTTGGTAATATGATGTAAAATCTAGAGAAGAGGGTTCACTTTTCCATTTATGATGTTTCTGGCTATTCAGGACCCCTTACCCTTTCAAATAAATTTGATAATTGTGTTTTCAATTTTTATCAGGGTTGCAATGAATCTGTGTATCAATTTGAGTAGAATTGACATCTTAATGATATTTAGCCTTCCAATCCATGAGCATGGAATGTTCTTCCAGTTATTTAGGACTTCTTTTTTTTAATGTTCATAACAATTTTTTTCATAAGCACCCCAAACTGGAAACAACCAAATGTCCATCAACATTAGAATGCCACTCATTTTCAAATATGAAAGAATTATACTATAAAAGGGCTTTTATGAGATTTTTATTATTTTGATTTTTAATGCTGTTTATGATTAAGATTTAATTTATATACAGTGAAATTCACAAATTTTGAAGTGTAGCTCAATGAATCACCCAAGTCAATATTTAGGACTATTTTTATTTCTTTTAACATTGGGTTGCAGTTTTCTGAATACAAGTGCCTAACATCGTTGGTTAAGTGTATTCCTATTTGAGTTTTACCTGTCAGTTTTAATTTTCACCGCTTTTTTGACACTTTTAGTTACTTTTATTCATATAATCTTCATTTCTAGACTCTCTTCCAGGCTTTTCTCTCTCCTGTCTTTTCTTTTCATGCTCTAGCACACCCTTTAGTATTTCCTGAAAATCTGGTCTCTTGCTTGGAAATTCTCTCAGTTACTGTTTATCTGTAAACATTCTGATTTTGACCCCATTTTTGAAAGACAGTCTTGCTGGATATAAAATTCTTGACTGGAAGGTTTTCTCCTGTAGCATCTTAAGTATATCAGACCACTGTCTTCTTGCCTGCATGGTTTCTGGTGAGAAATCCGCACTTAATTTTACTGGGTATCCCTTATATGTTATGCATTGCTTTTGTCTTACTGTTCTCAGAATTCTCTCCTTGTCTTTGGCATTTGACATTCTGATGAGTATGTTTCTCGGAGTTGGTCAATTTGGATTTTTTCAGATCAGTGTACGTTGTGCTTCTTGGACATGGATATCTATGTCCTTCAATAGGGTTGGGAAATTTTTACCATTATTTCTTCAAATATTCCTTCTGCCCCTTTTCCCTTCTCTTCTCCTTCTGGGACACCCATGATGCATATGTTTGCATGCCTTTTACTGTCATTTAGTTCCCTGAGACCTTGTTCAACTTTTTCCATTCTTTTCTTCATCTGTTCTTTTACATGTTCACTTTCAGAGGCCATTTCTTCAAGCTCACCAATCCTTTCTTCTGCCTCCTCAAATCTGCTATTATATGATTACAATGTTTTTTTAATTTCTTTTATTGCATTCTCATAAGATCTGCTATTTTTCTATGTATGCTTTCAAATTCTTCTTTGTGCTCATCCAGTGTCTTCTTAATATCCTTAATCTCTTTAGTCATCTCATTGAATATATTAAGGAGATTTGTTTGAATGTCTATGATTTGTTGTCTCAACTCCTTTATGTCATCTGGAGGCTTATCTTGTTCCTTTAACTGGGTCATAGCTTCCTGTTTCTTGGTGTGGTTAGTAATTTTTCTTGGTGTCTTTGGCATCTGGATTACTAGAGTATTTATTCTGGGTGCAGATTTTCTCTTTAGTTTAGGGTTTCCTGCCCTTTCTCCCTTACTGGTTGTGCAGTAAGAGCCGAGGTTGTAGTTGGTGCTATAAGCTGTGGAGGCTCAAGCTGCCTTCATTGCGCCAGGGACCAATGAAGCTACTTTCAACTTTCTCCTTTGCCAGGTGTTGGGACAGAGTCACAACTGTGTGGAATAATCCAAGTCACATATGCCTAGACTATAGCTGCCCAGAAAGACTGAGGAAGCTTCATGGCCCTTTCTCCCCTGCCTGGGCTGGGGATAGAGCTGCAGGGGTGGGCAGCAATCTATGCGGTGCAGGTCCAAGATGACCACAGTTGCCCTGGTAGACTTCAGATTATTCAGTTTGTGGCAGCCAAATATACCCAACAACACCTGGATAGCTGGTGCTGAGCTAGCCAGCCTCCTCCCTGCCAGAGGAGGGGCTGAAGCCTAGGCTTGGGCTGCAGGCTGATCTGTGTGAAAGAAACCGGTTTCTACCATCACTATGATATTTGGTCAGTCCAGCTTCCCCTCAGGTGGGGGCAGAGTCAGAATGGCAGCCACTGGCCTCTTTCCTTTCCAACGTGGACAGATTCATACCCCAACTATTCCTTGGGTTATTCTTTAACCATCTGAGTCTACCAGTCAGTAGCTGAAATCGGCAGCCAACCATCTCCTCCTTCCCTGTTTTTGGGAAATGGAGCTTCCAATTCCGATCACAGAAGAGCTCCTGGGGCAGCTTGTGCCACCAGAGTAGGACAATCACCAGCCTCTGTGGCTTGGCTGGCCATTTCCTAGAGAGGCTGGCGCAGGTCCCTGCAGCTTCCTCCCTGCTGGAGGTGGCACTGGGGCCTAGGCTAGAGCTGCAATCTGACCTGGATGGAAAGAAGCTGGTCCCCACCAGCAGTGGGATCCTCAGTCCACCCCGCTTCCCTCGTGCCAGGCGTGGAGTTAAGATGGCGGGTCCTGACCTCTTTCTGGCTTGAACAGGCTCAAACTTTAGCTGTTCTCAGGATTATACTTTAGCCCGCTGAATTTACTCATCAGTTGCTGAAGTTGGTGCCCAACCGTCTCTTCCTCACCCATTTGGGGAAGGGCAGCTTTCAATTCCAGCCATGGAACAGCTCCTGAGGCGGCTTGTGCCTCCGGTGGAGGATGGGCACCTGCCTCTGGGGTGTGGAGCGCTCTACTTATGAGTCTTCTCTGCAGATGGGCAGCCTCCTCCTTCCACTCCTTCAAAGATGTTCCAGGATGCCCTTCTGGCCTCCTGAAGCCCCGAACAGGTGGTTCATCTAGCTCAGATAGTTCTGGGTGTTTGCTAACTGCCCTGTAGCAGAAGCTGACTCTAGGGGCTCCTCACTCTGCCTCCATCTTGCTGGTTGTCCATGCTTGTGTATTTTTTAACCCACCCTTAAATATTATTTTCTTAAATTAATCCCAACATTTTAAGTCTTAAGATATTTTAATATTTTAGTTCTTTCATCCAGATATGGACTATCCTTTTCACTTCATCTCATCTATATAGTTTATAAACCATGTTTATTAAGGTTTCCCTCATTCTAGACTTGAGATAAATTCTGAACAGACAAAACCCCAATGCACATTGCTGGACAAAATCGCATCAACTATAATATCTGCTGACTTACATTTTCCTTTTTGTCCATAAAGAAAATATCAGCAAAATTGTTAAAAAGATTTGTGAAATTTAGGTTCCCATTTATAAAACATTCGCATTTCTATCAATCTAAGCATTTTGTTGAAAAAAAGAAAAATTTAAGTTCCTAGGTCATACTATTGCTCTGTGAACATACTTCAGTTCTTACTGAATAGACATTTTTCTTTTCTCAGTAAAGACTGAATACATTAATAATTTTAAACATGGTGGCTTTCTCTTTTAACCAAAAGCTGCAATCCTCATTAGGGTGTCTAGAATTTGGAAACAAAGATGATGATGATGATGGTGACAATGGTGATGATGATGGTGGTGGTGGTGATGGTGATGGTGGTGATGAAGATGATGAGGGTGATGGTGACGATGGTGATGATGGTGGTGGTGGTGGTGATGGTGATGGTGGTGATGAAGATGATGAGGGTAATGGTGATGATGGTGATGGTGATGATGATGATGGTGGTGGTGATGGTGGTGATGAAGATGATGAGGGTGATGGTGACAATGGTGATGGTGGTGGTGGTGGTGATGGTGATGGTGGTGATGAAGATGATGAGGGTGATGGTGACGATGGTGATGGTGGTGGTAGTGGTGGTGATGGTGATGGTGGTGATGAAGATGATGAGGGTGATGGTGACGATGGTGATGGTGGTGGTAGTGGTGGTGATGGTGATGGTGGTGATGAAGATGATGAGGGTGATGGTGACGATGGTGATGGTGGTGGTAGTGGTGGTGGTGGTGATGGTGGTGATGAAGATGATGAGGGTGATGGTGACGATGGTGATGGTGGTGGTAGTGGTGGTGGTGGTGATGGTGGTGATGAAGATGATGAGAGTGATGGTGACGATGGTGATGGTGGTGGTGGTGGTGGTGATGGTGGTGATGAAGATGATGAGGGTGATGGTGACGATGGTGATGGTGGTGGTAGTGGTGGTGGTGGTGATGGTGGTGATGAAGATGATGAGGGTGATGGTGACGATGGTGGTGGTGGTGGTGATGAAGATGATGAGGGTGATGGTGACGATGGTGATGATGATGATGGTGGTGGTGATGGTGGTGATGAAGATGATGAGGGTGATGGTGGTGGTTTCATTTATTGGTGGTGATGACGGTGGTGATAATGAATGTAGTGATGATTAAGGTAACTATATGCCAAATACTGCTGAGAACTATGAGGCACCGATTCATATTTATAATCGTCTGTTTTTTCATTAACCATATCATTCATAGGAATTGACAGTACAAGTATATTTTTAGATTCATTGTTTAGCTGCAGAAACTCTAATTTCAAACTCTACTTGGGGTTTTGTCTGAATTCTTAATAGAAAGGAAATTTGGGGACTTATCAAGTCAAAACTACAGAAAACTTTTAATTATCTAACTCTTGTAGGCATAACAAGGCTTGACAAATATGATTTACCTTAATTTCAATCACTTTGTACTATATCTTAGATCATTTTATATCTCTGTACTATTCTATTTTAGCTAACAAGGCATCACAATCTGAAATAATTATAATTAAACCCCAAAGTGTAATAAATAAATAAAATAATTTTATTAAATGCACAGGTGTTTTGCTTTTTTTCTGATTCTCAGGAAAAATATTGGGTTTATTACTTGTCGTACAAGAAAGAAAAATGCAATTTAAGGAAATAATTAAAGAAAGCCAAGAGAGAACAGGATATAGTTTGATTTAGAATATTAAGAGGAAGGGGGAAAGTAGGTTACTTCATATTTTGAAGATTTTTAATAACTGTTCTCCTAATTTAATTATTTTATTAGTAAAAAGGGAAAAAAGTAACAGAAGCTTTAAAAATGTTGAATAGAAGCTTGTTTTAAGCATCTTTTGGTATCAATTTAAACAGCCATAGAAAGTGGAAATCTACCCTATATTAGAAAAGAGAAGCAATAAAAAGCAAGCTATTCTCCTCACGTGGAGGCATATAGCCTTAGCTATAAGCAGGAGCTTATTCTGCCTCACATGATAATGATATTCCAGGATCAAATCGAGAAGTCAGTCCCAAAATGGGATTTCTTCAAAAACAAATCAGATCTTGAAGGAAGTCTTGGTTGAAACATTCATTGACTTCATTAAATCCAAAGAGTATTGGGTTGCGATTGTTATACAAAAAACTTTGTGCCATTTTTTGAAATGTAACATCAAAGCAATTGAAACCAATAAGTAGGACTGAGCAGAAAATAGTCAGCTATTTAGAGGGAAGGGGGTGCTAGTGGTTGGAGAACCTATTACTCACACAGAAGAGCAGTTACTAGCCATGTGACCGCAGACAACTCTAACTAAGCAGCTCTGAGTCTCAGTTTCCTATAAATGTGGCTACCTCAAATGGTATACAAAAAGCTCTTATTGCAGTGCCTTCTGTAGAACACAGAATGCAAATTGTAGCTCCTCCGAATCTCTTATTGTGTTATAATAATCATTTATTGAGCATTTACTATGTGCCAAGCATAAGTATTATCTCATTATCTTATCCAATCTTCATGATCTTATGAAGAAACTACTTATTTTTCTCATTTTGAAGATGTGGAAACTGAGGCACAGAAGGTAAGTGAATTGGTCAAGATTACCACTTAAAAGAGGCTGAGCCCAGATCTGAAGTCGATGAGAAAGACGGAAAAAAAAATCGACTTGGCCTGGTACTAATTAAAGAATAATGTACTGGAAACGAAACTTAATTCTGACTCAGGCACCAATTTCTTCAATTTCAGGCTGAATGATCTTGGACTTCTCAATATTCATTTCCTTGTTCCTTTTTTATTGAACAAATATTCGTTGGTATCTTATATTTTACAAACCTATTTTGGGTGTTCTAAAAACACGAAAGAAAAATATTTGACATTTGTTTTCTAAACAACATTCCACGGGGTGCAATGTTGTCAGGTGCTATTTCGAGCCCTGGTGATCTGTTGGATAGACCAAAATCCCTGATCTCATGGAGCTTCTTTTTTTAATTTTTTAAAAACTGGCTTTACTGAGATATAATTCACATATCACAAAATTCACCAACTTCAAGTGTATGATTCAGTGGTTTTAAGTAAATTTAAGGAGTGAGGCAAACATGACCGTAATCTAAGTTTGAACATTTCATCACCATCGAAAAAGACCTTGCTCCCATTAACAGTCACTCCCCATTCCTCCCACCTCCACCCTATCCCCAGGCTTAGACAACAACTCATCTACTTTCTATCTGCATAGATTTGCCTATGATGGATATCTTATATAAATGGAATCACACACTATGAGCTCTTTTGTGCCTGGCTTCCTTCATTTAGAATAAGCTTTTCAAAGTTCGTCCATGTGATAGCGTTTATCAGAACATCATTACTTTTTAAACCTAAATAATATCCCATTGTATGAATATTGAACATTTTGTTTATACATTCACCAGCTGATGGACATTTGGGTTGTTTCTAATTTTGGACTATTATATATAATGCTGCCATACCTTATGTGTACATTCATAGATGAGTTTTTGTGTGGGTGTACGTTTTTATTTCTCTGGGTAGATACCTAAGAGTAGAACTGATGGGTCATAGAATAACTTCACGTTTACCATTTTGAGAACTTCCAACTGTTTTCCAAAGTGGCTGCACCATTTTACATTCCCACCAGCAGTGTAGGAGAATTCCAGTTTCTTCATATCCTTGCTAACACTGGTTACTGTCTGACTTTTTCATTATAGCCTAGCGATATGCAGTGGTATCTCATTGAGGTTTTCATCTGCATTTTCCTAATGGCTAATGCTGCTGAGCATCTTTTTGTGTGCTTATTGCCCATTTGTATTTCTTCTTTGGAGAAATGTTTATTCCAATCATCTGTCTCTTCTTAAATTGGGTTACCTTTATTTTAGGTTGTAAGTGTTCTTCACATGTTCTTTCCACAAGTCCTTTATCAGATATATGATTTGCAAATATTTTCTCCTGTTCTGGAGTTGACTTTTCACTTTCTTAATGGTGTCATTTGAAATAGAAAAGTTTTTATTTTGGAGAAGAGCAATTTTCCTATTTCTTTTATCGCTGTGCTTTTGGTGTGATAACCACGAAATCATTGCCTAAGCCAAGATCATGAAGATTTACTCCTAAGTTTTCTCCCAAGAGTTTTATAACTTTAGCTCTTATTTTAGTTCCGTGGTCCCTTTCAAGTTAACTTTTTCATATGATATGATGTAGAGGCCCAAATTCATCCTTTTGCGTGTGAATGCTCAATTGTCCCAGAACCACTTGATGAAAAGAATGTTCTTTCCCCATTTTGTAGTCTTAGCACCTCTGTTGAAACCAATTAGCCATAAGTGGGAAGATCCATTTCCAGACTCTCAATTCTATTCTCAATCTATTCTCTTTAAATGAGCAATTTGACTTAGATCAGTATTCCCCCAAATTGCCTAATCAGAATCCTCACTCCTGCCTGTAAAAGTAGAAATCCCCAGGCCTCTCCCAGGGTGATTCTGATTCAGCAGCTTTGGGGTTACATGGAAAGCTGCTCTTCCTCCAATCTTCCCTACCTCAGTTAAGGGAGCACATTTCACCCAGTTACTCAGGCCCCAAACTAGCAAGTAGCATGCTAGTTACCAAGCTATTATTGCTCCCAAACTGGCCGTGTTTTTCCTTTGCCAGCTGCTGTGTGTTAGATTCTGCCAACAGGGATATGAGAGGAAACTACAGAACTGGAGGTGATAGAAGAAATGACTCTCTCCTTCCAGGCTCTTTCCTGCAAGCTCCTGACGGCTTGTGTTTCTGTGGGCATGATCCTAGCCATGCTTTTTCATCCCGTTGGAGAAATTCCTTCCCATTACCACCAATTAAATACAGTTTTCAGTTTTTTCAAATAATTGCAGAAATAGCTTTATTAAACCCCTAGTAAAGAAACTAGAACCAGCCAGTTGACACCCTCTCCTCAGATACCTGGGTTCCAGGTCTGCAGACCCCTCTTCTGACCTCAGAGACCCCAATGTCAACCAAGCAGCACCCCCTCAGATATCTAAAATTTAGCTCCACAGGGCTCCTCCTTCTGAGTTTCTAAGTTTTAATCATTCCAACCGCTTCTCTTTGTTCTAACAGCCGCAGGGTTGATAACTGCTTCCTCTAGTTACTTTCTCCGTAATACTTCAGAGTTAGCTTTTCATCCTTCCAGGTACCTTTATAACAGCTAGTCAATAGTTTTATATATCAGATTCTCTCTTCTTGGACTTCCACTTATGCCCATGAATGAATAACTCATGGGGGACTTGTCTATTGGACAACAAACAGCCACGGGACTGTGCTCCCAGAGATAGAAAACAGACAAAGGGATCCTCATAAATTGTCCTAGTTTTCTGCATGTAGGTAATTTTCAGTAATTTCCTGTCACAGACATGGGGACCCCAAGCGGATCCCAGGGATCTCACTGAGTTGAGGAAACGGAGGCAGATGCTCAGAGATTCTGAAGCAAATGGAATTTGCAGAGCAGACTATCAGAGAGGAAGGAGGTACACAGAGAGAGTTTCCACAAATCTGCCCAATAGTCCTCCTTAATCTTTGGGCATGCATAAGATGAAATTCCAGGAGTCCAGGCAAAGAACAACTGTCAAGGAACTATAGAATGAACAACTCCCAGAGCCCACCCCAGACTGAGAGATGTTTGAGTTCCAACCAGCCTAAGTGGAGAGAGCAGCTTGCCTACCTGGGCCATCTACTAGCAACCCCAGAAGAGTCACACTTTAGCAGAAGGGCCAAACCATTCCTAGAGTCCACTACTCTAGATTCATTCTAATAAAGTTTGAAAGCAAGTCTTTGAAGGGATCAAGCTGACCTACAAATAACTTCATTGCCTGCGGAAACAAAATTCAGCACTCCTAAAAAGAAGACAGCATATTGGGAGAAAATTAGTCAATAGAAACGATGTTGGTTTAGATTTTCTGAGAAGCAGACACCAAAATGAGATTAAATGTGCAAGGATTTTATTAGGGGAGGCACCTACATGCAAGAAAATGGGAGAGGAGCCAGATAAGGCTGGGAGAGTGATCAAACCACAATGTAAGTCTGAACCTGAGTAAAAGAGAGAGGGAGAGAGAGAGATAGACTGAAAAAAGTGAACAAAACCTCAGTGATCGAATCATCATATTAGAATTCTATATCCAGTGAAAATCAGTTTTCAAAAATGAAGACAAAATAAAGATTTTTTTTCAGACAAACAAAAAAGTAAGAGACTGTCACCAACAAATCCACACTACAAGAAATGTTAAAAGAAGTTTCAGGGCAGCGGACTTGGCCCAGTGGTTAGGGCATCCATCTACCACATGGGAGGTCTGTGGTTCAAACCCCAGGCCTCCTTGACCCGTGTGGAGCTGGCCCATGTGCAGTGCTGATGCGCACAAGGAGTGCCGTGCCACAAGGGGAGCCCCACGCGCAAGGAGTGCGCCCCATAAGGAGAGCCACCCAGCATGAAAGAAAGTGCAGCCTGCCCAGGAATGGTGCCACACACACGGAGAGCTGACACAAGATGACGCAGCAAAAAGAAACACAGATTCCTGTGCCACTGACAACAACAGAAGTAGACAAGAAGACGCAGCAAATAGAGAGAACAGACAATCGGGGCAGGGTGGGAGGAAGGGGAGAGAAATAAATAAATAAATAAATCTTTAAAAAAATAAAACAAAAAAAAGAAGTTTCATTACAAGAAAAAGGAAATTTTGGGGGGTGAAGAAAAATGATACTAGATGGAAACTTGGATGTACACAAAGGAAAGAAGAGTGTCGGAAATGAAAAATGTTGGTAAATATAGAAGACTTTGTTTTTAAATTCCTTTAAATCTTCTTTATTGAAATCTGGTGTGGTTTCTCTTTCCTGACTGAATTCTGACAGGAATTCTCACATCCATCCTCTTCTTACAACCATCCCCCATCATCCCATGGGCTCTGTGAACCCCAGCATGCCACTTCCTCTGATGGCTTCCATTACCCTTGAATACTACAAACAAGTAACATCGCTACTTTTTGCTGACTGCCTACTATAAACCAAGCACTGCCTTTCTCCTATTATCCTTAAAATCCAATCTCCTCACCTTCTCTAATCTGTCCACTGCCAACTTCACCATCCTTGTCCATTAACCCTGACCTCTTGTTCTGTAAGCACACCAAACCTTTGTGTTCTTCAAACACACCAAGTTTGCTTCCACCTCAGGACCCTTTTACAATAGTTAGTACTTCCACCTGGAATACCCTGTCCCCAGATATTTGCATGGTTCACCCCCTCTGATCAATGGGGGTCTCTGTCTGAACAGAGACACCTCTTCTGAGAGGCGTTCTCAACCTGCTTTCCAAATCAGCGACCCCCTTGCCCTTTTCCCCACCAGTCACCTTCTAGCCCATTACCCTGTTTGATTTTTCTTCAGAGCACATCACTGTTGAAAATTACATTATTTATTTATTTTTCTAGTCTGCTTTTGGGTTCGGTGGCCCTGGAATATTGGTCCTCCAAAGATGTCCACGTCCTAATCCCCGGAACCTGTGAATATGTCGTCTTACGTGGCAAAGGGCGACTTTCCAGATGTGATTAGGTTAAGGGTCTTGTGATGGGGAGATTGTTGTGGATTATCCAGGTGGGCTCGATGTCATTTCAAGGAGGATCCTTCTAAGAGAGAAGGTGGGAGGGCCACAGTCACAGAGAGTGGTGCAATGCTGGAAGCAGGGGCTTGAACGATGAAAATAAGAGACAGGGACCATGAGTCGAAGAATGTCTGTGGCCTCTAGAAGTTGGAAGAGGCAAGAAAATGGATTTTCCCCCAAAGCCTCTGGAAGGATCCAGCCTATACCTTGACTTTAGTGACACTGATCTTGGACTTCTGATTAAGATAATAAATGTGTTTTTTTAAGCCACTAGTTTGTGGTCATTTGTTACAGCAGCATTAGGAAACTAATACAAGTTTCTACTCTAGAACACGAGTTCCATGAAAGGGGTCACGTGATCTTGCTGTATCTAATACCTTATATCCCATATCATCACATTATTCTTGTAAACGGTCCTTTTGGAATATACCCCAAATCTAGTGAATTCATAGTCCAAGATACCGTTTTCTTTTACTTGGAAGATTGCGTGATCTCCTAACTTGTCTCCTTGATTCTACCCATGACTCCTACAAACTATGTTTCATAGAATAACTTTTAATGTAATTTAGGTCAGAGATTCCTGCTGAAAACTCCAATAGCTTTTCCAAAGTCTTACTGGGGCCTCATGGCCATACACTATCTGGTCCAGCGATGCTCTCTGACCTCATTCCCAATCACTTGCCCTCTTTCTTTCCTAATAAGACATTTAATGAGTATTTGATGGAGAAAGGAAAGAACAGAATGGGAGTTCCGAGGAGAGGAAGATCAATGAGGACTGAAGGTAATCAGGGAAGGCTCCATGGAGGAAGTGGGATCCAAAGAATTTTAAAGAAATGGATAAAGGAAGAGAAAGAGAAAAGGACATTCTATACACAGAGAATGACATGGACAAAGGTATAATTTCAAGGAAAACAATCCCAACTTTCTGTGTCTCATGTCCCAAGAGCAATTTATGTCCCTTTTATCAGTCTCAGCTGTGCAGACTAGCACTGACTACACAGCCTTGGAGCCTTCTTAACCCTCTGCAAGTCGTTCATGTTCCTTCGAGTTGTAAAGCCAGGACTGAGATCAACACTACCATCAAGGCATGGCAAGAAATGTACGCAGTAGGTGTACTATGCCACCGTTTCTGAATGTTGGGCTTTTAGTAACATGATGTTTTTGTATGGTAATAAATACCACCTTTCCACCAAAAACAGGACTAAGTTATTCTTTCCTTCCCAGTAATAATATATTCCTTGTATAGAGGTTTGTCTCCTCTTCTAGACTCCAAGATCTTCAAGTCATGGTCATCTTGCTATCTCCATGATGTAGCCCAGACTGCAGCAAACAGAGATGAACAACTTTTGGTTTAATGAATGACTGAATGAAGGCCCAGCTGTGGATCCATTGTGACCCCTAGATATTTTATAGTGGTCATACAAAAGCACATGCAACACACGCAACTTCACGGTGTTCCACTAAACATATATTGTGGCAAAGTGTAAGAAAGCTGAAAATTTTGGACTAGTTGTGTCAAGGATGGTGGAAGTGCTCCAGAAACAAAACAAAAATGATGATAACAGTATTGGTCATGAATTATGCAAAATGCTTTCCATGTAATTTATCATTTAATCCATAATAACTCTAAGCAGTTAGTAAGGTTCCTCCCATTCCACGCATGAGAAAAGAGAGCACGAATGACTTACCTAAGGTTGTCCAGCTTGTGAGAGGTAGAAGCAGGATTCGAACCTAGATCTGTGTCTTAGTGCCCCCTCAGCTGACTTCAGGTATTACTATTAGGGATTCTGATCAGATATCATTCGTGAGAGGTGGACCTCAGACCCAGGGCCCTGGGCCTACAGCTCATATCTGCCTGCAGCAAATGGCTCAGCTCTTCATACCTCTGTGTACCTGATGCCTCTGCCCTTAGGTTCCATGGTCTGCTTTTGGTAGCATCAGAGACCTCGCTTCATCACTTAAATAGGACAGAACGTGTGCTCAAGAAAAACTTGTTGGATGAATTCGTGGGTAGAACCCTGGACTTCCGGGATGACATGCTATACGTCAGCTAGATTTTCAACAGAGGCCCTGCAGCCCTTGTCACCGAGGCTACACAGCAGGGCGCTTCCACTGTGACGCATGCCTATCACTCTGTAGGCAATACTGAGCATGGAGCGGGAGTCAATTTTGCCCATGTAAAGTCTGAACAAAAATGCGTCTTGGGAGAGTTCCTGGAAAAAGACAGTGAACTACCATCTTACCTACTGGAAGAAATGAGAATAGCTGGTCCAGCAGGAAGGCCTGTTTGAAAAGCCTGCTAAAGGTAAACAGACTCTAAACTTCTGAAGGCCACACAGCCAGTCTTCCCGGGGTGGGGGGTCCCAAAGTTGGCTACGTTAAGTGTCTTGATCTTCCGCATGCCAGAAGTCTGCTTTTCTGTTTATCTGCTGTCCTCATCCTCTTGTGCATGCAAATAAATCTGCTTTGCATCATAGAAAAACAATCTTTCATGAACAAAATTTTTCAGTAAATGTTACTGAACATTGACTTGCCCCTGAATATCGGGGCCCTTATTTTGGCATCACTGTGAAAAGCAACAGGAGAAATTAAAGAGCGCAGCTTCATTGGACTCTACTCACTGGTCTTAGCTATCACCCTGGGTGCTGTATTTGGCCCAGAGCTTAAGTTTCTTGACAGAGAATTATTACCTGCCAGATGTTGTGTAAAAATAAAAAACGACTATATGAAGAAACCCAAGATTTTGGAGCCCCTGCAAACATGCACAGAATTCCTTTTAGCCACTGCCATCCTTATAAGAGAGGCTTTCACAAGACGTGGGCTCCGGAGCAGACCCAGGATGGCACAGTGTGTGTGGGCTCTGAAATCCAGCTCTACTTTTTATTAACTGTACGATAGAGGGCCATTTACTTAACCACTCAGCATCTCTGTTTCCATATCCGTAAAATCTGATGAACAGGCCTACATGGCGCCATAACTGTGTGCACCAGTCTTGGTCCTGTTGTAGGAAAAGTTACTCTAGGTATGAAGGAAAGGGAATGCAATACATAGGAAGGGCTGGAGAAATGATTCTTAGTAGGGTCTCCGAGAAACAACTGTTGGAACCGTTGGGTTCCAGAACATACTACCTCAGCTGAGATGCAAAGATGGGAGGCTACTGCTGCCACCAGCAGGACGCTAAGGATTGGACAGAGCTGAGCTGGGCCACCAAAGCCACCCAAACACCTTCCAACCAAATGTGAAGACAAGGCTGGACACTCTGCATCAAATTCTTCCTCATTCCCGTATTTGTTAGCAAAAGATTTCAGAGGAGCGAGAAAATGCTCCCATCCCACTTCTGCCTTCGGAAGCTCCTGGGCGTCTTGGTAGCCAGCCTCCAAGGTGACTCCCAATGAGCCTGCCTCCTGGCGTTTACAACCTTGCATGGTCTCCTCCCACACTGGACCAGGAGTGGTCTGTGTGGCCATTAGAATACGGCAGAGATGATGCTTTATAGAAGACACAGTGGCTTCTGTCTCATTTTGTTCCCTCTCTTTTTCTCTTGGATCTTTTGCTCTGGGAGAAAACAGTTGCCTTGTGTGAAGAACATTCAGGTAGCTCCAGGGAGAAGCCCACATAGTAAGAAACAGAGGCTGCCAACATCAGGTGAGTGGACTTAGAAGCAGCTTCTCTGGCCTTTAGAGACTGCAGCCCCAGACGACAACTGCCTGCTAACTCAGGACACACCCCAAGTCACCCAGCTAAGCCCTCAGAAACTGTAAAAAGCATTTGCTGTGTTAAGCTGCTAAGTTTTGGACTAATTTGTTACTCAGCAACAGATAAATAATATATCCTCTAACTGGGAGGATTTAATTTGCTTTCCAAACCCTAGCTGCAAGGGAGTACGAAATAGAGTTTTCAGCTTTGCAGCTCTGTAGCTCTGCAGTACATAAAAACACATGAAAAGTCGGGACTGGATTCGGAATAAGCCAATCGCTGAATGTGCCACCCTTTTTATACCAGAGATGCTGATTCCATAGAGTTTTTAGGGAGCCAGGGATCTGATAACCAATTTATTTCACAAGGAACTCTACCTTTCCAGGATCTTATCCACCTTTATCCACCCTCCACAAACCAAAGCCTTCTTTTATTATTATCATTGCCATCCACCAAAACTTATGTCTGCCCTTCTTTCCCTTCATTACACAGGGAGGACAGAATTATTTCTATATCCCACAGAGCTTTAAGGAGTTCTCATGATTCTCCACGACAGAATAAAAGACTCAGTGCGTAGAACCATCCCCTATAGGTTTACAATAAAGTGCAAATACTGCAATGTCATAATGAACCTGCAGAAGGCAACAGGTCAGGACACGAAGCCTGTTTGGAGAATCAGGGGCATATGTTTGGATACTCCACTTTGGCTGTTGTTGATCAGGCAATACAGTCTGAGCCCTGACACTGCCTGCCTCCACATTTCAAGAAAGACTTGTTACCTTTGGCAGTTTTCAAAAATTTCTGAAGCAAACAGTCCGATGCTTTGAAAAAGTTAATCCATTGCATTTGAAGGGAGCCACCTCAGGAGGAAGTAACTGAGGTAGGAGCTAGTTGTGACCACAGAGACATCGTGGCTTTGCTGTCCAGGAACCATGAGGGCCATTTAACAGAAAAAGGGTGTCCTGGGACCAGGATTTCTGCTGGATAGGAAGAGGCTGGAGGTCAAGGAGAATCTCCATATAGAGAAAATAAGGCCATCTGTTCTCATAGGGTAAAAAGAATGTGTGGAGACCATTCATGCCTTTTCTCTGAGAAATTACAAAGAGGAGACTTTAAACAGAATAAGAGATGGTGAAGATGTCCCTGAGTAGATCCTGTCTATGAGTGAGAGACTTGAATGGCAAATGATTTATTAAGTGGCCTTTTTGAGTTGGAGGGATGGGATGGTAAGAACATTTAGTTTGTGCTTGGAAGTTGCATTTCTTTTAACGTGGAGTATTATGTGAGGGACTTATTTCTTTATAAAGAATAATATATTTTTGGGAAAGCAAAGGTGAGTGAAGGCTATTTTAAATTCCTGTTTCTCTTATGTATTTTTTAATACCTAAAGCAAGTCTAACCCTAAAATATCATGAACACAGGTATCAGTTTATCAAGTGGTTATTGTCCTCTGTCCTCAACTAGCGTGTTCTAATTTCACACAGTCACGCATACATCACACTTTAAGCAGTGTGTTGGACTCAGGGTTTTTAATTTTTTGTACGTCGGCTAGTGAGCAAACATTTGGAGGCATTGTGTGCTGTGGGTCTCTTTGCCAGGTAAATTTCAGGAGTGTTGGCATCTGTAGGTAGAGGTAAGCTTTTTGGAGGACAGTTTTATTGTCCTTAGGCCCTGTTGTGTTCTAAACCTGGTGGGACATAGGAAGAAAAGTTCATTGTTGGCTTCCTAGATGTAATATGTTTAAGGCAAATTTAAAAGTTGTTGCATCACATGAAAGAAGGGAATCCTAATCTTCAACA
The DNA here is from genome assembly GCF_030445035.2 of Dasypus novemcinctus. NCBI lineage: Eukaryota > Metazoa > Chordata > Mammalia > Cingulata > Dasypodidae > Dasypus > Dasypus novemcinctus. Next base: position 37,703,009 of record NC_080694.1, on the reverse strand, counting down.
AGATACTCACTCTACTTAATCTGTTGATTTTCTGTTCAATTTTGAAGTAAATGAATCTTATTAGAGACTATTATTTAAAGACTGTATAAAAAGCAAGTGTGGTTGGAGAGCTTATACATTTATTTTATCTCTAGGAAAGGAATGTCATTTCTAAATTATAACTTTGTTAGACTCTCAGGGAGTGATTCAGGAATACACTATATGCACATACTGGGGACCATCATGCAAACACACTGTCCAGGGAAAGTTCATTCAGGGCATAACACAAATCTAGCACCTAGGATCCTTCTCAGAGATGTAAAACCTCACTGAGATTAATAATGATGTATTTTTAATTTTTTTTAATAATGACATTTTAAAGGGGACTTCCAAGGCAGGTCATGGCCATCAGGCCACCAACAGCTCTGGGCATCTCTGCCCTTCATCTCTTCCTTCCTCCCTCCTTCTTTCCTTCCTTCTCACCTTTTTAAAATTTCTCCTTATCTATCTATACTTTTTAAAATGTGGAACATACACATCCCATCATTCTTAGACACACACACACACGGCTGTATAGAAACATCTTCTGCCCACATCTGGAAATTTTAGAAGCCATCTGATGTGGGGAAAGTGTGGCTCGTGGGCTGGGACAAGGACATGATAGTGTAAGCATGGTCCAGAAGAAGGCCTGCGGCTGGGGTGGGGTTCCTCCTGCTTTCTTGTTTCAATAGGAGACTGACTTGGCATTCCTGAGACCTGCAAGCATCTAGACGAGGGCGGATTTTCCAGAAACTCAAGAAGTCTTAGAGATGGACATGTCTGATCCTCCCCTTATCTCCCATGAGCTCTTGTTTTGATAATAATGGGAACTTCAGCATGTTTGCCCTTTAGCATGGGAATTTGTGCTGTGGTGATCTTAATTAGGAGAAGGATGCTACACAAACACATACACAATTTAATGCACAGAGGTGTCCATTGTAGCCTCGTTTATATTTGGCCAACATTGAAAAAAGGTAATAATCTGAGTCCCCCCAATAGACTCAAAGCTAAGAAAATTACAGTACTGATGAGTCATTCAGTTATTTTAGGCTCTTTGTGTTCTAAGACAAGCTCAGATTGGTAGTAGTAGGGCAGTTATATTAAAGCACCCTTGGGGTGGCAGGGTGCCCCATGATAATCCAAGAATGGAAGCCAGTTTAGCCAGGCCCCATGTGAATAGGCGCCGGATCCAGGCAGTTTCAGGGGCTTCTGCAATAAAAGTCAAGGGTCTTCACTATAGTATCCTATCATTATGAGTTTCAATTTTCTCTTCCTCTCTGGTCCATTCCCAGCTTGCTCAGCAGAACTGACCTCCTCACCCACCATCTTGAATCCCCTTTACACCACAGTTTCTGCTTTTCATCCCAGTTCCAAGTTATTTATGCTATTCATTGTTTGAGCTTTCCTTGAAATTTTAGCTTGCCATGACCCAACCTGAAGCTTGCCATACCTATCATTTAAACATTTTTTAGGATTTATTTATTTATTTTCCCCCCTTCCCTACCTCCTGCCCTGCTGTTTTTGCTGTCTGTGTTGTCTTCTCTTCTCATTTTCTCCCCTCTAGGATTCACTGGGATTCGATCCTGGAGATCGCTGATGGGGAGAGAGTTTCCCTGTCACTTGCACCATCTCAGTTCCTGGTTTCTGCTGCGCTTCACCTTGACTCTCCCCTTTTCTCTTTTTTGATGAGTCATCATCTTGCTGCGTGACTCACTGGCATGGGCACTGGCTCACCATATGGGCACTTGCGTGGGCCCTGGCTCACTGTGCAGGCACGCTTTCTCTTCTTCTTTTTCACCAGGAGGGCCCAGGGATTAAACCTAGATCCTCCCATATGGTAGGTGGAAGCTCTATCATGTGAACCACAGCCGCTTCCCTCATTTAAACTTTAAATGCAAGACATGGGGAAGCGGACTTGGCCCAGTGGTTAGGGCATCCGTCTACCACATGGGAGGTCCGCGGTTCAAACCCTGGGCCTCCTTGACCCGTGTGGAGCTGGCCCATGTGCAGTGCTGATGCGCACAAGGAGTGCCATGCCACGCAGGGGTGTCCCCCGCGTAGGGGAGCCCCACACACAAGGAGTGCGCCCTGTAAGGAGAGCCGCCCAGAGTGAAAGAAAGTGCAGCCTGCCCAGGAATGGTGCCGCACACATGGAGAGCTGACACAGCAAGATGACACAACGGAAAGAAACACAGATTCCCGTGCTGCTGACAACAACAGAAGCAGACAAAGAACACGCAGCAAATAGACACAGAGAACAGACAACTGGGGTGGGGGTGGGGGGGAGAAATAAATAAATAAATCTAAAAAAAAAAGCAAGACACGTGCCCCCTCAGGGTCCACTCCGTCCATTCAGGCCAATAACTAGGGTGAAGTCACCACAGAATCCAGCTGAGGACACGCTGGGTTTGATACAGAGGGCAGGGACTTTCCCCTGAAGAAGCGGCAGGGTCTACAAGGCACAGAGCAGAAGGAGAAGAGACTGCATGATGCTGGACGCCGAGGCTGCTGGGTCAAAGGGACAGAACATAACGTTTGATAAAGGACCTCTTATCCATTTGGGGACACAGCCCTAGGAGATGGTGTGAAGATGTGATCAGGACGGCCTCCAGTAACACGGGAGAGCAAGAGCTCCACTAAGGAAGGGAGAAAGGCAACTTTTTGGTGCTTTATGGTGGAAGGTGGGATTAAAAGGCTCAGAAATAAGTGCATATTTAAGTGGATGGAAAGCCCACCAGAGGAGCAGTGTCCAGTGTGAGGTCTGGGGGCCATGCCATTGTCCAAAAACCCAGCTTCGTGGAGGAGCTCCATGGTGGGTCTCCCCTGCAGGAGAACGGGGCTCCCCTGTAGCAGTGGGACAAGAGGCCTCCACACAGCTGAGACCTCTTCACAGCACACCACCATCAGCAGCCGGTACATGCAACTATCATAATGCATGGCCGGAGCAGGGGGCCTGACCCAAGGAGGGTTATGGAAGTGGGTGCTGGAGCACAGTACCTCCAGGGGCAAAGCAGATGGGCAACCAACAAGGATATCATTCAATCTGTTCAGTCAGAAGAGACCAAGGATGGGTGATCAGGAGACTGAGAGTGCCCCAGTGAAAAGTACTTTGCTCAGTTTCCAGACTTTGGACCCAGAACCCACTGACAGAAGGGGAGACTAGGTCCCCAGGAGGGATGGAGGGAGGTCTTGCAATACCATGGCAAGTGTCTTCGTTTGCCAGGGCTGTTACACCAAGTACCATAGACCAGTTGGCTTAAAAAAACAGAAATTTCTTGTCTCACTGTTATGGAGGGTGGAGGCCTGAAATCAAGCAAGGCCACACTCCCTCCCAAACGGGACAATTGCCCCATGCCCCTCCCAGCTGGAGCCCCCTTGGCTTGTGACAACATAGCATAATCTCTGTCCCTGAGCCACGTGGCTGGCTATCTGTCTCTGTCTCTCCATCTTCACATCCAATTCTCCCCTTCTTATAAGGATGCCAGTCATATAAGATGAGGGCCCACCCTAATGTAGTCAGGCCCTCTTAACTAATCCCATCTTCAAAGATTCCATTTTCAAATAAGGTCACCGTTACAGAATCCGGGGCTAGGACTTCAACATACCTTTTTGGGGAACACAATTCAATGCATAACAGCAAATAAATGTAGTGATTCCCTTTGTTGTCCCCAAAGAGACCTATGGCCATTTACTTGGACTACTTACACTGGGGAAAGGCAAATAACCCAAACATTTTGAGGACTGTCAGGTACTGGGTCCAAGCTGACATTGTGGAGACGCAAGGTGAAGTCATGCCACCATCAGATTAGGAACAAATGGGGGCCACATAATACGAGGAATCCTGGCTACACAGGGCCCGTGGGTCTACCTGGTGGTCATTTTCTCGGTTCCCAAATGTGTGACTGGGATAGATAAACTTGGCAGTTGGCACAGTCCCCACCCTGGGTCCCTGGCCTGGGAGGTAAGAGCTATCATAGCGGGGAAAGCCCGAGAAACGGCCCGCCCCCAGCCATGATAGTAAATCCGGGCTCAGCAAATGTCTACAGTAAAGGGCCAGATAGTAAATATTTTAGACTCTTCACTGTCAAGCAGCAGTGTCCTCAGCTCTTCAAACCGTTCTCCCCAAAAAGCTAATCATCACTTTCATGTTACTAGTCCACAGGCCACTCAAAAATAGGCAATGGTGTAGGCCACAGTTCGAGGTCTGACAAAAGAGCAAGGTGCTTTTAAATGGAAGGCAAATCTTGGAGGACATTTCAAAAGGAGACTTTTCAAGGCATTTTTTTTTACCTAACCTAGCTGTTCAAATTAGAATACAGTTAATTCAGTCTTTCAACTGTCTCCAAATAAAGTTTTGGTTTTTATCGTCAAAAAATTAATTAATTTAAAAAAACAACCACCAGACAGCAGCAGGCTAGAGACACCATGGGCTCCTGCAGGTTAATCGTTTAGAGCCGGCCTGACATGCTCACGCGGACTGTGAGGTCTCTACGATGCACGGGTGAAGTACAATTTTCCTTTGGTTTGATAGTCCCTAAGATGTGAGTGTTCAGGCTTTAACACATGTGAAGTCCATGTACTTTATTATTTTTTTCAAAACAAAGAACTTAGTTCCAAACAGAATCAACCTCGATCAACTGAATGTGTGGCTCCTCCGTTCACTGACAAGCAAGATTCTGGGTATGTGTGTGTTCTCCGTGAGAGCCTAAGACTGTTCAGAGGCTCCGTTGAGAAGCACGAGCCTCCCCGCGGCCAGGCGCTGCTCACGGGTGGGACAGAGGATCCCCGCTGCCTGGCTTCTGTTCATCAGCGGCAACAAAAGGCCCGTGTGTCTGCCACCAGCTCCGGGGGCCTTCGGGTGCCAGAGGGATGCAGTGGGAAAAGCTGCCTCAGTCGATACCCTGAAAGGTTCAATAACTCATTTTGCTGCAGAGGCAGGAAAATAAATAAATAAGAGCCCGGCTGGAAGCTGAACCCGTGCACGTTCGGTACTTCTCGGAGGCAGAGCTGATGGACTTTAATAGCTTCAGCCCGCACAGAACACGGGCAGCCCGGCCCAGCGGTGTGCCCTCTGTTACCTAGGCAACCGAACTCGGAATCAGGTGGATGGCTGGAACCGGGTACCAAATCAATTTGTTGGAGGTACAGATGTGGGGAAGGGAAACGTCACATAAAACCTGCAGACTGCCAAGTCCTCATTTATTGTCATATCTACTGCTCATTTGCCCCCCCCTCCCCACCTCAACCTGTCCCTTCCTCCTAACCCCAGAGCCAAAAAAAATAATAATCACAAGTTTCAATGGTTCTGTAATGATCGATAGGATGTTTCTTTCCATGCTGTCCATTAGAGACAGATGCAGTGAAAAGAGCCAGAGAGTCAAAGCCTTGTTCACTGGCAAAGCTCTTTGGTGTTTCAAGCCTTCACGACAGGGCTTTGCCTAAAACAAGCATCTGGGAATGGCTGTGGGAATGTGGAGTGGGAAGCGATTGTTCCAGGGCTTTCTTCGGAGGAAAGAAGATCCCCAGGTACTCCAGTGGGCAAACCACTGATTCTAAGCCTTCAGCTGGCTTCAGTCTCAGGGACTCTAGCTTTGGCTCGATCAACAGTGGGGCAGATATAGGAAAGAAACTTCCCAGGGCTTCCTGGTCCACTCCGATCCTGGCCCTTTATCACACAGACCGTAATTACCTAATTCTCTGAGTTGTTTGTTAGACTATGTACCTAATAAATAGAAATAGCTCACTACGTGTTTATTGACTGAATAAATGGATAGGTTTTAATGGAGACAGTGGTGAGAAACCCTGCAAACCATTCAGAGTCCTTGGGGTTTTCACTTCCTTGTCATAGTCTCTTTCCTACTTGGAGTTCTTATTTCTCAAACTTACAAAGAAGGGAAGCATCAAAACACAGAGGGTCCCAAAGAAATGGCCTTCTCCCAAGTCTGACACAAAAAAGCTTGCCAATTGGGCAGCATTCATTGCCATGCAGAATAATCTGACTTTATTTTAGAATTAGCTTTGGGCTTTCACCTTTTATATTATCAATTGAATAATTCAAGAAGCTTTCATTGAGTGTATCAGTCAGGCTAGGCAGATGTCATTAAACCTTAAAGGGCCAAATAGTAGATATTTTTGGCTTTCAGGTCACACAGTCTCCAGTGCAACTATTCAGTGCTGTCACTGCAGCATGAGTGCAGCCACAGACAATATGTAAGTGACTGAGCATGGCAATAAAACTTAATTTATGAAAATAGGTAGAAGGGCAGATTTGGCCCATGGGCCACAGTTTGCCAATTGTTGGGCTAGGTTAGGTTATGGCAACAAATGCCACCAAAATCTCAGAGTTGGAACATACGGAGAGGTTGTTTCTCACTCATGCTGCATGTCCACCATGGGTTGGTTGCAGAGAGGGGACCTTCGCTCCACAAGTTACTCTCTCATGCCACCACCACACCTATGTGAAACCTCAGTCTTAGCTGTGAAGGAGAGGGGCGTGGCAGAAAGTCAAGGTCTGGCAATTAAACGCCTGGATCCAGAAGGGTCACACATCACTTCTGTTCTCACACCACGGTCCAGAGGGCATCCCCTGGCCAAACCTGACTTTAAAGGTGTGGAGAATTGTAATCTGAAGTTCGAAGAGAGCTGAATATTGGTGAATCACAGTCTAATCTACCACCTTGAGGTGCCATATTGAGCAAGTTCTTATTCAGGAGAAGAGAAGGAGCTGAGAGGAGGCCTACCCTCCAGGGTCTTCTAGTCTAGCAGAGGAGACAAACACCTACGCAAGCAGCTACTGCAACTGCGATAAGAGGTTGAGTCTTCAGTCCCCTGAACTCCACGATGGACACTAAAGATAAAATGATAACACATGGCAATGCTATCAGGACAAGGGTGCCCTAATTTTTTATACATTCAACGGGCAGTGCAAATTCAGATGACTATGGTCTGGCAAAGACTTCAGGCTGACCCCATCTTCCCTGCACCATCCATCCGTGCCTCCCACCTCTTTGTAGACTGAGGAAACTGGGTCTATAGGATACAGCCTGAGAAGGCACAGAAGAGAAGAAAGCAACACAAACTTCCAGTGGGAAAAAAGCAATGATGTAAATTTTTAAAAAAATTACTGGAAAGTTGTAAAAGGCTACAAAGGTGGACTGTTCAGCTTGAGCAAATTTTATACCACGTCAGCAACAGATGAGTGGGTCCCCTGGTATGAACTTCTAAAGATAACTTTGAGGGAGGGAGGAGAATCTAGTTGAATTCATTTCCTAGAAAGGGAAAATCCTGGAATTTGAGTCAAAAGGTTCAAGAGCCTGGAGCAAGGCTATCAGTGAAAGATAAAGAAAAGAGAAAAATGCATTGGCATATTTACTCTAGTCCTTCGCTACTTTGAATGCTTAGCCTGGCACAAGGCCCCTGGACCAGTTCAGTCCAAGGAGACCTTGGGGGCAGAAGTGGTGCAGAGCTTAGGGGAATGGTTTACCTGCTTAATGAAACAATCTATTCTGTCAGTTCCTAAGAGATTTCCAGGAATTAATTAATACTAAATGCATGTCAGGCCTTTTGCCAACATTAAGGATTTTTTTAATCTGAAAGGGCCAGAGTAACCACAAATAGAAAAGTTTGGCTTAATTTTATAAACACTCTCTCTGATGGCAGGCAAAAATGACCTTGCCACGTGGAAAACACAAGGAAGATTGACTCTCCTGTAAAAGTGCGCCATTTTCAGACCACACCAACGCAGATTACACACTTGTACTCACATCTCTAGATACTTAAAATAAACATATATATTGCAATGCTGCATGAACTGTTAAATGTACAGGTAGAGATAAGAAACTTGCTATTTTCTCCATGAAACATCTTTGATATCTGCAATAAACCACAACATGGGACTATTTCTTGGAATTACAGTGGAAGAGCTGTAAGAACAAGTCAGGTTTGTCTGTTGTCTAGAGAAGGCACAGGGGGCAGAGTGAGGCCCCAAAGAGAGGCAGGTAAAGACCCCAATAACTTTGCCTGGGGGGTTTGTGGGGGGCCCAGGAATCTAAGCAGTGGTGTCCAAGAGTTTCAAGGAAAAAATCATGATATCCCCCTGGGGCAAGTCAGCAAGTGGATTGTCCTATTTATTTTTCCGCAGGCCTAAGTCCTAAATCCTTCAGGGACTGGATTTTTCCCAAATTTTTCCAGGACATGATTCCAGTCCTGGAATCTTTTATCCTTTCTCCTTTCCATGTATGAATCTTACTTATCCATAGCTCAAGGCCTTTCTCAAGCTTCACAGTCTTTCTGAAGTATGAGGGTTTTTTTTTTTTTTAACACGATAGTTGCAAATTCTTTGACACTCCTCCCCAAAAGAAGTGATGGGTTTATGTCTCTTCTGTTAAGTCTTGGTGGTCTTGTGACTCTGCATGACTTCCAAACCTAGATCAGAAATGATGATGTGGCTTCTACTTTGTTTGCCGGGGCACTCCTCTTTAGAGCCAGTGGTGGGTTGAACCATGTACTTCAAATTAGACATGTTCTTAATCTTAATCCATAACCCTGTGGGTATAAACCCAGTGTAACCCAGTGTAAATAAGACCCCTTAAGGGTGTTATTTTGTTAAGGTGTAGCCCAATTGAATAAAGTTAATTTAATGCAATCACTGGAGTCCTTTACAAGCAGAAGAAATTCAGACATGACAGGAGAGAAACCATGGGGAGGAGCTGGTAGGAGGACAAGGTTCAACAGAACCTGGAAGAGAAAGGAGAGGGCAACACCATGTGATGAGAAAGCCAAAGAACCCAAGCACTGCCAGCCAGCCAATCCCAGAAGGAGGCAAGCCTTCTGGTCAACACCTTGATTTCAACATCCAGCCTCTGAAACCATGAGCCAATAAATTCCCACTGTCAAAACTACCCATCATGTGGTATTTGTCATGGTGGCCTGGGAAACTAAGCAGATCCTGAAACCATGAAAGAAGTCCGATTACCTGAGGCTACCATGTCATGAAGAAACCTGGTCCCCTGGAGAAGCTAAGTGTGGGTTCTGGCCCCAGAGGAGGTCCCAGCTGACAACCAGCTCACCCACTGGACATGTGGGTGTAGATGCTTCCAGATGATTCCAGCCATGCTGAGTCAACCCTAGCCATGGCGTCCTCCAAGTTGAGGCCCCATATATTGTAGAGCAGAGACAAGCTGTCCCTGCTGTGCTCTGCCAAATTCTTGATATGCAGAATTTGTGAACATTATAAAATGCCTGTTTTATGTGACTAAGTTTGGGGTTGTTTGTTAGGTGGCAGCAGTAACTGGAGCATGAAGGTTGCATAGAACAGTGGTCAAAGTCGGGGTTCCAGAACCCACATGCCTGACTCCACCACTCGCTATCGACACGATCCTGCACAAGCTAGTTAGCCACTTTTTGCCTCAATTTTCCCTTTTGTAAAGTGTAGATACTATTAGCACCTCCCTCAGTAGGATTTCCGTGAGCATCATGTGAATGAACACGTGAAGAAGTAGAACAGTGCCTGGGGCACAGAGACTCTTCACTGGAGTCAGCTGTTTCTATTCTGAAGCTTCCCCTGACCACACTCGCTCACGGTGGCCTCTCTTCTTTTTTGATCTCATGTCTCCCCCAGTAACAATCTTGAGTTATTTAAATATGTCCTCACCAGGCTGCTGGTGTCTTGAAGGCATGGACCAGCAGACATCTGGTTTCCCAAAAGCAATTGGGCACAGAGCTTTGCCAGGATATGTGTACTGTAAGAATCTGCTGAATAAGAACAACAATGCACAGGTGAGCACATGGATAGCTCTCCTTGGCTCGTTGCTGCCCAACAGGACAGCGGGCTATAATGCCACCCACTCAGTGTGGCCCACTGCAGACCCTCCCCTCCCTGAGGGTGCCCCCTTCTATGACTCATCCTCTGCTACTCTGACAGTCTCGCTTTTTTGGAAGATTTTGGTTCACTGAGTTCCTTTCAACCCAGTGCCAAAAGTCTTACACCTGCGTTGCATTTCCTGATAAACTGTTTTCTGAACCAGAGAATCCATGTGTATGGAAATTCCTGGTATGACTGAAAGCTGACGTGGGTATGGGAAAATGGTCATTAAACTTACTCGGCTGGAGTGAGAGTACCTTGGCTCAAGAATTTTGGAAAGTGAATTGGCAGGATGTATTGAAGACCTTAAAAAAGGTATACCCTATTCTGAGAATGTGTTCTAAAGAAACAAGCTATATACGAGCAAAAAGGTTTAGAGTTATGGATGGGGCTCATCACAGCATTGTGTGTAATAGTAAAAAAATGTGATACAACCAGATGCCCAACGATAGGAGGCTGGTTAAACACATCAAGATGCTTCCAGCTGGTGGCATGCTACTCCCTCAATCAATAACTATTAATCAAGTGTCTACTCTGTGCTAGACCCTGCTTTAGAGAGGAGAGAAGCCCAGAGAGCAAAACAGACTGAAATCTTGCCCACACTCTGGTGGGGGAGAATAAAACAAAGTACAAATTTAAATAAAAGTACAGTATTTGGTATTTTGGAAGGTATATTAGCCAGGGTTTTCCAGAGAAGCAGAACCAACCATCTATATATATATATTGTAAATATTGAGAGATTTAATATAGGCATTGGCTCATGTGACTGTAGGGATTGGAAAGTCTGAAATCTGTAGGGCAGGTTCAAGTTGGGACTCCAATCAAGGTGGATGCTGAATTCCTCAGGGGCTAGCAGAGATGGAGATTCTTTCTTCTGACTGCTGAAATCATCAGTTCTGGCTTTCAGATCTTCAGCTAGTTGGATAGGGAAATACTTTCCTCATTGCTGAAGGCAATCTTCTTTGTTGATTGTAGATGCAATCAACTATAGAAGCCATCAGCTGATAAATGAAGTATATATACTTACAAAATACCCTCATAGTAACAATGAGGCCAGTGCTTTCCTGACCAAACAAGTGGACACCATAACCCAGCCAAGTTAACACATGAAATTAGCCATCATGTTGGCCTATGTAGAAAAATATAGTTGGGAAGGAGAAAAGAGAATATGTGTGGAGAAAGGAACAGGGAAGAGCTAGAAAATATTCAATAGGGTAGTCAGGGTAGGTCTCATTGATAAAGTAACATTTATTTATTTATTTTTAAAGATTTTATTTTTATTTATTTCTCTCCCCTTCCCCCCCCCCCCACCCCGTTGTCTGCTCTCTGTGTCCACTTGCATTCTTGTCAGCGGCACCAGGAATCTGTGTCTCTTTTGGTTGCATCATCTGGCTGCGTCAGCTCTCCGTGTGTGTGGCGCCACTCCTGGGCAGGCTGCACTTTGTTTGCACAGGGCGGCTCTCCTCACAGGGCGCACTCCTTGTGCTTGGGGCCTGCGTGGCGGGGCACTCCTTGCGCACATCAGCACTGTGCTTGGGCCAGCTGCACACGGGTCAAGGAGGCCCGGGGTTTGAACCCTGGACCTCCCATGTGGTAGACGGACGCCCTATCCATTGTGCCAAATCTGCTTCCTGATAAAGTAACATTTAAATAAAAACTTCAAGAAATAGGGAGCAAGGTATGCAGATATCTAGGGGGAGAGTGTTCTAGTAAGAAGGAGCAGCAATTGCAAAGGCCGGGGCACATTCAGAGAATAGCAAGGAAGCCACAGCAGCTGAGCTGGAGTGAGCAGGCGGCGAAGAGAAGGAGCTGACTGGGAGCCAGACTGCATGGGACCTTGTTTACCATGGTGAGGGCTTCGGAGTCTACTCTGAGTGAGAGGGAGCCAGTGGAGGGCTCTGGGCAGGACAGTGACATGATTCAGCTTAGGTTTTGAAAAGATCACTGTGGCTGTTGTTTTGAGGACAGAATTAGGAGAACGAGGTCAGAAGTGAGGAGCCTCATTAAGAAGCTACTGCGATATTCCAAATGTGAGATGCCACTGTGTTGGACCAGGTTTGAGTCAGCTGGAAAAGTCTAGATCTATTGGGAAAGTAGAACCCACAGAATTTGCCTTTATATTGGATAGAGAATCAATCATCCTGACGTTTGCACAGAAGAAAATGCAATGACATGGAAAAATATTCAGAATAGATTTCCAAGTGGAAAAGCAGGTAATAAAATAGGATGTTCAATATGATGCTGTTTGGGGCAAGGAAAATACATATTTACGTACATGAATACAAAAAGGCCTGCGGGTTACCAACTGAACTGTGAAGAATGGCTATCTCTGAGGTAGAGTTAGCAATAGTTTTTATTTTGTGCTTTTACCTATATTTAGTTTCTACTCTTCCCAATATAAATATGGATTGGTTTTTCACTACGAAAAGTAGAATAAAATAATTGAGATTTGACCTCCTACCCCCCAAACTTCTCATCCTGGGTTCACTAATAAAGGGCTCCCTCCAAGAACACGCCAGGACTTGAGTGTTCATCATGGGTTTTCCTGTACTCATGGCTACTTAGGACATTATAGCTACAAAGGCAGAAGGCAGTGAAAATTTAACAACCCTCATTTTATTTCCAAGAGGCAATCGGGTGGAAGGGGTCTGTGCCTCGTGAACTCAGGGTCAGCTGGTGCATGAGAAAGGTTTCGTGGAAAAACATTCTGGTGCTATTTGAGTTTTCAATTCACATCAAATTATTGAACATAACTTAGGCAGCCAGCATGATCTCAAGAACGACTGGGGACACTGGTTAAAAGCATGGCTCTGCCCTCCCTTGGAGGGCTTGCCTTTTGCTTTGTTTGGAGTGGCAGGAAGCATGTGCGTTAAAAATGAAGAAATATATTGTGTAGCTCCAACTATCAGGGCTACAGGTGGATGGAGGGAAAATGAGAGAGAGTGTGTGAAGATATTTAGAGATGGTTTCTAAAGGCTGGGGGAGCTGACCTCAACCCTAAAGGAAGAGGAAGATGAGTTTTAGGTACAGAGAAGAGAGAACATTCTAGGTTAAAAAGAGGGGATAATACTTTCTCCAGCTATCCAGCAAATGGTGACAGTTCCTTTGGAGGAACCCTATTGGAATGTTTCCTCTTCAGGTGAGGTTCCATTACTTCTGATAAACAGAGTCTATTTACCTAGTTCTCCTTGTCCAGAAAAAATTTCCCATCTATTTAGAATGCAAGTCTATTAGATTTAAGATTATTTAACTAATCCTTTCCTTTTAAATGAACAATTAAAAATGAAACCTTTAAATTATGTCCATGATGATATTTTTTTGTGTTTAAGAAATGAATTTCTTTACCACAATAATTTTTAACATTGCCAGTCTCACAGTTAGTGGCTAAATAAATGACTCCCACTTTTGGTTTTTGGTAAATATTTCTCTCTCCATTATCATGTATTCTCTTACGGGAGCCATAGACTGCATCATAAACTCAGCACAGAGAATTGTTTTAAGTTTATTTTATGCAATATTTAGCAGAAACTTCCTATAACATCCATTAGGGGAGATAACGGATCTCTTTCCTTTTCTAGAAAGTCTGTACTCTTACAGCATTCATAAAATGAGCATGTTATACCCTCTGGACCTGGGTCTATCCAAGTTCTCAAATTGTGCAGATTTAGAAATACGCACGAGGAAAATTCCCCATCATGCTGCAAATATCGAGCCTTTGCCACTGCCTGCACGGCAGAAGACAAATATCTGCAAGTGTGAGACTGCAAGACGTGGCACTGCCCCAAGTGGGGGCTAGCTCACATGTTTGGGAAGCAGCAGCAGAAACTGTGTCTGAGCCACACCAGTGATCTGGCAGGCAGGTCTCAGGCCCCCATAGGGCACCCAGCTCAGGTGTTTCTCCCTCAGTCCCAAAAGCATAACCATCAAAGACTAGAGCAGACCCAATCTGCCCAGTACCAAGTTTTGCCAGGCAGCCTCCTGAGCGAATGTTCTGTACTACATATTCCTTGAGGATATGCCCTGCGACTCATTCACCAAAACTCACACCATGAAAAGTTCAACCCTCCCCTTCCATTTTCTGCACACGCACACATTCCAGCCCATGTCCCTCCTGTGGTTTTGTTTGTTTTTGTTTTGTTGTTGTTGCTCCAAAGCACCTGTGATTGTTTGAAGCTGGATGGACTCCAGAAAAAATTATGTGAATGCATTCCTGGAGGTATGGATCATTTTAGGTGGGACCTTTTGATTACGTTGCTTCAGTTAAAGGTGCTTTGATTAGGTTACTTCAGTAAGGCATGGCCCAGGGCGGATCTTAATCCTCTTACTGGAGACCTTTATAAATGAAATGAATTCAGATGAAGAGAGAAAAGATCCCTGAGGCAAGAAGCTGAAGCAACGAAACCTGGAAGAGAAGGGTGTGCCCAGCAGAAACTGCCCTGTGTCTTGCCATGTGACAGAGGAGTCCAGATCGCTGGTAGCTGGTCCTCGAGGAGAAAACTTTGCCCAATGCCTTAAGTTGGACATTTTCATGCCCTCAGAATTGTAAGCTTGTAAGTTAACAAATCCTCATTGTAAAAGCCAACCCATTTCTGCTTTATTTCATTTCAGTCTAGCAAACTAAAACAGTACCTCTCACAATCTAACTTACTAAATATTTACTTATTTTATCTTGCTTTATCTCTGTCTCCTTCCTCTAAACTGCAAGCTCCATGAAGCAAGGAACTTTGGACTGTTTTGTACATTTCAGTGTCCCCAGTAAAAGCACAGGGTCTGGTACTTAATAAATATTTGTTGAATGAAGAATGAGTGGATTTTCTCACAGTGTCTGGGATAGCACCTAGAACACAGATGATAGTCAATAAATAATTGCTAAATGAATGAAGGAATCCATGGGTCTACACATTTTATCTCATTTAATCCTACATGATAAGCATCATTATCTCCATTTCAGAGACAAGGAAACTGAGACTCAGAGGAGTTTAGTAGCTTACTCAGAGTCATGCAAGTGGTTAATGGTGGAGAGAGGATGCAAGTCCAGTTCTATCTAATGCCAAGGCTCTTATAACTTTGCTACACTGAATAAGATTTTTAAAATATGGAATTTGGAAACAAATCCATTGAGAACGTGTAGATTTTTATTGATATTTACATATGTATTTAATTATAGCTTATAAATACTTGTGACCTAGAGTCAAAAATCTAAGATCTGGTCCAAGTTCTCTTTCACCTGTTTATCTTAAGATGCTTCTGCATTATTACAATGTATTAAACAAGATAGAAAAATAGATATAGATGGATGGATGGATAAATCAATGATAGATAGGTAATAGGTAGGTACATAGAGAGAGAGAGATAAAGAAAGAAAGAGGAAGGAAGGGAGGGAAGGATGGAGGGAGAGAGGGAGGGAGGAAGAAAAGGCAAAGGTGACAAAATACTAAAAGTTGGTGGATCTGGGTATCTGGGTGGGGGTATGTTAGAGTTCTCTGCATGGGTTTTGTATTAATTTCACAAATGCCCTATAAGATTGAAATTATTTCAAAATTTAAAAGTTTATATAAAAATAATTTAAAATGTATTAAACAATTATTTATTGAACATCTACTATGTGCCAAGCACTGTTCTATGTGTTCAGGATACATACATGGACGAAACCAACCCTGTCCTCATGCTTATTATAAGCAATAAAAGCAAGAAGTTTTACATTCTATATGTTAGAGAGCGATTATGTGAATAACCAAGAGTGCCAGAAGACTGTGTGGAGAAGGATATTGAAATCCTGGATGTGCAGGAATGAGCCATGTGTGGAACAGAGTTCCAGGCACAGGGAACAGCCAGGGCAAAGGCCTCAGGCAGAAGCGTGCCTGATGTGTCTGAGGACAGGGGGAGGCCAGTGTGGCTACAATGCAGTGGTGCAGGGAGAGCAGGAAGAGATGAGATTAGAAGATCCAGGGGTCAGAGCATGCAGGGACAGCTAAGCTGGGTAAGGCCTCTGGCTTTTGTCATGACGGATGGGGAGCCACTGGAAGGGTCCAAGCAGAGGAGTGACACGATTAACTTTCATCTCAAAGGGATCACTCTGTTCGCTGGGTTGAAAAGAGAATTCAGGTGGCAAAGGTAGGAGCAGAGAGACCAGAGAAGAGACCACACAGTCACCCAGACCAGGAAGATGGCGGCTCAGTGTAGAAGCGGCGCAGCAGAGGTGGTGGAAAGCCATCCAAATTCTACTTCCTAATACACCGGTGATTTCCACCTCCAAGACTGCTCCCCTACTGCCGCTTTTCTTTCTGCTAACTTTTATTGAAAAGTGCATAAATCTCAGCTGGATGTCCACTCATTACCCCCAAGATGAAAACCTTGGATGCCTCATTTGGCCTTTTCCTGGTCACTGCTGCCTTTTACCCCCAAAGATAACTGGCCCCTAAACACCACAGATCAGTTTCTGACATTTATGTAAACTATACACTTTTTAAAAAAAGATTTATTTATTTCTCTCCCCTCCCCCCCACCCCAGTTGTCTGTTCTCTGTGTCTATTTGCTGCGTCTTCTTTGTCCGCTTCTGTTGTCAGCGGCACCGGAATCTGTGTTTCTTTTTGTTGCATCATCTTGTTGCGTCAGCTCTCCGTGTGTGCAGCGCCATTCCTGGGCAGGCTGCACTTTCGCGCTGGGCGGCTCTCCTTACGGGGCACACTCCTTGTGCATGGGGCTCCCCTACGCAGGGGGACACCCCTGCGAGGCACAGCACTCCTTGCGCGCATCAGCACTGCACATGGACCAGCTCCACACGGGTCAAAGAGGCCCGGAGTTTGAATCACGGACCTCCCATGTGGTAGACAGATGCCCTAGCCACTGGGCCAAGTCCGTCGCCCTATACACACTTTTATCTCTGTTTTCTTTTCAGTGACACTGTACTGAACAGCAGTAGTTTGCTCCTTTCATCAGATTTTCAGCCATGTTAGCCGCCATTGCCTCCAGACCAACTCAGGGCAGTTCTCAGCACAGCGTGAAGGAAGGAAAATGCCATCCACCCTCCAGGAGAAATGCTTTACCCACTAAGAGTTGGAGGGCCTAATGTGAACCAACAGAAACCAGAGAAGCCTATGTGGGAAGGACGAGGGGCACCGACAAGTGAATAGGCAAAGTGTATTGAAAAGACAGTGTGTCAGTCCTGATGTGCTGTTGAAGTGTGGACGCGAGGCTGGCCTTCAACAACTCAGGTAAAGATGCCATGTCTATCTTGACATCACACTGAGGAGGGAGCCAGGGGCCTTGCAAGGTCCAGGGAGCACTTATGAGGCAAGACCAGAGATCCCTGACCCTGTTCCCTGAGAGACCCAGAGGACACACCCTGTGCCGAGGAATGCACTGGTGAGGGCCGGCACTGGCATTGTTAAGCAGCTCCATGGTGGACGTCTTCCACGGCCCACAGTTCACACTAGGAAATGCTGCTGTGGGATTGAGCTCCCTGGTATCAATGGAGAATGAAAGCAGTTTGGAATAGCAGAGGCCAGGTGACAGCATTAACAATGAGAGGCAAAGCACATGTGATTACCAAGACCAAATGGACAACCAAGACCTGTGGCGAAGAGTAACAGACCATAGCGTTTCTAGAGTCAACATAGATGGGCAAGCCAAGGAGGATATTTCTTGATTTGTATGATTGAAAAAAAAAAATAAGGAAGAACTGGTAAGCAGAAAGCTGATGTCAGCTGCTAAAAGGAAAAATGGTGATCCCTCACCCAGTTTCCAGATTTAAGTCAGTTCCCAAACCCAGGGCCCAGTGTTTGACATGGAAACTGTGTCCCCTTGAGAAAAGACCTTGCAATTTCACAATCTCCTTCCCAGGACCTGGGCAACTTTACTCTAGGGAAAGAGGGATACTCAGCATTTTCAAAGATCATGGAATTCAGGGTCTAAGCTGATTCCAGATCTTGAAATGTAAGAGACTGCCTGACAGAAAGCTGGACTGATCTATTAAAGTTTTAGCTAAGTTACCTAGGAACAACTCCCTGTGAGATTGGGATACCGTCATCCAAAATGCAAAATATGTATTGAATTGAAGGTCATTATGTGATGCTATGTCCCCTCTGGTTAGAATATATGAGTGTGTGAACCAAGGAACAGAAGTCAAATTACCTTGTGCCATCACTCTGGCCACCCACTTGGAAATTTGCACTTTCCTTTCCTGAAATTTCTAACTCTGAGATTGGAGGTTTTGTCCTCCAAGAAGGAAATGCTTCCACTAGAAAACATAGCAATGGTTCCTCTAAATCTAAAACTATGGCTGTCCCCATTTTACTTTGGACAGATGCTCAAAGACCAGCAGGTAAAGAAAGGAGTTAGCATACTAGCAGGAATAATCACTATTGATTATCATGGAAAGCTAGAGTTGCTACTACATAACAGGGACAGAAAAGAATTTACATATTTGTAGATACTCACTCGAGTATCTATTGGTACTTCCATGCCCAGTGATAATGTGACACCTGCACAAAAATGGTCCAACAATGGTCACACGCCAAAGGACTAAAACAACTCATCAGATTCCTGGCTCACTTTACCAGGTAAGCAACCTATATCAGCATAGGTGCAACAAAGGGTGAGGAAAATCTAGACTGGGTGCTGGAGAATCATAGATGTTGAATATTTATTATGGTTTCAGAAGTGGGTGCAGCATTGGTCCTTTAGTTTATTTCACTATCCCTTTTATGGGATGTAACCTTTTAAGAGAATGTATTCTACCATCACCTTGAAGACTTGTTAACAGAGTGAACTTAATTTAGGCAATGAGAAGATCTGAGCAGTGCAAGAGGTGGGCAGTAGCAGATGCTTTTGATGCCCTGAATCGCAGCCCTTGGACCCACCTCTGATCTCAGGTACAGCTGCAGTAGACAGTACCTTGCATATTGGTTCTTCTTCCACACTCAAGCTCGTTCCTCTGTCTGCTTTAGGACCTTATCAAAAGAAGAACATACAACATACCCAGAAGTACGGCGAGGGTTACCACTCCAGAAGCAATCCTCCACAAGGTGGGGGCGTGGTTGTGGATAGAAGCCAGTGGGCAAATGCACCTGCCTCCCATCCTTCAGAGGGACACCCCGGGAATCTTGAAATGTCCCAATAGTCAATCCCCCATTGCTTGTAGTAGCAATCCTAATAATTCCCCTTTATATTAGCTTCTTCTTTCCTTTCTAACTCTCCCTGCTCCCTCATTCCTGCTCCCTGGATTTACCTCCCATATTAAGTATCTGCTCCAAATCCTTGGTCTCAGGCTTTTCTTTCAGGTGTTCCCAAATTAAGACAATACCTGAGCCTGCGAAAATGAGAGCCTGCCTGCTAATACCTGACAGGAACAAGGAAAGGGGATTCCATCCGAAATCAGAGTGGAGTAATTCAGAAGAACCCATCTAATAACAAAGCTCGCTCTCTCTTTTCCCTCTTTCTCTCTCGTGTGTGTGAGAGACTATTTATAACTCCGTATCTCCCACTTTCAGTTCATTCTACAAACTAACAAATATCTTTATAGCTGACAACGTATGTGAAGCTAAGTAGATAAATGCTTAGAGAGGTATAAAGAGAGGCCTGTCTTTCTCCTTTGCTTTGAGAACAAGTGCATGTATCATCTACTGAGTACACATGCACACACACACATGAACGTTGGAGTGTAAGGAGAAATAATTTTATCCACTCAGGGGAACCTGACTACTGGGCCTTTGGACCACAAAAACATGATCAAGTCTTTACCAACATGCGATAGCCTAATTGCAAGGCAGAGATTCAAGAGGAAAAAGCCTCTGGAGTGAATAAATACCCAGACGTGCCTAAACAAATATGGTAACTGCAGGAACAAAGGTGAGGATAAGTTCTTTTTCATTTGTAAAGTAAGGGAATTGCCATATATTAATCATGTCTACTCATGACCACACTTTGAAGAGCCACTGTTTTGCGTTGTAGAACTTATAAAGGTTCCGTGAAACAGAGTTTGAAAACTTGACCGACCCATTCCCTTCCTTCCTGAATTGTCTCCACTTGATCCATCTTTAGCAAACAGAAACTCTCCACTTTGTTAAAACATTTCAGAGAAGAAGACTGGTGTAGAATTCCCTGTTAAATTATTGCAATGCTATATCAACCCAAATGAATGTTTCCTTAATACGTCCCCATTACAGCTAAATCATCCTTCTTCTTGCTCTTATCTCAGAAGAAACAGCAAGAAGTTGTCATCATCTCACAATATTCTTTTATATACCTCAAGATATTTAATAGTTTTATATTGGACCAGGTCCATGATTAATGATGATTAAAGGATTAATGAGGATATATAAATCAATTCTTATTTGCAATAAGCTGTTCATTAAATTTGTTTTTGCCTCCCTAAGTAGATACTCAGAACTGTGCTACAATAAATTTTTCTTATATAAATAATTTCTCTTTCATCAAGTGCCTGAGATATATTGATCAGGACCAAAATATCTCTCCGGAGTTTATCTATTTTCTCCCTTTTTGAGGGATTTTGGAAATTTCTGAATTAGGAGGCTATTTTCAGGAACAGTAATGCAAGTTTCAATTTTGTATGCATTTAATTGTAATTTATAAATGAGTAGCATTTCTTCCAAAAAGATCTCTTCTAAATCCATCTGGGATTCAGAGAGGTACTGAACCAAAACAGTTCTCTACCTCCACAGCCTTTGATGGATATACAATTATCTCTAAGAATAGCAGAGCATTATTCTAAAATTAAAATAATCCCTAAAGCTGGGTGACAGGATGCCTTTATATGGAGCCTCCACAGGCCTGCCTATGCCAAATTTAATTAAGGAGTTTTATTTGCATCAATAAATTATTATCCAAGGTAAAATAAAAGTTATTTGATTTGTTCACAGTCAATTTCATTTAGGTGCACAATCAGTGGTTTAAGTCTGTTGCAAAATAATTCAGCCAAAAAGTCAATTTTAGCAACTTCAAAAAGCTCAACTGCTATAATTACAATTTTCCAAATGCTAATTACATACAGTTTTTGAATGGGAAATATACATATGTTTCATATATATACCACCAAAAAGTTACACTGGCATAAAACATGGGAAAATTATCTTCAGTGTTTATGTCCTTCAAAAAACTAAGATGCTCCTTTCAGAGGCCCTACGGATTGGTCCACATGTGCGATTTATTATCTTCCTTGGACAAATATGTACCTTTTATTCTTCTTGTGCAGTCAGAAACTAAAATGGGCTGAGGCAAAGAGAACCCTATAGTAGGAAGCAGCAAGGACAAGAGATGAAGGCAGGAAACAAGATTTCTGGGGTGGTGCTCAGATTTCCGTGGGGCTCCTGCTGTCTGCAGTGACATCCATCTCCTAGGCAGGACAATGTCCTCATCTTTAAGAGAAAAGGCCATGGGTTGGGGCACATTGTTGATGGAAACAGTGTTTGTTTCCAAATTGGAAATTTAGATATATGCTCCTGGCAGGCCTTAAGGGGACCATATCTGATGAGCAGTGCAAAGTAAGACAACACTCAACACGTTGTTCGGGGAGTCTCACGGCTTCTTGGGCATTCTGTATCTGAAAATTCTGGGCAAGTCCTTTGGAGCAACTTAAGAATGCAAAGGCAGAACATGTTTGTGTTGGATTCTGTTATTTTGACAATCTACTCTCGCTCTCTGCCAAATCCACACTCACTGTGACAATGATGCCCCACATTTGTATAGCAGGTCACAGTGTACGAAGCTCCAACATGTGTATCTCTCCCGGGAGGCAGATTTGCAAGTGATTATTACTGTTATGCCTGTTCAGAATTGAAGAGGAAATAAGGACTGGAGAAGTTGGGTGAATCAGCCAAAGTACCACATTTTGACATTATTCTTTCACAGGCAATTACAGATGCTACAAAAAAAAAAAAAAAAAAGAAACCCAGAAATTCCTTATTCTATTTATTGCAAGGAGTTGCTTCATGAATTGGTCACAGTACCATGCACACTGTCCCCTTTGGGGTACTATGAAGAGAGACTTGTTACTGTCTCAGCATCAAAAAAATGTTTTCTGAGCGCTGTGATGGTTGCCACATATGGGATAATGGGATAACCCAGCCCATGGTCCCACTGGAGAAATGGATGTATGTTCTTCTGTCCACCTTCCCTCTTGATGACACATATGTGCCTCTCCATAGGTTGACTTTTAGCAATGGGAATTTACTAGCTTACAAGATTACATTTCTGAGGCCATGAAAATGTCCAAATCAAGGCATCATCAAGATGATACCTTCTTCCTGAAGATCAGCTGCCAGCAATCCCAGAACCATCTGTCATCACATGCAAGGCACATGGTGGTATCTGCTGGTCTCCCTTCTGTTCCAGATTTCGTTGCTTTCAGCTTGTTGACTCTGTGACTTTCTCTTTCTTTGTCTGAATTTCATTCTTATTAAGGACTCCAGGAAGGGTAATAAGACCCACCCTGAATGAGGTGGGTCACATCTTAAATTAAGATCCTACTCACCAAAAGATCCTACTTACCTGGGCCCATGCCCACAGGAACAGATTAACTTTAAGAACATACTTTTCTGGGGGCCATACAACTTCAAACCATCACAGCATTCTGTGTGTCTTATCTAATTTCATAATTTCAACAGACCCTATGAAATCAGTGCTATTAGCCCCATTTTACAAGTGAAAAAACCAAGGCATCAAGATGTTCAATAGTTCACCCAAGCTGCTGAATGGAAAAGCAGGGATTTGAATCTAGGAGTCTGGCTCCAGAGTCTCAGCTACTATTGAATACTGCCTCCATAAATGTGGAGTCAATCAGAGTAAAATATGTCTTAAAATTCACTTACTGATCATAACTGAAACACACAATAAAAATAGAGTAAGGTAAATAAATCCATCATAAATGATCCCCTCTTAATCTGGCCTTGAAAAGTCTGCTTTGACTGTCTCTGCTGTCAGTGGCTAAAATGTGTTAAGGAAAGCTGGTTACTCACCAAGTCCCTGAGGCCAAGGTCACCTGGTCTGATTCTTTCTTGGTTTTCAGCACAGCCAGCCTGGGTTCAGCTCTAGCCTATAGTAAGCAGCTCACTCTTCAGAGAGCAGCTCTCTCTTGGAGGAGTCCAAAGCGAACCTTTCTCAGCTGCTCTTTCCTGTCTTGTATAATTTCACACAATCAGACTCTTAAGGATTCAGCTACAAATGACTGAGGTCAGTTGCAGTTGATTCACTTAAAAGAAGAACCTAAGTCAACTTAAGTTTTCCCCCCACATACCCTACATATTAAATCATTATGAATACAGATGTATCGTGGAGGCCGTGTTTATTGCTGATGGAATGTCATTGCTTCTTGACCCTTTCTAAGGATAGAACTAAGAAATGTATTTTTTTAAAATTTTGAGTTCATTTTGATGTTTTCAATTCAAATTTAATGTAAACTTTATATTTTGATTATTTTTTTCTTGTCTCTTATTCTGAAAATCTGTTCCTCATCACATTAATATATTTACCTATTTACCTTATTTTACATTATATATAAAATAGTTTCAAAGTTATAATACCAATATTACTACTGACAAATCTCCTGAGTGGAATAAAAAAGAAATAAAAGAAAAAATATGTCATGAGGGCGTAAATAAGAAAATACGCACATGGATTGAGAGGTATGGTTGAAAGTTTCAATCACATAAGAGCTTATGGAGAGTGTTCAACACAGGGGTTGATGAAAGAAAAACAGGACCCTGCAGTGAGGCCTCTAACACAGTTAGGCAAACAAGTGTTATTCATGAACTATCATTACAGAACAAAAGAAGATCATGTGCTAAAGAGCTAAGCTGAATATTCCCATAAATAGGTGGAAAGAAATATGGGCTGGATGACAGAAGCATTGGGTGTTCCACACAAAATTGGTTAAACAAGGGGGCCAAATAGTGAACAAATGTCCTCATCCACTAAGATCTCTACTGACTCTCTCCTCACTCCAGCATTGCCCAATGTTTCTATAAACGATCTGGGTATTAAGAAGGATGGCCCTGGAGTTCAGTGCTGTGTCAGTGGGCCCTATTTTGGAATTTGTGTTCCTGGGTGTGACAGAGTTGGACTCAGATGTGACCTTTCTACACATGCCTCTTCTGTCACTTTTACTTTACCTGTGGTTGGCATTGGGTTGGAGACTTGAATCTCTGGACTGTCCATGTGCCTGCTCGGCCCTGAGCCTCAGCAGAGTTGCAACTCCTACTCTCTGGTTCACTGAACTTGCTCAGGTCAGCTAAAAGGGAGGTGAAGATGGTCAACCACCACACCAGGGAGCCAAGAGTGCCTACAACTGCAAGCAGGAGAATTGCATCCATCATCCATGTGGGATCTAAGCCCCCTCTCAATATAGAGGTAGAGTGGACATCACCATCCCAGGGTCCACAGGATGGAGGAATAAAATATGGATTAGAGTGGACTTACTGATATTCTGCTATAGAACTATTGTGACTACTAATGGAAGAAATTGTAGCATTGGTGTGGAGAAAGTGGCTATGGTAGTTGCTGAGGGCAGAGAGGGAAGAAGAGAGGCGATGCAGAGGCATTTTCAGGACTTGGAGTTGTCCTAAATGATATTGCAGGAACAGATGCTGGCCATAACCCACTGAATGTACTGGGGGAGAGTGTAAAATACAATGTAAACTATTATCCACGTGGTGCAGCAGTGCTCCAAAATGTATTCACAAAATGCAATGAATGTGCCTCAATGATCAAAGAGGTTGTTGATGTGGGAGGAGTGGGGTGACGGGGTGGGGTATATGAGAACCTCATATTTTTTAATGTAACATTTTTTGTGATCTATGTATCATCAACAAAATGCAATAAAAAATGATGGGGGTGGGGGTGTGGGGAGTGGGGTATATGGAAACCTCTTATGTTTTCCAATGTAACATTTTGTGTGATCTATTAACTTTTTAAATAGATAATTAAAAAATTAAATTTAATTTAAAAAAAGAACAAAGAGCTGTTAAGTGTTCCCTTTTTAAAAATCATATAAGTTTATCTGTATAGGGGAAATGTATAATGCAGGCATTACACATGCAAGTGGGGTACTCGTCATTGAATCAATATCTAATTTAGTGATATCCTTTGTTAGGTCAATAAAAGTATCATTATCAAAAAAAGAAAGAAGAAGGATAGGGTAATTGATCAAATCTGTGATATATGGAACAGGGAGTGAGAGGAAATGCACTGAGTGATAGAATTGGAACCCTAAAAGCCTGGGTCTGCTGGTGCATTGAGCGATGTGGTAGGTCCAGGGAAGAGAAGGTGGGCTCGTCGTGCCCATCAGAGTCCTCACCACACCCAGAGTGGACTTTACAGAGTGATGTATCCAAAGGGGAATTTTAAAAGATGGAGCAGATCCTGGGAGGAATGATGAGAATAAGGTTACCTGAAACCAAAGTAATTAAGAGAAGATATGCAATCTAGCATAGGGCAGAATCAGGTCAGGCTAAATGAAATAGGGCTTCAGTTTGTTCCATGTGTTCCGTAAGACAAGACACAGATTTTGACATTACGGTAGAGTTGTGTATTAGTTCGGGTTTGCCAGGGAAATAGAACTGACAAGATAAGTGTGTAAATATTATGAGATTTATTATAGGAATTGGCTCATGCAACTGTGGGGATTGGCCAAGTCCAAATTCTTAGGGTAGACTGCAAGCTGGGAGCTCTGATGAAGGTTTCAATGAATTCACCAGGAGAAGCTGGTTGGCTGAACTAGAGATAGAAATTCTTCTTTCTGTCTGCTGAAATCCTAAATTCTGTTTTTAAGGACTTCAGTGATTAGATAAGGCGCCTATCATTGCTGAAGTCCCTCTCCTTTGTTGATGGTATATGTAATCAGCCATAGATTCAAGCAAGTGACTGATGATTTAAATCCATGAAATACACTCTAAGTAGTAATCAGGACAGTGTTTGCTTGGCCAAACACTGGTACCATAACCTAACCTGGTTAACACATGAACTTAACCACCTCAAGTTGCCCAAGGTCACAAAAAAGGAATATTTACTTAGTGTCTATCCAGTGCTGAGAACTGTGCTTAGCATTTTATTCAATCAAATGAGGTATATTATTATCCCCTTTGCCTATTGTTCTGTTTACCTTTTGCTGAATAGCAAATTACTACAAAACTTAGTAGAATAAAGCAATCATTCATTATTCTTATAGATCACCATTCTGTGGATGGGAATTTGGCAGGGGAAGGACAGCTTGTCTCTGTCTTTTGATATCTGGGTCCTCAGCGGAATGACTTGAACAGCTGTTCAGCTCTTTCTCTTCTCTCCAGCCTCTTCCTGTGTGTGGGGGCTTCCTCGTAGCATGGTGGTCTCCGAATACTTCCTTCCTAGTGGCTGAGAACAAGATGTGAGGTGGGTGTGGCCACTCCCCTTCAGGTCTAGGCTTGGAGTGGGCGGAGCATCCCAACCTCCATACTCCATGGTCAGGCAGTCCTAGATTCCAGCCTATATTCCAGCAGTGGGAATGGGAGGAGCGGCCACCTTTAATCCATGGCACAGGTGACGAGGAGGGTCAGGGTGGTAGGAAGTGGAAGAGCCCAGATTCAAACCAGATCCCACCAATGACAGGTCACTCCCCTCCCCCCACTCATTAGTCTCAGGCCCTCAGGAGCACATCCATGCACGTGGTTCAAAAGTGCTCCTCGAAGACCCTGACCTCTAAGTCAATACCTTCAGCCCCAGTCCTGCTTCCACACTCCAGACGTTTATCTTCAAATGGGACCTGCACATCTCCATCTGAATTTCACGGCAGCAACTCCAACTGAGCAGGAACAGAACACTCAACTCTCTCCCTCTCTCCAACCAGGCACACAGACACCACCTAACACCTGTCCCATCACGCCAGCTCAAACTCCGTGGTGAGCTCTGCCCCAGCCCTCACTTCCATCCCCTAAGTCCAGGCAGTCGCTGGCCCCTGGGTCTGGATGCCACAGGTTCTGAGGTTGCCCTTCGAGCCTCCCTTGGGCCACCCTTCCGTGTGCTCATCCCACTCCAGGCGCCCTGCCCGCCTGCTCCCCAGATAACACGTGCTGCTTCTCCCCTGCCTCAAGGGCTCCTCTGCAAACACTTATGGGATTTCCTCCCTCCCTTCAAATCTCTGCTCACATGTCATCTCAGAGAAACCACCCCATCAAAAAGGGCGTCTTTCACTGTCCCTCTCTGTGACGGTTAACTTCCCATGCCAACAAGGCTAGGTCATGGTGTCCAGGATTCTGGTCAAGCAAGCATGGGTGTGCTTGTTAGTGTGAGGCTATTTCCTGGATTTAAATCATCAGCAAGTTGATTGCATCTGTGGCCGATTCCATCTACAATCAGCTGAGGAGATTGCCTTATGGAATGAGAGAACTGAAGATTTCAGCAGTCGGAAAGAATTTCTCTCTCTACTTCAGCCAACCACCTTCTCCTGTGGAAATCATCCACATTTTCATTGAGTTCCTAAATTGTGCCCTGCCCTATGGAATATGTACTTGCCAGTTATAGTCATGTGAGCCAATTCCTACAATAAATCTCATAATATTTTCATATATATGCATGTATATGTATGTGTGTATCTGTATCTACATCTACATTTAATCTATACTATATACCCATATCTATATCTAATCTATATCTATATCATTTACCATCTATCCTATTGGTTCTGTTTCCCTGAAGAACCCTGACATTGCCCATCCCGTAGCCTTGCTTTATTCTCCTTCATAGTATTTATCATTACCCGATATTGCAGTTTATATTCATGTGTTTATCAATTTCTTGCCATCTCTCTCTAAAATAATGTGTTCCATAGAAACAGAATGCAAGTCACACTAACACACATAACCTTACATTTTATGGTAGTCACATTTAAAAAGGGGAAAAGAAACAAGGTGAAATTAATTTCAAGAATATATTTTATTAAAGTCAAGATATCCAAACTATTATCATTTTACTGTGTAATCAATATAAAAACTTATTGAAATATTTTACATGCTTTCAGTTTAAATTTTGAAATCCAGCGTGTCTTTCACGCTTACAGCATTCCTCATTCCGACTGGCCACATCGCAAGGGCTGGGAAGCCACACATGGTGGGTAGATTCAGCAATGCACAGAGCAACTCTAGAATGTGAACTCCCTGGAGACTGGAATTGTTTTCCTGGTTCACTTCTTTATTCTCAGTGCCTTGAATAGTACTGAGAATGGAAAAAAATACTTGTTGAATGCCTGCATGCATGAACGAATAGAAGAAAGTAATTGCATCCCTTGCTTCTGATGATCTCCCTCCCATACTGGTCCCATTTTTCCTCGCCTCCTACCTGCCAGGATTTGCAGGTGGGGGAAGGAGCTGCTCCTTTTTTTTTTTTTTTAACTCTTTATTGTAGCAACAAATGTACAAACTCAAAATTCCCCACTTTAATCACTTTGCATTGTACCATTCAGTGATATTAATTATATGCACAATATCGTGCTACCATCACCAACATCCATCACCCAAACTTTTTCACCACAGAAACTTTGCACCCATTAAGCAATAATTCCCCTTCCCCTCAACCCCTAGCGCCTGGTAACCTGTACTCTATACTCCGTTTCTATGAATTTACTTACTTTAGGGATTTCATCTAAGTGAGCTCACATGATACCTGTCCTTTCATGTCTGGCTTATTTCACGAGACAAGATGCTTCAGGGTTCATCCATGTTGTCCTGTGCATCAGAACTGCATTGCTTTTTACAGATGAATAATATTCCTTTTAATCCAGGAACAACTCTAGCCTGGTTACTAGCTCCTACTGCAGCCAACGAGGCGCAGAGGAAGCAGCTCTCTGTTGGGTGTGCACTCACTGTCATGAAACTGACAGTATTAGAGATGGAGAAGCTTTCGAACGTGTCTGGTCTGGTATCTCGAGCCAATGGGCAGACCGTACACCTTTACCACCTCCTTGCTTCTCTGCAAGAGTGTCTGTGTCTCAGGTCCTTATCCCTTCTCTGCCTGCCCCTCACCCTTCATCCTATGGCCTGGGAAAGAGCCTCTGAGAGTTTAAATATCTTCAGGGTAACTTAGCTTAGGGAACACTGAACTCCAACCTCATCCTTTTTTTTAGGAGGTACCAGGAATTGAACCTAGGACCTCTTGCATTGGAAGTGGGTGTTCAACCACTGAGTTACATCTGCTCCCCAGTGAAAGTTGGTTTTATCATTTGTTTTTAGGAGGTACAGGGGATCGAATCTGGGACCTCGTACATGGGAAGCAGGTGAGCAACCACTTGAGCTACATCCATTACCCAAACTCATCCTCTTTTGAATGAGGAAACCAAAGGTCAGATGTCTGCCTGGTTTGAACCTGTGCCCACCTTGACTTGCTCTGAGGACCCACCTGCCCTGTGAAGGTCCACCTGCCTGCTGGACTGTCCTCGGCTCTTGTGACTCCCTGGAGCCAGCCTGCTGCCCCAGGTCTGGCCCTGGTTGATGAGTCTCATCCTCTCATGATTGGGTGTTCAGTCCTCAGTATAATCCAGAGCAGTCTGTTGGCTTTGAGTTTCTCCCCACCCCAATTCTTTTTTAAAAACAGCTTTATTGAGATATGATTCACGTACCACACAACTCATCCCTTTAAAGTGTACAACTAAAAGGATTTTAGTATATTTACAGATATGTGCAACCATCACTAGAGCCAATTTTAGAACCTTTTCATCACCTTAAAATGAAACCCCATACCCTTTGGCTCTCATTTCCATTTTCCCGTCATACTCCCCAGCCCTAAGCAATCACTGATCTACTTTGTCTTTTTGGATTTTCCTTTTCTGGGCATTTAATATGAATGGAATAATATAATATGTGGTCCTTTGTGACTACTTCTTTCACTTGGCATATTTCTAAGATTCATCCATGGTGTGGCACATATCAGTAATTCAGTCCTTTACATGGCTGGGTAATATTCCATTGTATGGATGCACCACATTTTGTTTATCCATTTGCCCATTGAGGGACACCTGTTCTGTTTTGTTTTTACCTTTTGGCTATCGTGAATAGTACTGCTATGAACAATCCCCCACTGATTCCTTCAGCAAACAAGGGAGAACAGGTCAACTTACTGTTCCCAAATTTGCAGGCCCTGCCCAGTAGGGGACGTCTGCTATCTTGGTCCTGGCATTCCATGTCCTCCTAATTCACGCTCCCTCAACTTCCTCCAGCCTCGTACTGAGAGGCAGTGGAGGACAGTGGACAGGGCAAGGCCTTCACTTCTCAGCTGCGAGTGAGCTAAGCCAGACACAAGTCCTGCCAGGCTGGGGGTTGGGGGACAACCAGGACACCTCTTTCACTTGGACTGATTCTCAAATAGGCAAACAGCAGATGGAAGGTGCAAGTGGCCGTGCACTCCAGGGACACACACCCCAGGCTTACAGGGTCAGCCGTCCAGGCCGAATGAGCCATCACCAGGTGGGAAGAACCCAGCTCTGCCTCCCACACCTTATTGGCTAGAGAGGGGCCATGTCAGCAGTCAAGCGGTCAAGGGTACACCCTACTCTAGCCCTGCGGTTACACACATCAGAAGTCTATACGTTATGACCTCATCAGGCTTGACGACAGCCAGCACAGAGACTTTGGACAAGTCATTCAACCTCTCTGTATGTGTAAATGAGAATCATCTTAGTACCAACCCCATAGGATGCTTGCAGATGCATGTATAAGTGTTTAAAGCAGGCCAGAACGAGGGAGCACTCAATCATTGTTAGCAATGACTCCTTCCCGAGGGAGCCCCTTTGTTGTAGCGACACTCCTATTACCTGGGCCCAACCCCTCTTCCTACCTTGGATCTTCATTCTCCACTGATCTAAGCTGTGGCTATTGGTTTTTGGTTTCCTGTTGCTGCTGCAGCAAATGATCATTCATTTAAATTTAATGGCCTAAAACAACACAAATCTGTCATATTACAGATCTGGAGGTCAGAAGTCTGAAATGGGTCTTGCTGGGCTAACACCAAAGTGTCGGCACAGCTGTGTTCCTTTCTGGAGGCTCTAGGGAAGAATTCATTTCCTTGTACTTTCCAGCTCCTAGAGACTGCCCACATTCCTTGGGCTGTGGCCTCTTCCATCTTCAAGGCCCACGATGACTGGCAGAGTCTTTCTCATATTGCATCTTGCTGACTCTGACCCCACTGTCACATCCTCTCTGGCTCTTCTGGCTCCTCCTTTCACCTGTAAGGACAAGAGTGGTTACACTGGGCCCATCTCAGTCATCCAGGATAGTGTCTCTATCTTAAGGTCAGCGGATTAGCAACCTTAATTCCCCCTTGCTGTGTGATATAACATATTTACAAGTTCTGGGGATTACGGCATGGGAGTCTCTGGGAGGCCATTATTCTGCCTATCCCACTATTGTTTACCATTTACCTATAGTCTCCCCTCTGCCACTTGAGTCCTCCCCAAATGACCCAGTCCTAGGTCCTCAGCCCTCTTTTCTGAATGTCCATAAAACTTGTCATCTGTAATCTTCATTTTATGTACCTTCCTTGTCCTTGTGTCTTGTTCCCTAATTAAACTGTAAGCTCAAGAAAGGGGTAGACCCAATGTACCACCCTCTCCGGGGAAGGCAGTATGGCAGAGGGGAAGGCAGAGGAACGGAGATCAAAATGCCTCATGCGCATCCCACCCACCAACTGGAAAAACTCAGGTAAATTCCACAGTGTGGTCTTCTTCATTGATCTTTTCTGGATTTTTATCCTCCTCCTTTGGATGGGCCATGATTTCCTGTTTCTTTGTTTGTTCTGTGATCTTTTGTTCTACACTGTACATTTTAATATTTTAAAGTGTTAACTCTGGGATTTATTTCCTGAGGCATCTGTTTATTGAGTATGTATCCAGTTAGTGATATGACAGAGATTTTCTTGAGTATTAGGAAGTAACAAAACCAAGCAAGGCTAAGCAAAAAAACACCTTTCACATCTTTGTAAATCGGCTTTCTGTTGGCTGGTACTGTCCTTCAGGAAGGTCAGCCCAAGGTGAATGCAAAGTGCAGTGTTCCCCCATCCCTGGTTTTGGGGGGTCTTGTCCTGGGCTTGTTCTTGTTAGTGGCCTTAGGAGTTTTCCAGTTTATAGGATATCTGCTCTACTCCTGAGGAAACAGATCTTCCTGCAACCCCTTCCTCTGCAGGACTCAGCTGCTTCTTACACTGCTTTCTTGTCTCAGGATATTTTTGCCTGGAGGGAAAATTCAGCGAGGTGGAGGCTTTCTGGAGAAGAATTTCCCAAGCCAGTCTTTCCCAGCAGGAGCAATTCCAGGGGCCCAGAAAGGACACAGGCAGCTCCAAATTACACTGGCGAGAGGACAAGGGAAGGGCCTGGAAGGGGCCAGGGGCTTTCCCCTTGACTCTCCAAAGCTGTGCTTTCTTTTCTCAGCATGTGCCCAGCAAAAGCAGACCTTCCACTGTCCCCCACAGCTCTGAGGAAGCACATCTTTATGTCTCCTCCTCCACTTTAGTCTGGAGTGGGTTAGAATGATGACCCCCCCTGCAGTCTGAAGGAGCTACCCAAAAGCAGGGATCCTTGCTCAGGGTGTATACCCCCGGGAACCTGGAGATGTGGGATTTAGGTACCCGTCCTGGCACCAGCAAGCTGCACCAGTTCCTTCCCGCTGCAGGCCAGGAGGTTGGGAGATGGGTGAGACTTGCCATCATGCCCAGAGAGCAGTTCAGTGGTTTTGACCATGATTTACCACCCTCTTCCTCTTGTTCTTCCCTGGATGCTACAAAGTGTTCTATTGGACTCCAAAATTTCAAAATAGTTGATTCAGATGGTCTCTGCCTATTTAACAGTTGTTTTGGTAGAGGGACTGATTCCTGGAATTTCCTAATCTGTCATCTCACACAATCCTCTCCAAGTCTATACAAATTTAAGGGACATACATACAAATGTAAGGGATAAAACTAAGTGGAATATCCTGATCTACCAGCACCATGTCCTCCACACCTCTGCCCACACTCCTCATCATATCTGAAATCCCAATAAATAATAAATAAATACTGGTAAAGGGATGCAAGAAGTCTCAGCCAAATACATTCTCCTTTTCCTCTTTTTGTCCCTCACCACTGCAGACAGAAAGAGCTGGCTACCTTGTCTTAATATGTCTTTTAAACCATATCAGTCTGAATATTTTAATGTGATTAAAACATGAAAAGGGAAGGCAGGGGAAAGGTAGAGAGAGGTTTGTGTGTGTTTTCATGGATTTGTGTTCATAATCCAATCATACTCTTTTTAAAGTCTGCTAAAGCCATGTTCACCTGCTGATTTATTTTAGTTACCCAAGAATATGTGTGTTGGTTCTGCATATGCTTTGGAGTCAGCCTACACAAGCTGCTTCCCACCACACCCACTGCCCTCAACGGCTTTATACAGTGGAACAGAATACACAGCATGTTGCTTAGGGACCCTGAAATCTCACGCCAGGCTGCAGGTTGTATATTCATGAGCCGAGGGTAGCAATAAGACCTAATAACCCCACCAGTTCTTCTAATTGCTTTCTTCTCCCTTCAACAAACTCCACCAGCAGCTCTGGCAGGCCCCATAGGGAAATCTTTTGCTTGTTATGAGGCCGGTGGGCAATCCTTTCATCACTGAGAAATGCTGGCAGTTTGTGTCAACAAATCCAATTTCAGTCAATCAATAGACAACACGCCTCCTGGCTCCGTCCTCCCAGCTGGGCAGGGCTACAGAGCTGGCCTGCCCTTCTTTCTATATCCCTGCCACAGAAACCTGGCAGGAAGAACTGCTATTGTGGAATGGCACCAAGGATGCCCACGGCAGCAATCATCCAAGTCTGGGGATGGTAGAGAGCTGTTGACTATGAGGCTTTCCCCACGAAGGGGTCACAGCCTGTCAGAGAGACATGGAGATATGCGGGCTAGAAGCACTAGCTTTGTGCAGACAGACCTAGCTGTAAGCCTTGGCTCTGCCCCTTAGAGGCTGTAGAGTTTTGGCAAGTTCATTACCTCCTTGAATTCCATTCCTCATTTATGTGGTGGAGACGATATTATGCCTACAAGATTGTTGGGGAAAGTAAGTGGCATGAAGCACGCAAAGCATTTAGCTCAGGGTCTGGCCAACGCTAAGTGAAGAGAGAAGGTATGGGTCATCTGCCAAATCCTGCAAGCCAAAGAGGGCAATGAATGGGCGCCCCTGGGGATTTTACCATCCTCTTTAGCATCACCATCTTGAGGATTGTGAAGGGAGAGGATGCAGACCTCATCCCAGGACTCCAATGTGGGAGGTGAACCAGCCAACTACGGCTCTTTCAGTATAAGACAAGAACCTTCTGTTTTTAGTTCATGAAGTTTCACTGGCAGAGATGCTCGTTGGATGCTCCGGTTCTCCAGGGAAATAGATGCAACAGAAGATAGAATGTGTGTGTGTATATAATGTAAATATTATGAGATTTATTATAGGAATTGGGTCACATGATCATGGGGATTGGCAAGAGGAAAGTCCGTAGGGCAGGCTGCAAGCTGGATGAAGGTTTTCCATGAACTCCCCAGGAGAAGCTGGCTGGCTAAAGTAAAGATAGAAATTCTCCCTGCCTGCTGAAATCATCAGCTCCTCCTTTAAGGCCTTCCGCTGATTGGACGAGACTTCTCTCACAGCTGAAGGCAATCCCCGGTGTTGGCTGTAGATGTAATCAGCCATAGGTGCAGTCAACTGACTGACGAGTCAAACCCACAAAATAGCCGCACAGTGACAATCAGGCCAGTGCTTGCTTGACCAAACAACTAGGCACCATAACCTAGCCACAATGACACATGAACTCAACCATCGCAGATGCCATGAATGCTTTTTAAAAAAGAAACATCAAACCTAATGCGTGTTCACATCAGCAGCCTGTTACCCAAACTCAGGAGAGCCATTCCCAGGTCAAAGCTGCCTGGTGAGGTTTGTGCCATCACAAATGTCATTTGTCCTTGGAGACACCTGGTCCTGGGAGCAGGTTAAAAGGGTCCAACTGTGACTCCCTGAGATTTCTACATTGCCCCTGGAAAGGCAGAAAAAAAATAAAGATCTCCCTGGAAGGAGTTCTCTTGCTTGTAGGACCCATCACTGTTTAGTAGACATCACGCTGGTCCTGTCTGGGTGCCCCTGCTGGGCAACAAAGAGTTAAAAGGAGGTCTGTATTTCTTGTCTGTGGCTGTCAGACCTAATCTATTGGGGCTGAGACACCACTGCATTAGTAAGTGAATTTCCCAAGACGGAGGCAGCCGCAAAGCCCTTCGGAACAAGACGCAGAGGCACAGGAGCAAATTAATCAAATAGCACAAGGCGTCCCAGAAGATAGAGGAGCTTCTGACAGGGAAAGAGCATGGGATTTCTAAGTAACCAAGGATGCCAAAATTCTTCAAGCAGGAAATGGTTAAATGCATATTGGAGTGCATTTCTTGGTCAGTGTTACTGCCGCAGCTCTTTCTGTTTAATTGAGAAAGGAAAAAGAATAATCAGAGGCGAGGTTTTCAGACACAGAATGCCCTAATAGTTATCGACTGCTGCCCTGAGGCAGGCACGGTGAGAGACCCTTCCACGTTCATTATTTCCTTTTATTCATCACAGGCATCCTGTGTGATGGGTGTAGCCACCCCTTTTGCCAAATGAGGGTGTTAAGGCACAGAGGCAACAAGAAAGTTCTGGGACTGGGCAGAGTATTTGCTCAGTAATTGCTCCTTTATTTAAAGGGAGAAGGAGAGAGAGCGTCACACGCCAAGAGGGGACCTCACATGCAGATTCTACAGGTCTCATCACTCCTCACCCCACTGCGCTCTCTCTTTTCCTGGTTGCTCAGGGCACTCGTCAGGAATGGGTTCTGGCTCAGGGAGAAAGCTCCAGATGGTGGAACGATTCCAGAGGAGTCTGCATGTAGACCAGCAGCCAGTCAGGAGTCCTTGCAGCCCAGGGGCACACCCTTCTGAACATTTAAGATAGTCTCAGATATTTGGGGAGGGATTCAAAATTTCTGAATGGAAGGAAGGAAGGAGGGAGGGAGGAAAGGAAGGAAGGAGGGAAGGAGGGAGGGAGAAAGGAAGAAAGGAGGGAGGGAGGGAGGGAAGGAGGGAAGGAATGAGGGAGGGAAGGAGGGGAGGAAGGAGGGAGGGAGGCAGGCAGGGAGGCCGGCCTCAGGCCAGCGAATCTGAGTCGTGTCTGCTCTGCATTGACACTAGATCTCCCCTGTGTGGTGGGATCCTCCACAGTCAGAGATCGTGACCTTTCTGAAATTCACCTTATTATGATGACCATGTGGAAAAAAGAGGAAGAAGAGGTAGTCGTGCGTGTTTGGGAAATTTGGGACTGAGAGAGGCAAGGATAGTGGGAAGATGGCGGGAAGATTGATTACTTCCAAACGTCTAATTGCTGGATGGAAACAGGTCCAGAAACCTGTATTTCCAACCCAGACTCCCACCTGAGTTCCACCCTGGCAGATCAGCCTGCCTCCCGGCATCTCGATGTGGTTGGCCTGTGGACATGTAAAATTCAACACACACAAATAAGCAACGACTCTCTGCAGCACCCCACCACCATCACCTGCGAGGATGGAAGAGCCTTCAGTTGGTGCCATCATCATTCATCCAGGCACCCAGATTGGACATCTGGGATTCATTCCATTCCCTCCATCACCCTTTCCCCTTGGGTCAATCCATTGTTAAACTCAGTCCATTACAACTACAGAGATCTTTTCAGTCTGCTCCTTTCTCCTCTCACCACCACCTCTGCACCTCGGTGTTCTTCTGTTCTTATACACAAGCATCTTATACACAACCATGTACCCATCAGAGATTCTAGAAAGATCTTTTGAAAACCCAAATCTGAACATGGCAGCACCCTGCTTGTTCCTCCAGTTGGTCACCAGAATTGATTACTCTAAAGCCCAAGCTCCTTAGCATGGTATGAAAAAATGTGTGGTCCCCAAAGATGAATGAATTGCCCCTCTCTCCAAAATGCTTGCCTTCTAGTTAGAGCACATGCATAAATAAGGGCCATGTATCGCAAAAGATGTGTGATCACACATAAAAATGTGTGTCCAGAGGCCGGCAGGCCAGGGCTAGTATGGTTTCTCCAAAATTACCCGGGACTTGGGCTGCTTCCATGTTGCAGCTCCACGATCACCAGTGTCCTGCCTCATGGTTCAAGCTGGCACCTTGAGCTCCAGATATTGTGTCTCTATTCCAGCCACCAGGAAATAGGAAAGGGACATAAAAAGACATACCCCCTATCTTCAGGGTAGGGGCTCTTAACCTTTTTTGTTCCACAGACCCCTTTGCCAGTCAGGTGAAAACCACAGACCCCTTACTAAGTCCACACTCTACTGTGTATTATCTAATAAACATATCGCACCTGCACCAACACATACCCACAAGAATAATATTTTTTTTGAATTTCAATTCAAGCTCTAAAGACCCCTGGTTTAGAACCCCTGCTTTAGGGGTACCTTCTAGAAATTGAACAGGACATTCCAACTTGCATCTCTTTGACCAGAACTCACTCAGGCGGCCATATCCAGTTAAAGAGAAGCTGGGAAGGTAGTCTTTATACCAGAAGCCACGGGTACCCAGCGAAAAATCAGGAGGTGGTAGTGTTTTTTTTTTTTTTACCATCATGACAGTAGAATGGATATTGCAGTACAGTTTGCACGTTTGCCACAAGTACCAAATGATAGGTGCTGAATGAGTATTTGAGAAGTTTAGAGGAGATTCGCTGTGGGCTGGGGCAGGCAGAGGAGGCTCCGCTGACTTTGAAGAAAGGGTTCATCTGCTCAAGCCCATGAGACCATCCCAGCCTCCCAGGATGAAGATGAGCACAACACGGCCTGGGGAAGGGCGTGGGTATCTGGTTACCTGCGAGGACTCCCACCCAGGACCTGGGGCCCCGCGGGCAGAGGCTGCAGGCGGGCAGCTGCTGCGCCGAGGGAAGGACAGGCAGACCGGCCAAGGGCGCAGCCAGCCAAGGGCGTCCCGGCCCGCCTCAGCACCCAGCCAGTGCGCACCACAAGGGAGACGAGCGTGCGGGGCAGGCGTGGGGGTCCCCGCGGGGGCCGGGCGCCACCCCTCGCCTCCGGGCCAGCCGGCCAATGAGCGTGCTCGCCGATGCTGTCATGCTCCAGGCTCGGCACCTCATTGGCTCGCTCGCTTCCGGGGTCCAAGCTATTTATTAGTGCTTTTAAAAAAAAAAAAAAAAGAATTGCAAGCAGGCACAAACCAAATTTCAAGGCCGGGGAGCCTCCGCGGCAGCGCGGGTGGAAGAGCGCGCGGCTGCAGCGCGGCGTCTGCGCAGCGGGCCAAGCGGCAGGGACTCGCGGCAGGGGGGCTCGCGGGCGCCGGCACCTGTTCAGCTTTGTTTCAGCAGGGGATGTTGTCCCTGTTTGTTTTTGCCTTTGCAGTTTGACATGCAGACGTGTTTCTCACCGTGGGATCGCTCGGAGCCTTTAACGCACCATAGCACAAACCTCCCCGATCTCCAAAAACTCTCGGGGGACCAGGCTCCATGGAGCACACTCTGGAAATGGGGTAGGGCCGGAATCCCGGCCTGGCAGCTGTCCATAAGGGCCTCCCGCTAGCCTGATCGCCAGGGCCGGGTTAGCTCGAGAAGCTGCCCCTTGTCACCCTCGGTCCCCACTGGGGGGTGGGAATCGGGGTGAGCGGGTTGGGGTGGGGGCTCTCTCTGCCTCCCAGCCCCCCTTTCCACCCAGTCTGGAGGCTGATGGAGGCTGATTGCAGCCGTCCCATCCAACACAACATGGATTGAGGTGCTTCTCAGTACCAGCCGGTGGCTGCTGGAGACAGATGCTGTCCTCCAATGCTCCACTGTGAGGAAGGAGAGCAGAGGTGATGGCAAGTCCTGGCGGCGCAGGGTGCTGGGACGGGAGCAGTGAAAACACCTGGTAAGCCCGCCAGCGAACAGGAGGTGAGGAAGGTCAACCACCACACAGGGGCCCTAGAGTGCCTACAACTGCAAGCAGGAGAATTGCATCCAGCATCCATGTGGGATCTAAGCCCCCTCTCGATATAGAGGGGGAGTGGACACAACCATCCCAGGGTCCACAGGATGGAGGAATAGAGTATGGATTAGAGTGGACTTACTGATATTCTACTACAGAACTATTATGACTACTAATGGAAGAAATTGTAGCATTGATGTGGAGAAAGTGGCTATGGTAGTTGATGAGGGTAGAGAGGGAAGAAGAGAGGTGATGTGGGGCATTTTCAGGACTTGGAGTTTTCCTGAATGATATAGCAGGCACAGATGCTGGACATTATATATCCTGCCATAACACACTGAATGGACTGGGGGAGAGTGTAAAATACAATGTAAACCACTATCCATGTGGTGCAGCAGTGCTCCAAAATGTATTCACCAAATGCGATGAATGTCCCACGGTGATGAAAGAGATTGTTGATGTGGGAGGAGTGGGGTGAGGGGGGTAGGGGTATATGGGGACCTCATATTTTTTGAACGTAACATTTAAAAAAATAAATAAAGAGAAAAAAATTACCTGGTATGGAGGGAGCTGTTAAAAGGAAGAGTGATCACAGCGCTTTGGGGTGGTGGGGCTGGGTGGGGGCATGCACAGGGTGGAAGGGAGATGAGAGGCTGATGGGAGAAGTCAGGGCTGGTCGGAGAAAACCTTCAGTGCTGGAGCCTCTGGCCAGGGAATCCGGCCCCTTGTTTTCCCAGGCCCAGGGCCCAGGGTATGCGGCCGGAGCCTAAGGGGTACCCGGTGCCTTTGGATGTGCTGGGGGGGGGGGGGGCCAGGCTGGGGGGCCCTGACCAAAGCCCATCCCTGGTCTTCACCTGGCAGCTCCTGGCACAGAGGGACCCGGGGCCCTGCGGTCCCACGGGGGCCACAAAACCCGCAGAGTGAGTCAGGCCCACAGGCCCCTGGGTCCCCAGCACGGCGACACCAACTACTGGGTGGTGCGGGCTTGGGGCGCAGCGGCAGTCTCTGCAGGCTTGTGGCTTAAGCGAGAAGAGACTAAGCAACAAGACCGGGCAGAGGACGAGGGAAAAGGGGAAGAGAGAAGGGGGTGGGGGAGGGTAAGAAAGTAAGCAGCTTGGTGCAACCCCAGGATGCACCCTGCAAGCCCTGGGGCAGTGGCCTTTGCTCTGGGCCTCTTCCCTCACCTGTAAAAGGAGGTGGGGAGAGTCACAGGGCTCTCTGAGCCCCCCCCCCTCAAGGTCCCTCACCAACCGTGGCTGTCCCCGCTGAGAGCAGGAAGGGAGGGGCAGATGGGTGCGGATGGCCGGTGGGTGGGGACGGTGCCCGCGTCCCCCGCGGACTCAAAAGTGGCGCAGTCCGCAGCCCTCCCCGCCGCACCCCCGCCCACCCTCCTGCCCCGCGGAGCCTCCCAGGACCCAGCCTAATGCAACTGGCTGTGTCCTGAACGCCTCTTAAGGGCCCTGCCGCAGCTCCTGCAGGCTCCGCCCCTGCCTGCAGCCAGCGGTGCCTTCAGAGCCGAGAAAAAAAGCTCCCTGCTCTCGGGAAGGTGAGGCCAGGCTCTGGAGTCAGCCCAGGACAGGGGCAGGGCTGGGGTTTCCTGGGTCCTCTGTCCCCCTGCATCTAAACGGAAGCACAGGGACTGTCTGGAGCGCTTCGTTTTATACAGTGCCCTCTCCGCGTTGCTTTCAAACTGTGTTTAGAGACAGAATCCTCTTGTAAATGAAATCTTACGTGGAAGCACCAACAACACATTAATTTATTCAGTAATTTAATCGTTATTTATTGAACCACTAACACTGTCAAGCCCGGTGTTCAGAACTGAGTACACAATGGTGACCAAAACAGACGTGCTGGCTGCCGACTTAGAGCTCGGTTTAGTAGAAGAGGCCGACTATAAACAAATAAATATTTAACGAGCTGTTGTGAGGAATGCAATAAAGAGCAAGAACCCGGGGATTGCCTTTAGAGTGGGCTCTCGAGGGAAAGTACGCTCCTGCCTCTAACTGGGAACCGAGCATGGAAGTGGGGGTTCAGGGGACACCCCAAGAGGAACGGGTTGACTCCCTATGCAGATCGGACAGTAAGACACCCTGCCTGGCTCCACAGCAGCCCTCTGACAGAGACACAGGTTTGGGCTGTTGAGAGTAAAAGCAGACTGGGAGCCGATCTGCACAAAACTGGGAACGGATGGGAGGAGGTAAGGTAGACACAGCCTTGGTCATGCCTGCCGTCCAAGGCCCTGTTAACGCTTTTTTTTTTTAATAGTTTTTGTTTTTTTAAACATGTATTTTTATCTTTTTATTTCTCCCAACCCCTTTGTTTTTTTCACTTGCTGTGTCTGTTCATCTTCCTTGTCTCTTTAGGAGGCATCAGGAGTTGAACCCAGGACCTCTGATGTGGGAGGGAGGTACTAATCACTTGAGCTACCACTGCTCTCTGCTTTGTTGTGTCTCTCATTATGTTTTTTCTTCTTGTGTCTCTTATGTCAGCTTGCTGTGCCTGCCCATTGTACCAGCTCACTGTCTTCTTTAGGAGGCATCAGGATCCAAACCAGCGACCTCCCATGTGGTAAGTGGGAGCCCAATCACTTGAGCCACATCCGCTTTCCCCTGTTAACTCCTGTGGAAGAGACAAACATCACCCACTTGGCCACGCTCAGCAGTGATGGACTGCTGTTCATCTCATCACCTCGAACCAGTAGTGAAGTGTTAGACTCTCCCAGAAATGACTTTCTGTGAGTGTGGCAGGGAATACCCACGACGTATTAGGGGCTGTGGTCACATTTGGGCAATGACTGTCTTTTGGCACTCCATTGGTGAGAACTAGGCTCCACCTAGTTCCAAGGGGACTGGAATAGAAAGTCTTGCCACATGCCCAGGAAGAGAAAATAAATCTAAGAGAGTAATAACCAGAATGGCAGTAATAATGTAGCGACTAGCATGATGACTAGTTATTTTCTTGTCCTCAACGATGAAGAGCTTCTGGGTCAAGGCAGTTAAAGGCTTTCTTTCAGCAACTTTAAAGACCACCTGTTGAAGATAGCGATGCCACAGAATGGAAGGGTTGGGGTCCCTGAGACCTTGCGTCACCAGGACAGCCCTGATCAGGTCTACATGGGACTCGTGTGCATGAGAAACGAACGTAAAGCCATTGAGATTTTGAAGTGTTGGCACTTAGCTTG
Source organism: Dasypus novemcinctus (assembly GCF_030445035.2). Taxonomy (NCBI): domain Eukaryota; kingdom Metazoa; phylum Chordata; class Mammalia; order Cingulata; family Dasypodidae; genus Dasypus; species Dasypus novemcinctus. Next base: position 37,660,981 of record NC_080694.1, on the reverse strand, counting down.
CTCTAATCCCCTTGACCGTGATAATAACCCCAGCAGCAGCGATCTATTGGGTAGTATCATGCTCCTCATTTTGCAGGTGAGGCTACTGAGGCTCCAAAGAGTTAAAGCGCTAGATCATGGAAGCTCTGGGATGTGATGTCTGTTTTCTAATCCTGCCCTGTGCTCATTCAACGTGTACTCTTTTTTTTTTTTTTAAGATTTATTTTTTAATTATTTCTCTTCACTCCCCCCGCCCCCCCCGGTTGTCTGCTCTCTGTGTCCATTCACTGTGTGTTCTTCTGTGACCGCTTCTATCCTTATCAGCAGCACCAGGAATCTGTGTTTCTTTTTGTTGCGTCATCTTGTTGTGTCAGCTCTCCGTGTGGGCGGCACCATTCCTGAGCAGGCTGCACTTTCTTTCACGCTGGGCTGCTCTCCTTATGGGGCGCACTCCTTGCACATGGGGCTCCCCTATACTGACACCCCTGCGTGGCGCGGCACTTCTTGCACACATCAGCACTGCGCATGGGCCAGCTCCACACGGGTCAAGGAGGCCCGGGGTTTGAACCATGGACCTCCCATGTGGTAGACGGACGCCCTAACCACTGGGCCAAGTCCACTTCCCTCTATGCGTACTCTTTAGTGTGAGTAAGCTCGATGCTTTCCCATATGCAGGCTTTGATGGGGCAGAGAGGGGAATGTAGAGATGCTGGTTGTCCTAGGGGGAATATGGCGTGGGAAGGATACAGAAAGGAAAGGCTCCAGACATCAGAAGTCAAACTCTGAGCACTCCACAGTTTTGCTAAGGGGTTCTCAACCTGCTCATTTTCGGTGCTGGATGGTCTCACTGTAACAAAGTTGTTTATTACATTAGGCTTATTTGCCTGAATGTGATTCTATTGACTGTTTGCTACTATGGAGAAGATATGTGTTGGTCATTGGGCAATCCCTGAATCGCCAAGACTGTGCCCCCCAAGTCCCAGCAGGGAAAGCAGAGAACCACATGTTTATAGTGGACATGTTGCCTTCCCATCGGCCTTTGTTAATTCCCATTTCTTTGTTAACAGAACTCTGATTTTGTTTATCCTCATTGAAGGTACCAAGTCCTTCAGGAGAGGCTAGACCATTCCCCTACCCAGGAGGGAAGTTTAGTGTCTAAGCCAAATGCAGTGGAATGATTTTTTCTGCCAAATAATTGGTTTAGACATGGGCACGTGGTGTAATTTCAGTCAAAAGGTCTAAGAGGGAAATCTGTTGATGGGGTTTCTGGGAAGGTTTTCATTGCTGGTTTAATTTTCTGGTTGCTAAAACAAATACCATCAATGAGTTGGCTTTGAGATGGGAATTTATTGGTTCATGGTTTTGAGACTCCAAGTCCAAAATGGAGGCATCAGTAAGGCAACGCTTCCTTCCCAAAGGCCGTGGCACTCTGGGGCTGGCTGCTGGCAACCCTTGGTCCTTGGCTTTTCTGTCACATGGCAGGGCACATGGCTTCTTTCTCCATCTGACTCTCCCTCTGCCTAGAAAAGACTTCAGTTATCCAGGTTAAAGTCCAACCTGATTTAAATAGGCCACACCTTAACTAAAGTAGCATCTTGAAAAGATATTATCTACAGTGGATCCACACGTGCCAAGACCAAGACCAAGTCCAATCACCTCGCTTGCTAAAAAAATTAAAAAGAACATAAGATGGGAATGTTTGCTCCTATGCCTTTGGACTTTGAGGTCCATCGTGCTGTTCCAGAGAGTAAGGTCCATTTTGGAGAGTAGCCTATAAGCACAATTCAAGACAGTTAGAATAGCATTTAGAAAGATAGAAATCACCTGGGTCTTTGATGACACCAGTGAGCTGGTGAATTAATTAACCTGGGAACTGGCATCCCTCTGGATTCCTTATTATGTGAGATAACAAACCACCTAACTCTTCAAATCAGGATGAGTTAACGTTTCTTGAATCCCAACTGAATTTTTGGCATCTGCTGTATCAAAAAGAGCACAGGAAGGACTTTCTAACTCCAACAGTCCCTTATTTGGTGGTTCAGTTGGGTTTTTAGGTAGACTCTTAGCTTTCCCCCTGCCCTGAGCCCTTTCCCTTTCCCATTTCCTTACTCACAATTCTACTCACCTTAGCCCTCTATCTCATAGAGAGACCCACTGGTAACTTCCAGAATCCTTGAGTTTACCCACTTGGCTGCCCAGCTATCCATTTTTATGAGTACAAACAGAAGAAAGATGTTAAAAACCATGAACCCAGCTAGTGCTTGGTAATTGATAGCAAGTGATTTCTTGAGTTTCCATAGGTGAAAAAATAGGAAGAAAATGGGGGAGGGGGATTCATTTTTAGTAATATTAACTAATTAATTCACACAAAGTCACATTTTACATCACTTTAATAAACTTTCACTGGGAAAAATATTCATTGAAATTAGTAGTAAGGACCCTACAACAGCATGAGGTGTTTAAACAGGATAGAAATGGGACATGTTTTCTTTCTATTCTGATGAATGGTGGGGTTTTGTGAGCTCCTAACTTCTGAAACATAGCCCCTCTGCAGATGGCAGGAAGCAGACTAGAGGACATTAACTCTTTCAGGAAGCCTTTCCTATGATGTCTTACCACTGACTGTCCCTTTCCTTGGCCGCAGGTTAGGTTCCCTTCTCTATTAACACTCTTCTAACCACCATCTCAAAACCACGATGTTATCTTGAAATTAACTCTTTAGATTTTTAAAAAATTTCCCCCATAATATTGTAAGCTTCCAAAGGGAAAAATTTGTATGAATTATTTCTTTATCCTCTAACCTGGTGTCTGGCATATAGTAGGTGATCAGCTTAAGCTTATTATTTATAACTTTACCAAATGACTGAATTTCTCACCCAAAGAAAAATTCTCTGGATTTATTTTAACTTGTCTATCCTGCTATATCACCCTGTATAAAATGAAAATTAAAAGTAAGAAGCCCTTACGGTAGCATTAAAGGCCTGCAGGGTCTCCCTTAGAGCTGCACTGACATACGGCAGCATGGCTGGGGGCACGACCTGGTGATTGGGCCAGTCTCTGAAATGTAGGCTTAGGGCAAGTATTGGCCCTTGTGCTTCACACTAAGGAATATCCTAACAGAGTCTTAAAGCTTTCCCAGGGGCACAGCTGCACTAATCTTGGATGCATCCAGCAGTACTTTTCTTTCATGTTTTGACTTTTCAGATTGTCCTCAAATTAAGCAAACGCATTTTTCTTAGCTGAGCTGACACTGATTCCCCAGATGCTTTCTCATCTAACTCAAAAGTCCTCCACCACTCATTTTTCATTTCTCAACAAGCATCTGTCAGATGAGATTTCATTCCACCAGTCTTTGTTGAGCATGCTGATATGCTCAATATGTAACAAGTCCAACTGTAGGACTATAAATCCCTCTCTAGGTTGCTCCATTAATCTCCTCCTTCATTGTCCAAGAGCCAATTTTTATACACCGTCGTCCTCATTCCCACTCCCTGTAGGGAATGTCCTTGTCCATTCCCACTCACCAACCAGAGGAAAACTCAATAGTTTTCTTGTCTTTCCAGAAGAGGCTTTTTATCTGGGGAAGTTTGAGACTGCTTTTCCCATGCTTAGATTTTCCATATTGTCGAAATTGCTAAGTACTGTGTGACTTGCTTCTAGGGAAACCCAATATCAGGAATTGAATATGTTGACCCAAACATTATTCATACCTTGAAAGTGTTCTCCCATTTTCAAATAAATTGTCCTCCCTAGGACTCCTACAAATCAGTAAGAATATGACAGATAACAAAATAGAAAAATTGGACAAAATCCTTCCATAAAAAAGGATTTTCTAAATGGTCAATAGACATAGGGAAATTTATTCAGCAGTCATCAAGTAAATGCAAATTAAAACCATACTCCAATAACTAGTATACACCCACCAAAATGACTAAACTGAGAAAGATAGAAAATACCAAGAATTGGCAAAGATTGTAGTAACTGGAATGTTCATAAACTGCTGGTGAGGTTGTGAATTGGTACAACCACTACAGAAATCTGTCTGAAAGTATCTCTAAAACTGAGTATACACATACCCTATGACTCAAAAGATTCCACTGTTAAGTATATACCCAATAGAAATGCACCCATGTATTTACCCACACACCTATATAGAATATGCATGGCAGATATATTTGCTGTAGCGTAAAACTGGGGATTATATAAATGCCAGTCAATGGTAAAATGGATATAACTGGATTGGGATCTATTCACACAATGGAATATTCTGCAGCAATGAGAATGAATCTGCAATTACTCACAACAAAATGGGTGAAATTTACAAACACAAAGTTAAACAAAGGAAGATAGACAAGAATACAAACCATATGAATATCTTTGAATAAACTGTATAATTGGCAAGAATTAAGCTCTATTCTTATAAGTGAAAATAGTGTTTATCCTTGGGGGAAGAGTAACTGAAAGGAAGCATGTATAGAGGACTTCTAAGGTTTTGGAAATATTCTATTTCTTGGTGTCATTACTTAGGTGTGTGTTTTAGTTTGCTGGGCTGCTAAAATGCAATATACCAGAAATGGGTTGACTTTTACAATGGGGGTTTATTAGATTGCAAACTGACAGTTCTGAAGCTGAGAAAAGTGTCCAAATCAAGGCATCATCAGGTGATGCTTTCTCCCCAAAGACCAGCTGCCAGCAATCCTGGACTGCTCTGACACTTGGCAAGGCACATGGTGGCATCTGCTTGTTTCTCCCTTCTCTTCCCGGTCTTGTCACTTTCAGCTTCTGACTTCCTCTCTGTATTCATCCCATTTATGAGAGACTCCAATAGGCAGATTAAGAACTACCCTGGGTCATGCCCTACTGAAGGTAACTTCATCAAAAAGGTCCTATTTACAATAGGTTTACACTCACAGGAATGGATTAGCTCTAAGGACACGACTTTTTGGAGTCCATAAAAGCCTAAAACAGGGAAGCAGACTTGGCCCACTGGATAGGGCATCTGCCTACCACATGGGAGGTCTGCGGTTCAAACCCCGGGCCTTCTTGACCCATGTGGAGCTGGCCCATGCGCAGCGCTGATGCGCACAAGGAGTGCCATGCCACGCAGGGGTGTCCCCCATGTGAGGGAGCCCCATGCACAAGGAGTGCGCCCCGTAAGGAGAGCTGCCCAGCACGAAAGAAAGTGCAGCCTGCCCAGGAATGGTGCCGCACACACGGAGAGCTGACACAGCAAGATGACGCAACAAAAAGAAACACAGATTCTCGGTGCCACTGATAAGGATAGAAGCGGTCACAGAAGAACACACAGCGAATGGACAGAGAGACCAGACAACTGGGGGGTGGGGAGGGGAGGAGAGAGAGGGAAGAGAGATAAATAAATAAATCTTTAAAAAAGAAAAGCCTCAAACCGTCGTAGTGAGTTCGCTCTGTGGACTTATCAAGCACTTCACTTATGAAGTGTGTGCTTTTCAGTACACGTAGCTTAGACTTCAATTAAAAGTTTTGGGTTTTTTTTTTAAGTATTGTTATAAATTGAATTGTGTCCCTCAAAAGATATAATCAAGCCCTGACCTCAGGTCCTGTGACTATGACCGTATTTAGGAATAGGATAGCTGATGATAGTCATTAGTTAAGATGAAACAAAACCGGATTCGGGTGGGTCCTAATCCAATATGACTGGTGTCCTTACAAGGAGAGGAGATTTTGGACACAAGTAGTTGAAGAAAGAGAGAGATGGCCTGTGACGGGGGGAGACTGAGTGATGCCACAAGCCCCAGGGCACCGTGGACTGGCACAAACCACTGCCAAAGTGCTACAGACTTGAGGGGGAGCCTGGCCGAGCAGCACCTTAAATCCGGACTTCTAGACTCCAGAACTGTGAGACACATTTTCGGTGCTTTCAGCCACCCGGTTTGTTCTGGCAACCCTAGGAAACTAATACAAGTGTGGTTCAGTTTGCAGAACAAAATCCCCATGCCACATGGAACTTTCCAGAACCGTGTTTCCTATCCCATGTGCAATTGGGTTGAGTATTTTCCCTCCAACCCTACCTTTGCCAATTTCCTAGTTCTTCAAGGATAATGAACTAGTACGATTTAGGGAGCAACTTCTGCATGCCTGGCTCTGGGATTACTCTCTTGGGGTTTCCTGCTCATGTCCTCAAATTGAGACCTAGAGGACAGGGAGCATTTTACCTTCTCCCTGTCCACCTTGTCCCTTCCTCAATCCCCAGCTGACTAAAGGATCCTGCAGAGAAACACCGCCAGGCTAGAGAGAATTCTTCGTTCTTCTCACTCAAGCAGTCATAAAATAAGCTCTGCTAGAGTGAATGTTTATTATGTGCTAGGAGCTCCTGTATACACTTTACAGGACCTCCTTTCACCCACACACACTTCCCAGCCTATCCCCATTTTACAGATGGAGAAACTGAGAATCATCACCAGAGAGGTGAATGAGCGGGTACCAGGACTGAGCCAGCCTTGCGTGCCACCCCTCACTGGGGGTCTAGTGTTTCCTAGAGAAGCTCCACCCTCCAGCTTTCGCCCCACTGGGTGGCTGCCCTCCGTCTGCAAGTGATAACCTGGTCAGCTGAGGACTCTCTGACAGCCGTCGGTGGTGCTGGTTCTCCCTCTGATTCTGCAGGGCCTGGGGGAAACCTACCAGCCTTCCCAGATCCCAGCAGGGACCAGTCAGCCCCTCTGGGCTCAGAACCTGCTGGTCGTTCTCTATCGGGAGGGAGAGGAGACCCCGGCTGCACCTGTACCCCAGGAAGTTCTCTCCAGCCCCCAGATTTGGCCCGGACAGCCGGTGTACGTTCTTCACATCCTAGCCCAGCAGTTCAGAACTTTCCCTCTCTATAGACCTCTCAGGCTCACCACTGCAGACACGAGGCCACTCTGTAATAGCCTGGTGAGGGCGCGGTATCCCACTGGGGGTGTGACAACAGCTCAGCTTTGGGGCGTGAGCGGCCAGCATGCAGCTCAGCCTTCCCTCCAGCCCCGAGTGGGACATTCTCCAGGCCCACTCAGCCCTGGAGCCGCCTCTCCTCAGTGCTGCAGTATGGCCATGGAAACCAGTACGGACAGCCTCCCGGGCCACTTCTGAAGAGGCACATCTGGGGCCGCCAGCCTCCAGTGCCCCATTTTTGCACCACGTACTTCCTCGGTCTTGAACTTAAAGTCACCATTTTTTTTTAGGAGGTACCGGGGATTGAACCCAGGACTTTGCAAATGCAAAGCAGGTGCTCAACCACTGAGCTACAACCACTGCCCCACTTCCTCGGTCTTGAGGAAGAGAAATGGTCCCAGGAAGAATGACAGTCTCAGAGTTTAGCTGGAACCCTCACGGTCGTGTGGTTCATCCAACCGATGAGGAAACCAGCCGGGGGAGGCAGGAACCTGCCCAAGCATAGCTGAAGGGGCACGGCTAGAACCGCCTCCCGGCCCTACTGCCCCATGCCACGGCGTTTTCTTTGTCTTCCAGAGGCTCCTCTCAGCCCGGATGGGTTCGGTTGCAGGAGTGTCTGGGTGTTAACTTGTTTCCCTGGGGGAGGCTAGAGAGGCCTGAGCACGTCCCCCAGTATGCTGGGCACAGAGAAGTGGAGCGATGCCCCCGGGAGCTGCACAAGCCCAGCTTCTGTTTGGGCAGGAGTGAGGAGGCGGGAGGGGGATACTTACGTAGTGACGTGGCCCCAAAGAACTGCGCTAAAATCAGTGGCAGGGAAACCTGAGGCATTGGGGTGCCCGAGAAGCAACTTCTGCTCCAGGAAGAGCGGACACCAGGCAGGGATGTCCAGCTCATTTCCGGGGCTCTGACGCGAGGTGTCGCTGGGAACTGAAAGCCCGTCAACCCTCCTGGGGGCTGGGCTCCTGGGCCATGGGCACGAAAGGCAGGAGCCGGGGCCCGGCCCCCATGGCTGCTGCCCACGTCCGCAGAGGGCAGAGCGGGGCGCGCCGAGCAGGCCCAGGGACCCGTGCTCCTCAGCTGCCACCTCTGCTCTCTTTTCTAGAGTCTCTTTCTAGGGTTGCTTCAAGAAACAGATTTCTTTTTCAACCGCAGGTGCCGCCTGGGCCTGAAGCAAACCGAGCCTTCCCATTTGGGGGGCTTTTCTGCTGGGCTCTGGGGGACATGGCGAATTAGCGTCGATGTTCTCGGGTTCAGCAGCTCTCCATTCGCTCTTTTTTTTTTTTTTTAATTATCTTTTTTTAAAGTTAATAGATCACACAAAAAGTTGCATTAAAAAACAAAAGAGGTTCCCATATACACCACTCCCCACCCCCCTCTCCCATCATTTTTTATTGTATTTTTTTGAAGATACATAGATCACAAAAAAATGTTACATTAAAAAATATAAGAGGTTCCCATATACCCCACCCCCTCACCCCACTCCTCCCACATCAACAACCTCTTTCATCATTGTGGCACATTCATTGCATTTGGTGAATACATTTTGGAGTCCTGCTGCACCACATGGATTATAGTTTACATTGTAGTTTACACTCTCCCCCAGTCCACCTAGTGGGTTATGGCAGGATGTATAATGTCCTGCATCTGTCCCTGCAATATCATTTAGGACAGCTCCAAGTCCCAAAATGCCCCACATCTCACCTCTTCTTCCCTCTCCCTGCCCTCAGCAGCTCCCGTGGCCACTTTCTCCGCGTCACTGCTACAACTGCTCTTAGGGCTGCGGCTCCGCATCTCCCTCCCGGCTGCCCGGAGCTCGCCATCAAGACCTGATGCCCTCTTCGGGACATGGAGCTGCCCTGGATGGTGCTTCAGAGGTAATCACCGGACATTGTAAATCCTCACAGGGCCTACTTGATGGAATAGAGGAGAGTATGGGCCATGATGTGAACCAATGTATATGAGGTGCAGAGGTGCCCAAAGATGTACTTACCAAATCCAATGGATATGTCATGATGATGGGAACGAGTGTTGTTGGGGGGGGGAGAGAGGGGGGGGTGGGGGGGGTGGGGTTGAATGGGACCTCACATATATATTTTTAATGTAATATTATTACAAAGTCAATAAAAAATAAAAAAATTTAAAAAAAAAAAAAAAAAAAAAGACCTGATGCCCAAGGCAGGGCCCCCACCTTGGGCCTCAGCTTTCCTGCTCTGCCCTCCTGCCCTATCCAAACCCTCTGGAGTATGTCCCATTCGCTCAAGGCCTATGAGGGACCCACTCACTCTCTGGGCCAGATAACCAAGGATGACGATGGTGAGTGGTGATTTTCAATCGTTGGCCCACGCCCAGATAACTTACAAAAGAGCCCATCGATTCTCCAGCCCCCTGCCAGGCGCCCGCCTCCCTGGGCCACGCCTGTTCCCGCACCTCTAGCACCAAGATCTTTTTAAACAACAGCAGGTAAGTCTCTGTCAGGCAAGCACCTGAGCTTCTGAGAATGTGCGTGCCTTTCACATCTGGGATGAAGACTTGAAGTTGTGATGTCAGACGGCTCAGTTGTGGTCCCAGCTCCGGCCCTCCCACCCCGTGTGTCCTCAGCTTCCTCGGCAGGGATGGTGAGGCCGCCAAACTCAGGGCCTGCATGAAGGACGGAGGGAGAGTGTGCGTAGAATGACCTTGTACGACCTTGCAGGGCTTGGCATGACGTTAGCTCAATAAATGTAACCAGTTTGCATTGCGTCACCACCTGCTTACCAGTAGGGCACGTTCTATCATCAAAACTGCTGATGCAGGAAGCTGATTTGGCTCAGCAAATAGATCGTCCACTTACCACACTGGAGGTCTGAGGTTCAAACCCCGGGCCTCCACGACCCGTGTGCAGCTGGCCCATGTGCAGTGCTGATGCGTGCAAGGAGTGCCCTGCCACGCAGGGGTGTCCCCCGCGTAGGGGAGCCCCATGCGCAAGGAGTGTGCCCTGTAAGGAGAGCCGCCCAGCGTGAAAGAAAGTGCAGCCTGCCCAGGAGTGGTGCCCCGCCCACACGGAGAGCTGACACAACAAGATGATGCAACAAAAAGAAACACAGATTCCTGGTGCTGCTGACAAGAATACAAGCGGACACAGAAGAACACACAGCAGATGGACACAGAGAGCAGACAATGGGGGTGAGGGGCAAGGGGAGAGAAATAAATTAATTAATTAAAATTAAAAACAAAGCAAAACTACTGATGATGCATACATGGAAGCCCAAGAAGGGACGTGTGTAAAATTGGAGAGTGTTCTGACTCTACCAGAGTGGAAACCCAGAGGCCAGTTCCTAATCTAGAATCGCGCACTCATTTGGGAGATGCAGAGAGTGAGAAGTCGTCCTTATTGCTCGCATAGACCCATGGCATCCAAGAATTGTGAAAAAAACTCTCTACATCGGCCAGTCCTCAGAGTTTGGCCTCAAATTTATAGGTGCAGAGGGTTGGGGCCCAGAGAGGTTGAGTGACTTGCTGGGGGTCACACAGCTGTGTCACCACAAACCTCTCTCTCTCCACCCTGCGTGCTCAGGAGCTGCCTGGGGGGCGACTCCTCCCTGAGACTCTGGACTGGAGAGTCTTTTTTATGAAATGTTTTTATTGTCTTTTTTTTAATGATACATAGATCTCAGAAAATGTTACATTAAAAAATATAGGAGGTTCCCATACACTCCACATCGACTATCTCTGTCTTCAATCCGTGTGGCACGTTCACTGCATTCAATGAGTACATCTTGGAGCAAGGGACTGGAGGCTTTGCTTCTAGGCTGTCCTTGGCTCCCCGAGTCACAGGAGGCTGGAGTCGGGGGTGCAGTGAGGTCCGTGGCGCCCGGGACGCCCTGGAGACAGGAAGCCCCTCCAGGGTGCCCCCACCCCCTTCTGCCAAGTCCCCACGCTTCAGCCAGCCCAGCGTTTCCCCGTTGTCCAAATAGCTCTGTGCCGGGGGTTCTTCTCCTCAGGCCAAAATGGGCCTGTGTCCAATCTGCACACAGTAGGACTCCCGGCTGGAGAGAGAAGAGGCCCAAGAGAGGGCCAAGGGCATGGCAGACAGGACCAGGAGGCTCGGCTCCTCCCGGGGGGCACAGCCTGGCTGGGGACTCAGCCCGTCCTGGGGTGCAGCCTGCTGGGGACTCAGCCCATCCTGGGGTGCAGCCTGCTGGGGACTCAGCCCGTCCTGGGGTGCAGCCTGGCTGGGGACTCAGCCCGTCCTGGGGTGCAGCCTGCTGGGGACTCAGCCCGTCCTGGGGTGCAGCCTGCTGGGGACTCAGCCCGTCCTGGGGTGCAGGCTGCTGGGGACTCAGCCCATCCTGGGGTGCAGCCTGGCTGGGGACTCAGCTCGTCCTGGGTGGGCAGCCTGGCTGGGTACTCAGCCCGTCATGGGGTGCAGCCTGGCTGGGGACTCAGCCCGTCCTGGGGTGCAGCCTGGCTGGGGACTCAGCCCGTCCTGGGGTGCAGCCTGGCCAAGGATTCATCCCGTCCTGGGCACAGCATGGCTGGGGGACTCAGCTCGTCCTGGGGTGCAGCCTGCTGGGGACTCAGCCTGTCATGGGCGCAGCATGGCTGGGGACTCAGCCCGTCCTGGGGTGCAGCCTGGCTGGGGTCTCAGCTTGTCCTGGGTGGTTAGCCTGGCTGGGTACTCAGCCCGTCCTGGGGTGCAGCCTGCTGGGGACTCAGCCCATCCTGGGGTGCAGCCTGGCTGGGGACTCAGCCCGTCCTGGGGTGCAGCCTGCTGGGGACTCAGCTTGTCCTGGGTGGGCAGCCTGGCTGGGTACTCAGCCCGTCATGGGGTGCAGCCTGCTGGGGACTCAGCCCATCCTGGGGTGCAGCCTGGCTGGGGACTCAGCCCATCCTGGGGTGCAGCCTGCTGGGTACTCAGCCCGTCCTGGGGTGCAGCCTGGCTGGGGACTCAGCCCGTCCTGGGGTGCAGCCTGGCCAAGGATTCATCCCATCCTGGGCGCAGCATGGCTGGGGGACTCAGCTCGTCCTGGGGTGCAGCCTGCTGGGGACTTAGCTCATCCTGGGGTGCAGCCTGCTGGGGACTCAGCTCGTCCTGGGGTGGGCAGCCTGGCCAAGGACTCAGCCCATCCTGGGCGCAGCCTGGCTGGGGGACACAGCCCGTCCTGGGGGTGCACAGCCCTAAAGAGGGGCCATCCAGACTGCGGTGACAGATGTGCCTGAGACCACGGTTTCCGTGGTGGCGGCCCAGACCTGACCTTCCCGTAGCTCCAAAGGGGCCAGAGTCAGAGCCAACTCGCCTCCTCTGCCAACTTTGTTAACTGCGCTGACTTCCTCCCCAAAACCAGCTCCAGAGTTTCAAGGACAGGACGGGGTGTTCCCAGCCTCCGGGGCTCAGGGGCCTTCCCTGTCTACCTTTATGAAGCCCAGCCTGGGGTGCCCATTGTTCCTGGGGGGTGGGAGGTAGGTGGGCAGCAAATCAAACCCCGAGAGGGGGTCCTCCTCGTGGGAGCTCGTGGGGGGGGGGGGCGTCTAGCCCAGGGGGAGACTCAAGGCTGTTGGAGGAGGGGGCTTTGATGTGGCTTTTGACAGTGATGAGGGTTCTCGGGGCTGACCCCAGTTTTTAGGAACAAACAATGCTTTCCAGTCCTCTGGTGAAGCAAGGGCCTGCTTCTCAGCGTGGAGGAATTACAACAGAAAAGCTCGGGAACCAACCAGGGCTCAGAACCTCAGCTCCCACACGCCCAGGGCTGGGAAGGGTCCCCCCCACCTCGTGAGACTGCACTTGAGACAGGAAGCGCCCAGAAACCACAGCTGTCACTGTCACCACGGTGACCCCCTCCTATTCCAGTAGACTCACCCTGGTGGGGAAACTGAGGAACGGGGAATCTGGCCGCAGACTCGGGGGGAAGCCTCTGGCGCAGATGCTTGGAAGGGCAGGGATGGGGCAGCCCGGTGGGGTCTTCGGCTCAAGTCCCTCTCCCCTGGGGAGAGCAGAGGAAGGCAGGAGGGGCTCGTGCATGCCCAGAGGCCCGGCCTGGCCCCCATCGGCGGTGCCGCCGCACACGCTTGACACCCGGGCACTTACCCGGCCACCTCACCATCAGGGACGCTGCAGCCCCGGACTCCGTCCTCAGCCCTTTCAGCAGCTGCGCTTGGCTGGCTCCCTTCAGGTTGGAGTTCTTTTCCCCACTCCCCCTGAGAGGCAGATGTTCTAACAAAGACGTGAGCTGGAATGAGGCATTAATTTCAACAGTCACTTAAGAACAATTGCCTGGGAAAGACCTCATTTTCCCATTAAATGCCGCAGCCAAGAAATCTCCGACGAGGGCCTCTCTTCTCCTCCCCAGCCCCCCTAACCCCTGCCCCCCTTCTCTTCTTCCAGACACTCATTATGATCCAAAGATGCTTCTTCACTTCCTGTTCTAAAACTGCTACATGAATGACTCGGTTTGGCTAATAGGGAGCCTCTGGGCAGCCATTGCCTGACAGGCAGCTTTCTCTGAGCAGACCCCACTGGAAGGGGTTTCTAGATGGCAGGGTAGGTGGCATCTTCTTGGAGGACAGAGCAGGTGGCTAAGTGCACAAGCAGCTTTGCAAATGTTCCTCTAGGGACACTGGCAGGCACACACACAGGAGGGGCAGGCTGCCTGTCTCTGTGGTCTCCTCTGGATGCCAAGAATGAATTTTGAATTTGGATATTTTTATAGTGCTTATAGTTAAAAACAACTGAGAGAGTGCTGAGTTCCTAGCCAGGAGAGCTCTATCACATTCCCCAATGGAACAGTAACAACCCCCCAAGTGCAATGGCAAAAACCAATAAAGAAGGACAGTCCAACTGTCAATGAGCCCTTGATACTGATGGCTATGATTATGACCCTGTGTGCCTCAAATATGAACTAGCCCTAGAGCTTCAGGGTGCCTAAGATTTACCTCCTGAGAGCCTCCATGTTACTCAAATGTGGCCCACTCTCTAAGCCAAACTCAGCATGTAAATGTATTACCTTCCCCCCAGCATGGGACATGACTCTCAGGGATGAGCCTCCCTGGCACTGAGGGATTACTACCAAGCATCAGCTGATGATGTAACTAGAAGAAGACCTTGAATAAAAGGGTCAACTCAGACCAGCAGAATATCTCAGCCTCCATGTAATATATAGTGTTCAAAACTGCTTTTTTACTTTGGATAGAAGGGGGAAATGGAAAGGACAAATGGATTTATATGGCTATGAGTCTTCATAAAAGAGTCGGGAGGTCTCAGAGGGGTCATGCTTATGCATGCCTCAGCAGGGTCCCAGAGACAGCCAAAGTAGATACAAACCCAGGAACTGGTTCTCCTGAGGGCTACAGAGACCCACAAGTTCTATGGTCATGGTAGATGGCTCTAGAGTTCAGGGCCATGTCAGTTGGCCCCACTTTGGAGTTTGTGTTCCTGAGTGTGATGGAGTTGGACTCAGATGTGACCTTTCTACACATGCCTGGACCTGTGTTTGGAGCTAGGGTTGGTGTATACTCAGGAGACCTGAATCTCTGGACCATCCATGAGACAGCCAGGCCCTGTGCCTCAGCAGACTTGCAACTCCTACCCTCTTGTTTATTGGACTCACCCTGGCCAGCTAACAGGAAGGAGAAGAAGGTCAACCTCCTCACCAGGCTGCCGAGAGTGCCTACAACTGCAAGCAGGAGAATTGCATCCATCATCCAAGTGGAATCTAAGCCCCCTCTTGATATAGATGTGGAGTGGACATAACCATCCCAGGGTCCACAGGCTGGAGTATGGATTAGAGTGGACTTACTGATATTCTACTATGGAACTATTGTGATTAGTAATGGAAGAAATTGTAGCATTGATGTGAAGAAAGTGGCCATCCATGGTAGCTGCTGAGGGTAGGGAGAGGGAAGAAGAGATATGATGTGGGGGCATTTTCACGACTTGGAGTTGTCCTGGGTGGTACTGCAGGGACAGATGCTGGCCATTGTATGTCCTGCCATGGCCCACTGGCTGGACTGGGGGAGAGTATAAACTACAATGTAGAGCACTGTCTGTGTGGTGCAGCCGTGCTCCAGAATGTATTCACCAAATGCAATGAATGCCCCATGATGATGAAGGAGGTTGTTGATGTGGGAGGAGTGGGGTGAAGCAGTGGGGGGGTATATGGGTACATTTTATATTTTTTTAATTAACATTAAAAAATAAAATAGGGGGGGAAGCAAAGAATTTTAAAAATCCGAGAAAAAAGAATAAGGACAGAAAGAATTAAATAATGAACAAAATAAAGAATCCATAAGGATGAGAAATTTTTAAAAAAAGAATGAATTTTGAGGTCCTCCCTGACCCTCCACAAGACCCCCGATGGTGGCCCCTTGTTGCGTAGGGGACATGTCCCTCTCGGGGGAAGCTGGGATCCAGCCGGATGGAGCAGGACAGGCGCGGTGGTCGATTTTAAACATTGATGGCGTGTCTTTCGCTCCAGCACTTCTGGCTGGACGCCTGGGGGTCGCCCAGAGCACAACTCTGAAGCAAGCGGAGGACAGCCTTGGTCCCTCTACTTCTCCTCCCTGCACATCCCACTCCCCGGAGGCCCTCACTCGTCTCCCAGCCACAGGCTCTGCTTTTGTGTTCCACGTCCCAGCTGTGCTTTGCCCTTAGCTGGCCACCTCATTTCCTTTAACAAGTCTCCACGATCAGCTCCTCCCAGGGCTGGTCCACAGTGATAAAGACTAATCGTTATCATCAAAAAGAAGAGCCGACTGCTAAGGAGCGCTTCCTCTGCATCAGGGACGCACATCCTTTATTCCATTCATCTTTTCAATGCCCTTAGTGATGGAGCCACTATTACCATCACCAGCCCCAGAGAGAAGCTGAGGCCCAGAGAGGTTTAGTCACCTCCCCTCAGGTCACACAGCTGCGCTCAGAAGATCTGAACCTAGACTCACTGCGCCCTGGAGCCCAGATCCTTGACCTTGATCTCATGGCCGTCCAGCCCAGCCAACCCTCAAGACTCAAAGATATTAATCTCCAGCAACAGGACTTCAAGCCCCAGCCGGCAGAGGAGGGGTTAACTGGGACCGGGGCGCACCACGCCTTCAGGGCACAGCACACTACTGCTACTGAGCCTAACCCTGGATAATAGATTCCAGGAGTCAGCAGCTTTGCTTCTGTTATGTCTGAGGCTCAGGACAAACTTGCCAAACAAATTTTATTCCCACCTTACAGAGGAGAAGCTGAGGCTCAGAGAGGTTACATCCAGGGGCAAGGTCACACAGCTTTCAACGTCCCGATTCTTGCCTCTAGACAATGAGGCGTGGATGACATCCTTTGAAAGGCCCTGCTTTGCTCTTCTTTGGCTTCAGTTCAGCCAAGCTCTTAGGTCAGATTTTAGGCCAAGTGTGAACTCAGACCTAGGACTCCCTTGTTCACACACAGCCAGTCTGAGCATGGGGTGTGCAATGGTGAGAGGCGGGATCTTCTGGCCCCGTCCGCCTGTCCAAGGCTGCAGAAGGCCACCGAGCAGGGCTGGGTCTGGGCTGGTGCAGGGGGTCGCTCCAAGCCAGCCAGCCTGGGTCCTGAGCCCCACGTGGAAGTGCAGCTCCGTCCGGGAGCCGCCTGCCACCTAGAGGAGCCCGGCAGCTGCTAACGCTGTGCTGGTTTGTCTCGGGCCTGGCAGAGCTTCCAGAGTCCCCTGACCAGTGTAGGGTGGTTCCACCAGAGAAGAAATCAAAGTGCCGTATGCCGAGAAGACACCCCCTCTTCTCTCTCCAGCTCCTGGGTCGCCTTACAGCAGCGTGCTTGAAGGAGCGGCTTTTGTAGTACAGTGGTGTGTCTGGCAAGAAGTGACAGTTTCCTCCTTCCCTGATGCCTGGCCCATGTAATGTCAGCCTTGCTGGGGTGGTGGCAGGAAAGGGCAGCTGTGTTCTGTGCTCTTAAGGAGTCAGGGGCACTCAAAGGCAGCCAGAGAAACCACAACCAGTCTTAGAGTTTCCATAGCCTTCTGTTACCGCCAGATCTTGGGAGGTTGTTTTTTGTTGAAAGATTTTATTTTATTTATTTATTTCTCTCCACCCCCTCATTGTTTGCACTTGCTGTGTCTATTCGTCTTCCTTGTCTCTTTAGGAGGCACCGGAAACCAAACCCGGGACGTCTGATATGGGAGGAGGCGCCTAATCACTTGAGCCACCTCTGTCCCCTGCTTCGTTGTGTCTTTCCTTAGGTTTTTCTTCTTATGTCTCTTGTTGCATCAACTTGCCTTGCCTGCCTGTTGCACCAGCTTGCTGTCTCACCTGTCTCTTTTAGGAGGCACTGGATACCTATGTTCCCTGCTTTGTTGTGTCTTTTGTTATGTTTGTCTTTTTGTGTCTCTTGCTGTGTCATCTTGTGGCCTCAGCTTGCCATGTCTGCTCGTTGCACCAGCTCGCTGTCTTCTTTAGGAGGCACTGGGAACCAAACCACGGACCTACCATGTGGTAGGTGGGAGCCCAATCACTTGAGCTGCATCTGCTTCCCTCTTATGTGGTTTTGAGGAAGAGAACCCAGCAGTGCACCCTGCCATCAGCACAGGGCGGGCAGTGTGGGGTCAGCAGCAGGTGGCTGGGAAACCTGCACCAGCATGTGCCCTCCATGCCACCTTGGAGGAGCTGCTCAGCCTCTCTTCACCTGGGCAATGCAGCCACTAAGATCAACGTGGCAGGGCCAACAAGACAATTACATGAGACTCTTTCTAAGAGCCTCGGCATGTCAGGAGCACAATTTAGGGCCATTCGACCACTAGTGAGGGCTGACCGACTAGGTATGCGCGACCATCTCATCTTCATTTCCCAGCGAGTCCACTTTACAAATGAGAAAACTGAGACTGTGTGGGGCATGGTTAAACGATTTATAAAAGCTCATCTGTTTTGGCATCAGAGCAAAAATAGCTCTGTCCTTGCTTATCTCTGCACAAGCTGTCTCTTTTCCCTTAAAGTTTGAAGACAACTACCTCTTGCATTTCTGCTGCTAGATAGGATGTGAGTCTAGGGACAAGGTTTCTTGTTCTAAGACAAAACATCCTGGAGAAATTTAATCTTAACCACCGCCCTTGACCAGATCCAAAAATGCATGCTATATAAGCAAGAGAAATAAAGCCGAGGGGGCCCCCCCTGCATGTGAGTTCTGGTGTGCAAGTCTTCCAATCTTACAGCAAGACTGGAAAAGGCTGAAGAGGTCCTCCAGCCTGACCTCCCAGGGACACACAGAGAGGCAGCAGGGAGGGGCTGGTGCTGTTGAAGAGCCACCACTTTGTCAGACAGTTGCTCAAGGGTTGGCAGCTGTTGCCTGGTCTTGACTGACAAATGACTTGGTGCTTCCAAGTGCCCAGGTTTCCCCTCTCCCTATCTCACGATGTGATTTTACCTGTGAAATGGGACAGATGCTTCTTATTTTCAAAATGAAGAAACTGGCACCTGGGGAAGCAGAGTCCCCGGAACTAGCAAAAGGCAGCGCGGGGAAGGGAACGGGCGTTTATGGGTGCCTGCTGGATGCGGTCCCTGTGTGCAGGGCATGGTCTTGCCATGACGTGACCGGCTGGGCAGCTTTGGGAGCTGCTGGGGTTTCGTGGCTTCCCAGGACCACCCTGTCAAAAAGGTATGCATCGTAGTAGCTTCACTTTGCAGGCAGGGAAACTGCGGCTCAGAGCATTTGGTTAGACTCCAAAGGCTGCTGATGGGAAAGGAGAGGCCCCCCCCCCCCCCCCCCCCGCCTTTGAAGAATGTGTAGGCAACTTTGACTCCCATCTGAAGAGGGCATGGGGGGATCTCTGTGCTCACCCATGTCGTCCCCCCACCCCATCCTGCAACATAGTCCCTAAACCCAGCCCAGGGGACGTAGGGGGCCAGCGATGCCTCAGAAGGAGCTGTCCCCTCGGGGACCCAGCCAGCTGCCTGCAGGAATCTGAAAGTGTGCCTTCTCCTCCCTGTGCCCCCAAATTTGCAGGCTGTGCCTCCACATCTCCCAATAATGAAGGCACTTTCTTTGCTCCCAGGCCTAATAGAAACAACTTTCCTTTTATGGAAATGCACAGAGCCATTCAGAAGATCAGTGCTGAGTCTGGAAGAATCTTGAAGACCAAACGAAACTGCAAGTGAAGGTTGAGGCAGGCTGTGGTAGGCTGCGCTCTCCGGCCCCCGAGGGGCCCCAGGTGAACCCGTGCCATTGCCTCCAACACTCGACTCTGCTCTTTGTGCTCACTTCCTATAAGGGCAAAATCATTTTGAGCATGCACTCCAGTATGTGAATGCTTACTTATTTATAAATGATATGAATGCTCTTACTAAGCTAACAGAAGCCTCCTGAAGCACACACAAAAGTTGGGATTCAAGGAGATGAGATAAAACTCTCACGAGAGAAATTCAACGCCTTCTTCCCGCACGCCCGACAGGTGGCGCGTCGTGTGCGCGTCCTGGAGCTGGGGCCACCACCTGCCAAGTGGCCAACATTTATGGCCTCCACCTGGACACTGCCCCCTCCCTGGGAGACTTACAGGGAGGCCACAGGGCCAGGCATTGGGAAGCACAGGCTTTGGAGTCAGGCTGAACTGGGTTCTCATCCCAGGGCAGCCCCTGGGAGCCGGTAACCTGGGCAGCGACTCCCTTTCCCGGAGCCGGCAGTTTCTCATGGGCAGAATGAGGGTGACCGTCCACCCCGCAGAGCTGATGAGAGGAGGGATTCAAAGGGCAAGCATGGTGCCCGATGGGCGGTCAGGAAACAGCAGCGTGGGCACTGGGCACTCGGTCCCGCTTGCCCGGGGAGGTGAGGAAGTGGCCTGGGTACCTGCAGGTCAGTCTTGAGGTCAAAACGGGGAGGGCAGCTGATGCGAGAGAAGCCCCAGGCCTGCCCTCTGGAGCCCTTAGACACGCATGCTCCCCGATTCCAGTTCCAGGCAGGCTGACGGCGGGGAAGCCGGCTGGTCCTGTTCCAGGTAGAACTCAGCAAACGGAGATATGCACAGGCAAAATTCTGGTGTAAGCCCTCTTTTGGCGTCTTCCCAGCTCTACTCACAAATGCTTCTAAGTCCCTTTGGCAACTTAGAACGCAGAGTGGAGCCAGAAAAATCATTCTGGAGCAGGGGAAATTTATTTTTAGCCTGGAGTAGCCCCATGGATGTCACGCCCGTCCCATGCCATTTGGCACGACCCGCACACCTCCCTGGAGGACGCACAGAGGAGAACGTGGAAGAGCTGCCACGCCAGGTAAGCACTGAGGCAGCCCTGGAGGTGGGCGCACGGGCGCTTCCTCCTGGAGGCAGCCAGCCTCCTCCTGACGGCGGCCAGGCTGCGTGGCCACTGAGCTCTCAGGGCCATTCTCTGGCAGAGCTGGACGGCGACGCCTTTGCTGACCGCTGCCCTTGGGAGATGGAATGTGAGATGAGAAGGGAGAGAAGATGCTGGGTGTACGTAGACGGGTTAATAAGGTCAAATGCAAATACATTGGACTTGCAAATTGGGTTGGACTTGATGGTAACACATGATAATGACTGTAACATACCCTGTTGACTTACGGATGTGACTGTGGCTGAAACAAGTAGTCCAGGGAGGTTAATGTTAGCTGGAGGATGATCTAGGGGACGTGTAACAATGATTTTGGAAGAAGAGTATTGTGGTTAATAATATAAATAATATAAATATAAAATAATATAATATAAAATAATATAAATACAGGGATGTTTTTCTACTGTATTTACTGTGGTGATACATGAAAAAAATACAACCAGTGTAATTTACAGACTATAGTTAACATTGTAATGTTTCTGTAGCAAAAGCAAAGTTGGGGCTACATTAATGCCAAGGGTAAAAAATATATACATGGGGTTTGATTGTGTGCGGTATGAATACGATTAAGCGTTTTTCCCTCTTCCTATTTTTTCATTAATAAGGAGACCTTGAATATGTCCTTTAACTAATCCGTGTCCCTCCCCTGTGTATCCTTCTGAACCCCAGAGGAGCAACTGAGTTAGCAGCTGGAATTAGATGAGATAAAAGTGCCTGAGCAAAAAAAAAAAAAAAAAAAAAAAAAAAAGTGCCTGAACAAAACTTTTTAGGAGCTTCCATAACTTGTTGAGCGGCCTCTTTCTTTTTTTTTTTTTTTTGTAATTTTATTTATTTTTGTGAATTTGAAATATATTAAAAAAAAAAAGTTGCTCCCCAACTGCTGCCAAACTGAACCCCCCGAATTCAGCGAGAGGAGTGGGGAGAGAATCCGCCCTGGACGGAAGAGGGCTGCCTCCTGGGGGTGGGGGGGCAGCTGCTCCCCTTTGGGCCACCACGGGGCCCCTCCCCTGCCCCCCCACCCAGGGGGCTCCAGCTGCGTTTCTGTTTCCTGGGGCTGCGGCAGGGTGGGGACCGGCCTCGTCCCTGGCGCAGCCCGAGGTCGCGAAGCCCTGGGGGTGGGGGCGGGGCGTGGGGAGCGCACCCCGTCTTCCTGACTGTTCCCTTCCCCCTTCCTCCTCGCCCTCCTCCCTCAGAGCAGGAGGTGCTCCGCCGACCCATCAAAGTCCTTGCAGAGCGTTTCGCTCCAAGTTACATAATCTCGAGCTTGCCGGGTCTCCGGCGCCGGGAGGACAGGGCGCGCGCATCTGCGGAGGACAAGCAGAAAACCTCTGGTGGAAAACAAATGCAACGTACCGCAGTCAACGGGAGCAGCTCAGAAAGCAGGAAAAAATAAAATAAAGGCACCAAGAGCCCCTGGGGACCCCGTTGCCACGGCAACCGGCACTGCCGCCTGCTGCCGATAATTAATGGGGGGCTGGGTTATTCCGGTCTTGGTGGAACGTCGCCTTCCCCCGCGCTGCGCTGCAGAGCGCAGCTCTGGTCCCCATTCATAAATATTTCATCACCGCGGATCCCCCGCGGCCCCGCGCCAACGCCGAGGCGACCTCGCCGCAGCGCACGTCCCTCTTCCCCTTCTCTGCAGGCTTCCTCCCGGGGCTCTGAAGCGCTTCACGTTCCGGTGCTCGTCAGGGCGGCGGCTCTCCCTGTGGACACGCTCCTCTGTGCCTTCTTCCCCCGAAGGTCAGGCTGGCCTGTCTGGATGCCCTTCCGTTGAGTGCTGGCCAGACACCGGGCTGGAAGATGCCGGTTCTGCCAGATGCTGGCTGAGCCTCAGTTTCCCCACTGCCGGCCCAGCAGATTGGGAGAGGGTGAAATGAGACACCCCCCCAGCACCCAGTCTGTTGTTAGCGCTCGTTTGCACTCTCATCCATCTGGGCTCTGTCTGGAGGCAAGCACACCCACATCTCTTTGTGTTTTAACTTTAGAAGAAGAGCTAAGCGCCTGGCCTGCAGAAAGCCTCTCTGAATCCTATGGCGAGGGATGGTGCAAATGCACGCACTCCCTAGGAGCAGCAGGGGGGCAGCACCCCCCTACGGGAGACGGAGCTGTGGGTGCTGGTTTAAAGGTGTGGGGCACGCGTGAGCTGGAGTGGGCAGGGGGCTGGCATCGCCTGCAGGAGCACAGATGCTGGCGCACCGTCCCACCTTCCCCACAGGAATGCGAGCTGAACTTGGTTCACCTTGCGGCTCGATGGCTGAGCATTCGTTCAGAACTTGCTCCAGGCCCAGGCGGTGGACTGCGGTCTGCTCTCTGGCCTTTCAGGGGTGTTTTAGCCTGCCGGGCTGCCAAAACGCAATATCCCGGAAATGGGTTGGCTTCTGCAATGGGGATTTATTAGCCTGCAAGCTTACACTCTCAAGTCTGAGAAGAACGCACAAACTGGGGCTTCACTGGGCGATGCTTTCTGCCTGAAGACCAGCTGCCCAGATCCTGGACTCCTCCGTCACGTGGCAGGGCACGTGGCGGCCACTGCTGGGCTCCCCCTTCTCTTCGGGCTTCCTCTGGCGCTCTCCCTCAGCTCCCGTGGCTTTCTCTCTCTGTTTATAAAGGACTCCAGTAAGAGGATGAAGATCCACCCTGGGCCATGCCTCAGGTGAAGGGACCTAATCCAAAGATCCCACCTCCATTAGGGTCACACCCATAGGAGCGGATCAGCTCTAAGCACATCAGCTTTTCTGGGGCCTCAAAAAGCCATAGCAACATTGGGAGGGGACAGCTCGATGATCGGAAGCCCAGGTGCTCCTGAATGGTGGCTCTCTGGTGACTCGGGAAATTCCCTCTTGGCTCTCACTTGAGCACCTAAGCCACCTGTCCAGTTACCCCGGCCGGGGTCATGCCTGGGCTTTGGGGGAGGGTGTGGGGTCTTCCCCAGTGCCTCTGCCTGGAGCCTGCCCTGCTCTCCTCTGCGGGCTGCTGCCATCAAATGCCACTGAGCCTGCTTGCTGCAGGCAGGCCTGAGGGCCGCCCTCCGGGGCTGTGTTTTTCTCCCTTCCCCCTTCGCAGGGCACAGAGAAAGCATCTGGAAAGTGCCTTCCCTCTAGTCCACAGAAGCTGCACTCCTTCTCTGCCCTGGCTGTCTGCTCTCCCCAAAGCCAGGCTGTACCAGACAACAACGACTGTAATAAGGGGGGCCAGGAGGAGCCACGGAGGTGGCTGCAGTGGATTGAACGATGCACCCTGACAGACACATGTTCCCATCCTAAATTCGTGTCCCTAAGGGTGTGCACCCATTGTAAACAGGACCTTCTGAAGACGTCAATTTAGTTGAGATGTGGATCAACTCAAGCAAGATGGGCCTTAATCCAGATGACTGAAAGCCTTGTAGGGAGAACCTGGAAGCCACAGGAGTCAGAAAGGAGGAGGCTCCCATATAATGGAAGGTAGATCTTCAAGCCAAGAAAACCCAAGGATGCTATAGCTCTTTGATATTATTTATGAATTCCAAAAAGAAATACTGATTTTGTTTGAAAACTGGTCTGTTCTTCTGGGCATGATACCCTTGATTGTATTAAATTCAAAGGTTTTACATTTACTTGATTATGTTCAGATTAAGGCTTTGATTCAACCATGTCATTAAGGTGTGCAGGGTTGAGTTCCCACCTCCTTGGTGGGCTACATAAGTGGACACTCAATCAAGGAGACACACAGAAGTAGATACACAGGAGAAGGTACACAGAGGACTAGAGAGAGCTCCACAGACACAGAGGAGGAGAGAACTGGATGCTGGGACCCCAGAGAGATACGAGTCATTCTCCTGACAGTTTACAGCTGACCATGTGTAGAGATTAGAGCAGCTGAGCCCAGAAAGAAATGAGCCTGGGAAGAGAGACAAGCCCCATGCCAGCCTATAGTGGAGATCAGAAGAAACCAGACCCATGGAGCCTTAAGAGGGAAGAGGAAGGCTAAACCCTTCCAGATGTCACCCGCCATCTTGCTTCAACATGTGGCAACAGAGTTTGGTAAGGAAGCAACTTGAGTTAGATTCTTTAGGGCCTTGTAACTTCAAGCTTTTATCTGCAAATAAATACCCTTTATAAAAGCCAGCAGATTTATGGTACTTTGCATCAGTGCCCCTTTGGCTGACTAATACAGGTGCCAACAGCCAGCAGAGATGGCAAGTCTTCAGGGAGAAAGCATCACCTGATGAGGCTTTGATTTTGGACTTCTTCTGGACTCAAAACCATGAGCCAATAAATTCCTGTTGTTTAAGCCCACCCATTATCTTGTATTTGTGATTGCAACCTGGCAAACTGAGACACGAGTCAAGGACAAGAGGACCAGGGGATCCAAAACTGGGGAAGGCAGGCCCTGACTTCCAATCCCAGGGAGTCAGGGTGGAAAACAGAAGACAAGGCCAAGAAGGCCAGACACTGGGATTTGTGTATGCAGTGGGGAAGGGAAGACAGAGGACAAGGAGGGACGGATGGCAGAAGGGTCCAGCGAGTGGGCAGGGACATGAGGACACCACCTAGCTGTGGCCTCCTCTGTGGAGCTCAGCAGTTCAGGCTAGATTTGGCAACATGTGTACACGGGGGAGCATGTGCCAGGCTTGCATTTCTCCCACTGCCTTCCTGTGGGCTTGGAGAAGGAGCTTGCTCCTCCAAACCCTGCCCCAGGCCTGTTTTACTTTACTAAAGCTGTTCAAAGCAGACACAATAAAATGGGTTGTCTTTTAGCAGTGAGAATGTATTTGCTTACAGGCTTACAGTTTTGAAAGCTGAGTAAAAAATGTTCAAATCAAGGCATCATCAGGTGACGCTTTCTCGCCATAGACCAGCTTTGTTGGTGATTCTGGACCCCTCTGTCACATGACAAGGCACAGGGTGGCATCTGCTGGACTCTCCCTTCTCTTCCAGGTTTCAGTGCTTCCAACTTCCTGCTTCTGTGGCTTTTTCTGTCTTTGTATGTATTTCATTCTTCCGTAAAGATTCCAGTAAGTGGATTCACACTCACCCCAAATGGAGTGGGTCACATCTGAAGATCCTACTTGCCAAATGCCCCTACTTACAGGAAGCGGCTGTGGCTCAATCGTTGGGCTCTCGTCTACCATGTGGGAGGCCCTGGGTTCGTGTCCCGGGGCCTCCTTGCAAAGGCAGGTTCGCCCGCACGCTGTGGAGAGCCGCCTGGCCCACAGATGCAAGCGCTGCAGAGAGCCGACTCGGCAAGGTGACACAACGAAAAAGGGAGACAAGGAAAAACACAGAAGAGCGTGCGGCAAATGGACACAGAGAGCAGACAGCAAGCAAGCTGCAAGGGAGGAGAGGAAACGAATTAAATAAATACAGACACAGGTATGCTCAGTGAGTAGACACAGAGAGCAGACAGCATGCAAAAAGCCATGAAGGCAGGATAAAAAAAAAAGACCCTCCTTACAGTGGGTCCACACCAACGGGGATGGGTTAACTTTAAGAATATACTTCTTCTCTGGGGCCCATCCAGCATCAAAGCATCACGGTCTGGGTGCTGGTTGCCCACGTGCTGCTCAGTCCCAGAGACCAGCCCCACAAACTCAGTCACGGTGGCACAGATGGGGCCAGTGGCTGCCCATAGAGAAAGTTTCTCCCCGTCTCCCCGCGCAGCTCCCCGAGCTGATCCCTAAGAGTTCACCACTCGCTGGGACAGTGGTTCCAGCGTCTTCTCAGACCCAGGAGGAAGCTGACCCTAGACTTGATGCTTGGTGCATGCAATTAACACAACGAATGGTACACTTGAGAGTGGTTAAACTGGGAAATTTTAGGTTGTATATGTGCTACCAGAATAGTTTTGTTTAACCCATAGAACTGTAAAACACAAAGAGTGAACTCTAATGTAAGCGATAGACGATAGTTAATAATATAAATATAACAGTATCGGTTCATCATTTCTAACAAAGGTACCACACCAGTGCAGCATGTTAATAACAGGTGGAACTGTGTGTGCGTTTGTGTATGGGAACTCTGTGCCTCCCTTTATGATTTATCTGTAAACCTACCACTGCTCTTAATAAAAATTTTAAAAAAAGAAATGAAAAAAAAAAAGTCCTAAGGATCCTATTTTTTAAAATTAATTAATTAATTAATTTCTCTCCCCTTCCCACCCCCCACCCCCACCCCGGTTGTCTGTTCTCTGTGTCTATTTGCTGCGTCTTCTTTGTCCACTCCTGTTGTTTATCAGCGGCATGGGAATCTGTGTCTCTTTTTGTTGCGTCATCTTGTTGTGTCAGCTCTCCCTGTGTGCAGCACCATTCCTGGGCAGGGGGCACTTTCTTTCATGCTGGGTGGCTCTCCTTACGGGGCGCACTCCTTGTGCGTGGGGCTCCCCTATGCAGGGGACACCCCTGTGTGGCACGGCACTCCTTGCGTGCATCAGCACTGCGCATGGGCCAGCTCCACACGGGTCAAGGAGGCCCGGGGTTTGAACCGTGGACCTCCCATGTGGTAGATGGACGCCCCATCCACTGGGTCAAGTTCGCTGCCCCTGTATTTTATTAAAACAGCACACACCAAACTGAGATTCTCTAGTGGACCACCTGAGAACTCGTGAGCTGCAGGTAGTTTTGTTGTCTTGTTTTTGCCTAAGCTTTGCAAATGTGATGAATGTTTATGTCTTGAAATTAATTATTTTCTTACATTTCACCATTGCCTCGGTAACTGATAAAAAAAACAAAATAAAAGATATTCAGCTAAATAAGCTTTAATTTTGTCCTGTGGGCAGGGAAAAAAAGGCTTTAATTGTTTAAAAAAAACCAGAACAATAAAACAAAAAACACCTCAGTCGGGAGTAGATGTGGCTCGAATGGTTGAACTCCTGCTTCCCACACGGGAGGTCCCAGGTTCAGTCCCCGCTGCTTCCTAAAAACAAACAACAGACAAAAAAAGTCAACTCAGGGAGCTGATATGGCTCACTGGGGCCGGCTTCCCACATGCAAGAGCCCTGGTTCAATCCCCAGCCCCCTGTACCTCAGAAAAACAAAAAACAAAACCCACCTCAGTGCTCACTCCAGAAACCCGGGAAGTCCTGGTACTAGCTGCTGTCCCTCTCTGAATCCTTGGCTAACGAGATCAGGGCCCTTATGCAGCCTTACCCTCCGCCCCGGGGACACTGACCCCAACCCTCCCCAGCTCTGGGCCTCTGCCTGCGGGTGGGCACCGGCCAGCCTCTAGTGCACGCCTTCACCCTCCACACGCGCGCCCTGGGAGGACGACCCTGCAGCTCCTCTCAGAGGCCTCGGGCCCGTGCTGGGGGAAATCCTGCTTCCACAGACCCTCTCTAGTCTCCCGCTCTGCTCTCCTTTGGGATGTGAATTCAAACCACCCTGCCTGCACTGGTCACCACCTTCCCTCCCTATCTTTGGACCTCTTTGGGGCAGGCCCTGGCTACACATGAGCTTCCACAACTCCAGCCAGCCTCCTTGAAGAGTCTCGTCTCCACAGCTGTCTCCTTAACCAGGTTCCTCTTTCCCGCCTGCACTCAGCCGTCTCCAGGCCTGCCTTCTCTTTCTTTGCAGACAAGAGTAAGAAGGGCCTTGGGTTCCCCGTGGCTCACCTTGAGAGGAAGAGGGAGGTGTTCTTTTGGTTAGGATCACTGTCTGGCGGGCCTTTGGATCCCAGCAGTGATCTGGGAGGAGTCCATGAAGTTCCTCAATGGCCTTTTCATAGGTCAGAGCAGAGAGCTAGAGTCAAACATTTCAAAATGATGCTTTCCAAGGTTCTGCCCTTCACGTACTTCTGGGAAGTTTTAGGGGCAAACAGAAAGGAAGTGTTTATTGGAAATATTCTTTCACTTGATTGTTACTACTATTATAAAGATTTTAATGCTTACTCTCAAATCCCATTGTCTTTGGTGCTGGAACCTTTATTGAGGATCTATGAGTTGTACACTAAGCCAAATGTGGGTGACAAAGGCCCTTCTTTGATGTATGCTGGTCACTAGTGTGTTATGTTTGATTGCCACCACTCCCCAGCTTTAGGGAGGCTCTCTGGGACAGTCAATGGAGCCAAAGAGAGAGAAAGGAGGTGAGACAGAAGAAGAATTGTGTGATGGAAGTGCATGTGTCAGCTTGGCTGGGTTATGGTGTCCAGTTGTTTGGTCAGGCAGGCACTGGCCTGATTGCTACTGGGAGGGTGTTTCATAGATAGTTTGCCTGTATAGTCAATTGATTGCATCTAAGGCTCACTACATCAACAACCAACAAAGGAGATGACCTTCACAAGGAGTGGAGTCTCCTCTTCCAATTGGTTGGAAGTCTTAAAGCAAGAACTATGGAGTCCAGCAGCCAGAAAGAATTTCTGCCTCTACTTCATCCAACCAGCTTCTCCTGGGAACACCATCACTATCAAGGGAGCTTCCAACTTGCAGCCTGCCCTGTGGAATTTGGCTTGCCAATGCCCATAGTCATGCATGAGCCGATTCCTCTAATAAACTCCTCAATATTTGCATATCCATATCTGTCTGTCTATTTATCTATCTATCTATCTATCTATCTATCTATCTATCTATCTATCTATCTATCTATCTATATCTATCGAACCTTAATATAGATGGGAAAAGGCAGGGAGAAATATAGAAGAAAGTGTCTCTTCTTTACACTCAGGTTTTCCCTCTGTCCTCTGCTTCCGCTCCAGGGAAGAGCCCCCAACCCCACATTTGTTTTCTCAGGAGATTGCCCTGGGAACTACTTTCCACTAGGGTCTGGATTTGGCGGAGGCAAGCTTCACTAAGGCACAGGGAGGCCTGGTGAACCCAAATGTTCAAGGTGTTACTTTTGAGGAAGCTGTTATCCCCTAACATTGAGGATGTATTTGTAGGTGAGCTCTGCCCTCTGAGAGTTGCTGCCTGCCCCAGTAAGGCTTCTATCCTTTAGAGCTAGCCCAGGGTGGGGAGGTAGGGGGCAGGTGGGCAGGGAGTAAACAACCCTGGAGAAAGAAGCAAAGGTGGGGTAGGGCAGGGAGCGTGGAAGGGAATAACGCCTTCATAAACAGCTAAGTACATTTGAGGCCATCTAGGGCAATGCCTATTACATTAGAGACCCTCTTAAAGAATGCTTATCACATCAGTAAGAGAGGCTGGCCCACCCCCAGATCTTGTGAAATAGGAGGCTTTCCACAGCAGCAGCAATAGCTTTCTCCCCTTGGGTTGCAGTTCACTCACCTCCACCACGTCAGTAGAAAATAGGAGCTCATGATATGGTCTTGGGAACTCCACAAGATGCCCAGAGGTGCCTTAGCAGCCAGGATGGCGAGAAAGGGGTGCTTGAACGGGTAGGTGGGCCAGTGCACCAACCCTCTATCCAAGGAGAGTCCCTCAGCTGTGATCTGTCTTACATTTTTGGCTTGTTTAAGGGAAGAAATGGAAGGAAGGTTCTCAGCTTTAAAAAAAAAAAAAAAAGGGTGTAAGCTACTGTTCTGGAAACTCACCGAGGACAACCTGTGGGACCCCAAAACACCCTGGTCATTTCACAGGGCAGAGTGCACCAGGTGCTTATGATCCTATTAGCCACGAGGAGCCGGCCAGGTACAAGGTGGTCTCTCCTCCTTCCTCAGGGAAGGAGCAGTTTGGACTATATCCCCTGCCTGGAAGGACAAATTTGTGTTCCTTACACCAAGAACTGTTGTCTGTGGGAGTTAGGAAAGGCTGGAGAGCAGCCAAACCTACTGAGTTTGGAATAGTCTAAGGTGGGGGCAGTGGTGCTGGAATGCCCAGAAAGGGCATCTTCTGGGGCCTAGTGTCCATCAGAGGGAGTGATGGGAAGGGGGTGCAACTTCATGTATTGAATTTGCTTTTAACTTCCCATGAGAGATTTTCTAGAGTGCTAAAATTGAATTTTGGTCAAATGAAGACTTATGAGAGAGAAATGTTTCATAAACCGTGACTACTAACAGTTGGCCATTCAACCAGTTCCTTTTTGCTCTGAAAGTCTCATTGTCTCTATCTAGGTATGGAAACCACCTACAAATGCACACAAATGAAGAGCCTGGTGGCACCCAAAGCAATGATTCTCAACCCAGGCTGTTTCTCATAGCTACCTGATGAGTTTACTTAACATGGAGGCCCCAGCCCCACCCTCACGGATTAATGCTATTGGCCTGAGATGATGGATGGTCCCAGGAATGGTTGAAATGCACACCGGGTGATCAGGATGGGCAGCCAGGGGCAGGGGCCACTGCTCCAGAGTAAAAGTTGCATGATTTAGCATGGCAAGAGTCTTGTCACATGATACACTGCATTGAATTTTCTATTAGTGAAATAGAAGGGTGATACATTTTCCAAAGATTCTAATCACGTATATATGATAAACATGAAATGAAGTGTGTTGCTGTTCGATGCGTTCTTTTCAGTGAAGCACTAATGTAAGCTTTTCCCTTTAGCCAGTCCTCAAGGCCAGGCCAATGACTGACACAGCCCTCATTTAGGGGTCTTTGAAAAGAACAGGACTGCAAAGAAATCAAGACTCCCCCAATCAAAAAAGGCAATGCCCAGAATTCTACACCTACAGTTTCAGTGCTTTCTTTCTCACTGTTATGGGTTGAACTATATCTCCCCAAAAAGATGTGTTCAAGTCCTAACCCCTGGTCCCATAAACGTGGCCTTGTTTGGAAATAGGGTCTTTGGAGATGTGACGGAAGATGAAACCAAACTCATCTCTTAGGTGGACTCTAATCCAATCTGAATGGTGCCTTTATAACATAAGAATGGGAAAATTGGACACACAGACAGAGACCAGGGAGAAGATGGTCATGCAAAGATGGAGGAGGCAAACACTGGGGCGATGCACCTACAAGAAACACCAAGGATTGCCAGCAAATACCAGAAGCTAGAAGATGCAAGGAAAAGCTCTCCCCTACAAGTTTCAGAGGGAGCACTAATGTTTGAAGCTACCCAGTTTTGGGTTCTATGTTATGGGAACCCTAGAACATGAAGACCCTGATGTTCCTGGCAGAGTGCCTGCACAAAGTGTCAGTAGTTATGCCCCCATCAGAACATCGTCATATCTTTTCCTAAGAGCAGGTTTTCATAGGAAGTTTGAGGCAAAGGTAAAGGGTAAGGAGCACATTGTTGAGAAGACGGAGGCTTCTTCTCCCTTTCCTCTCATTTACTTGTGTCCATGATCAGCTTGGGGAGGGGGTTGGCTGCTGCAGGGAGGGCAGTGGTTGGGGTATTTCTCCTCTGGCTCTCCAGCAGGCCCAACTGTTGGTCAGTGTTCCTGGAGGCAAGATAGGTCCTGAAGCCACCCCATCTGGAAAGAAGCCCAGTGTGTGGAGGCTGAGCCACCGAGCTCCAAAGTCAACTCCAGGCAATTGCACACAACCTAAAAGAAAAGGAAAAGAATCCTAGAAAAACTCCATGCTAAGACCTCAGCCCTTCTTCTGGTCCCTCTCTCCTAAAAACTTCTTTAGTGACTTTTAGTTCTTGGAGAAACCATTTTCTACTTTTCCTGTGTGAGCAAGGTCATGCATGTCTCAAAACTGAACCGTACAGAAAAGATCACCAATGGATCCGTCCAGGGAATGTGGCTTCTAAGGAGGGGGAGGATAACATGCTCCCTGCAGGGTATCAAGTACATGCATGGTACATTTAAATCAAAACACTCTGTGCTAACCCAAGTGTCCACCAGAGGATGAAGAGCTAAAAGAAAGGTGGCATAGACATAAAATGGAATATTATTCAGCCATAAAAAGGAATGAAATTCTGATATATGTGACAACATGGACAAATTTTGAAGACACTATGTGAATGAAAGATACCAGACACAAAAAGACAAACGTCGTATGATCTCATGTATATTAAATAATTAGAACATGCAAATTCATAGAATCAGAAATTAGAATACAGGTTACAAGGGTGGAATGAGCATTTAATGCTTAATTGGTACAGAGTTTCTGTTTGAGGTGATAGAGAAGTTTTGGTAATGGATGCTGGTGACAGTAGCACATTGCGAATGTAATTAACACCACTGAATTGCATGTTTGAAAGTGCTTAAAATGAGAAATATTAGGCTGTACATACATTACCAGAAAAAAAATTAAAGAAAACCTCCCAAAACCAACCAAACAAGCAAACAAGCAAAAAAATGTTCTGTACTCAGGGCATGGGGAGGGACACATGCTGTGATATTTCCCAGGGCAGGGATGGGCCACACCATGGTCCAGCGCTCTCACCCATACTCCTTTGAGAGTGTCAGCAGATACACTGGGATAGAGGTAATGTGAGCTCTTTGAATGGTACCTGCACTGCCTTGCATCTGGGAAGGAACATGATAGAACGCAGCAGGGAAAATGTCCAGTCCAGGGTCAATAGACCTTATATTTGCAACTCCAAGGTCTTACTGCCCCTAAACTTCCATTTCTTTATCTCTAGGTAAGGCAAATAGCCCTGTGACACCTACCATTCTGTAAGGTTTTAAGAATCAGAAGATGGATGGGGGGGTGGGGGAGGGTGCTGTGGTGGGGATACTATATAGAGATTTCCAGATATGAGGAATCATTGTCATCATCTATGTATTGGTCAGCTAAAGGGGTGCTGATGCAAAATACCAGAAATTGGTTGGTTTTCATAAAGGTTATTTATTTGAGGTAGAAGCTTACAGTTACCAGGCCATAAAGCATAAGTTCCTTCCTTCACCAAAGTCTAAGGCCATGTGTAGGAACAAGATGGCAGCCAACATATGCCAGGATTCTGGCTTCCTGGGTTCCTCTCTCCCCAGGGCTCAGTTCTCTCAGAGCTCAGCTGCTCTACTCCTCTGTGTGCTTACTTCCTAGACTCCAGCTCAAAACTCCAACATCAAAACTCCAACTAACTCCTCTGCTCTGTCATGTACTTTTTATCTGTGAGTCCTACTGATGTGGTCCAATCAAAGCCCTAAACATAATTTAATCACGCCCAGAGGAACAGACCAGTTTACAAACATAACCCAATAACTGTTTTTGGAATTCATAAACCATATCAAACTGCTATAATCTACTCTCCCAGTGTCCCTTTGAGAGGAATGGAATCGGTCTTTAACCAAATGCACCTGACAGAGAAGTCAAAACATAGGGAGATTAATCCAGTGAGCAAGTGGGTGTACTGGGTGGGTCCCATCCCTCAAGCCACGGGTGCAATAATTCTTCCAGGTTGCATGATGTGGTTCTTAGTGGTTAACAGAACTACTTCTTCCATATTAAATTCAAATATTAAGAAGAAAAAATTGTCATCAGTGTTTCCTGAGAAAAAGGTGTCTTTTTTTGCAGAGGACAATTAATTGTAATAATATCCTTGGTTCTGTGGCTAGATCAGTTGTTCTGGTATCACAAGGCTTTGCAGACCCTAAAGATTCGCCTGAGGCTGCTGACCCCAGGATGGAGCCACGGGCATGTCATTTGCCATGGGTGGTGCCATGGAAGCTCACCGCTTCCCAAAAAGATTGATTAAATGTGCAGGAGGAAAGAGGAAAGTAGCACTCGCAGCTGCCACTTTCTTAAGGTCCCCAAAGAGCCAGCCACCTCAGGCCCCCGCGAGCAGCTCTCTTTGTTTCTCCTCTGTGCACCTTTTGGCTCCCCCCAGAATCCACGTGACAACAACGCCCCTTATAAATAGGTTTTTCCAGCTGGGGAGTTGACAGTTTCAAGAAATCCGTTAGAAGAAACTGCCAGCACTACGATCCTGGCAAAATTCTGTGGCTTTTATCCACCCACCCCACCTCCACCACCATTTTAACAGTTAAAATCCATCTCTGACATTGCACAAGGGAAAGAAATCAACAGCCTCTTTTCAGATCCCAAATCTGTCAGCCAATGTCTACCAGCCGCCTGGAGCCAAAAGCCTCTTAGCACATTTGTGACTTGAGCTGAACAGGGATGAGGACAACAGCACAGGCAGCCCTGGGCTGGCACCCTCGTTCTCCAACATTTGCTCATTTAGGGTGCAGAGAGCAGGGACACCTCCATTGGCTTCTCCCTGCATTCTGCGGGCTTCTCCACGTGGTCCCAGCATCTCCCTGACATGCCTTAGTCTCCTGCCCTGAAGCCAGGGACCAAGCTCTTGGCTCTCCTCCAATCCTTCCAGGCAGGCCCAGGTCTCCAGGGGCTGGGCAGCAGGAGCTGTGGGCACTGCAGAGAAGCCACGGTGCCTGAACCACCAGGGTGGCCCCGCTGGAGGGAGAAGACCAGCATCCCTGGGGCTAATCCAAACCCCTGCCCTGGGCTGAAAGCTTTCCCCCTGGGCAGTGGCTCTGGCTGGACTGGCTCCAGGCAGTGCTGGCCCCTGCTCAGCTGACCAGGGCTGCTAAACCAAACACCACAGACTGGTCATCTTAAACAACAGTCAAGGCTAGAGGTTCAACAGCAAGGACAGGTGTTTCCTCTAAGTCTGCAGCGCTCGGGTGGCGGCTCGCCGGCCATCCATACCTCAACCTCTGCCTCCATCTCATGCCATCCGTCTCCTCTCCTCCTGCTCCCTACGTCTGTGTCCAAACGTCCCCTGCTTATAAGGCCTCCGGTCCTACTGGGTCAAGGCTTGCCCTGGTTCAGTTTGGACTTACCTTAATTCATAACTTCTTCAAAGATCCTATCTACGAATGAACTCATGTCCTCAGGACGGGGGGTTAGGACATGTCTTTGTGGGGGGCATGACTCAGTCCAGGGCAGATCACATCATGCGTCTCTCCAAGGCATGTTGGTTGATGACAGCTGGTGGAAAGTGACGTCGGCCTCAACAGAACGCAAGTTTCCTGAGAGCAGGTTTGGGGTCTCATCCATCTTCATACTCCCAGGCCAGGCACATAAGGCACATTAATATCAATAAGTACCATATATGGGGCACCTACTGTATGCTGGGCTTCATATACATCACCTTGTGGCTCCTATTAACTCTTTTTAAGCAGATGAGAGGGGGGGAAAAGCTAGAGTTAAGGCAACTTCCTGTGGCATGTAAAGTGGCAAAGCCCCTTTATAATATCTCTTGACTCTGTTATTACAATGATTAGCGAATGAATATATTGAAAGGATGGATGGATGGGTGGGTAGGTGGGTGGATGGATGGATGGATGAATGGATGGATGGATGGGTGGGTGGGTGGGTGGATGGATGGATGGATGGATGGATGGATGGGTGGGAGGGTGGGTGGGTGGGTAGATGGATGGATGGATGGGTGGGAGGGTGGGTGGGTGGGTAGATGGATGGATGGATGGGTGGGTGGGTGGATGGATGGATGGATGGGTGGGAGGGTGGGTGGGTGGGTAGATGGATGGATGGATGGGTGGGTGGGTGGATGGGTGAATCTGTTTTCCCATCTATTAATCAATCTGCCTGCTTGTCTGCCTGTCTGAGGACAAGGAAAGAACAGAACCAGAAGGAGGCATCCTGGTCTGTGTGTCCACATAGGGGAGCCCCACCAGCAGTGCCCAGGTGAGGGGTGGCGTTCCCAGGTGAACCGTGTTTGTGCAAACACCTGGCGGCAGGAGTGCCTCGTCCTCACCTGCTCCCTTCCCAGCAGTTGCTGGGTATAGGGCAGGGGTACTCAACAAGGAGTCTGTAAGTTTGAATGGAAATTTTTTAAAAAAATGTTATTCTGGTGGGGACATGTTGGTGCGGGTGTGACATGTTTGTAAATAATACACAGTATAGTGTGGACTTGGTAAGGGTCCATGTTTTCACCTGACTGGCAAAGGGTTCCGTGGAACAAGAATGGTTAAGAGCCCCTGGTATAGAGCCAGGGCGAGACAAGGATGGGCAACAAAGAGGCCATGGGATACATTTGTCCGGCCCCCGCCCATGAAGATCATCCCCTGTGGCTGTTTTAATCTGATTTAAGGCACCTGACATGAGGCAGGAGGTGAGAGCAGAGGCCGGTGGTCCAGCCCCCAGCCTCTCCGGTGGGTATGAAGCCTTTGGAGATTTTAGCGGAAGAGCTCCAGTGTGGATCCTGCCCTTTCCTTGGAGACCACCCCCTACTGTCGCCTGCTCCCCTAAAACAGCCTCTGGGTCTTGGCCCCTGTCTCGACTCATCTGTCTCCCTCCCTGTCCTCGTCCTTAGCAAGCAGAGCCCCAAGCTGCCTCTGCAAGATGTGTTTGTTACTGCCGCTGCCGCCAGCATCCTGTGTCACAGACAGACACACAGACAGACTGCCCGAAGGCACAGACCCGAGAGGAAGGCCTGCTGGGACCCTGCAGGGGCGCTCAACCAGCCAGACGGTGATGGAGCTCTGACTACGTCTCCAGCCCCGTGCTGAGTCCGGAGCGGATTTGAGACCAGAGAGAGGCGGAGGGCTCAGACGTAGCCTCCCCTGGCGCAGACGGTCTGCCCCGGGCACTGGTTGTCCAAGAAAGTACAATCGGGTTAAAAATTTCAGATAGGAAGCATATCCAGGAAAACTCCATTTCTGGGTTGCAAACCAAAAGATTGTGCTTTCATGGTCATCCAGGGTGAAAGCTCATCTCCACCATCACTATCCATCGACTCCAGGGTGGTCTCTGGGGGCAGAGTGAGAACCAGGCACTGAGCAGACCTGGGCGGCTGGGCCAGCCCCTCCCACCTCTCCAACCACATCGCCCACCACCCTCCTTGATGCCCGCTCCTGCCCCACGCCGGGCTCCTCCCTGTCCCTCGGTCTCTGCACGTGCTGGCCCCTCTGCCCCACGTGCCCTCTGCTTGCCCACCACCCCCACCCTGCCTGGGCGACGTGTACGCTTGTTCCAAGTCTCAGCTGGACAGCAGGTGTTGGGAATTGAATTGTGTCCTCCAGGAGCACACGTTCAAGTCTTAACTGCCCGGGCCTGTGGCTGTGACCCCGTTTGTAGTTAGAGCCTTTGAAGATGTTATTATTAGTTAAGGTATGGGCTTAATTGTGATGAGGATCGTCAACCATCCTATTTAGTGAGGCCAAATGGAATCTGAGTGGGCCTCCATCCATATGACTGGAGTTCTTATAAGACGGGAGATGGGACACAGAGGGAGAGGCCAGAAAGCAGAAGACACCACAGGTTGGTCAGAGAAAGCCACGGGAGGAGAAGATGGACACAGATGGTGATGTGGCACGGGCAGCCCAGGTACCTGAGGATGGTGGCAAGCCAGCACCAGAAGAAGGCACGGCCCGCTGAGACCTGGATGTTGGACTTGTAGCCTCTAAAACCGTGAGACAACACATTCCTGTTGTTTAAGACAACAGTGTATTTGTCACAGCAGCTCTGCATGCTGAGAGCAGACCAGCCTTCTCTGACAACCACCGGGCTGCCCCGTCTCTAGGCTACTCTCATTCAATGACTCTTTCACTGGTCCACGCACCACCGAAGTGTCCATCTGCCTACAAGCCAGGTACCTCTGCTCAAGTCCAGGAATCTGTCTATTACCTCTCTCTAGCTAAATGTCCCAAGACTCTTAGGGCTTGAAGTGCCAGGGCCTGAACTCAACACCTCCCCTGCCCTCGGCGTCGCCGTCCCCGAGCCAGCTCCAGGACATCATGCCTCTCGCTCCTTCCCCATATGCACCTGGCCACACGTCCTGCAGGTGTGGTCTCCTGGATCTTGCCCACATCCCTGCCCACCTCCCTCCGCTCCGTGCCTGCCTTACTTTGAGACTCCTCTGCTTGCCTTCATTTCGGCTGTAGCCTGTATGGTCTCGGGCCTCTGTGATTTCCTCCCTCCAATCTTTTTTCCACACCCAGTCTTTCTGAAGTGTTGTGCCCTGGCCTCAAGTGATTCTCTGGTTCCCACAGGGGTAAAATTTGAACTCTGGCCTGTCCCCAAACGCCCTGCCTATGTGCCATGGGTGGCTTCTCCAGTCTCATCTTACCTCCTTCACCCACTTTTCCTCCAGCCTCATGGAGTTATATCTCTGAACCCCTAGTCTTTTTTCACACCTCTGCACCAACAATCTGCCTCCCCTCTACTGCTCCTTCCCCTGAGCATCTCAGTCCCAACAAAACATTTACTGGTCTGAACACTCACCTACCCATGATTCTGCCTTCCCCGCCCTTTTATCCCTTGCAAATGTTACCATTCTCTATTACATCAAGTGTATCGCATGACATGCACTAACACATGTGTATTACAAATGCACATAATGTATATATTATGTTGCATATGTGTATCACACACATGCACTGTACACATAGATACAAACACATGCATGCACATGTGCATTACAGGCAGACAAATACATCATATCACAATACATACATGTGTTACACGAATACACAATGCATTACATATATTCCACACATACATCATGCACATTACATACATGCACACATATACTGACTTCATGCAGACATGTAATGCATGCAGCACATATATATACATGCCTAGAATACATGCATGTATTGCAAACACACATCTATGCCCATTATACATAGATGCATTATGTACACACATGCATCATGTATACATGCACATACTGCAGTGTGCCACAACAACACGTTGCATACATATAATGTGCACACATGAGTTGCATGCATATATTCATACACAGAGCATGGGGCTCTATATGTTGAAGGTTCAGGAGCTTCTCT
Source organism: Dasypus novemcinctus (assembly GCF_030445035.2). Lineage (NCBI taxonomy): Eukaryota > Metazoa > Chordata > Mammalia > Cingulata > Dasypodidae > Dasypus > Dasypus novemcinctus. The sequence continues at coordinate 37,622,295 of NC_080694.1, read as the reverse complement.
CCCTGACCTACAGTGGGCGTTAAACACTTTGCAATAGACACAGCCTCTTGAGCTCTCTACAGAAGGGAGGTGGGTAGGTCCTCATTTTATTATGAACCAGCAGGGAGCTCTGGCAGCCTTATCACCTGAAGGACTGATGATTGATTTATTCATGAAACAAACATATTTTTTTAAAAAGGTATTATTATTTTATTATCTTTTTAAAAAGATACATGGATCACACAAAACATTGCATTAAAAAATATATAAGAGGGAAGCGGACTTGGCCCAATGGATAGGGCATCCGCCTACCACATGGGAAGTCCACGGTTCAAACCCCGGGCCTCCTTGACTTGTGTGGAGCTGGCCCATGCACAGTGCTGATGCGCGTAAGGAGTGCCCTGCCATGCAGGGGTGTCCCCCATGTAGGGGAGCCCCACGCACAAGGAGTGCACCCTGTAAGGAGAGCTGCCCAACACGAAAGAAAGTGCAACCTGCCCAAGAATGGCACTGCACACACGGAGAGCTGACACAACAAGATGACACAACAAAAAGAAACACAGATTCCCAATGCAGCTGATTAGGATAGAAGCGGTCACAGAAGAACACACAGCGAATGGACACAGAGAGCAGACAATGGGGGGGAGGAGAGGAGAGAAATAAAAATAAATAAATAAATCTTTAAAAAAATATATATATATAAGAGGTTTCCATATACCCACCCCAACTCCTCCCACATCAACAACCTCTTTCATCATCGTGGCACATTCATTGCATTTGATGAATACATTTTGAAGCATAGCTGCACCACATGGATAATAGTTTACATTGTAGTTCACACTCTCCCCCAGTCCATTCAGTAGTTATGGCAGGATATATAATGTCCTGCATCTGTCCCTGCAATATCGTTCAGGACAACTCCAAGGCCAGAAAATGCCCCCATATCACACCTCTTTTTCCCTCTCCCTGCCCTCAGCAACTCCCATGGCCACTGTCTCCACATCAATTATATAATTTCTTCCATTGCTAGAGTCACAGTAATTCTATAGCAGAATACTAGTAAGTCCACTCTAATCCATATATTTTCATCCAACCTGAGGGCTCTGGGATGGCGATGCCCACTCCACCTCTAAATTGAGAGGGGACTTAGATTCCACATGGCTGATGGATGGGATTCCCTGCTTGCAGTTGTAGATTTTCTTGGTTCCTTGGTGTGGCGGCTGATCATCCTCACCTCCGCTGACCTGGTAAGTCCAACGAACTGGAGAGTAGGTGCTACAACTCTGCTGAGGCTCAGGGTCCAGCTGGCACATGGACAGTCCAGAGATTCAAATCTCCTGAGCATACACCAACCCCAGCACCAACCACAGGTTCAGTAAAAGTGATAGAAGAGGTATGTGTAAAGAGGTCACATGTGAGTCCAACTCCATCACATTCAGGGGCACAAATTCCATAGTAGAGCCCACTGGCAAGGCACTGAACTCCAGAGCCATCTGCCATGACCACAGGACCTGGGTCAACAAATGTATTTTGAAAGTGCATTTCATCACTAGTACTGTGCTAGGGACTGGAAAAATGAAGAGAAATTAGTTCATCTATAAGATGATGTGCTATGCGGAAAGTTAAGTAACAGTACAAGGCAACAAGAGAAGTAGCTCAGAGATACCTGATCTGTACTTAATGATTTCTACATTCAGGAAGTTCTAGTAGAAGGAAGGGGGAAGGAGGGAGGGAGGAGGAGAGCGGGAAAGAGGGAGGAGGAGGATTGAAAACATGTTTCTGAAAGGTTTTTCCCACTATTTGGAAACAGCCATTTGGCAGCCCCAGCTTTCAATCTCCTGGCCCCTCATTGTCTAGGATGGCAGCAGCTCTGGACTCCACTGGGGGGCTCTTCTGCGCCCCAATTCTGAATTCTCCGGGGGCAGGAACTGCTTTGCTGGCCCTGGGAAGCCCTGGATGACTCTATTTCCTCTTCGGCTGGAGCACTCCCCAGCACGAGCCAGCTCCCGGGGGCCAGTCCCTGCCTCTCCGGCCGCACCAGCCTCCCTGCCTGTGCCGGTCAGCACCTGGGACAGCGGCTGCCTCTAGAAGTTTTGCAAGCAGCAGCTTATTTTGGGGTTCAGCCTTCTTGACTCCATCCCCACAGGTTCATGCCTCTCTTATTATTAAAAAAAAAAATATCCCCTGTTTCCACCTTATGAAGTTGGCCTCGTAATCTCCACTCTCAAGCCCAAACTTCCACGCTTCACAGGGAGATCTTTAGTGACAGACCCATCCCCTGCAATGGGTAAAGGGAATTGTGTCAACTGGTTAGTTGGCTTTCACTTGCCTTGGACCTGTGTATTCAGAATTTAAATTTGATTCTCTCTCAATGTAATTCTTTACATATATTCTTTTTTGTAAGCTTTTCCCTAAAGTCTAGAGAATATGGGATATGCCCAGGACTATCTTACCTGATTCTTACCTGATTCTTCTTCATTGATAAAAAAAAAAAAAAACCCAGATGATAGATCTCCTTATTGCTCCTTCTCTTATCTTTCATTTCATAGCTAATTCAATATTTATTTGAAAATGTTGTGAAATATTTAAGACGTACACAATGAATAGAGAACAATTCGATGAACTACCATAAAATGAACATCCAATTTCACAGACGAAATATTACCAATCTATTGAAGCTCTCTGGGTACCAGTCTCTGGCTGCAGTGGCCCTCCCCATACAATCAAATTAGAGTTTATGATCACGTGCATTTCTTCATATTGTTACTACATATGCATGCACCTATATTTAATATATATTATGGCTTTTTGTGTTTAATGTTTATTGTAAATGAATTATAATGTATGTATGCGTCTGCAAATTGCTTTTTTTGCTGAACATTATGTTTTCTAAAAATTTTATTAGAGAAGTTGTAGTTTTACAGAAAAATCATGCAGAATGTAGAGATCCCATATACCAACCTCCCCCCAAACACACAAACTCAGTTTTCCCTATTAATAAATAGTTTGTATTAGTATAGTAACTTTGTTACAATTGATGGAAAAACACATTATTTTAAATTTATTACTAAATATTGTTTTAGTTTGCTAAAGGTTGCCAAGAGAATATATCAGAAATGGGTTGGTCTTTACAATGGGGATTCATTAATTTACAAGCTTACAGTTTCTAAGGCTGAGAAAAATGTCCAAATGAAGGCATCAGGGGAAGCTCTCTTTTGGAAGATGCAGCTGCTGGCTACCCTGGACTCCTGAAACATGGCAAGGCACAATGGCAGCATCTGCTGGTCTCTGCCTTCTCCTCCAGGCTCTGTTGCTTTCTGCATTGGGTGTTCCTTCTGTGGCTTTTTCTATCCTGGGTTCCACTGATTACAGCTTCTTGTTCTTATGGCTTTCTCTCTCAGCTTCTGTAGGTTTCTCTCTGAGCTCCTGGGTATTTTCACACTGTGCGTATCTTCACATTCATCCTATTTATAAAGGACTCCAGTAAGAAGATTAAGACCCACCCTGGGTCATGCCCTACTGAAGTAACAATTTAATTACATACCCTTTAATTGCATCTAATCAAAAGTTCCCATCTACAAGAATGGATTAATTTAAGAACATAATTTCCTAGTGTCTACAAAAACCTCAGACTACCACAAATATAGTCCATAATTTACATCAGGATTCACTGTTTGTGTTGTACATTCCTATGATTTTTATAAATTTTTTTCTAGTAACATATAAACAATCTAAAATTTCCCCTTTAAGCCACATTCCATTACATAATTCTGTGGAGTTAATTACATTCACAATGTTGTGCTACCATCACCACTGCCATTGCCAAAACTTTTACCCTAAACAGAAACTCTGTAACAATTAAGCATTAATTCCCATTCTCTGCCCCCATCCTGGCTCCTGATCAACTGTATCCTACTTTCTGCCTCTATGATTTGGCTTATTTTAATCATTTCTTATCAGTGAGATCATATAGTATTTGTCCTTTTGGGTCTGATATTTCACTTCACATGTGTCTTTAAGATTAATTCATGTTGTTGCTTGTATCAGAATTTCATTCCTTTTCATGGCTAAATAATATTCCATTGTATGAATATACCACGTTTTGTTTATCCTTAATCTGTTGATGGATACTATATTAATAAGGCATATTGCTATCTTTATCTCGCTTTGATCTTAAAATGATGTTGGCCTCATAGAATGAGTTGGGAAGTGTCCCTCCTCATCAATGTTTTGGAAGAGTTTGAGCAGGATTGCTATTAATTTTTCTTGTAATGTTCAATAAAATTTACCAGTGAAGTCATCTGATCCTAAGCTTTTCCTTGTTGGAAGGTTATTGATTACTTGTTATTGGTCTGTTGAGATCTTGTATTTCTTCTTGAGTTAGTTATTGGTCTGTTGAGATCTTGTATTTCCTCTTGAGTTAGTGAAGATAGTTTGCATTTCTAGGAATTTGTCCATTTCATTGAGGTTGGCATGTATTTGTCCATTTCACTTTGTTGGCATGTATTTGTTCATAGTATCTTCTTATCATCTTCTACATTTCTGTGGGGTAGCAATATCTCACCTTTCATTTATGTTTTAGTTATTTGCATCCTCTTTCTTTTTTTTTCTTTGTCAGTCTAGCTGAAAGTTTGTCAAATTTATGGATCTTTTCATCGAACCAACTTTTAGTTTCACTGATTCTTTTTTTTTTTTATTATCTTTTTCACTTATTTCTGCCCTAATCTTTGTGACTTCCTTCCTTCTACTTGCTTTGGGTTTAGCTTGCTCTTCTTTTTCTAGATCGTCCAGTTGTGACATTAGTTCTCTAATTTGAGACCTTCTTTTCTTCATGCATGCATTTAGAACTATTAATTTCTCTCTCAGCACTGTCTTTGCTGCATCTCATCAGTTTTAATATGCTGTATTTTAATTTTCACTCACTTCAAGATATTTCCTAATTTCTGTATAATTTTTTCTGACTCATTGGTTGTTTAAGAGTATGTTGTTAAACTTCCACATATTCGTCAGTTTTCAAGTTCTCCCTTTCTATTGATTTATTGCTTCATTCTGTTGTCCATGAGGGACTTCTGCCATTTTGCTATTTGGTCTTTATAAGTCTCATATTTCTTGTTTCTAAATTCTTCCATTAATGCCTTCTTTAATATTAATTTGTTTTTTTTGTAGTGTGCCATTTTGAATACTTTATTTCAACTTCTGTATTTATTTTTATTTATTTTCTTTGTGGTTATCATGGGGTTAAAATTTAATATCCTAAATCTTTAACAATCATGTTTGACTTGATACCAACTTAACTTCAATAGCATTCACAGACGCAGTTCCTGTAAGAAGACACCTCCCCATCTCTTGTTGTATTTATTACAAGTTATATCTTTGTACATTGTATTTCCCCAAACCATAGATTTATCCTAACATTTTATGCATTTGCATTTTGGAACCTGTAAGAAGCAAAGTATGGAGTTACATATCAGAAAATACAATACAGTTTTACTGGCATTTATAATTATGTTTACCTTTACTGGAGATCTTTATTTATGCCACTTTGACCCGTTGTCTAGAGTCCTTTCCTTTCAGTTTGAAGAACTCCCTTTAATATTGCTTGTAGGGAAGATCTAGTGTGGACAAATTCCCTCAGTCTTTGTTTATCTGGGAATGCCTTCATCTATCCCTCATTTTTGAAAGACAGTCTTGCCATTTATAAAATTATTGATTGGCAATTATTTTCTTTCAGAACTTTAAGTATTTCATCTCACTGCCTTCTTTCCTCCATGGTTTCTGATGAGAAACTGGTATTTAATCTTATTGGGGCTCCTTTGTACATAATATATTGCTTTTCTTCTGTAGCTTTCAGAACTCTCTCCTTGTCTCTGATGCTCAACAATTTAACTACTATACGTCTGGTTCTATTTGAGTTTATCCAGTCTGGGGTTTGTTTGATGTCTTGAATGTTCATATTCACGTCTTTTATTAAATTTGGGGGGGGGAGTTGCCATTATTTCTTTGAATAAACCTCTGTCCCCTTCTCTTTCTTCTCCTTCTGGAACCCCCATAATGCATATATTGGTTTGCTGGATGGTGTCTCAGAAGCCTATTATTTTCTCTTCATTTTTTTCATTTTTTTCCCTTTCTTCTCATCAGTCTGAATCATTTCAGTAGTCACGTCTCTAAGTTCACTGATTCTTTCTTCTGCCAGCTTCAATCTGCTGTTGAACCCCTCTAGGGAATTTCTAATTTCAGTGTTTGTGCTCTTTCAGCCCAGTGTTTCTGTTTGGTTTCTTTTAAGTGTTTCTGTCTCTTTATTGAGATTCTCATATTGTTCATTCATCATTTTCCTGATATCTCTTAGGTCTTTTTTCATGTTTCCTTTTTTCTCCTTGAGCATATTGAAGATCATTTTTTAAAAAATTGTTTGGTATATCCAAAGTATGGTCTTCTTCGTTGCTTGTTTCTGGGTTTTTATCTTGTTCCTTTGGATGGGCCATCATTTCCTATTTCTTTGTTTGTCTTACAATGTTTTGTTTCACACAATCCATTTTAATATTTTAATGTGTTGACTGTGTGATTTAATCCTTGAGCTGTCTACTCCTTAAGTTGGAATCCATATAGTGATTTGACAGGGATTACTTTGAGTGCCATGAACTAACAAAAACAAAGAAACCAAAGCAAGAAACACCATTCATGGTCTTTGCAAATTGGTTCTGTACTGACTGGCGCCCTCCTTTAGAGCTTAGCCCTCCTATCAAGAAGATCAGACAGAGACAAAAGTGAGGTAGTGTTGTCTACATCTTTTCTGACCCCTTGTCTTGTCCTGGGTTTGTTCTGGCTTGCTTGTGGCCTTTGGAAAGTCCCATTTACTCTCCATGAAATAGACAGACTTTCCCTCACTTCCTGGAACTCTGTTGTGTTTCTTGTAGCAGGTACTCATTTGCTCCAGACTGCTTTAATTGTTTCTTACACTGTTTTCACTCTCCACAAGCTATTTCTGGGAGGAAAAGTCAGAGATGAGTTTCCGAGTTCAATGTTTCAGGCTGCCACCTGAGAGCTTGCATGTGCATAGGGGTTACTCTTCTCCTTCTGGAACAGGGCCAGAAAGCCACAATGAGAATGCAAGCTGGCTTCACACCATGCCAGGGAGAGTTTGGTGAAGGTGCCAGCAAGGGTGTCATGAGCTTTTTCTACCATCTTTAAGCTGCATTTTCTTGATTCAACATTTGTTCAATTACTACATCCTCTAATTGTTTTCCAGACTTTTGAGGAAGATGGGCCAATTTTTGCTAGTTGTTCAAAGATTCTGTGGGGGAATGACACCCTGAAGCATCTTACACTGAAATTTTGGTTGGCCAGAAGCAGCTCAATATCATTTTTGAGATTCACACATACTTATATACAAAACACCCACTCATTCATTTTCACGGCTAAATAATATTTCCTTGTAAGAATATATAAAAATTCATGTATACATGATGAACATTTAACTGATGAATATTTAAATTTAAAGAATGCTGCTATCAACATTCTAGGATGTCTTCTCCCATCTTTCAATGTGGTGCATTTTCTTAACAGATTTTTCCAATATTTATACATCTTTGCATTCCTGGTATAAACTCTCCTTGATTATGATACATTTTAATTTTTATAAATAACTGGATTTGGGGGGGGAATTTTAACAAAGGGGCCTCCAGTTGTGGGTTGTCGGTAAGACTTTCCTTGAGTCAGGATACTCCATGAAAAACCTTGTATAATTTAGGCATTAGCAATATAACCAACCCATCCTATTGTTGTAGTCCCTTAACCCAAACTTCATCACGACCCTCCCTCCTCAGAGATATCTTCCATCACCAGGTCCCCCTCTTATGATTGCTCACATTGTGGGACCAGCCCTCTCCCTTCCCAGCTGCTCCATTGCCAGGTGATGATATCTGCCTCTCCCCCTGTCCATTCCAAGTTTTGGCTGTCTTCTGCATGAGGCAAAATCTACTCAGGATTCATCCCCACCTCTACAACTGAGATGGATGGAGCAAGCTGTGTGTACCTCAGCAAAATGTGTTCTTAAATTTAATCCATTCCTGTGGGTGTGAACACAGTGTAAGTAGGACTTTTTGATGAGGTTACTTCAGTTTAGTAACTGAATCTTACTGGTATCGCCTCAAACAGGATGAGTCTTAATTCTATTACTGGAATTCTTTATAAGAAGAATGAAATTCAGGCAGATGGATAGGAAAGTCACAGGGAGTAGCCAGAAGCAGAACATCTACAGAACTTGGAGAAGCCAGGAGAGGCTGCCATTTGCATTGCCATGTGACAGACACTGTAGGTCTATGGATCACCAGCAGCCAGCCCAGGACACCCCAATCTTCGAAGAGAAAGCACCACCTTGATGACGCCTTGATTTGGACATTTTCTTGGCCTCAAATCATGAGTCATTAAATTCCCATTGTTTAAGTCATCCCTTTGCATAGTATTTGTTTGAGCAGCGTAGGAAACTAAAACACCAACCCTAGGCTAAGCTGGAGAAACTGTGACCTACATGGCCAGGTGCTGCTTTGCAGGTGGGAGTTGCTAATACTGGATATCTTAATTTTGAAAAGAAACGTGGCCCCATCTTATTGAGAGATTATGGAACACTTGGATGAGCAGTACACAGAATTTTCAAGAGTGTTAATTTGGCACGGTCTTATTTTGAGATGTTTCCTGGAACGTGTGTGGGTGTTTGTGTGTGGGTGACGGTGGTGGTTCTTCCAGGACGTGCCCTTTACTTCCTTCCACTTAAGCAAGTTAGTACCTGTGTTAGCCTAATGCCCCTAAGGTCTAAAACCAAAGTAACTTAATTTGCGTCTGGCTTTTTTGTTTTTTAGGAAACCCTGAACACCTGGGGAAGGAATTCACAGAGCACCTTGAAGAATTATAAGGGAAGAAAGAATCATCAGGTTTAAAGAAAGTCACTGGGGAGCAAGTGTAGCTCAGTGGTTGAGCACCTGCTTCGCATGTACGAGGGCTGGGTTTCAATCCCCAGTACCTCCTAAAAAAAAAGAAAAAGAAGTCCCTGTCATCTCCCAAACCCTGGCTTGCCTCTCAGAGAGGCAAATGAACTCCAGAAAAGAAATGCTACATGATGTGTCTAAATGGCAGGACTGCTGGCAGAAGCACGGGATTTCTTTGCCCCTGGTGTGACACAGAAGGACAGTAGCCAGATGCCAGAGGTTGTGCCACCATGGGCATCTCAGCAGCATCCTGGGTGCCCTGATGGCCAAAGACCTCCCCTCAGGCCAATCAGTATTTTGTTAAGTCACGTATGTCTAGCCTAATATTGGGAGAAACCTGGGGAAGAACTGCAGCTATGTTTTTTTATCTGCCTTCATGGAGGCTCAGCATTGGAAAATACATTATAGAAAATGTAAAAAGATCTATATTTTTGCACACCCACTTTGTGGGCTACGAATCATACCTGCTACACATCAATAGGTGGTAAATTCTGACATTCTATCTCTTGTTAGCACAAAACTGCAACTAAAGCTAGGCTACTGGTTTACGACGGCAATTGCAGACAACACCCTGGGTAAGAACCCTCAGCATCCTGAATTCTGGTCTTGAAAACTCATGCACCATAAAAGGTAGCAAACCATCTAGAAATCCAGCTCTTCATCCCTGTCAGCTGGCTTTTAAAAAAAAAAAATGGTGCTAGCATACATGAAACATAAAATTTGCCATTTAAACATTTTTATGTGTACAATTCAGTGGCATTAATAATTTTTGTAATGTTATAGTACATCACCATCTCCCATTACCAGAATTCTTCCTCATCCCAAACAGAAACTCTGTACCCATTAAGCAATAACTCTTCCTTTCCCCACCCTCCGGTCCTTGGTAATCTCTAGTTGACTTTCTGTCTCTATAATTTGCTTATTCCATATATTTCAAATAAGAGGAATCAGACTTTTGTGTCTTGCTTCTTTCACTAAGGATAATGTTTCCAAGGTTCCTCCATGTTGTCACATGTATCAGCACATCATTCCTTTTTAAGGCTGAATAATATTTCATTGTGTGCATATACCACATTTTGTTTATCCTTCATTGGTTGATGGACACGTCAGGTGCGTCTCCTTTTTGACTACTGTGAATAATGCGGCAATGATCGTTGGTGCACAAGTATCTGTCTCAGTCCCTGCTTTCATTTCTTTTAGGTATACATCTAGGAGTGGGATTGCTGGGTCATATGGTAATTCTGTTTCATTTCTTGAGGAAATGTCAAACTGTGTTCCCTAACAGCTGCACCATTTTACATTCTCACCAGCAATGTCCAAGTGTTCAGATTTCTCCACACCCTTGCCAATATTTGCTATTTTCCTTTTCTTAAAATAATAACCATCTCAATGGCTGTGAAGTGGTATCTCAGTGTGGTTTTGATTTGCATTTCCCTAATGGCTAATGATGTTGAGCATCTTTTCATGTGCTTATTGACCATTTGTCTATCTTCTTTGGAGCAATGTCTGTTCAGGTCCTCTGCAAGGTTAGCTTTTAAGGCTGTGAAAAGCCAGTAGGGATGTGGAAAATCCAGTGAGGAAAAAGGTGATGGAAGCTTTTGAGTTTCCTTTTGAGCAGCTGGGTATGACATATTTCTAGGTCCTGAAGCTCCTGACAATATTCCCTCTAGTAGCAGTGAAATCATGGCAGGGATAGGGCATGTGAGCATGAGACCCTGTGTTTCTGATTTCAACATGGCCATAATAATCATCTATTGTGCCCCAGTGCCTTTCCTGTTGGGGACCCGGTGAGTTCGTGCAGCGGGGACATTTGACACACCACAGGCTTTAGGTAATTAGATGGCACAGAAGGTACTGGTGGTTCTATTTTATTAAAGGAAAGTGGAAATAAATTCACCCAGGAGAAAAGATCAAACCATGAATTCATACAGAAAAAGAAATGGACCAGAAGGTTCTCTGTGTTGTGTTGAGCACTGATTCCTGAGGTTAACAGTTCAATTGTCTTTTAAAACCATTTTCTTCCCCTATCCCCCTTTTTTGAACTAATTCTAACCAACCATCAAGCACAGATACAGAACTGTTACCCTGTTAAAGAAGGGAAATGTGAATGTCTCCTTGGAAACTGGTGTCTGTCTGCCAGCTGAAGCTCTTTGCCTCCGGTGGAGCAGAGCAGAGAAGTTCTGAATTGTTCTCAGCATCTTGCCTGGGGGTATCAAGAAAGCTTTAGAAAGATGAGCACCAAACTCCCTGTGCTCACAGCACAATGTCTGACTAGGTGACGCAGGCACTGCTTTTCCCTCAGTGTTCGCTGGTGTCTGCTGCAAATCTGCCTTTTCCTATTTTGCCCCCAAATCTCTGTTCAGATCATCTGCAATGATTTTTTTGAAAGAAACAACATAATTCCCTTTGATTCAGAAATTCCCACTTAGCAGTCTAGCCAAACAAAATAATCCACAAAATAGACAAAGCTGTCTGCATGAAGATGTTCACTGCAGCATTTTTTATACTAATGATTAATTAGACAGAAACATATATATATATAACAATGGGGAGATGATGATGCAAATTGCAGTATATCCAGGCAAGGTAGTCTTTTGCCAACAAAATTATACGTAGCAATATGTGGCAATGTAGAAAATCATATCTCAGTATTTTAAGTTGAAAAAGAATGCACAATTATACATATAGTAAGTAAAAAATACATGTGCAAGATTAGAAGGAAACACACAAAAAGATACTTGTCACTATGAAGAGTAGCTTGAAACATCATTTTCCCCCCTGCTTTTATAAGTAAATTTTCAAAGAGTATCCTAAATATTTAGAAAGGTCTCAACATTTTTATTTATTTTTTACTAAACCTGTTAGGTATGGAGTCACATGAGTCAACAAAATTTAAAAGCTGAGCTTTTCTGGAGCTGAAAAATCTCCAAAATCAGAAAATTTGGGGAAAAGATATTTTTTCATGTTACTGCTCTTCTTTCCACCCCAATCATGTTCTAGTTTTCTTAGGGAAAATGCTATGTTTATCTCTCTATTTGTTTGTCTGCCTATCTAATTCTATCTACCCATCTACTCATAATCAGTCATCTATATTTATCAACTATCTATCTCTCTCTCTCTCTCTACCTACCCACTTATTTATCTATCATCTACCGCTTGCCTATTATTTGTATCTGGCTAGCCATGTCACTTTTGTTCGTTAGATGATTATTTCCCAAACAACTCTCTTATCCTCACACAGATCATCATCACACAGTAGAACCAGAAGGGATTTTATCAATTATCTGTCCAGTGCTCCTCACCTAGGGTTCAGGGCTGTTGTTGGGGTGGTGAGGTGGCCCTAACTGGCGTTTTTCCCTGGGAGCAGAGTCTGCGTGGTTGCATATGCAGAGTAGAGAGATGCCAATAATCAGGCAAGATGATGAAGACAACCCATCTGTAAATGCTTGCTGGGGAGTGAGTAGAAGGATGGCATCTGAAGTCTTTTCTTTGTAAGTCCTTTTGGAGGACCTACCTACATCACCAGGACATAGGAGCCCACCCTACAGCCAATGTCCTCTGACCACAGTCTAGTCCATTTTGTCTAGCCCTCAGGCCTGCCTTCCACTCTTCTTTTTTTTTTCTCTCTCCCCTCCCCCCCTCCCCAGTTGTTTGCTCTGTGTCCATTTACTGTTTGTTCTTCTGCATCTGCTTGGATTCTTATCAGCGGCACTGGGAATCTGTCTTTTTTTGTTGCATCATCTTGCTGTGTCAGCTCTCCATGTGTGCAGCACCACTCTTGGGCAGGCTGCGCTTTTTTTGCACAGGACACCCCTTCTCATAGGGTGCACTCCTTGCACATGGGTCTCGGGGCTCCCCTAAATGGGGGATAGCCCTGTGTGACAGGGCACAGGGGAGGGGGAAGGGAAGAGAGAAAAAAATCTTTAAAAAAAAACAAAACTTGGAAACCCCACATTATTGGAACAATTGTGGAATTTTGCATATGGGCCAAGGATTAGGTAGTAATATTATACCAATGTTAAATTCCCTGATGCTGATAATAACCACTGTGGTTGTGTAAAAGATTGTCTTTGTTTTTAGGAAACACATGATGAACTCTTTCCCTGCCGAGTGGCACAGTCAGAGAGAGGGTGGGAGAGAGAGACCATTACAAAGTAAATGGAATAAAATGGAAGCAATTGGTGAATCTGGGCAAAGGGTTTATGGGAGTGCCTTATACTATTCTTGCAACTTTTCTGCAAGTTTGAAACTATACCAGACTAGAACTCTGATTCTAACCTGTCTCTTGGATTTCCATTTTCTTCTAGAATTGCCTGTATCAGAGTCAAGAGCATGCCTACTAGGCGACATTTATTCCTCATGGTGCAGAGTGAACTACGGGGACTCTGAGCACTCAGGGGACAGTGCTGACTTCCCCAGGGAGGAGAGAAGGCCTTGACCTCCCAGCTCCTGGACCATCTCACCGCTTTGCACCATCTCACTGCTATTTGGTTTCTAGGTGGACTCAGTCTATTCCCAGTATTCAACTGCAAAGCTGATCACAGAAAGATAAAGGCGAGGGTTAACATAAGCTAGAGAAATGACTGGCTCCTGTTGTCATCTTGTTCAAACTACAGACACCTTTAAATAAGGAAGATGAGAGGGAAACTGTATTTGAATTGTGAATTTGTGAGTGTGTGTGGGGGGAGGGTTGCTCAGAGCAGGACCTCTTAAAACCCAATATTTACTCTATGAATCTGCTTCTATCTTCATAGTTCAAATGAGGATGGACACAAGCATCAGCCTTTCTGTGTCTGCCATGTGCCAGTCCCTTTGTGCATGTTCTCTATGATCTCTAAAGCAGGTGTAGGGCGATGCACCGGTCATTGTTTTTGGTTGCCCCACCTCCAAACCACCTTCCTAGGTTTTGAGAACTTTCCACCCCTGGTGTCTTGATGGGAGGCAGAACTTGACACCTGCAATAGCAGAGGCAAATGCCAGGGGCTCGCTTCTTCAGCCTACCTTGCAGCTAAGGGCTCGGGAATGACCCATCGTCTCCCAGGCAGACACATCTGCCCTACAGTCCTGGGGATCTGGGACCTGTCTTGGGTGACCCTTGTAGATGGAGTTCCTGGGCCAGCGGTAGAGGTGGCAGCACCTGGTGACCAGGTCTGCCGGGCCCTTGGTGGTCTTGATTGTGATGCCTTCATGGACTAGACCAGCAGTGAGCTTACGGGTGCCGTTCCCAGCATGGGCACCAAGTCTGCTCCCCAGCCCTCCCAGCTACTCCACAATATACCCAGTATTCTTTTAGTTCATTATTTTCTGCTTAAGATAAGCAGGATTGGTTTCTGTTGCTTGCAACTAAGAGTCCTAACTAACAGCTCATTCCCTTCTTATTGATGGGACCACTGAGGCTCAGAAAGATTGAGTGACTTGTCAAGGGCTTCTGGCCAACAGGGACTTCAAACTCTTCAACGATTTACTTGCTGCAGGATAAGGTTCAGTGGTTCCCAGTGGGGGTCCCTGGCGTCCCAGGGCTCCCTGAATTAGTGACAGGGGTCTGGGAGCTGTCTCAAATATTTCACAAAGCATAATGGCAAACCTACGATTGCCCACACTGAGGTTGCTTAGGCTAACTAAAATGTCAAATTTCTCTGCTTTGGGCAGGAATTAAATCAACCCAGGGTGGTAGTAAGGGTTATCTCCTACTGATCAGAGACTCTGGATGGCAGTTATGTATATCTTTAATTAGTTTTGCAAATGGGAAAATGAATAAATTATTATTTGATAAATGCAGTTGTTTGGTGGAGGAAAATCTTTTAAAACATGGGGTCCTTGGGGGGGGGGGTGGAATCACATAAGAGTTCATGGCGGTGAAAAATAATGAACGTGTTGGGGGAAAAGTCTGTGAGCAGGAGCCTGGCATTCTGGGTTCTGGTCTTGGCTCTGCCACTATCAGCTGGGACCCTGAGCAGGTGATTGTACCTGGATGGGCCTCAGTCTCCTCCTCTCTACCATGAAAGTGTTGGCTAGCTGGATGCTAGGGGACATTCTGGATGCGGTGTGCTGTGACTCTAACCTGCCGATGAGGAAAAGAGGCAATGAAGAGGGAAGGGGAAATTCACTTCTTCTAGATGGCTACATCACAGACGAGCTGTGCCTCCTCCCAATGACGGGCATTTCCTACAGACAGAGAAAACGTGGACACAGTTACCTCAAGGTACAAAGCATCCCCAAGCCTCTCTTTCCTCTCCTCCTGCTGTGTCCCCTGCCTCGTTGATGGACATGCCATCCACCCCATCCACCCTCCACATCTTAATCAGGCCCTAGGATCCCTCCTCCAGGACCTCCCTTTTCCATCCCCTCTGCTATCTCCCACAGGACTGTTGCTCACCTCTGAGCCTCAGTCTGAGCTCCCCCTGGCCAGTCCCCAGTGTTCCCCTGGAGATCTTTGCAGAATGTGGAAATGTTCTTCTCCTCCTGCCTATGTCACTCCTTAGCAAGCATCCAAGGCTGGCCAGGGCCCCTCCTGTCCTCTCCACTCCCATCTCATCATTGCTCTTCTTGAAGACCTGTGCTCCAGCCATAGGGAATCACACGCAGTTACCCAAAGGGCTCCACTCTCCCACGCCTCCAAACCTTTGGGTCACCCATAGTCGCTTTCTTGATGTCTAGCTTCAAAAAGTGACAGAGGGATCTCACTGATTTGAAACAATTACAATAAGCAAACTCATAGAGTCAGGATTAGAACATAGAGTACCAGGGGATGGGTGGGGATAGGGAATGGGAAGTCAATGTCTAAAATGTACAGGGTTCTTATTTTGAATGATGGAAATGTTTGGGTAATGAATGGTGGTGATAGCAGCACAGCATTGTGAATGCAATTAACAGCACTGAAATATACATCTGAAGATGATTGAAAGGGGAAATGTTAGATTGTACATGTGGTAACAGAATAAAGTTTTTAAAAATTCATGGAACTACACTAGACAATGAACCCTAAGTTAAACCACGGCCTTTAATTAATCGGACAGCTATAAAGATGTGCTATCTTCCATTGTAACAAGTGTTCCACGCCAACGCAAGGTGTTGGTGATGGAGCAGTACAGGAATCCTGTGTGTCATGCATGATGGTGCTGTGAACCTCCAACTTTTTTAATTAAAAAAAAAAAAGTGACAAAGGGCTTTGCATTTTGATTTCTGATCATAAACACTGTCCCTGCCAACCCCGAACGAATCAGAATATTAGGTTTCTGTGTGGTTTTGAGCCAGTCCCTCCACTCTCTGTGTCTGAATGCTATCATCTTCGGAAAGGATATTTGCCATCTACCTAACCATGAGTTATGGATATAAATAAATAAGCAGTTTTCAAGAGCTTAAAAACACTCAAAGGAGAGGCACCTGGGAGTGAGTAAACGTGCCTCGTAACTCTGGCAGGCATCTTTGGGTCAAGAACACCAATGCCTCTGATCGATGAATCCGCAAGAGGACGCTGGCCTCCTTTGACAAACATCCCTGGCAGAGAGGTCTTGAGGGTTGAGCCAAGTGGGGAGCTCGTGGGAGCTCTCAGCCGAGTTGTCTCACCAGGCCCGAGTACATGTAGGCTGCCTCCTGTTCCCCCCCTGGGGCTCCAAACGGGGGGCTCTGAGAAGCAGGTGCTGATAAAAGGGAATTATGGCCAGTCCTGGGCTCTCAAACAACCTACACCGTTCAGTTTGGACCCCACATCTAGCTTAACTAGTCTCCCAGCCAGGAATATTTTCCTCTCCCCCTCCCTTTCGCCATGCCCCATTTGAAAGGCCCTGTTCAATGGGAAGGCAGCACACTAAAAGGAGAGATATGTAGAAATGGCACTGGGCCTGGAGAAAGAGAAAGGTGGTCTAGTTTGGTCTCCCATTACTAGTTGCCAAGGAGCTGAGTGACTTTGGGCAAGTCTGGAGACACAGATGGTTGCCTATAAAATACCATTCCCCACTCCTTCATTTTTCCAGTAGATTCCTCTTGCTACCATAGAGGCTGGAAATGCTACAGACTTCATTTCCTAGCTGTTGTTGCAGCTGGAGTGTGGGCATACACCCATTCCTAGCCAATGGGACTTGAGGGGAAGTTGTCTAAGGAAATACCTGGGAAATGCCTGGGAAATGTTTTCCCTATTGTGATGGATTCCCTCGAACCCCTGACTTAGACATTTCTTGGTCTTTTTTTTTTTTTTTTTAAAGATTTATTTATTTTTATTTATTTAATTCCCCTCCCCTCCCCCACTTGTCTGTTTTCTGTGTCTTTTTGCTGCGTCTTGTTTCTTTGTCCGCTTCTGTTGTCGTCAGCGGCACAGGAAGTGTGGGCGGCGCCATTCCTCGGCAGGCTGCTCCCTCCTTCGCGCTGGGCGGCTCTCCCTATGGGTGCACTCCTTGTGCGTGGGGCTCCCCTATGCGGGGGACACCCCTGTGTGGCATGGCACTCCTTGCGCGCATCAGCACTGCACATGGGCCAGCTCCACACGGGTCAAGGAGGCCCGGGGCTTGAACCGCGGACCTCCCATGTGGTAGACCGACGCCCTAACCACTGGGCCAAAGTCGGTTTCCCCATTTCTTGGTCTTAATTTACATTCTTATAGGTGTGTGTCATTGTAAACAGGATCTCTTGAAGAGGCTCCTTTTAGTCAAGGTGTGGCCCAGATGAATGAGGATGGGTCTTAATCCAGTTTACTGAAGTGCTTTATAAGCAGAAAAAATGTAGACATTGTGAAAGAAAGTCAACAGGAGGAGATGAAAGCTGGAGGTCAACAGAATCCAGAGGAGAAAGGAAAGGACTGTGCCATGTGATGGGAAAGCCAAGGGGTGCTGGCTGGCCAGAACGCTACTGACCCTAGGAGGAAGCAAGACTTCTGGACTCTGAAACCGTGAGCCAATAAATTCTGGTTGTTAAGCCAACCCATTGTGTGGTATGGGTCTTAGCACCCTGGAAAACTAAGAAACTGATGATAGAGAGAAATTCAGTAAGAGAAGCCAAGACCCGTGGCCTGTCCTTTCCTGATTTGGGAGGTAGTAGTGTGGGGATCTGGTAGTTGATGCTTTTGCAGCCAGAAGGGGAAGACGCTGCCAACATTCTGTGGCTGGCAGAGCAACAAGGGAAGAGCCTGAGTCCTTGGGGCATGGACGACCAGACTTCTTGTTCTATGAGTGATTATTTAAGCCAGTACAGGTTAGGTATTCTGATACTTGGAATCATCCAAATCATATGGCAAGTCATTTCACTTCTCAGGGCCTAAGCCAATTCATCTCGAAAATGGGGGTGCTGGACGAGAGGATTTCTACTTCCTAGTGCTCCATCTTTTTGGCAGCTTCCCAGCTTCTCCCTTCCATTGTCATGGTGGCTCTCTCTGAATCCACTGCTAGATTTCCATTCTCCCTTTTGTTGTCTACTTACCAGCCCCAGTGCTAGGAGGGTTCCAGACGCTGTCATCTAATCCTCACGGCCATCTGGTGTCCTATGCTGCAGATGAGGCCCATTGGGGTTAAGTGGTCTGCTCAAGGATGCTACATTTGAACTTGCATCTGCTGGACTCCCAAGCTCAAGCTCATAGCCCCTTGGCTGAGCTGCCCGTATTAATCTTGAAAACGCGCTTTAGGCAACTCCGTTAAATGACATTTCCTGAGCCCTGATGCTCACACATGGCATAAACCCCAAAAGTTAATATCCTCTACCCTGGCCTGGGCTGAGCCACCAGGAGATATCATGTGGAGCCTGGTGAAAAGAAAAGGCTGGTCCTGGGCCCCTGGGGCCGGCTAGAATAACACAGCGTAACCAGGTTTGGGCGAATCAGCTGAGACACGATGCGTGGTTCCCTGCATTGCTTACGTTTCCCTCTTCTGGGCTTCTGTGGGTGGGCCCACCAGTACGGGACCCAGAGGCTGCCAGAGCGTGTTCTCCCCATGCTATCAGCAGGCCTCGCCTGGGCGTGACGGTGACTAATGCCCCGGCAGGAGACCTGGCCCGCTGCCCTCCCCCGGGAGCGCTAATTTGCCAGGCGTTTCCGTAATCGGCAGGGTTGAGCAGGTGCCCAGGTTCAGTGTACTTCCCTCTGGTGGGTCTGTGGCTCCGTTCCCATCATCTGTAATAGGGCTGAATTAAATTCAGGCAGGAGCAGCCTTCCTAGGTGTGCAGGGCAGGAGGCAATCAGGTTGAGGAAAGAGGGAGGGACGGAGGGAGAGACGGAGGGATGGAGGAAGGGACGGAGGGACTGAAGGATGGAGGGAGCCCCGGGCAGGGCTTTTCAGGTTAGGGAAAACGAGTGAGGATGGGACTGAAGATGCTACTGTGATGATCCCCAGTTATCACTGTGAGCATCAAGGCTTCCTTCGCCTGGGTCCCCTGGGGAAGCAATGACCTGAGGCTGCCAACAGGGTGGAGTGTGAGTCTGTGCCCATGGGGCTAATGGGCTCTGATCACACACTTGCCACTCCTCTTCCCAAGGACAGTGGCACTTTCCCTGGGGATCCAGAACACGGTCGCCTGGGAGGGCAGACACGTCTGGGGGCACTTGAGGGCTGCCTACCCCTCTCTCCCGGGAGTGCGGGGAGGCCCATGGAGCTCTGCCTCTCTGCCCTGCTGCCCCCAGGTGCCAAGGTTGCAGGTTGGCAGGGTCCACAAGCTTGGCCCTCTCTGCGCGGACAGGCCCTCCTCCGCTGTCTTTGGCTCACTTAGGAGCTCGCTGGCCTGGTGGGCTCCTGCGGCCACGCAGCAGAGGCCGACCTCCTCTCTCTCGCCCTGGCTCTCCACGCAGCTGCCACCTCAGGGCTTCCCTGCAGGACCTGCAGGGATCTCACGAGAAATTCAACGCCTTCTTCCTGCACGCCAGAGAGGCGGTGCATCGTGTGCACATCCTGGGGCTGGGGCCACCGCCTGCCAAGTGGCCAACATTTATGGAGAGCCCAGGGGACTGGCCTCCGCCTGGACACTGCCCCCTCCCTGGAGACATACAGGGAGGCCACAGGGCCAGGCGTTGGGAAGCGCAGGCTTTGGAGTCAGGCTGAACTGGGTTCTCATCCCAGGGCAGCCCTTGGGAGCCGGTAACCTGGGCAGTGACTTCCTTTCCCGGAGCCGGCAGTTTCTCATGGGCAGAATGAGGGTGACCGTCCACCCCGCAGAGCTGATGAGAGGAGGGATTCAAAGGGCAATCACAGGGAAGCGGACGTGGCTCAACTGATAGAGCATCTGTCTACCATATGGAGGGTCCAGGGTTCAATGCCCAGGGCCTCCTGACCCATGTGATGAGCTGGCACACGTGCAGTGCTGATGCGTGCAAGGAGTGCTGTGCCATGTGCAAGGAATGCTCCCCTTAAGGAGAGCTGCCCTGTGTGGAAAAAGTGCAGCCTGCCCAGGAGTGGCACTGCACACACAGAGAACTGATGCAGCAAGATGATGCAACAAAAACAGTCACAGATTCCCAGTGCCGCAAGATAATGCAAGTGGACACAGAAGAACACACAGCGAATGGACACAGATAGCAGGCAATGGTAGGGGGGGGAGGGGAGAGAAATAAATAAAATAAATCTTTACAAACAAACGGAAAACAAAACAAAGGGCAAGCACAGTGCTCGGCGGGCAGTCAGGAAACACCAGCGTGGGCACGCGGGCGCTCGGTCCCGCTTGCCTGGGGAGGTGAGGAAGTGGCTTGGGTACCTGCAGGCCGTGTGAAAACTGGGCATCTCCTGAGCAAGTAGACTTGAGGGTCTCCCTCTGCCTGAACACTCTGTGGCCACCAGGGTCACCAGCTGTGGTCAGTCCTGAGGTTGGTGCCGGAGGAGTGGTGGAGGTGGGCGTACGTGGGAGAGGACCTCTTCTCAGAGTTCCCATGAGATAGGGGCTAGTCCCTCTGATTTGGGGGCTCTCGAGGACCTGAGGGGGAGGCTTCCTTTGTCATTCCCTTCGCAGTCTACTGGTTCAGCCTCCCAGGTAAGCAGCTCAAGCACTTCCACTCTCCAGAGGTGAGGACTGCTGGGCTCTGGCCCAGGTTTGCTAATTCTAATGTGTGCACAAATCACCTGGACAGCGTTTTCAAATACGGTTTCAGATTCAGCAGGTCTGGGAGGGACCTGGGACTCTGCATTCCTAACAAGCTCCCAGGTGATGCTGGGCGGGGAGCCTTACTTTGAGTAGCCAGGGGCTGGTCCAGTAGGTCTCCCTGAAGTACTAGCACCTGCCGCCCGCGGGCGGGGTGGAAAGTTCCAAGGCTAATGTGCTGTAAGGGGGATGAGACTGCTCTGGCTTCATAGTCACCAAAAAATATTGTCCCCAGTAAGAGTGTGTGGCCAGATCTGTCCCCAGCCTGCCCTGCTGGAAGCTGCTGGCGGGATTCTTGGTGCCTAAATCCCCCGGGAGGCGGGAGGACAAACTGAGCTGCCGGTGTCAGGGGAGGCTGTCACCTCTGCATGGGCTTCCACGGGAGCCCAGATTCAAGAAAATCACCAGGCAGCTCCCCGTCCTCCTTTAGGGGCAGGCCGCAGGCAGAGCCTGGGAAGAGATTGATGAGGGCAGACAAAGTATGTGCCCTCGTGGAGCTCTGCTCAAGTCGGGAGAGCAGACGACAGTCACACGCTACACAAGCACAACTCAAAATCAGGTCGAGAGCTCCAAGGGAGGCATCCAAGGGCTCTTAGGAGAGGTCAGGAGCAGGGGGCCTGGCGACAGCTGAGTGGGTGAGGGCAGGCTTCCTCGAACGAGACATTTGAGCTGGGACCTTGCGGTTAGGTAGGAGTTGGCAAGGTGAAGTCGAAGGGACAGTGCTGGCAGCAGAGGGACTGGCATCTGAGAGGTGCAGGGTCCGAGGAGCTCACTCGGCTTTTGCTGGGTGCTGCCAGGGCCAGGCAGGGATGGGGGCTCAACAGACACCGTACAGGAATTAGCACCTGGAGAGCTACTCCTCCCTTTACGCCCTCACTCACTTCCAGGCCGAGCACAGTGAGGGCTGCAGCAAGCCCTGGAACTTCTCTGGGAGAATCCGCTGGGAAGCGCTGAGCAAGGAGATCTCTCAGCCCACCGAGGAGGCAGGTCCCCAGCCGTCCCCGGGCCCTGAACCAGAGCCCAGGGGTGGGTGGCCCCCTGAGCTCTGTCAACCACTGCAGTGACAGCCTGGTCCCCGGAAAAGCCAACATGGGCTTTATTTCATTTTATTTTATTTTTTGCAGATTTTTAAAGCCAATCATTTATTAAGTGTAATTCACAATCAGTAAAATTAGCCCATCTCAGGTGTAGTGGTGTGAATTATGAAAACTACCACTCCAGTCAAAAGACAGGACGTTTCCGTCACCCCCGAAAGTTCTCTGGGGCCTGCTTGGAGTCTCTCCCCTCCTCCCCTCCTCAGTCCCTGGAAGATCTGTTTCTGCCCCTATACTTCTGCCTTTTCCAGAATGTTATATAAATGGAATCTGGTTTCTTTCACTTTGCTTAATACATTTGAGATTCATCCAGGTTTTCAGAAGCATCAGTAGTTTTCTCCTTTATATTGCTGAGTACTATTTCTTTGTATGAATATACCATAGTTTGTCCATTCACCAGCTGATGAGTGTTTGAGTTGTTTCCAGTTTGGGGCAATTAACCATAAAGCTACTGGAAGCATTTTCGTAATGTGCTAGTATTGACATATGTTTTTCTTTCTCTTGGGAAATATCTAAGAATGAAATTACTGGCTCATTTGGTAAGCGTATGTTTAACTTAAAAAAAATAGCTTTATTGGGATAGGATTCACATCCCATAAAAATCACCCATTTCAGCTGTACAATGCAATGGTTTTTAGTACATTCAGAAAGTTGTGCAACCATCCAAGTGTAATTCCAACTTGGGCTTTTAAAAAAATATTAATTCACCTGTAACAGCCTCTTGTGCGAAAAACCTAGAGTTTTACACCATCAGTTCATTTACTCCTCACCATGACACCACGCATATGGTCAATATCCTCATTTCACAAATGGGGAAACTGAGTCACAGAGGTTCAGGAACTCCTTAAGGTCAAGCAGTGTTTTAGTTTCGCGGCTGCTAAAACAAATGCCGTACAATGAGTTGGCTTGAACAATGGGTTATATTGGCTCATGGATTTGAGGCCAAGAGAGGTCCAAAAGTGAGATGTCAGCAAGGAGATGCTTTTTTCCTGAAAACTGGGACATCTGGGGCCGGCTGCTGGCGATCCCTGGTTCTTGACTTTTGCATGGCAGTGCACATGGCGGCATCTCCTCCTTTCTCCTCTGGGTTGTGGTGACTTCCTCCTCCTAGCTTCTCTCTCCATCTGACTCTCCCCTGCCTATAAAGGACTCCCGTCATCTGGGGGAAAGCCATCCTGAGCCAGGGGGCCCACGCCTGCCCTGAAGTAACATGCGGAAGGCTTCCTATTTACAAGAGGGCCGCACCCACCAGATGGTGGACCAAGCCCAAGAGCATGGCCAAACTGAGGTGCCACAATTCAGCCCACCACGACCGGCGAGCAAATGGCAGAGCCAGGGTTCCCAGATGCCTGAGGCCCCATCAGCCCCTCAGCAGGGTCTTCAGAATCCTCGTCCATCTGGCCTGCCCGCTGGTCCAGCCCAGACCCTGCTGTGGGCAGTCCACCCTCTCTGGCTCCTGAGCGGGTGCTGGCTCCTCACCCCCTCCATCCTGACACCTGGGGCAAGGCGCAGAGCAGGAGGCAGGTCCTTAGGGAGGCTGGCTCTACCACAAGGCCACACGTGGAGCCTGCCTGGGCGGGAGAGGGGTTTTCTGTTGAGCAGCAGCCCAGGCAATCTGCTCTGGCTTCACTGCGTGGAGGCTGGGTGGGAGCTGAGAAGGGTGGATGTCCTTGAGCTGGATGCCCTTCCGGGGCTCAGGGCAGAAGAGGGGATGGAGGCGGGAGCAGCACAGCGGTGGCTGGTGTGTGCTCCAGCTTCACGACGTTGAGCCTTCGGGAGGAAGCACCTGGGACTAAGCCAGAGGCTCCACCGGCAGCCTCGGCCCTCAGCCCATCCTTTCCCTGCTCTCTGTGCTGTGGAGTCCAGGCCCGGGGTGCTGTCTTCCTGAGCAAGGCCCCGACGCTCCAGCTCTGAGGAAGGGACTGAGGGGCCTCGAGTCGGGGCCGGCGGGGTCCCAGTGCTTCCCCCCACTCCCCCCAGGCCCCTTTGCACATAGCTGTCGCTCTCCTGGAGAAAGGCTTGCACCCAGGGTGTCCCACCAGTCAACCGCAGAATGACCTTGTCCCTAGAGGCCTTGGAGACCCTCTTACTTTGCCCACGTCTTCGGGAATCCCTGCTGCCTCAGGCCTGGAGATGCTCTCCACCTCGGGGCCGTGGCCTCTGCCCGCTGGGTGGACCCACACAGGTGGGGCACCTTTGGCGGAGACCAGCCGGTAATTTTCCTCCTTCTTACTGTGGCCCAATTTACACAGAGTGGAAGTTACAGCTCCCAAGTGGACAGTCTGATGAGTTTTGACAAATGCATTCATACAGATCACCCACAGTCCTATCAAGAAACAGAGCATGCCAGCACCTAAAAAATGCCCTTGGGCCCCTTTCGGTCTGTCACCTCTAGGTCATCTCGGATCTGCTTTTTGCCACCATATAGATTAGTTTTGTCCATTCTATAATTTCACGGATACATTTTTCCTGATGTTGATACCATTGAGCATCTTTTTAATATTATCGGCCATTTGTAAATCGTTTGGTGGAAAGTTTGTTCAAATCTTTTGCCCATTTTTTTTTTCAAAAGGGTTTTTAAAAGAATTATTATTGGGTTGCCAGAATTCTTTGTCTATACTAAATACAAGTCCTTTGTCAAGTAAATGTACTGCATCATTTTCTTAACGGTGTGTTTCAAAGAGCAGAAGTTTTAAGTCTTGAGAAAGTCCAATTTATAATGTTTTTTGTCATTAATGATTTTTCTCTTTTCTCTAAGAAATCTTTGCCTACCCACAGTCACAAAATAGTTCTTTATGTTTTCTTCCTTAAGCTTTATATTAAGTTTTAGCTTTTATATTTAGGTCTAAGTTCCATCTCAAATTAATTTTTATGTCAAGTGTGAAGTAGGGGTTGAGACTTCCCCCAAACTTCCCACATAGATAACCTGTTGTTCTGGCACCATTTGTAGAAAACACTTTCCTTCCTCTACTGAATTGCTTTGGATCCCTAGTTACCTCTTATTAATAATAAGCTACAGACATTTTCAAATGATTCACTCTTGAGAGATCAGAAGCAGCTTACATTAGATTTTGAGGTTCCCTCCATTATAATGTCCAGCTCACACTTGCATTCTGAGATCCTTTCTCAACTGGGAGAGAAGGGTTAGGCCAGCACACCACGACGTGCCCACCACCCTGGGCACAGCTGTACCCTGCCCATGAACTTAAATAGCCAAGTGTGCAGCTGGGGACTCGGACTGGGAACTGGTGTTTTAGAGAGTATCACACGTTGGTTTCCTTTTCCCATCGATCCTCCAGCCTGTCTTGAGGCCTCCTGTTCAGCTGGTGTGGCCTGGTGCCTCCTCCACCCCTCTGAAGAGTGGGAGCCCAAGTCCTCTCTGAGGCTTGTATCCAGAACACGCACCGCGCAGGCTGGGTAGGGCATGCATCGTTTTTATACCTGTGGCTGCAGAGGCAATGCATGGTCGTTGTGTTCCCATCCAATCCGTCTTCAGTTTCGCGGACCCCTGGTCTGCTGGGAAGACGGTGGGCTCAGTAGCACAGAGGTGCAGGCTTAAGTCCGAGCTCTAGTGCCCACCAGCCAGAGGGCCCTGGGCCTTGCCCTCTGACCTTACATTCTGAACTCCAAAGTAGGCATAATGGCGACAACTGTCTACAGAGCTCTCAGGAGGCTAAAATGAGATGCTTATGAGTTTCACGCACATTGTTTTCTTCTTCCTTGCCGAGCCATTTGTACTCAACTCAAGGAAGGAAGGAGGATCATTACCTCCCTTTTAGAGCTGAGGAAATTCAGCCTCAGGGATGGTACGTGACTCATCTGTGGTGAGCAGGGCTTAGAATCCTGTCCTCGACTCACGCTTGGCTCAGGGCGCAGGAGGCGCCTCTGCTCAGCTCCCCTCCTGAGAGCAGCCCCTGAGCTGTCTCAGGACAGGCGTTAGAGCAGTGAGGGCAAGAGGAGACCAGCCTGGCGTGGTCTCATCACCAGGGCTGGCAATCGGCCTGCAGCCCCTTTCAACTGGCCACTGGTTTTTGTTGGTGGTGATGGTTGCTCTTGTTTTTGTTTTCGGCTTTTGAAGACGAGGCTTTGCTGAGTACAGAAGCCACGTAGAAAGCTCAGCACCAACAACAATCTTGGGCAATTGCTGAGGCCAGGAATAACCTGCTTCCCCCTTCCTCCCCCTTCCCAGGCACTAGGGCACGTCCTCCTAAGAACACGGCCTGCTCTTGCTGGGTCCTTAGATTGCTCAGCTCTGGAGTTTCTTCTGTTACTCAGGAGCTGACCTTTCAGCTCGACCATGTCCTTGAACCTGATCTTGAAGGAGCTGTGGTTGCAACTGTAAATCTATCGGCCCCTTTAACGTCCGAAGATGAGGAGGAGCTTCCAAGAGCTCTAACGTAGATCTCATGGCTGCTTGCCTCGTGGGTAGGTCCTGTGGCGGATGCTGTGGCTGCTGCTGCTGTGCTGGAGGCGGATGTCCTAGACTAGGGGTGTCACCTCCGGGATATGGCCCACCTGCCATTGCCAAATTCCAGAAGGTTCTGCCTGTGGGAGCTCCTGGGCTCGTGCTTGTGGAGGGGCAGGAGGCAACAGCAAGAGGGCAGGCTTGAGGTGGGAAGGCCTTCCCGAGTCCTGACGCTGCCTGGAGAATGGAGGTCGTGGTGGTTCTGACTAATGAGTCACAGGATCGTAGGAGATGCGCTGCATAAAGTCCCTGAGGGCTGGCTCTCATCCACCCTGTTCACAGCTCCATCTTCAACCAGGTCAGTGTCCACGCTCTCCGAGGGGCTGACGGAATGCAGCGCACATGCCCAGGTTCCCGTGAATGGTAACACCGCTGGGTCTGCCCTTCCTGTGGACAGTGAGGGCCTCCCTTTCCCACACCAGGCAATGACGTGACCGTCACGTGGGGGTCAGTGGGGCCATCTTGGGCAGGGGGTCTATGGCCCTGGCTGGGTACTGCTATGTTTTACCCAAGTGTTGACAATCCCTGGAGCTGGAAAACGCCTAGCTGGGAACATTACAAAAAAATTTTTTGAAATTGAATTTTCATTCCAAGTGGTTGTAATGGTAGAAAGACAACTAAAACTCAAAACAGTTTGCTGAATTAGAACTTAAAAGTGGTTGATTTACAGAAGGACTTCCAGGGCTGCAGGGTTTCCTTCTCCATTTCTTGAGTGTTGACCGTCAGGCAGAGCTGCGGGCACCGGGCCATCGCTGAGCCAGGCTGACAGGCTCCAGCATGGGCCAGCTGGAGAGGCCAGCCCCGGGGATGGTTCACCAGGGTCTCGCTTGGCAGGAAGAGGAAAGGAGAGGATGGGACGAGGGCCCAAATGACTGTCGAGCCCACGGCCTCACACCCCACCTCTGAGGCGCTGTGGTAGCTGAATGTTTCTTCCAGGGATCTGGGGACACCTGCTGTGCTCAGTCCCACTGGGCTCTTTGGAGGCCTGGCCTTATGAGCAGGTCAGACAAGCAGAGAAGAGAAGGACGCTCGGTCCTCCACGCAGGACGTGGGCTTTCCAGCCTCCTGAGAAGGCCAGGACACAGGAGTGCAGCGAGGTCCTCCAGGTGCCTATAGCCCAGGGTTCTTTCAGGAGCCACCAGCTCTCCTGAGGGACCGCAACCTCAGGAATCTTCCTGACCTTTACAAGTGAAGCGCCAAGGC
This sequence comes from Dasypus novemcinctus, assembly GCF_030445035.2. NCBI lineage: Eukaryota > Metazoa > Chordata > Mammalia > Cingulata > Dasypodidae > Dasypus > Dasypus novemcinctus. Next base: position 37,594,528 of record NC_080694.1, on the reverse strand, counting down.
TCTTCAGGGGCCTGACCCTTAAAGACGCGCTCATGGTGTGCACTTGGACGTGGTGAAGGAAAAACCAGTTCTGGACATCCACCTTCTAGTAACTGGCTGTGCCCCGGGGTATGTCACTGTGTCCTCTTCTCGGTTTCCTAGGCTGTGGTAACAAAGCGCCAGGAACCTAAAACAACAGAAATCCATCGTCTCCCAGTTCTGGAGGCTGGAATCCCGAAACCCAGGTGTTGGCAGGGCCGCGTTGCCTCGGAGAAGTGCAGGAGGGGACTTCCTTGCCTCTTCTAGCTACTGGTAGCAGCCAGCCCCGCTTGGCACTCCTTGCTGGCAACGCAGTCCTTCAGCCGCTGCCTCTGTTGTCAGGTGGTGCTCTCTGTGTGTCGGCCACCATGCCCAAATCTCCTCTTCAGGACAACAATTCATACTGGTCTAGGGCCCACCTTGGCAGTTCAGCCTGCTTTTACTTCAACATGGCTTCAAAGACCCTGTTTCCAACTCGGGCCCCGTTTATAGGACTGGGGGTTAGGACTTGACCATGTCCTTTTGGGGGATACAATTCAACCCATACCTGTCCCTTTGGACTTTGGTGTCCCCAGGTAGAGACTGAGGACAAGGGGATGATGCAGCTATCTCCAGGGCTTGCTGCATTTGAAATATTTCATGTTTCTATCTTTTCAGCCTGAGTAAGGAGCAGAGCAGGTCTCATTCATTCAAGGCTTGCTCGGTGCTAGGCTCTGTGCTAAGCGGGACACGCAATGGCTCACTGGATCCTCAGAGCCAACCTGTGAAGCAGGCAATCTTTTTACTCCCATTTTACAAAGGGGCTGAGGCCTCCCAGAGGGATGTCTGGAGGGGCTGCTCTAGTTTCTACATGGGAATGGGAGGTGTCTCCAGCTGCAGAGTGGCTGTTCATTTTATGGATTAAGTTGTTCTTTTAAAAATTATTCTCCTGTGGGCATCTGCCTTAGGTTCTAGGGCTGCCATAACAAAGGACCACACACCAGGTGACTTCAAAGGACAGAAATGCATTGTCAGATAGCCCTGGAGGCCGGGGACCCAAAATCGGGGTGTCGGCAGGCAGCTCCAGGGAGGACCTTTCCTTCCTTCTTCCAGGTTCCGGGGTTTGCTGGCAACCCTCGGCTGTCACACTCCCATCTCTGTTGTCCCAGGCCGACTCCTCTCTACGTCAAGATCCCCCATGTACGAGGACACCAGTCCTCCCCGCTCAGGGCGCACCCCAATCCAGTTTGGCCTCATCATAACTCATTGCATCTTCATTGACCCTATTTTCAAATAGGGGCACATTCACCGGACCCCGGGTTAGGACTTGGACTTGTGGACTATTCAATCCACAACAAACATGGAAGAGTCAAGAGCTGGGCTTTCTGTGGCAGGGCAGGCCCACTGCGGGCCTGGGTGCTGGCCACAGAGAGGGACCCTGAGGGCAGCCCACACGAGCTCTTACAAGGGACAGAAAGGGCCCCCCAAAGGTAGGAGGGAGGCAAGCGCCCACCCTCAGCTACCTCCATGGGGGAGGAATTCCTAATTTGGAGGTGGAGGGCGGTCGCTTCCTGGTCACTTCCTGGTCAAGTCCCTGCCTTCTTTAAGCCTCCCAGCCTCACTTGTAGAATTTAGAGTTGAGAGGCCACTTGAAGGAAGCCTCCTGGGAACGCGGGGAAGGCTGGCCCACCCCAGGCACTAGTGCAAGGCTTGGCACAAGTGGAGGGGACTTGCTGCTCTGAATGAAAGCTCAAGGAGGGGGCCGAGGGGCAGCATGCAGTTTTCTGCATTAGCTATGCAGCTTGTTTTGCCAGAGAATATTAACTTAACACATACTTAACTCATCCAGGAGAGGAAGGAAATGCAGGGCCGGGAGGGGGCAGGGTCAGGAACTTCTGCGTGGGAGAGAACTGCTAACCGCATTGTGTGTCCCTGCTCTGGTCCGTCCATTGGAAACATTGCATATGGTGGACCCACCCTGGACCCAGGACACTGGAAGGAGAGCAGTTGGCCCAGGTCTGGGTGCAGGACATGGGGCCCGGCTCTCTGATTCCTATGAAAAGCCAAGTGAAGAGTCCAAACGAATAACGTGGTCGAATGACATGAAAGCTCACGCCTCCCCTTGGGCAAGCAGCCGCCCACCCTCCCACCCGGAGCTGTGGAAATGGCCACCCCTCATCAAATATTGATCCCAGCCCTGCAAGCCTCCCTCGGCCGCCAGCGTCAGGCCAGCGGTGGAATCTGCTTATTAAAACTGGTCATGAATGAGCAGGCAGACTACAAAGTGCCTGAGACGGGAAGGCGGGCTTCAAAGACCCACATTCTTCGGTCCAGGTCATCTTTGGAAGCAGAGACCTCCGGTTAGGGAAAAAAGCTCTAAAGAGTTCAAGCAACTGGCCCCTCTCTGAGCCTCCAAGATCCCAGGGCAACATTTTCTCCTTTTTTCCCTCTCTAGTGGGGCAAGAGGCAGATAAGCCAAAGCCCTGGGGCCAGAAGGGTTTGTGAAAAGCCAACAAAAGTCTCTTCTTAGCTCAGAGATGCGACTCCCTTCTCTTCTGAGGGGAGCCCTGGTATTTCATTAGCATCCTCTTTGAAGTCTGCCCTTTAAAAAAAATGGGAAAATAAAAGGAAGGGAGAAAGGATGGAGGCTGATTCAAAATGCTTTCTGTGTGTGGGGTTTCCGACGTTCTGAAGAGTTTGGCTTCACTCATTACGTGGATGGAAGAGCCTATCAGGCAAGGAGTAATGCCTGGTGTTGACACTTTAATGGAACCCAGGGACCAAATAACCATGCTGAGCACAGACAGGCAATACATTTGTAAAAGGAATCGGAGGGAACTCTTTCATTATTGCTTCTTTTTCCTCTTCTCCCCAATAAAAGACAAATGCTATGTCAATGGTTTCGCAAAAGCGATCCTTTATTTTCTGAAAGTCCTAAACCTGACCCATTTGTCCAAGGACGCCTGCTCCTCTTGCAGCAAACCCTGAAGCCACGCTGGGCCCCAGCCCGGGGCTGTGGGACGTCAAAACCTGCCCTCCACGCCCAGGTCCCGCAAGGCGGCCTCTTGGATGGCCTGGTGGACGTGCGCGACCTCCTTCTGGGTCAGGGTGCGCTCCATGTGGCGGTAGGTGATGCGGTAGCAGTGGCTGGTCCTGTGTGTCCTGGAGGGTGGAAGAGAGGGGCAGGTGAGCGAGGGGCAAAGGGGCCTGTCCTCTGCAGGGGGTGGCGTTGCCTGCACGGCCAAGTCTCCACGACCTCAGTGGAGACTCGAGGACCCCACTGAGCACCACGACATGACACGCAAAAATACCATTTGGGCCGGATGACCGGGTATCTTTTAAATTCTTTGAAGGGAGGATGGTGATTAGCTTTAGCTTTGAATAATCGCGACCCATTGGGTCGGGCCTATCAGAATCCTCTGGGAAGTTGCTTAGGAATTTGGTTTCCTGGAGATTCTGATTCAGCAGGTGGGAGGTGGGACCCGGGCTTCTGGCCTTCTCCTGTGCTCCCTGGTGACTGGCCACTGCCAGGGCGCCTCTGCCTTTTTCACATCGCAGAAAGCCATCTTGCTTGTAGGGCACCTTGGGGTAGCTGGTGAGGCTGCCCCAAGGGCCTGCCTGCCCAGGAGGCTGAGGGGCACCACCTGCTCGGCACCCCACAGGCCACGGGAGGCACTCACTGGGCCACCTGGATAGCTACTTTAATCCTCTGCTTTTACAATGGGGTGTCAACTGCGCTTTCAGGACATGGAATAAATGGGTAACTTCCACGTATGTGCAATATGGGAGTAATTCTCGAATATGTGGAAATGATGACAATGAGGCCTTCTAGTTGCATGGCAGTTTCTAAGACACATTGTAGAGTAATGAACTTGGCCTCCAACAAGAGGTCCATCCTTTGTCTCTGGTAGCTGGGAGAGGCTCTGAGCCCCTGGAATTCCCCGTGATAGAGGGTCTTTTGTTATTCTTGGTGGCCTCAGGACATACCTGATAGCTGGCGCTAAGGAGAGGCCAGCACTGGGCTGCCACCCTTCGGTCTTGGGGGGGAACAGAAAGCCCAGCATGTGATGAGGGGGTGGGGCCCTGAGTCTCCTCTGTCAGCCTGACCTCGGGGAGCCCTGAGAGAGAGTTGGGTCTCGTGGGCACTGGTCCATCGAAGGCAGGGGACACAACATAAACTCTGGACAGTGACTCTCAGGTGGCTCTCCATGGGTGGTGGCACATATCCATGGGCCAGCAGGTGGCATGCTGACCCCTGGGGAGAAGACACAGGAGCTGCACACCTGGGGACCCTCCCAGCCCTTGCCCTGTCCTCCTCTTCTTACCTGTATCCCTTTTTCACTAGACTAAAACTATAATTGTTAAGGGTAGTGCTCTCTGGAATTCTCTGAGTCATTCTAACAAATTATCAAAACTGAGGCTACTGAATGTGTGGCCAGTTGGTCAGTAGGGCGGGTGGCCCAGAGCCCCCAAGCTCATGGCTGGTGTCTGAGCAGGGGTGGTCCCGAGAGGACTGTGTCCTTAACCTGGGGAGCCCGGCCTACTCTAAAGCAGGGCTTCTTGACTTTTTTATTCAGGGACCCCTTTGCCAGTCAGGTGCAAACCATGGGCCCCTTACTAAGCCCACACTATACTGTGTATTATCTAATAAACAGAGCACACCCACACCAACATGTCCCCACAAGAATCATGGTGTTTTAAAAAATTTCAGTTCAAGCTCATGGAACCCTGGTTAAGAACCCCTGCTCTAAAGTGAGTGCAGTCATTTTTACACCCAAGCAGTGAATGCTGCCAAGCCTGACCCTCTCCCCGGAGCTGCCTCTTGCTGGCTGTGTGGCCCTGGGGCTGACACTGTCCCTCTCTGGGCACCTAAGTTTCTCTTCTGTAAAATTAACAACTTAATTTGTTAAGAATTAACAAATGCTTATGATTACTGAGTCATTATATAAATACCTTTAGAAAAACTTTCTAGTATATTGTAGAATAGTCAAGAATAAATACCTGTAATTACTGATACTACCTAAATTAGAACCCAAATGCCTTGATCTTTGATAATGATTGTAAAAGTGTATACTCTTTATCTTGTGATTGTCACCACTGACTACAGTTTATACTGGTAATTTTGACTTAGTTCCAGTCCTTGTTTATACTTAATATTGTAATGGGAACAACTCCACCTTCCTTTGTTTTAATACATAAAACCCTAAAGTCCTTAGAGTTTTGAGCTGGAGCCCAGGAGGAGAACACAGAGGACTAGAGACAGCTCCACACATAGAGCAGAGGCCCTGGGAAGAGACACGAGCCATTCACCTGATAGTCTACAGCTGGCCTTGTGGAGAGACGCAGAGCCTGAGCCCGGAGAGGATCGAGCCGGGGAGAGAGACAGGCCTCAAGAGCCTGCCGGCCTCCAGGGGACACTGCAAGAGGCTGGGACCCGGAGCCTCAAGGGGAAGGGAGGCTGAACGTCGGCAGCCATCCTCCCCCAACACGGGGCAACAGACCTTGGGAAATAACTTATGCCTTAGGGCCTGGTAACTGTAAGCTTCTACCCCAAATACATACCCCTTTATAAAAGCCAACAGATTTCTGGTATTTTGCATCAGTACCCCTTTGGCTGACTAATACAGAATTTAGGCTAATACAGATTTTAGGCTTCATGCTTAGCAATAAACTCTTTCTCTCTTTGAAACTCCAGTGTCTCCGGAATTGGTCAGTTGAGCACACTGGGCAGAGAACCCCCTGCTTTGTTCAAGAACAAAACGAGGGGCCCTGATCCATCAGAGTTTCAGGAATCCTCCTTTTCTAGCCTGGCCCCAGCAGAGCCGACCATCACCTTCCTACATCATGAAGGAAGAAAGTGCAGCAACGATGAACCCCCGGCAATCTCCCAACTGGGCCTCAGTCTAACCAGGGACAGGCTTCGTTCTTCTCCAGCAGGTGAAGGCAGAGCTGGGCCCTAACTGGGGTCCATGGCCCTCACCCCTCCTGGAAGGCCGGTGTTCCCCAAGGCTGCCACCTGGGTCCAGCCTCTGCTTCCAGGACACCCGGTACTTGACGAATTGGCTCTCTACAAGAGGCCAAGACCACTCAATGGGGAAATGGTGGTGGTACAATGAGACAGCTGCCTGCGCTAGGCTGTGTTGCCTGATTGTACCTGAGGGTATTTACACCCTTAGTCGATTCTCCCTACAGGTTTCAGAGGCCACCTGACCCTGCTAACGACTTGACTTCAGCTCCAGCCCCCAGATGTGGAACAACACCTGGCTGTGGTTTTAAGCCACGCCATGTGGGGTACTTTGTTTCAGCAGCCCTAACTGAATACACCCTAGGCATGTACTTAAGAGAGGGGAAGCCATATGCTTACTCAAAAATGTGCACAGCGATGTTGTAGCAGCATTATTCACAACAGCTGAAGGGTGAAAACAACCCAAAGGCCCATCAACTGATGAATGGATAAGCAAACTATGATAAAGCCATAAAATGGAGTATTATTTGGCCATAAAAAGTAATGAAATATTGATTCATGCTACAACATGGATGAACCTCGAGCACATTATGCTAAGGGAAAGAAGTTAGTCCTGAAAGACTACATATCATATGATTCCATTGATGTGAAATGTTCCTAACAGGCAAACTCATATACAGAGAAAGTAGATCAGCAGTTGCCAGGGGCGTGGGAGGGTAGAAATTGGAAGTGAATGCTAATGGGTATGAGATTTCTTTTGGGGTGGTGAAAACGTTCTGGAATTAGACAGTGGTGATGGTTGCACAACCTTGTGAATATTCTAAAAACCATGGAATTGTACCCTTTAAATGGAGGTATGGGATAGGAATTACATCTCAATAAAGCTGGCATATTAAAACATAAAATAAAATGGCAAGAGTGGCCAAGTTCTGCGGGGGCTGTGCACCTCCCGAGGGCGCTGGCCTCCTTCCAGATCCTGACTGCCATGCTGTCACCCCCACGCTGTGCACTCTCGGAGGGCAGGTGCAGATGGATCTCTTTTTCTGCTTTACACCTCTGTGCCCAGAGCCGTGTCCGGCACACGGCAGGTAAGAAAACTTGCTAAACGAAGCTCATGCAGTTCAGTCACTGGGACATCTGGCTGGGGGTCCACTTTAATGCTTGAGCACAGCCTTGCAATGAGTTGGGAAAAAGCATTCCTGTGCTCTGCAAAGCTTCCACGGCTCCTGCCTGTGTTTGGCCATGCCCTTCTCCTTCTGTCCTTCTAATGGTGATGGAGACTGTGGTGGTTAATTTTATGTGTCAGTCTCGCTAGGTTATGGTGTCTAGTTATTTGGTCAAGCACTGGCCTGCTTGTTACTGTGAGGGTGTTTTGTAGATGGCACTTGTATCTACTGGCAGTTGATTGTACCTACAGTCAGCAAAGGAGATTGCCCTTGGCAATTTGGGGACTCTCCTCATCCAATCAGTTGGTGGTCTTAAAAGACAGAATTGAGTGTGTCAGAGGTCAGAAAAATTTCTGCCACAACTTCAGCATTGGCCTCTTGCTGGAATTTCCAGCCAGCCAGTTTCCCCGGGGAAATTCAGACTAAGGACTTGGACTTCACCTTCCGTGGGAGGTGGCAGTGTGGCGGCGAAGGGGCATCTCTGCCATTTCCTACCCGTGCAGTCTTGGGCTCATTACTTAATTGGACTTTGATTTCCTCATCTACAAAATGTGATAAATAACTGTGTCTACCTCATTCATGGGATTTCCCAAAGAAGAATCAAAAGATTAAGCATGTAAAATACTTAGTATAACACTTAGCCATTGTGAGAGCTCAATAAACGCGACCTGTATTTGCTATTTTAAAATAAGGTGGGCAGTGAGTACCGCAAGAGCAGCAGGAAGCCGTCAGCGTGGGCCGGCCCGGCCCCACGCTTCCTTACAAGCGGCAGGCACCAAACGCCTTTGCGCAGAACCCAGTTCTCACGGCGACATTCTAAGCCACAGTGTCTGGTACAGATCCTCTGTGTACAGGCTTCTAGAGGCCCGCTCAACAGGCGCACCTTTGTTTCGCAGTGGGACCAGATGGGCCTCGCGGCATTGCTGGAGGGCAAAGGCCTGCCCCGTGGCGTCTTTAGAAACGGCATCCGTGAGGGGCTGACCTCGCTGCCCTCCCTTCCCGGCCAACCCGTGGCCTCCGCTCCTTACATCAAAAGGAGGGAGGCTGCAGGATCCTGCTTTTCTCAGAGATGGAAGATTCTGGGGGACGAGAATGCAGTAACAGAGCAAGGAGACGGCAGAGGACCTGTGCTGCTGGATGATGGCTTGGGTCTCGCCACGCCAGGCCTGCACTGGGGCACGGACTCACCAGCCTGGGAGGGCCGTTCCCCGACTCCCTGCCAGGGGCCTTTCCTAAGGTGCGCAGAGGCCCCCCAGGAGTGGGCAGGAGCTGGGTGGGTTGGGTACCGGCTCCTGCGCTTCCTGGCTATGACATAACTTCCCTACATCTCGGTATGGTCACCATTAGCAGAGGTGACAGCACGCATCCCATCAACCTCCACAAACAGAGGCTGTGACTTTTGTGCCAAGGGCCTCTGACCATTACACAGGGCCGTATGAGCTGAGGCGGGAGCGTCACCGCGGCAGCCTTTATTCTTATCATATTTTTATTTCACTCTTTTAGTTGGTTTCCTCTAAACCAGCTGACAATGTGGCCAGCTCTTAGACATTGTTTTTTTAAAGATTTATTTTTTAATTTATTTCTCTCCCCTCCCCTGCCCTGCCCCCCCCCCACCCCATCCCCAGTTGTCTGCTCTCTGTATCCATTCGCTGTGTGTTCTTCTGTGTCCGCTTATTTTCTTGTCAGTGATGCTGGGAATCTGTGTCTCTTTTTGTTGCGTCATTTTGTTGCATCAGCTCTCTGGGTGTGTGTTGCCACTCCTGGGCAATTTGCACTTTTTTTGCATTGGGAAGCTCTTCTCACGAGGTGCGCTCCTTGTGCGTGGGGCTCCCCTATGCGGGGGACACCCCTGCGTGGCACAGCACTCCTTGCGCACATCAGCATTGCATGTGGGCCAGCTCACCACACAGGTCAGGAAGCCCTGGGTTTGAACCCTGGACCTCCTATGTGGTAGGCGGATGCTCTATCCATTGAGCCAAATCTGCTTCCCCTCTTAGACTTTTAAAGTTGGTTTTATTATACTTTAAGCTCTTACTTTATTTTTTATATTTATGATTATTTTATTATTATACTTCTAGCTATGTAATACTTATAGACATTATTATACTTTTTTAGTTAGTTTACTCAGGTGCCTCTTAGTCTATATGGCCATCTCAACAAGTTGAGATTTATTACTAAAGAGGAAAAGGTAAAAAAAGGTATTTTCCTATTTTTGTGTGCTTAAAAAAGGCATCTGTAGTGATTCTTGGGATCTGAACAGGTTTCACAAAACATTTTGATGAGTTAGGTGTAAAATGAATCATAAACATATGGGTTAATTGTATGAACTGAGAGAAATAGTATTTGGCAGAATATTTGGTGATAATTCAGAAGACTTAACTGAAAACCAACCAGGTTTGCCTTTTCCTAACATCAACAGGACAGCGAGGGCCTCCTTTGATTTATTCTCTAGAAACCTCTGTTTGGAGCTTTCAGATAGCGAGCCACACTCCGTCCTTTTGCATGTCAGTGACTGCAGGGTGGGGGTGTTGCCATTGGGCATGGGTGGAACCTGGCTTAGGGTCCAGGTCTCCTTGCTCAGGTGAGGGGTCTATCCATGGAAACCTTGGATTAACCTCAGTTTATCGCTGAGCAGTTAAGAAATTAGATTCCTCAAAGGAACACCCATTACTCCATGTCCAACCAGCGGAAGTTAGCCACAAGTGTCTGCAGTGTGCAGTAGAGTTCTTCTGAGTCTTTCCTAACACCCGATGCCACCTCCTTTAGCCCTAAGCTTCTCAATCTTTCTTCTGCCCTATCTGACTAGCCCTCGATAGCAGCAGCTGCTGACATTCATGTAGCACTCGTTCTATACAAGCACCGCTCCAAGCCCTTTTTATAAACATTAACCCCTGAAAGCATCACAACCCTATTAGGTAGACAGGATTATTGTTCCTGGGACATAGATGAGAAACTGAGGCACGGCAGGGTCACAGAGCTAGTAAGTGTCAGGGCTGGATTTAAAGTCAGGCAATCTGGGGCCAGAGTCCAGAAGTTAATATCACATGACCACTCCACCTTACTCACCATCTCTTTCCTTCCACATCCAACCTCTTCCTTCTATCCCAGCTTCCCCTAAAACATGACAAGGTTTGCAAACTACTGAGAAGAGTAACTTCTAATGGTTCTGTTCAAGAAAGAGAGAGAATGGGCACCATGTTCCTTTCCACCCCTAACCTTCCACTAACAGAGAGAGTGTTTGGGATGCTTTGTGGAAGTTCTTTGGGTGCTGAGGCCCAAACACAGACAGCAGACCAGCTGAGGATGCAGGAAAGGACAGCTTTGGTATAGGTCAAAGGCCCTGGAGGGGGAGGCGGGTGAATGAGAGGGGGGCTAGCCAGGGTGGGGCTAGGCAGGGTGTACACTCAATAAAGGAATTTGTGACCAGGCCAGCAGGACGATGAGGCACCAGTAGAATTTCTTATATGCCAATACAGATGGCAGGCCTGGGATGAGCTAATAACTATGACCTGGGGACAGAGGTGCTTCAGGAATGGACTTTCCTACTTAGAGGCCATTTTGCTTTGCTTCAGTTGCTGGGAACAAAATACCAGCATGTGCTGGCTTTTATAATGGAAATTTATTAGGGGAAAATCCATGGTTGTGTAGATGTCCAAATCAAGGAATCATCAGAAATGTTGTCTCACCGAACTGCAGTTGAGGGCAATCCTGGACTCCCGCCACATGGCAAAATGGCGGCCTCTCTCTGCTTTCTCCTCCAGGCTCGCTTTGTCCCCGAGCTCAACTGTGGGCAATCAGGTACGATATCTCCTCTTTCCTGGGCTGTTCCACTGATTCCAGCCTGTGGTCTCTTTCTCAGCCTCTCAGGGTTTCTGCCTTCCTGCAGCTGTAGGCAATCCAGGGGTCCTTTCTCACATGACAGTGTAAAATGGCAGCTGGCATTCTCTGTGTTGTTCTGCTTTCATTTCTCAGTTTATACAAGATTCCAGCAAGAAGGCAGAGACCTAACCTGGGTCATGCCTCACTGATGTAGTCCAGTCCTAAGTCCTAACCCTATCTAATCAAAAGCTTCCTTAATGAATCTAATGCAATCAGAGGGCTCACACCCACAGGAATTGATTCATTCCAAGACAATGATCTTTTCTGGGATTCACAGAAGTTTCAGACTGTCACAAAGGGACATTATGAGGTAGGCTGGGGAAGTCAGGCAGCACTGGCAGCCACAAGAGCCTCCCTTGTTCCCCATACTCAACTCGGGCACAACCTTCAGGAGGAGAACTCCTCTCTGAAGCAGAGAATATGCTGCATTTACAATATGGGCTTTTAAAGGCAAATGAAAGTTCTCTTTTATGTACTTTGTATCAGTTACTCACAGGCAAAGTAAACTAAATTACCCATTACTGAGTTTTAGATGTCAAATTCCATTATAGTGAGTTTAAAGAAAAAGTCTCAAATTTGGGAGGATACTAGAATTTCATTGCATTAGAATATTGGCTAAAATGAGTTGGTCACTGGCTAGAGATTGAATTTTTTTAAACAGAGATTTTGGTGTAAGGATCTTATAATGTTTGAGCTTCATGGGCTGCAGCTATCACCAGTTCTTCCCTTCCATTTCACAGATTCATTTAGTGAGTCAACAAATGTGATGTTCTGGGTACTGACCTAGACAAAGATTAGCACATGAGCAGACATAGTACCTACCCTCACCAGCTCACATCTGCCCCAGTTCTGCAGTAATCAGGCAGGCAACTGAGTGGATGACCCTACCCTCCTATATCTACTGTAGCCTGATGGTGCTTGTAATTCCACAGCTACTCAAGGGCAGCTCACAGTAAAGTCAGTCCTGCCACATTCCATGTATAAACTCATGGACTCCACAGATGTGCTCTCTCTGCAAATGATTTTTTTTTTTTAGTTCAGCATTTCCCTGTGAGCATTTATATGGTGCCATTTGTCTAACTCCATGCTGGCTGCTACATGGCACACAGAAGGAATATCAGTTCATCCTTCCCTTTCGGGGCTTACTATCTAGCAGGAAAGAAATAGGTCATAAAGCGGTCCATACTCATTGGTGATTAGCTGGGTATAAGCAGTGCCTAACCCTAACCCTAACCTTAACCTAACCTTAACCCTAACCCTAACCCTGCTGTCCCATCTCCCTAACTCTTCCACTTTCATAACTGGATTCCCATTAGCTCCCATTCTGAGAGTCAAGAAACAGGACTCGAATGTTTCCTAAAACTTACATTCAGTTGGATCCTGTACCCTGGCTCCAATGATTGCTCACATATTCCTGGCTTTATCAGCCTGCACATGTGTAAGCTGAGGCTCGGTGGGGCTGCCCTGTGTACACCAGTGGGCTGGACAGTGGGCATACCAGCAGGGAAGGGCCATGTATTTTGATACTACCTCTTCTCAAAGCCCTCACCTTAGAACCAAGGAAAAGTATGTTTAAGTGATGCGTATAGGCAAGCCTGGATTAGTAAATGTGACAGCTTGATGCTTTTGTGAATTCCAGAAAAGATCAGGTTCTTGGAGCTAATCCATTCCTGTGGGTATGGGACCATTTGATTGGACTGAATTCAACTGGGAGCCTTTGATTGGAGTACATCAGTGAGGTGTGACCCAAGGTGGGTCTCAGCTCTCTTGCTAGAGTCCTTTGCAATGGAGGAAACACGCAGAGACAGAGAGAAAGAGAGATGTCATTTTATCCTGCTATTTGAGAGAGGACTCCAGGATCACCTACATCAAAGCTCCAAGAGAAAGTGAATCTAGAGGACAGACAAGACTGGCATAGCCACTATTTTGCCTCACAAAAAATGGGGAGATTGAGACCTGGGGAAAGACATGGCAGGAGACCAGGATCAGTGGAGCAGCCAGTTAGCCTCTGGTGAGACAGCATCTCTGATGGTGCCTTGATTTGGACATTTTCACAGTCTTGGAACTGTAAGATTTTACCTTAATAAATTCCCATTATAAAATCAACATATTTCTGGTATTTTTGCATTGGCAGCCTTTAATAAACTAAAATAGTAAAGGACTGCCAAAACAATCTATGTTTAAAAGGGGCCCCTCATGGGGAGCAGATGTGGCTCAGGAGGCTGAGTGCCTGCTTCCCACATGGAAGGTCCTGGGTTCAGTCCCCGGTACATCCTAAAAACAAAAAACAAACAAGCAAACAAATGAAAAAACCAACTCAGGGGAGCCAATGTGGCTCAGTGGTTGAGTGCTGGCTTCCAAATACGAGGTCCTGGGTTCAATCCCTGGCCCGGTACCTCAAAAAAAAAAAGGGGGGGAGGCTTCAGAAAGTAGATTAGAGGTTGCCAGGGATTATGGGGGGAAATGAGAGTTTTGCTTAATAGGTACAGAATTTCTGTTTGGGGTGATGGAAAAGTTTTGGTAGTGGATGGTGGTGATGATAGCTTACCACTGTGAATGTAAATACCCCTGTTTTATATACTTAAGAATGGTTAAAATGGTAATTTTTATCTATGTTACCACAGTAAAATTAAAGGAAAAAAGGATCCTTTTCCAGTCCTGTCTTACTTTTCTTCCTGACAAATTAAATTATGAAGCTAACAAGGACCAAAAATATTGCTAAAAGTATGATTGTTCTCCAGTTAAAAGTGGTAGACCTTCTAAAAGAATGTAAGGCAATCAAGCTTCAGTGGAAAGAAGAACAATGGGTCAGAGCGCTAGCGAGCCCTGGCGTATTTGTTATACAAGTATACTTGTTATACAACGACTTGGCTCACCCTAGCAACTGAGCAGGATCCGAATTTGAAATAAAGCCTTTCAAGGGATCCAGCCAAAACCCAGCTCTTACAACATACACAGTGGTCTGCTTTCCCATCTGTGACTGGAGCAGCCATCTCATGTTCTTGGACTGTAAAGCCAATACCTCCCAGAATAGACCATCTCTGATCAGTCATCATTTCAGACGCCACCTACTTATGCCACAGATTCCTCCACAGGAGAGAGGCTGGTATGGGGCAGGTTTCATTTTCCACCTGACAAAAAACAGGTGTTCCTATTTGTCTCCTGTCTGTAGGATGTGAATCCCACCAGGTAGAAGCACGACACACCATGGGGAGGTTTAATAGACGTGGTGCTTGTCTGGGCAACTCTTGTCCCAGGGTTTGACTCAGGTGAGAGGAATGGTGGGAGGGATGGAAGGAGGGAGGAATATTTGCTCCATGGCCACTCCTGGAAATGCAAATGAAAAGGGGCATGGTAGAGTCGAGAGGACAGACTTTGCAGTTAGAGAAGCTGGGTTCAAATCCCTCCTCGGACTTTTGCTATCGGAATGGACTGGGGTGATTTTCTTAACCCCTTGAGCCTCAGTGCCCTTCTTTGTAAAGTAAGGGTGACAACTCTTACTTCCTAGGTTTGTGATGACTGGATGAAGGATGCTTTTAGAGTGCTAACGTAGTGCCTGGCTCAGGTGGGGTGTTCATCCTTTATTCTGAGGCTTCTTTGAGAAAGAAATGAACTTTGGAGGGGGCTGGCATTTCCTGTGTATTTCTTTTAACCTCCCTCTTTGGGCTTGGGATCTGACACTTAGATCTTCTTTCCTATAGAGCACTGAGCAAATCAGGTAGTTTTGGCTGGAAAACGTAAGAGCGAAAAGTCAGGTAGAGGTGATAGTTATTAGAATTGAGCATGATGTAAATAAGTGATTTGGCAACTAAGTAAATCATTTTTCCTTTACTTTCCTTATATTAAAAGAACAAAAAACTCAAGAGGGAAGAGGCGAAAAGGAAATTCTGGTAATAAGACTTAGGATCCAACAATTCTACACAGTTTTTCTTGATGAACTGCCATTGGGTTTCTAAGAAAGTAGGTGTTATTGGTTCAACATAATGAAAACGACACACATGGGAAGATGGAGGCCTGGGCTCCAGTTCCTGTCCCCAGTGACTGCTGGCTAAATCTGTAAATTGAGGAGGCTGGACTGAATGGACTCCGAGCTTCCTTCCAGGTCCAGTGTCCCAGGACTCTCAGTTCAGATGATGGGATTCTGGAAAAAATGCCCATGGTCAGGAAAAGGGTCCATCGTTCAGGCGGCATTTAGGGAGCCCCTGCAGAACGAAAGGGAAGGGACCCGGATCTTGGGAAATTTCAAGACAGGCTAGGGCAGGTAACATAAAATGCATTATTGATAAAAGCGAGATAGAAAGGGGTTGGCTTAGCGAAGGAAGATGGCAGGGCCAGGCCCACGAAGAAAACCATCCTTTTCCAAGATGAACCTTGAGTTTAAATCAGCCTCTCTGTCAACCACCAACCCCCTGCCCACTGCCCTTTCAAGCCCTATACACATGCACGCTCCAAAACCAAGAGCTTTGCTGTTTTGTTCTCAGGACGGCCTGTTTTAGACAGGGAAGCCCCAGGAGGGCGATTCTGAGCAGGCCTCCCACAGTCCACAGCCATCAGAACTGTCTCTTGCCGCTGCCACTGCTGGGGCTATTTCTTCCCAGAGGGGTTTCTGTTCCTTGGAGTCAGTCACAAGAAACCAAACCAGATGGCGCCTCTGACAGTTACTGTCTTGGGAAAGACAACTCAAACCCAGGCCTTGATGGGGGAGAGCCGACCCAGGAAGGAGAACTAGCTGGGGCACAGCAGAGTGGTCTAGCTTCCCAGCACCCCCGCGGCCCTCAGCAACTAGTCGTCTACACCTAGTCCTCAAGTGAACAGTTCCTTGGAGACGTGCGTTTTGCAGGCAAGAAGTGCTTTTTAACAGCGAACACTTGCCAGGTCCTTGGGGAAGTTTCAAAGCACCCCCTGGTTTTCCCTTCCCTTCACTCCCTGTAACTTTTCCTGGTACTTCTGAGTGAGAAAGACCTTGCATGTGTGTTTGTTTGTGTGCACGAAAATACCTGCTTTGGGGAAATCTTTTAATAGAATATCATATGGAGGGCAGGGGAATGTGCTACCACTTCTTGGCTACAGGTCTTGCTCTCAGTTGTTCAATGCACTCTGGTCCAGCTTCCTCATTTCTGAGTTACAGAGCTTGAACTCACAGGGTTTGAGAAAGTGCTTAGCCGAGGTCAGGTCTGTAGCTAATCAGCATTATTATTTCTGTAGCTAAAGATTTTAGAGCTTCCAGTTTGCACCTCACAGACAGAAAAACCTGAATGACCTTAGACAAGGTAGCTGAACTCCAACTTCTTCATCTGTAAAAATGGCTAATGGACATACACCTGGCAGGGTTGTTGCACAGCTATGATGTGACTAGATTCTAACCTCCCCAGATGGCTCATCTCTTTGATTTCCTTAACTCAGCATTTTACAAAATTATATTTATTGTGCACCTTTCCCCCACTTCTAATGCAAGGGCAGGGTCTTACCATTTTAACAACTTCTTTACAACTATTCCCTTGCCTTCCAAACCAACCTCTTCCACTTCTAACAGATTGAAATTATGTCTCACTTAGCACAGATTTCCAAAGCTCTGTGCTTTTTGGTTGCATGGAAAATTTGGATGAGATTTTATTTTTCTCTCTGGCTTAGGGTGCTAAGCCAAAGTGAAAGAGCCAGCTTAACTCTGTACTGCTACAAGGCTGCATCCCATTGTGTTGACACTTGGGTGCATGAGGCAGGTGAAAGAGCAGAAGATTTGTGGTAGGTGAAATGCTACATTTCCAGTTCAGTCAAGTGATCAGCACTTGTATATTATGTGCTGAGCTAGACAGTGTAGGAGACACAGAACACATATACATATGGTTTGATCAACCCGTAAATACTCATGGAATTCACGGAGGGGCTGTTCTCTGAGTACACAATGTTAGTGAAAGGGGTAGAAGCATTCCAGAGTGATACAAAGGAGGATTAGGCTAGGTTACAGTCTACTGGGGGGCGGAGGGGCAGAATGGCACAGAAGGCCAGAAATGATGGATGAGATTTGATCAAGACCTTGAAGGGCGAGTAGGATCTTGACAGGTGAAGAGCGGGGAGTACATTCTAGCTGGCAAGACTACACAAGTTTTTAGGTGATAGGGGAGGGCCTTTCATTTCAACAACTAGCTGCTGAGTGTATGTATGTTCCAGGTGTAAATGGCCCAGTGAGGAAGAGAAAGCTTCTGAGAACTCTGCTCCAGAGGATGCGTGGTCTGCTGAGAAGACACGATGGTTTCCATCGCAGTAGGAAGCCTGCTTGGTGGTGGCAGGCACAGGAAGAGATCAACCTGCCCAGGAGGGACCAGAGTGGCTCCACAGGCTGCTGCCTTTTGAACTTAGGCTGGGAAGAAAGGGTATGAGTTGGGCATGTAGGTGAGTGGAAAAGAAGAAAGGCCGTCGTTGCAGAGGGCAAGGACAGAATCGTGAGCATGCACGGACAGGTTCACAGAAGGCGAGCAGTTCAGTGTGTCCGGTTTGGGAGCACGGAGGGACGGGCAGAGAAGGGGTTGGGGTTACGGTGGAGGGCCTTATATAATGGCCAAGGAGTCTCAGCCGAAAATGCATTGTGAGGTAGTCACCACAAACAACCGATCTGGGATCAGCTTCCTACAGAATCCCAGGAGAGGATGGCAGAGCTTGCTTAGGCAGTTTCACTGCATAAAGAGGCTGACCCTCAGTTAATTTCACAGCTCATTCCTTCCAAGCGATAGGAGACTATTGAGGATTTATGGTGTACTATTGGCTGTATTAATAGCCACCCAAAAAAGGATTATACCATAGAGTCAACCCCAACTCCCACTGCTCATGAATAGAATTACCCATGGCCATGTTGTGCTGTATAAGTTTTATTTCTTTAGTGAACAGTGGGTGAAATGCGCTCATCACTTCAAGAAGGACTCAGTATCTAGTTGATTAAGAAGGAACTACAGGGAAGCATATTTGGCTCAACTGATAGAGTGTCCACCTACCATATGGGAGGTCCAGGTTCAAACCCAGGGCCTCCTGACCCATGTGGAGCTGGCCCATGTGCAGTGCTGCTGCGTGCAAAGAGTGCCGTGCCATACAGGGGTGTCCCCCACGTAGGGGAGCCCCATGTGCAAGGAGTGCACCCTGTAAGGAGAGCTACCCCATGCGAAAAAAGCGCAGACTGCCCAGGAGTGGCACTACACACACGGAGAGCTGATGCAGCAAGATGATGCAACAAAAAGAGACACAGATTCCTGGTGCCACTGACAAGAATGCAGGCAGACACAGAAGAACATGCGGACACAGAAGAACATGCAGTGAATGGACACAGAGAGCAGATGGGGGTGGGGGGCAAGAAATAAAAGAAAAAAAAAAGAAGGAACTACATATTAGTAAAGAAAAAGTTATATATACATTTCCAGTGCAAAAGAGTGACTGTTTTGCAAATACCTCTGGGCCAATTTAGTAAAGCCATCTGTTGACAAATAGTGATATAGGCAGGAAGGGACAAAACAGGACATGGTTGACAGGATGAGCTTCCTATATCCATAACACTCTAGGCAGGAATATAGCAGTCATATCTTAAGTATTTATCATACAAGTAACATTTTTATGGAATCACAGAATCTAGCATTAGGGACCCAAATATTGCTTCCAGTCTATGCTTGAGTTTCTTCTTACAAAGCCTTGACCAACTTATGTTGGACTGCTTCTGGAACAGCCCGTTCCAGGCTCTGACAGTGTGGGCTGGGAGTGCCTCCTCATGCTGAGTTAGCGTGCTCCCTGTGCTCCCTGGGCTCCTCTTCATTGGCCTTGGATTAACTGCAGCCCTTCCCCCATGTGATATCCCATCAAACTCCCCGACTCAATATCAGCTGCAAAAGAGCAGGACAGCTGGGGTCTCTCAGGACCATTTGTGGTGAGAGTGGGAAGGGACCTTGGAGGTAGCAATACAGTGTTTAATAACACTGTCCCATATGGCATCCATCCATCCATCCATCCATCCATCCATCCATCCATCCATCCATCCATCCATCCACCCATCTATCCATCATATGAATAGTGAACACCCACTGTATGCCTGGTATTCTACCAACTACTGAAGACCTAATGGTGAGACCAAAACAACTACAGTCACAAAAAGACGTGGACCTGGCCCTCATGGAGCTTCCAATCCAGCCTAGGAAACAGGTATTAATCCAAGGAATACAAAGAAATGTACATTACAACTGTGTTAAAAGTTTCAAGGAAAAGGTACATGGTGTAAGGCTACATAATAGGCCAATTAACCTGGACATTGGTCGGAGAAGGTTGCTCGTGGAAGTGTCAGTGAGCTGAGATCCAACAGGGGTTATGGATTAACCAGGCGAAAGCAAGTGGGGATGGGAGTGGGGCGGGCAGCATTCCTGGAAAAGAGGCATGTATAAAGGCTGGTGGACAATCTAGTCCAAATCCTAATTTTCTCCTATGAGCTGTACGATCTTGATCCAATGGCTACCTTGTCTACATCTCAGTTCTCTGGTTGGTAACGCAGAGAAAACAACCCTGCGTGTCATGGGTGAAGCTTTCAGTGCGGCGCCTAGCTGGCACAGGAGAACTCGATGCAGGTCAGCTACGATGAGCACCAGCATGGAGGGTCTTATGGTTTAGGTCATTAAAAAAAAAAAAAACAAGAGAATTCAAATACCTCTCCCTGTGACGACCTTCACATTTGCGCACACATGCATGCGTGCACACACACACACTTCTAAATTAAATAGTGTATATATCATAAGTCAAAGCAAAGATGCTCTCATTGAAGTGGACTGGAGGGTCCCATCTGCTCCATTTCTGCTTCCCCACAAGGCAGGCTGCTAGCACCTAACCAGAATCCCGAAGGCTCAGAGGATGGCAAGTTAAAACAGAAAAAACATACCATATTCCACAGCAAAAGAAAGTGAAGGTTATGGATGCAAAGGTTGCCTGAATTCATCTCAGAACTTACAAATCCAAGTGAAACTTGCTTAAAATATGATTGGAGCTCACGTGGGGGAAGACATTCTTTGACATAAATAGCAACCCTTGCTCCCACAAAGCATAAAGGCAGCACGGTACCGCAGGAAGCCGACAGGCTGAGGAGATCAGAAACTAAATTCTTATGCTACAGATATTCATAAGACAAGGGACCTAGGGAAAGTCCCTTAGTGGCTCTGATCTCAGTTTCCCTATTTTACAGAAAGGATTATGACTGCTTTACCTGCCTGTCAGTGTTACTGAGAGTTAACAGACTTTAAAACACTTTGTAATTATAAATGACAATTTACAAGATATCAGTGTAAAGGGGGGATTTCTTTTTTTTTTTTTTCTTCTTCCAATAGCCAAACTACATTTGGGGCTAAAATTTGGGGTAAGGAAAAGTAATACGACTGAATAATAGCCCATAGTTATTAAAACAAAGTATAGCGATAAAACACTAAGAGATTATCTGATATTGTGGTTTATTATTGTTCCTACAAAAGTTCTTTAAAAAAGGAGCTCCAAATAGCTTTTGAGAATTGGCAGCCTCACACAGCCTTCCAAGTAGACCATTTGGTGGATACTGGGTTTATTTCAGTTTGGAAGCCTCTGGAATGTTTGTTCTCATTACTTTATAATCATACTCAGTTATGGTCATTTGTAATGGATTTGTTTCTACCTTCTGGAGAGGGACATGACTATGTCAGATCAACGATTCATCTGAAGAGCATGGGAAGATCACCTTGACAGAAACTTGTCTTAGGTCCCTGTATAATGTGTAAGTGAAAAATGACATTTAAATTCCAAATATTGATAAAATTAAGAAGTTCTGGGGCCTTGACATAGCATGGTCTTTTGTAAAATTGACGGTATTTCGCTAATAACAAAGCCCCAACAAGAATGACAATGAACAGTTACAGAGTTCAAAAGCTTCCAGAACATCTGTACCCATGTGCTCCTGTTTGCTGTGGTTCTGCATGGTAATCCTGAGAGGAAGATGCCATCACCTCCATTCACAGGGAAGGAGATAGGCCCAGAGATGGAGGCAAGTGCTGAAGGACAGCAGCTAGACTATGGCCCACCTGGGACTTCCCTCCCTTCCTTTTCCTTCAACTCTGCTGATCATTGTCCCAGCACATTCTATTTAGCTTATTAATGTCTACTACAATCACCATTAACTGCCTTTAGCACGGATATTACAGGCACAATTATTATTTACCAACTAACTTCCAAGATGGTTCCAGAAATATGATCATAGGCTTATCACAGAAAGGGGAAAAATCATTAGTAAATATTACTTAGCAGAGAAACTATGATGTAAAGACGAAGAAAAGGTGAAAAAGGAAAGGAGAAAGAAAAATCTTTAAAGGGAAGAATATTATGTATTGAATAATAACCATTTTAATGTGCTTAATTTTATCCTCATAATTAATAGAAAATATTAATAAAATAAAAAGCCAGAATGAGGGAAAATACAAGGTCAATGGAGTCAGGAAATCAGACCTGGAAAAATGGAGTACAGATATGCAAGGTATGAGTTGAACTAGGGGAGATATAGAATTTGTTTAGAACTCACAGCCTAAATAAAAGGAAAAGCCTGATCAATTAGGTGGTTCACATTGTCCAAGAAGGAAAAAGACCACAGTTCTTTAGGGAAGCAACACTTACCCTAGCATAATATTCTAAAGGAAATTTCTCAGGTGGGGCTTCATGCAGGTGACTTTAAGATGATGATGACTATGATTTATGGGTCACTTATCATGTCACATGAGCTAATCTACCTGCATTATCTCATTTAATTCTTAAAACAGTGCTATCATAATAGGAATGATTTCCCCTCTTTTGAAAGCAAGGAAAGTACAGCTCAGAAAGGTGATTTGCCCAAGGTCAACCTAGTAGTAGGTGACAGAAGTGGGATTCCAATTTAGGTGACCAATTGCCTCCAAAGCTAAGTTCCTAATCCTGGCCAGGGGACACCATCTAGATTTTTTGCTAATGTCTCAACCATATCCCTATTTTAAAGCAGTAGTAGGTTTCATAAGGCTGTTTCCTTGATGAAATTGGAGGGAACAGCCCTAAAATGTACTTTAATGAAAAAGAAATTTTGCTTGGGGCAATGGTGGATGGGGATGTGTGTGGGTTCAGGGACACAGCTGTTTCGGCACTCTGGCTATCTTTGCTACTTGGATAAATCTGTTGACTGCTGGAGGTCTCAATAAAAAAGACATAATTCTGTTTGTTCCTAACTACAGCTTCAGTTAGGAAAAACCGAAGTCATGTGAGCAAAGCATTGTCAGCAAAATGGAAGAAAGTTGCTAGTAAAGTAAAAGTCAGAGTCAAACCATTTCAAAATATTGAGTTGCAGTTGTCCATTTTTAGGCTCAGTGAAGAGAAGTGTTCTCTTTTTGTTATTACTTTAAAAAAGAAAAAAAGATGTGAGGTTTACATTTCTGGTGTACTGAAGAGAAACAATCAATTTTCTGAACCTGCATTATGTCCACTATAAATGCTTAGGTGAAATTCAATAAGACTGCCAATGGATTAATTTCAGAGGTAAAGTGCCAAGACATCTTGACAATACATTCAAGAAGCAGACACTGTCATGCCTTGAAGAAGCCAATGATATGGTCCTACATTTACTGGGAGTAGCAGTTTGATATTATTTATGAATTCCAAAATAGAAGGATTATATTTGTAAACTGGTCTGTTCCTCTGGGTGTGATCCCCTTTAACTGTATTAGATTCAGCTGAGATGTCTTTGATTAAATTATGTTAAGATTAGGGCTTTGATCTGATCATTATTAGTATTATAAGCTTTGCTAATTTTTAATGAGCAGTGCCTACATTCATTCAGACTAATAAAAAGCTGTGTGTCCCTGGAGTATCTTAGAAAGTAAAAAATAAACAATATTAAAATCAACTAAAATTCATTGAGTACCATGGGCTAAGCACTGTATTCTCATCTTCACACCACCCCTGACCTGTGAGCATGCCCAGCTGAGTGAATCCTAAGCAGGTCTTCTATTGGCACACAGAGGTGCTGACTCAACCTGGATCCCAGGAACACTTGGTCTCTGAAAGACTACGTTGACTGTACTTGATGGGGAAACCGTATCCTGACTGTGTGTGTTCTTAGCTTGTTTTTATTCACTCTCGGGAATAACCTGTGTGCAGGAAAAAATCAAAATAAGGCGGGAAGAAAATACAGATCGGCTGTTCCTTTTTCAACAGAGAAGACGAAACTATTTATATTTATATGCACGTGAGCATGGGGATGGGGTGCTGGCAAAAGTCAGGCCTGGTGACTGATGGCTGATGGCTCTGTCATTGGCCACGGCCAAGCATTTTTATGATTCATTAAATGACACACATTCCTTCTAGATTTTGGAATATTCCAGGGACAAAAACAGCAACTCAAAAGACAGGCAAGTGTCCAAGGAGAAAAGCTGCAGAGGGATCTAATGTCTTGTTGGCAGACACTGAGCGGAGCTCAGAGCTGGAGGAGAGGAAGAAACAAGACTTTTTGGGCCCTTGAGCGAGGATGCAGGCGAGGACCCCCTTTCTCTTTGTTTTTGGCTATTAAAGCAGAGCCCCCTCAGGCCACCTTCTCTTTCCAGGTTTTGCGGAAGTGACTTTGATTCATAATGCTTTTATACCCCACGTACTTTCTCTTACCTTCTCCTTCCCTCTGTCTCGGTGCTCCCAAATCAGGATTCCCACAATTTTGAAGGCCCTGTTTCCACTTTGTTCTGGGTTCTTTCACACAACTATCTCATATTCTCAAAACTCTCCTCTACATTATTAGTCCCCTGTCAACAACAGGGAAACAGAGCTAGGAGGGGCTTTGTGATTTGCCCACATCACGCAGCTGACTGGGGAAACAGCCACGGGCAGGAGCTCTGCCTGCAGGATTCTAGCCACCACACCGTCCCCTCTCCCCTCTGCTCTGGTGTCTAAACGCAGTGGGTACAGGGGTGTTGGGAGGCTGAGGTTCCTGTGAGGCTCGCCTTATCCCAGAGCAGCAACCCCGAGCAAGAGCCTACCATGTCTGGGCCTCAGTTCCTTCCTCGGCAAAGAGCGGCTGGACCGGAAGATGCCAGGTGCCTGTCTCTTCAGTTCCTTGTCGCTTAGCACTGCCGTTTCAGCGAATGGTGAGAACAGGCCCGAAGTGGGGACGGCTCGGGGAAAGCACATTTCTAACACACTGTGGACCCCAGCGTCTGCTCCATTCCACCCTGGCTGTGATAATCGCTGATAACAAACAAGCGGATCAAGGGCTGGGAGAGCGGGCTGTTTGAGGCCTCTGAAACCAGATGTTCTGAGTAAGTTGCTACAAAGCTGTTAATTGGATTCATCAAGTTGCTGAGTCAGTGTCATAAGAGCGGTGGCGCCGCACACTGAGGAGGCCCATCCTGCCAGCAGCTGAGAGCCTTGGCTTTGTGATTAAAAAGAGCCCGCGCAAAGCCACTCTTTGGATTACAGTCCCGATTTACAACGAGTAATTAAAATCTAACAGGCCACGATTAGAAAGCATCCACCACAACCTTATTTTGCCATTTGCCATTTAATTAAATATGTCCCGTGATTTAGCTTTCACGCTGCCCCGGAGTTCTGACTGGGGCGGGGGAGAAACACAGAGAGCTGGGAAGGCGCCCTGGAAGCATCCGTGGGAGGAGGAGAGAGAAGTGGTTCACGGAAATCACTGCTTGCTGGCTGCTCGGCAACTTTGCACAGCACAACCGAGATCCTAAATGAAACCAGCCTGCGCCACCACCCTGCATCCTGCAAAGAGGGTTTCAGAGCAGAGCTGCTCGGAGGGCTTTTTAAAAAAATCTTCACCATTCACAGGGTGATAAGTAGGAGAAATGCACCATTACGACAACACTAAGAAATGTTTGTGGGGGTTTCAATGGCCTGTCGTGAACGGCACATCCGGGTGGACTGTGTGGGATCGCAGTTGGGAGGGGGCGCTGCTGAGCGCCTGTCCCTGGGGAGGAACTGTCTTCCTGGACGCGGTCCTGGTGGCACTCCAACTGCGAACAGGGGGCTCCAGAAGGTGAATGGGAAAGGCTTGGGGGGGAGGAGGCCAGTGCTCCTGCCCGGGGGTAGGGCTGGTGATGGAGAAGAAAGGCCAGTTGGAGGGTAGGAGAGGAGAGGTGGGGAGAGGGGGGCAGCCAGGGGGACTTTTATGCGGTGGAGGTGGAACTGGCAGTGGGGGGAAGGTACTGAAGTAAACTATTAACTAAAGACATTTTCTGTTAAAATCTTAATCTTTAGAAATGGTCCAGGATGAAGCACAAGATAATATATTTAAGAAAAAGATGAGCTTAGAACTAGAGAAAATGGAGGCTTTTGATATAAATTTAAGAACACTCAACTTCTAAATTCAATAATTGAAAAAAGAGGCATTTTAGGACTCTACAATGAGTGCAGAATTCAATATATTTCCGGACTTGATGAGCAAAGGTTATTCAGCAACATGGCGACGGCTGAGGGGTCTGTCTGCCCTCGTCTTGACTCTTAGGAGCATCTGTGTAGGCTCATCCATGCCTGACTTTGCGAGTCTCACTGTAGTGGCTACTGTTGATTGCCTCTGTAGCATCCATTCCACCTTTGCCCATGTGGGTGAACCTCTAAGACGGTCCCCAGTAGCCAATCCCTCTCCCACATGTTCTGGGGTTGCCCCGTGTGACCAAAAGGATATGGCACTTCAAGATTAGGTTAAAAAAGACACTGACTTCCATCTTGGCCTCCTTCCTTTTTCTTATCACTCACCTTGGGGGACGCTAGCTACCCTAGGAAGAGTTCCGCGTGGTGAGGAACTAAGGTTTCCCACCAACAATTGCTTAAGTGAGCTCTGAAGTGGGTCCTCCAGTCCCAGTAAGACCCCAGATGATGGCAGTCCCACCTGACACCTTGCCTGCAGCCTTGAGCAAGACCCTCACCTACTTACATCTCCATGGTATCAAATGGGTTTCTCAAACGTAACATATTCAAAATGGAACTTCTGCTCTCACCTCCCAAACTTAGTTTTCCCGAACTCATCCTTCTAGTTATTCTGGCCAAAAACCATAGAGTCATCCTTGTCTCCTCCTCCTTGTACATCCCACATCTAACCCATAACCAAATCATATATGCTCAATTTTCAAAACATATCCAGGATTTGACCACTTGTCACCACCTGCTATTACCTAAGTCGCCACCATTCTTGTCTGAATTATTGCAACCATCTCCTAACAGTTCTCCCAGCTTCCACCCCTGCCTCTGTAGTATAGCCAAAATCATGCTGTTAAAACTTAAGTCACCTTTCATCACCTCTGCTCAAAATCTTTAAAAAGGCCTCCCACCTCACTCACTCAATATCAAAGACAATGTCCTAACAATGGCCCGCAGGGCCCATGTGATCTAGCCCCCACCTGTTATTTTTTATTTCATCTCCTACAACTCCCATCACTCATTCTGCTCTAACTTCTATGGCTTCTCTTGATTGGTGTCTCCTGAACCACCTTCTTGTGGATTCAACAGTGGCCCCAAGAACTTTGTCCAAGTCCTAACCCCCAGAATCTGTGAATGAGATCTTATTTGGACAAAGGACCTTTGCAGATGTAATTAAGTTGGGGATTTCGAGATGAAGTCACCCTAGATTTAAGGTGCACCCTAAATCTAATCACAGGTGTCCTTACAAGAGAGGGAGAACTGAGATACAGAGACACATGGGGAAGAAAGCCATGGGAAACCAGAGGTAGAGATTGGTGTGATGCTGCTACCCTAGTCAAAGAGCATCACAAGCTGGAAGGGGCAGATTCTCCCCTAGGGCCTTCCGAGGGAGCATGGCCCTACTGACACCTTGATTTCAAACTCCTGGCCTCTAGAACTGCGAGACACTAAATTTCTGTTCTTTTAAGTCACCCAGTTTGTGGTAACTTGTTACAGCAGCCCCAGGAAGCTAATATACACCTATCCCTCAAACTTGGGCATGTTCCTTGCCTTAGACTTATGCAATTGCTCTTCCATCTGCCTGGAGTGCTCTTTTTCAATGTATCTGCATGGCTCATTCCCTCACCTCCAACACGTCTTTTGGTCAATTGTCGCCATCCCAGCAAAGCCTCCCCTGACCATCCCATTTAAAGCTGCACACACTATCCTATCTCCACTCCAACCCCTGCACCCTAGTACTGCCCATTTTATTCCCCGCTCTTCTTCCATAGTACTCATCCCAATCTAGAAGGACTATTCATGCTATTCATTTCTTTTATTGGTCCCTTCCCACTAGAATGCAAACTACATGAGGAGAGTGCTACCTCCTTAATTTTACTTATTGCAGTAGTCTCTGAGCCTGGCACAGAACAGGGCTTAATAGATATTGATATTGATTACTATTAAGTGATATATACCATTTTAGGCCCTGAGGGGGTAAGACTTGACCTCTTCCCTAAAGGCCCCCCAGCTATCTAATCAGCTTCCTCCAAACTAAGCTCCCAGTCTCACCAGTCAAATCTTGATGCTGCCTAGTGACTGAGTGTTAGGGGTTGAATTGTGTCCCCCAAAATACCATTCAAGTCCTCACCCTGGTCCTGTGAATGTGGCCTTATTTGGAAATAGGGTCTTTGAAGATGTCGTTAGTTAAGATGAGGCCAAAGTGGATTAGAGAGGCCCTAATCCAATAGCACTGGTGCCCTTAAAAGAAAAGGGAGAACTGGACGCTGAGAAACAGACGGGAGACCATCATGGACTGCCGGAACGCCACCACCGGAAGCCAGGAGAGACGCATGAGGCAGATTTTCCCTTACAGATTTCAGAGGGTGATGGCCCTGCTGGAATCTTGATTTTGGACTGAAATTCCTGTTGCTTAAAGCCATCCAGTGTGTGGCACATTGCTACAGCAGCTTAAGGAAACTAAGATCCTGGGCCACTCTGGACAGAAGACCCCAGGACAGAGTAGGCACTGCATTTCCACAGAAGTTAGGCTGGTAAAACTAAGATCACACTGCCACCCTAGTTGGCTGGGGATTCCGAGGGGCACAGAAAGCCACTTTCCATTATGCTTCAAGTGCAAATGCACATACTGCAAGCAGATAAGAGCCTGCCATTTTGAACACACACATTGGCAGCCACTGTGATGGAGGAAGAGGGTACATTTTGGCTTGTTAATTTCCTTTTCTATGTACCATATAAGGACCCCCTGGGTGAGCCTGCCACAGTCTTGTCGCAAGGAAGGGTAGGCTGTGACTAATCCTAGAAGAGATCCAGCCTAGCTGTGTGCTGGGCTCCACAGTGCATAGAGATAATTATCTGTTGGCTGCCTGGGAATTTGAGGTATCAAAGAGATGACTTCAGCAATTAAAATAATGAAAGGAGTCATTAGGACTGGAAGACTTTTTTTTTCTGTATTTTTAATTGAATACTCTTAGAAAGGGTTAAATTGTACACTCGTGAAGATGTTCTGATTAATCAGTTTCATAATTACAGCATATACCAGTTGGATGCTTGTTGCTGTTATCACAGGCTTTTGGGGTTCCTTTTCATGGAAGAGTATCCCTTCTAGACCCCACACCCCACAGGGTCACAGAGGACTCCCGTG
Organism: Dasypus novemcinctus; assembly: GCF_030445035.2. NCBI lineage: Eukaryota > Metazoa > Chordata > Mammalia > Cingulata > Dasypodidae > Dasypus > Dasypus novemcinctus. The sequence goes on along the minus strand of NC_080694.1, from coordinate 37,565,961 downwards.
GATGTAATGTTAGTGTGAGGTGCTTTGTTACAGCAGCCTAAGGAAACTAAGGCCTGTGGATTTATTTATTCTTCTATTTGCAGGAAATGGACATTCTGCACTTTCTTCAGACTTTTTAATTCTGCTTTCTTTGAAAAGAGCTCCTAAAGAATCAATTACAAAAAATAAACATAAATAGGTCTGCATCTTTGCAGGATATCTGCTGAAAATAAAAAGATCATTAAACCACAGGCAGGCACGATGCAGTGTTTCTGCCTAGATGGCCCACCACAAAGGTCAGTGTCCCCTGGCTCTCAAACAGGAGGGAGGAGCAAAGGGGGTTTGGATTTCCTGGAAATCTCTTTCAGAAGCCATTTTTTTCCTGCAAATTTGGCATCACAAGAGACAGAAAGTAGAACAGGGCTAATAATACTTCATTGCTGCTAGAGTCCTAATTCAGAAAGTCAGTTTTCATTTCCTTTTTAATGACTCTTTTCTAGGATACCATTTGGTGGCTATATTTGTTGATGTTTATTATGGAACAAATGGTACAGATGATGGTATAAACACCATTACTTTCCCTACAGAGTGGCAAATGCTACAGAGGAAGTTAATGATGTGACCAGGCTGAGGAGAATGGCTAAGGTGATAAGAACAATTCCCTGGCTCCCCGCATTCAATTGCCAAGTAGAATTGGCGATGCTCTTTATGATGGTTGGCTAAACTGTCCATTTAGGTTGTAAGTGCTCTTCTGCACATGTGTTATATTGGACAATAAAAAGGTTAAACAGCTGAATGGGCTGCCTACCATGAGGTTTCCAGGGTGGGAGCCCCTGATGAGAGGCACTGCAGAAGTCACAGAGGTTGGTCCTAAGCTCTGATTTTTACTCACCTGGACCCGAAGACTTCCTCCTCCTCCCGGGAAAGTGAGTGCCTCCCTAATGGAAAGCTGACCAGGGTCTGGGAATGGACAGAAATGCTGGGCAGCAGGGGACAGGCTTAGGAACCAGTTAGGACTGGGTGTGCCTCCCAGCTCAGCAACTTAGGAGTCGTCAGACCTGGGAGTTTATTCCACAAAGCTTGCTTCCTTCTCCATACATGGACACTATAGTACCATCTATTGCAAAGGACTGTGGTAATGACTAATTTGCTAACATATGGATTCAGTGTTAGCTATGGGTAAAAGTAACTCCAATTCAAATAGGCTCAAAGAATGCAGAAATCTGTTGCATCAGATTTGCTTTGTTAAGATGTGGGGTAAGTGAGAGGGCTGTCCTCCAGGGGTGGCAGTGGGCTTGATTTCTCTGCCCCTTTCTCAGCTCTGCTTCCTACATATGTCGACTGCATCCCCAGGCTTCTATTCAAAGGGGCAGCAACAGGTCCAGGTCTCTCTTTCACACAGATGACACCTGACCTCTGGTCTCCAAGAGACAGGAAACATTTCCCAAGAGCCCTAAGATACCTTACATCTTTCCCTTTAATCACTGGACCGAAACAGGACATAGCCCATTCCTAAACCAATCTATGTCACTTAGGAAGTATCATGCACTGATGGGCTTAGACCTGGGTAGAAGGAATGGAATGGCCATCATTAGCTTGAATTAGTTAGGGCTGGTGCTAGAGTCAATGACCCAAATTGCAGAGAAGGTGGGGGAGAAGGATGTTGTCTTTGTTTGCCAGGGCTGCTATGACAAATACCACCCAATGGGTTGGCATAAACAATAAGCTTTTATTTTCTTATGATTTTGAAGGCTAGATTTCCAACATCAGGATGGCAGCCAGGCTGTGCTTTGTCCCAGCAGTCATCTGCCACATGGTGATCTCTCTCCTCTCTCTGGCTTCTTCTGACTTCTGGCTTCTCCTGGTTTCTACTGACTATGTCTGACGTCCTTCTCTCTATACATAATCCAGTCATGTGGATTAAGACCTACCCTGATTCAATTTAGCCACACCTTAACTAATAAGGACATCTTCAAAAGGTCCTATTTACAAATAGGTTCACGCCCACAGGAAGGTGGATTAGGAATTAAACATATGGGGGACATGATTCAACCCCCAAAAGCTGCTGAGGAGAGATTCACTGTGAGCAACACATAGGCACAAAATGTTCCCGGCATGCACTACCACCAAACCAGATACTTTCATGGAAGCAGTGTAAACAACAGACATGTATGAAATGCGTATTCATAAATTTTTTTTTTTACATCTTCAAAGGAGGCTCTGAAACAGCTAACACTAACCTCATCATATTTTCAATGAATATGCTTTCCAAACCTCCATTCACTCTCTCTTTCAACCCTCCCAGACCATGCTTATGACCAAAAATGATCTCCCAAATGAAGCCACACTAATGTGAAAAAATTGTGTTCAATGGTGAAAGACCGAAAGCTTTTCCTCTGAGACTGGGAACAAGACAAGGATTCCCACTCTCTCCAAGGTTATTCAGTATTGTGCTAGAAGTTCTAGCTAAAGCAATTAGGCAAGAAAAAGAAATAAAAGGCAACCAAATAGGAAAGGAAGAAGTAACACTTTCGTTATCCACTGATGATATGATACTATTCTTAGAAAATCTCCCAAAATCTACAACAGAACTACTAGAACAAATAGACAATTTCAGCAAAGTGGTGGGATACAAGATTCATATGTAAAAATCAACAGTGTTTTTACACACTACTAATGAGCAAACTGTGCGGGAAATCAGAGAAAAACTTCCTTTTATGATAGCGACAGAAAGAATAAAACATTTAGGAATAAAGTTAACCAAGGACATAAGGACCTATATTCAGGAAACTATATAACATTCCTAAAAAAAACAAAACAAAGAAGAACTAAATAAAAGGAAGGATATTTCATGTTCATAGGTTGGAAGACTAAATATCATTAAAATCCCAATTCTACCAAAGTGATCTACACATTTAAAGCAATCCTGTTAAAAATCCCAATATCCTTCTTTGTCAAATTGGAAAAACCAATTATCAAATTTAAAGGGTAAGGACCTCCAAATAGCCAAACATGTCTTTAAAAAGACTGAGGTTGAAGAACTCTCACTTCCTGATTTAAAAGCATATTATCCTGTTACAGTGGTAAAAACAACATGGTACTGGCATAGAGATAGACAGATTGACCAGTGGAATTGAATCAAGAATTTGGAAATAGACCTTCACATCTATGATCAAGTGATTTTTGACAAGGCTGTCAAACCCACCCAGCTGGGTTAGAATAGTTTATTGAACAAATAGTGCTGGGAAAATTGTATATCCATATCTAAAAGAAAGAAGATCCTATACAAAAATTAATTCAAAATGGATGAAGGACCTAATATGAAGATTAGAACCACAAAACCCCTAGAAGAAAATGTGGGGAAGCATTTTCAAGATCTTGTGGTAGGTGATGGTTTCTTGGACCTTACACCCAAAGCATGAGGAATGAAAGAAAAAAATAGATAAATGGGACCTCTTCAAAATTAAACACTTTTGGGTTTCAAAGGATTTTGTTAAGGTGAAAAGGACGGGAGAAAATCATCAAAAACCACATATCCAACAAGGGTTTGATTTCCATGTTAAATATAAAGAGACCACACAATTCAGTGACAGAAAGACAAGCAACCCAATTAAAAAATGGGCAAAATACTTGAACAGACATTTTTCCAAAGACGAAATACAAATGGCCAAAAAGAACATAAAAAGATAGTCAGCAGCACTATTAGTTATTAGGGAAATGCAGATAAAAACTAAAATGAGATATCATTTCACATCTTAAAGAATGGTCATTATTTAAAAAAAAAAAAACAACCAGAAAACTACAAGTGATGAAGAGGATGTGGAGAAATAGGAATACTCTTTCACTGTTGGTGGGAGTGTAAAATGGTGCAGCCTCTGCAGAAGATAGTTCAGCAGTTCCTCGGAAAGCTAACTATAGAACTGACATATGGTCTGGCAATCCCACTACTCAGAATATATTCAGAAGAACTGAAAGCAAGGACGCAAACAGATACTTGCACATCAATGTTCATGTCGGCATTATTCACAATTCATAAAAGATGGAAACAACCTGAGTGCCTGTCAACCAATGAATGGATAAACAAAATGTGGTATATACATAAGATGGAATACTATTCAGTTAGAAGAATAAATGAACTGGGGAAGCACATGACAACATGGACGAACCTTGAGACATTATGTTAAGTGAAATAAGCCAGACACAGTAGGATGAATATTGTGTGGTCTCACTGATAGGAACTAAATATGATGAGTAAACTTATGGAGTTAAACTATAGAGTAAAGATTAGTAGGAGACAGAATGTGGATTGAGAAGGGGCAGCTGATACTGAATGCTTGTAGAATGTTTAATAAGGTCAACTGTAAATATTTGTAAGGGATGGAGTTGATGGCAGCATATTCTAATGAGTATAACAAACACTGCTGATTTATAAATGTGATTGTAGTTGAAAGGGGTAGTCTAGGGAGGTTAATGTTAATTGAAAGACGGCTAGAGGATAATCTTGGGACTATATACTATAGTGACTTTTGCAGTAGATGAGGATTGTGGTTAATAATACAAATACAAGAATGTTCTACTACGATGTGTTAAGACTATGGTGATACATGGGAAAATACAACTAATGTAATTTGCAGACTATAGTTAGAAATAATATTGTAGTATTTTTGTAGCAAAGGTTAAATGCTGAAGGTCAGAAAAGAATACGGGGTTTAGTTTATGAGATATGACTATGATTAAACATTTTTTTCTTCATTTTCTTCATTAACAAGATCTTGGTCATGTCATTTGACACAATCTGTGCTTATTTATGTATCTTTAAAAAAAAGGAAACAATTTTGGGGCACATGTGAGCCTTCAACATTAGCAATAGAACATAGCTTGTTACTGATCAAATGCTAGCATGAAACTTTCATGAGGTTATAACAAAGCAGGGCCTTAACCTTCTAATATTCAAGTTGTTTTGTACAGTTGCAAAACAAAAACTAGGAGCACTGATTATGTGCTTCTATCAATCAATACAAACACAATAGCCTTTTAGTCTCTGCAAGAAAGATAACATATTCTCTTGGCCTCATCTATGGCCCTCAGAGCTCATGGACAACTTCTCACAACTGGTGGGCTATGGATTCCAGTCTTAGGAATTGGGTGGTACAAAAGTATGTCTCCATGGTAGCCAATGTGCCGCACCAGTTTGAAGGGTGAAAGTGATCAGCTTAAGGTTGTCCCATCATGAGGATTTTAGAGATTAGAGAGGTGAAAGGCTCAAAAAGGAGCTTAAGCAGCCACTTAATAAGATCTTGGTACCCCTAAAGAACTTATCTCAAGGTTCTTAAAAGAGCTGGATTACTGCTGGGACATTTTCAAAACTGAAATAATTAGGGATAGTTATAAGGCAGTATACAGATAATGCTATTGAAACTACTGGACCCATATGTTCTGCCCCTGCCCCATAAACCCATAATCCTCACATAGCCACCTCTCCACCCACCCACACATACTGTCCAAAATTCCAAAAGTGTAATTTCTCTCAAGTATATATTTCTCAGCAGGATTTTAGTCATCTGCTTCTTCCCTTCTACATACAAGAATTCCTTTGAAGACTATTATAATTATTGTTCTGTTTAAAGAGACCCTTACAGGATAGACATTTATTTGTTTGGTATAATGTTACCTGATTCCTTTTTCTTGTTTTCAACATCCTCAAACATAACCTTGTCTTTGAAGACACTCAAAAGGCTTGGGGTGGGAAGTGATGTGGCCCAAGCAGCTGGGCTCCTGCCTACTACCTGGGAGGTTCTGGGTTCGGTTCCCAGTGCCTCCTGAAGAAGACGAGCAAGACAGCAAGCTGATGCAATGGGCTGGTGTGGTGAGCTGACACAAGATGATACAACCAAGAGACAGCAAGGAAACACAATGAGCGACACAACAAACGGAGTGGAGGTGGCCCAAGTGATTAGGTGCCTGCCTCCCACACAGGAGGTCCCAGGTTTGGTTCCTGGTGCCACCTGGAAAAAAAAACAAAACCAAAATTTAAAAAATGAGCAGACAGAGAGTGTAAACAATGAGGGGGGGGGAGAAATATAGAAATAAAATAAATCTTTTAAAAAATAGGCTTGGGTTAAGTGGGGAAGGAGAGGAGGAGAGGGTGAGTGTGTGAGGGTAAGTAAAAGCAATCAAATAAATATTTTAGCCAAAATTATGACATATTGCCAGATCAAAAATAAAAAGTTTATATAGGGGGAAAAAATCCACAACTCTTTTAAAGCCTCTTCAACAGCTAATTTCTTACAGAAGTCAGTGTTTAGAGGACACAATATATAATCGGGAAAAAATAAAATACACTTAATAAAAACAACTAGAATTCTTGAGAATTATCATCTCTTTTTCTATCCCCACATCTGATACTAATTGATTTTGTTCTTTTATAGAAACTATGTATTGAATCAAAAGGATGAAAGTTCTGGGGAGAGAACCAGTGAAGAAAGAAAGGACAAAATAAAAGATGGGAGAAACATGGAAAGATGAAAAGCAAAGTGCACCCCTAAATTGGATCTTGGTGAAATCTCTCCATCTGAACCCCACTGCAGTGACTCTCTTGGCAATGCATAATTTGCATTTGGGAGCAAGGACACCTGGGGAAGAATTTCAAGTAGACTTTTGGCTAGTCCAATGTATCCATAAATTTTAGAGTTGGAAGAGTCTGTCTCTTCCAAGGCCAAATGGACCGGGAAACTTTCTGTCTCAGATTGAACAGAAAGACAGTGCTTGAAGCTGCATTCATAAAGATATCTAGAAAATACCCCAGGAGCCTACACGGTGGTATGGAAAGAGGAGTCACTCAACACGGCAAGGCCAGGAAGCTGCTGGTTGGGCTACAGCCGTTAGCTGATAGACACGGTTCATAAAATGATGGTCTAGCAAGTGAGAAGTCTGTGGGGCAGGTATATCGGTAGGTGCAGGTGGGGTGGGGCCACGGGTGATGTTAGCTGGGTGGCGTTAGCTAAATGTGCAGTTCAGAAACTCTGGCATACCCCAGCAATCCTAAAGAAAGTGTCCCCCAGTTGTCTGGGTTTCAAACTCTCCGCAAAATGGGGTAGAATCCACAGGAGAGCTGGGAACTGAAGCAGCAAGTGTAAAATGGCAGGAAAAGACTCAGTGTCGTAATGGAAAGGGCTGCCCCCCAAATCCAGGAACCCTGGAGTCACCAGAGTCAACCCAGGTGTGGTCTGTGTATTTCCTGAGTCAGCAAGAAGAACAAAAGTTGAAGATATGAGTATGCTCTCATTAGTATTTGGTTAACTGCTCCCTCCTCATAATTAAAGCATATATTTTTCATAGCAGAGAGAAGGAGTTCACACACCAGCCCTCTTGAGTGAGCTGGAGATCGTACATAGAGGCCAGGAAGCTGGAGACATTTGAGTGGCTCTGAAGGGCCACTCTGGACGGAGATGACAGATGGCTGGCGAACAGGTCAGAAGCTGGCCCGTTTCATTTTCAGTTGATCCAGGAGGCTGCTGCACATATTCTGCCTCAGTCAGGCTCCTGGGAGTGGCAGAGTATCCTGACATTTATTTATAAAAGATGAAACTGGTGAATAAGACTCTGGGCCGTCAAGGTGTCAGCAGCTCTGCTCTCCACAGGCTATTGTGTCTATTTGCTTACTGTGGGTACAAGTCTCCCAAGAGGTTTTCTTTTTGGCCCAGGTAAAGCTGGTCTTTTTCACTTCATGTAAGCAGTGAGATACCTGGAAACACGGATCTTAAGATATGAGCTCTTGGTGGTTCCCTGATGATACCTTGTGGGAGGTTTTTCATTATCCTCAATGGGGTTGCTTAAACCAGGCTGAAGGATTTGTTAAGAAAGAGAGAGAGAGAGAGAAAAGTTGGAAATTACTGAGCTAGATGTTAGGATTCTTGTTTTTTGGTTTGTCCATTTACATGGTCTAAAATGAGGCATAAAAACAAGGTACTAGAGTGTTGTGAAAGCAAAACTAAAGCATTTCAGAGAGAAACCACGCAACCCAATCCATGGCCTATTTTATTGACATTGTGCCAATTCAAGAGCAACTATATTGAAAACGATCACCAAATAGATGTACAAGGGAAACACCACTCGGCATCACACACATGGTTTCCCTCCTGAGGCTGCCCAAGGGCTGATGTCTTGATATTTTGCCCTGTGCAGGCACTCTGACGTCTGTTCAGTGCCCGCCAGGCAAAAACTTTGAAGACAACACCTAGGTCTTTTAGGACTTTGTTCTGTATACTACAAAGTGAAAAAGCAAAAACAAAATAAATGTACAGCTCCGATGAATGTTTTATACTTTCAGGAGTCTTCAAACTTTCATTTTTTTCCTCTCTAAATGTAGGGTCTGTGATAAGTATTTTGAATTTAACTGTTGGGAAAAGAAATCCGTGACTAGATTCGTGACTTGTAACCAACTTCTCTTGCTGTTACCATATGGTGTTTCCTTTAATAACATTTTGAGGAATAATGATAAAAAAAAATCACTTTAAGCTTTTGTAAAAGCTAGATGTTTCTGGCAATAAAAACATTCCCTGTAATTATTTAGATGACTGTGTCTGGTCATCTGGTAAAATCCGCTCTCCTTACCACTTTCCTTTTAAGAAGAGATGAAGCCCTCTGCTTAGACCATTCACCACTTGTTTTCTGAACACCTCATCCACCAGCCTCTTTTTAGATCTATGTGATGGGCACTCACAGATTCTGCTCTACTGATGTATCATTTAGAATCCCATCTTTGTTATTCTTTGCAGTAGAACAACACATTGCATCTGCAGAGCTCTGAGCTGCACTGTGTGTCCGTTCTGATGAGTTCAGCTGACCTGGCTTAAACACATAAAAACCTTCTGGAGGTAAGCAGGCCAGGGATAAAAGCAGCTGTTAGTGATGCCGAGAGGGAGCTGGGCTCTTTCTTCCTTCTGTTCCACCATCCTTGGCATGCAGCTGCTGTCCTTATGTTGTCCTTAAGCAACCTATTGGTTAGGAGATCGCTGCTCCATCTCCAGGCCTTCCATCAGCATCACAGACAGACAGATAGACAAAGAAGGGCTGTGTGGTAAAAGGCTGAAGGGGTGTGTCAGGTAAAAAGCCTTCCAGAAACCTCACCCAGGAATTTCTGCTTACACCTCAACAGCCAGAACTGGGTTGCATGATCACCTTTAGCCAGCAAGAAGGAAGTTAAGGATGAGGATGCGGTTATCCCACCTTTACCATCTTCCACTCACATATTCCAGAAAGGGGTAAGGGGTGGGAGGGAGTGAGAAGGGCCTGCTTGCCTTCCTGCAGGACCCAATTTCCGAAGGCTCTTCTGTTTCTTGTTTTCCCACTGCCTTTTAGAATCCCTGTGAGTGATTCTGCATGTCTCTGTGTGTTAGGTTTTGGCCGCGCCTTTTCACCTTTAGGAGAAGCAACCGTGAGCTCCTCCTTTGTGTTAGCCCCTTTGTGTTGATGTATGGTACCTCTAAGCTTAATTTCATTTCCTTACATGAATTCATAGGGCAAAGTGAAAGTAGATTAAGTTTAAACCACTGCTTCATCCAAAACAATCTGGTTTAGTACAGAGGGAAGGAGTTAACAACCTCATGCACTTATAGAAATCGTAGGGGACACAGAAGGGCTGAGTGAGAAGGATTACAAATTACTCTACAGGACAACAGCTGAAGCAGTAAACAGGCTTAACAACACGTATTTAACCCTTATTCTTAGAGAGCTCTTCCTTCTGGTTTAGAGAAAGGAGTGCTCTAGACCCTATGATGCTTTTAAATTTATAAAAGAGCTGAATTCATGCCAGTTTATATTTAAGGATCTGTAGCCATTTCTATAATAAATAGCCAGGACTATATATAGTTAAAAAAAAAACAACAACAACAACAAAAAACAAACCCTGAGGCTAAAGTGAAAATATAAGTTTCTAGCTTTTGTTTTAAAACAAATATTATCAGTTGGGGTTTTTGATATAACCAATAAAATAACCAGGTGACTTGTGTTGGAATAAATGAGAACTTAGGCTTCTTTTAAAAGCCTGCTTGGCTTACCGGGTTGGTCTTTTTAGAGGTCAGAGTTGTGGCAAGAAGGGAACTTGTCTCCATTCTCCAGACATGAGAATATACTACTTGGGAGCGCCAGCCTCTGAGATGGTCCCCATGAGCCCTACCCCTTGGTGTTCACATTCCCATGTGGTCCCCTCCCACGTTGTTGGTGACCTTTAGAACATGGTAGCAGTGATGGCATGTCCCATCAGAGAGACTTTCTCTGTGCCTGGCTTTCTCCCTTGGGTCCCTCACTTGGGTTGTGCTATGGAGAGGCCACGTGGGAAGGAACTGAGGCCTTGGATTATCAGCCACGTCCAAACCCCAGTCAAACTTTCAGATGAAGGCAGCTCCACCAGGCATCTTGATTGCAATCTCAGGAGAAAAACTGGGCCAGAATCCCCCAGCTATGGTGCTCTTGAATTCCTGACCACAGGAACTGTGCATAAATAAACATCTTTTGCTTGAGCTCACTAAGCTTTGGGGTAATTCATGACACAGCAATAGATAATGAATCTACTACCCTCCACCCTTTTAAAACGGTCAAGCCAGCTTTCTAATGTTCTGGAGAAGTGTTTCCTCAAAGAAGAACATCAATGGTTGCCATGGTACCCAGCCTTTTTTCACAATTTCTGGAAAGTCAAAGTGACACAATATGACAGAATATGACTGTCACAGACAACCCACAAGATGTGTTCAGTAGGCAGGGAGTGGAGGTGATTTGCCTAATATGAATTTGAAGGTTTAGGATATTACTCTGTTGACCAAAGCTATTGACAGTAACAATATTCAGAGGTTTACAATGGCTTTTAAAACGTCACACTGTCCTACAAGTAGGCAACAGAAGAATTCCTGGAAGATAGTATGTTGCAATTATTTATCATAACCACAATGACCACCTATGCCCTGATGCTTTATATTCATTATCTCATCTTATGCTCATGTCAACCCCAAGAAAAATGGAGACCCAGTGAGCTCAAGTACCCAGAAAACAAGGAATTGATGACATTGGAGAAATCAGGAATTGGGCCCCAAGCTTCCTGACTACAAAACCCCATTCTTTATGTGTTGTTTTGTTTTATTATTTTTATTATCTTTTTTTTAAAAAGAGACATAGATCACACAAAATACTACATTAAAAAATATAAGAGGTTCCCATATACACTCCACTCCGTACACCCCCCACTCCTCCCACATCAACAACCTCTTTCACCAGCGTGGTACATTCAATGTATTTGATGACTATATTTTGGAGCACTGCCACACAGCATGGATTAGAGTTTATGTTGTAGTTTACACTCCCCCTCCCCCAGTCCATTCAGTGTCTGTCCCTGCAGTATCATTCAGGACAACTCTAAGTCCCAAAAATGCCCCCATATCACACCTCTTTTTCCCTCTCCCTGCCTTCAGCAACTCCTGTGTAACTTCTATATACATGCCCTTCTGTCACTTTTACTGAACCTGTGGTTGGCTGGTGCTAGGGTTGGTGTATGCCCAGGAGACTTGAATCTGTGGACTGTCTTCAGCAGAGTTGCAACACCTACTCTCCAGTTCGTTCGACTTGCCCAGGTCTGCTAACAAGGAGGTAAGGATGGTCAACCACCACACCAAGGAACCAAGAGAGTCTACGGCTGCAAGCAGGAGAACCTCATCCATCAGCCATGTGGGATCTAAGCCCCCTCTCAATTTAGAGGTGGAGTGGGCATTGTCATCCAAGGATCCTCAGGATGGAGGAATATAATATGGATTAGAGTGGACTTACTGGTCTTCTACTATAGAATTACTGTGACTCTAGCAATGGAAGAAATTACATCATTGCTTTATTATTTTTGTGGAGGAAATTTCCAGGGTCGGATTCACTTCCCTGAAGCGTGAAACGGGCATAAATAAAAACCTACCTCATAGCCTTATTATGAAGATTTAAATGGGCTAATTCATACAAAGCAATATAAACCACCTGGCCATGTTAAGTGCTACAGGAGGGTTTGCCATTATCATAATCACGTTTGGGCTTCCTTTGGGGAGGGGGCTTCTGATGTTATGGGTTGCATTCCAGGACATGGCAGGGGTGGGTGGGATTGCTGTGGGCTAAAATGGTACCCACAGAGGTAAGCTGCCCACCACACCCTTTTTGCTTCATCTCACTGTGCACAGAAGAGAAAAAGGCTCTCCCTTGTACTTGGAGTCCTAAAGAGGCCCAGCCCTTCTTCTTGCTTAGGAAAGCCAGCATTCCTTCCTCTCTCAGGAGACCTTCAGGCTCTTGCCCTGCAGTGGTGAGATCCCTAGTGCCAGAAAGCGATCCCTTGGGTCTCCAGGACAGGCCTCCTACTCCAGTCCAGTTTTCCAAAGCTCTAATGATCATGGTGTGGCCAGTACTATACTTCCCATCGCTCCTTATGTATACCTCTGCCACTGGAACACTTTAGGAGGCCATGGTCATTGTCCACTACTGGTTGTGTTGATCCTGGGTCCCTTGGCCAGACGGCCATCTTCTTACTCTTGAATCCCACGATTCTTTCAAACTACAGCAACAGGGATTATAATAGCTGGTATTTTCTGTGGACTACCTGTGCACTAGACATGTACATATCACATCAATCATCTTATTCTCACAACTCTAGTCAGAGTTATTCTGACATCGGGGATAATGAAGCTCTGAGAGGTAGATGATTTCACACGGTAGCACAGTAAGTAGCTAGGCTGGGAGCAGAGCCCAGGCTAATCTGGTTTCAGAGGACCAGTGCTTTAGGGGCTTGCCACTGCTCAAGGCCTAGCAGCTCCTAGCTCTTTGACTTGACTTCATTGTATGGAGGAAAATCCAGATGGGGACACACTGACACACTGTGTGGATTCCAGAGTTTTGACAGCAAGCTCAGCTCTGGGTTACTGATCTTTCTATGTTCTTAGGTAAAGGGTGATTAAAGACTGGAGAATCAGTGTGACTATAGAAGTCAGGCATGGCAGGGGGAGGAGGGAAAGTAAAATAATAGGACCCACTTTGGTCTTTAAATTTTGATGTTTTGGAAAGGGACTTAGTGGTTAGGATAGGGGACAAAAAACCATATTTTTAAGGAATAAACATGCCCCTTGCAAAGATGTTGCAAAGGTTAAAGAACATGTGCCACATGATTACCAGCTAGAATCTGAAATGATTCAGGACACACTTGAACCTAGACTGGGAAATGAAAGCCAGGCTGACATAACTTCAATTTCCTCTGTTGAAAACCAAATCCCATTTTCACTTGGGGGTATTTCATTCATCTTTGCTTTTTTAGTTTTTTAATTACATAGCAGAAAGTGCTACTGTGATTTCCTCCCCATGTAGTGACAGCATTATTCATCAGGAAGCTTTTAATTCTACACAGCAATTGCTTCTCTTCAAAAGTCTGATTTCAATCTCTGCGGAGGCAGAAGGGCATGGTTTTTTGACCCTAGGGTTAATTATCTGCAAATAAGTTAAAATCACACATAACCTCATCCTGGGAAAAGGGGAGCCAAGCGCGCCCCTTTGCTCTACCTGCCTTATTATTTGGTAGTGCTGAGGAACACTGGCTCTTCATGTACGATACCCCTCGGTCGGGCTACCTGCCCCATTGTTCCTTGCTTGATGTCTGTCTGCCCTGTTAGACTGAGCTCTGTGAGAGAGGAGAAGGTCTGTCTTGTTCACCTTTGGACTGTCAGAGCCTAGCAAGGTACCTGGCACACAGCGTGTACCTGATAAATGTGGGAGAGCAAATGGAAGGACAGGCTTTGAAACATTCACAATAATAATAATAATAAAAAGTTATATGTACAGGAAGGCCCTATTTCTGCAGAGAAAAGAGAGAGGGGACTCACGAGGGGTCATCCAGGGCCTAGTGACCAGGTACTGGAGGAGTCTGGCCCATAAAGACAGGAAGAGACCCCAGGGGAGGAAAGTTTGATTCCATCCAGGGTCTTCCTCCCAGACGCTCCTCTCTCCCAATTGCTTGGATCTCCAAGCACTTAATTCTCCTACTCACCTATCATCACCATTTTTCTCTCCAACTTCGCAAATTCTCTTGATGGGCCCAATCTTCCCTTATTCATGGCTTTACTTCAATTAGCAAACTTTTCTGAGCGCTAGATGAATGGACGATATTGAAACTTGGGGGAATGGGTTGGAAGAGGAGGTGCACAAATAGGAAGGATCCATGGAGGACGTGCCTTGTGCCAGGTGCCATGCAAACATCTTCCCCAGGCTGACCCGTGTAATCCTCATGGCCTCCCTAGAGGGCTGAGTAAGATGCAGATCCTGCCCTCAAAGGGGAGGGTTCCTCTGTCATCACCAGACCACTTGCTATGCCATTTGCACATGCATCTTAGTGACACTTCCAAGGACTGCTAGTTCAATTTTGTCTCCTCAACATCTAGCACAGTGGTTGGCACAAAAGGAGCTTGGAACAGTGCTGCCGCTATTGTTTAGGTAGCTTCCAGTGAGGAAGAACATGAGTAAAAAACAATTGCAAAGCCAGACACAAAGGGTTACCAGTGGGGCTGGGGTGGAACCCTGGGGTTGAGGGTAGCTTTGGGACCTTGTCTCCGGGATGTGTTTGGAGGACCCAAGGGCAGGAAAGCCAGAGGCTGGGGGTGCAGGAGAACAGCAAGGGCTCCCAGGGGTTCTGATGTGGCTGGGCCATAATGGAGCCCCACCAGACACCACATGGCCACTCACTTTAGGACACTGAAGAGGGAAAGATCTGACAAAAGCTGAGATCCTGAGAGGGACCCAGGGTCGCAGTTGTTATGATCTGCAACTTTTAATGGGAAAAATATGTCTGAGAAGAAACAGAGATCAATGTGCCTGAAACTGAAAACTACATAGGCTTATGATGTAATTTTACTGCAAAGGGGCTTTGAGCTCCAAGCACATAATGTGCCCTAGCTTCTGCCCCTCCACAACATGATACTACCCACAGGGTAGGGTGCAGGAGATCAAAGGGCAAAACAGAAGTAAAACTGGTCATCAAAACCATACTCCTGTGTGCAGAAAATGCTCAATGTACAGGGCCCACAGCACCTATCCCAGTAGTCTGAGAACTAAGAAGGCCCCATCTCTCCATGTCTGGATGGTTGCCTTGGCATGACTCCTTTAACCAATGGTCTTCAATTCAGGGCGATTTTTCCTCCAGGGGACACTTGACAATGTCCAGGGATATCTCTGGCTGTCACACCTGGGAGAGGGATGCTACCAGCCTGCAGGACTCAGGTCGGCCCCACCACAAAGGATTATCCAGCCCATAATGTCAGTAGCACTAGGGTAGAGAAAACCTGCTTAGGGAGGATTCAGAAGGTCAGTCCCTTGGGAAACAAGCAGATTTTTTTAAGGGTAAGAGAAGAAATATAGTGAGCAATTTTATACTTGCAAACCTGTGCCCCAAAAAAGCAAACAACTTTCTCAAATAAGATGGCCAAAAGCTCTGGAATATATAAGCTGGGCCTAAGAAAAGAGAACTGGCTAATAAACCAAGCCTCAATCTTAATGCATGCACTTATGAACTTTATTCCTGTAATAATGACCTAAGCCTAATTGTAATTATTGCCTAAGAGCTACCTCCTGAAAATCTCCTTGTTACTCAAGTGTGGCCTCTCGCTAAGTCAGGGGTTCTTAACCATTTTTGTTCCATGAACCCCTTTGCCAGTCAGGTGAAAACCATGGACCCCTTACTAAGTCCACACTGTACTGTTTATTATTTAATAAATACATCACGCCTGCACTAACACATCCCCACAAGAATAATGTTTTTTTGAATTTAGATTAAAGCTCATGGACCCCTTGTTAAGAGCCCCTGCTTTAAGCCAAACTCTGCAAATAAACTCACTATCTACCCTTACCCAACCCCCTGAAGTTTGACATGACTCCCAGGGATGAGCCTCTCTGGGGTTGAGGGATTATTACCAAGCATTAATCAGCAAAGCATTTGGAGAAAGATCTAGATCAAAAGACAGAAATATTAAATAAAATAGAGTTTTTATGGCTAAGCGATTTCAAAGTGAGTCAGGAGGTCATTTCAGAGGTGATGCTTATGCAGATCTCTGCCAGACTTCACAAACTGCCACAGTAAACAAAGTCTCAAAGAGATGGCTCCTGAGGGCCCTAGGGATGTCCAGACACCAGAGGCAAATCACATGGTCACATGAAATCAATACCCCCTCAGTGGGCTCTATCTGGGAATATAGGAAGAGCTACTGGGAGCTGTTCCCAGTGCCTTCTAAAAACAAACAACAAGCAAACAAATGAAAAAACCAACTCACGGGAGCTGATGTGGTTCTGTGGTTGAATGCTGGCTTCCCACATTCGAGGTCCTGGGTTCATTCCCCAGCCCCAGTACTTCAAAAAAAAAAAAGCTATTTCCTAATATAACATAGTTATACTCATTTACAAATCCCCCAGTGAGGATTCTTCTACTTCTTTTATTTGAACCTGTAATTTTCAATTTACTTGTAAGTATCTTTCTCAGAGACTTAAAGCTTTTAGATCGTTCCTATGCCAGTGGAGTCCTGTACCCCACCAGGTATGTGGCCAGCTCCCACTCTCCAGTTCTTCAGTCTGCACTAAATAACTAACAAAATGATGATGATGGGCCAGCCTCATCCCAAAAGCAAGGAGTATCTTCAACTGCAAGAAAAACAATTCCATTCCTCTCCCCCATAACACCGACATCCCTTCTCAGCCTGAAGCAGTCAGACGGGACATCGTTTCAAATCCCTCAAGACTTAGGAATGAACAAAAATAAGGAGGGAGTGTAACTGCTGATTAACGTAGATTTGTTGTTATTGTAGTTTTTATTTTGTGTTAACTGAGTAACTTGTAACATTGATATTAAAAAAAACACAAAATTAAAAATTAAAAAAAGATATAGTGAGCTGGAAAAAAACAAACAAAAGCAAACAAAAACAGAAAAGACAGGATGGGTCCTGTGAAGGCTTATACTTAAAAGAATGACAGCTGAGATGCTTGTGGGTGACTACCTCGTCCGTCCATCCCTCAGGAGCCAAAAAAAGAGAGGAGGAGGACAGAAACAGAAGTCTGAACATTGGAGAATACAAAGCATCCTGCTACATCCCAGACATTTTTAGAGGGCAGTAAGATACCCACATGCCTCACCTTTGAAAACGACACACAGCTGGGCGCCTGTTGCCTTCTCTGAGCAACCTCCCCGTTTCCTTTCCCTCTTTGTCATCACAAACCTTCTCTGGCCTCCTTTTCCCTGTGCTCTCTGGGGAGGCCTCCCGAGTGACCCCAAGACCAGGCCCCCACCCCAGGAGCAGGCTCTGGGGCTCCTCTGGCCCGGCTGAGCTGCAGCGTCACAGTGCAGGGAGCCTCGCCCTGGGAGAGTCCCCAGGCTCCAAGCTGGCAGAGCACTGCCGGGCCTCAGAGGCCCTGGGCACACCACATTCACTAGAACAAGCTGCTGATTCCATGACCTTGGGAGGAAGTCGAGGCACACTCGAAACCAACTCCAAACAGCAGCTGCGCAGGGCCTGGCTCTTCCCTGAGGCAGGAAGGTGGAATCCTGCCTGGGGCTCCAGGCCTGCTTGGCTGAAGTGCTCTTTGCAGGTATGTTTTGAAAATGGAAACCAGCAGCCTTCTGTGGGATGAGGGAGTGCTGCAGATGCGGAAAGGCCACTGGAAGCCACCACCTGGGGACAAGAAACGTCTACCCCACCCCCCGAAGTCAACCAAAGGTGTGGCATATCCCCAGAAAGCAAGGTCATCATCGATGGGAGAGCAGAGGCCCAGGCAGAGAGCTGCTTGCTTCCTCCTTGTGGAAAATTTCCCCCAAAAAGCACAGCTCACACTGGGCAAGTACCTGGTTATGATCTGAGGAAACCAAGTCACAGGAGGCTTGGAAGTGAATGTTTCTAGTTGCCTAAACCGAGACTCCAGTCCTTTTCTCCAGCAAGCTTTGCTCAAAGTACAGTGAGCTGTGTACACCGAAGCTTTCTTCATGATTTAAACCAAATCGCTGCCAGCTATAGCTATCCGCAGCACGCAGTGTGTTTCTCCTGTCACTTACGGCAGGGAGAGAATCATGTGAAAACGTTCTCAGCTTTGCCAACAGCAAAAATCATTTTGGAGAAGGCATTCTTTCCAGATGAGGGGAGTTATTCCCTATACCTCCCCACTCCCCGTCATGAATAAACAGTCATTTCAGCTTTAGTGAGCCTCGCTTCAAAAAGAGGCAAAGCAAAAGCAAACAATAAAGCTGTAATGCTCTCAAATCCATAACCCCCCTCCAAATGTCACTATGTAAAAGCACATTAGCAAGCAATACCATGCCATTCCCAGTTATTATGCTGTTTTGAAATAAGCCCAAATTATTGGGTGGAACTGCAGGCCAGGCATAATTCCTCCATTTAAGTTTCTCATGAAATTGTGTCCCTGTGATTGAAACTCCTGCTCCCATTCAAAATGAACAAAAGATGCAGACACTGTTGATGAAATATTAATGACCAATTTGCAAACGTTCTCAGACCCCCTGGGTTCATCACAGGTTCATCAAGTCATTGGTCGCCCATCTCTCACTTTATTCTTTTAATTATTCAGCATCCATTAAGTGCCCACAGTAAGCTAAGCTCCAGCGACCTCTCACCTACATTACTTCCCTGCTCACTGCCTCCTTCACCTGGAGGACCTCCCAACTGCAGGATCAACTCGACCTTTGACTTAAGATAGGAAACTCATTTGGAAATCGCTGTCTGCTGGCATCCTTTGCCTTGCATTTTCAAGTGCTGAGAACACAGGGCAATAAGCATGGTAGAAGCTTTAGAAAGTTTCCTGGTCTGTTGCGAGGCATTAGAAGGAGCTGTACCTGCAGACGGGGTCCTTGCGGTACCCCAATCTTTGAGCTCCTTGGACCCACTTTACTTAATTGCTCCTGTCACCTACTCCATCTTTCCTGGGTGTCTGCAGTGTCCCAAGCACCGCGTCAGTGGGGAGGAGAGGCAGACAGGCAGATAATGGCAATAGTGTGCAGTCACAGCCCCAGTGGAGGGTCTAGTGGTGTTGCAGGGTGCAGTGGGTTGAATTCTGTAACCCAGTGAGTACAGGTTCTGAATCTTAATCCGCGTCCCCATGGCTGTGGACCCATTGTCAACAGGCCTGTCTGAAGACGTCATCTTTTGTTAAGGTGTGGCCCAACCGAATGAGGGTGGTCTTAATTGGATTAATCACCAGAGGCCTTAGAGCACAGTGGAGGAGCCAGAAGCTGGAAGGGAATCTGGAAGAGAAGGGAGAGGACATGGCCATGGGATGGGAAAAGCCAAGGAACCCACACATTGCTGGTCACACAGAATGCTACCAAGACTGGGTAGAAGCAAGCCTTGTAGCCTCTGAAACCGTGAGCCAATACAATCCTGTTGTCAAACCTACCCATTGTGCGGTCTTTGATTCATAGCACCTGCCTCACTTGAGACAAGTTCTGATCACACAGATTCGGGGCCCGCCCTCACACAAGTGGAGGAAGGGCCACCACCGGGCAAGGATGCTTTGAGTGGCCCAGGGAAGGCCTTCCTGGTTTCAAAATGCCTCTCTCACTGCCTATTACAGGGACTCAAATGCCTCCTCTGAAGCATAAATACTGAATTCAGAAGGTCCCCTTACTGCGATTCCTTCACAGTTACCTGAGACCAAAGGGTTAGGTAACATAGGAAAGGCTTTTCCTATGTTCTGGTCACTCAGCACCACGAATTACCTCTGAAATGGAGTAGCGAATATAAATGACACTGCCAGCACGAAGAAAGCAGCAGATGTTACACAATTTAAATCGGCATTATCACAATGTTCTGGGAGACCAGGGAAGAGAGAGAACTCTTGGCAGCGGATCGGCCTCTGGCCTCATGGAGGAGGCAGGCATTAAACGATGGCTCTTTCCGGTAAAACGCACCATGTAACAACTCCATGCCATTGCCCCGGTAGCAGCAGCAACAGCCACTACTGTTCGTGGAGCAAGTGCCCGGGTGCCGAGCACTATGTTCACGCTTTCGTGACTTCTGATACTAGTAGCAACCCAATGAAGAAGATTGACCCTTTTTTGCAGATGGTAAAGGAGAGGTTCATTGAGGTTAAGTATCTTGCCCGTGGCCACTCCAAGTGCACTTGATAGTGTACAGCTGGAATCTGAATAGTGCTGTTTTAATGGAGACCAGCCATGCAATGGCCTAAGGACTCTACACTTCCATGTAAATAGTCAGTTACCCAGTGTTCTAGTTTGCTAAAACTGCTCAAGGCAGACACCAATAAAATGGGTTGGCTTTTAACATGGAATGTATTCGCATACAAGCTTACAGTTTCATGTTTCTATTTGGGTTTTGATGACAGGGGTGGAGGAAGAAAACACCTGGAGAAGGTGCCGTTGGAGGAAGATGGTTGAGCCAACCCAGCCTGTTAAAGTCGGGCCTGGTCAGGCTGGTTTCCTCAATCAGGAGAGTCACTTAACTGCTCCAACTCACCCAATTCCTAAAACAATTGTTCCTAAAACAATGACTATGGTGACAAAGATAATCATAATACCAGCTTACATTTACATAGTGCTTTCCACATGCTGGCACTGCTCCAACAACTTTATGTGCATTGACCCACCCAATCTTTAGATGGCCCTGTCAAGTTATGCTGTGATTATTCCCATTTTACAGATGGTGACACTGAGGCACAGAGAAGACAGTGGCTCTCCTATGGCCAGTGGCCAGGCTGTGAGCCCGGGCAGCCAGGCTTTGGAGTCCATGCTCCGAACCATTTTCTAGTAAGTGACTCAAAAGCCATCCTCAGAACTCAGATCTCATATCCCTCCCTGCTCAAAGCTCTTTTCTCACCTCCCACTGACTGACAAACTCAGCTTCAACTCCTTAGCCTGGCATTTAAAGCCCCACACATCTTGCTCCCAAGTCTCTTTCCCACAGAGAATTCCCTTTGAACCTGCTTCAATCTAGCCAGGTCCAAAGCATTACTGTGCTCAACTCATAATCCTTAGTCTACCTTTGCTGTGCCTTTGTCAGGAATATCCTTCTCTATTTCTATATATCCAAATCTTACTCATTCTTTTCTGCTCAAATACCGCCTCCTCAGGAAGTTTGAGGAGGTGGTATCTGAGCACCTCCCTTCAGGTTGAGGTCCATCTGTATTTGTGGCTGATCCTTAAAGTCTTGGAAGGAGTGGTGCTTTGGTGAGGGATTTGACCTGCTTCAGTTTCTTTCTAAGGTCTCTGAATTTTTGAAAGTCGGAAAAATGTACTGGCTGTGCATTTTTACTCTTAGGTACAATTTGCTACAAGTTGCCCTCTTGCAAGAGCCACAACAAATGTACATTTGTCCACGTGCCTTAGGCCTGATCAGGCCTTTGCTGACCTCTAAACCTACCCTGCCACCTGGGCTAGCATGTAACCCACCTGTAACACTGGAAACATACCGGGGGCCATCTCTGACCACATCTGGCAGCTCTTAGAAGATCTCTGAATATGGACAGGGAAACTGCCTGTTTCCCTTCTCAATCCCACCCAGGGCATCACCCATTCAGTATCTGACCCTAATGGACTCAGGCATGACCCATACTTTTACCTGGCATTATTCTCATTTAAGAAGATATCCTACATTCCCTACAAGATCCTGAGCTTCTTAGAGGCAAGGCTTAACTTAACATCCTTGTATTTTTCTTTACATCCCCCTAGTACCTAGTGTAATACCTGGCACTTAGTAGATATTCAGCAAATGTTTGGCAAATTAATAAATGACTTTATCCAATAGAACTAATATTATAAACCCAGGATGAATTAATTAATAATAAAGAAGTTATTCAACATTATATTGGAAGTCCTAGCCAGTGTAGTAAGACAAGAAAAAGAAATAAAAACATGGACTGGAAGAAATACCCTCTATTCAGAGATGACATGATTCATCTACATAGAAAATCCCAAGGAATCCACAAATAGAAGCTACTAGAATTATCAAGGTCACAAAATAAAAAGTCAAGATATAACAGCTAACTATATTTCTATAAACCAGCAGTAAACAATTGGGAATAAAAATAATAAAAATAGCACCACTTACAGTAGCATCAAAACCCATAAAATGCAAAAGTATAAATTTTACAATATAAGCCTACGATCTGTATGGTGAAAACTACGAACAGTGATGAAATAAATCAAAGACTTAAATGAACTGTAAGTTATACCATGGTCAGGGACTGAACTCAACAGTATTTTCATGGTAATTCTTCCTGGATTAATCTATAGATTCAAAGCAATTCCCATCAATATCTGAGCAGAGGTTTTTGTAGAAATCAATAAGCTGATTTTAAAATTTATATGCAAAGGCAAAGGAATGAGAAGATCCAAAACAATTTTGAAAATAAGGACAAAGTTTGAGGATGCACTCTACCTAATTTCAAGGTTTACTATAAAGGAGCAGAAATCAGACAAGTGTAGTATTAAAGAAAGGATGGGCACATAGGTAAAAGGAATAGAATAAAGAATACAGAACTAAGCTCACATATATATGGTCAACTGATTTCTGACATAGTTGAAGATGCAATTAAATGGAGAAAGGAGTCTTTTCAACATGGTCCTGGAA
Organism: Dasypus novemcinctus; assembly: GCF_030445035.2. NCBI lineage: Eukaryota > Metazoa > Chordata > Mammalia > Cingulata > Dasypodidae > Dasypus > Dasypus novemcinctus. The sequence goes on along the minus strand of NC_080694.1, from coordinate 37,543,345 downwards.
CAACTGGATATCCATATGCAAAAGACAAACCTTGATTCATCTCTTGCATTCTTTGCAAAAATAAACTCAAAGTAGAACATAGACTTTAGTGTAAAACCTAACACTATAAAACTTCTAGAAGAAAACCTGTCATCTTGAATTAGGTAAAGATTTCTTAGATAAAATACCAAATGCTTGATGTGTAAAAAAAATGACAAATTGGTCTTCATTAAGATTTAGAATTTCTGCCCTTCATAAGACACTGTTAAAAGAATAAAAAGAGAAGCCATAGACCAGGAGAAAATATTTGCGAATTTCATAGCTCATAATGAAGATATATTGGGAATACATAAAGAATCCTCAGAATTCAACAACAAGAAAACAAACAACCCTATTTTAAAAATGGACCAAAAATATGAACAGTTAATCAAAGAAGATAAACAGATGGCAAATAAGCAAGTGAAAAGATACTCAACATCATTTAATATTAGTTAAATGAAAACTAAAACCACAATAATTTAGCACTATGCCAAAGCAGAATAGCTAGAAACAAAACAAAACAGAAAACTGACATTACCACATGCTGGTGAGGATGTTGGCAAGGATGCTGAGCAATGGGAACTCTCATACACTGCTGGTGGGAATTTAAAATGGTATAGCCAATTTGAAAAATAGCTTGGTTGCTTCTTAGAAAGTTAAACATACACTTACCATCTGACCCAGCAATCCCACTCCTTATGAAACTTACGTTCACACAAACATCTGTGTCTGAACATTTCTATAAGCTTTATTTGCTTTTGCCAAAAACCTAGGAACAACCCAAATTTCCCTGAACTGAAAAATGGAACAAAACTGGTTCAGTCATATAATGGATGTCATTCAGTGATAAGGAACAAAATGCTGATACACAATGCAGCATAAATCTCAAATGCATTACACTTAATAAAAGAAACTAGTCTCAAAGAGTTACATATTATATGATTCCATATATATTGTATAAGACATTTGGAAAGAGGTAAAAGTATAGGGTTAGAAAACAGAAGTAGGAAGAAAGGTAGACTAAGGGACACACAGGGATTTTTGAGGGGCTGAAGGAACTGATCTATATCATGATTGGTAATGTTTGTCTAAACTAGGAGAAGTATCATAAAAAACTAAAACTAAAAATTAAAAAGGATGATTTTTACTAGATGTAAATCTACCTTAACAAAAAATGGAAGCAAATGGCAGAAAAAATAAATAAAAAATCTAGGTTCACTGGAAATGTGTGAAACAAGTGCAATTTCTGTCTTGGCCTTGGTCCACCCTCTAGTTTTAGAAAAATGTGCTTCTGTTTGGTCATATAAGCCCTACTTCAGCAGCATTTACAGTAATTACCCACGGAAGTCCCCTGAACTTGTCTCTTTTCTGTTCTGTCCATTCCTTTCCACATACTGCAAATTTCCCCACCTGCCTCTCACTCTTGAATCGTGGTCTTTTCTCCCACTCCTAAACTCTACCCTAGACCACCCCATTCCCTTTGACAGCTTCCCCCAAATCTCCCCTGACCCATGCACTTGGCCTGATAACTTTTACCTCTGAAACACCATTAAGCTTTGGGCACTTACTTTGTCCAATTAGCATGTGCAGGTCCATCTCACCTCTCCTATATTTTGGCGAGGTGCATGTTTGATAATAGAAAATCTTGAGTCTGTTCATATGCTGGTTGAGCCCTGAATTGTAGAGTTGCAGCCAATACTTACTTTCTAGTTCATTGGACTTTCCCAGGACAACTAACAAAAGGATGTTGATGGATAATGCCTATTCCAAAAAATGGAGAGTATCTACACTGCAAGCAAGACAGTTCCATCCATCTGCCCTATAGGATTTAAGCCCCCTCTCAATCGGAAGCAGAATGGGCATCATCATCCCCAAAATCTCAAGATTGAGGAATGAATAATCATAAAAGAGGAATGCAACTATGGACCAAAGTAGACTTATTACTATTCTAGTAATGGAAGAACTTGTAACACTGATAAAAAGACAGTGGTTACCAAAGGTTCTGAAGGGAGGGAGAAAGAATAGGTATAACATGGGGCATTTTGGGGACATTGGAATTGTTCTGCATGGTATTGTAATGACAGATAAAAGCCATTTTACATTTTATCAAAACCTATACAATTGTGTGGTAGAAAGTGTAAACAATAATGTAAACTATAGACCGTGGTTAGGAGCAATGTTTCAATATGTGTTCATCAATTGTGACAAATGCAGCACACTAATGAAAGATGTTAATGAGGACAATTATGGGAGTGGGAGGGGTGGGATAGATGAGATTCCCCTATATTTTCAATATAACTTTTATGTAATCTAAAACTTCTTTAAAATAAAGAAAAAAAAAGAAGGCCACCTACACACCCTATAACCTGTATCAGGGTCTCCCACAGCAGTTGGAGTGAGCAGGTATTATAGTTGCCCATTTCATCAATGGGGAGACTAGGGCTCGAATGGAGGTGACAAAGGCACTGGGTAACAGTCCATGCTCTTCCCACTTGGTGTCTCTTACTGGGTCCCTGGCACAGTGCCTGCCACCTCTAGCTCGCAATTGGTATCTGTCAAATCCATGAATGTAGGACTTCTAAAAAAGGATGGAAACATTGCATGCTGTTTCAGAGACTTGAGTGAGGACTGAGCTGTTGAAGTTATGGAGATGCAAATTTCGGCTCAATATGAAGGTGAGTGTCCTAACAATTTAGAGTCGGATGCTTCCATCTAGGAGATTCTAGGACCCAGAGGGCTAGTTATGCAGTAGAACTCTGGGCTGGGGGTTGGGGTGCCCTTGCTGCTGGATGAGCTAGGTTCCTGCGGACCTGGTCCCCCTCTGCACTGGGCTGGGGCCTTTCTCTCTCAAGGGACTCTCCCTCAGCTGGTGGACTAGCCTAGGGACTCAGAGTCTGCCTCCTAGAAACCTTCTCGTGGGCAAGGCAACCTGAGTCTCCCACCATGATCCATGATGCCATCACCAAGCTCCTATTTATCTCCCAACAACCACAAAGGGAAACAAGCGATGGTTACAGCCAGAGAGCTCAGGTAGCATCTCCTGCAGCCAAGAGTTTGTTTGCTCATTGTCGCTGGGGATGCGCCAGGTCTTGGGAGCTCCTCTTTATCATGAACCCAGCATTGCTCTGTTCCTCCTTGGCCTGGTAAGGAGCAGGGAGGTCTTTATGTTTGACAGCCCCATGCCAGCCCCTTCCTTAGGAAAGAGGTCTACAATATAGACACTGCCTAACCTGGCACATTCCAAAATCTCTGCCAGGGAGAGGTGAGATCCTGGTGTGCAGGGGGTGGGTGGGCAGTGGGAAGGCATGGGACAAACGGGTGAAACACCAGCCTGGCAAGGTCTCCTCCGACACCCACCTGGGCGCACTCTTTCTGGAGGGCTCTGGACAGTGGGCAGCGGTGTACACACCGCAGGGCAGCCCTGCTGTCCCCAGGAAACTGTGCCTGCCCCCAGCAGAGCCCCATCAGCAGAAATGGCCAGCTGCGGCCGCTTCAAAATCCACTTAAAGCCGCATTTTGGCCCAAAGCCCTGAATCCTCTTTTCAGGAAGAAAGCTCGGAGTCTCCCAATTTCATTTTGTTTTCTTACTGCTTGTTCAAAGAACAACCATATGAGATGAAAAGATCATCCTCAGGCAAAGTTAATTTAATTCAAACATTCTTAAGAACAGATTCAACAACTTTTTTCTCATAAACAAAACAGAAAACAAACCTGCTTCATTCTTGGTTTTCCCCAGTTGCACAAATAAAGAAAAAATGAAAAGAAGGGGATATTTACAGGAAAGAGAATTTTCACCAGCTTAACACATGTGTATGGGATAAAAAAACTAAGCATTTCATAGGCATTACCTTTTTAACTCTTCCCAATGGCCTAAGGAAAGGATCCTGCCCACTATTATCCCATATGAGAAATGAAGACATGGGGGCCCCGAGGGGTTATGGGATGTTTCCAAAGTTGCACAGTTTATGCTGCACAAAACAAAAATGTGACTCAAAAGCAAAAATTTCCCCAGGACCCAAGTTCATACTAACCACTAAGCTACACTTGGCATTTGCATAAATATGGTCAGAAAATGTGGGTCATCAAGAAATAGGGGGGGGTGCTACATTTGCTTCTTCTCCTTGTTTTCTTTTCCTATGAAGTCTCAGGTGCACAGTTTTGAAGTCTCAGGTACACAGTTTTATGATTGGTCCCAACACGGCCTGCTCACTGCTTAATAAGATATTAAACATCCATGCAGCCGTCACTCAACACAACAGCTGGTGCTCTGATGAGGACTACAGCTATCTGTGGTCTGTCCCCAACCTGCCCTCCCGACTCCCCTATTGGAAGTCATCATTGTTCTGAATTTTTATTTTTTAGTCTCTTGATTTCTTTTTAATACAGCTTTATTACCATAATAATATTTGAATACATTTCTTTTTTTTATAAAAGTGTCGTGCTGTATGTAGTCTTTTAGGCCCTTTATTTTTCACATGTATTAACAACTTCACAATCAGGGGCCAAAACTTCAAACCGTGCTATTGCAACAGCGAAGAATGAGGTCCATCGCTTGGGGAAAGCAGAGTGAGGTGGCCCTTTCCTCTTCTGTCTGCTGGAGCCCCTCCATGGAGTCCTCGTCACCCCTAGAATAAGACCCAGCTCCCTGCCTGGCCTCTGGAGGTCCAGACTGGTGTGGCCCTGGACAAACCCTCTGACCTTCTCCCTCCCCATGTCCTTCTCACTCTGCTCAGCAACAACTGTGGTTCCCTTTCTGTTCCTCGAGCATTCGAAGTTTGCTCCTGCTGTGGAGCCTGAGCTGTCCACTCTACCTCCTCTGAAGTTCCAGCTTAAGCGGTCACCTCCTTTGAGGAGCCGTCTATGACCGGCCAATCTAAAACAGCCCCTCAATCACACCGTCCCATTTTATCTCCATTATAGCACTCTTGGTTTTCTCACATATTTGTCTTCCTTCTTCACAAGAAATAAGACCTGTCTATGGGAAACTGTATATCTACAACAGAAATTTTCTCAAAAATGAAGGCTTAATAAGCCTGCTACTTAGATGAATAGAACTGATAGTATTTTGTGCCAATGATAAAATTCAAGGTTTTCAAGCAAAAATCTGAATTTTGGAAAACTTGCATTCCCCAGTGCTTCCTAATACTTACAACTTTTCGGATAAGATTGGTGGTGATACTGATGAATGTGATTTTTTAAATCTCAGATAATGAAATGTTTCAGAATTTTAAAGAGTTGCACAACTAAGTAAATCAATGTTTTCCATTTGACTGACTATTGATGTTAAAAATCATACATGCGTAAAAGATCGACTCAAAGTGCAAGGCAGATAAGCAGATTTTAATGCAAGAAGCAGAGGAAGCTCAATGATATAGTTTCAGATTTTACTTAGCAATAAACCTTCAAAACTACCACTTGTAGAGTTTTGGTGTAATATCAAAGAAGAGTATACACAACTTTCTTAACAGGCTTTTAAGACACTTCTTCCTTTTCCAACTACATATCTGTGCAAGGTCAGATTCTTCAGATATTTCAACTATAACAACTTACAGCAATAGATGGAATACAGAGCAGACATGAGAATTCCAGCTGTCTTCTATTAAGCCAGACATTAAAGAGATGTATAAAAATGTACATTAATGTCACTCTTTTCATTAAGATTTTCATTAAGATTTCATTAATTATTTTCCATAAAAGTTTCTTAATGTTACCCTGCAGTGGGTTTTTTATGTTTAAATGAATCATTATTAATACCTTGCATTGGAATGGAACATTTGTTACAACTGATAAAAGCACATTTTCATAATTGTACTATTAGCTATAGTCCACTGTGTGTGTAGTTCCACGGATTTTTAAAAAATGCTTATTCTGTTACCATAAACACAACCTAATAATTCTCCTTTTAACCATTTGGATAAATACATGTATATTTCAGTACTGTTAATTATGTTCACAATGTTGTGCCACCATCACCACCATCCATTATCAAAATGTTTCCATCGCTCCAAATGGGAACCCTGTAAGTGTTAAGCCTTAACTTCCCATTCCCTGTCCCTACACATGCCTTAACCTATATTCTAGATTCTAACTCTATGAGTTTGCTTATTCTACTTATTTTAAATCAGTGAGATCATTTAATACTTGTCCTTTTGTGTCCTGGCTTAATATGCTGTCAGTATGATGTCTTCAAGGTTCATCTGTGTTGTCACATGTATCAGGACTTCATTCCTTTTAATTACTGAGTAATATCCCATTGAACGTATTTACCCCATTTTGTATACCCATTCATTGGTTGACAGACTCTCCTACTGCTACCATATTACATCAATTGTGAATAATGCCACCATGAACACTGGTGTGCAAACATCTGTTCAAGTCCCTGCTTTCAATTATTTTGGCTCTTAATTAGTACTGGGATTGCCAGGTCATATGGTAATTATACACTTATCTTTCTGAGGAACTGCCAAACTGTCTTCCACAGTGGCTGCACCATTTTACATTGCTACCAGCAATGAATGAGAGTTCCTATTTTTCCACCTCCTCTCCAACACTTGTTATTTTCTGATTTAAAAAAAAATTTTAATAGCACTCATTTTAATGGACGTGAAATGGTATCTCACTGTGTTTTTGATTTACATTACCCTGATGACTAACGATGTTGAGCATCTTTCCATGCACTTTCTGGCCATTTGTATACCTTCCTTAGAGAGATGTCTGTTCAGGTCTTGAGCCCATTTTCTGATTGGGTTGTCTTTTTGTTGTTAAGATGAAGGATTTCTTTACATACTCTGGATACTAAAACTTTATTGTATATATGGTATCCAAATATTTTCTCCCATTGTGTAGGTTGCTATTTTATGTTCATGATAAAGCCCTCTGAGGCGCAGAAGTTTTAAATTTTGATGCCATTTCATTCATCTATTTTGTTGTTGTTGTTCTGTGTGCTTTGAGTGCTAAGAAACCATTGCCTAACACATGGTCCTAAAGATGCTTCCCTATGTTGTTGTTTTTTTCCCCCTAGGAGTTTGATAGTTCTGGCTCTTTTATTTAGGTCTTTGATCCAACGTGAGTTGAATTTTGTTTAAGGTGTGAGGTAAGGGGTCCTTCAGTAGTTGTTAAGAATATAAAAAGGATCTTGAGACCTAAAAGTTTGAGAAGTACTGCTCTAGTGCCTAGCATAATCTAGGAACTCAATAAATGTTGTTCAACAACTATCCTAAAGACATACTCTCTTTAATATTCGTCTGCCTTCCCTTTGTTCTATCAATATATGTTCAATTAACCTCTGGAAAATCTTACTTATTTCATTTGTGGGCCATATAACTTTGACAATGTTCTTAAGTGTTAGAGTAATGCTAGTGAAATGAAAACCCAAGGACATCAATGCACCAGAAGAACTGAGACGTTTCGCTCAGAATCACCAGGAATGTCTCCAATATTTCTTTTACCCTTTTATTTATCTGAAGTGCTTGCACCAAGATAAAAATTTAAAAACTGTTCCAAAGTTTTCAGTGAGATTGTTTTACTTTAATTACTGGTGGGGCAGTATTATTTTTTACTGTGTGCATTGTGAACACAGAGTGACCTAGCTATACTGAATGCCAAATAGGTGCCTATCATTTCAGCATCACTTTTTTTTTAAGATTTATTTTTTATTTATTTCTCTCCCCTCCCCCCCAAGTTGTCTGCTCTCTGTGTCCATTCGCTGTGTGTTCTTCTGTGTCTGCTTGTATTCTTGTCAGTAGCACAGGGAATCTGTGTCTCTTTTTTGTTGTTATTGCATCATCTTGCTGCATCAGCTCTCCATGTGTGCAGCACCACTCCTGGGCAGGCTGTACTTTTTTCGCACTGGGCGGCTCTCCTTATGGAGTGTTCTCCTTGTGTGTGTGGCTCCCCTACGTGGGGAACACCCCTGTGAGGCACAGCACTCCTAGCATGCATCAGCACTGTACGTGGGTCAGCTCATCACATGGGTCAGGAGGCCCTAGGTTTGAACCCTGGACCTCCCCTGTGGTAGGCGGATGCTCTATCTGTTGAGCCAAATCTGCTTCCCTAAGCATCACTTTTTAATAGGAAAACACATGCCCAATTTTGACAGTGACTTTCAAACTTTTGGAAGGCAAGTTTACATGGTAGATATAACAATTTCAATGGTACAACACAGAGTGCTCTTGAAAGGTTTCCATTATGTAAAAGGAAGCCACGTTTAGAAGCTGTCTCATGTAAAAGTAAACACTGTGCTTTACGAGAGTATTTTTGAATGGACTGCAATATATAAAATCATCTACACATTTTTACATGGGCTGAATGTTGCTACAGAACCTGAACTTAGAATTACCATGTCTTGAAAACATGTACTCTTCCCCTTGGTGTCACAGTGATGACGACGTGTGACAGCCAACCTCTTGGCTGGCCACGACCCCAGAGCTGCTCAAGTCCACACGGAGCTCTTCTCTGCATTGCAGCCAGAGGAGAAGTTCAAACACAAGGCACTGATTGTGGACTCACAACTGCACTTTCCTGGATTTCCCAAAAAAGGCCTTTGGCTCTCAAATTCACATTTCAGCATCTAAGTGGTTTCTTTCAGCCTCGAGCAACCTTTTTCATCAGATAAGTATAAGTAAGGGAGAGGGTGGGAGACAGCCTCAGATGCTGACTATGATGCCAATTACAATGTGCTGTGTGTACAAGTTGCAAGCAGTAAGGCTCAAGGTGGGATTAGGGATGTCATGTGATCCTCCATGTATCGGTGCAGAAGAACCAAAGATTCTGTGTTAACAAGAAGATTCTAGATAAAATTTCCCTGCCACATAATATACCTAACCTGGATTTAATAAAACAGAATTTAATCTAAACATTTTACTTTAAAATTCAAATTATGTGGCCAAATCGCCTGGAACTGAGAATAGAATTTCAGTCTATGCAGGAATAGGCTAAAAAGAAAAAAAGGCAGCAGCTTCCTCTGAAGTATCGTTCCTGAATTTGATACTCCAAATGGTCCCTAGGTATATGCAGAAGTTACAGCCTGGCTTATTGTTCATTTAAAACAAGGCAAGTCCTTTAAAACCTATCAGGAAGTTCCCGCGCCCTTTTGAATGTCATCATGGACTCGAGGATTATTTTTAAAGTTTTAGGTATTATAGTCCATTATACATTAAAACTAGGAAAAAAAGAAAAAAAAATCGAGAAAACAACAACAAAAAAACAAAACCTATCAGCAAATACACTGCCAACCCTGGTACTGCAGGAAGTCTTAGATGAGAATATATCCACTAATTTACTCCGCACATAGTTAGTGAGCTCCTGCCACGGGTGAGGCTTGTGGGGAGGGGGCAGATTCAGAGGTTCCAGGGGTAAACAAGACAGGCCTGCTTCCTGCCCTCAGGAAGTTTTCAGTCCAGCATAGGACAGTCATCAAGAGCTGTGAGAACCATTATGTAAAAAGCTGATGGGGGAATTTTAAAAGAGATATTTTAGGCTGACAACAACTAGATCCATTGATCAATCTTAATGTAACAAAAAAAGAGAGAGATGGAAGTACAGAACCTCACCACAGAGAATCTCGGCCGAAAAAAACAAAGCTAAAATCTGATCAAGACTCTAGACTGAATGACCAGGTTGCAGGAAATACAGGGGGCAGAGGAACATGTCAAACAACACTGTGGGGATCCAATTTGCAAAATTCAGAATGTGTGAAACTGTATATGACAAACAACTCAGTTTCTTCAACAACAACAACAAAATAACATACACTCAAAAAATAGACAGGGAGGAGAAACTCACAGCTTCAAAGAGACTTAAGAGACATAGCAATTAAATGCAAGTGTGGGCCTTGTGTGGCTCTAATTCAACCAGCAAGTCCTGGTTCTGCCAATTACTAGCTGTGTCCTTAGGCAAGATTTTTTTAAACCTCTTTGGACTTCGGTTTCCCCAAATGTAAAAAGAAGATAATAATATGAATAAAAATGAGGTTGGTACATTTAAAGCACTTAGAACGGTGCCTGGTTCCCAGAACATGCTCCGTTTTTAGTGGCCATGATAGTTCTCACCTGCCTTCCTCAGGCCAGCTCCGTCGAGAGCCTCTGCTTCTTCAGCACCCCCCTCAGAAACCACAGTGGTGTGGCCATCTAGCAGATGCTAACAAAGACTTCCTGGCTTTTCCTGACTTTTTTGTTGGCCTTTTCACTCTTAATTTTTATGGTAGTCCTTCACAAGTTATTACCATTCAGAAAGTTTCGGTTTTTCAGTTGTTAGCTATTAAGAGTTTTCTGCTGGTTTCAGATATGGATGGGGAGCTAGAGAAGCAGCAAGAAGGGTAAGGAGACCAATGCAGCAATGGCCCTCAGTGCTTGGCCAATGTGTGACCTCCCCACGCAAGGGCCCCAGGCGCTGGGACAGCAAAGTGCTCGCTGCAGGATAAATCCCACAGAGGATCTCCCAGTCCCCTCTCCTTGAGGCTGCCATTGGAATGAGCCTGGCACAACCCGCAGGCAGCTGCATTTGGTCAGTAACATTACCTGACCTGCCAGTTTCCCCCTCAAAGTCTCTTCACTGGATTCTAACGCTGTGATCTGCCGTGCTGCTCACTCCTCTACCCTGACAATGGCCTCCTAAACTAGCAAAGCGCTCTGGCTCCTTTTCAACAACAAAGGCTCGACGTGAGCCTAAATCAGTAAAACGATGATAAATATTTTATAAATGGCACTCTGCAAGCACAGCTCAGAAACGCACACACACACTTACACATAATGAAATTTATAGGCTCCCATATGCTCTTCACAGAGAACCGCGGCACTTTCGCCCATTCACGTTTGCTCCCAAACAGATTTTTTAATTTTTTATTTTGTTGTACTGTATGTATCAACTGCACCAGGCAATCAGCCAAGCAAAGATTTAGACATATGGACTGAATTTCACAGCTTTGGAAAACATGGGAGAGCCAGACGGCAATATGGCCTTCCACTCTGCACCCCGCGCCCCCACCCTGCCGGGGAGGTGCCTGTCAGGCTTGGGGAACATTTACCCAGGGGCCACGGCGTTGAAGTGGCACCCCATCTCCCAACCCCATCACATTGCTCAGAGGAAGGTTCCCAGGAAAGCTAAGGCCTACAGCAGTTCTACTCAGGGTTCTTTTTACCTTAAAAAAAAAAAAAAACAAACCATTCGCCTACAAGATCCAGCCCCAGGGACATACCCAGGATTGGTGAGGCAATCAGTAATGCTGAACTTTTGGGTGTGAACACATTTGCTATGTTACAAGTGTGCAAGATTATATATTTAATAAATGAAATTTCTTTTCCTAAGTGTTGATTTTTCCCGACTTCTATTTCATAAAGTGAGCAAGTATGAATTTTTTAAATGAATAAGTCCCAAATTGACTCAATTTTACTGGATGCTGTTATAATTGCTAGAATTCCTAAAGTTTTAACATTTGCTAAGATGAGCAGCATCCTTCCTATTTACGTGTGTAATCCTTGGCCTCCTCTGGTTGGTTAGTGAGATAGACATGCTTATTGTAGTCCTTGGCTCAGACACAATGTTGATAATGATGCACTCTGTTTTGTAACCCAAACGCTGCCACCTCTGGGTATGTGGCCTCATCTTCACCTATTTGGTATATACCCTTGCCTTCTTCCTTGTCAAATGTACCCACTCCCAGATAAAGAGAATAAAAATAAGTAAAAAACAATCACAACTCAGCAGCTCCCCAATAAAGCCAAATTGTCATAACCATTAAAAGCAAGTGGGTTCCCGCTGGGGGCAAAGGTGAGGAAAAGCTAGGGAGGGGTCAGCACGGCTCTTCCTCTTTCTTCCAGGAAGCTACTGGGGAAGGAAGTATCATCATTGTGACAGTCACTGTGTGTAGCTGGTGGCCAGTACGTAGAAACAGTGGTGGCCGTCAACTTGGCAGCACTGTGACAGTTTAAAGCTTTTGGTGAATCCCAGGAAAGGTCCCGTCTTGGGGTTCACCCATTCCTGTGGGCGTGGGGCACTCTGGTTGGATTGGGTTCAGCTGGGGGCCTTTGACTGTGCCCTTCAGTGAGGCGGGACCCACGGCGGCCTCCGCCCTCTTGCTGGAGTCCTATATAAATGGGAGAAACACGCAGAGACACCCAGAGAAAGAGCTGTCATTTTCCCTGCCATGGGAGAGAGGACTCCAGGATCGCCTGCAGCACAGAAAGACAGAAACCCCAAGAGGCTGAGAGAGAGGCCGCTGGCTAGAGCCACAGGGCAGCTGGAAGCTGAAAGAGACAAGCCTGGAGGAGAGGGGAGAGATGAGCCACGTGCCCGATCGCCCACAGCTGAGCCTGGAGGAGAAAGAAGAGACCATGTGCCTTGCCCTGTGGCAGGAGTCCAGCAGTCGACCTCTAGTGAGGCAGCATCTCTGATGATGCCTTGATTTGGACATTTTCACAGCCTCGGAACTGTAAGCATTTACCTTAATAAATCCCCATTGTAAAATTCCCCCCCTCCCTTCTGGTATATTGCACTGGCAGCCTTTGTGCAATGATGGATAAAGGTCATGTTAAATTTCACCAGAAATTTATAAAAGTGTATAGTCTAAAATGGAAACCATAATGTAAGCCACAATGTAACTAAAACAAGCCCCCTGCCCCATCCTCAAGTTTCCTTTCACCTGTGCTGCTCCCAGATGACAAGGAGGGTCCCTGAGGAGCTGATTCTTTCTATCAAGGTAGAACTCAAACTTAAAGCATTGGCTGACCTGATTTTTTTTTTTTCCCACAATTAAATACTGAACAGTTTTGACCTAAATTTACTGTATAGTTTGAACTGTGTGGAGCCAGTGACAATATCAGGGATGGTTGTCATAGTGGTGATGGGAAGCGGAGGAAGGAAAAAGGAGAAAAAGCGACAGCTGCTTCCACTGCGCTGGGTGTTGTATTCAAGTGCCTTGTTACTATTCTAAACAACCTTGTGAAGTGGGTTCTTTTTTTTAAAAAAAAATGAGTGTTCATTACCTTTGTTTTTTAATATAACTTATTTAATTTTAAGTTTATAGTTATTTTTAATAAACCTATTGTTGTTGAACTTGCCCACCTGGCTGAAGCAGGGTCTGTCGAGTTTCTCCACTGTCAAAGTGATCCTTTATCTCCCTTTTTCATACTGTCCTCTTTGGAAGGAAGTCACTGAGCAGCCCACACTTCGAGTGGAGAGTTACACTCCACCTCCTCGAAAGCAGAGTATATTTATAAATATTTGGAATTTTTTAAAAAAGACTTATTATTTACTTATTTCTTCTCAATCCCTCACTGTTTGCACTTGCTGTGCCTGTTCATCTTCCTTGTTTCTTTAGGAGGCACTAGGAACCAAACCCAAGACCTCCAATATGGGAGGGAGGCACCGAAAAGCTCCCTGTCTTTGCTGTGTCTCTCGTTGTTTTTCTTCTTGTGTCTCTTGTTGCATCATCTTGTTGCGTCAGCTCGCCATGCCTGCCTGTCACATCAGCTTGCTGTTTTGCTTGTCTTCTTTAGAAGGCACCAGGAACCTCTGCTCCCTGCTTTGTTGTGCCTCTCATTATGATTTTTTTCTTGTGTCTTTTGTTGCATCAGCTTGCTGAGCCTGCCCATCACGCCAGCTTGCGGACTTCTTTAGGAGGCACCAGAATGGAACCAGGGAACTCCCATGTGGTAAGCAGGAGCTCAACTGCTTGAGCCGCATCTGCTTCCCTTGGGATTTTTCTCCACAAAGGATTTATCCATTCTCCCCCATTCACTTATTTATTCAATCATTTATTTCTACCAGCATGGATTCATGGATATTAATTTTATATTTTGGATTATAATCCAATATTGCTTTATTTACTTTCTTACTCAAATTTAAAGCTCTAGCTTTGGCTATTGAGAGCTCCTTCAGTTGGCTCCTGTGTCCCTATGACATGCATTCACCAATGTGGTGGTTTTTGAGTACTTCCTTACTTCCAGGTACTAAAAGATGCTCCAGGTTCATCTTGGATATTTCTGGCCCTAGGACTAGAATCAGTCATTTCCCCTGGGAGCCCTGTAGGTTTGCTGTTTTGAAAGACTAGAGTAGCCTTTAATTTGGGCTATTTCTGCTCCCACTGTTGAGACCATACTCTTCTGAGTACTGTACCCAAGATTTTCCACTTTGGCTGGTGGAAACACAAAGGCTTCCTTGCCCTCTAGAAGCTCAGAGGATGCCTTGTCTGTTCTTTCTGGTGGTTCTTTCCTCAGCCTCTGGAAACTTCCTCATAGGCATCTGCTGATCACTTCGGAGCTGAAGTCTGGAGGGGACTCCTGCAGATCTGCAGAGTGCTCTCTCTGGGTATCTCTTGTCTCTTTGGTACTCTGCAGCTGCCTTGACCTTCCTGAATTCTTAACTCTGTCTCTCTAACTTAGGGATTCCTGGGCTCTGTTCCACTTCCCCCTACCTTTGCTATGTCCTGGAAATCTTCTCCAGGCCAGAATCTGGGGCAATTGTAGAGCTCATCTCATTGACTTCTCTTCTCTCTGAGACCACTATCCTCTGTTACTTACATCCAATGTCAGAAAACCATTGTTTCATCAAGTTAGCCTAGATTTTCAGTTAAGTTGCTCCTATTTATCATATAAAGGGTTCCATTTAGAAATGTTATTGACTTTGCTCATGACACTAAATAGTCTCGTCATACTCAATGATCTGCAAACAGTCTTCTCCAACCAAGTGCGGGAATGAGGCTTTGATCACGCACCATTTTATGCTGAATGAATAGGATCAGAGTTCATCTGTATACATCCTATATGAAGTGGCTGATGGTGCAAAATATAAACATGATTAAACTGGGAATCTCGGGAAGCCTTCCCATTTTCTCTACAGAAAGATCAGGAAGTTCCTGGGGCAGGAGGGCTCCCCCATCAGCTACAACTGCTCTTCTAAGGAGAAAATGCCTGGGCTGACCAGCAGTGAACAGGATGACAAATGAAAAGAGTCCATGAGTGACATGTGAATGTCTGGACAAGTAGCCTTAAAAGCCCACAGGAGAATGATTGATTTCATAGGATTTCCCCCTTATCCCAGGCAGGCAGAAATGCTGGTTAATATGAGCACTCACCAAGGGCTTGAAACTCATTCACTAATAAGGACGGAAGATGGACAATCATGAAAATGGCCCCCTGGGCATTTTCCTCAACTACACCAGTATGAGTGACACATACACACGTGCACGTGCACATATGCCCTTTTTGGAACATAAACAGGGAACCATAATTTTCTTCTGGGTCTCTCAATTACATTGTCTTTGGATTTTAGAAATTTTACTCCCAAAACAATGATATAGGCTTTAAAGATTTGCAAATAAATCTTTTCGAAAACCTAGGCATGGATATTTTTCAAATATAAGTGCCCCAATCACTAGGTCTGTAAGCCAGAAACTGCAAAGCAAATTTTCTTCAAGCAGCATGCTGTATTCCTTGGAGTTCCCACAACTAGTAAAACCACTTCTACTTTGCAACAGGGAACTTGAAGAAATCTCCAAGCCAGTTATTGTTACAAGCTCCCTCTCCCTTCTACCAGGCGTGGGGGTGATTGCACCCTGGGCAGGGAAGGCTGCTAAGGAGCAGCAGGCTCCTGTCTTCTGCCCAGGAACTACCTGTTGGGATGCCTTCCTCCTGAGCTTGGGGTCCACAACGAGCACTTGGAGCCTCATTCCCCATCTTCTGTCCCATTCCATACCTCCCACCACCCTACTAATTGCAACCCACCCAAACTAAACTAGCACTTAGAGAAGTGAAAATGTTTCTCCTTACTAAGGAAGCAGGAGACTCCTAATTAATGAACCAATTATAAACAACCATTGGTTCAAATGACGAGTTTCTTCAAGACTTGTTTGATGGCATGGATGGCAAAGTAGGAAGGGCTCCAATGAAGGTAGATGAGGGTTAGCACCTGCTTTTAGAGCTAATTAATAGGCTCATCTTAAAAGGGGTAGGCTATGGAGACGGTGATGGGAAACAGATAAGGGGAGGCGGTTGACACTGGCTCACCCCCAGCAGGAAGTGTGCTTTGAGTTGTTTGTCCAGAAATTTCCTATTGAATTGGCCCTTAATATACTTTGGTTGATGCTTCCAATGACCAGTCCCCCCTTTTCACCCTGTAAACTTCAGGATAACTGTCTAGAGTCATAGTTGTGAATTCCTGCCCCTTGGGAGACCACAGGACAAGCTAACGCTACATGACCTTAAAGGACCTACTGACAAAAGCTCTGACCACAAGTTAGCCAGCGGTAGAGCCCCTTAGATCTCACATCCTGACAGAGAATGAAATTAAGAAAGGAGGGAGGAAAAGAATCAATGCAAATGTAGATTTAAGTTCAAACTACGAGGAAATAGCTTTTCATGAGTGCATTTAAGGGACAAATATTTCTAACAAAAATAAGATGTTATTTTCTACAATGACCCCTTGTTCCTGGTAGGATGATGTATAAAGCCCTCTTGCCCAGGCATTTTGCCACCACTCCTGACTGCTCATGGCTCTACGAGCATACCATGAACTTCCAGGTCTGTATGTCTTCATTCTACCCACAATATACTTCCCACCGAATTCTTGATCATTCTTTAGGGTTCCAGTCAAATGTCGGCTTCTCCATCAGGTACCACCCCCTAACATTCTGGCAATAATGAATTAATAACAAATGCCCTCTTTCCCTAATTCTCTCAGCATATATTACAACTCTTCCTTGGAGCAGAAGTCCCCTAATATTAACAATTTGTTATATGGTTGGCTTTTATTGGGCAATATGAGGCTCTTGAGGGCGGGGGATGTGCTTTGCCCGTCTTTTAACTCCTGAACCCAAAATCAGTGCCTAAACAAGGCAGGGGCTCAAGGGGATGTGTGCTAGATGGATGGATGGGTGCACGAAAACAAGGAAAACAAGTGACTTCATTCATGGAGAGCTTCGGGATGTTCAGAGTAGATGTCTACATGCCATCTGGTTTGCCCTTCCCCATCTTGGTAGGCAGGTAAGGTATTAATCATGCTTTGCTCAGAAGGACGCTGCTTGGAAATAAATGAGAGGGAGTCCAACACTGGGCAAAGTCCTGGAACTATAAGTCAGGATAACTCGTTTCTAGTCTTGACTTTTTTACAAAGGATTCCAGGTGACTTTGAGCAAGCCTGGGGGGCCTGGCTGTAAGAAATTATCAAAATGATCTCTAAATTGTAAGTCTATACTTTCCTCAGGTCATCTGTGCCCCAAGTGCCTAAAGCCTGAAATAGGATCAAGGTTTCCTGACCATCAGATCCTGATGCTGTTTCAAAGTTCACTTCTGAGTTCACTTAATTCTCAGATGCTGAATTTGTTTTTCAAATCCATGTAATAATGGAATAATGGCTGTTCCCCAACTGGTAATGAAAATCTGCTTTTACAAGTGAAAACCATATCAACCAGAGCTGCTGGAGGTGGGCCCATGCTGCTAACTCCAAATAAGGGATTGACAGGAAACTGTGGGGAAAGATTTGTTTCTTTCAGCAAATAAGGCAACAAGGTGATGATACCAAGCAGGTCCCTGATAAAAGGAAGTGGAAAAAGGACATACACAAAATAATAAAAGGCAAGAGCAAGCTAGCACTTATAGGTTCTGGGCTGATTGTGCCTTTGTTAAAACCAAAAGAAACCCAAAACATTTCGATTCGTCAAGGCACTTTGGAGAAAGTTAAGCGGTATCTGCTCAGTCTTTATGACAGCTTTGATGACTGCAAAATGGAAACAACGGGGGCCTGAAAATGGATAGAAAGAAGGCAATGTCCTACTCTGCATTAAGGTTTCACAAAATCTCTACCTAAAAGCTGTTTTGATCATTTCATCTAGCACCATCTGGCAAATCTTGAGGCTGGAGAAGTAGTAATAGAATTAATTAGAAGGAGGAATAATTGGGTGGTAGGCTGAATGTATTTCTCTGTCATAAACAACAAGACATAACACAGAAAATTAATAGATGATCAGTTATTAGCAATTGGCTCTCTCAGTTTTGTAGCCAAATGCTTTCACTCAAGGTAAGCTATATATAGGCTCCCTTGTTAGAAACGCAACAGAGTATGCAATCTGGGATTTGGAAAGAACCTTTTCTGGCTACAACTTGTTCCACTGCAAGTAAATCACATGAGTGGTCAGGCATGTGTCCTGTGACCAATTCTCATTCCAGAACTATGCACTGCTGGCCTATTGTGTGGGAGGGGAATGGTGGTGATTCAGATCCAGCTCCTGTCCTCACAGAGTGTGCAATCGGATGGAGGGAATGGGACAAATACAGGAAAGTTGAGCCAAGAAAACAAATGTAATAATCGTAAACAAGGAATAGATGGCAAAGTGCTATCTGGGCTCAGAAGAGGGAATGGCTTCATGTGAGAAGAGGCATTTGAGGTAGGCAATGGAAGAAGTGTAAGGTTTCAAAAGCAGAAATGGTGAGAATAAGAGGGCTGAGCACGAGCAGAGGCTCTGGGTGAGGTGTGCAGACGGCATTTAAGAAATGGGAGCACTCCAAAGGAGCTTGGCCATGAACTCCATGAGAAGGACAAAAGGAAACAAAGTTGAGAAGATGATGGCATCTTAATTTCCAGACTGCTATGACAAATACATTATAGGTTCACTTAGACAGTGGGGAATTTTTTGGCTTATAGTTTGGAGGCTAGAACTCCAAATCAAGCTGTCGGCAAGGCCGTGCTTTCTCCCCGAGGTCTGTGACATTCTGGTGCTGGCTTCTTGGCCATCCTTGGGGTTCCTTGGCTTGTATCTCTGCCTCACATCACGTGGCGATGTCCTCTCCTTTCTCTTCCCGATTTTGCTGACATCTATCTTCCAGCTCCTCTCCATGGCATTCTCTGACCATGTCTGAATTTCTTCTGCTTATAAAGGGCTCCAGTAATATGAATTAAGACCTTCCCTCATTTAGTTGGGCCACACCTTAAGCAAAATTAAGATCTTCAAAAGGTAATGTTTACCATGGGTCCACACCCACGAGAACAGGGATTAAAATTAAGAACGTGTCTAATTGGGGTACATAATTCAATCTGCTACCAAGAGAATTAGACCAAAAGGGCCTTGAGCTCTAGACTTGGATTTTATTAGGGGAGAATGGAGAACCACTGTGGGTTTCCCAGCAGGGGAGGTTTTAGGTTTGTACTCTAGGGAGATTAGTCATACAGAAAATTTTAGGATGAATTCAGATAAGGAGGGAACTAATTGGAGATTTAGGAAGTAGTTTAAAAAAGAAGGTAATTAAATTTGCCTGAGTCTGATAATCTGGGAGGAAGGAAAAAGAAAGTTGGGGGTGAAAGTGAGCAAGGCACGGGAGACCAGGAAAAGATGGGGGTTAGAAGAAAGTGGGAAGGTGTTGCTGAGGTCCCATGCCCAGGTGACCTAGAGAAGGCTGAAGCCATTTAGAGACAGGAAGTCAGGAGGACAGAAAGAGTCCTGTTTCATCCTTGTTTAACC
Organism: Dasypus novemcinctus; assembly: GCF_030445035.2. Lineage (NCBI taxonomy): Eukaryota > Metazoa > Chordata > Mammalia > Cingulata > Dasypodidae > Dasypus > Dasypus novemcinctus. Next base: position 37,523,880 of record NC_080694.1, on the reverse strand, counting down.
CCCAGAGCAGGCAGATGATACAGATCAGCGTATCCAGCAGGGAGCTGGAGATGGAAGCCTGAGGTTCAGGAGGGAAGTCAGTTTTAGAAACACGATGCCAACAGCCATCTGTGCCTGCTGGCTGCTGACCCTGGAGGGGTGGATAAGGGGGCAGGAGGGGCCCCGGTAGGCACCTCGGAAACCACACATTTAGGGGATGGTGGAGTGAGAGACATCGGCAACTGGACAGGGAGGTGGCCCAGGAGAGACACCTGGGAATACCAGGCCACGCACAATGGCCTGAAGAGAGGATCTTAGGAGAGAGGCTGGGCATGAGGTCATGCCCGCCCACGTTCTCATGACAAGCAGTTCTTATGGCACATGTGCAATATGATTATATGAAGAAGAGGGGTGTAGGCAAGGAGAGCAGAAGGGTGGGAATGGCATTGCCCAGTTTTTCAAGATAGAGGCCATGGGCACTTCAATTTTAGTAGAAGGAAAACACCTCTTACTATTAGCATGAGCTAAAGCAATCAGAACTTCCTAAGTCAGACCAGCTTTTTTCTCTGGCATCCGAAGATGACTTGAAAGCCATTTGTCACATGTGTGGGCTGATATTATTTGGTGACTTTTTAAAAGATGTTGAATAAATGCTGACTAACAAAAATGAAACCATTTTAAAAAATATGAGTCTTACTTTTGGTTGCTAACAGGGAGTATTGACTGAAACCTTCCAGCCAGGGATCAGTATGGTTCGAGGGTGGACAGCTGGGTCTACAGCTCTGCAGAACATAACCTCAGGCAGTGGAGACATGCCAAAGGAAGCATCAAGAAGACCATGTGGCACAGAGAAAGTCTCATAAATCAAAATTATTACCATCATCACTACTAAGGCTTTGTTAGCATATTCTCCATTTCTCTAGAATCAAAATCCTAAATCACAATTACAGTCATTTGCATAAGGTTAAGATTTCAGTGGCTTTGTTAGATAGTTGCAGGTTTGGGGATTAAGCACAGATCCCAAGATCACGGAGATTTCTCACTTCTAGAATGAATCGGTACGTTAAGTCCATGAACACATAAGAGCTGGAAGGTTAAATGTTCTAACTAGGGAGAATGCAGTGGACAGTTCTTTGGTTGCCTTTGGTTCTGCAAAGTATTTCTTCGTGTTCTGTAGTAGCAGTTGGATATAGTTAGCAGCCCTGACCTTAAATGCTTTCTGATTTCTTTCTCTCATAAGTGAAGAGAAACACAAGGAAAGGAAAATTTTGAGAAATCAAGTCCTATGCACAGCAAGTTCAGTTTATTTCATGAAATTCTGTTTAAGAAGTGATTCATTGAGGATATTTAAATACTTCATATATCTCTTCGATTTCTTAAGTCCTTGAAATTATGGAGAGGCTTTCTACTGGCATGGTCACTGCCACAAGGAAAATGTACCTTGTCCCTCATTTCAAAACTCATGTGAGAAGTAAATATAACTCCATTTATGCGAAATCCAGGAAAAGGTAAAACTAAACCATGGTGACAGGAGTCAGAAAGGAGTAGCCTCTGGGAGGTGGGTGGAGAGTGGGAATGACTAGAAAGGGGCATGAGGGAATTTTCTGTTCTATACCTTATTTGGATGGTGGTTACATGGATATGTACAACTGTCAAAGTTCATAGAACTGAACAATTTAGCCTGAATAATTTTATAGTATATAAATTACTTATCCTTTAGAAACATAAGTAAAAAAAAAAAATTCTATGTGAACACCTTTCCCTTCACCAGTCAAAAACGTCAGTGTAGAGAAAGGAACTGGCACCCATTCTCTCTTCTTGCACAGGACACTGAGGCTTGCTTTGAGCCATCCTGCACCTACCCAACTGTGGCTCTCTCCTTCAGCTCTGAAGAGGGTGCAGGAAGCATCTGGTCAACCCCTGCTATGGCTTGCCAGCATGTAGGAAGGCAATTGGGGGCCAGCCAGTCTTTCTGTTCTGAGAAACACCGTCTTCACAGAAACACATCAGTATTGGTCCCAATGTACTCTTTCCAATCTATAGCACACCTCAGGAATAATAATCATTCCCTAACAAAAATCGCTTCAGGGATTGAATTGGAGGGGTAAATACAACAGAAAGTTGAGTGTTTCCTCAAATACCTACCCCACCTACGTGAAGAACTGTGCTCTGTGGATTAGGCAGCCTGGGAGGGGGAACGTCTACTAACACGCTCAATGTTTGTACTTGCTTTTCACCAGGAATGCAGCTGGAATCCTCGACCTCCTGCACTGTCAATTAACAGAGGAATTTTGCCAATAGCTCACTCAGTGTCTACTCACGCGGGCATACTGTTAAGTTGAAACAAATGGAGTTCCTAATATTTAACCCTTTCGGACTTACAAAAATGGCAATTTTATGTTTTGAATTATATTTGCTATTTGATTTATTTAGTCATATTGTAACTTGCACCACCTTTTGCAACTATAAATGATACTGCTACACATTTGGTCACTTCTACAACTTTAATGACAGAACTTACCACTTTTGTACTACAAACACTAATTTTTTCATTTGTTCTGGGGTGATCACCATGCTTTATTTTAATAATAATGGCAATAACAAGTAGAATAATGATAACACAGCAACAGAGCATACCATAAGCACTCTAAGCATTTCACACATAATAACTCTTTTATTCCTCAAAGCAGTTCTGAGGTAAGTTCTGTTATTGTCTCCATTTACAGATGAGGAAACTCTTTAATAGAATTTCATAACAGACAATTACCAGGGGGCAAAAAATTTCAAATGTTCATTATCATACCGCCTATTTTTATTTTTGCTTTTGAAAACTATCACGCTTTCAAACTTACAATCCACAGACACACTAGAAGCCTGCTAACCATTACCATTTGCAGTGTTGATTTGGGTTATATAATTTACATACTGTTTTCACTCTTTTTAGACATCGATGAACCATTCTGAACCACTGATCCAACCACTGGTGAAAAAATGCAAATTTAACATATGTAAGTATTAATATGTAAATGAGATTAAAATACATTTGCAGAGAATTACACCCTTTCACTGAACGTTAGCTGACAACTGTGACAGTCCTCGCAACCTATGTGCAGTATTTAATATCATTTATCACCTTGACTTACTAAGAAAAATATCTGACCAGTGTTGCATGTCAACCCATGCCTACCACCCATAGAAAGAAGAATCCAGCATTGTGTTTCTAAAATCCACTGAAGGTAGGGGATGCAGAGTTGCCCAGAAATGAGGGGGATGGAAGAAAGGCCTTGGAGGCAGAGGGAGAAGCCACTGGATTGGCGGCAGCTCTGGAGCCACAAGCTGGGGAAGGTGACATGGGTGTGGAGGGTCCTGAGAGAAGAGAAAACCCAAGTAGCCCATGCCTGCATAGGGTCTCCTCAGGGGAACTCAGGGACACGCGTGGACTGAACATCAAGAGCTGAAGCTTCTGGAATCCTGGCGAAAGGCCCTGTGCACAGCTTTGCACGGAAGCAGAGCAGCTGTCTGCCTTTAAGGAACTCTCGGGCTTGGGCATTACATATCAGCAGCTATGGCCAGTAAAGTCTGGTCTGGGGTTGAGGATGCCCTTTTCCAGATGCTCAAAGGCTTTCACCCAACCTGATGTATGTGTGTGAGAGGAGTGGGAGGTGGGGTAGTGTGAAAAAGACCAAATCAAAATGGAGACAAACAATGGAATATGACATTTCTCACACCCAGAGTTGTGGGATAAAATGTATACTTGCTATAAACCTAACAGTTATTAAGAAAACAATGCAGTATCTGCAAAAGTCATAAAGAATCTTCTATATTTTACATTTTCTCTAAAACTGTCAATCTGCCAATAGGCTCACTAAAGATCATCATGTACTAGATTTTAAACAACACGAGGGCAGGGACCTTTCACACCTAGCAGATGGAAAGCATACAACAAAAATGTGTTGAAATGACCTGACGGTGTTCGATTATAGTCAAGTGTCATTACTTAAGAATCATCAAACCGTATGAGACTCTCCCATCCCAGGAGATATCAGAGGCTCAATCATTCTTTGGAAACATAACATACTATTTATAAGACCTGACAGTTATATTTGCTTTTGATAATTGTCTGAATTTTATGAAATGAGAATTTATAAGGGAAATAACTTGTTTCTGTGCAGATTTTTTTTTTTTTAATATTTTGACTGTGGAAATTTTCAAGTTTGTGAAGACCTCATTTAACTTTGAAGCAGAAGGATCTCATAAACACTGAAAAGTCTACATCCATAAAACTAAACTTGGATGTGGCAGTGAATTGAAGAGAAAGTAAACCAAACCAAATTTATCACAAATATTAATGGACTGAAAGACCAAAACTAGCATCCTCAAACAAGCTTTGTGCTGCCTTATGTCACTTTTAGAAGGTGTTAGACTGAACATTTGTTTCTCAACAACTAAAACAAAAGCTTCTTAAATATGGCTTAGGGACAGTCCACCTTTTGCCTAGAATCCTATACCTTTAAAGTTTTATGATAAGATTTAACCTTCACTAATTCATTGACTATTTATTGCCTTTCTACCAAATTCCAGGAATACTTGTAATCATAACCTATTAAGAAAAAATGTCCATTATCAAATAAAGATTACAATGATATTTTATCTACTCTATTTGCTAAAGCAGAATATATATACATATATTTTATAAAAAGATAAACACTAAGAATAGACACTTAAAGAGTTTTCTATATTAATTTCAATTAAGTAAAATGTGAATTAATCAGAAAACACACTTAATGGAACATTCTATTTAATTGAGGTGATCAAAAAGAAGTTGCTGCCTCTGTAAGCATTGCAAAAATATATATTTGCTAAAGGAACACTTTGAAATACTTAAACGGCATGAAATTCAATTTCCATCAGGGAGAAAAATGTTAAAATGCTTTTGTTGTTGTTTATTTGCTTACTTTTAACAGAACATTTTAAAAGGATATATACCATTTGCTTTCAAAGTCTCAACTTTTTGGATATATTTCAGAAGTTATATCAAAAATCCAATTTTGGGGGGATGTCAAGTACAACAGTACAATAAACAGAAGTCAGAGAAAAGCTGGCCTAGGAAAAAAATAGCAGGAATGAATTCTTACCCACGTAAACATGCTGCTGTATTTCATATCTGACAAGTCACCCATCTAATTTCACCTACATTACTGCAATCAAAATCTACGTTAATATTTATTGTATGTGTTAATAAAATGAGTAATGATCAACTCCACAACTCAACCACATGCCATGCATAATCCATATAGCACAGAATAATTCACTAATAATCAGTATACCCTGAGAATTCCAATTAGCTGTTTAATTTACCAAGATGATCTTACGGTTGATGTGAAGTCAACCACTCTCTGCTTTTAATTTCTTCTATTTTAACAATGATTTTCTTCTTCATTTCCACTGTTCTTTCAAGGATGAAACCAGAATCATGAAAAACAAAAGCACTGCCAGCACTGTAATCGTCAGCCTTGATACCAGCACTTTAAAAAAACAAAACTGTGAGAGAGATGTACAACAAAATAAAAACCAGATAAATGGTACTTTATTAAAATTAAAAACTTTTGTATATCAAAGACCATTATCAAGAAAATCAAGACAACCTACAGCATGGAAGAAAACATTTGGAAAACGGTGTATCTAAAAGGGGTATAATATTCAGACTATATAAGGAACTCCTACAGCTCCACAACAAAAAGAAAAACAGCCCAATAAAAAAATGGACGGTGTTGATGGTAGCAAAGCATTGTGAACAGAATTAACAGCACTGAATGAAGTATCTGAAGTGCATAAAAGAGGACATTTTAGGTTGTTTATATGTTACTAGAATAAAAATGAAAACACCATAAGAGTATACAACGCAAAGAGTTACTAATGTAAACCATGGATTATAGTAAATAGTACAATTATAATATTTTCCCATAAATTATAACAAATGAACCATACTACTTCAAGTATTTTATGCATGATTCTTCTGTAAGCTTACAACTTCTCTAATTAAAAAAATGTATTTAAAAATAGGCAATGGACTTAGATAGACATTTCTCCAAAGAATATACACGAATGGCCAATAAGCACAAGAAAAGATGTTCAACAGCATTAGCCATTAGGGAAATGCAGATCAAAACCATGAAATACCACTTCACACCCACTAAAAATGCAACTATTAAAAAAAACAGAAAATAGGGAAGCAGATGTAGCTCAACTGGCTGAGTGCCTGTCTACTACATGTGAGGTCCTGGGTTTGGGTTCCGGTGCCTCCTAAAGAAGACAAGCAGATGCCCCCCCTGCAGCAATGAGCAGAAGCCACAAGATAGCAGGTGCCACAGCCTGTGGGAGCAGATGTAGTTCAGGCAGTTGGGCACTTGCTTCTCATGTGGGTGGTCCCAGGTTTGGTTCCTGGTGCCTCCTGGAGAAGGCGAGCAAACAATGACCAGACAGACTAGAGAACCATCTGGGAGAGGAGGGGGTTAAACAAATAATAAAATAAATAGATAGACAGAGATTAATAGATAGATAAGCTACATATAGAATTACCATATGATCTGGCAATCCAATCTAGGAATATGTCCAAAAAGTTGCAAACATGGACTTGAACAGATACTTGCACACTGGTGTTCATAGTGATATTATTCACAATTGCCAAAAGATGGAAGCAAACCAAGTGTGCACCATTGGAAGAATGGATTTTAAAAATGTGGTATATCTATACAATGGAATATTACTTAGCCATAAAAAGGAATGAAGTTCTGATACATGCAACAACATGGATGAACCTTGATGATGTCATATTGAGTGAAATAAGCCAGACACAAAAGGAACAAATGTTGTATTATCTCACTTACATGAAACAGAATATGCAAATTCATAGAGTCAGGAAACTGGAATGCATGTTGCCAGGGGCAGGGCTGGTAATGGGGAGTTAATACTTGATTGGTAGTGTTTCTGTTTGGGTGATGGAAAAGTCTTAGTAATGGATGGTGATGAGGGTAGAACAACACTTTGAATGTAATAAACATCATAGAATCATATACTTCAAAGGGGGTAAAATGATTAATTTTTGGATATATATATATATATATATATATAATGTTATCAGGATTAAAAAAGACATAGGATTGTACAATACAAAGAAAGATCCCAACTGTAAACTATGTGCTACAGTTAATAATAATAATGATTCATCAATTATAACAAAGTTACCACACTAACGCAAATGTTAATATAGGGAAATGTTGAGTTTTTGTATTTATGGGGGTATATGGCAACTCTACTATCTGCATGGTTTTTCTGCAAACTACATTAGCATTAATATTAGGTTGGTGCAAAAAGAATTGTGATTTCGGACCATGAATTTTAAATGATTTTAAGTAGGCTCACATCTTTATTAATCAAAATACGAAGCATTACAACCAACACCTTTTTGCCAATGAGAAATGTCTGTTTATTTCTGTAGCATAAAAATCTGTGCTTCGATATTCAACGAACTCTTGGAAAGCGTTTTCCCTGCGAAGAGTTGTTGAGATGCTTGAAGAAGTGGCAGTCAGTTGGAGAGAGGTCAGATAAATATTGCAGATGAGGCAAAACTTCAGAGCCAAATTCACTCAACTTTTGAAGTGTTGGTTGTGCAACGTGCAGTCAGATGTCGTGGAGAAGAATTGGGGCCTTTCTGTTGACCAATGCCGGCTGTAGGTGTTGCAGTTTTCAGTGCATCTCATCAATTTGCTGAGCATACTTCTCAGATGTAATGGTTTCACCTGGATTCAGAAAGCTGAAGTGGATAAGACTGGCAGCAGACCACCAAACAATGACATTACATTCTTTTGGTGAGAGTTTGGCTTTGGTAAGTGCTTTGGATCTTCTTGGTCCAGCCACTGAGTTAGTTGTTGCCGGCTGTCTTATAAAATCCACTCACAATTCAATTGGGAAATGGTTTGTTGTTGCACAGAATAAAGAGAAGACGACACTTCAAAATGACGATTTTTAAACTTTTTAATCAGCTCATGAGGCACTCACTTATCGAGCTATTTCACCTCTTCAATTTGCTTCAAATGCAGAACCATCATAGAATGGTCGACAATGAGTTTTTTGGCAACTTCTCGTGTAGTTGTAAGAGGATCAGCTTCAATGACTGCTCTCAATTGGTCGTTGTCAACTCCAAGGGCCAGCCACTATGCTCCTCATCTTCAAGGCTGTCATCTCTGCAAAACTTGTTGACCACCACTGCGCTGTATGTTTGTTAGCAGTTCCTGACTAAATGCGTTGTTGATGTTGTCTCTGCTGCTTTACAACCCATTTTAACTCAAGTAAGAAAAACGCTTGATTTGCTTTTTGTCTAACATGATTTCCATGGTCTAAAATAAATATAAAATAATCAGCAAGTAATAAGTCATTAGCAAAAAAACAAAGTGAGAAATGCATGTTAAAATGATATATCAGATAACCACATTAATTAATAATGTATTTCAAGATTAAAGGGCAAATATCAACAATGCAAAATGGCAATTACTTTTGCACCAACCTAATAACAATAAAAATTATGACAGAGAACTTGTTATTCTGATAGCTGCATTTCCTTAGTCCTCTATCCTGTACCTGTTCAAAGAAGCAGCTGATATGAAGTTCCTAGTCCCAATAGATGCCCAGCACGCAGGAACCAGGGCACACTTTCTTGGTTCCTACTCATAGGGTGAAAATATGAACCTTGAGCTGCATGCTTTTCCCAAATGACACAAGCCCCATGCTTCCAGGCTGTCCAGGGAGTGCAAAGAGCATGATTCTGAGGGTGATGTGCTACCCTGGCCCTGAGGACGAGATTTACTGGGCTCAGGTAGACACCACTTCCACTGGGTCTTGACATGCTTGCCCACTGGCTTTTCTGGAGATATGCAACACGCAAGGCTCCAGCCCACTAATGGCAGCTGGGTATGGAGGGCAGGTGGATTTGAGGAGTTGAACCATCCTGGACCTCTCAATGCCAGGGTTGTGGCAACTGCAAACTAGTCCTAGAGGGGCAGTAAATTATCTGCTATAGTCCACCAAATCCCATGATCCATTGAGCAGTTGGTGGTAGGCTTTTCATGCCTTGAATCTTATTTATGTTCACACGAAGAAGGAATGGCTGTCTGTTGTGCTCATCAGTCTTGTTGGAAATTAAAACCTTGCTCAAATGGAAATATAACAGTATTCATCCTATTCTGAGGTCATCTGGAAAGGAAAACACTAGACCTCTGAGAAATGCTCCTATGGTAGGAGCTTTGGTGAGAGAGGGGCTCTATTAGCCAGCCAAAGGAGGGCAGATGCAAAATACCAGAAATCTTTTGGCTCTTATAAAGGGTATTTATTTGGGGTAGAAGTTTACAGTTACCAGGCCATAAAGCATAAATTACTTCCCTCACCAAACTCTGTTGCCACGTGTTGGAGCAAGATGGCTGCCAATGTCTGCCAGGGTTCAGGCTTCCTGGGTTTTTCTCTTCCCGGGGTTCATTTCTCTCCGGGCTCAGCTGCTCTGGTTTCTCCACAAGGTCAGCTGTAGACTATGAGGCTTTCTAGGCTTTGCCTCTCTCCACAAGGTCAGCTGCAGACTATCAGGCGAACAGCTCTGTCTCTCTTCCTGGGGCTCAATTCTCTCGGGGCTCAGCTGCTCTGCTCCTCTGTGTGCTGACTTTCTGGGCTCCAACTCAGAACTCCAGCATCAAAACTCCAACAACTCCTCTGCTCTGCTGTGTAGTTTTATCTGTGAGTCCCCATACACGAGGGGCGCGGGGACTCAACGTCCTACTGACGTGGCCCAATCAAAGCCCTAATAATAATTTAATCATGCCCAGGTATAGACCAGTTTACAAACATAATCCAGTATCTATTTTTGGGGTTCATAAACCATATCAAACTGCTTCAGGGGCTCATTCCAAAAAGGTGGGGTTTGGTGTTGTGAACCTTTTGTCAGCAGGGAGAGGACTCGCAAGCTTGTTTAATTAGCAAAAGGAATTAAAAGGTCAGAGACCTTCATTTGATAAGTCTTCAAAACCAGAGGTCTCTCAAATATGTGTCACTCATCATAAATTGACTGTGTTGAAGCAGTGAGAGTAACTAAAAGCATATGACCACTGCTATTACTACATATATTTGTGTTTTTTAAAAAATGGATTCCTCCCTCGAGGTCTGCTAAATGAAATCAAGCACATTCTTCCCAATATCTACTATATTTTTCAGGTTCAATAGAGAATAAAACAAAAAAGGAAATGTGGTAACATAGTAAAGCACCCCGAAGCTACCAACAGCACTTTCTACAAAAACATACAGAGTTTACTTGGGGTCCAGAGGCTAATCTGATTTAGAGTTAAAAAATGGCACTGGGAAAGTTTTGAGGGCACACTGAAGGTGCTCTTGTACAGCACTGGTTCTCAAACTCAGTTGTATGTTTGAGTCCCCTAGGAGCTTTTAAAACTCCTGGTACAAAGCTACACTCCAGACCTGGAAACCAGGCATTAGCATTATTTTTTAAAGCTCTCCAACATAAAAAAAAAAATTGTAATTCCAATGTGCTACCAAATTTGAGAAGCAATGCTACAGATAAGCACTTTTCAATTTTGAATGGGCAAGTGAGTCACCTAGAAATCTCACTAACGTGCAGATCCAGATTCAGTAGGTTTGTATCACAGGATGTGGAACCATTTGGTTAGTGTATCAGTCAGGATTGGCCAGGCTACGTGGCAGTAACAAATTTCACAACCATGATTTCACCCAATGAAAGTATGCTTCTCGCCCTGTTGAAGTGGTCCGAGGTGTTGCATTTTAACAAGCTCTCAGTGGCTGCTGCTGCTGCTAGTCCATGGACTACGCTGAGTAGCAAAACCATAGACAAAGGCAAACCACCAAAAATTTCTATGTGAAGGGGTGATATAATCAAAGCTGGGCCTTTTCAAAGTAGTCTTTTTTTTTTTTTTAAAGATTTATTTATTTCTCTCCTTTTCTCTGCCCTGCCTCCCCCCACCCCCCCACCCCCGCCCCAGCTGTCTGCTCTCTGTGTCCATTCACTATGTGTTCTTCTGTGACCACTTCTGTCCTTATCAGCGGCACCGGGAATCTATGCTTCTTTTTGTGGCATCATCTTGCTGTGTCAGCTCTCCGTGTGTGCGGCGCCATTCTTGGGCAGGCTGCACTTTCTTTCGCGCTGGGCTGCTCTCCTTATGGGGTATACTCCTTTGCGCGTGGGGTTCACCCCTGCATGGCAGGGCACTCCTTGTGCACATCAGCACTGCGCATGGGCTGGCTCCACACGGGTCAAGGAAGCCCGGGGTTTGAACCACGGACCTCCCATGTGGTAGATGGACACCCTATCCATTGAGCCAAATCCGCTTTCCTCCAAAGTAGTCTTAAAGGGGAAAGACTGAAGGCTGGGAACCAGTAAAGACGCTACCGAAAGCGACTAAGAAATGGGGCTAAAGAAGTCTGACTGATTCCTGGAAGCAGAATCATTTAGGAACATGACTTTATAATTCAGTGCCCCGCCACAAAGGACTGTTGCTATGGATTGGGCTTGTAAACGGCCCAGCTGGGATGAAAAAAAGATCCTATAAATTACCAAAATCCTTTGGTATATGGTCCTTCAAGGCAGACTGAGTTACTGACCAGTACAGCGCGGGTGTGGATACCAGTGTCTTTGACTTGTACTCCATTTTTCCTGCTCCCCCAATTATCATGGGAAGACTTCCATTGCTCCCCACATCACTTCTCCTCTCCTTCCAGGTCATGTAACTGGTCTGACAAAGTGGCTGTGAGCAGAGGTGATGCCTGTCATGTATGGGGCCAGAGTATGCATTCGCCAGCGCTGGGCCCCACATTCCCCTTCATCCTGGCCACTACATCAGGAACAGCTGAGACAGTGGAGCCTATGCAGCCAGTTCCCTGCCTAAGAAGGATCTGGAGAGCAGCCCCACCAGCAATGTGAGAAACATACTCTTGTTGGGTAAAATCATGGTTGCGATATTTGTTACTGCAACATAGCCTGGCCAATCCTGACTGATACACTAACCAAGTGGTTCCGCACACCCTTTTGGTATAGTCCCAGGAGCCTGGTAGGCGAGATCTGAGGTTTCTAGTAGGCTGCTGACCTGCTATGAAGTATCCAAATTCCATGTAGTATGGAGGCCATTCCTTCAAGAGCCTGATCCTAATGTCTCGTTTAACCCACAGGACCAATGTGGAAATTGCCCAAGGCCATGCATTTCAGAAGGATTACCTAAGCCCCTGATGCTGTCCTTGTAATTAAGACATTTCTGAAATAAGTACCCTGGGTCAAGGTGTTCTAGCTTTTCTTCAGGAGTTGAGCCGTTGTCCTCCATTATCATGGCTAGAGAGAATCAGACATTATATTTGGCTTTCAACTTTAGTCCAGTGTATTATTAGGGTTTTCCAGAGAAAGAGAACCAAAAGGAGGCTATGCATGTGTGTACGTATGTACATATAAATTTTATTATAGGAATTGGCTCAAGTGACTGTAGGGTTTGCAGATCTGAATTCTGAAGGGTAGGCTACAAGTTGGAGACTTGATGAAGGTGATGCTGAATTCCCCAGAAGAAGCTGGGTGACTGAAAGCAGAGACAGAAATTCTTCTGACTGCTGAAACCCTCAGTTCACGTTTTAAGGCCTTGAACTGATTGGATGAGGAGACTCCTCTTATTGCTGAGGGCAATCTCCTTTGTTAGTTGTAGATGCAATCAGTCACAGATGCAATCATGAGGCTAATGATTGAAATCTATCTATGAAATATCCTCACAGTAACAATCACACCAGTGCTTGCTTGGCCAAACAATCAGACACTATAACTCAGCCAGGTTGATGTATGAAATTAACCATCACATCCAGATTCATGCAAAGCCAGTTTTCTACCTCCAGAGTTCTAAATAAAGAACATGACACAAATCTGTTAAGAAGATTCAAATAACATCAGATGTTTTTTTTAATTAAAAAATGGGTGTTCTTCCCAAGTTGAGAATTTAGCTTGCTATTCTTTCAGACCTCTCACTTCACACCAAAAGAAAGACAGTTCAGAGGACACGAATGTTGCTCAGCTAAACTTCACCCTGAAATGAGGTATTTGAAGTCTGCAAATGAATGTAGAACAGGTTCTATGTGAGCACTGTATTAAAATGACTTGAAACCACTTCAAAGGGGAATCGTCAATTTTAGTTTTATTTTATGATTTTGTCTCTGTTTCTTGAAAGCCATACCTATTTCTCAAGAGAATAAGGAGTAATTTTCTAGGGAAATATTCTTCTTGCATCAGGAAGTATCAGGAAGGAGAAAGAACAATGCTTTGGGTACTTGATAAATGTTTTTAAATTAAATTAATGACTAAACCAGACCCCCATTTCTCTTTTGTCAAAGGAAGGAATAAAAAGTCTTTTTCCCTTGAGAGCTTTTGTGCAACGCTGGTTGAGCATTCTCTTCAGAGGAAACAGGAGCCTGACCTGGTTGGAGGCTGGAGCACTTTTCAAAAAATTGTTGCTCTTTGCTCAGACTCTCTTAGACAACAACTCTCTATCCATTAGAATGTTTCTTTCAGACAACTCAATTTTTAAAAAAGTCTCAAAACTTATTCTAATCAATCATCAATTATGCCATCAATCTGTTCTCTCTGCAGAGGCAAAATCTTGTCACTGCTATCTGTATCTAAATTTATAGCCCATTAAAAATAAAGTCCATGTGAGATTTTACTTTAGCTCTTTGAGCTTATTGGTATATTCCAAATTTTGACAATGAATGTGCCGCTTTTGTAAGTAGAAAAATGATATTAAAATATGTGAAATTGGATAACATCCTGGAAAGCATCCTTCCAAAACAAGTTTATTTTCCTATTTCTGCTAGGCTGAAAAACTCATCTACCCAGAGAGACTCACTCCCCAAAGAATCTGGTTGGTTTTGCTGAAATTTTTATTATCTTTATTAAGTTGTTGATATCTGTTCTCTATGGTTGGTTAAGTTCTGTCTGTCAACATAGATGGTTCACCTAAAAATATACTGTTTCCTGCAAATAGAACCCTAGTAAATGAATGTCTTCCACACTGGATATTTTTTTAAATCGTGTTTTAATGAAAAAAAAATATATATATATATGCTCATAGCAAAAATTTTAAGTTATACAGAGGGGGCATGAACTGAAAAGTAGAAGATAACCCCAAATTCTAGTCCCCCATTGTAGAAATAACAATTACTAACTTGTTAGACTGTTACTCAGAATACTTTTTATCTTTTTAGATATTCTCTGTGCACATACAGAAAAGCCTACACATTTATCTTTAAAAATACATGTAAAGAGAAAATGGGATAATAGTCTACATAATATTATAAAACTTTGTTCTTTCACTATATCTTGGTCATCTTTTTTCTTTTTGGTAGATTGCATTCTTTGTAATGGCTATGAGTATTCCATGGAGTGGACACTGTATAACTTAGTCTTCTGTTGTTGAATAGTTCTTGGTATTATATGCAACAATGCAATGAACACAGTGGTACATACACCTTTGAATTATTATCAACATTAAGATATTTCTGGGATATATAAATTTTGGAATGAAGATTATGTGTATTTTAAATTTTTATATATATTATGAAACTGGCTTCCAAAAGATTTGTGCCACTTTGCATGTCCACAAAAAATATGGATGGAGAGCACCTGCTCTCCTACACATTTGACAGCCTAGACTGTTGTCAACTTTGCCAATATGACAGGTGAAAAATGGCAACTCATGGTTATTAATTTGTATGTCTCTAATCATGAGTGAAGCTGAGCACCTTTTCCTGTGTCTATTAGCAGGCTGTATTTCTCATTCTCACGGATTGCTAAGAGCTCTGTAATATATTAAGAAAATTAGCTTTTTATCATTGCATGACAATTATCCACACACTTTTCCTCCAATTTTGTTAGATGTCCTTGATTCTATTTTTTGATACATTTTGTCATGTAGAGTGTTAGATTTTTATGTGGACAAATTCAGCATTCTTTTCCTTTATGGCTTGTGAATTTCCTATTAGGTTTATTTTTCAAGAAAGGAGCGAGTGCCTCTAATTTAATCTCTATAAACCATGGAAAGCAATTGGAGATCCTGGCTTTATTACTTACACAGGGTGTGACCTACTACAAGTTATTCATCCTCCTGGAATTTCAATTTCCTCGTCTGTAAAACTGGGATAATGAAAGTTACCTCAAAGGATTATTGTGAAGACCAAATAAAAGAATGTAGTTACAGCTTAGTACCCAGTACAAAGGAAGAGTTCGATAAATGGTGGCTTTGCCTCTCCCAGATTCTGAATATGGTCGACACGTAACAATTCCAGGGAATGAGAAATAGACCTGTGGTAGGTTTATGGTTCCCTGGGAAGAAGAGAAAGAACTGGGAGTCCCAGTATAACTAACTACCCACGGGCCCATCAGCTTGCTATGGTACTGCCACAAATGACTTTTTAAAAATATACACTTTTTAATTTTTTTAAAAGATACTCAGATTACATAAATATTACATAAAAAATATAGGGATTCCCATATGCCCCACTCCCTACCCCATCCCACATTTCCCACATTAACAACATCCTTGATTAAAGCAGTCCATTTGTTAAAATTGATGAACACCATTTTGGAGCATTGCCACTAAGCGTGGATTACAGTTTACATTGTAGTTTGCACTCTCTCCTACACACTTTTTTAAGTTATGACAAGATAGACAAAATGGCCTGTATCTGTCACTGCAATGCCATTCAGGACAATTCCCAAGTCCCGAAAATACCCTCGTATTACACCTGTTTTTCCCTCTCCCTCCCCTCAGCACCTCCAGTGGCCACTGCCTCCACATCAATGATAAAAGTTCTTCCATTGCTAGAATCACAGTAAGTCTATAGTGGAATATCAGTCACAGATGCTTTTGCTGGGCAATTTCCCACAAAATGGAATTCATTTTTAGCATGATACTTGGATTACTTTGGGATCTAAGACATGTTTCGATCACTTGGGGATCTGAGAAGCAAACGAAGTTCACTTGAAAGGCTCAGGGCAAATGACAGAAGCCACACAGGGCTTGAAGGCACATGGTCACACAGCTCTTGGATAAGCGCAATGTCTCTACCTGAACTTTTTGAAGAATGAAGAGAAGAAATTGAAGAGAAGAAATGAAGAGAAGAACTGAAACAAGAAACTTAAAGTGAACTGAAACAAGAAACTTAAAGTGTAAAGGCTAACATGGTATTGCAAATAATACTCCTCTGTTAAATAAGAAACGCTTAGCACTACACATTGGAAATCTCCTTTACAATATGAGGAGGGATGTAGATGGACATCTAATTTAAGAGATATGCTGCATACTCATACTCAGTCTTTCATCCGATTGTCTTTACTATGGCTAAATAGATCAAGAAAATGAAAAATATCTTCAAAGAACTCAATTATTGAAAGATTTCTTATTTTAACCAAATACAGAGTCAAATTTTAGGCAATCTTTATATGAAAGAATCTATTTTCTGGGGAAATGGATTTGGCCCAGTGGTTAGGGCGTCCGTCTACCACATGGGAAGTCCGTGGTTCAAACCCCGGGCCTCCTTGACCCATGTGGAGCTGGCCCATGCGCAGTGCTGATGAGCGCAAGGAGTGCCCTGCCACGCAGGGGTGTCCCCCGCGTAGGGGAGCCCCACGCGCAAGGAGTGAGTCCCGTAAGGAGAGCTGCCCAGCACGAAAGAAAGTGCAGCCTGCCCAGGAATGGCGCCACCCACACTTCCCGTGCCACTGACGACAACAGAAGTGGACAAAGAAACAAGACACAGCAAATAGACACAGAGAACAGACAACCGGGAAAGGAGAGGGAATTAAATAAATAAATCTTGAAAAAAAAAAAAAGAAAAAAAAAGAATCTATTTTCCCTTTATGTTCTAATCATTGTAACATCACTATCATCCCAGAAAAAGCTAGCCTAGATTTAAGGTATCATGACATTATTGATTCAAATTGGCAGAGGCATTTTTGTTAAATTTTAATTTTTAAGTTGCTAGAAAACACTCATATTGGGTATCCATTATTAACTAAGCACTCTGGTCTACTGCTCCAACTATCAGGTCTTGCATAAAATGATGTTAGCTACCACAAAAAAACTAAGTAAGTAATATTCCAACAAACACATTTACAGATGAGAAAATAAGCAAGAGAACCCAACTTGCTTATTTCCTACAGAAATCTCCACATGGAGTGTGATATAATTCCAAAGATGGCACAGTAATATTTTCTATCTGACATGCTTTTCACATAAAATGATCTTGACAATGCTCCATTTTGAGAAGCAGGGTCCTTGTTCTCTCACCCATGGAAATGGGTGGGCTTTTGGAAATACATGCAGTGGAAATGATGCAATGTGATTTCCAAGGGTAGGTCACAGAAACAGCTTCCATTTTGCTCACTGGCACACTTGTTCTTGAAGTCATCAGCTACCATATAAGGATTCTAACTATTTGGAGGCCACCTTTGTGAGGAAGCCCAGGCCACAGAGAGAGGCCATGTGCTGATATTCCAGCCAAATCCCAGTTGAAGTCCCAGCTGACAGCCAGCATCAATGGCCAGACATAGGTATGATGCCTCCATTCCAGTGTCCAGCCATCAAGTCACTCCTGAAATTAAAGACTCCCCACATGAGGCCCCAAACATCACAAAGCAGAGATAGGCCATTTCTGCTGCCACATTTGAATTTCTGACCCACAGTATGCACGAGCATAATAAAATAAACGTTTTAAGTCACAAAGTTTGGGGGTCATTGGTTACACAGCAATAGATAACTAGATTTTTTCTCTAGGTTTATTTGAAAATAGGCTATCCTGGAACTACTGAGGATAAATGATTCCCCAAAGCACTGCAAAACTCCTGTAGGAAAAATGTGAATAGATTAGCCACCTTGCCCATTAATATTGTGCTAAACAGCCACACTTTGGAAGCAATCATTCTTCTCTTACTCCCTACATAAAAGCCAAACAATGGATTGCCCATAAATCATCAGGCTGCTTAAAGATTAGTAGTGAAGGGACCGATGTGGTGAGGGTTTACCAAAAAGAAAAGAAAATATTTAGATCATGCAAGTTGCTGTTCAATGCTACATTTTTCTCTTTCATTAGTTCTAGCTGACAACATCTGACATTTGTCTCTGTGACTGTCTACACTTAAAACCATTTAACCTGAGAACATTAAAGGTGAATGTCAGCCTGGATTTGATATGTAAAGAAGAAATAGGATGCTGTTGTGAATAAATCTTGAAGACCTTATGTTGAATGAAGTAAGTCAGTCAAGTGAAGGACAAATATTACATGACCTCACTGATACAACTTAAGTGAATTGAGCAGACTCACAGAGGTAAAGTCTAGAAGATAGGTTATTAGGAGACAGAAAGAGAGTAGAAGGTGGTGAGCCAATGTTCAATATAGACAAAATCTAAGATAAGGTGGAAGGGGGTGGTTGGACAGTGGATGGGGGTGATAGTGGTGCAGTGATGTGATTGGGTTCGATGGTGCTGGAATGTGAGGGGGAGTGGGGTGTGGGCTTGGGTTGGACTATCCATGAAACTGAGGGGAGGGCTGGAGGAAGGAGATGAACTCTGGGGATGTGTAGGTCTGTGGTTAAAACTATAATGGTGAGCTTGTTCTTCTGGCAAATATGGTGGGGGGGCAATGATTGGTGCAGGACACCAGGTGTGGGGGGAAATGCAGAATAGACCATACCTGGGGCATGCGTCTATGGAACATGTAAGTGTTCATCTTGTCATAGTGGGGTATCTCATGGGTGGAGACCCACACAATAAAAAAGAAAACATTAAACTCCAATTCCGAGGAGTCCTGCTGTGTTCTCAATTAGAGGGGTAAAAATCTCTTGAGAACATAGGCAGTGCCTAATAAAAGAAAATAGAACAATAAGTCAAGCACGTGATATTATTGCAAGTAAGTATGAACGTTATTCTTCAAAAACTGAAACTTGGTGGTTACCGTAGGTATTGAGGGGAGGGAGAAGGAAGAATAGAATAGAATAGACAGAACATAGGGCATTTAGGGCATTAGAATTTGTTCTGCACGATCTTGCAATGATGGGTAAGGCCACTTTAAATTTTGTCAAAAGTTTTTAAAAGCGTATGGTGCAAAATGTAAACCATAATGTAAGCCATTAGCCATGGTTAGTAGCAATGCTTCAATATTTGTTCATCAGTTGTGACAAATGAACCATCCACATGTAAAATGTTATTAATAAGGGAGAGTGAGGGGGGAAGGGGTTGGGAATATGGGAATCCCCTATATGACTGTGTGACTTTTTTGTTAACCTAAAGCTTCTTTGAAGATAAAGTGAAAAAATAAGACCCTGGGGGAATATATAAAAGACACTGTCACTATACGTAAAAGATAACAGAAGTTATGGTGTTATCTTTTATGTACTTACTCACTGAAAGGCACATTGAAAATTATTCTAAAGTTAACTTTATATTTAAAATTTTTACTTCTATTTTTATAATTTATTTATTATTATATTATTTCTTTTTATTTTTGTTTATTTTTGGGGCTTTGTTTTTGGGGAGATTTTGAGTCATAGAAAAGTCACAACTGTGGCAAGGGAGATCACTGGTGTGGGGTGTCAGTGGTGGTAGGATGTGTGGGGAGGGTTGCACCTGGGGCATGCCTCTAAAGTATATATGAATATGTTCAAGTGGACATGGAGCATTGTCTCAGTGGGTAAAGACCCACACAATACCTGAAAGAATATTGAATTCCTATCCTAGGAAGTCCTGCTACATTCTCTAATAGAATGGCAAGAATCTACCAAGCACATGGGTAGTGCCTAGCAAAGGAGGACAGACCATTACTCCAAGCCCTTGATCCTGATGTTTGTACTTATGAAGCTATTCAGGTGAAATTGAAACTTAGCCTAGTATTATATATTGCATAAGAGTTAGCTCCTGAGAGCCTCCTTGTTATTCAAATGTTGCCTCTCTCTAAGTCAAACTCAGCATTTAAATGTAATACCTTCCCCCTGGCAAGGGACATGACTCCCAGGGATGACCCTCCTTGGCTCCAACTAGAAATGCATTTGGAAAAAGACCTTGACCCAAAGGGGGAAATATTAAATACAAATGAGATTTTATGGCTAAGAGATTTCAAAGTGAGTTGGAAGGTCATTCTAGAGGTTATGCTTTTGCACATCTCATCAGGATCTCATTGACTGCCACAATAAACAGTGCCTCAAACAGTGGGGCTCCCGAGGGTTCTAGAGACATCTAGACACTATAGGAAGGACAGACAATCTCAGGAATTTGGCACCCTGTCAGTGGGCCTTACTTTGGAAGATATGCTTCCCCAATGTAACAGAGCTAGGCTCATTTATAATTTCCCTACACATGACTCTTCTGCCCCCTTTATTTGAACATATAATTAGAACTATACTCATTAAATATATGTCCCAGTGACTTAAATCTTTAGTCTGTTCATATACCAATTGAGCCCTGAATCTCAGAAGAGGTACAATACCTACTCTCCAGTTCACTGGACTTGCCCAGGACAACAATAAAAGGATGATGATGGACAACACCCATCCCAAAAAACAGAGTATCTACAACTGCAAAAAAAGACAATTCCATCCATCTGCCCCATGGGAGTTAAGCCCCCTCTCAATCAGAAACAAAGTGAGCATCTCCATCTCAAAATCCTCAAGACTGAGGAGTGAATAATCATAAGGAGGAGATGCACCAATGAACTAAAATATACATTATTATTCCAGCAATGGAAGAACTTGTAACATTGATATAAAGGCAGTGGCCACAAGAGATTCTGAGGGGAGGGAGAGGATAGAATAGGTATAACATAGGGCATTTTTGGGACATTGGAATTGTCCTGCATGGTATTGCAATGACGGATATAGATCATTATACATTTTGTCAAAACCTATAAAATTGTATAGTGCAAAGTGTAAAGTATAATGTAAATTGCAGTCCACAGTTAGTAGCAATGCTTCAATATGTGCTCATCAATTGTAACAAATATACCACACTAATGAAAGATGTTGTTAATGGGGGAAAGTGTGGGAGGGGGAGGGGTGGGATATATGGGAATCCCCTATATATTTGCTGTAAAATTTATATAATCTAAAGCTTCTTTAAAAAATATATATATATATATTTAAAAAGTAATGTTACTGTGACAAAGGAGTATGATAACATTATTATTATTTGTCTTGTGAAACAGATGAAATATTAATTCCCTGATACAAGGTCTAACACAAACTACTGGGATGGGGAAGAGGAAATGCATTACTGATTAACCTGAATTTATAAGGATCCTCATTTCTGTCAACAAAGAAAAAGGTGGGATTTAGAATAAAAAGCTATGGGATTTTCCCTTGGTGCTTGGGATGGTTGGCAGCACTGTGGTGGTCTGGAGTTGTAGAGACCCCAGAAAACCATGTTCTTAAATCTAATCCATTCCTGTGTGCTTGATCTCATTGTAAGCAGGACCTTTTGATGAGATGACCCACCTCAATCCAGATGGGTCTTTACTGGAGTCCTTTATACAGAAAATGAGACTCAGACACAGAGATGTGAATAGATGTGACTAGATTAGCCACCTTGCCGATTAAGATGATGCTAAACAGCCACACTTTGGAAGCAGCAGCCCGAAGCTGACTGTGAATGGCACCTGAAGAGCAGGGAGAGATCGGGGAAGGCCACCACGTGCATTCCATGTGACAGAGAAGCCCAGGACCAAGGATCACTGGAAGCTAGTCCCAGAATGACATTTTTCTGTGGAAGAAAGTATTGCCTTGATGATGCTTTGATTTGGACTTTCTTTTAGCTTCAAAACTGTGAGCTAATAAATTCCCATTTTTCAAGCTGATTCATTGCATGGTGTTTGCTTGAGCAGCCAAGGAAACTAAAACAATGACAGTACAACTGATTTGGGCTGAATAAAATGTTCTAAATATCTGGACCAACATATGAGGACACAAATGCAAAACAGCCAAACACATCATATCCCACAGGTGTGCATGGCATAAATGCAATATATTAGTATATGTAAGTTTTCATGTCAGCATCCATTACAATGGATTTTTTGTCAGTAAATTGTAAAAATATTTTAACCTGCCATTCTCCTGCTTAATGTTGATTAGCAGTAAATGGACTAAATTTGTGAAGCATTACATTTTTAAAACCACTAGATTTTGCAGGTATATTTGACCTAAATATTAAATTTTCAAAGTTCTCATTGTCAAAGTACACTCTGTCCGTGACTTCACAGAATCTGGCTCAGTGGCTGGTGCAGAGTAAGTCTGAACTAGTACCTTATGACTGCCAGGAAAGGAAACCTGAGACCAAGACGGTTTATTTAAGTAGCTTGCTAAAAGATACAATAATGGCTAGCGAGTATTTTGAAAGTTGCAGTTGAGATCAATTTTAAAGAATATGAAAAAAAAAAAAACCTCATAGAAACAAAGACTGTTAGCATCAATGTAATACATGTATTCATTCTACTGATATTGAACATCACTGTGGGCCACTGTGGACTATGATAGGTACTGCAAGAGAAACAGAGATGTTTCCCTGAGTGTGCTTTAGGGTGCTATAAATTAGGGCCAGGCGTCATTTTCACCATCTTCCATGTGAATACTGAGGAAGTAGAGAACAATCAGATTATCCACCCAGTGAATGGTGGGAACTATACTCTAAAGCTCTTCAGCTCAACTAGCACCCTTTAAAATCTATAGTTTCCACTCTTCTTGCTAAGGTAAGGGAGAGTTTTTCACCCTAACATAAGAGGAAATAATGTCAAGGCAACCAGACTTGAATCAGAAGTAGCAGACCAAATGCAATCCTTCTTCCAGGAAGACTTTGGATACATGACCGTGCTCTGGACCCAGTCTCTATCTTTAGAGGCCAGTCCAAGAGGGCAGCAGCCATACTCCTCTCATGCCCATGCCCAGCCTTAAGCCACTATCTGGAATCATAGACATTTTATTGCAGGTAGAATTTAAACTGCCTTCACCAGTTTAGAGAGTTACCCTGCTTATACTGCTCACAAAACTAAATCTTTCTGCTTTTCTATTCATCAGAGTTAGCCAGGCTAATAGAAATGTGATCACTGTACAGCACTTAGAGGCAAAGGTCAGATATCTCTGGAATTAAGACATTCTGTTACAATAATGACTTGCAGTATGTTGGGAAAAAGGCCTCACAGCTTACCTCAATTGTTGTAATATGCCTGGCTGGGTTGGAAGGGTTGGGAAGGACAGTTTTGAACTCAACCATTTGAACTATAAACTCAGATCAGTTCAATACTTAGGTCTGCAGAAAGAAGAGGGAGAGGCTCACAGGAAAGCAGGAGAAAGTCTCAGTTCCTATACCTAGCTCACTGTTGAACCTTTTATGTAAAAGCAAATATATATGAGGAGAAAATAATCTTTACCTGAAAGGACAGAAATAAAGAAAGTGTTGATTGGTTTTGGCCCCAATCAACAGGACCACTTCCCATTTCCTTTTGAATTACATTTTAGGTTGTTCAGCTTCATTTTTCATTGGGCTATGGTTGCCTCCTGACACTTTGGGACAATTACATCTTTTGAGGTGAATTTCTTCTCATTGTCATGAACCAACGTGAAATCCATAGTGTTTGGGTCAAGGATTCTTCATTTTGCCATTTCAAAAATAGAAATTGTAGTGAGGTAATTTTTAGAAGATGGCAGAGTGGAAAGCTTCAGGAATCAATCCCTTCACCAGTATAACTATTAAAGAGGAAGGAACTGAATCAGCTATTGAGAAACTCCAGAGTCCAATACAACATTGCATGCATCCAGGAAAGAGAGGGAGGAGAACACTGGTAAGTTACGGTAAACACCAGTAAATTGCTCTCTCTGTGGGGCACTTACTGGTTCCCCACTCTAGTGGCAGTCAGCAATACAGTTCAGCCCCTAGTGTATGTGCCTAATATCAGAGAAGACATAAAAATTCACTTCCCTACGATCCAGGAGGTGAGGAGAACAATCTGATCACTTACCACAGCTTTTGATTAGCTACCTTGGGTCACTGGAGGGTCTGGCTCTGAGGGCAGCCATTATTCCAATGTACCCCAGACAAAGTCAGCAGAAGAGACTTAAGGATGGTAAGCTTCCTCAGAGCTGCAGAGGACAGTAGTAGATCTGCACTGGCTGGGGAGGGGGTCAAGTCAAGAAAGTATAGCTTTGGGGAGTTGTGGAAGAAGTTCCTAGAACCCTTTCTGACTCCTCCCTCATTCCCTCTCCAGAGTAGGACCTACCTTTTGTAGGTCCCGGACCTTCTTTCAGCCGGGAAATCATGACTTGGGAAACTCCTCTTCAGCATGTCCCTGCTCCCAAAATTTGACCTCCAGGAAAAGGAGTTTGAAACAAAAAAGCAGACTAAGAAACAATTGAGGTGGATGGCCTGGAGGCAATGGCTTAGCTGTTTAAAGTCTTTAAATGGGAGACCTGGGATAGGGAGAAAATCTGTTTCCTGGGAAATAGAGGGGGCATTCAAACTTATGTAATTAGGGGACCTCCTAAGACCACTAGCAAGCATAAGCACAGGACAAAAAGACTCAAGAAAAACATGGAGGACTCTACACTTTGTATTCACCTTGGGCTAACCTACCTGATAGGAGAACTGAACTTTGATGGGGAGCAAAAGCCAACACAAAGTCAATTTGCAAAGAAGGTGAAAGCTGTTTCTTGCTTAGAAATGCTTGGTTTTGTTAGCTCCGAAGACTCAAGACAATTTCTGTCATTATCACCAGCTGGTTATAGACTCAAGAAACAAATATTTCAGGAAATAAACCCGAGTTAACATTTTAAAATATTAAAACATACAGTGTGCAACAAAAGATTACAAGATGACAAAGGAACAAGAAATAATGGCCTATGCAAAGGAAGAATAAAAATCAGGGAACATCAACAAAGATGACCAGACTATGGATATTTGGGAAACAGACAAAAAAGAAAAAAAAAATAGATCTTCAATATGCAGTATGCTCAAAAAGATGAAGGAGAAAATAGAGAAAGAACTAAGGGATGTCAGGAAAACAATGAAGGTACAATATAAGAATCTTGAAAAAGAGACAGAAATATTTAAAAGGATCTAAACAAAACTACTAAAATTGAAGAACTACTAGAATTGAAGACCACAATAACAGATACAAAAATCCTGAGGAGTGCTTCAACAGAAGACTGGATCTGGTAAAAGAAAGGATCAAGACAACTGAAGTGAGCAGGCTGAAGAGCTGAGAGAAAAAGAATTATAAAAAGCAAGAAGAGCCTAAGAGACCTTTGGGGACACTACCAAGTATACCAGAATATGTATTATGGGAGTCCCAGACAGAGAAGAGAGAGAGAAAGGTGCAGAAGGAATAAAAAAAAAAAAAAAAAAAAAATAAGAGAAAATTTCCCAAACTTAGCATACAATGTATATGTATACATTCAAGAAACTCAGGGAACACCAAACAGGACAAACTTGAATAAAAACAGACCACATCACATACTGATCAAACTGTCAAGTGCAAAGGACAAGGGGAGAGTTCTTAGAGCTGCAAGAGAAAAGCAACAAGTTATGTACAAGGAGGATCCAATTAGATTGAGTACGAATTTCTCATCAGAAACCATGAAGCAAGAAGGCAAAATCCTAAAAAACCAAATCCAACAGCACATTAATAGATTACATACCAGGATCAAGGGGAATTTATCTCAGGTATCCAAGGGTGGTTCATCATAAGAAAGTCAATTAATGTAATACACTACATTAATAGAATGCAGGGGGAAAAAAATAAATGCTCATCTCAAATGATGAAGAAAAGGCATTTGATAAAATGCAGCACCCCTCCTTGATCAAAACACTTAGAAAACTAGGAATAGAAGGAAACTTCCTCAATATGATGAAGGGCATATATGAAAAACCCACTGATAACATCATACTTAATGGTAAAAGACTGAATTATTTCCCTCAGGAATAAGACAAGGATGCCCACTGCCACTACTGTTATTCAACATTGTCCTGAAAGTTCTAGCCAGGGCAATCAGGCAAGAAAAAAAAAGATTAAAGGTATCCAAATTAAAAAGGAAGAAAACTTTCCCTGTTTGCAGATGACATGATTCTACAAGCAGAAAATCCTAAAAAATTCACAATGAAGCACTGAGAGCTAATACATTCAGCAAAGTGGTGGGAAATGAGATCAACACTCCCAAATCAGTAGTGTTTCCATACAGTAGTAATGAAAAGTTAGAAGAAGAAATCAAGACAATGATTCCATTTACAATACCAACTAAAAGAAACAAATATCTAGGGACAAATCTAAACAAGGGTGTAAAGGATTTATATTCAGAAAAGTATAAAATACTGCTAAAAGAAATCAAAGATGACTGAAACAAATGGAAGGATATTCTGTGCCTGTGTATTGGAAGACTAAATATTGTTAAGTTGTCAATCTTAACTCAAAGCTTTTTAGAGTCAATGCAATCCCAATGAAAACTCCAACAACTTCTTTGCGGAAATGGAAGAGCTAATCATCAAATTCATATGAAAGGGTAAGGGGCCCCAGGTAGCCAAAGCCATACTGAAAAAGAAAGAATTTGAGGGACTTGCACTTCCTGATCTTATAATTGAATACAAAGCCACAGTAACAAAAAGAGTACAACAACAGACATAAAGACCAATAGAATTGAACCGAAAGCTCAGAAATTAAAAAGAAAGAAGAATGAGAGAGAGAGAGAGAAAGAAAGAAAGAAGGAAGGAAGGATGGGAGGGAGGGAGGGAGGGAGGGAGGACCAACCTTACATTTAAGGCCAATTGATTTTTGATAAGGGGGCAAAGACCACTCAATTGGGAAAGAATAATGTCTTCAAAAAGTGGTGCTGGGAAAAATGAATCTCCATTTGCAAAGGAATGAAGGTGGACCCCTGCCTTGTACCACTTATACAAATCAACTCAAAATGAATCAAAGACATAAATACAAAAGCCAGAATTATAGAACTCCTAGAAGAAAACATAAGGAAGCATCTTCAGGACCATGTGTTAGGCAATTGTTTATTATATTTTATACCAAGAGCACAAACAACAAAAGAAAAAACAGATAAATGGGTCCTTATCAGAATTACAAACTTTTTGGCCTCAACAGACTTTAAATTGAAAGTAAAAAGACAAACCACAAAATAGGATAAAATATTTAGAAACCACATACCCAATACAGGTTTATTATCTAGACTATATAAAGCAATTCTTTAACTCAATAAGAAAGAGACAAATAACCCAATTTAAAAATGGGTAAAAGAATTGAATAGACATTTTCAAATGTCCAAAATGCATATGAAATGATGTTCAATATCATTAGCCATTAGGGAAATGCAAATCAAAACCACAATGAAATACCATTTCATACTCACTAGAATATTATTAAAAACATGGAAAAACATGGAAAAGTACAAGTCTTGGAAAGGATGTGGAGTAATAGGAACACTCATTCTTTGTTGATGGGAACGTAAAATGGTGCAGCCATTGTGGAACACAGTTTGGCAGTTTCTTAGAAACTTAACTTTCTCAGAAAGTTAAGTATAGAATTACCATATGACTTTTTAATCCCACTTTTAGGTCTATACCCAAAAGAATTGAAAGCAGGGCCCTGAACAGGTATTTTCACACTGATGTTCATAGAGACATTATTCACAACTGCCAAAACATGGAAGCAACCCAAGTGTCTATCAACTGATGAATGGATAAACAAAATGTGGTATACATACACAATGGAATGTTATTCAACCATAAAAAGGAATGGAGTTCTGACATAAGGAACAGCATGAATGAGTCTTGAATACATCATGTTGAATGAAATAAGCCAAGACAAATATTGTGTGATCACACTGATATGAAATAATTAGAATAAGCAAACTCGTAGAGTCAGCATTTAGAATATACGTCACCAGGGGATGGAAAGGGGTTAGGGAATAGGGAGTTATGCCTTAAAATATACAGTTTCTATGGAGAAATTTTAAGTTGTATATATGTTAGTAGAATAAATCTTTTTAAAAAAAATCCATGGAAGTACACAACACAGTAAATGCTAAGTTAAACCATGAAATCCAGTTAATAGAATAATTATAAAAGTGTGCTGTTACCAATGATAAGAAATACACCACACTAATACAAGGTGTTAATAAGAGGGTGGTATATGGGAACCCTATGTTTTATGTATGATTTTTCTGTAAACCCACAACTTCTCTAAAAAAAGAAAGAATGGCAATTATACAAGGAAATTGTTCTCTGGTTTCACTTTTTTTTTTTTTTTTATTCCTATAGGGAAAGACTGGCATATTTTTCCCTAGCTGGTGAACTGTCAATTTGAATGTCTTCAGAAGTTTAAATAGAGTACTAGGAGTCAAAGAAACCTGTCTTAATAGAGTCCTGCCACTGATATAATAGAATCAGGCTCCTGTTAGCAAGGAAAACAGCTAATGGCTGAGATTAGCTCCCTAAATAGTCCTTTCCAACCCATTCTGCCTCTCTCTTCGATGTGTAACTCTCTCCTGTAGGTGACAGGCACTTGGCTCTTTCAAGATGGCATCTGAGGGGGAGAAAGGAAAATTCACTGCAGAGGACTCTTCAACAGTACTTGGAGGGGAAACGTCAGCTTCCGAGGCGGCGTCTCATTTATACGGCTGGGCTCGATTTGGGGTAAGGGTGATGGAAGTGTCCCTGGGAAACAAGGGGCACATCTGCTGACACAGAGGGCAGTGGTCATGAAAACAGACCATCTCAGCCGAAGGGAATCGAAGGAGAATGAAATGCACATTGAATTTTCTGGCTACTGGGGGATTAACAAAACATCCTTTTCGTTTCACTCCTGAAGGCAATCTTTTTAAGGTGTTACTTTTCTGTGCTGGTGAGCTGAGCTGGCCCCGGGATAGGTGAGGAGCTGAGCAACAAACAGCACATTTTATTCGTAGCCTCAGCACGTCCCTGGTGCTTCTGCAGGATCTGGGTCACAATTCTAAGTACAGTAGGACCCTGTTTTATGCGACCAGTTCATTCCAAGACCCTTCACGTAATGTGGAAACTGCACACTGTAGTGACCCCATTATTTAATAAGTATTTCTTATACCAACTTATCTATCACACATTTTTAGAAATAAGACAAATAAACACTCTAATAACAATAAATAAACAAAATTAATTATGGAAATAATTTTAACATTTTAATTCTCTCTCTCTATCCTTCCACACTTTATGCCCTGGTGCCTGCCTTGAAGCTCTGTGAATGCTCGGTTTTCCCCCCCAAAAGCCCAGTCTCCTCACAACTGAAGACTTGCCTTGGATCACATTTCCCTTCTTCAGTGATTTTCTTCAGTCCTGCGGGAAACGTGGCACCAGCTTCTTCACTCGCAGATGCAGCCTCTCCAATAGGATTTTCAGTCCAGACCTTTCTTTAAACCTATATGCCATGCCCAGCCTTTGCTTGTGGTAAATGGCTTTGCATTAGCTTCATCTTTGCTAAATTGTTCTTGAAGCACCTTAGCCCTCTCAGGCAACACTAGGCCATCGGCAGGAACAGTTTTGGATCACGTGTTCTATCCACACATTCAGTGCTTTC
This sequence comes from Dasypus novemcinctus, assembly GCF_030445035.2. Taxonomy (NCBI): domain Eukaryota; kingdom Metazoa; phylum Chordata; class Mammalia; order Cingulata; family Dasypodidae; genus Dasypus; species Dasypus novemcinctus. Next base: position 37,494,222 of record NC_080694.1, on the reverse strand, counting down.
TCCATTTTCACAAAGGTTTGTCATGCACCATGGCCGTAACTTTCGCAGTTTTAGGTGCTACGGTAACACTTTTGCAAAGTTTCCCTCTCCCTAATTAGCATGGAACATATGGAAGATTCCTTTTTTCCTAGCATTCTCGCAACCTCCAAAGCAGACTTTTTTTCTTTCCTAAGGCTAAAATTTTGATTTTTTTTTCATATAAATGTAGGCACACTTACAACTCTTCTTAGGCTTATCAGAGCTACCAGCATCACTACTCTTGTACTTTGGGGCATTAGTAATAATTAAATAGCGTTAATGAAATGGATAGACGCACTGCTCTGGCGCGGACACACCTAGTGACAAGAGAGAACTCCAGACAAAGACTGAGGCGGCAGCTAATGTTTCGTGCAAAACAATATAATGGCTCAGGCAATATGACACCTCTCAGTGAGAATGAGTGTGACTGGGTGAGTTTATAAAAATAAAAGCAGAAAAATACGTAAAATAAAAAAAAATATGTATTTTTCTGCCTTAATTTTTTTCGATTACCAATTGCATATACCAGGATGTGCGTGTGTTGATTTTTCATAAAATGAGAAAATTCTTACCTCAAAGTACTGCAGGCAGCAGTGACAGTGCCACTGTGTGTCTGTTTTTCAACTTAGGACAGTGTACACAGCTCTGAAAGGTAGACCTGGCAGATATTCCCCCATTTTCCAGGAAACTGCAAGTCACACAGATGAAGCCATTTGCCCAAGACCAATCTGCTAGTCTGTAGCCGAGGTGGTCTAGAATAAAGTTTCTTGGCTCCCTCCACTTATCAGGAAACTTCTTTCCCTCTCTGATGATGTAGCTAGGGAATTTTGGAATTCCTATTCTGGAATTCAGCATTCAGGCTGATCCAGTAGGTACACTGGAGTCAAATCTAGGGAGCTTTTCACCAAGAAGTAATAAAACCCACGCCTTCCCAGCACAAGGCATCACCATTCACCTGGCCACTCATTCCAAAATCTAGGAATTGTCCTGTCTCTTCTCTATCTTACACCGCAGCTCTGATGCATCAGCATGTCCTGTGCACACCACCTTCAAATATAACCTTATTCTCTCCCTACCTACAACCACCATCCCAGTTCAAGCCACCTACATCACTTGTCTGGACTGTTGGAATGCCTCTAGCTGGTTCTCCACTTCCCCTCTTCTTCTCTGACAGTTCATTCTCTATGGAGAAGTCAGATGTCTTGTTGAATGAGTAAATCTGCTGGAAACCCTTAAAACTTGCCATCACACTAAGAATACTCCCTTGGTGTGGCCCATATACCCTTCCATTTCCTGTTCCTGCCCACCCCTCTGAACTCATTTCCTCCCGGGACAGGCTGACCTTGTTCCTGTCACAGGGCCTTTGCACTTTCTATTCCTGCTGTTTACCCTAAACTTTACATGGCTTGCTTCTTCACTTCAAAAAGAAAGTTCCCTGCTTTCTCAGAGATGTCTTCCTTAACTGTCATTAAAATAAGTCACCCTTTCCAATTTCACTTTTCTGCTTTTCTTCACTGCATGTACTCAGTACTTGGAACTATACTGTAAAATGAAGGTGTTTATCTGTTTAGTGCCTGGCTTTTAAATAACTGGAAACTCCATGAGGGCAGAGACTTGTGGGTCTTGGTCCCTGCTTATCGTCTACAGTGGGAATAGAACCTGGCACAGAGCAGGGTACAGATGAATGAATAACATGCAAAGAAGGGGGAGAAAAGCCACATCTGGTAAGTTTTACATGGATCCAGTGTGCAAAGACTCATATAGTGACTGCCCCCTTTAGAGAGTTAATGCTGCCCATGGTAATATCTTCGTGAAAATGGATTCCACCACCCTTACTTACATTTGTTACATTTCTTTAAAAGCAAATCTATTACACAAACTACATAAAAAACCAAACCAAACAAACCCCCCAGCAAACCATAAGTGGGCCTAGCAGTGTCTGGCAATAAACATTTATTGCTGATTTTTAAAAAATTATCTGCCTTCAAATTTATTTTCATTTTTTCATGTTTCCTCTATTTCCTTACAATACACACATATATTGTTACACTTTTATAACCATATAAAGGTATCAATTTTTTCCCCATTTTAAAAAAATAGCACTTCTCATGTTGCAACCTGGTCTTTATAATTTTTAATGGTTATGTAATTTTCTGTCAAGGTGATGTGCTATAATAAACATATCCATTCTTTTCTTGTTTGACTACCAAAAGTTTGCTGGAAGTAAAAACACCGCATAAATTGAGGTAAAATGGGAAGCGGCTTTTTACTAGACTCTAAACCACATTCTGAGTAGGGCAGAGCTTGATGGGCTGTCGCTAAGCAGCCATAATTCAGGCTCTTTCTCTTTCATTTATCAGGGCAAATGCAGCCTGTTGTCAGAGGGAGTGAAATCACTTCACAAATTATTTATGAAATAATTACTTCAACGACTGGCCAAATGTAACCAGGATCAGGAAAAAAGTAGAAGGGAGGGAGGAACTCAGAGGAGGAAGAGGAAAAACAGAAACAACTCTAAGAAAGCTGAGAAGACTTTAATAAAGGCCCCAGTCAGCGCCGGCTTCATTTCTTTGAACTCTTGAGAAAAGAGTCAGCAGTTTGTTAGCAGATGGATCAACCAAAGTCTGAGATGGGAAGAAAGGGCGTCTAAATCCTAGGGATTTTCCCATCCTGTGTTGTTAATGCACTTGATAAGCTGCTTCTAAAGTGTGCAGTTCTTTTTTTTTTAAGTCACATTTTCTCCCTGTATACAAATGACATAATCACTCATTGAAGATAATTTGTGGAATATGGTAAAGTAGAAAGAAAATAAAAATCACCTGTGGTCCTATCAGCCAGTGAAACCATTGTTAAATGTGTTTGCTTGCTGCACACTCCCTTAGGGGTACATGTGAATATATTTATAGAATTTGAATTAGAACACAGATTCTTTCCATTACCCTCTGTGGTGGCTTGGAGCTATGTAGCACCACAAAAACGTGCTCTTAGTCTTGGTCCATTCTTGTGAGTATGAGTCCACTGTAACTAAGACATTTTGATGAGGTTACTTCAGTTAAGGTATAGCCCAATTGAATTAGGTTGGGCTTTAATCTGAATTACTAGGATCCTTTACAAGCAGAATAAAATTCAGACATCTGGAGAGAAAGCCAGGGAAGAAACCAGAAGTCAGCAGGACCCAGAGAAGCTAGGGGCAGCTGCCATGTGCACTGCCATTTGACGGAAAAGCCAAGGACCAAGGATAACCAGCAGCCAGCCCCGGAGTGCCACAGTGTTTTGAAAGAAAGCATTTTGGACTTTCTAGCCTCAAAACTGTGAGCTATTAAATTCTCATTGTTGAAGCCAACCCATTGCATGGTATTTGTTTTGGCAGTGAGGAAACTAAAACACTCTTTAAAACTATTGTCGCATTGTGATTTTTTTTCTTTTAATGTCAGTAAAAATTCTATGAAGTGTTGTAAATATCTGCAAAATAGCTCACTGTTCAGCTGAATAAACTATAATTTGTTTCTCTCTGGGTAAATATTTAGACTGTTGCCAAATTTTCACTTTTAAAGGTAATAATGCAAAAAATTTAAACCCTCCTCAGATAAATTCCTCAGTACAGATTTTTAAAAGAAGAATTATTGGATAAAGGGTATGGGGTACTTTAAAACTGATTCATATTGCCAAAATATACTTCTGGAGATTTACACTCAATACAGCCTTTTATGAGAATAGTTTTATCATAACTCTCTTATAAGAAGTAGATATGGCAGGTGGGGGGTATATGGGGACCTCATTTTTTTTAATGTAATATTAAAAAAATAAAGACAAAAAAAGATATTATTTTTATATTTTTAACTGCAGATGAAAATTGGAACCATTATTTTAAATTGTATTTCTTTGATCACTGGTTAGGTAAAACTTAAAATTTGTTTTCTGACCATAAATTTAGATATATTGTTACTCATTTATAAGTTCCCTAATCACAATTCTTCTACTCCTTTTATCTGAACCTATAATTTTCAAGTTACCTGTTAAATATAGTTCTCAGAGACTAAAAGGCATCAGATTGTTCATATGCTGGCTAAGCCCTGAAGCCCAGCAGATGCATGGTCAACTCCCACCCTCCAGTTCTTTGGGCCTTCCCTGGACAACCAACAAAATGATGAGGCTGGACCAGCCCCACCCCTCAAAACAAGGAGTATTTTCAACTGCAAGCAAAACAACTCCATTCCTCTTTCCCATAAGATCTACATTCCTTCTCAGCCTGAAGCAATCAGAGCAAACATGGTCCCAAACCCCTTAAGACTGAGGAATGAACAAATGTGGTGGTGGTGGGGGGGTGTAACCACTGAACAAAGCAGATCTCTTGTTATTGTAGTTGTTAATTGAATAGGTTGTAACAGTGACACAGATAATATATTTTTTAAATTAAAAAATTTAGATACACTGTTTAGTGAATTGTTTTCTATTGAAATTCCTACCTTTCTATTAAAACAAGTAATTTTTTTCACTGATTGCTTGAGCTACTTTAATAATACTTTTAAAGCAAAAAATTTTATATTAATTTTAAACACGACTTTGCAAAAGAAAAAATATGCATGAAAACATAATTAGAAGGAAATACACTAAAAAGTTATGTGGTAATAGTATGTGGACTTGAATTTTCTAGAAGGAGCATAACTAAAATGTAACAATAAACCATCTTCTATATGCACTGCATGTGGTGATGATGGCAGGAAAGACAGGACAACTGGGTGAGAAACATGGGGAGTTCTGATTTTCTCTTTTTTCAGATTTACCTTAATTCTCGTTAACATTTTCCCTATGCCCACCTCTATCATGGATTGAGATACTGACCAGAAATCCTTTTCTGTATGACTTTGTGGGTTAAAAAAAAAGGGTGATATCTGGACAATCTGATGATTTGGATAACTCCGTATAACACATCTATTTTTACCATCAGAATTACAGTCTTGATTTCCTGGTTATGTGCCTGGGTATTGGAAGGGCATTTTTTTTTTCTCAAGACCGCAGACTGAAATGCAACTTTATCTAAATTTATATAGCGTCCAGTCATACACAAATGCTCTGACCACAACATTTATTTCTGAAGACCTTACCAAAGCTCTAACAGTATCAGAGCTACCCTGTAATGGTAGCTACTGGAGTTTGTTGAAATTTGATTTTCATTATATAGGTGCAAGAAAATGACATGCTATTTAAATATTCCTGGCAATGCATCTCTGACAGACCTGGAGCAGTTAATGTCTGCTGCTAAGGTTTCCACTATAGATGCAAAGAAAAGAAGGTCCTCATGCTTGTTTTCTGTCTGTCTGGTTGTGGCAGCCAAGACTGAATGGGAGAATACAGGAAATTCTAAAAACATGGGAAGGGGAAATAATCTTTGCAATAAGAATTAAACTTATAAACAGGGGAAAAAAAAATTCCTGGCTACTGCTGTTTCCACATTGGGTTGGAGGCTAATATTCAGCTTTAGAGAGAGAAAAACTCTTTAGGTTAAGGAAACAATTCAATTATTATTATTATTATTATTTTTTAACTTACTTTATACTTTCAATTACTTGAATTTTTAAAATTATTTTTAAAAAGTAAGGCCCTCTGGAAAAGGGAAGTTGAAACAGAGGAAGCTAAACTGCTTTCTGTAAGTAAATAAAAGGCTGTCACTGTAGGGGACTGTTAGGAAGGGAGCTGAATTGTGGGGATTTCCTCTGGCTCAGGCCACAGTTAGGAGTTTTGGAGGAAACCAGGAAATGACAGAAGTTTCCTCTAGACATAGCTGCTTCCTGGCAGTGACCTTGGAATAGGCAAGATAACCCAGAAGAGATTCTCTGTATTGGCAACTGAGTGATAATACTGTAACAATTATGAGGCAGAAAATTCACTTTTGAGTAGTTTCTTCTCTAGTATTTCTAAGGCACTGCACTGTTTAGGGTACCCTGGGGAAAGAAGGGGCACTGGGATGATCGATGTTATGAAGTATCTACAGCTAACCAGGTGACAGAGAAAGGTCACTGGGCAAACTGCCAAAAAAAAAAAAAAAAGCCAAAAACAAACAAACGTTCAAGGGGTTCCAGATGTCAGTTAAGTAGGGTTTAATGTTTTCGTTTGGATTCTAAAGGAAAGGCTGGGAGGGCACATTTTGGTAGCAATTCTCTGAGGTCAGTGATGACTCCTTTTGAGGATGAAGGTCTTACACAGTTAGAGTCTCTGAGGGTAGAGAGGGCATCACCCCTAAAAAGCATGGCCTGAAGGAAACATCAAAAAGTCAAAGGTTTGCTTTTCCACTGTGCTTTCTGGACTTCAACTGAAAGCCACTTGCTTGTCATCTTTTGACTGGCAAAACATTTCGGAGACTATTTCCTCAGGACAGGCCTCTGGCAGGATACTCCTAGAGTTTAGCTGACTATGCCAACCACACATCAATGTGTTTTTAAGACAGTCCCTTCTGTCCGAAGAGGTGCCAGGTCTGGGGCAAGACTGCACTGCATCGTGAGTTGTTTAGCTATCAGACATGGTAGGTGAAATCGCCATGAAGCATGTGCGACATATCGTCTCATTCCATTATTTGGCAGAACTTTGAGCAAAGACCTTGGAAAATCTAGATAGCTCACCCAAAACTTTGGGGAACATAAAGGTTGAATATGGAAAATTATTTACAATCTTTTCTTTGTAGCTCACAGACTTGAAAGAGCTTGTATCAGAGTATTTTCTACAGCTTTTCTAATAGAAGAGGAAAAAATGTAGGAAGTAGATGTTTGCAGCTCCGTAGGCCGATGAGACAGCTTCCAAAGGCCTTGACCTAAACAGGGCTCAAACAGCCTTTGTGTTACAAAGGGTGGCTGGGTGTGGAACGAGGGGAATCGATGCCATCAGATTTAAGAGGCACTCTGCAATAGTGGCTTAAGACACAGAATTTACAACACAGATGGTAAAAGTGTGTTTTCCCAGATGTGAACTTAGTGACTGTGAAGGATGCCAAGGAGTACGGGGCTAATCCTAACGGGCAGGTGTCCTCTAGGCGATGGGAATCTACAGTGCTGGGAAAGCTGTCCTCCAACGCATCCGCAAGGCACCAGTCTCCCAAATCTACAAAGGATGGTGACTGTGATGGTTTGAATTTTGTGAATCTCAGGAGAGATTTTTTTATGTCCTTGAACTAATTCACTTCTGTGGGTGTTGGGCCCTTTGATGACATTATATTCAATTAAGGGACCCTTTGATTAGACCACTTTCAATTAGGTTGCTTTAGAGCTTTTGATGGGACTTTTGGTCTGTGACGCATACCCAGGTTGGGCCTCCACCCTCTTGTTGGGTCTTATATAACTAAGAACACACACACACACACACACACACACACACACACACACACACACACAGAGAAGAGACACCGAGGAACGTAGCCACTGTTTTGACCATGCCATGTGAGAAAGAGGATTGCCTGCAGTCACAGAAAGACAAAGAAGCCCCAAGAGGCTAGGCCCACCGAGCAGTCCAAGGCTCAAGAGGAGAGCCCTGCCATGTAACTGATGGACCACGGCTAAGCCCAGGGAGAAGTGGCCTGGTGGAGAAGGCAGAGGCCCAGCCAGAGAGCTGCCATCTTGCCTCACCCCATGATAGGAGCCCAGGACCTGTCCAGCCGCCGACCTTCAGTGAGAAAGCATCTCTGATGATGCCTTATTTGGACATTTTCACCATTTCAAAAACTGTGAGGTTTTTCCTAACAAATTCCTCATTATAAAAACCAATCCATTTCTGGTATTTTCGCATTGGCAACCTTCACAAACCCAAACTGTGACCTTTAGGAACTGATGGATGTGTTGTTTATAACAGGTACATCTGCTAAGTCCATAAAATAGTTCTGTTCTGCTGGCAAGTAATTTGTCTGAAATTTGAACTCCAGGAAAATGGATGGGTCACGTATGGGGAGGACTGGAGTGGTAGAAACCGGGGGATGTTTTAGATATTGCTTCTTTGAGAAGAGTATTTTTGGTTCAACTTGTCTAAAAGTCAATTGGTCACCTTCCCTCCTAACTCTTCTCTGGCTCAGTTCCCTATTTCTGCCCATTTCCAGGATTCTTCCTTGTACACAATTCAAGGTCTTGCAGTCATTCTCTTCTCAAGTGCTTTCTCTTCATTTCACCTCCCTGCTTTTCACTTTTATCAGTTTCTTGCAATTTTCAATGTTATCATTTGAATCCATGCCCTCATTACTGCTGTCTGTATTAAATGATCGGCTGACAGACTGCTTCATTCATTCATTCATTTCTTTACTTCCTATATAAGCATTTAGTGTCTCTTTTATGCCAAGCATAAGAGATAATTCCTGCCCTTAGGAATTATATCACAATCAAATGGGTGAAATAGACCTGTGAATATTTAAAACAATGCAGACCCAAACCAGAAGTGCTAGCAACATGTACATGCTCTGTGAGACCAGCATACCAAGGAAAGTAGAGTAACTGGACTTTGGTAACAGCCCCTACTTGTCTCCTGATCTGCGGTGGGTGCTCATCCTTACCTGTCCCACTCACTTATGCCAGGTTAATCTCCAAGGCCATTATGACTAACAGATATTCTTCTAGCACCTGCAGGCCTTCCTCCCTCAAAGGGGGGCTGGTTCTTGAGGGCAGCTTCCTGTTTCTTTCTATGACTACAATTGTTAGAGAGTTTTTGGGAGCACCTAAATGCCCTAGGCAAATCTGGCTGACAGACTTTTATTATGCTGGTTCACTGCCAAGTTCTCAACAGCTATTATACTGGGAGGAGGGAGGGTGGTGGCAGACAGGCACAGGGGCATTTGTACCTTGCAGTGAAAGGAGGGGAGAAAGAATCTGCTGAAAGGGGATAGGGAAAGGAGATGAAAGAAAGCTGAATGCATGCATTAACCTACTTCACAGGCCTCTGAAATCCCCATCCTTTTTATTACGATGTGTTGATTCTCAGCATTTTTACACCATGCCCATACAAAAAAGAAAGTGGGGGGCATGGTTTGGTAAACAATTCACTCTGATTCAATAACTTTATATAAAAGTTTTGCAAAGAGATAAACATGAATTCTTTTAGGCTATACATTCCAAATGTTTTTAATTAAAAAAATAACATTTCAGGAAATCAACTGAGAAAAATCTTAGATGTATGAGCATTAGAAATATACATATGCCTTTTAATGTCAGAGAGATTTTTAAAGAACTATCTATATTGGCTACTCCTCAAGTAAAGCAGGCTAAGTAATTCTTTCCAACAGTAATGACTATCTCCTGGTTGTTCTAAGAACGAGTCTACTCGGAGCCTTCTCATATGGAATTTTCTTTATACTAAGTAAATACTAAGGCAACATTTAAGTTGGCTCAAGTCTGTTTATACTGGCTTCAGTAAGTAACAAATATCACGGGTCAGACATTGGATTGAGGGAGGGAATTTTACAGTCATAATTACTGAGGCAAGATGGGGCATATATGTAAGATTGACTAATAGGATTTCCCTTAATATTAAAGAAAAAAAAGCACATAGTAAGCCCTAGTAAATTCAGAACACTTAACAGACAATTAAAATGAGACTTTCACATTCAGAAACTCTCATGTAGAATTCTTTTAATTACTTTGAGCTTTCTTTTTAACATAAAATCCTATTTGCAATTATTTAATCTACTACTACAAGGTACAGAGGTTACAATCTATCTTACTATGACATTGTAAATGACCTTATGGCTAGCTTAGGATGATTTTGAAAATTAAAATCAGGACACCATAGGCATATGCAGTAAAATATATTGTCATTATCATGATTAACAAATGGGAGATAATATAAATCTAACTTTCTGAATATGTATCCAGTCTAATACATAAGGTATTATTTAGATTGAACAAATACAAAATCCACTTGAATGCATAATGGTTGCAAGGTTTCTCTTTGGGGTGAAGGGAAAGTTCTGGTATTGGATGTTGGTGAGGGTAGCACAACATTGTGAACATGATTAATCCCACTGGGAGTGGTTAGGAAATCTTGTTCTTCATATGTTTCCACAGGTGAAAAAAGAGAGAGAGAGAGAGAAAGGGAGACTAAAGAGACAATGACAATTAAATGCAAAACATGATCCTGGGATTGTGTCTAATAATGGAGGAGAAAATGCCCCAAAGGACATTATTGGGACATACAAAAAAACTGGACTATAGACTATAAGTTTTACATCAGTGTTAAAAGTCTTGAACTTGAGATTTGTACTTAGGGTGCTTACATACATGAATATCCTTGTTCTTAGGAAATGGATATGGAAATATTCAGTGTTCCAGAACCATGATGTATACACATTACTCTCAAATGTTTAGAAAAATAGATAGCTTCGTATTACTAGCTATATAAATATCAATAGATCGATCGATTGATAGAATGATATGGCAAATGTAGTAAAATATTAAAAGTTGGTGGATCTAGGTATCTGAGTGGGGAGGTATTTGGCGTTCTCTTCATGGGTTTTGTTATCTTTGCAACTGTCCTGTGAGTTTGAAATAATTTCAAAATAAAAAGTTCAAAAAATCCAGTTGAGGTATAAGAACATAATAAGAAAAGATGAAGAGAAAGAGAAGAATTAAATAAACAAAATCATCAATAATAGACAAACAGAATTTCCTCTTTCATCCAAAGTTCTATGCAGATGAGTTTCCTAGATAACTGAAGCTGACATCAAGTGACTTTAAGAAAACCTTCTTGCATATGTAAACAGAGTGTATGTATTAAAGTAAGTCTTTCTGTTGCAAAGATGTGTCACGTTGTTTTGACTGCTATTTTATTTTTAAATTAACCTAACCAAATTTAATAGTAGTTGTCTTTATTTTAATTTATATTTTAAATGTCCCCTTCATTCATTAAAAAAGTGAAATTTCCCTCAGGTGAGAAAAAAATGATGATTTTCATCATGGTTTCTATGCAGTGCATGACACGACTATGACCAAGATGTTGCTCAAAATATGAAAAAGGAAAATGTCACGGTATGGAAAAGAAAATGGAATGAACTTCCTGATGGCTCCTTCTTAAAGGAAAACATGATGATGACAATGAACCTTTTGTGGGGTATTTATGAATTTTCTCTCAACCTTTAATCCTATTTTGGTAAAAATTAGCTCTCATAGGCACTTATAGTGTACTTCTCTGAATATTTTCTAAGCTACTCTTTCAAAATGGGATTTGAGAAACTAGCCAACACATGTTCCTACTATGCTTGGCCCTATGATTTATCCTAATTTAACATGAGTCTTTTTAGCACTGTATTTGTTACATGTGGAAAATCAGGTAACATAGTTGATAACTAAATAGTGATTGTCAACAATACTATCCTGATATCAAAACACAGGCACACAGGGAAGCAGATGTGGCTCAAGCAGTTGGGCTCCCATCTACCATACAGGAGGTCCAGGGTTTGATGCCCAGGGCCTCCTGGTGAGGGCAAGCTGGCCCACATGGTGAGCTTGCCCATGCGGAGTGCTGTCCTGCGCAGGAGTGCTGGAGTACTGGCACAGCAAGATGACACAACAAGAGGCACAGAGGAGAGACAATAAGAAGACATAGCAGAATAGGGAGCTGAGGTGATGCAAGAGAATGATCACTTCTCTTTCACTCTGGAAGGTCCCAGGATTGGTTCCCAAGCTGCCTAATGAGAGTACAAGCAGACATGGAAGAACAAACAGAGAATGGACACAGAGAACAGACAATGGAGGGGGTAGGGGAGAAATAAATAAATCTTTAAAAGGAAAAAAAGTCAGATACATTTGGATTAAAAAACAACAACACATGCACACAAGCATGTGTGGCTTTCTCACCTCAACAGTTTCGCTAGGTGTTCATGGATAAGGAGGATATTTCTCTGTGATTCCTCTTCAAAGCTTTCCCCTTTGAACAGAGCCAGCAGGCTGGGAACATATGATTATCAAGGGCATGTTCTGAGAACACACCTCCTATTACCACCTATTGCCCAGTGGCTATATGTATGTGTGTGTGTGCAGGTGTGTGTGTGTTTAAACTGACTCAGTAGGTAATTACGTGCAAATTTCTCAAATACCTTCTTGACCAAATATTTACTGACCACTTACCTTGTAACAGGCATTGTGTTTTTAAAATTTCTTCTCCCCTCAAAAAAATGCAGATTGAAAAACTATTTTCTGTTCCCAGTAATAATTGGGAAACTTGGGTTAAAAGTACAGAATAGTAGAAGTAGTAAAAAGAGAATTAGGCTCAGCCGTGTCATTAACCTCTTCTGTGACTTTGGGCATTTCTTGCCTGTGTTGGCCTCAACTTTTTCATCTGCATATTGAAGGAATTGGACCATGCAATCTCTTAAAAATTAAATCCCTCTGAGTCCTCAAATGCCACAGTTTCAAATATGGAAATACAGGAGGATGCTGAAGCCTGGCAAAAATAGTACTGCTTCCAGAAGAACTTAAGGATTTGGATTTCATTTAGGATACAGGCATTCCTATGTGAGAAGAATGCAACAAATATTGCCTGCCCTCCCCCTTAAGAACCTGAGCCTGGGCCAAAAGAAATAAGGCATTCACAGAACTGCTGCCAAGAAAAGAAATTTGAATGACCATAAACATTTTGAAAAATCGTAGCACATCTTAAAATAGAGCTGTCAAATCATTACTCCGTCTACAGACATGGGGTACAAGGAAGATGTAAATGGAAATCTCCAGCCCCCTGCTTCAACCTGATCCCATAAGATCCAAAGATCAGCCTAGCAGTGGAGCTTTGCTAATTAGAATGGCTCACCAGGAGGCTTGTTTTCTCTTTTTTAATGTATCTCTCAAACATAAAGCTAACTTTATGAGAAGATCTACAAATAGAAAAAGTTGGCAGTTTTGACTGTAACTGATATTAGGTTTGAATGTGAAGAAAATAAATGGTGTGAATCTAATCAATCTGCAACAATTTTTCAGGTCTGTGACATCTGTTTTTTGCTTTCATTCTTTTTTTTTGGTTTGGAAGAGAATTCACTGACTGAAAATCACAGTCGTTTGGTTTTCAAGTCACTGTTTGAATATAACATATACAAAAATCTTTGGCTGGGCCACAGAATCTCTGGTAAGTCTCACTTTGACATTTTGACTGGTAGTTGGTTGACTTAAAATTCATGCGGTGGAGCAGTGCTCCAAGATATATTCACCACATGCAATGGATGTGCCGTAATGATGAAGGAGGTTGTTGATGTGGGAGAAGGGTGGGGGGTGGGGTATATGGGAACCTCATATTTTTTAATGTAACATTTTGTGTGATCTAGGTATCTTAAAAAAATACAATTAAAAAATGAAAAAAATATACAAATAAGAATAAAATTCAAGAGATAACCACAACAGTTAGTCTCAGATGTATAACCTTCCAGTCTTCTGAAATGTGCATATATATTATATTACTATACAACTGAATCTACACCATATCTATATCTCCATTTATATATAAAATCTGTCCCATACCCAGCATGCCCAGGTGTCGGGAGCGCTGAGGAGATCATTACCTCAGTGTACCTGCAATCCATCCACTATACCATCACTATACCTCTGTGGGCTAAGGTACACTCTTTGGGAAGCCCTGCTCTAGATTTCCAGTAAGTTTGAGTTTGTCTGAAATAAGCAACATACCATTGCAACTCAACAACTTCATCTCTTGGAAAGTCCCTACACTTTTTTATAGCTGTCCCTCACGCTTCGATAGAGCTGGCACATGTCCAGCTTGCCTAATTGTAGCCAAATTCTATGTGAAAGTCAGGGAGCACACACTTCTTTGCTGCCCAAGTCCCTTTTTTTAACAAATCAATTTTATTGATACATAGAAATAAAGCATACGATTCATCCAAAGCCAAGTTCTGTTTTTAAAATGAAAATATTGTAACTGCACTCTTGCTGACATGGATCTCCTCTCCCTTCCCCGGACAGTTGCAGCAGGGAGGACAGGCATACATTTGGGGCCTTGTTATTTCCGGTCCCCTAGGCAGCGGGTGGAGGAATGAGTGCTGCTGGAGTCATTCTGATTACACCAAGAGGGAAGGAGGTAGCTAGAAGCAGTGCCAGCTCACTGCAGTTCAACAATCAAATACATGCCAGACACTGTGCATCGAGCAGATGCAGTGGAGCTCCTGTCCTTAAGGTGCAGACAGGTTAGAAGGAGAAAGGACACAGGGTTATAATCAGTAAGGAAAGCACAGAATGCTTCTTTAATTGGTTTGTTTCCCAAAGTTCTTTTAGGGGGGTTGCCACATCTATTCAATCTTTTGTCTGTTCTTGATGCTCCCACAATTCCGGGCACAGTGAAGCTGCTTGGACACTTGGTTGGGAGAATGACCTTGATATTAACCTGAAATAGATGAGGTAAATTACCTTCATGGCTATAGGCTCCATGGGTCTTTGGTTTGCCAGTGGCACACATCTTCCCCTAATAAACGGCTAGGAATTCTGTGTCACGGCAGGATGGCCCAGAGGGCTCGGTAATTGCAGTGGTACATTGTGTCCCATTACTATCACTGTGCAAAGGTGCCTCTACTCCAAAGGCAAAATACGGTGTCGCCAAACTCCAGGGGAAGAACAGAAAGAACGTGTTGTCAGTGGCAACCGAACTTGGTTTCTGCCATGAATCACGGTGGCCTCATTCTGACAGGTCCAGTAGCAACCTAGCCCTGGAACACACCAAGGAGTGACTCAGACACAAGGAGACTTTAGATACTATTTTTAAGGAGGGGAGGTGGGTTGGGGCGGGGGGGAAGCAGGAGAAGGAGGGAGGTGTAGGGAAGCTTATCTTATTTTTTTCCTGAATTTTATGAGCCTCATCTAAATCTTCACTTTGAAAGCAGAATTCTGGAAAAGTTAACCAGGAAATTATGTAACTCACACAGTGTACTTTTAATACCACAGCTTGCCCATTAACAGACAGCAATCATTCCCAAGGCCAAAATGTATTTGAGCAAACTGGAAAAGGAGAATTTACAGAAGGGCCTGGGCCAAGGGAAGCAACCTTGGTGCGATGGAAAGAGCATTGGATTGAGAGTCAGCTCTGCTGTTCAGAAGCTGGGGGTGAGCAAGGGGTGGTGAGGCTAGGCCGGCTGTCCTGGACAGTCCTGGGGGGCCTCCAGGCCCAAGGAG
This sequence comes from Dasypus novemcinctus, assembly GCF_030445035.2. Taxonomy (NCBI): domain Eukaryota; kingdom Metazoa; phylum Chordata; class Mammalia; order Cingulata; family Dasypodidae; genus Dasypus; species Dasypus novemcinctus. Next base: position 37,479,076 of record NC_080694.1, on the reverse strand, counting down.
TGAGCCTACCCTGCTGGCTTTGCCTTTTGGACTTGGTGAAGGAGCCACCCAACCCAGCGCCTGTAGACTCTGATCCCATCTCCTTTTCACCCTCGTCTTCCCCGTGAGGAGGCTTTGTTGTTTTCTAACTCTGCTTTCACACAGCCACCTCCTGATTCCTGTGTCCCCTTACTCATCCTTCTTTGGGTTTTGTCCAAATTTTCCTTGCCTTGAGCAATCAGAACAACGCACATGTTTCCAGAGTAGATACATGACATTATTTTGTGTGGGAAGAAAGGATGTTTTCTTCAAATACTCCTTCATGATGATCATAATTGAGTTTCCTCTCTTGGCAGTGGTCCTTGTCTGCAGGGGAAGAGTCCACCTGCAGGGAAGCTTAGTGCTTTGCTCCTGGAGAGAAGCTGATGGCCCAGAGGTCATCCTCTCTTACACCTCTAACAGAGGTGCTCCTCAGCCTCGCTGGTGCAGTAGACCAGCCTGGCTCAGAGGAGTTCACATCAGGCAGTCTTTTCCAGAAAGGGTTCACTGGGTGAAAGCATCTTTAAAAGGTCAGGCCATCCTCTATAATACGTGTTTGGTTCTTTTAAGAATTTCTTTTAATTTTTTCCAGAGCAAACACCCTTCCAGGCCAGAAGGCCTAGGAAGAAATAAATCCAAATCAGCCCTATCATTGTGAGGAGAAGGGGGCCATGAAAAGAGGGGACAACGAATCAGCTGAGACATTAGTTTATATCACCATGACCCTGCACCTAAGAGCTTTTTCTGTAACTTTAGGAAATTCAAAATTGAAATAGAGATGAGAACTGACCAGAACTCCAGCTTAATTCTGAGGTTCCCTCTTGCCACACCACATGAAGCCATTACCTGAATAGCTCATAAGCCAACCACTTTCAGCAGTGACTCCGTCCAGCTCTGGAGAACGGAAGGATGGACACCAAGCAGGCGTAACTCCTATGCCATGTTCTCAAAGCTCTGCCATGATGCCTTGCTTCTCTTTCTAAGCAGAGCTCATGAATGCTAAAACTTCCTCCTCCTCAGCGTTGGCCAGCAACGGGTCCTAAATTAGTTAAATTTAACTATAATAAACATGCTGCAAATGAATTATATTTAACTATAACAGCCACCTCAGGGTTTGTCTCGAGATGGAATAATTTTAGCTTTGCTGCCATAAGTCCCCTAAGTAAGACAGAAAGTAATTACCTGAGGATTTCCCATAATGAGTTCACTGACACTCATTATTTATAGTGTGTGAACATTCAAATCTATTATACAGTCAGGCATGGCCTGAGGACTTCTGACACATAGTCTTGGGTGGACATGATAAAGTCACTAAAAATAAAAATGTTTCAGGTAAATACTAATTCAGTGAAGCGACCTGATTTCAGCCTCCCTCACTAAGAACTAATAATTACAAAGACTGGTGGTTGAAACTTTATACTATCAGTAGAATAGGGCTTGCTAAGAAAACGAACAATGTAAACCTGAGTATAAACTTTTTGAGAGAAAAAGCTGCAGTGAAGCACTTACTAAGTGTGTTTATTAAAAAAAAATGTAATTGGGCTTCAGTGCTATGTATGCTAATTAGAAATCATGTTTATCCATTAGCGCAGGGTCTCACTCAGTAGCATTTTGGTTAGGAAAACAGTTTGTGTTTCTGAAAGCACCTACAGAAAAAACAACCTGTCCCAAAAGCTGTTCTTTATAAAATATCCTAATATTCTACATATTGCTTATTCTGTATAATCTCCCTATTAGGAAATTTTCATTTATACATTCACCCTGCTTGCATTTCTTGCTCATCAGTTACAGGCCAAACACTATGAGTATCAGAACAATGAAAACACGGTTTCTGATCTCTAGAAGCTAAAGTTTAGTGGAGGACCCAGCCCTATGAAGAAATGCTTTACTGCAGTCTGTTACCTGCAATGATTAGTGAGGCTTACTGAATGTTAAATACAAATTAATTGGACAGCATTGACTTAGCTATTGTGATGGAGTACCCAAAATGTGACTTGCCAAGACCATACCACGTGTGGCATTAACAGCCATGTTTGGGTACATGTATCGTTACCATGCTACCTCTAGTTTGTATAACGTGCCTGGGAAGCTAAGTGTCTACATCTTGCCTCATTGTACAGAGGATTTGAAGAGCCTTACCAGAGAAAATACATGATAAAATAATGTTTAACCATGAACAAAAATAACCAATATATGGGAAGGGGTGTTACTAACACTTTTTTCTTTCCCTGCCTAGTTCCCCACCCTGGGTCGCTAAAGTGATACAGCCATGCGACGTGGGGAAAGGGTCTAATAGATTTAGAACGAGAAAGCAGTTGTGCTTGAGCCAACTCAGCCCTCCAAGTCTGTGGACTGGGGTCCAGGGGCTCACGCAGCCAACAAGGGGGTACCTGGTGACAACCCTGTCCTCTTTTGTTGAAAGCGTGACTCTTGGGAGCCCCATGAGAGCCCCAATCTTGCAGGGCAGGACTGGGGAGTCCTTGAGCAGTGGCTGTAATACCAGTCAACGGCATCCAAACCTCTCTCTCAACACATGATCACATGATCAGGTAAAAATAAAAGCAGAAGTCCTGAGCTCAGGGGAAGAGCAATGCCAACAGCTGGCAACGAAGGCTTGTGCACAGAACTAGATGGACTTCACATTGGGCTCTAAGCCTCTCTGCCACCAAAGCAAAAAAGGGACCGGTCAGCGACCAGATTCTTAAGGTAAGATTAGCCTGCATTCTGCGGCAAGCTAAATTTCTCTTTGCACTGAATTCTTCAGAAGTTTCTCACTGTGGGTTTTATGTAGACGGGGGTGCTAAGTGATATGAAGGATGAGCTCCTCCTCCACAGTCTCACTACCATACATGCAGCCACCGATTTCCTCTGGCTGCTGCTTTTAGCGTCTGTGGACAGAAGCCAAGTGCGCCACATTCAGGAGCCTCTCAGCAAAGGGCACAGCAGCCCCTCAGGCTGGCATTATGGAAGCGCTCACATTTTTCCATCCCAAGGTTACTTATTCTTTTTTTAAGGGAAAGGGAATTAATGTGCATTTGTTTTTTCTAGGTGCGATGCTAGCTACCTCCTATTGATTATAAAAAACACCCTCTTGAAACCACTATGAAGTAAGTAATACCATCTCTATGAAAATATGAAAAAAAAAACTGAGGCCCATGGAAGTTAAGTAAATTGCTTGAGGCTACAAAGCAGCTGAGTGGTAAAAACTGGGATGAAACCTGGATCTGTCTCCAGAGCCATACTACTTAAAAAATTAAACATTCTATTTTGAAATAATTTTTATAAATTTGTATAATTTGCAAAAATAATGCAAAACTCATACACAGAACTCTGACATACCCCCACTGAGATACCCAGATCCTCCAGGTTTTTAACATTTTGGCACAAGTGCCATATCATTCTACCTATCTATCTACAAAGCCATGTATTTTTGCCTTGACTGTTTCTACCTCAGGAATACTAAATGAACTGTTTTGCCTGACTCAAGCAGTGAAAAACATAAAAAATCAAATCATTTAGTCAAATAAGTTTTAGGCATCCTTTCTGCTGGTTTCTTTGACCGTTAGAAATGATCAAATTGACCAATTTCAGTATCGTAGGAACATTTGGAAAACCCTAACAGTGAGCTGAGTATCCACCATGCTTCCTCAAAATCAGTTCCTCCCAAACTTGAACTGGTGTGAAATAATATTCATTAAGCTGCCACTATCAGAGAGGACGAGTGAAAATAAATATTTGCTCTCACTGCCTGCATATGAAATACAGAGAAAACAGAAAGTGACCCTCACTGATAAGCAAGTTCTTGACATTTATAAGTTAAGTTCAATATAACTGAAGCCATATCATCTCTCGGGGGAAAAATCAAAACTTAAAAACCTCTCATCTGTTTTCAGACATACTATTTATTGTCAGTGTAAAGAGACTTTGGAGGAGTACGGCAGAGAAAGAATAAAGCACACCTCTCTGATGATGTGCATCTTTAAAGTAATCCACATGACAGAACAATAAAGTAGGGGACTGTCAAAAAGCTGGGCAGCTCAGGATTCCCACATACCAGGGACAGATTTCCACATGAACACCAGAAGGTTTTTCTTGCTTTGAGAGAGTCACCAGCAGCCCAGATATTTTTATAGGAAACAGTGCCTGCCTCTTTCAATAAGTGGATCACCCACTGTAAGTGCAGCCAGAAAGAAATGCAAACTAAAGATTGATAATATTTTCAACCTCACTGGGCTTCAGTTTCCCCATCTGTAAAATATAAGACTTGGACTGACTGCTCTGAGGGCTCATCGACTTGTTTTTTCCCTTCCGAATATTGATTTTGTTGGATTTCTTAATCACGTTAATTATTTTGTCTCCTCGGTCTATTTTCATATGCCCTTGTCTAGGACTGTGCATGCCTGGTATGGAGTAAACCTACCAAATACTAAATGTTTATTAAATTGCACACTCTCCTTTCAACGGGAAAGTTCACTGGGGTTCCAAGGACTGTACAGGAGAGGATCAGATATTGCTCCTGCAGAGTCTGGCTGGCTGCTCATCAGGGTGGCTCTGTGGTGACACCTTCCAACTCAAAGCCCATTCTGCGACCAGCAGATGCTTACTGAGCACACTGATGTGACTTGCTCTGTCTAAAAAGCAAAAAAATACTATCGGTGACTCATAATCGTTTTCCCTTTAAGTGCGAAATGAATGTTCTAAGTTAGTGCAGAGATGTGGCAGCTAATCTTATGTGTCAACTTTGCTAGGTTATGGAGTCCAGTTGTTTGGTCAAACATGGCCTAGAAGTTGCTTCTGTGAAGGTTTTTTGTAGATGGTGTTACTACCTACAATCACAGACTTTAAGTAAAGGAGATCGCCCCCCAATAATCTGGGTGGGCCTCATCCAATCAGCTGAAGGCCTTAAGAGTGAGAACTGTAGTTTCTGGAAGAAGAAGAAATTCTGCCTCAAGATTGTACCATCTACTCCTCACTAGGCTTCCAGCCCACTGGCCTCCTTTCTGGATGTTGATTCAAGACTTTAAGACATCACTCTTAATGGAATTTCTAGCCTGATGGCCTGTCCTACAGATTTTGGACAAATACCCACACATTTGTGAGGGCAATTCCTTAAAAAAACAATAAACAAAAACTATCTATCTATCTATCTATCTATCTAATCATCTCTCATCTCCTGTTGGCTTTATTCCTCTGGAGAACCCTGACACTCTGATGAATACAAAGGAGTCACTGATTCTTATTTGTATAGTCCACCATACCTAGTATAGGATACTGCACATAGGAAGTACCCAGTACTTTGGGGTTACCTGAGTTTAATGACTCAACAAAAACGACAGCCTTCTCTAGCACAGCACTTCTGTTGCTATGAACCTGCCTTTCCTTCTGGGGACCTACCATGGGGCAGATTCCCCTTCCCTCCATGGATCTCTTCAAAACCAGCCACCTCCTCTCCAAAATCTTCATAACATTGAACAGCATCACTAACTCCTTCCACTCCAGGAGAGGAAGAGCCATAGAAAGGAGGCAGGAAGCACTCATCTTCTGCTGAGATTTAACCCAGTAGCTGGCCAGTAACTAGCTATTTATTTAATCATTTGAGTTCTATTTTGTAAAAGAATTAAAAAGCCAATAATTTATAGAAAAACCTCAAAGGAAATAGTTGAAAGAATACGATTAGCATTTTTTCTCTTCTGCATTTGTTTTCATGAATAGGGAGACCTTGACTATGTCATTTAGCTAATCTGTGTTCATCTGTGTACCTTTCTGAACACTAGAGGAACAACCGAGTTAGCAGTTGGAATTAGATGAGATGCTAGTGCCTGAAAAAGAACTTTTTAGGAATAATGTTTCCATAACTTGTTGAGCTGCCTTTTACTGTGCTTTTATTTTTGTGAATTTGAAATAAAGTTAATAAAAAATATTTTAAAAAGTGAAAAAGCACAATTTCCATTTTCCCTCCAAATGCTTAAAAGTACTTCAGTCCCTTATGCTTCCAGCAGCTGTTAATAACGTATTCTCCTCTAGTTGGATCTCTAAGATGGCTGCCCTGGGCTACATGTTTCTGGCTCAACATCCCAAAGGGAGGGGAAAATGAATGCAATAGAAACTTAAAGCATGCTGCCTTCCCATTAAGCAGATAGAAACCACCTCGTTCATAGACACCCACGTCTCTGTGTCTCCTTGACATCCTCAAATCCCCAGGGAGTGTGCGAGTACTAAATCTTCAAGAGATCCTTCCCAGCTTCAACACAAGCTCCCTTGCAGTCTCAACGAGCCTGTCTAGCATCCAGTGATAACCGTTCCCACTGGGCACAGCAGTTGGGCAGGGTCAGCCTTCTCGGTACCTTGTTGCAGCTGTGCCAAATGGGACCCAAAAACAGGACTGGCCGCCACCCGCAGCCTGCCCATATCCATCCACCCATGGACACACTGAGTTATACCTGCCCCGTGGCCATCAGTCAGCTGAGGCTCTTGATGCTGGGGGCAGAGAGGGGTCTGCAAGGTAACCTGTGGGTCAGCATCTTGGCTCACTGAGTCCCTGGGCAGGGCATTCCCAGAAAGACATCCATATGAGACCACTCAGCTTCTGCCAGACACGGTCGGTAATGGGGAACTTGCTCCTCCACACAAGCCCCCATCATGAGAAAGTTCTTTGTATAGAGCTAAAATTATCCTTTTACCATTTTTTCCCACTGGTCCCAGTTCTGCCAGTGAAGCAGTTCGTCATGAACCGTCTCTTTAAAACAAAAGAGATAAAACAGTCAACTGGTGTCATTGTATATGGAAAGAAACAGGACGCTAGGTTAGGGGAATTGGTATGACTAAATTGATAAAAGTAAATAAGTATTTTGTTGTGAAATTAGATAAAGCGCAGTAACAAAGGGTTCTTTTAACTTCTTCATCCAACTGCCCTTGGGAGACAGACCCACAGGAGTCTCCAGAGATCACAGCTATAAAATCCAAAAGGCTTATAAGAAATGACACTCTGAAGAAGGTTCTGGACCAGAACTGTACAAAGATGATGACAACAAGGATCCCCTCCTCCACATTTCACATTCTACTGGCAGAAAGAGACATGAAACAGACACATCCAGAGCTAAATGTTAGTGTAATCTCCACTTCTTACTCAAAGAATTTACAGTGGTGGAAATATGGGCTTTTTTTTTTTTTTGTCTTTTGAGATGATGCTTCTTATGAATTCATTATTTCTATTAAACAGAACTGGAGGAAGTCAAAGGAGGATGGTTTTGGGATCTAGGTATATGTAGGAATGTTGGTAGGAGACCAGGGAGAACTACGCAGTCTGTCATGCTTGTGGGAAAATAGTTTAAATTGCATTTGAACTTTGTATGACCTCTTCCCTATTAGTAGATGTTGCACCTTTTCCCTATTATAGATACTGCAGTTCTGATAATGAACAGCTGTTAGTTCCCAGTAACTATGATGTGGAAACCAGGGGTGAGGCTCTCAGTTCCAGAAGCTGTGAGTCCCTTGGTCCCTTCTTTATCTCCTGTCTTGTGCCTTTTTCTCTGCCCTTTATTTCTTAGAGTTCTGCATTGCTTTCCCTTTGAGACAACCTATTGCTGAGCTTGTCCTCTGCACTTGCTCATGCTCCCAGGGCTTGGAGCGGGTTTCCTGTTGGGAAAAGAAGTCCGAGACTCCTGAACTGGAACACCCATGTCACTCCTGGGGTCCTGAGGGCCAGGACAACCTTGAGGACATTTCTCAGTGGGACTGACTTGAGGAATTCCATTTGATGCTCAGTCACTCAGAAAGTCCTTGGTTTCCTGGCCCTTTCTCCCTTCTTTTAATGCAGTAGAGTCCTGTTTTCAGCATAAAAATTAGCATAGAGATGAAAGCACTTCAGGGAACACACAGTGAACTGAGAAGGGAGAGATTAAGTTTTTTGTTTCTAAAAGCCCCAAAGCTGCCCCTTAACTTACGTTAGGTTGTGCTACTGCTGCTGAGCTGTCTCAGTGGGTCAGAGAAGAGGAGGAGGGCCTGGTGGGGATCTGCCCACCAGGGGACCTTCAGGGCACCGCAATGGTTCAGAACTCGGGCACGCAGACCGTCCATCCTCTGCTCCTCCAGCAGACACACCAACATCACCCAGAAGCTAATGGTAGTGCAAAATAAATCTTCCCTCCAAGATCTACAGGGAAGGACCTGATCCAACATTGCTACATCTGTTTCCAGTTTCCCTCACATCACTTCAAAGACATCTTCATTGCTCTTTTCAATAGGACGGTGCTGGAAAAACAATTCTGAGTAACTGGGCTGGGAATCAATGACAAATTTGCCACTGAGCCAGCCCTAGCCCTTCTTCCACACCAAAAAAAAATTTTTAAGTGTTTTCTACATTCCTCTGCTCTGCTCTTTTCAGCTCTCAAAGTGCTCTTCGTTTTTTCCTTTCATGGATTACTTCTGATCTCAATGGAAAACATTCCCTGAGTCATTAGCAATACAAGACCCTAAAGAAACCTGTCCACTGGTAGCCAAAAGCCAATCCCTCTGTGGTGTCAATGTCACAGCTTTTCAATTAAGGGAGCACAGAGCAGCTGTGAATAATGCTGGATCTTTACAACAAATGATCCAATCAAAACACACTTGCAGAAGAATGCTTTTTTGAAAGTTCAATCACCTGATTCTTCGCTAAATGGTTTTAAACAGCTGAAAAAGAATGTGTTTTCATCTGTGCCACAGTAGCTGAAGATATTCTCTGCAATGGAAGGGCTGGACAGTGTGGGGAGGGAGGGCCGTTTTTGTGCAAAGGAAAGAAATATTGGTTATTACATATGTGGCAGATGAAAGACATTCATATACTATAAAATCTTATTGTAGACAGTGTGAACTTAGATATTGTGAAAAATTAGACAAAGAATAGCTTTCTTTTAGATTTGGATAGGACTAAAAGTGTTTCCTCAATGAAACTGCCAAAAAGTGGAGGCAGGAGACGAAAACAAACTTCTGAGACACCATTATAATATCTGAAGTGATTCCATAATACCTAGAATTTATTAAGTACTTATTATGTGCCAGACATTGCTCTATGAGCGTTATGTCAATTAGCTCATTTGATCTTTAGAATAACCTAATGAGGTAGGTCCTGTTATGTCTGTTTTATAGAGAAGTAAACTGAGGCACAAAGAAGTTAGAACCTGCCCAATGTCACTCATGGGCAGTAAGTGGCAGCACCCCCGGGGCAGTCTGATCGCAGAGCCTGAAAAATGATGACTCTGCATCACTTTCTTAGTGAACTGCAGTGTTAAGAAATAACTGGAAGTAGAATGATCCATCTTTACACATATTTGAATTAATCTAGACACTCCTTTCCCTGAGAAAGTTCAAATGCAAAATGCTAGCAACACCTCCCTCCATGGCTCTGGCCTGAGAAGAATCCAGGGAGGCTCCTGCCAGTTTGTGCCACCAAATAGGAGTGGCAGCGTGAATCTCTGAAAGCCGGCAGCGTGGGTCCCTCCTTCCATTGCTGTTTGAGTGTGCTATATGTCAGGGCTGTGCTGGAGTGTTACGAGAATGACTGTCAGATTTCATAAATTGCATTCCATTATTCACAGGGAAGTCCCTGCAAAACTAAAGTAACAATACGCATACTGAACAGCAATACAATAATAACAGTGCATGCAACACACTGTAAGGATGGAAAATGTAACAAATGAAAGGGACTGACTGTAATAAAAGAGCTGACAGAGAAAAGAAGACCGCAAAAAAACTTTATGGATTTAAAATTATGTTGTGGTAGAACAATACATGGCCAGAAGCCAATAAAAATTCCAGTGGCCTGGATCCATGTCAAAGATAAACCCAAAAGGAAAACATCAACCAAACAATGAAATCTATTTTTCCTTTCCTTTTTCAATGTAAAATATCTTCCTTTGCAGTTGCACATGCTGTCTTCTCAATAGATTAGTTCAATAAACGTTTATCCAATGAAGGAAGAAGATTGAAGGAATGAATCAGTACAGGAAATCACTCAGGAAGGATTTGTGCCTGAGAAAGTCAAACCACAGGCAGACGGTCCACTCTAACTTCATCAGCACCCCCCTCCAATGGGCCTTTAACACTGCTTTGCTTCTCTGTTCCTCTACTGTGCACTCCCTACAGCAGCCATGTCAGTCCCCCGGCAGTATCCTCAGCCCACTCCCCACGCTCCACCCTGGTCTGACTTCCCCTTCATGCAACTTTGGGAGATCCCGTGCCACCTACTTCAGGGAAAAAAATGAAGCAATGTGGTGGGGACTCTGCCCCCGCCCAGTCATCTGTTTCTCCTCCTACCTGAGGTCAAGCCCTGCTCACCCCACTTCAGCTTTGGGTCTCATGACGTCCTGCCTTCTCAGGAACATTGCTCCACTGAGTATCCTGTTTCTCTCTCTCCTCTCTCTCTCTCTACTGTATCATCAACCACTCCCTCACTATTGGCCCCTTCCATTGAGTTATAACACAGTTAAGTTTATTACATTTTTACAAAACTTCCCTTGACCTGCACATCAACTCCAACCTCATCTCTTTCCTTCCCTTTGGAGCTGTTTTTACTCAATTGTCTCCCTTTCCCCGTCTCCTACTTTTTTCTCAACCTGCTCTCACCTTGCTTCTTCCCCCATTGTTTCTCACTAAGGTGACCAATGACTCCCACATTGCTAAGGACAATGTCTCTTTGTTAGTTCCCATTTCATTTGTCTCCCGGCAGCTTTTGCTATGTTGGCAACTCCCTCCATCTTGAAAGTCACTTTTCCCCTGGCCCTCTTAGCTTTCTCTCACTTCTCCAGCTCTCCCCTTTTCCTTTCAGGATCACTATCCTTACCTGGCCACAGAATGCCCACGTTCCTCAACACTCACTCCCAAGCCCCTTGGTCTTCTCACTCTATATTTTCTAGGCAGTCTTCTCCAAATCTTCAATTTCGAATATATCCTAAATGAAGATTACTCACAAATTTATATTCCAGTCCCCATTGTCTTCTATAAGCTCCAGGCTACTATTTCACACTGACTGAAGCAACATGTTTTCCTCAGAATCTCAGTTAAACCTCAAGCTCAAGCTCGATGTCTTCAAACATGTATCTCGACCAGCCAACCAGTGCCCTTTGTCATCAATGGATGGAAGACCAGCCATCCAGTTACACAAGCCAGGTACCTTGGCACCTTCCCTCGGCATTATTCTTCTCATCCTCCATATTCAATTGAGCAGCAAGTCCTGAGCATTTTAGTTTTTCATTATTTTGGAATCTGTTCACTTATCTCTCCCTCCCATCAGCCACCATTTCTGTTCAAGCCACCATCATCACTTGCCTAGACTGCTGGGGAGTCTCTTTCCAGTCTTGTGGCTCCATTTCTCCTACCACTCCCGATCCATTCTCCACAGAGCCAGAGTGATGTTTTTGAAACCAAAACTGACCGTGTCACATTCCTTGATTAAAACTTGTTCTTCAGATAGAGCAAGGACGTCTTGACTGAGCTGTAAAGGCCCACATGGCGGACTTACCCACCGCTCCCCTCTCATTGCCATGCTCCCCTATATTCCAGCCACACCGGCTTCCTCTCTGAGCCTAGGATGGGTCAAGCTTCCTCATGCCTGAGGGCCTTGCTTATGGGGGTCCTTAACTTTGAATGTGCTTCTCTCCTCACCTTACACTGGACCTTCACTTATTTAACTTCAACATTCAGCTTGTTCCTAAAGTACCTTGCTCGCAGCAGCAGCTCTCCCAGTTGTCACGTCAAGTTTATAGTTACGATTTTTTGATTAACATTAGTTTCTATGTCTCATCTAGACTATAAGCCGTTTTTGAGAATATCACCCAAGCCAGTGATTGTTTTCTATTGTATCTACAGAGCTTGGAACACAGTAGACATTCAGATGAATGAATGAATGAATAAATGAATGAATGAACGAACTAGTGAATGAAGACAGTAACCAACCTGCTGGCTGTCTGACTGGTGAACCACACTGAAGGGCTAGTAAACGGCCATTCTCTCTCCAGAGTGGGGGAAGATGGAAGTGGCCTGCTGTGTCAGGGTGCACAAAGGGCAGTCCCTGCAGGGCAGCTCTCAGAAGCAGCTTGGGACACACCTCACAACCTGAAGAGGGAAGAAAGTGAAAGAGGAAGGGAGAGGAAGGGAGAGGAAGACAGCAGAGCAGGATGTTCAACCCCTTTAAAAAGCAAATGTCCCTGAGAAGGCATATTTTAAAGTTCACTTTATGGGCTAAAGGAGAAATATTTGTGAAAACCCTAGGACCATCTGGCAGGGATGAAACTGCATCTCTGCTGTGCCTTGTCACAATTCCTTTAACACTTCTTGGTACTTTCTTCTTCATTGGCCTAGTTGCCTTCAACTAGGCTATAAACTGCTTGAGGGCAAGGACTGTGGTCTTTTTCTCTAGTATATAGCAGGGAAGTGACTCTGGTGTCCAGCAGAGCTCAGGCACTTACAAATTATTTTTGATGAATGACTCATAGAAAAATAAACAAATGGATGAATGGAATGATAGGCATGAAAATCAAGTTTCCTAGTATAACATAGTGAACCCTGCTGTGGGTGATGGGTGTGGTTAAGAGTACAGATATAGGAATGCCCTCCCATGAATCAGAACAAATATATGCTGATATTGCAAGATGTTAATAATAGGGTGCTATTTGGGCAGAAATATAAATAAAGCAAACTATGTACTATAGTAAATAGTAATATATTAATATTTTTTCAATTGTTAAAAAAAAAGAATTATGCAAAGTGAAAGAAACCAGACACAAAGAACAGCATGTTGCTGAACTCCATTTATATAAATTGTAGATATAAATGAATTTATAGAGATGGAACTTGATTACCAGACATGTATGGTGGGGGAAGGATAGAGGGATTGAGTTCTATGGGGTAGAGGGTTTTCTTTTTGGAGTAATGAAAATGCATAATATTGATTGTGGTGATGAATGCACAACTCTGTGATTATACCAATAGTCATTGGATGCACACTTTAGATGGATTGTATGGTATATGAATCTGTCTCATAAACTTACTTTAAAAAAAAATCAAGTTGTCTACTTTACAAGTGGGTGGATGGACAAGATGGTGAATCAGTATCTACCACCCTGACAGTGTAGGGGGATGAGCAAGAGGTTTGGAAATTAGAAACCAATTCTGTAATTACTTGCTCACCTGATTATCACCTTACTCAACCGAGTTCCTCAAGAGGTGGAGGCGATTTTTATTTGCCCTTATTTCCCTTCATTTAGTTGCCAAATGAATCAAAGTCCAGGTCTAGCTTCAACAAAAACTGGCTGGGTAGTACTGGACAAGTCTTGTCTCTTGACCTCAATAATCTTGAAAGTAAATGGAGATAGTAGGACTAGATGATCTCAAAGATCTCTCTCAGCACTGTCGTGATCAATCCATCACGAATCACATGAACAAATGGAGAAAAGCTGGGATGGCCATGGCCTCAGCTACTGTACCAGTCATGACAGGCCATGTGATTTTTTAACATCTTCCACATTGCTTATGATGTCAGATAATGCCAAGAAGGATTGTGGTAAAGAAACAACTGTGGTCCAACATGGGCAATCTGCATAGAAGTTCCCAAATATGTTGCAAAGCATCACAGGAAATAATGGTGAAGTGCAAGAATGCATGATGAGGTCAAGCAATCAACAGCTTGTAAGGCAAAAATTCAAATAAAAAAATAATCAAATTCTAAAGCTGGATATGAGCATAGACAAAAGATTTTACCATTAGAGTCCACGGAAAGGGTGATTAAGCAGTCTATCATCAATTTAAAATGACCCAATGACTTGCTTTTTTCTTGAGGGGGATAATGCTTAATTTAATCTTTTAGAATACTCATCTACTGGAGAATTTCTGTGACAGGAATTCCAGCCTTAAATTTTGACAACTGTGTATCCCATTCTGGAAACATTTAGTTCTTTAATTGGAAATTCTTGGTCACTTCCCTCCAGCTGACACAAAGTCAATCCCACCATGGCCAGGGTGATGAACCACGGAGCCACATTCATGCCTCAAAGAAGCGAAGGTATGAGTAGAGAACTCCAGTACGCGAATGGAACGCCTGACTGCTTAGGATCCCAGAAGGATGTCTGAACAGCTCAGTGTTCACGCCCTTGAAGCAAACACCTTTCAAGATTTTCTTTTAGCTATTTGGATGAAAATCTTTGTAAAATGTGTTAATGCTTCCCTATTCTTCGCACCACCATTTTTGAGCACTTACTGTGGCCAGGCACCATTCTGAGTGCTTTTATGGGTTAATTTAATCTTCACAACAATCTTGACAGTGAGGACGGGACTATTATTATTACCCATTTCACATATGTGCAAGTTGAGGCACACAGACGCTAACTCGGCTAAGGTCATAGAGCTCATCAGTAGTACAGCCAAGATTAGAACCCAGGTAGTCTCCCTCTACCCTCCTAACCACGACTCTATTCTACTGCTCCTTTATAAACTATTGGCCATAATAGAAACTTTTTTTATTGAAAACTAAGAGTTGTCCTTCTGAACATAAAGTTTTGAAAATGACTATGCTCTCTTTCTCTGCTTTTAAAAACTGTTAATGCAATTCAGGCTTCACGTAGCCAAATGCATGTAAATCCCAATGGTGCACTAATAACCCAAAGACCATTGGAAGGGGCAGAGGATGCTAAAGCAAAACAGACAGCCCAGCCCAGGTTCACAGGCACTGTCTTCCCTTATCTTAAAGGTGAAAAACTCTGTGCCCTGTGTTATGTTGACATCATGAGCCTATGACAGGAGGGCAAATATTTTAAGTGATTTCCCACATCTTATCTTCCATGCCATTTCCTTATTCTAAGCTTGATCGGTCACTCTTTTCAGTGTGGCAAAGTATGAAAGATGCTTTCATTGCACCAAGTGGTCCTTAATCTGTATTCAGCCAGAGGGATTCAGTCTCCTTTAGGTAAAGGCTCTTTCTTAAAAGACGCAGGGATCAGTCTTCTAAGTGGAGGTGGGAGCTGGTATCTGAGCAATAATAATGGACACATCCTAGTATGTATTTTTTTAAAAATACACATCCCACAAAAAGGTTAGGGGATAACAGTTGAATTCTCAAGGCTTTTGCATTAAAGGATATTACTGAAGTCTCTGTCAAAAGCCAGTTGTGGGGAAGCAGATTTGGCTCAACTGGTAGAGCGTCCACCTACCACATGGTAGGTTCAAGGTTCAAACCCAGGGCCTCCTGACTCGTGTAGTGAGCTGGTCCATGCATAGTGCTGATGCGCACAAGGGGTGCCCTGCCACGCAGGGGTGTCCACTGCGTAGGGAAGCCCCACGTGCAACGAGTGCACCCCATAAGGAAAGCCACCCCACACGAAAAAAGTGCAACCTGCTCAGGAGTGGCGCCGCACACATGGAGAGCTGACGCAGCAAGATGATGCAACAAAAAGAGACACAGATTCCCGGTGCTGCTGACAAGAATACAAGCGGACACAGAAAAACACAGAGTGAATGGACACAGAAAGCAGACAACTGGGGGGAGAGGGGGGAAATAAATAAAAAATAAACCTTTTTTTTTTTTAAAAAGATAGATCTTTTAAAAAAAAAGCCAATTGTGGGACATTGGCTGCGCTACCAAGATGCATACAACATGGATGGTCATGCAAGGGTTTTCATTCTTGTTGGCATATACAACAAGGATGCTTAAAACAGCTGGGTCAGAGAACAAGGTTTTAAAGAGAACATGCTATGGGTCTAAGGTTTGTTCAAAACATCACTTCCCTGGGCAAGAATTAGAATGTAAGCAAATGTGGACCACCCATTCGACCACCAGCACATTATTCATTCAGTTTATGCCCATATGCAGGAGGCAGAATCCACAGTAACACCACAACAAGGACAGCCATGGCAACAGCAACCACCAAGGGGCTATCCTCTTCCTTGCCTTCCATTTTATCTGGAGGCACAAAGAGAGTTTCCAAGTAAAACGGAGATCTTGGATTTTCTAGAGGATTATGATGCCCTAGGATTATACACAATGCATCTGGATTTCAAGTCAAGCTTTCAGTGGGATAATGACCATTGCCAAGAGAATGTAGTTGCTTCCTTAACTATCTTAAAGAACTCAAAGAAATGTGCTAGAATGTCTTAATTTGTGGCCAGGAAATAAGTTATGCATTTTGAAAACTTGGTATCTAATATTTAGGGAAGGAAAAGGGGAAAAGAAATAACCAGTTGATTTTTAAATTTTTAATTAGCTCCTGCAGTAGGCAAAATAAATCTCCCCACCCTTCCTTCCTCAAAGTTGTCCACTGCCTAACCCCTGAACTCTGTGAATACACTGCTTTACATGGCAAAAGGGAATTTGCAGATGTGATTCTCTTAAGGATTGTGAGATGGAATGTTAGGGGTTACTGGTTGAGCCCAATGTAATCTTTATAAAAGTGAGGCAGGAGACTCAGAGTCAGCACAAGAGATGGGACAGTGGAAGCAGAAGCCAGAGTGATGTGAGAAGGGCCACAAGCCAAGGAATGCAAGCAGCCCCTAGAAGCTGTTTCCAGGCAAGGAAATGGGTTCTTCCCTAGGCCTCCGGAAGGAACGCAGCCCTTGATGACACCTTGATTTTAGCCCAGTGAAACTGATTTCAGATTGCTGGCCTCCAGGATGGTAAGATAATACATGTGATTGTTGTAAGCCACCCAGTGTGCAGTCATTTGTTATAGCAATGTTAGGTAATTGATACAGTTCTGATGTAGTGAAGGCTGGGATCCAATACACCAAAATGAATGTTAAAAGGCCCAGTTGGAAAGGATTATTATTCAAATGGTAAGGAAAGAATTTTCAGATCACATGGCTTTCCTGGGTTTAGCAAGGCAACATTTAGCTAAAGAAACACATTGAGAGAAGAGCGTATAACTAGAAGAACAGCAGTTACTCAAAGGACAGAGGCTGGAACATGCTCACAGACTTGCCTTCTGAGCATGGCAGTAAGTGCTTCCAACATTGGGAGGTGGGAGGAAGCTTTAAATATCTTCTGCACAGTCTTTCCAATGCCAGGAATGCCGCCCTTGCAGAGTTTCGGGTATTTCCATCTTAAAAGCATTTTGGCCTTACCAACATCCTGTTAATCCCAAGGAGAAAGGCAGTATCCTAACCCTAGGGGCAACTAATGCAGCCTGAGCTATTACTCACAAAGGATGCATCTGTCTGAGAACATCGTTCTTTCAGGGATAAATATTTTAAAAATCAACTCTGGGAAAACGTTTAAAAACTCTGATTTAATCTCTCTAAAACTGTGATCATTTCACAGTGCTAGAGAGTTTGGGAAAGCATCAGCTGGCACCATGATCTGCCAAAAAGAAACAGATGGAGGGGGCGGGCCATGAAAGGATGGGAGAGCCCAAGGCAGACCCGCCTTCCCCCATGACCCAGTGGGGACAGGGGCAGCCCTGGCTTTCATCCATGGCTTGCTGCTGCCATCCCGAAGGCCTGAGGGCCCTAATGCAGACTCAGGGGGCTAGTGCATGAGCGTCTTCCACCTGACAGGCACTGCTCACTAGCTGGTGAGGTTGGGAAAGTGTACTGCATGTACAAACAGCACTGTTTCAGTCAAACCCTGAGAATGCCCAAAACTGCCCAGCCTCGCTGAAGCCTAACATCGCACGGGCATTACTTCCTGATGGTTGTGGAAAACAGGTGAGTGTCAGAACAGAGGAGAAGCAGCCTTGTCCAAGCAGCCAGTGTGATGGGCAAGGGGGCCCTGGCAGATTTGTGCCGTCCATGAAGGCAGGGACCTGGTTTGCTCACTGGCACGGCCTGTGTCCAGAGGGGCACCCAGCCCACAGCAGGCACTCATACTTGTTGAACGGTTGAGTGAATGAATGAAAAGAGGCTGGGGATGTGTTTATTTTACCTTAGGATAGAGCAAATCTCTAAGATTTAACCCCTATTCCATCTCTTCCTGATGCCTAAAATGAGAGCTGGTCCTCTCTGTACTGCTCGGGGGGAGGTTGGCTGTCCCTCTCATGTGTTAGCCTTGTATCGTGTTGTTGTTCTTAGTTCTCATTATTTTCTGCTCAAAAAAAAAAAATTGTGAAACACTAAGGGTTGAGCCTCCCTTACTTTTGTATACATTGCAGCCATCCCAATGCCTTCCATACATTTCTTCCATAAATATCAGTGGATTTGAATGGGTAAAGAATCTTTTTACCCACATTTTAAAAAGATCACATTTAAAAGGTCACTTGGAATCCTGAGCATAAGAGTATATTAAGTCAAGATATTCTCTTTTAAAAAATAAAATCATAATTACTCTATAATAGTAAGAACTACTGTAATATAATAAGACAAGAGATCCTCCAATAGGAGGTCCGCGTTCATTCTTATGCCTGAGGTTCTGGCAGAAGGAAAAAGCATTTTTAAATCAACACATAAACATTTGATATATATATGTTAATATATATACATATACATGACTAGATTTACTAATTAATAGGCTCTCTCTCTTTGAAGTCAGGAGAGATAAAAATAAAATGACACATTGCATTGAACAACGGGCATATGGTAAACTTTATACACACTGTTGCTCTCTCCCTTATACACACAAACCCCAAACTCTCTGCCTTCCAAGATACTGGCCTCCTGCCCTAGTTTTGAGATGCCTAAATTGAAACAGCTAGGAATCTTTGACACCATCATTTTCTTACCAACTGTGGTAAGGGGAGCTTTTCCATTACTATGAACCAAGAAATGCACTGGGTGCTTGTTCCTCTGGATACAATCAGGTGCTTTTAATGACCTTCCCATCCAAGCTGGGGGCTCCTCTCCAACCCTGTTAGCTCACCCTAGGTGGGCCTTTGCTCAGCCTCCGTCCAGGCTCTCCAGAAGCCCCCAGATGTTAACAAGTGCTCACTGAAGGTCTCTGTCAACAGATTCTCTACTTTTCTCTGCTTGGCTGGAAGTTAGTTATCATGAAATGAAAGGATAAGGGGTAGAGCTGGGCAATCTTTGATTTCTGTATGTGATAGGAACTTTTCCCTAAAGAAGAAAGGAAAGAGATAGTAGTAGCCCTCAATTCTGCCACAGACAATCCATTTTCAACTCTTCCAGTTGACTCTTTCAGTATTTATCTCTACGTCTTTAAATAAGATACTTTTATTGTAATTTTGCCCTTTTCCTTTTCCTTCCCTCCTTCCCACCTATCTACCAAACTCTTTCTTTCTTTTAGTTTTAAGCACTATATATTAGTTCTCCACTACAGCAGAGAAGCCTTTAGCTCTTTCTCCCTTTCCTTTCAGCCACTCCCCAATCTATGCACACTTATATCTCAACATCTTCCCAATAGCCTCATGACCATTTGCTGTTCACATTGTTACATAAACACATTCACTACTGAGCCCCCTAGTAAACTGAGTCCTTCTCCTTTGCTTTGTAACTTTGTGTTGTCCCTAACTTTAATAACTGTGCTAACTTTTCATTTACTCCATTTTCTATGGACCTATGTAGCCCCAGACTCTTCTCTTGCTGTGACGGAGGTGGAAGTGTGGTATGATTGTTAAGAGTATGCAGCTGGTAACCAAACTGCCAGGGTTCAAATCTCAGTTCAGCCACTAACTAGATATGTGTCTTTGGGCAGATTATGTAAGCACTGAATACCTCTATTTCCTCATCTGTAAAATGGGGGTGATTGTGACTATCTACCTAACAGGGCTACTATCAAGGATTGCAGGAATCAATATATGTATGCTTAGCATTGTGTCTGATCACAATGAACACTTAATAATGATGATTAGGTATTCAACTGATTTTATCCTCCTGAAGAAGTCTCCTTGGAGGCTTCTTTTTTTTAAATTTCTCTCCCCTTTCCCAATCCCCGGTTGCCTGCTCTCTGTGACCATTCGCTGTGTGTTCTTCTATATCCACGTGTATTCTTGTCAGTGGTACTTGGACTCTTTTTGTTGCATCACCTTGCTGCATCAGCTCTCCATGCGTGCAGTGCCACTCCTGGGCAGGCTGCACTTTTTTCGTGCTGGGCGGCTTTCCTTATGTGGCACACTCCTTGTGTATGGGGCTCCCCTACACAGGGGACACCCCTGAGTGGCATGGTACTTCTTGTGTGCATCAGCACTGAGCATGGGCCAGCTCACCATGCAGGTCAGGAGGCCCTGGGTTTGAACCGTGGACCTCCCATGTGGCAGATGGACGTCCAATCCATCGGGCCAAATCTGCTTCCCTTCCTTGGAGCCTTCTGATCTGCTCCAGTCTGGACTGATGGCTCTCTGGACTGGCTGCTACCTAACTGTCATCTTAAGATCACCCTTCAGGACACCCTGGGGCTCCCCTTTCCCTCTCTCTCTTGTGGATCTAGTGTTTCGTGGTGCTGCTCTTGGTTTACTTCTCATCTTGGTGGGGCACATCCTCCAGTGGTCTGAAATATCTGCAGGCATCATTCTTCTTCTTCAGGACAGTTCAGGTGAGCATCAGGTTCCAGCTGAAAATAATTTTTATTTAAGTTTTGCAGGCTTTTCTGGTTTCCAGAGCTATAGTTGAAATGTTTGATGTCATAGTAACTCCTGAATTATATGCTCCTTTCTTTCTCAGCTTTTAGGATCTTCTCTTTCATTCCCCTCATTTTGTATGGCACTGAGAGATCTTGATGTGGCTTTATTTTTCATTCATTGCACTGGGCACTTGGTGCGTCCTTTCAGTTTGGAAACTCATATCTTTCAGTTTGGGGAGATTTATTTCTTCATGGAAGTTCCTCTTCTACCTTTTCTCTGTCTTCTTTTTTTGGAATTCTTCTTATTTGAATGTTCCAATTCCAGTATTGTGCTCTAAATTGTCTTACATTTTCCCTAAAATTTCTTTTTCATTTTACTCCTCTTTTTAGATTTCCTTGACCTTATTTTTCATCCCTTCTACTGACTTTCACATTTCTGCTGCCACATTTCTAATACTCAAGAGCTCATTTTTTGTTCTCTGAATATCCCATTTTTCAATTGAATCTTGGTTTTGTTACCAAAAGCAATCTGTGTCTGCTCTTCCTTCTCTGATGATGTTGATGGCAAGATCTCTTTTCTTCTCCCTCCACAGTCTGATGCCTTCAAGTGGCTCGTATTGTTTGGTTTTGCACATGCCTGGCATTTCCTGGATGTGTGCTCATGTGTATGAGCGTGCTGCTTAGCATCCTGCATGTTTGTGTATGTGGATTCACATGAAGGCCAGGGCTTAGTAACTGTGGGGCTGATTGTAGCATAATCTGGATGATCATTTCTTGGGGAACCATGGATTTTCTCATGGGTCAGTTAGAGGATGGGAGTATATAAACCCAGCTGCCTGTGTGCACGGAGGCAAGTAGGGAGAGAATGTGATCTTGTGGTAGGTTGACTTATGTAACCCAGTTTAGACATTGTCTAATTGTTTTAAACTAATTCACATTCCTGCGGGTATGAACCCATTACAAATAGGACCTCTTAAAGATGCCACTTTTGGTTAAGGTGTGGACCAAGAGAATGAGTGTGTTTTTTAATCCAGATTACCAGAGTCCTCTTTAAGCAGAAGAAACCCAGACACAGTAGGGGAGAAAGCCACAGGGATGAACCAGAAGCTGGAAGTCAGTGGAACCCAGAAAAGAAAGGAGAGGACATTGCCCTGTGACACAAGCCAAGAAACCCCAGGATCACCAGCATCAGAATGTTACAGACTGTGGTATTTTGAAACTGTATGTACCTCAGAAGATTATGTTCTTAAAGTTAACCCATTCCTGTGGGTGTGGACTTACTGCAGATGGGACATTTTGATCAGGTTACTTCCATAAGGCATGGCCCAGGGTGGGTCTTAATCCTCTTACTGGAGTCCTTTTTAAAGGGGATGCATTCAGAGGAAGCCAGAGGAAGCCACTGCTGAAGCAAGGAAGCCCAGAGGGAAAGGGAGAGCACTTCAGACACCGCTATGTGCTTTGCCATGTGACAGAGGAGTCCAGAATCACTGGCAGCTGGTCTTCGGCTGTCTTGATCTGGACGTTTCATGGCCTCAGAACTGTAAGCTTTTAAGTGAATAAATCTTCATCGTAAAAGCCAACCCATTTCTGGCATATTTCATTCTGGCAACTGATCAAACTAAAACACTGATCTGGGGAGAAAGCATTGCCTTGCTGACACCTCAATTTTGAACTTCCGGCCTCAAAACCTTGTGCCAACAAAATTCCGGTTGCTTAAGTCAACCCACTGTGTGGTCTTTGCCATAGTATCTTGGCAGTATAAGATAGATATCAGCATCCAGTTAATCAATTTCAACTTCATCCTCCTTCACTTCAGGTGTCCTCAAGCCAGAGAGCCCCTGCTTTATCCTCTTCATTGAATAAATCTCCAGGCCTGTACCAAGATGAAGGCTTGTTGGGTATTGAGTTGGGTGGTCATTTTGCTGCACAAACTTGGAAAGGAAATGTGGGGATCCATTTACTTTTCAGCTTCCAAAATTATGTTGCTGATGTCTCCTCTCCCATTCACTTAGTCTTTCGTTAATTTATGCCAAGAGAACACACAAAAACATAAGAAACACTTTACTGATACTATAATAGCATTTTGAGAGACAATGGAGGTTAATGCTTGTGTTCAATCTGTCAGCTTTAATCAAAAGTCTATTAACCTTACTTCTTACTGGTAAGGTAACTGAGGTATGTGGAGAGGGTAAGTGATTTGTTTCAGCTCACAAAACCAGTAAGAGACAAAATAAGAATGTTAACTCACATCTGCTGAGTCTTTCCCCTGAGGGCACATTCCCTCTCCAGGTGAATGCGAACCTCTTCACAGGAGCAGTCTACTTAGAGATGTGTCCTACTTTGAGATCAGTACCAAGAGAAATCCCATTCCACCTACGAGGTTCAGGTCACATCCCTCAGCCTACTGCTGTTCCACATCCCAATCCACATGACCCTACCAAATGCCACACTCACTCCCTTTATTCCGCAAATCCTAGCAAAAGCCCAGGTTGAGTCTCTGCCTCTAGTTCGAAAGGTTTCCTAACAGGGAAGGGAGTGGTCCAACAACGGAACCTTTTCCTTTCTCACCAAGTAACATCACTATCAACCATTACTTTTTCCAAAGGCCCAAATACTTTTGGGGAAACAAAGAAGATACTTTTCAGAAAAAGTGTGGGGGCTTTTACTTAAAAGGCAATCAGAAGGATCTCACTCATCAACAGTTGTTGCTTTTATTGTGTTAGCAACTCTAGTTCCTGTCAGATGACCTTGTTCTGTGGGATGTGTATCAGCCCAAGGGATAAGAGCACAGGTTCTACAATCAGACAGTGTTTGAACCTCAACTGTGGTCATTTATTACTTGTGTCACTTTGGGCAAGTGACTTCTAGTCTCTGAGCCTAGGTTTTTCCATTTATAAAATGGTAATAGTATCAAATTTATGGAGTTGTCATCAAGTTTAAATGAGATAATGTATGTTAAGCAAATGTTTCCATTTTTCTTTTTCTTGTCTCTTTCAAGAAATGGTTATGTTGCAAATTCATTGAAACATTTATGTTCAGAGAATTGTGTTGTACCTTGTGGAGGACACAAGAACAAACAACGACAAAAAAGAGATAGTTTGCAGTGTGGCACCAGGTAGGGTATCTTGTATGATGTTACTGGGACAGCCAGTCAATGGCCAGCAGGTAAGCCCTGGGTTCACCAGAGGCTGGCTGCAAAGTCTCTGGGGTTGCTCTCAACCATTTGTATCTTCCAAACAATTTGAACTGGGGATGGCAACTTTGGTTCTGTAAAAGCTAAAAAGAGTAAAATGATGCAAGCTACTTTAAGGACTCAGGAGATGAACGATCTATTTATATTTTTATGCTGAAGACATAAGTAGAGAAAAACACGGCACCCGAAAAAATGTTCCTTAAAATACTTGAATAGCATGGACATGAGATATAGGCATAGAACAAACAGATGCTAACTATATTCTTTTTCACATCAGCCATAAGTCTGCAAGACTCATTAATTCAAGGAGACTTAGCAGTCGCCATTGTAATTACTGAAATTGACCCTTTGACAAATTGAGGCATGGTGCGTGCCTGTGATTTTTTTCAAGACATTTTGTAATAAGACTGTCAAAACAGAATAATGAGGTGCTCCTAATTCCCAGCCTTGACGATGATCCCACTACACTGTAAACACAGGACAATGCTGTTTATGTATTTTGTTTGCCCAGCATCTATTTACCAGGGGCCTGCTAAGGGCCAGCCTTTGCCCTGGGCACTGAGAGCAGAGCATACGCCATACAAACTTCGTGTTCCCATGCAGTGTTTTCTCCGGTGAGAGAGATGGACACTTAGCATGCTAATAAATGTTTTCATATAATTAAAAAGGCTCTAAAGAAAATAAGGAAGGGTAGTGGACTTGAATGGTATACTACCAAGGAAGAAGGATGGGTGAAAAAAAATCTAGCCTTTGGATTTGTATTCTTTGAAGAGTAGAGAAAGAAAAAAAGGAGAGGGTGAAAGGAAGCATCATGAAGGAGGTTAAAGAGCTCTGGAGCTCCTTCAACAGGAACTGAGAAAAGACACTCACCTAGAGACCTTCAGGTCCAAAGGACCCCAGTTTCCTCCCTCCCACCTGGCTAAATCCCGGCCCATAGGAGAGGAGCCAGCTCTGGCTCCTACTCCAGGACACACAGCAGCCCAGGCCAGGAGAGGAATAAGCTGCCCCAGGAGAGCTTGAATCAGAAGATCAGAAGCTCAGCCTGCATGGAGATCTGGTATGAGTTCATATTCTTGCCAGCAAGTGATAGCAGGAACAGAGTTCCACTTAGGAAGCCAGTGCTGTTTCTGAAGTTTGAGAGAGGCCTTGGTGATAGTGGGCTGGCAAAAGAGGCTGGCTGGCTGCTAAGAGATGTCACGTGGTGGCATTCAACTTGGTGAATTTACCCTGGTCCCAGATAGGTGACTTTATCAGCACTCCTCATGGGAACTTCTCTGAAATCCTTCTGGGTCTCTCAGTCTATGTAGAAAGCAAACAACAGTATATTTGCTAACAATAGGGAATAAAATTGTCATGGAGACCAGAATGAGGCATGCCCAGCACTTTACAGACATTAATTCATTTAATTCTCACCTCCTATTGTAGCAGTAGGAATTGTTAGCTCCATTTTACAGATCAGGAAACTGAGGTACAGAGATAAAATTAACAGCAAGTGAGCTATGATCTGAGCCCAAGCAGTCTGGCTCTTGAGTTTAGGCTCATAATCATTAGGTTACACTTCAACCACAGGAGTTGAGGGAAAGAGGAGAATCGGGGAGGTTGTTTGGTGCCTGGGTGTGTGCTGGCATCATTCATCAGTGATTCAGTGGAAATTAAGGTGCAGGTTGATATTTTACTTGCACCAGAGTCTAGTCACCTTACCCTCTGACACTTTAATACATAGCCATCATGCTTTATTTTGGACCTTTTCATTCTACTGAATTCAAAGTCCGGTGCTGCACATATAAGGGATGAGTTCCTCTAACCTTCTGAACGAAGAAAGCAGTGATTTGGGTGAGTTTGGTAAAAAATGAGTTATATATTTTCCATGATGAAATTATCCAAAATTTTTAGGTAGACATTGGTCAATATATATGCAGAAAATGCGCCTCTCAGGTCCTGGCCGTGGTAAGTACTCTTGTGCTCTGCCCTTCCTGGTTTATAATGTTAACTTCCATTTTATTATGAGCACTTGTTGGTTCCTGAGACACAGAACCAGCCTCTCAATACCAGAAGTGTCTGTAAGAATTATATGGTCTAGTCACCTCACCTTACAGGAGGGAAGTAAGCCTGAGGGACTTGTCCAAGGTCACTCGCTAGTTAATGGCAGAGCCAGTGTGCCTAAATGTTCTTCCCTAATCTATTAATAATGCTCACTGCAATACTGTAGCCTCAATATCGGGGAGAGCATCAAATATGCTCTGAAAGAATGAGAAGCCATGGGATTTAGAATGCTCTTAAAAACTCATAAAAGGTGGTAGCCACTGTGGAGAGCAATAAGGCAGTTCCTCAGAAAGTTAAATACAGAATTACCATATGTCCTGGCAATTGTGCTCCTAGGTATATAGCCAAAGAGAGTGAAAACAGGGTCTCAAACAGATACTTGCACACTAATGTCTAAAGCTGTGTTATTCATAACAGCCAAAGGGGGGGAACAACCTAAGTGCCCATCAACAGATGGATAAATGAAATGTGTTCCATCCACACAAGGGAATATTATTTGGCCATAAGAAAGAAGTTCTGAGGCATGTAGCAACATGGAAGGACCTTGAAAACATTCTGTTCAGTGAAATAAGCAGGCCACTTAAGGACCAATGTTGTGTGATGTCATTTTAAAGAGATGACTAGAAATACCAAATGTGCAGTGAGGGGAGGTAGATTAGGTGACCAGGGATGCAAAGAAAGGGGGAAGGGGGAGTGTTTGGAAAAAAAAAAGGAAGGGAGGGAGGGAGTCATAACTGGGATCCGAAGTAATTCCCAAGAAAAACCTTCCCCAGGTCCTCTGTACTGCTGCCACTCTACCCTCCCCGTGCTGGTTTCTACTCTACTTGAAAACTCATCCTCATCCCAATCTGCCAAACCAGGAGAGATTTACATTGAGAAATACCAGGTAGATCCTGAAAACCGATGGCCTCTTGGCACCATCCTCAACACCTACCTCCGGTGGCCTGTGAGTTAAAAAAGGAACCCACTTATACATGCCTCCACTCTTTTGACAAAGTGTGAGAAGGTCAGCCATCATATGGCACTAAAACCGCCAGAATTGAAAAGGTTCTTGGTTGCAACACACATAGTATAGTTATCCTCCAACCTTGGAAACATCTGAGCACTGTGCAATTAATTTTAATTTTTCACCTGTGTTGATTTTGGAAGCACCAGGTTGACTCAATGCAGCCAACTGTGCCAGATAAATTCACCAAAACAAAGGTGGGTTCCACTGCACCACAGTCTCCACCTCTCAGACTGGGCTACTTTCTTAAACTTGACAGCCTCCACACACCGGATTTATTTCTGCGGCTGCTGCTATTCCTGCCGCAGTTGGCACTTGGAGGGGATTTCAGAGGACAGGGAAGCAGGAGGGCGGCTGTGTGCACTGCACAAAGGCAGATCTGCTCTTCTGCTTTCTTCCTCTTGATCCCTAAATGAATCACACACAGCTGACCGAGTGTGGACAGAGGGAGCACCTGGCACTCTCCCTTAGTCCCTTCAGGTGTGTTCATCTATTTACTTTCTCCTCCAAGGTGATATTCAAATCCAGCACCCTTTGCTCTTGACTCTAATTGAATAAATCTAAAAGGACAACAGACGCACTGGCCCCAAGCCTTGGCCAAATTCCTGCGTAGGTACTTAGAGCTTGTTCTGGCTTTTCAGTTTGGCCTAGAAACAGTTACAGGCACTCTTGTCCAGCCCACAATTTCACACCAAAGGCATGAGGATGGGCATTTGTTGTTTCAGAGGGAGCTAATATTCACTGATGGATGAAAGGATCATAGGATATATAATCTAGGAAGGACTTAAGCATCCTTGATAGTCTTATTTATGTCTGTTGGTCAATTTTAATGCAGAGCTGTTTGATAAGGTACTGGTTGGTGCCTAAATAGAACTTCTTCAGAATCCTAAGATCTGAATCGACTATGGTAGTTTATTTAGTCTACTTTCTAAGTTGAATCAAGGTGAGTCCTGGGTGACCCTGAGCGTGTAGCTATTCCCATTTGTAAACATGTTCAGAGAACAGTCACCCTGCCAAGTTTGTCACTCATTCCAGCTTCTCTCAATCCCTTTTTTGGGGTAAGAATTTTGAAAATTCTCTCATTAGCTATGGGGAGTAAGAACGTAGGATAAAGCTTTAGAAACATCATCAGATAAGCAAGCATCCAATGCCTGAAAACAGACTGAACCTGGGAGCTTCCGAGCTTTTCTCTAGGGGGGATGGTAGGGAGAATTACCTAGAAAAAAGTGCTTTCAAGGGGGCCCCATGGCTAAGGATGCTGAGCATGTTTTTTAAATAATATATTTTATTTTTTTTAAGATTTATTTATTTATTTATCCTCCCCCCGCCCCCCCCAGTTGTCTGCTGTCTGTCTGTTCGCTGTGTTCTTCTGTGACTGCTTCTATCCTTATCAGTAGCACTGGGAATCTGTGTTTCTTTTTGTTGCATCATCTTGTTGTGTGTGCGGCACCATTCCTGGGCAGGCTGCACTTTCTTTCATGCTGGGCAGCTCTCCCCATGGGGCGCAATCCTTGCGCGTGGGGTTCCCCTACGCGGGGGATACCCCTGCGTGGCACGGCACTCCTTGCGCGCATCAGCACTGCACATGGGCCTGCTCCACACGGGTCAGGAGGCCTGGGGTCTGAACTGCGGACCTCCCGTGTGGTAGGTGGACGCCCTATCCATTGGGCCAAGTCCATTTCCCCTGAGCGTGTTCTTAAGATTGCCTGAGTAGTTATGCCAGCATTCTTTTGGCTGCCCTAGGTGAAGACAAGGGCTAAAAGGCATCTCTACCAGACTGGCACCTCAAAAGGGAAGGCAGGGGCAAGGGTAGCTGTGTGGCAGCTCAAGGTGGGATCCTCCAGCTAAGAACAGATGAGGATGGCCTTCTCTACCTGGGCATCCTCACAGGGGAAGGTGCTGCACGGAACGATTCTGCTTCTCAGCACGAGGGTGCTTTCATATTTTGAAGAGTTTGGAGTTTGTTTACCTCATGGGGATGGTAAATGCCCCAGCCAAGCACTTCAGGCCAGGAAGGTCTTCCCTCCCTTACAGAGGACAAGTGGTCCTCACTTTCTCCACAATCCCACCATGCCTCTGACACTAAGGGTCTTCTTAAGTTCTTTTTCCACTAGTAGGGTTATTCCATGTCCTTCATTCCTTTTCCCAGGTCCCTGGTATCTCGTCAGGGACAAATGAAGCCCAGGTTCAACCACTGTCCATGCTTGGAAATTGGTCCCTACCTCTGGGTATCCTGGTGAGCATGGGTTAGACTTAGCAGCCCAAGTCCATCTTTGCTCCCGGAACCCCTCTGAATTCAGGCTCACACTTCAGTGAGCATCACCTAGTCACCCTAGCTTTGTCTAAAAAGAGCACGGCGTGCTAGGTGACCTCATGTCCCCTGCTGGTATCAACAGCGCTGCCCCAAATAGTTGGGGAAACGCTGACTGAATGAATGAGGGAATGACGATTCACTGCCTGGAGCACTCTGTGCTTATTAAATGCCCCATAGCCCACACAATTCAGCTCTGATTTGAGGTTTTTCTTTCTTATATTCATTTTATGCCCCTCTGATCTCACATCTTGTTTTTAATCACAGCCCAGAGTGAAACACATGTAAGGCAATTACTCCTCAGCCCGCTGCGTTCATGCTTATTGGTTAGAAATCATTTTCAGAGGGAACATTCTAACAAGGAATTCTGATCAAAGCAGGATTAGGATTTCAGTTCTTTGTCTCACCCATGCACATTTGCTCCCTCCTCTTGGAAGAAGATTTTTATGAGTGTGTGAAGATAAACCATAGGGAGTTAAGGGTGTTTTCTTGCAGAGCGGAGTTTCATATTTCTGTAATTAATCTGAAGTAAATATTTCTAAAAACAAAAATGCTATTAAGCGAGCTTTGGCCTGAAGCTCCTGCTCTGAAGCCCTCATGGCATTTCTTCTCAAGGCCGTCTCCCTGGGATGAGGTTGTGTGGAGGCCCAGGAGCTGTGCACCGCAGCCCAGACAACCACAGCCAGGGCGAGCCAGCCTCTTCCCACCTGTCCAGCCCAGGTGACCAGGGGACAGCAGTAGCTTTTACAGCATGAAATAAGGCTGGGCGGGGGGCGGGGGTTGATGCTCTAGCGAGTTTCACACAGGTCCTGTTTTTCTGTGCCTGCCCTACTAGAGGACTTGGCTCTTAGGCGATGGGTATGTAAATAGCACGAAGCATTTCAAAGTTGGCCTTCTCTCGAGCTTCTTACAGCTGTGCAAATTATTCTCTTATTTACTGAATACTAGAGAGCAGGCAACCAAGGTCTGAGACAGAAGCTGGTGTGAGATGCACAGGCAGAAGTTGTATTTTGGAAGTTGTATTTTCTTCCATTCTTCCTGAGGAGCTGGGCTAGGGGAAAAGGCAGAATATGCTATAATGTCAGCTCTCAAGTATTGCTATAGATGGGGAACGAGTAATGTCTGGTATTCCAAAAGGTTTTAAAACTGAGAATATTTTTTTCAGAGTAATAATTTTACCTTGGCGTCAACCATCATTAATCCTTGAGCCAAACAAATCAGAACGCTTAAACAATGGACAAATGACTGAAGATCAAAAAAAAAAGTCTCATGAGGGATTTACAATATTCAGACAAGCATGTCCCATGGATTGATCTGGATCAGTAGAGCTTAGGCTTAAGTCTCTATGCATTCTCCATTTATATTGCTTATCTGTAGTAACAGGCGTCCCCTCCCCAATGGTGGGCTACAGGTATCTAAAATAAGTATTATATATTTGTACACCTGCACATGTATATATGTGCCATAATACATATATACACATAGACACACAAACACACATATGGATTATTGGTTTAAATCTTTGCATAAAGGGGTTTTATTCATTCAGTGAATATTTATTGTAGGAACTGAGGATAAAAGATGAAAAAGATACCATTCCTATCCTCAAGGCGTTTATTCTCCTTAGGAGAGACATAAAAACAGCAAGGGATGTAAAATCTTAGTGGCCTTCTGATAGACACGCTATAAGTATAGTGAAAACCAAGGATGGTGGACAATTTTTCTTTGAAAATAGAGGCATTGTGAAAGGTTTTCTAAAGGCAGTGGTCCTGGAGCTACATCTTGAAGTAGTCTGTCCAGTGGCCTCTGTATTTGAGCTCTTTGATACCTGGCCACCCATGCCTGCAATGAGTGGTAACTCACAGATCACTGGTTTGGATGGGCAAGCGTCTTTGACATTAGCTCAGTGGGCTAACACTAGTCCTGAGTTCCATTACCTGCATACATATTACTTTGGTATCAAGAGAATGCAGCCTGGGAATGTGGGGTTAGTAGAACTACTGACATGCAAAATACAATGGGCAGTTCGGTGTACAGAGCAGACATTCGACAGAGATGCCTGTGGAATGGAATTATTGGGTACCCCTTCTGATTTTGATGACCCACCATGGTGGAAAGGAAGAGCCCTAAGGAAACAGGGTTTTGAAAATAAGGACCATCTTTGGAAAAACCTGTAGGAGGAGAACTGGCCTTGTCTCAGCATATACTGGGAGTGGGGCAATGGGGCTTTATCATGAAACCACTGTTGATGTCCTAGTAGCTATGGAAGCAAGCCAGGCCCAGAAGAAATAACATTTAGGTGCTTCAGTGGGGGCATGGCAATGCTCAGATTTAATTTGGTTGTTCTGCATGATATGAAGCAAAGTTGGACCTGATGTGTTCTCCTTGAAATCCTGGCACTGTATTTACATAATAGTAGCTGGGAGACCTTAGGAAAGTAAGTCAGACTCAGTCCTCTCATTTGCACCACTTACTTGGCAATATAGTTGTATTTTACACAGAATAGGTATTCGATAGTGTATGTGCATGTGTGTGCACACATGCGCGCACACACACACAAACAGCCCCCATAAGGCAGGAAAAACAGATTGGAAAGACATGACTCATGAAAAAATTAAACATTATCTTGGGGATACAGCCTTCAAAATCTTAGTCCAATAGTGAAAAGCAGTTATAGCAAAATGGAGCCTCGCATAATAAAAAATGAATTATTCAGAAACCCACCAGATGAATTCAGAGCTTTATTAGATAAAGAGAAAGACCATTTACCTTAGGAAAATTATGGGAACCCACATGGGACAGAATGCCCTGAGAGGGAGAAATGGTCTTTCAAAGTTCTTCAGTGTTCTGGCTTGATGTCCCAGACCTGGAGAGAAACTTTGACGAAAGAAGAGAGAAGGACAGGTCTGATTTCCTCATTCTCAAGTGAACATGGCCCTTCTAAGGCACCATGGAATTCCCATGAGGCATTTAAGCTAATAGTCTGATGGACATCCTGAACCAATCATGTCCCTCTGCTGCAGCAAGGAGAATCCACTTCTCATTCCTGAAAATTCCCACAGATATTCTGAAGATATCTGACATGCAAATCTTTGAGTTCTTTAAGTACGGGGTATAGATGTTATAACACTTGATATGCAAATTTCAACAATATGGCTGAACAATATGGCTTCTGGATAAGTGATAATTCCCATGACAGGACATGAAACACAAAGATAGAATAGCAGGCGTTGAGAATACACTGGCAGCCAAACAGAAGGCTGAAGAAACACATTGAAAATTAAATATTCAACCACCTTGCCTTTTAAATATTTTGATGTAATTTAAGCACTTCAGCTTACTTTAGACCTATGATACTGCTTATGAAATAGAGTTATTATACCAACATTTTAGATGATGAATCAGTGGCTCAGAGGCCAAATGACTTGCTCAAATGAGAGAGAAGCTAGGGTTAGACTGCAAGTCTCTTTCTACTATGCCAACTGATTTAATTGTATGTGCTTTTTAGAGAAATCTCTTTAGAAAGTAGATTTTTCTCTTATAGTGAACATGCCATGTAAGCTACCTGTCAATGATGAGTCCCCTCTTGGGAAGCCTGAGTGCTTGCCACCCCCAATGCCCCAGTGCTTGGGCAGCAGACTTGGCCCAGTGGTTAGGGCATCCGTCTACCACATGGGAGGTCCGCAGTTCAAACTCCGGGCCTCCTTGACCCGTGTGGAGCTGGCCCATGTGCAGTGCTGATGGGCTCAAGGAGTGCCCTGCCACACAGGGGTGCCCCCACGTAAGGGAGCCCCATGCACAAGGAGTGCACCCCGTAAGGAGAGCCACCCAGCGCAAAAGAAAGTGCAGCCTGCCCAGGAATGGTGCCGCCCACATGGAGAGCTGACACAACAAGATGACGCAACAAAAAGAGACACAGATTCCTGTGCCGCTGACAACAACAGAAGTGGAAAAAGACGACGCAGCAAATAGACACAGAGCAGACAACTGGGGTGGGGGGGAAGGGGAAATAAATAAATCTTTTATAAAAAAAAAGACACTGTGCTTGAGACACAGGACTGTTCACCAGGCCTCAGGTGACTATGCCAGGGATGGATTGGTCATCTGGCCCACCAGTGGCCTGAGCTCTGCCTCTAGACTGCATGATGACTCTCTGGACTGATCAGGTTTTCTCTCCTGGGAAGGCTGGACATGTCATACCCAGGGCCAGGTCATCTGTCGCAGTAGGACCAGTTGAAGCAGGCAACATCAGGCAGCTGGGCACCTTGAAGGTCGTGCCCCAGAATGGGCAGTACATAATGGAGGATGGAGATAAGCCTAGGGGCTGCTGGTGAGCACCTTACGTGAAAACAGACAGCAGTTGTCAGGGAGGCCTGCTCTGAGAGGACTGAGAAGGTTGCACGTCTTCCCTACCAGCTTGTACAGCCTCCCCACAACCTCCACTCCCTGAGGTAGCTCTTGGTCTTGAAACATTATTAAGAGTAAAGTATAGTATTACTTTAACACTCTATTTTAGAACCCAGGATCAGAGAGTGACTCCCCCACCAACCATCTCTGTGTACAATGTCCGGCACCCAGGCAGAAGGCATGGCCAACCTGCTTATCCTGGACGTCACACTTGGACTGACACAGAGCTATCCATAAAACACCCTGAAGGGTCCCTACTAAAGATACCAAAGAGGACTGCAAGTGGTTACACCCATAAGCTGGAGGCAATATAATGAATTGGTAGAATAATGTCCTGGATTCAGGCTGTGGAGGACTGAGGGCTAGTTTCCTTGGGTAAGTGGCTTTGCCGCAGCTTTTATGCCTCGTCTATAACATAAAGTCAGTACCACTGCACATCTCAGGCGTAGAGAAGACACTGCACGCAGGAAATGTGTGCTTTTAGTCTCAAACAGTTAATTCAGACTCCATCATATACAATTAAACTCACCACGGATGAGGACATTAACATCTAAGTCCTCACCAGCAAGGTTGAAGACTATCAGTCTGACCCGGCAATAAGAAGGCTCCTCATTCAGCCCTTCTTCCAGAGTTTCCCACCCTCTTTTGGTGTCTCATGCCACTCTGGCCTGGGACGGTTGTGTGTACATTTCTCTCGGGATTCTCTGTCTCTTCCTTTGCACTTTTCCTGAAGTGCCCTAGAGTGTTTATAGAAAGTTTTGGTGAAGAAGCATTCCCTCTCTTCGGATGTTCTGGGGAATTCTGCTCGTTGTTTCGTGCCTTCTTGGTCTGTGAGGCCAGGAGGCACTCTGCTCCTAAAATGACAGAAGCAGGGGCACATTATACCTCCAGGGTGTACTCGTGGGACTGCTGGGGGCAAGTCACAGGAATCCACCCCGCTGGCTTGACCAGGGATGAGGAACCTGAATGTCTCTGGATTCGCTCTTGGTCTCCCATCTCTGCTTCCCTCCACATGTCAGCTGGGTTCTCTTCTCTAGAGAACATCATTCTGTGGCTCTCTGCTTCTCAAGGTAAGCAGAAGACACCATCACCAAAGCTCCTGTTTAAGTACTGCTGTGGAAGAAAAGATGAAATCTCTCTCATCCCCAGTGGAAAATTGTGATGGTGGGCAAAAGCCTGTCTGGTCCAATCAGCTTTGACTCCAGTTGAGAGAGAAAACCTCACTGCACAAAATGGCTACCAGAGCCTACTGCTCTTGATTGGGAGAGAAGAGCTGTTACCAGAGAAGAGGAAATCACTGGGAGCTGGGCAGACACATCATAAGTTCTGACCACTACACTGATAAGCCATAGACAGGAGAATCCGCGATACTAGAGTCAAATTATTTCAAGCCCACTATATTATGGAGTACACTTCCTCACAGTGATTTCTCCTTTCAGTCTTGCTTATAAGTGCTGCCATTTTCTTAGCTAGAGCCAGTGTTATAGCTTCATATATGATTTTAAATCTTATAATGCTCATTACATATCTCCAAACAGAAAGGCTGTTTTCAAGACAAAACAAATCTATCACCCTTCTTCAAAATTCTACCCAAAAAGAAACACGATAGCTTTTTGTAAATTAGCATTACACTGATATCTTAAAATAGATGTCTAGTAGTTGATGTGTTTTAGAACCATTTTACCCTGAAATAGATTTTAAAACACCAGTAGACTATGGCAAAATATTGTCATGTACTAAAAATGATTGATATCCCTGATTTCATGAGCATGGCCAGGGACTATTTGGTATTCACTTACATCATCTAATCCACTGCTCACTGAATACCAAATCAGAATGCAAAGTGCCGCCTGCCTTAGGCAGGTCCCACTGGTATTTAGACTCTAAGGGGGAGACTTTGGGGCCTGAATCCAGCCTTGAGAAGTAAAGGGGCAGCAGCTGTGCCGGTTGGATGTCTTGTCAGATCGCGCCGTTCAAACAGATGAGTAGGCTGCAAGCCCAGGTCTGCCATTTCTTATTATGAAGCAACTTCTCGTTTTCTCCAACTGGGTCATTACCTATGTCCTACAGCCCTTCTTCTGTACATGCAAGAACATATCTCACCACCCTTCTCAAGGCTCCTGTCTCAGATCTTAAACCCCACCACACTTTTATTCTGTTGTCATATCCCGAAGATGCTTTATTATTATTATTTTTTCACTTTTCCTATCAAAATAATCAGACCTTCAGAAAGTTACTGTGGTGTTGGGAATAAAGTATCATCAAGCAACTGACTGCCCATTTTGAGTATGAGCTTAACTATGGTGAACATAATAGGCGGAGAGCTTTTAAACTAGAAGCTTTATGGTTCTTGGTATGTATTTAAATGACTGCATTTAATTACAATTAATTTCTCCCCAAAGAAACTCACCACTAGAATTATTATCACCACCATCACCAACAGTAGCTAACATTTATTGTGTACTTATTACATGCCAGGCGCTGTAAAATAATCTTTTTTTTTCTTTTTAGGGGGCACCAGGGACTGAACCTGGGACCTTGTATATTTGGGAAGCAGGCACTCAATCACTGAGCTACAACCACTCCTAAAATAATCTTTTAAAATTGGTTCTAATGGTAAATTGATTTTAAAGTTAAAAAACACTGGGGTTCAGAGAGGTAAAGTAACTTGTTCAGAATCCCATTAACCCAGTAAGTGACAAAGTCAGGACCTGAACTTGGGGCTGCCTCCAAAGCACGGTTGTAACCACCACACTATCATGCTTCACAGCATCGAGAAATGGCATATTCTTCTCCTTGTAAGATGTGTTGAGAAATAAGAAAAGAAAATGACAAGGACAGCCATTGCAGGTCAACGACTTCCAGAACCGTGGTACAGTCTCAGGAATCTGGGATCAATCTGACCACATAAGGATTTGTTTATGGAGAGGGGTGAGCTGAGGTTTTGCATTCCAATTACTAACGATGACAAACTGGAACAAGGGCACTTGCCATATGGCAATTCTGGTCTACTCTTTTGGTAAAAACAATAATATAAGCAAACCAAGACACAGGGGATCTGGTTCTTACAGAAGCCAGTGTTTAAAGTATTTTTTAAGTAAAACTGAACAAAATAATTGGCTTCCTATCTTTTGCAACAGATTCATTTATGGCAAATTATTAAAACTTATAAATGGTATTAAGAAAGTTGCCTGTTTAAATAAAAATGTTTGATCCTTTCACAACAGAACATCATAAAAAAATTTCAAATGGAACAAGGAATAAAAATTTTAATAATAAACAACCTAAGAGGAATGTGAATTCATATGATCTTGTGATGGAAATTGACTTTTTAAATGTAAAAGCAAGGGGGGAATTAAAAAAAAGTTAGATGTGACTCTATATAAAAAATAAATTCTCCATGTCCCAAACACCATAAAGAATAAAAAATGGCAGATAATTTGAAAAAATAATTATAACAAATATGAGATATGTGCGGAAATGGACTAGTGTTCTGATTATACAAATAGCTTAATAATTGATATAGGAAAATAATAATAAATGCTCCTCACTCCCAATATTTTTGAACAATTAACAGAGGAACACAATGATTAACCAATACATGGAAAGTTTCTATTTCATCAATCATTTAAAAAAATAAAGATGCTGTGATATTTATGTAAATAAAATAACTTCTCCATGTCAAACAAGCATTAAAATGTTAAAATAATATTTGACAAGAACAGAATTCTCTGAGTACATGCATGCATGCTAAGTATACACATTAAAAAGGAAGGCTAGAAAATAGATATAAAAAAGTAAACAGTGCCTAACTCTGGGTAGTAGAATTTTCTTCCTTATATTTTTCTTTCCTAAAATAATGATTCATTACTTTTAATACCAAAATCCAACACTTTCAATATGAAAGAATGAAAGAAAAAAGAAAGAGGAAAGGAAGGAGAATTTTTAGTCTTTGAGAGGCTAGGGGGTGGACAAAAAGTTTGGCATGACCCTTCTATGGGACACAATCTGAATGTAGAACAATTTAAGACAGATTTGTCATACATTCCTGAATCAGGGAGACTTTGGATTCAGAGATAAAAATGCAATAGAGTAAGTGATATATATGAAAATATTCTCCTCCTTATACCATCAATTTTTATTTGCTATGTTAGCTATTGGGCTCATTTTACACATGGATTGTTTAGATCTATTTTTCATGACAATGCAATATTTTATGTGATATTTTAACATGCATATTTACATTGTTTTAATTGGGGGTGGGAAGCAGTTTAAAACCTAGCCAAAGTCATAAATAAATACAAAGTTTTGAAATTACTGATGTTGTCAAATTTTAAGGTTTATATTTACTGATTAAAAAAAAGAACTAAAATCACCATCTAACTAAAATCATTAGCCACTCAAGGAAGTATACCAACAGATCATAATAGCTATTTTTCACAGCTGCTTGAAAGTGTGTCAGGACGGTGAAATGGAATTTTAATTAAATAAATATGGAATTATGAGTACAATAACTGCCTTGCCATTTTTACATTATGGCGCAAGTTAGAGGGGAGAAAATCTCCTCTTTTTACAGCAGTAATCACAAAGTCTAAGTAAGAATTTCATTTAAAATAGGTGGTATAAATACAATAAATAAATATATAAATCTGGTCCTATGTTATGGTTCTAATATCAGACCTCCGTTTGGTACCCTCAGTGGCTTAGCAAACCCAACAAGAGGGCAGGGCAGACCCCAAGAGCTTGGGCGATCCTAAGGCCTTGGGAAGGGCTCCAACCAGAAACGGTACAAGTCATGACAGCACCACCTGCCTGGGGGTTCCAGGCTAAAATCTCTGAGAGACATTTGTTTCCTGAGAAGCACTTGAAACAGCTTTGATTTGAAGGTCACAGAGAGACCTTGAAATTTGGTTTTCTATTACCTCTTACGATTTTTCCATCTCAAATATCCACATTGATCTCCTTTACTTAAACTATGCTAAGAATAGCTTCTATTCAGACTAGTCTTCTCAAGAATTTGATCTGTTTAATATAGCCAGATATATTCCCATATCCCTTATCAGACATGATATATGGCATTATTGGGGATACATATTTAAATAGTCTCTTGCAGTAAGAATCCTAAAACTAATAAGTTCAATGCATAAGTATCAGGCCTTTGCTAATTTAATCTAGGTTAAAAAAATAGACTTCTAAATATAACCAACTCTTCTCCCTTTCCTCTCCAAAATGCTCCTCACACCCTCTTCTCATAGCCTTCTTCCTCTCATTTTGGAAAGGTGGGTTTTGGCCTGAGAGATGAGCAGAGGTCAGGTCTAGTTTTAAAAACTGTGTGTACTTTGTATTGTACTGGAATTTGGACCCCAAGGGGTGGACTCATTCTATGGAGGAGACACCACCCCACAGAGGCTAAATTGATTTCCCTAGCATACAAAACTGAAAAGCATCTGCAAATTTAATGAGGTTTTTTCCAATGTGCCATTTTAGGAAATGCTGATCAAAATACTGTTCAAATTGCATTCAGATTTGCAGGACTTAATTTACATATGATATCCTTTCTTAATTTAAATGCACTGGATATATCCAATGAAATTAATTTAATGAGGCTTGTCTTAAGTGGGATGCCCCAGTGCTGGGATACTCTGATCTGTATTTATCATGTCTGCATAATTCTTCCTTCTCAGAGAGGACCTACAGGAGATCTTTGTTCTCATTCCATTTTTCCAGCTTTAAATAAGTTACACAGGGAAGTGGACTTGGCTCAATGGATAGGGCGTCTGCCTACCACATGGGAGGTCCACGGTTCAAACCCTGGGCCTCCTTGACCCATGTGGAGCTGGCCCACACATAGTGCTGATGTGCGCAAGGAGTGCCGTGCCACACAGGGGTGTCCCCTTCATAGGGGAGTGCCATGCGCAGGGAGTGCACCCAGCACAAAAGAAAGTCCAGTCTGCCCAGGAATGATGCCACAAACACCAAGAGGTGACGTAGCAAGATGACGCAACAAAAAGAAACAGATTCCTATGCTGCTGACAAGAAAAGAAGCGGACACAAAAGAACACACAGTGATTGGACACAGAGAGCAAACAACTGGGGTGGGGGGGAGGGGGAAAGGAGAGAAATAAATAAATCTTTAAAAAAAAAAAGTTACACAGGGAGGGCAAAGAAAAACAGGTGAAAGCATAAGGGAAGTTTCCTTACAATGTTATTCCAAATGACAGTTACCAGACACATAACACTGGAGGAGAAGGTCTTATTTCCAGATTCAGGAAATTATGTTTGTTCCATAAGACATCAACCCTTTCTAAAACAAAACAAAACAAAAAAAAGCAAAAAATCAACTATTCTCTAGTTATGAACATTTGTGGAATAATTATATCAAGGCACAACAAGGGAAACCTAAAGAAATACAGTGACCCAGATAAAAAGTTATCTTCTGCCATTGAATTTACTGACCCCAGGTCTTCCTAATAGCCAAATCCAACCAGCCTTAGTATGTGTTCTAACAGCCTTATATTATCTTGCTCCTGCAAGAGACCTTGCCTTCCATAGCCTTTATTTATCCCATCTCCTTGGTTCCTTCACTCTTTCTTTCTTTAACTCCTAAATATTATTTTCCATTAGTCTGCCAGGGCTACTATGAAAAAGAGCACATATTCCTTGGGATTTCTCAGCTTGCCTCTCTGCCTCCATCACATGGCCTCCTCCTGTGTCTTTCTCTGACTTCAGCCTTTAATTGACTGTGTCTGAAATTGTTTTTTTCTTTTTTAGTTATTGAAGTATATCACATATACATAAATATACATAAACAGTAAGTGTATAGTAACAGTTGTGAACTTACAAAACAAACATCCATAACATCAGACAGGGATATCATACCTCATCCTACCAATAATACCTTGCATTGCTGTGAAATATTTTTAACTAATGATTAAAGAGCATCCTACCAAAATATTACTACCAACCAAAGTATCCTACATTTGGTGTATTTCCCCCTCAGCCCACCCTATTATTATTATTATTTTTATATCATTTATATATGAATATACTAAACTATAAGTGTACAGCAAAAGTTGTGAACTTACAGTTTCTAGTCACATGGATTAAGGTCCACCCTGATTCAGTTTGGCCTCATCTAAATAGAACCTTTGAAGATCCTATGCACAAATGAGACCACTCCTTAACTACAATAATAATAACATCTTCAAAGGACCTGTTCACAAGTGGGTTCACACCCATGGGAACACGGATTAAGACCTGGACATGTCTTTTGTAGGGGACATGGTTCAAGCCCCAAACATCTGCTTCTTTCAGCAAGTGCCCTGCCACCGTCTCAATTCAAACTCTCATCGCCACTTCTGCTTGTTTCCCTACCTCCTACCTCACTCTTTGCCAACATGGCCTCCACAGGCAAGACAAAATGGTCATTTTTAAAAAGGCAAGTATTTGAATCAGTTCAATAACTGTCCCCATTTTCTGCCAGATAAATCCACATTGTTTATCAGGGAATGCAAGGCCTTTAAAATCTAGCCCTTCCGAACTCTCCAGCTTCATCTCCTCTTACTCTGCCATGCTCCCTCTATCACAGTCGAACTCAATGACGCTCATGCTTTCATCTTGACGTCTTCAAAAATGCTGCCCTCTCTGCCTAGACTATCTCGGCCTCTTCCACATCTAATTCCTACTTGCCTTTCAAGATGCAGTGAACTGAACCATGATCTGTCAATGTTTCTTGAGCATTTAAGGCAGAGTTAGGGGCCACCCCTCTTTGAGATCATGGTGCTTGTCTCATTTAAGACACTTTTCACAATGGATTGCAAATATCTGTGTGCATTTACCTCCTATTAGACTGAGCTCCTCTAGGATAGTAGCTCACTGAAAAAAATCATTTTTGTATCTCCAGGTCCTAAATACCATAAAA
Organism: Dasypus novemcinctus; assembly: GCF_030445035.2. Lineage (NCBI taxonomy): Eukaryota > Metazoa > Chordata > Mammalia > Cingulata > Dasypodidae > Dasypus > Dasypus novemcinctus. The sequence goes on along the minus strand of NC_080694.1, from coordinate 37,437,707 downwards.
AGCAGTATCTCACCCATGGTAAGTGTTCAATGCAAGTTCACATGAATAAATGAGTCACAACTGATAAGAAGAAAAAAACATTTTCAGTTCATACTGAATAGAAATAGTTTGATTCACAAGAGCAAAACCATCTCACCCTTAGATACTCCAGAATTCTGACATGGAAGCTTATCACTTCAGCCTGCCATTTCTTCCTTCTTGCCTTTTCCAAAGCCAAAAGTCTTCAGTCATGTACTTTAGGACTCATTCGGTCTCACCTGACAGAAACTCACCTTAAGCCTCCCTTGTTTGGGCCCTGAGCCCACTCCTGTCTCCAAGGTGGAGGCTGCGAGGCACCCTAGGCCAGCAGCTCACCACTGAGCTGCCAGGCAACTCAGCTAATTGCTTGGCTGCAACATCAGGTCTCAAATCCCAGGAAGCTGGTTTCCCACACTTCTCTGTGAGCAGTGCCTGGATTTCTACCCTAAGCCCAGCTCCTCTGTGCCTGCCTGTGTGCATCCATGGAGACTTCCCTGGTACATACTGAATGCATGGCCCTCTAGCAAACGCCTCCCACGAGGCAGACTCTCTGCATCTTGGGTGACCTGTGGACCACTGGCTGATATCTGGGAACACTACTTGTCTTTTCTCCTGGAGAGGATTTCTCACCTGCCCTTGCCTTCTTTAGCACACCTTCCTGGCTCTTGCCTGAGCCTCAGTTATGACCAACTTAAGGAAAAGAATGAGATCAAGAGAAATACAGAGCTGGCATCTTGCACTGCTCCAGCCAGCACCCCATGGGAGGGGGCTTTTCTTGCTCAGCCAGGCGAGGAACCCTGTTGGGCGGGCCCAGCTCTGCTTTTCAGAAATTGAATTTTTGAGGTATGGCTCTAAAAGGTCTCACCTGGTGTGTCCTTGAGACTTCTTTATTAATCACCAGTCCTTCGTTAGAGACTTAATTCCCCAATTTATAATTAGGACAACTATTTCCCTGAGGCTGTGTAGGGAAAGGCCACGAAGACAGTATCATTAAAAGTGAGAGCTATAGTCCATTCAAGGCATAGTCAACTGGGGTGTGGAAAGAACTAGGGTAACTGATATGGGTATAAACATTGGGGTGGGCAGGATTGGTGGGGGGAGCTCCCACTGCCAGCTCTGTACCAAAATTTGGTTGTTGTGATGGTTAGTTTCATTTGTCAGTTTGCCTGGGTTATGGAGTCCAGTTCTTTGGTCAAGCAAGAATGGCCTGATTGTGAGCTGCTGAGGGTAGTTTGTAGATGGATTAGCACATAGAGTCAGTTGACTGCATCTGTAGCTGATTATATCTACGGCTCATTGCATCTACAATCAAAAAAGGGGCTTGTCCTTAATAAGTTGGTCGATGGTCTTAAAGGTCAGAAACAAAGATTTTGGAAGTCAGAAAGAAGAATTTCTGCCTCAACTTTCCCTGAGAAATTCAGACTCACCTTCAAAATCATCTTTATTGGAGCTTCCAGCTTATGGCCTGCCCCATGGAATTTCAACTTTTGTTTCTCTAGAAAACCCTGACTAATACAGAGGTAGTGACTGTGATCTAGGGGAGCAAATTTAAAGACCCCAAACAATTCAGGGCCGGGGGAGGGGCTGCCCTCCCCATCCCATTTCTGTGCTTCTGGGGCTTCCTGTGCCTCTGAAGGCGGCTGGCTCTCCATGCGTTGTAACTCAATTAAACGTGACAGCAGGGGTGGGGAAGGGAAGCCTCCGGGGGAGGGAGTCGCTCTCACCCTGCACCTTGCGAGCGCTCTACTTCTACACCACAAGATGGTGCCCAGAGCATCCAATGAAGACAACACCCAAGATGCCCCCTCCCCCTAAAGGCTGCTAATTAAAGGTTAAGGAGAAATGAATGACTCCATTGTTGCTTTGGATCAGGAAAGAGATGACTTGCTCAGCTCCTGGCGTTCTCCCTGTTGTCATGCATCTTCCCTGACCTGGGAAGAGAGACTACTTGGGCCTCGTGGGGGGCGGGGGCACCGAAGGTAACCCCAAAGAATTCTTCAGGCAATGATGCGCTGGGGATGAGCAAGGTATTCAGGGGCTGAACTATAAGCGTTGTCATTTGTCTAAGGCTGGTGGCAAATGGCGCTGTGCGACCGTGATAAAGTAGCTCCCTCAGGCAACGCTTTAAAACCAGGCTCTGGGACTGAGGGAAGGGAGGGAAGAGAGGAGGAAAAAAATATCCAGCCTAAAAATAGCTCACTTGGAATTGCTTTCTTGGCTGTCTGAACCACAACAATAAAAGTTCTTAGACCCATATCACCACCATTGCAATAAAAATGGAAAATAAAAAAAGCGGAAGAAGCCAGTTGTGCTCTAAAGCAGGGCTGGCCACTCCTGCCATCTCCTGGGTAAGGCAGGCCACCGGTGTCAAGGGGCCACAACTTCGGACAAGCTCCCTGCACCCAGGGCTCTCCCAAGACCAGCCCAATGAGAGAGTTAAGCAGGAGTGGGTTCTCCACTGTTGGTCAATCTTTAGGTCCCAATAGCTACCCCCAGCATTTTCCCAAGCTACTACCCAGACAACAGCCTGCTGACTGCACAACTCTGCTGCCTGGCCAGCATCTCGGCCATTTTACAAGCATTTTGGTGTTTTCTGATTTAAAACTTACTTCTTAAGTTGTAGGAAAAACATGCATCATTGCAGGACAGCAATTTTATACAAACACCCATCTATTTAAACACCACTCACCCCTGCCCCCCACAGATACACATAGGCCATTTTCCCCCACAGGGATATAAATATATATTTATACGCACACACAAATATATATGCATGGGTACAAATAAGCTATTTCACCCTGCAGGGGTTAAAAATGCTATCTGGAAGGTGCTTTAGCACTTTTTTCACTACCCCTCATACTTCTTATCTCAGTTTAAAGGTACTTCCTCAGAGAGGGCTTTTCTGTCAGTTCTTTGATTATGCTTAGCGGATTTTTCCTTTATAATACTTATGACAACTTTGTGTAATTATTTATTTACTACCTGCCTCTCCCACGAGACTGTAGACTCCTCAAGGAAGAGCTAAGTTTGAGTTGAACATACTTAATTCCTAGGACCTAATATAGGGGTTGGTGTATGGTAAATGCTTAACAAATATTTACTGAGACCAACAAACAGCTTTTGTTCCACAAAAGGCTTATTCTGCCTCTCTCATCTGTTTCTAGAATGTGGTATAGTAAGAAATCACTTTCAAAAACAATACTGAAAAACTGCAAAGATCTTTAAAACACTCTTTAAAATCCTTTCTTTATTAGGCAGGAAAGACAAAAATGCATATTATAGCAAGATTTTCAGAAAGGATTGATATAAAAAGGATTTTTTTGATAAGCTATTTGTTTACTATAAAATTCAGAAGACATTTTATCTCTTAAGCTTTGGGTTTAACAGCAAAATGTTATACGTTTCCATATGCCATTTGTCACAAAGAGACAGTAAAGAATACAGAAAGCTGTTTACTTACTTTGGATGTTGAAACTTGTCTATAAGGTCCACCTTTTCCACCAGGTCTCCTCCAATTGTTCGGACTAAGTCATAGAAATCATTCTCTGCGTAATTCTCAGAAGGCAACCAGAATGAAATGTCATTTATCAGAGCAGGGTATTTGCTAAGAGGCTAACAAAACAAGAAGAAAAAATAGATTGACTTGTTAGTTGGATGTTTAAATATTTCACGGAAAGTTTCACTTGGCTAATTAGGAAAAGCTGGTAAAACATTATTTTATCACTTGAATTTTTAGGAGCAAAATGAACTTAAAAGATTAATCAATATTTAAAATGAGCAAATACCATATGACTGTTACAGATTCTTTTCACATTCATGTGCATCATTACCATATATTATATTTATATCCCTGTTAATGTTCAGTTTAGTATAAAGCAGTTTGAACATATATTTTCATTTTTCCCATTTGAATACTAGAGGAAGAAAGTTCACATTTAATTTAACAGGCAATTCATTAACTCCTATGTTATTTTCAGGAAGTCATTTTAATAGAGAAATAAGTAGGGGCTTGTCAAAATTGATATTGCAATTAGTAATGTCACTATTTGTTAGTATGTTTAATTATTAAAATAAAGGACTGGGTTGATAAGTAGTCAATTAGGGAGCTATATTTTTAAAGATGCAGTAAGTACAAATGCAGTCATTTCCCCCATTTTATCCCTTTTTTTCCCCAATTTGTCAGAGCTCAGTGGTTCACCATTATATTGAAAAGTCTTTTAATATTAGAATTAGTTTTTTGTAAATAAGTCAATTTTATTGATATATATTATTAAAAGATAAATATATCCAAAGTGTGCAATCAATAGTTTTCAGAAAAGTATAATCACAGTTGAGCATTCATCACTCATTTTTAGAGCATTTTCATTATTCTAGTAATTATACAAAAAAACAAAAACCAAACAAACAAAACTCCACCCCTCAATCTTTCTATGCTTCCCCTGCCATACATAGCTGCTATTCTGTTTTCTTCTCTCTAGTATATTTGTATTTATATTTTGTAAAAATAGTCTTATATATGTAGTATCAGCCATATTCATATTTTACGTGAGGTTTCACTATGTTTTTCAGTCCCATGTTACATTTTTTATCTTTCCTTCAGTAATATAAATGTCCTTCAGATTTCCCTTTCAGCCACTATCATACCCATATAACAGCTCTGCTAGTCATAAACAGCATGATGTGCACTCACCCTTTCCATCTATCTCCAAAAATTTACAAACAACTTTTTTTTTAATTAAAATTATTTATTTTTACGAATTACATTCAAAAAATACGAGGTCCCAATCAACCCCACCGCCCCCACCCCCCACTCCCCCCACAGCAACACTCTCTCCCATTATCATGAGACATCCATTGCACCCAGTATGTACATCTCTGAACATCACTGCACCCCGTAGTCAATGGTCCACATCATAGCCCACACTCTCCCACGTTCCATCCAGTGGGCCCTGGGGGGGTCTACAATGTCCTGTAATTGTCCGTGAAGCACCACCCAGGACAACTCCACGTCCCGAAAACGCCTCCACATCTCATCTCTTCCTCCCATTCCCCAAACCCAGCAGCCACCATGGCTACCCTTCCCACACCCATCCCACATTTTCTCTGTGGACATTGGATTGGTTGTGTCCATTGCACATCTATGTCAAGAGGGGGGCTTAGATTCCACATGGATACTGGATGCACTCCTCCTGCTTTCAGTTGTAGACACTCTAGGCTCCATGGTGTGGTGGTTGACCTTCTTCAACTCGATGTTAGCTGAGTGGGGTAAGTCCAATAAATCAGAGTGTAGGAGCTGAAGTCTGTTGAGGCTCTGGGCCTGGGTGTCTTATTATCAATCCAGAGATTCAAATCCCCTAAATATATCTTAAACCCCTACAAACAACTTTTAACCAACTTTGCACAGATTAACCATCAGCTTTCTATTCTCTACCCTCTTTCTACTTTCTGGTGACCTATATTCTAATTATTAATTCCATGAGTTTACATTATATATATATATATTTCTTTTTTTAAATGGATGCTTAAATTTTTTTCTCTTTGTTTTATTATCTTTTTTAAAAGATACATAAATCACATAAAATGTTATGTTAAAAAATATAAGAAGTTCCCATATACTCCACTCCCCACACCCTCCACTCTTCCCACATCAACAATTTTTTTCATTAGTGTGATGAGAATTAAGTTTTTAACAGTTACTGCATTTTTTAATGTGGCTTACACATCTGTACATCAAAACTATATATATAGGTCTTATTTTTTAAGTTACTGACACAATAAAGATAGTTTTGTTAAATTCCTCATTATAGAACTGTGAAATTCTAAGGGAATATCTGCTAAAGCTATCCAGTTGTTAAAAGGGAAGTTTTATAAATTGATTCATATCAAGTTTGGTACAAACGCTTTGGTGAATCACTGATCAAAACAGAATAAAACTTTCAAAATGGCAAAAATTCTCTGAAGAACCAAATACTGAAAAATAAACAATTATTCAACTTGAAATATCAATAAAGTTGTCAAACAAGTCCATCAGTTTAGAACACACATTTCAAATGTGAATGTGACAAAGTTACAATCCAGGTGCTCTTGCAAAAATATCCTAGTTTTTCTCCCCTAGAGTAAAGCCACTGAGCTGTGATAAACAACGCATGTATCGGTGAAACGATACGAGTCAATAGGGGTTCAGTGGTGATGGAGGAAAATCCTTTTACAAGTTGCTTTTCCTGTTGCCCCTTGAGGAACACGGAACTGCACTGCACTAAGGCACTGCTTAGATAAATGGTTGGTAGTGCTGAGAATCAGCATGAAATGTCCTCCTCAGCCACTCTAAGACACTGAGGCCAAACCCTGGATGTGAGGCAAGTGACAGAATGGGGAGAAGGTGCCCCACAGAGCCGCCGAGTCAGCATTCCACAGACAACAGTCGATGTGATAGTACAGTCAGCTACAAGAAGTCTCCCCCCAACACAGTGCTCTAAGACAGGAGGAGAATAAAGTGCTGACTTCTGAAGTTTAAAGAATATTGTAGCAAATACAGCTTTAAAAATCATGGACTCACAAGGAATATCTTCAACTACAAGTAAAACAATTCCATTCCTCTGCCCCATAATGTCTATGTCCCTTCTCAGTCTGAAGAAGTCAGAGTGGACATCGTCCCACATCCCTCAAGACTGAGGACTAAACAACAAAAAATGGGGGAGGGGGACGGTGTAACCACTGACTAACGTGGGTTTATTGTTATTGTAATTATTGTCTTGTGTTAACCAAGTAATTTGTAAAGTTGATAAAAAAATAAATATAACAAAAACAACAACAAAACCATGGAGTTAAAAAAGAAAAACTCACAAACAACTTACTGTAAGGCAAACCTGGCTCAAGCTAGCAAATTGTAGTAAGTTTAACCAAAGGAAGAAGCAGTCTCTTTTTGCCAAATTCTTGAACAAATGCACTAAACTACTTCCAGTTTCCCTCCCTTCCTACCCCTCCTTCCATTCTTATGCTCCCAGAGTGTGCTCCTTCTGTAAGTCACTTTCAAAGCGCTTCCCATAGTGGTAATGACTTTTGCCATTCCTTACCTCAGGGCTGTCTTCCTGTATGTTACAATTCTTGAGGGTGGGGTGTGTAGCTCTCTTTTCACCTCTGAATCTCTACTACCTTGTACTGTCCTGTTACAGATATTCTATTGGAACAAATTCCAGCTCTGCCTTCTGTAAGCAGTGACATACACTAGAGTCCTTCAACTCAACTGTTCCTTCTGTTTGAAGCAGACCAGTTACTGAACAAACCAGGTGAATGAGGACTGGAGTCTTCTCTCCATCTCTTCCTTATGCTGCAATGAGGCAACGGTGAACATGAGGAATGACAAAGAGGTTGGAGCTACACAGGAAAGTGACCTGATAGGGATGTGATAATTCATAATCACAGGATTGTGGAATTTTAGAACTGGAAAGGACCTTAAATGGCATCTAATACCTTTTGTGTTTTTGTATTTCTTTTCTTGATCTAGAAAGAGCTATGTCTATTTTATTAGCTTTATCAAGTAATCACATATTGGTTAGTTCTTTTGTTGATCCTCTCTATAATTCTTGTTTGTGTTTTAAAGAATTGAAAAGATATGCCAACAAGAAGGACAAGTTAGAGAACCTGGACAAATTCTTAGAAACATATAAGCAGCCTACATTGATGAAAGAAGCAATTGATGATCTCAACAAACCAATCACAAGTAAAGAGATAGAATCAGTCATTGAAAACCTCCCAACTAAGGATGGCCAAATGGCTTCACAGGTGAGTTCTACCAAACATTCTGGAAAGAGCTAACACCAATCTTGCTTAAACTCTTCCAAAAAATCAAAATAAAGGAACATTGCCTAACTCATTACCATAATACCAAATGGCTTCACAGGTGAATTCTACCAAACACTCCAAAAAAACTAACACCAATCTTGCCTAAACACTTCCAAAAAATCAAAATAGAAGGAACATTACCTAACTCATTACCTTAATACCAAAGTCAAACAAAAACACGGCAAGAAAGGAAAATTATAGACCAATCTCTCTAATGAACCTAGATGCTAAAATCTTCAACAAAATACTTGCTAATCATATTGAACAACGCATCAAATGAATTCTACACCATGACCAAGTGGGTTTCATTCCTGGTATGCAAGGATGCTTCAACATAAGAAAATCAATCAATGTAATACACTATGTAAACAGATTGAAGGAAAAAATCACAGTCATATCTATAGATGCACAAAAAGCGACAAAATACAGCATGCTTTCCTGATAAGACCATTGCAAAAGATAGGAATAGAAGGAAACATTCGGAACATGATAAAGGGTATATATGAAGAGCCCATAGCCGACATTATTTACAATGGTGAAATCCTAAAATTTTTCCCTCTAAGATCAGGAACAAGACAAGGATGCCCACTATCATCCCTCCTATTTAACACTGTGTTAGAAGAACATACTTGAGCACTGAGGCAAGAAGCAGATATAAAAAGCATCCAAATCGGAAAGGAAGAAATAAAAATTTCACTATTTTGCAGACGACATGACCCTATACATAGAAAGCCCTGAGAAATCTATAGCAAAGCTTCTACAACTTATGAGTTCGGTAAAGTCGCAGGTTATAAGATCAATGTGCAAAAATCAGTAGCATTTCTGTACACCAATAATGAGCAATCTGAAGAGGAAATCAAGAAAAAAATATCATTTACAACAGTAAATTAAAAAATCAGGGAAACGGACTTTGGCCCAGTGGTTAGGGCATCCGTCTACCACATGGGAGGTCCACGGTTCAAACCCTGGGCCTCCTTGACCCGTGTGGAGCTGGCCCATGTGCAGTGCTGATGCGCGCAAGGAGTGCCGTGCTACACAGGGGTGTCCCCCGCGTAGGGGAGCCCCACGCGCAAAGGAGTGTGCCCGTGAGGAGAGCCGCCCAGCGTGAAAAGAAAGAGCAGCCTGCCCAGGAATGGCGCCACCCACACTTCCCGTGCCGCTGACGACAACAGAAGCGGACAAAGAAACAAGACGTAGCAAATAGACAACAAGAACAGACAACCAGGGGAGGGGGAGAAATAAAATAAATAAATAAATCTTAAAAAAAAAAAAATTCAAATACCTAGAAATAAATTTAACTAAAGATGTAAAAGACTAATACACAGAAAACTACACAACACTGTTAAAGGAAATTAAAGAAGACTTAAATAAATGGAAGTATATTCTCTGTTTATGGAAAGGAAGACTAAATATCATTACGATGTCTATCCTACATGAACAGATTTACAGATTTAAGGCAATCCCAATAAAATGAACACAGCATTTTTTATTGAACTGGAAAAACTAACTACGAAATTTCCTTGGAAAGGAAAGAGGCCCTGAACAGCTAAAGACATATTGAAAAAGAAAAATGAAATCAGAGGAATCACACTACTTGACTTTAAAACATACTACAAAGGATAAAGTGGTCAAAATGGCATGGTATTGGGACAAGGATAGACATACTGACCAATGGAACCAAAACGAGAGTTCTGATATAGATCCTCGCATATATAGTCATCTGATATTTGACAAGGCCACAAAACCCACTCAACTGGGATAGAATGGCCTCTTCAACAAATGGTACTTGGAGAACTGGATATCCATATCCAAAAGAATGAAAGTGGAATACCATCTCACACCTTATACAAAAATCAACTCAAGATGGATGAAAGATCTAAATATAAGAGCCAAGACCATAAAGAACTTGGGAGACAATAAGGGGAAGCACCTACAGGACCTTGTAATAGGAAATGCTTCATGAACTTCACACACAAAGCATGAGCAATGAAAGAAAAAATGGATAAATGGAACCTCCTCAAAATTAAAGCCTTTTGAAACGCAAAGGAGTTTATCAAGAAAGTGAAAAGACAGCCTACCCAATGGGAGAAAATATTTGGTAACCACATATCTGATAGGAGTCTAATATCCAGCACATATAAAGAAATCCTATACCTCAAAAATAAAAAGACAAACAACCCATTTAAAAAAATTGGCAAGAGATTTAAACAGATGCTTCTCCAAAGAAGAAATATAAATGGCTAAAAAGCACATGAAAAGATGCTCAACATCACTAGCTATTAGGGAAATGCAAATCAAAACTACAATGAGGCGGCGGAGTTGGCCTGGTGGTTAGGGTGTGCGTTTACCACATGGGAGGTCCACGGTTCAAACCCCAGGCCTCCTTGACCCCTGTGAAGCTGGCCCACGCGCAGTGCTGATGCGCGCAAGGAGTGCCCTGCCACGCACGGGTGTCCCCCACGTAGGGGAGTGCCACGTGTAAGGAGTGCGCCCGGTAAGGAGAGCCGCCCAGCGCAAAAGAAAATGCAGCCTGCCCAGGAATGCCACACACACGGACAGCTGACACAACAAGATGACGCAACAAAAAGAAACACAGATTCCCGTGCTGCTGACAACAACAGAAGCGGACAAAGAAGATGCAGCAAAAAGACACAGAGAACAGACAACTGGGGTGGGGGGGAAGGGGAGAGAAATAAGTAAATAAATCTTAAAAAAAAAATACAGTGAAATATCAGCTTATACCCATTGGAATGGCAACTATTAAAAAAACAGAGGCTACAAGTGTTGGAGAGGATGTGGAGGAATGGGAACCTTCATCCACTGCTGATGGGAATGTAGAAGGATCCAGCCATTCTGGAGGACAGTTTGGTGGTTCCTCAAAAAACTAGCTATAGATTTGCCATGTGACCCAGCAATTCCACTGCTTGGTATATACCCAGAAGAACTGAAAACAAGGGCACGAATCGATGACATATGCAAACCAATGTTCATAGCAGAATTATTCACTATTGCCAAAAGTTGGAATCAACCCGAATGCCCATCAACAGATGAATGGATTTTAAAAAATATGGTATGTACATACAATGAAATACTACTCAGCTGTAAGAAGGATTATAGTACTTACACATGGGATAACATGGATGAATCTTGAGGACCTTCTGTTAGGTGAAGCAAGTCAGCACTGAAGGACAAATACTACATGACCTATCTGATAAGAATTAAGCAAATCAAGCTGTCTCAGAGAGCTAGAGACTGAAAGATAGGCTTACAAGAAATATGTGGGGAGAGGAAGGTTGTGAGTCAATGCCCACACAGGCGAAATCTATGATAAAGTGGAGGTAAGTAGTTGTGAAGTGAAGGTATAAGCCGGGGGCATAGGGATACTACAGGGTTGGGCTTTGCAGGCTTGATGGGGACTAGGGTTGGGAGTATGGATCAGATGGGCCATGGAATTGGGGGAAGGGCTGGGGGGGAGCAGGTGAACATGGGAGATTGTCAGGTATGTGGTTGAAACTATAATGTTGAGAAAACTCTTTGGAAAATATAATAAGGAAAGGTTATTGGTTTAAGGTGTTTGCTGGGGAGCATCTGGCACAGGGTACACCTGGGGCAGACTTCTAGGGAGTGTGTGAGTGCTCATTTTGTCATAGTGTGTTATATCAGTGGGTGGAGACCCATACAATGAATGGGAAAATGTTATACCCCCATCCTGGGGGGACCTGATATTCTCAAACAGAGGAGTAGGTGTCTCTTGAGAGCATGAGTGGCTCCCAATGGGGGAGGACAGACTAGTCTGTCAAGCCCTCAGCATTGTTGCAAGTATCTATGAAAATCTTGCCCTTCAAGGAGTGAAGTATGGTTGTCGCTGTGAGCCCCAAGGGGTGGGGAAAAGAGGAATAGAATAGATGGAAGAGGGCATAACTGGGGGGCAATGGAAGTGTTCTGCATGATCCTGCAATGATGAATACAGACCATGTTAAATTTCGCCAAAAATTTATAAAAGCATATAGTTTAAAATGCAAACCATAATAGAAACCATAATGGAAACATGGTTATTAGCTATGTTTCAATATCTGTATATCAGTTGCAGCAAATGAAACATCCACATGTAAAAAGATCCTTGCTGGGGAAGGGTGAAAAAGGTTTGATGTTGGGTATATGGGAGTCCCTTATACTCTATATGTGACTTTACTATGACCTAAAACTTTAACGAAAACCTAAAAAAAAAGGTGTAGACACTGAGGAAGAAATGGAAGAGACTGCCTCACCACTGTACCTACAGGGCAACACCTATCACAGTGATGAAAGGCAAAATGTCAAAAAAAATTTATGATATGTTTCATTTTTTAGTACCCCAATTTATCTTTTACTTTATTTTAGTTTTTCTAAATTATTATGTATTCTATTTCTAATCTTTAAACCTATCATTACTATTGCATTTTCCTATTAATTGAACTTGGCTATATATTAGACTTCATTCTTGAAGAAGGTTTGGATCACAGAGGGGTTCAACTATGGCAGGGGAGGAGCATTGATGTGGGGTGTCATTGATGGGAGATGCATGGGTGAGAGGGAGTTCTCCAGGGCATGCATATAAGGTATATAGGTATGTTCGAATGTTCGTTGGGTATTGACATAGTGGGAAACTATGTTACACAACAACTGAGGGAGTGCTGAGTTCCCATTCCAGTGAACTCTGTTGCACTCCCCAGTGGAGCAGCAACAATCCCCCAAATGCAAGGACAAAGACAAGTGAAGAAGGATGGTCCAATGATGGGCCCTTGATACTGATGACTATGCTTATGAGGCTATGTGCTTGAAATCTCAATCTCAACTAGGCCTAGAGCAGCAGGGTGCCTAAGAGTTACCTCCTGAGAGTCTCCATGTTGCTCAAATGTGGCCACTCTCTAAACCAAACTCAGCATGTAAATGCATTACCCTTCCCCTAGCATGGGACATGACTCCTGGGGATGAGCCTCCCTGGCAGAGAAGGATTACTACCAAGCACCAGATGGTGATGCAACTAGAAAAAAACCTTGAATGAAAGGGGGAAATGGTAAAGACAAATGAGTTTACATGGCTAAGAGACTTGAAAATGAGTCAGGAGGTCATCAGAGAAGTTGTGCTTATGCACGTCTCAGCAGGATCTCAGAGACAACCAAAGTACATACAACCTCAGGTAGTGATGCTCCTGAGGGCTATCGGAGACACCTATGTCCTATGGTCATGACAGATGGCTCTGGAGTTCAGTGCCTTGCCAGTGGGCCCTACTTTGGAATTTGTGCTCCTGAGTGTGACAGGGTTGGACTCAGATGTGACCTTTCTACACATGCCTCTTCTGTCACTTTTATTGAACCTGTGGTTGGCACTTGGATTTGTGTATGCTCTGGAGACCTGAATCTCTGGACTGTCCAATTGCTAGCTGGGCCCTGAGCCTCAGCAGAGTTTCAACACCTACTCTCCAGTTTGTTGGACCTACCCAGGCAGGTAACAGGGAGTTGAGGATGGCCAACCACCACACCAGGGAACTAAGAGAGTCTACAACTGCAAGCAGGAGGATCCCATCATCAGCCATGTGGGATCTAAGCCCCCTCTCAAGTTAGAGGTGGAGTGGACATCGCCATCTTAGGGTCCTCAGGATGGAGGAATAAAATATGGACTAGAGTGGACTTAATGGTATTTTACTATAGATTTATTGTGACTCTAGCAATGGAAGAAACGGTATCATTGATATGGAGACAGTGGCCACAGGAGTTGCTGAGGGCAGGGAGAGGGAAGAAGAGGTGTGATATGGGGACATTTTTGGGACTTGGAGTTGTCCTGAATTATGATACTGCAGGAACATATGCAGGACATTATGTATCCTGCCATAACCCAGTGAATGGGCTGGGAGAGAGTGTAAACTACAATGTAAACTATAATCCATGCTGTGTAGCAGTGCTCCAAAATGTATTCATTAAATGCAGTGAATGTGCCACACTGATGAAAGAGGTTGTTGATGTGGGAGGAGTAGGGGTGGGGTGGGGAGTGAGGGTATATGGGAACCTCCTATATTTTTTAATGTAACATTTTGTGTGATCTATGTATCTTTAAAGAAAAAAGATAATAAAAAAGGGAAAAAAACTATAATCTATGGTTAGCAGCAATGCTTCAATGTATTTTCATCAATTGTAACAAATGTACCACGCTAATTAAGGATGTTGTTAATGTGTGAAGGTTGGGATGGAGAGTGAGTGGGGTATATGGGAAACCCTTATATTTTTTATGTAACTTTTTATAATTTAAAGTTGTTCTAAAATAAATTAAAAAATAAAGAGGAGAAAAAAGAAGGGAGGATCAAAAAACAAGATTAGTAGACAATTTAGAATCACAAGTGAACATTATGAACAATCTAATAAAAATGAATTTAAAAATTTGGATTAAATGGTTGTTTTTCACTCAAAATAGAAAACGTAATTAAACTAATGACTATGTACCCAAAGTGAATTATCAGGCAAAGCTCTCTAAAACAAAAACATTAGACTCAGATGATTTACAGTATAATTTTATCAAATATTTAAGGTGATTGTAGTCCCTTTCACATGTAAACTAATTCAGGGAACAGAGAAAAGGAGAGAAAGCTACTTTCACTCCTCTTTTATGAGGTTACTGTAATGGTATATATATGTATGGTATATATGTAATGGTATGTAAAGGAATATAAAGTTGGATCAGTCTGAATTTATTGATATGGGTCCACTAAGCGGAGGTTACTATTAATATAAACTTGAAACCAAAACTGGACAAGCACAGCACAATTCATGAAAAAGTTTAGACCAATTTCACAATAAAATCTACATGAAAAATCCTAAGTATAACTTTAGCAAACACAGTTGAACATACTATTACATTATGACCAGGTAGGGTTTATTTCAGAGTTGCAGAAATGTTTTGAAACCATAAAGAATCAACTAAACAACTTAAAAAGGAGAAAAGTCATGTAATTGTCTCCCAGATGGAAAGAAAGTATTTGATGAACGTAATATTTATTCATTATAAGGAAAAAAATTTTAGGAAACCATAAATAGAAGAAAACTTCCTTATGCCAACAGGTTATTTATTGAAAACCCACAGGAAACATCATACTTAATGTTAGTACTTCAGGAGTTATTCCCATTAAAGTCAAAGGAAAGTCCTGCTCAAGGATGAGAATACTAAATATTGTTAAGATGGCAATTCAACACAAATTCATCTGCAGATTCAATGCAATACCTATCAGAATCCCAGCTGGATTTTCTGTAGAGATCAAAAAGCTAGTTTTAAATTCTTACGGAATTGTAATGGACCCAGAAGAGTCAAAACCATCTTGAAAAAAGAATGAAGTAGGAGGGCTCATACTTCCCAATTTTGAAACTCACCACAAAGCAACAATAATCAAGACAGTGCAGTGCTGGACTAAGAAAAGACACATAGACCAGTGGAATCAATTTGAAAATTCAGAAATAAACCTTTACATCTATAGTCAACTGATTTTGGATAAGAGTGTTAAGCCCATGCAGTGGGGAAAGAATAGTCTCTTCAACCAATGGTGCTGGGCCAAATGGGAAGCCACATGCACAAGAATGAAATTGGATCAAATATGTAAATTTAAGCATTAAAACTATAAAACTCCCAGAAGAAAGCGTAGGATTACATCTGCATGACCTCGAATTTGGCAATGGATTCTTAGATATGATACCAAACGCACAAGGAATAAAAGAAAAAAAACAGATGAATTGTGCTTCATCAAAATGTTAAACTTGCACTTCAATGCCACCATCAAGAAAGTGAAAAGGTAATTCATAGAATGGGAAAAAATATTTACAAATCAGATAGCCGATAAGGAATTTACATCCAGAATATATAAAGAATTCTTATAAGAATAAGAAAAAGACAAATAGCACAATTTTTAAATGGGCAAAGGACTTGAAAAGACATTTCCCTAAAGAAGATACGCAAATGACTAATAAGTACATGAAAAGATGCTTGATATCATTAGTCATCAGGAAAATGCAAATCAAAACCACAATGAGATACCACTTCACACTCTCCAAACGGCTACTAGTAAAAAGGCAAGTGACATGGACTGTCAAGGATGCAGAGAAATCAGGACTCTCGTACACTGCTGGTGGGAATGTAAAATGGTGCAGTTACTTTGAAAAACAGTCTGGCCGCTCATCAAATGGTCAAATATGGAGTTACCATATGACTCAGTAATTCCACTCCTAGATAGATATCAAGAGAAATGAAAACATATGCCCATGCAAAAACCTGTACACATATACTACCACTATTCCCAGTAGCCAAAAAATGGACACAATCCAAATATGCATCAACTGATGAATGCAGTAACAAAACATAGCATATCCATGCAATGGAATACTATTTGTTGATAGAAAGGAATGAAGGGATAATGCAGATTACAACGTGGATATACTCTGAAAACATTATGCTAAGTCAAAGAAGCCTGTCACAAAACATCATATATTAAATGGTTCCATTTATATGACATGTCTAGAACAGGCAAATCTATTGAGGCAAAAGTAGATTAGTGGTTACTTAGGGATGGGGCGGGGTACAGATAGGGGGTAACAGCTAAAGGATATAGGGTTTCTTTCTAAGGTGAAGGAGATGTTCTAAAATTGACTGGTGATAGCTGCAAAATTCTGTGACTGTATTAAAAGCCACTGGATGGTACATTTTAAACGGGTAAATTATATGGTATGTGAATTACAAATCAATAAAGCTCTTATTTTAAGAAAATAGTAAAATAAGCATGTCCACTATCATTCTTGCTCTGTAATAGTTCACTGGAGGTCCTAGCAATGCAATATACAAGAAAAGGATATGCAATAAAAGAATTGGAGATACATATATCACTATGCCTAAAACTCAAAAATATAACATTGATTTTTTTAGAAAAACAAGTTGTATTAAGATGTGTTCAGTATATTTATATGAGGTTTAAACACAGGTATAGCAATAATATATATGTGCAAATTGTATTAAAACATACGTGGGAAGGTGATATGCCCATTCTAGAATAATGACTACCTCTGGGGAAATGAGTTGAACTTCAAGCTTGATTTACGCAGTAAACTACTGAGTGACCACTGCAGGCTAAAGATGTTGGTTGGGTTGAGGTGGAGGAGGAGAAAGAGCAGCCCTTGCTCCTGCTTCTTTGAATTGATGCAGACAGGATACTAAACTTCCTTGTAATACTTTCTTCTTCTCCCAGTATTATTGCATTGCTGCTATTATTTAATGTCTTGAAATAATATCCTTATTTTTTCAGGCTGGGCTGAAAGTTTATGATCCTAAGGATCTATAAACTTTTTTTCATAGTTTATCATTTTTAAAACCTTCTATCAGTGCCAACTATTGATACACCCAACTCCCAAGAATTATTTCCTTTCCTGTGGTGGGGGAAAAAACAGCAATGTGAAGTTCTGTGCTTCCCTGAGCCCTGCCCCACCCTGACCCCACTTGCATTCATTTCTCTGTCATTCTGTTCTCTAGGCTGAACCATGTCTGAACCATCATTGCAGCCAGCAGTAGCGCAGGCTAGCTAACAAACCCTGCTGAGCTCTTACTGTACTGACCACATGGTAGGTTCAAGGTCCATATTTCTCCAGTGTTCCAGGACAGTTCAGAGTTTAAAAAATAATAATTGTTATGGTTCCAAGAAGGACAATTCTCCTTGTCATCTGATTCACATGATTATGGTATTTGAAGATGCTGTTATTCTTCCCTTTTTCTTTCTTTGAAATAACAAAACATCTTCAAAACTTCCTTTGCTTACTAAGTTATGCTCTGACCTCCTTTTACCATCCCAGCACCCTCCTCTTCCCTTTAAGAGGCTTATTCACTTCATCCCTTGGGACCTCAATTACCACACTGCAATTGGCAAAGCAGGGAGGTGAAGTGAGAGCTATTGAAGAGAAGACAGAGATAAAATTGGGGTGCATTACTTGTTTTTTTCTCCCCAATTAATTTCTGTTCTCATCCTTATTATGTCTTTTCTTATTGCCTACTTGATCCTATTTTGTTCTTTTTCTAGCTTCTTGAGTTGAATGATTAACTCACATATTTGGGGGCTTTCTTATTTTTAAATAAAAGCATTTAAGGCTATAAAATTCCCTCTAAATACCTCTTTAGATATATCCCATAAGCTGTAAGCAGTATTTGATTTTTAAAGTCCTAAATATTTGTATTTTCTATTGCTATTTTTTCTTTATTTGCAAGTACATTAAGTTTTCAAATATCTGAATTTTTCTTTTTTTTCCTTATTAGAGAAGTTGTAGGTTGACAGAAAAATCATGCAGAAATTACCATATATCCCTTCCAAATTATTAACATTTTGCATTAGTGTGATAACTTTGTCAGAACTGATTAAAGAATATTATTACAATTGTTCTATTAACTACAGCCCATATTTTACATTAGGGCTCATGGTTAGTGTTGTACAGTTCCAAGGATTTTTTTTTGTTTTTTTTTGTTTTTCTAAATTCCAGTAACATATATACAGCCTAAAATTTCCTGTCTTAACCACATTCTAATAAATAACTCAGTGGTGTTAGTTACATACACAATGTTGTGCTACCATCACTACCATCTATTACCAAAACTATGCCATCACCCCAAACAGAAATTCTGTTCCAAGTGAGCATTAACTTCCCATTCCCTAGCCCCATGCTGGCCCCTGGTAACACTTATTCCGGTTTCTGATATTATGAATTTACTTACTCTACTTATTTCCTATCAGTGAGATCATCAATTATGTGAATTTTATGGGCTTTAAAATTGCCTTTTAATTGTTAATTGAAAATTAATTGCATTGCTGTCAGAAAACATAGTATGATATTCAGTCTTGGAATTTGGTTGAAACTTGCTTTGTAAACTAGGATGTGGTCAACTTTTGTAAATGTTCTGAGTGTGTTTAAAAAGCATATTATCTATTATTTATGTGTGGAGTTCTTCACAGGTTATCAAGATCAAACTTAATTGTGTGGTTAAAATCTTCTTTATCTTTTCTGATATCTTATCTACTTGGTCTTCTTGATCAATCAGTTTCTGATAAAAAAGACAATACTATCTCCCCCTATGATTGTGATTTGCTTCATATATTTTGAAGTTTCACTTCTTATATTTTGAGGCTATATTTTTAGAAGTAACTTTATGGTGGATTTTTTCTTTCAGCATTATTAATGGCCCTGCAAATCTCCATTACGACTTTTGCCTTAAATTAGAACTTGTTTTTACCAGCTTTTTTAAATTTAGCATTTACTTGTATATATTTTTTTCAATCTGCAACTTTTCTATGTTGTTTTTTTAAAGATGTACCTCTTGTTTTAGTTTGCTAAGGCTGTTGATGCAAAAATCACCAGAAATAGGTTGGCTTTCATAAAGGGGGTTTATTAGGATAAAATCCTATCGTTCTGAGGCTGGGAAAATTCCCCAATCAAGGCACCATCAGAGATGCTTTGCTACCAAAGCTCGGCTGCTGGTCGGATCCTGGCAAAGCCGGGGCTCTTCATCTGGGTCTTTGCCTTCTCCAGGCCCTTTTCTCTTAGAGCTCAGCTGTAGGTGACCAAGCACATGGCTCATCTCTTCAGCCTTGAGCTGCTCCATGGGCCTAGCCTCCTCGGGACCTCTTTCCACGCCTCCATGCTCTGCCGATTTAGAGCACACACAGCCTCCAGCTTCTGAGACTTCTCTCAGCCTCTCAGGGCTTGTCTTTCTGCCACTGCAGGAGATCCTCTCTCTCACCTGGCAGAGTCAAAATGGTGGCTTTCTCAGTGTGTTTCTGTTTCCAGTTCTCAGTTTATTTAAGACCCTAGCAAAAAGGTGGAGACCCTTCGTTGGTCATGCTTCACTCACTTAGTCCAATCAAAGGCCCTAAAGATATCTAATCAAGATACCCAATCAAAAGCTCCCTTAATGCAATGAAAGGGCCCCACACCCACAGGAATGGATTAGTTTAAGAATATGATCTTTTTAGGGATTCACAAATAATTTCAAAATGGTCAGAATTTCTTAAATAAGCTAAATTTCATTTAAAAGCCAACTGCTTCTATGTTTTAAGAGGTCAGTTTAATCTATTTATGTTCATTGTCATTATCAATATTTTTACTTTTACCATTTTCATTCATATTTTCTTCCAATCAGTCTTTTTCTTTTCAGAACTTTTTTCTTTTCCTGCTTTCGGTTGGGTCAATCAAGTTTTTAAATACTGTATTTTTTCCCTCTTCTGTTTTATCTATTTTTTTTATTTCTCTCCCCTTCCTCCCCACGCCCCCTGCCCCAGTTGTCTGTTCTCTGTGTCCATTTGCTGCATGTTCTTCTTTGACTGCTTCTGTTCTTGTCAGAGGCATGGGAATCTGTGTTTCTTTTTGTTGTGTCATCTTGTTGTGTCAGCTCTCTGTGTGTCTGGCGCCACTCCTGGGCAGGCTGTACTTTCTTTTGCACTGGGCGCCTCTCCTTACGGGGCGCACTCCTTGCGCATGGGGCTCCCCTACACGGGGGCACCCCTGCATGGCATGGCACTCCTTGCACCCATCTGCACTGAGCGTGGGCCAGCTGCACATGGGTCAAGGAGGCCCGGGGTTTGAACTGTGGACCTCCTGTATGGTAGATGGATGCCCTATCCACTGGGCCAAGTCCGCTTCCCCCTCTTCTGTTTTAGAAGCAATAAGTTGTATTTCTATCCTTTAAGTAATTATATGTGTATCCCCTTTAATAATTTTTTCTAAAGTATAAAGTTATTTAGTGTCTCTTCAGCTCCTAAACAAGACAAGAACCTAAGTTTTCTTTAACAGTCCCTTTCCCTAATTATCTGCCTTCCTCATTATTAGAGTTTTATTCTATCTTTTCAAAAGAGCACACATAAAACAAGGAGTTGCTTAAGTTTACAGCTAATTTTAAGTTAAAATTTTTAAAAAATTCTGTATTCGTGTCTTGCATTCCACCTAATTTTAGGGAGAAAATTCTCCATGGAATTTCCACACATCCTGTGACGACTTGTATAACAGACTTGGAAAAGAGAGGTGGTTTCTCTCTCTGGACAGAGAGCAGATTTTTTCCTCCAGTAAGGATAATAAAGATCATGTCATCTTCAGGAGCAAAGATTAGCAACGTTGCTAATATCCCATTTAAAAGATTGGAGCAAAACAAACAAAGAAAAACAAAGAAAAACAAAAAAAGATTGGGGGTTTCAGAAACTTGAGTTTTTTCCAGCTGTGATACAAACCCAGTGTATATACAAGATCCCCCTGAGCCATTCCTCATCAACCTTATGGGATTTGGGGATAAGGAGAATCAATGCAACATGAAACTCACACTGCTTTCCATGCTATGAATAATAATAGTCATTTGTCTCTGACCTAGAAGACTTGTGTTATTCTGTCAGATCTATGAAACTGTGGCACATTACCTTGTGAACCTGTAAGCAGGGTAAAATCTCAGCCCTTTCTCAGTTCCTGACACTCTTCCTTATTTCTCTTGCAGAAGAATATCCTTTAATAGTTTTCAGTGAAAGTCTGTGGGAGGCAACCATCTCAGGATTTATATATGTGAAACCCCTCACACTTCAATAATTTGGTGGGATACAAGATTATAATTTTACAGTTATCTTCTCTCAGCACTTTAAAAGTATTTTTCTGGCATCTATTAGTAATGATGGCAAGTCTATTGTCAGTCGTTGCTATTTCTTCATAGGTAATCTATCTTTTCTTCCTGGTAGTTTTGAAGCATTTTATCTTTATTCCTGAGGCACTGCAGCTTGACTCTGATTAGGCCAGGTGTGCATTTATCATTATTCTGCTTGGTACTCAAGATGTGCTTTCTATCAGAGGATTCATGTAATGCTCTGATTCTGAAAAATTCTACTGTTCCTCCCATTCTTTCCTGCAACTGCAATAAAACATATTTTAGGCTTCTTAATCTACCTTCTATTTCTCTTAACTGCTCTTTTTAGATTTTTATCTTTGTCTATTTTTGTTGCATTTGGGGTAAAGTCTTTAGTACTAGCTTCTCATTTACTAATTTTTCCTTCAACTGGGTCTAGTTTCATTTGTTTATTTTCTTCATTTCAATGAAGCTATTACTCATTTCCACAATTTATAATTGCATGTTTTTTTTTTTCATATCCACTTACCCTTCATTCTGTTTCTGTTCCTTATGCATAATTTTCTGTTCTTTCTGTTTGTTTTAAGGATTGTTATTTCTCCATATTTCTCTTTGAGGACCTTAGGTATTTTCTTTTAGATCGCTTTTTTATTTTACTTTCATTTCTAGTGAATTCACATTCACACTGATGATTTGGTTGGCTGGCACTCTAAGGTCAGAGGTCTTTATGTGGTTTGGAATTTGAGTATGCAGGCATGCCTTGTATATGAAATTGTTTATGTCCTCTCCTGATCACCCCTCTCCTTGGTTAGAAGTGGTTCCTCTGCTTATACCCCCAGCCAGGAACCAACTCCATGGCGGTGGTCTGGGTTCCAGCCCCATGTTGATATTGCTGATGGTACTTCCTGATAAGGAAGCTCGGTTCTGACCACCTCTCTTCCTAGGATAAAGCTCTATATCAGCAGTCAGCCCTTAGCAGTAGTGGCTACTGGCCTTTCTTGAGAAGAGCACCAGTACCTCTACTCTGACCCTATTTTCCAGCAGTGAGTAGGCTCAGCCCCCACAATGAGCTCTTATAGTCCCTGACTTCCACCAGAGCTAAACCACTGGTTGCCCCCTCTTAACTGCAACCCTGGAGCCCAGCAGGATCTTTAGTCTCACAGCCTGCTTGATGTTTTTGTTAGTTTCTCATCTATAGAAAGATATCTTTTAGAGGAAAAGGGAGGCATGATTGTGACTACACATTTTCTTTTTTTATATTTTTATCTATCACTGCTGTGTGTTTGGAGTAGGTAAGGAGCAGCCTACAAAGCAACACCAACTTGATTCTATATATTTTTTTACATAATGGTTCTTAACTTTGTGTGGGAGGGGCTAAACTGCTCTCTCTGAGAATATGATGCAAGATTCAAACCCTTGTTTCAGAAAGTAGCCATTTTTACAAACACAGATTTTTTGCATAGATAATCCAGGGATTCATCAATCCATTAAGATTAATGCAAGGAGTCAGAATAAGGACCCTAACTATGAACCATGCTAAAAAATTGTGTCAGGTGCTTTAAATACAGGTAATTGAGATTGTTGTTAAGAATACCAAAAGAATACTTTACTCACATATGATATATAAATGTATGTGTGTGTATTTTGTAAAGCATGTATACTTTAAGATAAGAAACTCTACATGAAAGTGTCACTGTCTTACAGTAGTTACTTGAAATGCAATGCTACTTACCTGCCTTTTTATGGGGCTGCACTAAAAATCCCTCATTGCAACTAGGGACAACTCTGAAGGGCCATCTCATTCAAAGAACTGCCTGCAGGCCAGCTGAAGCCTTTGCTGTGACTGTGTCATGGCCCAGCATCTCCCTCCACTCCATCCTGCTTCCTTCCCATCCATAGGCATTGACCTTGAGAGCATACACTCACAAACTTTGAGTACGCTAATCTCTACTTCCAGTCTGTTTTCTGACCTGAGACTCCTAGACACCATCAAAATGTCAGCAGGCAGTTGACTCAACAATTTGGTGTGTCGAGGGGGATAATAATGTTATACATTCACATAGAGGCAGATCAGGGTTGCAGTTTGGCTGAGTATTACCAGCTATATGATGGAGAAGGATGGCTCTGCCCTGGTGCCCTGCACGTACTTGCGTGGGCTACCCAGGGTTGACCTGCAGCTGTAGCTAGTCTGAGTCTCGGCAGGATGTCCACGGAGCTGCTCCAAGGCCATCTCCCACTCCCTCCCTGTCTCTCCTGCGAAGCTGTCAGGAGCATTTCTCATTGCCTCCTGGGTTCCAAAGAGCTGTGAGGTTTCCTGCCTTACCCTCATCAGAATAGAGCCTCAGAATATGTGCCTACCTCTTAGCTGCAGTCTAGAACTATCTCCTAAGCAAGGGGGCATCTCACAGCATGCATTACAGTCATCCAGCCCTGCTGGTCTTGGTGCCAGCCTTTTTTGGTGTGTAGTTCAAGAACCACGGGAGCTGGCACCTTGGGCTAGTATTTCTTTCACTGTCAATTTAAGTAAGAGACTGTCAAAATCTAAATGTGCTTGCTGTGTCTTTATCAGCCAGCTCGGTCAGGGGTAGCCTTGCCTTCTGTGCCTACCCCGTGACTGAGGCCAACTTGCCTTCCAGTTTCTTCTATAAAGCAGAGACAGCACCTATGTCAGCCAACCATGGTAAAGATGAAATGAAAGAACATTCATAAACCATATACATGATTATGACTCAATAAGCAACAGTTCCTTTCTATGCAAAGAGGGGCACTAAGGGTGCCACTCCAATGTCTTGCACCCCAATGACTTGGCATAGACAGGGCCTGGGCCAAACCATTTTCTGGACACTTCTAACAGATACACAAGTAACAGTTACCCATGACCCAGTTATGAATTATAAGCCTCTCAAATTTTTTAGGTGAGGGGTTGAAAAAAAATGGATATGGGCTACCAGTACTGTTCCATCCTAACTGGTCCCCATGCTTCCAGGCTTACCCCTATATCTAAAATGCAAATGTCTCTATGAACTTCCCCAGGTTAAAATCCTTGAAAAATCCTTCTGATCATTCCATTACAATATCAAAATTCTGCAGCTCCCTGAACCTGTTGATAAATATTCTTGAGGTAGAGAATCTCACACTGTCAGCAACACAGCCCAGCACAGTGATACCTTTATTCCAGTGAAATCTGTTAACTCCCTTCTCTTCCGTGTTAACCAGGCAGGATGACATAATCATCCTCCATCTTTCATGTGTTTCTATACTAGTCTGTCTATACAGTCAGTCTTTGGTCTTCTTCCTCTTAGACTAAATTATTCCTTCCTCCCTTCCTTCCTGGTTTAAAATTACTTTGACAGAAAGGCAGTCAAACAAGGGAGGATCTCTGGTTTTCTCTGAAATTGTTCTGAAATTGTTGAGGTAAAGCTGAGACAGCTTCTACCATGGCCAAATTTAGTCAAAGGATTATTTTGCAGCTTTTATGGGCATTTTCTCTTTCTAGATCAGAATGCACATGCCCTTGATTTTTTTTTCTTTTCTTTTTTTTTTTGTCTTTATTCATTTTTTAAATATTACATTAAAAAAATATGAGGTCCCCATATACCCCCCACCCCCCTCCCCCCACTCCTCCCCCCACAGCAACATTCTCCTCCATCATCATAAGACATTCATTGCATTTGGTGAGTACATCTCTGAGCATCACTGCACCTCATGGTCAATGGTCCACATCATAGCTCACACTCTCCCACGTTCCATTCAGTGGGCCCTGGGAGGACCTACAATGTCCCGTAATTGTCCCTGCAGCACCACCCAGGACCACTCCAAGTCCCGAAAACACCTCCACATCTCATCTCTTCCTCCCATTCCCCACACCCAGCAGCCACCATGGCCACTTTCTCCACACCAATGCCATACCGTGATTACATTATTAATAATAGATACCATTTGTGGGGTGCTTACTGTGGGACACTGACAGTGCTAAGCAGTTTTTGTGTGTCATCCCAGTGAGGCACACCACAAGCCTATAATTATTACCAGTCTTATCTGCTAATTGGACCATTACTATTCCCATTCTTTAGATGGGAAAACTGAGGCTTAGAGATTAAAGTAAGTTGCCTAAAGTCAAACAGCCAGTAAATGTTAGAGCAAAGATTGAAAGGCAGGTGTTCCCAGGTTACTATTCTTAACCTCTATGCCCTTTAAACCTAAGGACTTAGATAAAATATCTTACTTTCTAGTACTGTTTCTAGAAGAAGTCAATTCAGCCTAATTAATAATTATGTAAATTAGATCAAACTTAACATTTAGCCCTATGGGATCTTCTATGACATTTCCTTTTCAAATGATTCATTTGTCTTTTAGATTAATTATCTTTATTTATAAGCACTTGCAGTCTGTTTACCATCCGTGAGATTGTATTTTTATCTAAATTAACTTGAAAAATCAGTTTGACCTATAAAATAGGATGCACTACCAATTTCTTGGCTCTCCATCCAAATGTTTGATAGTCCTTCCTTTAATTGCATCTCTTCATTTTGTAATTAAAAAAAGAAACTGCTTATCAAATTTGGCTGGCAGGTCTGGTACTTTATGAATTCAGATTATTCTAACTCATGGTTCCTGCTGCCTTGAGTGTTTACAGATTTTCTTCGTTCCAATATTTTAGTTTTATTTTTCCTTAATTTCACCAAGTGCCAGGACTACCCTGAGTTGGTCAGAGGACAGCATAGTTCCTCCTCGGGCAATTTTTTGTTTTGCTATTTCATCTGGAGACCACCTGAGACGCATCAAGTTCTAGACATTTTCTAAACTTCAAGGAAGTTTCCTTTCATATCAGCATTTGCTCTTAACTTGATAAAATTTCAGTTCTATTTGAAGAGTCACAGAAAGCAAAGCATTTCCATGAAGAAACAGTCTGGAGCAATGTTTGTCTACTTTGTATTCAACGAACTTCTCACGCTTTTATATCATGGTTTCCCAACTACCTCATGAACCCCTTGAGGGCAGAAACAGAACTGCAAACCTTTTTTTATCCTCTTGAATGTACAGGAAAACTCTAGGAACTTTTTATTTAAAACAAATCAAATAACACAATGCATTTAAAAATATATATCAAGATTTTTGTGCTACTCCAGGGAAGCAGGGCGAGAGTACTGATTCCACACCCCGCCCCCGGGGGTCACCCCACATTCCCTGTGGTACCTCTAGGGATTCAGAGCATGGTTTCAAGGCTGCTGCTCAAATGTAATATAGGGATTCAGAGCATGGTTTCAAGGCTGCTGCTCAAATGTAATGGCTTTCAACTTAAAAAGAAAAATAAAGCAAGACCCAGAAATCTTTGTTCAAATGAAATATTGCATGTGCCTCTGGTTAAAGAAAGAACTACAGAGGAGTTAGAAGGAGGGGAATGGAGGAGACTTGGAGCATCTGGCAGAGTATTTTACACAGAATACAAATCCTAAAAATAAATGAATATCTTTGGGGTGATGAAAATGTTCTAAAACTGATTGTGGTGATAGTTGCATAGCTCTCTGAATATACTAAACATTGAACTGTACATATTAAATGGCTGAGTTATATGGAATGTGAATTATAATCTCAAAGTTATTACAAAAACAACAAATGAATAAGGTTATTGATTGAAGAAATAAGGACTTTTAAAAATGGACAACTTCTATTTCCCTATTGGTCTCTTTTTCTCACCTTCAGAACTTATCAAAGACTTCATTTATTAAGTTCATTTTTTCAGGTTAAATAATTTAGCCTAGTTTCTAGAGCCAGCATTACTTCTTTTCCTTCCAGAGGAAAAATAATTGTAAAAGTTCCACCCAGCATTTAAATTTTCCACTGTCTATTTCTTCACAGCCTTAAAATACCACTGTGTTTTAAGTGAGGTCCCAAATTATTTTTTTGTTTATAATTTTTCCCAGTTCATATGTTTACTAGGAGATAGACATTTCCCTTCCATTTGCCCCAGTTTAAGTGAATCATGGCCCTTTGGATTAGTCAGTCAAAAGAGGTGCTGATGCAGAGTACCAGAAATCTGTTTATAAAGGATATTTATTGGGGTAAAAGCTTACAATTACAAGGCCCTAAAGAGTTCAACTCAAGTTTCATTCCTCACTGAAGTCGGTTGCCACATGTTGAAGCAAAACAGCAGGTGATGTCTGAGAGGGTTCAGGCTTTTTTCCTCTTAAGGCTTCGTGGGCCCAGCTTCTTCCCATCTCAGCTACAGGCTGGAGGGCTTATCTCTCTCCTGGCCTGCTCAGGAAACTATCAGGCAAATGGCTCATCTCTTCCCAGAGCCTCTGCTGTGTCTATGGAGATGTCTCTTTTCCTCTGTGTTCTTCTGTGTGTGTCTACTTCTGCATATTTCTTCTTCTCTGTTCATCTCCTTGATTGTATCCTCTTACATAACCCACAAATGGGGCAGGGACTCAAAATAAGTATCTGTAATGATGTGGTCAAATCAAAGTCCTAATCTTAACATAATTTAATCAAAGGCATCTCAGCTGAATCTAATACAATCAAAAGGCATCATGCCCAGAGGAAGAGACCAGTTGACAAACATAATCTCTCTTTATGGAAATCATAACTAATATCAAACTGCTACACTCTCCGTAATGGAATCTAGGTCTGTGATCCCCATACCCCAAATTTAACGTCCAAATGATATATTCTTAGAGCACAAACTCTAATAGCTGGCACATAGTTTCCTTCTTACTTTACATCATTTCAATCTCTACAAGTCCCCTCTTCTGTCTGGGACTGAAAGAGCAGTGAGGGACTTCTAGAGATATAATTGAAGACCAGCTGGAGAAAGTAACTTGAACTTGCATGAGTTCCTACCAGAGCTGGGAGTAAAATCTGGGCCCTCTGATTATCCCAGTGTTCAGCGTGAAATAAGTAAAACAAAACAAGACTGTAGAACTAAAGACACACGCTTTCTAATGGCATCAACCTCCGAGTGAAGATCAAACTTCAGAATAGATAAAGGGGATTTTATAAAGTAGACTCCAAGCCTGGACCCCCTGGGTGACATGAGCTGCATCTACCCTGCCTCGCAGGCACCAGAAGGGAACTCGACAGGGCACTTAGTGGACACTTCCCTGTCCTACCTCCCACGGTTAAACATTTTAACTATTTGAAGTTGAAAACACCAGCCTTTTAGAGTTGCCTAAAATTTTCTGCATGGTGTCACTAAGGCTACGAGCAAGCAGAGCATTACCCATGAGGTCATGTTCCACGCCCGTCAGTGACTACCTTCCCTTGTGCAAGATGAATGATGATGTTCCTCTGTGCACGAGCAGCCATGATGCTGAGTTTTGCGATTTCTTCTTTTCTCCATCAACTATCACATATGCTGGCTACCTGCATACAACATTTCACCTTTCATCTAACCATCCTGACAATAGACAAGGCAGGTGGTGGTAGTCAGGTCTGATGGATGGGAACACTGAAATTCACAGAGGTTAATTATTCCACTCAGGGGCTCACAATTTATGAGTGAGATGTGAACACAGGTATATCTGACCCCCAAGTCTCCAATGCATCCATTAAATCCCACCATTCCTGGCAAAGGGTCCCCTCTTCCTGAGGGTCTCCTGAAATATGCTGAACCCACAATGGTCTTGTCACCTTTTCCATGTCTTATGAGTCATGTCTCTTAGCCTCAGTAGAACCATACAGAAAAACAGGAATGATATTCTTACCTCTTTGAATTTGTATGAAAATCCAATGGGATTATGTATATTAAAAACCTTTATAAATTGTGAAACACCAAACAAGGTGCATCAGTCAGATGAAGAGGTGCTGATGCAAAGTACCAGAAATCTATTGGCTTTTACAAAGGATATTTATTTGGAGTAAAAGCTTACAGTTACAAGACCCTAAAGAGTCCAACTCAAGGCTACTTTCTCACCAAAGTCAGTTGCCACATGTTGAAGCAAGACAGCAGGTGATCTCTGCCTGGTCTTTTCGGCTGCAAACTATCAGGCAAATGGCTCATCTCTCTTCCTGGGGCTTTAGTTGTTTGAGACTTTTCCTTTCTGTTACATAGCAGCCCAAAACGACCAAGTTCTCTCCTCTTCCATGTGTCTTCTTGAGTGAGTGCCCACTTATGTATCCCCACCAAGGGGGTGGGGACTTAACCAGAGTCATGCCCTACTGACATGGTCAAATCAAAAGCCCTAAATTGATTTAATCAAGTAAACTTAAAACCTTTGAATTTAACACAACCAGTGGGGATCACACCCAGAGGAACAGGCCAATTTACAAATATAATCCTTCTCTTTTTTGGGATTCACAAAATAATCTCAAACTGCCATACAAAGTAAGGCATGATTAATCAACCTTTTCTCTCTCTCTCTCTTTTTTTTTGGTAAGCACTTTTTTTAAAAATTCATCAGATTAAAAAAAATACTGAGTTATCATTTAGTGGGTACTTGTCATGTGCCAGGAACTGTTACCCCATTTCATCTTCAAATTACACCTACGAGGGAGGATACTCAGCAGGCACAACTTAACTCAGCTACTAGCTAGTTTTGTGACCTTGGGCAGTTCCTTGTCAATGGCCCCCTCATGGCCACTGTGAGGCTGAAAGGAGTTAATACATGTAAAGAACATAGTAAGTACCTTTGCATTTATATTTTATTTCTCATTCTGACCTGGCAGATCCAGATTCAGCCCAGATCTAGCTGGTTCTATGACCTTGTAGTGCTTTGCATTATGGTCTGTAATCTCTAGCGTGCATTTACACACCTGTTTGCTTCACTCGATTCAAAATGTATTAAGGACAGGGACCATGTCTTCTTACTCTTTATGTTAATCACGGTACCTGGCAGCAAGTGGAAATAATGAATGTTTGTGGA
This sequence comes from Dasypus novemcinctus, assembly GCF_030445035.2. NCBI lineage: Eukaryota > Metazoa > Chordata > Mammalia > Cingulata > Dasypodidae > Dasypus > Dasypus novemcinctus. The sequence goes on along the minus strand of NC_080694.1, from coordinate 37,407,339 downwards.
ATTGAATTAGACAGCCTCTGGTTTCACCTATTTGATTTGGCTGTCTCACCAGGGAAGCTGAATCTTGGGGCAAGGAAACCAGAAAAGAGGGATACGGGCTATCAGAGAGATGCTGACAGAAAAGAAAACCCACTGTAAAGAGCAAAAGACCTCATTTTCCCTTAGGTACCTACATCAAAGGATTAAGCAACAGGTATACCTTTTATTTGGTAGAAGGGATGAAGGGACTATAAACTGGAAACTTGGAAATGCTGAGGGTCTCTTAGACTTTTCCTATGGAGAGCTAAGGGGTCAGGTACAGAGCCTGGAGAGAAGGAAGTGAGAACAGGATGCTCCAGGTTGAGCAACGGGTTTCAGGAGGGATGTTTTAACTTGTCACAGCTGACAGAGCAGGTCACTTAGGTGCCAGTTCTTAAGAGAGTGCCTCTCGGCTCCAGCCCCCTTCCTGAACTCTGTTTTGTGATGCTTCCTGACAGGCTCTGCCAGAGGGCCTGGAGGGCGGCTGCAGGCTGGAGGTCGCCAGATACTGGCCTCCTGGTCCCCTCAGAGCACTGCTGCTGCTCCTGGAAGACGCTGGTGGGTACAGCACCAGCCTCATCACACCCCCTGCTCAGAGACCCAGCACCCACACCCCACACAGGTCCCTCCTCGGGGCTCCAAGGCCCCCCGCTTTATCTTCAGCAGTCTGGGTCTTCAGCTCTGAGGACAGTGTCACAGTTTTTAAGTTTTATTAATTCCAGCACCTTCCTTTGTTACCTCAGCCCTGCAAGGGGTATAGTTGTTCATTTGTCTTATTTTTCCTATTTATATACATAGTATATAATATATACATATTAGAGAAGTTGTGAGGTTACAAAACAATTACACATAATGTGCAGAATTCCCATACACCAGCCCTCCACCAACACCTTGCATTGTTGTGGAACACTCATCACAGATTATGAAAGGACATTATTAGACTATTACCACAAACTGTGGCCCACAGCTCACATCTGGCATATTTTTCCACACACGCCGTTATTTACAGCCTATATCAGGGTTGCACATTTGTTCCATTTCATAAGAGAACACTCTCAGATTTGTACAGGTAACCACAGCCCATCATCCACATGGCTCCCTGTGTTATACAATCCCAAGTCTTGCATGCACCATCCGACCTGTACACTCGGTGGCTCTCGCTTTCATCAGAGCATCGTTCAGTCATTGCCTTACTAAGTTGTGAATGTTATCTCTAGTCCAAAAGAAGAAATTCCATACCCCTATTATTGACCTTCGGCGTCCTTTGTCTTTTTAGTTACCTAGTTAACATCCCTTCTATATTTAATTCTTTGTGTTACAAACACACACAAACACAAGAAACTGCTATGGTTTCTGTCTCCTGACTGGCGCCTGGCTGATGTCAGGGAGGCAGGATGGGAGAGAGAGATTTAACAAGATTCTCTGCTCACGGGTAGTCTCAGTAGATCCTAATTACAGGAATAAGAGCCAGCATCGCTAACACACAAGAAAAATCTAAACAATGAAATGAGGGGGGAGGGGGTGGGTAAGTTACTCAGGGCTAAGGCATTTGCTTCAGCCCCAATACTCTGCTCGCTTTGAGCACTCCATACCTCCTTGTCTCAAAACGCTAAACAAAGAAACGCTCTCCAAGTACAGTACCTTCTCCCCGCAAAGACAAGAGAGCACGCCCTGACCCTTCCCTTTGCTTTCCTTTCCTTTCTCAAATAACATTCAGTGGTGTCAGGAGAGGCTCAGCGAGGGCTGGGGGAACAGGGCGGCAGGAGCACGTGTGTCCCTATGTGGCTCCTCAGCCAGGAGTTCAGCCACCTGCTACCCCGAGGGACCATATTTCGTTGTAAATGATAAATAGCATCCAGGCAGAAAGCCTGGCGTCTCCTCAGCACAGGGTCCTTCCCACCCTGCCATGTCCTGAGGAACTTAGCCTGAGCCTGAATACAATGCTATCAGACCTGTCCCTGCTGGCCGTTTTTCAACAACTTCCTCCCCAAATAACCTGAGGCCTCAAAATGGTCTGCAAAGCCCCACTTGACACACAGTAGGTAGACAGTCTTTTTCCCAAGGAAAAGGTAGCTATCCTGTACTTGACAACCTGGATACAAGGTCATTTTTTCTTGGCAGAATTTTCCTTTTTTCTTGTTTCTTTTGTTAAAGCTATTTTATTGAGATATAATCAGATATCATACAATCCATTTAAAGTGTACATTCAATGGCTTTTTTAAGATTTATTTTTTATTTATTTCTCTCTCCTTCCCTCCCCCTGCCCCTGCCCAGTTGTCTGCTCTCTGTATCTATTTGCTGCATCTTCTTTGTCCACTTCTGTTGTTGTCAGCCGCACGGGAATCTGTGTCTCTTTTTGTTGCATCATCTTGCTGTGTCAGCTCTCCGTGTGTGTGGCGCCATTCCTGGGCAGGCTGCACTTTCTTTCACACTGGGCGGCTCTCCTTATGGGGCTCATTCCTTGTGCGTGGGGCTCCCCTACTCGGGGGACACCCCTGCATGGCACAGCACTCCTTGAGCACATCAGCACTGCGCGTGGGCCAGCTCCACACGGGTCAAGGAGGCCTGGGGTTTGAACCGCGGATGTCCCATGTGGTAGATGGACGCCCTGTCGACTGGGCCACGTCCATTTCCCCTTTCAATGGCTTTTGGTGTAATCATAGAGTTGTGCATTCTTCACCACAATCAATAATCAATATTAGAGTATTTTCATTATTCCAAAAAGAAAAGCCCTCTATCCCTTATAAGTAACCTCTCAATCCTCTATCCTTCCCCCGCCATACGTACCTTCTAATCTAATTTCATCTCAATAAATTTATTTTTATTTACAATTTATATAAATGGAGTCAAGCCGTATGCAGTACTTTGTGTATGATTTCTGTCACTTAGGATCATTTTTTTTTTTACAGCTGATGAAAAATATTAATATATTACTATTCACTGCAGTCCATAGTTTGCTTTAGGTGTATTTTTGGCCAAATATCACCCTATTATTAACATCTTGTAATATTAAAGTACATTTGTTCTCATTCATGGAAGAACATTCTTACTTTGTACTACTGACCACACTCCTCATCCACTACAGGGGTCACTATGCCATACAGCTCCATGTTTCATCCTTTAGCTTCCCTTCTAGTGACGTACACAACGCTAAACTTTCCCTTTCAAACACAATCACCCCATATTGGCGCAGCTAATTACATTCATTCTAACATGCTATATCACCTCTATCCATCCCAAACATTTACAATCATCGGCAGAGTTCTGAGATTCTGATTTCCTTTACTAGATTTTGGGAGAGGACAGGATGGGGGTAAAGGCAAAAACTGCTCCTCATTTCAAATGTCTGCAATGTTTTCTCTATTTTTTCTCAGCTGCGTCTGTTCTGCGTCTGTTCTCTTATCATCTCAACCCTGAATTACTGTTTTCAGCATGTTTCTAGGCACCAGGCTGTTTGCCCTGGGTTTGGAAAGGTGTGAGCCGAGGGCAGAGAGGGCTGGAGCTGCAGCTCCTGCGCAGAGGGGCTATAGGTATACACCCTCCAAGAGAAATGGCCTGAGAAGAGCTCAAAAGCCTGAACTTCCTCGAGCTGATAAACTCGTTTCTCCCTGCCTGTCCTAAGGGATTCTGTCCACCCCTCCATGCGTGTTCTGCATGTTGCTAATGAATCAGAACCGTGTTCATGCTCAGGAGGGCTTTGGTTGGCTCGCCTTTCTCTGACTGTGAAAAGGGAGTAAGCTGAGGGGGTGTAAGGAAGGGACCGCCACCTCCCAATTGCCTAAGGAGGCTGGAGGGGCCCTGCTTGGGCTGAGGGCGACGGCGGAGCGCTTCAAGCTCCCAGCAGCTACCTTCAAGAGGCCCATGTTTCTGCCACGTCCTCCTTCCTGGGCTGCTCTCTTTTGGCCTAATGCAGCAGGCAAGGCATGCTGGATGTGCGCAAATATGAAGTATTTCCTTGCTAAGAGGAAGTGAGGGGAGACAGAGAAGCTAGAGGACATCGAGAAGCTGTCTGCTCTCTTTCCCAGTTCTTAACGGTTCTCAATTGTGGGTGGCTGAAATATGGGATTCCCTCAGTTGACTGGTAAAAGCCCTTGCAGTTCTATGCCAAAGGCACCAGAGAAATCCAAAAAACAGACAGAGTTTGGTTCGGAGGCTGAGTGTTTGAGGGTGGGCTGCTTGGTGAGTTTCCCACTGTTAGAGTTCACCCTAATTTCCAACTGCTTACAAATATTACAAGTGATAGAGGTTGGACTCAAAGATTTGAGCCAATCAAAGCAAAAATGGTATATTCTGGAAAGCCTAGGGAAGGGATATAAAAATATGAATGTGCATGAAATGTATTGTCTGCAAAACACACCTTGACATAAATCAGCCTACCTTTGTTGGTTTTTCCTTTTCTTCTCGTCTCTATTCTTTCATTTCCTTATTCAACAAGTATTTATTGAATGCTATGTGCAAAGAAACTTCAAAGGACAGGAGAGACACTATAATTAGTATAATATTCCTTTTCTCAGGAAGTTTACAATCTGATAGAGGAGATAAGAATGGGTTAAACTAATCTAAGTTTTTAGTTTGTTGGTTAAATTAATTTAAAGAATGAGGTCTAAACATAGTACTATGGAATCCAAGGAGCAGATATCACCAGTTGACGTGCTACGTGAAGGGATGGGCTATTTGGACCTGTGCAACGGCAAAGGGAGGGATGGAGGAGAAGGCTCTCAGGGCCTGAAGAGAGGGTGTGAGCAAAGACACATCAGCAAAACCCAAATGCCAAGACACAGATGAACTATTTTGAGCAAGGTGAATCTTAAAAACAATCAGGACATCCAAGTGGGCACAATAGCAGGTCACTGGACTGCTGATTGTGAGAAAGAGTTGAAGTTGGAAACAAGCTTCAACAGAGCAGAAAATCTGTGTTGTGTGGGCTTTCCCACAGCATGTCAACAGAGTGGTTGCTCAAAGAAGTTGATGTAACTCACAGAAATAACGTAAGAGTTTCTGCCACATTCAATCAACTCTCAAACGCAAGAAGTTGAAAACCTAGGCTAGAATCACTCTGTGCCTTGGTTTCCCTGCTTGCTCTTGCTGCTTGGCTTTGGCTCTCTTGGCATGAGTTTTGGTATCTAAATTTCATTTAAGTGTGGTATGATTCTCCCTATGTTCCAGTAAATTAATTAATAATTTGGTCAAAAAAAGATGGAAGAGTGAAGTCATCTTCATCTGAGATTAAACTGCATTGGGAAGCAGACTTGGTCCAGCGGTTAGGGCGTCCGTCTACCACATGGGAGGTCTGCAGTTCAAACCCCGGGCCTCCTTGACCCATGTGGAGTTGGCCCATGCACAGTGCTGATGCACGCCAAGGAGTGCCGTGCCACACAGGGGTATCCCCCGCGTAGGGGAGCCCCATGCACAAGGAGTGCGCCCCGTAAGGAGAGCCACCCAGCACGAAAGAAAGTGCAGCCTGCCCAGGAATGGTGCCGCACACGCGGAGAGCTGACACAACAAGATGACGCAACAAAAGAAACACAGATTCCCGTGCCACTGACAACAACAGAAGCGGACAAAGAAGAAGATGCAGCAAATAGACACAGAGAACAGACAACCGGGGTGGGGGGGGGAAGGGAGATAAATAAATAAAATAAATAAATCTTTAAAAAAAAAATACAACAACATAAACTGCATTAACACCAGAGTGTTCCCTTGTCCACTCCCAAAATTTTGGCAAACAGATGTCTGGACTTATGAAAATGTAATGTTGCACTTGTATTTGTTCCTCAGCTCTATCTTAATATTGCTGATTTAGAAATTTTAATGACTGTAGAATAAATTTCCATAGCTGCTCTTGACAACTGGTGAGTAATTCTCATGATTAATCCAATTCACCAGAAATTTTGCTCTATGCTTACCAGGTTCAAGGCAATGAGTTAGCTGTTACAAAATTAAAAATAAATAAGAGATAGTCCTCTTCAACAGGAGTTTACAATTTAGTGGAAGGGAAAGGTCTAGAAATGCTCATAATATGAGGCCAATTTTTTTTCCCCAAAAAAGTAAAACTCCTGACAAGTTCAGTGTGATTTGCAGAGTTATCCTTCCACTGACTAATATAAAATCTAATTGGACAAGAACTTCACATTTGGGGTTTAGGTGTAAAAGATGCATGTGAGTGGTGTATCAGTCCATCTCCTACCCAAATCCCTATTAGCAGAAGACATACTGAGAATGTCATCCTCTGAGGCAGATGGCTGTGAACTTGAACTCTCAGCAGCATGTCCCTCGTCCACGACAGCACTTCCTTGTGTTGACCTTCACTGAGGTGCCGCCTGCAGCTGGGAGCAGAGTAAGGCGTACGACCCCAGGCAGCATGTGGCCGCCACCTCGGGGGCTGTGGAACCTGGGGTTTAGCCTAGGAGTTCTCCCCGGCCGTCTGGGTGAATCTGCATCTCTGAGGGTGCAGCCTGGCAGGGTGTCCTCTGAAGGTTCTGCAGGGGCTTCTTGCGCACATTCTGCTCCAGCCTAATGCATCATGCTGACCTCGCTCTGCCAGAGGCCACAGCAGCGCTTTTCACTCTCACATTCGCCTGCACCGAGACCCTAATCAGTAGCACTGTCCATTCTAAACACGCTATCTAGCAGTTAGTGCACACTTGCTAGGTGCCAGGCACCAAGCTGGGGACCTCACCTACCTTTCAATATTTCATCTTCACAACAACCTTAGGAAGCCAGTGTTATTAGTTCCCAGTTTACAGACTGAGAAACCGTAAGTTATGGAGGTTAAGTGACTTGCTCAAAGTTATGCAACAATTCAAAGCTGCAGCTGGGACTTGAACCCTGTCTGCTTGGCCTCAGAGTTGGGCTTCTAATCATTAAAATGTACTGGTTCATTTATACGTATGGGATATTCCATTTTAAAATGTCTTCTGCAAAATAGCACAAAAGGCTATTTTGATATATATATTTATCCACAAAATGGAGAAAAATAAAATGTGTGCTTCTGGTCAGTGATTTACCAAAAGGATACATATTTAAAAAAGAAAAAAAATTTTTTTTAATGCTAAGAACAAACATATATTTAGTGTCTATTCTCACAAAATATTTTGCTGACTGCGTGCCTCTGATTTCAGCATTGCGAATTTCAACGCCAACCACACTGCGCCCCCAGCTACGGCATGTCCCGCTGTGCTTCGTCGAACACTGAGAAGTTGTGAAGGAGGACGACCCCTTTGCAGAGTGGCTGCTCACAACCACAAATCGAGCATGCTCAGAGAAAGCCCCGGCTGCCGGGCGAAGTGGGGGGATACTGCTGGGCTCGGCATAAAAGATGTTTCTATATTTTTCTAGAGAAGATCACCACCAAAGACAAACTGTTCTCTGTGCTTGTTCCTCGAACAGGCACTCGCTGAGCTCCTGCCACAGCAATATCAGTCTGACGGGTACAAATGCTGGGCCCTTCTGAGGCGCTGGCCATGGGCCCGTCTACACACCTACTCCTCACCCCGACCCATGAAGTTAGCACGTTACCCTACAGATGAGGAAACCAAGGCCCAGGGAAGCCAAGAAACTGCCCAGGATCACAGTGGTAAATGGCAGAGCTGGAACCCAGGCAGTCTGGACCCAGTTCTGGGGCTCCCTACCACCTTCCTGGGGACAGCTGCAGCGATTATAAAGAAAAGTAGGAAAACAGCCCCTGTGCAGCTGAGGGACACCCCTCGCAACAGAGGCCGGGCAAGGAGGGCCAGTTCTGGGAGTGGGTCTAACCTAAAGCTGTCAGGACAAACTGTGAAGAAAGGCTCATTCTGATGGAGGATTTGTTCCTGGTAAATGGGCCTGGGGGGAGCCCATGACCTGAGCCAGTGGGTGTGAGAGTGGAGAAAGGTGTGGAGGACGAGGCCGGAGGCGGGCCTCTGGATTCTCAGGGACTTGGATCTGAGGCCTGGGGGACTCAGCCACCTGCGTACCCTGCTGGGCTGACCCAGGACTGCAGGATTAGGAAGCAGGATCCCTACCAGGAATCACATGTATAAGAACCTACACAGGGCCTAGCGCCGTGGGGCCAGTCAGTGAATAAATGGTGGTCAGCTGGGCAGGGAGGACTCAGAGGAAAAAGGTCCCGAATGAGAAAAGAGACCAAGCAGGCAGGACCGAGGGAACCCCTTCGTCTACCATCAGAGGAGGCGTCCTTCCTCCGAGCAAGGAGAAAGGGCAGAAGTCAGGGCAAGGCCAAAGGCAGGCAACGCGGCAGCTAGCACCTGTGAGCTGATCCGCAGAGACGCCTGGGAGTGTACCTTTAATGCAGAGGGAGCAAAACGGACAGCTCGTGTGCTGCTTTGTGTTTTAATCTGAATAATTTGCCTACCTCTCAAAATCAGGAAGGGTTACACCACCTGGCTTTCTAACTCAACTTCAAACAACCAAAGATGTGACAACACAGGGCTTGCACGTCCACGAGGCAACGGCCCCTTTGATGACGGGGCTGCAAGGCCCCATCGACAGGCTCTTTACTGATCACCCCCCGCCTTCACCTGGGTCCCCTAACTCGATTACGGCTCCTGCACATGTGAACAGACCACCCTAAGTTTAGATACTGAAGTCAGGAGGCAGTACAGCTCAAATTCCCCTAAGAGGAGGAAGAGCTCTAAGACCAAGAGGCGCACAGAGCAGGGCTGCGCTGTGGCTGGTTTTGGGGTCCATGCTTCACAGTTAGGAACAACCCTGAAGAGGCCAGGCTGCCGTGTACATTGAGATAATGCAGAGCCCACGAGGCAGGCACCGCCTGGAGTTTCCAGGCCCTGCAGCCCCCACGGCTCCTAAATCAGAGTTCTGCACATTACAGGCAGTATCTCCTTTAACAATAACAGGCCTTCGAGGTGTGTATTATCTCATTTAAAAACCCAATGAGACAAATATTGCTGTCCCCTTTTTACAGGGAGACCGTGGAGGCTTAGAGATGGAAGCCATTTGCCCACACAGCCAAGATTTCAACATAGCTCCTGGTACAGAGGCTATCTTTAAAAGGATTCCATGCTCAAGTAAGTTTGGGAAGTGCTAGCTTCAGGTTCTTACTGAAAGACTTTGCAGAAATGTCAAAATACTAATGGGCTTTGTGTATTTCCAAATAAAGCAAACTGTCTCCACAAATTAACCATGAAATCTTCTTTTGCATGAAGGTAGCATGAGGAATGCAGTGTTGGAAAGAGTGGATTCTGGAGCCAAATGATTCAAAGCTTGGTGTGTAAACCTTTATATTTTTGGAGACACTATTTCATTTATAAAAATCATTGAGCGATGATCCCACTTTTTCCTCCCTAATCTGAAATCTCCTCAATGAAAATAAACCCTGTTATAAATTCTATTCATCTGAAATTCTATTTACCATGACTCTAGCACATCTACAGTGGTAAGATAATTAAAAACAATCTTACATGTACAGGTTATTTTGACATTTACTGTTTTACACATTCTTCAATACAACCATCGTGAATTAGGAATCATTGCAGTACCATCTTATAGAGGAAGAGAATGAAGCCCAAAGAGGTTAACTGAATTGACAAAGGTGAAAACGCTCCCAAGTAAGTGATGGATTGTTAACTCACTGAAGCACATCCTAAAGAGATGCAAGATTCCGATGTACCAACGAAATACAAACTTAAACATGACCAATATAGTTTTGATATTATATGCATTTTCTTTTATTTATTATTCATTTGAAAATTAGCCATATGGTAAGTCATGTAGCACCCTCCATATTAACCCAATTAACCACACATTCCTCAGTGTGGGGGTTTACAGGGAATATATTATAACAGGGACTCTAAATAAGGTGGCTCAGCCACATCGTGATTACAAAGACTGTAATACACCAGGGAGCCAACCCGCAGAACCAATCATTTCTAGAACAGAAATATGGAAGGTTTTTCTTTTCAGCCTCCGCAACAGTAAATATTTATTCAACCTGCTTCCCCCACCCCTGGGCACAATTCTGTTTTCTTTTTATATACAGTTTTGCCTAAAGATCTCTAGCCCCATGTTTGGGTCTGAAATCCTTTACAGAATATGGGAAACAGGAGATTCCAATAATCATAATGCATTTCTCCTCCCTGGGCTGCCTCTTGTCATTTAGTTTCCACGTAACCTAATTCTTATTCTGATCAGAGCAGAAGGAACTGAAAGCCAGGATTTTATTAACACCACCTATGTCTAACCACACTCAGGCACATGCACAAACACAGCCCTCTTGTTTTCTAATTATATATTTTACAGATGAGCTTCTTGGGCTGCTCTTGATGCAGATGATAAATAAAGTAGCTTTTGGTTTTAGAGATTTATTTCAAAGGTCTCTTTGTTAAATGCTATTTTGGGGGCAGATACCTATCTCTGGAAGATAAAAAAAAAAGATAAAATAGTCACACATCAAGGGTGTATGCTTCTGACAGAACCTAAGATGCTCTTTGTCCAAAGGATACATTCTAAGACATGAATACAACCTCCCCCCACCCCACACACACAAAATGGGGGTTGGAGGAGAGAAACAGGAGTTCCTTTTAAAAGGGCTTTAAAAATCTCCTTAAAAATATACACAATTCTTATCCAGAGAGTAATAAGTGCTTGAAAATATCGACGGCTGAGATGTGCTGAAAGTCAAACCAAGAACCCATTCATTAGGTCATTTGTTTAGGGGTGGTCCAGGGGAGAGGAAGATGGTGGAGGTGCACAGTTGCTCAGCTCTTGAGGAGGGTTTGGTATATTCAGCTATTTCTGTCTTGCAGTATGGATAAATGGGCTTAGGGGAGTAAACGAAAGAGTAGAAAGCAGAATTCTGACAAGGCAGTGCTGTAAACAACCAGAGGCAGGTAACTGACTTTTGTGCTCTGGTTTCCCACCTTGCCAGGCAGAAACCAAGGGTCTGCCTGTGCCCCCGGGAGAATGTGGGGGTATTACAGCTGGTGGTCATTCCAGAATAGGAATGGTGGCTGTGGAGCCTGGAAAATCCCTCTTTCTGCATTTTTAAAAAAAATTTCTCTCCCCTTCTCCCCCTACCCGCCCCCCCTGTTGTCTGCTCTCTGTGTCCATTTGCTGCGTGTTCTTCTTTGTCTGTTTCTGTTGTTGTCAGCAGCATGGGAATCTGTGTTTCTTTTTGTTGCTTCATCTTGTGTCAGCTCTCCGTGTGTGCGGCACCATTCCTGGGCAGGCTGTACTTTCTTTTGCACTGGGTGGCTCTCCTTATGGGGCGCACTCCTACGTGGGGGCACCCCTGCATGGCAGGGCACTCCTTGCGCTCATCAGCACTGCGCATGGGCCAGCTTCACACGGGTGAAGGAGGCCCGGGTTTTGAACCGCAGACCTCCCATGTGGTAGACGGACGCCATATCCACTGGGCCAAGTCCACTTCCCTCTCTTCCTGCTTTTTAACCCCTCCTCCAAACTGGATGAGAACAACATTTAATCCTTAGGCAGCAGCAATAATTTCCACAGGAAATTAAGGGCAGAATGCCTCGTGTTTAAGCACACAAAAGAAAGCCCAGCGAACACAGACGACCCCAGTGGAAACAGCTGCTTGCCTCGGCCAGGTGGCAGAGAAGACTGGAAGGTTTATCACATGTATTGGTGAAGAGCACAAACTGGATAGCTTGAGTTCAAAACCAGGCCCCAGCACTTACTGTTTGAGTTCTGTGGCCTTGGCCTGTGAGTTAACCTTTCTGGGTCTCAGTCTTCTCATCTGTAAAGTGGGGATATCAACCTTATCCAGGTGATAGGGTTTTTGTGAGGATTAAATAAGCCAGTCTTTGTAAAGTACTATGAACAGATTCTAGAAGCAAGATATTAGGATCTGTTAAACAAAGAAATCTAATTGTGCATATAGGAGAGAGGGAGAGCTGGTTCCTGCCACTGAACAAATTGATTAATAATTCAAATAGCATCCATATTTTTCTAGAAGATTTCAAATTGTCATACAAACAAAATCCCTTGGAAGAAGAGCCATTCTTAATCATTTTATAAATGAACAAACGGAGGCACCAAGATAACATCCTTGAGTATGTATAATTCTTTTGTAGGCTCTGCAAAATGCTTCCCCTTGGGCTGCAGCCACAGCGGGCACTCAGTAAATGCTGTGGCCTGAAGTGAATTTCCTGAGATCTGAGAATTAACCAGGAATGTACTGAGACAAAACTATCCTTCTTTATTCTCATTTCATTCCTTTTACAGAACTAATTGTTAAGGAAGAAAAGTGATATATCTGGCATAATGAACCATTTGCATTTTTATGTTTGTTTTTTTTTTAAGCACAAAATCTATGTATCAGGCATCAGGAACACGCATTCCTTGGTAAAATGTTTCTTTAAAGTGTGTCAGTGGTCTAATGATGAATGAACGAGGGCTGGAAATCACCAAACACTGCAGCACGTTCATTTCTTAAAGGCCCATTAGGCCTTGGATAAGGACTAATTTAATAAGCCCCAAACATCTCTTACATGAGCTTCAGAGGTTACATTGCTCTGAAAAATTCAAGCCACAAAAAATATACCAACATATCATACCATGGCACCTGCAAGGCTGAGCAGTGTTGTGTCAATGATGACAACATAAACTCCAAAGTTTCATGTCTCACACTTTTTAAAAAACCTCCCCACCCCCACCCCGATATTTGTGCTCACTGTCTGCTCTCTGTGTCTGTTTGTTGTGCACTCTCTGTGTCTGCTCATCGTCTCTTTAGGAGACACCAGGAACGGAACCCAGGACTGCCCATGTGGGAGGGAGACACCCAATTGCTTGAGTCACCTCTGCTCCCTGTTTGTTGCCTCTCTCATTGTGTTTCCTCATTGTGTCTCCTCATTGTGTCATCTCGTTGCATCACCTTGTTGCATTAGCTTGCTGTCTTGCTCATCTTCTTTAGAAGGCACTAGGAACCATACCCAGGTCTCCCCGCCCCATGTGGTATGTGGGCACCCAACAGCTAGAGCCACATCCTCTTCTCCCACACACACTTTTAATATAAAAATTAGGCTTGCCTAATTTGCTAAGATCCAGTGCAAATATATATATTTTTTCCACTTCTGCAAAGGTCATCTTCCCAACTTGTGAAATCTGATTAAAAGTTGGTCCAACCCCAGAGAGTTAGAGGCATCTAGAAATAAAGGCTCTACCACAAAGTATCAGATAGAACCATAGGAAATGGCAAATGATCAGCCATAACTGTCACATGGTTCAACATAATTGTTGTATAACTCTGGACAAATCTCTAAATTCTCTAAATTTCAGTCTTCTCATCGGTGAAATGGGGAAACAGCCCTTTCTCTATGTGTTATTGTAAAGATTACAGAACATAGAAGCAAAGTCCTGAGCACAGCAACTGTGGTGCATAGTGCACTTTAACAAAGGTTAGTCATGGTTCACAGTCCTGATATTATTACAATAATTCAGATTTTATTAAATCTGAAGCTGATTTACTGAAGTCGATCTGAGCTGGAAGCACCTTACAGGGGTCATTTTAATAAGAGCCCAGCTTCTTCAGACGCCTCCTCCCCACCCCCACACTCGGGCCAGACACCTAGCCATGCCCTTCCTCCTTCTCTCTCCCTCTTTGGGCTGAACAGCAGCTGCAGTTTTCACAAAGCAGCTGTCAGCTGGGGGAAGGTTCTGGAGCTGCAGAGTAAACCAGCAGGCCCCGCGTCTCGCACACACCTGGCTGGGAACTTTTGCCTATGAGAGCTGCCCTGAGTTATGGCTTCCTGTGGGACGTGGTCAGCAACAAACTTGGCAGGGTCTTCAGCAGCCGTGCAAGCAGCTAGGGCATGCAGTGGATCTGGTGTTTTGTTTTTGCTTTTTAAAAGCAAAGTGAAATGCATATAAAGTGTTCTGAAAATATTTTGCCCACTCTGGCCTATTCCCATTTCTCCTTTTTTTTTAAACTTCCTTTTGCAATCTTAGCCAGAATGGCACTTAAGTGTTCTGAAATGGTTTCTTGGCCATTAGTTTTCTCTCCCCCGCTACAGTGGGTGCCCTCTAAGGCAGGAGCGCCCCTCCCCCACCTCAGTGGGGGACACCCGCCAGGAGCCCCATGCCCAGGGCCGGGCTCTCAGTAAACAGATGGTGGATAACTGAGGCTGTGACGCACCTGGGAAAATGGTTCCCTGGTCCTCCATCCCCCTGCACACGTTTCAGCACTGCAGACCTTCAGACGGAAACCATGTCTCTCTTGGCTTCCTGTGACCTTGGCCATGCTGCCGTAATTTCAGCTACTTACCCACTTCATGCACGCAGAGGGATAACTTTCCAGAGCCAAGGGATCTACCACTTTCCCACCAGCTCCCTTTATCCTCTATGTTAAACCAGTGTGGGTCTTGGCAAGCTCTGTTTTTTGTTTTTTCATTAAAATTGCATATACTGACAGGTATTGACATCAGACATGAAAAAAAGCATTCCATGTAGAAGGGGAAGGGGGAGGCCCTCATGCGGGGGACGAAGGTCTCCAAGGGCAGAGAGGTAACGGCATTTGGGTTGGCGGCATCCGGGGCTGTCTTGGACACACAGGGATCTCATAAGCAAGGTCTTAGTCTCTCCTGTGATGTAAGTAGGGGCTCATCCCACCTCCTTTACAGAGAGGGAACTGGGTTCAGAGAGGGTCAGCATCTGGCTGCAGAGCTTCACGGCCGGTGCCGGGGTTGGCCATTTGGGGGTGGGGGTGAGAATGGCCGTGGCGGAGGGGGAAGCTGTTAGGACGGGGTGGTCGGTTTCTGTGTGGTGGTCCTTCTGGCCCAGCAGGTGACAATGTAATAGAAACACCTTGAATTCTTGCCTTTCTTCAGGTAGAAAATGGGGGTAAGACAGTCCAGAGAACCAAATGTATCTTAAACATCATCCTGTACCCTTTCTTACTATAGCCTCCATGTTCTGACAAAGGAAAAGCAGATGAAACCAAAGGCAAAAAAGAAAAGCAAAAAGACAAAGCAGGATAAGATGAGTTATTTGATCCCAAATGAGATGGCAATTTTTTTTAAAAAAAAAGCTTTTTAATTTTTAAATAGATTGGCAAGTATGTGTAAGTCTTATTTGCATTGCCAGCAAGTGACAGTGTTGCCATGGTGATGACTTATCTGTACAGAAGGGAAATAGCCATAGAGAAAAATCATCAATGGCTCAACAAGGTATCAGATGGTGGTCACAGATGAGGAGGCACAAGCATTCCTCCACGTGGGATGTGAAACATGTTCAAAGGGGCACATGAATAATTTTGGTTGGGGAAAAAATAACTTGGACTCAATGAATAGGTATTAACGTTTCATTATTTATCCTATCTACAGGGGAAGCCATTCAAGTAAAAAATAAGAATTGTCCAAAAAAATTTTTGGTGCGTTTGCTTTCACTTTTAGGTACATATATTAACTCTTGACAGAGCAACTGGAGAAGGCTTTTATATACAAGCACTTAATATAATCATCTATGTGCATGTAAAGCATCTATCTTATATGCTTCCATAGGCATTTGCATCTACAGTGGTTGTGAATTACTGTTTACTGTGTGCCAGCCACTATTCTAAGGATTTTGCGCGTAATTAACTCAGTTCTCACAGTCACCTTATCCCATAAGGAAGAATTAATATTATTCCCACTTTATAGAGGAGGAAACAGGCTGGAAGTTTCATGCTCAGTAGTAAGTGGGCATGTCTGAATCCAGGCAGTCTGGTTCCAGAGCGCCTGTCTGACCACTATTTTATTATTTATCTTTGCATCTCTCTCTCCCTTTTTAAAATAACTACCTTTTAAATGGAAAAAGTTACAAAGTCCACAACACCCCCAAGCCCATGCACATAGGCCTCTTGGTTTTGGCCCGTCACACATGGTGTACAAGCCAGGCTGGACGTTGTAGAGGGAAGTCTGCTTGAGCACAGAATCCCCGCCCCCCCCCAGCCCAAAGTGCCCCTTCCTGGGGTGCTGGAGCCCGGCCCAGAGAGAATGGGCATTGCTGAGCTGCTAAGGGTGGGCTAGGGAGTGGAGGAGCAGGGGGCCCTGGGCAGGAACCCACTTAAGCTGGCATCGAACAGGTGCTAAGGAACCGCTGAGCAGACACCAGGGGACTAAAATACTATTCATTCTTACCAACATGGAATAGAAATACTATCAAATTACAGGGAACACCAATTCAAGTTTAATGTCTGCCAGAGGACACTATGAAAGGCATGATGGCATTAGAATTATTTTTTGATCAAAAGTTATTGCCTGATGTTGGTATGTTCTGCCTTCTGGATCTCAATGATTATCAAGGATGACATGGTCTCACTTCTCTAATGTTTCTCCAACAGGGAGAAACCTGACTCTCATTGCCCTGAATATATTTATTTTTGCTCAAGCTAGAATACACTCACACCACTGCAAAAAAAGACATTCCTAACTAGAGTTCAAATTTTTTTTACAGTCTTTAAAAAATTTATATAAAACGACACATACAAATCACAAGAGTAAATTTCCATGGATTATGACAGATGCATATAACTTAACTCATGCCCCTCCCCATCAAGATGGGGAAAGAAAACACAAAAAAATACAGAAATGTGGATCTAAGAACAGAAAATACACATGGGGTCTAGGAACAATGAAGAGATGTCAAAAGGACATAGGAGGTATCTTGAAGGTGCTCACACAGGCCAAATCTCGGAAAATGAAAGGTTTGTAATTAAAAATAATACTCGTAATAGATTATAACCCACTGAATAAAGTAAAAATCAAGTCCTCCTGATATAAATGAGTGAAGGATAAATAAATAAATTATAAGCTCTTCCTTATAATAGGATGTCAATCATAAAATGTTAATTTCCAAGTATCATTAATGGAGATACCTGAGAAAAAGTTTGATGAAAGACAAGAGATTCAGAGTGTCTCTCTAATATTTACAAAGAGAAAAAGACTAACTCTATGGTGGAGAAACACAGTGGGCACGGCCTTACCTACTGATCAAAACTATTACACCAACCAACATGGGATGAAACTGACATCAAGCTCCTTCTGACAAGGACAAGCCATCGCTCCTGTGCTATTCCTTTCAAGAGCACACAGTCTGAATCTCGCCATGAGAAAACATTGGAAAATTCATACAGAAACACATTCTAATAAATAACTGGTCTGTCTTTTCAAAGAATGGTAAGGTCAAGAAGCACAAAGATTGACTGAGAAACTATTTCAGAATAAAGGAGACCAAAGAGATATGATAACTAAATGCAAAGTATGAAATCTTTTTTGAATCCTGGAACAGGAAGAAAATAGCAATAAAGGACATAACTGGGGCAACTGCAAACATATATGTGTATCTGGGTATAGGGTATTCTGAGTATAGGGCATTCAAGTGTTCCTTGAACTGTTCTTTTAAATTTTCTATAAGTTTGAATTTATATGAAAATTAAGTTACCAAAAAATCACATCAAGTAAAAAAAAAAAAAAAAAGTAATACAGGCACACAGTAAATAATTCGAATGTGAGAAGAGTATAAAATAAAAAGGATATTCATCTTCTAACCCAGTCCACTTGTCTCCCTTCCCAGATGCAATCACGCTAATAATTTCTTGTTTATTTCTCTAAGGATTTTCTGTGAATACACAGAGGCATGCTTATGTATAAATCCACATGTTCAGAATTTTAACTTTTTTCTACTTAGCAGTATTTCTTACAGATTGTTTCACATCAACATGTAGAGCTACTTATTCTTTTTCACTACAATATATTATTTCTAGAATGTGTTTCACAATTTATTTAACCAGTCTGCATGTAAGTTTAGGATGTTTTCAACTTCTGTGGTTACAGATATTAGCTCCATACATTAGACCTATTTTTCATAAGAGCTTCTCCTAATGATTTTTAATAAAGTAGCTAAGAAACACTTGCAGTTAGCATTTTCACTACTTAAATACAAATGCTGCTGCTGAAGTGTCCCTTGGAATAAGTTCGTTAGCTTTCACTATGTAGTGGGCTAAACATTTCTTCAGCTTTAACTATAATTTTAGATAGCAAATCCATTTAGTCAGAGACTATAGAAAGTACATTTTAACTGAAAATGTTCTACTTATTTCATTCACTAAACATTACTGAATGTTGCTTTGACTCAGAACTGACTAGTGTTGTTATTAGAGAGAAAGCCAGTGCTGGGCAATGGGGATACAGGAATAAAACTTGACCACCTGCATGCAAGGTCTCCCATAGCCAGAAAAAAAAACCAGTCAAGATCCACCATGGTACAACCTCAGCTATAAATAAGCCCAGTGTAGAGAAGGCACTTAAATTTTGTTGAATGTATGTTGAATAAACAAAGGGCAATGGAAATATTAAAGTAAAAGTCATGGAAGACTGCATGCAGAGTGTATGCAATATCTGAGCACGGCCTGAAGAAGGAGCAATACAGCACAGAGAGGAAAAGCACAAGCCCAATGTAGCAGTTTGGCATTATTTATGAATTCCAAAAAGAGACATTATGTTTGTGAACTGGTCTTTTCCCCTGGGCATATTAGATTATATTGGATTCAGAGGTTTATGTGATTAAATTATGCTTAGGGCTTTGATTGGGCCATGTCAATAGGGTGTTTAGTCCCCACCCCTTGGTGGGTGCAGACTCACAGATAAAAGACACAGGGAAAGGACAGAGTTGGGAGTTTTGAGCTGGAGCCCAGGAAGTGAACACACAGGAGAACACAGAGGAATAGAGATGGCTCCTTACACATGGCAGAAGCCCTAAGGAGAGAGACAGAGTCATTCACCTGATAGTCTACAGCTGGCCTTGTGGAGTGAGCACAGCAACTGAGCCTGGAGAGAAACGGAGTCCTGGGAAAGAGGAACCCAGGAAGCCAGAACTCTTGGTAGATATTGGCAGCCATCTTGCCCCAATACATGCCAATAGACTTTGATGAGGGAAGTAAGTTAGGCTTTATGGCCTGGTAACTGTAAGCTTCTACCCCAAATAAATACCCTTTATGAAAGCCAATAGATTTCTGGTATTTTGCATCAGCACCCCTTCGTCTGACTAATACACCCAGGCTCCGAGGCCAGGCCCAAATCCAGTCCAGCTATACCAGCTCCAAGACTCTCTAAACTTCAATTGACTTCACTGTAATATGGGGATAATAACACCTACCATATGGTTGGGATTAAATAAAATTTTTTTATATGTATATATACAGGCTATGCATCTAAAGTATCTAGCTAGCTAGCAGCTATGAGAGTGAGAACATGCAGGCTTAGTACACAGCATTGCTTTGGCTAATGCTAAGCACTCAATAAAAGTTAGTTATTGTTTTCAGTCAGGCAGGGGAGAGAGACTAGGTATGAAGAGACAATGAGTGGGGAAAGGCAAGGATATCATACCAAGGTTACAAAATCCATTCTTTAAGCAATGGGGAACTCCTGAAAATGAGTGAAAAGGTGTAAAACAGAAAAACTGTAAGTGAAGAAGAGGGAAAATGAGGGGTCTCATGCTAGCTGGCTTTAGTTTTTTTCATGTAATAAGATGGAGTTTATTTGTTGAAGGTAATAAGGAACAGAAGGGAAGGGTTGGAGAACTATGGCACAAATTTACAACTCCCAATGGGAGATTATGCACTTGTGAAGGGGTCTACTGGCAATGTCTGGCTTTTTTTTTTTCCTTATGCATGCTCAGCATGCCTGGAAATAAAGCAGAGAAAAGATGGATAGGAAGGCAGAAATAAAACCCATTTTAAATAGCACTTTTGAGAATGTTATTAGTTAAGGTGTGCCCAAACTGAATGACAGTGGGCCTTCATCCAATATGGCTGTAGTCCTCAAAGGAAAGGAAATTGGACACAGAGAGAGAAAGTCATGGGAAGAAGATGAAAGCTGACAGAACCTAGAAGAGAAAGGAGAAGATGTCACCATGTGCATTGTCATGTGACAGAAATGTCAAGGACCAATGGTCACTGGCAGCCAACTGCAGAACACCAACCTTCTGGCAGAAAGCAGCTCTTCATTGATGCTTTAAGGCTTCTCCTAGCCTCAAAACCATGAGCTGAAGCACCTACAGAATGGCCATCACCCTTCAGCTCCCCCTTGAGAATAAGGGTGTAAACTCTCTGAGAGGGAAGTTAGGGCAGGTTAATATAGGGAAAAGAGGGAAGACCCAGCAGACTAGGGAGAAAACATGGCCGTGAGACCCCGCCTGGAAACCTCCTGAAGGGAAGGCTGCTATTAAAGAGCAAAGCTGGGAAGACTCCGTGAGACCCTGGCCATGAAGTTCAATTTGGAACTCTTTCTGGAGTCCAGGGGAAGCCCCAGATACCTTCAAACAAAAGGTCTCACCATTGGCCCCCTCAGAGCTAACGGGTGGGTCAACTAATCAGAACAGCCACCAGCTGGGCCCCTTGCCAACATTAGGAAAGGTGGGGGACGACAGGCCTCAAAAGGCCTAACCCAGGGCCCCACGTGTGTACCTCGCCCTGCAGCATGCCTGTAATCTGTGTCTCAGACTGTGTACCCTTTTCTTGTTTCTTAATATAGTCTTTACTCCCTTGCCAAAAAAAAAACTGCAAAAAAACAAAACAAAACAAAAAATCCCCGTGAGCCAATAAATTCCTGTTGTTTAAGCTGACCCATCTTATGGTATTTGTTTTAGCAGTTAAGAAACTAAGACACCAAATAGCTGTGGTGCCTGGCACTGCACCTCAGATAATGGAGAGAAAACACTAGGTGCCCACGCCAGTAGGCAATGTAAGAGGGTAACTGGGGCAACAGGCAAAGGAGAGCAAAATGGGAAAGGGGGTCATAACCTGAGGGCTCCTGATTCAAAGGAGTAGTCTCAGAAAAGCAAAACTTGGAAAACTCCAATCAAGGTTTTACTGTGCTTTTTCTACTTTTGTTGCTTGGAGGGGTAAGATTCTCTCCTTGCTTCTGTGAGACAATTTTTAAAATATGATTCAACAATCTTTTCCATTAAATTGTTTATTATTATTTAATAGCTAAGTAAGCATCTAAATAATCTTGAAATGAAGGCATTTCACCCACATGTCAGAAAAGGGACATAAATTAAGTCAGACCAAAATGAAATTGACAGGCCCACCTCACAGAGTTTCAAACATTCCTATAGGTGCTCCTTGAATTACAATAAAATTAATTAGTCAATAAATAATGTTTGAGGCTCTACCTCATTTGTTCAGAGCCCAAGTTCAATTTACATACTAATGGTTGCACATTTGCCTTTAATAGGTGCACTATGTGAAAGTAAATGTAATTAATGAATAACCATTTAAGTGTAAAGTTACCATGTTTTGATGAAAAATCGGAAAATGAAACAACCAGTGAATCTATTTATTTCTTCTACTCTGGAAATAAAGCTAATCACAGAATGAGATGATAAATGAACATTCTTTCATACTGGCACAGGAATGGAAGTGTCTCAGTGTTTTTTCTATACAGAAATGTACAAAAACTGATAAAGTAGTTATCTTATCAGCTTGACTTTTGTGATTTGGAATTGGAAATACATGTCCAGCTGCTGGGACTGGGCAGATATTCTCTCCAGGTCTGGAAAACTGTCAATAGCTGTTCTTGTTCTCTTTCTAGAATCTAAATAATTGGGGCTGGCTCTCCAATCAGGGGTCATATAAGAGGCTCTACACCCAGAGACATCACCTCCTTTGAGGTTAAATTACCTGATTAACAGAGTACGTTTTTCATTCTCTCTTTTTTTTTTCTTAAAAAAAAAAAAAAGGTTAAACAACACAAGGCAGTGTACTGTGCTCCAGGTATGTCATTAACAATGTGTTAATTGGAAAACTGGGTGAGAAGAAAAAAATTCTATACAACTAGAAATCAGCACCATTTGAGAGGAGGGATGACTCTTTAGAAGATGCAAACATCCTGGTAATACAATGTTAAACAAGCATATGTAAGCCCATAAAAGTGTAAAAAGAGAGAGAGAAGATGTTATGGTTTCTATCATTCCACTAAAATACTGAGAGTATACAGTAATAGTCAATATTGTGAAGCTTTAAATAAAGAATGCAAACCAACTTTCAATATTGTCCCCTCTTCCTTCCACATGTCCACCAAAATAAACACATTAGGAAGATCTTCCAAACAGTCAAATGTGGATAGCCTTAACCAGAATATTTGATTCTATTGTAACTTTTTTTCTTTCACTTATTAGTTCTTGGTTAAGGAAGAAATAATATTCTGTTTAAAAATACAGAAATGCCCTGAGAGAAGAGATCTCTGAATGGTGAAGACAACTGTGACTTTTTTATTTCTGTCTTAATAACTTGAGTTAGCCTTCAATAGTGACTAGAATTTGCACAACTATTCTGAAGCAAGGCTCGGGAGCCTTAAGCATCTTCAAGGAATCACAGCAGTCCAGTGAGCTGCGCAGGCAACAGTGGAGAAGAATATATGCCTTACCCTCTAGCCCCACCTCCACTCTGTCCACAGC
Source organism: Dasypus novemcinctus (assembly GCF_030445035.2). Lineage (NCBI taxonomy): Eukaryota > Metazoa > Chordata > Mammalia > Cingulata > Dasypodidae > Dasypus > Dasypus novemcinctus. Next base: position 37,384,911 of record NC_080694.1, on the reverse strand, counting down.
CTGAACTTTCTCCTATACAGCAACTCCCCAACCTCAAACACCAATCCATGCGAGCACTAGCTAACCAACTACATCTTACCTGGTAATAATATGCTCTCCCTCCATCTTCACCTGCCCCGGACCATCCTCTCAAAAGGACTCGGTGTTCCCTCATCCTCCACGGTAATTTCTGCCTTGAATTGAGTAGTCACTTGGGCACGGCTACACCTTCAACCATCGCTCACTGTTAATTGCTGGCTATTCTGATTAACAAACAAAATAGCAGTAACAGCAGTGATGCCAGTAAACCCTAATTTAAGTGTTTACATTCATGTACTCAACTGGACCTAAACTGGACTCACTGTCTTCTCCAAATGTTTTTCCTCCTGTTTCCCACCTACCCAGCTCCCAAGCCAGAAGCCTGGGAGTCATCCTATTTCTTGCTCCTCTTCACCTAAGGTGATAGTGCATCCAGGGTGCCCTTGTCTCCCAGTGTGCACCTGCTGTGGCAGCATAGTTACCAGCAGTGCCCCCTTGTGCCCTCAGAGGGCGGCGAATCTCAATTCAGATGATAAATGACCTGGTCACTGCATCTCTGCCTCACAGCAGGCCCCGGGATCTTTCCATTTTCTCCTGAAATCTTCTAGATCCAAACCCCACCATCTAGCCTCTCCACTGCTTCTCAAGTCAATCTCACATCATGTCTTCCTCAGTCACTGTGCTAGGCCTCAAGTGGATGGCTAGCCTCACGGCCCCCAACGCATCTTCCACATTTCCAGCCCTGAGACCTGCTAAAACGGAAATCTTATCATGTCACATGAAATCTGATGTGTTTCCAATTGCTTTCCAGAGGAAATCCAACCCCTGCTCTTCACATTCTAAAGTCTGTCCGTGCCCATCTTTTCCGCTCTGTCTCAGGCCGCTTTCCCCTAAACACCCTAAATTGAACCACAGGCTTTGGCTTAGTACATGCTTCCCTTTCCTCCTGGTCATTGACCAGCTTACCTCCTACCTTCCTTTCCTAGGGCTGCCCTAACACAGTACCACAAAGAGCGTGGCTTGAAGCAATGGAAACGGACTGTTAGCAGATCTGGAGGCTGGAAGTCCGAATCGCGGTGCAGGCAGGGCCGGGCCATGTGCCCTCTGAAGTCTGCAGGGTTCTAGGGGCGGCTTGCCAGCAATCCAAGGTGCTCCTTGTGCTTGTGGCATAACTCTATCTCTTCCTCCTCACAAGGCCAATCTCCTCTCCTTATAAGGACACCCGCCGTATTGGATTAGGACCCACCCGAATCCAATTTGGCCTCATCTTAACTGATAATATCTTCAAATATTCCAAATAAGATCGCATTCATAAGACTGGGGGTTAGGGCTTGAACTGCCTTTTTGGGGGCAGTAACTGAACCCATGACACCCCCACCCCGCCCAGACTCTCTGGGTCTACCTGTATCACAGCATTTAGCCATCACGTTAATGTCCCTCCACTAGTCATAAGCCCTCCCAGGGCAGGCAACAAAGCCCTCTGTACCTCCAGGGTCTAGCATGAGGCCTGGCACAAAGCAGAGGCTCCACACAGTTTTCAGAAGGAACCCCTGCTCGTGTTCTTGTGCTTGGAATAAATCCCATCAAATTCCACACACTTATCCGCCAGGGTCTCAGTCAACAGCAGGGAAATAACTCCCTTTGTGGATTTCGCTCAGCCAGGGCTCCTTTCCTCTTTGCTATGTTGACAGCCTAAGTCAGATCAGAACCACATACTGTTTTCAGAGAGTGACAGAGACAGAGAAAACATCATGTAGAGAGACAGAGACATGGGATGGTAGACACAGAGGTGAGGCAGAGGCAGACAGAAAGGCAGAGAGAGGGGTTGGGCCACAGGGTTAGCGTAGACAATCACCAGGCGGCGGTGGAGGGAATTCTTCAACAATACCCACAGCCTTCATCTACTGCCCAGAGTGAGAAATACTCTACACGTCTACACCTGCAGAAGGGAGCGGGAAGGATGGCTACACCTCTGGGGGTCCAGCTCCAGAGGCTCCTTAATAAACAGCAGTTTTAAAGGAAATGATTTTAAAAGCGAAAGATTTGCTTTCCTGCCCTGATGTCATGCTACTGCTACCATCTCCGTTTTGCTCTTCTTGGTCTTAGAGCCCAAAATCAGTTTTGAGGTATTTCCATATCTCTCAGGACTTCTCCTAAGGGATCAGGGTCTACGAACAGCCATAATTTCTTTTCATAATAAACCTTCTTTGAACTAGTAAAATTCAATTAAAATGGAAGTCAGAAGTAAAAACCTAATCTGAGGAATATGAAACGAGGAGATAAGAAAATCCTACTCACTTTCATTGTGCATAGAAGGTGGAATGGTCTTTGATAATATCAGACCAAACTTACCAGTTAGGGAACTTAGTAATGAGTGGTTAGGTGAGCTGCCCACAGCAAAAGAGCTGGTGTCTAGCTGCACAGGACGAACACCTAAGGCTTCTAAATTCCAGATCAATTTTTTCCTATCATACCAAAGTTGATGTTCCTAGTATCATAAACTAATTTCATGCATGATTTGCAAAGGGTGCTAGAATCAACGATTTCTCCTTCCTTCTATTAACTGAACCTCAGGAATAAAAACATATAAAACCCAGGGTGATCACAAGAGGCTATATAGTCAAGAGAATAGATCTGTATTGAGAAAAATACCAGAACGATAATAAAGGGTGACAAAATAATCACTTATATACAATACCAATTATCTAGTAGCCAATAATGGCCTAAATGTGTCACATAAGGAGTTTTAGACCTTGCTAAGTTATTATTTAAGAGTGAGGGAAACATGAAGAAATTTTCATATATACAAAAACCAAGAATCCACCACTTAAATCCCTCCCAGAAAGAATATTTGATTTGGATATATGATGATAGGAAGGAAAGCAAACACTAAAGGAAAGCTTAGAATGCAAGAAAAAAATGGTAAGCACAAAAATGGATAAAATGTCAGTAAATGTTCTTAAAAATAAGTTGTATGTTTTCTAAAATTGCTGGGATGATGAGAGAATATTATAAACAACTTTATACCAACAAATTTGAAAATTTAGACGCAATGGAGAAATTTCTAGAAAAAGTAAAATTTATCAAAATTGACACAAAACAGAAAACTGGTATAGCCTAATAATTATTAAGAAATTTAAGCTGTGAACATAAATTTCCCACAAAGATAACTCCAGATCAAGATGACTTCACTGGTAAACTTGATCAAACACTTAAGAAAGAAAACCATGTCAATTAAAAAAAATTATTCCATAGAATAGTAAAAGGATACACATCCTAAATAGTTTTATGGGGATAACATGGTCTTAATATCAAAATCTGAGAAGGACATTACAAAAAAGGAAACTTACAGACCAATCTCACCTTTGAACATAGATATGGAAATCCTTAACAAATATGAACAAATCAAATCCAGAAATATATTAAAAACACATCAGAACCAAGTTATATTGCTTCAGGAATAGAAGCTTAATACTTATAAACAATTACTATAAGTCACTGGACAGAAAAAAGGCAAATTTCTTGTAATCACCTCAAAAGATATTGCAGGTTTTAATAAACTTTAACATCTCTTTATGATAAAAACTCTTAGCAAATTAGAAATAGAAGGGAAAATCTCTAATTTGAGAAAAAGCTTTCAGAAAAACATGCCAAAACCACTTTAAGTAAATCTCAAAACTTCAAGAACAGACATTTAATTAGGTTCTAGTTCTACATTACTATCGTTCATTTAGTTCAATCTCCCAAATTCAATTTACTTCAGTAAGAATCAAAGAATCATTCATGGTAAAATGACTTTTTAAAAGACAGTAAGCTAATAAATTGTCTTTCACATTTAGATCTATAACTCTTCCAGAATTTATTTTTGAATAATTAGGAATATGAGGTCAAGTTCAATTTTTTCCATATTGATGTGTAAATTATCCCTTGTGGCAATTTGATATCATTTATTAATTCCAAAAAGAGAGGCTCTGTTTGTAAACTGGTCTGCTCCTCTGAGTGTAATACTCTTTGACTGTATTAGATTCAGCTGAGATGCCTTTGATTAAATTATTTTAAGATTACTGCTTCGATTCAACCACATCAGTAGTGTGTAACTCAGGGTTGAGTCCCTGCCTCCCTGGGTGGGCTATATAAATGGACACTCAAGAAAACATGGAAGTATCCTGAGGCCCCAGGAAGAGAAATGAGCCTGATATTCTACAGCTGACCATGTGAAGAGACCAGAGCAGCTGAGTCTGGAAAAAAATGAGCCCCCAGGAGAGAGATGAGTCTTATGCCAGTTTAAAGCTGAGACTGGAAGAAGCTGGGACCACGAAGCCTTAAGAGGAAGAAGGAAGGCTGAACCCTTGTGGTCACTGCCTGCCATGGTCAATGACTTTGGGTGAGAAAGTACCTCTTATGGTACCTTGAGTTAGACTCTTTAGGACTTTATGACTGTAAGTGTCTACCCCAAATAAATACCCTTTATAAAAGCCACCAGAGTTCTTGTACTTTGCATCTGCACCCCTTTTGGCTGACTAATCCCTGCTCCATCTGTACAAAAGCCATTTCCTGTTGCCTCTGGTCTATGGTGTCAGTGTTGTTATAAATCTAGCAAAAGGCACAGGTGAATTTCTGGGATTTTTATTGCATTCCATTGGGCCTATTCTATCCATTCATCAGCTTCACACTCTCACAATTATTGTAGCCCTTAAAAAAAAAAGACTTGATGCATGTTTAAGCAAGTCCTTCTATTGTTTATTTGGCCCTTCATGGTCCTCTGCATTTCCATATAAATTTTAGAAACCACTCATCAAATTTCTCACAGAACTTCTCTGGATTTCTATTTTACTGTATTTAATTTTGAAAAAAAAATTATAAATTGTTTCTGTATATATGTAAATGTAGCAATAGTATAAAAACAAATATGAGAGTGTAAATACTAAACTGAAGATCATGGTTACTTCTGTAGAAGAAAACAGGAAGGAGGATGTCAGCCAGGAGCAGTAGACGTTTCAACTGCATTGCTAGTGTTTTCACCCTTTAAGAGAATCCATGGCAAAATCTTAGGATTTGCTAGAGGTAGAGAGCTGGGTAGTTAGAGTAAAGTTCTATGTTGTTACTTTCTGTAAAGTAGACAATTTTTAAAATGAATAAAAATAAAAATAAAATAGCTATTTGGTCTTCAAACAGCAGTTAACCTTAAGGGGTTCAAACTCTGCCAGATAGACTCTTATAAGGGCCATCTATTTATAATTCACATTTGTTAATATTGAATTATAACTATCAGTGTAATTTATAAATCTTGCAGGGAGGTTCTTTAGAAAATAAATCCTTCCTTCACATTGAAAGAAAACACTTGATTCATTAGTTAGCCAAGTAATAGAAAGAATAATTAAGCTATCCACTATATAAATTACTGCTTACTTTAACCACATCCCTCATTTCCAAGATCACAAAATTACACATGGAAAATGCCAATGTAAATTAGCAAAGTTTGAAAAGCTCTGTGATAATGTAATCACAAAGTAATTCCTACTTCTCTATCTAAACACAAGGAGTTTCTAAGTCATAAGATTTCAGATGAACCCAAATGCTCCTCTTATCCTTTGAGTAAAGGAGTAGAATATGTCTCTAAATGAAAAAGTGAAGAGATTTTTTTTTTCTTTCATCCAGAATGAGCAAATTAAGACACAGAAAAACCATATTTACCTTTCTTGACTAATTCATCTTACTAAGGTAAATTACACTGATTTCATTTGGTCCTCAGAACATTAATAGGAACCCTGAATTTCCCATTTGAATTGGCCCTGATCAACATTTGGTATTTCTTTGATAAATCTGAGGCTCCTCATTCTGGGGTTGAGTGACCTTGAAGTTAGCTATGTCAGTCTTTTTTCCCTTTTGTCCAACGGAGATACCTTAGCAGATGCAGTATGATGACCCTGCTTTCTATATGCTCTGTTTCAATGAGAGAAAAAAATATTCTACAGGCACATATGCCCACTTATCCCATGTGGTCATCCTAGAGAGGCAGACACAACCAGTTCTAGGCAAAAGGAATATTGTACATTTGACTAGGGATCAAAACATTAATCTAAATGAAGAACACTCTGAGGGAATTTCAAGCATTAGCCAGCAGAAGATAAAGATTTTAGGCCTGCAATAGTTTTTCTAGTGGCTCCTATTATCTCATTTCATAAGTGACTGTTTACTCATAAAATGGCTGCAGTTATAAGAGAGACCCTTGCCTAGGGGACATAATTGCACATATTTGGCATTGTTGATTATGAAATAATGCAAAAGTATACACCTTATTGGCAAGAACTTGTTAAAAATATCAGAAAACACCATGCTAACATCACAGACCACTCCAATTGTCTTGACAGGGAGATGTGAGGGAAGTCTACTGGACTCGTGGAAAATTTCCCCATTTAAAGAAGAAAACAACGGGTTGTGGCAGTTTGAGATTATTTTATGAATCCCCAAAAGAGAAAGATTATATTTGTAAACTAATCTATTGCTCTGGGTGTGACACCTTTTGATTGCATTAAGTTCAGTTGAGGAGCCTTTGATTTGATTACTTGATAAAATTGCTTTAGAGCTTTGGATTGGAATACATCGGTAAGACATGACTCTGGTTGAGCCCTTGCCCCCTTGCTGGGTCTGATATAAATGGACTCACTTGGACAGACAAAGGAAAAGGGAACTGCCATGTTTGATCCTGCCATGTAAGAGAGAGGATTGCTTAAGCACGAAGTCCCAAGGGGCTGGGCCCATGCAGCAGCTCAAGAGCAAAGGGTGAGCCCAGACTAGAAGGCTGAAACCTTAGCAGAGATTGGTGGCCATCTTGCTTCACCATTTGGCAACATACCAGGATCAACAGTAGCTGACTTTGGTGATAAAGCATCTCTGAATGGTGCCTCAGTTTGGACTTTTCATGGCCTTGGCACTGGAAGTTTTTACTCTAAATAAATACTCTTTACAAAAACTACATTTCTGGTTCTTTGCTTTGACAGCCCTTTGGCAAACTATAATAAGGATGTTCCATTTTCTGCCTCTGGACTTTGTTGTATGAAATGAGGCTTGGTGCTCTAGTCACCATCTTTCAGTCTGGAGGGGACAAGCCTGAGAGCAAAATGCTCAGAATTCCAGTGCTCTTGTATCATTAAGGGCTACCTGTTATTGTGTGATGCAATCTATTTTCTTATATGTGTCCCTTTGAGCTGGGACTTTTCTTAGTTGAAAAGGAAAGTATCCCTACTGCTATTGGGTAACCATTACATCTCATCCTCATACCACTGACATACCCATAACACAATTGACATGTTTATAACAGTATCTCTTCCTAAGTCAATTCCTTCAAACTTGTATTTGTTTCTGGTCCCTATTTTGATGCTCTCTTTATAAAACCATAACTTTGAACTTTATGATCCAACAACTATTAGTATCCTATTTAGATGGTTCTATATATTTAAGTATCCCTCTGGTTCCAGATAGAAATGCCAAAACTTCTTCCAGTGATAAAGCTGATTCCTGAAATATATTGCACATAATCTGTCAAATTTTATAGATGTTGTCAAGATTTAAGGCTTACTGTGCTATCTACAAATAGAAGTTCTTATATATTTCCATAAGGTTAATAGTCAAGAAAATGTAATGAGGATATTAAATGTGTTTACACATAAATTTCACAGAAAACACGTCTCTCAAAACTATATAAGAAAGCTGTGGAAAAAGATGCTGAGAATCCTGTTATTAATTCTTTTTAAAGTGCCTTAATAAACAAGAAAGAAGTTTGTGGTTGTAATTCTCTAAACTTGTCAAACATAACACAAAAATACAAAGCCACTATAAGTGCACAGGCCTCTGGTGACAAAGGCTCTAACACAAACATGGGGCTGCAATCCACTGGGCTCAATAGACTATGAACCCATGAAATAGCCTAGCATTGTAAGGCTAGGGTTATGAAACATCAATGTTGATAAAGAAGCTAATAATGGAAACTGTGGGCCTGAAGGACCAAGAATACTGAGACAGTTGGCTGCTGTTCTCCAAATAGTGTATGTTTTTGTAGGAGTGGGGGTGAAACTATCAATTGCACTTATTTAATACTTAACAATGTGATAGGTTCTTTTATAAATGAATGATGTACGTTTGAGCACTATTATGATTCCCAATTTTCAAAAGAGACAGCTGGGGCACAGAGAGGTTGAGTACACTGTACAAAAGTCCCTCCGGCAGAGTAAAGCCTTGATTGGAACCCAGGCTTCTGACCTTTTGAGGCCATGCTTATAAAATCACGACATGATTCGCATCTCTTGGGAGAGGGCCCGCTCTTAGTGGGGCATAATAGACCTAAAAAAACAAAGGTGATGGCAATGACCTTGGGCTTCCTAGATCTTTGCTTTAAGTGTTATATAAAAATCCAAGAAAGTTGGCATGGGAGCCATTTGCTCCAGCCACCCTCCTCCACCTTCTTCTGCAGCTGAGGAACTTCAGAGCTAGAGAGTTACACTGCTTGCTAAAGCACAACAGGCAGTCAGTGGTTACAGCCAGAGCTAGAACCCAGACCTCTTCATTCCTAGAAGAGCTTCACTATCAAGATTATAAAGAGCCTCATTCGAAACTGACAGGGTATGTAAGCCTCTCGTATAACATACCAGGATGGAGGACTGTGGAGTTTGTATGGAGGAAGGTGAGATAGGAAAGCTAGCGAAATCCTGGAATGGCCGGGCTATTCACACAGGTGGACCGGATGTCCTCCCTGGCCCTTTCACTACTCCAGTCATCTACCAGCACCCAGGTTTCACTCCATCATTCCGTGAGGACTCTAGCTTCTAGTTCACTGAATGATTCCTGACCTCATTCTGAGTGGTTTCAGTATCAGTACAGATCATCTTTCAAATGCCCTGACTTCTCAGTTCTTTGATCTCCTCTCCTCCAAAAGTCTTATCCAACCTACCTAAGCCACTTACTCCCATGGTCGTATATATTTTTTTATCCCCCCTGCCCTTGCTGCTTTGCTTGCTGTCTGCTCTCTGTGCCCATTCACTGTGCATTCTTCTGTGTCTGCTTGTCTCCCCTTGTTGCATCATCTTGCTGCATCAGCTCTCTGTGGGTGTAGGCCAGCTAGCCTTCATAAGGAGGCCCTGGGAAGTGAACTCTGGGCCTCCCACATGATAGACAGGAGCCCAATCGATTGAGCCACATCTGCTTCCCTCCCATGGTAATATTTGACCTTGTCATGATCAGCAGCTGAAACTGCTCCTACATCTTAACTTCAAGGATCCCACACTCTAACCTTCTAAGCTCATCCCTCTAGTATCCTGACTCCAAGAATCCTTACACTTGCCTACCTAGGATTTGTAATCCATAAATCCCACTACCTTCTCACATGGTCCCTCATTCCTCTCTTGTCCTGACTTACTTATCTAGCAAAATTCTCTTGAATATATGGTTAACTCCCTTGCTCCTTTCTTGTAGTCATGTAGCAACACCGAAACCTTGCTTAAACTCATTGTTCTCCCTACTAGATACCTGCACCACAAGCTGAACATGGCTTGAAAAATAAGTATGATCTAGCTGCTTGGTCTCACTTAAAATTCATGACCTTTAACCTAAAGTAGGTTCTTAATGCTGCCCATTTATAGACAGTAGGACCAAGGATTGCACTGGTATTTTCAGGCCAATGTTCATGAAAGCAAAGTGGACTTTGAGGAAGTCATGGAAATTAAATTTGTAATGTTCCAGATGATGCCTCAATGAAAGTACAATGCTAAATTTCTCTACACACAAGCCTTTCAGATATCCCAGTGCCTTCTGTTCTTATTTTCTGGCTTCTATCTAGACTGTACATTTGTTGGGGCATGGACAAAGTCTTACCAATTTATGTATTCCACATGGAATTGAATGCAGAACCTTGGAAGAATGGGCAGTCAACAGAAATTTGTCTGGTCTCCTGATCACTGAAACTCTCTTCACCTGTCAGTCAATAATGCTTACTGAGCACATAGGAAAGGTTCTATGGTTGGCCATCTTCCCTACTTCTTCCTCTACCTCTTTCTTTCAGCTTCTTCTGGGAAAAGCAAATGAAAGATATTTCTATTTCATTCCTTTTCCACATGAAGAAAAATATTTGTACAAATGGAAAAGTGAAAAAAATTTGATATCTGATAATTTCACTGTGGCACAATGAAAGCTGATAAGCTTCTCATGGCTGGATTTATTGGGAAATAAAGTGAGGAAATACTGTAAAAGCCTGCATTAAGTCTCTATCAGACAACATTTATGATAAAGACAGCAAAACCAGATCTAGGAGCTATTCCAAGTCATGGGGATTAACCAGTAATCACAGGCTCAAGTCCTAATACAATTCTGTTGAGATATAAAAGGATTTAGAAAATTAACTAGCAAAAAGGGATTAAAAGAAGATGAAGAAGAAAATTTTGACTTCTATATTCATTGGTCAATACCTTAATTAAATTTTACATTTCACCTATGTATAGCTTCATTATTGTACTCCCACATTATTCTATAAATACCTCTGATAATTTTGTCTCTTCCCCTAGGTTAGAAACAATGGGAAGGCAGGAACTGTTGCTTTTACTTTACTGACTCATCTAGCAGAGTGCTTTAGTCTAGGCACCAGTATAGTTTACTAATTCAATATTATGAGCTCTCTGGATTCACCTTGGGTTCTAATCCTGGCTTTGTCACTTACTAGTAGAATTATTACAGCTGAGTTACTTAATGGTGACCAGCTTCAGTTTTACCATCTGTGGTATGGGTCTATAGTATCTACCCCATAGGATTATGGTGAATAAAAGTTATAATATAGGCAAAGTATTTGGCTCACTGCTTAGCACGTAGCAAATGGAAGGTATTATGAAGTACTTGATAAAATAATGGACATATAGTGCACTGAACTATGGTTGCTAAGGCATAGATCAGGGAAAAGAACTAGCTTTGGCCTTAAAAAACTCCCAGGCCTCATGTAATAAAGCATTCACTGATGACGCCGGGTACTGTAGGGTGCAAAAGGAGCCACCTCCTGGACCTCGATCATAACTGAATTGATACAAGACCCTTTCATAGTACCAAATTCTTTGCCCTTTGAGTTTCATTTTTCATCATCTCTTGCTCAATTTTTTTTCTGATTTAAACACTAACACTTTGCCTTCACAGATTCCATAACGTGCACAAGCAAATCCTGGACCGATGAATACTTTTTAAAACACTCATTTAGACTGCATGAGTTTATTTACATGGAACCCTCACTTTGATGACTATAAATAGAAAAAGAAAGAAGAAAAAGAAAATTAAGGCAAGAAGAAAAAAGCAAAGAATTTCAAGATTAAGTCCTAACAGAATCATAAATTACAGGTTAGTTAAGCTAAACCTAAACTCAGAGGACAGCAGAGGAAGAAGCGCACATAACCGCCTGTGAGACCATGTCAGCCGGCGGATGGGGAGGTGAGGCCCTGACAAGTTAAGTGACACTGGACATCACGACTCTGACCCTGGGCTTCGGGGGCGGGCTGGGGAGCAGCGGCTTCAGCATCACCTGGAGCTTGCTAGAAATACAGACTCTCAGGCCCCATCCGCACCTGCTGAATCGGAACCTGCATTTTATCAAGATCCCCCAAGCAATTAACGCACACGAGTTTGAAAAATATTGATTACACCTAACTTGTTACCAATGAGTTTATAAATTAAATAATTTAAACTCGATTCAATATTTTTCTGAAAATTTGATGTCATTTTTTAGATTTGTTAGAAAAGTTTAAATCCTTTGGCTTCTGAATAATCAATTTACAATATGAATTGGCTCCTTAGAACCCTAAATGAGCAATCTGTTATATAAACACTGATATTAAGATGACTACTCAGCTATAATTTTCTCATCTATAAAATGGAGATAATAATGGTAGCTGACCTCAGAGGGTTACTGAGATGATTAAGTTAATACATGTCAAGCCTTTATGAGGTTAACTATTAACTATAATTATTGTTATCTTGCATAGAGTGTTGTTATGAAATGAACTGTGTCCCCCCCAAAGAAATATTCAAGTCCTAATTCCTGGTCCTTGGAATGTGATCTTATTTGGAAATAGGTCTTTGCAGATATAATCAAGTGAAGAGGAGGTCAGGCTGGATTAGGGTGAGCCCTTAAATCCCTGATTACTGGGGTCCTTATAAGAAGAGGGAAACTTGGATACAGAGACCCACAGAGAGGAGACGGCATGTGATGATGGAGGCAGAGACTGGAGTGCAGCATGTACTGGCCAAGGAACCCCAAGGAGTGCCAGCAAACACCAGAAGCTAGAAGAGGCAAGGGAAGAGTGTCCCCTACAAGTTTCGGAGCGAGCACAGCCCTGCTGACACCTTGATTTTGGACTTCTGGCGTCCAGAGTTGTGAGACACAAAATTCCTGTGGTTTTCAGCTGCCCAGTTTGTGGTGCCTTGTTATAGCTGTCCTCCATAAACTACTATGGGTGTGGTATGACAGATGTGCCTGCCACCACCCGCCCATTGTCACTTACTCCTGCTGCTATGAGAAATGTTTGCAGTATGTGATGGCGCAAAGCTGTATGGACCCCAGAAAAGTCATGTTCTTAAGGCTAATCCATTCCCGTGGGTGTAAACCTATTGTAAATAAGACCTTTTGCTGGGGTTACTTCAGCTCTTACCGGAGTCCTTTATAAGCAGGATGAGTATGGAGAGAGAGAGACAGAGAGAGAGACAGAGCGACGGAGAGAAACAAAGACAGAGAGAGTGTGCACTACAGAAGCAAGAAGCCAAATCAATGAAATCTAGAAGAGAAGGGAGAAAGAGCAGACTTGCCATGTGCCTTACCATGTGCCAAAGGAGTCCAAGATCACTGGCAGCTGATCACTGTGGAGAAAGCATCACCTGATGATGCCTTGATGTGGATATTTTCATGGCCTCAGAATTGTAAGCTTGTAAACTAATAAATCCCCATTGTAAAAGCCAACCCATTTCATGGCATCTGCCATTTCAGCAGCCCAGAACAATATATTGGGAATAAATATAGTCTGGATCATAGAAGGAAAAACCCCTCAACTGGAAGAAAAAGTAACAATCTGCACTAAGGAATTATTTCTCAGAGGCGACTGTGTAACCTCATGAACCAATATGGACGTACACAGAATTAATAATTCTTAAGTAAAATATGTAAATAACATTTACAGTACTGAGTAATGAATGCCTTTCAAGTACAAGCATTACTCTGTGTAAGACTAGACATTGAAATCAGAATTTGGGGCTGCTAAAAAACATTTTTTGAAGAATGAATTAAGGTCGGAATATTGATTATTCAATTTGATGCACCAAAACAGCACGAGCTGGCAAGAGTACATCTAACCAATGCCAAATGCCCAGAACGAGCTCAGTGTAGGAGGAGATGTCCTAGGGGACAAAGGTCTCTTATACAGACTAAGACAACACTTGCATGAGAAACCAGCCAAGCTGTCCATCCACTTATTTCAAGTGGGATCCAGGATGCCAGACAGACACAATAGGCAACACACTCAAGAGGGCAAACAAAAGCCAAAAATGAAAAATTGCATAATAACTGGTGCTCCCTATTTCCTAGATTTAAACAATGGTTAGAGGTTTAGGAAGGGAGTCCCATAGAGCATGCCCCCGGGGAACGTCACTCAGAGACAGCTGCTATAGCCCACTGGAGAGCCATCACAGCTAAGGATCGATTTAAAAGGCTGTGGAGACCACGGCTGGGAGGACACCCCAGAAGCCAGAGAGCCTGTAGAGACAGGAAGAGGAAGCTCTGCCTCGTGCTGGCCAAGTTAACAGGACACCCAGGGGTGCCCAGGGCTGCCAGGCCAGAGAAACCACTCGCACAGCCGGCAACACCTCTTGGCTCCCCTAAGGCCCTGCTTTGGAGAAGAGTTTTGCAGAGATTTATACTCACATTCAATATTCTCCTCAGGACAGGCCAATTAGACAAAGCAACAAAACAAGCTTCCTATTTTCTCTCTATATTACTGCTCCAAACAAATCATGAAAAACAGCTATACTTTAATGCTAGCTACATTGCTTATCCTTAACTAGAAAAAACTGTGCTGTTATCTAAGAAGAAAAACAATTTGCCAGGCTAAAAACTGAATCTATAAAGTATATACTAAGTAGGTGGCTCAAGTGATGGAGTGCCTTCTTCCCACATGGGAGGTCCCAGGTTTGGTTCCTGGTGCCTCCTAAAAATAAAACAAGACAAAAAACAAACAACAAGCAAACAAATGAGAAAACCAACTCCAGGAAGCTGATGTAGCTTAGTGGTTGAGCATTGGCTTCCTATATACGAGGTCCTGGGCTCAATCCCTGACCCTGGTACCTCTAAATAAATAAATAAATACCAATTATAAAAGAATAATTAAGAAACAGGGAAGCAGACTTGACTCAATAGATAGGGCATCCGCCTACCACATAGGAGGTCTATGGTTCAAACCCCGGGCCTCCTTGACCCGTGTGGAGCTGGCCCATGCACAGTGCTGATGCGTGCAAGGAGTGCCGTGCCACGCAGGGGTGTCCCCGAGTAGGGGAGCCCCATGCCCCAGGAGTGCGCCCCGTAAGGAGAGCCGTCCAGCGTGAAAGAAAGTGCAGCCTGCCCAGGAATGGTGCCACACACACGGAGAGCTGACACAGCAAGATTATGCAACAAAAAGACACACAGATTCTGGGTGCCACTGATAAGGATAGAAGCGGTCACAGAAGAACATGCAGCGAATGGACACAGAAAGCAGACAACTGGGGGGGCGGGAGAGGGGAGAGAAATAAATAAAAAATAAATCTTTAAAAAAAGAAAAAAAAAACAGCCCTCTATCATCTGCAACCTACAAAGTATTTTACAGCCATGTACATTTTCAGTGATCAAATACTAATTCTACCATCCGAAGTTCTTAAGTTTATCATGATGCAAAGACAACCACATAAATGATATGATAGTGTAGATATACATACATGAGCTTCCAACTTTAAAGGCAAAAAAAAATGACATTTAATACAAGAGAACCAGCATCTATTTCTGGCCATCTCTTTATTCCCCTAGAGAATAATAGCGTATGTATGGTTAAAATTGGATTTAGGCCACCAAATTGTGGTATCAACTGTGCCTTATTTTTTTCTGTAGCCCCACTGCAGCATGGAACACCCTGCTTGGCATAATGTGGGTGTTCCATAAACATTATCTGAATAAGTAAATGCCTGAATAAATTAAAAAGTCAAAGAGAAAAAACTACCTCTATAGCCAAGTTTTTCTTTTGATCATTTAGAAAAAATGGGGGAGCTTTATTTCAAGTTACTGAGAAGGACCTGATGCTAGAATAAAAATAAACAGCTTGGTTTTAAAAATAACGGGACTTTTTTTTTAATGGCCACAGAAGTTTAATTTAAAAATTGAAGAATAAGAAAGGTTCCACTTCTGGTTAGGATGCACCAGAAAAGGAACTTCAAAAACCTATCAGCCTTACTGTAACAGTGAGAAAATAAAAAAGTAAAAAATTCCTGTTTTTTTTTAAGGAGGTTGACAAGGCGTGGACACAAATCAATCTAAACGAACTAAATTCCGGGGCAGGATCAGCCCTTCAAGAGAGGACAGAGAATGGAGGATGCTTTTATCTTTGGGGCAGGCAAAAGAGCTAGCTAGCCTGCCACAGGCAAAGAAACTTTGCTGAAATAAGGGGAAACGACCAAACTTTTATCAGCCAAGCAAGGGCTGGTGTGGCAGATGTAAATGGAAAACAGAGCCAGCCACTGCATCAGCCAACCCTTCACAGTATTTCTGCTGAGTAAGTGCTGCTGCTTGGAGAAGCTGGGGTTAGCCGGAAAGCAGAAAGAGATTCCGTAGTCTTACGTGTGTAGATCCCAAACTGTGCTGCAGGGGCCTCCAGATGAAACCAGGGGTGAAAATGAAATTAAAGAAGGCAGCGACTCAGCCCCAATCCAGCTCAATTGCTGGTTAAAAGAAAGCGATCAATCCTAGTCACCTCAGTTGCTGGAAGAGGTCTTTCTGGGGGTAAATATTATGTGCCTCAGTCTCCACATACTTTTCAACAAAATTCAAAAGTGTAAGACAAGTGGAGATAGTAGGAAAAGCATACCCCAGAACCGGGAGGAAAAAAAAATCGATAGAAGACGAGTAGATACTTAAGTTTTTGGAAATACCAGACAAGGACACTGTAAAAATCTATTATTATTGTTATTATTAAAGACTTTAAAAGAAAAGTGGATAAAACGGGTGGCAACATGCATAATTCAACAGAGAAAATAAATTCTAAAGAGGAAGAAAAAAGAAATGCTAGACTTAAAAACTACAATATCTAAAATGATGAATGCATTGAATGACCTTCATGGTAGACTGAACTCAACAGAGAAAAATAATAGTAAGTTCAAAGATAAATCAATAGAAATTATTGAAAATAAAGCACAGAGGAAAAAAGACATCAATAATAAAAATTTTAAAGACTTTCCAAATCTATATTATCTTTAAATAGTTTCCTATTCAAGTCTTCGCGGCTCTCGATCCTTGAAAACCATCTTTATTATGATTTACTTAATTGTTACAAGTCATCTTACCTGAAATTTCACATTCTGGTTGATGTCGGACACACGGAATTGCTTCAGGAAGCGCTCGTCCTTGCTCCAGAATAGGCGAATATCAGGGATGTCGTAGAGGATCATGGCCAGCCTTTCCAACCCCAGGCCGAAGGCCCAACCAATCTTCTCTTGAGCACCAGCTACAATGAGAAAACAAAACAATCATTTCAAAAAGAGGAAAGTTACAACAACAAAAAAACAAATGACTCAATTTAAAAATGGGCAAAGAACTTGATTAGACCTATTTTTCCAAAGAAGATATATAAATGGTCAATAGGCACATGAAAAGATGCTCAACATCATTAGCTATTAGGGAAATACAAAACAAAACCACAGTAAGATACCACTTCACACCCACCAGGATGGCCATTAGTTAAAAAAAAGAACAACAAAAAACAAACCCCACACACACACAAAAGACACACAAAGTAAGTATTGAGGATGCGGAGAAATAGGAACCCTCCTGCATGGTTGGCAGGAATGGAAAATAGTACAGCTACTGTGGAGAACAGTTTGGCAGTTTCTCAGAAAATTAGATCTAGAATTACCGTATGATCCTCAAATACACTACTAGGTGTATACCCAAAGGAATTAAAGCAGGGGCCCAAACAGATATTTGCATACCAGTGTTCACAACACCATTATTCACAATAGCCACAAGGTGGAAGCAAATCAAATGTCCATCAGCAAATGAATGGATAAACAAAATGTGGCATACACGCACACTGGAATATTATTCAGCAATAAAATGGAGTGAAATTCCGGCACATGCTACAACATGGACGAAACTTGGAGACATGTTGAGTGAAAAAAAGCCAGGCAGAAAAGGACAAATGTTGCACTTACGTGAACATCTGTCACATACGTGTCACATATGATACCTCCACTCACATGAGGTATCCAGAACAGGCAAATTCATAGAGACAGAAAGTAGGATAGTGGTTACCACGGTCTGGGGGAAGACGGGAATGGAGAGCTACAAATTGAGGTATACAGAGTTTCTGTACGGGGTCATGAAAATGTTCTGGGATTAGATAGTGGTGAAAGTTATACAACATTGTCAGTGTACTTAATGTTACTGAATTGTAAACTTAAAATTGGTTAAGATAGTAAATATTGTTATGCATAAAATGTAAAAAGATGTTTTAAATAAGTATACCATCAGACCGATCCATACTCAGCGCTGACAATCACCGAGCACGGCCTGCGCGCCCGCCGCGGAAGCGCGGGAGGGCGGCTCCGACACCGGCGCCTGCCTGCCTGCACCGAGCGCTCTGGAGGCAGAGCTGCCGCTCGTACTGGCTCTCAGGCCTGGCTGACTTCCAGGCTCTCCAAGCCCTGGCTCTGAGCTATTATTTTCACGATAAACCTGCCCTGTGCAGACTATCCACGTCCCCAGGTGGTTTACTGGATGGGTCAGCCCGTTCAACACGCACCACAGGCGACGTCTTAACAGAAAGCGGGTGCCAGGCCCTCAACACCCGCCAGCGTCAGGGAGACGCCGGAGCCCGGAAGCCAGAGCTCCTTCAGCGACGCCCAGGGGGCGAGCCGGCCCCGGGAAACGTGATGAGCGCCGCTCCCGCCAGGGGGCAGGCGGCCGTTCGCGGGGTGCCGACGCCGTGCCTTTACCTCACGCCTGTGAGGCAGAGCAGAACAGAAGCTGGAGACCACTGGACGGCAAAGGCAAGGGAGCTGCTGGGAAGGCTTCGGGAGGGAGCGCGTGAAAGGAGCCTAACGGCAACGCGACAGCGCAAGGATGGGCAGGACCCGGCGGGGGCGGAAGTGAGGCTGCGGCCCGATGCCGCCGCCGGGCGCCCCCGCCCCGCGGAGCCCGCCCCGAAGAGCGTGGCGGGCTTGGTTCCACGGGCTGGTGGCCTCCTCCATCAGGCAAGTTACGTAAACTCCACCTGAGGTGGCCGGAGAGGGGAGCGGCCGCCGTGGGCCAGGGGGCTACAGACGACCTTGGAAGAGGATCCCAAGCCCCAGGAGAGAAGGAACCCGGCCGACACCCTGGTTCCACCCGCAGGGACCCTGAGCAGAGGAACCAGCTTGACCGCAGATGCTAAAGTGCGCTGTGTTCAGCCACTAAGTATGAGGCTATTTGTTATGCAGCAACAGAAAAGTAATACTGACTGAAAAGGTGGAGCGACCGAGGGAGGAGGGGCAGAGGCACCTGCGCACAGGGCAGGCGAGGCTGCTGGGGCGAGACAACGAGGAGCGGACCTGCCCGGCCAGGGGCTGCCACCACCATCTGACAGGAAACAGCCTAACAGGAGCCGCAAGGCGCGGGAGCCTCCCGAGGGATACACGGAGTTTAAAAAGGTTCAGAACGAGGTCACAAGAGGAAATGATACAGAAAGAAAGAGAATGGCTCCATAAGTGGGAGACATGGTGTATCTAAAAGAGACGTGTCTAGGTAAGTGCTGGGTGCGAGTGTGCTAGTCAGAAGGTGAGGAAAGGGGGGCATCCAACCACGGAACCAGGGGAGGATAACCAAGGGTGAGCAATGCCAGACCACTGCTCAGTTGCCTAAGAAATCACTGGAGTGGGAGGCAAAACATTTTAGAGTAATTCACGGTGATGCATGAAAACCTTCCTAAAGAGATGTTGGTAACTAAAGTCATGAAAATGAATATAACCCTGATATACCATTTTATTTCTACTGTCAAGTTACTTTTTCTTTTTCTTTTCTTTCTTTATGATACCGCCCAGATGTGGTGCTGGCACCAGAATCCTTCTTCATTGTGGGTTGCAATGTTGTTTTTTTTTAAATGAGAATTTGGAAAACAATATGGCAATATTCAAGAAGAGCCATGAAAATGTTCATACACTTCATGATTCCAGTTGGAAATTTATCCTAAGGAAATAATGCAGCAGGGACAAAAAGATAAATGAAGGAAGATATTCAGAGCGGTATTACTTACCAAAGCAAAGGATGGAAACAACCCAAGCGCCCCAAAAAAGGGAATGGCTTAAAAGTTAAGGCACATTTTAAAGTAGTCACTAAAAATCATAATTACATAAATAAATGTTTAAGTGACAGACTATAACAAAACATGAAAAAATCTATGATAAAATGAATATTCCCTGTGATATTACTACTTAATATAGTAAAAGTGAGGGATATAATATTGAAAAGTAATAAAAAAATATATATGTAATAGGTGGGTTTTAAAATAACGTTAAACATTTTCTATTGTTAGAGTTTTTTCAAATAAAAAATAAAAATGCAAGGTGGAAATGTTACTGTTGTTTCTTGACTCAGGCTTTTTCTTTGATCATGAAATCTTTCAGATTTTATGTATCAAAATTTTAGATAAAAACCAACTACCAAGAGCCCAATATCTGCAACATTGAATGGCAGCAGAGTTAGGGTATTCAAATTCTAGTAATTTTTTAGCTTTTCCACTTTTCTTCCATCATTCCTCAAAAACCTCTGTTTCCCTATTCTCTCAAATTTTCTAAAGCAAAAACAGAAGTAACAAAAAGCACCTATAAATAGGTGAAAAAAAGCATCAACATAATTTAAAAATGGGCAAAGAATTAAATAGAACTTCATCTTAAGAGAAAGAAAAATGGTCATAAACAAATAGAAAATCTTAAGAAAAATGCCAGGCAAAACCGCACCAAGACAATTTTTTTAATAAAAACATTTTATCACATATGTGAAAGCAAGGCTGAGAAGAAACAAGTTCTCATACATAGATTGTCAATGGGTTTTTTATCTGTTTACCCAAGGAAGATAATGTAGCAATAGCTACCAAAATTACAAATGGGGGAGTGGATGCGGCTCAAGCAGTTGAGCACCTGCTTCTCATATGGGAGGTCCCGGGTTCAGTTCCTGGTGCCTCCTAAACACAAAAACAAAAAAACAAACAACAAGTAAACAAATGAGAAAACCAATTCCGGGGAGTCAATGTGGCTCAGTGGTTGAGTGTTGGTTCCTCACATAGGAGGTCCGGCATTCAATCTGGCCCTGGTACCTCAAAAAAAAAAAAAAAAAAAAAAAATTTACAGATGCATATTCCATTTGTTACATCTACTTCTCCTACATATGGGAAATTATGAATGTACAAGGTTACTTCCTGGACTACTGTTTATAATAGCAAAAGAATGGAAATATCCCAAATGCCACCAATAAGGAACTGGTAAAATAAATTATGCTATGCCCATATAATGGAATATTACTATAAAAGTCTCTGACAGGTTTTAAAAACTGAAAAGAGTAGTTGTCTTTTTAATTTTGGATCCAGGACATATGCAGGATAAAAGTGAGGGAGACTTTACACTACATACCTTTTTATATAATGACAAGAACTATTCCGGGAAATACGACTAGATAAAATACAGTAATTTGTTTTCTGCCCCCTACCCCGACCCCTACCCAATCCCCACAGCTGTTATAAGTTATAAGTCAAAGGATGCCTGTTTTCTCACACTGGAACAACTTTCAGAAGAATCATGATTGGTATGTCCCCTTTCAGCCAGTATTGGTCTCTCTCTCCCCCTAAGAACCAATGCATTTTTGAGCCTGGAAAATTAGTGTCATCTTCCATGGCCACAATTCCTTATTTGCCCCACCCTTGCATCTCAGTGTGCTTGTGATTGCTTCAACCAATGCAGTCCAAGGACTTGATGCTCTGTGACTTCTGAGATCAGGCCAGAAAGGGCCACGGCACATGCCTGCTCTTCTGGGAATGCTCCCCCAGATGCTCCTGGTCAGTGGCCTGCTCCCTCTCAGAACAGTCCCTCTTGGCACTCAGCCGCCACGCCGTGAGAAGTGCCCCAGCAGACGGTGCCATCGGAACTGGGATGCAGGGGACTGAAGAGCATGCCAGCCCACAGCTCTCCGAATCGCCCCTAGTTGTGTAAATCTTCCCAGCAGAGGTCTTAGAATTTGTAGTTGAGACTCCAACCATCCCCATTACATCCTGTCTGAATTTGTGAGCAGAGAATTTAAAAAATGACTGCTGTTTTATGTGCTTATGTTTGGAGTGGCCCTCTATATGCAGGAAGAAATATCCAAAACTGGATTTTGCTTTGATTACAAATATTTCCCATTGTGGTAAAAATAAGACTAACTAAATTACTCCTACATGTTCTTATTTTCCAGACATAAGAATGATGCAAATAAAAACTAAATAGGGTTTCAGATATATGAGAGCAAAAATGAAGAGATTAAAATAAAATGAATCCACTGCATGATACTACCTCATATACATATGATATCCATTCATTTAACCAAAGGCCATGTCACACCACGCCATTTACCACACAGTTCATCCTGGAAACAAACCAGATAGTCCTAAGTCAAGGCTATCTAATACCCCTTCTCCAAACCAACCGCTGCTCTTCTTCTTTATCCTCCATATTGGAGTATGGGATCATCACTGGTATAGATATTCAAAGCACAAACCTGGGATGGAAGTTTGACTCCAATCATGACCTCATTTCCAAGACAGATCTTTTTCATATCTCAGAAATTTCTTCAATACCACCATTCCATTCTAGTCCTATTACTGCACATTTGAGCCTTGAACATTTCTCATTGTGACTCTTCTGAGAAAAGCAAGGAGTCACCATCTGTCTCCCTATCCAATCTATCTGTGATAGTGCTACCAATTTTTTAAAACATACATCTGAGGACTGTGACACCAATAGATGTGTGTGGCATGTGGGACAGTGAAAGACCGGTATCACAGAGCCCCATTTAACATTTTGTTATTTTATTTTATTTTTATTTTTTTTTTATTTTTAATGTTAAAAAATATGAGGTCCCCATATACCCCCCACCCCCTTCACCCCACTCCTCTCCCTATAACAATAACCTCCTCCATCATCATGAAACATTCATTGCATTTGGTGAATACATCTCTGAGCACCACTGCACGTCATGGTCAATGGTCCACATCATAGCCCACACTCGCCCACAGTCCACCCATTGGGCCATGGGAGGACATACAATGTCCAGTAACTGTCCCTGCAGCACCATCCAGGAAAACTCCAACCCGCGAAAATGCCCCCACATCACATCTCTTCCTCCCACCCCCTAACCCCAGCAGCCACCATGGCCACTTTCTCCACACCAATGCCACATTTTCTTTGATTGCTAATCACAATAGTTCATGAATAGAATATCATTAACTCCACTCTAACCCATATTCTATTCCTCCATCCTGTGGACCTTGGAATGGTTGTGTCCACTCCACATCTATATCAAGAGGGGGCTTAGATTCCACATGGATGCTGGATGCAATTCTCCTGCTTTCAGTTGTAGGTACTCTTGGCTCCCTGGTGTGGTGGTTGACCTTCTTAGCTGAGTGGGGTAAGTCCAATAAACCAGAGTGTAGGAGTTGCAAGTCTGTTAAGGCTCAGGTCTGGCTATCACATGGTCAGTCCAGAGATTCAGGTCCCCTGGGAATATAGTAAACCCCAGCACCAACTACAGTTCCCGTAAAAGTAACAGGAGAGACTTGTGGACAAAGATCACATCTGAGTTCAGCTCCATCACACAGAAACACAAACTCCAAAGTAGGGACAACTGACATGGCACTGAACTACATCTGCCATGACCATAGAACCTGTGGATCTCTGTAGCCCTCAGAAGAACCAATACCTAGGGTTGTATCTACTTTATCTGTCTCTGGGACTCTGCTCAGGTGTGCATAAGGGCAAACCCTCTGGTAACCTCCCGGCTCTTTTTGGAAACTCATAGCCATATACACTCATTTGTCCTTTCCATTTCCCCCTTTTATTCAGGTCAAAAAGCATTTTTAACTCCTGGTATTATATGTAGATTGAGATATTCTGCTGGTCCGTGTTGACCCTTTTATTCAAGGTCATTTTCTAGTTACATTATCAGCTGGTACTTGGTAGTAATCCTTCGGGGCCAGGGAGGCTCATCCCTGAGAGTCATGTCCCATGCTGGGGGGAAGGCAACGCATTTACATGCTGAGTGGCTTTGAGACTGGCCACATTTGAGCAACACAGAGGCTCTCAGGAGGTAACTTCGAGGCACCTTCCAGCTCTAGGCCTTGTTCTTATTTCAGGTGCACAGGCTCACAAGCATAGTCATTAGTATCAAGGGCTCATTGTTGGACCTTCCTTCTTTTTTGGTCTTTGCCGTTGCACTTGGGGGATTGTTGCTGTTCCTTTAGGGACTGTGATAGAGCTCCCCTGGCTAGTAACTCAGCACTCCCTCAATTGCTGTTTTTAATTGTAACCACTATGAAAATATCCAAACTTTTTTATGTATCCTGGACATATGCTCTGTAGAACTCCCTGCCAACCATGGGTCCCCTGTCAATAACATCCCACACCAGTATTCCTCCCCTGCCATTGTTGAACCTCTCTGTGATCCAAAACTTCTTCAAAAGAGAAGCCCAATATATTTCCAGGTTCCATTAATAGTAAAATGGAATATAGTGATGAGTTTAAAGGTTAGATATAGAATACATATTAATTTAGAAAAATTAAGGTAAAAATAAATTGGGGTATCAAAAAATTTAAAAATGCAAAAGTTTTGTTTTTGATGTTTTGCCTTACATCACTGCAATAAATGTTGCCCTGTATGCAAATTGGCAAGGCAACTACTTCCTCTGTGTCTACATCCTATCTTTTTCTTTTCTTTTTTCCCCCTAATTATTAAGCTTATCTTCACAAAAGTTTTAGATCACAGTAATTCATATATACAATATACAATACTCCCAAATATCCAACATAAAACCCTTTTCTCTTCCACAGCAATAATATTTTTACCTGTTCATACTATATTTACTGAAACTAATATACAGATATTGAGACAATAGCTTTCAAACAAAGTAACACTTCGGTTTACATTGTGGTTTATATTTTAGACTATACAATTTCCTAAATTTTTAGTTATCTTATGTTTTACATTATGATTTACATTTTAGCCTATCAGCCCCTATATATTTTTGGCATAATTTAACATGTCTTATATTCATCCTTGCATAATCTTGTGGAACATTTCTATTGCCCACACAGTTACATTGGTTCCATCTATTCAATACCTCTTCCCCCCTCCTCTTAGGGCCCACAGTGACAGTCAATCTTCATTGCTTGAAGGGCTATGTTCAGAGATACCTGCAACAGTGTTGAGGGCTTGACATGCTCAACTGCCCTAATGCACTGGGAGCTACCATTTTTCTTGAGAGATACAATTCCCTCTATTTGAGAACATCAGTCCTCCCCAGGATGTGGCTATACCTTCACTCTCATTATATGGGTCTCTATCCAATGATAAAATCCACTATGGCAAAATGAGCATTCACATACTCCCTAGGAGTCTGTCCTGCATCAGATTATCCCCTTTAAGCATCTTAAACAGGTAACCTTCCTTATTATCTTTTTGAAAAAGTTTTCTCATTTTGTTATTTTATATTGCATTTAATATCTTTCTAAAACCTTAAAAAAATTAAATTTTTTCCCCCACAGGTTCCCATTCACTCTAGTTGAACTATAATACTCTTGGAGCCACAAGACTAAATATGTAAGGTCCAGTTGAAAAACCACTTCATTATAAATTAAATACTGGCACTATTTGTTATTGCTTGATACCAAGGCAATCGTAAAGACAAATGCAAACTCAGGCATTCATCTGTCAGTTACAGAGAGGTTGAGAAGCACTGATCTATAGGGAATAACTTTTTGTAAAAATCTCTAACACATCACAGGCTGATAATTTTACAGCATATCAAATTATGCACATGACACTCCAAGAGTAGAATTAATATCTTTCTCGAGTGCACACGTATCATTCACCATCTCCGACCACATTCTGGAACATAAAATAAATCTTGAAAAAGTGAAAAGGATTGAAAAAGTATGAAGCATGTTTTGTGACCAAAATTGAATCAAATCAGAAATCAATAATAGAGGGAAACGGACTTTGGCCCAATGGTTAGGGCGTCCGTCTACCACATGGGAGGTCCACGGTTCAAGCCCCGGGCCTCCTTGACCCGTGTGGAGCTGGCCCATGCGCAGTGCTGATGCGCCTAAGGAGTGCCGTGCTACACAGGGGTGTCCCCCGCGTCGGGGAGCCCCACGCGCAAGGAGTGCACCCATAAGGATAGCCGCCCAGAGGGAAGGAGGGAGCAGCCTGCCGAGGAATGGCGCCACCCACACTTCCCGTGCCGCTGACGACAACAGAAGCGGACAAAGAAACAAGACGCAGCAAAAAGACACAGAAAACAGACAACCAGGGGAGGGGAGGGGAATTAAATAAATAAAAATAAATCTTTAAAAAAAAAAAAGAAATCAATAATAGAAAGATATCAAAAAAGTTTCCCAATATTTGAAAGTTAAATACCATACTTCACAATAACATGAGTCAAAAAAATCTTCTCTGGGAAACCTCGTGAAATACTTTTATCTCAGATCTGTAAAAATCCCTTTCAGTCTCGGGACCAGAAAAGGCTTCCTACTCTTGAACAACTGGATTGTTTTTAATTTGAAGGAAACCATGACTTACTGTGGCCTCACAGAAGCTGAGAGCCAAACTTGCAGTTCATCTGACAACTACACAAGTGTATGGTGGGACGGTGTTATTTCTCTGTGTGACTCTTGTCCCAGTTGTGCTTATCCTTATTTCCTCTTTGTCCTGATTATCTCGGCTGGTTTTTTTTTTTTTGTCATCTCTGTATATACATTTATAAAACACTTCCAATTCTTTATGGAGGAAAATGAGTCATAAATAAATAGACACTTAAAGATATTGTCAACCAAGGTTGGTATAATTTTCAGGTCTCTGGCACTCCTCAGTTGTAATTTGTCACTAGATGCTCAAGGGCCAACAGGGTTTTAAGGCAGTATATTATCTTCCCAATCCAAAACCAGAGGGTTTCAGTAGATTTGATTCTCCAGAGCAGAAAACTGACTGTAGAGAAACAGATTATTAAACAGAATATTCAGAGTGGGAAGAAATTAGGGGTTCTGAGTAATGTAACCTTGTACTGAATTGAGCACAGCATAAGGGAAAAATTTTTTGTTGCTGTTGTGGTTGCTGAAAATCTTTCTAAATAGAAAGACCAGGCTAGATATAGAAGCAAGTGAATGTGGGAGAAAAGTCCAGAGATGGAAAAGGTGGGGGTGGGGGTGGGATAATAAGTGTCAATGTAAACAAGGACAGTAAGACGTCATCAGTCTGAAAATGAAGAGACTAAATTGATAACAGAGACTTTAGAATTCTTGGAAAACATCTAATCCAGGGTTTCTAAACCTTTTTGCTCCGTGGACCCCTTAGCCAGGCAGGTGAAAACCACAGACCCCTTGCTAAGTCCACATTATACTGTGTATTATTTAATAAATGTATCACACCCACACTTCCCCACAAGAATAATGCTTTTCTTAATTTCAGTTCAAACTCATGGACCCCTGTGAAAACCCCTGGAGTCCCGCATGTGTCCTTCTACAGCAGAAGGCCCTCCAGGCTCGGCCTCGACACTCCAGGGAGACATCACTAGCCAGGGAACGGCCACGCGCCGAGGCTCTGAGGCCCGTGTGTGCACACAGCCTCCTGCACCTCCGCCACAGGGACTGACGGCTGGGGCATCGCCAGAGCGAAAGGGGGCACGTGGGGCGTGGGTCAGGCTGGGGAGCAAAGAGCACCAGGGGCAGGCTAGAAGTGGATGCCATTGCTCAGTGCCTACTTTGCAAGGCCTCCTCACCAGCCTAAGAGAGGGCTGGGTGGCCAGTTCTTGAATATGGAACCAAAGTCCACGCACATGCAAACAAGTACGCCCACTGGACAGAGGAAATGAAGCCTACGCGCCTCCATCTAAAGCTGTGTGATTATCCTGAGCCGTGAGAAAAGGGTACATTAGGCAACTTTTCTTTGGCTGGTCAAGGCAAGAAAGTGAGGAAAGGAAGGGAAAACACTTCCATTTCAAATGGTGTCTTATGTTTAAGTGATTCTCCCTCAATTTCTGAGAAAATGAAACTTTCCAGTTTAACCCTTTCTGAGGGTTAAGAACAATTAGTTTGGAAAGCATATGGTGTCTAAATGAAGTCAGACCTAACTTCTAGCATTATTTAAAGAAGGTATTATTAAGATCACACCCATTCTCTTTTGAGATCAATTGATCAATTTGTAATCAATGCCCTCTTTAGCATTTTGGAGGCTATGAGTAAAACCCTTTCACCGGCACATATTAAACTAGATTACATGTAGAACCTCAAATACACCAATTTTTCATAGATGAAATATAATATATAGCTTGAGTTTCACTGTGCTCTGTGCTATAGAGATGAATGTAAAGGTGTTAAGAGTATCACCTGAAGAAGGTTCTGTTTTTCTGGCAGTGTACTCTTAGCTTGCTTCCACAAAAGGAAGCAGATTCCCAGAATACACTTCCATTTTCTCAAAGGTTGTAACAAGAGGAAGAAAGATGGATTAAAACTAAAGCTAATAGAATTTTAAAATAAAATTTCAGAAGGTCTAAACATTTAGAACATTTGCAAAGAAACTTGTAGGTGTTCGTTACTTTCTAAAAGGAAAACAATACATATTCTTTCCTTATCTTATCTGTCTCTAAGAACACTGAGATCTACTGAATGAACCATTCATTATCCCACCCATTATTTCACTGCCCTCAGCCTTCTCTCCCTCCCAATAAAAGATCAGCAATTATGGAGTTTCTCAAGTTCCTTCCAGTTTTAACAGTCTATGGTTTCTGAAAGTTTAGAAGTAGTTAACTAAGGGTTCTGCTGTAAATAAACTTTCAGTGAAAGGCCAAGTACCTAAAAATAATCCTGCTTAATATTTAATAGCATAGAGCAATCCAAGAATAAAATTAAGAAAGCAATTCTATTCACAATAGCATCAAAAAGAATAAAAAACTTGGAATACATTTAACAAAGAAAGTGCAAAACTTTCTTTTGAAGGCACATTAAATCCACAAAACATGTTATTGAAAGAAGCTGTGCAGATCCAAATAAATGGAAAAATATCCACGTTCGCAGGTTGGAAGACAACATTGTTAAGAGGGCAATGCTTCCCAAACTTACCTACAGATTTAGTACAACACCTATCAGGATCCCAGCTGGCTTCTTTGTAGAAATTGAAAAGCTGATTCTCAAATCCACATGGCATTATAGGTGACCCACAATAACCAATACAATCTTGAAAAAGGAAAATAAAAGAGGGGGACTCACACTTCCTTGTTTCTAAACCTATCAAGAAAGTGTGATACTTGCACGAGGATAGACATTTAGACCCATGGAATAGAACTGAGATCCAGGAATAAACCTACCCATTAATGGTCAATTGATTTTTGACACGGGTGTCAAGACCACTCAAGGTGGAAAGAAGAGTCATTTCAGCAAACGGTACTGGGGCAACTGGACAGCCACAGGCACAAGAATGAAGTTGGACCCCTACCTCATACCATAGACAAATTAAGTGAAAATAGATTTTTTAAAAACCACATGAAAATAAAAACCTAAAACTATATAATTCTTAGAAAAAAAAACAGGTTTGGCAAAGGATTCTTAGATTTGACACCAAAACAACAGATAAAAGAGAGAAAAATAAATAAATAAATGGGACTCCATCAAAATTTAAAACCTTTGTGTTTCAATGGATCAAGACTGTGAAAAAATGATCCAAAAAATGAGAGAAAATATTTGCAAATCTTGTATCTGACAAGAGACTTGTTGGTAGAATATATAAAGAACCCTTGCAACTTAATAATAAAAGGACAACCCAATCAAAATGTGGACAAAGTATCTTAATAGATATTTCCCTAAAAAAAAAAGATATACAGGGAAGTGTATGTGATTCAACCAGTTGGGCACAAGCCTACCACAAGGAAGGTAGTGGGTTTGGGTCCCAGTGCCTCCTAAAGAAGTTGAGCAAGTGCCGCACCTGCCGCAATGAGCTAGATGCCCGAACAAGCAGATGCCACAAGTCAGTAGATGCCGCAGCCCATGGGGAGGAGATGTGGCTCAGGCCTTCGGGCACTCGCCTCCCATGTGGGAGGACCCAGGTTCGGTTCCCAGTGCTTCCTGGAGAAGACAAGCAAACAAGGAGCAGACAGACAAAAGAATCACCGGGGGGGGGGGGGGGAGGTAATTTATTTAATTCAATAAATAGATAAATAAGGGACAAAGGGACAAAATAAATAAATAAATCTTTAATTTAAAAAAAGATATACAAATGGCCTAGGAAGTAGGAAGGAGAGAAATCATAACCCTTATATACTACAACTGGGAATGTAAAGTGCTATAGCCTCTTTGGAAAACAGTCAGGCAGTGCCTCAAACAACTAAACATAGAGTTACCATATGATCCAGCAACTCCCCTCCTCGGTATAGATCTGAGAAAAATGAAATCATATGTCCACACAAAACCATGTGTACAAATATTCACGGCAGCATTATTCATAATAGCAAAAAGATGGAATCAGCCCAGATGCCTATCAAAAGTCAAGAAGTTAAACAAAATATTCCATACAATAGAATATTATTTGCTTACAAAAAAGAATGATGTTTGGTGGTATATGGGAACACTGTATTTTACGCACGATTTTTTGGTAAACCTACAACTTCCCTAATTAAAAATAAAAATTAAAAAAATGCACAGCAGGTGTTAGTGATCATTAAAAAAAAAAAGGAATGAAGTTCTGATACATGCTACAATGTGTATGGACCATGAAAATATCTTGTTAACTGAAAGAAGCCAGTTGTGAAACACACAGAAAACACATACTATATGATTCCACTCACATAAAAGTCAGAATAGGGAAATCTATAGAGACAGAAAGTAGATTGGTGGTTGCTTAGGGCCAGGGGTGGGAATGGGGGGCAGTGATAGCTAAAGGGTGTGGGAGCTTCTTTTGAGGTGATGACACGTTCTAAAACTGGCTGTGGAGATGGTTGCACATATCGGTGATATCATGTAAAGCCACTGAATTGTACACTTTAAATGGGTAAATGGTATGGTATGTGAATTATTTTCTCAGTAACGCAGTTAAAACATCATTAACAGCCTAACACAATCTCTGTTAACTGCTCTCTCCTCTGGCCACCCTGGCTGCACAGGTGGCCTTCACACACGCAGGTACATTTAACCTGGCGCCCTCTGCATGGACAGTAACTTCCACTGGGAATGGCCTTTCCTCCCCACTTTTTCAAGTCCTTGTTCAAATGTCAAACTTCCTCAATGAAGCTTTCCCTGACCACCCCATTGAAAATTGGAAACCTCTCTCCAACAACCTACACTCCCAATACCCTAACTCTGTTCTCTGTTTTCAGAGAAGTTATTACCTTCTAACATACTACAACATTTCAAATTTATTTCATGTATTTTTTTATCATCTGACACCTCCACTAGACTGTAATCCATGATGGCAGGAATTTTTCCTTTTTCTCTTTTTTAAACTTAAAAAAATTCATTGTGGTAACACACATATACATAGGACACAAAATTTGCCATTTTAACCATCTCTAAGTGTACAATTCTGTGGGATTAATTACATTCACAATGTTGTGCTACCATCTCCACCATCCATTATCAAAACTCATCCATTTCCTTGTTAAGGACTGAAGCACATCTCCCACAACGACATGTTCAAGTACTCAGCTCCAGTTCTGCAGGTGAGAACTCGTGTGTAAATAGGATCTTTCATGATCCTATGAGGATGAGGTCTAACTGAATCAAGGTGGGTCTTAACCTAATATGAACAGAGTCCTTAAAAGGAAAGGAAATTTGGACAGAGATACAGGTGACCGAGTGGGAGACAAGAGCAGACAGGAGAAGCGGCCATGTGACAGAGGCTCAGATGAAGTTTTGGACTGCCTGCAAGCCGCCACAACACGAAAGCCTTCGGAAAAAGCATGGGCCTGCCAGCACCTTGATTTTGGCCTCCCAGCCTCTAAAACTGTGAGACAGTAGATGCCTATGATTTAAGCCAACTACCCTATGGTATTTGTAGTAGCAGCCCTGCTACTACAAGTTACTAGTTAGCCCTGGCAAACTAAGACAGGCCCCAAACAAAAACTCTGCCCTCATTAAAGGAATCTTCACTTTTTAAAGCACTGATATATCTTAAGTGGCTAAAACAGTGCCTGGTACATAGCAAATACTTCGTGGAAGAAATGCATGAATGGTATGGAAGGAAAAGTTTGGAAAACCTTGCATTTTTTTCATTGACTTGCTTCATTTAAATGGGTACTATTATAAAAGACTTCATGCTTCAAGTGAAGTTTTCAATAAAAGGAGTGACTGTCTTAATTTTGGATCTGTGAGATTTTTTTCTCTCTCATATCATGAGTTGAGATTTTAACAGTAGGGCTAAGAGATATCATTTCTGAAAAGAGATCTCAGAAAGAGAGATGTAAAACAGCAGGAAAAATGAACATTTTACTCTTTTATCCCTCGATTAAGTCATTATTCACTGAGCTCTACTCTGGACAAAGTGTGAAGGCAGGAGGATTCCAAAGTGTTTATTGTATCTTTAAGTCTTTATTTTATTTTCTTCCCCAGGAACTGCTGAAATCTATCCTGAGGTTTTCTCCTTATAAGCCTGAGGCTTTGTTCTATTACAAAGCCAGGGAGTAAATGGAAACTTTACACTATTATATCTTGAAAAATAAATTTTAAATTATCTTAAGTATATTTTTCCTTCCCTGTCAAGGGGTCTGATTTCTAGGAATTCTTTACCTTCATGAACAGACACATTCCCAAAATAATCGCTAACAAGTTACATTGAAACAACCTATCAATCAACATGCATATTTGGTTATGAATTGATGGAACTTTTACCAGTTGCACAGCATTTTGCCTACATTATCTTAACTTTGATCCTCATGACGAGGAATGTTAAGCCAACATTATTAGCTCCATTTAAAAAAAAAATCATGGTTTAAGCAATGGCACACAGAGATTGGAACTCAAGTCTATGTTTTCTGACTTCAAGTACACATCCCAGTGAATGCTTTCACAGATTCATGTTCAAACATTAACTAGAAGGGCTAGGACTAAAGTATGTCAAAACATCAGGAAGCTCCACAAATGTGTGTGTACTTTCAATTTGTTATTGCTAATTTCCTGATTGACCTCACTGTTCTTCCATAAAAGCAAATAAAATGGCTTACACATCACTCCCAAAACATCACTCTTCTGAATGTCGGGTCTCATCACTTCCAACACCTTCAAACCAGATTTGATGATAGCATGTTCACAGACCCACAGAGTGACCCAACAGGGCTAGTGCCCTGCCATGGTATTGGACAAAAGCTCCCACTTCCCTCAGTGATTGGTTATAGCGACAGCCAAGTGAGAACAAAATCCTCACAAGATACCAATAAGACACACACCTCCAGAGACCAGCCAGGAAAGGCCGTTGACCAGTATGCACTTTCTGATTTCTTCTCTTCCTTTTCTCTCCACCAAGGACTTAGTCCTTGATCCCCTGCTTTCCAGCAACAATTCTTGAACTGTTCCCTTGGAGACTTGCCACTGGATGATTGACTTTTAAGCTGTGCCCAAAGATCGATCTCCTGCCTGAAAAATTTCACTAGTTGTATATACCCTTGGCCGCATACATTTCTGTCAATAAGTCCTTCATGCTATCCAAAGGCAGAGCTGTTTTTTTTTTAAAGAACTTTTCCATGGTATGGAGCAGATGGTAGATTAGATTCTACAAAGCTGGAACACAGTTTTCCTTAATACAATATGAGGTAGACTACATTATAATCAACTTACACCAAGAAAACTTTAAAAGTCACCTTTAAAAACTCAAAACTCACTTTGGGCCATTGCCTTCCCTTCCTGGGTTCTAGATTTCCATTTTCTGTAGTTTAATAAAGGAGATGGCAGTTTTTGACACAGCTACAAACCAATAGTGTATGATGCAGTTCCTATTTGTTTTGCCCAGTGAGATCTTCCTTATAGATGTCTTCTGCTCTCCTTCAGGAACCTGTTGCCTAGAAATTTCCATCCTTCAATTGTAGTTGGTATTGGGGTTTAAGATATATTTAGGGGATTGAATCTTTTTACTGACAATATAATAGCCAGGCCCTGAGCCTCAACAGACTCCAGCTCATACAATCTGAATTACTGGACTCACCTCACTCAGCTAAGATGGAGTTGAAGAAGGGCAACCACCACACCATGGAGCCTAGAGTGCCTACAACTGAAAGCAGGAGGATTGCATCCAGTAACCATGTGGAATCTGAGCCTCCTCTTGACACAGAGGTGCAACGGACACAACCAATCCAAGGACCTCAGAGAAAAGGTGGCAATGGAGTGGGAAAAGTGGACATGGTGGCTGATGGGTATGGGGAATGGCAGGAAGAGATGAGATGTGGAGGCGCCTTTGGGACTTGGAGTTGCCCTGGATGGTGCTTCAGGGGCAATCACCGGACATTGTGAATCCTCCCAGGGCTTACTGGATGGAATGGGGGAGAGTGTGGGCCATGATGTGGACCAATGACCATGAGGTGCGGAGATGCCCAGAGATGTACTTACCAAATGCAATGGATGTGTCATGATGATGGGAGTGAGTGTTGCTGGGGGTGGTGGGGTCGAATGGGACCTCATATTTTTTTAATGTAATATTTTTACAAAATCAATTAAAAAAAAAAGAAATTTCCATCCTTCTACTGCTTGAGCCTTTGATCTAGGTGTGTTGGACAACTACACCTTTCCAATGGCTACTTGTCCTTAAGTGCAGTTTTGGAAGTGAATACCAATTCCCAGGGGTGGACTTGCTGGTTTTGAGTATGTATGGTGTAGCAGTTTGATGCTGTTTCTGAATCTAAAAAGATAGATCTTGGTTGGTGAACTGGTCTGCTCCTCTGGGCTATTAGACTGGATTGGATTCAGAGGGTTCACTTCTACTTGGTTAAATAATGATTAAGGCTTTGATTGGGCCATGTTAGTAGGACATTGAGTCCCCACTCACCAAGAGGGCAGGGACTCACAGAAAAAACTACAAGGCAGAAGAGAGAGTTTTGAGTTTTAATACTGGAGCCCTGGGAAGTAAATACACAGAGAAGAAGATATATGAGGAGTGAGAGCAAGTTGCATGACGAAGTCAAATTTAAGGGGTAGAGAAGGACTTGATCTTTTGCTGGCAAGGTTAGAATTTGCAGCCATTTTGCCATCTACCACTTTGTTATTGTGGCTTTATTACCTCGAGCTACTCTCCAAAAACTTCTTTCTCATGACCATTCCCTGATTCTCAGACGACTCTTTCTGTACTGTTCTTAGTAATTATCAGGTTTGCAGGAGGAAAAAGGAGTAGTTTATCTCGCAAAGTCCGCTCAATTGCTCCAAAATTTACCCATTAAACATATATTTTTTGTGGCTTACTTCTATGCAAAACAATGTAATAGAAGCTTTTCCTTATTTTATAAGGGAAGGAACAATTATCTGTTTACCATGTGCCAGAAAATATTGATTATTCATTTAATCCTCATATCAACTAATTCCAAAAAGAGAAAGATTATGTTTATAAAACAGTTCCTCTGGGTGTGATACCTTTGATTGCATTAAATTCAGCTGCGGAGTCTTTGACTAGCTTCCCTGTTAGGATTAGGGCTTTTGATTTGACTGTGCCAGCAGGCGTGACTTAGGTTGAGTCTCCGCCCCCTTGCTGGGTCTGATATGAATGGACACTCACTCAAGAAGACACATGGAAAGAGAGAGCTCAGTCATTTTTGATCCAGCCATGTGACAGAAAGAAGGCGGCTCAAATAACTGAAGGCCCCAGGGAGAGGTGAGGTCATTCGCCTGTTAGCTTCCAGCTGAGATTGGGAAGAACCGCTGAGACTGATACAGGAAGCCCTACGTGAACCTACAGGTGGAATCAGGAAGAAGCTGGGCCCATGGAGCCTCCAGAGGAAGAGGAAGCCCAGACAGGAGGGCAGAGACCAGCCAGAGATTGGCGACCATCTTGCTTCAATGCATGGCAATTGACTTTGGTGAAAAAGCAACCTTGAGCTGGACTTTTCATGGCCTTGTACCTGTACGTTTTTCCTCCAAATAAATACCCTTTATAAAAGCCAATATATTTCTGGTAGTTTGCATTAGCCCTTTGGCAGACTCATACAATCAGAAAACCAAAGTTTAGAAGGTCTGACTAATTTGTCCCAAATTACATGGTTAGCTAAAAATACTCCTGACTGCAAGCAACAGAAAACCCTATTAAGATGGCCTAATAATATATATTTAATTTCTATTACAACGGTTCTGGAAGAAGGCATTTCCAGGTTTGGCATAGCAGATCAAGGAGGCCATCAAAGACCCTTGCTTTTTCTATATTTCTGCTCTACCTCCTTAGCAGTTTAGTTTTCATCCTGTTGTAGCAAGCTCATGGCTGTACGATGGAGTGTCCCATATCCAGTCACATAATCAAGGCAGGAAGACAGCAGAAGGAACAGTTCTACTGAGTGCTGTTCTCATGCCTATTACTTTTATGGTGTAACAATCTGTTACCCAGAAGCCCCCAAACTTCCTCTACATTTCATTGCTCAGAATCAATTAACTCGGCTATCCTTAGATGTAAGGGATGCAAGGAACATGACTGTTTGGCTTCTTAAGACTCTAAAATGGGAGATGTCAAAGGAATTGGGAATTGGCCAACCAACAGTTAGGAAGTGCCAGATCTGGGAATGGAGTGCTCCACAGTTCATGCTCAAGGGATGCACATTTTTGAAGCAGGAAGAGAAAAACCTATAAGTACACATGTGATAAATGCTATGCGTGTTAGAAAATAGGTTCTATGGGACCACTGAGGAAGAAGAATGGGATGCTTTGGAAGTCAAGCATGGTCTTAAAGGAGAGGTGAGGTTTGAAAAGGTAAAGATCTTCCAACCAGAGGGAAAACTAAAAGCAAAGAGATGGAGGGAAAAATAAGAAATGAAGGTGAGTTGATCACTCTGGCTACAGTGTGGGGTAATACAGAAAGTTGAAGATGGGACAGGAATAGTCACGACCTGCTCAGCACTTTTTAACATTTAAGAGTTAAAGACTAAATATACTGGCTTTAATATAATCAACCAAGAACTCAAATGCCACCTCTTATATCTGACTTTGACTATCTAAAACAAACCATAGTATTTATATCTTTCCCTCCTTTCCCTCAAATTTCCATGTAAGATCCTAGAACTCATGGGATTTAAGTACTTTTAAGCAATACAGTCAACAAGAATTGCCTCTCCAACCAATTTACTTGCTTTGGACATTTTCCATTTTTTTGAGAAAGAGGTTGTATTGGTTGGATCGTTTGTGTGTGTATGTGTTTAATTGCTTGTATGCATGCAGAATTTCAGGTAATAGTATATTTCTCAAAAGTTGTGGGCGAGATATTTTTTAAAGTACATTAGCATGGTCATTAATTAACATAATCACTTTCAACTAAACATGGATCCTTCATTTACCGGTTTTCATGAGGTGAGTCATATCTGTCATAGGTGATAGTGGATGCACTGCCAAATGCAGCCAAAAGTTATCTAGTTAATAATTAGAGTTAGCAAAACTGGGTCACAACCAGAAAGTTAGCTGGGATCTAGTGAGGTCAATGCAGTAAAAAAGAAGTCTATCAAGAAGAAAGGAGCAGGCATGGAAAGAGATTCCACAAGTCCCCTGAGCCAAAATTACAGGAACACCATGATCCTGGGAGACGGGCCTCTTGGATGAGATGGCCAACACTGCCCTTCTGACAGGAGGACACCAGTAGCCTTTTATTGCTCCAATTTCACTTGCCACAAAATGCAGATTTATAGGATCAGCTCAATCTTTAGAAAGTCCCTTGCTCCAGTCCCTTGCTGACCCATGAGAATAAAGTCCAAGAACTGCCAGAAGCAAATGCACAGTCGCCGTCATGGAAGAATGCCTTATTCCTTTCCGAGTGTGAAGATCATGAAAACCCACTGATGGGCCTTTCAACATTGTGACCCATTGCTAAGAATCCTGAGGTATTAAGTAAGATGCACTTATCTGTTACTTTCTGTTATGGAAACAAGGATTAATAGTTGCCTGCCTTATAGTCTATTAGAAAAATTGCTTTCCAAAATAAAAGTTAATAGTGCTCTATTTCTCGTCACACTGTTATTTTTTTAACCATGAAAGGAACTTAATTTAGAGTAAGTAATGCCACTGTCACTTAAATATATGAATGATAAAAGAAATGTCAGCTGTTCTAATTCTATAATACCCAATAATGACAATTAATGAAACACTCTTTACCAGTGGGAGTTGTTTTAAGCAGTAGATAAAGGAGTTACTGAGCCTTTTAAGATTTACTCTCATAACAAAATTGCATCTCTCTTCATCATTATACAAAATATAATTAAAAGATGACATTTAAAAACAAACAAACAAGAAAAATCAAACCCACCCCCAAAGGAAAAACAACTGACAGACAACTCTTTACTCCAGTCTGAGAGTTAACAGGAGTTTCCCGTCTCTAACTTCTCCCTTTTGTGCTGGGTCCAGGTCAGCTTGGAGCATCAATCTCACTAGTCAATACAGGAAAAGCGCAACAATATTAGCATTGAATGTTATTGGATAGATATTAATTGGGTTGTTTCACTGCTGTAGAAATATTCTCCGGCCTTTCCAAAAAAGAAAAATCAATAGGAAGATCTTGTAAAAATTAGTTTTCTTTCTCAGCTTGCTCCAATAGTCTAAAATCTATTGAGTTATATATTTATGCCCTAATTGTTTTAGACCATTTGCTCCAGGAACTGTCTACAACCAAGAAAACAGGCATCCTTTAATGTTATCCCAAACACAATATTCAGTGGTCTTATATAACTCCCTGGCTGAAGACAAGTTACTTATCAATACATAAAACAAAAAATTTCTATTCCAAAGCTGAAAACTTGATCCAATCTGTTTCTAAATAGATGGTCTCACTTCTCTCTTCCTTGCCCAATCCTTTTCACTCCTTGCTCTCTGCCCCACCATCACCATGCCTCAAGTTTCCAAATGGAGAAACTGTTCTGTCCTTAGCTAAGGGAGAGAGAAAAAAGGTTTGAGTTGGTTGGAAGACTGAATCATACTTGAAAATGAACAGAAAAGTTAGAGGAGCTGCTTGAAATTTCACTTTGTATGAGGAAGAATGGTTCAACACAGGACTTTTGCAAGACAGTGGTGTGAGAGAGAAAGTTATTTTATAATTTTAGCTCTACTGAGTCTAATTCCTTCAAGACAATGTCTACAAATATATGTGACTTTAAGCTTTCCACTTCTCTCCCCTCATCTCAAATGGCTTTATTCAGTTCGTCTTCATTTGAGCTTCCCTCTGCCCCATACCTGGGTCTTGCCTATTATACCTCTAGGCAACAAATAAAGACTTGAAATATTTAAATGTGCTATTGTGGACCTAAATTAGAGTGGAACATAATGTAACATCGAAATGGTGGGGAATAGAAAAGGGAAGTAGAAGAATGTGGGTGGAATGTGTCTAATTTCTCCATTCATATTCCTTTTATCCAATGTTCCATCTTATCCAAAATTTACCCATTAAGTCAAGAGAGTAGCTCCCTCTTCAATACATGTCCCTCTTCCAATACATGTTTAAGCCATGGCCAAGGAATGTAAGAGATAAAACAGATGGAGGAGAACTTAAAAGGACATTGGAATAAAATTGGATAAAAATAAGATCTCGGTTGGCAGAGCCAAAAACATGCTTCCACAGGTCCAAGCCCATGAAATTTCTCTGACATAATGAGTTAGTCAGGCAGACCAACTTGGTGGAGTTTATCTGTGGAACAATGATACAGAATATCCCCTTCATCAACAAATTTCACCAAATCCTATCTAGGCCAGTAAGGATAATCTATGTGAGAGAAAAGGCTATGTGGAAACCAAGCCCTGCTTCCTTATCCACCTCCTGGGCACAAGGGCAGGTACGTTTCCTAGTCCTTCTTGCAGACCTAACTGTGTTCTTGCTAATGGAGTCTGAGTAGACAGGATGTGAGCCTGTGCCAATTTTATTTTGGTTTTGGTTTTGTCTTTTTTTTAGGAGGTATCAGGGATTGAGCTTGGGACCTTGTACATGGAAAGCAGGTGCTCAACCACTGAGCTCCATCTGCTTCCCCCAGGTCTGGCCTTTTGAGACCCAGCCCATTCAAGACTCTCTTCCCCTGCTATGGGGTCCTTAGCAGTAACGCATTCCAAATGTTATAGCTATGGATGGAGGACTCCGCCCTGGTCTCTGCCTGACTGAGACATAAACCTTTAATGGCTGAAGCTGCTCAGATTTCAGGAGCCTTATTTGTTCACACCACATGGCCTAGCCTATTCTGACTATAATCAGCCATGACACTAGAGGAATCCAGAGTCACTGCAGAACTGCAGAACTCCTGGATGGCACCAAACTCTCAAGATCAAAGCTATGTTACACTTACAAGTTTGCTCACTCAGTATATGCCTTTCAGTTAAGCTGATTATAGATTTATAGCGACTCAACCACTTAAAAATAACCATTAAGAAGTGATTTCTGCAACTATGTAACAGTCCAATAAACAAGAATTTGGTTAAAACACATATTTTTAAAAATCCTTCAATGTCTAAAGAACTAAACACTCAAACATGTTACCCAGAGAGGCTATGCAATCATGAGTTCTGGAAATCTCTATCATTAAGACTGATAATCACCCAGTTTCTCTGCCATCAGAAATTTAGTTTGTTGCCTAGCTAGTGCCTCAGATTTTGGTCAGAATACCCAGAAGAGTTTTTCCAGGTTTTATAAGTCTTCAGGCAAGCAGCCTCCTACAGGAGGAAAACAAAAGGAACTCTGGTGTGCATTCATCGAACACATATTTAGTGAACACGGCTATGTACACACCAACGCTCCTTGAGGGGAAGGGATACAACAATGAGTGAAAGAGGTTCTGCCTCTCCCTCCTTGAGCTTGCTGTCAAGTGGCATCACGGGGCATCCCTCCAGGTTTTCAGGAGGACAAGATCAGCACCATGTGTGGAACACTGCTTCTCAGCTCCAGCGTCAACTGTCAAATGCCTGCCAGTCAACCGAATGCCACCAAATGTCAATGCACAATGTTTCCCACTGTCTGTCATCACCCAAAACCAAATGTTAGATTAAAACTTACAAGAAATCATCTGGATTTTCTTAACGCTTACTAGAATTCAGTCCTTTCAAAGTTAAAAAAGAGAAGTAAACCAAATAGAAAATGAAAAGAGAGGAAAGAAAGGATGTCTGAGAACTCTTGAGAGTACATAAAAAAGCTGATAAGAACCAGAGCTGTTCTTTGTGTGATTTTATCAGGAAAGAGAAGAGTACAGGGCTATCAGTCTTGTGGTTAAATAATACCTGTCAAAAGAAAGCCTCCTCTGATGCCTTTGGGAGTTGCAGCCAAATCTATCACTTGGGGACCAATCAAAATCCAACAGGATGTTCAAAGTACTCCTATTCAGAAACGTACAAATATGTCAATATTTTCTCACTTTCAATTTTAATAAATTTATCATGAATTTTAAATCAATATTTTATTTCCTTTTGGGGCTGTGTTTCTCTGAGAACTTATCCTGCATGTGTTATCAATTCTCAGGAACTCTGAGGATAATTTGAGAAATATGGCTTCATCATTTTTCTCACTTATCAGACTGGCAAACATTTAAGTCTGACGATGAAAAATATTGACAAGAAGGTGGACAAACAGGTCTTTTAAATACTGCTTCTCGGGAGAAGGGCGAGCATGGTGGGCTTCAGGTGAATCTGAAATGTCTTATTTCTTGAGCTGGCAGTATGAAAAGGGCATGTATTACGTTATTCTCTGTACTTTGTGGAATGCTTGAAAAGTTCTAGAATCATAATTTTTATTTATTTATTTTTACATTGTAATGCTTTATTGATTTTAGAAATTCTGAATCAGGTATTGACAAAACTAGAATTTTTTCAGTCTGGGTGATGTTCATGGGAGAATTTGTTATCTTGTCCTCCATATATTTATATATTTATTTTATTTTATTTTTTTAAGTTTTTTAAAATTTATTTCTGTCCCCTTCCCCCCCCCCCCAATACCCCCAACCCCCCGTTGTCTGCTCTCTCTGTCCATTTGCTGCGTGTTCTTCTTTGTCTGCTTCTGGTGTTGTCAGTGGCACGGGAATCTGTTTCTTTTTGTTGCGTCATCTTGTACGTCAGCTCTCTTTGTGTGCGGCACCATTCCTGGGCAGGCTGCACTTTCTTTTGCACTGGGTGGCTCTCCTTACTGGGCACACTCCTTGTGTGTAGGGCTCCCCTATGTGGGGACACTCCTGCGTGGCACGGCACTCCTTGCACGCATCAGCACTGCACGTGGGCCAACTCCATAGGGGTCAAGGAGGCCCGGGGTTTGAACCGTGGACTTCCCACGTGGTAGACAGATGCCCTATCCACTGGGCCAAGTCCGCTTCCCAATATATTTATAATTTTAGGTATTTTAAAATTACTGTAAAATATTTTTTAAAGCAGTGGTTTGGTTTAGGACCTACAAAGCTCCCTGGTTCCAGTCCCAGCCGTGTGCCCTTAGTCTAGTTTCTTAACCTGTCTGAATTTGTATTTCCTTGTCTATGTTGGGGAAATAGTAATATCTACCTTACCAGGTAAGAGAGAGGAGGGATTCGGTCTTTCTGCGAATTGCACTGAGTGTCTCCTGGGTGCCAGGCACAGTGTTTGATGGGCACTGAGGATTCAAAGCTGGCTCAGACTGCCTGGGGAGGGGGGAACAGAGAGGAGTGAGGGGCCACAGCAGGGACCCACAGGAGGCAGGAGCCCAGTGAGCCTAACCAGGCAGCGATTGTAGCTGTTACGGAGATAAAGGGCTTGTCACATCCCCGAGGGAAAAAGTCATGCCCTTTTCAGGTCTCTTTCCATCCTTCCCTCTGTGTCAAGGAAAGGTCTCTGCTTGGTCTGGTACATTTGTATGATTCTCTAACATGACTTAGTCTCCCTTTGTAACAAAAAGACCACAGGCATTGAAGTCCTATCAGACAAAGACATCTAGAGCACGGGATCCTATGATGTGGTTTTCACGGTTGGTATTTTTACACTTGCTTTTGGTAGAATCATAATTTTTAAAATGCATCTTTGTGAGGGCAGGGACAGAATGGGCCACCACTTCCTTTTCACACCGTCAGATACAAACAAGTACTGTGCAAGTTCACTGTAAGAAAAGAAGCGA
Source organism: Dasypus novemcinctus (assembly GCF_030445035.2). NCBI lineage: Eukaryota > Metazoa > Chordata > Mammalia > Cingulata > Dasypodidae > Dasypus > Dasypus novemcinctus. The sequence goes on along the minus strand of NC_080694.1, from coordinate 37,342,121 downwards.
GACATAGCACCTTCCTAACCAGGAGTGTTGAGCTGTGTGTGGCTATTCCCAGCAGAAAAGCCAGAAGCAAGTCACCAGCTGCCACCACAGCCTCTTCTTAAGTTCCTGTTCCCAGGTTAGAACTAATAAAATTCTTAAAAAAAAAAAAAAAAATTGACCCAAGATACTGCTCCATCTTTGAACAGCATTTATGATCCTCAGGTTTTGCTCACCCTACTGTGCAGCAGGGTGTGAGCTTCGGGCACATTTTTGGTTTGGGTCTAGAGGCAGTACTGTTGTCTCTCCCCCCACCCCCACCCCACCGAGACTGAGAGTCTGGTATTGGGGAGACCTGGCCAGCACTGGTCTGCAGGAACACCCTAGGCCTAGGACTTGGGTGAAAGTCCTTGCCAGAAAGTAGAGGTGAATTTCAAGGAAGTCCCCTAAGCCATGGGTAAGACTTCTGAGCATTAATGATCTCTCTTAATTTCAGTTATCTATGCAAAGCAACACAATAAAATTATTAATAGACAACAACACAATTCAACACAGTTCAACATTCAGACCACACTTGGACCCATGCAGATGAGACACATGGAACACAGTGGCTTTATCCACAGCTTGACAACTAATGATAAAACAATGGGCCCTTATTTTATTTTAGTTTTTAATGGCACAGGGGACTGGGCTAACCAGAGTCAATTCATCTTTAAGGATATGTGAAAAAAACTGCATGCGTGGAATATGGAAGTGCTCTTTTATCAGACTGTTCCCTTGGCCTAGGTGGGGGTACAGGAATGCTGAAGGAATTAACAGCATATTTGTGTTCCACATCCAGGCATTACCCAGGGGACAGTGACCCCTTTCTTCAGCCCATCAACTTGTTTAAAGCTCTTCCATCACAACAAACCCACCCTGACCTGTCCCTTCCAGCTCCCTGCCTGATTTTACTTCCCTTCTGGACAACCTTCTTTTTTTGTCTTTATTTATTTTTTTAATATTACATTCAAAAAATGTGAGGTCCCCATATACCCTCCCCCCCTCCTCCCACTCCTCCCCCATAACAACATTCTCCTCCATCATCATGAGACATTCATTGCATTTGGTGAATACATCTCTGAGCACCGCTGCACCTCATGGTCAATGGTCCACATCATAGCTCACACTTGCCCACAGTCCACCCAGTGGGCCATGGGAGGACATACAATGTCTGGTAACTGTCCCTGAAGCACCACCCAGGACAACTCCAACCCCCAAAAATGCCCCCACATCACATCTCTTCCTCCCATTCCCTACCCCCAGCAGCCACCATGGCCACTTTCTCCACACCAATGCCACATTTTCTTCGATTATTAATCACAATAGTTCATGAATAGAATATCAGTAAGTCCACTCTAATCCATATTCTATTCCTCCATCCTGTGGACCTTAGAATGGTTATGTCCACTCCACATCTATAGCAAGAGGGGGCTTAGATTCCACATGGATGCTGGATGCAATCCTCCTGCTTTCAGTTGTAGGCACTCTTGACTCCCTGGTGTGGTTTGTTGACCTTCTTCAACTCCATGTTAGCTGAGTGGGGTAAGTCCAATAAACCAGAGTGTAGGAGCTGAAGTCTGATGAGGCTCAGGGGCTGGCTATCACATGGTCAGTCCAGAGGTTCAGGTCCCCTGGGTATATATTAAACCCCAGCGCCAACTACAGATCTGGTACAAGTAACAGGAGAGGCTTGTGGACAAAGATCACATCTGAGTTCAGCTCCATCACACAGAAACACAAACTCCAAAGAAGGGCCAACTGACATGGCACTGAATGCCATCTGCCATGACCATAGAACCTGTGGGTCTCTGTAGCCCTTAGAAGAACCAATACCCAGGGTTGTATCTACTTTATCTGTCTTTGGGACTCTGCTGAGGTGTGCATAAGGGCAACTCCTCTGATAACCTCCCGGCTCTTTTTGGAGACTCATAGCCATATAAATTCATTTTGGACAATCTTCTTGACAAAGCAATCTACACTCATTGCTTCTGCTTCTTCAATTCCCATCGAGTGTGAAACACAACTAAGTTTAACGGCTACCCGGCTTCCACTGTACCATCCCATCAAAACTCAAGTGAAGGCACTAGAAAACTCGTTGCTGAGTCAACACTAGTGCCATTCTTGCGAAGTCGGTGCCAAAGCCTGGTCATTCATTGCTCTTGGACAAATCTTTCCTACACGCTTTTCATTCGATGCAGCGTTCTGTATGTTATGCAGTAATATCCGGGCTTATTGCATGAACATTTATAGTAGATTTTACCTAAAAAAAAAAATTCTTATTGTGTGTAAAATTGTTCCCTAAAGCATTGGAATTATTATCATCAGTTTATGCTGATTTGGAAATCTTCTAAATATCCAGCAAAACTGCAAGTGCTGATGTTTCAACTGCTACAAAAAGAAGCTACAGTGCTTCTTTTTGCCTCAGGAACTCTTCAGTTTTTATTAGGAATTAGTTTTACTTATCAGGAACTAGTTTAATTAGGAATTATTAGTTTTATATGGTATATAATTATCAAAACATTTTTCCTACTTGATGTGAAAGCTCATATTACCACTAATAGAAACACTATACTTTTAATATTAATGAGAATAAAAATTAGTGATCCTTTATGAAATCAATTATGGGCATATTTTTAATATTCTTTGGTGTCGATCACAGTCATATCTTTTTATTTCTTTTCCTCTGCCCCTTCCTTAAATGTTGGTGTTGCTTGGGGAACTATTTCTGCTTCCTGTACTTCTCACTCTCTATTCTCTCCAGGTGACCTCAACGAATCTCACTGTTTTATCTACCACCTGTAGAGCCAGATCACTCCCAAATCCATTTCTCTCTTTCCAGGCTCTAGCCAGAGCTTCAGATGCGTCTTCTTTAGAGTGTGCCACAGCCAAGTTAAACCAGCACGTCCAAATCGGAGCTCATAACCACCCTTCCTAGTGTGTAACCTGCTTCTACCCAAATTCACAGTCTCAGGCATCCCACATAGTCACTCCAGAGAGGAACACACAAATCACCTTTCACTTCTCCTTGCTCCAAATCCTCCCCAGGGCTACATGATTCTTACCACAGCTGCATTTCCCTCCAGCCCCTCACCCCATCATCCCCATAGCCCAGAGCTAACTAAAACACAGATCTGACCTTGGGACTCTTCAATTTTACATAAAGACTAAGTTCCTTAGAAAATAGCACCCAAGGCTCTCTCCATAACTTGACGGCTGCCACCCTCTGCACCATCAACTCCTGCCAGCCCCTGCCCAATAAGCCACATTCTAACATGGCCTGTCCAAAAGCAAAAGAAGATAAGCCACATATGCAGCTTACCATGTTCCAGTAGTCACCAAGGTAAAAGAAACAGGTGAAATTAAGATTGGTCATATTTTTATTTAACCTAATATATCCTCAATAGTCATTTGAACTTATGATCAACATGAGGAAATTATTAATGAGATATCTTACATTCTTGTTTTTGTGTGAAGTCTTGGAAAATTCAGTATATATTTTATGCTTAAAACAAATTAGTTTTCACTCAAACTAGTCACATACCATGTGCTTGGTAGCCACATTGGATAGGCAGCTCAATAGCTAACCAAATGCCTGAACCATTTTCCATACACCATGCTCGTTTATGCCTTTTTTTCCCCCCAAATGAACTCATATTCACTCCTTGAGATTCGGTTAGCACAACCCTTCCCATTCCCAAGCTGTGCCAGGCACAGAACCTCTTAGTCCATCAACCAGTTGTGTCGGCCCCATCACAGCCCTTCCCAATCACACTGAAGATATCTACTTGTTCACCACCAACACTAGAATGTTACTTCTACCAGAGCAAAATCCTACCAGATCTATTCATTTTAGTATTTCGAGCACCATGTAAAGTGCTAGTATCTAGTAGGGGACAAATAAATCTTTGTTGAACTGAAAAGATTCAGAATAGCATAAAACTCTGGAGACAGAATTTTAAGTGTAAATCCTGGGCTCCTGAGAAAACATTTTATGTCCTCTATCAACCAAAATATGTGATGATATGTTGCAAATACCACAAATCCTTTTATAGATTATCTTTCAATGTGGCATCAACTGATGGAAGCATTATACCTATGGTGATAGCTTGCACAGAACAAATAAATATAGGTTTGGGAGTTATCAGGGGTCTTAGATATAATGTAGTCATTTTACAAATGAGGAAGAAACATTTGCAAGGGTTTTAGTGGCCAATACACATTTACAAAACCAGTTAACACAGAAGTAACACTATAACCTATGCCCAGTTCATTATATCACTGTTTGTGTCAACCACACACTTTAACACATTTTCAATCAAAATCCATTTAAAAATTAAGAAAGCCTGTACAATTGAAAACCTATTGTTTTGTTATTGTTGCCATCGAGTCCTTTCAAGATGGTGTGGCAGAAAATATATTCTGCTCAACAAATAGTCCTAGTGCCACACTTTCTGCTCCTGTCATGGTTATATGGGGCCATGTGAGCAGTTCAAGCCTGTGATATAAGTACGGAAGTGACATGTTATCTCTGCTGGGGTTAGGCATTTAAGAGCTGGTGTGACAACTCCATCCTTCTTGTCCCAGACCCTGGAAACCAGCATTGGGATGGCAGTGTCACAAGAGGGAAGGAGCCTGCAGTGGTGAGCTACCAAAAGGAGGGTGTCAGTCCCCAAGAACCAGTTAGCACTTTGCAAGAGGAATAATTAATTTTTAGTTGTGCTAAATTACAGAGATAAGGATTTTCTGTTGCAGCAGCTTATAGTTAATTACCCTGACTAATGTAGACAGCCAACAAAGTTACATATCAAAGAATGTGTATCTTAAAATGTCAGTATTCTGCCAAATGTAATTAACATTACTTTAAATTGCTAAATATAAATCCACTTTAAAAATGTTTTTCTGCTACTATTTTTCTTTTTAAAATGGCATGCTAAATTATTCATTAAATTTCAGATATATGAGGTGTCAAATCTGGCTCAAAGGATTTAAATTACCAATGTGGAGAACAAACAGAATGCTGAATCAGGTTTTAGTACCAGTTACATTTTTTTTACATTTGACAATATCCCCAGGAAATGATATATCATTCCAAGTCACCGTCTGGGCCTTAAAACCTAGGGTTCTCTCTCCAACCTGGGACTTCACCAGTGAGTTAACCTTACTGAACTGATAAGAGTATCATGGAATTCCAAGCAGGCTTCGAAGCCCCATCCATGGGCCATATTACAGTGTCTCCTTATTTCTGCAACTACAAAAAATAAAAATATTTTTACTATTACTGTCAGATGTAACTCTTTGAAGTTTACTGCTGCAAATTATTTCCCTAGCTACACATATTACAATATATCCTTTTAATTAAGCCACAAATGCCACTCAGGGCAAGATTGGTGAGGTACAATTTGAAACTTGTGTCAGTATGTACAGGGATGTCAGAATAAGCCTGTTTTGGAACATTTTGTAAAGAGTTAGAGGTGGTGTCAATTTTAGAGGATATATTATTCACCAGGAAAAGTTGCTCACAGCAATCGTTCTTTTGCAAACTGCAAGCATGATTACTTTGTATTTCATCCAAAATAGCCTCAGCCAATTGTGGGGTGAATTCCCTAAGCCCAGAATGTCTGAATTTTAAATTTGTCTCAAAAACTTTTAGACATTTAGAATAGATTTTCATAGATATTTAGACTTTTAAATGCTGCCAAGCCTTTCTAAATAATGGATTAAACCAGGAAATCCCCAAATACTATTGTAGAATGACTATGCAAGGCAAAGATAACCATATCTCTGAGTTGTTCAAGAATTTTGTCTTTTTAATGTTCTTCCGAAGTACATTTCCTTCCATTAAAAACGTATACTTGGTTGGAAAGAATTTCATTTTAATTCACAGAACTTGTTTCAGCTAGATGGTTGGCAGATAACTTGTGCTTCATCTAAATGTTTGGCTGAATATTTGTCAATCTGCATTATGTAGAATTTTTTAAAAATCAAAACACACTTGGGACATTCCTAGATTCACTTTAGCTTGTAGTTTTCCCTGTCCTTGATTTTTATTTTCATTTCCTAATGTTTTCCTTATTTTACTGTATCATGTGTTTTCCTATAAGCAGCCTCAAATCCTCCATGTAACATCATGGATGACCAAATGAGATAAAACATCACAAATGATCAATAGGTGGTTTAAGAAATCTACCGTGTGCTTCATAAAATCATTTCTTCTTTAACTGTCTAGGAGTTGCAATGGCTTCTAAGGCCTCTCCTAGCACGGGAATCTGACAGAACCCCAGATAAATGTTCCTTTTGGGGGCTCAAATGACAACTTAGGCAGTAACAACCCCTAAGGACTCAGTTTCATTTTCTTTGGCTGAGGGTTGCTAAAGCAGACCAGTACAACAAAACCACTTAATAAATAGTAGTTACTATGACAGTTGTCATCACCCAGGCCAACCCCCTGCCTCCCTAGACGGACAAAAGAAGCCTCCTGGAACAGAAGGTCAAGAAGCCAAGGCAAAACTGGAGAGGAGGTTGAGGCAGCACCCAGAGCAGAAGCACAGTGGAGCCCTAGGTGGAAATTCAGACTCACATCAAATGGTCTTACAAATTCCTACTCTGTCTTTCCTGCTCAACTACTATTCATTTTTCTTTCAAACTTAGGCTCAAATATCATTTCTCGTGGGAGGCCTTCCTGGACCTTCTCAAGTATGATATATTTCTGTGCTATGGACTCCTTGTAAACTCTGTATTGTGATCTTTGTAATATTCAGATATGCAAAAAATCCTTACTGAGTACCTATCCACTATGCGCTGGCACTGTTCTAGGCAAGGTGAGCACAGCATGCACAGAATTCACCTCCTTTTTCTGGAGTTCCAATCTCAGCTAATGATCTCACCAAGCTCCCGGACACCCGAGTGAGAAGCCTCAGAATTAGTCCTGACTCCTTTCTCTCCTCCCACTAAATGAATCACTGAGTCTGGCCGATTTTGGCCTCTGGCTTATCTCTTGAATCTTCTCTGGATCCCACCCACCACTGCCTGGTGCAGCTGTCACCCCCTCCCCCGGGAAAACATGCCCACAGCCTCCATCTGGTCTTCTAGCCCTCTCCAACCCAACCTCCGTACCTCCAACGGTGGCTCCTAGAATGAAATCAGATCACGCTGCTCTCTTGCCTCAAACCTGTCTACGGTTTCCCCTACATTTTAGGTGATCTGACACTGGTCGACCTTTGATACTTCATGTCCACCATGCTGAACAATTTGCAGGTCCCCAATTACGTTTGATTCTTTTATGCCCACCGTGGCTCTTGGTACCTAGTATGTGCCTTAAAAATATTTGTTTATTAGAAGAACAAACAAATGAAGGCATTCATCTTATCTTTATTGGGCCTCATGTTTGAAATGTTCATCTCTAACTGTCCATGTCTTCATCACATTTGCATCCCAAATGCCCAGAACAGCATCTGTAACCGAGGATATGCTCAATAATGTACGTAGAATAAATGGATGAACAAAATGATTGATGGGCAAATCCTCTTAGTATAGACAGAGTGGGTAGAGAATGAGGGTTTTGTCCTTCCAAGGTGCCCAAAAGCCTTTGAAAGGTCCTTTATAAACATGAGCTATGTGGGTCTTGAGTGGTGAAAGCAGAATAACCTACCAGGGTGGCCCCAAAGAAGAAGTGTGCCCTTCTTGTTCCACTTGGCTTTTAATTCAGCTGCTGTTGAATGAGGCAGCATAAAGGAAATCCCAAATCATGGAAACAGAATTGCCCTGGGAGTCGGAAGGCCCGGAGTAAATTCCACACTTTCAGCTTTGCCTCTGTGTGACCTGGAACCAACCGTATCCAGCAACAGCCTGCCCACATGAGCGACGGAAATCCCATTTTTGTTTTTTTGTGTTTTTTTTGCTTAAGTCGGGTTTCTGACTCTTGAAACTGAAAGAGTGCAGACTAAAATAGTACTCTTCTTTTCCCTCGTGGCTGCATTACAGTGTGGGTAAGCCAAAAAATACCCAGAATAAAGCATACTTTGATGACAGCAAAGCATTTGGCCAAAGTCTCTCATGAGCTACTCCTGAAAGAGAGGGCTTGAGAGTGCATGTAGATGCACCTGGACCCTGTTGCACCCACATAAGCTAGAAGTTTCGATTAATGGACGTGCATGCACAGAGGAAGGCGTCGGTAGGCCCCTGCTCTAGCCAGCGTTCTCAGCAGCCACTAGGAGAGACAAAGGGCGGGCTCCTCAGATTTCTAGGTTTTCCCCAAGCTGAAAGGCATCATCACTGCTATAGATGCTTGAATCAAGAGCCAATGGTCCAAAACAAAGAGGATGAGTTTAATAAGGAAGAGAGAGCAAAATCCCATTTAAGGTGCAGGTCTCTGAAATGACCCTCAGCCCCACAGTTCCTCAACATTACCTAGTTCAGGAAATGACACTTTTCTGTCCTCCTTTTTGATTTTTAAGACTTGTTTGAGGCTCCTTTTCTCTTTCTCTCTCTTTTTTAAATATTTTATTTATTCCTCCCCTTCCCCACTCCCCCCGTTGTCTGCTCTCTGTCCATTCACTGTGTGTTCTGTGTCTGCTTGTATTCTCATTAGGCAGCTCCAGGAACCGGTCCTGGGACCTTCCGGAATGGGAGAGAGGCGATTACTCTCTTGTGCCATCTCAGCTCCCCTGTTCTGCTATATCTTCTCATTTTCTCTCCTCTGTGTCTCTTGTTGTGTCATCTTGCTGTGCTAGCTCTCTGCGTCAGCCAGCACTCCTGCATGGGCTCGCTCTTCCCATGTGAGGTGGCATTCCCATGCAGGGCGGCTCTCTGCACAGGGCCACATTTCCACATGGGCAGGCACTCTGTGTGGGCCAGCTCACCCTCACCAGGAGGCCCTGGGCATTGAACCCTGGACCTCCTATATGGTAGACGGGAGCCCAGTTGGTTGGGCCACATGTGTTTTCCCCTTTTCTCTTTGTGTACGTTTATTCTCCTTTGTGGATAGGACACTGTTTCTTAATTGTTACTGTTCCTTGAGTTAGTTGGGAGAGTTGCTCATTTGTGATTAATTAGCTCCTTTTGATTATTTTGAATTTCAGAGCCTTGAGGCCTTTGGGCATATGCACCTGAAAATTAAAATGTATTAACCTTAACAAAATGAAAGCAAAATGATTTTATATAACTACATGATTTATCTTTATTTGGAAGGTTACTTAACTGCAACTTGTGTTTCCATGCCAGTTTAACTGCTTTTCCTAGCCTCGTTTTCAGCTGCAGGAAAATTCTGAGATTTCTTAAGTCTCTTCACATCTGAAAAATGTTCTTCTTGGGTTCTATTATTCTTTCTTGTTGTTGCTTTCAAGCCCCCTCCGTCTCCTCTTATTTGTTTATTGTGACTAAGAGCCTGCATCTCCTTGCCTTCATTTTCCCCACTGTCCACAGAGTACAAGAATGCCAGTTCCCTCTCTGAGCCCAGGAGAGGTGCAGAGGGAGCGGCTCTCAGGCTGTTCCTCAGGCCGCTCTAGCCTTGATGTGGGAGGGGGAGAGAGAGCGGTGAAACTCAGCTAGGGTTCCAGGCCCGAATGGGGGCTCCGATCTCTGATTCCCAGGAAAGCCTGGCATGCACAGAGGGGTAGTGGGCTTCTGCCTGCCAGTGACGAGGAGTATTTCATTTCTCGTTGGGTTTAGCTCCCCTGGTGCTTAATCCCAGAAAGGGAGAGAGGATAGTGGTAGGATTTCAGAACCCCTTCCTCTGTAGTCAAGCTCATGACTTTGTATAATCATTCACTTATTTTTTTTTTTTAAAGATACATAGATCACAAAAAATGGTACAATAAAAAATATAAGAGGTTCCCATATACCCCACATTCCACCCCACCCCCACTCCTCCCACATCGACAACCTCTTTCATCAGTGTGGCACATTCACTGCAATTGTAAATACATTTTGGAGCACTGTTGCCCTACATGGATTATAGTTTATGTTGTAGTTTACACTCTCCCAGTCCATTCAGTGGGTGATGGCAGGATATACAATGTCCAGCATCTGTCTCTGCAATATCATTTAGGACAACTCCTAGTCTCGAAAATGCCCCCACATCACACCTCTTCTTCCCTCTTCCTGCCCTCAGCAACTACCGTGGCCACTGTCTTCACACCAATGATACAATTTCTTCCACTGCTAGAGTCACAATAGTTCCATAGTAGAATACCAGTAAGTCCACTCTAATCCATATTTTACTCCTCCATCCTGTGGACCCTGGGATGGTGATGTCCACTCCACCTCTAAATCAAGAGGGGGCTTAGATCCCACATGGTTGATGGATGTGATTCTCCTTGCAGTTGTAGACTCTCTCGGTTCGCTGGTGAGGTGGTTGACCATCCTCACCTCCCCGTTAGCTGACCTGGGTAAGTCCAACAAACAGGAGAGTAGAAGTTGCAACTCTGCTAAGGCTCAGGGCCCAGCTGGCACATAGCCTGTCCAGAGATTCAAGTCTCCTGAGTATGCACCAACCCCAGTGCCAACCACAGGTTCAGTGAAAGTGACAAAAGAGGCAAGTGTCACTTATTTGCTTACTCAGCAAAACTGAGTAATGTCCTCAGTTCTCTCCTGGGCACAGATAGAAAGACCAAGATGATATAGCCTTTGCCCTCAAACAGCACAAGTCTTTTCATTCATTCACCAGAGGTTACCTGCCTGCCATGTATGAAGATGGTAATCATTGCTCTGGGAACCTAAATTAGCCCAAAGACTAGGAAGAAAGACAGGCTATGCTGTGGTGAAAGAACGTGGCCTGAGGTGTGAAGAGGGAGACACTGGTTTAGGTCCATGGCCCTGAAAGGGTGGCAGGGAAGACAGCTGAACAGACGGTGTCACTGCAGGGAAAGGCAAAGGGACAGGCGTGGGGCCTCTCCTAAGTGGTTACACAGCCCATTTCCACACCTGAGAAAAGAACAGCAGCTTCACTCTTTAGATAACCACCGACTTTAAACAAAGCTTCTTTGAAACACGGCAAAATCTCTGTTGAAAAAGAAAAGGGAACAAAAAAAGAAAAAAGAAAATATCAACAAAATTTCTCGACCTGTCCTTCCCCTTTCAAGTGGGTGTGGCTAATGCTCTTCTTTGCCACCATCGAGATGGCAATCTCTTCACTCTCTAGCCTAATACTGGCAAGCAGGCCATACAAAATGTAAAGCTAAAATTATAGTTGACATCACTCTACAGAACTCCACGGAAACCAGAAAACAAAACTGGAGACATCATGTATTTTGAGTAAAAGGAAAATAAACTAGAAACTATGTATATATATAAACACATTGAGAAATATACATATGGTATATGTTGGTATATATAGATGTTGTATTGTGGAAAATGCTCTTGGCTATAGCCTGTTTTTTAAAAATCAGTAAACTACAGCAGGTATCCACATAAAGAAACCACCCACTGTCTGAAGACAATATAGTCCCGAAAAATCAGAAGCATTTACTCTGCCTACTCTTGCTCTGTTTCCTGCTCTCTGGCTCCAAGGTCAAACTTGACTTCTTACCCCCCTGCCATTTTTTTCTCACTCATCACCTATGCCCCAGAAAAGTAAGTCACTTAGAAGTTACTAGCACCTCTTGTCTTCTCCTTAAGAAACCACTCTCCAGACCTGTCCCCTTCTCTCAGGCCCTTATTTGCAGAGCAACATTCAAATGTAAAATGTATTCTATCACCATCAGTGCTTCTCCCCAATATGTCTCTGAATTTCATCTTGAGGTTTTCATCCAGCCCTTAAGGAAAGCCAGGGACAAAGCCACTTGTGAGACAGAGGACCAGCTGCTGAGGTCCCAGGAGGTCATCCTGGGGTGCTGTGTTAAGGAATGCTGGGGTAGGTGGAACTGGGCAAGGCTGGATGTGGACTGTCTCAGGAAGAAAGTGTCTACCACAATTTTGATTAGATGCAATGAAATCGTGGCCACATCATGACCAGTCTACACCGAATGATCATTTCTATCATCTTTCTTTTCATTCCTTTTATCAGGGATTGGCAAACTTTGTCTCCTGGGCCAAATCAGGCCCCACAACTCATGCATGTATTGTCTACGACTGCTTTCGCCCTATAATGGCAGAGGTGAGTAGGGACAGAGAGCAGCTGGAGACCAACCCATGAAGCTGAAAACATTTACTACATACTAATATCTAGCCCTTTACAGAAAGCTTTGCCAACTCCTGTCTTACATGCATCACTAAGTAAGATCACTTTTTCCTCCAAAAGGTGCCTCAATTTCTCAATGCCCTCCTTCCCAATGGACTTGCTGGGGGTCCCACTCTCTGTGTCTCCCCTTTCCCATCTCCCTGCATGCCGCTGCCTGGCTGAGCTCCTAAACTACCTGCTGAATCCTCTTAATCCCATGCCCAGGAACGGATGTGCCCCTCATTGCCACCAAAGCCAATTTCCCCATTGGGACGTTCAAGGCCTTCAGTCCAAACAGCTGCCTCCCTTCTCCCTCCTGCTGCCCCACAGCTGGCTCCACTGCTGCCACCTCTATTGCCTGCAGGCCCTGAGCCTCCTCCACTTGGCGGCCCTGCCCCTGCTGCTCCCTCTCCCCAGCTGGCCTTGGCACTGCTCCCACATCCTCAGTGGTTTCTTCTCCACACCACCAGCATGTGCCCCGCTGGCCACTCCACATGCTGTCTGGCTGCTCAGTCCGTGCTGCCAAGGAGTCATGGATGTCACACTGCTTGCTGAAATTTTTTTTTTTTTTTAAGATTTTATTTATTTATTTAATTCCCCCCTCCTCCCCCGTTTGTCTGTTCTCTGTTGTCTGTTTGCTGCATCTTGTTTCTGTTGTCCTCAGCTGCATGGGAAGTGTGGGCGGTGCCATTCCTGGGCAGGCTGCACTTTCTTTTGTGCTGGGCGGCTCTCCTTACGGGGCGCACATCCTTGCGCGTGGGGCTCCCCTACGTGGGGGACACCCCTGCGTGGCAGGGCACTCCTTGCACGCATCAGCACTGCGCATGGGCCAGCTCCACACGGGTCACGGAGGCCCGGGGTTTGAACCACGGACCTCCCATGTGGTAGACGGACGCCCTAACCACTGGGCCCAGTCCGTTTCCCTGCTTGCTGAAATTTCTACTCACTTTACTCTTTCCAACAATGGCAACTAACTAACTAAATAAATAAATGAGAATACTTGCTCTCGAGAAATGTACATGGAAGCAATATGTGTTCAAGGATCATGAGGCATACAACCTACTCTCAAATGTTTAGAAAATGGACAGATAGATATTGTTAGGTGACAGATGGATGGATATATAGACAGACTGATAGAGAGCATGATACGGTAAAGGTGGCAACATGTTCAACTATCTGGGGGTAAGGCATGATGGAATTCTCTGAATCAATTCCATGTTGTTCGTGCAACTGTTGTGCAATTTTGAAATCATTTCAAAATAAAAAGTGTAAGAAAAAAGGATATATAAATAAATAAAATTAGGACAAAGATAGAGATTCTGCTGACAAAAGCTCATTTCAGAAATGACCCCGACTTAGATGTCATATCCACAACTATACCATATCTCAATATGTGGACCACCTACATTTTGGGCAATATTCTCCTGTCTCAATACACGTTGCATTTACAGTTTACAGCATATGCTTATCTGTGTTAAATTTCACAGTTTTCCCTTTTATCAAAAAGGTATGCCAGGTCCTGAACCTCAACAGACTTCAACTCCTACACTCTGGTTTATTAGACTTATCCCACTCAGCTAAAATGGAGTTGAAGAAGGTCTATCACCACACCAGGGAGCCAAGAGTGCCTACAACTGAAAGCAGGAGAATTGCATCCAGCATCCAGGTGGAATCTAAGCCCCCTCTTGATAGAGATGTGGAGTGGACACAACCCTTCTAAGGTCCACAGGATGGAGGAATAGAATATGGATTAGAGTGGACTTGCTGATATTCTATTCATGAACTATTGTGATTAGTAATCGAAGAAAATGTGGCATTGGTGTGGAGAAAGTGGCCATGGTGGCTGCTTGGGTTAGGGGGTGGGAGGAAGAGATGTGATGTGGGGGCATTTTCAGGGGTTGGAGTTGTCCTGGATGGTGCTGCAGGGACAGTTACCGGACATTGTATGTCCTCCCATGTAAAACCCCTAAGAAGTATAGGCTGGAATTTCTTCCCCTCTGTCTGCGTTTTATTTATTCCTTTGTTGACCATCTTAGTCTATTTCCCTTGCTAGGAGAAAGGTACTGTACTGACTTACTATCTAATAGGTCACTGACTGCTGGACTGGGCCACTGGAAAAAGAGGTTAACTTAGAAATTAAGCACAAATTACAATTTCGGCTTCTCTTGAAAGCTATTATCATTGACAATTAATATCTCTCTTTCCCCTTTATAGTCTGTTAAAACCATTGCATGTCTCCAGCCTCCTCCCCCAGCCTGCCAATTGCACACTCCTGTCTGGGAACTGTCAGCTACTAACGGCTTTTTCAACCATAAATGAAAGTACTAAAAATTAATAGCTGAAAGAAGAGATGAAAAGGGTGATGCTTCAAACTCATTTTTAGCCATTACAAGTCAAGAGGAGTTAAACTTTTTCAGCCTTTTAAAAGCAAACCAAAACAAAGCCAAAGCTCTTTTTATGAGCAGGTGTGAACTGAAGTGAGTGAATGGGCTTTTGGCCATGAAAATGTAAGTTCTTAAATAAACACTGGCCAGTGTGACTACTCTTAACGACAGGAAAGCCAGTCAGCCATGGCGGGGTTAAATAACTGCTGTCTACCACACTGTTAACGTGTCGGGCGCCATCAATTTTTTGCTGTCAAATTTCAAAACCTCTGGCTTTGAACCGCTGTAAGCGTTGCATTCACAGAGAAGGGAGGTGGCAGAAAGGGGTTGGAGAGGTTAGGTATCGGTGTGAATCAGCTTTGAGAAAGATCTGAAACTCCGAGCAGCAGTGTGCATGCACTCAAAAGTATAAAACTGGAAAAAAGTCATCCTGTGTTGAACAGTCAAAGCCATTTACAATAGACACTGATCCAGGAAAGGGGGGTCATCTTTAAATATATAGTTATCCTTTTAGCCTCTCTCTGTGGAAAACTCTGGATTGCCAGGAGCGGCAGCAAAGATGTATTATTATAGTCAGATTTCCCCTGCTATCTTATTGTTTGTGAACCTTTGGAGTGATTTTCCGTCTAGTTGTTTTCACAAGTGCCTAAGTGATCAACCATTGCAGCAGATGGCTTTTCTCATGAGTAGCCCCGTCTATTAGAGAAATTGGCTGTGTCCAAAACAGAGCCTTCCTACAGCCAAACCATGATCATTGTCATGAACAAGTATTAATTATTCTAGCTAGCCATTTGTAAATGCTAGTCTTCAGGAGGCTTGATAGATACTGGAAATCTGCAGGGAGGAGTGGGAGCTGCTAGAGACCAGCCAGTGAACAAAAAAACAGGGTGAGGTAGTTCAAAAGAATTGTAAACAGCAAGCAAGGTGGTTGTAAAGATGCTGGCAGAGTAGGGATGTGCTGGATTTCCTGTCTCCTCTCCCCACGCTCTCCCTGAGCTGTCTAGCTGTCCACTAAATGTTGCATGCATGGGCCCACCAGTGGGGTATGTGTAAGTCTTGAGAGTTTAGGGTCATGTTGACAGGACCTGTGATGGGGTACCCTCCTTTCTGCTGGCCTCAGGTGTCCACCTACAGAGTCTCATCCACTAGAGTAACTCTTCTGCCAGAGGCTCATGGTCCCTGTTCCTGGATGGGGAGACTCTCATCTGTTAAAAGGAATTTGCTCTTGGGAATCTGTTCTTGGTCTGTGCTCTGCACCTCAGGCAAATGGGAGACAGCCATTCTGGGGACTTTGTTCTGCAGGTGCAAGCAGCAACCGTTCCTGTTGGAGGACTGGTGTGTAGGGCAGGGTGGAGGGAAGAGAGCAGGTCTCTGGGATGGAGAGCACAGGCCATGCTGTCCAATCAGCTCATGAGAAGCCAAGTTCTGTTTCCCTCCATCTGCTTCGATGTCTCATTCAAAACTGACTTTAAACTCAGGGGGGAAAGAGAAGACTCATGGTTGCAAACAACAGCAATCCCAATTGAATTTACAGTAGTAAAAGGTTATAAAAACACTCAGGTGGCTGGTGGAACCAAAGGGAAAACCTGGACCCGGGAAATCAAGTATGATGGTGCCTCTCACTACATTTGCTTTATCCTGTTTCTGTCTACAGACTGGCTATCTCTGTTTCTCAAGTCCAAAGGATGAGTGATCAACTGCTCTCAAGCTTCACTCACAGCTTCAGGCACTAAAGGGAGACTACACCATTTCTGGTCTTAAACCCAAAATTCTTGAGCAAAAATTATGATTGGCCCAGTTGGGGTCAAGAGCCCATATTTCTAAACAGTCAACTGCCCAGGACGAAGTATAGCTAATCAATTACAGAAGGGGAGTTATGGTGTAGCAGGACATCTGTTTCCACAGTTACCATGTGGATGGGGGAAGTAGATGCCTACTCCAGGTTGCATAACCTGACGTCATACAATCCAACAATTGTGTGTTCACTCAACAAACACGTGTTGGTTACTACTGTGAGAAACAAAGTAGGTCTATGAAAGAAGACCACAATGAAATTTACCAATATAAGCCAATGTTATAAATACTATACTTACAGAGAACATTGAGACCAATGTGTCAGGTTCTATTTTCATTTATATGATGCTACCATACTTGTAACTTTGATCTTACTACATCATGAATTTTTGAGTCAAGTTCAAGAGTGGATCTTCTAAACACCTCATCTTCTAAACACTTGGATTTTTAAAGACTGGAAAGAGGATTATTTTTTATTTTTTTATTTTTTTGAAATAAAGAAGAGGCCCTCGCCACAAAGCTATCTGATTATCACAGAAGTTAACTGTTGGTTAATGCTGCTGTGGTGCCCCTAAAAGGGGCTGCGGGTGTACAGGTGTGGATGGAAGGAGGTCACACCAGAAAAGGCAGCCAGAGCCACACCAGGAGGTAGCCAGTCTGGATCAGTGGTCCTTAGGAGATGCCTACTGTGCTCCTCCTCTTAGCTCTCCCGATTGACAGCACCAGGAGTTAGGGCTGAAGAGCTGGAAATTAGACAAACAGGGAGGGGGATGGAGTAGATGATGGGAGCAGTTCATAAATTACATAACATACCTGGAATGGGAGGTGTGCTAGACAAAGGTGAAGGGGGCAGATATGGTCTCTGCCCTTGCAGACTCAGGATATGTAATAACTAGAAACGCAATCGATGCCATAACAACAAAAGAAACAAACAACTAAGGCACAACCAGATGTTAAGTGTCAAGCTAGACAGGTAAACAAACCCCCAACGGAATGAGTTTTCTGGGTTACCAAACCCTTTATTATCTGATCTGATTTTGACTTGTACCTTGTTTCTTTCCTAATAACAAAGCTATTAATAAATTTATTTTCCTTTTGAGCATTTTACCAAATTTGGAAGATAAAATATTGGAGGCTTTCTCAATTTCATTCCAATCTGCTACAGAATAAAAAATCTATCCAGTTAAACACAGAAGTTCCATCAAAGAATTCTTTCCACAAGTAAAGCTATTCTAAATCAACATTATGGAATTCCAAATTAAATTTTATATACCAGAGTCCTCATCATATCATTTGTTGAGCCTCTCCTTTGCTTTTGAGGAGATATACTACGATATCTTTTAGTTTGCAGACATTTTTTTTTAACAATTGCAATTCTCTAGAAGTATCAAATGATGAAATCACTGGTGCTTTATTAAATAATTAAAATTCCAACTGATTTTGGATAAAGATGCAGCCAAAATTTAAAGAACCCATACATTTAATAGCATTGTGGGATAGTTAGGGTGAGATATAAAGAAGTTTTCCAAAGTATGACACATTTTTAAAAATTCAGATGATGGCAGGTGGCAAAGAAAGCATCTTCTTACCACAATAAGGTGTATTTTTGTACTTAACTTCAGTCTTGTCAGAAAATCTTGGAGTTCAATTACTCTGAATAATATTTGTAAATTCTCACTACTACAGTTTCTAATTCTATTGATATACTATCAACAGCTTGTTTGAATTATGAGTTTTCTACTTATAAAATCACAACCTATTGCAAGTATATTTGTGTTCCACTTTTTAAGGTTTAGTAAGAATATCATTTTTATTAAAACATTCCTCCACGAAATTTTTATTATATTTTTATATTTTATCTAATATGTTTATTATATTTACTATATTATCTATAATTATATTATATATATAAAAGTAAAGCACTTGGTCATAAATGTTGAACTGGATTTACAATAAAAAGTACAATAATGTCAGACATTATGCTCAACAGAATGGACTTCCAAAAGCTTTCTCTTGAGTCCATGAATTAGATGGAAAAACAAAAAACTTAATCATTATTGAAATTAATATAGCTGATTTTCTATTTCAAATATCTGATGTGATGACAGAGATTTTGGAAAATGGCATGTACTTTTAACTGTAAAGTTCTTTTGCCAATGGAGCCAAGATATTGACAGCCATCACTTTTTTTTCACATGTGCACAAGAAAGTGTGAAATCTAAAATAAGTGAAATTAAGTTAGAACAATAGCTACTTGAGCTAAATGAAAAGTTATTCTGCACAAAACATTTCACAAAATATGTAAAAATACCTTCTATAACTGCATGTGTTAAATTGCCATCTTTAGAATTTTTAAGGTAGGTGCCAATGTTTCTTCAAGTGATTTATTTCTTTTGGCTTTCTGATGGCCAGTGATATCATTATGACTGTCATGACAATATGACAAATACTGGCAGGCTGTACAATCAGTAACAACTTTCTTGAGAACTGGAAATCAAGTATTTCATTTTCCCTTAAAAAGGTGTTTTTTATTACAAAAAATAAAAATAGGGAGTGGATGTGACTCACACAGTTGGGCACCCACCTCCCACATGGAGCACCCAGGTTCAGTTCCCGGTGCCTCCTAAAGAATGCAAGCAGATGCTGCAGTCACAGCAATGAGCAGACTCCACAATGAGCAGATGCTGTAACTGCTGCAATGCCACAACCAGCAGCTGTCACAACCAGCAGATGCTGCAACCAGCAGACGGCCCAACTAGCAGGAAGCGGACGTGGCTCAAGTAGGTGGGCTCTTCACATGGGAGACCTTGGGTTCGGTTCCCAGTGCCTCCTTAAAAAGAAGATGAGCATAAATATAAATAAATATATTTATTTATAAATAAATAAAATAAAGGAATTGCCAGGGCTGCTACGACAAATATCAGACTGGTTGACTTAAGTAACAGGAGCTTATTGCCTCAGATTTGAAGGCCAGAAGTCCAACCCCAAGGCTCCTCTGCAGTCTGCAGGGTTCTGGCGGTGGCTTCCCAACAACCCATACCTCAGCCTCTGCTTACCCAAAAGCAAAATAAATGAAGAGTTTTGGATTTATCCCCTTCAAAATCCAACAGCCCCCTGTAGCAAGAATATGTAGACTCTTCTCTATAGCTGTTGGGTGCTGTTGCAGACTTGCTTGGCCCCCTTCCTGCCTTGTATTTCAGCCTAGAATTTGCTACAGTTCCCACTAACCCTGCCAGTGGCCTTGTGTATCCTGAAAGCTATGGAATGCGCCATGCCACAGCTGGCCCACACGGCAGGCAGGGCAGAGGTTTCTAATTCTTCTCCCACCACCACACTGGACTGGAGGAGTTAACTGCTCCTAGCCACGAGGGTCTCAGCTCACTTTGATTCATCAGTGAATACCCTGTATCCTGTCCTGCAAAGGGAGGTGCTGGTTAAGCTGCATCTTGCAAGGCTTGGGAAAAGAGAGAAGGTTATTGATGGTTGAAATTATATTCCACAAGAACTGTGTTCACCTCACATGCATTGCACATACTCAGGGGGCAAGACTTCCTTTATGAAGAAGTACACCCCAAGCAACATGCTCATAAGCAAACTTTTGTAAAATCAAAAGGTCCTGCAGGGAAAAAAGGAATCTGAAGACTTATACAGGGGTCCAACTGAAACTGAAGCCACTACTGACTGAAATCATTATATTAAACATCATGATACTAATTTTTTTTTTTAAAGTCCAGCTTTTAGTGCAGGAGACCTGAAATCATTCCATTTTGATACAATGTAGGGGAAATTTTGTATTTTTTTAAATTAGCATTTTTCAAAAAATAAGTAAAAGCACGACATATGATCTCATCAAAGATATTCTGGTACAAGGGTCCAGATAAATGTCTTTGTATCAGTTTTCTATTTCTACATGCAATGACAAGACCAACCAAAGGGAACCAAACTGGGGGGAAAATGATCCTTACAGCAAACAGGGAGCATTCCATGGGAAACGTAGGGACGTGCTGAAATTTCCAAATGCTGGGAAGTGAAGAGCAGCAGTCACTAGCTATGAATTCATTCGCCTCGCTCATCTTAGGGATGAACATCTTGAGGTCCAGAGAGATGAAATGAGTTGTTCCAGGTCACAGATCCAATCGGAGGTGGATCTGGAATTAGAAGTGAGCCGTCTAACTCCAATCTCACCCTTCCTTCCTTTCACCAGGGTGCCCCGATGCCCTCGTGTTCCTAGGCTGAAGGACACTGGAGTGCACAGCCTACACCTCCCGGGGCCAGGACAGGACCTACCTACTAAGAAGACCACAGGGGAGCACCACTGGCTGACTCGCTTCCCTTCCTCCTACCCCCAAGATACTTCGCTCTGAAAGGTGTTTGCTCCACCATCTCAGGTTCAGTGGGGTATGCTTTGGTCAGAGCCAGGAGAGAATGAAAAGCAGTGAAAGATAGTGAATACCTTGTTCAAAACTCCTTCAGTAAGAAAAAGACATTGCTTGCTTCGAAGGAAATGAAAACTGGCAAATGTAAATTGAGAACATCCTGGCTCATGTATGTTCTAGGTTCTTCCTGTTTAATTGAGGACCTTCCCCTCTTGACTCAGTTACCAGCAATCTAACTTTGTCATGTGCTGTCCTACTGAGAAAAAGCCAGGGGTTCAACCTCAAAGTGACTAAATGCTGGAGGGAGGCACAGTGACAGCTGTTTTGAAGAGGGATGGTGGAGGGCAAGTCAAGGCCAACTTTTTTCTTGGCGGAAATGGAAAGGAAAAAAAACCAACATGGACCCCAAATGGAATTCAACAGCTTAACTCGGCCAACTGGACTGAGGGCCTGATGTGTGTGGTCACTCTCTGCAGTATTGGGGACCAAGAGATGAGCAGATTCCTCCCCTCAGGGAACCTAAAATCTGGAGGAGAAACACAAAAGTAAGCACTTCTAAGCACCTTTAGGCTTGTGGTAAGTAAAACAGGCTACATCAGACTTCCTGTTGTCAAATAGTTAACTTAGCTCATTTGATTTTTTCCTTGGTATCTCTTTCCCCTGCTGACGCTCTTGAGCAATGACTCTGAGAAATGCAATAGCCGAAAGCCTGACGACAAAGAGGAACTGACTAGTTTATCATTATATTAGGTCATGTTTCCAATTTAGAACTCCGATGTATGAAAAAACTATAAATTTTGGTACACAGATGTTGATAGTTTTATTTATAATAGAGAAAACCTGGAAGCAAATATGAAAAACTATGGAAACAAATATGAAAAAAGTGGAAAAAAAATTAAATCATTTCTTATCCTTTAAGATTGTGTCCTAGATTCCATTCAGTGGAACTACAAGTAGCACCAAATTACTTATCTCAAATATGTAAGTCCCAGTCACCCAGAGGGCCTCCCCTCACCCCCAGGAGTCCCCAGCACAGGCCACTGGAGCACATGTGTTTGGAAGAGATATTTATTCCTCTCAAAACTGGCTCTAGAGCTATATAATTAGCTACACGAGTCCTAAATTATAGTAGTCTAGGGAAAGAGGGCTGCAAACTATTTGTTTATTCACAATGAACAATAATGTAAAACACTTAATTGGCTTCAGATGCTCCCACTCATATTACAATGAAAGGTTAATGGATTACTTATTTGGGGTAAAAGGAAATAAATTAAGGGGTTACATCTTTTAAACAGATATTTTCTTCCCATTCTATTTTAAAATGAAACTAAGAATAATTAAATTACCCATATCCACAACTCTCCATCAGAACAACATTGAGGGAAACCTTTAAAACATACTTAGGGAATAAGAAGTTTGAATGCTACCACTGCATTCATTTTCAATATTAATTCCTTATCTACCATGATAATAGTTAATACAGGATTTTAATTGAAAGTGTGAGATAATGTTTGCCCTTCATCCCACAATAAAAGTTTTATTCTCAACTGACTGGCCTAAAAGCTCTTTTGAAACTCCTCAGAACTCAATGGTATCTAGAGGATGCCAACTTCTTGTCCCTGACTCATCCTCTGATTTCCTTCTCTGCATGGACTAATTTCACTCATACTTTTAAATTCAAACCCTTTATATCCTCATATTGCCTGGGCCATTTCAGATAAAACTGCCATACCTTATTATACTCATTATATTTATTTTTAGATGCTATATAATGAGGATGATGCTACCATTCTTAGAGTAGGGATTTGGAGTTTTCAAAATCTTCATACCCAAGAATGCATTTACCTCTCAGGAC
Source organism: Dasypus novemcinctus (assembly GCF_030445035.2). Classification (NCBI taxonomy): domain Eukaryota; kingdom Metazoa; phylum Chordata; class Mammalia; order Cingulata; family Dasypodidae; genus Dasypus; species Dasypus novemcinctus. The sequence continues at coordinate 37,319,540 of NC_080694.1, read as the reverse complement.
AGTCTGACGAGGGGCAGTTCTTAGTCTCATTTTTCCACTGAATACTGAAGGTATCAGAGACCTCCATCATAAGATTATAACTTATGCACTGCCTATCTCTTAGATACTCCCCATAGATTTCCAGGTTTTAGGTAGAAGAAATTCACTAATTTACCAAAACTCTTTCCTAGCTTGCTGTCAAATTATTTTGATTGCGGAACACATCATGAGTGTCTTAAAGAAGCTTAGACTTATTCCCATAAAACCAAGATGAATAGTTATCTAAAAACATTTAAGTGACAAAAAAGTGACAAATGACCCACTTGAGCATGCTCTGCTACAGAGGAGCTTGAGAAACATGCAACATATTCTAAAGCTAATAGTAAATAGAGTGAATATTAAATAGAGTGAAATTTATAAAACCATTAAAAAGATAAGAAAGGAAGGAAATACAGAGTTTTATATGACCAAAGTAATTGGGAATAAGGTTAGCAGAGAATCAGTTGGGGAGGAAAGGGTAACCCTAGTGGAAAGGCAGGTAATAGTAACTTAGGGGTCAGTGAACAAGATGGGTTTTCTCCCATATGTAGACAGGAGTGGAGGGAACAGAACATTAGGCCAAGAAACGTTTTGCCAACATTTAAGAACAAAACGTTATGCTTGCAGGAAAGACATCATTTTGAAAGGAACATAAGTTTTCATGCTATACATCATGCTAAATTAAACAAATGAGTAAAAAAGGGGAGGCTGTCAATCAAAGAGCTAACTATTCTGGAAGCTTCCCAATAGATCAGGGGAAGTCCAATGGATCAAACTCCCTGTCCACATCTATTTCCACTCAATTCCTTTTGATTTCAATTATTCATGAAAACGGTTTTCTTCTTCTTCTGTTTTGCTATACTTTTTGGACCATTTTACTGCTTTACATTAGGAAGGAGGAAATCAAAAAGGTGAAATTAGAGAAAAACACCTTAAAAGAGACTTTAGCAGTCATCTGCTCTAAATGTTAAAAATCTTTTAGCAATTCTTGCAATTTAAAAAGTTACGAGAGAAGGAGGATGAAGCTATTGGTTGCAGATCTAATTACTTCATTGATTCATGCTAACCCTGATTCCTCCCCTTACAGCTCAGTGTCCAGTGGTTTTAGTATTGAATCACTTCTACACCGAGCTTTTCTCAATATAGAAGTAAACTGAGTACATAACTTCATAACTCTCCAAGTAAAGCAACATAAGACCTGAATGTTTGAATGGTTCTCATTTCATTCATTCATTCACCAATACCTCTTGAGTGTTTACAGTGTACCAGACACAGATGGAGATGCTAAAGAAGCTCTTGCCCTCACAGAGCTTAAAGTCTATTTGGAGTACAATGCAATCATGTGAATTTAATTCAAAGAAAAGTGGTAACAACGTGAGAAGCTGGTAAACTCTTCAGGCAGGGCCCCAAAATGTACTACTTTAACAGGATTGCCCGTTTAGCTCTGGGAATCCTTCTTGGGCCAGTGTTCCAGGCAATCCGTCATTGAGAGCTGGTACAGCAGCAGCACTCTATTTACTATTCATGCCTGGAGCATGAGAATTTAACCAAAATACTCTCTCAGCTTTTTGATAGTTCTCTTTTGGTTTCTGCTATACATTACCTCAGCTGGGAAGACAATTAGTGGGCATCAAGCCAATGATGAGCGGCATGAACCACTATCATCATCTTGCCCGTTTAATTTTGGGTAAAACCCAACTGATGATCTTCTGACCCAAATAAAAGAGAAAATTTGGAGTAGATAACCTAGAGGTGGAAGGAAGTGTGTTCCACTATGAAGCCTTTAGCATGACTAGCATGCTTTCATTTTCTCTACCTCATCCAGATCCTCTTTTTGTACCTTTTCATATTTCTATTAGAAGAGACACCAGAAATACAGGCAGAACAGAGGCTGTGTTCCCATTTCCAATTCACTTTTAATTATAGAAAACATTGGCAAAATATCAAAAACCCATGTACAATTTCTTCTGGTTCTACTGGGAGCAGGGAAGTTTACCAAGGGGAGAGAATAGCATAGAAAAACAGGAAAGTTTGAGAATTATGACAATGCAGAAAAGGAAAGAAGAGATGAAACAAAGGCAGAAAATGATGACAAATTTACTTCTTCCAGCTGGCACATCACCTTGGCTCAAGAACTAAAAATGGGCAGTCTAATTTATGATGGCTACAATTTTCATTGGGCTTAACCCAGGTCACATTTCTTACCTCTACGGCATCTATAGTTAGAAAAAGATTTTATTATGTGAGAGGGTAGCAAATGAGGGTCACAAGAAGTCGGGGAGAAAAGCAACAAAGTTCTCCACTCTGGCTGACCTTCATCACCCAGAATGTGCAACCTCACACAGCTAGTCATTTAAGAAGTGTGTTCCAGAGAAAATGGCAATTACTCCCTTAAACGGGCCAACCTGTTCATTTGTTTAAAAGGGTCAAAAAGAAAGGAGAGATTACCCTGCACTAGAAGGAAGCGTGCAGTCAAGTTATTTTCCACTGCTTTTTCCTCACCTAGTTTTCATCTGACATTTCCCATCATTAGGACGCCTTCAACACCTTAGCCCTAGGGCTAGGGAGGAGGGAGAGAAAGGGGAAAAGAACATAGTCTCTCAGTATAGAAAATGTTTGAAATATCCATCAAACATGTGAGTGCGCGCAGGCATTGTGGTAAAAGAGACTCAGGAAAGCTAAAGGAAGATAAAATGTGAAAAGCGCAACTGCAGAGCAGTCCCACAATAGACATGGCGGTTCCCGGGGTGAGAGAGAACACGATGAGTGGGCCTGAGCCAATAAATGGGTCTGGCCCACCCGCTGGAGGACCACCCTGCCAAACATGCGAAATACGTCTTCCTGGTGTTCCCCCATTTGCTCCTATTAGTCTTAAGAAGAGGCGAAGGGAATGAGGGCGTGCCAGAGACAGGGGATGTGGCCAGGATCAGGGGTGTGAAGGCTGCTCAGAGAGGTGAGGCTAAAGCTCAGGCATGGGCCGCAGTCCCGTGGCACCATCAACTGGCCCTGCCACCTTGGGCGTGCTGACCTCTCTGAGCCTCACACAGAACTAACAATGGTGGGACAGTCTGGTCTCTAAGGGTTCTGCTGCCTCTAAAATGCTGTGGTCCTAGAATCTAGAATTTTACTTTTAAAAACTTAATCTGACCCAAATAGTAGTCACTCGCTACTTAGCTGTGGATATATATCCTAACTGTTAAACCCTTACCACAAACACCACTGGGGTCACCACATGTAGTAGGCTGAATTTTGTACCCCGGTTTACACGTGCTCTTTTGTTTTGTTTTTAAAGATTTATTTTATTTATTTCTCTCCCTTTCCTCACCCCTTCCCCCATTGTCTGCTCTCTGTGTCTTCGCTGTGTGTTCTTCTGTGTCTGCTTGCACCCGCGGTGGCACTGGGAAACTGTGTCTCTTTTTTGTTACATCATCTTGCTGCGTCAGCTGTCCATGTCTGCGGCGCCACTCCTGGGCAGGCTGTGGTTTTTCCACGCGGGGCACACTCCTTGCATGTGGGGCACCCCCACGCGGGGGCTCCCCCCCAGCTCACCACATGGGTCAGGAGGCCCTGGGCATCGAACCCTGGACCCTCCCATATGGTAGGTGGACACTCTATCAGTTGAGCCACATCTGTTTTCCTACACGTGCTCTTAATCCACTTTCCTATGAGTATAAACACAATGGTAAATAGGACCTTCTGAAGAGGAAGTTTTTAGTCACCAAATGAATGGAACTGGGTCTTAATCTGGACTACTAGAGTCCTTTCTAAGCAGAAGAAGTTCACCTGCAGTGAGAGGAAGCCATGCAGAAGAGCAAGAAGTCAAAAGAACCCAGAAGAGAAAGAGAAGACACTGTCATGTGACAGGAAAGTCAAGGAACCAGGGACTGCTGGCCTTCCAGAAGACTACTGACCTGGGGAGGAAGCAAAACCATGAGCCAATGAATTTCTCTTGTCTAAGCCAAACCATTGTGTGGTGTTTGTCACAGCAGCCTGGTAAACTGAGGACCACAGGGAAAAAAAAAGAGAATGCACCAAACAAGAATAAGAGAAAAATAAGTAATGCCCAGAATAGTGAATGCTTCCCACAATGGCCCAAGACCAACTTTTTGGCACTAGTTCAAGCAATTCAATCTTGTCCTTGGGCGTTCCACTCTTCTCATTGTTTCAGATGACACAGCCCATGGTACTTGCAAATTGAAATAGGATTTTCATAATATAGAGGGATATGACATTAATGCCAAAATAAAAGCAAATAAACAATCATATATTTGTATAACAGTACTTTATAAAGTGATTTGTCACCCTTTCTCTAGAACTTCATAACAAAAATGTTGTAAAATTTCCTTCTAAGTGCTTTTTGCACATCACTTCTCTCAATCCTCAAAACAACTCTGAATAGCTTAATATTATTGCCCCCATTTTGTAGATGAGGAAACTGAGGCTAAACATCACTGAGGGATCTGTCCAAGACTGCAGAGCTCACTAGCAGCACAGCTGGAACTTGAACTCCAGGGCCTGGCCTGGTGGCCTGGTGGCAGACCTAAGGTCTTATATTGGAGAATATGACCTTGATCTTCCATTCCCCTCAAAGATCAATGTAATGCAATCTAGCCAGGCAACAAAAGATGCAGATCTGCTTCGGACATGCTCCAAAAGTTGTCGGGAGAGAGTTCTATTTAGATCTGGCCTTTTGGGGTCTCTGGGCACATGATCATGTCATCAATTGGCTTTTCTGGTATGCTTTCCTACATGCCAGGTGCTATGTTGAGTACTGTGCATGCATTATCTCAATGTATCTTCACAATAGCCTTAGGAAGAAGGTACAATTATAACCATATTTTATAGAGAACAGGCAGGTTGAGGAACTTGCCCAAGATCACATGGCAGGGCCCTAACTTCCTAACTCTGAAGCCAGTGTTCTCAACCATGTGGCTAACCCACCTTGGACTTTCAGGGGTCCTGTGAACAGGGGCTGACCCTGTACCTGCAGGACCTAGCATCGTCCAGGCCTAATGCATTCCCTGAGTATGACTCAAAACACAGAGATAGCTTCTGGTGGGGAAGGTGGAGGATGGATCCACAGGCATTTACTCTGTCAACCTTCTGTCTGACTCTTCTTCCATGGAAAACAGGATTTCTTTTTTTTTTTTTTTCCTTTTTTTTTTGTCTTTATTTTTTTAATGTTACATTAAAAAAATATGAGGTCCCCATATACCCCCCACCCCCTCACCCCACTCCTCCCCCCATAACAACAACCTCCTCCATCATCATGAGACATTCATTGCATTTCGTGAATACATCTCTGAGCACCACTGCACCTCATCGTCAGTGGTCCACACCATAGCCCACACTCTCCCACAGTCCACCCAGTGGGCCATGGGAGGACATACAGTGTCCAGTAACTGTCCCTGCAGCACCACCCAGGACAACTCCAACCCCTGAAAATGCCCCTACATCACATCTCTTCCTCCCACCCCCTAACCCCAACAGCCACCATGGCCACTTTCTCCACACCAATGCCATATTTTCTTCTATTACTAATCACAATAGTTCATGAATAGAATATCAGTAAGTCCACTCTAATCCATACTCTATTCCTCCATTCTGTGGACCTTAGAATGGTTGTGTCCTCTTCACATCTATATCAAGAGGGGGCTGAGATTCCACATGGATGCTGTTCTCCTGCTTTCAGCTGTAGGCACTCTTGGCTCCATGGTGTGGGGGTTGACCTTCTTTACCTCCATGTTAGCTGAGTGGGGTAAGTCCAATAAACCAGAGGGTAGGAGTTGCAAGTCTGAACATTGTTCTGCACCATGTACTGTCCTAACAGATAGGGTGATCCCTACTTGGAAGAATATTAAAATCTAACAGGGGAGCTGAGGTAGGAACAAGCTGTAAGTTAAAATAACTCTCCAGGAGCTCCATAGAGAGATGGCAATACGGTGTCATATCTGGTTAGTTTCTAAATGAGAAGAGCAGAGAATACATGGGAGAAGAGGGCCACCATAGGGATGTTCAGGTGCCTTCGTAAGCCATTCAAGACTAGGCTAACATGAAGATTAGAGACAAACACTGGCCCTATTCCACAAAGGAGACTTTTAAAGCTGAAACCCTTGAGAGCAGTGGGTGGCAGGACTGGCACGAGGCCTGTTGAGTCTAACACAGAGCAACCTGGCTACTGTCGCTAAGAAAATTACATAAGCAAAAGGTTGCAGGGAAACATAACAAATTGGTTTAGCTATACAGACTTGATGGAGTTAGAACAAAGTATCTTTTCGGACTACATTAATTTGGGCCCTAATTATATAATAAAGGAATTGAAATAATCAAATTACAGAGCCCAAGATGCATTTAATAATCACTAAAGAAAAGGAGGAGGGGGAGAAGGAGAAAGAGTTGGAGCGAGAGGAGGCGGCGGCAGCGGAGGAGGAGGAGCAAGTGCACTGCAGGGGTTGCAATAACCTGGGTCAATGTCGAGATCCAGAAAAGGTTAACGAGTCACAAAAGTCCAAAGATACAGTGCTCCACTTCTAAAACCTGCCCAGTGTGTCCCAGTAGCACCTGTCTTGCCTAGTAAGGGGAGAAGAATATACAGAAACACTTCAGACTTTAGTTCTTGTCTGTAACTTCTGGAATGTCCTTTCCTTGCCCTTGCCAGCTGGTGAACTCCTATTAGCATTTCAAAACTCTGTCCCTGTGTCACCTCTTCCAGGAAGCCTTTCCTGGCATAGCCAGGCAGAACCAACCTCCTGCCAATGGGCTGCGCATAGGCACTTCCTGCGGCATTCCACGTTATCCTACAGGGATTTACAGCCTCCCTGGCTGCCTCCCTATTGGGAGCTCCTTAACTTACTCACTGTCATCTAGCCACAGTGAAACCTTTGGATTGGAAAATACATTAAAATTCATGAAACATATGCCGACTGCCTACATCGATATTTTCAGACATAGTACAATGTTTAACCCATAACAGATACTTGATAAATATTTTCTGATATGATCATATTGCCAGTAGAATATAAAATCTGTGCTTAAAATAAGCTTTGAGGAAATGCACATTTAAACAAAAGCAGCAATAGTAAAATTGTATCAGTGTTTGCACAATACATTTTACTTGTTCAAAATATACACCTTATCTCATTTCTTGAGCGAGAAAAGTCCAGATATGCATTATCTTATTAGATCTTTACAACAACTCTGTGAAGAAGAACTAATGAAAATTCTCTTAATCTGATTGAATACTACTAAATTACAATTCCCTGTGATTTCTATTTAAATTTGAAGTGTCATAAGAATAATTTTAGGCCATGACATCCGGTAAGTACAAAAGTGTTAAAGGAACTAGTGAGAAAGAGATTATTACAGAAATGAAATTTTCAGATGACTGTGTAATGTGAACAAAGAATGGAAATGAATTTTGCACATATGTGTGGAATGAAGTAGAGGCAAGGAGAAAAAAACTCATGGGCAGAGAAAGAATCAAGCAACATGGGAAAAGTAATGTGTATATGCAGCTCTCAGGGCTTGGCAAGAAATAGGGAAAAGTGATGAACATTATGGAAAAGCTTTTGAGTGGTGGCTCTAGTTCAGGAGTTCTTAATCTTTTTTGTTCCATGAACTCCTTTGCCAGTCAGGTGAAAACCATGGGCCCCTTACTAAATACACACTATTCTGTGTATTATTTAATAAATATATCACACCCGCACCAACACACCCCCACAAGAATAATGTTTTTTGTGTGTTTTTTTTCCTTAAACATATTTATTTATTTTATTTATATTTAAAGATACATAGATCACACAAAATGTTACATTAAAAACTATAAGAGGTTCCCTAATACCTCCACTCCCCATCTCCCACCCCCACTCCTCTCACATAAACAACCTCTTTCATCAGTGTGGCCCATTCATTGCACTTGATGAATACATTTTTGAGCACTGCTGCATAGCATGGATTATAGTTTACATTGCACTTTACACTCTACCCCAGTTCATTCAGTGGGTTAAGGCAGGATATATAATGTCCTGCATCTGTCCCTGCAATATCATTCAGGACAACTCCATGTCCTGAAAATGCCCCCGTATCTTCTTTCCTCTCCCTGCCCTCAGTAACTCCTGTAGCCATTGTCTCCACATCAATGATACAGTTTCTTCCGTTGCTAGAGTCACAATAATTCTATAGTAGAATACCTTTAAGTCCACTCTAGTCCATATTTTATTCCTCAATCCTGAGAACCCTCGGATGGTGATGTCCACTCTACCTCTAAATTGAGAGAAGGCTTAGATCCCACATGGTTGATGGATGGAATTCTCCTACTTGCAGTCATAGACTCTCTCGGTTCCCTGGTATGGTGGTTGACCATCTTCACCACCCTGTTAGCTGACATGGGTAAATCCAACGAACTGGAGAGTAGGTGTTATAACTCTGCTGAGGCGCAGAGACCAGGGGGTACATGGACAGTCCAGAGCACACACCAACCCCAGCACCAACATTTCAGTTCAAGCTTATAGACCCCTTAAGAACCCTGCTCTTGATAATTATAACAGTATCAATTGTGGGTGATTTTAGCGCCATGTCACTTTATGAAAAGGCAGGGAGATTAAAAATATAGGACTAAATCTGGTCAGAATGCTGCTGAAAAAATGTTGCAAAGCCTACTTGATTCTGCAGAATTACTGAGGCCATGACTGGTAAGGATGCTTACAAGCACTCTTGAGGAAATGGCACATTGGATTTTTAGTGCTTTAGTTTGCTAAAGGCTAACAGGGCAATATACCAGAAATGGAACAGTTCCTACAATGGGGATTTATTTGTATAAAAGTTTCAAGGCCAAGAAAAATGTCCAAATCATGGCTTCATCAGGAGATACTTTCTCACTAAGCTGCAGCTGTGGGACATCAGATCAAGCACATGGCACAATGGTGGCACCTGCTGATTTCTGCCTTCTCCTCCAGGCTCCATTGCTTTCAGCTTCTGGTTGCTCCATCTGTGGCTCTCTCTTCCGCTTCTAGGAATTTTTCTCTTTGTCTGCAGCCTTCTCTCTCCCATTTATATAGGACTCCAGCAAAACAGCAAGGACCCACACTCGGCTATGTGCCACTGAAGCAATCCAATTAAATGGTCCTCACCTGAATCCAATCCAATAGAGTCCCACATCCATAGACATGGACCAATTTAAGAACATAATTTTCTGAGGTCCACAAAAGACTCTAACTACCACATTCAGGGAAGATAAAGCAATACAAAACAAAAAGGCAGAGTCTAATTTGCAAAGAGGAGCAAAAGACTTAAATAGATGCTTCAAAAAAGAAGATATACAAATGACCATTAAGAACATGAAGAGATGCTGACATTACTAGTCATCAGAGAATACCAACTAAAACCATAGTGAAATACCACTACACACATACCAGAATGAAAAGTTAAAAAGACTGAAAATACCTAAGGTTGTCGAGGATGCAGAGGAACTGGAACTCTCCTCATATTAGTTATATATTGCTGCATAACAAAATATCCCCAAAACTCAGCAGTTTAAAACAACGAACATTAATTATCTCACAGAGTTCCTGATAGTAAAGAATCCAAGAGCAGTTTAGCTGAGTAGTTCTGCCTCAGGGTCTCTCATAAAGTTGTAGTCAAGATGTCCCCCAAAACTGCAATGTGGAGGTGTAACTGGATTGGAATATCTGAGTCCATGCTCACTACCCTAGCTGCTACTAGAAGGCATTTGTTTCTCACAGGCTGTTGGCCAGAGGCTTCACTTCCTTATCATGTGGGCCTCTGCACAGGGTTGCTTGCCACAGGGCAACTGGTTCCCCCAAGGGAATGATTCAAAAGAGAGATGGTAAGAGGATAGCTAACCAAGATGGAAGATGTAGTATTTTTATAACCTAACCTCAGAAATGACATGCCATCACTTCTGTCATATTCTATGGATCACCCAAACCAACAATGATACAATGTGGGAGGAGAATACATAGAGATATGAATACCAGGAAATATAGATCATGGGGAGCCAACTTGCAGGCTGGCTCCAACACTCTCACATTGCTGGGGGAGTGCAGAATGGTAAAATCACTTTGGAAAAATAATATGACAACATCTTATAAAGTTAAACATATAGTCACCATATGATCCTTCAATTCTAGTCATATTGGCCCAAGAGAAATGAACACATATGTCCACACAAAGAGGTACATAAGTGTTCACGGAAGCATCATACATACTAGAGCCAAACTGAAAGCAACCCACTGTCCATCAGCTGGTGAATGAATAAACAACCTACAGAATACTACCCAGCAATGAAAAAAAGGACAAAATACTGATAAATCCAACATGGACGAATCTTAAAAACACTTTGTAAGTAAAAGAAAGCAAACACAAAAATCTACACATAGTATGAATCCATTTATATGAAATTCCAGAAAAGGCAAACTCTAATGACAGAAAACAAGGCGACAATTCTATGAGGCTAGAGAAGGGAGGGGGGATCAACTGCAATGGATTATAAGGAAGCTTTTAAGGGTGCGGGAACTTTCTATATCATGACTGTGGTGGTGGTAATGTGATTGTATATATTTAGCAAAATTCATCAAACTGTACATTTGAAATGGATGAGTTTTAAGTAAATAATACCTAAATATAAAAAATATATATTATGATGATGTGCCTGACATTACTGTATGCTTTTCAAATCCAAAGAAAATAATAGAACTCTTTTAAAGTCTATTAATACATTCATAAAATATTCAGTTATAAGTTCAATATTCCTCAAATTCAAAACCATTTCTATAGGCCTGCAATGGTTAATCTGAAAAATCAAATCGAAAGGAGATGAGTGACTGGTAGACCTAGCAGGAGACTAATGCAACTGAACAGGAGAGTGGTAAAGTCCTGAACTAGAAGTAATGGTAGCATGAGTGGGGAAGAAGTAATAGACAGAAGCCCATATTACACAGGTTAAACTGACTGAATTTGTCAACTGATTGAAGATAAAGGGGACTCAAAGGAGACAAATATGACTTTTGAGGGGACCCTAAAACAATTATGCCATCAAATAGCACCTTCCCAGTGAGGCATCTCCTGACTATTCTATTTTAAGCTGCAATACCCTCACCCACCAGCCCCCTCCCCACCCTCAGAATTTCCTACCTTCCTCCTTCTTGTTGTGGGAAACTGCTTACCTGTTGCTTATTGTAAATGTTACGCCTGTTCTATTGTAGATATTGCAGTTGTTAGATGTTGCAGTTGTTCCCTATTATAGATGATGTTGCTGTTCTAACAGCAAACAGCTGCTTGGTAGTTTCTAATAAATAGAGGTGGAAACTAGGGTCCAGGCACGCTCAGTTCCAGAAGCTGTGAGTCCCCTCGTCCCAGCTTTATCTCCTCTCTTGTGTGTGTGTCTCTCTCTCCCTTTATTTTGTAAGTTCTGTGTTGCCTTCCCTTCGAGCCAACCTATTGTGAGCTGATTGCAGCACTTTCTCTGTTCTTTTTTCACTACATCATTTATGAACTTATGGCACTATTTAATATACTTTACTCATTTACTTTGTTGATTGTGTGCCCCCACCAGGCTGCAAGCGCCACAAAGGTATGGTTTTGGTCTGTTTTGTTCATTATTATATCCCCAGTATCTAAAAACGTACCTGGTACACAGTAAGATCTCAATACACATTTACTAAGCAAAATAAATGAATGCATTAAAAGAAATATGGGAATCAGTAAGAGAAATAGTGTTCATGTATATGTGTTTTCCAAGAAGGCAGGAAGAAACAAAGGGTTCAGACTTGTATATGCAGGGTTTGAAGGGTCTAACAGCTAATTATGGGCCAGAGGCTGCAGGAGAGGTTGGCATTAGTGATTTGCTCAGAGATGATGGCTGAAACTCTGCAAAGGTGTGAGATTCCCCAAGAGATGCTGTGGCAGTTTGAGATTATTTATGAATTACAAAATGAGAAGGATTATGTTTGTGAACTAATGTATTCTGGGTGTGGATTTAGTTGAGGGGCCCTTGATTAAATTACCTATTAAGATTAGGGCTTTGATTCAACCACATCAGTAAGGCATGACTCAGGTTGAGTCCCTGCCCCCTTGGTGGGCTGATACAAAAGGACACTCACTCAAGAAGACACACGGAGGAGGAGAGAACTTTGTCATTTTTGATCCTGCAGCTCCTGGGAGAGACGAGCCATTTGTCTGATAGCTTATAGAGACTGTTGGGAAGAGAGCCAAGACTGATGTAGAAAGCCCAGAAAGAAACAAGCCCTATGCCGGGAGAGAGAGGAAGCTCTGAGAGACAAGCCCTATGCCAGCCTGTAGCTGAGGTGCAGAAAGCCCTGAGAGATTGGCCCTAACCAGGAGACAGAGGACTGGAAGCCCAGAGGGAAAGGACAGACCAGGCAGAGATGAGCAGCCATCTTGCTTCAACATGTGGCAACTGACTTTGGTGAGAAAGCAACCTTGAGCTGGACTCTTCAGGACCTTGTACCTGTAAGCTTTTACCCTAAATAAATACCCTTTATAAAAGCAACCAATTTCTGGTACTTTGCATCAGCAGCCCTTTTACTGACTAATATAGGTTCCTCAAAGGCAACAAGTCCACATCGAAGCTCTCATTCTCTATTGAACCTGCTCTCTTTCAACAGAGGGGAGGAGGTGGTCTGTGCCCAACAAACACAAATATAAAACGTTTCCTTCAGCAGTGTGCTGCATCTCTGAGTATGGACATAATACTCACTTGGTAATGATGAGTTTGTGCATCATCAGGTATCATTTCAGAGCAAATAAGTCTGCCCATTATACCATTTGCTCTGCTGTCAGGCCACTTGGGGTTAAATCCAGGCTCTGCCACCTATTAAATGTGTGACTTTGATCATGTTACTTTCTGTAACCTCTGTTTCAAAACCAGAAAAATAGGAGTAGCAATAATAATGCCAAATATATATATATATATATATATATATATATGGTTATCGAAAGTATTAAGATAGGTGATGTGAGTTGCTTTGCTGACCTTGGGACCTGACACACAGCTGTTAAGTTAGCAATCATTGGGCTGGTTGGTAAGAGCACTACTCTGATTCTGTGTTTTGAGTGGTTATTAGAGAGTGGTCTCTACTAACATTGGACCCTGTTCTAGGATTCAGAGGCACTCGGTGTGAGGGGTAGAATGTGTTCCACAAAAGGATATGTTCAAGTCCTAACTCATGGTCCCATTTATGTGACCTTACTTGGAAATAAGGTCTTTGAGAATATGGACAATTAAGATAAGCCAAATTAGATTAGGGTGGGCCCTAATCCAATATAACTGGTGTCCTTAAAAGAAGAGGGATATTTGGACCCAGAGACACACAAGGGGGGGAGGTTATTTGGACGGCCAGCAAACACCAGAAGCTGGGAAGAAGCATGGAAGGATTCCCCCTTACAGGTTTCAGAGGACATATGGCCCTTACCAACATCTTGACTCCAGACTTCCAGGCTGCAGAACTGAGACAACAAATCCTTCCTGTTTTAAGCTACCTGGTAGCTCTAGGAGCTAAGACACTGAGTTCTTTGGTTTAACTTGCCTTCATCAGCCCTTGGTCTAGGCAGCTTGTTCCTAAAATCCTCCCACCCCATGCATAAGGGCTGACCCCTGCCAGCCCCAGCACCCTCTGGCCCAGAGGCCTCTTCCTGCAGCTCTTAGCTGCCAGAATCAGCAGTTCTCCATCCCCATCCTCAGAAGGCAGAGGACACTGCTGGCTGACCACGGAGGCTGGGAGTATCTGCAGTGGGGTTCTGCTGAGTCCTCAGCAGGCCTGGGCATGATGAAAGGAACTCCATCCCTGTGAAAAACCCAGAGCTCCAGCTTGCAACAGGACTGCACATCTCAGAGGGGAAACAACAAGACACCTGGATGCACAAATGAAAAACCAGCCAAACACAGAGCCTTCCTTGTATATGCAGTGTTCTTTCTGCTGAGTTCTGTCTTTTTATTTACACTACACTCTGTAACTTCTCTGAGACATGAGCAGGGGCCCTCCTAGGATTCTACAGCATGATATATATACAGTCTGAAGAAACAAACGCCTGAGCAAATATGCCACACTATTCAACTGACCAAAGGGTCATTCAGAATGGCTAATAATATCATTATATATCACCTTATAATGATACTTAAAGACCATGACCTCTCAGTGGAGAGGATAGAGGTGGATCACTTTGCATGGGAAGGGAAGGGGGCTAACTCTCAGTGAACTGTTCCTGCATTCACGGGGTGGAAATATGACCAACAGCTGTCCACCAGGGTGTGAGAGAAGGTGATACCAGGCATCAGAGGCTCAGGACCCCAAAATTGGGCCCCCTGGCATCATATTTGGCTCATTACAATATATAAAAGCAATCCTGTTGCTTAGCAACAAGTAATACACTTGCACTGAAGGAGAAGCTAATCAATATAGCATTGACTGTAACTCCTTTAGAAGCAAAAGTAAAACAGTAATTTACTCTGAAATTCTGATTGCCGAGCATTCTCCCCTGTGAGCTAACCTTTATCGCTACCCCACCACTAAGCTGAACAAATATTTATCATGGATTTTTCAGAAATTACCACAGGGTGAGCACTAACTTTCACAGAAGGTTAAAATGAAAATAAGACATAGCAAGGACAGGCCGTAAGAAGTGTGATAACTCGGGCAAGGACTGAGAAGAACACTTCTTTAATCGTCAGCCACTAAGATCCAAAACCAAAACCTGATCTCACAAATGCTCCGGAAAAAGGATGATGACCTGTTTTTCCAAATAAAACTTTTTAAAAAGCTGAGCTTTTTTAGAATCAGCAGTAACAGAGATGCATCTGCTTCTCTAATATTAATAGCTAAGATTTATTGTGGGTGCCAGGCTCTAAGTCCTCTATATTCACTAAATCCTTATCGCAGCCTTGAGAGACCCAGTGTTATAATTCCCAATTTCACAGGTGAGGGAAAAGATGGAGGCACAGAAAAGATCAACAGTCTAAGAGCTACACAGCTAGTTAATGGCAAAATTAAGATTCCACCTAACTCTACAGCTCTGCTGTCCAATAGAACTTTCTGTGTGCCGGCACTCTTTTTCCTCTCTCTGCTGTCCAATTCAGTAGTCACCAGTCACATGTGGCTACTGTGCACTTGAAATGTGGCCAGTGAGACTAAGAAACTGTAATTTTTATTTTATTTGGTTGTATTTATTTTAAATTTATATAGCCATGTGGCTAGTGGCTATCATCTTGGATACTGCAGCTATAGAGCTTATTTTTGTAGAGCCACGCTTTAAGATTTTTTTTATAGTTTCAAAAGGTTGTTTCATTATTTAAAAAGAAGAAGAATATGCAACAGAGACAGTATGTGGCCTACAAAGCCTGAAAGGTTTACTATCTGTTCTTCGATAGAAAACTTTTGCCAACACCTGCCACAGAACAACACAAATCACTGTTCCTTGGAACGTATTTTAAACGTAGGCTCCCTGATTAAACCTGAACTGCATGAGGATGAGATTTCAAAGCATATCATACAAGCATTTTCATATTTTCCATGATTGTATTTAAGTGATCCAAAGCATGAGCAAAAGTAAAAACGCTAACAAAATTATCCCCTAATTAAATTCTGTATAGTTGGCCACCAAAATAGGACTTCACACCAACAAGCTACTGGGACATTCACTCTCTCATGTTTTATTGAAAGCAACCTCATGACCAAGTACACCCATTTTCCAAGGGGAAACCTGAGGCTTTATCAGGAAGTGGCAGCTCCAAGTCCCCTGATTTATCCATGAAATGTCATTCCTGTAGATGCTAAAGAAAGTGGTACAAGGACCAGGGCCACATGAGTGTCCAAGAAGTTCCACTGACTCAAGCCACAAGTTTTTGCCCTCTGTGAGAGAAATAGCCCCTATTCTCTCCATCAAGGAAATGAGTTGTTTTAGTTTGCTGAAAGCTGCTGGGAGCACTATACCAGAAATGGGTTGGCTTTTACAATGGGCATTGATTAGGTTAAGAGCTTACAGTTCTGAGGTTGTGAAAGTGTCCAAATCAAGGCACCATCAGGAGATCCTTTTCCATGAGCTGCAGCCAAGGGTGATCAGGCCCTGGTGGGTGCTCTCTTCTCTCCCCTCTCCTTCAGGCTTCACTGCTTTCAGGTTCTGGCTGAAGTGGCTTCATCTCGGCTTCTGGCTCCTGGGGTCTTCTCTCTTAGCTTCGGGGTTCCTCTCTTTCTCTGCAGCCTTCTTTCTGTGTCTGCAACTTTTTATTCTTCCATTTATAAAGAACTCCAATAAGAGGACCAACACCCACCCTGAGTCATGCAATCTAATCAAAGGCCCTTAATGGAAGTAATTTAATCAAAAGGTCCTGCTTATGATAGGTTTACATACATACGAATAGATCAGCTTTAAGGACAGGATTTTCTGGGGTCCACAAAACTTCAAACTGCCACATGGGTACAGAGGAAATGTGAGATGGAGTTCCCCCAGGGGGTTCTCCCCATTTCTAGAATGTGGGCAATCTCTGAAGGATATGGAAGCTTTCCCCTAGGAGGTGGGTGGGGATGTGAAAGCCAAGAGGAATCCACTCCCAGGAGTCCAGGCCTCCTGGAAAGTGTGAGCAGTCTTACCCACTCCACCTGGCCCTTAGATGGGCCCATGCATGAAGAATGTCACTCTCTCTGCAAGAACTGAGACCCTTGGAGAACCCACCATGCCATTCTAAAGAGCTAGCAAGTCTTCTCTTTGATCAACACATCTGACATCCTCCACGTCACTCCTGTGTTTCTGGGACGTGAGGACCCTCTGGGACTTGCAGCGTGTAGCAAACTACATATATGTGTGTATATATATATATACACGGCCCGGGGCCCATTATTGTCACCAGGCTTTTCTGTAGGTTGCATATAAGGGCTTGAAGGATTTTGTATCCTTTCCTTATGCTCTAAAACTGCATTGTCCAGTAAGGTAACCACTAGCTATATGTGTGTCTTAGTTGGCAGGGCTGCTATGACAAATATCACACAATGGATTGGTTTAAACAAGAAGCATTTATTGTCTCACAGCTTGAAGGCTACATGTCCAAAATTGAGAAGCCATCAAGGCATGCTTTCCACCCAGGGTTGGTGGCGTTCTGGTGATGGCTGTCCTCTATCACATGGTGCTCTCTAGCTCCTGTCTGTCTTCTTTGGACTTTTGGATTCTTCTGGTTTCTTCTGACTGACTGTGTCCAAATTTCCTCTCTTTATAAGGCCTCCAAACACATGAATTAAGGTTTACCTCAATTTAATTTGGCCACATCTTAACAGCATCTTTGAAAATCTTAATCACAAATGAGCCTAAGTATTAACTAATAATAACACCTTCAAAGGTCCTATTTACAAATGGGTCCACACACATAGAAATGCAGATTACGACTTGAACATGTCCTTATGGGGGATGTGATTCAATCCCCCAAAATGTGGTTATTTAAATTTAAAAGAACTAAAATTAAATAAAACTAAAAATCCAGTTTCTTCATCACACTGACGACATTTCACACGCTCATATGTAGCTGGTGGCTATTATATTGGACAGCACAGATTTAGAAAATTCCCAGTATCCACGATAGTTCTACTAGACTGCACAGCAGTTTAATAGAAAACATCCACAGAATTCTGATGAGATGCAAATACGTGATGAAGGAAATCATCCCTTTCTTCTAACCTCTGATTGGTAATAGACCAATACCACACAAACGTTACCAAAGTATTGCTATCGATTACTAATAAAATTTCTTCACAGCTCCATAAACTCAACATCTTATCCTGATTATTTTCTAAACACTGCCCACCACAAGTTCCTCTCTGCCCATGAAAATCTATTCATTTATTTATGGCCTGATCTAGAAGTTTTACCTGGAATTTTCCCTTCTAAATCTCCTTTTCTCACTGGAATGCCCTGCCCACACTTGAAGTGTAGCAGCAAATCTATTTGAATTGAACATTATCATAAGAATCACTAGGGGCTTGGAAACACATGTGTATATTTAACTTCTATCTAGTTTGCTCTTGGTTGTCTTTTTCTCAATGCCTTCCTTGACCTACTCACCCTCCTCTCCAGCTCCATCTACTGAGTCCACTTTGTCAAGCTAGTTTTACAGTATATTCTAAATCTCCTCTGTACGAACCTTAAGGAAATACTATGGAAGGAAATCTCATTAGTGAATTAGTTTGACTTCCATCAAAAGTGGAGCTGAGACAAGATGTCTTGATTTACCACAGGGCTGCCATTGTGAAGAACCAGAAATGGGCTGGCTTTTATAATGGGGATTTTATTTTTAAGGGTAAAAGCTTACAGTTCTGAGGCCATGAAATGTCCAAACCAAGACACTGTTAGAGATGCTTTCTCACCTAAGTCAGCTGCCGGTGATCCTGGGGTCCTGCCAGGTGGTGAAGATGGTGGCCAATCTTTGCCAAGGTCTCTGCCTTCCCTCCCAGAATGTACCATCTCCCAGAGCTCAGCTGTGGGCAACCAGGCATAGGGCTTGTGTCTTTCAAGGTCTCCTCTTTCAGTCTTGGCTGCTCTGCTTCCTTTCTGAGTTCAGCTGTAGGCCATCAGGCACATGGCTCGTCTCTTCAGCCTTGAGCTGCTCCATGGGGCCAGCCTCTCGGGAGCTTTGTGCTTAAGCTTTGGCTGCTAGTGATCCTCAAGGCCTCTCTCACATGGCAGGGTCAAAAATGGTGGCTTCCTTTCCTGTGTCTCTAAGTGACTCTGATTATATAAGCTCCAGGAAGAGAGTGGAGACTCATTCTGGGTCACGCCTCACTGACGTAGTCCAATCAAAAGGGCCCCACACCCATAGGAAAGGATTAGTTCAAGAACTTAATCTTTTTCTTTTTGGGATTCATAAAATACCTTCAAACTGTCACACAAGGGGTTTGTTGTAGGTGAGTTTTTGGGGGTGAGTTAATCCCAGGAAATGGGACTGAGGGAGTGGAGAGAGTGAGACAAATAAAAAGAAAACTAGAGTAAAGGTGTTATGAGGTTTCTACTGTGAGCAACATGGTTTCAGATACACCATAAGAAATAATTCTGGAGTTGTCAACCCAAACCAGTGGGAGTTTGGGGCACTCATTGCCCAGTTCTTATCCCCTACTGGTGGATGGCTGCCCTTGAAGGATGCTTTTGGACATGGGCCTAGTGAGCTTCCACAGAGCTGGAGAAGTCTCTGGGGTGAAAGTGGGGAGATGAGCAAGGTGGGACCCTTGCAGCAGAAGGGAAGTCTGCGTTTGTGTGATTCTTTCCACTGCAGCTGTGGCTCAACCCAGACCTGGACCAAGGAAGTGGAGGAGGGGTGAGGTGACAGGGATGGGGACAGGAATTGCACTATGCAGGTTCCCAAGGTTTCTGCTACATTGTTCCCAAGGTTTCTGCTACAAATGAGAACAAATGTTCTTTTTCCTATGGCCAGCCATGCAGGTTCCTTCATCATCTTTCAAGACTCAACCTGAGTGATTCTCTCCGTGGCGCTTTCCCTGCCCGTCCTCCACACTGGGCTGGGTGCTTCCCCTTGACTTATAAGTATCTGGTTCCTGGGTCTGTCTCTCTCCACTTGACTCTGAAGTCCCTGAGGAGAAGGGCTGTCTTTCATCTCTAGGAACCCTGCTCCCTGCACACAGCCTCGCACACAGGTACTCCATTCCTGGACACTAGATGAATGGAGCGAGGAAAAGAAGGAAATGAACATTCCCTAGACATCAAGTGAGAAATACAGACTCCAAGTCTCTGTTCATTTTTATGCTCCCCATTCTTGAAACACAGGATAAAGGACGAGCTTACAACCATATTGAATAAGCATTTAGAGAGCTCTGCACGCCTCACGAGACTTCAACAGCTGTGGTCAGTTAGGCCATTATTTCAGCAAATCTGAGATGTTGCTTCTAAGATGCTGCTTTATTTTATTTACCACTAGGAAAATAAAATAGTCCTGCAAAATAATTGAAAAATTATACTGATTGTAAAACAAATACTGCTTTCAAAGAGAAATCCTATAATTCTCATAATTAGTGAAATGGGGTATTCATTCCCTATCTAGTGCCCTCTCCCACTCCCCCCGCCCAAAAAAAAAAAAAAAGATTTCAGGTGGTAACCTTAATATCTCCATATCTCCTTGGAGGGAGATATTATTATCTGGATTTTACCAATGAAAAACTTGAGCTTATAAGGAAGGCGGTCCATGTTTCCTGTGCTTTCCTTAAACTCAACAGAGGAAGCTCAGACCTCACTCCGGTAAAAGCCTTTGATGAACTCATGCGTGCTGAGAACCAACTTACAAGGACAGTCTTCCAGGGAAATCCTGGCTATTCCAGGGATATTTACAAGTTGAATGGAGAAGCAAGCCCTCACTGGGCCTGTATCTCTAATTGTGAAAATGTGGCATCAAAGAGCAGACTGGGAGAGCGTATTTGGAAGCAGGGGTATGTTTTCAACAGAGGCTTCCACTCCAAGTCTGGATAAGTGTCCTCGTCAGAAGGTGTACTAACACAGACATCCCAAATCCACAGGACAAAAAAGTATAAGGCTCGTATCAGCTCCAATAACCAATGAGAAATTTTAAAAGAGATTTAAAAAGAAAGCTGTGAACTAAAGCAAGCAACAAATCGGGACTGTGGTTTTGAAAGATAATGGAAATGGTGATGAGAATTTCTAGCAGATTTTTGTTTTCATTTGAAGAGTCAGTTTAATGGTTGCAGAACTTAGAGTACAGAGACCGCTCTCCCCTTCCCCACGCCTAAGACTAATGAACTCAGGAGGGACGAGCGGAAGAAGAAGAAAGAAAAGAAACTGGTAGTAATTACAACTTGCCACTCTGAGTCCAACTGACAGCTTGCAATATGCTGCGCTTCTTTTATCCTTCCTTCATAACCCCGCGAGCAGCCTTAGCCGGCTCTTGAATACGGGACTGCAGCTAAATGCTTTGTGATGCTCCAGCACCCCCTCCTCACCCAGTGTCGACCCCTGCCACTGCCTATTAGCCAGCCAGCCTGGCAGGAGTCGGCGGACCATGTGGCGTGCTGGGCAGGAACACACGGAGGACTCCCCTGGGCTCCCAGAGGCAGGTGGTATCCGCTCTGAATCGAGGTGCAGTGATGATTCTGCCAGAACATTTCTTTCCAGAGGGAAGAGAGAGGGAATTGAAAGGAAGGTGTAAGACATGGCATAGAGGCCAGGATGCCTTTTCCTGCTGCCACTCAACCCTCTGCTGTAGGCTAACTGCAAAAATAAAAAATAAAGACTTTTAAAGGGATGCTTTAATTTTTCATTTTGCAAAATGAATTCAACCAACAGACTAGCCTGCCCCGTGTACGTGCAGGCACACATACACAATGCTGTTTTCTTTTTTTCAAGCCCTCTATAGATTCTTTGGGGAAGGCTGTTTTACAAAGAGGGAAACATTAATTTTAAATTCACAGTGCAGCTAAATCTACTTGGGGGAGGGGTAAAGATTTCAGTCCATTCAGTGAGAAAAGAAGACTATTTCATAGCTTTTGTTTGCAGTGGTAGTGGTAGCAGAGGTTTTATCTAATGCTGGGGGATAGAGTGGCAGAAAGCAGAGGGAGGGAAAAAAGGCCAGGGCTTCCTCTAGACATTTACAAGCTCTGATCTTCCAGGACATGTTTTGAAACAGTCCTTTCCCTGTTTCAAGGAGTTTATCCAAAAGTTATGTATCTCAGTGTATCTCACCTTGCAATTAGAAACATTTCCATTTGACTCATTAAAATTGGTATGCCTATTGCCTATTAGGTAATAGATTACTAAATGGGTCATCTCCAAATTCTAGTACATCTCTGGCAAAGGAGTAAGAAGGACTCAGTAGATGCAAAAACCCAAATGTGGTTTGCTCAGTGTTATTACTTTTCTGGAACTGCACACTGTGCTTCTGTAATATCCTCTAAATTTTCCAATTGCCTTATCATAAGCTAACTCACTGAATTTATGACAAATTAAGTCTACTTTTCATCACCCTGGAATTGTGCAATCAATTTTTTAAACCTAAATTAAAGACTTTATATCTATCCTTACTATTTTCATCCTGCTATTTCTGGCATGTCATTTTAGACAATCAAGATGTTCTTGACTCCTGATCAAGTCACTAATCACATTAGCTACCCACCCCCAGCTTTGTGTCAACTGCCAATTTGACAAACATGTCTTCATCAGCAGAGTCGCTGATAACAATGGTGAACAAGAGGACAAGTCTGAGGACAGGGCTCTGCATCACTCTGCTATAAATAAACCTCCAGGTTAGCGTTCATCCAGAAATCAGTGCTTTGGAAAGATCTGTCCGAGTAAACACAGATCTAGCTAAATGTATTTTTCTTCCCCGTTTCTGCATGTAACTCACAAGGGCCTCTGGGGAGATTTTATCGAATGCCTCACAGATGTACAATATACTGTCATTTCTTGATCTGTTGTTGGGAGGGGAGGGGAGAAGGAGGGAGGGCAGGGAAGGGGCAGAAACAGGACAACCCGGGTCACAGCTGACGTGATGATCCCCAGTCTGAATGAAGTAGTGAATAACTACAAGCTCCCTCTTACCCAGACCGTCATCTTCTCTGCATCAGGAAATGATATCTGATGACTTACTTACATAGACCAGTTACCAGAGGTATGTATACTGGTGGATTAAACACCTGAGGGTTTGTAGCAGTGTGGTATTATTTATGAATTCCAAAAATAGAAACTGGATTATGTTTGTAAACTGGTCTGTACCTGGGTGTGATTGATTAAATTATGATTAGGGCTTTGATTAGGCCATGTTAGTAGGATGTTGATTCCCTGTCCCCTTGGTGGGTGGGGACTCACAGAGGAAACTACACGGCAGAGAAGAGAGTTGGAGCTTTGATGGTGGAGCTTTGAGCTGGAGCCCAGAAAGTCAGCACACAGAGGAGCAGAGCAGCTGAGCCTGGAGAGAATCGAGCCCCAGGGTGAGACACAGAGCCGGTCACCTGAGAGTCTACAGTTGGCCTTGTGGAGAGAGGTAAAGCCTAGAGAGCCTCATAGTCTACAGGTGACCTTGAGGAGAAAACAGAGGAGCTGAGCCAGGAGAGAAATGAGTCCCAGGAAGAGAGGAACCCTGGCAGATGTCGGCAGCCATCTTGCTCCAACACATAGAAATAGACTTTGGTGAGAGAAATAACTTATGCTTTATGGCCTGGTAACTATAAACTTCTACCCCAAATAAATACCCTTTATAAAAACCAACAGATTCCTGGTATTTTCCATCAGCACCCCTTTGGCCGACTAATATAGGTTTCATCTTCAGACATAAATGAAATGAAATGCAAACCTGAAGTTAACTTAAATATAAACCAACTGCCTCTAACAAAGAATGCATAAAATACAATTTCTTGGCAATGTCTCTTTCACCCTGTGCTTCACAAGCCTTATTAGAAGGGACCCTGAACTGGTGTATGTCTAGAGCTAGTAAATGCTATGGCCTTATTGTTTCTTAGTTTGCCAAAGGCTGCTGATGCAAAGTACCAAAATGGGTTGACTTTTATAATGAGAATTTTAATTAGGGTAAATGCTTACAGTTCTGAGGCTGTGATATGTCCAAATCAAGGCATCAGCAGAGATGCTTTCTTACCAAAGTCAGCAACTGGTGGTCCTGGCATGTTGCCACATGTTGATGCAAGATGGCAGACCATCTCTGCTGAGGTCTTTGCCTTCCCCTACAGAACCCACCGTCTCCCGAAGTTCAGGTGTGGGCAACGAGGCCTAGGGCTTGTCCCTTTGCAGGCCTCCTCTCAAGTCTCTTGGGGCTTCTCTGCTTTTCTGCAAGTGTAGGCAAACCCAGAGTCTTCCCTCACACATGACCAGGTCAGATATGGCAGCTTACTTACTCTCTGTGTCTCTGTTTATATCAGGCACAGCAAGAGGACAGAAACCCAAGTTGGCTCACGGCTCATTGATGAAGTCCAATCAAAAGAGTCTCACACCCACAGGAATGGATTAGTTCAAAAACAGAATCTTTTCCTTTTTTGGGGATTCATAAAAGAACTTCAAACTGTCATACCCTGGCCATGTCATTTGTCTTCTGGTATTTCAGTCTCCTTAAGTATATAAGGAAAGAACTGACTTAGGACCCTCCCAGGTACAAGGTACTCTTCAATTCCACACAAACCAGTCCTGGCCCTCATTCAGCCTAGCCTCTTATTTAGACTGAGGTGCTGGGGACGAACCTGTTAGAGACAAAAACAACAACAACAACAAAAATCAACATAGTGTGTGTGAGTGCGCATGTGCAAACGTGTATATGTGCTTTGGATTAGGATATGTGTGATTACTACAGTGGGGAAGGGTAGGATCCACAGATAGAAATTTGAAAGAACAAGACAGCTGGTCTCTAACTTTTCCAATCGTTCTCCCCTCCTCTTGGTCATAAGAGCAGATGGTTGCAATAGAATAGGGTGCATCAAGATGGTGGGCTGACTGTGTCCCTAAAAGTGGTACACTCAGCAAGTAGAGCTGTATAGGTCTTGTCTTAACTGCGTTAAAGTTAGTACTTAATCTTTAAAATCAAGTTGTAAAGCATTCAAGACTACAGCTCCAAAAAAGAGTAGGTATTTTTAAAACCATTATGGAATTTTATATATATAATGCCACCAGAATTGGGTCATTGCACAGGGCTTTGGTAATCGTTTTATTATGCAGAGAATTGTGCTGTAACTACATTTGTTCAAGACATTATAGCTTCTATAGTTAAATTATGCAAAAGCAGAAGTTGGGAATGAGAGGGTGAATGAAATTTAAAAAGATAAACAACAAAATATTAGAAATGGTTTTATCATGCTGGGAGAAAGGACTGGATGAATGAATATATGGAGACCCCCTGTTCCTGGATTTTTAAGAAAAGAGTGCTGGATGGTCACATGCAAGGTACTAGATAAAAGTGGAACTCCATATGTGGTAGGTTGAACTATGTGCCCTGTTTTAGTTTGCTAAAAGCTGCTGGGAACAATATACCAGAAATGGACTGGCTTTTATAATGGGAATTTATTAGGTTAAAAGCTCACAGTTCTGAGGCTGTGAAAATGTCCAAATCAAGGCATCATCAGAGATGCTGTCTCAGCATGTTGCCAGCTGTGGGCGATCAGGCACATGGCGGCATCATCTAAAGATGCTTTCTCTCCAAGCTCAGCTGTGGGTGATCAAGCACGTGGCAGGGCATAAAGGCCACCCCACGGGTCTCTGTCTTCTCCTCCAGGCTTACTTTCTCCCCAAGCTCAGCTGTGGGCCATCAGGCACATGGCACATTGCTCCCTACTCCTCAGGCTGGTCTCTGTCGGCCTCTCGGGGGCCTCCTTCCATGTCTCTATGCGCCGTTGACCCCGTCCTCCAGCCTCCAGGACCTCCCTATCATCCTCTCAGGGCTTCTCCTTCTCTCAACCTTGTTTCCTGTGTCTGCGGCTTTTTAGTTCTCTGTTTATAAAGGACTCCAGTAAGAGGATTAAGACCCACCCTGGATACTGCAATCTAATCAAAGGCCCTTAACTGCAGTGATCTAATCAAAAGGTTCCATCTACAATGGGTTTACAGGCACAGGAATGGATTTGCTTTAAGAACAGGATTTTCTGGGATCCACAAAAGACTCAAATCAGCACATGCCTCAACCAACACATTCTTTAGTCTTAATCCATATCCCTGTGGGTGTGAATGCACTGTAAATAGGACCTCTGGAAGATGTAACTTTTAGTTAAGGGGTGGCCCAACTGAATGAGGGTGGGTATTAATCTGGGTTTGGAGGCCTTATAAAAAGAACCTGGAAGCCACAGAAGCAAGGAAGAAGATATCACTGCTTGATTGGAAGCAGAAATACAAGTCAAGAAAGCATAAGGATTGCTGGCAGCCAGCACCAGAAAGTTCAGACTCTGGGGAAATGAGATCTTGCCATTCTCTTGATTTTTCACTTCTTCTAGTCTCAAAACAGTGAGCCAATAAACCCCCAATTGTTTAAGTAACCTTCTTTTGTGGTATCTGTCATAGCAGCTCTGGTAAACTAAGACACGTGCTTGGTCCTTAACATATTCTATGTCAGCTGCCTCTCCCATGGTGCCATCTACTGAAATAGAATATAGTGGATTTTGAGTAGAATGAATGGAATATAACTATGCCAACAAGAAAGAGCAAACAAACCTAACACATTCTGAAGGAGACATGCTAAATACTGTGCAACCCCACTGTGGATTTCAGAACGAAGGGATCACAAAAGAAGATATGCACATACAGAGACCCAAACATTCCCTGGACAACCAAACTTCTTTAACGTGACTGGGAAAAGCTTCCAGCATCTACAAGTAGGTATAGGAAATAGAGTCACAGAGTAAACACGAAGCCACAGTTGGGTGGGGACAACCCTGAGCAGGACTGCTACATGACAATCAGAAGGAAATGATTGAACTGTAACCACCTGGCCATTCACAGCCACTCAGACTAAATCATGAGACGGCCCCACCAGCAGCAATTTAGGGGAAAAGTAGGTAAATCTATCCAGAATAAACTAACAAATTTGCTTGACCACAAAATCCAACCATTTTAATGGTTTTGTACTGCTGCTGTTTTCCACCTGCAAGTTCGGAGCGCTCAGCCAACTTAAGAGAACCATGGTGGTTTGGGTACTGTTTTCCTTCCTAGGCTTCTGGTGTTCATTCTGTGCTCCAGTGGTAGCAAGGGATTAACAGGTGGGCTCCAGCCAGGGGCTAGGAAACAGGATGCTCTGTTCTATGCACAGTTCTGCCACTGATCATTAAGGATGTTTAACTTCTCTCTGACAAAGCTTCCTAACTCATAAAACAGGAACGCTATTATCTCTCTGTTCCCCAGGTGACTAGCTGTCAGGCTGACATCAGAGAGGGAATGAGAATATAATCTGCAAAAAGTACCATATAATTTAGAAATATATCATTATTATGTAGAAAAGTATCACTTTCTGGAACGTTCTAGAATTTTCTCTACAGTTGGAAAAAGCTACTGGTGGACAGATGGATTAAACAATATCTGATCACAGATGAGGCTAATGGAATTATTGTTCTTTCAATTAGATCCCGCACCTTACTGAGGGCACCATAGGCCAGGATAGCAGAGGTATTGTACTTCATGTGCTCTAAGCACTGTCTAATCACTGAGCCTCAGAGAGCTGAAGTCACCAGCTAGTAAGGTGAGATTCAGATTCAGACAGTCTATTCTTAATCACTGCGTCATACGTCCTGGAGACAACACATTGGAACAAGAAGATAGGTGACCTGCTCTCATGGAACAAACAAATAAAGGTAGTATTTTATAAAAATGGTAAGTGTTATGAAGAAAATAAAATAAAGGTACCAGGGCAGGGACTACCAGAATCAGGCTTTCTTGTTAGCAGAGACTCTGCTTGGAAACCGGTCCTGGGCAACTCTGACTAATCCAAACTACTCCCAGGACTGGTTCTGGTTGGCCCAGGGACAGTCAAGGCACTTTGTTTGATTTTGTGTTTTTGTTGTGTTTTTAATTAAGGGATTATGTGTGAAGTATTGTGATAGGCACAAACAATAGGGGCCTTGGACATATAAGTTGAATTGGGCATTGTTACGGCTGGAATCATGTCCACCACAAAGACGCATTCAAGTCCTCACCCTGGGCCCTGTGGATGTGAACCCACTTGTAAATAGGATCCTTGAAGATGCTGTTAGTTAAGGACAGGCCAAACTAAGTCAGGGTGGGACTTATGAATGGAGTCCTTATAAGAGGCAACTTGGACACAATCCAAGTTGGATACAGATGGGCAGCCAGCCAGCCATGTGACAGAGACAGAGCTTGAGTTACGGATTGCTGCCAAGCCACTGCCAGAATGCTTAGACTTCAGAGAAGGCATGATCCTGCCGACACCTTGATTTTAGACTCCTAGCTTCCAAAACTGTAAGATAAATTCCTGCTGTTTAAGCCAGCCAGTCGATGGTATTTGTTACAGCAGCCCTGGCAAACTAAGACAGGCATAGATCCAGGTTTGAGTAATGTAGAATACATAGAATTGGAGATTCAATTGCCAAGATTCCATTATCTTTATGGGAAAAAAAAAAGGTGGGTGATATTTTCTTCTGATTAACAAGTAGCATGTCTTCATCCCTGCATTTTCAACTGCCAGCTGGATCTGGCCACCCCTGTGCCTAATTGGCACTAAAAGTTGACATTTCCAAAACACACTTCCTTGTTTCCTCCCATCACACCTGCTTTTCCCCCAACACTCCCATTTCCACCCAAAACCCTGGCTATAAATCTCAGGAGTAAATTTCATTCTTTCTTGTTTTCCCCCAAACCCCAGTCAGTCAGTTGCCAAGTCCTGTTTGGTCTGTAACATCCCCCTTGTCTGGCCTTTCCTCCATCGCTCTGCCACATCTGAGGTTCAGGTTCTCTCTGCAGCTTTTAGGAACTTTTCCACCACAGCAGTAGTTTTCCACCAGCTTTCTCTACCTCCCCATGATATTTTATTAAAAATCACACTGACCTTCCTACCGCTCTTTATTGTATTTATTCATTCAATAAATATATTTTGATCATCCACTAAGGTCCGATTCGATTCAATAGTAGTAGATAGTAGATAGATAGATAGATAATAGTAGTAGATAGATAGATAGTAGATAGTAGATTGCTGATTCGATAGTCAACAAGACAGGTGAGTTCTTGCCCAAAGGAAGCTTAAATTCTAGCAGGGAAGACAGACAATGATCATGTAAATAAATCAAAAGGATAATTTCACTCAGTGATAAATGCCATGAAGAAAATAAAACAGGGTAATATCAAAGAAAGCACATCAGTTAGAATGCTTTCAACTCAGGTGATAGAAAAGCTGACTCAAAGGGACCTGAGAGAAAAATAGCATCTCACAAGAAAAAAGGTCTAGGTGTGGAGGGGTTCCTGGGAGTGCCCCACCAGGAGGCAGGCTCTTTGCAGTTCTCCTGGTGCTGGTTTAGGCAGCACACTGAGACCCTGACACTGACCTTCCAGAGAAAAGAAAGAGAACACCTTATCCTTGGATGCTTTTTCAGATGTGAGATCACTTCCCCCAGAAGCCCCAGGGTCGACTACTCCTGTGTCTCATTGGCAGAACCAGACACTTGCTCAGGACTAAACCTACCACTGGTGAGAAGAGGGTTACTCTGACCTGACTAGACCAATAAGGTAAAATTAGACATTTGTTCCCTGAAGAAGGGGTGAGGTTGCCTTCCTCTGAGTTGCCAGAGATCCAGGTGGCTACTTGAACAAAATCGGGGAAGGAAACAAAATGAAGGCAGTGACCACCAGTGTCCATGACAGCGAGCCCCTTGGAAGTGGGGCATGGAGGGGGGAGCTAGAGGTTGGGAAAGGATAAGATGGTCAAAGAAGGTCTCTGTGAGCTGAATGGTGTGAAAGAGGGGACCATGCCAAGCCCTGGGGAAAAACTGTTTCAGCTGAAGAGCAGAAACTGAGAGGTGAAGGCAAGCTCAGCTTGTTCAGGAAACAGAAAGAGCAAGAGTATGCTACCAAGGGGTGAGGGAAGGAGAGAGTAGTAGACATGGAAGAGAAGTAGACAGATCAGATAATGCAGCAGGTGCAGACAGAGGCCCGGAGGGGCTGTTCTACTTCAAGTTTCCAGGAAAGCTAGAGGACCTGAACTAAAACACCCAAGGCTTGTGAAATATCCTCTTTGATTATGACTTTGCTACTGAAATTGTTCACTGCCTATAAAATGAAGTCCAAACTCCTTGGCTGAGCATGTAAGGTCCTCCATGATTTGCCTAAAAATGCCTGTTTCACTCAATGAATGGACTGGGAGAAAGTGGGGGCTACACTCTAGACAGTAGTCCATGCTGTGGCAGTGCTCCAAAATGTGTTCATTGAGTGCAGTGAATGTACCACACTAATGGGGGAGGTTCTTGATGTGGGAAAGGTAGGAGGTGTGGGGAGTAGGGCATATGGGAATCTTCTATTTTTTTTTTAATGTAACATTTTTTGTGGTCTATGTATCTTTGAAAAATAAATTTAAAAAAAAATTTTTTTAAATGCCTGTTTCAGCTAACATAGTGCTTTCAAATCATACTCTCCTCCCTTGTTCACTTCTAAGTATTACCACTCCTGTCTTCTCGCCATGCCTAGAAGATACTGCTATTCAAGCCTACACATATAACTCAATTCTTTTGTCCAAGAAATCTTGTCTTTTAATTACTGGCTATCACTGAATCGGGAACCTCTTCAAAGATTAAGTCAAATGCCACAAAACCTTCCCCAATACCCAGGATAAGTGATTTCTCCCACCTACAAACAATCGCTCAAATCATCTAGTTTTCTTCTTGTGGCACCTACCAATTTCTGCCCTTGTATTATGGTTCCTTCTGTAAATATCTTATCTCTACAATACACCCTCAGCATAAAATGCATGTGTATGAGTCTCCCCATCTCCTACCTTCATTTGTACTTCAAGTACCTAGTATGTAGCCTGGCATATATCACTTGTTCAATAAATAATAAATGAATTAACAAACAGCCTTGGGCTGGCCCTGGGCGTTAGCGTTCCAGCTGAAACAAACACAAGATGCAGTGGCGTATACCATGAGAGAATACGGACCTAAAAATGCAGCGGTAGCTCCAGAAGCACACAAGTACTTAGTTTGGTGAGTATGAAGACAATGTCATGAGTGAGGGGTGTATTTCTTTCCTAGGGCTGCTATAACAAATTAACACCAACTTGGTGCCTTAAAACAACAGAACTTTATTGTTAGCTCTGGAGGCCAGAGTCAAGGTGTCGGCAGGGCTGCCTAGAGGAGAACCCTTCCTTGCCTCTTCCAGCTTCTGGTGGCTCCAGGTCTTTCTTGGCATTCCCTGGATGACAGCTGCCTCCCTCCAATCTCCACCTCCATCTTCACAGGGTCTTCTTTGTCTCCCTTCTCTTCCATTCTGTGTTAAATCTCCCTCCACCTTTCTCTGATAAGGATACAGGTCACTGGATTTAGGGCCTACCCAGATAATCCAGGATGATCTCATCTCAAGATCCTTAACTTAATTACATCTGCAAAGACCCTTTGTCCAAATAAGTGAGCAGGTTTGACCTGGAATTATCTATTTAGGTAGCACCATTCAATTTGCCACAAGGCATTTTCCTTCAGATTAATTGCTGGCAAAAATGAAGGGCTAGTCTTGGTGAGGCTGACATAAAGGGCACAAATGTGGTAGCCGGGGGTCCTGAGGTTTCCAAATCATCCCTAGCTAGACTAAGTTTATTGGCTGGTGCTTTAATTTTTTTTTTTTAAACTTATTTCCCTCCCCTTCGCACCCCCCCCCCCCAAGTTGTCTGTTCTCTGTGTCCATTTGCTGCATGTTCTTCTTTGTCCACTTCTGTTGTTGTCAACAGCACGGGAATCTGTGCTTTTTTTTTTTTTGTCATCTTGCTGTGACTCCATGTGTGTGGCGCCATTCCTGGGCAGGCTACACTTTCTTTTGCACTGGGCAGCTCTCCTTATAGGGAGCACTCCTTGAGCATGGGGCTCCCCTATGTGGGGACACCCCTGCGTGGCAGGGCACTCCTTGCGCGTATCAGCACTATGTATGGGCCAGCTTCACACAGGTCAAGGAGGCCCGGAGTTTGAACAGCGGACCTCCCATGGGGTAGATGGACGCCCATCCATTGGGCCAAGTCCACTTCCTGTGGCTGGTGCTTTAAAAAGTAGAGATTTCAGTGATGAGGTATGTGGGTTTCTAATGCAGTGAGATCTGCT
This sequence comes from Dasypus novemcinctus, assembly GCF_030445035.2. Classification (NCBI taxonomy): domain Eukaryota; kingdom Metazoa; phylum Chordata; class Mammalia; order Cingulata; family Dasypodidae; genus Dasypus; species Dasypus novemcinctus. Next base: position 37,287,762 of record NC_080694.1, on the reverse strand, counting down.
TGAGCTGACAATTTTCTTTGACTACTATATTGAAGGATGCTTCTGCTCACTTCACAAACAAATCCTTTATCTTTATACACCTGGGTAGATCAGGCTAAAATGCAAGTGACAAAGATAATCCAATTTAGTCTGCAGATTAAAAAAACAAACACAACTGCATCTTCCACTGAATTCACTTTAAACAAGAGCAATGGAATAACCCCAAAGAACTCTTAAAAAAAGAAAAACCATGCATATGTGTATAATGCACTATTCTCTAAGGCTTTAGATGCCCTTCCATAAATTAGGAGTGGGGATTCTTCCCTCACACAAAGTACACAAGGTATAAAAGTTACAAAGCAAGAGGCTTGGCTTTCCCTGGCTGGTGTCATGACCTTCTTGGTGTCATTTAAATGTAATGGTTTGACTCAGCTAACATGGAGTTGGAGATGGTCAACCACCACACCAGGGAGCCAAGAGTGCCTACAACTGAAAACAGGAGGATTGCATCCAGCATCCATGTGGAATCTAAGTCCCCTCTTGATATAGATGTGAAGCGGACACAACCATTCCAAGGTCCACAGGATGGAGGAATAGAGTGTGCATTAGAGTGGACTTACTGATATTCTATTCATGAACTACTGTGATTAGTAATTGAAGAAAATGTGGCATTGGGGTGGAGAAAGTGGCCATGGTGGCTGCTGGGGGTAGAAATGAGAGGAAGAGATGAGATGTGGGGGTGTTTTCAGGACATGGATTTGTCCTGGGTGGTGCTGCAGGGACAGTTACCAGACATTGTATGTCCTCCCATGGCCCACTGGGTGGACTGTGGGAGAGTGTGGGCTATGATGTGGACCATTGACCATGAGGTGCAGCAGTGCTCAGAGATGTATTTACCAAGTGCAATGAATGTCTCGTGATGATGGAGGAGATTGTTGTTATGGGGGGATGAGGGGAGTGAGGGGGGTGGAGGGTATATGGGGACCTCATATTTTTTGAATGTAATATTAAAAAAATAAAGACCAAAAAAAAATAAATGTAATGGTTATATGCAGATATGACTAACACCAAAACCAAAACAAGAATGAAATAAGAATGGTACATACTGGTTAAAAATAATTTCGCATATAAACATGTTCATGGACTCTTTTTAAGCTATGAAAATTAATTTGCAGACAGTTCATCCAAATGTCAGCATGATTTTTTTTCTTGTGCACAAAACTGCATACATGACATGGACCGTGTTTGTGCTCCTCATATTTAACCAAGTTCTATGTGCGTGTGTTCTTATTTCTTCCACCCAAATAAACAAGCGGATCGACAGCACAGGGCTTCTTTCTGCTTAGGCAGAATATTGAGCAAGCAAATATTTATTCTGAGTTACTCAGCTGTGATACATAAGGGGATTCGTGACATGCTATGTCTGGTGTCTGCTTAGTTTTTACGAGATAATTGCACCTTGGACCATCTAGAACATCACTTTCAATGGAGGCACCTGACTTTAAAATGTAAAAAACATGGACTGGGCAGAATTTAATCAGTCATGCCTCAGTAAAATTAAGGGAGATAGAAATAAATGGGCACTAGAAAGGTGCAATAAAACCAGGATTAATCAAATTGTGATTAATTCAGGATCAGATTAAAACCAACAGTGCCAGCTGTATCAGGTCCATTCGGCAGCATTGTTCTCTTCTGCTCCTTTTTTGTTACCCCTCTCTCCTCTTTCCCAGTCCCCTCTGCTCTCACCCCCAGGGCACCCTCCTTGGTGGATAAACCTGCAGGAGAGTTAATTGTCACATACATGGATTTAATCACATTGTCCATCACATTTGGGGGCCCTGCCTTCAGCGATCCATGACTAATTGTTGTGGTAATTTTTCAATCATTAACAGCAGCGCATATGCTGCAGACAAATCCCAAGGTGCCTACTAAGCCTCAGTGACAAGGGGCAAGCAGGCTCCAGAAGGGTCCCCCTGCTGCCCGCCTCGCCCCCACCCCCAGCCCCAATCCTATTAGTCATGCATCGTCATTAATACACATCTCTTCCTGGCCTGTGTCAGCCTGCAGGGAGGTCGGAGGTTACTTGTGCCTGCTTCCTAACAGCCGAGTTCTCAGTCTATTCTTTGCAAAAGGAGGAGGAAGGAGAGGGAAGGAAAGGAAATCGAAACTCCACGCGGGACAGCTCGCCGGGCTGGTGTCTCATTCATTTGCGGGCAGGCTCCTGAGCTGCGGCAGGCGCCCTTTCTTTGGGTTTCGGCAGTATTAGTGGTCGCCATGGCAACCACGGCGCTCAGCTGCTGCGCCACAAGGCAGCTCCCCGGGCTCAATTCTCAAGTCGCGCGGGTGTCAGACGGGGCACGCTCAGGCGCTGGTGGGACGAGACCCTGCCGCGGGGACTCCTCCAGCCAACTGGAGCCCTCCTCTAATCACCACATAATAGGAGTGAACAGGATCACACGGAATACGGTTTTCCCGCCCCGGTTCCAAGAATGCAGTGTATTTGTCATTCCCCGCTTTTGAAGGGGCTTTGTTGTTTAAAAGCAAAGAGTCACTAGAGGAATGGTCTTACAGAAGGGGATTAATTTTAAAACAGGCGGTAGAATATTGTGGGTAACTGATTTATTTAAAGGTATACAGGCCTCAGATACCTTGCATTAAGTGGAAATTGAAACTCCTGGGTTTTCCCGTTGGTTCCTCCTAAATGAGGCACACTTGGGACGTGAGTTACAGGCTGCAAAGGCAAGAGAAGAATTCTGGGCTATTGCTGAAATCCTGACACTTCCTATAGAGTCTCGGGAAATTCCCTCTTATACCTAGTCTCTCTGAAATTTAAAACAAGATCTACTTATTTTAGGCACTTAGCACTGGATCACTGAACAAGGCCTTGGCAAGACTTAATTAATATGTGCAATCCATTTTTAGCTCCTCAAATGAAGGATGTTTGGTGCAGGGTCCTTTAGTACGAAATGAGGGGCCGAGCGCCCTCTACTGCTGAACTGTCTGAAATCCCGCCCTGGGGGTCACTGGTAGCATGTATTCTCATACTTTGCCTAAGTAGGCATTTACCCATAAGCAAGAACAGGAAGAAAAGCTTAAGGAAGAGGAAGAGAAAATCTGGTAACAGACTGACTGTTATAAATAGAATATTCCTGTACTGAAATTACTTAAAGGTGTCTGAGGTTATTTACAGCAGAGCAAGAGAGGCCTGGGGAAATTCAGGGTGCCTGAGGTTTTATCATGAACATATATCAAAAGGATAAAAATGGAGTCTTTTACTTTCAGCTCATGTTCTTCCAGGACAAGGGGGGAAACCAAACCAAACCAAACCAAAACAAACAAAACAAAACAGGATAACAAAAGGATCTTACTGATTGCTCTTTTTTTTAGAAAAGCCAGGTGAAAAGGAAAGTCTCATTTTTCTTAAAAATTTTACCTTAACACTAGTTAGTTCCCAGCAGCATTCTTGAGTTTAGTTTGAACATATCCAGACTCATGCTCCAGAAAACTGACCAGAGCAAATCTACTTCTGTGTCTACATGGATTTATTAGTTATAATAAATGAAATTATAGATGAGAAAATAAGACAATTTGAAAATTTTCCTTACTTTCTTTTTCCTTTTCTCCATTATAAACAATGACCCTTAAACATTTAAACAGCTGCAATTACAAGTTCAGCTTTGAGATGAAATTGGGCAGCATACTGAAGGAATTCCACTTCTTTATTGAAAAATAATTCCTTTTGGAAAGGTGGTAGCAAGAATAATAGTAATGATAAAAATACAGTCAATGATAATACATTAAAATCTAATACATATTCACTGAGCACTTATTCTTCATGATAAACTGTTCCAAGTGTTTTATGTCCACCATTCTTTAATTTTTACAACTCTTCAAGATCAATACATTATCTCCACTTCTGATTTGAGAAAAATAAGACTCAGGGAGGTTATCTTGTGACAAAAATCAGAATTCAAATCTAAATCCAAAGCCCACAAACATAACCCATTAAACTATGTTGAAGAACACTGAATGGAATTAAATTCTGAGGAGCCTGCACTCAGAAGTTAAAAGTTAGTGATCTTCTAAAAAAAACTTATGAAAGTGCTGTTTATTTTACATTTCCCCCTCCAAACCCAACCCTCATCATTTTGGAAGCAAAGATCACACAATCTGTATCTTCTCATCACCTTTAATATTTTTGTGGGGCATTATCAGTTTTACCCTTAGCCTGAGTCAGCCCCACTGAGAGAAAACTAGCTCCAGTAAGGAGAGCTGGGGGCGAGTGTTTAAAATATTCTACATGACTGAATTCCACGCCTGGCAGATGGCCTGGAAATCGCTGCAATGGCAATTAGCAGCTAGTTGCTGGATTCTGACGTGCTGCAGTGTGGAGAAGGGGATTTCTGGGAAAAGGACAAGAAAGTACTCAGTGATGGGGCTGGCTACTAGCCACCCCCACTGGGTCTTCTCTGTAGATGTTAGGAGTGCGGAGCAGAAAGAGCCTAAAGTGTGCAGTGGAGCTCCACAAGATGGGCCACAGATTCCACCAGGAGCTAGTACCAACAGAGTGGGTGCAGAAGGAGCACGGCACACGTGGCAGAGGAGCCTGGGCGGTCCAGCTGAGTGGTGACAGCAGCTCTGGGAAGCAGCAGAGGACTGCCGTGAGGCTGCTGACCGTGGGCCTGGCCGCTGAATGCTCTCAAGCAACAGTCAGAGTGAAAGTGGCAATGGCTAAAGACTAGTTAATATCAAGGTATTTGGGTTAGTCTCTGGTACTTCTCAGGACCCTTCTGAGATGACTAGAATCTAGCAAATTGAGATGGGAAAGAAGACATATTTTCAAATTTTTCCTGTCATAGAACAGCTGGAAAAGGGGGTTATGGGATGCCATGATAAATATACACCTACATTCCAGAAACAAATTCCAGATACAGAAATGCTTAACTTTCATCATTCTAAAAGGGGTATGGACTCTACAGGCACATCCCACACAACCTATGTAGACAAATGAAATTATCTTTTCACTCATCTATTATTTTCCAATGAATTCCTATCAGGACAGGAACTGACTGCAGCTTCCTAAGCATCCCATTCTTGCATAAAGTGTGAATAATTTGCTAATTGTTAGGACACAAAATGAATTACAAATTATGCAGGGGATCTGTAACCTCTTCTGTAGATGCAAGAATAAGATGAAAGATCAAACATAGCTATTCAGAATGACTTCATTACATTTTATGAATGAAATGGCCACTGTGAAATAGACTTTCAGATTTCTGTTCAGAATACATTTTAGAAATTAAGTATTCTTTCTATAATGGTATGGATTCTCTTTAAATAGCTCTCCTTAATATGAAATGCTTGATGCAAATATGAAAATGAAGTAAGTTATTCTAATAAGATACAACATTGCTTTACCATTACACAAATCTTCCTTTCATTTTATTATTGGTTAATTTTTTTTTCTATCACCTACCAGGCATAAAAATATCTAATTGGCACACTCTGAAATATTAAGCTAACCCTGGTACTACAGATGTGCAGTCTTTCACAGCTTAGATGCATTATTTTGCAGTGTATCGCACGATGAGAAATGCCACTTAGGAAATCACGGGCTTTGATGTTGCTGACAGGAAGGGTTTGCATGAGGTGATTTGTGAATGGACAGATGCCTCTGTAGGTATTGGGGGGAGCTACCAGAAAAAGAAAATTAAATTGCTCAACTAGAGTCTGTAGCAAGGAGGAAAAAACAAATAACAACAACAAAAAGACTGTCAATACTGAAAACCTAGAAATACCTGTATTTTGGGAGTTGGCAAAAGAAGAGGGTCCAAAAATGAAGAGGGCTAGCAAAGGAAACTAAGAAAGTAGGTCGCTGGAGAGTATTTTATTAGCACTTCAGACCTATTGTATCTTATATCCACATCTACAAATTCTCCATGGGTAAATGCTATTACAGCACAATCACATAGGCTTGGTTTCAAGGACACTCAGATGTTAACAATGAGAAACTGCTTGGCAATGATGAGGAGGAACTTTTCAGAAAAAGTCGGGGCTTCGAAAGCTTCAAAAGTCATTCCTCAAGTGCACTAAAAGATTGTTACTTGAAGCTTCAAATATTCATTCACGGATTGGCCCATAATAGGTGAGGATCTGGGAAAAAAGAATCATTATCACATTCATATGGTCAAAAAACTGAAGCCACATGCAAACACACCCGATTTAAACAACCTGATTCTTAAAAGTGGAGACTTTAACAACCAATAGACTACAGACTGAATGATTCAACGTATAAAGGAATTCACCATGGGTATCCAGTTTCCCCATCATAGAACTTTAATTTGTATTAGACTTTTCAGGAATGCAATGGTTGCACGAACTGAGGATTATGTACCTCTGCAAAGAAGGTTGTAGGCTGTCTTGGTGAAGAAAGAAGTTCTTGCAGCAGATGATCTGGATGTCCATGTCCCAGGCAACCTGGAAGCCAGAGAGGGGTAGGCCCAGGGCCACTGCCTCAAAGCTGGCTCCCTTCCCGAATGAACTTAAAGCATCTCAGAATGGTTAACTCTTTCCCTCACGAAGACCACCAGGGGAGAGGGGGAAGGGGACTGTTTCAAACTGTCCATCTCAGGGCACCCACACAGTCAGAATCCCAATCTCTGGGTGGGGGATCTGCATTCTAACCAGTTCCCCAGGTCTGAGAATCACCATGCCGAGGCTGAGTTGCTTTGGCATGAGGTCATTGGATAAAAAAATTAAACACCCTAGCTGGCCCAGGAATGAGCTCTCACTGGATGGGTGGGTGTCATTAGGGCAATTTTGCAGTCTCACTATGTCTAGGTTGATATGAAACTGAAATAAACCTAAGGAATGAAGAGCAAATAAACGAAACTTCCAGAGAGGTATATAAGGTACTAACTTCTTTTCTTCCATCAAACATTGATTGATTATGTTTTCTGAACTAAGCCCAGGGTATAAAGCTGGCTAAATCATGGTTCTAGTCCTTAAGGGACTCAAAATCTAGTGAGGGAGGCAGGAGGAAAAATTAGAAGTCACATGAGATGGATGGGGGCATGGGAGAGATAAGCACAAGGCATTGTGGAAATACAAAGTACGTTATGGAAATACCCTTGGCCTATGGTTGGGAATTAGAAGGGAGATAGAGGGGTTGAGACAGGATTTGGGAAGACTGGGCATCTGTAGAGCAAGTTCAGTCTGGAAGGAAGAATAGAGATTAAGAGGAGAAAGTGGAAAAGGGGAAGGGACTGCAGGTCAAAGTAACAGCCTATGTGAAGTTACAGAGGCGAAAGAGAGAGAGGGAGTGTTATCCAACTTTAGTGCAAGGAAGAACAATGTATAGGAACTGTGTGGGAGAAATGAGGCTTCAGGAGGATGTGGACATCTGAAATAAGAGGCAGATATATCTGGCTAAGGGTTACTTACACAGGACTAATAGATATGTTAAAAATAAGGACAAGATAGAGTCTTCTGCACTGGAAGCATTTCAACATTATCACTGCAGAGAGTCAATAATATTTTTTTAAAGTATTAGTAATATGGTTGGGAAGAGGTGCTTATGATATTTAGGTTAATATTTTTAAAAGCTTTTGTTGCATACACTAAAAAAAGTCCAAGAAAGACACTTTTTATATCAGTGAGAGGGAAAAGATACCTCATTGTCAAAGGGACTGGCTTTCATAGAAGCACTTAGGCTAAAATGGCTAGAGAAGTTACCACTGGATTGAGAATTAGAGGTGTGTCCATCTGGGCAGAGTTAAAGGGAGCAAAACATGTAACTGGAGAGATTTACCAGGGGTCTTTAAAAAGTCATAAGTAAGAGCAGAAAATCAATTGGGGCTGTAGGCAGAAGCAAGCATAATAGCTCTGCTACAGAAGCAAGCTTCTGAGCTGGTCTGGTTTTGACTAGAAGTCAATGAGCAAAAGTGTAAGTTAACGATAATCGGCAGACTAGACTAGCAGCAAGCCCAGACTAAGTGAAGTAACAATGAGCGTGGGTTAACTTGAAGTTAAAATGCACAGGCAACATCAACAACCATCACCTTTGCTAACTCTTTTCTCTCAGAACTCTTCATTGTTTTTGCTTTTTCAAATGGCAGAGACTTAGCAGAGATAATCGCTGAAGATATAGAATGCATGGTCAATCTGCAACCAAACCAAACACAAGAATTAAGTAGTTAAAATCCTCATTCCCATCTCCTCTTTTTTCTTTGAAATAAAGAAAAGTGATAGACACTGGAGTTGGAATGGACTTAGAGCACAGTCCATAAACCCCACTCTTTTCAAGTCAGAATGCAGATAAAAGACCCAGGAGAAGAAAACCTATCCACTAAATTTTTAAACATTCAATATACATTTACTGTATCAGTTCAATTACCTCCAAGCTCCACATGCTAGAGAGTCTTCCTTGTATCTAATCTAAAGCCCTCATATTGCAGTTTGCAAAATGCACCTAATTGTATCTTCAAAGACATGTCTTTATAGAAAATATTCAAACTAGCAGACTAATGGCCATGTTGTTGTTTTCAGTTTGTGCAGGCTAAATACTGTAAACACACGAATTTGTAATTAACCTCTCTGAAATGTAGTCTGATCTACAGAAGGCATACTAGTCTCTGGCTCGGAGTTGGTATGTATTTGAAAATGGTTAAAGTAAAAAAGTAAGTAATGCTGGTACTACTGCTGATTTCATAGTACATGAAGATGTGACACATAGTCCCTACATTATAAAAGCTTCTAAGTCAAGAAGGAAAATACACATTGATTAGGTTGAGAAAAAGTTGAACACTGTTAAAGAATGTCCTCATCAATGGCAATTAAAGGGGAGGAGGTATTCTAAATGGAGAAAGGACAAAGTGACAAAGTAATTGGATAGGTTCATCAAAGAGTGTCCTTGCTAGAGGCCCTTTCTGCGCCCCCCCCAATTTATCCTGTTTTTAAAATACATTTTTTATTTATTTTTAAAAGATGCATAGATTACACAAAATGTTAAATTAAAAAATATAGGAGGTTCCCATATGCCCTACTCCCCACATCCCCTACTCCTCCCACATCAACAACTTCTTTCATCAGTGTGGTACATTCACTGCATTTCATGAATATATTTTGGAGCATTGCTACACAGCATGGATTATAGTTTACATTGTAGTTTACACTCTTTCCCAGTTCATTCAGTGGGTTATGGCAGGATATATAATGTCCTGCATCTGTCCCTGCAACATCATTGAGGACAACTCCAAGTCCTAAAAATGCCCCCATATCAAACTCCTTTTCCTTCTCCCTGCCTTCAGCAACACTCTTGGCCACTGTCTCCCCATCAGTGATATCATTTCTTCCATTGCTAGAGTCACAATAATTCTATAGTACAATACCAGTAAGTCTACTCTAATCCATATTTTATTCCTCCATCCTGAGGACCCTGGGGTGGTGATGCCCACTCCACCTCTCAGTTGAGAGGGGCCTTTGATCCCACATGGCTGGTGGATGGGACTCTCATGCCCACAGTTGTAGACCCTCTTGGTTCCTTGGTGTGGTGGTTGTCCATCCTCACCTCTCTGTCAGATGACCTGGGTAAGTCCTATGAACTGGAGTGTAGGTGCTGCAACACTGCTGAGGCTTATAACTGAGCTGGCATATGGACAGTTCAGAGATTCAAGTCTCTTGGGCATACACCAACCCCAGAGCCAACTACAGGTTCCATAAAAGGGATAGAAGAGGCATGTGTAGAGAAGTCACATCTGAGTCCAATTCCATTACACTCAGGAGCACAAATTCTGAAGTAGGGCCCACTGGCAAGGCACTGAACTCCAGAGCCATCAGCCATGACTGTAGGACCTAGGTGTCTCCATAGCCCTCACGAGCTCCACTACCTGGGGTTGTATCTACAGTCCAGGACCCCCAGCGACCACATTCAGACTGCCCTGGTGGACTTGATGACATATGCATGAGAACCAGTTAGGGTCATGGCCATCCCTCCATGGCGATATGGGATCTGACCATGTGCTGAAAACAGTCCAACCCACTCAGCTGCTGTGTTGAGACTCAGCCCATCTCTCAAGTTCCGTAAGACAGCAACTCAAGAAACTATCTCCAGTTCATCCCAAATGGAGCCCTGACCCCTTAAAAGACCTTACTTTTCTTTGCATTTCTAGAAATGGCATATAGCAGATGCTCAATAAATGTTGCCCCAAAATGGAATAAATTGGTAAATGAATAAGCAAATGAACAGCAATCATGAAAACTAGCCTCTGAGAGACATATAAGACCTGGCTTACTTTCACAAGTGTTCACTGAAACATGGGCAACAGCAACCAGACATTTATTCTTGAGGTCAGGGACTGAATTTCAGTCCACCCCACAGTGCCTGGCACATTCCCTCAGCATGAATTCTTTGCACCAGGACAATGCCTTTAAAAACCTCCTTTGTCTTAAAATAGTAATACAAGAGCATTACCTTATTAAAAGTTTTTCTATTTCTCTCCTTTAACAATGGCTTTTCAATTTGGTATTATTGAGGGTGGGAGGGTGAGAATCAGAGATGTAAACAAAAAGAAAAATGAAAGCAATCTAGGGCTGAAACATGCTGTTAAGGGACTCCGTGTGCAGAATCAGTAAATCAGTTTTCATGCTGAGAAAGCAAGGAAAAACTGGTGTGTGAGATGTGCCTTAATGCAGCATTTTTTTGGAAAACAAATCTGCTCATAAATAGCATATACCTAAGCATGCTTACTTTACAAATGCTGTTTATATATTTATGCCATGGGCACAAGAAAGCTACAGATTATCTGTATTATTAAAGATTCATCACACCTATTATTGCTGTAAATTTTTCCTATGGTATTTCTAGTAGAGACATACACAATAATATATCTGTGTTCTTTTATTTTTCTTTACAAAGCCACATATCCCCTAAACTTAAGAAGGAAATTCCTGTTAACTTTCTTATGAATGATAAGAATCTGAGCCCAGGACAATGGATGAAAGTAAAGTCATGCCATGGTATGTAACGTGAAGTTTCAGATCACTAGGAACAAAATGAGGTTCCTAAAGAGTCCCTGGAGTCCCCCAAAACTTCTAGAACAAATAAGCAAATTTAGCAAAGTCATGGGACACAAGATCAGATTGAAAAATCCATTACTTTTCTATATATTAGCAATGAACAAACTGAAAATGAAATTAAGGAAGCAATTCCATTCACAACAGCATTAAAAAGAATAAAATACTTTTTAAAAATTTCACAAAATAAGTGCAAGATTTCTAGATTGAAACTATAAAACACCAGGATTGTGGGAAGATGGCAGAGTAGGGTGCTCCAGGACTCAGTCCTATCACCAGAACAGCTATTAAACAGGTGCGATCTGTTGGAAACAACTGTGAAACTCCAGAGGCCAGTAGAACACTGTACAGAATCTAGGGAAGAGCAGAGGAAGAGGATGGTAAATTAGGATAAAGACCTTTAAACTGCTTTCTACACATGGTGGTTACTGACACCCATCCCTCACTCTCATTGCAGGCCATTGGGAGGGTCACCTGGCTGGCTCATTAGTGACAGAAAGGGACGTAAAAATTCTCTTCCCTAAGTCCAGGGTGAGTGTGACTGAACACGGATCATGGATTTGGTTACCAACTTCAGATCACTGGGGGCCCAGTTCTAAGGGCAATCATTGTCCCATCTCGCCCTGGACAATGGTGGTAGCAGCAGAGAATTAAAGATGCTGTGGTTCCTCAGGGCATGGGGGAAAATTAGATGAAAGGCTGCATATGCTTGTCGGGAACCAAACAAAACGACTGGAGTTGAAGAGCACAATAACTGAACTGAAAAATTCCCAGGAGCGTTTCAACATCAGTTTGGAGTCTGCAAAAGAAAGAATTAGTGAACTAAAAGACAAGAAAAGAAATGAGTCAGGTGGAGGAGCAGAAAACAAAAAGAAATATAAAAAGTGAGACATCGTCAAGCATACCAATACACACATAATGAGAATCCCAGAAGTAAGGCAGAAGAAAGGCATAGAAGCAATATTCAAAGAAATAATAATGCAGAACTTCCCAAATGATATAAATATGTACATCCAAGAAGCCCCAAGAACACCAAACAAGAAAAACATGAAGAAATTTGATTCCTGTCATATATTGGTCACGCTATCAAAAGCAAAGGAGAAAAAGAGAGTTCTGAAAGCTGCAAGAGAAAAGCAATATATTATGTACCAGGGAGTTCCAATTAGATTGAGTGCTACTTTCTCACCAGAAACCATGGAGTCAAGAAGGCAGTGGGTTGAAATATTTAAAGCACCAAAAATAACAACTGCCACCCAAGAATTTTATATCTGATGAGACTTACTTTCAAAAATGAGGAAAAGATTAAGACATTACTAAATAAACAAAACTGAAGGAGTATAGCACCATTAAACTTGCCTAACAATTGCTAATGGGACTTCTTCAGACTGAAAGCAAAGAACACTAGACAGTGGGTCAAAGTGGCATAATAAAATAAAGACCCTCAGTAAATGTAATCATTTGGGTAATTTTAAATGCCAATATTATTGTATTGCATGGTATCCACAAGAAAAATATATGAAAAATATCCAGATATAAAAGAGAAGTCACTCAATATGGTACAATACCAAAAAAAGGGGGGAGGGGGAGGGAGGGAGGCATTAGCAAAAGAACTGAGGGACCAAAAAAATGTATAAGACTTACAAAAACTAAACAGCAAAATGGAAGAAGAAAGTCCTGCATTATCAGTAATGAATTTAAAAGTAACTTGATTAAACTCACCAGTCAAAAGGAAGAGACTGATAAAATGGGATTAAAAAAAAAAACAGACAAAAAAAAAACCCAGCAAGACCCAACTATATGCTTTCTTCAGAGACTCACCTTAAATTCAAAGATACAAGTGGACAGAAAGTGAAAGGATGGAAAAAATATACCATGCAATTAATAGACAAACGAGAACTAGACTAGCTATTTAATAATATCTATCATATAGACTTTAAGTCCAAAACAGTTGCAAGGGACAAAGACGGTCATTATATATGGATAAATATATATGGAAAAACCAGAAGACGTAATAATTATAAACATATATGAACCGAACAGCAGAGTCCCAAAATAGATGAAGAAAATACTGAGAGATTTGAAGGGAGAAATTGATGGTTCTACATTAATAGTGGGAGACTTTAATACACCACTTTTAATGATGGACAGAACATCTAGTTAGAAGATCAATATAAGGAAATAAAAGACTTGAACGACACTCAAAACCAACTAGACCTAACAGATATATATAGAACACCCAAGAACAATAGAATACACATTCTTCTCTAGTGCACATGGATTTTCCAAGATAGACCAGATGTTAAGTCACAAAACAAATCTAAATAAATTTCAAAATATTGAAATCATACAATGTGTCTTCTCTAATAACAACGGAATGAAGCTAAAAATCAATTACAGAAAGAGAAATGGAAAATTCACAAACATCTAGAAATTAAACAATGTACTTGTAAACAACCAATGGGGTAAAAAGGAAATCATAAGGAAAATTAGGAAATAACTTGGCACAAATGAAAATGAAAATACAACATCCAAGACCTGTGAAATATAGCAAAGACAGTGAATTGATAGTTCCAAATGCTTATATCAAAAAACTTCAAAATTGGAAGAACTAAAAAATCAAGTGCAAACTAAACCTTAAGCAAGCAGATAGAAAATAAATATTAGAGCAGTGATAAATGAAAAAGCGAACAAAAAACAACAGAATCAAGAAAATCAAAAGTTCATTCTTTGAATAGATCAAAAAAATTGCAAAACCCTTAGCTAGATTGACAAAAACAGAGAAAGGATACGAATAACAAAAATCAGAAATAAAAAGGAGGACATTACTACCAAAACTGCTGAAATAGAAAGGACTATAAGAGGATACTATGAACAACTATATACCAATAAATTAAATAACCTAGATGAAATGAAAAACTCTTAGAAACACCAATCTACATTGACTCAAAAAAAGTAGGAGATCTTAACAAGCCAATTACTAGAAAAGAGGTTGAATCAGTAATAATAAAACCTCCCAAAAAAGAAAAGTCCAGGATTAGATGGCTTCACAGGGGAGTTTTACTAACTATTCTAAGAAGACTTAAATCCATTCTGCTCAAATACTTCCAAAAAAAGGAGGAAGCATTCCCTAATTCATTCTATGAGGACAATAATCACCCGCATACCAAAGCCAGATAAACATTCCACAAGAAAAGAACATTACATACCAAGGTATCTCATGAATATAGATATAAAAATCCTCAAGGAAATAAATACTAGTAAACCAAACTCAACAGTATATTGAACGAATTATACACTATGATCAAGTAGGATTTATCCCTGGTATGCAAAGGTTGTTCAATATTAGAAAATTAATTAATGTAATACACCACAGTTACAGAATGAAGGAAAAAAACCATTCGATCATTTCAATGGATGCAGAAAAAGCATTACAAAATCCAGCATCCTTTCTGGTGAAAACACTTAGACACTAAGAATAGAAGAACACTTCCTCAAAATGGTTAAGGACAGATATGAATAACCCACAGCTAACATCCTACTTTATGGTAAAAGACTGAAAGCTTTTCCTCTAAAATCAGGAACAAGTCAAGGATGCTCCCATCACCACTGTTATTCAACATTGTACTGGAAGTATTTGCCAAAGGCACCAAGGGATTACTACCAAGCACCAGCTGGTGATGTAACTAGAAAAAGACCTTGAATAAAAGGGGGAAATGGCAAAGACAAATGAGTTGATATGGCTAGGGGTCTTCAAAAAAGAGTCGAGAGGTCATCAGAGGGGTTGCTCTTATGCACACCTCAGCAGGACCCCAGAGACAGCCAAAGTAGATACAACCCCAGGTACTGGTTCTCCTGAGGGCTACAGAGACCCACAGGTTCTATGGTTATGGCAAATGGCACTGGAATTCACTGCCATGTCAGCTGGCCCAACTTTGGAATTTGTGTTCCTAAATGTGATGGAGTTGGACTCAGATGTGACCTCTCTACACATGCCTCTTCTGCCACTTTTACTGAACCTGCTAGTGCTAGGGTTGGTATATACTCAGTAGACTTGAATCTCTGGACTGTCCATGTGCCAGCTGGGCCCTGAGCTTCAGCAGACTTGGAACTCCTCCCTCTGGTTCATTGGACTTACCCAGGCCAGCTAACTGGGAGGTGAAAATGGTTAATGACTACACCAGGGAACCGAGAGGGCCTACAACAGCAAGCAGGAGAATTGCATCTATCATCCATGCGGAATCTAAGCCCCCTCTCAATATAGAGGTGGAATGGACATCACCATCCCAGGGTCCACAGGATGGAGGACTAAAATATGAATTAGAGTAGTTTTACTGATATTCTACTATGGAACTATTGTGACTAGTAATGGAAGAAATTGTAGCATTGATGTGGAGAAAAGTAGCCACAGTAGTTGCTGAGGGCAGGGAGAGGATAGAAGAGATGTGAGATTTTTGGGACTTGGAGTTGCCCTAAATGATACTGCAGAGACAGATGCTGGACATTATATATCCTGCCATAACCCACTGAATGGACTGGGGGAGAGTGTAAACGACAGTGTAAACTATTATCCATGTGGTGCAGCAGTGCTCCAAAATGTATTCACCAAATGCAATGAATGTGCCACAATGATGAAAGAGGTTATTGATGCGGGAGAAGTGGGGTGAGGGGGGGTGGGGGGTATATGGGAACCTCTTATATTTTTGAATGTAACATTTTTTTAAAAAAGAGATCATAGGGGAAAAAAAGAAAGAAAAAAAATTTTTTTAAGTCATTAAAAATAACTGTAACTTTTAATCCCTAATAAAGTTTACATCAAGTTTGCAAAAAAAGAAAGAAATAAAAGGCATCCAAATTGGAAAACAAAGAAGTAAAACTTTCCCTATTTGCAGATGACATGATCCAGTATAGAGAAAATATAAAAAAATCCACAACAAAGCTCCTAGATCTAATAGGTGAATTCAACGAAGGGACAGGGTACAAGAGCAACACCCCAAAATCAGTACTTTTCCATATACTAATAATGAAAAATCAGAAGAAATCAAGAAAAAAATTCCATTTACAATAGAAACCAAAAGAGGCAGATATCTAAGAATAAATCTAACCAAGGATGTAAAGGTCTTATACACAGAAAACTACAAAACAATGCTAAAAGAAATCCAGAAAACCTAAATAAATGGAAGGACATTCTATGTTCAAGGATTCTTAGACTAAATATCCTTAAGATATCAATCCTCCCTGAAGCAACTTACAGATTCAATGCAATCACAATGAACACTCCAACAATCTTCTTTGCTGAAATGGAAAAGCAAACATCAAATTTACATGGAAAGGTAATGGGCCCTAACTAGCTAAAGCCATCTTGAGAAAGAAGAACAGAGTTAAAGGACTCAAACTTTCCATTGTAAAACTTACTATAAAGCCACAGTAATCAGAACACTATGGTACCGGCACAAGGACAGACATACAGACCAATGGAATAGTATTGAGAACTTAGAAATTAACCCTCACATTTATGGCCAACTGATTTTTGACAAAGAGGCAAATACCAATCAATTGGGGAAGAATAAACCCTTCAACAAATGATGCTGGGAAAACTGGATCTCCATTTGCAGAAAAAGAGGAGGACTCCTACCTCCCACCTTATACAAAATCAACTGAAAATGGATCAAAGACCTAAATATAAGAGCCAGAACAATCAAATCCTAAGAGAAAGTATAGGGAAACATCTTCTGGACCTTATGTTAGGCAATGTGTTCATAAGCAACAAAAAAAATAAATGGGACTTCATCAAAATAAAAAAAACTTTTATGCATCAAAGGACTTTATCATGAAATTAAAATGACAATCTATACAATGGGAAAAAATGTTAGGAAACCACATATCTGATGAAGGTATTTATCATTTTTTTTAGGAGGTACCAGAGATTGAACCCAGAACCTTGTACATGGGAATCAGGTACTCAACCCCTGAGCTACATCCATTCCCCAGTGAAAGTTGGTTTTTACATTTGTTTTTTTTTTGTTTTTTGGAGGTGCCGGGAATAGAACCCAGGACCTTGTACATGGGAGTCAGGTGTTCAACCACTTGAGCTACATCCAGGTGTTCAACCACTTGAGCTACATCCACTCCCCCAATAAAGGTTTAATATCCAGACTGTATAAAGAAATCTTCCAACTTAACAACAAAAGAGCAAACCACCCAATTTAAAAATTGGTGAAAAACTTGAATAGACTTTTCTCCAAAGAAGATACACAAATGACCACAAGGTACAAGGCACATGAAAAAAGCCATCAGGGAAATGCAAATCAAAACCACAATGAGACTCAATTTCACACTCATTAACGCTAATTTAAAAAAAACATGGAAAATTACAAATATTGGAGACGATGTGGAGAAACAGGAGCACTCATTTGTTGCTGGTGGCAATGTAAAACAGTGCAGCCCCTGCGGAAGACAGTCTGGTGGTTCCTCAGAAAGCTAAGCATAAAACTTCCATATGACCCAGCAAACCCACTGAAAAGAATTGAAAGCAGGAGCTCGAACAGATATTTGCACATCAGTGTTCATAGTGGCATTATTTACAATTGCCAAAAGATGAAAGCAACCCAAGTGTCTGTGAATTGATAAATGGATAAATAAAATGTGGTATATACATACAATGGAATATTATTCAGCTATAAATAGGAATAAAATTCTGATACATGTGACAACATGGATGAACTCTGAAGGCATCATGTTGACTAAAATAATAAGCCAAACACAAAAGGACAAATACTATATGAGTTCGCTTACTTGAAACATTTAGAATAAGCAAATTCACAGAGTCAGAATGTAGAATATAGGATACCACGGGGCAGCATGGGGATAGGGATTGGGAAGTTAAATCTTAAAATATACAGGATTTCTACTTGGAAGGAGGGAAATGTTTTGGTAATGGATGGTTGTGATGGTTGCACAACATTGTGAATGCAATTAGCAGCACTGAATTATATATCTGAATATGATTAAAAGGTAACAGAATAAAAATTTTTTTTAAATCCATAACTATACTATAAAACAGTGAACCCAAAATTAAACCATGGACTTTAACAGTAGTGTTATAAAAATGTGCCCACATTCTGGCCATCTGTTTTTGTAACTAATGTGATAGGAACAGCCTCGCTCATTCATTTATACATTGTCCGAGGCTGCTTTCTCACTACACAGTAGACCTGAGGAGTTGTGACAGAGACAAGCATAAAATATTTACTATTGTCTCTTTAAGAAAAACTCTGCCAACCTCTGATCTTAATAAATGGAAAGACATTGCATATTAACTAAATTTTCCCCAAAATGATCTCTATCAAAGAATGTAATCTCTATCAGAATCCCAAGAGGTTTTGCGAGTTTTGGTGAAATTTACAAGCTGTTTGTAAAATGTATATTGAAATACAAAGGAGCTAGAATAGATAACAGAATAAAAAAAAAAAGTTCAAGGACTTACTTTACCTGATTTCAAAATATGCTATAAAGCTACAATAATCAAGACTCTGTGGTAGTGCATATCAATGTTCAACAACTATACCAAGGTAATTAAATGAAGGAGTAGTAGTATTCTTAGCAAATGGTGCTAGGACAATTGGATAGCATGTTCAAAAGATGAATTTAGAACTTTATTTTCCATCATATACAAATATTAAAATGGAATATACATCTAAATGCAAGAGATAAACTTCTAGAAGAAAATAAAGGAGAAAATCTTTGTAACTTGGGTTAGGCAAAGAGTTCTTAGAAACATTACTAAAAGCACAAACCATAGGAAAAAAACTGATAAATTTGGATTTCATCAAAATTAAAAATTATTGCACTTAGACGTGGAGGGAGTATTGACATCCCAGAATCCTCAGGATTGGGGAATAAAATATGGACTAGAGTGGACTTACTGGTATTCTACTATAGGCTTATTGTGATTCTAGCAATGGAAGAAATTATAACATTGATGTGGAGATAGTGGCCACTACAGGTGCTGAAGGCAGGGAGAGGGAAAAAGAGGTGTAATCTGGGGTCATTTTTAGGACTTGGAATTGTCCTGAATGACACTGCAACTACAGATACAGGCCATTATATATCCTGCCATAACCTACAGAGAGAGTGTAAACTACAATGTAAAGTATAAACCATGCTTAGTGGCAATGCTCCGAATGTGTTCATCAAGTGCAATGAATGTACTACACTAATCAAAGAAGTTGTTAATGAGGGGAAGGGTGGAACGTATAGGGAGTGGGCATATGGGAATCCCTTATATTTTTGTTTGTAACATTTTGTGTAATCTAAGCATCTTTTATTTTTTTTTAATTTTTAAAAATTAAAGTTAATAAATCACAAGGAATGTTACATTAAAAAACATTAAAAAACAAGAAACATAAGAGGTTCCCATAAACGCACTCCCCACCCCCACCACATCATTTTTGTAAATTGTATTTTTTTGAAGATATATATCTCTCAAAAAAAAATGTTACACTAAAAAATATAAGAGGTTCCTGTATACCCCGCACTCCTCCCACACCAACAACCTCCCTCATCATTGTGGCACACTCATCGTGCTCAGTGAACACATTTTGGGGCACTGCTGCACTACACAGATAATAGTTTACCCTGTAATTCACACTCTTCCCCGATACATTCAGTGGGTTATGGCAGGATATATAAGGTCTAGCATCTGACCCTGAAATATCAGTAAGGACAACTTGAAATCCCAAAAATGCCCCCACATCACATCTCTTCTACCCTCTCCCTGCCCTCAGCAACTACTGTGGCCACTTTCTCCACCTCGACGCTAAAATTTCTTCTATTACTCGTCACAATAGTTTTATAGAAGAATATCAGTAAGTCCACTCTAGTCCATATTTTATTCCTCCATTCTGTGGACCCTAGGATGGCGATGTCCCCTCCACCTCTAGATCAAGAGGGGGCTTAGATTCTACACGGATGATGGATGCAGTTCCTCTGTTTGGAGTTGTTGGCACTCTTGATTCCCTGGTGTAGTGGTTGACGATATTCACCTCCCTGCTAGCTGACCTGGGTAAGACCAATGAACTAGAGAGTAGGAGTTGCCACTCTGCTGAGGCTCAGGGCCCAGCTGGCATGTGGGCAGTCCAGAGATTCAAGTCTCCTGAGTATGTACCATCCCTAGCACCAAGCACAGGTTTAGTAAAAGTGACAGAAGAGGCATGTGTAGAAAAGTCTTATCTGACTCCAGCCCTGTCATATTCAGGAGCACAAATTCCAAAGTAGGGCCCTCTGACATGGCAGAGAGCTCCAAATCCATCTGCCATGACTATATATCCTGTGGATCTCCGTAGCCTTCAGGAGAACCAGTACCTAGGGTTGTATCTACTTTGGTTTTTTCTGGGGTCCTGCTGAGGTGTGTGTAAGCATGACCCCTCTGATGACCTCCCAACTCTTTTTTGAAGACTCTTAGCCATATAAACTCATTTGTCTTTGCCATTTTCCCCTTTTATTCAAGGTCAAAGAGCAGTTTCTAACACGTGATCTAACATGTAGGCTGAGATATTCTGCTGGTGTGAGTTGACCCTTTTATTCGAGGTCCCTTTCTAGTTGCTTTTCCAGTTAGTGATTGGTAGTAATCCCTTGACGCCAGGAAAGCTCATCCCCAGGAGTCATGTCCCACATTGGAGGGAAGGTAATGCATTTACACACTGAGTTTGGCTTAGAGAGTGGCCACATTTGAGCAACATGGAGGCTCTCAAGAGGTAACTCTTAGGCACCCTCCAACTCTAGACCTAGTTCATATTTCAGGCACATGGGCTCCTAAGCATAGTCATCTGTATCAAGGGCTCATTATTGGACCATCCTTCCTTGCTGATCTTTGCCATTGCACTTGGGGGATTACTGTTGTTCTGTTGGAGAATGTGATAGAGCTCCCCTGGGTGGGAACTCAGCACTCCCTCAGTTGACGTTTGTAACTGTAAATACCCCACATATATCCTAACATATTTATGTTTGCTATATACATGCCCTGGAGAACTCCCCCCACACCCATGTACCCCCCATCAAAGCACCCCATACCAGAGTTCCTCCCCTGCCATAGTTTAACCTCTCTGTGGTCCAAAACTTCTTCAACAATGAATCCTAATATATTGCCAAATTCAATTAATAGGAAATTGAAATACAAGGATAGGTTTAAAGTACCCACATCCTGGGGAGACCTGATGTTCCCAAAGAGAGGGAATTGTGTCTCGAGAGGATCACTGGCTCCCAATTAGTTAGGGAAGTCTAGTATGTCAAGCCCTCTTGTTGCAGTATCTGGTTCCTCAAGTAGTGAAGATTGAGTGTCACAGTGTGCCCTGAGGGGAGGGAAAGAGAGGTATGGCATGGGTGGAAGCAGGGATCTGGGGGTGGCAATGGAAGTGCTCCACAAGATCATGCAATGATGGACATGTCAACTTACACCTAAAGTGTATAAAAGTCTATAAACTAAAATGTAAACTATAATGTAAAACATAAGGAAACTATAAACAATAATGTAAACCAAAATGGAACCATGTTTGATAGCTATGTTTCAAAATTTGTACATCAGCTGCAGCAAATACAACATGAACATGTAAAGAGATCACTGATGGGGAAAGGGGAAAAGGGTTTGATGTTGGATATCTGGGAGTCCCCTATATTGTGAATGTGAATTACTGTGGTCCAAAACTTTTTTGAAGACAAAATTTAAAATTAGAAAGAAAGAAAAAAAAAAAAAAAGAAAGGATGTAGACACTAAGGAAGGAAGAAATGGAAGTGCCTTGCCACTGTACATACAGGGCAACACCTATTACAGTGATGAAAGGCAAAACATTAGAAACAAAGCTTTATAATATTTTTCATTTTATTAATACACCAATTTATTTTTACTTTATTTTAGTATTTCTAAATTACTATGTATTCTATTTCTAAACTAAGTATCTTTTAAAAAAATAAAAAATACATTTAAAAAAAAAAGAACTCTTACAACTCAATAACAAGACAAACAATCCAAATAAAAATATACAAAATATTTGAGTAGGCATTGCACCAAAGATATACAAACGCCTAGAAAAGATGATTAACATCACTAATTATGAGGAACATGTAAATTAAAAATATAATGAGATACCACTACATACTTTCTGAAGTGGGTGTTATCAAAAAGACAAACAATATCAAATGTAGGTGAGGATGTGGAGAAATTGGAACCATTATGCGATGTTGATGGGGAATGTAAAATGGCACAGCTGCTGTGGAAAACAGATGGGCAGTTTCTCAAAAATTTAAGCATTGAATTACCATATGACCTAGCAGTTCCACTCCTAGGTATCTATTCAAAAGAGCTGAAAGCGGGAACCAAACAGATACTTACATATCAATATTCATAGTAGCACTAGTCATAATAGCCAAAATATGGAAACAACTGAAGTGCCTAGCCACAGATGAATTAATAAAGAAAATATGGTATATCTATACAGTGGAATATTATGCAGCCACAAAAAGGAAAAATTCTGATACATCTACAACATGGATGAACCTTGAATACATTCTGCTAAGTGAACAAGCCAGACACAAAAAGGCAAATATTGTATGACCCCGATTATATGAAATAACAAAAATAAGCAAAGTCATAGTGGCAAAAAGTAGAGGCTGCCAGGAGGTAGAAGGAGGGAAGAGGGGGAGTTATAAGTACAGAGCTTCTGTTTGGGGTAATGAAAGAGTTCTGGTAATAGATGGTAATAGATCATCATGGTAGTGCAATATTGCAAATGTAATAATGCTACTTAAAACCATTAAAATGTCAAATTTAATGTTTTATGTATATATATGCTATCACAATAAAAAAGGAAGACCTAATTGTGTTGTCAGCTATTAAATTCTTAAAAGCATTTCCACATACTTACTTATATGAATAAAATTTCCCAACAATTACATGCAAAAAAAATGTTTTTAATTGGAATGTTAAAAGAAAAATTGTAAGCTTACCTTGAAACCAAAATTCTAATTAACCCAAGAGAAATGAAATCATATGTCCACAAAAAAGACGTGTATGAGAAAATTCCTCACAGCATTATTCATAACAGCCTCAAATTGAAAACAATGTAAAAGTCCATCAACTGAGGAATGGATAAACAAGATGTAGTATATCCATATAATATTACTCAACAATAATAAGGAACAAACTACTGAGATAAGATAATAGGGATGAACTGCAAAACAAACCAATGAACAAAAAACTATGCTAAGGAAAAGTGGTCATATGCAAGTTGTATGATTCCATTCATTAAAAAATGTCTACAATTGACAAGCGTATGGAGACAAAAGCACACCTGTGGGAGGGTGGGAGTGGAGATGAACTGCTAATGGGCATGTAGAAACTTTTTGGGATGATAGATATGTTTTAAAAATAGTTTTGGTGGAGGTTACAAAACTATAAATTTACTAAACAACCCTTGAATTGTAAACTCATAATGAATAGATTTTATGTTATGTAAACTACTCCTCCACAAAGCCGTTTTAGTTGTGTTTTTTTTTTTTAATTATGTCCCATGGAAAATGTCTTGTCACAAATAAACGATCAGGAATTAAAATGCCTTCAGAATTCTAAACAGGAACACTAGAACCTGTAAGACAACATTCAACATTCTAAAAGAAAATTATTTTCACACAAAAAAACACCACTATTCTCTGACAGATTACTATGCAAGTATGTGGACAGAGGAAATAACTTTCAGACTAGCAAGGATTCAAGTAATGTGCTTTTGTGCATCCTTTCTCGGAAAGGTACAGGAGGATAGGTCCGTGAAAACAATACAGAAAACCAAAAAAAGCCAAAACACCAAAGACATGGCAAGGTCTGTATGGTGGAATGGCGTTTAGCACTTACTTCCATTTCCATGTGCCTCTTTGTGCAGGAGAGGCTGGAAAGCTGAACACTACATCTCCTGATTTCCCTTACAACTAGGCTCTTTGAAGCAAATTAGGTTCCTATAATCAGACGCACTCAAGTAAGATTTGGGAAGTAGACCCAGAGGCCATCCTTCTGCAGTTTTGGCTCTCTGTGATCAGCATGGTAGGGGAACCAGTGGAATTTTCCACAGCAGGGTATCAGCAGGCAGCAACTGTCACAGGCTCTAATCCCTGGACTGCAGCTACAACAGAGCGTTCTTGGGGTAAGCAGTACCAGCAGCAGGCTCCCCGATTCCCTCCCATCCAGTGTGTCAGAGCAGGAGCACCCTGCTGCTGGGTGGGCTAGGTGCTTTCCTTGAGGGCCCCCTCAAGTCCATGCCTCCAAGCCCTTCCACTAACTTTGAAGGCACCTGATGCCTCTCTTCAATCCCTTTCTGTCTAAAATAGCTAGTGTGGTTTCTGTTTCCTCCAGCTGAACCTCTGAAAAGTATAATCCTGGGAGGTCACAGGGAACGGTATACCCCCAAACAGACAGACAAATAGAGAGGCAAATGGGATTTCCAAGAAGATGGCAAAGGTCAGAAGGGTCTGGAAGAGACGTCTCCAATAAATGAAATTGATAGAAAAGACATGTGAATATCTTGAGTAGGTTCAGACAATTTGCCAAGAGTGTGATGGTAAATTAGTGAAAAGTATACAACAAACTAGGCAAGCAAACAAAGAAACAAAAAGATTAAATAAAAAGTTGTGTAGGAGAGGAAAGGGAATCATAGCGTACTAAATATTCCACTTGTGAATAGCATTTAGATTGTCAAAATGACTGATCTAGCCCAAATGATAGACCATGGCTGTAGAGAAGTGAGGCAATCAGGTGGAATATGTGTTTGTGTTACAGTGGAGAAGAAACAACCAAGTCTCACATTACATATTCCACAGACAAAAGAGAATGCTTGAAACTGAAAACATCAAGAAGTAGCAATCTGAGCCCTTAGAGACAGAGACTAGTGTCGAAGAATCAGCTGAAAGATGAAAACTGGTTACCCTACATGAGGAGAAAATGGGGAAGGGGAGGGAGAGAGGAAGGGAGGATATAGAGGTGTGGCGGACTGAATTTACACCCCGGTTTGGACGAGTTCTTGCCTTGGTCCCATTGTGGACCCATTGTAAAACAGCATCTTTGAGATGTTACTTCAGTTGAGGTGTGTCCCCAACTGGACCAGGTTGGGCTTTAATCCAATTCATGAACAGAGGGAAAGTCAGATGGAGAGAGAAGTCACAGGCAGCAGCCAGAAGCTGGATGTCAACAGAGCCCAAAAAAGAAAGGAGAAGACGCTGCCATGTGCATTGCCATGTGTATGAGTCAGGCAAAGGGGTGCTGATGCAAAATACCAGAAATTGGTTGGTTTTCATAAAGGGTATTTATTTGGGGTAGAAGCTTACAGATACCAGGCCATAAAGCACATGTACTTCCCTCACCAAAGTCTGTTGTCACATGTTGGAGCAAGAAGGCAGCCAATATCTGCAAGTGTTCAGGCTTCCCAGGTTCTTCTCTTCCTGGGGCTCAAATCTCTCTGGGCTCAGCTGCTCTGCTCTCTCCCATTGTTTACTTCCTGGGCTCCAGCTCTAAACTCCTGCATCAAAACTCCAACTAACTCCTCTGCTCTGCCATGTAGTTTTCTCTGAGAGTTCCCTTGATGGAGGAGACTCAACATCCTACTGACATGGCCCAATCAAAGCATTACTCATTAATTAATCAAGTAAAAACAAAACCTCTGAATCCAATATAATCTAATGTGCAATCAGGCCAGTTTACAAGCATAATCCAATATCTATTTTTGGAATTCATAAATAATACCAAACTACTACACCAGGTGACAGAAAAGCCAAGGAACCCCAAAGACCGCCAGCCAGCCAAAAGATGCCCTCCTCGGGAGGAAGCAGGCCTTCTAGCCTCTGAAACCATGAGCCAATAAATTCCTGTTGTTAAGCCAACCCACTGTGTGATATTAAAACTGTTTTTAAGTTTCCCAGCTGCTAGAACGGGGGGTTGCTATTTTGGGTACTACACCTAGCATAATTATTTGAGCCTTTCAACTATGGTGTGAAGAAATTTCTATTAAAAAAAATCTTTTAAGAGAGGAGTAAAGGAAGAAGAAAAAGAAGGCAAGGTGGCCTATGGCCAAGGTGCTGGGGGATGGAGGGCCCTCCTGCACTTTGCGCTGCGGAGGCCTGCTCTGGGCACACCAAGCTGGATAGCACACAGCCAGGAATCCAAGAGAGGAAATAAGCCCAAATGAAACTGTAGCTGAAGTGACCCAAGAAGAGCAGATATAAAAGTGACATCCCAGGACACTGAGGGTCAAATCTAAAGTCATAATTGGCTTTCAGAGATAACGTCTCTGAAAAAAAGTCTGCAGCACCCACGCACTATCTAAAACAGTTGTGAAAATGCCAACATTTTGAGCTAAAGGTTAATTAGATTGCCTAAATTCAAATTTGCTTCTGAAGCCTCTAAGAGTTACAATTTCCAGAAATATATTAAACTAATTTGTTTTCCTTGGAAGTAGTGTAGGTCTAAGGAACAGATCTGTAGACTGTGCTCAGAGGAATCATATTTCCTTCTATGCTGTCCACATGGCCCAGTTTTCACCAGTTCTGCTAAATATTGCGGGTGATGAGTCAATGCAAACATTTTTATAAAGCAACACATCGAGCTGAAACAGATACCACTTAGTCAAATTAATATATGTTGTCCTTTAGTTTTTAATCTAATGCAAAAACTAGAGCGAAAATTGAGCATCTCTGTTAGAATTTATCTTCAGGGCCGAACTGCACTGTGGACACCAGGGTGGACCATCTCATCACAGCAGATGAATCCGCTCTTGCCTGAGCACAATTTCATTCTTCCTGCCATTGAAATGCTACCAGCATGTCTGTGAGCACTATAAATCTGCCCATGTTGATTCCTGAAATGAAAAATATCAGGGGAAATAAATAACCCTTTACTCCCTGCCATTCTTTGATATAAGAAAGAAGAGACATTGTGACGAGGTATGAGAAACAATAAAAGCGTCCTCACTTAGTAGACTTCTACTGGGGAGCAGCAGCCACGGTGTAATCTGCCTGTGCTGGGTGGGTTATATAACTGCTCAGGTCTGTGTGGGAAACAAGACCCTGATTTTATGACATTAAACATTCATTAGCGTTAACAGCATTGGCGGCAGGGGAGGGGGCGCCACATCACCTCCAGCTCTTTCCTTTTGTGAATTCATGTGCCATTTTAGACCACGCAGGCCCTCGGCCTCCTTCCTGGAGAAGAGCCGCTCCACTCCCCGGGCAGGAACCAGGCTCCCCGCGTCCCTGGTGGAAGGAGGGCCTTGGGTTTCTTACCCAGGGGACAGCCAGTTCTTGCCCAAGCACCTTCCTGCTCATCGAGGGCTGTGTTTTCCCACTCAGGGCAGCCCTGGTGCTAAATGAATACAATGTACTACATCTAGACAGACCAGAAGAGAAGGATGCAGAGTTGGGCCAAACCCGAGTTAAGGGAAGGCCGCCAAGGGGACTTGGCCACAGGAGCAGACGCACAAGCTGTGCCTGGAGCTGCTCGCAGGCCTCAGCACCACAGAAGAGTGCTGAGAAGACCAGCCTGTGGCAGCCCCAGGGAAGCCGTGAGAATGAGCGGAGGGCTCGTCTACACCTTCAATCACAGGCTTGGCTAATGCCAGAGCAAAGCCACTCGGCTTCAGGAGGCTTTCCAGCAAACAAAGCATAATTCATATAACAGAGCTGAGTGGGAAAGGTGAGAAACACTTCTAAACTAAGGCAGGGATTTGGAAGCTTTTTAAAATTATGATGCTTTTTTACTGCTTCATTTCGCTCTGATCTCTGTGCCACATCTCCCAGTTTTGAGCCTTGGCTGTGACATATGCTCATGAGTTATTTATTTTTCTTTAACTCAGTTACCCCCCCGCCCCCCACATAAAGAAACAGGAGTGATAACCATGTGCTTATTTCTACCCTGCAAATTCAACTATCCAAGAATTAATTCAATTCTGTTTATTTCAGGTCATTAAATATTTATTGAGTCCAGGAACCAGGTGCTTCAGGGGATTAAAAAATAAATAAATAAAACACAGGCCCTGCTCTCAAGGAGCTCAGATCTAGGAGGCAAAATAAAATCCTCAAATAATCACACTGCAAGGTGAAACGCAGCATGTATCACCGGAGAGTATAGCAACGGTCCAGCCAGCAAACCATTTTTGTGGCCCTGGCATGTGCCAGGCATTATGTTAGGCACAGAAGGTAAGGAGGCACATGGAAGCCAGTTCCCACCCTGCAGATGTTAACAGTCCAGGGGCTCAATGCAACACCAAGGGAGGGTGAGATGGTGTCTGCCCATAGTGATCAAGCATCCAGGCAGAGGCATCAAACACGCTTACGAAAATGCAACCATTTGATCTGCACTTTGATGGATGGAGGCGACTGTGGGAAACACTACGTGGGCTTGGGGCTGGAACAGTGAGCACCCAGCATGCTGAGGAAGTGCCAAGCTGCCCACTGGCCACACCTGCAGGCACACAGCAGGGAGAGGGGAGATGGGTGGTTTAGAGCCTCACTGGAAATGTAGTTGTTTGCACTTTATGCTCAGGTGATGGAGGATTGCTCAGCATTTTGGAGGGTCCCAAATGGAGGCTAAATCTAACAGCCATTCTTAGGCACAAGAGGGCAAACCCTTGGCCGGAACTGAGGGTTCGTGCCTGCCAAGGCCAAAGCCAGGTGCTAACCTTCGTCTCCCATCTCCTGAGGCTGGGTTGGGAGAGCCGTGCCAGGAAGTGGGGAGGACAGGAATAAGACAAGCTGCATCCTTTCCTCCTTGTTAACTCTTAGGTGCTGTTGGAAATGCCCAGAGACAGGGAGGTATCCATTTCACCAGCCAAAACAAGACAGAGCAGCACTTCTCAAGTCGGGCCTGGCCAACAAATCTGCCACCAAGCATATTCTCTAACCGCACAGCCTTTACAACACACAGAATCTGTAAAACACCGGTAACTCACCAAATATCAGGAAGCTCTTGACATCTCCCTAGAATGCAAGTTGTAGGAGGGCAAGCATCTTCACTGGCTTGCTTTCTCCTGGAACATAGTAAGTGTACAATAAATATTAGCTTGTTAAATGAACAAATGAAGCTTGATGCATGTGGGAGAGTGTAAACTGAGACTCTAAGCAATCTTAAGTATCACCTTTAATCTCTTCCTTTTGTACATAAGGAAACTGGGGCTTGGAGGTATTGAAGGAGGCCCCTAGAGTGATATAACCAGACATGGAGGTCTTCAGTTTTCAAGCCATAACTAACACCCAGGTCTCCTGATACTGAGTAGAAAGCTCTTTCCTTGTTGGAGCATCTCACCTCTGTTTTTTTGCACGTTCAATACCCTATAATTAAGAGCAATGAAATTAGTAAGCAGCAGTTTATGGATCTCTAAAGAATTTTACTCTAAAGATGTTTTAGAACCTCCATGACACAGAATATTAAAGTAATAAAAACAAATTGGGAGTAGGATGGGGGAAACATCCTGATTTCAGGTCAAGAAAATGAAAGCAACACTCTTTCTGTGCTTTTACCATGCTGCTGTTTAAAATTTCTGGAATTACCTCCATCACTTTCCTTTGAAATTGCACAGTAAACGACATCAGGCATTACTCAACTAACACTCTCACAATCTGGTCCTCCCTGCTGGGTCCCCGGAGACTAGCACGTACCCAAGCTTCAAAAATCTTCCCCTGGCATTAAAAGTGTATATGTTTTTTTGAAAGGCAACAAATAGAGGCTTGTGTCATCTTTGGATAGCATTTGGGGATCTTGTGCAAAGATTTAAAATCAAAATGCTGCTTGGCAGTCATCTGCAGGGTAAGAAACAAATAAATGAGTGACGACCACAGCGGCTTTGAATGAAGCCCAGAAAAGGAAACCTCACAATTACACCATTGCTCTGTGCCAGGCCCTGTGCTGGGTGTCGGGGTGGGGGGAGCAGTGAAGGCTACACAAAGTACCACAAACCAGAGGGCTGGAAATGAGGAAATGTATTGTCTCACAGTTCTGGAGGCTGGAAAGTCTAAAACCCAGGTGTCAGCAGGGCCCTGCTCCCTCCGGAGTCTGAAGGGGAGAGTCTGTGCCCGGCCACTCCCCTGGCTTCCAGTGGTAGCTGCCAATCCTTGGTGCTTCTTGGCTTGTGACATAACTTAGTGCCTGCCTGTGTGTGGCAGAATTTAGTTGTCATATGACCTTCTGCCCTTCATCTGTCTGCTTCCTCTTCCCTTTTTATATGTGTGGTCAGTCATATTGAATTTAAGATCTACCCTACTCCAGTAGGACCTCCTTTTAACTCAACCAATTACAGGTGCTGCTACTTCCAACGAAGGGCACATTCTGAGATCGGGGGCTCAGGACTTCAACATCTCTTTTTAGGGGAGACAGTTCAACCCCAATACAATGTTGATGGTCTTGGGGAGGGGTGGGTAGAATTAGAGATGCCAATCTACTACATCACAACAATCAGTTAATCATGGTCGTGCCGCCTGCTCACCAGGAAGGAGAATCGCGGGTGCCATGGGAGGGTCCCCCAGGAGTGGCCCGAGCACTCCAGACAGAAGGAGGGGCGTGCACCATGACCTGGAGAAGAAGGGGGAGGAGAGGCTGGTGGGAGGGGACCAGCGCCACCTGTGCCAGGCTGGAGAGGCGGGAGGGACAGAGCAGGTGCGACCTCCAAGGCCGCAGGAAGGAAGGCCTTTGGATTTACCCTCAGAGCAGTGAGAAGCCAAAGGTTACAAAGAGATCGCGAGGACAAAGGTTTGGCAAGATGGTCCCTCCTTCTCAAGCATCTGAGGCCCCGCCAGCCCCCAGTGGCCCTGCCATCTTCTGGATTCATAGACAGCATCTGGGGTGTAAGCACAGGGGTGGCGGGGGAGCCGGTGCCCATCGGCCTCCTCTCCTGAGGGTCATTTTGTCAGTCACCTCTTGCGTTTCACATCTTCCCATGTCTTCAAGCCTGGCCTGCCCAGCAGGACCGAAGCCCCTTAGGAAATTTCCACTTAGGGTACCCGGTGAGGTGCTCTGTGCCCAGGGGCCGCAGGTTTTGACTCCTTGAGTGAGTGGCTGGGAAAAGATAGTGAATGGGGCTCAGGAACAATTTACGGATTTACATTATCCATGTTTGAGCTCTCCCTCCAATAAAGGACATTCTTGCACTCTTCCACAATTAGCTTCATTATCTGTTAAACAGAGCAAATGAAATCCTTATCGCCACTGCTAACAAGAGCCTAAGGCATAGGAAAGAGCACCAGGAAACACATGCTTACTTTTGAAGCTAGTCTGCCTCATACGTGGGGGAAATTTTTCTGTCAGGTTCCAGGGTTAAGAATATTGTGCTTTCCCTGAAAATAAAAGGGGGAGAGGGGATTGTTTTTAACTTGCAGATACTACAGATACTATTAATTCATTATGCTTCCCTGTCTCCTCTTATCAGTAGGCAACTTAGAACCAAATTTGTCTTGTTGCAGCAACATAGACACAAGAATATTTCTTTTTTTGCCACCATATTCCAGCTTTCTTTTCTTTTTATTTTTTTAAAGATTTGTTTTTATATATTTCTCTCCCCTTCCCCGCCGTTGTCTGCTCTCTGTGTCCATTTGCTGTGTGTTCTTCTGCGTCTGCTTGTATTGTCAGGCAGCACTGGGAAACTGCATCTTTTTTGTTGCATCATCTTGCTGCATCAGCTCTCTGTATGTGCAGCGCCACTCCTGGGTGGGCTGCACTTTTTTCACGTGAGGTGGCTCTCCTTGTGGGGCACACTCCTTGCATGTGGGGCACCCCTACACAGGGACGCCCCTGCATGGCATGGCACTCCTTGCACACAGCAGCACACATGGGTCAGGAGGCCCTGGGTATCAAATCCTGGACCCTCCATATGGTAGGCGGATGTTCTATCAGTTGAGCTACATCTGCTTCCCAGCTTTATTTTCCTATTCTTATTTCCCCCTTCCCTTCACTCCTCATGTTTTGTTTTATCCACACACATCCATAGCTATAGGTATCACTATCTCATAGCCATCATAGAATTATATTAGGAATAAATCTGTAAATAAATTCAATAATTAAGCAAAGGATGCTTTGGTGCTCCACAGTTTACTGTTTTGTTTTTTTTAAAAGAAACAATGAAATATTTAATATATTTATAGGCATAGTAGGACTGCAAACAAAGATTAGAATTTCATAATATACATTAGACATTTATGTAAAAGATGTTTTATTTTTCAAAGATGTTCCTTCAATTTGCCCTGTCTCTTCTATCTTCCTCAGAGCAAGAAAGAGTAATTATTACACTTCTTTCATAGACAAGCTGCTGCATTGTGTTGGAAAGTAAGTTTATCTATGTGTTTCAAGTCATTATCACCTCCTAAAACTCTACCCTTCATTTCTCTGCACAGTCCTGTTGTACTTTTTCATAGTAAAACTGTACTCCAGCTGAATTAGAAGAGCTCAAAGAAGTTAGAGCGCACAGCAGTTGTGTTCATGTGAATGAATGTTAGAGGCACAAGGATTTCTCGGTCTGATTTAGTAATAAATAATGTCTGCTGACACCAATGTTCTATTTATTCATATCATTAAAACTGTAATAGTAGAAATGAAAGCTACTTCAATGAAAAAGAGAGGCAGGAATGAAGTCATTAAATATAACAAAATACATATTAAATAAAATTACCATCTATTTCCCGATTAGTATCAGGTAAAGATCTAAACTATCTATCCCAAATTCTGGTCTCAGAGAAAAACGTCAGAGACAATTACAATTATCAAGTTCATTTTCAAAACAATAAAATCCTTTGAGAACATCGCTTTAGTCTGCCTTTTTATTGGAGATTTCTGATGGTTCTTTTGTCGGTAATCCATTTATTTTTGCACCCTTAGAATCTACTTCATCTTTATTTTTATCATCGGATTCTTGTTTACGTTTTTGGGGTCATATATGGCTAACAAAAGGGGAAATCAGAAGGTATATATATATATGGCTCCAAGAATTTTTCATAGATCCAAAGCAGAAAATGGAGGGATGGTACAAGGAATGCACACCATTGTCCAGAACCGCAGCCACGAAGCCAAGACGTCACAATTTCCTGTCACACAACCCTCAACACTAAGAGGGTCTTTCAAACCAAGGCAGCTGATGCTCAGTGAAGCTGGTTTTCAGTCAAACCTTCACAGAGTGCCTTCCTCCTGTCCCCTTAAAGGGAGTGAACCATCAGGACTATGATCTCTATTTATAAATATCTCCTGAGTACCGACGAAAGGTGAGGCATACGTGAGGTCCTAGTGACAAAGAAGTAAGGAAACCTGGTCTCTTCCCTTAAATAGCTCATGGAAAATGTAGAGACGAGACAACCAACAAACTACAGCGCAGTGTGACATAATACAGCTACGGAACACCTGGTGTCTGTTGGAAAACACTGAGCAACGTGCACGTCATACTCAAAGAATGGCAAGGAGCCTCTGCAAATGATTCATGACTTCTGTTTAGAAACTCAGAGGTTCCCCATTTCAACCCCTTAAGTATGGCATTTTGTGCCTCCTGGTCTGGCCCACAATCCATCTTTCCAAATCATTTCTATCTCTTAGCACTGTGCTCACAGTCGATCACGGGTCCCTCCTCAAAGACTCCATGTCATTCGTGCCCTTGCTCACCCCCCCATCTCATCCCCATCCTGACCTCCTGTATATCCAGAGTAAATACTATTTCTTAATGTTTTTTAAATTTCACAGCAGATGAATTGAGTATGGTTCCTGGCCTCA
Source organism: Dasypus novemcinctus (assembly GCF_030445035.2). Lineage (NCBI taxonomy): Eukaryota > Metazoa > Chordata > Mammalia > Cingulata > Dasypodidae > Dasypus > Dasypus novemcinctus. The sequence goes on along the minus strand of NC_080694.1, from coordinate 37,253,945 downwards.
GGAAGGTGGAAGAAAAGGGCAATTTGAGTAACTAACATAGAACTAAGACCACATAGAAGAGGTGGCATTGGATTGGGAAAAGTGGACATAATGGACAAAGGGTATGGGGAAAGGCAGGAAGAGATGAGAGGTGGAGGCGTCTTCGGGACATGGAGCTGCCCTGGATGGTGCTTCAGAGGTAATCACCGGACATTGTAAATCCTCACAGGGCCCACTTGATGGAAGAGAGGAGAGTATGGGCCATGATGTGAACCAATGTATATGAGGTGCAGAGGTGCCCAAAGATGTACTTACCAAATCCAATGGATGTGTCATGATGATGGGAACGAGTGTTGTTGGGGGGGGGGAGAGGGGGGGTGGGGGGATGGGGTTGAATGGGACCTCACATATATATTTTTAATGTAATATTATTACAAAGTCAATAAAAAATAAAAAAATTAAAAAAAAAAAAAACAAAAAAAAAAACATAGAACTAAGAGATGACAGTGATGTGTAATATGTATTTCTATGAAATAATTACAATACAACATTGGGTGGGTGATCAATTGCTGGAGAGTACAGAATTAGAGATTGCTTCAAGCATTTCATCTAACCCTCGATGGTTGTGAAACAATTTAGAATGGACAGTGAATAGCAGCAGTGGTAATTTGAGACTCTGCATATCCCAGAAAATCATGTTCTTAAAGCTGGTCCATTCCTGTAGGTGTGAACCTATTGTGGATAAGACCTTTTGATTAGGTCACTTCAATTAAAGCATGTACAAGGGTGGGTCTTAACCTCTTCCTGGAGTCCTTTACAAACAGTATGAATATGGAGAGAAAGACACAGAAACAGAGAGAAAGCCATGGAAGGAGAGAGAAACCCAGAGGAAGGCAGCAGCTGAAGCAACGATACTTAAAAAAAAAAAAAAAAAAAGGAAAGACAGGCAGGTGCCACCATGTGCCTTGCCATGTGACAGAGAAATCCAGGATCGCCGGCAGCTAGCCTTCAGGAAGAAAGCATCACCTTGATGATGCCTTCATTTGAATATTTTCACAGCCTCTGAACTATAAGCTTTTAAGCTAATAAACTCCCATTGTAAAAGCCAACCCATTTCTGATATATTGCATTTTGGCAGCCCAGCAAACTAAAACATCAGCCCCACTTGTAATGACTTTCATTTCTTATTGTTTCTTGCCCACACCAGCATCACAAAAAATGCCTACTGATTAAATCAATAAATATGAGAAATTCCAAAATCAAATATTAATCATGGAGCTCATTCTCCTTAATATTACTTCTTTTTACTCTGCAAAAACCTGGAGGGACTAGTAGCTTGTATTAGCTCTATACAATGACCCCATATGTGGGGTCAGGCTGCAGTGATGAGAAGTCTCCCCTGGCCATTTCTCCACTCAAAATTCCAAATTCTTAGGACAGTTCAAGAGCCATCCCACTGACTTACTTGGGAATTGAATATTAAGCTGAACATGTTTCTGGGAGACAGGAATAATTGAATTTTCATGAAACGTAATGCAATATTTGTTCATTCTATGTAAACATATACAGATTGCAAGTAAGGCTAGATTAATTCCTTCAAAGCACACTAGATTTCCACAAACATAATGAAGCTGTCAGAGGTAATAAAGCCTTAGAAGTCAATGTTTGAAGACTTTTTCATTTATTTCCCTATACCTGAGGTGGCGGGATAAAAATCAGAATGAAAATATGGGACTTTTATATGGAAATTAATACCGATGTAATTTTTCCAGGAAATACATAAAAAGCTCAGATTGAAAGCACACTGTGCATGCATATGAAGGAATGAAATATATGAACATGACCCAGAAAGCTCTGGGATGTTTACAGTGCTTCTAATAAAATCTAAAATAGGATGGTACTATCAGTGGAGCGAAAGATTTCCCAAAAATCCCCAGTAAGGAAAGAAAATCCTTCTAGAAAGGAAGCTGAGGCAAACAAAGCAGAAACAAGGATGAAGGACCTGGAAGGCTTTCATGGAGAATCATGGAAGATTTTGTAGAAAAGCAGAGAAATAATGAGAGGTGGACCAAAAGAACATATGCCGTGACTGCATGTGTGATAGACTGGAGAAGAGACCCTTGGAGACAGGGACACCCACTAAGAAAAGGGTATTATGATCGCCCCCATGTGCTCTCTCTTACATCCTGACCTTTTGAATCTTTTTGCCTAGAATAAGGGTGAGCAAACTCTACTCCACAGGCCAAATCTGGGACCACCTACCTATTTTTGTACAGCCTGCAAGCTAAGAATGAATTTTACTTTTTTTAATGATTGGGAAAAAAATAATGAAATAAGAATACTATTTCATGGCTCATGAAAATTTCATGAAATTCAAATTTCAGTGTCCATAAATAAAGTTTTATTGGCACACAGCCACATTGTTTGTGTACATATGCCTGTGGCTGCTCTCGGGCTACAACAGCAGAGTTGAGTAGTTTTGACAGGGACCATACGGCCAGCACAACCTAAAATGTTTACCATATGGCCCCTTACAAAACGAGTTTGCCAACTCCTGGCCTAGAACATGCTTCCCCTTGCTCCTCCCTTTTCACCAGACTAACTCTCTACTCATTCCTCATGTCTTAGATTAGATTTCACTTTCCCAGGAAGTCCTTTTTAAAGACTGGCTCCCAGGTCCCGCCATTTGCTATCTCTTACAGTTGGCATAGAGCAGAATTCTCCCTGCATCACCATACTTTGACTGCGTATTTACTTGCCCACAGTCACCAGCAGTCTGTAAGCTCAATGACAGCAGGGGCCATCTTACTTTTTTTTTTTAATGTCTAAAACTACTTGGTAATACCAGATATCTAATAAAATGGAATAAATGAATGTATGAATGATGAATGAATGAAGTAAAGACCTGAACCATGATGGTAACTCTTCTTTTATACCAATAAATCCTAGTGAATCCAACAGATAAAGTTACCCCAGGGAACGTTTATTTTCCTGATACCATTTCCTTTTTGACTCTTCTTTCTGTACGATGATCTCCCTTTATTATCTTGATTTCATGACTTTTAATGACATTGATGACTCCAAACTTCCTTACAAACTCTCTTGCAGCCTCCAATCTTGTACGCCCAACTATCTCAAAGAGACTTCAGGTCAGATGCCCTGTGTTTCTTTGCACAAGCCGCTCTCTTTGCCTGGAAAAGATCTCTTCACTCTAACCCACTGTCTAGCCTACTCAACCTTCATTGCTGAGCTCAAACATCACATTCTCCATAAAGCCCTGCCCAGTCTCTTGAGGAACTATTTCCTCCTTCCTCTGTTCTCACAGCACCTTGAACATCCCTGGTCTAGCTGTTCCTTCACTGCAGTAGTTTCCCTGTCAGTCCCTACTGGATGTCCTCAAGGGCAGAAACCACCTCTATATCCACAGCAATAGCATGGCACACAGGTACTTAATAAATGTTTCTAGAAGGAATGGAAGGAGAGAGAGAAGGCTGATTCTAATAAGTGGAAATGTCAAATAAATATAATGGATTTTGTGAGCTTTTCCTTCTTAATGCCTTCAAAGCCCACAAGCCCTCAATTCCCAGAGCTCCATACACAAGTACTCTGAAACCCCAAAAGAATCTTCTAAATGATTTATGTTAATGCTAGCTGTTTCCCTTCATATTGAAAGCATCTCTCAAGGTAAAATGAAAAAGGAGTATCTTAGTTTGTCACTACTTCTTCAAAATACCTTTCTATCAGACTCCTAGTTTACTGTCAACCCCAGCAGTCAATAGTCAAGCCTTTCACAAAGAGTGCTTCTGGGACCTGCTGCACAAAAACTCTTTCATAAAAGGATTCTGAGGTCACATGATTTTGGGAAATGCTGTGCACCCTATTCCTTGCACAGAGCTAGGCTAATCTTTCCTAGCTCTGACACATTCTCCAGCCAAGAGAGCTGTCGAACTTTTTCCATCCTCATTTTTCACACTCGGTTGGTGAGCACGTCTATTTTCCAACAAACCCCTAATATATTATCCAGTGTTCTACATGATACACTTTGAAAAATGCTCCACTCGACCAACTCTTAAATTGTACCAATTAAAAAGCACAGTTTGGGGAGCAGACGTGGCTCAAGCAGTTGAGCACCTGCTTCCCACATGGGAGGTCCTGGGTTTGGCTCCCAGTGCGTCCTAAAAACAACAACAAACAATAAGCAGAAAAAGTAAAAAAAATCAACTCGGGGAAGCCAATGTGGCTAAGTGGTTGAGCACCAGCTTCCTACATACAAGGTCCCAGGTTCAATCCCAAGTCACAGTTTGAAGATCTGGTATAAATTAGATGCAACTGTCTTAATATCAACAAGGCCATTTCATGAAGACATTGCTCCCAGCTTAAAGTACAGAAATGAACCTTGGAAAAAAAGACATAAGAAAACTAACTTAACAGATTGTGTTTATCCCCACAGTACTATAAATAATTCCTAAACTTCTAAATTGCCTTTCTACAAGATACAAAATAAAGTTGAGCCATTGAGGGGCACATCACTACCTGCCTGCAAAGCATTTGTGCTCCCATGAAGAGAGAGTTTTACAATAGTTTAAATAAAATTCAATTACATGAGCATCTTTTTTTTTCCCTCCATTTTTAAGGCTCTAAGAGTTTCCCTACGGGGGAAAAACCTGATTAACCCTCCATATACACCTAAGTCCTGCTGCTACGTAATTTTCCATGCAGTGCTGTAAAACAAGGCATAATCCCCTGTGGATTTTATTAATATTAAAAATATCTGGCTGGTTTAGGAGGCAGAATCACAGAATTTGAGAGCTAAAAGGAAACTCAGATATTAGGTAATCTGGGCCCCACATTTTACAGATAAAGAAACTGAGACCTAGGGGTCTTGCCCAGATCACCAACCCAGAAAGGGGGCAGGTCTGGCTGACCCAGAACTCCAAAAATCCATGTGCTTCTGGTTGGTTCAGACTTGGTGACTCAGGAATTGCACTGAGAAGTGGAGGCCAGATAGAGCCAAAGGTCAACCTAGGAAACTAGGTAGTTTTCCTTCACGTTTCACTGCTTCTATGAGCCTGGAGAAAGAATCATATGCACTGGGATGCTGAAGTAGGGTTTCCACCCACTCAGGAACCCAGTCATCCATTTTATAAACATGGCTGGAGTGCCCAGATGTGCCAAGCATTGTTCTAGGCACTGAGTATACAACAGGAATCAAAACAAAAACAGGTTCCTTGTCCTTATGAAGCTTACATTCTAGTGATTCCAGAATTTTCTATCTGAGCCTGATTAAGCTCAGACAGCAGACACAATGGCTTCTCCAAAGAGAAAAGGAAGTAGGAAAAGTCAAGCTCTTTTGATCCACATCTTTCCTGAAGGGGAGGTGGTAGGGAAAAGTTTGAAAAATTAAGCAAATACTCCTGAGTTTTTTGTGAAAAAGTATCGGAAGATAGAATCTTAAAATCTGAGAAAGAAAATGCAAGACAAGTATAATGCACATGTCATTAGTAGGCTACTGCTGATTGACAAGCAACTACCAAATCTCAGCAGCATTCAACGGTTACCATGCTTCAGTGGAGCTGGGCTTCAGCTGATCCAGACTGGGATGGACAGGCCACGGGGCTGGTAAGGTCACTCTGTGTGTTTCTTATTGTTCTAGAACCAGCAGGCTACTCAGGGCATGTTTACCACACAACAATGGCAGAGGAGAAAACGAACAAAACCCAATGCCCAAGTATATTTCAAGCCTCTCTTCTTGTGATACCTGCTAATATCCCTTTAGCCAAAGTAGCGCCATGGCCAAATCCAAAATCAATGGGGCAGAGAAGTATATTCCTCCCACAGTGGAAAGTGCTTCAAGAAGTCACATGGCAAAGGCATGGAAACAGCAAAAAATTGGGAACAGTAAAAGAATCTGATTAAAGGAGGGCACTTGAAGCAATCCAAACTTGCCAGATGTCCTTTTCTTTCCAATCCAACCTTTTATTTCTAAAACTCACAAACTACCCCACCAGCTTCAAAGTGTCAAAAGCTAACAGTTTGGGGAAACGGACTTTGGCCCAGTGGTTAGGGCCTCCGTCTACCACATGGGAGGCCCGCGGTTCAAACCCCGGGCCTCCTTGACCCGTGTGGAGCTGGCCATGCGCAGTGCTGATGCGCGCAAGGAGTGCCGTGCCCCGCAAGGGTGTCCTCCGCGTGGGGGAGCCCCACGCGCAAGGAGTGCGCCCGTGAGGAAAGCCGCCCAGCGTAAAGAAAGTGCAGCCTGCCGAGGAATGGCGCCGCCCACACTTCCTGTGCCGCTGACAACAACAGAAGCGAAGCGGACAAAGAAACAAGACGCAGCAAATAGACACCAAGAACAGACAACCAGGGGAGGGGGTAATTAAATAAATAAATAAATCTTAAAAAAAAAAAAAAAAAAAAGCTAACAGTTTGAATTGATGTTATTGGGTTCCTGTTTCAGGAGTTGGGGGAGACAACAGGAAAAAGATTACTGTAACAGAAATACTGTAGTAGGTTATGGGGGGAGGGTCATGAATTGGAGTACCAAGAAATATACCAGAAAACAAATCACATTTTGTGAGAATGGTATAATCAGGGTCCCCAGGCAAGCTCCCAGCTACATTTCCTTTTCAAACCAGCACATCCTAGAGCATACACCTTCCCAGCAGAGAGAAACTGTCACAGAGGGTGGGACCAAATTTGACAAATATTAGGAGAGTGAAGGTAGATGCCTGAATGTCATTAAATATTTAGAATCCCCATGCTGAACATATGAATGCTGTGGCAAAAACATTAGAGACTTAAACTACCAGAATCACGCATGACAAGCAAGTGGGTTATCTTCATGGAACTTGTCAGCTTACACCCACTCACATTCCCTGACAAAGTGCTTTTTGGAGAATAATGTTATAGAAAGAAACCTAAAGCTACTCATGAAAGAAATACATTCCACTTATGAAAGAACAACTTAAAAAAGAAAATAAAAAGCCACAAATCTATTGAGCTTTATAATACAATCGCAACACATAAAACTGACAAATCATTAGTCTCCAAAATAAACGAAGAACTTCTACCAAATAATTTAAAAAGACACACAAAATAGAACAGTGATCCCCTCCAAAGTGAACAAAGAGACATAAATGTCAAGTAAACATATAAAAATGTGTTCAACCTTACTAGTCATCAGAAAAATGCAAACAAACACAGTGAGAGACTATTTTAAACTCAACAGTTTGGCAAAATAAGTTGAATAAGGTCAAGTGCAGAAGAGGATGGGGAGCAACAAGAATTCTATGATGCTCAGAGCAGTGCAAACTGGCCCAACTGCTTTGGGAAACAATTTGGCCATATGCAATAAAGCTAAAGATTCTCATAATTACTGGATTTAGCAATCCCAGTGCTGGATAAAATATACCGTAGAGAAACTCTTACAGTTATGCATCCAGGGAGTACAAAAATGCTTAGCAGAAGTGTCTGTAATAGTAAAAATACTGGACATAACCCAAATGTCATTGATTGGCGAATGGATGAATAACTATGGCACATTCATCCAATGGAATTTGAGCAGTGAAAATAATTGAACTATAAACTCTACACATGACAACATAGATGAACTGTACAAAAGCATGAAAAACTAAAGTAACAAAAGAATATATAGTAAGGTTTCATTTGTTAAAATATAAGAGCATGACAAATTAACCAGTTTTAGAATACATATGGAAAACTCTAATGAAAACCAAGGTAATAACACAAAATTCAGACTTGTGATTGCTCAGAAGAGAAGAAAGGAAAAAGGGAATATACTGACAGGGAAAGACACATATGAGACCTCCACTGAGTAATAATTTTTATCTTGAGTTGGGTGGTAGATACTGACTTGATAGATATAATAAAGGATTGGAAAACAGACCCATAGTGATAGAGATAGACAATAACAGAGATCGGATGGTGGATGGATAGATGGATGGATGGATGGATGGATGGATGGATGGATGGATGGATGGAGTGGATGGATGGATGGAATGGATAGATGCATGGATGGAGTGGATGGATGGATGGATGGATGGATGGAGTGGATAGATGCATGGATGGAGTGGATGGGCGGATGGATGGACAGAAATTCTTGCACATGAGGAAAGTAATTTCACTTAAAGTTAGGATTTTTAAAGGGAAATTTTCTTTTACCAAAAAACTAGGAAGACTAATGTTATGCCATGTTTATGGCAAAGAGTAAAGAAGAAAAAAGCAAGCATGCAACAAAAACGTGAGGATAAGTGATACAGAAAGACTCCAGAGGGAAGGGAGGCATAATGTCCAGAGACTAGTCACTTAGCTTTGGCAAAGAGAAGAAACTGTTTGACGATATAGAGAAGAGGGAAATTGAGAGATGGTCTTAGATGTTCTCAGTAAAATGGGAAGTGCATATGTTAAAGTACAGAGATGAGATAAGTTAATAGGTTTGAGGTGAGGGGAAAGGAAAACAAGCATATATTTACCCTAGCTTCCTTTCGATAATTCACAGACTGAGCCAATAACTTCTGGAAACATAATCTATTATATTAGAGACCAAAGAAAAGCAAATGAAAACAACAACAGTACAATGCTTCTTCCCTCTCAAATGCAAAAAGTAAAGAGATTGATACCGTTCAATATTGATAAGGGTGTGGGAAAAGAGGTGCTTTCAAATACTGAAATTTTCTGGTGTGTTCCTGGCCAGATATATAATAAACCTTGGGGATGGAAGGAAAGTCAGCAATTCTACTTCTATAAATTCATCCCAGGGAAATACTATGGCAAGTGTGCAAGGACACATGTATAAAGACTGTAGGTTATCAAGAATCAATCAATATGGGACTGGCTAAACATAGTCCATTGATAAGGGCAATGCAGCCATTAACAATGATAATCTAGGTGGATATCTGGTAATATGAAAAGGTATTCATGTCATATTTGTAGTGGAAGAAACACAATACAAAAAATATTCAAAGTTTAACTCTATTTTTATAAAATATATAATTTCTAAATGTAAGTATACCTGACAATTATGTATTTACATAAAGATTTAATAGTTCTTTTTAGGTGATAATATACTTATTTTTTATGTTCTTTTTTATACTTAAGTTTCTCAATTTTTTTCAATGATTATAGGTTGCTCTTATATTGTAAAAAATCTAAATTCCTTGTTATGCATTTTGAAAAAAACAGGACAAAGGCTAAGTAAATATTTTAACAATATCTCTATTTGGACAGCTTAAAAATAAGTCACTAGGTGGTATGACAAAGCAAAACCTACCCATGAGGCTGATGTGTATTTCTTTGCCGGAAGGGAAGAAAGTTAGGCTAGTGCAAGAAAGGACGCGAATAAGGGAGAGAGAAAAGGGAAGAGGGAGAAAGGGAGAGGAGGGAAGGAGAAAGGAAGAGAAGGAACCAGGGTTTGACAATGCTTAGGCTGAACTGGTTGTTGTACCTCAAAAATCTACCATGCTTAATTCTGATTAATCAAGTCTCTGGATTCAATACACAGTGGAGTCAATGCACCCATACTTTTCTGTCACTACATATTTGCATTATGCAATTACCCCTTCACCCAATGTGGCTTCACCATTCAACCTAGACTTTGGGTTTCACTCCTGCAGCATGAGCCCACTACAGTCTACCCCTCCCTTGGACTGCAAATAAAATCTCCGAACAAGGACAAAAAAACAACTACAAAGGCCTCTGAAATTAAATAAACATAGGCAAATTGTGAAGGAGAGTCAAACTTGGAAGATGTGACCCACGCAGAGTGAATTCCCTATTTGTTTTGTTTTTCTCATATGATTTTGCATCAAAGACAGGCCTCAGATACCAAGCTGCACAATATCATGCATGACTAAAAGTCTGAAAGTAACTGTCTTTCTGAAAGCAGGTTTCTCATTGGTAAAAGGCGTCTGTGAGCTGGAAAGTTTGAAGGGATGGATGATCCTGGAATAAAGAAAGCCAAAAAAGGGATGCCTTCATTCTATGTGTGAATCTGTATACACAGTATTCAAATCCCTGAGCAACATGGCATGGCACCTACCAAAATGGCATAGCAAAAGCTTAGAGAACTGAATTGAGATGTGAACCATTCATACACATTTCATACAAACCCCCAACTACATGTGTGCAGGCCAGTTGCAAACGAACATAGCAAAAATGTAGAGAGTTTAATCACTGGCCACAAGAAGCAAGTTGGAACTTTTCACCTAAACTTAACCAGGCTAACCACTTAAAAAAAAAAAAAAGAAAATATCAACATATTTTACAGGATTTTATAAGGACTTGAGTATACACAACTTCCAGAACAGAATCCAAAAGTATGATAAAGAACCAGGAGAATGTGACCAATTTTCAACAAATGTCAATCTTGACATCTTCAAGATATTGGAACTTTCAGGCAGACAATTAAAAGCCACTATTATAACTATGCTCCATGACATAAAAACACACTGGCTAGGAATGAAAACAGCACTTCTCAGCAGAAAAATAGGAATTATGGGGAAAAACAACAACAACAACAACAAAATGGATATTTTGAAACTAAATAAAAAATGAAAATAAAAAAAGATCTGAAAAAAAATTTTACTTTATGACCAGTAGAATGGAGATGAAACACAGAGGAAAGAGCCATTGAACTTAAAGATAGAACAATAGAAATTGTGCAATCTGAAAAACAGAAGAAAAAGATTGGGAAAAAAATGATGGGAGCATTAGGGTTTCCTGGGACTAAATTAAAAGGTCTAATATTGGTGTAATTTGAGTTACAAAAGGACATGAGAAAGATATAGAGGCAGACAAGTTGTCTGAAGGAATAATGGCCAAAATCTTTCCAAAACAGGTGAAAGACATAAATTTAGAGATTCAAGCTCACTGAACCCCAAAACAGATAGATTCAAAGAAAACCATGTTTAGATGCATCATAATTACACTGCTAAAAGCTGAAGGTAAAGAAGAAATATCTTGAAAATAGCTAGAGAAAGAAAACATAATATAGAGAGGAACAATGGTTGAAATGATGATGGATTTCTCATCAGAAACTAAGGAGGCAGAAAACAATGGAACAACAACTTTAAAGTGCTGGAAATAACAACAAAGAGCCATCAATCCAAAATTCCATATTCAATAATAATATACTTGTGATAAAAGGATAATAAAGACATTCTCAGATAAAGGAACACAAAGATATTCATCACCAGCAGACATGCTAATGGAAGTTCTTCAGACTGAGGGATAAAATGCCAGAAGTAAATTTTGATCTTTAGGAACAAAGGAAGAGCAAGAGAAATGGTAAATACAAAATAATACTATTTTTCCTAGGTCTTTTAAAATGCAATGTGACTGTTCAAAGTAAAAATTAAATACTTGTAACAATAACATTAAAGTAACTGGGGTGGTGGAGTGGGAGAAAGGCTGAAATGATTATTTTCATATAAATAAAATGACTTCAAGAAAAAGAGAATTACCAGGGGAAAACATGGGCATTTCATAATGATTGAAGTAGCTGTATATACCTAATAATATAGCCTCAAAATACATGAAGAAAAATTGGCAGGATTGAAAGGCAAAACAGACAAGTCGTTAAGCGTAATAGGAAATTTTAACACTCTTTTGTGAGAAATCGACAGAACATGAGACCAAAAATATCAATAGTCCTGAATAGCACCACTCAATTACATTGCTCTAATTGACATTTATATGACATTTTACTCCTAGGTTTTGGAAAAAATAGAAATGGAAACATATGTCCATACAAAGATTATATTAAAAATATTCATAGTATCTTAATTTATAATAGCCCCAAACTGGAAGCAGCCCAAATGTCCATCAACAGTTGAACAGATAAATTAGAGAATATTCACACAACAGAAGCCTCCTCAAAATGAAAAGGAATGAACTATTGGTATACACAAGATGAAGAATCTCAAAACTAGGTTGAGTGAAAGAAATAAGAAGTAAAGAATCCAAACTGTATAATTCCACTCTATATGATATTCTAGAAGATTCAAACCAGTCTAGAGCGGCAGAAGGTACATTAGTGGTTATTTGGGACAGAGGTAGAGGAAGGGACAGTTTACAAAGGGGCAGGAGGAAACATTGGCTTGTGATGGGAATGTTTATTATGTTGGTGATGGTTTCACAGATTCATTCACATGTCAAAAACTAGTCAAACTGTACATTTTAAATATGAGCTGTTCATTATATTTTAATTGTACACCAGTGAGGTTAGGGTAAAAAACTTAACCTATCAAAGCATGTCCTAAGCATGGGTCACTCATATAAAAATCATTTCAAGTACTTGTTTAAAATGCACTCCTCAATCCCCATCACAGAATCTGACACTGTATGAACAAATATTTTAACCAAGCTCTCTAAGTGATTACTAGGAACACATTTGAGAAGCACTATTTAATGCCAAGTTCAAAGGCCACCTCCACTATTCAATCACCAATGATCCAACTGATGGAAATATTTCCCCCTTCTTATCTCCAAAAGCTGCTTCTCTCAAATGGCACTCCCATGTTCTAATGATATAGTCTTAGCTTCCCTGCTATGCTCTAAGTCTTTGGAGAGCAAAGTCACATCTTATCCATGTTCGTGTGTTCCTCTTTATCTATAACAGTGCTTGACACATAGAAGATGGCATGCCTACTTGTATACAACTCTATGCTTCCTACCTTTGCCCATGCCAACTAAAATCTACCAGCTTAGATTGTTAACTCTGAACAGTACAAGTGCGTGTAAAGACTCCTTTGATTAGTTACCAAAGAAAGGAAGAGACTAGCAATCAACTCATACTCATATCAGAAAGGAAGTAACTGGTGTGCCAATAGGGCAGCCGAGCAAAGACACAACTTCTTGCAAATAGGAGCCTAACTCATTCTGTGATACACCTCTTAAACAGCTACATCACCAATTTTCCATTCCCTACCTGACCAAGACAAGGCCCAATCCTCTCTCCCTTCCCAGACTAAACAAGTCTGTCTATCCACTGAACTTCTCTTAGAAACATTCAGCACACAGTACCAAATCATTTATTTTTATGTCTGTGTTTACTATGATAAAGGAACAATGGTTATTCACTTTTCTACAGCCTTAGAAGAACTTTAGGAAATATCTGATGGACAAATTTACAAACAAACTAATGATTGTCTAAAACTGGAAACTGTTCATATATGTATTTACAAAGTTTTCCCAAAAGAGTCACTTTTTAAAAAGGCTATTTTCCACCATGGAGCCGTTTTATCCCCCTAGCCTATGAAAAATCTAAACTACACAAGGGCTCAATAAATGGTAAATTTCTTCCTGACACACTCACGACCTGTAGCCACCCCGGTGATTGTTTCAGAGGTTCGTGTGTGTTCCATACACTATATGAAAAAGACATTAGCAGCCTGAGTCAGCCCAATGGGAAATAAGTGTGTATTATTTGGGGGCATGACTCAGTACAGCCCTCAAAATACCTCCCTGAGGAAAAAAACTATCAAACCATCAAGAAGACATCATCACCCACAACACAATGATTACATCTAAGAAGCTGAAAAGCAGGGTGAAGAAACTCTGACTTAAGGAAGAAAAAATAAAGTAAAAGTCTGTGCTCTACCTGGAAGAGTCTCATTCCATGCACAAAAATACTTAGATGCTGTAGTCACCTTCAACACTAATGATACCTACCTCAATGGTTCAGTTTAGCCCTCTAACTTCACGCTCTGAATTTAACACAATCTATCATAGGAGATAATGTATGTGGTGCCTAGCCCTTCTTCAGAGGTAACAAGAAACAACAGATCATGCACATATCGGTGTTTTGTTTTGTTTTAGTTCTCTGTTCCATGTAAGGCAGAGCGATTTACTTGAAATGAATTTATAGCCCTTTCAAAATTACACCTAAACTCATCGTGCAGTTTACTATCCAGGAAGCACAGCGGAGCAATTAACTCTGGTGTCAGAAAGATGTGGTAGAGTCTCACTGTCACTGCCTGGCTCTCTGATCTTGGTCACCTTTCTAGGGTTATGAAACGGGGATAATAATAGCAGCTATGGCAGGAGCTTGTCCTGAAGGTGAAATGAAATAAAGCACATGGAGCGTTTAGAGGGGTGCCTGACATGCAGCTGGGAGTGAACTGATACCTGCTGTCACCATTGCTCCATGCAGTTTCCTTGGTTTCTGGTCATGTTAGCATTCACCTGCGCCTCTATTAGAATTCTAAAAAAGCAGGAGAATCTAGAACAGTATATTTCATCCTTATTGGAAGTTCTGGTAAAAGGAATGGGAAAGGGAGAGGAGTGGAAAGGCAGGGAGGAGAGGGGAAAGGAGAAAATGATAGAAGAGATAGAAAATATGGCAAAAACAAACTAGAAGGCTATAACATACTTAACTAGTCTGTACCACAGGAACTCAAAAAAAAAATTGTCTGTACTTGCAAATAATGCTTGTGGTTAGTGACTGTCAGGCATAGTTTAAAATCTTTAACTACAATGTCAAAACACATTTGAGTCTGAAAACACAGAGCAGAACTTTGTCATAATAACTTCCACTTCAAAGAGCAGGGCTTACAGAGAATTTCTTTTACAAAATTGTCTCTTCATTTCTCTAGTACTGCTCTCTTAAAAGATAGTCACCTTAAATTTTATATGCAATTTCCTAACAACTTGCAGCATGTCCTACTATCTCTGTGACTCTTGGACAAAATGTGCATCTTAGGTGATCTTTTCTTCTTATTTTGTGTATGTGTGTGAAAAGTGAAAAGTTTTGCCATTCTCTTCAAGAATGCCTGGCTCACTGATCAAATTACAGCACAGCAGCCTCATTAATACACAGTAATGATCAGGAAATCTGCTTCAGATAACTACATTTAGCCAATTACTGCATGATAAACCTCATAAAAGTCATCAAAGAGATTGGAAAACATATAGTAAAGCACAATCACAAGTGACAACTGATATGAGAGCTGAACATTCCTGATTTGCTTTAGATCTGGCCCCCTGACACCAAGCACTCCTGAGATTTATTCCAATCTTTTGTCTAAAAAACAAAACAAAACAAACACTACACAACTCTTTGAGACTAGCTCAAACTCTGGAAGAGACTAAATCTTACATATCTGCTCCTAGTATTTCGTGTTTTCTATTGAGACACAAAGACATTTTATCAGCCTGATTTTTCTTTTCTTCCTGTTTCTTATTTATCTATATTACCTTTACTCTTTTTTTTTTCTTTTTCACTATAAAAGCAATCACTCAGTCTAGAATCATAGAAACAGAGATGACTAAAGATCAAAGAGGTAATCTAGTTCCTCTTGGTCAGAAACCATTCTTATGAAATCCAGGAGAGCCTCTGTTTAAATATCTCCTACTATTTTGGTCAGAGTTCTCCAGAGAAACAGAACATACACACACGTATGAAATACATAACATATATATCAATATTTAGAGATTTATTACAGGAATTGGCTCACACAACCATGGGGACTGGCAAGTCCAAATCCTGAAGGAGAAGTCCACAAGTTGGAAACTCAATGAAGGTGAATTTGGATTCCCTAGGAGAAGCTGGCTATATAAAGTAGAGACAGAAATTCTTCTCTGTGACTGCTGAGATCCTCAGTACTCAATTTAAGGCTTCCAACTGACTGGATGAGGAGACTTCTCCCATTGCTGAAAGCAATCTCCTTTGTTGATCATAGCTGCAATCAGCTGTAGATGCGATCAACTAACTATAGATGCAAGTCCATCAATGAAAAAATTTCCATTCACAAATCAGGCCAGGACTTGCTTTACCAAAAAACTGGACACTACAGCCTAGTCAAGTTGACATAGGAAATTAACCATCATGCATAAGAATGAGAAATTGCTTTCCCATAAGTGGATTTTCTGTTTATAAACAATAACTGACCAATAACTATAACATTTAAATATAATAACAGCATCAATGAATGTATGTTGAATGTTTATTATGCCTCAGACCCTGTACTAAGCCCTTCAGTATCACCTCAGTAAATCTCATAATTACACTCGGAGGCAGATATTGTTGTGCCCACTGTAACTATGAGAAAGCAAGACTCTGGAGGGTTAAGCAACTTGCTCAGAAACACACAACTGTCAATTGTCAGAGACTGTGGAAAAAGCCCAGGGTTTTCAGACCCCCAAGCCAAGGCCTCAAGTTTTATTCACAGGCCCTAATTTTCCACTTCTATGCTCATTCTTCCATAGGACGGTCCTTCATGGCCCTTCAAATGTTTGATAAAAACAGACAATGAAGAATTTGGCACTGTGCTGGGTTTCCCCCAAACCTTCCTCAACAGAAGAGAGGACATGTTGAGCTTACTGAATACAGTGCTCTCCAAACGGAGGTTACTTCACAGTGAGAATGGAAGGCCCTGCCCCAGTCTTCCTGGCCTAGATAGCACTAACTCCTGCACTTCACCGCTGCATTGTTACCACAATTCTTAATCACCAACTCCCGGCCCAGATGTCATGCCCATACCCCACGGTCCCCTCACATTCCCAGTCCCCAAGAGGGGGCCTCTCCATTCTGCTGCAGGAGGCCTGGTGAACAACCCCTGAGTGAGAGTCACTCTCCAGACCCACCCACAAATGTCCTTCTAAAGAAGAAGGATGGAGACCCCCAATTACAAGCTGCACCCCTTCCTTTCCACTAATTGCTTATGCAGTGAGCACCTACTCAGACACCCAATCCCAAACAACATTCTAAAAATAATATAATTTCATTAAATTCAGAGTGATTTTTAAAAATCGCAGGCTCTGAAATTAAGTTTAGAAATAATCATCTTGATTAAGCAAAGGTCCTGCAAAAAGGACCTGGAAAGACCTTTATCAAATCCTTATAGACACAGGGAGAATTTAATGTAAGACCTTGTCTTATAATCTCCCTCAGTCGGAGGGCACTGAGAACTCAGAGAGTGGCTAAGACTACATACACAGGCTTAATTAGTTTTTAAATGTGTTTCATTGCACTTATAAAATATCTGCTGGATTTGGAGCACTGTACTAAATGCCATAAGGACAGAAAAGAATTATACATAGTCTTTGTCCTTAAATAATTTGGAAAACAAACTGCACTTGGTGTGGCATGCAACAAATACCTTTGGGGCAATTATAAAGCAACATCAAAATATGAAATCATAAAGTACAGATCCAGTACCTAACTTCTAATCATGAAGATTTCCAAGAACAAAAAGCCTGAGCACAACCAGATGTAAGAAATTAAGTTCTTCCATAGTTATGTATCAGAGAGAAATCTAGGGGACAACAAAAGCAGAGAAACACAGTAATCTGATCTCTAGATGAGTACGCAAATACATGTAAATAAGCATGGATATGGCATTAAATGGGTTTTCCAGGAGAAACTGTGAATGAAGTTCTGGATTCTCTTCTACCTGAATTTACCAGTTGTTGTTCCATCACCCCACAACCAAGGATTTCCAGCCACTCTCCATGGAAGTTGACCTCCATCTCAAAGGAAGGATGAGTGAAGGGGAAGTAGCAGTCCACCCATCTTATCTCCAGCCCTGCAAAAAAGGCCAAACAAAAACCAAACAAACAATGTGAAAAGGACTTCTACACTTTTGATCATTTATATCAATGTAAGAAGTTACTCAATAAACATAAGATAATAACTACAATAATCAGTGGTTACACACACACAAACACAGACTTTTTCATACCAAACTGGTCTTTTAACTAATGGTATCAATTACTACATTCCTGGTTAAATAAATAGCAAATAAACTAATTTACAGCATTTTAGAGTGAGATCATGAAAAAGCTATGGAAAACTGGACATGTCTTTTCCAATATGAAGAACACTCTGTCCAGTTCCGGGGTCCTCTGAAATCAAATTTATCACCTATCAAATCCCAGCAACCACATGGCAGAGGAAAAATTAGGTCAAGACTGTGGAAAAGCAGGTAATTCTATTAGTTTCTGCTAGTGAAAATGACATCTCTTCAGAGTTAAAGAAACTATATTTTTACCATATTGTTCTCCAAACTTATATGTCAACAATATGACCAATTTAAGATAAGCTGATCAACTTTCTGTAAGTATATGTAGTATATGTATTAATTTTTAAGTTACATTTATAAGAGCTAATGAAAAAAGTTAAATAAACCAAAGTTAAATAAAATAACTATCAGCCAAGGTCAAGCAAAACATTTAAAAGAACCAAAATGCTTTTCCTACAGATGAATGATAAATATGCTCATGCCTAACAAATAAACAAAAAAAAAAAGAATAAAATGCTGAATGTCAGAGGAACATTTTCAAGAAATCATAAAGATGGCACTTCTGAGCAATAATATTATTTAACAAAGGAAAAGGCTAATGAATTAAAAACAATGAAAACCTCCAAAGTGTGGAGGCCACTGAAAGTAAACCAGAAGAGAGTCACCAGGCAGCTGGATGTCCCTTCTGAGAAGCAGAGGAAACAGGGGCAGTGTACAAATCACCTTCTCTGTTCCCCTACCTGTTCCTTTCACTTCATGTAAGGATTTTTCTCTTCTTCCAGGCAGCACTGCCTCCTTGCTAAAGAATCCAACTCTCTATGTTAACATGTCACCCTGTGATTTTAAAATACTGTATGCCCTCTCCCAAGATTATCTGCATTTTAAGCCTTATAGAAATCAGAATGTGTAATGACTAATAACAACGACAATTGCTTCCATGGATTGAGCACTTCCTATGCTTCTATTATCTCATTTCACAGACAATAACAAAGAAACTTCCTCAAGAGGTCAAGTGACTTGCCCCAAGTTGGCTAGCTGGCAGATGGCTTGGCCAAACCCAAGTCGACCTAACTTCAAACTATGCCCTTGATAATTAAAACATAATCCCTGCTTATCGAAAAAGACATTTCCAGATAGGAGAGGAATTATGAAATACTTAGGCCTTTCCTAAGCCACAAATGACAATGCTCTGTTTTAATTTTATTTCTTTTCCTGGTTGTCTGTGGTCTATGGCATGTGACTACTGATTGCCGTTTACAATTGTAATATAGTTTCCCTCGTTCTTAAAGGGGTACTGAGGTCTAATAAAGATGTAATAAAGTGTACAATTTGATAAATGCTGACATATGTATACACCCATCAAACCATCACCACGATCAAGATACTGAATATATCACCCCCAAAATCTCCTCGTACCCCTTTGTAATCCTGCTCACCTGCCTGTTGCCCCTGCTGCTTCCTTGATTCCCACCCATCCCCAGGCAAGCACTGTCCTGCAGGCTGCCATTAGAATTAGTACACATTTGCTAGAATTTTCTAAGAATGAAATCACACAATATGTATCTCCTTTTTGTTTGGCTTCTTTTGCTTAGCATTATTATTAGAAGACCCGGCAATGTTGCTGCATTTGTCAATAGTCTGTGCCTGTTTATGGCTGACTGGGTTTCACCAACGCTTTTACTAACTAGGGAAAAAGTAGGTCCTGCTGCAGGGCACAGGGGTAAAGTCCACAAGTCCCCCGAGGTAGTCCCAACTCTTCTGTATGGAAATACATGTGTGCAGAGCACATGTTCATTTGCTGTTGTCATTCTGCAAAGAAGGTATCTGTGTACCTGAATGTCTGTCCATCTTTGGGACTGACAATCTCCTACCAATGTTTTCATTTAAAAGCACCAGAGACAGTCCTGCTGGCAAACAGAAATGCATGAAGCGTTGGGATACATAACTGGGGACATAAGGACTGGCACACAAAACCAGTTTTATCACACTCTTTTGGAACTCTTGGCAGGTAAGCATAACTGGCTTGCAGGAAAATAATTTAGAAAAACTAATTTTGTGTGCATGGCTTTTTGTACTTGGCTCAAATTTTACCAAAAGCAGAACAGGACTCAGGGTTAACACTGTGATTTCACACGACCTAATGATATATTACCTAAGAGCCTGGAACATAGTAGCTGGATGAGAACTACACACATTAATTCTCTTTGTATCATTTTTAATCATTAGGACAGAGGTTAGCTTACATCTCTTTATATCCCACACCTGTAATATCTCTGTTTCCTCCTAGCCAGGAAGAACTTTAAGGACATTAATAGCACTTAAAATAATAGTGGATTCAAGTCATTCCACTATCAATGTTTATTAAGCCCTAACTAAATACTTACTGCATAAGCGCTAATGGGAATCTGAGCTTTTGTAGATACGGGAGGCTCTTCACACACAACCCATTGGAGATATTCGTATTGAAGAGGCTTGCATGGCACCCAGATCAAATAAAAAGGAGTATGATGATTGCTCCACTTTTCAAGGAACATTCTTTTATTGAAGAGTTTTTTCTTTACCATTTCGAAAATTAAAAACATAAGTTTGGTTTATAACACTACCACATTTTATATCTCATGAATTCATAAGATAAAAGGTCCATCTGTTGCATCTCCCCTTTGCTCTTCTCGGCGATACGGTTTAAGACCTCGGTCACCCCAGCCCACCGATTCTTCTTGCCCAACCTTCCTACCAGTGTCTCTTCCAAATAGCAGTGTAAGTAACTGGTCTATGAAAGCTACACTATGAAAAGGGAGGGAAGTTAGCCAACTTCTCAGAATCCATGAAGATAATAAATATTAAAGAGTTGTGGAAAAGAACATATTGATAATAATATAGAAACTACAATGGAAAGCACAGAGTGGGAAAAGTTGTATCCACAGGGTTGGGAAATGTTTCAGTCCTTTTCACTTAGAACCTTTGCAAATACAGATTCCTTTTTAAATCTACATGAACCTGCAAAAGGATGCCAAATCCACAAACCATTCATTTTCTTGGTTCTACTATCTTAAGGGGTTCTTCAGTTCTAAAGTTTTTCCTCCTTCACATAAATAAGCAAAAGCTAAAATATGCAAAAAAAAATTTTTTTAAGCAGTTCGTGACTCCACTTCAAATATAAACTGGGAGTATCTGAAAGTAAATTATATTAGTTAATGTGCAATTTTTTCTAAAACACGGTGTTCTTTTATATATTCTAACAATTTAAATTTAAGCTACTGATGATGCATTAACAGTGATTTTATTTTTTTATTGGTAGTGGAATTACTTGCTGGATGTTTTTACACAAGAAATATACTTTCTTTTTTATTTTCCACCATGACCTCAAAATGATAGTAAATATTGTGATATCTGGTTGAAAAGCACTTTTGCACGTGTCACATTAAAGGATTTGATAATGAATAACTGGCTCAAAACTATACTGAGTATGGCAAATTTGCAAAGTTTCAAAGTAGAGTAGATGTTTCCAGACGATAGGGGTGGAATGAATTTTTGGTTGTTGCTAATACAGTATTTGTAAATTAAAAATTCAAAAAATAAATTGAGTATACCTTATTCGTAATATCAACAGTCAGTTAAAATATCCACCAAAACTATATTTTTGTATTACATATTATTAGAGAGGAAGTTTTAGTAAACATGTCCAAATAATATGGATTCATTACACATTAGACTAATTTCTTATTGGAGTTACAGAGAAAAATTAAATGCACATGAATTATATATCTTATGAAATAAAATGCCAAGTTTATTTTTTTTTCTTTAGCTCTTTCTTCATTTCTTTCCTTCCTTCTTCCACTCTTTCTTTTTTCTTTCTTTCTTTCCTTTGTGGAACTTGATAATTTATAACACCACAAAGCTGTGTTCAAAATGGCCATAGAACTCAAGATTATAGCAAATATAAAAAAGTATATGAACTGGGAAGCAGATGTGGCTCAAGTGATTGAGCTCCCACCCACCACATGGGTTTGGTTCGCTCCTGGAGAAGACCAGCAAGACAGCGAGCTGGTGTGATGGGCTGGTGTGGTGAGCTGATGCAACAAAGAGACACAAAGAGGAAAGTCACTGAGAGACACAACCAACCAAGGAGCTGAGGTTGCTCAAGCGATTGAGTGCCACTCTCCCACATGGGAGGTCCCAGGTTCCATTCCCAGTGCCTCCTCAAGAGAAAACGAGCAGACAGCAAGTGCAAACAACAAGGGGGGGGAGAATAAATAAATTAAATAAATCTTTTAAAAAAAAAATCATATGAATTAATTTGGGGCCTTGAACAAAGTAAAAGAAAGAACACTCTGGAATAAACCAGGTCATGTGATATAATTGTATACTTGACTTTCCGAGGACACACCAAACTGTTCTCCATAGCAGCCGTACCATTTTACATTCCCACCAACATGGTGAACCGTAATGTAAACATGGACAACAGTTACTAGTACAATTATAACAACAGTGTTTCATCATTTGTAAGGCAGGTACCACACTAATAAATAAGACTAATAATGAGGTGGGGCATATGGGACCTCATGATTTTTCTGTAAAACCTTCAACTGCTCTGATAAAAAAAAAAAGAATAAACCTAATCTGGGTTCAAATCTCAGATCTGTGCCCTTTTTTCTGTGACACTCTGGGCAAGGTGGTGACCCTCTCTGAGTCCCAGCTGCTTCGGCCCTAAGAATAGCACAGGCAGGAGCACAGGTCTCCCCAAGTGGTAGTGCTCCCCTTTGGACATTGGGACACTGGCTCTGCTTTCTCTTCTGAGTGAGGATGCTGAGTCTGCTCGAGAATGTGGAGAGCCCAGTGTGAACTCTCTCAACTGGGACGTCATAAATTATGAGTGTCGATTCTTCCAGGATGGTGATGAGAGCCTGCACGGGAAAGGAATAGTGAGCACTCTGAATCTTTCTCAATTCTGGCAGGACACTACCTGCTCCTACTTCACAGGAGCCCAGGTGCCTGGGCAAGGCAGCCCTGCACCTTTCCTGGTCTGTGTACCCTAGGCCAGCCAAGCTGGAGACACCATGGAGGCCCATCCGTGTGTGTGTGGGCTCTTCCCACCAATACCTAACTCCTTTGCGGTATGGGAGCGCCTCAGCATCTGAAATACTGAAACTATTAAACAGGTGTCAGTCCTGCCTCAACACACCTTCATGAAGGTTCTCATATTGAATTAAGGAGCATTTAATTTCCCTGGCTTATTGACTCATTAGAGAGATTCCCCCTCTGTTTTCCATAGCCCTTATATTTAAAGATGGGACTTTGCTATCAGAACCACCTTCCAGAGGTGGCAGAAACTAAATTTTAAAAGATTAATGACCCAAACTAGGGCAAAAAAAAAACGAGTGATTCTTCTATATCCCACCAGAGCTATCCTCCATGGAAACAGATCATTTTAAAAACTTACATGCAAATTAAAAAATAACGATTGTTTGGCATTCATTTTTCAATAGGTTTCCCTTTGGTTGGAGCCAGAGAAATAGAGTGAAGTGCACTGGTCATGCTTGCTAAACAATATACAGTATGTATCCAGGGAAGGAGGGTGCTCTCTGCCTAGAAATGAATTCTCAAAAAATTGGGATTATCCTCTGTGATCAAATTTAACTAGGGAAGTTACCCAGCTGCGCTGTCAAAGGCCCTTGACAATTCCATCTCTTTTGCTTCTGTTGAATTTAAGTAAGAGGTATAATTTCTTTTTTTAAGTTGTGGTAAAAGATATAACCCAAAATTGGCCATTTTAACCATTTTTAATTGTATATTCCATGGCATTAATTACTTTCAAATGTTATTCAACCATCACCACCATTCATTGCCAAAACTTTTTTTATCACCCTTTAAGCATTAACTCCTTGTTCCCCTCTTCTTCCAGCCCCTGATAACCTTCTAACCTACTTTCTGTCTCTGTGAATTTGCCTAGTCTAGATATTCATTTTAGTGGAATCATAAAATGTGTCTGGCTTATTTCCCTCAGTATAATGTCTTCAAGGATCATTCTTGTTGTACCCATGTATCAGCATTTCATTACATTCTATAGCTGTGTAACAACCTATTGAATGGACGTAGAACATTCTGTTTATCCATTCTTCTGTGGATGGCACTTGGGTTGTTTCATCTTTTGGCTGCTATGAACACTGGTATACAAGGATCTGTTTGAGTCCTTATTTTCAAATCTTTTGGGTATGGAATCAAAACCTTTGAATATATTGCAAGTAGCATACAGATCACTTTTTTCCAGATTTCTCAGTATTAGTCTATTCTAATAGTTTATCATTAAAATAATTTTTTGGTTTCAATAGGCAGGGCATTCACCAGGCTCGCAAATCAATATTGTATGCATCTTAATCACATCTCACTCCCCACCGTGCCCCACTCCTCCTGGACCCCTGTAATTATACTCCTAGGGTTTCCTTTTTATTGCCAGACATAAGCAAATATAGTATCATATGTATTTGTATTTTCCCTCCTTTCTAATATGAATGACAGCATGCTTTATATATTATTCTGTACCATCCTCTTTTTTCTTTATTAGATAAGTTTTGAGTTTATAGAACAAACATCCTGTATAAAATACAGGATTCCCATATACCACTCTATTAATAACACCTTGCATTAGTGTGGAACAATTTTTACAAGTAATGAAAGCACATTTTTATAATTGTAATACTAACAATGAACTTAGAGTTCTTTGTTTATATCATGTAGCTACACAGACTTTTTAAAAAAAAATTTTACTCCATAATTGTAGAAGTTTGGTATTATTTATGAATTCCAAAAATAGAAATTGTATTATGTTTGTAAACTGGTCTGTTCCTCTGGGCATATTATACTGTATTGGATTCAGAGGTTTCACTTTTACTTGATTAAATTATGATTAAAGCTTTGATTGGGTGGAGACTCACAGAGAAAACTACATGGCAAAGGAGTTTTGACGCTGAAGTTTTTAATGCTGGAGACCCAGGAAGTAAATATGCAGAGATATAGATGAGGAAAGAGAAAAGCTCCATTAGACATGGTGGAGGCCCTAGGAAGAGAGACAGGCTGTTTGCCTGATAGTTTACAGCTGGCCTTGCGGAGAGTATAGAGCAGCTGAGCCCAGAGAGAATAAAGCCCCGGAAAGAGACTAAATTCATCCCACCCCATAGCTGGTAATGGAAGGAGCGGGGACCACAGAGGCTTAAGAGGAAGAGGATGCCCCTGCAGGCATCGGCAGTCGTCTTGCTCCAACTCTGGTGAGGGAAGTAACTTATACTTTATGGCCTGGTAACTGTAAACTTCTAGCCAAAATAAATACCCTTTATAAAAGCCAACAGATTTCTGGTATTTTGTTATCAGCACACCTTTGGCTGACTAAAACAGTTATGTACCATGCTTCTTTCATGTAATAACAGGTTCTGAGCCTCTTAATATGACTGCACAGATCACATCCTCATTCCCTTTATTCTAAGCATAATATCACACTGTATGACTAGAGCATAGTTTCTATAACTAGTCCCCCATTGACAGACACTTGAATTATACCCAGTACTTTGCTATTAAAACAATGCTGCAACAAACAACATTGGTGTGTCCAAGAGTAAATGTTACTTTGGTGAATATTGCCAAATTGTCCTCTTCCCAAGTTGTGCCATTTTGTACTTCCTTTAGCTAGATACTTTTCAAGGACCCCAAGGCCCCACAAATAACCACTGGAAGAGTCAAATCTAGAACTCAGATCCCTGGATGAAGGTCCCTTTGCTGATGAAAGACCATCAGCTTGACGTCCTTACTCAGCTCTCACACACTTAATGGAACCCGGGGAGAATGTGCAGTTCACTCTTGGCCAAGAGTTGTAGGTTCCAGGTTCCTTCTGCCTTCCCTACTGTCAGTGTGCAACTTTGTCTCTCCCCTGGCAAAGGAAGAGTGTCTTCTAACAGAGTACCCATATGGCTGGCGGTTATGAGGAAAAGGAGGCACATGTAAGAGTAGGAAACAGGCATACGGGAGTACAAAAGTTGATCTCCTTTCCAAAGCTGACCTCAGGAGTAGAACAAAGTCACACACAATTCACAATTCATTCCCTATTAAGGGCCATACAAACCTGGCAATACCACCACTGTGACTCTTCAGTGTGCTGTGTCTACCTAGCCACATACCCTTGTGTCCAGCACACAGACTGCTAAAAGGAACAAAAAACATTCCTATGACAAAGCAATGCTGACCCCTACCTTTTCCCTTTTTTAGAGCATAATAAAATCCTCTGGTGTGGGACTCCATAGCACACAGACAATCTTATCACTATTTCAGGCCCAGTGACTCCCTCTGCTAAGTAATATACAAAGTAATGAGAGAAAAACAAAAGGCTAGTAATATCCCCCACTAGTGACCCACTGGTGACCACAGTGGAATTGATCCAAGCTATTAGTCTTCTGCTTGTTGGAAACACAAGTCTGTAAAAGTGCTGTTACAGGCTGTTGCCCTCACTCTTAGGCACAGGAACCCTTTTCATTAGGATTTTGACTTTAAGATAATATTATCATTTCTCCACCCTCCCCACTCCCAATGAGGTTAGAGACCATTAAATGTGCCCCTTGTAAAATCTGGGCATTGGGTCGGAGGAACTGGAATAGTGACCATGCCCCTGCTATTTATCAAGCACAAGGAGGGCCATGACGAACAACACCCATTCTAGGGTGAGCCACAACTGCAGGCCCTTTGGTTCTCAATGTTCTTCTACCACACACATTCACAAAGGAAATTATTTTCAGATGTCTACAGGCTACAAAGACACAAATGACACACTCCATCCCTGAAGAACCAACTAATTGGTCACTTGCAGGTGGGTGGGTAGGACCTAAATGTATCTAAACAGCAACCACAGATCTACAATCAAATCCGAGCTCCGTAACTTTTATGTAAAACTTGGACAAGTTTCTTGTTCTCTCACTACCTCAGTTTCAATTAAAATAGGAATGCTACTTACCTCAAAGGGTTTTTGTGATAGTTCAGTAAGGTAAATGAGTGTAGAGAACTTAACAGAGTGCTTCGCACTTAGTAATTGCTTAGTAATTGCTTAATTAACTTAGTAATTTCTGAATTGCATGTCATGGAAAATCAGGCCATAATCTAAAAGACCACTTTATAATATTAAAATATAAATACTTCTATTTGTGTTCCTAAGTTTAAAAACATCTGTTGTTCAAAAACTGAGAGCTAAGCATTATCCTAAATATTTAACATACCTTTCCCCTCCCTCCCCCCTACAGGAAAGGCAGGGCAGGGGCCTTTTCTTCCTTTTTTTTTTTTAAGATTTATTTTTTTTAATTTCTCTCCCCTTCCCCCCACCCCAGTTGTCTGTTCTCTGTGTCCATTCTCTGTGTGTTCTTCTGTGTCTGCTTCTATTCTTGTCAGCAGCACCAGGAATCTGTGCCTCTTTTTGTTGCATCATCTTGCTGTGTCAGCTCTCCGTGTGTGCAATGCCACTCCTGGACAGGCTGAACTTTCTTTCACACTGGGCGGCTCTCCTTACGGGGTGCATGGGGCTCCCCTAAGGGGGGGACACCCCTGCACGGCACAGCACTCCTGGCGCACATCAGCACTGCACGTTGGCCAGTTCCATATGGGTAAAGGAGGCCCTGGGTTTGAACCATGGACTTTCCATGTGGTAGGCAGACACTCTATCCATTGAGCCAAGTCTGCTTCCCGACTTTACATACCTTTCAATCCTTACACTGATGGAAGGCCAACATAAACACTGTACAACAAGTAATACTATTCCTATTTTACAGATGAAGCAAACGTGGTTCAGACAGCATATGTAATTAATTTAACTTTACATAGTAAGTAAATGCTAAGATCAGAATTCAAAACCAGGTTAATCTAACAACAAAGCCCTATGCTGCCCTCCACTGGAATAGATGATAAAAAATGACATCAATACCACTTCACATTAAAAAGAGGCTCACATCACTGGGGGAATATATGGAAGAAAATGTCACTGTACATACAAGACAACAGATCTTACAGTGATGAAAGACATAATATCAATAAATTACTTTTTTATTATTTCAAATTTTTTCAATTTTTTTGTATTTTATTTGCTATTTTTAAAACTATCATTATTACTTCATTTTCTTATTATCTTATTTGGTTATTTTGTTGGTTTCATTTTTTGAGAAGTTTTAGATCACAGAAGTCACAACTGTGACAGAGGAGGATCATTGGTGCAGGGTGTCACTGATGAGGGATTCATGGGAGAGGTTTACCTGGGACATATCGCTAAGACAGATGAAAGAGTTCAAGTGTTCATGAGGCATTGTCACAGTGGGGGGAAAGCCACACAATAACCAAAAGAATGCCAAGTTCCCATCCTGGGGAGCTCTACCACATTCTCTAATGGGACAGCAAGAATCTCCAAGTACAGGGAGTGTGCCTAGTGAGGAAGGATGGACCACTGCGACGGACCCTTGATATTGATGACCGTATTTATGAACCTTTTCTTTTGATATTGAAACTTAGCCTAGTATTATATGTTGCCGAAGAGTTATCTCCTGACAGCCTTCTTATTGCTCAAGTGTGGACTCTCTCTAAGCCAAACTCAGCATATAAATGCATTACCTTCCCCCCAGTGTGGGACATGACTCCTGGGGATGAGCCTCCCGGTCATGGAAGGATTATTACCAAGTGCCAACTAGCAAAGCACCTGGAAAAAGACCTTGAACAAAAGGGGGAAAGGGTAAATACAAATGAGTTTTTATGGCTAAGAGATTTCAAAGTGAGTTGGAGGTCATTCTAGAGGTAAAACTTATGTACGTCTCAACAGGATCTTATTGACTGCCACAGTAAGTGTTGCCTCAAAAAGGGGGGCTCCCGAGGGCTCTATAGACATCCAGACACTATAGTCAGGGTATACAGCTCAGGAGTTTGGCACCCTGCCAGTGGGCCCTACTTTGAAATTTACACTTCCAGTGTGACAGACTTGGACTCATTTATGGTTTCCCTACACATGGTTCTTCTATACCTTCTATTTGAACCTATAGATAGTACTAGACTTGATAGGTTTATGTCCAAGAGACTTAAATCTCTGGGCTGTCCATGTGCCAATTGGGCCCTGAACCTCTCCAGTTTATTGGCCTCACCCAGGACAGCTAACAAGGAGATGATGATGGACAATGCCCATCCCAAGGAACAGAGTCTGCAACTGTAAGCAAGACAGTTCTATCCATCTGCCCCATGGGATCTAAGTCCCCTCTCAATTATAGGCAGAGTGGGCATCACCATCCCAGAATTTTCAATTCTGGGGCTGGGGAATGAATGATGAACTAGAGTAAACTTACTGTTATTCTATTATAGACTTATTGTGACTCTAGCAATGGAAGAACTTTTATCATTTATGTGGAGGCAGTGGCCACTGGAGGTTCTGAGGGGAGGAAGAGGGAAAATCAGGTATAGTATGGGGACACTTTCAGGGCATTGGAATTATCCTGAATGACATTGCAATGATAGATACAAGTCATTATAAATTTTGTCATAACTTACAAAACTGTGCAAAACAGAGTGTAAACTATAATGTAAACTATAACCCACATTTAGTGGCAATGCTCCAATGTGGATTCATCAATTGTAACAAATGTACCACATTAATGAAGGATGTTGTTAATGTGAGAAAGTATGGGAGGGGTATGGAGTAGGGCATATAGGAATTCCTTATATTTTTTATGTAACATTTATTTAACCTAAGTATTTTTAATAAAATAAAATAAAATAAAAATTAAATTAAAAAAGAGGCTCACAGACCATGATGGCCCAGTGAAGTGAGTCTCTTCATTCTACTAACAAAAAACAATAATAGATACCATAAAAAAAGAAAATAAAAAGGCAGAATCTATCAGAGACCTAAATATGAGAATCAAAACTCATAAATTCCTAGAATAAAATATAGGAAATTATCTTTAAAGCCTTATGTTAAACAACGTTTCTTAGATGTTACACCAAAAGCATGAGCAACAAATAAACAAAAACTGGATAAATGGGACCTCATCAAATTTTAAAACTTTTGTGCATCAAAGTACTTCATCACGAAAGAAAAAAGACAATGTACAGAATGGGAAAAAATATTTGCAAACCATATCTCTGATAAGGGTTTAATATCCAGAAGATATTAAAACAATTCTAAAACTCAACAACAAAAGAACAAACAACCCAATTTAAAAATGGGCAAAAGTACAGAGTGTCACTGATTGTAGACTTCAGATGGACTGTATGGTATGTGAATAAAACTGCTTTTAAAATAATAATGGGCAGAAGACTTGAAGACATTCTTCCAAAGACATAGAAATGGCCAATTGACGTAAGAAAATATACTCAACATCATTAGCCATTAGGGAAATGCAAATCGAAACCACAATGAGATACTATTTCACAATCAATAGAATGACTACTATTAAAAAAAAATGGAAAATAACAAGTGTTGGAGAGGATGTGAAGAAATTGGAACCCTCATACATTCTTGCTGGAACTGTGAAATTGTACAGTTGCTAAAGAAAACAGTTTGGAATTTCCTCAGAAAGTTAAATATAGAATTACCATATGAGGTGGTAATCCCATTTCTAGGTATAAATGCCCCAAAATTGAAAGCAAGACTCAAACAGATATGTGCACACTGATGTTCATAGCAGCATTAGTCACAATTGCCAAAAGATGGACGCAAATCAAGTGTCCATCAACCAACGAACGGACAAACAAAATGTGGCATATAAATACAAGGGAATATTATTCAGCCATAAAATAGAATACAAGTTCTGATATATGCCACAACATGGGTGAACCTTGTTGAGCAAAATAAGCCAGACACAAAAGGACAAATATTGTATCATCTCGCTAATATAAAATAATAGAATATGCAAATTTATGGAGTTAGAAACCAGAATGCAAGTTACCAGGGGCCATGGCAGGATGGGGAATGGGAAGTTAATGCTTAATGGACATAAGAGTTTGTTTGGGGTGACAGAAAAGTATTGGTAATGGATGGAGGTGATGATAGCACAACATTATGAATGTAATTAACACCACTGAATTTTATAGTTAAAAGTGGTCAGAAACAGAAATTTTAGCTTGTACATCTGTTACCAGAATAAAAATTTAAAACAAAATAAAACAAAAACAACTATAAAACCAGTGAACCCTAATGGAAACTTGGGACTATAGTTAATAGTACAATTATAATAATGTCTCATTGAGTGTAAGAAAGGATTACACTAACTCAAAATGTTAATAACAGGGAAAATTCTGCATGTGATGAGCTATATGGGAACTCTGTTCTTTCTGCAGGATTTTTTCTAAAAATCTACAATTATTCTAATTTTTAAAAAGTTTAATAGAAAGGCACAGTGTATGTTCAAAGACAAGATAAACACTTCTCAGCATGGGTTTTCGTGGCTCAGGGATACACCCAGGAATAGGAAGGCAGGACTTGATTTCTAAGGATAAAGCACCATTGGTTTGGAATCTGAAGGAGGCTGACATTTGTCAGTCAGAAACTGGGATGTGATAAGCTCCATTTCTGGTGAAAGAAAGATGACAAAAATTGCTGTCCAAATACAGCCTAGAGTTTTGGCTCTAAAGAACTGTAGACTTATAGATGCAAGCCAAGCAACCCAGATGTTTTGTGCCTGGATCAACCATATCCCCTATTTTATTATTGCTGGTTAGTAATTATAACAGATCCCTAAAAAACCTATAGCTAGGGTGGGCCATAAAGACACAACCCCCAAACTCCAATTACAGATCTCTAACTTTGGTCAGCTACGTCAGATCACTGGGGGCTCAATTTGAGAGCACTCACTGTTCCAACCCCCTATAAAAACTGGTTCTGGATTCTGAGCCTATAGAGCTAGACAGACAAGCTATAAAACCACTTAAAGGAAGAAATAAGCAAGGGGGTGATGGGTTGAGGATAAGAGGGAAGAAAATAGAGAGGGATGAAAAACCTTCCCTGAATATAACCCTACAAACCAAAATTACATAATACATGAACAAATTTAATGGTAAGAAAAACCAGTGAATCAAGTATAAATTTACATCAGAAGTTATTTTATAGAACAATCTGAAAATGACTTTTAAAAAAATATTCTTCAGATATCATAAGTGGGTCAATGAAAAAATAAATCACCTATCTTGTTCTAAAAAAAAAACTTTAAGGCACCACTTTTGTAAATCAGATCTAAAGGATGTATCTTTAGAATTTTATACATTTATCATACAGAAAATTAAATTTACAGACATGAAAGAAGCAAAAAAACAAGAAAGAAGAGAAAAATAAGTGGCAATTCACTAAGAAATTACACAATAGAAAATGATATTAAAGCAAGTATTATAACGGTATTCATTATGTTCAGGAAGCTAAAGGAAAGATTTAAAATATTAAGTAGATACATGGAACATTTAAAAAAACCTAACTGAAGTACATAAATCAGATGGCAAATACACTAGATGGGATGAAGGGCAGACTACATTTTGAAAAAAAAAAGATTGGTAAACTTGAGGAGATACCAGTAAAAATTAACCAAAATGAAAACACAGAAAAAAAATGAACAGAGCATCAGAGAACTGTAGGAAATATTTAAGTGGACAGGAGGACAAATATACAGGTAATTGAAATATCCCAAACAGGGTGTAACAAAGAAAATATTAGAAGAAAAAGTGGATACAAATTTCCTAAGCATAATAAAAAATATAAAACTATAAATCAAACACTCAACCATCAAGTATTAGAATCAAGAAGTAAACTAAACCTAGACAAATCATAATCAAACTGCTTAATAATGATGACAAAAAAAATTCTCAAAAGCAGAGAGAAAAGACACATTACATACAGAAGAACAAAGAAATAGTATTTCTCAAGAGAAAAAAAAGGTAAGTGAGAAGACAGAAGAACATTATTAAAAATGGAAAGAAAAGGAAAAACAAAAAACTGTCAACCTACAATTGTTTAACCAGCAAAAACTTCTTTTAAAAAATGAAGGCAAAAAAAGAAAGAAAACGGAAAGGTTTCATCACCAGCAGCCTTAGACAACAAGAAATGTTAAAGACAGTCCTTCAGGGAAACGGACTTTGGCCCAGTGGTTAGGGCGTCCGTCTACCATATGGGAGGTCCGCGGTTCAAACCCCGGGCCTCCTTGACCCGTGTGGAGCTGGCCATGCGCAGTGCTGATGCGCGCAAGGAGTGCCGTGCCACACAGGGGTGTCCCCCGCGTAGGGGAGCCCCACGCGCAAGGAGTGCGCCCGTGAGGAAGGCCGCCCAGCGTGAAAAGAAAGTGCAGCCTGCCCAGGAATGGCGCAGCACTTCCTGTGCTGCTGACAAACAGAAGCGGACAAAGAAACAAAAGCAGACAAAGAAACAAGATGCAACAAATAGGCACCAAGAACAGACAACCAGGGGAGGGGGGGAAATTAAATAAATAAATAAATCTTTAAAAAAAAAAAAAAAAAAAGACAGTCCTTCAGAGTGATTGTAGGAAGACAGCAGAATAGGAAGCTCCAAGAAGCAGTCCCTCCACCAAAACAACTATTCAACTGCCAAGAACTATCTGAATGTACTATTTTGAAATGCCAAAGACTAGGAAAACACTAGGAAGCATCCAGGGAGGAAAAGGAGAAAGCAGTTGATAAATTACAATAAGTAGGAGTGAGTTTCACCCTCCCTGCAGTGTCTACCATCCCCTTCCCCCACACTCCTGGCAAAGGCAGTGGGACTGGAGCACAGGATCCTGGTATAGCTTGCTGGTGCTAGCGTTACCTGATTTCATCTAGGTTCTTGGCTGTGCTGCAGAAATGAATTTCAAGAGCACGCCAGGTGAGTTAGGCCAGTAATTTATTCAGGTAGGGAGGGAAGAGAAATGGGAGAAAACAACAGAGCAGGGGTCCCAGATAGAGAGGAAAGGTGTGAAAAGGGATAAAGAGGGCTGCTTTACAAGCTACAATTCCCCATTATAGATGATAAATGCCCAGGTTTACTTGCCTGGCCACATTGCAGAGGAAAAATGGCGAGGGAAGCACACAGAGGGCAGGAACAGGTCCAGAGGCAAGAGAGCAGGGCAAGGCCTGTGCCTGGCTTTTAAACTGTTAATTATTCCACCTTTGCTAATGGCAGGGGAGGGGTTCCAGCTGTTTTGATTGATTACCCCACTGATCATTCCCCTACTGAGGACCCAATGATAAAGTCCCTAGGAAACATCCAGGGCTTTTCTTTGCATCCAGAAGTCTTTGTTCTGGATAGCAGAATCCTAGGGGTGGGAGTCTTCCAGCAACAGTCTTGGGGTTACCGATATCCACGTGGACTCTGCCAGGCTCCAGATCCATCCATTAATTCCCTATCTTACTAGCCCACTTCACTAGCGTGGGTCATAAAGACACAGTCCCCCAAACTCCAGGGGTGTGTGTTCTGATCACAGATCTCTACCTTTGATCAGCTACTTCAGATCACTGGGGCTCAAGCTGAGAGTATCCACTGTTCCAACCCACCGGGAAAAAGGCAACAGAGGAATCTTAAAGACAGTAACATTCAAAACTAAAGAAAACAGTTAAAGTGCTTCATTAACTGGGCAAGTGCTGAATCAAGATATTGCAACTTGAAAAGTGATAGAAAAATCTCCTGGGACCTTCTCCATAACACAGAGGGGAACCAGCTTGTCCTCTTATTAAGTGTCCCAGGCCCTGTCCCAGAGGTAGCAGAATGGTACCTCTATGCCTGCTCAGGGTACATGTATTTCAGGGTCAATCTACTGGGTGGAAGTCTAAGAGACAAAACATAGAAATGGATTTCCGGCTTGCCCTCCCAGATTTTATCCTGAGGGCAGAGAAGTAGTTACAGATAGCTGGGACAGAGTGAGAAACAATTAAGTCTAAGTGGCCTGGGGCAAAGGACAACCTGTATTAAGTCACTCTAAGGAGCACTCCGGACAGGGAGAGGGTCTTTTAAAAAGAGAATAGAAATGCTATAAACAGGGAATTCCTAGGGCCCCTAGCAAGCATAATCTCAGGAAAGGAGCAGGCTCTCTAAAGAATCAGATAATAGTGAGAAGACAATATACTTCCCATTTGTCTCAGGCCCATCTTCTAGGTAGGAGAGCTAAGCTCCAAAGGTCTCCGTCAATCAAAGCAGAGCCAATATACAAACACAGTTAAGATGCTTTTTGCCTTATTTTGACTAGCTCCTGGTATTCAAAAAAATATGCCATCACCCTCTGGATACAAACTTAAGGGACAGCTCAAGGTCTAAATTCCAGTGTTAAAACCTTAAAATATTAAAATGTACAATGTGCACCAAAAGATTATAAGACAAACAAAAAAACAAGAAATGACGGCCCACCCAAAGGAACAAAATTAAAATCTAGAAATTATCCACAAAGAAAATAAAATTTTGTATTTGCTGGATGGAGACATTTTTTAAATGATCCTCAATAGGATTAAAAAGAGAGAGGAAAACATAGATAAAGGAAAAACATAGATAACGGGAAACAATGAATAAATAATATGGGAATCTCTCCAGAGAAACTCAGGAGCTGAAGAGCACAATAAATGAAATGAAAAATTCCTTAAATAGTTTCAATAGCATATTAGAGGTGGCAGAAGAATGAATCCTGAAGACAAGACAAGTAAAATGACTCAGGCTAAGGGGAAGAAAAAAAAAGAATAAAAGAGAAAGAACAGAGCCAAAGAGACATGTAGTATACAACTAGGCATGCAAGTATACTGATTATGAGAGGTCCTAGAAAAGAAAGAAGCAGACAAAAGGATTATTCAAAGAAACAATAGCAGAAAACTTCCCAAATTTAACAAAAGACATGAATGTGCACATTGAAGAAGCCCAACGAGCTCGAAAAAGGATAAATTCAAAGAGGCCAATGCCCCAACACGTAGATATAAAATTGTCCAATGCCGAGGTCAAGGAGAGAGTTCTGAAAGTGGCAAAAGAAAAGCAACAGGATATCTAGAAAGAATCCTAATGAGATTAAGCCCCGACTTCTCATCAGAAACCATGGATCGGGCAGCAGATTGGGCTCAGGTGATTGGGCTCCTGTCTACCATATGGGAAGCCCCAGGTCTGATTGCCAGGGTTTCCTGGTGAAGACAAGCTGGCCCATGCCCCCACGGAAAGCTGATGGCCCATGCAGCCATGGAGAGCTGACAGCAGACAGAGAGTGCAAACAACAAGGGGGGAGGGATAAACAAAATGAAGTAAAATAAACAAAATCTTAAAAAAAAAAAAAAAAGGAAACCATGGAGGGAAGAAGGCAGTGGGTTAAAGCACTGAAACAAAAAACAGTGGCCAATCAAAAATTCTATACCCAGCAAGACTTTCTATTAAAAATGATGGAGAAACTAAAATATTTCCATATAAACAAAAGCTGAGGGAGTTCATACCACGAGACCTGCCCTACAAGCAACGCTAAAAGGAGTTCCTCAGACTGAAAGGAAAGGATACTAAACAGCATTTCAAAGCAGCATTAAAAAAAAAAAGACCTCCAGAAAAGGAAACCTTATGACTAATTATAAATGCCAGCAATACTGTATTGTATTTTTTGTTATATAACTCTACTTCTATTATCTTATAGGTACTAAACTGAAAATGCATAAAAATTAATAAATTGACATTTTTGGACAAACAATGTATAAAGATATAATGTGTAACAAGCATACAAAAAGATGGGGAGGTGGAGGGGTAGATGAACAGTGAATGTTTACACTATTGAAAATAAATTGGTAAAAAATAAAATATGATTGTTATAGATTAAGGATATTAAATTTTAACCTCATGGTAACTGTAGGGGAAGTATATGAAAAAACGTATTCAGGAAGAAATGAAAAGAGACCCAAAAATACATACATACATACATACATACAGATATAGGCATTAATGAAATAACTGAGGGTCAAAAAAGCTACTCTCTGCAACACTTTGAATTTGATGACTCCCAAAAAAGATTGTGTTCTTAAAGTAATCTATTCCTTTGAGTATGGTACCATTCAATTGTATTAGATTCACTTTAGATCACTTTATTAGATTGCTTTTGATTGGACTATGTATGTCAGTGAGGTATGACTCAGGTTGAGTCCTGCCCTCTTGCTGGGTCTTATATAAATAAAGACACAGAAAAAGGGCACTGCCATATTATATTGATCCTACCATGTGTGAGAGAGTACTGGAGGAAAACATAAAGACTGAGAGAGGTCCCAGAGTCAGGAGCCAGCAGTGTACAGAGACAGGTAAAGAGGCCCCCAGGGGCTGGACCATGGAGCAGACCATGGCTGAGGAGATGAGGCCTGCCCCCCTGGCAGAACACCAGGATCAACAGCAGCTGACTCTGGTGAGAAAGAATCTCTGATGGTGCCTTGATTTGGACATTTCATGGCCTCAGAACTGTAAGATTTTACCCCAAATAAATCCCCTTTATAAAAGCCAACACAACCTCAAAACTGGAGGAACAAGAAAAACAAGAGTAAACTAAAGCCAAACAGAGCAGAGGAAAGGAAATAAAGATTAAAGCAGAGATAAATGAAATACAGAATAAAAAGAGTTCTCTGAAAAGATCAATAAAATCAACATGTTTTTAAAATAGCTGAACTGAAAAGAAAAAAAAATAGAGGATATAAATAAAATCAGAAATGAAAAGTGCAGGGGAGGATTCTGCCAACCCCACAGAAATAAAAAGGACTATGATAGGATACTCATGGAAAACTGCATGGTAACAAATTGGATAATCTACATGAAATGAACAAATGCCTACAAACACACCAACTACATACACAGACCTAAGAAGAAACAGAAGACTTCAACAAACAAATAACTAACAGAGTTGGAGTCAGTAATCAAAGACCTCCCAACAAACAATAGATAGGAACAGATGGCTTCACAGGTGACTGTTACTAACCAAGAAGAATTAATACCTCTTCTGCTCTTCCAAAAATTGAAGAGGAGGGAATACTCCCTAACTCATTCTATGATGCCAATATCACCCTCCTATCAAAGTCAGATAAAGATATCACAAGAAAAGAAAACTACAGACCAATATCCCTTAGAAATACAGGTATAAAAATCCTCAACAAAAAGCACATCAAAAGAATTATATACCATGATCATATGAGATTCATCCCAAGTATGCTATGGTGTTGCAACATAAGAAAATGAATAATTGTTATACATCATATTAACAGAACAATCGAAAAAACACACATGGTCATCTCAGTTAATGCAGAAAAATGCATTTGCAGTGACAATATCCAGCACCCTTCCTGATAAAAACAGGAGTAGAAGGAATAGAAGAACACTTCTTCCACATGATAAAGGGCATACATGAAAATCACATAGCAAACATCATACTCAATGGTGAAAGACTCAAGGCTTCCCCTATAAGATCAAGTACAAGATAAGAATGCCCATTGTCACCACTGCAATTCAACATTACACTGTAAGTTCTAGCTAGAGAAATTAGCAAGAGAAAGAAATAGAAGCCATTCAGATTGGAAAGGAAGAAGCAAAACTTTCCCTATTTGCAGATGACAAGGATCCTATAGAGAGGAAATCCTGAAAACTCCACTATCAAGTTACTGGTACTAATAAATGAATTCAGCAAATGGTAGAGTACAAAATCAAGATGCAAAAATCAGTAGTGTTTCATACACAAATAAAGAACAATCTAAAGAATAAATCAAGAAAAAACTTCTGTTTAAAATAGCAACCAGTACTGGTGGTGTGGCTGAGGTCTAGGGTACAGAATTTAAAATAACCTAAAAGAATCAAATGTCTAGGAGTAAATCTAACCAAGGACGAAAAAGATTTGTGCAATGAAAACTATAAAATATTGCTGAACAAAATTAAGACCTAAATAAATGGAAGGACATTCCATTTTCATGGATTAGAAGTATAAATAGCATTATCAATTCTACTTGAAGTGATTTACAGATTCAACGTTACCCAATCAAAAGTCTAGCTCTCTTCTTTGCAGTAATGCAAAAGTCGATCATCAAATTTATATGAAAAGGTAAGGAACCTCAAATAGCCAAAGCCATCTTGAAAAAGAAGAACAAAGTTGGAGAATTCACATTTCCTAATATTAAAACTTAAAACAAAGTCACAGCATGATACTGGTACAAGGACAGACATATAGATTAATGAAATCGAATTGAGAGTTCAGAAATCAACCCTCACATTAATGGCCAACTGATTTGTGACAACAGTACTATTCAGTTGGAAAAGAATATTCTCTTCAACAAATGGTGCTAAGAAAAGTGGATCCTCATTTGCACAATAATGAAGATGGACCTCTGCCTCACACCATATATAAAAATCAACTCAAAATGGATCAAAGACCTAAATATAAGAGCCAAAACTATCAAACTCCTAGAAGAAAACGTAGGAAAGCATCTTCAGGACTTTGTGTCTGGCAGTGGTTGCTTAGACTTTATAACAAAGCACAAGCAACAAAAGCAAAGATAGGTAAATGGAATCTCATCATTTTGTGCATCAAAATATGGCCTTATGAACAGATATGTGCACATCACTGTTCAGAGTGACATTATCCACTATTGCCAAAAGTTGGAATCAACCCAAATGCCCATCAACAGAAGAATGGATAAACACAATGTGGTATATACATACAATGAATACTACTCAGCTGTGAGAAAGAACACAGTACTAACACATGGGATAACATGTATGAATCTTGAGAACCTTATGTTGAGTGAAGCAAGCCAGGCATCGAAGGACAAATACTACATAACCTCTCTGATATGAATTAAGCAAATCAAGCTGTCTCAGAGAGCTAGAGACTGGAAAACACACTTACAGGAAACAGGTGAGGAGTGGAAGGTTTTGAGCTGATGCCTACAAGGGCAAAATCTATGATAAAGTGGAGGTAAGAGATTGTATAGTGAAGGGATAAAACGGAGGCATAGGGATACTATTGGATGGGGCTTTGCTGGCTTGGGGGGGCTAGGGTTGGGAGGATGGGTAGAAGGTCCATGGAATTGGGGAAGAATGGGGGAGAGCAGGTGAACAAAAAGTAACCCATTTTAATAGTAGGCAAAATGTTTCAACACTTCACCAAAGAAGGTATATGGATGACAAATACATGATGCTCAACCTCATGCGCTAGAAAAATGTAAATCCAAATCACAACCAGATATCACTATACACCTATTAGAATGGCTAAAATTTAAAAATTGACCATACCAAGTATTGCCAAAGATATGGCACAACTGGCACTCTTACACATTGCTAGTGCGAATGTAAAATGGTACAACCATTTCAAAGAACTTTGGCAGTTTCTTAAAAAGTTAACCAGGGAAGCGGATTTGGTCCAATGGATAGGGCGTTTGCCTACCACATGGGAGGCCCGCGGTTCAAACCCTGGGCGTCCTTGACCCATATGCAGCTGGCCCATGCGCAGTGCTGATGCACACAAGGAGTGCCGTGCCATACAGGGGTGTCCCCCGCGTAGGGGAGCCCCATGCGCAAGGACTGTGCCCCATAAGGAGAGGCGCCCAAAGTGAAAGAAAGTGCAGCCTGCCCAGGAATGGCGCCACACACACAGAAAGCTGACACAACAAGATGACACAACAAAAAGAAACACAGATTCCCGGTGCCGCTCACAAGGATAGAAGCGACCACAGAAGAACACACAGCGAATGGACACAGAGAGCAGACAACTGGGGGGGAAGGGGAAATAAATAAATAAAAAATAAATCTTTAAAAAAAAAAAAGCTAACCATGCACCTACCATCCAGCTATTCCATACAAAGTATGCATACAAAGGCTTGTACACAAATATTTATAGCAGCTTTATTTCTAATAGCCAAAAAATGGAAACAACCGAAATGTCCCTCAACAGGTAAAAATATAAACATTATACAACATCCATGTACTACAGTACTACTCAGAAGTAAATTCAAATAAACTATCGATACAGTCTGCAACAGATGAATATCAAAATAATTGTGCTGAAAGAACCCAGACAAAATAAGAGCACAAAGTGTACAGATCCATTTCTATAAGCCTAGAAAATGCAAAGTGATCTATAGTGACAGAAAAGAGATCTTTGGTGTCTTAGTAATGATGTGGCAGACAGAGTGAGTGGAAGAGATGGTAGGAAGAGTTTTTGTAAAAGGGGGATGAGGAAACTTTTTGGGGTGATGGAATATATTCATTATCCTGATTGTAGTGATGGTTTCAGATGTGTACACATATGCCAAAACTTATCAGACTGTATACTGCAAACATGTTTAGCTTATTATAATTTAATAAAGTTTTTAAAAATTAAGCAGAGACATTCAGAATAATAAGTACTTTTCCCAATCTGTTGGATTTTATAATATGGAGGTCATTGTGACCTTGACAGAAACAGTTAAAATGAAACCTAATCAACACTGACATGGATTGAGGAGCAATTGGAAAGTGGTATTTCATGACATATGGCTGAAAAGAAAAGAGGTTTCTTATACCAGAGTAGGACAGAAGATCAAATGATGGCATTTGTTTGTTTGAATGTTTAATTTTGGGATGATACATATTCAGGAACATATTTTAAGGAGATAATTGGGAAAACAAGGTCATGGAGAAAATGATGGACTAGGAATCAAGAGAAATAGGATCGGGAAGGCAAGTAAGTGCAAAGTGCATACCTAATCACCTAAATCACCTAAATTTTCTTAATGAAATAAATTAGCTTAGCCTCTGACAGGGAATAGGCAAGTTGAGAGTGGTAATGGTCTAGAATAATTGATAAAGGGATTTGTACAGGAAGCTGGCCAAAGATAAGAAAAAAGAAGACAGCTCCCCTCTTTGACTTGATGGCAGATGGGAAATGCAGGGGCATCAATCTGAACAGCTGGAGGAAGGGGTCAATTCAAGATTAAGTCTTTATCAAGTGAGTAGTGCTGGCCAAGGGTGCAAAGTTTGTTGAAGGGGTTGAGAAGAGAGGAGTTTCGATAACTACCCTTGATTATTCCTTGCAAGAGAAAGAAGAGAAGCCAGGAAAGAAGTGGCAGAAATTAATGAAGGATTTGGAGCCTTCTATAAATCTAGGGAGTGGAGAGCAAACATTCTCTCTCGCCATAAATCTTAATGATTTCCAGGTTGCCCACACACCAACCATCGGAAAAGCCTGGTAATAGTAGTAGAAATAGTATGCAATAGGTATGGTTCAGGAAGGTTAATCCTTCTGCTTACAATATCCTTAAAATTCTAAGTACTATTGTCACTGCACCTTCAGGTCCAAATATTTTATTTTAATTAACATAAAACCCCAAACAATTTCAATTTCTTATTTTCCTAGAGTCGGAAATGTATCTGCCAGCTCCTGTCCAATTACCACAGAATCAGACTTTTTTATACTCCTCGGAAGTACTTCAGTTCAGTATAACCTTTCTCCCAAGAGGATTCCTTGGGCCAATTCTTTAGACCAAAAATGTCAATTCTAATATATATTTTCTACATTCAGCAGGCAGCCAAGGAAAATCTGGCTTTAGGTCCCACTCCAACCTCATTTCAGAGGTGATGTCCTATTTCCTGTTTACCTGAGCATCCCTCCTGAACACAATGCTATACATTTGACATCCCCATTTCATAGCTAATGACCCCAAGCCTCAGAGAGGTTGAATCCATTGGCCAGTGTTCACCAGAAAGTGCAACCCCCTGTGAATTACATCCAAGCTGCAGTGAGCAAAGGCAACTAAAGGAATAAGAGTTGGTGTTCTTTCAGAATTGTTTGAATGCAGCTATTTCCTTGCCACCTTCCACTCAAGGAAAATTCCAAGAAAGATAACTTTCCCTGAATCAGACAACAAAAGAGAGCCTTATGGAGTTTATTTTAAAACATTTAAGGGGCATGCTTAAAAATATTTTTGAATTGAAAAAAAAACAAAACATTGATTCAATTTTAGGGACAAAGTATAACTAACAATTATAATCCTAATTTTTGTTCTCAATCTCTTTGGCTTCATTTATTTATTTTTTTATTGGTCTATTTTCTTTTATTAGGCACCGTCTATTGTTCTCGAGGGATCCTTGTCCCTCTAATTAAGAACACAACAGGACTCCCAGGATGGGAGTTTGATATTTTCTTGTTTATTGTGTGGGTCTCTACCCACTAATATCAAACACAGTATGACAAGATAAAAACATCTTCCATAGAAGACTGTCCTGTATACCTCCTGTAGCAGTTTGATATAATTGATGAATTCCAAAAAAGAATTATTGGATTGTGTTTGTAATCTGATCTGTACCTGGGCCTGATTGAGTTATGATTAGGGCATTGTGTCCCGATCCCTTGGTGGGTGGGGACTCACAGATAAAAGGCATGGTGAAGAAAAAAGTTGGGGATTTCTGATGTTAGAGTTTGATGCTGAAGCCCTGGGAAGTCAGCACACAGAGGAAAGAGAAGCCAGCCACAGGAAGGAAGGAACCTTGAAGCCAGAATAAAGCAAGCCCCAGAAATGTAGGCACCCAGGAAGCCTGAACCCTCACAGACATTGGCAGCCATCTTGCTCCTAATAGACTTTGGTGAGGGAAGTAACTTATGCTTTATGGCCTGGTATCTGTAAGCACCTATGACAAATAAATACCCGTTATAAAAACCAACCAATTTCTGGTATTTTGCATCAGCAACCCTTTGGCTGACTAATATAACCCCTACATCCAACACCCTATACCAGTAACCCTCCCCTGCAATATTTTCCGAAAAAACATTCCCACCATTGTAGTTTTAACCACAGACCTGCAAACTTCTGGAGTTCACCTGCTCCTTCTCCCAACCCTCCCTCCAGTCCCATGGAAAGTCCAACCCCCCCACCACCCTACTCCCACTCACAGAACAGCACTACCGAACCCAATCACATCACTGCACTAGTGTCACACTCATCCACTAAACAACTTTACTTCCCACCCCACACACACACTTTATCATATCTTCGGCTTCATTTAGATTAAAAGGATTTCATGGCTACAGAAAGATATGAAAATATGTGGAAGATCTGGGGTACTCATAACCATTACCAAGTGACCTTCCTGCAGATGAAGCCATCATCCACAAGAGAATGAGAGCTCTAAAAGGTTTCAATTTGGTGGGATCAAGTTCAATTCCCAATGGTAGTTGGGTTCTCTAGAAGTAGACACTGAGAAGAGCTTGGCAAGCAGGTTTTTTGGGGGAATCAACACCTATGGAAAGAAGAGGATGGAAGCAGGTCGAGGCAGAGAGGAAAGTCAATGAACTGCATGGCAGACCTGACAAAGCCTCAGCCAACCTCATGAGAGCTCAGGAGCTTCTACAGACAATTAGAGTTGTACTTTGGTGAGCCAAAATGTTGAGACTTTATATTCCTGTCACAAATAGTCTCAGGATGTGGACTTTCCTGGGAAGAGTATGTCACTGAGCAAGGAGGCTGGCTCTCTGCAGTGCAGGCAATCCCTGAAGGAGTCAACAGCTGAAGGATAGTTGCTCCCATACTCCCATCATCTGGGGATCCTGGAAGGGACCTCTCAATGACTACCACCATCCTTTCATGCTCTTAAATGAAATGTCAGGGAAGGGCATCCATCACCTGGTCAAGGTGACATGCCTAGTCACCAGCAGGGGGTCACAATGCATCTCTCCTTACAACCGATTAATCTGAGCTGTGTTATGAGGCCCATACTTTAAAAAGGGAAATCCCAATGTATACCAAAGAAACTGTGCCAAAAAAGGGCTATAAATCCTTAGGGATAAAAAGAGAAATTAAAATTAAAATGTTAGAAATCCCTAAATCCTCAC
Organism: Dasypus novemcinctus; assembly: GCF_030445035.2. NCBI lineage: Eukaryota > Metazoa > Chordata > Mammalia > Cingulata > Dasypodidae > Dasypus > Dasypus novemcinctus. The sequence goes on along the minus strand of NC_080694.1, from coordinate 37,209,394 downwards.
CTTAGTTGCTCTGCAAGAAATGATCAGCCAAATATGATACAAAATATATAGAAAACAATTTAGAAGTGTTAAAAATGACAACAAATTCGACAAGTAAAAAGTAGTCTAAAGGTTATTTTATTTCTTTCTAATTCTTAAGTGGTAGCTTCTATTACAATAGCCTTAGGATGCTAGTACAATTGAAACGTTAGCAGAAATAATAAACTACATTTGGGGGCGCAAGGGCAGACAAGACCAAAGCAGCTATAATAATGAAAAGTTGCCACGAGGAAATAGTGTGTTCTCATTTCTAATTCTGCTTTTCAATAGCAATGGAATCTAATAGTGTGTGTATACATATATACTATACACACACACATACATATACACAGGGAGAAACAGAGAGAGTTGTTAAATAAAACTCATGCCTGCCAAAGCAGTTTTCATTCAATACTAATTTTTCAAATAACGAATTTGAAATTTTACTAATGATTTTTTTTGGTATACTAAATATAATTGGATATGATGTAGCAAATCTGGGTTTTACTAAAGCTAACTCTGGGGAGTGGGAGAAGGAGGAGGAAGGGAGAGGAGAAGCAAAGAGGAGTCAAAAGGATACCTAATGAGAAGCCCATTGTTGTTTTTTTATAATACTATGGCTTAGTTAGGCTTCACAGTCTCAAAAATATTATTATGACATTTCTTCTATTCTTTCGAAAGAACTAACCTCTACGATGGGCTCTGAAGTCAGTTTGCCTGGGTTCAAATGATGCCTCAAATCCTTATCAGCAATGTCATCTTTGACATGTCACTTGATTTCTTTGTGCCTCAGTCCCTCATCTGAAAAATAAAGACTATAATAAGACCTATGTCAGAGGAACAGGCTAAAAGAACCCATCTTTGTAAAAGTGCTTAGCAGAGGCTCTGACACAATCAATTATCTGTTATTTTCTATATCATTATTTTTACTGCTACTATTAATCTAAATGACATCCAGTGGAGCTGGCCAATGCGCAGTGCTGATGTGCACAAGGAGTGCCATGCCACACAGGGGTGTTTCCCGCGTAGGGGAGCCCCACGCGCAAGGAGTGCACCCCGTAAGGAGAGCCACCCAGTGCGAAAGAAAGTGCAGTCTGCTCAGGAATGGCGCCGCACACACGGAGAGCTGACACAAGAAGATGACGCAACAAAAAGAAACACAGATTCCCATGCCGCTGAAAACAACAGAAGCGGACAAAGAAGAACACGCAGCAAATAGACACAGAGAACAGACAACCCGGATGGGGGTGGGGAGGAGGGGAGAGAAGTAAATAAATAAATAAATAAATAAATAAATAAATCTGTTTAAAATGAATAAATAAATAAATAAATGACATCCAGGTTGTATGTACCCGGACAGGCTTAGTAAGACATTTTTTAGAAGCTGGGGGAAAAAAAATCAAAATGCAAATACAAAACAAAACAAAAAGACAACAATGCCTCTGAAATGCCTGGCATAGGAAGAAGGCTCTTCAGAGTTCACAAGAGACAAGCACAGAATCTTGAGGGAGTTGTTAATATTCATTGTGTAAACTAGGAAAGAGCACTCCATCTGTCTTTTCTATCATACATAACTTCTCACCCTTGCAGTTCAGGGAACGAGCCTGGGTTAGGTCACCTTCCCACCCCACTTAGCATCTCCCACTGTAAAGCATTGTAGCAGATGTTACAAACATGGCAAACACATCTGAGGACAAGCTCACACACCTCTTCCAACGATGACTCCCTTAGCAATAAACTCAACAAAGATGCAGGAGAAGTGTGACAAAGCCGCAAGGCTAAAGCATCTTTAAGAATTTTCAATTTAGCTACTGTGTGAATGGAGTTAAAAAATGATCTGATGGCTCTAAGGAAAGAAAAAAACAAAAGGTTTTTTTTTATTCATGGTTATACTTCATGGATATGAACAGCAAGTATTCTCCCAGCAGATGAATTTTCGAATTTAATTTCATTCTACTTTTCCGCTTACTCTGCCTCACAAACAAAAAGTACATTTGAGGATTTATATAAATGCAATGCTGATCTGTAATAAAATCTGAAGCCTAAAAATCTTGACCTATAGCATTTTAAAAAATGACAAACCAAAGGTTTCCCTGAAATCTAAAAGCTACAACTTCATTGCTATTTCAAAATTTAAGATTTTTAATTCTCAGCCATGAGCAGGTCAAGACAGGGTAACGCAGTCAGGAAAATCATATACTGCAAAAATATTTTTTTATTAGCAAAACTGATGCCTGGAAACTTGTACCGCAATGCACTGTTTTCAAAGCTATGCAAATACAAATATTAAAAATAATAACACATGGTAAGTTTAGGATTGCATTTAGAGAAATGCATATTCTCAAGGCCCTATGGAGAGTTTTTATAATCATGATTTTTATTTTTAAAAATATTTGCTGATGTTCAGTGAAGATGTTACGGTTATCGTCTATCCCCAAAATAACTGCTGGGTCATGGGTTAGTAGAAAGCTACATCTCTTTTCACAAAACCCAGTAAAGATAAATAAACCATGATATTGTTCTCAGATTATATTAATATTTCCTCATTATCTTCCTGCTTCTATTGCCTTATGTGACACTTTGGTATTATTTATGAATTCCAAAAAGAGAGACTGATTATGTTTATAAACTGATCTGTTTCTCTGGGTATGATACCCTTTGAATGTGTTAAATTCAAAGGCTTTCTGTTTACTTGATTACACCAGGATTAGGGTTTCCATTCGACCACATCATCAGGATGTGCAGGGTTGAGTCCCCATCGCCTTGGTGGGCTATATAAACGAACACTCATTCAAGAACCCACAAGTAGATATACAGAGAAGATACACAGAGGAAGAGAGACAGCTCCACAGACACGGCAGAGGCCCTGGGAAGAGAGATGGGCCATTTGCCTGATAGTTTACAGCTGGCCTTGTGACTAGACCAGACAGCTGAGCCCAAAAAGAAAGAGCCCTGAGAAGAGAGATGAGCCTTACACCAGGCTACAGCTGAGATCGGAAGAAGCTGGACTCTCGGAGCCTTAAGAGGGAGGCGGAAGGCTAAGCCCTCACAGACGGGGCTCACCATCTTATCTCAATACTAGGAAACAAAGTTTGGTAATGAAATAACCTTGAGTTGGACTCTTTAGAGCCTTGTAGTGTAAGCTTTACCCCAAATAAATACCCTTTATAAAAGCCAACAGATTTCTGGTACTTTGCATCAGCACCCCTTTGGCTAATACATCTTGTCTTAATTTTCCTTGCCCTCTTCATTCCTTCCCTTTTTTTATATTGACAATTTAATATTTTCTACTTACAAGGCACCCCTCACATATATCACCTCATTTCATTCTCATGGGAAATAGGTGTTGTTATTGTGAGTTTTGAAAGTTAGAAACCTGAGACCCAAAACATGAAGAGATGTGTTTGAGATTTCCGAGTACAAGGATGAGAGAGAAGTTAAATTTAGTGTTTCTGACTCTACAGTACCGCTTTTCAGTGGCCATAAGATTCTTGGGTTAAGTATATTGCTCCCTCTCTCCTCTCTTTTCTGCATTCCTCAATGCTGTACTTTCGTATGCTTGTTCTCGGTGACGGACGAGCACCTGGGTCTCTCCTTCTTTTGCTGTTTTTCATTCCCTGCTTAGTCCCCACCAGGCCTGCTCCTGGCTACTTTGTACTTATTCCTTGGCTGTCAGCTTGGACTTCCACTTCAACAGGCCTCCTAAGAGCAAGGAGGAGAAGCGTATTTTCCTGGGAAAGTACTGCAGCCTGAAGATAAGGGATGACGTCTGACTTATTCCACATTGTGATGTCTGTAAACTGGAGGAAATCCAGGGGCGCTAACTACTGTTCAGGAAGTTAAATACCCATCCCCGAAAAGAATGTAGACGCGAATGAGAAAGAAGTCTACCTGCCCAGTCAGAACCATTCAGTTAGATAACTGTTAAGTGGTTATTCAACCTCACAGACAGCAAACCATTTGACTATGGAAATATGGAGAAAGGCAGGAAAAAGGAGAGCTGTAATAAATATTTTCTCCATAGTCTGACAATGGAAAAATTCAGACCACCAAGAATCTCATTTTAATGCTACTCAAGGCAGAACACTATCTCTTTTAAGACAAGAGAATCTCCTTCTTTTCAAATAATTGACATTACCAGGTGTTATTGGAGATATAGAGCAGCTTGGAATTCTCATATATTGATAGCAGGAAAGTAGACTGGCACAGCCACTTTGGAAAACAGTTTGGCAGTTTCTTAAACTCTTAAACATGCACCTACCATGAGATCCAGCCATTTCACTCCTAGATATTTACCGAAGAAAAATTAAATTATATGTTCAAACAAAATTTACACAAATGTTCATAGAAGTTTTATTTTCAAAAGCAAAAAAAAGTGGGAACAATCCAAATGTCTATCAATGGGTAAGTGGATAAGCAAAATGTAGACTGGAATACTACCCAGTAATAAAAAGAAATAAGCTATTGGTACATGCTCCAACACTGAAGAATTTCAAAATAATTATGCTAAGGGTAACAAGCCAGACAACAAAGATTGCATATTGTGGGATTCTATTTATTTAAATAAAACTCTAGAAAATGCAAATGAACCCATACATCTAGATCAGTGGTTAGCTGGGGTGAGGGAAATTGGGGAAGGGCAGGGAGAAACTTCTGGGGGTAGTGGATATATCCTTTATCTTGATTCTAGTGGAGTCATGACTGGACATCGGTGTCAAAACTCATAAAATTATGAAAATATGTCCAGTGTATTATAAGGCATCAAATTGTACACTTTATGTATAGTTTTCGTATATCAATTTATTAAAAAATGAAGCTATTTTTTTTGTGTGAAAAGCCAACAAGAACAAAATAGCATCTTGATAAGGCTTCTGTCTCGTCAGCATTTCTTGAATGCTAGGTCGCAATTAAGGAAAGTCTCCTGGCATTCTTTTCACCTCTCTCTAAAGAGAAGCAAAATATTCTCTTAGCAATGCTCCAAATAATTGCAGAGGGGAGATGGTGGCATTACCAACAAAAAATTTTCTTGCAGAAACAATGAAGGGGAAATGACTAAAGTGAGAATTCAGGTTTTAGCAATCTTGTTTTTCCAACAGGAAACTGACTGTTAATATTCTTGCTATTGATAATATTAATCAGTCTGTCAATATTTAAAGCTTTCCTCTGGTCCCACTCCCGTGGTTAAGAATCTTGCCCCACCAGGCAAGTCCAATCTAATAATAACAGAGAAGCCCAATAACACTAATCTCCCCACTGATGACACAGATCCTAATCCATTATCATTCTTATCAATGTTCATACTCATTTTTTTTTCTTTCTCTGGCTAAATCCATTTTCATACCCTCCTATTCCTCCAATGTAATACATCAGGAAATACATAGGTTCTATCCCCACTCAGGATGTGAAGCATTTAGCTACAACTTAGAGAAAAACATTAAGACACAGCCAGCCTCAATCATTTCAGCAACATTACAATTATTGAACATTTCAGCCCCTGAAGACAAAGGTATTTGAGTACTTACCATCTCCAAAAAGATGTGTCACAAGCTTGGTAAGTGTCTGTTTCAGGTCAAACTCTACTAGCTTGACAGCCTCCATCGTATGTGTCTCTTGTTTTTGGGCAGAACGGGAATTCCGTTCAAAGAGCTGCAGGCTTTCTCCATCCTTAATGCCAGCAAATAACTGTAAAACAAGAAAAATAACACAAATGAATAAAAAGTGTATCCTGACCCAAAACTGCTAAGAATGGATGGTATTTTATAGTGATAGTTTCCACAAATACATTCACAGAGAAGCAAAAAATGGTGTAGCTTTTCTTACTCAAAAATAAAGGCAATTTCTTACTTTTGACAATTATACTAGAGTTATCTAAGGTGTTAACATTAGAGGAAGAGGTGTGAAGGGTATCTGGGAATTCTGTTATTTTTGAAACTTTTCTGAAAATGTGAAATTAATTTTAAAAAAACTTTTTAAAAAAGCACTAATTGGAGTGGGTGTGAGGAGTGAATGCAGGAAGAGAGAAAACAGGATTGGTCATGAGGTGATACTATTGAAGTGAGGTGACTGGTACAATAGGTTCATTATATTATTTTCTCTGATGTTTTCAATAATCACCCTTTAATCTAATAGACTAAGAAAGAAAGATCTCTGAGGAAGAATAATTCTCCGTTCAATTTGAGTACAGTGTGGAAATACTAAAAAAGTATCCTAATAGATAAGAGCTAGCTTACGAATATCAGATAAAATAGACTTTAAGTAAAAAACTCTTACAAGGGACAAAGAAGGACACAATACACTGATAAAGGAGTCAATTCAACAAGAAAATATAGCAATTATAAATATATAAGTACCTAACAGGAGAGCCCCAAAGTACATAAAGCAATATCGGCAGATACGAATGAGGAAATAGACATTCTACATTAATAATAGAGACTTCAGTATGCCACTTTCAATTATGGATAGAACATCTTGACAGAAGATCAAAATGTAAATAGAAGACTTGAATGAAATTATAAACCAATTAGCCTTAACAGACATATAAAGAACACATCACCCAGCAAGAGCAGAATACACAATCTTCTCTAGTGTACGTGTGTCATTTTCCAGGACAGACAATGTGTTAGATCACAAAACAACCTTCAGTAAATTTTAAACTATTGAAATCATGCAATCTATCATCTCCAACTACAGTGGAATGAAACTAGAAATCAATAACAAAGGGAGAACTGGAAATTTTAAAAACATAAGTAAATAAAACAAAATACTCTTAAATAACCAAAGGCTCATAGAAGAAAGTGTGAAGGGAATTGAAAAATATCTTGAGTTGAATGAAAACAAAAAGACAGCATACTAAAACTTATAGGATGCAGCAAAGGTAGTGCTGGGAGGGAAATTTATAGCAAAGAATCCCTACATTTAAAAAGAAGAAAGATCTCAAATCAGAGACCTAATCACATCTGGAGAATCTAGAAAAAGAAGAGCAAATGAAACCCAAAGCAAGTAAAAGGAAAGAAATAAAGATCAGAGCAGAGATGAATGAAATAAAGAATGAAAATAGAAGAGACAAAATGAATGAAACCAAAAGGTAGCTCTTGGAAAAGATCAATATAATCAACAAAGCTATAGGTACAGCGACAAAGGGAAAAAGAGAGGATGCAATAACTGAAATCAGAAATGAAAGGGAAATATTACTACCAACCTCAAAGAAATAAGGATTATAAAAGGATACTCTGAACAACTGTATTCAAACAAATTAGATAACCTAGAAGAAGTAGACAAATTTCTAGAAACAAACAAATGCCTAAACTAATTCAGGAAGAAATAGAAGATTTCAAAAGAACAATAATAAGTAAAGAAATTGAATCAGTAACCAAAAACCTCCCAACAAAGAAAAGCCCAGGACCAGATGGCTCAACAGGTTCCCAAGCACTAGGTTGGTTTGGGAATGGGGAGTTAACGCTGGATTGGTACAGTGTTTCTGTTTGGGGTGATGGACAAGTTTTGGTAATGGTGGTGGTAATGAAAGCACAACATTTTACCACTGAATTGTATATTTGAAATTGGTTACCATGAGAAATTTTAGGTTGCACTTATGATACCAGAATAAAAATTTCAAACAACCATAAGAGTGTTAAGTACAACACAAAGAGTGAATCATAATATAAATATGGACTACAGTAAATGGCATAATTATAAAACTATTATTTCATCAATTTTAACTTAAGTGCCACAATAATACAAAGTATTAATAATAGGGAAAACTGGGTGGAGGGAGGTTTGTGGGAACTCTGTACTTTCTGCATTTTTCTGCAAAACTACAATTCTCTAATTAAAAAAAAAATTAATTCAGCCAAGTGCCAGGGTACAAGATTAGCACATAATAATCAGTGGTATTTCTATACACTAGCAAAGAATAATCTGAAAAGGAAATCAAGAAAAAAAATTATGATAAGCAAATTAAATAATAAATTATCTAGGAAAAAATTTAACCAAATTTTTTCTAATTTAACCAGATGTAAAAGAGTTGAGTACAGAAAACTACAAATCATGACTGAAAGGAATTTAAGAAGATACAAATAAATGAAAAGATATTCCATGTTCGTGGACTGGAATAATTAATATCATTAAGACATCAATATTATCCAAAGCAATTTACAAATTTAGCAAAATCCCAATGAAACGTCCAACAGCCTTCTTAACAGATATGGAAAAATTAATCATCAAATTCATACGGTTGGGCAAGGAACCCTGAATAACCAAAATAACCTTGAAAAAGAAAAACAAAGTTGGAAGATTCACATTTCCCAATTTCAAAATTTATTATAAAGCTACAGTAATCAAAACAGTGTTGTATAGGCACAAGGACAAACAGACTAATGAAACAGAACTGAGAGAACAGAAACCCTAACTGTGGTCAATTGATTTATTTTTATTAGAGAAGTTACAGGTTTACAGAAAAATGCAAAAAATATAAGTATCTTATATATAGCCCTCACACACAGTTTTCCCTATTATTAACACTTCGAATTAGTGTGGTTCTTTTGTTAAAATTGATGAAATGGGAGTGGATATAACTCAAGTGGTTGAGCACCTGCTTCCCATATATGAGGTCCCAGGTTCAATCCCCAGTACCTCCTAAAAACAAAACAAAGAAACAAATGGGGAAAGGGAAAAAAAACAATTCTCAATGGGATGCAGATGTAACTCAGTGGTTGAGCACCTGCTTCCCACGTATGAGGTCCTGGGTTCAATCCCTGGTAGCTCCTAAAAAAAGTTGATGAAACAGTATTTTTATAATTATACTACTAACTATAGTCCATAGTTTACATTCAGATTCACTACGTTGTGTTTTTTTTTAAAGATTTATTTATTTTATTTATTTCTCTCCCCTTCCCTGACCACCCCGGTTGTCTGTTCTCTGTGTCTATTTGCTGTGTCTTCTTTGTCTGCTTCTCGTTGTCAGCAGCACAAGAATCTGTTTCTTTTTGTTGCGTCATCTTGTGTCAGCTCTCTGTATGTGCGGCACCATTCCTGGGCAGGCTGCACTTTCTTTCACTCTGGGCAGCTCTCCTTATGGGGCACACTCCTTACGCATGGGGCTCCCCCACGCAGGGGACACCCCTGCGTGGCAGGGCACTCCTTGCACACATCAGCACTGCGCATGGGTCAGCTCCACATGGATCAAGGAGGCTCGGGGTTTGAACCGTGGACCTCCCATGTGATAGACGGACGCCCTAACCACTGGGCCAAGTCCGCCACTGGATTCACTATGTTGTATAGTCCTATGGTTGTGTGAAATTTTATTCTAATAACATATGGACAACCTAAACTTTCCCATTTTAACCAATTTCAAATATACAATTCAGGGGTGTTAATGACATTGACAATGTTGTGCTATCACTACCACCATCCATTACCAAAACTCTTCCATCACTCCAAACAGAAACTCTATACCAATAAAGCATTAACTTTCCATATCCTTTGCCCACCCCAGTACCTGGTAACCTGTATTCTAGTTTATAACTATAAATTTGCATATTCAAAATATTTCATATAAGAGATTTTTACAAAGGTCCCAAGACCACTCAATGGGAAAAGAAGTCTTGTCAAGAAATAGGCAAGGACCGTGAAGGAATGAGGGTCCAACAGTGAGCCCCTGACGCTAATGACTATGCTTGTGAGCTGATATGCCTGAAATAAGAACAAGGCCTAGAGCAGCATTGTGCCTGGGAATTTCCTCCTGACAGCCTTCATGTTACTCAAATGTGGCCAGTCTCGAAGCCAAACTCAGCATGTAAATGCAATGCCTTGCCCCCAGCGTGGGACATGACACCCGGGGATGAGCCTCCCTGGCACTAAGGGATCACTATCAACTACCAACTGATGATGCAACTGGAAAATGACCTTGAATGGAAGGTTCAATGCAGATCAGCAGAATATCCCTGTCTACATAAAATAACATGACTTTAAAATGCTGTTTGACCTAATGTAAGGGGGAAATGGAAAGGAGAAATGAGTTTATATGGCTATGAGTCTCTAAAAAAGAGTCTGGAGGCTGTCAGAAGGACTGTCCTTATGCACAACTGAGCAGAGTCTAAGAGACAGATAAAGTAGATACAACCCCCAGGTATTGGTTCCTTTGAGGGCTAATGAGACCCATGGGTGCTAGGGTCATGGAAGATGGGGTTAACTGCCATGTCAGATGGCCCTTCTTTGGAGCTGGTGTTTATGCGTGATGAATCTGGACTCAGAAGGGATCTCTCTTCATAAGACTTTCATGCTACTGTGCTGGAGTTGTAGTTGGTGTTGGGGTTTAAGATATATTTAGGGGATTTGAATCTCTGGACTGACAATGTGATAGCCAGGTCCTGAGCCTCAACAGACTCCAGCACCTACAATCCGATTTATTGGACTCACCTCACTCAGCTAAGATGGAGTTGAAGAAGGACAACCACCACACCATGGAGCCTAGAGTGCCTACAACTGAAAGTGGGAGAATTGCATCCAGTATCCATGTGGAATCTGAGCCTCCTCTTGACACAGAGGTGCAACGGACACAACCAATCCAATGTCTACAGAGAAAAGGTGGCATTGGAGTGGGAAAAGAGGACATGGTGGCTGATGGGTATGGGGAATGGCAGGAAGAGACGAGATGTGGAGGCGTCTTTGGGACTTGGAGCTGCCCTGGAAGATGCTTCAGGGGCAATCACCGGACATTGTAAATCCTCACAGGGCCCACTAGATGGAATGGGGGAGAGTATGGGCCATGATGTGGACCATTGACCATGAGGTGCAGAGGTGCCCAGAGATGTACTTACCAAATGCAATGGATGTGTCATGATGATGGGAATGAGTGTTGCTGGGGGAGGGAGTGGTGGGGTGGGGGTGGTGGGGTTGAATGGGACCTCATATATATACTTTAATGTAATATTTTTACAAAATCAATTTTTAAAAAATGCTGTTTGACCTAATGTAAGGGGGAAAAGGAAAGGAAAAATGAGTTTATATGGCTACGAGTCTCTAAAAAAGAGTCTGGAGGCTGTCAGAAGGATTGCCCTTATGCACAACTGAGCAGAATCTAAGAGACAGATAAAGTAGATACACTCCCCATGTATTGGTTCCTTGGAGGGCTAAAGAGACCCACGAGTTCTATGTTCATGGCAGATGAGGTTCACTGCCATGTCAGATGGCCCTTCTTTGGAGTTGGTGTTTCTGTGTGATGAAACTGGACTCAGATGGGATCTTTTTTCATAAGACTTTCATGCTACTTTACTGGAATTGTAGTTGGTGTTGGGGTTTAAGATATATTTAGGGGATTTGAATCTCTGGATTGACAGCCAGGCCCTGGCCTCAACAGACTCCAGGCCTACAATCTGATTTATTGGACTCACCTCACTTAGCTAAGATGGAGTTGAAGAAGGACAACCACCACACCATGGAGCCTAGAGTGCCTACAACTGAAAGCAGGAGGATTGCATCCAGTATCCATGTGGAATCTGAGCCTCCTCTTGACATAGAGGTGCAACGGACACAACCAATCCAATGTCCACAGAGAAAAGGTGGCATTGGAGTGGGAAAAGTGAACATGGTGGCTGATGGGTATGGGGAATGGCAGGAAGAGATGAGATGTGGAGGCACCTTTGGGACTTGGAGTTGCCCTGGATGGTGCTTCAGGGGCAATCACCGGACACTGTAAATCCTCACAGGGCCAACTGGATGGAATGGGGGAGAGTATGGGCCATGATGTGGACCATTGACCATGAGGTGCAGAGATGCCCAGAGATGTACTTACCAAATGCAATGGATGTGTCATGATGATGGGAGTGAATGTTGCTGGGGGGGGAGTGGTGGGGTGGGGGTGGTGGGGATGAATGGACCTCATATTTTTTAATGTAATATTTTTACAAAATCAATTAAAAAAAAGATGTACTGCATTCCTATGAAAAGTAAATTAAATTCTTATATCTCAAAAAAAAAAAAAAAGAAATAGTGCTGGGAAAACTGAATATCCACATGTATAAGAATGAATGTGGCCTGATACATCACATACAATACTAAAAAATTAATTAAAAATGGATCAACCTAGGTGAGAACCAGCAAGATGGCAGTGGAGTAAGGAGCTCCTAGAGTCGGCTCCTGCTACTGGGCAGTTAGCAAACACCCAGAGCTCTCTGGAGCTAGCTGAAGCACCTGTTTGGGGGCTCCAGGAGGCCCAAAGAGCATCCTTGAAAGAATGGAAGGAGGAGGATGCCCATCTGCAGAGGAGACTTGTGAGTAGAGGTTCCACACCCCGGAGGCTGGTGCCCATCCTCCACTGGAGGCACATGCTGCCTCAGGAGCTGTTCCATGGCTGGAATTAAAAGCTCCACTCCCCAAAACGGGGGAGGAAGAGACGGTTGGGCACCAACTTCAGCTACTGATGAGTAAATTCAGCGGGCTACAGTATAAACTTAAGAACAGCTAAAGTTTGAGCCTGTCCAAGCCAGAAAGAGGCTGGTAGCCACCATCTTAACTATGTGCCTGGCACGAGGTGAAGCAGGGTGGACTGAAAATCACAGTGCTGGCAGGGACCGGCTTGTTTCCATCCAGATCAAACTGCAGCTCAAGCCTAAGCTACAACCCCACCTCCAGCAGGGAAGAAGCTGGGGGGACCTGCGCCAGTCCCTCCAGGAAATTACTGACCAAGTCACTGAGGCCAGTAATCATCCTACTCTGGCGGTGCAAGCCACCCCAGGAGCTGCTCTGTGGCTGGAATTGGAAACTTCATTTCCCAGAAACAGAGGAGGAGGAGACGGTTGGCTGCCGATTTCGGCTAATGAATGGTAGACTCAGCGGGTTAAGACATAACACTAGGCACAGCTGGGCTGCGAATCTGTCCAAGTCGGAAAGATGCTGGTGGTGGCCATTGTGACTCCACCCCCAGCCTGAGGAGAAGCTGGGCTGACCAAAGATCACAGTGGAAGATCACAGTGATGGTAGGAACCGGTTTCTTTCACCCAGATCAGCCTGCAGCTCTAGCCTAGGCTTCAGCCCTACTTCTGGCAGGGATGAGGCTCATGCGCCCTGCACCAGCCTATCCACATAACTGCAGGTACCTTTGGCTTGCATAGACTGAAAATCAGAAGTCTACTGGGGCAACTGCAGTCATCTTGGACCCACACTGCATAGATTGCTGCCCACTCCTGCAGCTCCATTCCCGGCCCAGGCAGGGGAGAGAGGGGCGTAAAGCTTCATTAGCCTCTCTGGGCAACTAGAGTCTAGGTTTGCACAACTTGGGTTATCCCACACAGCTATGACTGTCCCTACCCCTGGCAAAGAAGAAAGTTGGGAGAAGCTTCATTGGTCCCTGGTGCAACGAGGGAAGCTTGAGCCTCCACAGCTTATAGCAGCAGTTACAACCTTGGCTCCTACTGCACAAGCAACAAGGAAGAAAGGGCAGGAAGCCCTAAACTACAGAGAAAATCTGCACCCAGAATAAAAAAATCTGCATTCTAGTAATCCAGATGCCAAAGATACCAACAAAGAATTACAATCCATACCAAGAAACAGGAAGCTATGGCCCAGTTAAAGGAACAAGATAAGCCTCCAGATGACATAAAGGAGTTAAGACAACCAGTCATAGATGTTCAAACAAATCTCCTTAATAAATTCAATGAGATGGCTAAAGAGATTAAGGATATTAAGAAGACAATGTATGAGCACAAAGAATTTGAAAGCATACATAGAAAAACAGCAGATCTTATGGGAATGAAAGGTGCAATCAATGAAATTTTAAAAACATTGGAATCATATAATAGCAGATTTGAGGAGGGAGAGGAAAGGCTTGGTGAGCTTGAAGAAATGGCCTCTGAATGTAAACATACAAAAGAACAGATGAAGAAAAGAATGGAAAAAATTGAACAAGGTCTCAGGGAACTAAATGACAGCAAAAGGCATGCAAACATTTGCATCATGGGTGTCCCAGAAGGAGAAAAGAAGGGAAAAGGGGCAGAAGGAATATTTGAAGAAATAATGGTAGAAAATTTCCTAACCCTATTGAAAGACACAGATATCTATGTCCAAGAAGTACAACATATTCCCATCTGAAAAAATCCAAACAGACAAACTCCAAGACACATACTCATCAGAATGTGAAATGCCAAAGACACAGAGAGAATTCTGAGAACAGCAAGAAAAAAGCATTGCATAACATATAAGGGATACCCAATAAGATTAACTGCTGATTTCTCACCAGAAACCAGGGAGGCAAGAAGACAGTGGTCTGATATATTTAATATACTACAAGAGAAAAACTTCCAGCCAAGAATCTTATATCCAGCAAGACTGTCTTTCAAAAATGAGGGTGAAATTAGAGTACACAGATAAACAGAAACAGAGAATTTCTAAGCAAGAGACCAGATTTTCAGGAAATACTAAAGGGTGTGCTAAAGCCTGAAAAGACAAGACAGGACAGAGAGGCCTGGAAGAGAGTCTAGAAATAAAGATTATATCAATAAAAGTAACTGAAAGTTGTCAAATGAGTGGTGAAAATAAAATAGGACAGATAAAACTCAAACAGTCAGGAATAAATTTAACCAACAGTATAAAGCACTTGTATTCAGAAAACTGCAACTCAATGTTAAAAGAAATTTTAAAAGGTCTAAATAACTGGAAGAACATTCCATGCTCACAGATTGGAAGACTAAATGTCATTAAGATGTCAGTTTTACTCAAATTGATATACAGGTTTAATGCAATCTTGATAAAAATTCCACCAGCATTAAAAAAAAAAAATTGAAAACACAATTAGCAAATTTTATTTGTAAGGTTAAGGGGTCCTGAATTGCCAGAAACATCATAAAAATGAAAAGTGAACCCTCATCTCCAGACTTTAAATTATATTACCTAGATGTGGTGGTAAAAACAGCATGGTACTGGCATAAAGACAGACACGTAGACCAATGGAACCAAATTTATGGTTCAGAAACAGACCCTTGCATGTATGCTCAAGTGATTTTTTATTAGCCTGTCAAACCAACACAGCTTGGGCAGAAAAGTCCATTCAACAAAGGGTGCTGAAAGAATTGGATATCCATAGCCAAAAGAAGGAAAGAGGACCCCTATCTCATACCTTATCCAAAAATTAACTCAAAATGGATTCAAAACCTAAAAATAAAAGCAAGAACCATAAAACTTCTAAAAGAAATTGTAGGAAAATATCTCAAGACTGGTGGTAGGTGGTGGATTCTTAAAGGAGATGGGAGGAGGACTGGGATGGACTACTGATGTTTAATGTATGTAGAATTTTTAATTAGATTTACTGTGGAAGTGTGGAAGTGTATGGAGTGGATGGTGACACATAGTGAGTGGCAGCTGGATTGTGGAGATGTGGCTGGGAATGGCAGCCTAGGTATGTTGATGCCAGTTGACAGAATGCTAGAGAATAGTCTGGGAACTGAATGGCACAGTTGTCCAGGAGGTGGATGAGAATTGTGGTTGATGGTGCAGATGCAAGAGTGTCCTTTGTGGGCTGGAACAAATGTGTGTCACTGCTGTGCGGTGTTGGGAGTGTGGAAAGGCATGGGAAAAACACAGTTGGAGTAACCTATGGACTGTGGTTGGCAATAATGTTAATAATGTTCTTGCATCTATGCAGAGGATGTGTTGGTAATGGGGCAGTATGGAGAATGTGAGCCAAATGTACACTATGAATATGGTAACGATCAGATGATATTATCTAAACTGTGGCAGATGTTCCACCACAGTGTGGTGTGTTGATAGAGGGATGTTGTTTGGGAATTCTGTTCACGTGCATGACTGTTTTATAAGTTTACAACTTCTATCATAAAAAATGTATTTAAAGGATAATAATGGGGTGGGTTGGGAGAAAAACACACCAAGTGTAAGTTAAGGACTACGATTAGTAGTAAGATTTTGACAATATTCTTCATAATTTGTAACAAACATCTCATGACAACACACAGTGTTGGTGGAGGGATGATGTATGGGACCCCTGTATGATGTTAGGCATGTTTGTTTTGTAAGTTCACAACTTTTACTATACACTTGTTTATGTATGTTCATATATAAATGATATAAAGATAATAATAGGGAAAATACTTTGGCTAGTAGTAATATTTTGACAAGATTCTTTAATCATTAGTTAAAAAGGTTTAACAACAATGCAAGTTATTGGTGGTAGGGTGAGTTATGAGAGTCTGTATGATGTTATATATGTTTGTTTTGTAAGTTCACAACCATTAAAATACACTTATTGTTTATGTATGAGTGATATACTTCAATAAATTAGTTTTAAAAAGTGGATCAACCTAAATAGAAGGCCCTAAAAAGAAGAGCTTAAACTATAAAATCCATTTAAGGAAACACAGAAAAATACCTTCAGAACCTTATACTATGTATCTGGATTCTTAGACTTTATACCCACAGCAAAAGCAATAAAAAAATAAATAGATAACTTGAACTTATCAATATTTAAAACTTATGTCCATCAAAGGGCAGTACCAAGAAAGTGAAAGTTAACCAACAGACTGTGAGAAACTATTTGGAAACCATATATCTCATAAGGGCTTAATATGCAGACTATATAAAGAACTCCTACAACTCAAAAAGAAAAGCAACCCAATTAAAAAATGATCAAAGGACCAGAAGAGACATTTCTCCAAAGATATACAAATGGTCAATAAGCACATGAAAAGATGCTCAACATCATTAGCCAATAGGGAAATGCAAATAAAAACTATAATGAGATACCACCTCACGCCAACTAGAATGGCTATTATTTAAAAAAAATAAAAAAAAAAAGAACAGAAAATAGTAAGCGCTGGTGAGGATGCAGAGAAATAGGTGCCCTCATACATTGTTGGCCGGAATGTAAAACAGTAAAATTGCTGTGGAAAACAGTTCTTCAAAAAGTTAAAAATGGAATTACCACATAACCCTGCAATCCCACTTCTAGGTATATACCTAAAAGAATTGAAAGCAAGGTCCCAAACAGATATTTGTACAACAATAACGTTCATAGCAGCATTATTCAAATAGCCAAAAGGTAGAAGCAACCCAAATATCCATCCACAGATGATTGGATAAATAAAATATAGTATATATGTACAAATGAATCTTATTTAGCCATAAAAAGGAAGGAAATTCTGAAACATTCTACAACATAAATTAACTTTGAAAACATCATGCTGAGTGAAATAAGTCAGACATAAAGGGACTGATACTGTATGAAACCACTTATATGAAACAGATAGAATACAGAAATTCATAAAGACAAAAAGTAGGGTAAGGTTACAGGATAGGGAGGGAAAGACACAATGGAGATTTAATGCATTATGATGTAGGGTTTCTGTTTGGAGTGATGAGAAAGTTCTGGCAATGGACTGTGGTGAGAATAGCATAACATTGTGAAAAAAGCTAAATGTAATATAGGATCCCAGGCTGGATCTAATAGTGGAAGAGAAAATGCCCAAAGGACATTATTGGGACACATTAAATAATTTGAATACAGACTATAAGTTTCACATCAATGTTGAATTTCTGAACTTGATAAACCATACTTAAGATAGTTACTTAAGTAAATACCTTTGTTCTTAGGAAAAGTACCTGGAAGTATAAAGTGTCCAAGGAGCATGATGTATATAACCAATACTCAAATGTTTAGGAAATACACAATAGGTATAAAATAGGTAGGTAGGTAGGCAGATAGGTAGGTAGGTAGGTAGACAGATAGATAGATAGATAGATAGATAGATAGATAGATAGATAGATAGATAGATAGATAGATAGATAGATGGATAGATAGATAGACAGATAGATAGATAGATATGGCTGGCTGGCTGGATGGATGGATTGAAGGAAGGAAGGAAGAACAGATGATATGCATAAAATGATTGGGGAAATGTGGCAAAATGTTGGTGGTTCTGGGTACCTAGGTGAGGGATACATTGGAGTTCTCTGTATGGGTTCTGTATTGCTTTTGCAACTGTCTTATGAATTTGAAATTACTTCAAAATAAAAAGTTTTAAGCTTTTTAGAAAGATATAAAAATTGACCCTTATACATATAAAAAGGTGTTCAAAGTTAGAGAAATGCAAATTAAAAGAACACTGAAATATATTTCTCACCTATGATATTGGCAGAAATAAAAAAAGCATGACAGAACATCCTTTTGTAGCAGCTTGTACTGTCAAACACTGTTGGTAGAAATGGAAACTGGTGAACAGTTTAGGAGGGTAATTTGGCAATGTCCAACAAAGCTTTATTTGTGTTCATCTCCTGACTCAGTGCTTCCACATCTAGGAATTTATCCAGAAGATAATTTATTCCAAAAAGATAACTCTTGGAAGTATCCAAGAGTAATAAAGTTCATATGCAAACAATTTTTACTGTAGCATTGTTTGTAATTGCAAAATATTGGAAACAAAGATATTGAAAAATGTCCCTACATAGGAGAGTGGCTGAATAAACTATGGTCTATCCCATAGTGGAGTATGTTCAGATGTAATAAAGAATGATGGAGATCTCTCTGAACTGATATGGAATGATTTCCAAGACATATTGTTATGTGAAAAAAAGTATAAAAAGGCATATATTATATGCCACCATTCAAGTAAGAAAGATGGGAATGAATTTAGCTCACTAGAGACTTAACATGAATAGTCTCAGGTTCAACTTCCCCATCTGGCCATGCCCACAAAGCCCAGTCTCCAGTTGGAAAAGCCCCATTTTTCATGTGTGCTGCTGTTCCCAGCATGCATTTCAGTGCATTTTTTCCCCTCTCCTTAGAGACTTCTCTCAGTTTCTCTGAGCCTAAGAAATATGGTAAAATTATTTCATGCAGAATCTAGTTGGTTTTTCAGCTAGTGTATCCAGTCCGCCATACACTTAGGGGAAGAAGTCCTTGTACCCCACTTTTTAAACTTCTTTCAGAGTCAGATCATGACTCACCACAATGAAAAAATCCTTCATATTTTCACATCTTGTTCTTACTCAAAACTATTCCCTGGCTTGATCAGCCCAATAGCCTTAAGTACAAATGAATTTCAATTGTATTCAAAAACCAAATCTGTCAAGTGATGAAGTTTTAGTATGAATGACAATTTATATGGTGGAATTGAAGACAATTCTAAAAATATTTTTTGAGAATCTGCAGCATCACTGGGTTAATGTCTCTGGAGGTAATTAAATGAAAGGTAACTGTTTTAGTTTGCTAAAAGCTTCCAAACCACTATACCAGAAATGGGTTGGCTTTTACAATGGAGATTTGTTAACTCATAAGCTTACAGTTCCGAGGTTGAGAAAAATGTCCAAATCAAGGCATGAACAGGAGATGCTTTCTCCCTGAGCTGCAGCCATGGGCGATCAGGCACTTGGCAGAGCACAACGGTAGCTTCTGTAGTCTGCTTCTCCTCCAGGCTCCGCTGCTTTCACCTTCTGGCTGCCTGTAGCTTTTTCTCTGTTCCTGTGGCTCTCTCTCTCCCAGGTTCTGGTGATTTCAGCTTCTGGGTTTCTGAGAATTCTTCTTTCAACTTTCAGAATTTTTTCTCTTTGTCTCTGCAGGTTTCTCCCATTTATAAAGGACTCCAGTAAGAGGATTAAGACCCACCTGTGGTCAGGCAATCTAATCAAAGGTCCTTAACTGAAATAATTTTTAAAAATTATTTGAACCTACTAGGTTCAAATTAATTGAACCTACTAGGTTCAATTTGAGGATAAAGATCACCCATTTCAGTAGATTTACATGCACAGAAATGGATTCGTTCTAAGGACTTGATCTTCTGGGGTCCACTGAGCTTCAAACTGTTACAATAACAATAGCCTTTTACTTACTAGAATCTGTTTAAGAGCTATCTTGGTGCCTTTTAAAGAAAATACACATATAACACTTGAGCTCTTGAGAAAAGTACCTCTGAGTTCAAGGTTTCAACAGCATTTTTTTCTTTAAAAACTATTAAATTCAACAGATTAAATTAGCAAGCAATATTTATTTTTCTTTGTATAACAATTACATGAGAAATTAGCAAGCAAATATATTCCTTTACCAAAGTCTTGGTAACTCCTGACATTAAGATTAAACCTCAAGATTTAAAGGAAAACCACAACATTGGAGAAATATGTCATCTCTAGGAAATAATTACCCATAACTTTTCTTCTTCTTGGAGCTTTTCTATATTTTATATACTTTTCCCAATGAGCAAGAATACATTTGAAGTTATAGAGAAAATAATTATTATTATTTGAAGGAGGAAAAGGTGACTAGAAAAGAATTCAAATGTCAGTTATCGCCTATTGCAAAAAAAACACAGTGCTGTCTCTAAAACTTTTACACAAAAAACTAGGGCAGAATTTTAAATATTCCTACAGATAAAGATAAAGCTGGGATTTTTTTTGCCAAGAGTGAGAACTATTCCAAGGACATGTTAATTAGCAGGAAATAAGAAGTGCTGAATAGAGAAAGTAGGATGAGATAGAAAGGACCATTTCATTAGTAATGGTGCAAGGAAATGAAGGATAAGTGATCCTGGTCATAATGCATATCTATGAAAAATGTGTTATTCCTAAAAAGTAAACAAATAAATAACTCATCAGAGCAAGAAGAGCCCCAGGTTCTAAGAGATACTTTTGTAATCCAGCAAAAGCCCAGAATCCTGTTACCTGATCTTAAGCATTTCCTAACGATTATACACTAAAAAAAAAAAAAAAAAAAAATCAGCATAATATTGAAACTTGTCCAACTAGAAAAGGGGACTAGAGTTGGGTCTTGGAGAATAAGTGTAGTCTAACTAGCAAAAGATACCAAGTGGAGGCCCACAAGGCAACAGCCCTACTAGGTTCAATTTGAGGATAAAGATCACCCGTTTCAGAAGATGAATACAGTTCTTCTACCACTTTAAAGGTCAAAATTAGTGTCCTGTGAAAAGATAACAAGCACCAGGAAAAAGAATCCTTTTGTGCTGCGTTATTTAAGAACACTGAGCATTAAAAAATCTGTTTTCCATAATAACAACATGGATATTTTAAAGTGACACTTGGCGAGTTTCTAAAAAAGAGTCTGGAGGCGGGCAGAAGGATTGCCCTCATGCACAACTGAGCAGAGTCAGAGAGACAGATAAAGCAGATACAACCCCCAGATACTGGTTCCTTTGAGGGCTAAAGAGACCCATGGGAGTTATGGTCATGGCCGATGGGGTTAACTACCAGGGCAGATGGCCCCTCTTTGGAAATGGTGTTTATGTGTGATGAATCTGGACTCAGATGGGATCTCCCTTCATAAGACTTTCATGCTAATGTGCTGGAGGTGCAGTTAATGTTGGGGTTTAAGATATATTTAGGGGATTTGAATCTCTGGACTGACAATGTGATAGCCAGGTCCTGAGCCTCAACAGACTCCAGCACCTACAATCTGATCTATTGGACTTACCACACTCAGCTAAGATGGAGTTGAAGAAGGACAACCACCACACCATGGAGCCTAGAGTGATTACAACTGAAAGTGGGAGGATTGCATCCAGCATCCATGTGGAATCTGAGCCTCCTCTTGACATAGAGGTGCAATGGACACAACCAATCCAATGTCCACATAGAAGAGGTGGCATTGGATTGGGGAAAGTGGACATGGTGGACGATGGGTATGGGGAAAGGCAGGAAGAGATGAGAGGTGGAGGCATCTTTGGGACATGGAGCTGCCCTGGAGGGTGCTTCAGAGGTAATCACCGGACATTGTAAATCCTCACAGGGCCCACTGGATGGAATGGAGGAGAGTATGGGCCATGATGTGGACCATTGTCTATGAGGTGCAGAGGTGCCCAAAGATGTACTTACCAAATCCAATGGATGTGTCATGATGATGGGAACGAGTGTTGTTGGGGTGGGGAGAGGTGGGGTGGGGGGGTGGGGTTGAATGGGACCTCACATATATATTTTTAATGTAATATTATTACAAAGTCAATAAAAAAACAAAAAATTAAAAAAAATAAAATAAAATAAAGTGACACTTGGAAGTGAAAAGCAAACAGCTTTTGTCACTTACATTTTGCACATAAGAAAGAGCAGACACCTCCATCAGAGATACCCAATCAGACACTTCCTAATCAGATCCCAGATTCTAAAGTCCAGTAAGAACAATGAAACTTATTGTTTCATTATAACTATCATAATAATTTTTTAAAACTAATTAAATGAGCATTATGTTCCTCTGGAAGGTTAAATGGGTGCCAATGTCATTACACTATTCTGAGAAAAAAAGGGAACCCTGCCTCAAATCTCTTCTCAAGACATGGAGAAAGACTTGGTCACTTAGGAAAGTCAGAGCCTAAAGTCAGAGCTTTAGTGCAATGCGGTCATTCTCCGGGTTTTGCAAAAACTGAGGGAGACTCTTCCTGGGATGAAACTAAAGTAAACACTTTAAGTCTAACATGATTATAATGTGGTGCTCAAGAGCTCCATTATCTCCTCTCAGTCAGAAAGACAGTGGGTATCACCATCCCAAAATCCTCAAGATTGAGGAATGAACAAACATAACGGGTGAATGCAACTATGCACTAAAGTAGACTTATTATGCTAGCAATGGAAGAGTTGGTCTAAAGGCAGTGGCCACCAGAGGTTCTGTGGGGAGGGAGAGGGAAGAACAGGTGTAATATGGAGCATTTTCAGGACACTGGAATTGTCCTGCATGACAATGCAATGAGAAATACATGACATTATACGTTTTATCAAAACCTATCAAATTCTGTGGGACAAGTGTAAACTATAATGTAAACTATAAACCGTGATTAATAGCAATGCTTCAATGTGTTCATCAATTGTAACAAATATGCCATACTAATAAAAGATGTTGTAAATGTGGAAAAGTGTGGGAGGGGAAGGGGGAGAGAGTGGGGTATAGAGAATCCTCTATATTTTTGATATAACATTTATGTAATCTAAAGTTTCTTTAAAAACTTTTAAAAAATTAATAAAAACAAACTCCCATTAATCCTGCCCCTTCCACAATGGCCATGAAGCCTATTTTTGAGTAGATGGACAAAGACAATAGCATTGATACCTATGGCCACATAGGAATAGAGTTTCTTTTTCCAAATGTGATGTACTTGCTGATAACATTAATTATAGCTGACGTCTGCAAAAAAGGACTTAAAAAGCACTTCCATGATCGATTATTCCTCTCCACCTGCTACATAATCCTCCCACTGTCAGCCCCACACCCGCCAGTTCCTGCCACCATCGCCACCACCATTTTACACAGGTGGTATCTAACATTCCAAGAGTAGAGACCTTGCCCGACATGCCACGGTGGACTTCCAATAATCCCAGGAGTCTACTTGTGCACCACAGAATTCAATTGTTGATTATGGACCATCTAGTTTCAATAGATCAATCCAATCGGAATACATATGGAAACCATATAATAAATTTTGGAGGGGTGAGAGTAGTTGAAGCAACAAATCCAGAACCCAGTCAATCCAGAAAAATCTCAAGCTGTCATTAGAGATTAGAAGGAAAAAAAAAAAAATCAGCACTGTGGGTTTGTGAAGAGGGTTAGACAAGTGCTTTCAGGAGGTAAAGACCAGTGACATAAAAAGACCAGCGAGCTGTGGACTTTGCTAAGAAAGATCCCCTAGGAAGAAATGACGCTACGATCCCTGCAGGTGCTCCTGGGCAGGTGGTGGCACCTGTGTGTGAGCATGGATAGGCATCTCTGAAAGAGAGCAGCACGGAGGGGCGGCTCCTTAATCAGCTCGCCCTCACCGGCATCATGCACATCAGCCCCTCTTTCTTGACCACACAGTGATCCCCTCATGCTGAGCACCAGGTCCCTCTGACTCTTCTCCTCACCTCTCCACCCCCTCTCCTCTGCTCCAGATCCTTGCCAAATGTCAAGGTGATCCCACTGCCCTGCCTCTGACACTATCCTGGGACCAGCTGCCAGCTCTCTCAAGATATAGAGCTAGCTTTGGGCTTGTCTGCATCATTAAGGAAGTATTTTACAAACCACGGAGTAAATTCCATTGAGAAGATTTAGGGAGGTACAGAGATAAGTACTTTCTTAATAGTAATGTATGGATTTCAGGGTGTGTGGTATAATTGCCCTATCTAACCCATGATGTCATAGATACTATGGCATAGGACAATGCTAAGGAAAAGAAGTAAAAGACTTAAGTACTAAGTTTAAAAATATAAGATCTAATAGTGCAGTATGTGGATAGGACTCAAAAATATGTAATATATAATAAGACTGAAGTTTGCAAAACCTGAAATAAGGAAACTGTATTTGCAATGCCATCAGCACAATGCAGAATAAGACCATTAAAACAAGTGCGCTAGTATTTCTAGAGGAAATACAATATTAGAGGTGAAAGCAACTTTAGAGATCAACTGAGCAAACCTCCAACTAAGGGAAAAAAATTCAGACAAGTGAAGACCCAGACAGACTAAGACTACTTAGCCCAATAGCTACTGAGCAGAATCAAAACACCCATCTCATACCTCATTCTAGGGACCTTAAGTGGGGCCTCTCACTTAGCTTTCAGCCGGAAAGACATCAGTGCTTATGAAATTAAACTATACTTCCATTAACTGCAGAAAATAGTCTGCTAGTATTTTTCCACCAGTACTTCTTCTATTTCTCTGACGTTTTCTTGATTGTCCTTGAACAAACCCAAATGACCCAGTACACAAATTTCACCCCTGCTCACAGAAGCCCGGGTGATGAGAAAAAAAACAAGAGCAAGAGCGCTTAAGAATAAAAGTGGATTGCAAATGCCAATTAAATTTACAATTTAGAAAGCCAAAAGGAGTTTTAAAAATGGTCCACATTTTAAACAGACTTTTTAAAAGCAAATAAAAAAACAAGCAGTCAGAAGAATAATATTCATCTACACAAAATCTTATAAGCAGTCCAGGGAAAATGCAGCTTGGATGACCGTGGGATTTCGACATTATTTAGGGTTGGTCTGTAGTTCCCAAAGCAGTCATTTTTCCACTCGGCT
Organism: Dasypus novemcinctus; assembly: GCF_030445035.2. NCBI lineage: Eukaryota > Metazoa > Chordata > Mammalia > Cingulata > Dasypodidae > Dasypus > Dasypus novemcinctus. The sequence goes on along the minus strand of NC_080694.1, from coordinate 37,184,387 downwards.
GTTTGAAAGTATCCATTGATCATTGGTTTAATCTGTACAGGCTGCCTTACAGATTGATGCTAAATACTTACCTGTCCTTTCTCTGAGTTCCTGTGACAGATATAATGACCTTGTAACAAAGTTGGCTGCTGCGGCTTGCATCACTCTTGCCTAACATTTATTGATCATTTACTATATTTGCTACATTATTGGGTACTTACCTTACTTAATATATGGTCTCATTTAATCCACAGAATCCTAATTATTTCCCCATCTCTCACATAAGAACACTAAGGCTTAAAGTTGCCACTTTACATGGTTCGTGTAAATTCAATTCAATCCCAAACCCCTCTGACCCTCCACCTCTCTCTAGGCTCTAGGTTCTTTCCCTGACTGCATGTACATGAATATTTAAAAAAACAAAACAAAACAAAAGGCAATCACTTTATCTCTCTTCAACTTCAGAACAAAAACCATCTACAGAGTCAGAGAAATGGAATTTTAAGAATTGGACATAAAACGTGAATATTTTTGAGCCACAGCAGTTTCACACATTTAGACTGCCTTGGGCACCCTGTATAAAATACGGACAGTTTACCCTAACTAAATCATTTTGATTTCACAAGGTCAAATAAATCCCCCTGAAAATTAAGGCTTTAAAAAAAAATGCATTAACTGTGCAGTTGTCTCAATATGTCCAGTCTCCTGTGTTATTCAAGAAGGATTGCTTTGAAAACAAATGTAAGCTAAAATAAGATACCGCACTCTTACTGTGAAGGCATTGCATGATTAGAGGCCACATGAATTTCCTATCACAATATCAGGAAAAGGGATGCTGATATTCCTGAGGCATCTATTATAACCCTGGCGCTTTATAGAGGTTATCGCAGCCAGTAGAGAACTAAAGGAAAACGGCAATAGGAATATGGGAAAGGAAGGCTTGAGAATGAGCAATTCATTAATTCTCACAGGAAAGATACACTACTTAAGCCCCAAAATTGCTCAGAAGAAATCCTCCAGAAGGAAAGACATGGGTTTGTGATTCTGTTCATTTTATAAAACTCTGCAAGATGACGCTGGGAATTGAATCGCGTCCTGCACAAAAGGCTTGTTCAAGTCTTGCTCCACGTTCCCGTGGGTGTGAGCACATTTGAAAACAGGACCTTTTGAAGATGTTAGTATTGAGGTGTGGACTCATTTGTGAATAGGATCTCTGAAGAGTCTACTAGGTGAGGCCAAATTGAATGAGGGTGGGCTTTAACCCATAAGGCTGTGTCCCTATAAGGAGAGGAAATTTAGGCAGAGACACAGACAACTGAGCAGGAGAAGGAGAAGCCAGAAGGAGAACATAGGACCGAAGCAAAGACGCAAGCCAGGGAACCCAAGGATTGCAGGAAGCCAGCACCAGAATGCCACAGCACTGGGAGAGAACTTGACCTGTTGAGACCTTGACTTTGGGCTTCTAGCCTCCAAAGCCATGAGCCAATCAATTCCTGTTCTTTAAGCCAGCTAGTGTGTGGTATTTGTCATATATCCCTGGCAAAATAAGACACACAGGAGATATCAGACTTAGCTCCATTAGCACTTCCCCCTCCGATACATTCAGCCATGATTTGGTCATTGGAACAGAAGTATAATTATCATCACAGGCTCCCTCCTGGAAATACAAGCTAAATGGGTTCTTAATTTGAAAACATATAGTACGGGGCCCTTAGGCTAATACACAGCCATTGATTTGTTTTATGAAACAAGTAAGCAAGTCAGATGGAAAGAGACAACTGAACCGCTGACCGTTTCTCTCCTTCTCCTGCCCTTCGCCTCAGGTTCTGCTCTCATCCTGTGAATGTTATAAATCAACAGTGAGTTGGCCTCACACAGAGGCCATGCACACTGAACCTCAAAGGAGCTAGGACGTGCACTCTCACTACTTGGAATAGCCAGCCGCGTTCTAATTTGGGAATAGTAACTATTAATAAGGGTACAGATTCATTAAGAAACTAAAAGTCAATGAACAAAGACAAGTTAAAGCCTAGAAAATATGACTAAGTGATAAGAGTGCCACTTACAATTAGTGGGCAAGAGGAGCTGTGATGCCAGCAGTACAAAAATTCAGGTCACAGCAGCTGACAGGTTACCTCATTAAACAAATATAAACGGAAAGTGTCCAGTAATTTGTAAGACTGAGTGTCATGAAAGGGGTAATGAGCACTACATGACTCACACTAGTGTTGTAATGAAGGAAAACTCAAGGTTATCACAGAAGATGCACATGGAAGTGGGTCGGGGATCTGTCCTTGTCTTGTTTAACTGGGCCTTTTAAAACATTCAAAGATCCTATTTAGATGAAGCCAAACAGTATCAGGGTGGACCTTCATCCATATGGTTGGAGGCCTTAAAAGGAACGGGAAGTGGACGCAATTCGTCAGACGAAGCCAGAAGTCAGTGGAAATCAGAGGAGCAGGCACAAGGAATGCGAGATGGCCACATGAGGCAGGGCTGCCGGAATTCTACAGAGAAGCAAGGCCTGGCAAACCAGGACTGTGAAGTGGAACAGAAAATGATCAAAAGGAGACCCTAATTCAAGTAGTTGTAGTGGCTGGAAGCCCATAAAAGGCAAGGTCCCTAAAGGGTACTCATTATGGGTAGTTTAAGGTATGGGATGCACAACAGCATATATTCATTGCATTTTAACTTAATCCTAATGCTGATGAAATAATTCCACCTACTTTTCTTGCCTGAAGTCCATGGGCCCAGACACAGGTTTGTGGGCCAGCACAGTCTCACAGAGGAAGAAATCATTAGAGCTTGTTTTCTGAGTTTTGGAGCAAGAAAGTATGGTTGTACTTTAGACAAGTTTTTAGGAGACTGTAAAGTAGAAGAGATGTAACATTTTGAAATTACAGGGACTTTTAGCATCATAGCATTAAAACAAATATAAGGTCACTTCAAAAGCATTTGAAATTTGAACCAGTTGGTAAGTCTACAAGTCACTACTATATCATCAGTATAGTTAATTTCAGGTTCATGAGTCAATCTTTGCCTGAGGTCCTAGAGCAATAGTCTAAAACTTTATAGGACAGACCCTAACAATATTCTTGTTCTCTGACCTGAACAACGGAGAGATGATTCTTTGTGGAAAAACACTGCAGCACAATGCATCCAAACAAAATGGTTTAAGCAGACTGGTTGAGTATGTGAAAGAAATGAGGTCATATCTCTAAATTCAGGCTCTGCACACCAGCATTTGAATAAGGAGGAGGGGGATGGAGAGATGGAAGGAGCAATAGCTTTGAAAACTCCATAATAGTACCCAGTCACATTTTGGTCTGTTGATGTACATTGTCCAAGAATACATTATGGGGAAACGGACTTGGCCCAGTGGTTAGGGCGTCCATCTACCACACGGGAGGTCCACGGTTCAAACCCTGGGCCGCCTTGACCCGTGTGGAGCTGGCTCATGCGCAGTGCTAATGCACGCAAGGAGTACCGTGCCACGCAGGCATGTCCCCCGCATAGGGGAGCCCGACACGCAAGGAGTGCGCCCCATAAGGAGAGCCGCCCAGCGCAAAAGAAAGTGCAGCCTGCCTAAGAATGGCGCCACCCACACAGAGAGCTGACATAACAAGATGATGCAACAAAAAGAGACACAGATTCCCATGCAGCTGACAACAACAGAAGCAGACAAAGAAACAAGACACAGCAAATAGACACAGAGAACAGACAACCGGGGTGGGGGGGGGAAGGGAGAGAAATAAATAAATAAATCTTAAAAAAAAAAAAGAATACAGTATGGTGATGCTGTGGCTAAGGCCATAAAACATTTCTGCAAACTGATATTTTTTTAAAGTTTTAAATTTTAGTTTATGATTCCATTTGCCTCAAAAGATTATCAGCTTTGGGGAAACGGACTTTGGCCCAGTGATTAGGGCGTCCGTCTACCATATGGGAGGTCCGCGGTTCAAACCCCGGGCTTCCTTGACCCGTGTGGAGCTGGCCCATGCGCAGTGCTGATGCACGCAAGGAGTGCCGTGCCACGCAAGGGTGTCCCCCGCGTGAGGGAGCCCCACGCGCAAGGAGTGCGCCCGTGAGGAAAGCCGCCCAGCGTGAAAAGAAAGAGCAGCCTGCCCAGGAATGGCGCCGCCCACACTTCCCGTGCCGCTGACGACAACAGAAGCGGACAAAGAAACAAGACGCAGCAAATAGACACCAAGAACAGACAACCAGGGGAGGGGGGGAAATTAAATAAATAATAAATAAATTAAAAAAAAAAAAGATTATCAGCTTAATTAGAAGAGGAGGAAACACATTCTCTGAGAATAAGAAGAGAGAATTCTTTGGCAGTTGGGGGCATTGATGGTTCTTTTTGTGGGGAACAATAAAAAATTTATAGGGCTGGAAACTGAGAATCCAAAAGTAACTTGAAGCACTCATAGAACAAAGATAGCTCTGCATGACGAAGAGGATTTTTTTTTCTAAAGGATTTTGAAATTTCCAAGGGCTACAAGATGGTTGCCAGAAAACGGTATTCTACCTGGAGGAATGGCTGAGAACAGCTCTGCATTGGCAACAGAAGAAGGACTTGGAGAAAAAGGATGGAGCCACAGAAGATTTTTCAGAATGATTTCACTGCGGGTTCCATTATACAAATCCTTTCCTCCATCTTACTTACAAAATTATCAGCAAATTCCACCTCATTCACTAATGTTTTTGTATGAATGGATGCTTGTGAGAACTAAATAAAAGAAGTACCTAGTTCTAGGCAGTGTTGAGAGTGGAGTAAAAACAGATAGGCAAGGGAACACAGACAAAATGTCAACCAGAAAAGAAGATAAACTTTTACTCCAAATTGTGCCGCTTCAAGTTTAAGGTCTCTATAAAATCACTGTCTTCTAGGAGCAAAGAGGAGACAGGTGGCTGCTTTCCACTGGTGATGGTGCACAATCTTGTCACCATAAAGGCCTCTTTTCATCATTTATCTCCCCTGAGCACCATCTTTTGAAAGAGTTTTGTCTTGCAAACTGCATTTACTAGGTAATAATTCTTCTTTAATTAAAGACACATATATCTGACACCCAGGCCACAATGACTTGATTAAATTCCAGGTGCTATTTATTGCTCCCTGCAGTCTTATGTTTCTTATAGTATTGTTTCTATAAGAGGCAAGAAGTAGGGTTTGGAATAGGACAATACCAAAGACACAGTAAGAGCGAACAGGCAAATTACTGGTTCAACTCAGGTTTCTGAAGTATCGGTGGACGAGTGTGCCTCCCACTGCTCAAGATAAGTGGCAAAGCCATGGCAAGAAGGCTTGAAAATAAGGAAATGAAAATGGATATCGGTAATAAAGTATAAATATGGGTTCATTAATTATGACCAATGTCCCATACTAACGTAAGATGTTCCTAACAGGGGAAATTGGGTGTGGTGTATACGGGAATTCTGTGGGCTATTCTGCAATTTTTTGGTCCACTTACAACTGTTCTAAAATAAAAAGTTTATTAAAATTTGAACACAGTGGCTATATATTCCTCTGATGAGTCCAAATAGTCCCACTGCAGGCTCTTATGTCAGAGAACACAGGCTAGCATGATTTTTAACCAGTTTACGAGCAATAGGGCCAGCTCCCGTGGAATGTGGCCTGAGCGCACCACCTTGCACAGAGCAGGTGCTCCCTGTATTTCTTTTCAATTACTTGATTAATTTAGAACTGTCCCTAAGCACACGCTGAGTCAAGAACCAGCTCCTGGAGAAGAAAGTATCCGCTCTTCTCTCCAATTAACTCCAGAGACTACTCTAAACACTGCTTAATACGCCTCTCCCACCCACACTACTTTCACCTGAAAAAGAAAAAAGAAAAGTCGGCTCTGTCTTCTTCCTTGCTGGGAAGAAAGCAGCCATCAGATAAGAAACCCCTAACCTCCAGCCCTCCAATTTCCTTCATAAACGCATTTGCCTTTGCAGTCTGTGTCAATCCTTCACTGCCGCCTTAGTTAAAAAAAAAACTAAACAAGTAGCTCCCTAAAGGTGCACCCTCCTTGGGCAGACTCTCGGCCTGACCCCTCTCCTGAGATCTCAGATCCACTCTACCCAGTCTCCTTCCATCTCTTCACAATCCTTCCTTAGAAATCATGCCATCGCTCCTGCACCATTAAGCTCTCTTCTGGCTTTTCTCCACAGCAAACATACCCAATTCTTTCCTCCAAACACTCCAGGAAACACGCGAAACTCCCTCTTTGCCAGCTCCTGCTCCTGCTTGCCTTCTCTCCTCTTCACAGTTAAGCTGGCTGCTCTGCCGGGGTCTTCTCCAGGGCTTCCCCTTCCTCCGCCTGGTGCGAAGGACTCGTATTCACAGGGCCTCGCTTTCGGGCCTGTACTCTGCTTACTGGGCATGCTCTGTCCTAGATGAACTCAGCCACACTCCCAGCTTCCCCTACCTTCTGTACGCTGGTACAGCCTTGGCCCCCACATCCGTCCCAGGTGAGGTGAGGGGACCAGGGCGAGTAAAGACAACTGCCCCCGGGCACCACCACTTGCTAAAACTATCCAAACCAAACCTCTCCCCGGCCCCTGGCCCAAATCAGACTTCTCCTGTGTTCCCTAACCCTGCAGATGGCACCGGGAAAACCACCCAAGAGTTCATTTCAGCTGCATCACCCTTGCCCTCACATCCGCCGCTTTCAGTCACCAAATCCTGTAACGTCTGGATTGGGCCTCTCAGGCCCGTCCTTCACAGCTGCCACTTCTTTGGCTTGGCCTGCATTGCTTCTCTCCCAGAGGATTCTAATCATCTCCCAGCAAGCATTCCCGGCTCCAAGCCTGCCCAGCACTGCTTCTCTGCAGAATTATTCTTCCAAAATGCCAATGACTGCTTCACTCTTAAGTTTAAAAATCACCGTAGACTCCTCATTTTTTTTAAAACGAAAATTCACATTCCAAAGAGCTAGGAGCTGGAGAGAAGGGCCTTCAAGGAGTAGTTCGTGCCCCTTCTCTGACTTTATGTCCTATCCCTTCCCTGCGTCACCTCCACCACCACCACCACCACTCACATACGCTCCACAGCTCAGCCCAGGCACACAGCATGTGACTTCCCCGTGCAGGCCTTCAGTCTGCTACTCCTGCTAGCTGGAACAGCATTTTCTTCTCTGCCTGGATCCCTTCAACTTTGAGTTTAAGATTCTCCGGGACAATGGACTTACTATTATTCCAGCAATGGAAGAACTTGTAACATTGATATCAAGGCAGTGGCCACCAGAGGTTCTGAGGGGAGGGAGAGGGAAGAAGAGGTGGAACATGGGGGCATCTTTAGGACATGGGAAATGTCCTGCATGACACTGCAATGACGGATACAAGCTGCTATACATTTTGTCATAGCATATAAAACTATGCAGTGCAAAGTGTAAACTCTACTGTAAACCATTGTCCACACTGAGTAACAATGCATCAGTATGTGTTCATCAACTGTAACAAAAGTACCACACTAATGAAGGATGTTGTTAATGCGGGACAGCGTGTGTGTGGTAGGGGATGAATATGGAAATCCCTGTATTTTTTATGAAATGTTTATGTAATCTATAGCTTCTTTAAAAATAAAATTTTTTTAATTTTTAAAAAAAAGAGTCTCTGGGAAGCCTCCTATTGGCTCCCCTCTCAGCCCCCCTGGGTGGAGACTTCCCTCTCCTGTGCTTCCACGGTGCTGGCTGTGTTGTGTGTGTGGTGCATGATTCTGGTTCATTTCTCTGTGTCTCTCACAAGGCTATAAACCAGAGGAACAGCACTTAGTCACCCACTCTACCATGGCCCTGTTGAGGAAGAGGAGCCCAAGAACACACGGCATTATCCACACACGAGCCCATCGACATCCACCTGAGCCCGACGGAACCCGTCCCTAAAGCAGGTACCCCTAAAGCAGCCCCGGGGACAAGCCAGTCACTGAGGAGTGGCAGACACGGCCTGTAACTTTGATGAATTACAACCTGATATATTTGGCAGACCCACTGCTTATTAATTCCCAGCTCACAGACAGAAAAATAAGTAAGACTCACTTCTAAAAGTCAGCACGTTCACGTTCTTACCACAGGCACTCCCAGGCCTTCATTTCCCCTGAACGCAGCCAGCAAATTCAATTACATTATTTAAATCCAACTAAAGCGTTTCAGCAAATATTAAGTATTCAAATCACTTTGGAGGAAGGATTGGTATGTCTTAGCAAGATGAATAGACAAGACATATTAAAGAGATGCCAGACTCATCCAGGTGGATTTCAGCTTCTAATTTCCCTGGTTTTTAATTTCTTTAAACAACTGGGCCCTAAGTGAGATGTGCTTGTTCTCATCATTTGGGAAGACTTGTGTTTTAAAGGGCCCAGTTAAACACAACTTTGTCCTAGGGTCTCTGTGGGGAGTCCGTTTCTGTTTTAGCTAATTGATATTGAATCAGTTCTGTCATTCCTGGATTTTCTGTAACTCGCCACATGCCAATTAATCAAGTTACAGAGATTAGCACAGGGGAAGTTACTGCATGAAAGCTCTGTACTGCAAAAAGCAGACTTTATTTTCTCCCTGCTGCTTGTCTCATTTCCTCTCCTTGCAAGGAGACTTTGTACCAGAGGAGTAATGGAAAGAGATTTGCAACAGTCAATATTCTAGGGTGAAAGATGCTACAAAAACATGTCAGTGGCTGAAAAGCAACTTGTGCCAGGAAGCTGAACAAAATATTGGCCGCCAGGGTGCTGTGTAAGATGAGAAACTCAAGTTTCACATGAGCAAGTTCCTCTGTTTAAATCTAAGCTTTATGAGGGAAGCCCCTTCCCACCTCTACACTAGCCCTTCATTTTCAAATTAAAACAGGTCCTTAATGGAGAATGTGGCCTCTCCAAGCCCCCAACTTCCCTCACCGAAACCTCCAGGAGAGAAAACTCAAGTTGAATGTATCATAGAGGCTGTGGAGCTACTTGTTTAGTGACAAAAATACATTTTCTCAAGAGGCCAGGGTCAGGGGCAATCCCAGGACAACAAGGTACATCCTGAGTGCCTTGGCACAGCTGTTTTCTCGGCCTGAGTCAAAGGCTTCCCTCTCAGAGCTGGTGGCAGATATCTCCCACCCCGACTTCTCGCCCTCACTGCAAAAGTACTGCCAAATGCTTCTGCATGTTTCCGACATCTGACCAGTGGTTTTGCCTGCTTTTCCTAACCTTGACATAAGATGACAAGTGAACTTTTCAGCACTTTTCTCTTAGGGGTTCCCCTCGGGGTACCGATGGGAGAAGAGAGTAGATTAATATTCTACCAAGCTCTAACCTATACCGCGAAAGTATCAGACGCTTCAATCAGTCAAGGCAAGGAAGTTGCATGAAGCTCTATGCGAACAACAAGAGAGATGAAATGTCTGCGTGTGCTGGGACAAAAGGCAACAACTCCATCCTGGTGCAAACTGGTTCTCACAACCACCATCATATAAAGGAGGAGACGATGTCATCCATTCTGCCGCCAGTTTTAAAACTATGATCTCTCACCATCCTTGTCCTAGACCATCATGACAGCTGAAACAGAGAAAGAGAGACCATTTTCTTCTTCAGGTGACAAAAAGCTCATTCATGATGTCAGTGGGTGAAAGAGAATGGGACAAGGCCCCATGTGAATTCTATCACCTACTCTAAAGGGAGAAGACAAAAGACATGTTACTGTATAAAGGAAGACAAAAGACACATTACTAATCAGTCAGCTACTGATGGCAGTGGCTTAAAAAAAAGTTAAAAGAATATCAGATCAGCAAAGTACTACCTAAGAGAAAGCTGATTCACAGTGATGACATCCTGGTAAATCTATACCTAAATACAAAGGGAACGGACATCTATTTTTTTTTTTTTTTAAGATTCAATTATTTATTTCTCTCCCTTCTCCCCGTCCCGGTTGTCTGTTCTCTGTGTCTATTTGCTGCATGTTCTTCTTTGTCTGCTTCTGTTGTTGTCAGCAGCACGGGAATCTGTGTTTCTTTTCACTGCATCATCTTGTTGTGTCAGCTCTCCGTGTGTGTGGCGCCATTCCTGGGCAGGCTGCACTTTCTTTCACTCTGGGCGGCTCTCCCTACGGGCGCACTCCTTGCGCGTGGGGCTCCCCTACGCGGGGGACACCCCTGCGTGGCAGGGCACTCCTTGCGCGCATCAGCACTGCACATAAGCCAGCTCCACATGGGTCAAGGAGGCCCGGAGTTTGAACCGCGGACCTCCCATGTAGTAGACGGATGCCCTGACCACTGGGCCAAGTCCGCTTCCCAGACATCTATTTTTAAGATAAAGGCAAAGGGATAGGATAACTAGCATTTGCAGAGTACCTCTGTAACCATGACTTGGGCATCGCCTTCATTTTAAGCACAGAAACAGAGGTTCAAAATGGTTGGATAGCTTAAGTACAGACACCAGACAGTGAGCTGCAGAACCAGCATCTGACTCTCCTCTCACCAGTTCAAAGGTCAGCAACATTTGCAGAATACCACAGCACCACCACCAGAAAGTTTCTCCAGCTGTGCTACCCAAGGCTACAGATGGGTTCCAACAGCCTACCTCAGAAGTTCAAGTCCTTTTTATTCAGTCCTGAAAGAACTTGCACAGAATTCCATATTCCTCCACTTTTACATACTACGAAAAACTCTTTACTAGGAACTAAGTGGCTTACTAAGGGATACTAAAATGGGCTTCCAGAGAACAAATTTAAATAGTTATTACAGTTGACTGGAGATTCTCTGCTCTAATACAAAGTCTGGCTTCCCAAAAATGGACCACACCAAAAATCTCCTAATGCCCTGGAACACATTTGAAAAGTTGGAATCAGCACAATTCTCAAGAAGGAAACTATCAGTAGGTCTTCAGTGGTACATGGGCTGGTTGCAGATGTCAAACACTGGCAGAACCTTTTAACAATAAACCCTTCTTTGTCTAGCCACATCATTATGGATAAATTTGTTTTGGGTTCCCTGATAAACCCTAAGGCATATATTGATACATGATGGCACTAACATCTAAAAACTAGACTTTAAAATTGTATTTAATACCCCGTACTTGAAATAAGAATCACTTATACCACTTCTGCCAAAGCACAGGTTTACAGAGTCAACATTGTCCCACTGCCAAACTCCCTGTGGAATCATAGCACATTATCATTGCTGAGTCCTCTTCTGCCCTGAAAAGGGGAAAGTACTGGAGAATTGAAGCTGAAATGTCTCTCGCCTTATCTAGGAGCCCATGGCTTATAAACACTGAGAACCAAGACCCTGGAGAAGGGAGTCCAAATTCCCTTTGTAACTCATTCTCCTACTCAGAATCCTTATGGTGAAAAAGTTATCCTTTCCACTAGGCTAATTTAAATCCTTTGTGGCTCGATTTAAGCTTAGCTCATAAATCTTAAACAACATATACATGCATTATCTAAACCCCAATATATAAATGAACTCCAAGGGTCAACGTCTTCTGGATGTGGGGTCAGATCTGTAGGCTCCATGCTACCCATCTCTTACCTCAGTCCCATCTCCAGGTAAGCTCTCTTAAACGTGCCTACTCTTCCTTACCAGCTTTCTGAATATGGACCAGCACTTTCTGTTTCTTGGTTCTGGGTTAGGGACTACATAAGAATGTTTCCTACCCCAGGAGAGAAGTTCTCAGACTTAGGCAGAAACTTTTCCCTTGGTTCCCCCCAAAACACATTCATCTCCTCCTCGTGTTGCTAAACAGTCTTTGACATTTAACTCCTGACCCCAATCCTCATATCACCAGTGGCTGACATTTGCTCATTCCCAAGTTTATGCACCATTCTCTACCTTCTTGGAGCTACCTTAACCCTACCTTCTGTTGATGTTCATGTAATCCACCACCAAACACAATTGCAGAATGACAATATGATCCAACGAAATTATTAAAAAGATGTACCAGAGATGAGAAGAGGGAATTTCTGGGTGAAAATCAAGAACAATAGCATATTCCATCTACTACAAAGTTAGTTGGGCAATTACCCACAAGGAGAATGAAACCATTTCCTTGATGCTGATTTTGAGGTTCATAATCTAATCCAGGAGGCCATAAAACCCTTAACTATAAGCAAAATATACTGTGCATATGTGTATTTGGGAGTGTGCCCAAAGCTCTCAACAGATTTTGAAATGGCAAAAGAAAAAAAGGCTAGAAATCATTGTTATGAAATGCTACAAATCATATACAAAATTATGTCATGTTTCTATACAACTGAAAAATAACCACATGGTATTTAGACAATGTATCTAGTTTATGAAAACTCTTATCTTTCAAACTTATTTTACTAACAAAACTTCACAATTTCACAGAGACCTAACCCAGGGGCAGTGAGGAAGATGACCTTAGGAAGTAGGTTCAAGGGCCATACCCCAGAAAGGAGACACATCTAGTACCTGTTAAATGGGAAATTATTTATCAAAAAGCAGCAGCGTCATCTTTTACATCTGTGAGTAGACTCAGGTATTTCAACAGAAAATTTAACGGGATGTGTGTCAAAGTTGCTAATGGGTTCTGGGGGACTTCTTATCTACCACTCCACCTGCATCTACCAAGCAGAAAATGTGAAATTATTCCACTCCACCTGTGTAAGTAGCATTGAGCAGTTTGCACCAGGCAAAGAAACACAGACCACAGCAAGGTGTGAAGTCTACTTCAAAGAGCATAATACTGCTGTGAAAATATTTTTACCATTTGCACACACCACTTTGGCTAGTACAAAAAATATATTGTTTAAGTAAATCCTAATGAGGCCGTCTAGGCCTCCAAGAGCAAAAGTAGATTGTAAATGGCAATATTTTCCTGAGAACTAAGAGGAATGAAATGTAATGAATATTCATCTGTTTTTCTGTGGATGTTATTATTGGTCCAGAAACACAAGCATTTACCCTTCAGAAGACCCTCCATCCTTTATGCATTCCATGTAATGAGATCCAATAACTAGAGAGTTTCCCCACTACCTATATTATACTCAGAAATTTTAAATTAGAATGACAAACATTTTTGCCTTTCTATTTTTTTTTTTTTAAGATTTATTTTTATTTATTTAATTCCTCTCCCCTCCCCCGGTTGTCTGTTTTCTGTGTCTTTTTGCTGCGTCTTGTTTCTCTGTCCGCTTCTGTTGTCCTCAGCGGTATGGGAAGTGTGGGCGGCGCCATTCCTCGGCAGGCTGCTCCCTCCTTCGCGCTGGGCGGCTCTCCTTACGGGGCGCACTCCTTGCGCGTGGGGCTCCCCTACGCGGGGGACACCCCTGTGTGGCACTGCACTCCTTGCGCGCATCAGCACTGCGCATGGGCCAGCTCCACACGGGTCAAGGAGGCCCGGCGTTTGAACCGTGGACCTCCCATGTGGTAGACGGACGCCCTAACCACTGGGCCAAAGTCCATTTCCCATGCCTTTCTAAATGTGACTTTTCCTTGCAATCCTTCATGGGATGAATAATGCCCTACCTCCCTAAAGACTTCCAGAAATTCAGGAATGGGAGCAAATCTACTGTGCCAGTTATCAGTGTATAGCCTCTCAGTCACAAATTAATCCTTCAGTGTCTGCTCTGCAAAAACTGAGTTGGGCCCTTTAAATATCTTTTCCTTTGGCAGTAGCACAATGGTAAGCTTTGACACTAGAAGGTAAACTGGACATCACTGGAGGAAGGAATCTTGCTGGTTCCAGTGTGTAAATTTCATACAGCCCAGGAGTGCAGATGGCAGCACTGGGCTCCCCAGTGCCCAGCAGCCATCTAGGGCAGTTTCACAGCAGAATGCCTCCTGTGAGACATCTCCCCAAAAATAGTTTTCCCCAGCACCCTAGAAGTCAGGTTTCCAGCAACTTGCACCAGGGCGGCACTACTGGCACTTCACTCCCATTCAATGAGCCACAGCTGAGGAAGGGGGCTCTTCCTCAGCCCCCTTACATCTGCCCATCCTGAATCCTTTAGAATGCTCTTTATATCTTAGTGTCCAGTTCCTCACCCCTCCAATCCTTTGAGCTAGAGTTGATAAAGTCCTTGTTAAACTTTTCCTTCTGCAAGTAGTGTGTGGCTTCTGTCTCCTGGAGACACCTCTGGAAAGATGGAGGATGTGAAATAGCTGATAATGCGCAACCACGAAAGCAGGCAGGTGAACTGTCACACGGCTAACCGTGTTGGCTGCCATCTTCTGGCACAGCGGGAGTTGCCAGACCAGAATTAAGGATGCATGTGACTGCCAGGTTTGCTGACTGCTACTCCGTGCTGATTCCTGGGTAACGGTGAGGAGGCACAGCAATGACAGAGCGCCACCCTAAGCTGCTGAACCAGGTGCAGACACCCAGACATACACAGACTAACAGCTCAAGGTGGGTGAGTGTCATGAGCAATAAATGCTAAGGGGCAGTGACAGGGTCTCAGGATGAAAGGCCAATAGTGTCTGCCTTGTCATGAGCATAAACTAATTATCAGTAAAAACTCTGCACCCCAGAAGAAGCAATCCTTCTTAAAATAGTCCTTCCAATGCCCTTTTCTCCTCCAAATATGGGTTATTACTCAAACACAATACCCGCAGGCTTCTTGCTGTGCACTACCAAGAGATATGACTAAGTAAACATTTGGATAGAGAAAAGGGAAAAAAAGCTATTTCAATTTAACTGCATCTTTGACTGGAGGAGTCCTCCCTAAAAGATTTTAAAGAGATTAGAGAAACATGGGGACTGTAATCTATCAAAGCCAAATAAAAGTGCCTTCAATAAAGCGCCTCAACATGAGGCTATTAAGGAAAACCAATAGCCACATGGAGAATAAAACCCTGTCATTCACTCAAAGACAGCAAAGGGATTCGGGGCAGAAAGCAAAACTAGAGACTGCCCTCGGCTCATCACAAGAAAAACAGTGGGGAGACTTGAAAACAGAAGCCCAAGATCAGGGGGTTCTAATTAACCATCTGGAAAGTGGGAGAGAACATCAAAGGGAGCAAATTAGAAATTTCCTCCTGATAAAGGAAGGAGGTTTTCTGACAAGGAGAAACCACAAAGGATGCCAAAGGGATTGCTGAAAATGAAAGGTCCTGCCTCAAGGAGGAGTTCTCATTGCAGGCAAGGAGTGGCAACTATGGAAGGAGTCCCTTAGGCACACTCGTAACACAAACAAATTGTGAAATGACAGCAATTGTTTTAAAAAGGGAGGGAGGGGCTGTGAAACTGATAGACAACCTGATGGAAGCAACGTCTCAGCAATGAGTTGTGGTCAAGAATATCTCAGAAGGTTATTTTCCTGTATGCTGCCATTCAAGTCTTCTATAAAATTATTCCCTCCTGTTTATAGGCGAATATTCATGAATTACATATCAATTACAAAATATTTACATCTTCTCCATAACATGTCTTTGTTTCTTAAAGTCTAAATTTTTGGATTTCATGGACAAGCAAATATTTCAAAAAGTTCAAAGCACTAAGATAAGGTGGGCAATATTTTATTTTGCCCATATTTTAAAAATAAATATTACTCTCATTTCATGACAGAAAGAATATTTTAAGACTAAAGAAAGTAGCAAGAAAATAATCTCAGGATAAAGGAGAGCCTTTGAAGTGAATAAATATACCTTTATAAAAATTGCTACATTGTCCTTGTATTTTAAATGTTCTTGTAAGAGCAATGAAAACTATAAAATGGACCCAGACTGGTTAATAGATTCAGGTTTGAGAACTATTAGCCAAGAGGACAAGTGACAAGACAAGTACACATATCCTTACATGAAATGAAAAGAAAAAATAAGAAGTACTCAGAAAACAATTTTTGTTTAGAATAATGAGATAGAAGCAGGAAGGGAGAAAGGCTCATCTTGAGTTATCTAGAAAATTCAGCAGGAAGTAATGCGTGCATATGGTGGGGGGTGGTGAGAATAAGAGCCTGGATGACTGTGACCCAGAGGATGAAGACAGACTAAGGAAACAAGGAGCCCGTGGCCAGGACTGAAGAACAAGCTGATGAAAGGGGGTCGCCCACATGACTCCTGAGTTTACCCACAGGAGCCACACACAGTCCAGCGGAGGAGACAGGACAAAACACCTCTAGGGACACGAGGACAATATAGTTTTTCTGAGCCCTGGTCCATGAATGTACTTTTTTTAAAAGTACATCATTTTTTAAAAAGTATATCATTCATACATAGACATATATAAAAAATATGTGTGTAGTAAAAGTTGTGAACTTACAAAACCAACATGTATCTCATCACACAGTGCTCCCACACATCAACCCACCACCTTGAGAAACAATCATCAAAATATTCTGCCAACTATCGCTTATATCTCACATTCATGTATTTTTCCCCAACCCACCTGATTATTAACACCCTGTATAAATCTTACATGTTTGTTATAATTCATGAGAGAATGTTCTCATCTTTGTTCGGTTAACCACAGTCCCTCTTCCACCACTGGATTCCCTGTGTTACAAAGTCCCATGTCTTCGTACAATCCATTCAAAGTGTATTCTAATTTCTCACGGAGTTGTGCTATCATCACCTCAGTCAATTTTAGAATGTTCTCATTACTTCAAAAGAAAAAACCCCATACCCCCTTTTGCCACCCCTATTTTTGTCCCTTAGAATTGATATCTTTTTTGCCATTGCTGCAAAAACGTTATAACTAACATCCACAAGTTGCATTAGTTGTAATTTTCCCCTGTATTCTTAACACTTTGTAAAAGAAGAACATATATTTATATTATTAACTGCAATCTTCTTCCACCACTGAAATAACCATGTTACACATTCCCTAGATTATTCTCAAGCTTCTTTTCCATTGACATTTAGGTCCAGAGGCTGTGGGCATGTGTGTATTTTTTAATTAATATTTTTAAATAGGATTAAATAGAAACAGGATGGCTTCCCTCTGGTGGATCTGACAAATCAGTGAAACCCGCCATTCTTTCCAAAATAAATGTCTCAATAAATGCTTTGTAAAAAAATTGTTTTGAAGCCATAGAAGAGTGGTTCTCATATGTTTTAGTCTCAAAATCTGTCTACACAATTAAAAATCCTAACATTTTACATCCTTTGCAGACCCCATTAAACCTTCCTCCATCACAGGTAAGCACTTTCCTGATTTTGGAGTTTATCATTCCCATATATTATTTTCACACAAATCTATATATGTATCTAAAAGGAAAAAATTGTTTGTGTGTTTGTGATGTGTGTGTATGTGGAGAGAGGGAGAAGGAGAGGGAGAGAGATGCGGGGACAGAGAGAGGGAGGAGGATGGGAGAGAAATCATTAGCAAGTAAAAGAGGACACACTTTGTTGGGTGTACTTTGAATATCTAAAAAAGATACCATAATTTGGCATCACTCACAATTTATTTCCTTCCCACACTAGTTTTAAACCTCATCCATACTGGCAAAGTTATCTCTAGTTTATTTTAATTGCTAGATAAAGTATTCAATATACAAATTAGAGACCATTTTACTTATCTTTACTTCTATTTAAATTTTTTAACTTTTTAATGTAGTAACAAATATAAACCTGAAAACTGCCATTTTCACATTCAAGCATGTAGTTTAGTAGTATTAATTACATTCACAATATGGTGCTACCATCACTGATATCAATTACCCCTATTTTTCATAACCTCCAACAAAAACTGTCCACCCATTAAGCTGTAACTTTGTTCCTGGTCCACTCCACTCCACAAACACACATACATACACACATACACACACACAGAAATCTATAAACTACTATCTTCGTCTGTGATGTTTGTTTCTTCTCCATGATTCACCTAAGTGAGATTATACAATAATTGTCCTTTTGTGTCTGCCTTATTTCATTCACCATGATGTCATCAAGGTTCATCAATGCTGGAGCATGTATCAGAACTTCATTCTTTTTTATGACTGAATAATATTCCATTAAGTATATTACTACATTTTGTTTATCCATTCATTTGTTAATAGACACTTGGAATGCTTCCACATTTTTGGCTATTGTGAATGATGTTACTATTAGCATTAGTGTACAAATATCTGTTCAAGTCCCTACTTTCAATTACTCTGGATATATACAAAGTATATATATCCAGCTAGGATATATACTAGGTCATATGGTAGTTTTATTTTGAATTTTCTGAGGAAGCGCCAAACTGATTTCCATAGTAGCTGCACCATTCTACATTGCCATCAGTAGTGTAGATGGGTTCCTATTACCCATATCCCAACCAAACTTAAGTATTTTCTGCTTTGTTATAACAGCCTCCCAATGGATATAAAGTGGTATCTCATTGTGGTTTTGATTTGCCTTTCCCTGAAGACCAATGATGTTGAACATCTTTTCATGTGCTTACTGGTGATTTGGACATCTTTCTTAGAGAAATGTCTCAAGTCTTTAGCCCTTTTTAAATTAGACTCACTTTTTGTTGTTGAGTTGTAACAGTTCTTTATAAATTCTATATATTAAATATTTATCACATATATGGTTAGCAATTATTTTCTCCCATGTTGTAAGTTGTCATGTCACTTTCTTGACAGTGTCCTTTGATGTACAAAAGTTTTTGTTTTTGTTTTATTTTGATGAAGTACATTTTATCTAATTTTTTCTTTTGTTCCCATGCTTTTGGTGGCATATCTAAGAAATCATTACCAAAAACAAGGTTAGGGAGGTCTCCCTCTGTTTACTTTTAGGGGTTTTGTAATATTAGCTCTTATGCTTATATCCCTGATCCATTTGGAATTAATTTTTCTATGTGGTATAAAATATAGTGTGGTATCAAATTCTATTGCAAGTGGATATCTTGCTATCCTACCATTTATTAAAGAGAATGTTTCTTTCCCTAATTAACGGACTTTACACCCTTGCCAAAAATTAGTTGGTTTTTTATAACCTGAAAAAAAACCCCACATTCCACAAGCCCACAGGCCCAGTTTTGTAACAAACTGACCATGCTGACCAATAAATGAAAAGAGTGGGTTTTTTATAACCTGAAAAAAAATCAGTTGGCCATAGATGTATGGTTTATTTCTGAATTTCCAATTCTCTTCCATTGGTCTATACATCTATCTTTATGCCAATACCACATTGTTCTGATTACTGTGGCTTTCTAGTAAGTTTTGAAATTGGGAAGAGTGGCCTCCAACTTTATTCTTCTTTTGCAATATTGATTTGACTATTTGGGATGCCCACAATTCCATTTGAATTTGAGGATAGGCTTTTCCACTTCTGTAAAAATGTGAAAATGGCTGCTGCGATCTTGATATGCATTATGTTCAATTTGTATATAGCTTTGGATAGCATTAACATTCTAATTATATTAAGTCTTCCTAGCCATGAACACAGGATATCTTTCCATTTCTTTAGGTCTTCTTTTACTTCTTTCAGCTATCTTTTGTAGTATGCAGTGTATACGTCCTTAGTTAAATTTATTCCTAAGTACTTTTATAAACTATTGTCAATGGGAGTTTTTAAAAATTTCCATTTCAGAATATTCTTTGTTGGTATATAGAAACACAACTGACTTTTGCATGTTAATATTGTAGCCTGCAACTTTGCTGAATTAATTTATCAGTTCTAGAAGTTTTCTTACAGATTCTTTGGGATTTTATATATTAGGGATCATGTCATCTGTGAATGAAGATGATTTTACTTCTTTCCAATTTTGGTGGCTTCTATTTCTATTTCTTGCCTAATAGCTCTGGCTAGAACATCTAGAGATGGAGCAGGAATCCTTTCCTTGTATTTTACCTCCAAGGAAAACTATCAGCCTTTCACTCACAAACATTAGCTGTGGGTTTTTCATACATGCCCTTTATCATGTTAAGCAAATTACCCTCTATTCCTATATTTCCATGTGATTTTATCATGAAAGAGTGGTGAATTTTGTCAAATGCTTTTTCTGCATCAATTGAGATAGAGTGATTTTTTTCATTTTGTTAATGTAATTTATTGTATTAATTGATTTTATTATGTAGAATGCTCCTTGTTTTCCTGGTATAATTGACCAGAGCATATAATTCTTTAAATGTGCTGTTGGATTCAATTTCTTAGTAATTTACTACGGATTTCCACACCTGTATTAATAAGGGATAGTGGTCGATAGTTTTCTTTCCTTTGATGTCTTTATCAGGCTTAAGATACTGTTGGCCTCATAAAATGAGTTAAAAAGAGTCCCCTCTTCTTCGATTTTTTGCAAAGTTTGAGACCAACTGGTATTAATTCTCCTGTGACTGTTTAGTAGAATTCACCAGTGAAGCTATCTGGTCCTGGACTTTTCTGTGTTGGAAGGTTTTTGATTAGGACTCATCTCTTTAGTTGTTATTAGTCTACTGAGATTTTCTATTGCTAGTTGAGTCACTTTAGGTAAGTTATATGTTTCTAGTAATCTGTCCTGATAATGTAGATTAATTTATTAGCATATAATTGTTCATAGTATTCTCTAATAATTCTTTTAATTTCTGGAGTTGAGTAGTAATACCCCTGCTTTTATTTTGGATTTAGGTTACTTGTGCCATATCTCTTTTTTTCTGTCAGTTTAGCTACATGTTTTTCAATTTTATTGATCTTTTTGAAGAAGCAACTTTTGGTTTAATGGATTCTCTCAGTTGTTTTCCTATTCTCTAGTTCATTTATCTCCACTCCAATCTTTATTATTTTTTCCTTCTACTTGCTTTAGGGTTTAGCTTGCTTTTCATCTCAAGATATTTCCTGATTTCCCTTGTGATTTCTTTTTTGACCCATTGATTACTTAGAAATATCTTGAGATGAATGAAAATGAGAATATAACACATCCAAACTTACGGGATGCAGTGGAGGCAGTGCTCAGAGGAAAATTTATGGTCATGAATGTCTACATTAAAAGAGAAGAACGATCTCAAATCAATAACCTAACTTCACATCTGGAGGAACTAGAAAAAGAAAAGCAAGCAAGCAGAGGGGTCAGTGTACAAAGACACTCAATGTTTTCACTTAGATGCCCCAGTAATCAGACTAGAGGGACAGGGACTGATTGTAAAAGAGGCACCATGTACTGATTCAGCTTCAGGAAACCTTACTCAAGGCAAACATGGACTGGCACAGTGGGCTTATCGGGCCTCAGAGCTCTAAATTTGAATGTGCGTGGGTTGCCCAACAGCTGCCATAGGTGAATGGTACAGGGTTTGAAGGGGTATGTACCCCAGAAAGGCATGTTCTTAAATTTAATCCATTCCTGTGGGTGTGAACTCACTGGAAGTAGGACCTTTTGATGAGGTTGCGTCTGTTATGGTGTGATCTCTTTTAAAATAGGTCTTAATCCTCTTACTGGGGTCCTTTATGAATAGAATGAATACAAAGGGAGGGAGAGAAAGCCACGGAAGCAAGAAGCTAAAAGCAAAGAAATGTGGGAGAGAAGAGAGAGACCAGCAGATGCCACCATGTGCCTTGCCATGTGGCAGAGGAGACAAGGATCACAAAAAAGCATTGCCTTGATGATGCCTTGATTTGCACACTTTTCTCAGTCTCTAAACTGCAAGTAATAAATTCCCATTGTTCAGCCAACCCATTCCATGGTATCTGCTTCAGCAGACTAGCAAACTAATGCAAATGGTTGTCAGGGACTGGAAGTACAGCACACCCAAGGCACAGAGCCCCAGGCGTGAGTTGCACAAACTGTCACATGGATCCAAGCAAGAGGGAGGCACCCAGACGGGTGAATTTGCATCATCACATCACCATTTTAGGGGCTGAGGTTTTTTTTTGTTTTTTTTTGTTTTTAATCAATTCAAAGTTCATTGAATTTTTGTCCAGTCTCAGTCATCTCAAGAAAAGTGATTTTCCCTTTAATTTTGTGCTTCTTAAGGAAGAGCATTTATCTGGACATATCCTACACCACCATCTTGATGACATCACCTCTACCTATGTTCTTATTTAAATAAATGATAGACATTTAAATTGATTCCTGTTTTTTACACTTAAAAAAAAAATTCCAGATCATAAGGCATTCAAATAAAAAGTAAACATTGGAAATTATCAAACTACTCTCCAAAGTGGTGGCAATTTTTTAATACTCCCAATAAGAGAGAGAAGACTTCTAATTTCTCCAGACACTTAGTATTATCAGGATTCTTAATGTTTACTAATCTGATGGGTTTGAAAGGTATCTGGTTGTTTTATTTTGCATTTTCTTAATTACTAATAAAGCGATCCTTAGTTTATTAAACAGTTATATGTCCTCTTCTGTCAATAGGCAGTTTGTGCTCTTTGCCCATGTTTCTTTTTTTTATAAAAAATATACAAAATAAATCATATATATAAATGGCACATAATAAGTTTTTTATATATTGTATGTAAAGAATAATAAAAACACATACATGTGTGCCCACCACTTATATCCCTCTTCAGAAGAGTACAAAAACTCTGAAAGCCCCTTCATCACCCTACCAGATCACATATGCCCCGCCATCCCACTCCACACAGAGGTTACCTCTAACTTCAGTTTTTTGTTAATTATTCCCTTGCTTTCCATATGTATGAATCCCTAAATAATGTTAGTTAATTTTGCCAAAATTTTCCTTTTTGTAAATATAATCACACAGCATATACTTCTGTAAACTTACTCGACATTATTTTTCACATTCATTCATATTGCTGGATTTAGTTGGCTGTGACATTCATTTTCACTACTACATGATACTCATTCACTGTAAAAATCTATCAATTTATTTTTGGGTTCCACTCTTGGTGGAAATTTGGGATGTTTATAGTTTGGGGCATTACTGATACTACTATGCATTCTCATTTCATCAGTCCCCTGATGCAAACACACAGAATTTCTCTAAATTATGCACTGAGGAGTAGAATTTCAGGCATGAATTTTTTTTTTTAGGTACCGGGTGCTGGGGATTGAACACGGGACCTCATATGTGGGAAGACGGTGCTCGACCACTGAACCACAGAGTTGGCATTTTTGTTAATTTTGCTGGTTGTTTGTGTTTTTTCAGCAGGCACCAGGAACTGAACCTGGGACCTCTTGTGTGGGAGGCAGGAGCTCAACTGCCTTATACCTGCAGGTATAAGGGGAAGTCTTTATTGCTACACAAATTGGTCAACATCCGGTATTGACATTTTCCCTTTTGAATTATTTTTATTGTACTAACATCTTTTTATATTATCAATATTACTTTTCTGTCAGTTATATGCATAACAAACATCTTTAGCCAGTGTGCAGGTTGTCTTTTAACTTCATTCATGGAATCTTTTATTAGGCAGAAGTTTTACTTCAATGTAGTCAAATTGAACACTTTTTTTCTTTTAAGGATTTTTCCTTTTATTGTGTTTAAGGTATCATTATTTTTCCCAAAGAGATAATGATAATCTCCCATATTTTCTTCTGAATGTTTCAAAGACTTTCTTTTTACAAATGAACTGTTGATCCATCCAGAACTGAATTTAGCATTTGGTATTAAGTAGAGATCAATATTTTTCTTATATAGACACTGGTCCCAGAACAATTTACAAAGAATCTATCATCTCCCCACTTATTTGACATCACTTGTGTTTTATATTAAGTTCCTAATATGTGTGTAGTTGTTTCTAAGTTCCCTATTTGATTAACCTTGTGCTAATACTAAACAATCTTAATAATTATAGTATTAAGGCTTGAAACCTGGTCCCATTACACTGATACATGATACTTGATACATGTCCCACTACACTGCTGCTCTTAAAAATTATTCTGGCTAGTTTTAAACTTGTTCTTCCTGTGAAGTTTGAGATAAGTCTTTCAACTCCCCAAAAATACACAGTGGACAATTTGATTAAATTTGCATGAATTTAAAATTTTGGGAGAATTACCAACCCCATGATATTGTTTTCCTATCTAGGAATCTATGAACATGGTATATGCTTACTTTTTCTTCTTTTTCTCTTATGTCTTTTAATAATACTTGATAATTTTATCCATAAATATACTGAGCATCTCCTGCAAGATTTGTATCTAAGCACTTCAAAGCTTAGTTAATATTATGAATTAAAACTGTATTACATTTTCTAATTGGTTATTACTAGTGAATAAGAAAGATGTTAATTTTTCTTTATTACCCTTGTAGCCAGCAACTTTGCTGAACTGCCGTATTAGTTCTAATAATAGATCTGTATATTCTATTCAATTTTCTAAGTAGACAATTTTATTATCTGCAAATAAAGCAGTGTAGCAGATTGCTATGGTTATAAATTCCAAAAATGGATATTGGATTATGTTTGCAATCTGGTCTGTACCTGGGCATGATTAAGTTATGAATAGGGCTTCGATTGGGCCACGTCATTAGGGTGTTGAGTCCCCACTCCAAGGTGGATGGGGAATCACAGATAAAAGGCATGGCAAAGGACAGAGTTGGGGGTTTTTGATGTTGGAGTTTAATGTTGGAGTTTGATGCTGAAGCCTTAAGCTGGAGCCCCAGGAAGTAAGCACACAGAGGAAAGAGAAGCAAGTCCCAGGAAGAGAGGAACTCTGAGCCCAGGAAGAAGCAAGCCCTGGGAAGAGAGGAACCCAGAACCCAGAGAGAAGCAAGACCCTGGAAGGGAGGAACCCAGGAAACCTGAGCCCTCTCAGATGTTGGCAGTCATCTTGCTCTAACACATGAAAACAGACTTTGGTGAGGGAAGTAACATATACGCTATGGCCTGGTATCTTCAAGTTCCTACCTCAAATAAATACCCTTTATAAAAAGCAACCATTTTCTGGCATTTTGCATCAGCACCCCTTTGGCTGACTAATACAACAATTTTATTTCATCTTTTCCAAAGTTTATACTTTTTTTTCTTTTACTGGCTCACTGCACAAGCTGGAATATCCTACACAGTGAGGAATAGAAGCGTGATGGCAGATAATCCTAAACTGTTGCCAGTCATATTACAAATGTTTATAGTGGTTCGCAATTAATTGTAATGTTTGCTCTGAGTGCTTGATAGATATCATTTATGAAGAAAGTGTCCCTCTATTCCTAGTTTGTTAAGCATATTTACCATGAGTCATTTAATGTCATCAAATACTTCAATGTCTTAAGAAACTCAATGTCATCAAATGCTTTTCCCACATTTATTGAGATTTCACACTTCTTCCTCCTTGTATCTATTATTAGAGTGTAATGTAATACATGTATCATAATAATGTGATAGGACACAGTACCCCCAAATGGATATTTATAAATATTTCACTTAATAATCCTGCATCTATTCATTAAAAAACAAGAGTGATCATGTTGAAAAGGATGACGCTTCTAAAATGTTCTTTTTTGATGTAGTTTGGAGACTAATAGGTCTAATCTCATAAAATGAACTTGATAGAACTTTCTTTTTGTATTCTCTTAAAGAGACTGCACAAGATTAAAAGTTCTATCACAATTTGGTAAAAACTCCCACATGAAATCATCTGGGACTTATGTCCTTGATGGGAGAAAGACTGATGTATCAGTCAACTAAGGGGATGCGTTTGCAAAGCACCAGTAATCTATTGGCTTTTATAAAGGGTATTTATTTGATAAAAGCTTACAGTTATAAGGCCCTAAAGAGTCCAACTCAAGGTACCATAAAAGGCACCTTCTCACCCAAGTCAGTTGCCACATGTTGAAGCAAGATGGAGGGAGGAGATTGAGCCTTCCTCTCTCTCAGCTACAGGCTGGCACAGGGCTTGTTTCTTTCTGGGCTCAGCTACAAACTATCAGGCAAATGGCTCATCTCTCTTCTCAGGACCTAGGATCAAAGTTTCTCCTCTGCCATGTCTATGAAGCTCCCTCGCTCTTCCTATGTATCTTCTTCTGTGAGTGTCCATTTATACAACCCACAAAGGAGGTGGGGACTCAACCCCAAATTACACATTACTGACAGGGTCGATTCAAAGGCGCCTAATATTAACATAATTTAATCAAAGGCATCTCAGCTGAATCAAAGGGGATCATACCCAGAGGAACAAACCAGGTTACAAACATAATTCTTTTTGGAATTCATAAATAATATCAAACGGCTTTAGCTATTAATTACAGACTTAATTATTTTTCATTTTCTATTGCATGTAGGGCATGCTCTCATCTTTAATATGTCCTGCCTTCATTTAAAAAAAAATTTTAATGTTCAAAGTTCTTCCCCATGAGAGCAGGATATGCTCTCATGCCTGTTTGATTCCTTTTTACAGTTTGAGATTCCAGTACATGCTCAGCAAATATTTTTTTGATTGACTGGTCCCAGTGTTATCTTCCTTGACTGTTTTTGTTTGTTTGCTTTTTGTTAACATTTCATGATGAAAATTGAAAACATGAGAAAAATAGAAAGGATAATGATCCTCATTTATACAACACCCAGCTTCAACCATTCAAAATTCATGACAAATCCTCTTTCATTCCTCCCCCACCACCTCCCTCCCTTCTTTCCATTGATAAACATGCTTAAACATTCCTAAACACTTAAACATTACTTAAACATTTCTCTGGACTTCTCTATTTCATTATGCAGCTCCCATCTTAAGTGGCACTGCTACTTACGTTTCCCAGTCTGGATTTTGTGTGTTACATCGCCATGGTGCAGCTTAGCATGTTCCTTAGTTCTTTGCACTTCCTATAAATCTGGCAGTTGGATCTAAAGATTTGACCAGATTCAAGGTCAAATTTTTTAGCGAGACTTCCTAGTTGCTAGAGCATTCTTCCACCAATAGATAAATCATGCTGGTTGCCCCTCTTTTTGTGATGTTAGCAGCCATTGAGGAGCAATGTTGCTTCTTTAACCTCCAAGCTTGTTCCTTGGGAGACTCCTAAGAAAGCTCTCCTTTTCTCAGGCCCCACTACTTCCGCCCATGTCCTCAGTTTCTGACACAATGCAGATCTTTTAACCATCTGTTATTAACTCCTGACCATGTGGGACGACTTTAGGGAGACCTTGTCTTCTAGTTGTATTGTAGATGTGTGGTCTGTATTTTCACTTGCTCTGTTTGGAGGGATTTAAGGAAGTCAAAAAACTATACACCCTTTTTAGAACAATGGTATTTGTTTTAACATCTTAAAATAAACACTTAACTCATTGGTTTTTCAGAGTTTTCTATTTTTTAAAATAAGTGCATTTAAAGTTAAATGTGGGAAGCGGACTTGGCCGAGTGGTTGGGGCGTCTGCCTATCACATGGGAGGCCCCAGGCCTCCTTGACCTGTGTGGAGCTGGCCCATGCACAGTGCTAATGCGCGCAAGGAGTGCCCTGCCACACAGGGGTGTCCCCCGCGTAGGGGAGCCCCACGCACAGGGAGCACATCCCATAAGGAGAGCAGCCCAGCGCGAAAGAAAGTGCAGCCTGCCCAAGAATGGTGCCACATACACGGAGAGCTGACACAGCTAGATGACACAACAAAAAGAAACACAGATTCCCGTGCCGCTGACAACAACAGAAGCGGACAAAGAAGACGCAGCAAATGGACACAGAGAACAGACAACTGGGGGGGGCGGGTGGAGAGAAATAAATAAATAAATCTTTAAAATAATAAAGTTAAATGTGCCACAAGTAACTCTTTAGCTATATCCCAATAGTTTGTAGTTGTTGTTAACTTTAATCATATAGTTTGAGTGGGGTCTACTTGTCTGATTAATTAAGTTATTACATAATAAAGTGACTATTTCTCCCTACATCACAGCTGTTCTGAAGTGAATATTTTCATTGTTGCTTAGTTATAAGTAATTTTCAATTTATGGTCATTTTTCTCTTTAACTCATAAATGCATAGGTATACATTTTTAAATTTCTAAACATATGGATAGTTTTTATTATCATTTTCTTATTGCTTTCTCCCTAAACTGCATTGTAGTCAGGCAGAATTCTATTTATGTTACTCATTTTGTAACGTTTCTTTAGACTTGAACTTATGAACTGATAAATGGATAATTTATTTTAAATATTCCATATGACTCAAAAAGATTATACACCTCTGACTCTTGGGTACAGAATTTATGTGTGTGTGCATGTTTACAGTATTTTAGAACTAAATATAAATCAAGCTTGTTCATGTTGTTCAGATTGTCTAAATCTTTACTCATCTGGTCTGACTGATCCATTGTTTTTGATAGAGGCAATTTAAAATCTTCTACCATGATTACGAATTTGTCAAACTCACCTTTTAATTCTTCTGTTTTGCTTTATTTATTAAGGCCATAAACAATGGTTACATAAAAATTCATGATTCATAAAGCTTCTTGGTTGATGTACTGACCCTCTTTATACCTATTTATCATTTTTGCCATAAGTTCTATTTTACCTAAAATTAATATGGCTACACTAGGTTTCTTTTGGTAAGTATTTACTTGATATACCTTTTCCCTGTTCTTTCTTTTCAACCTTTGGTGTGGTTTTCTTTTAGGTTTCACTAACTGAAAAATGTCTAATCTGATCATCTATGCATTTAATTGGTGAGTTAACCCATTTAAATTTATGAATACTGGTATATTTGGACTTATATTTACACAGCCCTATTTGGGGTTTTCCATTTACTATTCTTTTTTCCTTTCTTTCACTTTCCTGACTTCTGTTAAATTGATAACATTGTCACACAGATTCCCATGCCACTGACAACAACAGAAGTGGACAAAGAAGAACACACAGCAATTAGACACAGAACAGACAACCAGGTCGGGGCGGGGGATGGGGGGCATAAATAAATCTTTTTTGAAAAAAAATTGATAACATTTTCTATTATTCTTCTTTTCCCCACCCTAAGTTTGAATGTATAGATTGTACTGCAGTCTTTTTTTTTTCCCCAGCAAAGTCTAAAGGTACTCAATATTTCTAGCCTTTGCTTAAGCATGATAAGAAACTAAGCAGGTTATAATTACTTTCTAAGTACTTTCCTCAATTTAGTATTGTTGTTTAGAGATTTTTTGTTAATTTTTTTGGAAACACAAACATTTTTTCCACACAATTAATGGTTACATGTATCTGCTGTCACAGTTCATCTATTTCTCCATTTCTATGCTTGTCACTGTTTCTTTTGTTCCTTTATTCACTTTTCTTCTTGCTGAAATGTACGGTAGAGTGATTAAAGTCATGATTACAGAGGTTATTAACTAGCAGGACAACATTAAAACATAATGTAATTTTTAATATTACACATGCAGCATGATTACAACTATCAGAAAAATCATATTCATAGGAGAAAAAACTGACAGAGGAAGAAACATTTTCTCGAGAGTTAAGATTAAGTCAGTTTATCTGTGATAAAAATGGGAGCCACTGAGTATACACTTTGAATGCATTGTGCAAAGTATGGGGCTGTGTAACATGGGGAATCCTCTGGTGGAAGGTGGACTGTAGATAACAGAACATATATGAGGACATTCGCGCATAAACTACAACAAATATATAATACTAATACACGGTGTTAATAATTAGGTGGGTTGGGGGAAAATGCAGCAAATATAAGATATCATTTGCACTTAGTAGTAATATTTTAATGATGCTCTTTCAGAGTTCTGAATGATGCAAGGTGCCGGTAGTGGGAGGGTAAGGTAGTGTAAGGGAGCCCTTCTGATGATACGCGTGTTTGTTTTATAAGTTCACAACTCTTACTATACACTTGTTTTGTTTTTTTTTTAAAGATTTATTTTTATAAAATCTTGTTCTTTGTCTGCTTCTGTTGTCGTCAGCGGCACGGGAAGTGTGGGCGGCGCCATTCCTCGGCAGGCTGCTCCCTCCTTCGCGCTGGGCGGCTCTCCTTACGGGGCACACTCCTTGTGCCCCTTGCGCGTGGGGCTCCCCTACGCGGGGGACACCCCTGCATGGCATGGCACTCCTTGCGTGCATCAGCACTGCGCATGGGCCAGCTCCACACGGGTCAAGGAGGCCCGGGGCTTGAACCGCGGACCTCCCATGTGGTAGACGGACGCCCTATCCACTGGGCCAAAGTCCGTTTCCCTACACTTATTGTTTACGTATGTTCATTTATGAATGATATACTTCAGTAATTTTCCTTAATTTTAAAAAAAGAAAGATTAAGTCACTTTAGTATTAACCCTTTAGTGAAGACTAGGAATTCAGAGAACACCACTCCCTTTGACCCTGACGCCGTTCTTGAAACTAAAGCTCCAATTTGGTCACAAGCAGATCCCAATTATGAAAGCAGTTTTAGCAGTCTCTTGGAAACCCGGCATAATACCATAAAATGAGCAATGAATTCAGAAGACTCGAGTTCAAGTTTTAGCCCTGCTGTGGACTGGCTGGGCAGCCTGGGACAAGTCACTCAGCTTTGTGGGACCTCAGCTTTCTCAGGATAAAACTGGAAATACTCTACCCTACCAGGCTTTTGTTAAGAGGAGTAAACGAAACCATGAACACAAAATCACTTTATAAAACTATAATGGGATTTTTTTAAATATGTTTAAGTGTATGTATAATTTTATAAACTAAGGGACAGAATACATATTATAGTAACATCATGAGACTTGATTAGCCATGTGTGCTACCCCAGCTAGACTGGACTAGACCCAAAACTATGAAACAAGGACGGATCCCTGACCTTCCTATTGTCCATCTTCTGTGATAACCTTGAGTTTTCCTCCATTACAACACTAGTGTGAGTCATGTAGTGCTCATTACCCCTTTCATGACACTCAGTCTTACAAATTACTGGACACTTTCCTTTTATATTTGTTTAATGAGGTCAGCTGCTGTGACCTGAATTTTCGTACTGCTGGCATCACAGCCTCTCTTGCCCACTAATTGTAAGTGGCACTCTTATCACTTAGTCATATTTTCTAGGCTTTAACTTGTCTTTGTTCATTGCTGGCTATTCCAAGTAGTGAGAGTGCACGTCCTAGCTCCTTTGAGGTTCGGCATGCATGGCCTCTGTGTGAGGCCAACTCACTGTTGATTTATAACATTCACAGGATGAGAGCAGAACCTGAGGCAAAGGGCAGGAGAAGGAGAGAAACGGTCAGTGGTTCAGTTGTCTCTTTCCACCTGACTTGCTTGTTTCATAAAACAAAGCAATGGCTGTGTATTAGCCTAAGGGCCCCGTACTATATGTTTTCAAATTAAGAACCCATTTAGCTTGTGTTTCCAGGAGGGAGCCTGTGATGATAATTATACTTCCTGTTCCAATGACCAAATCATGGCTGAATGTATCGGAGGGGGAAGTGCTAATGGAGCTAAGTCTGATATCTCCTGTGTGTCTTATTTTGCCAGGGATATATGACAAATACCACACACTAGCTGGCTTAAAGAACAGGAATTGATTGGCTCATGGCTTTGGAGGCTAGAAGCCCAAAGTCAAGGTCTCAACAGGTCAAGTTCTCTCCCAGTGCTGTGGCGTTCTGGTCCTGGCTTCCTGCAATCCTTGGGTTCCCTGGCTTGCGTCTTTGCTTCGGTCCTATGTTCTCCTCCTGGCTTCTCCTTCTCCTGCTCAGTTGTCTGTGTCTCTGCCTAAATTTCCTCTCCTTATATGGACACAGCCATATGGGTTAAAGCCCATCCTCATTCAATTTGGCCTCACCTAGTAGACTCTTCAGAGATCCTATTCACAAATGTTCATGGGGAACATGATTCAATCCCCAACACTGTGTTTAGCTTATTTCTTCTATTTCTTACAGAAAAAATACCAACATCAATACCAACATCTTCAAAGGGTCCTGTTTTCAAATGGGCTCACACCCACAGGAACGTGGAGCAAGACTTGAACAAGCCTTTTGTGCAGGACGCGATTCAATTCCCAGCGTCATCTTGCAGAGTTTCATAAAATGAACAGAATCACAAACCCATGTCTTTCCTTCTGGAGGATTTCCTCTGAGCAATTTTGGGGCTTAAGTAGTGTATCTTCCTGTGAGAATTAATGAATTGCTCATTCTCAAGCCTTCCTTTCCCATATTCCTATTGCCGTTTTCCTTTAGTTCTCTACTGGCTGCGATAACCTCTATAAAGCGCCAGGGTTATAATAGATGCCTCAGGAATATCAGCGTCCCTTTTCCTGATATTGTGATAGGAAATTCATGTGGCCTCTAATCATGCAATGCCTTCACAGTAAGAGTGCGGTATCTTATTTTAGCTTACATTTGTTTTCAAAGCAATCCTTCTTGAATAACACAGGAGACTGGACATATTGAGACAACTGCACAGTTAATGCATTTTTTTTTAAAGCCTTAATTTTCAGGGGGATTTATTTGACCTTGTGAAATCAAAATGATTTAGTTAGGGTAAACAGTCCGTATTTTATACAGGGTGCCCAAGGCAGTCTAAATGTGTGAAACTGCTGCGGCTCAAAAATATTCACGTTTTATGTCCAATTCTTAAAATTCCATTTCTCTGACTCTGTAGATGCTTTTTGTTCTGAAGTTGAAGAGAGATAAAGTGATTGCCTTTTGTTTTGTTTTGTTTTTTTAAGTATTCATGTACATGCAGTCAGGGAAAGAACCTGGAGCCTAGAGAGAGGTAGAGGGTCAGAGAGATTTGGGTTTGAATCGAATTTACACGTACCATGTAAAGTGGCAACTTTAAGCCTTAGTGTTCTTATATGAGAGATGGGGAAATAATTAGGATTCTGTGGATTAAATGAGACCATACATTAAGTAAGGTAAGTACCCAAAAATATAGTAAATATAGCAAATGATCAATAAATGTTAGGCAAGAGTGGTATAAGCCGCAGCAGCCAACTTTGTTACAAGGTCATTTTATCTGTCACAGGGACTCAGAGAAAGAAGGATAGGTAAGTATTTAGCATCAGTCTGTAAGGTAGCCTGTACAGATTAAACCAATGATCAATGGATAACTTTTAAACAGCTGTATGGAAAAATGACTGCTTTGGGAACCACAGACTGATCCTAAATATAGTCAAATCTCTATCTACAAATGGGTTCACACCCACAAGAACACAGATTTTAGATTTGAACCTGTCTTTCATGGGGAACATGATTCAATCCCCAACACTCTGTTTAGCTTATTTCTTCTATTTCTTACAGAAAAAAAATGGAGATAGTTTAAAAGTATATGAATGAAGGACAAGTTGTCTTCTACAATTCAGAAAATGGACTCAAGCTTTTAGGTCTTTTAATAATTTTCCAAAAAAAAAAAAAAAGGAAATGCACGCACTCTATTAGGATAGCATCTAACAGATATAAGAAGTTATGTGCTTTTGGGAATGGCCTGAAGATCAGATTTACTGGTCAAAAATGCTCTATTCTTCCAAACATATACTTTAGGAATAGCAGCAATTAAGGCATCCCCATACCATTATGCAAAGCAGGGGAGTCAAGGAAAGAGCAGGAGGGCAAGCACATATTTAATGTCCAAGCCAATAGGTCACCAGTCCCCTTCTGCCATATAAGAACTTCATTAACTTCCAACACATGACAACGTAATTAACAGCTGCTCGCTGAGAACTGGAATGATGTGACCACAGGTATCAGGGTCGTATTTTCAGTTATCTTGCATTAAGGGGGAATTGAGCTGCTGACTGTCAATGGATGTAACAATACCCAGGGAAAGGCAGCTGAGAACTGAGAGGAATGAGAAGGGCAAACAAGTGAAAACAAAGGCCTCCCAATTTCAGGGTTATCAACCCACCAAATCCATTGAAACATATTAAGCCTTGGTCTATACAAGAGGCTTCATTAAAGTATGGATGATATGAAAGCAAAACAAGATCAGGGATGACCATACTAGCTTCACGAAGATAAATTCTAGCGACCTCAACAACAAATGCCCAAGGTGTCAGTGATCAGAAATGTCCCAGGACTCACCTCGTGTTTGGAGAAGAGCCGGACGGCCTCCAGCTGGTGGAAGACTGGGTAGTGCTGGGCGTCGATCTGGTCGCGCCGGTAGACATCTCCCACCACCAGGAAGGCGTCCAGCCCCGAGTGTATCAAGTCCCACTGGTGCGCAGATGTGTGCGCCCTTAGCATGTGGGTACGGTTCAGGTAGAAGTTGTCGCCCTTTTTCCTGCTGGGGTGGTCGGCTGGGATGAGTAGACTGTCAAAGTTCTGCCAGGTTGTGACCACTGGAGGTAGGTCCTCATAGACAGAGAAAAGTGGCGTCCCGAAGCGGCCCACGTACTGCCTGTAGAAGTGCTCCTTCACCCTCTCCTTCAGCAGCCACAGTGGGTGGTACGGCTGGTTGTGCAGGTTCCTGCCCACCTTGGAGAGCACCTTCCCGCTGAGGTTGGTGAGGGCGTCCTGAGGGTAGGCTTTGCCCAGCAGCTCCACATCACAGCCTGGGGCTCCTTGGGCGGCAAACCCTGAGGCAAAGAGCCTGGCGCCCAAGGCGCCCTGCTGGTGACCTCCCGGGATACTGCTGACCTTCGTCACCAAATAAAGGCTCCCAAGGGCAACTCTCCTGAGACCAGAACAAACCATCTTACAAACTTCTCACAGATTCTGGAAAAAAGCACACATGCAAAGCACAAGTCAGGTTTCACTTTGTGGAAAGTAACAGGCCTGTCCTTCAAGCCTCCCTCCCTCTCTCCACTGCCCTGCTGACTGACATCTTTGCTCCCCAACACCCCCTCCACAGGGCTGAAAGATCCAACGCTTGCAGACAGAGAAAATCTGCTGACAGAGGCTTAATGTTTACTGCATTAAATCAAAACAATCTTGAAATCACTTTCAGACGCATGTTCATCTCTACTTGTCTTTCCCTTGCCACTGAGATCCTTGGCTTTGTAGGCAACCTCCTTTAACAGCTTATGTCATACACTGAACCCCTCACATGGGACAAAACTTTACATGTGACAGTTTCTTCTTGTTTTTCACTATATTCTAGAAAGAAAAAAATCACTTCACAGGGGTCATTTAAAGACACAGTTTGGTAAGACCCTTTCATCAATTAAAGGAGGCACATGATTACATGTATGCCTCTGAAACACAGTAGAAGAGGTGACACTTTAAATAGCCATCCTGCATATTTCTGCTTTTCACGATCATATCTACCAAGTTCTGCTTGACTTCTAGATTATCTTATTGTATCACAAAATGAAATTGCCAATACATGTTTTTTTTAACATTTTGAATAAAATATACCAATTTAAGTAATTGTTATTTTTATTTAATATCTTTTTAACTAAAATGGAAAACTTATGGAAGTATTACACAAAATGATGGGGTACCCCAATGGACAGCTGAGATATTTTTATTATGCAAATCTTTTCTATCTTCACATCTGGTCATGTCATTTAAGCTTAATACCATTATGGCATCCCATCAATTACATTTTTGTTTTGCAAAAGAGCACATTTCTATAACCACAATAAACCAGTTACTGAAATAAACACACTGGGGAAGGGGTACAGAGCAGTGAGATGACAGTGTACTGAACCAGAAATTTTTTTTAAGATGCCCAGAATTTAATTTGAAGATTACCAAGTTTCAGAGCTGAGTTACCTCCAAAGCCATCTAGCATAGTCTCTTCCTATCACAGATGAAAGAATCCATGTTTTAAAATCATTCAGGGAACTCAGTAAAGAAAATCATTAGATGGCAAGTCTTGGCGTTCATAAATAATTTACGATGAACTCAAATCACCCAAATCCATCTTTTAAAATTAGGGTTTTTATCTATTGGGCTGCTATGAAGCAAACAAACAGGTGGTTATTACATCTCCAGGGCCACACAATCCTGCCAAGAAAATACAAGTTACATGGCATTGAGCTGCTGTAGGAGGAATTATGCTGGTTCATGCGACCACCAAAGACATACTTAGTATTTTCCTGGGCAGCACAGTTTACCCCAATTCAAAAATGGAATTGAGAAAATCTTCCTCCGTGTTAAATTAGTGTGCGTGTGTGATCACTTATTAAAAATAGGTGCATTGCACCTTGGTCTAAGACTGTCATCATCTGAGAAGTTTTCAAAGACACTCAGGAACTCTCAGAATTTATTCATTTATGGGGCTCTTTTGTCAGAGCTGTTTTCAAAGGGTTTTTGGCTGAGCGTCAGCTGAAAAGTGTCCTCCCATCTACATTGTTCAATGGCTCATCACTGCAGTAGATATGAATTTCAAATATGCACATGCAGCCTTCTACATCTTAGCACAGAGTTGTAGCATTAGGTTGTTAGCTGCCCAGCTCAGCACCCTTGTGAGACGTAAGAAAGCAGTTCTTCTTCCCAAAGGCATGCATGGATATACAAAGTTCAGAATTGTTCTGCAAAAGGTGTCTTTGATGAGGTTCTTTATGGTTTGCCAATGACCCTTTCCTTCCCAGATTCCAGCCACTCAGATGCCCAAACCCACTTCTAGGTTCTGTTCCCAATGATGCTCCCCATCCACAAGTCACTTTGCTCTTCCTCTCACCCCAGTGCCAGCTTGCCAAGAAAGTTTAATTGTCTTGTCCTCATTTTAGGTCTTTTATCTATCTGCTCATTCCCTGCTTGTATTCCCCCTCTCATTTCTCAATGACTCAATTCTTTTTTCTTTCTGTCATCTATTTTACAGACATTAATACCTAGGAATGCTTTCCCAGGTCCATCTGAGAAATCAACTCCTTGTGTTTTTGCTGCTTCAGTCAGGTTTCTCTTTAAGAAATATGAACCTGGAAAATACAGGTGATCCAGGAAGATAACACCAACAGCATACTTCTATTGCTAGAGTGCTTTTTCATTTTATCCTTTCCACAATACTGTGAGGGAAGTATATTCTCACCATTTTAGAAAAAAAGGAAAATAGGGACAAAGAGATAATCTAACTTGCAAAGACTCACAGGCCTAGCTATTAGAGTTCCTTCAACCCAGAACTCTTGCCACAATTCAAGAACTTCTCAATCAAAACAGACCCAGGAC
The DNA here is from genome assembly GCF_030445035.2 of Dasypus novemcinctus. NCBI lineage: Eukaryota > Metazoa > Chordata > Mammalia > Cingulata > Dasypodidae > Dasypus > Dasypus novemcinctus. The sequence goes on along the minus strand of NC_080694.1, from coordinate 37,147,676 downwards.
TACTAAATTCAAATTGCAACTCTTTAATCATCTCCCTAAAGTTCTATTTAATCTGAGCAATTCATATTAGCCATCTATATATTTTAAGCATGTAAATGAAAACATGAGGGAATAAATGAATAAATCTAATAAAACACATTGGTTACATGGTGGAAATGTAGTAACTATTGAAAGCAGGGCCTATGGAAGAGTTTCTATTCATGCCCAGTTTCTGGCAAATAAAGTATTATTGGGGGAAGCAGATGTGGCTCAAACAATTGGGCTCCCATCTACCATGTAGGAGGTCCAGCGTTCAGTGCCCAGGGCCTCCTGGTGAAGGCAAGCTGGCCGTGTGGCAAGCTGGCTCACGCAAAGTGCTGGTCTGTGCAGAGTACTGCCCCACACAGGAGTGCTGCCCCACACAGGAGTGCTGGCCTACACAGAGAGTAAGTGCAGCAAGATGATGCAACAAAAAAAAAAAAAAAAAAAAGAGACACAGAGGAGAGACAATAAGAGACGTAGCAGATCAGGGAGCTGAGGTGGCACAAGAGAATGATCAACTCTCTCCCACTGTGGAAGGTCCCAGGATTGGTTCCTGCAGCCACCTAATGAGAAGACAAGCAGACACAGAAGAACACACAGTGAATGGACACAGAGAGCAGGCAACAGGGGATGGGAGGGGGGGATAAATAAATAAAAAATTTTTTAAAGACAGTATTATTGGCATACAGCAATGTCTATTTGTTTACATATTTTCTGTGATAATTTTTTCACTACAGTGGTGGAGCTCAGTGGTTGCCACAGAGACACTATGATCTGCAAAGACTAAAATATTTACTATCTTGCCCTTTACAATTTGCTGGCCTCTATTTAGCTTAAACCATTGAAAAGTTCTTCAGTACCAGTAAGAAAGACTTCCTCATCACAAATACATGTAGATTGCATAGTCAGTAAAAATAACAAAAGTACAAGTGTGGATAGCTATGCTCACATTGGTACAGAAGAGACAATGAGGCCAACAGTGGGAAGAGTCGATACAAAATAACACAGAAGAGGAGGACTGCAGAGACTCTTACATGGATTTTATCCAAGTCTGCCACTGGTCACTGTATATTCTGGGACACATTATTTCATCCTGCTGGACCTCATTCCTCATTTATAAAATAGGGAAAAAAAATACCTTTGTTTTAGTTTGCTAACTGCTCAAAGCAGATTCCATACAATGGGTTGGCTTTTAACAATGGGAATTTATTAGAGTACAAGTTTATAGTTTTAAAACTGAGGAAAGTATCCAAATCAAGGCAATGTTACGGCAATTCTTTTTTCCCACAGACTATCTGCTACAATCCATGGCTTCTCTGCCATACGGCAAGGCACATGGCAGCATCTGTAGGTCTCTCCCTTCTCTTCCAGGTTTTGTTGCTTTCAGCTTCTTGCTTCCATGGTTTGTCTTAATTTCATTCGCTTATAAAGGACTCCAATAAGAAGATTAAGACCCATCATGAAAGAGGAGGGTCACACCTTAACTTATGTAGCCTCATCAGAAGATCCTTCTTATAAGATTTCTGGAAAGATGGAAGATTAGAGAGATGCATAACTCATTTCTCTCCCAGAAAAATAGCTAGAGGACATTGAAAAACAGCCTGGAAAAAAAATTATTCTAAGACTTAGTATACTAGGGAAAGGCTAGACACCACCCCAAAGAGAGAGGGGCAAAGAAAGAAATAAAGAATCCCAACAGGAAAACTGTCAATAAAAGCTAGAAGCTGTAGCTGCCAGCACCCATCCCACCACCCTTTTAAGCAGACAGCTTTGTGCCCTCTGGCCTTTAGCCAGTGGCTTCAGACATAGGAGTTCGCAGGGGTCCACTTTCCCAAGAATGGGGAGAGAGAGGGATGTAGCCTAAGGCTTATCAGCTTTTGGCCATGAAATTTAGTCTCCTCTGTCCCACAAACCCTTCCAGACCAAGTGTAGCCACACCATTGTTTGTCCAAGGAGCCAGCAGAGGACTAAAGAGATCTAACCCTCTCAAACACACTCCCTACTGACCAAGACTGGTTGCTGAGGATGCAGAGGGGAGTGGAATTATTTCCTGCCTGGGAAAAGGGAGGGAGCTGCCGGCTGAGAGCAGCTTCTGAGAAAGTTTGACTTGTGTGGCTCTGAATAGGCCTGAGTCAGGCTCCTCTCTCACATTTTTCCTATCAGGTTACAGCAAACACACTGCAGTCAGGGTTTGAACTGAGAAGGCTGCATAAGAGCACCATCTGCTGACCGACCAAGGAAGTGCACAAAGGGAAAATAAAAGTAAATGGATAAAAGAGGCCTTTGCAACCTCACTCCCTAAGGCCCTTGGAAGCAGGTCTGCAAACCATTACTGGGTGCCTGGTCTGGATTTGAACAAAGAAACAGGGACAAGCCTAAAGAGCAAGAACAGGCTGAACCAAGAATCAAAGAACAGCAGTAACACACAGCCATCCACCACTAAATCCCTATGCAAAAGAGGGAAATGGAGCACCAGAGTAAACTCACCACCATAATCAGATGCCTAGACATCAAAAAAAAAAAAAAACCTACAAGCTATACTAAGTAAAAGGAAGATATGGCTCAAGCAAAGAAATATATCATAGCCCCAGATGAGACACAGGATTTCAGACAGATAATCAATTAGGTTCATACAAATTTCCTAAATAAAATCAATGAGTTGAAAGACAATATAGCTAAAGAGATAAAGGACATCAAAAAGACACTGAGTGAGCCCAAAGAAAAATTTGAAAACCTGAATAGAAAAATAACAGAGTTTATGGGGATGAAAGACACAATAGGTAAAATAGAAAGCTTATTAGAGCATTTTCATTAGAGAATTTTCATTAATACTGCATATATAATATTGTTTTTCTTTGTAACTGACCAAATGTACGTTAATACTACAAGATGTTAATATCAGTCAAAAATACAACCAAAGCAAAATATGGACAGTAGTTATATAGTAATGAAATGATTGAAGTGACAAATGTACAGCTATGTGATTATGCCAAATACCATTGATTGTACACTTCAGATGGACTGTATTCCTTATTAATATATATCAATAAAATTACTTAAAAATGATTAAAAAACATTAGGTGGGAGTGGGTATAACTCAGCAGTTTGAGTGCCTGCTTCCCAGGTACAAGGTCCCAAGCTCAATCTCTAGTATCTTCTTAAAAAAAATTAGAGGACAGCAGACTCTAAATGATAGAAGAAAGAATAAGTGATACAGAAGCCAGAACAGCTGAAATCGAATAAAGAGAAGAACAAAAAGAGAAAAGAATGGAAAAAATTGAGCAGGCACTCAGGAAGTTCAATAACACTGTGCACAACAACATAGGTGTCATGAGAGTTCCAGAAGGAGCAGAGAAGGGAAAGGGACAGAAAGAGTATTTGAGGAAATAACAGCTGAAAATTTCCCAACTCTCATGAAAGAAATTAATGTACATGTCTATGAAGTACACTGTACCTCAATAATAAATCCGAATAGACCTACTCTAAGACACATAATAATCAGAATATCAAAAATCAAAGATAAAGAGAAAATATCGAGAACAGCAATGGAGAAGCAAACCATCACATAAAAGGGACACCAAGTAAGACTTACTGTGGATTTCTCTTAGAAACCATAATGGCAAGAAGACAGTGGTATGATATAATTAGGATACTGAAAGAGTAAAATTGTAAGCCAAAAATTCATTATCCAACAAAATTGCCCTTCAAATATGAAGCAGAGTTTAAAATATTCACAAATAAACAGAAACTAAGAAAGTTTGGGGAAAAAGTCCACCTTTGCAGCCTGAAAGAAAAAGACAGAAGAGAGAAGCTTGGACGAGAAAGCAGAAAGCAAGACTAGCAGAAAGGATAACCAAAGAGTAAAAAAAAAAAAAAAACCAGATGAAAGTAAGATATGATACATGAAAGCCAAAGAATAAAATGGTGGAAGTAAACAATGCATTTACAGTAATATTGAACAGTGAAAAGACATAGGCTGACAGAATGGATTATAAAAAACATGAGGGAAGCATATTTGGCTCAACTGATAAGAGCGTTCACCTACCACATGGGAGGTCCAGGGTTCAAACCCAGGGCCTCCTGACCCATGTGGTGAGCTGGCCCACGCACAGTGCTGCTGCGCACAAGGAGTGCCATGCCACACAGGGGTGGTCCCTGTGTAGGGGAGCCCCACACATAAGGAGTACATCCCATAAGGAGGGCTGCCCAGCACGAAAAAAGTGCAGACTGCCCAGGAGTGGCACCATACACACAGAGAGCTGATGCAGCAAGATGACACAACAAAAAGACACAGATTCCCTATGCCACTGACAAGAAGACAAGTGGACACAGAAGAACACACAGCGAATGGACACAGAGAGCAGACAACCGGGGCGGGGGGAGGGAGGGGGAGGGATAGGGGGGAAGGAGAGAGAAATATTTAAATCTTTTAAAAAAACAAAAACAAAAACAAAAACATGAGCCATCCATATGCTGCCTACAAGAGATTCATCTTAAACCCAAGGATACAAATCAGCTGGAAGTGAAAGGATGGCAAAAGATACTCCGTGCAAACAGTAACCAAAAAAGAACAGGGGAAACTATAGTAATATTGGGCAAAACAGACTTTAAATGCAAAAACAGAAAGCCATTATATATCTAATAAAAGGGAGAAAACAACAAGAAGAAATAACAGTCATAAATATCTATGCATCTAACCAGAGTGCCCCAAAATTTATAAGGCATACTCTGACGAAACTGAAGGGAGAAACAGACATCACTACAATGAAAGCTGGAGACTCATCAATTGATAGAACTAGACAGAAGATCAACAAGGAAACATAGGACTTGAACAATATGATAAACAAGCTAGATCTAATAGACAAAATGCAGAACATTGCATCCCAACTCAGCTATACATTCTTCTCAAGTACTCATGAATCTTTCTCTAGGATGGACCACATATTGGGTCACAAAGCTGGTCCCAATAAATATAAAAAGATTGAAATTATACAAAGCAGCTTCTCAAAAAGCTAAACTAAAGAAAAAACAACAACAACAACAACGAGAAAGCACTTTCTCAAATCATAATGGAATGAAGCTAGAAATCAACAATAGACAGGCATGGGGAAAATTCACAAGCACAGGGAGGCTAAACAACACACTCCTAAACAATCAGTGGGTCAAAGAAGAAATTGTAAGAGAAACTGGTAAATACCTTGAGACAAATGAAAACAAGAACACAAGTAATCAAAACTTAAGGGATAAAGGAAAGAAAGTGCTGAGAGGGAAATTTATAGCCCTAAATGCCATTATTAAAAAAGAAGAAAGAGCAAAAATCAAAGACCTAACTGAACAACTGGAGGAACCAGAAGAAAAGCAAACCATTCCAAAGTAAGTAGAAGGAAAGAAATAATAAAGATTAGAGCAGAAATAAATGAAATTGAGAAAAACAATGGAGAAAATCAACAAAACCAAAAGCTAGTTCTTTGAGATCAATAAAATTGGCAAACTCTTAGCTAGACTAACAAAGAAAATAAGAGATGATGCAAATAAATAAAATAGAAATAAAAGGGGGGATATTAAGACTTACCTCACAGGAAAAAAAAGGATCATAAGAGGATATTATGAGAAACTGTAAGCCAACAAACTACACAATCTAGATGAAATGGAAAAATTCTTAGAAATGCATAAAATACCTACACTGATTCTACAAGAAATACAAGAACTCAATAAACCAATCACATTTAAAGAAAAAGATGCTTAAGTACAAACATTAATATTGAGGTCTTGACATATTAGTCTGTTTTCTCTTATTAGGCACTGCTTATGTACTCTCAGAGATTCTTGCTATATAGATAGAGAATGTAGCCAGACTCCCCAGGATAGGAATTTAACACTTTGTTGGTTATTGTGTGAGCCTCTACCCACTGAGATAATCCCCAATGACCACATGAATACATTCCCATCCTACAGAGGTATGCCCCAGGTGCACCCTTCCCCACACATCACCCCACACCAATACCCGGCTGTCAACTGGTTTTTTACAAACTTACCAAACCCACGTTACTGGGACAAAACAGTCTTTTCAACAAATGGTGCTGGGAAAACTGGATATCCATAACCAAAACAGTCAAAGAGGACCCCAATCTCACTCCCTACACAAGAATCAACTCAAAATGGATCAAAGACCTAAATATAAAACCCAGGACTATAAAACTCCTAAAATTTAATGTAGGGAAACATCTTCAAGATCTGGTGGTAGGAGGGGTCTCTTAAATCTTACACCCAAAGCTCAAGCAAAGAAAGGAAAAATAGATAAATGGGACCCCTCAAAATTAAACACTTTCTCACCTCAAACAACTTAGTCAAAGGGTGAAAAGGAAGCCAACTCAATGGGAGAAAATATTGGGAAAACACCTATCTGATAATGGTTTAATATCTATGATATATAAAGAGATGCTACAACTCAACAATAAAAAGACAAATAAACCAATTAAAACATGGGCAAAAAATCTGAATAGACATTTCTCCAAAGAAGAAATGCAAATGGCAAAAAAAAACACATTAAAAAATGTTAATATCACTAGTGGTTAGGGAAGTGCAGATCAAAACTACAATGAGCTATCATTTCACTCCTATTAGAATGGCCATTATTAAGATGGCAGAAAACTGTAAGTGTTGGAGAGGATGTCAAGAGAGAGGAAAGCTTATTCACTACTGTTGGGGATGTAGAATGGTACAGCCACTGCAGAGGACGTCTGGCAGTTCTTAAAGGTGAACAAAGATTTGCCATGTGACCTGGCACCACTACTAGGTATTCAAAAGAACTGAGAGCACTGACACAAACAGACATCAGCACACCGATGTTCATATGAGCATTATTCACCATTGCCAAAAGACAGGAACAATCCAGATATCCATCAACCAAGGAATGGATAAATAAATTGTGGTATATACACACAGTGGCACATTATTCAGCTGTGAGAAGAAATGAGGTCATGAAGCATATGACAACATTGAGTGACATACAACATTACATTGAGAGAAGCAGGCTAGACACGAAAGGTCAAATACTGTATGACTGGACTATTATGAACTAAATATATTATGTAAACTCATGGAGTTAATAACTAGAATACAGGTCATAGAAAACAGAATGAGGTTAGAGAATGGAAAGCTGAGGGTTAATCTACAGCATTGGTAAAAATGTTGTTTGTTAATCTGTGGAAATGAATAGAAATAGTAAAAGCACATCATCATGTTTGTAACTAGCAATGCTAATATAGGGTATGACACTGCTTGAAAGGGAAAGTCTAAGGACATGTATATTACTAGAAGGAAAGCTAAAAAATGTAACATGGGACTATATAACATAGTGAAACCTCATGTGAAATATGAGTATGGGTAATATTGCATATATAAGACTTTTTTTGGAAACAGAACTAACGTGCATTAATGATACAAGATGTTACTATCAGGCAAAAATACAACCAAAGCAAACAACGGACAGTAGTGTATAGTAATATATTAACAATCATCTATTAATGGGTAAAATAAAAAAAGGAAATATATTAAGTGGAAGAAACTAGACAAAAGGTACTACATATAGTTTGACTCCATCTATACTAAATATAAATAAATTAGAGAGACCGAAAGAGAATAGCAGCAATGTACATAAGAATAGAGAGATTGAGAGGTGATTGTTAAGGGGCAGGGTTTTTTTTTTTTGTTTATTATTATATTATCATTATTACAGCAACTGAAAATGCATTAATATTGATTCAAGTAAAGAATGCACAACTCTGTGATTATATCACATATCATTGATTGTATACTTTGGAGGGATTCTATGCTTTATGAATATATATCAATAAAACTGATAAATAAATAAAGGGAAGCGGACTTGGCCCAGTGGTTAGGGTGTCTGTCTACCACATGGGAGGTCCGCGGTTCAAACCCCGGGCCTCCTTGACCCATGTGGAGCTGGCCATGCGCAGTGCTGATGCGCGCAAGGAGTGCTGTGCCACGCAGGGGTGCCCCCAGCATAGGGGAGCCCCACACGCAAGGAGTGCACCCTGTAAGGAGAGCTGCCCAGCGCAAAAGAAAGTGCAGCCTGCCCAGGAATGGTGCTACACACGTGGAGAACTGACACAACAAGATGACACAACAGAAAGAGACACAGATTCCCTTGCCGCTGACAGCAACAGAAGCGGACAAAGAAGAACACGCAGCAAATAGACACAGAGAACAGACAGCTTGTGGGGGGGGTAAAGGGGAGAGAAATAAAATAAATAAATAAATAAAGATCCTACTTAGAATAGGTTTACAACTGCAGACATGGATTAGCTCCAAGAGCATTCTTCTCTGAGTACATACAATTTTAAACCACACGACCTATCTCGTAATGAAAGCATTAGTCTAGATCTTGTCTCTCAAGTACTTCACTCACTGTCTAAAGCATAAGAGGTTAAGAGGAGTTGAAGTAAGAGTTTAAAACAACCCTGAGATTTCTAAAAACCAGTTAACAAAGAAAATGGTAAAGTCATTCCCTGACATGGGGAATACAGGATGACCATTACTTTGTTTGTTCAGAAGATTTTCAGATGCGTGTTTGTGTTGGGAGAGAGCTTTAGACATAATGAAGTTAAATATGGATACGATAGCCTTGCTGGTATTTCCGGAAGGCAGTTCAAGGTATGGGTTTGGAAGCGAGGTAAGAGATTACCTCTAGAAATATAGATGTTGACAGTCATTTGTATAGAAGAGTTGGTGTCATAAGGATACACAAGAACCTTTGGGAGGGTGAGAGCAAAAATAGAAATGGGCAAAGGAAGAGAACTGGGAAATTATTATATTTAAGGGACAGATATGTTAAAAGTAAGCCAGGGGGAGACCAAAAGGATACAATATCTCATAGACTAAGGGCAAAGAGCTTCTAAAAAGAAACTCTGAACCTAGAACCCAAATACCACAATGTCCAATGTTTAGCAGGTTGCATTATTACTATTTGTCTGTTTTTCTGTCTTCCTGTCAGATTATGTGGTTCTTGAGCGCAGAGCACAGCCCCGTACACATTTAAACTCCGTATACCCAAGCGTAGCTTTATACCTGACACTGGGTAGAGAATTTCTAAATATCTGGTGGAAAAGGAGAGGGGAAGGGAGAAAGGAAGAAAGGGGAAAAGGACAGAAGGACAATTGGCCAGGAGGGTCAAACACCACAAGGAGGTAGGGTGTGGTCAAAGTAAAGAATTATTAAATAAGATGGCCACCAACAGAGCAATTTCAAAGGATGAACAAGGACAAAAGTCAGATAATATGGGTTAAGAAATAAATGGAACCTACGTATTCGAACAAGTGTACCAATGAAAGACCGGATGAAGAAATGAAAAACTGAGGCAGGAAGAAGGGAAGTCGGGGAATTTTTCAATAGTTGTCCCTGATCTCCTTAGAAAAGCATTAAGTATATAAGTAATTTTAATTAAGTATATAAGTAAATTTTTTTTAATTTTAATTAAGTATATAAGTAATTTTTAAACAATAAATTTTAAAAAGGTCACTCCATCATTTTAACATCTGCCAAGTAAATCTGATTTTTCACAAAGAAGGATGCTATAGTGCTGAACGAGAATTTATGACTATTAGGTACTAGGGTCAGGGATGGCCTGACATATGAAATTAAGATGAATCCATTTACGAATTATTTGTGGAAAAATAAAAATTAAGAGAATATTAGAATTTGAAAGGAAAAAGGAAGCAGATTTAGAGGAAGTGTGAATTCAGAATATATAAGGAAACACTAGGGGAACAAGGATAATTGATGCAATTTCAGGAACTTCAAGAATCTGCCAAAAGAGGAATACAGGCATATTCAGAGATATTGCAGGTTCAGTTCCAGACCACCGCCATAAACCAAACACCACAATAAAGTCAATCACATGAATGTTTTTGTTTCCAAGTGCATATAAAAGATATGTTTATACCATACTGTAGATTATTAAGTGGGCAATAGCATTATGTCTAAAAGCAATGTATAAACCTTAATTAAAAAGTGACACAGAGACACGAAGTGAGCACAGCCTGTTGGAAAAATGGCACCGAAAGACTTGCTCAACACAGGGCTGCCACAAACCTTCAATTAAAAAAAAAAAGCATTATTTGTGAAGCACAGTAAAGCGAAGGGCAATAAAACAAGGTATGCCTGTCTATTAAATGGTGGCCTATCAACCAGAAAAACCTAAAAGCGGAGAGCAGTCACTAGAAGACTTTGTCTGAAAGAACATTTTTTTTTTTTCAATATACACTCTGGGATAAGTCCAAGGAAGTGACTGACCATGGGTTCTGGTGGCTTGAGATAACTGCATTGATCTACACAGTCCTTAGTACCAGATGATCCATCCTTCCGGGACTATGCTTACTTTTAGTCCACTCAAACCAGACCCATTTCACTGCAGTCTCTTGGGCCCTCAGAGCCTTCTTCATTGGATGTCAGGCCCAGTTTTAGACCCACCAATCAGATGAAATGAGTATTTCCTCAAGGAACAAAGAGGACAACTGGTGATCATGTTCCTATTTAACAAATTGATGCTAACCAACTTTTGGCAGGTAGTCATTATCAGAAGAGTGCTTTACATTTTACAAAATAATTTCACATGCATTTTATTACTGATTCCCATAATACCTTCAGAAGAACGTATAATTATTAGTCACAATTCATGCTTAAAAGAAATATTGGTCCATAAATCACATAACTTAGTTCCCGCAAATAAAAAAGTAGCAAAGATGGGCCTCAAATATTTACCTCCTGACATTAAAATCACATGTTCTTTCCACTCTGCCCTAAGCAATCTAATAAAAGAAATAAGACAGTCAAAAAAAGGCACAAAAACAGAGATTCGTGTAAGAGTATCTATAATCACCACAAGCATGAGAATATAATGCATTAACAATATAAGGAATTCTACTGTGGTAGTTTGAGATTTCATGTACCCCAGAAAAAATTATGTCCTTACAGCTGATCTATTCCTGTGGGTGTCAACCTATTACAGGTGGCACCTTTTGATCAAATCATTTAAATTAAAGGCCTTTAATTAGATTAATGGCCAATAAGTACATGAAATGATACGCAACATCATTAGCAATTAAGGAAACCAAAACCAAAACCACAATGAGATACCATTTTGCACCTACCAGAAAGCCTAATACTAAAAATATAAATAGAAAATAATAAGTGTTGGAGAGGATATGGAGAAATAGGAACACTTGTTTTATTGATGGGGATTGAAATGGTACAGCCCCTATGGAAAACCATTTGTCAGTCCCTTGGAAATTTAAGTAGAATTAACACATGACCCAGGAATCACACTTATGGGAATATACCCAAAAGAACTTAAAGCAGGGACTCAAACAGATATTTGCACACCAATGTTCATAGTGGCATTATTCACAATTGCCAAAAAATGAAAGCAACCATGACCATCCACAGATGAATGAAGAAAGAAAATGTCATATATGCATGCAATGGAATATTATGCAGGCATAAAAAGGAACAAAGTTCTGGAAGAATTTTGACATCATCTTGACTAAAGCCAGATTTGAAAAACAAAAACAAAAAACACAAAAACTGAATGATCTCACTGATATGAAATACTTAGAATAACCAAAGTCAGAAACTATAATACAGGTTACAATGGGTTGGGATGGAGATGGGGAGTGAGGAATTAGTACTTAATTGGTACAGTTTCTGTTTGGGGTGATGGAAAAAAATTTTGGTAATGAATGGTACTGATGGTAGCACAATATGGTAAATGCAATTAATAGCACCAAATTATATATTTGAACGTGGTTAAAAGGAAAGATTTTAGGCTGTATATAAATTAAAAGAATTTTTAAATTTTAAGACCATTTACAACACAAAGTGAACCCTAATGTAAACTAATAGCATAATTACAGTATTGTTTCATCAATTGTAGCAAAGTTACCACACTAATGCAAAAATTAATGATAGGGAAAACTGCGTAAGGGAGATTATGGGAACTCTATTTTCTGCATGATTTTTCTGTAAACTTCGTTCTATCACAGTGACTAGAACTGGTAAAGAACTCAATAAATATTTGTTGTTTAGAATGAATGAATTTTACAATGGTTTTGACAGTATTTCCTTTCAAACCCCCTCATTCTTGTTTGTAAATGAGAAGCTAAGCAGTACATGAACCCTATGTGATGGATAATTTCTCTAAAGCACAATTACTGGAAAGGGCCGCAGTAAGCAAACATGGCCCACACACAGCACAAGCAGACAAAAGAGATGGAGCCCTTTCCATTAACCTCCAGCTGTGGCATCTGAACAATTTCTATTGGGAAAAATGAAGCGTGGCTCAGTCAACACGCAGTTTACAGTACACATTTTAGTCTACTAAATAATGGTGGGAAAACGGTCAACTCCCATTAACTTTTACTCCTGAAAGGGCAAGGTGGGAGTATGTTTATGTTCCTGCAGGCTAGTACGAATACAAAAAAAATCTATCCCTAAGCAGGCACTTTGCTATGATACTGAGGAGTGTTATTGGCGCAATCTTTCTAGATAGCAATTCTGCACTATCAAGACACTTGAAACTGTTTATGCGCTTGGACCGAGTAATTACCCTTCAAGGAAAGAATGTAAAATGAAGCCAAAAGTTATATGCAAAGAAGGTTCATCACAATATGATTTATAATGGAAAAAAATTAAAAACGACACACATGCCCCCCAACAAGGGAAAGATTACGCAAATTATAGCACAACTATACAATATAATATTATGCAGTCATTAAATATACTGTCTGCGAAGACTTACGCTGTATACTTATAAAGTGATTAATAGGATAGAAAATTGTATGTATATGATCTTAACTATGTAAATATATACCAACCTATAAACACACATATATATATCTAACCCATAAGCACATGCATACTATTTAGAAACCTACGGAAGAACTATGGAAAAGACTTAATAAGGATTTTCCCTAGTGCCTATTTTCTATCCTATACTTTCATATATGTAAGTTTTCTAAATGTACATCTAACATTTTGATTTTTTTTTGAGGTACCGGGGGCAGGGGCTTGATCCCAGGACTTCATATGTGGGAAGTCGGCGCTCAACCACTGAGCCACATTGGCTTCCCTGAGCTTTTCATTTGTTTTGCTTGTTGTTTGTTTTTGTTTTATCAGGAGGCACCGGAAACCAAACCCAGACCTCCCATGTGGGAGGTGGTGCTCAACCACTTGAGCCACATCCACTCCCTACATTTTGATTTACACTTTTCGTCTTTAAATAATTTGAAATAGTTATTGCTTGTACAAGAAGAAAAGTTATTTAAAGATGTCAAATTGAGCTCCAGCCATTTTAAAAGCCTGCACTACAACTGCTTTTAAGTATATAAACAATAAATGTCAGTGTAAATATAAAATTGCCAATAGTAGCTTACTTAATTGTGTTCAATGGCCATACAAGCAATTATTTTTTATAACATTGCAGATGGAATTCTTGGTATATAGAAAATTTCTTTAACTTTCCAATTTCCTTTCTCTAGCTATAAAACAACAGTCAATCACATGCCAAATACTCAGTGCTATTCCCCAAGACATTTAGATTTTCCAGGAAACTGACAATACCAGATCCCATACCAAATAGATGTTTCTAAATTATACCCATTAAAGAATTCTTCAATTAATGTTAAAGTTATAATGTTACATTGTGTTTAAATCAAAAGAAAGTATTTCTTATTCCTAAGGAAAATATTCATTAAAACTTAATCTGGAATTAGGCATGAAAAAGAAATAAAAGGCACCCAATTGGAAAGGAAAAAGTAAAACCAACCCTATTTACAGACAATATAACTCTATATATAGAAAATACAGAAGAAACTGTAGAAAACGTACTAGAGCTAAGAAATGAATTCAGCAAACTGATAAAACGTACAAGATCAACACACAAAAATCAGCAGTGTTTCCATATGCTAGACGGAACAATCTGAAGAGGAAGAGTGTAAACTATAATATGGACCATTGACCATGTGGTACAGCAGTGCTCAGAGATGTATTCACCAAGTGCAATGAAGGTCCCATAATGATGGAGGAGGTTGTTGTTATGGGAGGAGTGGGGTGAAGGGGTTGGGGGGTATATGGGGACAAAAAAAATGAAGAAAAAAAACTCAATTAGCAATAGCAACTAAAAGAATCAAATACCTAGGAATAAATCAAAACAAGAATGTAAAGTACTTGTATACAGAAAGCTAAAAAAAAAAGGATTGCTGAGGGAAAAAAAAAAAGACCTAAAATAAATGGAAGGATATTCCATGCTCATGGATTGGAAACTTAATATCATTAAGATGTGAATATTAACCTAAGCAATTTACAGATTTAATATAATCCCAATTAAAACTCCGATGGCCTTCTTTGAAAAAATGGAAAAGCTAATCATCAAATTCATATGGCAGGGCAAGGGACCCCAAATAGCCAAAACTATCGTGAAAAAGAACAAAGTTGGAGTACTCATACTTCCAAATTTCAAAATTTATTACAATGCTTCGTGAATCAGAATGTGGTACTGCACAAGAACTCACATACAGACCAAACAAATAAACTTGAGAGCACAGAAATAAACTTAAACATCTACAGCCAATTAATCTTTAACAAAGGTTCCAAATCCACTCAATGTGGAAAGAAGAGTCTTTTCAGCAAATGGTGCTGGAGAAACTGGATATTCACAAGTAAAGGAATGAAAGTGGACTCCTAACTCAAACCATACAAAAAAAATAACTCAAAATGGATTGACGACTTAAATATAAGACCTAAAACTATAAAACTTTTAGAAGAAAGCCTAGGGAAATTAGTCAATGGATTCTCTGATTTTACACCAAAAGCACAACAAAAGAAAAAAAAGATAAACTGGGCTTCATAAAATTTTTAAAAAGTTTGTGCATCAAAGGATATTATCATGGAAGTGAAGACACAACCAGCAGAATGGCAGTAAATATTTGGAAACCATGTTTAATATGGGTTTTATAACTAGAATATATAAAGAACTTCTACAACTGAACAACAAAAAAACAAACAACTGAATTTAAAAATTGGCCAAGTACTTGGATAGACATTTCTCCAAAGAAGATATTCAAATGGTCAAAAAGCACATGAAAAGATGCTCAACATCATTAAGCATTAGGGAAACACAAATCAAAACTACAATGAAATACTACCACCTTACACACATTAGAATGGCTATTATTTTTAAAAAATAGAAAATAAGGGATGGCGGACTTGGCCCAGTGGTAGGGCGTCCATCTACCACATAGGAGGTCCGCGGTTCAAACCCTGGGCGTCTTGGACCGGTGCAGAGCTGGCCCATGCGCAGTGCTGATGCGCGCAAGTAGTGCCCTGCCACCCAGGGGTATTCCCCGCGAAGGGGAGCCCCACGCGCAAGGAGTGCGCCCCGTGAGGAGAGCCGCCCAGCGGAAGAGAGTGCAGCTTGCCCAGGAATAGCGCCGCCCACACTTCCCGTGCTGACTACGACAACAGAAGCGGACAAAGAAACAAGATGCAGCAAAATGGACACATAGAACAGACCCCTGGGGGAGAAGGGGGAATTAAATAAATAAATAAATCTTTAAAAAAAAAAAAATAGAAAATAAGTGCCAGTGAGGATGTGGAGAAATAAGAACCCTTGTACATTGTTGGTGGGAATATAAAATGGTGAAACTGCTGAGGAAAACAGTTTATCAATTCATCGTAAAGTTGAACATAGAACTACCACGTGACCTCAATCCCACTTCTAGGTTTATATCTAAAAGAATTGAAAGCAGAGACTCAAACAGATATTTGTTATTTGTCCAACATTGTTCACAGCAGCATTATTCACAATAGCCAAAAGGTGGAAGCAACCCAAATGTCCATCATAGATGAAATGGATAAACAAAATGTGGTTTTGTACATAAAATAGAGTATTACTCAGCCTTAAAAAGGAATGAAGTTCGGATACATGCCACAGCATGGATGAACCTTGAAGATATACAGAGTGAAATAAGTCAGACACAAAGGGACAGATGTTGTATGAATCCTCTTATAAAATAACTAGAATATGTAAACACATAGAGACAGAAAGTAGGTTACGGGTTACTAGGGTAAGGGGTAGGGAGGAAGAATGAGAGTATATAATGGGATTAGGGTTTCTGTTTGGGGTGATGGGAAAGCTCTGGTAATATATCATGGTGAGGGCATTACAACATTGTGAAGGTGACTAATCCGACTGAATAATACCCTTGGGAGTGGTTGAGAAGGTAAAGTTTATTTGTGTATCTTTCCATATTAAAAAAAAAAAAAGAGCAACTAAATAGATAATGACAAGTAAATACAATACATAATCCTGGACTGGATCTAATAATGGTGATAGAAAAGGCCCAAAAGCATATTTTGGGACATATGAAAAAAATGGGAGAATAGACAGAAGGATTTATATCAATGTTAATTTCTTGGACTTGATGATAACTGTACTTAAGTGAATATACTTGTTCTTAGGAAATGTACATGGAAGTATGTGTTTAAGGAGCAAGATTGATACAACTCTCTTTCAAGTGTTTATAAAATTGATGGATAGAAAGATAGATGGATAAATAGATATAAAGAGATGAATGAATGGAAAGAGAGAGAAAGATAGGTAGATAACAGACATCAGACATAGAGAGTTGGATAGAAAGAATGATACAGTAAATGTGGCAAAATTGGTGGTGCTGGGTATGGGGTGGGGCAGGGTATGTCGGCGTGCTCTGTATGGGTTTGGTATTATTTTTGCAACTATCCTGTAAATTTGAAATTATTACAAAATAAATAGTTTAAGGGGGAAAAAACTCAGTTCAAACTATGCTACAGACACTTGAGATGGAGACAACAAGATGGTGGCAGAATAAGGAGGTCCTAGAGTCAGCTCCTGCTACAGGGCAGTAAATAAATACCCAGAGCTCTCTGGAGCTAGCTGAAGCACCTGTTTGGGGGCTCCAGGAGGCCAGAAGAGCATCCTGCAATGTCCTTGAAGGAGTGGAAGGAGGAGACTGCCCATCTGCAGAGAAGACTCTTAAGCAGAGGTTCCATGCCAGGGAGACCAGTGCCCATCCTCCACTGGAGGCACAAGCCACCTCAGGATCTATTCCACAGCTGGAATTGAAAGCTCCACTTCCCCAAAACGGGGGAGGAAGAGATGGTTGGGCACCAACTTCAGCTATGATGAGTAAAATTCAGTGGGCTACAGTATAATCCTGAGAACAGCTCAAGTTTGAGCCTGTCCAAGTCGGAGAGGCCAGGAGCCGCCATCTGAACTCTGCACCTGGCACAAGGGGAAGCAGGGCGGACTGAGGATCCCAGTGCTGGTGGGGACCAGCTTCTTCCCATACAGGTCAGACTGCAGCTCTAGGCTAGGCCCCAGTGCCATCTCTGACATGGAGGAAGCTGCAGGGACCTGCGCCAGCCTCTCTGGGAATTTGCCGGCCAAGCTGCGGAGGCCGGTGATCATACTACTCTGGCGACACGAGCCACCCCAGGAACTTCTCTGTGACCGGAATTGGAAACTCCATTTCTGAAAGACAGGGGAGGGGGAGACAGTTGGCTGCCAATTTCAGCTACTGATTGGTAGAGCCGGATGGCTAAGCGATAACCCTGGGAACAGGTGGGGTGTGAATTTGTCCAAGTCGGAAAAAGGCCGGTGACCACCATCTTGACTCTGCCTCCAGCCTGAGGGGAAGCCGGGCTGACCAAATCGGTTTCTTTTACCCAGATCATCCTGCAGCCCTAACATAGGCTCCAGTCCCACCTCTGGCAGGGAGGAGGCTTGCTAGCTCAGTACCAGTCTATCCAGGTAACTGAGGGTACCTTTGGCTGGCACAAACTGAACAATTAAAAGTCTACTGGGGCAACTGCAGTCATCTTGGACCCGCACTGCATAGATTGCTGCCCACACCTGCAGCTCCATCCAAGACCCAGGCAGGGGGAAAAGGGGCGTGAAGCTTCTTCAGTCTCTCTGGGCAACTACAGTCTAGGCCTGCGTGACTTGGATTATTCCACACAACTGTGAATCTCTCCCTACTTCTGGGAAAGGAGAAAGTTGGGAGAAGCTTCATATGTCCCTGGGGCAATGAAGGACATTGCCTACACAGTTTATAGCACCAATTACATCCTTGGCTCCTACTGCACAACCAGCAAGGGACAAAGGGCAGGAAGCTCTAAACTAAAGAGAAAAACTGCACCCAGAATAAACACTCTAGTAATCCAGATGGCAAGACACCAACCAAAAAGAACAATCCACACCAAGAAACAAGAAGCTATGGCCCCGTTAAAGGAACAAGATAAGCCTCCAGATGACATAAAGGAGTTGAGACAACTAATCATAGATGTTCAAACAAATCTCCTTAATAAATTCAATGATGGCTAAAAAGATTAAGGATATTAAGACAACACTAGATGAGCACAAAGAAGAATTTGAAAGCATGCATAGAAAAATAGCAACCTTATGGGAATAAAAGGTGTAATAAATGAAATTTTAAAAACATTGGCATCATATGATAGCAGATTTGAGGAGGCAGAAGAATTGGTGAGCTTGAAAAAATGGCCTCTGAAAGTGAACATACAAAAGAATAGATGAAGAATGGAAAAAATTGGACAAGGTCTCAGGGAACTAAACAACAGCCAGAGATGTGCAAACATAGTGTCATGGGTGTCCCAGAAGGAGAAGAGAAGGGAAAAGGGGCAGGAGGACTATTTAAAGAAATAATGTTAGAAAATTTCCCAACCCTATTGAAGGACACAGATATCCATGTCCAAGAAGCACAATGTACTCCCATCCGAAAAAGTCTGAATAGACAACTTTGAGACACATACTAATCAGAATGTCAAATGCCAAACTGTTCTACAGACATACAATATACAGGCAGCTCCGCCTGAGGATCTTGGAGAAATGGGTACATCAGCTTTGTTAGCATCATTGTAGTCATCACCTTCAATCTGGACATCTCTTCGTGGGCCAAGAACATCATTCTCAAGTGACAGACCTGCCTATGATAGATGTTCTTTAAAAAGGCTTATCCCAGTGGCTACTGTCTCTTTAATATAGGTTTCCATCCAAGCAGTCTCTTCTTAATTGAGCAATCTCTTGGTCATTGTTATCACTGCACATTTTTCATGGTCAGTAATTAACTGACCACACATATTTCATCATAAAGCTTATGGGGATTTTTTCACCTGTATTCATGATGTCATCATTATCATCATCATTACTCTCCTCAAATTCCAGCAATTTCCCCATCACTCAAGGAGTAAACAATAGGTACATCATTATGAAGTTCAGGATTTATTCAACTTATTTACAGTTCTTTGGCATGAGAAGTGAAGTACAATCTTTTCATTACTGACATGAAATCCTCCTATGTCTGCTTTGCAAGTTCACTTTCAAACGTCACTGTAGTCCAAAGTCAGTGTCAAGTGTTTGTTAATATTGATTTATCAGTCTCATTTCAAGCATCAGCAATGGCATAAATAACATTCTCGAGACTGAATTCTTTCAGAAGGTCTTAGAATCCTAGGAATCCACTAACTACATCAAGGATAAAAAATTTTTTTCATATGTATATACTTATTCTTTAAAGAGCACACAATTTATTTTCTCAAGTCTCTATTACAGGGAAACGGATTTGGCTCAACTGATAGAGCGTCCACCTACCATATGGTAGGTCCAGGGTTCAAACCTCTTGCCACGTGTGGTGAGCTGACCCATGTGCAGTGCTGATGCGTGCAAGGAGTGCTGTGCCATGCAGGGGTGGCCCCCTGTAGGGGAGCCAAACACACAAGGAGTACACCCCGCATGGAGAGCCGCCCCACACACAAAAATGCGCAGCCTGCCCAGGAGTAGTGCAGCACACAAGGAGAGCTGACACAACAAGAAGACACAATAAAAAGAGACACAGATTCCCAGTGCCGCTGACAAGAATGCAAGTGGACACAGAAAAGCACACAGCGAATGAACACAGAGAGCAGATAACCATGTGAGGGAGGGAGGGAAGGTGGAAGGGGAGAGAAATAAATAAAAAATAAATCTTTAAAAAAAAAAATCTCTATTACAGATTTCATATTGTTGGGGAATATTAGTTTTTCTTCCAGTCCAGCTATCTTTTGTGACCTCACATTGCTCTTACAAGTAGAATTGAACTGGTGAGAAAATATTTCTCTTCTTACCTACGCTTTCGTACACGTGTATATATTTAAATACATATGTAATAATGTATAAGCAAATTGCATACACCTTCCAAATATCTTGGAGAACGTTTTTCCCTCATTCGCCATCCACTTGATCTCAAGTGTGCAGCACCCAGGCACCCAACACACCCAAGCACATTACCTGTGAGCAGCATCCTTAGAACCAGTTGTTGCTTTCTCATCAGGTATCCTTATGCTTTTCTAGAAACCTAGAACCAGTACAATGATATTTCAGCAACCCTGCAAATTTAGTAAGGTAACGAACATTCCTTAGCAGTTTCATCAGTGGGATTTTCAGCTGGCTTCTGAGGAGCAAAAGATTTCTCATCACAGGCTTTAAGATATTTTACACCATGAAGCTTCTTAAATTTCTGCAGCGAATCTCTGAATAGTCACACTTGCCTCTGAGGATGAATTTGTTTCTGGTGCATTCTAAGTTATTTCATAACCAATAAACAAGTCAGTGGTGAACTGGCAGTTCTGCACTAATGTAATCCACTCTATTAATGCTCAGTCAACATCTGCATTTTTTTGCCTGTTTTAGTGTCCTTGGTTGCTCAAGCAAATATCAGGCAATGGATTGGCTTAAACAATGGGAATTTATTAACTCACTGTTTTGAGGCTAAGAGACAGTCCAAACCAAGGCATCATGAAGGTGATGCTTTCTTCAGGCAGATGGGTTTCCTGGGGCTAAATGCAAGAAGTCCTTCATCCTGGGCTCCTCTGTCACATGGCAATGTACACAGGGGCCTCTACTGGGCTCTCTGGTCTCTTCCAGATCCTGAAGAATTTCAACTTCTTGCTTCCCATGGTTTTCCCTCTCTGTGTGTCTGTCTGAATTTCATTCCATTTACAAAGGGCTCCAATAGTAAGATTAGGACCCACCCTGATTGAGGTTGGCCACATCTAAACGGAAGTAACCTCGTTAAAAAGTCCTCCTTGCGATAGGTATACACCTCAGGAAGGGATTTTAAGAACATGTTTTTCTGGGGTGCACATAGCTTCAAATTGCAATGCCCATGCCAGGTTTTCCAATTTTTCATTATTCTTGGTCATTGCTGTCATTGTAAAATTCCCACAACTCATCTTTCTGTTTCTTCAGGTTATATAGGGTGGGTTTCCCACATAAATTCTTTAGGAAGACACTTTAGAGACACACCACAATCAGATTTATAATAAGTCTATTCTCAGGGTTATTGCTTTGATAATAATAGGCACTTCCAGTTCTTTTCACTGTTACCCCAAGGCTGCCTCTAACTCTGTTTCACAGCACAATTAAATCCAAAGCAAAAAAATATCAGTCAACAGAGATCCATGTGACAGGTAGGAGCACTGAAACAACTGACACATCAAGTCAGTTCGGTTCAGATTCTGCTGTCAAATGAGTCTGGGCACTAGATTTATGAAACCACTTTCAGTTTTTAAAGCTTTTTCGGATTCTGAACTTGCAAATAAGAGACTGTGGGCCCGTAACTACCAGCTTTCCCTGGGTCACAATTCCACTACTTCATGCAGCTAGCCACTGATCTTGTCCCTTCCCTTGGCTATTCTACCTCCAAATCCATCCCGCACTGTGAGTCCAGGGCTAATCCCTTTTAAAACACAGATTTGACCAGGCCACCTCCCTGCTGGAAAGTCCTTAATAGTCTCCAATATGACAGTGTGATCCCAAACTGCCTCTCCTGCCTCCTCCTGGCCTCCTCCCCACCACAAATGCCATGTTTCAGCTCTCAGTCACCAAAGTGTGGGGGAAGGATCCCAGGACTGTGAGTCCTTCCATAAACAACATTTTCTTTTGTGTTAATATGGCAATATGGGTATTGTGAAATTGGAATGATAAATGGTTTTACTAACCATCTTGATTTGCTTGAGCTCCCATTTTATCCAGGGAGTTATAGAGAAGAAACGGAGGTTAAATGAAGCAAGCTGACATACCAGTAATCCTTTGCAGAGCTGATAAAGACCCCCTCCCCAGCCTGAGAGGATGAAGTGTAACAAAGATTTCAAACTGACACCAGTAAGACCTGCTGATCTTCACCAGAGAGCCACCAACTTACATCAACATCCTGCTTGCCAATTAACACGCTGGACCTTGAGGACTGTGTTCAAACAGCACCACAGCCTTGTAAAGCACACGGAGAACACATACTGAGAACAAATCATGTCCCCCTTATCCCGCCCCATTCCTCCCCCCATATCTTCCCTTTGTCTCAAGCAGCCACGTACGCTGCTCCCCCAACTCGACCTTTTGAGCAGAAACCTCTTTGGGTAATGCTCCTGCCTTAATGCAACTTTAGCTCAATAAACTTAATCTGCACACCCTTTTTAAAGTCTGTTTTATTTTCAGCGCAACAGTCTGTTAACAGCTGTATTAGAATTTTAATTAAGTGGCAAAATGATAATTAGCTCAATAAAGCAGTTTCATCCTCTCATAAATGATAGGTGACATTGATCAGAAGAGAAATGGACCTTCATATCTTGGAGAAATAAAATCTATCCGGTTACAGTAATAGAAGGAACATGTGTTAACTTAATATTCTGAATTTGGGAAAATCTAGAGCAGTTCAAGACATTTTAGAGAAACTGATAACATAAGGCTATGGTGTGCTTACATTAAAGACACAAAAATTGGAGAAGCCAAAAACATAGCTAAAACTTAATCAAATAGGACAAAGGTCAGGGAGCAGATATGACTCAAACAGTTGAGCACCTGCTTCCCACATGGGAGGTCCCAGACTTTGGTTCCCAATGCTTCCGAAACAACAACAAACAAACAAACAAGCAAAACAAATGAAAAACCAACTCAGGGGAGTTGACATGGCTCAGTGGTTGAACCCCAGTTTCCCAGATACAAGGTCCCACGTCCCAGGTTCAATCCCCTGTCTATGGTACCTCATTAAAAAAAAAGAAAAAGGTCTTGAAGATTAAACAGCACAAGTCTTGCTCCTGACTCTGGTTAACCTGCCAGAGATTCTTCCTCTTGAAAGTTAAGTTATAATGAAAATTGCCACATGTAAATGAAATTGGTCATCAGAGAGGAGGCCACACCTCATCTAAATAACTCTACCTTGGAGAATAACTTGAGGGGTTATTCTAGGAGGGAGTTCATGCAATATACAAAGAATGAACTCACCAAGAGTCCAGACTGAATGTGCACAAAAACAGAACAGACTGAGTTACAAATTCTGGAACTAATTGGGCACCAAGGAAACCTATCTCCTGTTAGCTTCGTTGAGATCAACATAAATAACCTGGATGTTTAAAATAGAAATATTCACAATTTTCATGCCAGATGAAATTTGTAGTAATTATTTGTAGACATGCATATCTTTCCCACCAGAAAATAACCCTTTGAGGACAGGAGCCATTCATTTATTTGTTACTAAAGTAGGGCCAGGCACATAAAGAACCTGTTCAAAGAAAGGGCTTGTTCAATGAATGAAATGCATGAACAAATGAGTGAATGGTCTTCACACCATGTTGCCCATACAGATGTCTCCAGTGAGTTCAAGGTGATGAAACAAGCTGCACAGTATGACCATTCAACTAATATAGGGTCCAGTGGACAGTGTGTTTTCAAATAATGAACTTGCAGTAACATGATATTTCTGGGAGAACCTTTCAACACAGTTTCTGAGAACTCCCAAATCCTCCCCATGAGTTGTGCCCACCCAGACTCTATTATTTTCACAGAATCCAGGGTGTAATTCCTAGAAATGAAGACTCCAGGCTCTGATAAACAGCCTTGCTTCTTTTCTCTTAGGATTTATCCTGGTGTGTTCTTCTGGTTGATTCTGGAGGAGGTAAGCAACAAAAGGGGATCCCCTGAGGCAGGAAGCTCCAGTCCCAGCATACAAGAGGGACTACAGCTCAGAAACACATGCAGCCACTCACCACTCACAAACACTCTTGGTTTGCCTGGGTAAATGCAAGTCACTTTTAGCTCAAATGACAATTTATTTATCCATCGTTAGTCTCGACAGAGTATTTGAGGCATGCTTTATAACCACCAGCAAGAAACTGGCACTCGACTTTGCTGCCTGGGGCACATAGCTTCCATGGCTTGGCAAAGGCACTTTGCAATATTAATGAGTATGCCATTTGTCAAGACAATTATGGAAGAACTTATTAGCATTCGCGCAGAGAGGGCAGGTCCTTTGAGACTGAGAGACAGCACCAGGGCACACTGATCAGAGGGCACCAGAAAGCACCTGACTCTTCTTTTTTAACAGTTACCTTTCGTGGAGATAATGCCTTTAAAAATTAAAATAAAAAATTACATCTAAAGTAACCAAAGGGGTTTGGGGGAAGCTATTCTAAATACAGTCAATATCTGAATATACAATGCCATCTTCCCATTCAGAAAAGCTGTCCTTTCATCACTATAACTCAGCTGGGAAATGACTACAAATACTATTTTTTGCTAATAAAATGCCATATTTTCAAGAGTGAGAGATTTGAGGATACTCTGTCACATAGGAAGCTTCTTCATTATTCAAGAGTAGTAGAGCACCCCAGAGATAAGTATCTTTGAAAGACACAAAAACAAATGGAAAAATACAATTCTTAAAAGCTTTTTAAACATAAATCATGGTACTCAGCTCCAAGACAAATCAGTTTTGCTGTCATAAGTCAAAAGCTTAAAATATGTAATTATATGAATGCATGAGGGAGCACCTTCAGACAAAGACTCTCCAAAATTAATCTGAAGTTTTATTAATAAGTGTCTAATGATATCACTGAATTTTGGAACTCCAAATTCTCAACCATTCTTTTGTTATTTTTCACATAAGGAAGGTGTGTTTCATCACTTAAACTTAAGTTCATGTTACAAACTCATAAAAGTATGAATAAATACTTGCCTAAATATGCGAGGGGAAAAATTCTTTCAGTGTATATGAAAAACAAAACACACATGCATGCACACAAGTACACACTATAATGCAGAAATACCAAAATCACCCCTCATGCTTTTTTAGTGTCTTCACAAAGTCAAGTGAATAACATCAAAACTTTGAGTTAATTTCAGCTTAAATCAACCTACTATCCATCATTTATTTTTGTTTTGAATGAGGGTATTTAACAAATTGTAGTTCTATATTTTTCATATTAAAGAATGATAGTATAATTAACCAATAAATTTAGTATTTAAAAGAATTTTATACTAATCTTACTAATATGTGTACATAATAATTTTAAAATACAAAATGTTCAGCTAATGAAAAAGAAGTAAACAACTAAAACTTTTCACACAGAAATAATTTAACAAGGAGAATGGTGCTGACAAGTAAAAATTAACACTTGTTTTAAATTAGCTCACTAAAGTGCATACTAAAAATTATTTTAAGCATTTAGAAATATTACTATGCTATAGAGGAAATAGCCTTCAGGTTAAAAATTCTTTTCTCTCAAATACTCTAAATAAAATTATTTTATCGAGAGTCTCCAAATAAAGTCACTGCATATAAAATCGTACAGTCTTGACTGTGTAAACAGTAAATTATAATACACAATGGCGATGATGGTCTTTTAGGCCCACAGTTATTAAACAGACACTAACACCCTGAACTATTTCTCCACCTAGAAATGGTGACTCATCACAGACACAGTCTGACAGATGGAACGTACTGAGTGGCAGTTTCATGATTCAAACACAGGTCACCTTATAATCATCTGGTTTCAGCCCACCCTTCTGTTTCCATTCCTTGCTTGCAAGTACCAGCCTACCTTGCTTTTTTCCCATAGATGTAGTCCTAAAAAGTTCTTTGTGAATTTTTTCCCCAAATCAAACCACATCTTCCCATTGACATAATTCAGAATTCCAGAGATGTTTTATCTCTATGAAACCCAGTCTTATTCCCTTTTTCTCCTACTCAGTGGAACAGAATCCTCTTTTCCTTCTTCCCAACTGATTCCTACACATAGCTCATGGGTGGCACATCAAACACTCAGAGTTAGGACACCAGTTCATCTATTACATCTGACACATGCTACTTGAGTACAGGGACAATGTCATTGTACTTGGAGTCTTACACATTTGATGGATGACGAAAGAGCAAAAGAAATATTTATCCAAGTCAAAAGGAGTAAACACATTATGAGCACCAATGTTATACATTTCTAAATCATCATTTCGCTGAGAAAAGTCACCATTCATTCATTCACAGTGACAGCTCCATTGTTTCATCTTCTCCCCTTAACAGATCCACTGATAAAGTAGTCAAAAACCCAAAGCATACTGCTCAGCAAAGATGAACAGGATGAAATCAAGTCACACTTTTTTAATTCCTAATTCAGAGAAAGTAGTTTTGTGCACATTAAATCATATCCTGTACAATATGGCGGAAGAAAGAAATTTAGACCCACATACCAGGGTTCCCAGTTCAGCCCCACTCATAAGTATTGTATTCTCTCCTAAAATTCTCCTTAAATAAGAAAAAAAATAGTCCTTCATTTCTTTATAAGTTTTGTTAAGTCTGTTTTAAGGATAAGTTAGCAATTGAAGGTATTTAATTGAAATTACTAAGTATCTAAGATATAACAATGAAAACAATGGATGAATGGATGGATAGATAGACAGACAGATAGATAGACAGATTGAGAGATAGAAAGTAGAAGCCTCCTATGAAGAGAACTGGGTAGGGGGGAAGCAGATGTAGAAGGGAAATTTACTTTTTACTATATACCCTTTAACTTTCTGAATTGTGTACTGAGTATATGCGTGTATTTGTGAGTGTGTGTGTACATATTATTTACTCACAGCACTAATTATTTTTTAAACACATATAAAATGTTATGAGAGTCTGCTAAAGCTGGACTCAGATAAAATAGCCTTAAACACATGAATAATCTAAAACAAGCAAAATCAATTAAGCACTGGGTTCAAGGAGTTAATAAAGGACAATAAAATAAAATTAAGAAAAAAGGAGAAAATAATGAGAGTAGAAAAAAGGAAATTAGAAACTGAAAACAGGACAAATATTTGGAGTTTATATTGAGGAAAATAAGAGCAAACTCTCCTAGTAGGCAATGAATGGCACAGAGAATTATTTAAGGGCAAAGAACTCCATTACCTCAAGCTCTCAGTTCCCACCTCAGGAGGTGTAGCAGTGTGATATGGTTATGAATTCCAAAAACAGATATTGGATTATGTTTGTAATCTGGTCTGTACCTGGGCGTGATTAAATTATGATTAGGGCTTTGATTGGGCCATGTCATTAGGGCATTGAATCCCCGCCCTTTGGTGGGTGGGGATTCACAGATAAAAGGCGTGGCAAAGGACAGAGTTGAGGGTTTTTGATGTTGGAGTTTAGATGTTGGAGTTTGCTGCTGAAGCCCCGGGAGGTAAGCACACAAAGGAAAGAGAAGCAAGCCCCAGGAAGAGAGGAACCCTGAGCCCAGGAATAAGCAAGCCGTGGGAAGGGAGGAACCCAGGAAGCCTGAACCCTCACAGACATCAGCAGCCATCTTGCTCCAATATGTGAAAATAGACTTTGGTGAGGGAAGTAACTTATGCCTTATGGCCTAGTATCTGTAAGCTCCTACCCCAAATAAATACCCCTTGTAAAAACCAACCCATTTCTGTTAGTATGCATCAGCACCCCTTTGGCTGACTAATACAGGAGGGGAGACAGCAAGGATGATACAAAATGAAGATACTTTAAAAAGAATTATGTAATAAGGAATGAGCTTCACCCAGAAGTTATTTCTTAACAGAAAATTTAAGCTTACTATTTTAAACAAAGCAAAATAATCTTGTATAGAACTCTGCTCCTCTGGGAAATGGTCCCTGGATCAGAAACAAAACCACCAGCTCCACTAGAGAAGTGATTCAAGCTCTAGGATCTCAGGCGCCACCCTGGACCTGAAATCAGAATCTCTGGGGCAGAGTTCAGCAGTGGGGGCTTTGACAAGCCCTCAGGGCAAATTTAATGCAGGCTAAAGTTTGAGAACCATAGGTACAAAAATTTTTTAACATGTTACTATACTACTAAGCAGAGGCTAGAAAGTGAATGAAATATTCTCAATGAGGACAGTCCTTCTTTAGGAAAAGCAATAGCTATTCTGTGCAAGCATTTTCAGTGTTTTTCATTTTTTGGGTGCCCCTTTCATTTCAATTGGCCAGCAGATCCTCAAGTATTATTATAATGGCAGTTCTCTGCCATCACCCTGAGTTTCAGGCTTTCACTCTGGTGTAAGCTAGTAAGGAAACAAGATAATTAAGCTTACTAGGTACAGCGGTGCTCAGAGATACATTCACCAAATGCAATGAATGTCTCATGGTGATGGAGGAGGTTGTTGTTATGCCGGGAGGAGTGGGGTTAGGGGGTGGGGGGTATATGGGGACCTCATATTTTTTGAATGTAACATTAAAAAATAAATAAAGACAAAATAAATAAAAAATAAAATAAAATAAAAAATCAGGAAAAAAAAAAAAAGAAGTGAACGCAAAGCAGGCGTCCACAAGGCTTGAGTGAAGACCTAAGGAATAAAGTACTTGGCTTTAGTGCAGGGGGATTGCAAGAGCCATCTTTTACCTGTAGAGGCTTTTTTCTAAAAAAATTGTGGTAATATATGTAAAACATAAAGTTTGCCATTTTAACCATTTTAAGTGTACAATTCAGTGGCATTCATTGCTTTTACCATCACCACCTTCCATTACTAAAACTTCTTCAAGACCCCAAAAAGGAGCTCTGTACCCATTAATCAATAATAACCCCTTAGAGGCATTTAATTTCTAGTCCTGAGCTGTATTCCAGAAGGGTAACATGGGTAGAAAACTATTCTCTATATTCTCTGGATAAGAAGGAGATGTTAATATATTGAGATTTGGAAAATTTTTTGTTAGACTAGAATATAAATCTGTAGCTGCTGATACAAGAATTCGCTTTTTTAAAAAATCACCAAGTTGCACAGAAGAGGAGCTAAAAAGCACCCCCCCTTCTCCCTTCAACACACTAGAAAGGACATCACTGTATGACTATGTAAACACCACCTTAAGGATTTATATTTCAAAAGAAATGTAGTCAGAAGGAACTTAGGGACCAGGCAGCCATTTCACAGATGGAAAACGGGGGCTCCGAGGCTTTCTCTGAATGGCCCTTGCCAACTAGAGCTAACTCCAGATGGGGTCTCCTTAACTCATAATCAAATGTTTTTCACATGGTCCCAGCTGTATCTTCCCTTTACACAAAGGAGCACAAGCACAGAGGCAAGCAAAAACTAGGGCAGAATGGGCATTACATAATAATTTTTAGAGTTCAAAAATCAGTGCTATTCTTCTCAAGGGAAAGCTATTAACTTAAAAAACAAAACAAAAAATAGCTTCCCCGTAGAAGACAAAGTCACCTTCAAGAGCACCATGGCCAGAAATGACCTACAATACAAATGAAAAGACAAAAACTATTTTCAGATTTTTATTGTCAGCAATTCAGTCTATTAGACATGGAATTCTCATCTTAGCACAGAGATTGCAAAGAGTGGTGCCTCTAACTGATCAAATATTACAGAACAGAAAACAGTAATTATTCCCACTTGGACACAACTTAAATGCCCAACACAAAGCAGTCTGTGAAATTATGTATAGTATAAGGATGTGAGGGAAGATACCAGTTTTTTTGATGTTGGGCAATGGTCATGATATAAATAAAGCAACTGAAAAGGCATACCTATAACATGATACTATCTTTGTTTTGTATGCACAAGTATGTATCTTATATTTGATAATTACTCCCGTATTTTTCAGGAATGGTTGAGTGTCATATGCCGGGTGGTGCCTCATATGTATGCACATAGCTTTAGGAGACTGGAAGGGGAAGCAACAATCAACTGGTTTAACATCTTGGTTTAACAGATGGGAAGGGACTTACTGGCGGTCGTTCATGGGGAGCCAGAAGTGAATGGGGAGCCTGGGCTCGGGCACACTACCACCTGCTGTCACCCTAACCCTCCTATAGATTCTCTTAGTGAGATTTTCCAGAGATTGTAGTAACAGGCATTTGAAAAATAAGGTCTATACTTCAAACAAAAACATGCTTCAAAAACCAAAAGTCCATTTTCTCCACTACTGCCTATGAAAAATTATAGCCCTATTTTCTGAGTGTGGCATTTATTTGAAAATCAGATTGTATTGTTAAACCTAATATGAGCTGTGAAGATAATTAATATAAATGTGAAAAACTCTGGGTGAAGTGGGAAAACCAAGGAAAGGGACTGTTCATAAAGTTTAAGCCACTTTCCTATACCACACTGCAGCATCTAATAATCTGTTACTCTCAAACACAAAAAATTCAAACACTAAGTTGAAATGACTCTTTTCCCTAAATCTTCTATCACTTATGCTGAACCTAGAGCAGATGCACATCATCTTATGTGTCTCTGAGAAGCTGTGGGTGTACTGCCATTTAAAGAAACCCTAAAGTCAATCCTTTGCTGTAGTCAAGATGCCTCTTATAATTTAATTTACCTGAGGGAGAGATGACACACCTGTAAAACATGCTGTTAAACTTTGTTTTATGGTCTGCACAGTGCCAGGACTTTTTTGTCTTTTTTTTTCTGGAGGTACCAGGGGTTAAACCCAGGACCTCAAACATGGGAAGCAGGTCCTTCCCTGGTCTTTTTGATATTACTCAGACACCTAGAAGCTTTGCTCACCTCTGTAGTATGTCAAAGAGGAAATCTCTGTAAGCTGTGTTTTCTTCTTACTCCTCCAGGCAGAAATCTAGTAGAAAAATAGATGAATAATAGTAATAAATATCATAATAATAATAAAAACATTAATAGTAATATTTCATGAGTCACTACTGGGCACTTTGCATATATCATCTCATTTATTCATCATCACATTATTTTGTAAGAAAGGCAAATGAGGCTCTACGGTTACAAAGCAAAAGAAGTAGTTGCAAAGAATTGGAAGCCCAGCCCTCACTCCAAAGCCCATATTTAGCCCACTAAATTTGGATTGTGGACAACTTTCTATTGTCCAGGCACGAAAAATTTCTCTAGACCAGTCCCTCTTACTTTACTGCTTCTAGATGGTCAAGGAGAGCTTATCATGTGGGATGATGTGTCCTTTAACATAGTTGCAGGCTTCAAGGACAACACTTGCCCCTGGAACTGGTCTACTAGAACACTTCCTTCTTCCTAAACAATTTCCTCAAGTGCCAAGCCTTGGCCTTTCAATCCAGTTGAGGAGGGAGGTACCATGAATCCGAGAGAATCAACACAGGTTGCAGGAGACCTAGGATGAGGACAGGCAGCCACTCTGAGAGTGAATAGATTTCTCTCCACAGGCCTTGAGTCTTTAGGTCAGCTGGGTCTTTTGGAGGCCAGCCTTGTCCTTTCCTCTCTGGGCCTAAGCTGGTC
The DNA here is from genome assembly GCF_030445035.2 of Dasypus novemcinctus. Lineage (NCBI taxonomy): Eukaryota > Metazoa > Chordata > Mammalia > Cingulata > Dasypodidae > Dasypus > Dasypus novemcinctus. The sequence continues at coordinate 37,116,035 of NC_080694.1, read as the reverse complement.
CCTGCTCCTCACGGCTTCCATGTCCACATCCCCTTTCTGTACAGGGATGATGTTAAGAGCAGACAGCAAACCCTCTCTCCATCCCCCCACAACCACAGCCAGCCTCTCCCAAGGCCGTGACAGCAAGGGCCATTGAGAATCACCGTCCGGGACCCAGACAAACCAGCCCTGGAGGCGGCTTACTTTGAAGACACCTCATCAAAGCATGGCTTGTAAGACGTTGGGTGATTGGAACCTCAGAGGCCATTTAGGGCACCACACACCAGAAGCAGTGGAAGGCCCGTCAAGAAGCCGGCAGGGCAGAGCTGCAGCAGCAGAGGCGGCCCGGGGCCCGGCAGGACCGAGGATGCTCAGTGTAACCACCGCCAGGCACAAGGTCCATCTCGGGAGTAGTGGGTTCTTTGAGTTAATCAATCACTTTATTCTTTGAAAGGGGCTGGGGAGATGAATTTCAGTTCTTAAACTCTTAAGGGACAAAACTGACGTCCACAGTCCAAAGAGGACAGGACTGCGAATCTGTAGCTTAGCCAGCTAAGCGGATGAATGCCTTCTCACTCCCCACAGCAGAATCCCAGGCAGGGTCCGGACCACCACCCACAGCAGAGGACACCCCTTCTGCTGCCAGGGACCCTGTTCTGCTCCCCCTGCCACAGCCCTTCCCCTGCGCAGGCCCCCGGGGGCCTACGTGTATGTGTTGTGTTCGCATAGTATTCATTTTCCACTTTCATTTCTAGTTCCCTACTTGTGACTATTTTACTTTTATATGTTAACACAAATGTATATCTTTGTTGTAAGCTGTCTTCAATGATCTGAGTTAAGAGAAAGGTAAAATGATAAAGAAATAAATAACTCCCAGCTCCTTATTCATACGGGCTGAAAAAAATGAGATAAAATAAGTTTGTTCATATTTTATCTAAAAGAAGAATATTCATTTTCTGTATAAGGAGCTGAAGAGCTCCAGTAGAATCATGTTTACAGTGGCAAGCTTCTCAGACACCATCAAGGCCAATTTGTTCACCTTAAAGAAAACCGAGACCCAGTAAAGATGCAACCTAACAAAGATCCCAAAGGTAGCAGTTTATGAGCATTCCACAACTTTACCGTATTTGACATTCATTGTTTGAAACACTGAGAACAGATATCCTCAAACCACCTTTGCTGGGCCTAATTGGGCCTTGTGCACCTCAGCTGATAATCAGACCCATCCAGCATATATCAACAGCTCTACTTTGCATAGCAATGCTTATTTGTGCAATTATTTGAATATTTTGTTGCATTTATCTATATTAATTTCTAAAAATAACTGGAAATGGAAAAATATAAGTACTGATACCAACAAGAATACAACTAAAACATGATTAGGTGTATGAAAGTGGTCGCTGATTCAGTGGACAGTTAGTATAGGATGACTTTGACTGACTGGTGTGAAAAAATGAAGGAAAAAAATTACAGATGTTCTAAATCACAAAACTACAATGTTTAAAGATTTTCCAAATGATGAAAGGAAGTGATCGAAATTTTAGAAAAGATCATTAAAATACGAAATAAAAACTAGCATCAGAAGAACATTCCAGTAATTCAAATCAGAAGGGAAAAAACAACAGCTGGGGGGGTACTGGGCCCCTGGCCGGGGGGTCACTGTCGTGGACCCTGGGGGAGCAGCGGCAGTCCCCCAGGTGCAACAGCAAGAACCAGGAAGGAAGGAGGGCCCAACAGTGGGCTCCTGACACTAATGGCTATGCTTTTGAGCCTATACACCTGCAATAAGAATAAGGCCTAGAGTAGCACTGTGCCTGGGAGTTTCCTCCTGACAGCCTTCATGTTACTCAAATGTGGCCACTCTCACAGCCAAATTCAGCATGTAGATGCAGTGCATTCCCCCCAGCGTGGGACATGACACCCGGGGATGAGCCTCCCTGGCACCGAGGGATCACTATCACATACCAGCTGAAGATGCAACTAGAAAAGGACCTTGAATTAAAGGTTCAACATGGATCAGCAGAATATCCCTGTCTACATATAATAACATGACTTCAAAATGCTGTTTGACCTAATGTAAGGGGGAAATGGAAAGGAGAAATGAGAATATAAGGCTATGAGTCTCTAAAAAAGAGTCTGGAGGTTGTCAGAAGGAATCCCCTTATGCACAATTGAGCAGAGTCTGAGAGACAGATAAAGTAGATAGAACCCCAGGTATTGGTTCTCTTGAGGAATAAAGAGATCCACGGGTTCTATGGTCATGGCAGATGGGGTTCACTGCCATGGCAGATGGCCCTTTTTTGGAGCTGATGTTTCTGCGTGATGGAATTGGACTCAGAGGGGATCTCTTTTCACAAGACTTGCATGCTACTTTATTGGAACTGCAGTTAGTGCTGGGGTCTTAGATATATTTAGGGGATTTGAATCTCTGGACTGATAATATGACACCCAGGCCCAGAGCCTCAACAGACTTCAGCTCCTACACTTTGATTTATTGGACTTACCCCACTCAGCTAACACGGAGTTGAAGAAGGTCAACCACCACACCATGGAGCCTAGAATGTCTACAACTGAAAGCAGGAGGAGTGCATCCAGTATCCATGTGGAATCTAAGCCCCCACTTGACATAGATGTGCAATGGACACAACCAATCCAATGTCCACAGAGAAAATGTGGCATGGGTGTGGGAAGGGTAGCCATGGTGGCTGCTGGGTTTGGGCAATGGGAGGAAGAGATGAGATGTGGAAGCATTTTCGGGACGAGGAGATGTCCTGGGTGGTGCTTCACGGACAATTACGGGACATTGTAGATCCCCCCAGGGCCCACTGGATGGAACGTGGGAGAGTGTGGGCTATGATGTGGACCATTGACTATGGGGTGCAGTGATGCTCAGAGATGTACTTACCAGGTGCAATGGATGTATCACGATGACGGGAGAGAGTGTTGCTGTGGGGGGAGCGGGGGGTGGGGGCGGTGGGGTTGAATGGGACCTCATATTTTTTTAATGTAATTTTTAAAAATAAATAAATAATTAAAAATTTTTTTTAAAAAATCAGAAGGGAGTTTATGGGTCTGTTCATTATGTATATATATTATTACAGACTTTTTTATGAAGAGGGTAGCCAGTTCCTTTAACAAAACAATCTCTTATCAAAAGAACTTAGCTAGTTCTTTTATCAAAACAAAGACTCTCCCATCAAAATCTTTATCACGAGTTCCTGCTCAGCCTCTTACAAAATCATCATCAAAAACCCTGAATCCAAAGAGTATCTATTTATTTTACCGACCATAAACAGTACTAGAACTGACAGAAGCATAATGGGAGTGACAAAATTACTTTAGAAAATTTAGTTACTGTCTACATTTCACCTTAATACACGTTTAATGTTGTTTTTAAAACTACATGTACATAGCATAACAGACATAAAAATACACCTTTAAAACATAATAAGAAATTTTAGCTTTTTTTTTTAGCTCCCTGGGAGCATAAAAACAAAGTGATTAACTTCTATACATTAAATATTTATATTCACTTTCAGGAATGTGTTGTGAACAAAAGTAGAGGAAAGCCTGTGGCGGCAGAGAAAGTACTAGCACTCAGGTCTTTCGGGCAGTACATCTTCGACATTTCTTTGGCTGGCCTTCTCTCCTAGGAGAAGACTGCATGGGCTTTGCAACACCTACTCTGGTTACTCAGAAGCTATTTTTTAATTGCTCATGGCTATTGGCACAAATTCTAGAACGTGTAAGCATATAATCAATGAAGCACTGATAGATATTCTTCCACCCCATTCCTACTCAGTGAGAAAATGTGGTCAAAGGTAATTCACATTTCACTTTCAGGTACTTTTTTTTTGGTAAATAAAGCATATCCAAGGAAATTAGTTTTGAATCATAAACAAAAATTCATGGGGTAGAGAAGAAAATCAATCAAACCACAAATAACCACTGCAACTGTCAGCCTTGCTTATAAGCTCATAACTATAAGACAAAAGGCAAAGGAGAAGAAAGAAAATGCAATTGTTCCTCCAAGAAAGGGCACACAATATTACTGGGATCTACATGGGGCCAGTGATGACCATTTGGATTTCTGTTTATATGTGATGATTTGGTCCAATAAATAAAATCAGTAATGTCACAGAGTCACAATGAGGCTAGCAATTAAAAGGTAAAGATACACATTTTCTCCTCTCTTGTGGCCTGGCAAGCTGGACTCAATCTTTCCTACTATTTTTCCTAATGAGCTATTTACATAACTCTCCTAAGTAAAGTGTTCTTTGTTGATGTCTCTAATTCCTCTCCTCTGTGTTCTTTCAAACTCATTCTGCTGAGGCACTTTTTCCATCACAACAACAAAATTGCCAAATCATCAATTCTCAGACTCATCTTTCTTGAACAATCCGTAGCATTCGACAAAGCTGTTCCCTACTTTTTCTTCAAAAGCTTTCTTCTTTCAGCTCTCAGCTCAACACTGGTCTTCTCCTACCTTACCAGCTGTTCCTTTTCGGTCCCATTTGCTTTCCCCCACTCAGAACAGATTCTCTATATACTGAAGTGTCCCAGGGCTCAGTTTCAAACCACTACCTCCATTCACTCCCTAGATGACCTTAGCCATCTCCCAATCTTAAATATCATCTCTATGCAGAAAATTTTCTAATTATATCTCCAGCTAAAACCCCTTCCCCTAAATTCCAAACCTGTATAGCTGTGGTAGAGGGCATAAATACATCCTGTAGTTAGGACCAGGTGTATTGGCCTGGCAGCAAGAAGCACATCCCCTAGCAGATAGGAGGACTGCTGGTCCATTCCTTCCCCTACTCTGAGCACATGCTCCCTGTAGAAAGTCTGATTCTGGTGAGACTGTTTTGTGACATCCAACCGCTTGGTGTATCTGGCCCTGACAGAAGGGGAGTGGTGCTCCTCCACTATGACACACACACACACAAGAGAGCAGTGCTGCATGTAGAACATCTGCCATGCTGACCACGGACTGAGACCTGCTGGTTGTGGGGAACCAGCGCCCACGAGTGAGGCTGACCTGGCTCTGTCTCTTCTCTAGTGAGTAAACGTTGCTCCATTCAGTGCTGTCTATGAGTAATGCATCTATGGAGACCCCAACATCTGTGTTGGAGTGGGCTGATACATCCTTAGGTGTCTCTCCTTCTGACCTACAATAACCGACTGCCTACTCAGCATCTCTAGTTGTGTCTTGGTTTGCCAGGTCTGCTATGACAAATGCCACATACTGGTGGGCTTAAACAACAGGAATTTGCTGTCTCACAGTCTTGGGCACCAGGAAGTCCAACATCAAGGTATCAGCAGGCTACGGTTTCTTCTCTGAAGTCTAAAGCATTTTGGTGCTGGCTTGCCAACAATCCATAACTATATCCCTGCCTCGATCATACCACAATCTGTCTCTGTCACATCCTGTGGCTTCTAGTTCCATGTCCAAATTTCCTTTGTTTATAAGGACTCCAGTCATGTAGGATTAAGGCTCACCCTGATTCAATTTGCCTTGACTAAATTGGATCTTAGAAGATCCTATTAACAAATGAGTCCACACCTTAATTAATAATCCTGTCTACAAAGGACCACTTAAAAATGGGTTCACACCCACAGGACCCAGGGTAGGACTTGAACTTGGATGTCTGATAGTGATGTCAAGCCTAACACATCTAACGCTACACTCTTAATTTCACACGACCCTGCCCAATTTTTTCTTCCCCATCTCATTCATGCTTCTGGTGTCTCAAGTTAGAAACTCTGGAGCCACGCTTAGTTTCTCTTTTTTCACACACCCCTTATTGAATCCATCCACAAGTTCTGTTAGCTCTACCTTCAAAATGTATCTTGAATACAACTTCTTCACCTTACCTCTGCCACCATCACCCTGACCTGAGCCACCAATGTCTCTCACTTGAGTTTTTGCAACTGCTACCTAATTGGTTGGTTTCCTTGTTTCCACCCTTTTTCCTCTACAGTCTACTTCCCATTCAGCAGCAGATCCTTTAAAAACCTAAGTCAGATCCTAACAAAAACTTCCCAACTAAGAGGAATAAAAGCCAAAGTCCTTACAATGATCAACAACGGTCTATCCCACCACCACCACCTTCATGACCTCATCTCCTACTCTCCCTTCTAGAACTCATTGCCACCCGAACTGGCCTCCAGGTGTTTTTCTCACATGCCAGGTACACTCTTGCCCCAGGGAATCTTTCCTCGAAGTATTCATTCACCAGTCACACAATCACTGAAACCCTCCCTGATCACTGCTCCCCTCTTGATGCCCAACCCCATCACTCTGCTTCATTTATCTCCTTAACGCTTATTACCATTTGACATGGGATTATTTGTTTCTTGATTGTCTTTCCCCAACAACTAGGCAATACTCCTTGGAAGGATGGACTTTGTACTGGTCCTTACTGCAGACTCAGTTCCTAAATCAGTGTCCAACACACTATGGTAGGCAGAATCCCAAGTTGACCCTAAAGACTCACATCCTTGTACAATCCCCTCCCCTCTGAGTAGGACTTGTGAATATAATGGATATCATGGCCATGGTTATATTATATTATATGGCAAAGGTGAAGGGATTTGGCAGATGTAATTAAGGTCCCTAATCAATTGATTCTGAGTTCATAAAATGGGAATGAGTCCTTGATGAGTCTGGCTTAATCAGGTGAGTTTTAAAGGGGTTAGGTCTTCCCTAGGAACAAGAGGTATCAGAATTCTTTTGCTAGTGTTAAAGAAGCAAAGAGCTCTGTGTGAACTAACTAAGGAGAGGGACCAGTGGCAGGGGACTGTGGGAAGCCTCTAGGAGCCAAGAGCCTCTGTCCTACAGCAGCAAGGAAGTGAATTCAGCCAATAACCCTGTGTGTTTGGATGAGAACCCCGAGCTCCAGATGAAAATGCATCACAGCCAACACCTTGATTTCAGTCTTGAGAGCCCCTGAACTGAGTTGTGCCCCAACTTGGCTCCTCCAGAACCTGTGAGATAATAAATTGGTGTTAGATTAAATCAACTAAGATTGGGTTCATTGTTAAGTAGCAACAGGAAAGTATTATACACAGGGTGTGTATTCAATAAATACTGTTGAATCAATGGTTTCCCATTCATTTAGATGCTTGGAATAATGAATGCTACATAATCAAGCTTCCTCAATTCACAAGATTTGGTATCGCAAGAATTAAGGCAGTGGAAGAGGGGCACAAAGTCCATGTTAGTATTTCAAGTAAATATTATATGACAATGAAAAGCAAATGCTAAAAGAAGAGAAAATGAGAATTAGGGGAATTTAAAATATTTTCCTTTTCTATTTTATCCTCACTATACTCTAAATGGGGAAATGACTACATTAAGAATACTGGCAACATCAACTAAAAAAAGGGGGAAAATATCAGCATAGAGAATTTTGCCATTCTCAACATGTGATGTGATGGTAAATGAGGGTAGAACTCCTTGATGCATTTTTTAAATGTTTATTTTTCCTTTGCTCAAAGTAACTCACTTTGGAGCATGTTAGGGAAATCAGCAGCCTGTTAAGCAGGCATCACCCAGACCTCACCTACGCCCACCTCCTTCTCAGGGTAAGTCAGGAATACATGCTAAATGGCCCTCCTCCAGCCTTCCACCATCCCACCTCTTTTTCTAGTGTACGCCATTCCACAACCTGGCAGAGATGTTAAAGTCTATTGAAAAGCCACACCTTAACCCCAGAAACTGAGAATAAGCAACCCCAGATGCGTCTCAAAACAGGAATTCTCGGTGACAGGGCCCCCTTTCCCTAAGATGGATAAAAGCAACACAAACAGTTTAGAACTGTCTTCTCTAGTGAGAAGTGCAGGGTATGGAGCTGACATCTATCAGCCCAACACCAACCGAAAGCAGTTTTTAGTCATCCCCAGGAAAAGGACATAATGGGAATTCTTCTCCTGCTCTTTTGAACTCTCTGCACTGTGTGAGAGACAAAGAGATTATCTGCCCTTTCTGGACTCATTATGCTGTGTAAGTAATAAAGGGATCATTTGCTGAAAGCTTCTGTTGTGCCTGGAACCTGGGTTCCAAGAAGGCACCGTTATAGCAACTCACTCTGCAGAGCACATACAATGCTGGGGAGAGTTTATACATTTGAGGACAACAAATGCAAGCTCTATATAGTAATTAAATCTGTATGCATAAAAATGAATTTTTGGATAGCAGTATAGGAGATATCCAAGGCAAGAATATAAAAATAAAAAGTGACACCACCACAGTGGTGTCAGAACACCACTGCAGTGAACAACCAAACTCTACCCAATATCTCCCAAGAAAGGAAGGTTCTCATGCTTTTCCTCAGCAAAACTTCTCTCACAAGATATAAAAATCTCTTCACATGGCCCCAGAGCAGGAAAATGAATATGAAACAAAGTACACATGTGAAAACATGTCCCTAAAAGCACTTCTCCCTCCATTTTGTGTCCTCCTCCCTTAGAACTTCTTCCCGACTCCCAGCAGATTTATGGTCATAGCAATACCCAGGCAGAAAGCCTACAAGTGGCCCATGGCTCAGTCTTGGCTTGACTAGCAGGAAGCTCTGTGGGAATAACCCCAGTGTCCACGACCAGATCGTAGTTGAAGAGGCTGAATGCAGCTGCTGCCCCAAGACACACTTCCATCTTTCATATAAGGCTACGGGACTTTTAGACGCATCATCTCTAATGTTCCCAAACTAGGAAAATAATTGCTAAAAATGGCTAACAAAGATAAAAGCAGAAAATTCTTGACTTTGATTTTTAGGGAAAATAGTTTTAAACTACATGAGTTATTTACTTACAAGGAATCATGGGGATTAAGGTGAAAAGTGAGAACACCTGTAAAGTATTCTGAGCTGTTAGGAATAAAAACACAAATTGGCAGTAGGATTTGTCTTTTACCTGAGTTGACTGTAGTTAGGATTTTATACTTAACTTAAAAAATAAATAATAAATGAGTGGGGGATTGTCTAGAGTACCCACAATCATCTTCCTACAACATGTATCATCTCAAGTCACCCAACAAAGCCTGTTTCCTGAATATGGGCTACATCTAACAGAAGCAGAGCCACGTAAAGAAACATCTCATTGGTAAATAGTTGTTACTAGAGCAAATTACCAAATCTGAAAGCATGGCATCCATTACCATTAAATATCAAAGCAGATTCAAAATCAACCCTGGGTTATTGTGATGATTAAATGTCAAAGGCACATAAGACCTCATTAAATACTTAGTTGTTATAATACTGTTATCACTACTCATTAATTGACATAAAAATATTACCGCTATCTACGGTTGCACTGGCTAGAACTATCTGCTAGAACAATTAAGTGATTTGTTACAAAGATGAAGAATCCCCAGTTAAGTTCCTGAGAAGTTACTGAATGACACTAGAGTAAAATATTTTTCACTAGAACACATAAAATATTGGCTGAGAAGTACAGTCATGCCACTGGTCACAAGTCTTGGATTTTGCCACATTTATGTTTTCATAATCTTGTGTTTTTTCTGGTTCTCTTAGTATATTTTTAGAGAATTTAAAAAATATTTTAATGCAAACATCATAAGAAAAAAATTCCAGTTTCAATTCATTTAACAATAGCAACATAAGGCCAATAAAAAAGTGGAAAACATGAAATACAACTATATCAGGATCATTAGTAAGATAACATATTTGAGAACAAAAATTGTATTCAGAGAAGAATATGAAACAAGCATTTATCATCATCATTAGTAAGACAATATGTTTGAGAAAAATGGCATATTTAATTCAGGAAAGGCCTGGGTACTACGTAGGGAAATTTTAAGAAGTATGTTCTACCTAAGAACAGCCAACCTTCCATACATTCATTCAACAAACATCGAAGAGGTGAGATAAGGAGCCAAGCCCTGGGGAGTCCACAGGATCCAGCCATGAAACCCTGTGACCAACAGTGAGAATTTCTTTGAAGTGTACAGATCACAAGGCATTTTCCTAAAACAGGGCTCTGGGCATCCAGATCATCAGAGAATGCTCTGCCAAAGAGGTGAACTTCAGCAGAAATTCCCACAGGACAGCCAGATGGGGTACAGATGGAGAGCGGGATGAGCAGGAGGCAGAGGGAGCATTCTGGAGCTGGGGGAGGAGCATGAGACCAGGCACGGAGGCGGGAGTGTCAAGGACATTTCTCATTCTAACTCGGTATGGCTTACACTCAGGATTGCTGAATCTCTGAAAGGCTAGGTAAAAGACTGCTAAGGAGAAAAGATAGAAAAAAATTACCTGCTTTCAAGTAAAAGTAAAAGATGGGGTGAACATACACCAAAGAGAAATCTGTTGATATCTTCATTACCTGACACTGGAATGGACACTCAGGTAATAGCATTGAAAACTGCACACCGGGAAAACATGTTAATTAGCAGGAAAGGTATAGACACAATGAAAAAAAATAGTTAACTCTGCCAGATTCTAATTTTAAAAATTCAAACTACATATGATTACATCCTATTCATTTTATTCTGTATAGCCAATAGGTCTATTAAAACAATCACTCATAAAAATTGGTTTTTACTTTATAACCATTGAACTCTGAGTAGTTGTAACTCTGAATTTCACTTTACCAATACAACCCAGTTTCTACCCAGAATTATAAAAAGGAAAAAAAAAAAAACCACAACAATCTATTTAAAAACTTGCTTTAAATTAGTTTTTAAAGCTACTGTGTTAACAAGATTCCCCTGAAATTTTACTTGTGCTACTAAAAATATGAAAAGATATCATTGATTCATTACCAGGGAATCATGAAGTTCTCCCAGAAACCTGTCTTGACAGTAAAAAGTAGCATGCAGTATCTAGATAAGCCGTTGAAATCATTTCAAACAGAGAAGAGTCACTTGACAAGCAAATATTTTTGATTTTTAGGAATATGACTACTAGAAGGAAAACATCTAAGTATTACTATGCCACAACATAACTGTGTATCTAGAAAGCTCAAATGAATCGACTGATAAACTATTAGAAAAGATACCAGTATGCTGAAGGGAAGGAAGAGATAAAAATATTTTGATCAATTGCTTTCTTAAATTCTAGCAGTAGCCAACAGGAAATAAAGCTATACTTAAAAGGTATCTTTACAAAGGGGCCAATTTGAAGCAAATTACAAAACAGAAGATCTGAATAAAGAGAGAAATCTTGCATGGCAAGATTGAATTACGATAAAATGCCACTTCTTCCAAAATTATTTTAATGTAATTTGCAATGACATTTTCTTTAGGGGAAAGAGGGAGAGAAAGAACTTGTAAAGCCCATCCTAAAATTTATAGATGTTATGAATTTTTAGAAAAAACAATGGAATAATAATAGGCACTAAGAATTTTTAGAAAAAAACAATTATTATAATAATGAAATTAAAGAATGAAAACTGGCACAGGAACTATTAGAAGAACCAGACTCTATGGTATTAAAAAAAAAAACCTTAAAATTAGAGCTCATAAACCAAAATAGAAGGAATAGATTATATAAGAATTAGTTTAGAGAAATTAATCATTACTACTTGGTTGAAAAATGAAATGGTCTTCACTTCATGCCATGTGCCAAAATTGGCTGCATAGAAAGTTCTGCTATATATTAAAAGGGAAAAAAAATTAAAAACTGAGGCAAATACTCAGATAATTATATAACTGGTTTGGGTTTAGGAATGAATGCAAAAGAAATGCAAAATCAAAAAAATGTATTTTGATTAAAATATATCTAATACAGGACAACCAGCAAGATGGCAGCAGAGTAAGGAGCTCCTAGAGTTAGCTAATTCCACAGGGTAGTTAGTAATGACTGAGTTATCTACAGCACCAGTCTGGGGGCTCCAGAAGACCAGAAGAGCATCCTGCTACATCCTTGAAGGAGTGGAAGAAGGAGACCGTGTATCTGCAAAGGAGATTTGTAAGTAGAGCACTCTGTGCCCATCCTCCATTGGCAGCACAAGCTACTTCAGGGGCTGTTCTGTGGCTGGAGTTGAAAGCTCAGTTTCTCAAAAATGGGGGAGGTAGAGATGGTTAGGGCACCAACTTCAGCTACTTATTAGTAACATACGCGAGCTAAAGTATAACCCTAAGAACCACTGAAGTTTGAACCTGTCTTAGTCGGAAAGAGGCCAGAAACCACCATTTTGACTCCATTCCCAGCATGAGGGGAAGCTAGGGTGATTGAAAATCACAGTGACGGTAGGAACCAACTTCTTTCTAACCAGATCAGCCTGCAGCTCTAGCCTAGCTGGCACAGACTAAATAGTTGGAAGGCTAATAGGGCAACTGCGATCATTTCGGACCCACGCTGCATAGATTGCTGCTCACACCTGCAGCTCCATCCCCACCCCAGGCAGAAGAGGAAGAGAGTAAAGCTTCTTCAGTCTCTCTGGACAACTACAGTCTAGGCCTGCATGATTTGGCTGATTACACACAGCTGTGGCTCTGTCCCTATGCCTGGCAAAGGAGAAAGATGGAAGGAGTTTCATCAGTCCCTGAGGCAATGTGGACAGCTTAAGCCTCTACCTCTTACAGCACCAACTACATCCTTGGCTCCTACTACACAACAGGCAAGGGATAAAGGGCAAGAAAGCCCTAAATTAAAGAGAGAAACTGCACCCAGAGTAAATATATCTAGTAAGCCAGATGTCAAGACACCAAAAAAAAATTACAATCCATACCAAGAAACAGGAAGATGACTGAATTAAAGGAACAAGATAAGCTTCCAGATGATATAACAAGAGTTGAGACAACTAATCATAGATATTCAAACAAATCTCCTTAATAAATTCAATGAGATGGCTAAAGAGGTTAAGGATATTAAGAAAATATTGGATGAGCACAAAGAAGAATTTGAAAGCATACACAGAAAAATAGTGGATCTTAAAGGAATGAAAGGTACAATAAATGAAATTAAAAATATGCTGGAATCATGACAGCATATTTGAGGAGACAGAAGAAAGGACTGGTGAGCTTGAAGACATGGCCTCCAAAAACAAGCATATAGAGGAACATATGAAGGAAAGAATGGAAAAATGCTATACTTATACCTGATGTAATAGATTTTAAAATACACCAATAATGCGCAATCGGAGGAGGAAGTCAGGGAAAAAATTCCATTTACAATAGCAACTAAAAGAATCAAATATTTAGGAATAAACTAAACCAAGGATGTAAAGCACTTATAGTCAGAAAACTACAATGCATTGGTAAAAGAAATTTTTAAAAGACCTAAATAATTGGAAGAACATTCCATGCTCATGGATTGGAAGGCTAAATATCGTTAAGATGTCAATTCTGCCCAAATTGACATACAGATTCAATGCAATTCTGATAACAATTCCACCAGCATTTTCTAAATAAATTGAAAACACAATTATCAAATTCATTTGAAAGGGTGAGGGGTCACGAATAGCCAGAAACATTTTTAAAAGGAAAAGTGAAGTCGGAGAAATCTCACTTCTGGACTTTTAAATCATATTATCTAGCTACAGTGGTAAAAACAGCATAGTACTGGCATAAAGACAGACACATAGACCAAGAGAACCGAACTGATGGTTTAAGAAACAGACCCTCACATCATGGTCAATTGATTTTCTTTCTTTCCTTTTTTTTTTTAAGTGATTTTCAACAAGCCTGCCAAACCCACCTAGCTTGGGAAGAAAAGTCCATTCAACATATGGGGTGGCAGACTTGGCCCAGTGGTTAGGGCGTCCGTCTACCACATGGGAAGTCCACGGTTCAAACCCTGGGCCTCCTTGACCCGTGTGGAGCTGGCCCATGTGCAGTGCTGATGCGCACGCAAGGAGTGCTGTGCCACGAAGGGGTATCCCCTGCGTAGGGGAGCCCCACGCGCAAGGAGCATCCCATAAGGAGAGCTGCCTAGCGGGAAAGAAAGTGTAGCCTGTCCAGGAATGGTGCCGCATACACGGAGAGCTGACACAGCAAGATGATGCAACCAAAAAGAAACACAGATTCCCGTGCCGCTGACAACAGAAGCGGACAAAGAAGATGCAGCAAAATAGACACAGAGAACAGACAACCGGGGTGGAGTGGGGAGAGAAATAAATAAATAAATAAATCTTTAAAAAAAAAAAAAACATATGGTGTTGGGAGAACAGGATATCCACAGCCAAAAGAAAGAAAGAGGACCCCTATTTAACACCTTATACAAAAATTAATTCAAAATGGATTTTTTTAAAACCTACTATAAAAGTAAGAACCATAAAACTTCTAGAAGAAAATGTAAGAAAACATCTTCAAGACCTGGTAGTTGGTGGTGGATTCTTAAAGGAAATAAGAGGAGGACTGAGATGGACTACTGATGCTCAGTGTATGCAGAAGTTTTAATTAGCTTTACTGTAAAAGTGTGGAAATGTATAGAGTTGATGGTAACACATTATAGTGAGTAAAAGCTGGTTTATAAATGGGAATGTGGCTGGAAAGGATAGTCTAGGGATGTAAATGTCAGTGGAAAGAAAGCTAGAGGACTTTCTAGGGACTGAACAGTAAACTCAGAAGGCAATAAGAATTGTGGTTGATGGTACAAATGCAAGAGTGTCTTTTATCAGCTAGCACAGATATACATCACTTGTGCAGGGTGGTGGGAATATGGGGAAACATGGGAAAAATACAACTGGAGTGCCCTATAGACTGTGGTTAAAAGCAATACTGTAATATTCACGCATCAAATGCCAAGGACGTACTGTGTTGATAATGGGAGACTACAGAAAAAGTGTGTCAAATATTCACTATGGACTGTGGTTAGTTGTAACAGTCTGATGATACCATCTCATAATCTGTAATAAATGTTCCACCACAGTGGGTGTGTTTTTGATGGACGGGTGTTGTATTCCGCACATACGCATGATTATTTTGTAAGTTCACAACTTCTGTAACAAAAATATATTTTAAAATATAGTACTAGGGTGAGTTGGGGGGGAAAATACACCAAATGTAAGATATGTAATATAGTTAGTAGTAAGATTTTGATGATATTCTTTCATAATTTGTAACAAATGTCCCACAACAATGCAAGGAGTTGGTGGTGGGTTGATGTATGGGATCCCTATATGGTGTTATGCATGTTTGCTTGTAAGTTCACAACTTATACTGTATACTTATTGTATATGTATGCTCATGTGTAAGTAATATAATAATAATAACATAGAGTGGGTTGGGGAGAAAATACACCAAATATAAGATACCTAGTTTAGTAGTAATATTAGTTAAAAATGTTTCACAACAATGCAAAGACTTGGTGGTAGGGTAAAGTATGAGAGCCCTGTATGATGTTATTCATGCTTTTTCATAAGTTCACTACTATTACTGTACAATTATTGTTTATTATGGGTGATATACTTCAATAAATTTTTTTAAAGTAAAGGAAAAAAACACATTTAATGGAATGAAAGATGCATAAATTTGACCACACAAAATTAAAAATTTACAAACATCAAAAAATTTGAAAGGTGAAAAATAATTTGAGGAAAAAAATATCTGTAGTGAATGATAAAGGATTGGCCACTTGTGCCCTGCAACAGAATACAGTATCAGTTCTTTGAAATGCTGATGGCTTTTTCAATATCCTACTCCATATAAACGTTGTTTGCATCATTTTCATTACAGATCAGGGAAACATGAATATTCGTTTTATTTCAAAAACAAATCTGGGCTTTTGAAAATAGTTTATGTGCCCATAGATTTATGAGAACCCACATATGTGAAAAAAATATCTTAGGCTTTAGAAATACTTTGAAAAGACTCATAGCTTCCAGTTACAGGGATATGATATAAAGTCCCTGAGACTTTTAAAAACCATCAAACTGCCATGTCTTTGTTCCACAACTCTAAAATGATATATTTAGAAGTAAGGGTTTTTTCCTCCACTCTGAGCTTTCTGACCAAAAAAAATTTTTTAATTAAAAAATAAATATTACCTTTTAGTGTGCTTTAATTTTAAAGGAAAAAATAACTGATAAATTTTAAAAAACACAATAGGAAAAAAAATGTGAGAATTAATCAACTTCATTTGTACCTCTATGGTTTCTCACATAAAAACTTAAAAGAGTTCTATGCTGAGGAAATGGGTCTCATTGCTTTTCGGAGCCAACAATAGAAAGACAAGCAAGTGTGGCAGTCCCTCGGAGGCTTACTCATTCCAAACAACACTATCAACTGTTCTGTTCTCTTCTAGAAAAGGCAAAATATCTGCCCAGAGGTGGAAAAAGAATGGGGTGAAAATCATAGGTATCACAAATCTACTAAACTTACTGTATATGTAAATGTTACCACTTACTCATGTGACAATACTACTAAAAAAAATAAGGTCTATATCTGCATTTCTAAAGTTTACAATTTTTCACGTCCTACTTTAATTGGTAAATATTATATTCTTTAACACAGCATAATTTCTCCAAAAACTTAACTCTCCAGAAATGAGAATGAAAAAACTCATGACACACACTGAATCGCCATATATAATTTGATTCCACTTAGGAACCGTGATAGAACATTATAGAAAAATTATTTCCTTTACTTGTTACTAGTTGCTCCGTAACATGTTAATTTTCATCCAAGAATATTCAGAAGAAACAGAGCTTGAAACAGCTTCCATCTGAATGACATCTGTGCATTTAATTAAAACAATTCCAGGCTTCACTATTGGTTAAAAAATAAAGAACATCAGTACGTAAGTACAAGACACCAAGACTAAAAACACATCTATTAATAGCTTTGTGGATACAGTCCATCCAAATAGAAAGCTTTCAACATGCTGAAGTAGTATCAACATAAAGCACCTGTAAGTGCTCCCCCTGCTGGCCATGTATGGATCTTTCTCTGGCACAATTTCATTTTATTTCCATTGCTAGTCTTCCTGTTCTCCACGTCACTTTTGTCTCTTACTGGCCTAGGCAGGCTGACGGAACACAAAGGATCAGATGAGGGCACAAGTGAAATGAATAAGGTGACTGCAAATCTATGAGCCACTTACAGCAATCACCCCCCTGAATGAGGACATCAGTTGTAAAGTCAGAACTCAGCCATTACCTGTCTAGGGCACTGTCATACATGTTTTCAGAGGTCACTGTCAACAGACAGTCACTTAGGAGCCCACTTCAGCGCCATCAACTTCAGGGGAAATCATCAAATCATCACAGAAATCATCAAAAGGCAATATCAGATCCTAATCTTAATTTACAAATTTAAGCCTTGCCTCTCAAAATAGGGTTTGCGTACACCTGGAGCCAGGTGGACAAGGGCCTAGCAAAGCCACAAGATAAACATGGTTCACCTCCAAGAGCACAAATTTGACGGAAGAATTTTTATTTTCTTCCTGAGGGTGGTATAGCTTTTAATTGCTTCTGTGATATTAAGTGATTTACAATATTTTATGTTAAAAACAAATAGGAAAATGTTATAGAGGAAAGCAAAAGGGAAAAAAAAAATCACAATTTTTAAGTCAAAGCACCAAAACTAAAAAACATTTCACACTTGAGACCCTCTGTTTAAGATTGTTCAGACAACTGACAAAATGATGATGCTGGACAATACCCATCCCCCAAAAAACAAAAAGTATCTGCAACTACAAGCAAGAGAGTTCCTTCTATCTGCCCCATAGGACATGACTCCTCTCAATCTGAAGCAGAGCAGGTATTACCATCCCAAAACCCTCAAGACGGAGAAATGAACAAACGTAAGGGGGGAATGCAGCTATGGTCCAAAGTAGGTTTATTATTATTGTAGTAACAGGAGAACTTGTAACATTGATATAAAGATAGTGGTCACCAGAGGTTCTGAGGAGGGAGAGGGAAGAATAGGTACAAACACGGGGCATTTGTAGGGCATTGGGATTGTTGTGCATGACATTGCAGTGATGGATACTGGCCATTATACATTTTGTCAAAACCTGTAAAATTGTGTGGTGCAAAGGGTAAACCATAATGTAAACTACAGACCATGGTTTGTAGCAATCCTTCAAAATTGGGTCATCAACTGTAACAAATGTACCACACTAATGTAAGATGTTATTAATAGGGGAAAATGTAAGAGGGTATATGGGCATCCCCTATATTTTCAATGTAACTGTTTCTGTAATCTAAAACTTCTTTTAAAAAGCTTGTTGGGATCCCCAGGATGGAGTGGGATGGTGGGTGGCACATTCACTGTTCTATGCCATAGGGATCCTCGAGGTCAAGTTCTGAGAGGTATGTCCTCAGGCGACCTGGATCATCATAATCACTGCTCAATCACCATCAACACCATCACCATGACACATATCATTTATTGAATACTGTTAGGGATTGATTCATGTCCCTCACAAAGCCACGTTCAAATCCTAATCCCTTGTCCTGTGGGGGCAAACCCTTCTATAACCAGGATATCTGAAGATGTCATTAGTAAAGATGAGGCCAGCCTGAATCAAGGTAAGTCTGAATCTAGTATGACCGGAGTTCTCTTAAGTAGAGGAAACTTGGACACAGTAGGAGGAGAATGAGAGAGAGACAGACGGCCATGTGACAGAGGCAGAGACGGACTTATGGATGGCCGGCAAACCACCACCAAACACTACAGACTTCAGAGAAAGCATGGCCTGCTGATACCCTGAACTTGGACTTCTGGCCTCCAAAACTGTGACACAAATTCCTGTTGTTTAAGTCAGCTGGTCTGTAGTACTTTGTTACAGCAGCCCTGGCAAACTAAAACACTCATTAAAGATCTGGCCCTATGCTAAGCTCTTTACAGGCACTATCTCATCTACTCCTTCCTAAGTCTATAGACTTGGGAATTTTAAGTCTGTGCTGCAAGACTTTTAAAAATTTAATACTTGTTGTAGATAAATCAGGAGTACAGTAATAAAATGCAAATGTAAGGGTAAGCTGTGAGAAATAAATTTCCACTCTTCTTGTACCTCCCTATAGAACAGGGGTTCTTAACCAGGGGCCCATGAGCTTGAAATGAAATTCAAAAAAACATTATTCTTGTGGAGACATGTTGGTGAGGGTGTGATGTATTTATTAAATAATACGCAATACACTGTGGACTTAGTAAGGGGTCTGTGGTTTTCACCTGACTGGCAAAGGGGTCCATGGAACAAAAAAGGTTAAGAAGCTCTGCTACATACATATTGCTGGGCTATACATTTTATATACGTATGTGTACATACGCATGCACACACACACAAGTAGATATACCCATCTCCCACAGATTTATTAATAGCTTTTGTTCAAAGGTTAGCACATGGTTCTGCACCTTGTTCTCAGTTAAAAATTTCTATTGGTGATGTTCTATAGTTTCACAGCAGTAAATAAAGATCTCTCCTTCCTGTTAACAGCCCACAGTATTCCATCATATGAAAGCCCCATAATATATTTAGCCATTTCTTTTTTGATGAGCATTTAAATTGTTTCCAATATTTTGCTAAAACAAATAACTCTACAAAAAAACATTGCCTTCCCCATATTCTGTGGGTACACATACAAGCATTTTCAGGAAAAACTCCTAAAAGCCAAATTGCTAGGTTGAATGGTTTCCGTATTTTGAATTTTAACTCATGTCCAAATGGATTTCCAAAGGGGAGGGCACAAATTAGGACTCCCACCAATTCATAGGGGTTCCGCCCCCTACACCCTTCTCACACTCTATGTGATCAGACTATTTTTACCTCTACACTGACAGTTTTACAAAAATAGATTTGCAAGGGTTAAAAAAAAAAAAAGTTCTACTTTGCTCATGATCCTGTTGTTTAAATCACCAGCCCTGACATCAAAGAGCTTAAAATGTATAGATGAAGCTGGAGCGTTAGGGCATTCCCAGTGAAGCATGTACATGGATTTGTAAGAGAGCATGTGATTAGCAAGAGGACAGCCACAAAATCACATGAGGGGTTCAGAAGGAGGAGGAGCAAATATAGAGGCTGTCTGGGGACGCACTCACAGAAGAAGGCGAGGCTCAAACTGGATATTCAGTGACGAGTCCAAGCTTTCCACCTTGGACAGTAAAAACAAAAACAAAGTGCTTGGTAATAACCAAAAACCCCTAGACAATTTAGATAGCAGAATGATCCATTTTGGAAATAACCAATGCCAAGAAAAAATAATTTAGATTAAATTCAATATTAGTAAAACATTCTTGATTTGGCCTATAAACCTAAGCTTATACCTGAGTGAAGTATGAATTATTCATTTTGCTGAATAAATACAAATTTCTAATATCTGCTCTACTCTATTCCATCTTTAATACTGAGCCACTATGTTTTTAATATACTCCACCCCTTTTCTTTATTCTAATCATCTTTCCATGTAAGCCTTTACCCTATATGCCCTTCAGATATATATTTAGCTTCTCTGGGACAATATCATGGGCCAGACAAATAGTATTGAAGATGATTGATAATGTCCTTGTTTTATCAATTTCCTCTCTGATTCTTCAACACCTTGTACCTAACATCCCACAGGCATATACCTTCAGGTACATAAAAGAAAGGTACTCTGAGTGAGCATGGCTTTAAAAAGAGTAACTTATGCTAATCTGAGTAACGCAGCTGCTTTAGGAATATCATCAATCATCAAAATCAGCCCCAAACTGCTAGAGTAGCATCTTCCAAACTTCACATAAATAAATCTGCTAGTTTCTTAACATTCCATGCTTTCCATTAGCCTTTCTATGGCTCTGCTCATTTCTTTTTTATAACCATATACTTCTTATTGATTCTTAGCACTCCATATATTGGCAGGAAACTACTGCCAACCTAATATAATGCCATGCATTTATGCAGTGCTTTTAATTAAGTCATTTTGGGATATCCTTAGCACTCTCTAGCATTCCAATGAGGAAAGTGTGCGATCCTTCTTGAGAGTGGGGGCAGTTTAATTCTTCTTTGCATTTCCAGCACCCAGCCCAGTGCTCGCTAGAGTAGGCCCTCGATTTCAACCTGGAGCAAGGCAACGACATGGTCACCAAAGCCACTTGGTCCTGGATTTCAATCCCTGCTCTGAGACTTCACAACTCTAACCTGGGGTCTGTGCAAATCAATTCACCTCTTAGAGCTTTCGTTTCTCATCTGAAAAATGAGAATGCAGAATATCTATTTCACAAGGTTCCTGTGACAAACAAAATAATATACTTCACGTGCTTAGCAGAGTAGCTGGCCCATAAGGGCTAAAGAAATGGTAGCTAATTTTCACTAAGCTATGCACATATCCCCACACAAGTTCTCATTGTGTGTAGAAATTACAGAGGTAATAGCAGACAGGGGGTTTGGAGCAATGTCCTCTTTAAGAGTCGTAACTCTTAAGGGGAGGCCCTAGACCCCAAGAAGCCCCAGACATTCTGAATTCACCTTGACCACCCTGGAATGTTTCACACATCTTTCTTTATCTAATTCTGTCAGTTGACCTCAGTACTCCTTTTAGACTCAACCCTACTCTGACCCATTAACAATTCCAGCTGATGTGATTTCTCAGCCAACTAATTCCCAGTTCCCTAGCACATATGTCCTTCCATGTATATGATCTTTGCTCTTCCACTATTAGCCCTAACAAACCAAAGGGACCTAAAGACAAAGGTGAACAATAAGTTGATAAATAACTGAGTCAGATAAAAGAGACTCCGTCCCAGGCACCAGGAAAGCAGTGCTAAAGGAGCCCTTGCATGGTCAGGTAATGTGAGGAGGAATATTTGTTGGGCTGGACATGGGATGCAGGGTCATCTGTATACTCCCAGGAGATGGCAACTATGGCTCTCAAATCTCTCCTTGCAAGTATGCACAGATGCATGCTTTAAAACAACAACGCTTTAGTCTAGTGACCATGCTTTGACAGCAACAACATTAGAATGAAGAAGACCCTCATTAATTCAGCAAAGCAAAAGAAAAGAGAAAATTTAAGCTTTTAACCAAGGCCCACCTAAGTAGAAAGCTGGAAACCTCCGAAGTCCATGCAAAATGACAGATATATGGAATAAGATGATCAATCACAAGTATTGACTTAATGTTTACTCTAATAATGCTAACATTTGTACAATCCTTTCGAATTTACAGAATACAGTCAAATCCTTACATACTCTTACTTCTAAAATCTAAATACTCATCAGTGGAGAAGAAAGCCTCGAGGCATAATCCAAAGGGGTCTTTTAATGAACATAAAATTGCTTTAATGTCATCTGCTTTTTCTAAAAAAATCCATGTGAACTTGGTGTTTTCTACTCCATAAATCCTGTGTTTTAATAGAAATAATTGCCCCAAACCTTTGAGTGAAAGTGACACTCCATGAAGATGTGCTATGGTTATCCCACCATCCTGTATCACCCCATATGTGAGGTGCTTCCCACCCCATATGCTAAGCCCAGTGCCCCTGGAAGTACCTGTGACCCAGCCTGAGAAATACAGCTTCTTTATTTGGACGTCTAACACTGAGCAAAATGGAGCTATAATGCAGAAGCAGCCTAAGATACATCTGCGGCCCTCATGGGATTTAGACCTGCCTATTTCAGGAAATAAAACTGAAGGGGAAAAAAAAATCAACAGGATGAGGCAGTATCCAATTAAGTAGGTCCCAAAGAGGTTCAAAGAGGGGGAAATCCTAGGAGGAGGAAAGTGAGATCTCAGTGGATGGCCCTGGTGGAACAGAGGATACAGTGGCAGCTCCACCATGCCTTGGGGGAATTGTGGAAAGGAAGGGCTCTCTACCAGAGAACCTGGCTCCTCCGCAGTATGTAAAAAGAAAGTCCCCTTAAAGCAGAGGTTCCTAACCTGTTTTGTTCCAAGGACCCCTGTGCCAGTCAGGTGAAGACCACAGGCCCCTTCCTAAGTCCACACTATACTGTCTCTTATTTAATAAATATATCACACCCGCACCAACATGTCCCCACAAGAATAATGTTGTTGTTGTTTTATTTCAATTCAAGCTCCCAGACTCCATGTTAAAAACCCCTGCCTTAAAGGCAGCCAGATTTACAGCTCAAGTTCATAGACTTGGGGCTACAGTGGAAAAAAAGGTGCTCACCAGGAGAATGTGTCCAGAAAGAGTTTTCACTATAGTAGAATACCAAACTCAGCACATGCCATAATGCCTTTGAAGGACAACAGGAATAAAGTAGGAGGCACAAAGACACCAGAAATGCCCTGCCATCAGTTAAGGTTCAAAACTACAAGTCAACCCAAAGGAAAAGGCATGAACCTAGTATACTTTGGAGTGTAATGGACCAGGGGTCACCTTAGGAAACTGAGGCCCAGATTGCCCATTGTCATATGGGAGCCCTTGGGATAAGGGCTCAGCTAGAACCTGAGGCTCCTACATCTCAAACTGTTCATCTTTCATGGCTTGACACTGCCAGTGAAAAGGTTGATTCAAAGACCCTGATATGTTTTTGGTTTCTTTGTTTAAAGCACCTCCTTCCCTTTTATTGTTCATGTCCATCAACCACTGGTAAGAGGAGTGCTCAAATTCCTATGCCCTAATTTGTAGCAAATATTTCACAACATTACAAGGCAGTGATGGTGAGGTGATGTATGGGAATTTTGCAGGTTACACATGACTGTTTTGTGAGCTAACAACTTCTCTAATAAAAATAAAACTATTAAAAAAAAATTCCTATGCCTACATGGACAGGGGTGAGGGAAGGCAGCCCACTCCTAAAACGAAGTTTTATTTTCCATAGATTCTTAAAAATTTAAATTAAATTAAAAAGCTAATAGGAAAATTCTTTCCAATTTATTTTCTTATAATTAGCAGGGGGGAGGGCAAGGGGAGTATGTATTAAAACTGATCTATACCGGAATTTACCAAAAATGGCTACCTTCTTTAACAGCAGCAAAAAGGAAAGGTATTCACTGAGCTCTTTTAAGATCAGGATTTTAAGGTGAGCTGCCGAGAGCAGCATGAATGCCAAGGGCTCTTTCACCTGTGAAAGAACACATGCGCGCACATTCCAT
This sequence comes from Dasypus novemcinctus, assembly GCF_030445035.2. Taxonomy (NCBI): domain Eukaryota; kingdom Metazoa; phylum Chordata; class Mammalia; order Cingulata; family Dasypodidae; genus Dasypus; species Dasypus novemcinctus. The sequence continues at coordinate 37,092,111 of NC_080694.1, read as the reverse complement.
CCCCTGCCTGATTTCGGAAGAGGGTAAAATTTCTCCAAATGCTACCAAGAGCCCGTGGTCTAATCCAGCACTGGGGATGTCCCCTCATTATCACCAGCAGGTGTAGCTGGCCCCCTTCCAACCTCCCTGGTTTGGTCATCTCAGGTAAACCAGGTTAGGTCTGGTCGCCCCCAGGACAAGCTCTAAGAAAGGAAAAAAGGAGGAGATAGTGCACTCCCAGCTGCTGCTGCAATTATGCAGACCGAACCAGGCAAACCCTAAGGGGCTCTATTAAGGTAACATACAACCCAGCAACCTTTTCTGCATTTCCTTTCTTCCTCAACCAACTTCCACGAATTATGTCGATTTTTTTATTAAATAACATAGAAAATATGAAATAATAATGATTGCGGCATTAGCATGGTACCTATTGAAGGAAAGAGGATAAAAAAAAAAAAAAGGTTAGTTTCTTTTCCTTCCTTGCCTTTACACGGGGATGGGGGTTAACTCGCCCAGCAGTTACAAAGGTACAGTTTCCCTAGGATTGGTTAATTGAGATATCACTCCAGCCTAAGGAATCCAGGCTAAGGAGCAGCTCTTGCCAGCTGCATTTGTGAGCAACCTAATCTGATTTGCAATTAGCATAATTATGTTTTTATAAACCAATTCAGCATTTCATGTCTGTAATGCCCTTAAAACCGGGTCTGGCTGCAACTGCGGTTAGCTGCACTAATTAGGTGAATTCATAGAAGAGTATTTGGAGTTAGTTATCAGAGGTTGGTATGTAAATTAATGCAAAGTGGATGTAAATAGGTTTCTAATTCCAAATGCTGCCTCTTAGAAAAAAATATATATATCCACAGCACAACATAGCCCCTATGCGGCCCCCACACTCATGACTCTGTTGATCCGATATCTCTACCAAGGGGCACAGCTAACGATAACAGAACAAAAATCGAGGGCCTGCGGCTGTTAGGTCAAACTCGGGGTTTCCCATAAGGCCAATGAAGTCCAGTCCCATAAGGGAGTGGAAGTGACCAGGCCATTCCACAGAATCCCGAGCTTTAACGAAAGGGGTACAGGAGGGAGGAGTCCTGACTGTTTGCTTAAGCAACCCCAGGCCCTACGAATATCTGATCCCTGCTGGCTCTGGCAGGATGGGGAAACCCAAACTGACCTAGGTAAGGACCTACAGGTGGGGCCCTAGGCAGCCACTTTGAGCCCTGGGGAGAGAAGTCACTCTGAACAGGCTTCATCTGCAAAGCTTCGCCCAACTGCCAGGCTGCAGGAAATGATTGCTTTGCTTGAGGAAAGTGAAAAGTGCAGTTCCTCCTTACAAAGCATTGGTGGTCTGGGCTACATCTCCATGATCATTCCACCCAGCGCAGTAACCGGCTTGCTTTAGGGCTATGGAAGCCATCTCTGAGACCAGGTGGTTGCATATCAGAGGGGAAGTGAGCCAGAGAAAGCTCTCTACCGAGGGTTACATAGAAACAATGCTATGCCAAATAATCTCAGACAAATAACCCCTGATGTTATGCTAGGATGAGTTAGGAGATATGAAATTGCCATGTCAGAAAAAAAAAAGTATATGCATACTTTAAATTGCAATAATGTATTGTCAAACAGCCTTGGGTTCGAATGGTTGAATTGTGTCCCCCCAGAAAAGCTATGCTTATGGCCTAACACCCTTATTTGGAAATAGGGTCTTTGTAGATGCCATTAATTAAGAAGAGGTCACACTGGCGTAAAGTGGGCCCTTAGCCATTATGGCTGGTGTCCTTATAAGAGGAGAAGAGATAGAGACATACAGAAGGATGTACACATGGAAGCAGAAACTGGAGCTGTGCGGTTACAAGCTGAGGATTGCCAGCCACCCCCAGAAGCTAGAAAAGGACAGAGGATTTCACCCTGGAGCCACCAGAGAGCATGGCCCTACTTACACCTTGATTTTGGACTTCTGACTTCCAGAACTGTAATAGAATACATTTCTGTTGTTTTAAGCCACCAAGTTTGTGGTCCTTTGTTCCAGCAGCCCTAGAAACTAAGACACTTACGTATGAAAGTTCCCACCCCTGGATATAAGAAGGTCTGTTTCCCAGTTCCTGACTGACACTGGGCACGGTGGGTTTTCTCATCTTTAACATTCTGATGCTTAAAAGTATATGCTTTGGGGAGTGGATGTAGCTCAGTAGTTGAGAGCCTGCTTTTCATGTACAAGGTACTGGGTTCAATTTCTGGTACCTCCTTTAAAAACAAGTACATGCTTTAATATTCATTTCTTTTTATGATTGGTGGTGTTTAAAATTTTTTCCTATTTTTATTAGACTGTTGTACTTTTGTTAAACTGTCCTTGACATTTTACTAGTAGAGTGTTGATTGTTTCCTTATTAATTTTTCCTCACATATATTGCTTTTATTGCAAATATTTGATAGTTTGTCTTTCATCCTTGTTTAGGGTGCTTATGGTTAAGGTAAATAATCATTAGAAAAAATCTCATGACAAAGTATAAACAATGCCACCTTCCTAAATAAGTAGACAACTTTTTCCAAAGCTAGCCTGAAAATATATGCAAAATAGTTCTACCTGATACTCAAATTTTTAAAAGCCTGTTGTTTATGCTGTAAGAAGATTATTGCACCTTACGATCAAGAAATAATCAGGGGAAGTGGACTTGGCCCAGTGGATAGGGTGTCTGTCTACCACATGGGAGGTCCACAGTTCAAACCCCGGGCCTCCTTGACCCATGTGGAACTGGCCCATGTGCAGTGCTGATGTGTGCAAGAAGTGCCGTGCCACGCAGGGGTGTCCCCCACGTAGGGGAGCCCCATGTGCAAGGAGTGCACCCCGTAAGGAGAGCTACCCAGTGCAAAAAAAGTGTAGCCTGCCCAGGAGTGGTGCTGCACACATGGAGAGCTGACACAGCAAGATGACACAACAAAAAGAAACACAGATTCCCATGCCACTGACAACAGCAGAAGCAGCCAAAAAAAAAAGAACATGCAGCAAATGGACACAGAGAACAGACAACTGGGGCAGGGGGAGAGAGGAGAGAGAAATAAATAAAATAAATCTTAAAAAAAAAAAAAAGAAAGAATCACAATTGCTCATGGCTCCTTCTCTTTCCCAGCCAAGTGGTATTTTGTATTCCTAAAATTGCCAGGCTGAACACAGCTCACTGACTCCTGCACAAGTGGGCTGGTAAAAGCACCTGGGATCAGGCCAACCCTGCCTGCCGCTGAACAGACAGTGCAGAAGCTGCAGTACTCGGCATTTCTACTGGTGCACTTAGCATCAGGGATGCCAAAAATTAATAATGCATCACTCTGGCAATCTCCTTAGCTGCTATATTCACACTGTAAATAGATTTACTTCAAGTGCTCAGTCATCCAGTATGTCAGCAATTCCTTTCCCTTTTGACCAAGGAAAAGAAAACAGATTTTAAAAGCATTCACCAGAACTGCCAGCTTACAAGGGGATGAGATATCCCTAAGCAATATACAAACATCCTCTTTTAACTTAAACAGACTAATCAGAACTAAAAAAGAATGCTATTTAAAGTGAAAGTCATTTTTGATAAATGCTCCAATTCTGAGAGCTCTGCAACTGTCAGGCTCATGGAAAAGACAAGGAGCCAGATGCTTGCTTGTGCTTGCTAACACTCCCTCCTGTGGCAAGATGGCATCTCTCTCAACATGACAGCCCAAGGAGTCAGGGATGAGACAAAGGGAACGTGCAGGTGGCGAGTCCGCAGGTCCGGTCACCTGAGTGCACAGCACCTTAGGAGGGCAGGGCGCAGCGTCTCAGGAGCTGACAGCCATGCCCAGAAATCAAAGGGAAGGCCAGATTCCATAATTCATTTCATCAAAGTGTTATGGTGAATGACTACATAATCTCACTGTTTACCATATACCAATGTTTTGGGTCCCTGCATGAATACTCTTAATAATTTGGTAACTGGAAATTCATCTCACCAAAATGGTTCAACTACTCCTTTGCTGACATGTTCAAAAAACTTGCAAGAAGGAAAACCAGAAAGAAGAAAGGGAAGGATGAAGTCTGAGAGGTGGGAGGATTCACATTTTTGCATAATAGTAGCACAGAATTATAACGAACAAATTGGTAGAAAATCACACCCCTCTGGGCTTCAGGGCCTCTTCCCTGCAGTTATTCCTAAAAACAGCAGTGATTGGCAGGAAAGGCAAGAGAAAGGTGGAATAGATTATAAATTAATCGGTAAAGAGAAGAATAAATAAATCCCAGAAGTAAATTGTCAGCCAGTTTCAAGGAGGCAAAATGTATTATTCCTGGTCTTTTCAGAATAATTGTATGGCCCTGTACAATAGGAACTGCTGTCCCTGCAGAACCAGGGTCAGCTGTGGGACGTCCCTGGAGAAGCCTGCTTCCTTCCAGCTCCTCCCTTTGGTCCAGCTGTAATAAGTCCTTCCCCACAGGATCATGATAGTCTATCTTCATGATTGATCAGCAATAAATCCTGCTAAGATTCTGGATGAGAGCTGCTTCCCACCCTAGATATGTTATTTTATCAGAAACTCATGATGAAAAGTCTTCAAGACTTAAAAGTATACATCTCCAATTCTGTCATTTGATGTATAAGGAAAACAGTTTGGAGGTCTTTTCAGCATCTCTCAAATCTGAATGCAAAAACAGCCCGTCTTTATAAGGCCAATCCTTGTCATACCTATTGTGCAAAGTAGGGTAGCTCCCAGACGGCTGTATGCAACATCATTCTGCTCAACAAAACTACTTCAAATGACCCAGCAGCTCTTTAAAATAAATAGGTTGTAGAACACAAGGAAAGAAAAACTTAATTGAGAGGGAGAATTTTACAACTCAGAGGAAATCTAGAAATTTCACATGTTATAACAAAGTATATTCCCTAGTCTATTCTCATAGGTATATCATCAGCACTTCCATAATAAATACTTTTAATTATCAGCTCCAAAACCCCCAACTACTTAAAAGAAAAGAGAAAAAAGAAAACACAGAAATATAGAATTGCTGTTTTTTCGTTTATAAAAGTAATAACACCTCAGTGGCTTCCAGTGGAAAAGCTTCTGAACAAAACAATCATTATTAGTAGGGATTAAAGAAGGTAGGAGCTCTCACCATGAAATGACAGAATTAATCCAGAACAATCCTGACTGATTAATGTCAAAGGTGTTTAATCAAATGCCCAGGAATATTCACTTGGAAATCAAACTTCCATTATGCCCCCTGGAAGCATTTCTGAAACTTTCCCCGGGGACACACATTTTTATCTTCAAAAATAGTAGACAAAAACTTAAAATAAACAGAAGACAGATGACTCCTGCTTGGGCAGGCACTTCTAGGGAGCTGGCCAATACTCATGGGTTTTATATGTTGTAAATAGGAATTTGCAAATAAAGGTTGCTTATGTTAATGAATTTCAGAGAGTCTACATAATATATGCCCTTCTTGGAGAATCCAGGAAAGGTTATGAAACACATGTTATAAACTTTAAAGAATCTTGCAATAAAGAAAATCTATTTCAATTTGTTTACCCCAGCACATTTCAAATTTATGTGGCCTCAAAAGTTTTCATTCACTGAATACACTCAATATACTTTGGGAAATGATGTCCAAGACCAATTTCACTTATGAATATAATGAACAACACAAATGTAGTGAAAGAAATCTAATTATATATTAAAAAGTATAACGACTCTAATCAAATAAGTCCATTCTAGGAATCCAAAGTTGCTTAACTGTCAAGAAATCTAGTAATATAATTCATTGTTTACTAGGGCAACAGAGAAAAAGGATCATTTTAATAGATGTCTAAAATGCATTTCAACAAAGATTGCTTTTCTGTTTAAAGAAGTATTTGTCCCTCAACCAATAACTAATATCATTCTAAAATCAACATAGACTTACTGCACATTATATATAAAAAGCTCTGACAAATCAGTAAGAAACACATCTGAAGAAATTTAAGCAAAGAAAATAAAAAACCAGTAAGCACATTCTTAGATATTTTATATCACTAGTAATGTGAAGAAACGTGAAATGAAAGACAGCATTTTTGTCTGTTGAACTGATGAAATCATAATACCCTACATGAGTTATGGGAAAATGTATAATTCTATCCACTGCTGGTGGCATTGTAAACTGGCCCAATTTTGCCTAAGAATAATTTGGAAACAATATATCTAAAAACCTAAAATGTACACACATACTCTTTTACCCAGCAACTCTACTTTGAAGATGTTAAGAAAATTATCAAAGAACTGAGTGAAGATATATATGCATAGTGATTGGCATAAAATATAAAATTCTATTATGGAAAATCATGTTGCAGAAAATTCATTTACATGTGAAACTGATAACTTAGGAAACGCTAATGTTAATGTGAAGTTCCTAAGACCAAAAAGCATATTATTAAGCCACAAATGGGGTATAACAATGTTATTGTAAAAAAAAAATGTTTTTAACTATACCCTTATAAAAATGCTGAGTAATTTTAAGTGTCCTGGATCCAGTTTTGTCCCTTCTCTGAGATTGAGTCCCAGGAGTTCCCCATTTTTTTTGCATCTTCATTTATTTTTCACTGACTCTTTCTCAGCTTTTCTCAACAATCCCAATAATCCCTCATTTAAAAACAAATAAGCCAAGGCTACTCTCCACACTGCTACAGATACCACCTCTTTGCCCTTCTCCTCAGTTTCTTTTCACTTACAAATAGGTTGAAAGCCCCTATACACTCCCTGTACTCCCATTTACACCAGTTCTCTCTTCCATCCGTTGTAATCAGATTTTCATGATTCTCACAGTTACTGAAACTTCTTCCAAAGCTGATGATGACCTTCCACTTGGCAAATTCAACTGCAGTTCTCAAACATCTCATTCTCCTCCATCCCACCTGCAGCAATCATTTGAGATTACTGAATGGTCTTAAAGCTCTCTCCTAATTTAGCTAATTTAAGGACCTCTCCATCTCCCACCTGGACGATAGCAATGCCTTTTAAATGTCTCCTGGCCCCAGTACTCACCACCACCACAAACTACCACTATACTTTCTACCTCATGCTCATCATCAAGTGCAGGCCCACCTCACGCCATCCTGATGATCAAAAGCCTTCATTCACTTCCTAATACCAAGAGGATGGAGTCTTAACTCCCTAGCCAGAAAGTCAGCCTGAGAGGCTGGAAGCCTGGAGCACACAGCAGTTCAGGAGACTTGCCAAGCACCTCAGGAAGGGGTGCAAAGAAAGGAGTTCTAAAAAGCTCTGATCAGCAAGGAAGAAGTTACCAGAACTTTGTTATATCATCTGCAAAGAGGAGTGGGGTTGGGGGAGATGTAAAGGAGAAGCCCTAAATCAGAAATCACTAGCCCATTCTGGAGAAAGGGAGAAAAGCATAGCATTCTCTGATTTTCTTGCCTTATTAACATATAGAACTGAGTCTCAGAGGTACATGCTCAAAATAAAGACATCATTCTTCCACCCCCTCAAATAGCAAGCCAGAAATAGATGTGTGAATTATCACTCACTCAAGTGAACAGAGGTCTCTATTTTCTTCCCCTTTAAATGACACTTAGGAAACTAATGAGTGTCTCATATTGTTTACCTCACATATGGGAGACGCAAAAACTGCAATGCTTCAACACCGAGAGTTTAATTGAAAATAATGTAAGACATTTACTTTCCTTCACACCATAAATTTTGAGTAGCTCTATTTGTTTTAATGTCATAATGCACACATTTAAGCAGCTGAGCAAGTACCTAATTAATCTTGACTAATGATTCCAGGAAAATACTACTTCACTTCCTACAGACAAGTCAATGAAGGTGAGAGGTTTGGAGGACAAGGGAGGGTGGAGGTGCCAACATTCAACTGGATTTTATTTCAGAGACAACATAACCTTTCATAAGTTAAGCAATTTACATGATAGATTCCTACATGGATGAAAAATTATTCCAGAAGACACCTAACTGAATTCGGGTGATGTCAATACAATGAAACTGAGAACAGTATTCTGCTCTCCATCCATTTCCCTATCTGAACACCCTCGCCCCACCATACTTCAATGCCCTCATCTCCTGCAAAGCACAGAGGCCATGATAATTATGATAAGGGGGAATGATAAATAAACACAAGACTACTCCCCTCAACACACCCCACACTACATCCTCCATCTCTCTATTTCCTCCCTCTTCTCTGTCCAAGCCCTACCCATCCTTCTAGAACCACCCCAAAGGCTACATCTACAAGCAGAGAGAATGCAAGAACACAAGCAAGCCATACTAGCAGACATGATCTGTGAAGACAGAGGACATAAAAAGTCAATGAGCATCAAACAACAATGAGATATCATCTAACACCACATGGAATGGCCATTATTAAAAAAACAGACAACAATAATTGCTGGAGAGGATGTGGAGAAATAGGAACACTCCTTCACTGTTTGTGGGAGTGTAAAAGGGTGCAGCCTCCGTGGAAGACAGTTTGGCGGTTCCCCAGGAAGCTAAATATAGAAATACCATATGATCCAGCAATTCCTCTACTAGGAATATATCCAGAAGAACTAAAAACTACGACACGAACAGACATCTGCACACCAATGTTCATAGTGGCGTTGTTCACAATTGCCAAAAGATGGAAACAACCCAAGTGCCCATCCACCAATGAATGGATAAATAAAATGTGGTATATACATACAATGGAATACTATACTGCAATAAGAAGAAATGAAGTTGGGACATATGTGATAACATGGATGAGTCTTGAAGACATTATAGTAAGCGAAGTAAGCCAGACACAAAAGGACAAATATTGCATGGTCTCATTAATATGAACTAAATACAAACAATAAACTCATGGAATTAAAACCTATAGATTATAAGGAGATAAGAGGAGGGTTGAGAAGAACCATGGATGCTTAACATATGTAGAAGTTTTAATTAACTTGACTGTAAAAGTGTGGAGATGGATAGAGTTGATATTAACACATTATAGAGAGTAGCAACTGGTTTTTAAATGGGATTGTGACTGAAAAAGGTAGTCTGGGGAAGTAAATGTCAGTAGAAAGAAAGCTAAAGAACAATCTAGGGACTGAATAACACAGTGAACCCAGATGCGGTTGAGAATTGTGGTTAAGGGTACAAATGCAAGAAAGTCCTTCTGTGAGCTAGAGCAGATGTACATCACTATTGCAGGGTAATGGGAATATGGAGGAACATGGGAAAACTACAATTGATGTGACCTATAGACTGGTTAACAGCAATACTATAATATTCTTGCATCAATGCCAAGCTGTATTGTGTTGATAATGGAGGTATATGGAAAAAGTGTGCCAAATGTATGCTATGGACCATAATTGGTGGTAATATTCTGATGATATTATCTCATAATCTGTAACAAATGTTCCACCAGAGTGTGGAGTTGTATGGGAAATCTACACATCTGTATGACTGTTTTGCAAGTTCACAGTATCTGTAACAAAAATATATTTTTAAAAATATACTATGGGTTGGGGGAAAATACCCAAATTTAAGAGAAGGACTATAGTTGGTAGTAATATTTTGATGATGCTCTCACATAGTTTGTAACAAATGTTTCACACCAATGCAGAGTTGGTGGAGGGGTGATGTATGAGACCCCTGAGTGATGTTACATATGTTTATTCTTTAAGTTCACAATCTTTACCATACACTTATTGGTTTTTTGTTTGGTTGGTTTTTTTAAAAGACTTATTTATTTATTTCTCTCCCCCCTGCCCCGGTTGTCTGCTCTCTGTGTCCATTCATTGTGTGTTCTTCTGTGTCTGCTTCTATTCTTGTCAGCAGCCCAGGAAACTGTGTTTCTTTTTGTTGCATCTTCTTGTTGTGTCAGCTCTCTATGTGTACGGTGCCACTCCTGGCCATGCTGGACTTTTTTTCACGCTGGGCGGCTCTCTTTACGGGGCGCACTCCTTGCATGTGGGGCACGGCACTCCTTTTGCACATCAGCACTGCACGTGCGCCAGCTCCACACGGGTCAGGAGGCCCTAGGTTTGAACCACAGATTTCCCATGTGGTAGGCAGATGCTCTATCCGTTCAGCCAAGTCCGCTTCCCTACACTTATTATTTATGTGTGTTCACATATGACTGATAAACTTCAATAAAAAATTTTTTTAAAAACTAGTTGAGAAATTAAAAAATAAAAGTCAATGAGCATCAAGAAAAATACAAACCAAACCACTCATTGAAATTAACAGTTGGAAGATACATTCTAATATCAGGAGACTAACTGGACAGTGATCACTTTGTTGCAGATGACCCATGAGCAGAGGCTCTGTGTAACGGGGAGAAATCTATTGCCTTTTTTTTTAACTGTTAACGTCCAAGGGTAAGAACCTTTCTGAATGACCAGCCCTCACCGATAACCCTAACATTTTCAACACAGCTGAGAGATTACTTTTATGTAGCTTACAATGAACCAATTTAGCTAGCTTCCTTTGACTCTGAAAACCAGAATTCTTAGAGAGGACAATTTTCTCGTGTGTCAACAGACCAAAATAGATTGAATTACTTCCCAGGTAACCTCTTCTATCCCTAATAAGAAGTCCTACTTTCAACCAAGATTCCAGCTACAGGAATAGCTGCTCACTGTAATATGCAAGCAAGGCTGTTAATGTTAGAAGGATGCAAAGAAGTAAGAGAAGCAAGGAGGACATGTATTTCAGCCATAGTGTAAAGCTGGTATTTTCAGGAACGAAAGGGCTTACAATACCCAAGCACAGGACAGACCTCCAGTGGTTGAGGTGAAGACAACTTCTTTCACTCTCTGATTCTGCAACTTGCTAGCATCAACGCTCCTGCAGCCGCCTCCCTGAAGGCTGCTTTAGCTTGGGTCCATCTCTCTCAGAAGGGAGTCAGCTCATCTTCAGGGTGAATCAGACCTCTTAGACTAGCCCCTACTCAACTGAGTGCTTAGACAGCATCTCCCAAAGTATATCTGAGCACTAGTTTCTCAATATGCTCAGGTGAAAAGCTGCCCAAACTTCTGGAAAACAGCATGCTTTAGCCCTTCCTAAGATTCGCAATGCACGTTTGCATTTTCCAAACCAATTTGCCCTTAGGATCTATTTATCAAGCGCTGTTTATTAATAACCCAAGCATCCTATGTTCTAAAGAACTTATTATGGAAAGCCTGAGAGTGAGTGCATCTGAAATCATAAATGTTCTTCATCTTAATGATCCAGGCAACCCAGTAAAGTAAGTACAAGATGCTTCCTGCCTCTGCTGGCCCCTACAGCCCAGAGTTCATTTCCTTTGCCCTCCCTTCCTGGCAAACTAGTGGGCTTTGCCTGCACACACTGCTCTGCACTTGCTGCTATAGTAACTACTAAAATGCACATTCTGCTGTCTTTCTCAGGACCAGTCCGAAGGCCCTCCTGCCCCCTCCCTTCCTTAGCCAGCTAACTTCCCATCTTCAGGACAATTCAATCATCACATCCTTCAGGGAGCCTCACCTCCCCAACCCCATCCCAGCCTGAACTCACTCCTCCCCACACGGAATTAGGTGCACCTCCTCGATACTTATCTCCAATATTCATCAAGTAAAAGTAATGAGATACACACTTCTTTAGTACCTGCTGAGTGCAAGTCACTTAAAGGAGCCCAGTAAATATCTTTGCATGAATCTCCAACTAGCATGTTAGCTCCATGACGGTGAGGATTACATCTGGCACATCTTTCCACGTCTAGCATCATGCAAGTGCATAGTAGCTGCCCGATGAATATATTCCTTTGAAAGATGTATATTAGACATATTATACCGAACCCAGCACCTAGCATCTCCTAAAGAATCAAAATGTCAACTAACTACTTAGATAAATGAAATTGTACATTAATAGAAAAGGACAGTGATAAGGAACGAGGCTTTTCCAGTTTAATAAGTGAATTTTAAATACACAACAGCTGGGGGGGGTACTGGGTTCCTGGCTGGGGGGGGGCTCTGTTGTGGTCCCTAGGGGAGCAGCGGCAGTCCCCCAGGTGCAACAGTAAGGACCAGGAAGGAATGAGGGTCCAACAGTGAGCCCCTGATACTAATGACTATGCTTGTGAGCCTATACACCTGAAATAAGAACAAAGCCTAGAGCAGCACTGTGCCTAAGAGTTCCCTCCTGACAGCCTCCGTGTTACTCAAATGTGGCCAGTCTCGAAGCCAAACTCAGCATGTAAATGCAATGCCTTGCCCCCAGCGTGGGACATGACACCCGGGGATGAGCCTCCCTGGCACCGAGGGATCACTACCAAGTACCAGCTGATGATGCAACTAGAAAATGACCTTGAATTAAAGGTTCAACGCGGACCAGCAGAATATCCCTGTCTACCTATAATAACAGGAGTTCAAACTGCTGTTTGACCTAAAGGAAGGGGGAAATGGAAAGGACAAATGAGTTCATATGGCTATGAGTCTCTAAAAAAGAGTCTGGAGGTTATCAGAAGGATTGCCCTTATGCACACCTGAGCAGAGTCTCACAGACAGATAAAGTAGATACAACCCCAGGTATTGGTTCTTTTGAGGGCTAAAGAGACCCACAGGTTCTATGGTCATGGCAGATGGGGTTCACTGCCATGCCAGTTGGCCCTTCTTTGGAGCTGGTGTTTCTGCGTGATGGAGCTGGACTCAGATGGGATCTCTTTTCGTAAGACTTTCATGCTACTTTACTGGAATTGTAGTTGGTGCTAGGGTTTAAGATATATCTAGGGGATTTGAATCTCTGGACTGACAATATGATAGCCAGGCTCTGAGCCTCAACAGACTTCAGCTCCTACACTCTGATTTATTGGACTTACCCCACTCAGCTAACATGGAGTTGAAGAAGGTCAACCACCACACCATGGAGCCTGGAGTGCCTACAACTGAAAGCAGGAGGATTGCATCCAGTATCCATGTGGAATCTAGAGTCCCTCTTGACATAGATGTAGAGTGGACACAACCAAGCCAGGGTCCACAGGAAGGAGGAATACAGTGGGGATTAGAGTGGACTTAATGATATCCTATTTGTGAACTATTGTGGTTAGTGATCGAGAAGGTGTGGCGCTGATGTGGAAAAAGTGGCCATGGTGGCTGCTGGGTGCGGGGAATGGGAGGAGGAGATAGGATGTGGAGGCATTTTCGGGACTTGGAGTTGTCCTGGGTGGTGCTCCAGGGACGGTTGCTGGATGTTGTGTGTCCTCCCATGGCCCATTGGATGGAACGTGGGAGAGTGTGGGCTATGGTGGGGACCACAGGACATGGGGGGCAGCGATGCCCGGAGATGTGCTCACCAGATGCAATGGATGTGTCGTGATGATGGGGGAGAGTGCTGCTGTGGGGGGAGTGGTGGGGTGGGGGCGGTGGGGGTGAATGGAGACCTCATATTTTTTTAATGTAATATTTTTTAAAAAATGAATAAATTGAGTAGAATTTGGGATAAATAAATAAATAAATAAATAAATAAATACACAAGAGATATTCATTCTGAAGACATTACTCCACATTTGCAGTCTAGCTTATCAGGAGAGAAGGCCAGGCAGGGGCCACTTTGATAGCCAACACCCTGTGGTTTAGATCGGCACTCGGCGCCTACTTAAGCTGTAACATGGGGAGACCAATATTGCCTTGAGATGAACTTGACTGCCAAAGGGCTGACAAGGAAAGATCCCTCAGGTAAACTCGGGTTGAAGCCACTGGCATCATTTCCAGCACTCTGGACAGCTTCAGGTTTTCTTGCTTATTTCCAAGATAGAATTTGTACTTCAGGATTATGTCTTATTCAGGGAAGGATTGCAGAGAAATTAATTCACAAGGAACATTGAAAAACACTGTCTAATGTAGTCGGTTGTCTCATCTCCCAGATGACTCTGAATTATACACTTTAGAGGCACAGTACAACCAAATCTCAAACAGAGCCCAAGAAGCAAGACCCTAAGGGCAGACAGACCTGAGCCCAGGAAGGCAAAATAGCAACGGGACTAAAAGCACAAGCTCACAGTGTAAACTCTGCCACACACAGCTCTGTCACTTTCAACAAATTACTGAACCTCACTAAGCACTCATTCCCATTCTGGTCAGTGGGCATTTGTTGCTAAAATTAATTGGAATGGCACAGAAAGTCTTTAGCCAATAGCAAATGTGATTGCTATTTGTTGGTGCTAATATTGTTATAGTTATAAAACCCGCTCAAGGAAGTGGCAACCCTGTGTTCTCTAAGACAAGTGTAAACCATGAGAGCCTTCAAATCAATAATCACTTCCCACAATCCATAGTCAAAGGCAACTCAGAAGAGAAGATGTTAAGTGCTTCCTCATTACATCTATTGGTTTCCTAATGTGTTGTTTTGGTAGTTTTCAAGTCCATGTGTACCTTGTTCATAAACTTCAAAAACATGAGTTTATTTCAAGGGTTTTGCTTATAACATGTTATTGGAAGGTTCAATATTTACACCTGGGAAGATAAACTCAGCGCATAGGAGTCTTTGGAGAGGGTGCTAATCCCTCCAACAGCACTGCTCACCCTAGGCGAATCCTTCCCAGTCCATCTGACATTTAAAGTCTCTCTTCTTGTTTTGATTGCAGCAACCCTCTCTGTATAAATAACTTCTGAAACCAGATGTCAGCCAACGTGGAAATGGCTCCATTAGTCAGGCAAGGCTGCCAGTTAAGCATCTGGAGAGTCACCAGCACCCCGCTCCGTAACGACGCCTGCACAAGATGACGCGGGGAGCACCAGCCGTAGATGCTGCTCTATGTTCTCTGCACGACTCCTGTGCCGATGCCGTGTAAGGTAGCAGGAGGGAAATTACTTCATTTAAATAAAGCCATTTCCTAGATGGTAGTTTATCACGGCCATTTGCCATTGGACATGGATTTAAAACAGGCCATCAGATATGTGGCCTTCTGTTCTTCTGTTCTCCAAAAATCATTCTACCCTTTAGAAATAAACCAAACAACAACAAAAACATTCTTTTCAAAATAATATGTTGCAAACACTAGATCTTGTTACTTTGGGAAATATATATGTTTATTTCTAGTATGCCATCATTCTTTCTTTGAAAGGTAAAGGAGAGATATTACTTCATTGCAAATATTTATTGTTAAGGTTGTCTGACTTTGCAGATTTCAGTGGTTTCTTTTTTTGTTTTGCAGATTATGTTTTGGTGATTTTTCTTGGCTGCTTTTTCTTAATATCAAATGTATTTTCCATTTACCCTTAGGAGTCTAGGCTTCAAAACTTACTCATTTACCTAGGTAAATCTATAATGAATTTCATCCCATAGAATTTATGACTGTAGAATCACATTTACGGCAACAGACCAAAATGTCACTCACAGGTTTTGATTTCATTAAGGGGACCTGCAGGCGCTACATGCAAAGAAAGAGACAGGGTAAGTTTACACAGAAGCTACAATAATGGGGAAAGTTCCCCCAGAGAGTGCAGATATAAAGGAAGCTTCTCTTTCTCTGATACTATCTTACTAGCATTGTCCCAGGGCTGGGGTGCTTGGGGGAAAGCATCACTTGCAAAATCTTAATCCTTGCTAATACTTGTCCAAGAGTCTCTGTCTTTTCACGGAGCCAGGAAGCCATTAGCAAATGAACTACCATCCATCTGCAGCTCTCTGCAGAGAGGCAGCCAGGTCCTGGGTGAAGGGCCACTGGCACATTCCTGCCTGATAAGGGGCAGGTGAATTCCGTACATCAGATTCAGATGAAGCTTTAATAAACCATTATCTGTGTAAATAACAGTGAGGTTTGTTTGCAGGGGCACGGTATTTGTATTTGGATTAGTTTGCTTTATACTCCCACTACCTTCCAAATACACACACACATTCCTCCATCCCAGAATCCTCAAATCTGGGTTAGAGGCCATGCCTATGAGTCCACTGGCAGCTTATCCTTTCCCTGTTACACCACTTACTCCGAAGCACTGGGATTCCCTATCATCTAGGTATTTCCCAATAGATGCAAGGTTCTCTCGGAGCAGGGACCTCGTGTATCCTGGTGACCAAGCCCCTCAAAGGAAGCACCAGGTGTAAGCTCCTGAGGCAGGGAAAGGCACTGTGCCTATGGCTCAACACTGGGTCTTTCTTCAGCACTTCCTACTGCACTGGCATGTAGGGGGCAATAACATTTTATGAGAAGAAGACCCTCCAGGTTGGAACACTTGAAACTGATAAATCCATATCTGGCCATGTGGTCAAGAAACTCTGAGATGGCTCTTTAGAGAATAACAGCCCAGGACAGACAGCAAAAATTAAGAGCGCACACTTTCCAGCACCTCCTGGGAAGAATCCTACTTTTCAAAACCCTCCTCGATGAGCACATTTGCAAAGGCTAGAGATGAGCAAAATCTCTGAAGCTTTGCTATTCCCTTGGTTTTTCCCACTGCCTTAGTAAAACTCTGCATCACTGTTAACGTCTTTTCTAGGTTGGCAATACTGTTCTCAAATTTCAAACAATGAGTCCTCAGATAATAACTACAGTTCCCAGTCACTCATTGTCATAAAGCATAAATGAGAATTATGAAAGAAAAAAAAACCCTTGGGAACACACAAAAAAATACTACAGAAATATAAGTTATGAGACTTATTATAGATTAACAGCAAACAAAGCCCAGAAGAAATTCTTATTGAAATTTCTAGACTTTAATTTCTGGAGATAAATGAATGCTATGAATGAAACTGCCATCCTTTTGAATTAAAGGCACATTCAGAAAGAATGCAGCTTCATTCATAACTGAATTCCTTCAAGAGGATGGTCCCCAGTTATTTGTTGGTTTCTAAATTATCTACAGGTTTCCAACATTGCACACATCTAAAAAGTTCATTAGAAGTCACATGAGGCCACAGTGGATATATAATTATTAAATGTGAAACAGAAATACATTCCAGACTGAGAACAAAGCAGTCCATGGGTGATTTTCTATCTTTTTAAAATTTATTTTACTCTAGTAACATATATACAGTCTGAAATTTCCCCTTTTAATCTCATTCAAATATATAGTTCAATATATAATTCAGATATATAATATATTCAAATATATAATTCAGTGACATTAATTCACAATGTTGTGCTACCATCACCATCATCCATTACCAAAAATTTCCATCACCCCAAACAGAAATCCTATCCCAGCTAAGCATTAATTTCCCATTCCTATCCCTGGCCTGGCCCCTGGTAACGTGTATTCTAATTTCTGACTCTGTGACTTTGGTTTTTTAACAGTCTATCATTTTGGACTGCTAAATCCAAGCAGGAGCCTCTTGTTCTCATCACTTACAAAAGATTATGTCCTCACCCTGCACTCCATGCCATTAGTTTAAAAGAGACACCTGATCCTCTTCTTTTGTTTTCCTTTGTTTTCTTTTTTTTTTTAAGGTACGGGGCCAGGAATTAAACCTGGGACCTTGTATAAGTGTAGCCACTTGAGCTACACTGGCTCCCCCTGATCCTCTTCTTAGCTGATTAACCACTAAGGTCAAGAACTGAAAATGTCTCAAAAAACATGTATCCCAAAGGACAGGATAAATAAAGTTGATCTGAGTTCAATACCACAATCGAAAAAGAAAGAAAATTTGGGAGAGCTTTTTTTCTTTGTAACATATATTAGGGGCACGTGTGTATATTTTAACAGAGAAGTAAAAAGAGAAAAAAACTCTTATAATCTTCTACACAGAAAACCCTTGTTGGGTCTTCAAAAAAAAATTTTTTAAGCCTTGTATACAGGATTCATTTATTGTTTTATGTATGTTCATGTATAAATCATATACTTCAATAAAATTTTATTAAAAACAAAAAACAAAAATAGACCCCTCCTCAAGCTCCACCTCAGTCATGTTGATGCTTTTCCTAAAACAGTTAACGTGAGAAATGGATGTGGCTCAAGCAACTGAGCTCCCGCCTATCACATGGGAAGTCCCTGGTTTGGTTCCCAGTGCCTCCTAAAGAAACAAGGAAGACAAAGAGACACAGCAAGTACAGACAACGAGGGGATGGGGATAAATAAACAAATAAAATAAATCTTTAAAAAAAACAGTTAACATTTCCTATGATCTGTGTGTGTGTGTTTGTATATGTTTTTGTGCAAAAGAAGGGCAATCCTGAAGCATATATTTAATCTATCTATAAAAACAGTTTCTTTTTCATTACTACACAAAAAGGGTCCTATCCCACATCGTGCCTTTTATTTAATCATGGCATGCACTGGAATCCGTTTTCTCAGCACATACAGATCCTATGCAGTCTTTTTGACAGCTACATATTACACCCTCAACTAGATGAGCCCTGATTTACCTAACTGGTCCCTCATGGGTGTTCCCTGGTTTTTGTTATTTTAAGTGATGCTGAAAGAAGCATCCTTGCCCACTTATCTTGGCAACCCATTGGAAGTATAAACACAGGGTAACTTTTTAATGGTGGGATTTCTTCGATAAAGGGCACCAGCACTATTTTGATATTGCCAAACTGCACTAGAAAAAGAGTGCTCCTAGGGAAGCGGACTTGGCCCGGTGGATGGGGCGTCCGCCTGCCACATGGGAGGTCCACAGTTCAAACCCCGGGCCTCCTTGACTGTGTGGAGCTGGCCCATGCGCAGTGCTGATGCGCGCAAGGAGTGCCCTGCCACGCAGGGGTGTCCCCTGTGTAGGGGAACCCCAAACGCAAGGAGTGCGCCCCGTAAGGAGAGCCACCCAGTACGAAAGAAAGTGCAGCCTGCCCAGGAATGGCACCCACACACAGAGAGCTGACACAACAAGATGGCACAACAACAGAAACATAGATTCCCAGTGCCGCTGATAAGGATAGAAACAAACAGCGAATGGACACAAAGAGCAGACAACTGGGGGCAGTGGGGAGGGAAGGGGAGAGAAATAAATAAAAAATAAATCTTAAAGAAAAAAAAAGAAAAAGAGTGCTCCGTTGATCAAGAGCAGTCTTCTCATTCACTCATTCAACACATGTTAACTGCACCACGGTTCTCCACTCTGGGATATAGCAGTGAATTAGATCTAGAAAGGGCCCCTGTCTGTGTGGAGCTTGTGGCTTGTTGATGAGACTTTCTGTTTGCCCAAAGGCACAGGAGCACTTGTAAATTTTCGCCAAACTGGCAAAAAATGGCATCTCATTATTTTGACATACTTTCTGTTAATTATCAGCGAGATTCCTCATTTTCATTTGTTTATTGGCAGCATTTATATATTTTTCTTCTTAAATTTTCTTTGCAAGAAAAATCTATTGGATTGATTGCTTTTTTTATTACTTATTTCTATGAGGTCTTTAAAAATTATGATAGTTTACTGGCAGACTTTTCTTGGTCATTTGGGATTTTTCTTAAATCTAAATTTTATATTATCAACCTTCCATCTCATTCCTTTATGAATTTTGAGATTTATGTCCTAATGTCAGAGAAAGGTTTTCCCCACTCAAAGATTATGGAAATTCACCCTTGTTTCCTTCTAGAAGTTTCATTTTTTCATTTATTTAGGCTTAAATCTGTGATCTATCTATAATTTATCTGGGTATAAAGAGTGGGATAGAGATAATCAATTTGGGTTAATCTTGTTTCTCTAAATATTGAAATTATTGGATAATCTATTTTCCCTAGTGATTTGAAAACCATCATTATCATAATATAATTTCAGGTCCATTTCAGGTTTATTTCTGGGCACTATTTTATTCCATTGATCTGTCTTCCTATTTCTTCTTCTGTAACAAGAAGCCTAAATTATTCAGTTCCAATGTTTAAATTATTATAGCTGAATAATGTAACTGGACTTTCAGTAAATCTAGTTGCCTCTCATTACTTGTCTTTTCAAAAATTTCCTGTTTTTTTTTTACATTTTTATTTTTCCAAAAGAATTACATATCATTTTGCCAAGTGCCTCCCTACAACAACAAGAATAATAAAACCATATTGGTATTAAAGTTGGGATTGCATTGATTTTATAGATTTTTGGAGAACTGACATCTTTTAATATTGAGTCTTCCTCTCTAGACTCTTCTTGGTTCATTTCTTTAACTATTCTCTCATGTCCCTTAGTGTTTTAAAATTTTCATCATATGTCTTCCACATTTCTTTAGTTTATACATAGGTATTTTATCATTTGGGTGGTTATAGGAAATTAATTTTTGACATGTTTTATTGGATATTTATTTTACTGGATACATAGACCCGTGTAAAAGTGAAAAGGTATACAAAAGGCTATGAAGTGAAAAGTAAGGCACTCTCCTACCCCTGCCCTCCAGTCACCCACATTTCTTCCAGAGAGGCAACATCTGCTGGCAGGGAAATGAATTTCAAATCTGCATCGAGACATTAACCAATTTGTTAGTATACTATCTCTCTAAAACATGAAAGTTCAAGGCTGAAAAAGAGTCTAGCACACACTGCCCAAGTCTAAAGGACAAGTCTTTCTCACTCGGTATGTCATACGCACATCTCCCTGCTGGCAGCCTGAGTCGTCCTCCTTCTTAAATCTTCCACATCCAATCCACTCTAATCAGCAAAACACAGCTCACATCCACTCACTTCTATCCTAATCCAACCAGTCTAAGATCTGAGAAGGCAGGGACTACATGTACATCACATCCAGTCATCCAGCTCGCACACATACATCCTCTGCCACGGATAGTGAATAAATGCACTTGGTGCACAGGACGGTTCTCAATCCCTTGTCAGAGGTCACGGTTGCAGTCTCAGTGCTACTCAAAATGTGGTCCACATACCAGTGCCAGTACACAAAATGTCTGAGACCAGTTCATGGTGAGATGCAACCAGACACGGAGAAACCTTTTCAGCAATTTAACACTGCAGCCACATTCAGTACATAATCAGTTTTCGGGTAATTCCTCTGTCGTATTTTACAAATGTTATCAGTCAACAACAAATTAGAGATTAAAAAATAATGGTCCTTAGTGTAATAGTCTGATATTATCTCATAATCTATAACAAATGTTCCACAATGGTGTGGTGTGTTGGTGCAGGGGAATTCCTCAAATGTGCATGATTGTTCTGCATGTTCATGACTTCCGTAATAAAAATATGTCTTTTTAAAAACAATAGTCTTTCACCAGGGATGGTTTAGGAAGCAATGGGATGAAGGTCACCATTATCTCTTCCTAGACGAGGCCAGTAGCATCCCACGGAGTCCCTGCTTTTTCTCTTGGCCCCCTCCAATTCATTTCCACAGAGGGCCAGAGTGATTCTTCTCAAAAGTGACACAGAATGCCATCTCTCCAGGGTTCAGACCCTTCCGGGCTTTCCCACTGCTTTTCCAGGACCCACACATCTCCACATTCCCTGGCCCCTGCCTGCTTCTGTGACTGCTTCATGAGCCTTCCTTATTACACCAGGATGCATCTCACTTCCCAGGCTCTGTTCTGGACTGAATTGTGTCCCCAAAGAGATATGATATGTCCCAGGCTCAGGTACCTGTGATCTTAGTGGGAATAGGGTAGTTGTGAGTATAATTAGTTAACTGGAAGTCACCCTGTAGTAAAGTGGCCATACAGAAAGGCGAGAAGAGACACAGATATGCGTGGAGAAGGCCATGTGACTAGAGCGATGCCACCGCAAGTCGAGGCGCACCGAGGAGGCCGGCCACCACCACAAGCTGGCAGGCAAGGAAGCATCCTCAGGCAGCCATCAGGGAGCACGGCCTTGACTGCAGACTTGCAGCCTCCAGAACTGGGGAATGAGAAGCTGCTGTTGTTCTGAGCCACCTGGTCTGTGGACTTCATTAAAGCAGCCCAAGGAAACCAAGATGCCTTCTTTCTGCCTTGAAGCCTTTGCATGGGGTCTTCTCTCTGCCTGGAATCGGTGGCCCAGGGAAAACACTCAATAAATTGTTGAAAGAACAAATAGAAGAAGAACAATTTTGTAGCAGCCCTTGCTAATAAATGTAAAAAAACTCTCACATCCAAGTCCCATTTTTTCAGATAAACATTCAAACCTCACACCCTCCCTTAAAGTCATTAAACACATTTCCACACAAACCACAGTTACCAAACCAAACTGAAGCAAGAGTCACTATAGAAATAAATGACCAAAAATTCATTTACTTCAGTCTTAAAAGATTCTAATCTCACAAGGGAACGTGCCAGCCTGCCCCTAAGATAATGTGGAAGCTAAGGCTTATATAATGTGGGTTTATATCAACATCCCTTGCGGCTGTTTCCTAACCACAAACACCGCATACACCACCAGAGTCCCGTGTGCCTCGTCCTTCCTGCCCACACCTTCAATACACAGGACCGGGTCCCATGAGACAGGAAACCAAGTGCTAACAAATATCTTGCCAAAGGCACAAACTCCCTACTGAGCAAAGAAATTTAAAACAAGATGCCATTTTGTCCCTATGGTGTTAACAAAGCGTGAGCAACAATAACACCCAATGTTAGGATAATGTACGGTTCATTCCACATATTTGACTTTATTAGCATCGCCACGTGGAAAACAATATATCACACAATGTAAAACCAAGCAAGTATATAAATATCAAAATATTTATTCTTTTGCACTAGCAATTCTACTCTGGGAAAATATCCTCAATGATTAATCCCAAATACATACAAAGTTTGATGTACAGAAGGCTGCCTAGAGGAAAATTTACAATGGGGAACCTGTAGGAGCTGAGCAGGTCAGTGACCTTCAGAGAAAAGAGGGGGCACAGCCACTCCTGGCCTGAAGCTGCCCACCCCGTCAGCCACAGTTACTTCTGTCAGTGCATCATCCTGCTGATGGCAAAGTAATGAAAAGAGGATTGGGCCCAAAGTCAAAAGAATAAGCAAATATTTTAATAAACGCCTCTTTAGGTTTCTGTATAATATACATATACACACAATAACAAGGCAAAACACATAAAAAAAGTGGCTAAAATGTTCCTAAATAGATTACAATTACGTAAAAATTATGTCTAGAAAAGGAATGAAAGAAAATTAAAATGTTATAAGATGTTTGTATTCAGGTGAAAGGGACCTGAGTAAATTTTCTCTTTTCTTTAAATTTTTCTAGATTTCCTTGGGAACAACCTTCTTCTTCTTTCATCATGAAAAAAATTAAAAATTAAAAAATAAGTCCCTTAGAGACCAAGCAAAGTAAAAATGACCCTACCTCAGCATGCTGTGTCAAAATGTTTATCAAGAGCAGGTCAGTAAATAAGATTCCAGCTTCTTTTCCTGTGTAATCTTATCACCTCTATTATACAGAAGACAGGATGGAGCTAGTTTAGTGGGACAGGGGAGAAAAGTCATCCTATCCACTAGTGCACAGTTGGCTTGTCCAGATTATCTTTGTGCTGCTCCAGGGAGAAAGTGGCCTACACACTGAAGACAGTTTTAAATACTCTAGAACCATATATAAAATAAGCTATTTAGTCATACCAAGGACAAACATTTCTATTCCAGAGCTACAGAAACATGGTAAAAGCCCTCTGAAATGTAAATATCCATAAATTCCAAACCTGATTACCCAGTAGCCGTAAATACTGACAGCTTATGAGGTTAACATCAATTTCATGGGGCCTCAAGCCACTGCGGACTGAGCAGGTCCCAGGCACCTACAAATCATTCAAATCCCAGGGTAGACATCAGATGGTGTTAAAAGCGCCGGCGGACTGTTCCTCCTCTGTCTCCTCCGTCATTTCATTTGGCATTCACTGTGAGTCCTTCCCTCACTAGTAATGTGTTTAACACCAGAATTTCAACCGTACAACCAAACGAACGTGTCTTCCTGGGGCTGCAGGGTTACAGAGAGAAAGTGGAAAAACAACCCCATAGTCGAAACTATACAGAGATTTCCATTTCAGTCACACAAGAGGAATCAAGAAACCCAAAGTTAATGCTCCCTCGACAACCTTAAATCTCTACTCTGGGCATATGGATCATAATGAGAGTTTTATTAGGATTGCAGTTGTGACAAATACGCACTCAAATCACGTACCACATCTAACATTGTGCATTCATTTGCCCCTTAAAATTTAAAAAAAACAAATGTGATATTCAAACTTGGAGATAATACAAAAGCGCAGTTTGGTATGGAATTGTCATGATCACTCACTGTCTCTGAGTCCTCAAGACAAATCTCCAGGCCTTTCTCTTTCTGCCCTCCCTACCCATCCCATCCCTCAGCTGACTTTCCACAGCAAGGTCACAACCATCTCAAAATACATTTCTATTCAGTGATGAGAGAGGAAACTTGGGCAGATAGCAAAGGAAACTCCAAATATACATCTGTAGAGGACATGGTTGGCTGGAGATGGGGGGTGGACGAACAAGTACCATGACTTCTTCCCTCATGGTACAGTGGAAAGGACACTAGACCAGGAATCAAGGAACCCAGCTTTGAGTTCCCGGTAGTCAACGATCTGTGGGACCTTGGGGAAGGCACTTTTCCTCAATGAGCTCAGTCACCTCGTCAGCAAAACATGGACGGCCCATTAGATAACTTGGGAGGTTACACAGATGATGCAAAGATCTTTTCTAGCATTACCTTTCCTAAATTTCCCAACTGAAATTTCCTATTCTTTACCTCCGTGTTGTCTGCTGGAGGTATTACTCATGGGACCATGAACAAGAACTCTGGACCCTTCACTTAACCACAGGAGAGTGGCAGAACCCTTGGGACCGTGAGGATAAAATTCTAACTTCCCTCATTCATTCATTCATTCAGTCATCTGTTCAAAACACACAAAACCACCACATAGACACATAATACACCAAACAAGGTGGTAGACATTTTAGGCGATAGGTTTAAAAATTAATAATTTTAAAAGTCTTATTTTAAGGCATTTAATGCTTACAATACAATCAGGAAAATGAAAACGAAGAAAATGGCAATGATAACATTCTAGCACAAATTGCTAAATAATCACAGCACCTTTCCCACTGATCCTAATTGTGACGCATGACCTCAAAATCCTTCTCAACATGAGCACTCCATGCAGCATCCGAAAGATGGTAGCTACTGTGACGGTTAAGTTCATGTGTCAATCAGACTAGGTCATCGTGTTCAGTGTCCAGTTTTTGACCAGGCAAGCACTAGCCTGATTGTTATTGTGAGGATATATTATGGATTTCAAATCATTAGTCAATTAATTGCATCTCTGGTTGATTCCATCTACAATCAACAAAGGAAATTGCCTTCAGCAAGGAAAGAAGTCTCAGTTAATCAGTTGAAGTCCGTGAAGGGAGAACTGGTGATTTCAGCAGTAAGAAAGAGGAATTTCCATCTCTAGCCAGCCAGCTTCTCATGGGGAATTAACATGCAGCCTGCCCTAGAGAATTCAGATTTGCCCATCCTTATGGAGGTATTGAGATAATTCCTATAATAAATATCATCATATATATAAATATCCTGTCATATGTATTTCCCTGGAAAACCTTGACAAATAACACTACCAAATGAGGTGAAGGTATCTGTGCTTCCTGGACTAGACACTGTCACAAGCACATGCCCAGATAGTTCCAACACCCTCCTCTCGCCTGTCTACCAACCTCCTCCACTTCTACCTTTACCTCCAAATCATTAGATACTCCCTAAGAGTAGGGGACCATGAAGAACCTGGTCACAATGGCTGGGTGGTCTTACCAATTCACCTTTGCCAATTTTTTTAAGATTTCAAATTCTAGGCAAATAGGATATCATATAACTTGCTTATTTCATGTTCATTATAAGGCTATACAAAACAATGAATTGGATGACTTCTGTGTTGACATTAGACACCAAGTATATCCCTATGAACAAGGATTAGTCATGGTGACACTGAGGTTGAAATCAATACACATCAGGAAGTGGACAAGGCTCAACTGACAGAGCATCCATCTATCACATGGAGAGTTCAGGGTTTGATCCCCAGGGCCTCCTGACCCATGTGGTAAGCTGACCCACACGCAGTACTGCTGCGCGCAAGGAGTGCCATGCCATGCAGGGGTGCCCCTGCTTGGGGTGCCCCACGTGCAAGGAGTGCGCTCCGCAAGGAGAGCCACCCTGAGTGAAAAAAGCACAGCCTGCCTAGGAGTGGCACCGCACAAATGGAGAGCTGACGCAGCAGGATGACACAACAAAAAACACATAATTTCCTAGTGCCACTGGATAATGCAAGCGGACGCAGAAGGACACACTGCACATGGACACAGAGAGCAGACAATGGGGGGAGGGAAGGGGAGAGAAATAAAATAAATCTTTAAATAAATAAATAAAAATAAAATAAATACACATATGAACTAACTAGTTTCGCACAAACACGTGTGCACGCACACATGCACCTCTCCTCTCCTGCTCTGAGAGGCTGCACCCCTAACTTTGGCTGGCCATATGGGACATGAATGTCCTTTGGATGGCAATGTAAATTGGTCCCACTCTTCTGGAAAACCATTTGACAATATGTTTTACAAGCCATAAAAATGTTCAGCCTCTCTGACCCAGTAATGTCACGTCTGGGACTCTATCATAAGAAACAAATTCAAAATATGGAAATAGCTGCCTGCATAAAGAGTTATATTAATAAGAGTGGAAACTCAGAAGCAATGCATGTGTCAACTTAAATATTTAATGGTTTAGCACTCCAGTAGCACATTTTGCAACCATTAAAATGGTAGCTCTAGAGAGGGTGTAACAATAAGGGGAAAGGCAGACACAAAACAACAGGTAGGACTAGGTAAAAATCATTGAACAAGAGTTTTAAGAATTAATAACCATTTTTTTAGGGTGGTGAATGTGGGTGTTTTTTTTTTCTTTCCCTTCCCATCTGCCAACTGTTTTGTGATACTGTTATGCTACTATTATAATTAAAAGGTAATCTTTTGAAGAAAACGAAATGCGTGCCTTGGATCTCAAGGACAAAGAGGAAAGGGTCCAAACCAGCTCATGCTAACTTTGCTGAACCCACTCAAGCTGCTGGTCCTTGTAGTGTGGACACAGTCTCCTCCCCCTCACGTTACACATTACAGGTGGCGTGGGGTCTGTACTATGCACCAGCAGCTTCACGGAGAGCTGCCCGGAGCCGGTGCAAACTTGCAGTAATGGCCCCAAAATGAGTAGAGCCCATCTGCTAACCCCAGGAAATCCCCTTCATGATGGGCATCAGAAGGGGGCAAACGCCCCAGGTGCTTACATGTCTCTTTAAGAAAAGTATTTTGGGTCACCCAGGGCCATGCAACCATTTGTTTAAAGGAAATAAGCCCAGATTTTCATGTCTGGAGCAATGAACAATGCTTGTGGCAAGAAACACAAGCATCACTGAGGTCGGGGAAAAAGGTGGAACTGGTCTTCCATTTCTGGTAAAACAGGCTAGGATGCCACACAACTGGGTGTTGTGGGCCAAGGGCTGTCCATGAACTAGGGGTCATCCTAGTTCCTAGAGTGAGGGAGGACAGTTCCTTCTGGGTAGACACGGGGATGGAAAGCATGGGGGAGAGAAAGTGCTTTGATCCTAATAAATGTGAATTGTAGGGTGGGTGCTGATTCTTAAATGGGGGCTCTTGAACCCCACATGGTGTTCACCCTTTGCCCAACCCTGGGGCAGACCCTACTCTGGAGTACTTGAAGGAGCTCCAGGCCAGAATCCAAGAGAGTCTTGCTTCTGCTGCTGCTCTTGGGTTCCCATTCAAATTCTCCTACGATCAAGCATCTTTTCAGGGGAAGTGGACGTGGCCCAGTGGTTAGGGTGTCCACCTACCATATGGGAGGTTCGCAGTTCAAACCCTGGGCCTCCTTGACCCATGTGGAGCTGGCCCACGTGCAGTGCTGATGCGCGCAAGGAGTGCTGTGCCATGGAGCGGTGTCCCCACGTAAGGGAACCCCACGCGCAAGGAGTGCGCCCCGTAAGGAGAGCCGCCCAGAGCAAAAGAAAATGCAGTCTGCCCAGGAATGGCGCCACACACATGGAGAGCTGACACACAAAGATGACGCAACAAAAAGAGACACAGATTCCCGTGCCGCTGACAACAGAAGTGAACAAAGAAGAACACGCAGCAAATGGACACAGAGAACAGACAACCGGGTGGGAGGGGGAAGGGAGAGAAATAAATAAAATAAATCTTTAAAAAAAAAAGAAGAACCTTTTCACACCCAGAGCCAGTAAACGAGTTCCCATCTCTCGTCTATAACTTCTGCTCTGATTTCCCACCCAGGGAGGCAACAGAGCAAAGAAGATTCAGACACAAGCTTTGAAATCAACTTATCCTTCCCCTGGTATGACCTTGGAAGAATTACTTAATCTCTCTGAACTTCAGTTTCTTTATCTGTACCTATGATTGTGCCTATATAGGATCATTATAAGGCATAATTGAAGTGCCATGTGTACAGAACCTGACAGTACCCAGAGCTGTGTAATGAACACTTTACTTAGTAAAAGGTTGCTTCCTCTGCACTCCTGTCTTGAGCCGCCCGTGGGTGGTACTCGCCACATCTCTTCTTCCTCATGAGTCTCATCCATTGACCAAGGACTGCACATCCCCACTCTCTAGTGCACAGCCCTCCCGTTCACAGTTTGCCTTCTGGACCATTCCACTACCCAAACCCAGATACTCCCATTTTCAGAACCAGACTCTAACTGCACCTCCCTACAAATGTAGTAGCCCATGCACCAAGGAGGCACACAGTGATCATTTCAAAGCCAGGACAGAGGCCTTCTGGCCTGGGTTCAAGTTCCTTCTCCTATTTAACCATTCTGTACCTCGATTTCCCTATTTGTAAAACAGAGATACAGGGCCTACCTCTTAAGACTGTTGGAGAATGAAGGATATTAATAAAGCTCTGGAACCAGCCTAGCACACAGAAACAAACACTTTCCTTTAGGTTCCCTTGTGAGCATTTAGGCCAGAGGTGCTTGATTAGCTGCCTGTGTTACCCAAACCATTAGATAACACAAACATGGCAGAGACTCGCTGACACCAGGGGAAATGAACAGTCTTCCTATTCGGTGTGGTCCTCAGACCAGACGCATCGGCCATGACTTGGGAACGGGTTAGAAAGACAGACCCTCAGGCCCCACTCAGTCTCCCTGAATCAAAAGCTGCATTTTAGCACCTTTTGCTTGCGTGAATCACCTGGGGTTCTCGTTAACCACAGGTCAGTTCTGAGACTACTGTTCCAGGATCTCCCGCGGAGTGGCAGGGTGGAGGAGCAGGTGTCTGGTTGAAAAGAGAATGCTGGGCTGCAGAAGGAAGTGGGTAAGACAGGAGAAAGGACAGCCCTGGCATGAGTAACAGAAAGGGGTAGATGAGGCATGAGTTACAAGGAGGAGGAAACGTATGGGTAAGAAGATGAAGGGCCGACAGCCTAAGGAGCTCCTTGGTCAATTCTTGGAGGCCAGGGGCCATACCTTACTCAGCTCAGTTTTCTCAGCAAAATGCCTGACACAGAGGACAGGGTTCACGGTAAATATATGACACTGCCTTTCACTTTTGTTGGGTCCTCAGTTAATCCCCATTTTAAATAAAGCTGGAGTAACATTTGTCCGTTTAAAACACTCACAATTTTCATAGTTTTATATTGGTTGCACCTCCCCCAGGTATAATATTTGCCTCTGTGCTTTTCCTCTGTGAAGACGCTGACAGAGGGCATGGTTTCTGAGTTGCTTCCCCTAAAATGATGCTGGGGTGGGGACAGGAGGAGGAGGTAGCAGCCCATCACTGCAAAACCGTAGGCTGGCTTTCTAAAGAGGACATGCTGGATGGCCTTTAAGAAAAAGCATCTGCTACCTTGTTGCCATTTTTATTTCAAACTCCCAGCATGTTAAGAACTAAGTTAAGGCAACAGAAAATTAAGTGTCCCATTTCTATAACCCCTTGACCTTCTCTTCCTGCCGTATATAGCTAACCAGCCCCTGGAGGTCAACAAGAAGGGAATAATTAAGGAGAGGAAGGTAGGGAAAATAAATGAGAGCCGAGAATAGAACCACCATACCTAGTGATCCAAGAGCCCCTTAGAGCCCTCCCCGGGGAGCACAGTCATTATTTTCTAAGACATCAGAAATGACCAGACCCCAGGCCTTTCATCTAAGCAATCTGTCTCATCTAAGAGAGCCTCCCTACCCACCCCCCACCCACCTGTCACCTTGGTAATTAACGAAGGGGTGACAAATGGGAGAAGAGAGACAGCTTCCAGGTCCCCACACTGCTATGAAATTATCTAAATGTGAATGCAACAGCAAACCCCAGTGGGCTTCTTTTTGAAAAACCAAGGAGAATCAGTGGCAGACATCATTTCTAAGTCTGACTTAGGGTAAAGGCGAAAGAGTATCTCCTCTGTATCACTCAGAATTAGGAGCTCTGCAGGAATATAAAAATATATAACATGTATACATGCCTATCCTATAAATGCTTATACATACATACACATGTAAAATGTACACACACACAATTTTTTTTCCTCCTTCTGCCTATATCAAAAAAGGTTTTAGGGTGGTTAGGAAGTATGTCCTCAACTGCTGGTGTACCCCATTCATTTTCTGCCCTAATGTGGGGTTCCTAAGCCCTACTTCAGCCGGAAAAAGTCACTGTAGATCAAACATCCTTCCTGCTTTAATGAACGAGAGACCAGAGATGGACAGAAAACAAAAATCATGGCACAGGTTTACCCTTTGAATTCTGAACACTCATTTTTTTTTAGAAAACAAACCAAGGTAAGAACAAACGTTTTTTCTCCAAGCCCCAAACCTCATCTCCAAACTCTGACAAACTTTCCATTAAAATGACTTCACAGCTGCTGTAGTCCAACAGAGCTGCTGCGGCTAGAGAAGGAAGAAGGCCAGGCAAACAAGTCCCTGCCTTTTTACGAAGTCCAGGTCCAGGCAAAGCCCTCTGCTCAGACTGACGATGTGATGTACTCAGAGCTGGTTAAGATTTTCCAATTTAATGGTGTGGCTCAGCATTCAAATGTACAGGAGGCAATGCTGTAATTATGTTCGCCAGAGGGTCTAAATGAGGAGCCCTCAGGAATTACAGAAATGCCAGCACAAACACCCCCAGCACTTTTCAGTTTCTACAATGAAACCACCCTCAGAACCCAGAAAGTGACCTGAAGTTCCCACTATAAATCCAGGTGAACAAATGGGTGTCCCTAACAAGGGATCCGTGAGCTTGAACTGAAATTCAAAAAAACATGATTCTTGTGGGGATGTGTTGGTGCAGTTGTGATATATTTATGAAATAATACACAGTATAGTGTGGCCTTAGTAAGGGGTCTGTGGTTTTCACCTGACTGGCAAAGGGGTCCATGGAACAAAAAATGTTGAGAACCCCTGCCCCAGGCTTTGCAGAGTAAACTGGGTCTGCCTTCTATTGCAACGAGCACTAAACTGCACAACTATAAAGAAATACTCCAGAGGATTCAGAAAATAATGTTTCACCACAAAGAAACAAAATAGAAAAGACATCCTCCCATGTGAAGGACACGTTCCAGCAATCCCTGCCGAGGGCACTCTGAGAAAACACATTTCTGTATTTTTTGTGATCATAAAAGCCTTCACTGGAGACAGAAGAACAAGGTATAAAAGAGTAGTTAGAGCAAGAGTTCTACACCTTGACTCTATATTGGAATCCCCTGAGGAGCTCTGTAAATATCCCAATGGCCAGGGCACAGACCAGGCACATCAGAACTTCTGAAGGCTGGTCTTCAGCATAAGGATTTTTTGGTTGTTTTTAATTTTTTATTCGAAAAGTTGCGGGTTTACAGAACAATCAAGCATAAAAATACAGGATTCACACACCACACCACACCACCACCCCCACTGATGTGGAACATTTGTTACATATGATGACAGCACTTTTTTGTCATTGTATTTTTTTTTAATAATAGTTAACTTTGTTACAAGTGATGAAAGATTATTAAAATAGTACCAACTACCTTCCACAGTTTTCATTAGATGTATTTTCCTATATACCCCCTATTATTAACATCTTGTATAGTGTCACACATTTGTTATCATTCATGAAAGACATTTTCATACTTGTACTATTACTAGAGTTCATTGTCTACAATAGAGTTCACTGTGTTATATAGTATCATGTTTTTCTTTTAATTTTTTAAGTAGTTTTAGTCGCACACTCTACAATCCATCCAACCCATACAGTCAATGATACTCAGTATAATCATAGAGTTGTGCTTTCATCACCACAATCAATTTTAGAACATTTTCAGTGCTCCAAAAAGAAATGTACATTAGTTTTTAAAGCTCCCAGGTGGGTTCCAGTGTGCAGGCCAGTTTGGGAACCACAGAAATATAGATTACTCTGAAGGTATCTTCCAACTAGGAGCTAGACAGTCAATACATTAAAATAGTGATTTATACCCTTTACCAAGGAGCAGAATCACTGGAGGGCATACTAAAGTAGAGATCACTGGGCTCCACCCCCAGAGGTTCTGATTCAACAGGTAGGGCCTCAGAATTAGCATTTCTAGTCAATTCCCAGGTGATGCTGATGCCACTGGTCCAGGGACCACACTCTGAGAACCACTGAATTAAAACAGGAGGTCAGTACCTAGGAAACACCTTGAGTCCCTGGATTAGCCTCAACACTGTCTGGTATAATCCTGAAATTTCTAATCAGTCCTATTTCCTCCCTGTTCCCTCTTTGACTTTCATTAGATCACCATCGCCTACCTCAAAGTATGCCCTCAACTTTCTGACATTAAGTCAGCCATCTCCCTGCCAGCACCAGCACCTGTCCTTCCCTTCTGTGCAAGGTGAACCCTCACCTGTGCTCTGGACTGCATCCCCCTACTTTTACACCTTCACAGAAGACCCCCTGGCAATACTTCCAAAGTACTTGGGTACCCACAGGGAGTAGTGAGGCTGCCTTCTTAGGGTAAGTGCATGGAAGTGATTCTATCGTTTCTTGTCCTTGTTAGGCAAGGTTGAAGGGGGTTGTGTTTGCCTTCCCAGAAGAGAGACTAAACAGATGTCCCAGAGAAGGAGCAATGAAAACATCTGCACATTCCCAGTTAAAAGAGCCAGCTGGAGAAGGAACTGGAACTCATTGCCGGGGGGAGTATAAAATGATACAATACGCACTTGGGAAAAAGGAGTTAGCAGTGACTTCTAAAACTAAATGTATGCCTGCCCTATGAAACAGCAATTCCGCTCTTTGGTCTATGCCCAAGAGAAATGAATGCACAAAATGACACATAAAAGAATGTCCATAATAGCTTTACTGATAATAGCCCAAAACTGAAAAAGGCTCTAATGCCCATCACCAGAAGAAAGGATTGATTGAGATATGGTCACACAATGGAAAAATACACAGCAACAAAAAAGTACTGCTGCTATACGTAACATGGATGAATCTCACTGATATTATGTTGAGGACAAGAAGTCAGACACAAAAGTGCATACTGCATAAATTCTATTCATACAAAGTTCAAAAACAAAAGCCTGAATAGCACTTACCTCTGGGTAAAAGGTATAGAGCATGAATGTATGAGGGAACCTCATGGGGTGCGGGAAGTATTCTATAGTTCAAGCTGGTGGTGACTATACCAGTGTATATATAGGTAAAAGAAAGTAATTGAGTAGTACCTTTAGGGTTAGTGCATTTTTTGTAATTTATGTACGTTATTCCTCAATTCAAAAATATATATATGACATCATAAAAGTGCCTACTTTATTTAAAAATCATACTTGCCTGCCTTATATGTTGCCGTAAAAGAACAGAGAACTCTGCCCATGTGTTTCCCACATTAGATGAACAGAAGTTGGGACTAGATATAACTTTGGGCCCCAAATTCTCCCTCACAGAAGGTAATAAAAGGGGTCAGAACATCACACTTTCCCAAAGAAAAGCGAGCCATACCAGCTCAAAATCTAGGATTATTTAGGCTTTTAAAGATTCCCACTTCCCAAAGAAGGCTGACCAGAGGCTGGGATACACTGGGGTATTGAATAACACTGTATTTGATGAGGAAAAAAGGCAGAGGGTTCAGAAATAGTCTCATAGTGATTAATAAGTGTCGTTCAGTCCAGAGAAGGTTGTTACCTCTAAATGTGGCAAGACAAAAAGACTGATATGGGGTGCCCTCTCTCCACTGGCTCCTTCCCATCAATGGAGAAACATGAGTAGGTGTTTTCTACCTCAAAAGCAAACAAAAAAAATCCTCTCCCTGAATGTATATCCTCCAAGAATGGCACTTCTCTACTCCCCTTTACAGACATGTTTCTTAGAAGAGCTGAATTTCAGACACTACCCGGTATCCTGGGGTCTCTGAGTCAGCCCAGATGTCACATGTGACAGTATTACACTCACCTCCAGCCCCCAACGTGCCAACAGTCCTTCCACCGCCCGGGCTGACCAGTGACAGCAGAGCTAAGCAAACCAGCTGAGGAAAGCCAGCTACCTGTCCACACCACAGGCAACTGCATATGAGTTGGGCAGACTCGGCTCAAAAGACACCAGTAAAATCAGACCAACCTGCATAAATGAGGGTGTTGGGGCCCACTTTAAGTTAGACCTTAGACTTTACCTCATTTTGAAAGTCTTTTCTCACTGGGGCATGTTCACAATGACTTAGGTGCACAAATGGTTAAAGAAGTATGTGACTCTGACACTTTACTCAGTCTGTCGAACAGTCTGATGCAAGCAGATCACTGAGTGTGTCAGACTGAGGATGATGCTTCCATAGATTGAGACAAAGACGTCATATCTGAATGACTGTGTGTGCTCCCTGTGCTGACCATAGCACCCAGCTATGACTGCAGCCGGTACCTGCTCAGTCCTTCCTGCCACCCACCTTCCATCCCTGGAAGAGAGGTTGAGGGCCAGGCACACCGGGGTTCCCCTCCTTAAATGCATTACAAGATCCCGATGAGGCAGGATCTCAGAGGCCCCTCGGTCTCTATTTCCAGAAGACATTTCACGGGTGACGACATGAAAGGCTCTGGAGATGAGCTGAGGCAGGAAACACCTGACAGCCAGCACATGCAGGAGCATGGCGCTATTTCCAGAATGCCATGCCCACGTGGCCTGCAACTAGAGACAGAGCCCAGCAGCCCTGTTCTGACCACTCTGAGAGAGAACACACGCCCTCCTAATAAAACACAGGGATAGTAAACAAATGGGTATGCTTCCTAACTGCTGCTCCACTATTGATGAGACTGGAAAATTCACTTTATCTAAATGTAAAATAGATAAATAAATAAAAATTAGTCCTCAGTGTTAACCATCAATACCGTCCAGGTTTTCCCTAATTTAAATCTGACCTTAAATGCTTTTGGTTGGCTCTATTTGAAAGCAGGGGTGAATAGAGCAGAGATGTTCCAAAAAACTGCACTGGAATTTTTCTTTCTTCTTTTCTTTTTGAAAAAATTCAAAAGCAGAATTTCACCCAAGAAACTTAATAATGAAATCAAACCTACCACAGACATTTTCTAAGATAAGGTTTTAAATAGCAGTGTAAATTTGGAAAGGCAGGAAAAAGCCATATGGAGATATTTAAAGGTTAATATCTTCCTACAAGAATGAGTTTTTAAAAAGAGAGCTTTTATTTTAAAAAAAATTTTTTTTTAAGCTAAAGTTAGGAATGCTAAATAGCATGAGGTTCGCAGGTGGGAGGCCTGGGATGAGCCCAGGCTTAGACCCTACTGGGTAGGATGCCCTTCAGCTTCTCAGGCTCATCTTCTTACCCACGTATCATATGAGTGAAGGTTCTAGAATCAGACTGTCAGCTTCAAATTCAAAAAGGCACATGTTAGTTATATGTGCCCTTTTCCTCCCTGCCTCCATTCCTCACCTCATCTGTCCCAATGAGATAAGAATAGTACCCACCTCCCGGAGTTGAAATGAGGATAAAATGTATGGAAAGTGTTAAGGACACTCCTTGGACAGCTACTACGTTATTTCCCTGTCTTTGTAGCTCACTGTAGTTCCTGCTACAGTGTTCTACATAAAAAGATGCTCACTGACTGGACCATAATCCTCACCCTCAGAGCTGCATCTCTTTTGGACAGAGACAGTTCTAGTTTAGGCCTATTTCTAGTATAAATGCTTCTCTGTTGCAACAAAACTTCTACTGAAATTGGAAAAGACAAAGAAGGCACCTAACTTCAGTGCTTTCTTCCCATCTTACATAAAGCTGAGATGACCACAAAGAAAAACACACCTAATGTTACTGTCTTTAATTCCTAAATGGCTTGTTAATAAATTTGACTCAAAATTAGGTTCATAGGCCAAGGCTCTCATATAGACCTGCTAGCAGAGAGGACTGAACAGTTCCCCCACCAGTGCACAAATATTCTCTCATTGCTTATCACAACCAAGACCATCTGCTTTATCTTTTTTTAAACTTTTTACTATGAAAATTTCCAAGCATACAGAAAAGTAGAGTTCAACGGCCCCAATGCATCCAGCTTTGCAACCAACTTTAACAACACAACAACTACATTGAAGAAATTTTTACCTCTAACAGTAATAATCATCATAACTATTTTTTTACTTTTAGAAGCTTCTTTATTTGATACCTGCTTGCCTCCTTTCATTTATTTATTTATTTATTTTTTATTTAAACTACGAATAATTTCCAGATCCACCTTCTAAAGCTATTGGGAGGATGCAAAATAAATGAAAGTTCATAGCTTGGTGTCTGCCACAGAGCAGGCTCCTGAGACCTATAACCTCTCCAGAGACCATGCCCGCTCTGCTCTCCAAGACACGTCCACACCCTACACATATCTACATTCTTGTTCCCTTACTCCTCTCCTCCCTTCTAAACGGGGGTCCTTGCTTCCTTCCTGCAATCTATTCCCCTTCAAAGCCAGGGATCCCACACTCAAATGCCTATTCACAGATCCATTCAACTAGAAGACCTTGAATATAAAGGCAAATACAGTAAGTAGCTAAACTGAACCAATGCATACCATTTAGGGGTCCAGTCCCTAAATTTAAAATAGCGAACATATGCGACTTTACTGCCTGGACATTACTTATACCTATCGAGAAAAATCAGGCCTCACTCTGAGATGTAAAATATCACCAACAGGAATTCCTATCCGGGTCATTCCTGGACGTGTGTGTATGTGTGCACATGCATGTGTAATAACTATTTTAAATGCTAAATTTCTTTTTTGATGATCCCAAAAGTTTTATATGCTGATGAGATTCATTTCCTTGCAGTACTTCTTGACTCTGGCAAATGTGCCATCTCTAATTTGTTTTAAAAGGAATTCTAATCACCCAATCAATCATAGTCTTGACCTTCAGCCTTCACAGCCACTTTGCTGCGGTCAAAATTGGCTCTAAAAATTCATGTCGTAATTGTCTGTTGTCCTCAAGCTCCAAAATGCCAATGACAGGAATATAATTTGAACAAACCCTCTGATAAATGAAAAATGGTACATGGAGTTTCTAACTCATCTTCTTACAAGACTCTTTATGTAAAAGTAACTATGACATTATTAATACCTTTTTTTCCATTGGTGCTTAAAGACTTATCAGTCATCCAAGGTCCCATGTTGTCATATAACCATGTTATATGACATGTTACACTCACCACAAAATCATATGACCCAGGGGACAACCGGCAAGATGGCGGCAGAGTAAGGCGCTCCTAGAGTCAGCGCCTGCTGCAGGGCAGTTAATAAACACCCAGAGCTCTCTGGAGCTAGCTGAAGCACCTGTATGGGGGCTCCAGGAGGCCAGAAGAGCATCCTGCAACGTCTTTGAAGGAGTGGAAGGAGGAGACTGCCCATCTGCAGAGAAGACTTGTAAGTAGAGTGCTCCATGCCATGGAGTCCAGTGCCCATCCTCCACCGGAGGCACAAGCCACCTCGGGAGCTGTTCCGCAGCTGGAATCGAAAGCTCCACTTCCCCAAAACAAGGGAGGAAGAGACAGTTGGGCACCAATTTCAGCTATGATGAGGAAATTCAGTGGGCTACAGTATAATCCTGAGAACAGCTAAAGCTTGAGCCTGTCCAAGTCAGAAAGAGGCCAGGAACTGCCATCTTAACTCCGCGCCTGGCACGAGGGGAAGTGGGGCAGACTGAGAATCCCAGTGCTGGTGGGGACCGGCTTCTTGCAGCTCTAGCCTAGGCCCCAGTGCAACCTCCAGCAGGGAGGAAGCTGTGGGAACCTGCGCCAGCCTCTCTGGGAAATTACCAGTGAAGCCGCGGAGGCCAGTGATTATCATACTGTGGCAGCACCAGTCACCCCAGGAGCTACTCTGTGATGGGAATTGGAAGCTCCATTTCCCAGAAACAGGGGAGGAGGAGACGGTTGGCTGCCAATTTTGGCTACTGAATGGTAGACTTGGCTGGCTAAGAGATAAATCTGGGAACAGGGGGTTGTGAACCAGCCCAAATCAGAAAGAGGCCAGTAGACACCATTCTGACTCCACCCCCAGCCTGAGGGGAGGCCAGGCTGACTGAAACTCTCAGTGTTGGCAGAAACCAGTTTTTTTCACGCAGATCAGCCTGCAGTCTGCCTAGGCTTCAACGCTACCTCTGGCCAGGAGGAGGCTGAGGATCCCTGCACCAGCCTATACAGATAATTGCAGGTAACTTTGGCTGCCATAGACTGAAAATCAGAAGTCTACCAGGGCAACTGCAGTCATCTTGGACCTGCACTGCATAGATTGCTGCCCACACCTGCAGCTCCATCCAAGCCCCAGGCAGGGGAGAAAGGATTGTGAAGCTTCATCAATCTCTCTGGGCAACTATAGTCTAGGCCTGCACTTGGATTATTCCACATAGCTGTGACTCTGTCCCTACACCTGGCAAAGGAGAAAGTTGGAAGAAGCTTCATTGGTCCCTGGTGCAATGAGGGCAGCTTGAGCCTCCACAGCTTACAGCACCAACTACATGCTTGGCTTCTACTGCACAACCAGCAAGGGAGAAATGACAGGAAGCCCTAAACTAAAGAGAAAAACAGTACCCAGAATAAATACTATAGTAAATCAGATGCAAAGACACCAACCAAAAATTACAATCCACACCAAGAAACAATAAGCTATGGCCCAGTAAAAGGAACAAGAAGAGCCTCCAAATGACATAAAGGAGTTGACACAACTAATCATAAATGTTCAAACAAATCTCCTTAATAAATTCAACGAGATGGCTAAAGAGATTAAGGATATTAAGAAGACAATGGATAAGCACAAAGAAGATTTGAAAACATACATAGAATTTGAAAGCATACATAGAAAAATAGCAGATCTTATGGGAATGAAAGGTACAATCAATGAAATTTTTTAAAAATTGGAATAATATAATAGCAGATTTGAGGAGGCAGAAGGAAGGATTGGTGAGCTTGAAGAAATGGCCTCTGAAAATGAGCATACAGAAGAACAGATGAAGAAAAGAATGGAAAAGATTGAACAAGGTCTCAGGGAACTAAACAACAGCCAGAGATGTGCAAACAGACATGTCATGGGTGTCCCAGAAGAAGAGAAGGGAAAAGGGGCAGAAGGAATATTTAAAGAAATAATGGTAGAAAATTTCCCAATCATATTGAAGGACATAGATATCCCTGTCCAAGAAGCACAACGTACTCCCATCCGAAAAAATCCCAATAGACCAACTCCAAGACACATACTCATCAGAATTCAAAGGTCAAAGACAAAGAGAGAATTCTGAGAGCAGCAAGAGAAAAGCAATGCATAACATATAAGAGATAACCGATAAGATTAAGTGCGGATTTCTCACCAGAAATCATAGAGGCAAGAAGACAGTGGTCTGATATATTTAAGATACTACAAGAGAAAAACTTCTAGCCAATAATCTTATATCCAGTAAGACTCTTTCAAAAATGAGGGTGAAATTAGAATATTCACAGATAAAAAGAAAGTGAGAGAATTTCTAAGCAAGAGACCAGAATTTCAGGAAATACTAAAGGGTGTGCTAGAGCCTGAAAAGAAAAGACAGGAGAGAGGGGCCTGAAAGAGAGTCTAGAAATGAAGATTATATTAATAAAGGTAACTGAAAGTGTCAAAAGTATGGTGAAAATAAAATATGACAGATAAAGCTCAAATAGTCAGGAATAAACTTAACCAATGATGTAAAGCACTTGTATTCAGAAAACTGCAACTCAATGTT
The DNA here is from genome assembly GCF_030445035.2 of Dasypus novemcinctus. Lineage (NCBI taxonomy): Eukaryota > Metazoa > Chordata > Mammalia > Cingulata > Dasypodidae > Dasypus > Dasypus novemcinctus. Next base: position 37,052,096 of record NC_080694.1, on the reverse strand, counting down.
AAAAGAAATTTTAAAACCCTAACCCCCTAAATAACTGGAAGAACATTCCATGCTCATGGATTAGAAGACTAAATATGATTAAGATATCAATTCTACTCAAATTGATATACAGATTTAATGCAATCCCAATAAAAATAACACCAGCATTAAAGAAAAAATTGAAAATACAATTATTATATTTATTTGGAAGAGTAAGGAGTCCTGATTAGCCAGAAACATCATAAAAAGGAGAAGTGAACCCTCATCTCCAGACTTTAAATCATAATACCTACCTATAGTGGTAAAAACAACATGGTACTGGCCTAAAGACAGACACAATAGACCATTGGAATGAAATTTATGGTTCAGAAACAGACCCTCACATGTATGGTCAAGTGATTGTTGACTAGCCTGTCAGACTCACACAGCTCAGGCAGAACAATCCATTCAACAAATGATGCTGAAAAAATTGGACATCCATAGCTGAAAGAAGGAAAGAGGACCCCTATCTCATACCTTATCCAAAAATTAACTCAGAATGGATCAAAAAACTAAAAATAAAAGCAAGAACCGTAATACTTCTAGAAGAAATTATTGGAAAATATCTTCAAGACCTGGTGGTAGGTGGTGGATTCTTAAAGGAGATAAGAGAAGGATTGAGTGGACTACTGATGTTTAATGTATGTAGAAGTTTTAACTAGCTTTACTGTAAAATTGTGGAAATGTATATAGTGGAAGTAATACACAGTGAGTAACAGCTAGTTTATAAATGGAGATGTAACCGAAAATGGTAGTCTAGTTATGTACATGCCAACTGACAGAATGCTAGAGAGTAATCTAGGAACTGAATAGCACAGTAAACCAAAAGGTGGATGAGAATTGTGGTTGATGGTACAGATGAAAGACTGTCCTTTGTGAGCTAGAACAAATGTATGTCACTGCTGCAGGGTGATGGAAATGTGGAGAAGCATGGGAAAAATACAGCTGGAGTGACCTATGGACTGTGGTTGGTAGTAATAATATAATATTCTTGCATCTATGCAAAAGATGTACTGTGTTGATACTGAGGCAGTATGGAAAATGTGAGCCAAATGTACACTATGGACATGGTAACAATCAGATGATATTATTTATCTGTAGCAAATGACACATCACATTGTGGTTTGTTGATGGACGGGTGTTGTTTGGGAATTCTGTACATGTGCAGGATTGTTTTATAAGTTTACAACTTCTGTCATAAAAAAATATATTTTAAAAATAATAATAGTGGGTTGGGGGAAAAATACACCAAAAGTAAGATAAGGACTATGATTAGTAGTAAGATTTTGACAGTGTTCTTTCACAGTTTGTATTAAATGTCTCATGACAATGCAAGGTGTTGGTGGAGGGTTGATGTATGGGACCCCTGTATGATGTTATACATGTTTGCTTTGTAGGTTCACAACTTTTACTATACACTTAATTGTTTATGTATGTTCATATATAAATGATATAAAGATAATAACAATCGGATTGGTTTGGGGAAAACTACTTTGTTTAGTAGTAATATTTTCACAATGCTCTTTAATCATTAGTTTAAAAAGTTTGAAAACAATGCAAGTTATTGGTGGTAGGGTGAGATGTTATATATGTTTCTTTGATGTTATATGTTTGTTTTGTAAGTTCACAACTATTATACACTTATTGTTTATGTATGTTTATGCATGAGTGATATATTTCACTTAAAAAATATTTGGCATGTGTTTAAACAAACAAACAAATAAATAAATAATAAAACATCATATGACCCACTTTTGTTTTTAAATAACTTGTCTTTCTTTCTGCAGACACATAAAATCGACCAGGTAATAACCCTCCAGTTCTTATCTCCTCCTCCTATGATGTACCGAATAGTAACTGTACAGGAATCCAGCTTACCTGCTTGCATGTTCTTTCAACTGAAAAAGAGTGCTTTCTTCATGTGTAGGCCAAAGCCTTATGGTTTATCCAGTTTGGCATATAAACATGTTCAAGTTTCTCCCACATAAACAAAAAGCACCCCCTTGCTTGACAGGCCCCTCTGACATTGCCTTATCTCTTTTTTTCCTAAGACACTGAGACTTAAACATTACACACTTCTTGCATATTTTCTTGTCATCCCTCACTTCTCAGCCGGTGGGGAATCTAGTTTCTGCTCCATCTCTCCAATGAAACTCTTCCAATGGCATCACCGATAGCATCCAATTCCTCCATCCAAGGGCTCTCTCTCTTCACTGCTCTCCTTACTGGAACTCTTTAGCTTTGGGCACGAGTAGCTACACCACCTTTGAATCCATCCTCCCTCAGTTTTGGGGTAATGTCTCTTCTGTGCTTCCTCCCACCTCTCTGAACACTCCTACTCAGCCACCTTCGAGGATCTGCATCTTCAATCACCTGTCACCAGCTACTGACCCTAGGGTTCCATATTGGGCTCTGTTCTTTTCTCCCTCTACTACATGCCCTTCCTCAGTCCCATTGACCTGCAAACAGAATGGACTTCCGTTACCAATCACATGCCAAGGTCTCTTGAGTCTACACCTCCAACTCATGTCTCCTTCATTATCCCCATTCCACACATACAGTTGTCCATGCAAGACCCTTCCACGCAGGCGCCTTCAACTCAGCATATCCAAACTCAAACACTACTTCGTGCATTTACTAACTTGATGAAGCAAGCACCACTACTGGATTACCACCTCCAGAAAATGAGGTATCATTCCCCTTCATTCCTCATTTCCAGTCAGTTACCAGGTTCTGTTGCTTCTAACTCCCAAACTTCTCAAGAATTTGTGCCTCCTTCTCCATCACCTCTACAGCTGCTAATTGAATCCTTGTCATTTCTCTCTAGATTAGCAAACTACACCATGAATGTGGTTCATTGCCTCCAGTCACCACAAGTCTGTTAAGGTCATGCTTCTGCTTTAGAAAAAATCACTTCAGAAGAATCTAACATCTTTTTTTTTCCTTATTTATTTTTTAATGTTACATTCAAAAAACATGAAGTCCCCATATACACCCCACCCCCACACCCCATTCCTCCCACATCAACACCCTCTTTCATCATGGTGGCACATTCATTGCATTTGGGGAATACATTTTGGAGCACTGCTGCACCACATGGATAGTGGTTTACATTGTAGTTTACACTCTCCCCTGGTCCACCAAGTGGGCCATGGCAGGACATACAATGTCCAGCATCTGTCCCTGCAGTACCACCTAGGACAACTCCCAGTCCTGAAAATGCCCCACATCGTATCTCTTCTTCCCTCTCCCTAGAATCTAACATCTTTAACCTTCATAATTTATTCCCTCACTTCCTGACTTTGTAGTCATCAACTACCTCTTCCCAAACATCATTCAGACTAAAGCATTTAACTGTACCCAAGCTTACCAAACCCTCTCTGGCTCCCATACCCATGCAAATATAGCTCCCAGCCAAGGAAAGCCCTCCTACCCTCTTTACCTGGTTAGCGCCTACTCAGGGACAACCCTCCTGAGGATCATCTCCTGCAGGAAACCTTCTCTGCCTTGGCCTGCCTGGGTTAGACAATCTCCTTTCTGTCCCACAGAAAGCATCAGCGTGTACCCCTGCCAAAGCACCAGTCATCTCACAGGGCAGGGTTCTGTTGTTCTTTGCTTGTTAGTCACTAGTTTCCTTAAAATCTTTAAGGAAGGAAGTGTGTCTCCTTAGACTTTGTATCTATCACAATCACATCTTTGTCAAATCAATGAATATGCATGAAGAAAGCTTATTTTTATCAAATATACTTAATATTTAATTGGAAGGATAGAAAAGATGGCTATTTTTCAGAGTGACCTCTGATTTCATTTTCTTACATATTATAAAAGGCAAGGCGATTTTCTCTTTTTTTCCCAGGTTTAACAGTTAAGGCAGGTGGAATCACCACAGGGCTCATTAGCCTCCTCACCCAACTCCTGCCCATCCCTCCAGCACCATGCCTTCAGAGAAGAGCTTCAAGCAGGGCAGGATGTGGAACAGAGATGAGACAACATCGGCTTTTTCAAGAGAGGCATCCTACTAAAATCCCAATGATAAATATAAGCATCAAGGTTAGGAAGCAGCTTCCTGTGCTGGATAAAACCAAGTTCCATATATCAAATCATGTCAACAACAGTGAACTAATCAAAATAACTGGGCACTTAGCAGGTAAATACTAATCAAGCCGTTTTCTTAATGGTGAACAGACACTGCACATGGGGGTTTCTACACCTATTTCTTAAGTGCATGCAATTGAGAAGGATGACGTTGAACTCCTATATATGGTATAGGCTTCTCAAGAGGAATTTGGAATGAGATTTTCTGTGTAAGACTAGCACAGTGCTTCTATTCTAGCATTTTTTAAGCCAATCCTCAAGAGAAAAAAAAAAGGGGAGGGGGTGGAAATGCTACCATCTAAGGTTGCCCTCATCATCTAATCACAAGTCATCAAAACAGGAATATAGCCTTCTAGGAGTTTTTGTACTTTTAGTAGAAAACCTGAGTTCCATATAAATAGTCTGCTTGAAAAACTCTTATATTAACTTAATAAGCCAGGCAGTCTTGTTTTCAAACTTTAGAAGTTTAGAAATAAGCATGCTTTGCATTTTAAGCTGCCAAAAAAATAGACATTCAAATGATTTTGATAACCTTTTCTCCCAAGGACACTAAGAACCCAATTGAAATATAAAGGCAATCAATGAGATATCATGCCTATGTCTTATGTCCAGAACCTTCCAGCTTTGTATAGAAAATGTTTTACTGAATGAGAAAAAACCCTGTGAAAAGAAGTATAAATTGTCAACTATACCATACATACACATACAAAGTCATTTCTCATTGTAGTTGCTACAAAGTAGACAAATAGGGGGTAAAAAAGTCTCTGACCCTGTCCCTTCTATTGAACGTTCAATATTCCTAAGAATGATACACATCCAAAGTCAACCTTCCTGCAGTTTTAGGAGAGGTAACATATAACAAGCTATTTCTTTTTATTTTCCCCCTCAAGACAATTTTATATAGAAAGACAAATAGCAAACTTGAAACTTAATGATTTCTTGACTAGTTTCTTAAAAGGACCCAAGAACAAAAGAGTAGCATTCCTTCTGGAGTTTCTCTGATTTAAGAATTTAAACCAGGGAAGCAGATATGGCTCAAGTAACTGAGCTTTCACTTACCACATGGGAAGTCCTGGGTTTGGTAACCGGTGCCTCCTAAAGAAGATGAACAAGACAGAGAGCTGGAACAATGGGCAGGTGCAGAGAGCTGATGCAACAAGATAGCACAACAAGGAGACACAAAAAGGAAAGCCAATGAGAGACACAACAAAGCAGGGAGCTGAAGTGGCTCAAGTGATTGAGAGCTTCTCTCCAACTTGGGAAGTCCCAGGTTTGTTTCCCTGTGCCTCCTAAAGAGAAGACAAACAGACACAGAGAGCACACAACAAGGGGACACAGAGAGCAGAGAGAGAACATGAACAACAAGGGGGGAAGGGGCAGTAAATCAATAAAATAAATCTTTAAAAAAAAAAAAAAAGAATTTAAACCAGAGCCTGATGTGGTAAATATACAAGAAGTTTTATCAGCTCCATGCATAAGGACAGTGGTAGAAACTACAGAACACTGAAACTCTGGCACATTAAAAATCAGACTTATTTCCTTTGACCTTTGGCTTAAATCTGGAGTTGGATTTATGTTATGTGTTGAATGTGGCACGAAAGTATTTTATTAATTTTTTTCTTACATTTTTAAGAACACCTCCATTATCACTGTTAAAATAAATCCATCATCAAAATTCCAATTGCATGTCAATTGTGATGAAAATGAAGCAAATATTAATATCAAGAGTTAAACACTGTAGAAGTTCCATTTAGAATAAATGACTTGATATTTTTGCTACTTCCATGGTGTTTAAACAACTATTTACATGTGTCAGTGGTGTCACTTTAGGTTGTCCATGTAGCTTGTCAAAATATATCCTGGTATTTAGATGTGAGTGGAATACTTCCTATAAGGAGCTCAAACAATTTACAGGCCTAAAATTATTTGATGTCATTTTGATGGTGGAGGAAACAGACTTGATAACTGTGTTGCTTAGAAATCAGAGGCAGTGAAGTAATTGCACTGAATTAGCCGTAGCTATTCTCTCTCACCTTGGTCTCACAGACCAAGTATCTTCCTTTCCCTGCCTTTCAGAGTATGTGCTTAAAGCTCCATGGAGGAGATTGTCAGTTGCTTGAGAGCAGACTTTTGTCTGCTCCCCCTCCCGGCAATATGACCAGCACCTCCAACAGTGCCTAGCAAGTGTTTATTTGTTGAGTGAATGGGAAAATCAGGCTGCATGTATTCAAAGCCACAGGTCATGGCTGCTTCCTCGGATGGTTGTCACCAAACTCTGTGCTGTCAGAAACTGTAATTGGTGAGAAGAGTACACAGTGCAAGAGGGGAGGGTCAACCTTTGCCCTCAAAATCAGGCATCTCAGAAGTTCACAAACAGCTGCTCCAAGCTATTGAACAGGAATATTAAAAAAAAGAAACAGCAAAAACTCAGGACAGATGGACAGAAAAGACACCATGGCAATCACCAGGCTCAACACAAACAGAAAAGCAAGATCCAGCAGAGTTCGTTCACCTTCGCCACCCAGTTATAACTGTGACATTGCCAACGAGAAATAGAAAAGAACATCTTGGATTTGGTGAAACTCCCTGTCAAATATGAGGCTCCGGCAAGAAGGCAGGGTGGAAGGAAAAAGAAGAGAACAAGGGAGCAGGAAGAGACAAAATGGGAGAGAACTAGAGATACCCAAAACTGGCAAGCTGGATATCCTGTAAGCAGAGGGGTCTGTGGGCCATCTCTGCACCCATCCTTCTCCCCTGACTTCAGTAGTGAAAGCTTTAAATGTTGCAAGAGCAAGGCCGCAAAGATGAATCACCAATTGAAAAGGAAACCTGGAGCCACAAGCGCTGGGGTTCAATTAACGATGTCTCTCCTGGAAAAGGTTTACATCCAAGCATTCGAATAAATGGAGCTACCTCTGATATAAAATGTGTGGCATACTACAAGGTCCTCCAAGGAGGGGAAAAGTAGGTGGATCTAAAAGAGTCTTTATCTGGAGAAGGCAGGCTGTAGGGGAGTGCATGGAGAGGGCTCTGAGGTCCCCAGAGCTGACGTAACAGTCCCAAAAACTGCGTGGCTTAAAACAACAGGAATTTAGTCTTGTACAGTTCAGGAGTCAGAAGTACCAAATCCAGGTTTCCACAGGGCCAAGCTGCCTCTGAAGTCGGAAGAGGAAACCTGCTCCGTGCCCCTCTCCTGGCTTCGGGCAGTGGCTTGCGGGCAATCCGTGGCCTTCTCTGCCTCAGTCGTCACGTGGCGCTCTCCCCTGTCTGCACCCAGGCCTCCTCTTCTTATAAGGACGCGGGTCATACTGGACTGCGGGCCCACCTTCCTTTACTTGCCTCCTTCCATCCGTAACAACTCCACTTCCAAACAAGACTGCACCCCGAAGCCCTGAGGACTACGTGCCTGCTTGGATGCTTCTTTCTGGGGGCACAATTCAGCACACGGCTGGAACAGAAGAGCCCCAGCCCCTGAAGTCTGCTCGCACCAGGCCAGGGGCCCCTGCAAGTCACAGGAAGAAGAGAAGGAAAAAGGGCCACTCTTGGGTCCTGGGAAGAGAGCCAGGGTCGGAAGAGGAAATACTGCAGCTGGGAAGGAACAGGCCTGGGGCAGGATTTGGACCCCTCCGTGAGCAGTTCTGAGCACCAGAACAGGATGGCAGTGAGGAGGAGGCCCTGCTTTCTACTCCTCGATCTTTCCACTCCCTTTTCTTTTCTTCCTTCCCTTACGAATTTTATCACTGCTGCTGCTAAATCCACAGCAAAAGATTACAGTCCAATTCTGCACAAACAAAGCTGCCTGAAAGCCAAATTAGGCAAAGGAAGTGCCTCTGGCTCCACTTGCAAAATCAAATATGAACATATGCTAAAAGGAATTTTCCAAACTCAGGACATTTCCGTCTTTACATTGTAAAAAAAGACACCAACACCTAATCTTGCTAGAACTTCACGCATGGCCAACCGCAGAGACTGGGTGACAGCCAGATGTCCTGTGCTCTGCGGACAGGGTGGGATCTGGGGCCCCGAGGCAGCCTTTCTTCTGAGTTGAGCCTGACAAGGGCAGGCATTCCACCTTCAGGGATCACAGGGAAACGGCGCTTCTCAAGTCATACCAATGTTAACTTGGAAATTATTTAAGGTTAAATACTACACACACATATAGGTTATATATCTATGACTGTATAGTATATATCATCATATATATAATGTACACACATATACATACATTTGTTTTATATAGAGAGGGCAGAGAGACATGGGTAACGAAAGGGACTTTATTTTCTGAATAGAAATATTTAACATCACGCCTTTAAGAGAAGCACCGACAGTAAATCAGATTATAATTTATGAACAAGGGAAAAAGGAGCAATGAGCCCTCCTTGGAAATAATGAATTCAATGTTCCTTTCAAATGAACTTTGCAAGCCTGCAGAAATGACAGTACAGCTAGAAAAGAGTTTAGTGTCTGCAAATCAATTAGTTAGGGAAGAGGAGCCAAAAATCGTTAGGTTTAGCCCGGAGAAGAAGACACAGAAGAAGGGCACAGCTATCATAACACCTGAAATGCTATCATGCAAAAGGAAGGATAGACGTGTGCAGGGAGCTGGACGAGACCATGGGTGGGAAGGAGAGAGGAAAATGTAAGCACCGTATTCCCTACACACGAGCTTTCTCAAGGATTAGGGCAGATGCCGGTGTGAAGCTCCCTGCACACCCTGAGATGGTGAGACTTCAACAGCACAGCCCACTGCTGCCAACAGACTGCAGGAGATCCTCCAGCCTGGCCTGCGTAGTGCATTTTACCTGTAGGGGTGTCTGCCCCAGCCCCCTGCTCTAGAGCTACTGCTACCAAACTGCTAGGGGCGAGAATCACCAAAGCAGTCTTTCCTGAATACAAAAATGCAGCCTTCAATTCAAGGAATATATGTGAGCACCTTCTAAGCACTCAGATTAGCTCTTGATTAGCCTCCAGGCCCACCCAGAGATTCTAATAGGCGTCTACTAGGAGTTGAGAGCAGGATTGTGCTGACACAGACAGTGCAGCTGGATGTTTTTCCTGAGTCTCTCTGGGCCTTCCCTCCCTTCTCTTCTCTGACTTCTCCTCTAGCAGAGGCCACACCCCTCCTGATTTACTGATTCCAGTCACCTCCCAGGCATAGCTCCCCTTAGCCTCTTTGATCCTGGCATCAGGACACTTCTCACCCTTGACTGCTTCCCCGCCCAAAACAAGCTTCCCTCTCTTCAAACGGGTCTTTTCCTCCACCTTTTCTCTTCAAATGGGTCTTTTTCTCCACTACTGCAGATTGCTATCTTAAGGAATGTTGGAGAGAGAGGTCCAGGTTACCACATCTCAAGGCCGAGCTAGCAAGAGCAAGGCTCAGGTGGGGGAAACAGAGGCTCCACCCATGAGGAGGTAGAGAATCTACAAAGGAACAGAGAGCTCAGCTTCCAGCTTCACACTAAGAGTTACTGATGATCTTTGCAAAAGCTGTTAAAGTGATACATAATATATAAACCATAACATTTATCAGTCAAAATGCAATTTAAAAATTCCAAATAAACATTTAACAAACAGAATCCAGAAGCCACTAAGAGAACATTACACTATGGCCAGTGGGGTGGTGGCTGGCAGTCATACTCAGAATGAAAAGATAATTCAAAAAAGGAAACCTATTCCTCTATTTCACCCTATGATTCAAAGAGAAAAATCAAAGGATCAGCACCCCAAATGCTCCAAAGGCAAATCACAAAATTTAGCATTCACTCTTGAAAAGCAAACTAAACTTTTAATAAAATAGGAACAGACTGTTGCCTTAATGTGATCCCAATACATCAGCCAAAACTCCAGAATCAAGATTTATGAGAAATCTCTATAAAAACATTCAATGAAAATCAAGAATCAGATAGAATTTCCCTTATCATTGCTTTCAATGTTTACTCTGAAAGTATTGACCAATGTAGCTAGATAAGAGAAAACATAAAATATACAATTTAGAAAGGAAGAGTGACAGAATATTTGGCAAATAATACGATTATATAACAGAAAACTCCTTCCTTCTCCTAAAAAACTCATAAAAATGCATGACAAACCAACAAGAGAATTCAGTATGACAGCTGGGTGCAAAATTAATATGCAAAAATTAATAGCTTTCCTATATGCAAAAAGATCAATTAGAAAATAATGAAATTAGAGATCCAATTCTCAATAACAACAAATAAGATGCAAGATAAAATACTCCGAATAAACTTAATAAGTAAACAAGTTATTTATGAAGAATAATGTCCAAATATTACCAAGGGACATAAAGGAAGACCATATAGTGCAACTGCATGGCCTATTATATAGGGCATTATTCAAAAACATAAATTTCTGAAGTAAAACTACCTGGGTTCTAATCCCTACTCTGTAACTTACTTATTGGGCAAGTTCTTTCACCCCTCCATGTCTAAGTTTCCTAATCTTTGAAACGGGGACAACAACAAGATTGTTGTTAAGTTTAAATGAGAAGTTACGGAAAAAGCTCTTAAAACAGAGTCTGGAACATATTAAGAATTCAGTAAATGTTTGTCATTATCTCAATTCTCCACAAATTAATTTCTAAAACTAACAGGCTTCCAATAAAAAAACCAACAGGATTTAAGTTGGACTTAGAGAAGCAGATTCTAAAATCCATATTTAAAAATCAATTTGCAGGAATATCCAGGAAATTTCCAGGAAAAAAAAAGAGTAATTAATGTTGAATTATTACTGCCAGATATAAAACATGTTACATAGTTAGAGTAATTAAAATGGAGCTGTACTGGCCCTCAGATTAATGAGACAGATCAGACAACCTAGAAACAGACATAAATACATGTAAAAATTTTGCTTATAATAAAGGTGGCAGTGCATCTTAGCGGAGGAAGAAGAATGAATTATTCAGCAAATGGTGTAGGAACAACTGGGTACCCATCTGTAAAAATGTAAAGTTGGAATCCTACATTTCCTTTAACTAAAATAAATGCCAGATGGATAAAGATTTATATGTAAAAAGAAGAAACAAAATACTAGAAAAATATGTGTAAGAGGTATTTCCTTGTTTTTAATAATCTTAGAGAGTGAAAGATCTTTCTAAGTATGACACAAAATTCAGAAACCTTGAAAGATTGATGGATCATATGCATGGCAAAAAAATATCATAGTCAAGGCTAAAATTAAACGAGGAAAAATATTTGCAACAAATATCATAACTAATGGGCTAATTTCCTTATAATATATAAGTACTTATATTCAATAATCAGAATTTCCCTTATCACCACAATTAATTTTTTCTGAACAAAAGTACAGACCAACTTATGAACAGAGAACTGAGAATTGGCTAATGACAGAAAATTCCCCCAAAAAGGAATTAAAAATGTCTCTTAAAAATATGAAAAGATGCTCACACTTACTCATCAGAGAAATGCAAATTAAAATAACAATTAGATATCATGTATAGACAGATTGGCAAAGATCAAACTGTTTGATAACATACCATAGGTGAGTGTTTAAGAAACAGGCACTACTGATAAAACCTCTACTGTAGAGCAGACAAAGCTCAATGACTGAGTGCCTACTTCATACATATAAGGTCTCAGGTTCAATCCCTCGTACCTCCTAGAAGATATATATAAGGTATATATGGGGAGCAGATGTAGCTTAGTGGTTGAGCTCCTGCTTCCCATGTACGAAGTCCTGGGCTCAGTCCCTAGTACCTCCTAAAAATAAACAAACAAAAACTAAAACACCTCTATGGAAGACAAATCTGGCAATTTTAAAATATACGTATCTATTAATTCAGCAATCTCATTTGCAGTCATTTAAGCCTGTAAATACATTTGTTTGTACATGTGTAAAATGACATATGAACAACAGTATTTACCAAACTATTTGGAAAAGCCAAAAACTGGAAATAACAAATTTCTATTAATTGGGGACTGGCTAAGGAAATTAAGAATGAGGCAGCTCTACATGTATCGATATATAATTTCTCCAAAATATATGATTCAGTGATCAAAACAAGATTCTGATTGGTGTGCACGGGAGATAACATTTTTTTTAAAAAAGAACATAAACATAGTTTATACATATAAACACACATAAGAAAGTATCTAAGAAATTGCTAAGAGCAGTGATGCTAGAGGGGGTAGCAGGTGGCTGAGTAACAAAAGCTAGAGAGAGGCTTACTTTTCATCATATGCACGTGACTTTCTACTCAACCTCGAGACTTCCCTCTTCCCTAACATTCAATCAATTGGGAAGGCCTGTGAATTCTATCTTCACATCTCTGCCATTTTGTCCTCCCTTTCCATTCTTACCATAACCCACATAATTTAGAGACCCTCAGTAATTTCCTTCTAGAAAAACACAACAGTCTTTAGCCACTTTCCACTTTGAAAAATTACTTTCTTGGATTTGCTTTAGGCACTGTTGCTGGACTGAGCATCCTTCCTAAAGCACAGTTCTACTAAGCTTCAAAAGGTTCAGGGTTCCACCTGGCCAACGAAGTGCTCCACAAGGAGTCCACCTTTCTCCCCAGGGGACTACAGTCCACACTCCCACTAAAGAGAATTGTTCACAAGCCCCAGCTCTGGCAGTTGCCTCCATCTAGGATGGCCTATTTCATGCACTTCTCCCTTCCCTGTGTCCATCTGGTAAAGTGGTGTGTGGCCCTCGGCATGCCTTCAGGATGTGGCCATTCCCCGCTCTCCGGCCTGCGGAGCTGTGTTTCTTTTACAGCCCTTACAACAGACTGCCTTCCATGACCACCACCTGCAGCTTTCTCCTCCCTCAGCACCCATGCTTACAGTTAGTCTCTCAACATGAGGTTCCATCTCCTCGGTCCTTAGTCGGCTGGGCATGTGGTGTATCCATAGTAACACAGAACAAGTCATTTGATGAAGATAATACTTTATCTTACAAGACTATGACTTTCTTCAAATTCCCAAAATAATACTTCTTAAATGACTCAAAAGTCACCTTGAATCCACAAGTTTAAATGTGCTCATCTTGCATGATTATCCAATGTTCACAATGGTATTATACCGATAAGTTAGGAGGTATTAAAAAATATGAAATAACAGTTACTGATTCTTTCTACCTGTCTCAAAGGACACTGGTCAAAAATTCAGACTACAGGGCAGCAGATATAGTTCAAGCGGTTGAGCGCCTGCTTTCCATATACCAGGTGCCTGGTTTGATTCCCAGTACCTCCTAAAAACAAACAAACAAAAAAAAAACAACTCTCATTGGTGATCAGATATACTTAGTGATTGAGTGCCTGCTCCCCATGTACAAGGTCCTGGGTTCAATTCCTGTGACCTCCTTAAAAATTTCAAACTACAGAGCCCAAGCACATGACAACACATATGCAAAGAAGCCCATTTTACCACCTGTCACTTAAAAGCAACAGAGTTAGTGTTTTCTTAAATGAGAAAAATGATCTGGCTCATAAAGTTACTGATATCTAGGAGCAATAACTAAATTGAGTTTCAGGTCCTTAACAAGAAGCTACTACCATTTGCCAGAATAGGGCAATTATGCATTTAGTTAGGTTGAGGCTATATTAAAAGAGGTGATTTCTGTGGATTCACAGATCGCACCACTACACATTGGGATGGGTATAGACAACGGACAAGAATAAAAAAATCCATCATGAAGCATCCCTTTTAAACTTTGTCTTTATTTTTAAGACTGTAAAATATGGAATTTGTATTTCTACTTTCAAGACTTGAAAAAAAAGGTTTCAGGATTTTTCTTTTAAGAAAAGGCACTAAAAATTTAATCTAAATAGAACATCAGCAGTTTACTTTCAATCTGATGGCTTTTATTAATTATTAAAATTAAAAATGTTAATTTTTTAAAAGTCTACCTCCATCAAAAAGTGCTAACATACTATTCAATTTTAATCAGCTAATTATTATTATTATTTTTTAATCCTCCTCATTCCTTGAAAAGCTTCTAGCCCTCCAGGACCAATCTATGCTGAATAGTCACAAGGCAACTGTTGTATAAATACCTGCTTGCAATTGTTAGCCTGGCAAAGCAAGTTGCAGAAGGCAAGAATGCAAAACAAACCCAACCTTTATTTCCTGAAGAATTCTCCCTCAAACTAAAACCCAGGAGCCAATTGATATAATACAATTAAGAAAACAAAAATTAAAAGTAAACAAAGAGATTCACTTCTACTGGGGAGGCTCAGCTAAAATGTGTCTCATCCCAATCTAGGTCAAATAATTCCTGATTGATACCCTTACTTATGGAGGAGTTGTACAGTCTTTACTTTTCACTTGAATTTAACCATCATGTTTCTGAAGCAGGCAACCCATTAAGCACTCATTAGGCAAAATTTCAAATTTACAGGTTAAATTAAGTGAGGCACAGAAGGATTTATGAGAAGAAAATGGAAGACATGGCCCAAGAAAAGCAATATATCAAAGTCCCAGAAGAGACACATGACTTGAGACAACTAATTAGTGAGATGCACACAAATTTTCAAAATCAAATTAATGAGTTGAAAGACAATATGGCTAAAGAGATAAATGACATCAAGAAGACACTGAGCAAGCACAAAGAACTGGAAATCCTGAACAGAAAAGTAACAAAGCTCATGGGAATGAAAGACACAATACATGAGATTTAAAAAAACACATTAGAGACATACAATAGCAGAATCAAAATGATAGAAGAAAGAATAAGTTATACTGAAGACAGATCAGCTGAGAGAATAAAGAAAAGAAAGGTGAAAATTGAGCAGGAGCTCAGAAAGTTGAATGACAACACAAAACACAACAACATATGTATCATGGGACACATATTCTCCTAGAAGGAGAAGAGAAGGGAAAGGGGACAGAAAGAATATTAGAGGAAATAACTGAAAATTTCCCAACTCTCACGAAAGAAATGTACATGTCCAAAATGCACACCATACCCCAATCAGAATAAATTTGAAGAGACCTACTCCAAGACATGTGCTACTCAGAATGTCAAATGTCAAAGATAAAGAGAAAATTCTCAGAGCAGCAAGGGAGAAGCAAACCATCACATACAAGGATGCCCAGTAAGACTTAGTGCAGATTCATTATCAGAAACCATGGAGGCAAGAAGACAGTGGTATGAAACAATTAGGATACTGAAAGCGAAAAACTGCCAGCCCAAAACTCTTTATCCAGCAAAACTGTCCTACAAATATGAAGGTGAGTATAAAATATTCACAAACAAACAGAAACTAAGAGATTTCATAACAAAGAATCCACCTTGGCAGTAAATATTAAAGGAAGTCTTAGAAACTAAAAGAAAAAAGACAGGAGAGAGAGGACTAGAGGAGAGTATAGAAGAAAGAATAGCAGAAAGGATAATCAAAAGAGTAAAATGACAAAAATATGATATGACATATGAAAACCAAAGAATAAAGTGGTGGAAATAAATAATGCATTTACAGCAATATCATTCAGTGTGAATGGATTAAACTCCCCAATCGAACAATACAGGCTGACAAAATGGACAAAAAATATGAGCCATTCATATACTGCTTAAAAGAAACTGACCTTAGAACCAGGGATACAAACCCACTGAAAGTGAAAGGTTGGAAAAAGATACTCCGTGCAAACAGTAACGAAAAAAGAGCTGAAGTAGTAATAACTATACTAATATCAAACAAAACAGACTTTAAATGTAAGAAATTTACAAGAGATACAGAAGGCCATTATATATTAATAAAAGGCACAACCACCAGCAAGAGATAATAGTCATAAATATGCATCTAACAGGGTGCCCCAAAATATACGAGACAAACTCTGACAAAACTGAAGGGAGAAATAGACATCTCTACAATAATCACAGGACACTTCAACACACCTCACATCATTAGATAGAACTAGACAGAAGACCAACAAGGAAAAAGAGAACTTTTTTTTTTAAGATTTATTTATTTTATTTCATTTCTCCCTCCCCTCTCCCGCCCCAGTTGTCTGTTCTCTGTGTCTATTTGCTGTGTGTTCTTTGTCTGCTTCTGCTGTCAGCGGCACGGGAATCTGTGTTTCTTTTTGTTGTGTCACCTTGCTGTGTCAGCTCTCCGTGTGTGTGCTGCGCCATTCCTGGGCAGGCTGAACTTTCTTTCGCACTGGGCGGCTCTCCTTATGGGGTGCACTCCTTGCGCATGGGGCTCCCATACATGGGGACACCCCTGCGCAGCACGGCATTCCTTGCACATATCAGCACGGCGCGTAGGCCAGCTCCACACGGATCAAGGAGGCCCAGAGTTTGAACCGTGGACCTCCCATGTGGTAGACGGACGCCCTAGCCACTGGGCCGAGTCCGCTTCCCAGAAACAGAGAACTTCAACACTATGATAAATGAGTTAGACCTAACAAGACATATACAGAATGCTGCCCAAACTCAGTGGGATATACATTCTTCTCAAGGGTCCATGGATCTTTACAGGATAGACCACATGTTAGGGCACAAAGCAGTTCTCAATAAATATAAAAAACTGAAATTATACAAAGCACCTTTTCACATCATACTGGAATGAAACTGGAAATCTATAATAGGAAAGTGGTAAATACACAAATGTGTGGAGGCTAAACAACACACTCCTAAATAATTAGTGGGTCAAAGAAGAAATTGCAAGTAAAATCAGTACTTATATTGAGAAAAATGAAAACTTATCAAAACTTATGGGATATAGTGAAGGCAGTCTTGAGAGGGAAATTTATAGCCCTAAATGCCTATATTAAAAAAGAAGAGCTAAATTCAAAGATTTTAACTGAACAACTAGAGACACAAGAAAAAGAACAGCAAACCAATCCCAGAACAAGCAGAAGGAAAGAAATAATAAAGATTAGAGCAAAAATAAACAAAATTGAGGAAAAAAAACAACAAAAATAGAGAAAATCAACAAAACCAAAAGCTGGTCCTTTGAGAAGATCAATAAAATTGACAAACCCCTAGCTAGACCAACAACAAGAAAAAAAGAGAAGACGCAAATAAATACAATCACAAATGAAATGAGGAAAGTTACAACTGACCCCACAGAAATAAAAAAGGTAAGAGGATATTATGAGAAACTGTATGCCAACAAATTAGACAACTAGAAGAAGTGGACAAATTCCTAGAAATGCACAAACAACCTACACGGAGAACTTAACAAACCAATCACATTAAAAGAGACTTAATCTGTCATCAAAAATCTTCCAGCAAAGAAAAGTACGGAAGCAGATGGCTTCAAAGGTGAAATATAACAAGCATTTCAAAAAGAATTAACACCAATCATGTTAGAATTCTTCCAAAAAAATAGAAGAGGAGGGAAATCACCAACACATTTTATGAAGCCGATATTACCCTAATACCAAAGCCAGATAAAGATACTAAAAGAAAAGAAAATTACAGACCAATCTCTCTAATGAACATAGATGCAAAAATTCTCAACAAAATACTTGCAAATCAAATCCAACAGAGTATCAAAAGAAATATACACACGATCAAGCGGGATCTACTCCTGGTATGCAAGGCTGGTTCAACATAAGAAAATTAATCAATGTATAATAATATACTACTTTAACAAATTGAAGGAAAAGACCACGTGATCACATCAATTGACACAGAAAAGACATCAGACAAAATCCACCATTCTTTTTTGATAAAAACACTTCAAAAGATAAGAATAGAAGAAAAATTCTTCAATATGATAAAAAGCATATATAAAAAACCCTCAGCCAACATTGTACTCAATGAAGAAATGTTGAAAGGTTTCCCTCTGAGATCCGGAACAAGACAAGGATGGCCATTGTCACCATTATTATTCAATATTGTACTAGAAGTTCTAGCTAGGGCAAATAGACAAGGAAAAAGAAACTTAAAGACATCCAAATAGGAAAAGAGGAAGTAAAACTGACTATTCGCAGATGACATGACCTGTATTTACAAAATTCTGAAGTAACCCTGACAGGGCCTCTGGAGCTAATAAATGAGTTGAGCAAAGTGACAGGATACAAAAGCAACACGTAAAAATTAGTAATGTCTTTGTACACTAGTACTGAACAACCTGAAGAGGGAATCAGGGGAAAAATTCCATTTATAATAGCAACAAAAAGACTCAAATACCTAGGAATTAATTTAACAAAAAAGTACAGGACCTATATGCAGAAAACTACAAAATAATGCTAAAAGAAATGAAGACCTAAACAAATGGAAAGACATTCCATGTTCATGGATTAGAAGACTAATTATTGTGAAGATGTCAATCCTACCCAAACTGATTTATAGATTCAATGCAATACCAATCAAAATCCCAACAGCTTACTTTACAGAATTAGAAAAGGCAACTGCCAAATTCATTTGGAAGGAAAAAAAGCACTCAAATAGACAAAAGCATTCTAAAAAAGAAGAGTGACATGAGAGGAATTTCACTGCCTGAACTTGATACATATTACAAAGCTACAGTGGCCAAAACAGCATGGTACAGCTTAAAGATAGATACATCGATCAGTGAAATTGAATTGAGAATTCAGAAATAAACCCTCACATATATGGTCGACTGGTTTTTGACAAACCTATCAAGTCCAGTCTCTTCAAAACAGTCTCTTCAAACAAATGGTGCTGGGAAAACTGGATATCTATAACCAAAAAAATGAAAGAGGACCTCTATCTCACTCCCTATACAAGAATCAACTCAGAATGGATCAAAGATCTAAATATAAAAGCCAGGACCATAAAACTACTAGAAGAAAACGTATGAAAACATCTTCAAGACCTTGTAGTAGGTGGTGGTTTCTTGGACCTTACGCCCAAAGCACAAGTAACAAAAGAAAAAAATAGATAAATGAGACCTCCTCAATATTAAACACTTTTGTACCTCACAGGACTTTGTCAAAAGGGTGAAAAGGCAGCCAGCTCAATGGGAGAAAATATTTGGAAATCATGTCTGATAAGGATGTAATATCCAGGATATATAAAGAGATGTTACAATTCAACAATAAAAAGACAAATGACCCAATTTAAAAATGGGCAAAAGATGGGAAGCAGATTTGGCTCAATGGATAGAGCATCCACCTACCACATGGGAGGTCCAGAGTTAAAACCCAGGGCCTCCTGACACATGTGGTTAGCTGGCCCACATGCAGTGCTGATGTGCGCAAGGAGTGCCATGCCATGCAAGGGTGTCCCCTGTGTAGGGGAGCACCACACACAAGGAGTGTGCCCCGTAAGGAGAGCCACCCCACGTGAAAAAAGTGCAGCCTGCCCAGGAGTGGCGCTGCATACACAGAGAGCTGACACAGCAAGATGACACAACAAAAAGAGACACAGATACCTGGTGCCACTGACAAGAATACAAGCAGACACAGAAGAACACACAGTGAATGAACACAGAGAGCAGACAACTGTGGGGGGGTGGGGAAGGAGAGAGAAATAAATAATTTTTTTTTTTAATTTAAAAAGGGGGGGGGGCAAAAGACTTGAACAGACATTTGTCCAAAGAAATACAGATTGCAAAAAAACACATGAAAAAATGCCTAACATCACTAATGATTAGGGCAAAGCAAATCAAAACTACAATGATATCATTTCACACCTATCAGAATGACCACTGTTAAAAAGACAGAGAACTACAAGTGCTTGAGAGAATGTGGAGAGATAAGAACATTTGTTCACTGCTGGTGAGAATGTAGAACGGTACAGTCACTGTGGAGGACTGTTTGTTAATTCCCAAAGAAGTTCAATACAGACTTGCCACATGACCCTGCAATACCACCACTGCGTATATACCCCTAAGAACTAAGAGCAGTGACACGAATAGACATCTGCCCACCTATGTTCATAGCAGCATTATTCATAATTGCCACAAGTTTGAAACAACCCAAGTGTCCATCAACTAATGAATGAAAATAAACAAACTGTGGTGTATTCACATGACAGAATATTATACAGCTCTAAGAAGAAATGAAGTTGTAAAGCCTATGACAACATGAATAAACCTGGAGGACATTACATTGAGCGAAGCAAGCCAGACATAAAAAGACAAATATTATATGACTGCATTACTAGGAACCAAATATATTGTATAACATATTGTATGATTCATACAAAAAATTTTTGTATGTACCCAGTACATTTAATTGAGAAATATATGTTTTCATTCAACTGTATTTTCTTTTTATTTTTTAATTATTGCTTACATTTTCAATTATTAAATGTACAAAATAAAGTTTAAAAAAATTGTGGTGCAGTAAACTAGTCCATGCTCCATTCTGGAGTGATACAGAAATAATAACAATTATCACCATTACACTCACAGGAATGGATTAAGATTAAGAACATGTTTTTCTTGGGTGCATAACTGCAAATCAGCACACTTCCTCTTCAGTCTCCCACCACCCTCCAACTTCCTCTCCATTTACAACCTCCAGGACCAGCTTCTCTGCTATCCCCTGCTTTTAGAACCAGCTAACACCATTTTTTGTGGTTAGTGCCTCCTTGGCCAGTCATGAGCTCCCAGGTCAGTCAGAATTATTCCACTGAAGTGGAGGCCTCTATCAGTCGCCTGATCCACCTGTATCTGCAGGCCTCCTACACCTACCTCTGATGGGGCTTTTATATTGACCATGAAGAAATGGCCATAGACGGTGTGTACCATTTCTTCTGTGAGTTGGTGAAGGAGAAGCACTATGGAACGAAATGTCTCTTGAAGATGCAAAACCAGCATTGCTGCCCTCTTTCATTACATGCAAAAACCACTCCAAGACAAGAGGGGCCAAACTCTGGATAGCTGCCACGGCCCTGGAGAAGAACCTGAACCAGGACATTTTGGATCTGCATGTCCTGGATTCTGCCAACACCCACCCTCATCTCTGTGACTTCCTGGAGAGCCACTGGCTAGATAAGCAGGCCATACTCATCAAAAAGATGGGAGACAATGTGTGAGCAACCTCCAGGCTGGCTGGCCCACATGCCAGGATGGGCAAGTATCTCTTTGAAAGGTTCACCCCCAAGTATGACTAGGAGCCTCCAGAGCCCAGAGACCTTTTGGGGGCTCCTTTGCATTCCCACTTGCAGTTGGGCTTCTGTCTGAGCCCTCTCTCCAGACAGGAGGCACTTTTTTTTAAAGGAGGTACACGGATTAAACCCAGGACTTCATACATGGGAAGTAGGCACTCAACCACTGAGCTACACCCGCTCCCCAGGAGGCATCTATTTAAACCAGGTACTTGCAGGCCTCTGACTAGGCTGTGAACCAAATGTAAACAACAAAGCTTTTTACAGGGGAAAAAAGCAAACTACAGAGAAAATTAACAAAAACCAAATGTTGGTTGTTTGAAAATATCAAGAAAATTGATCAAATTCTAGCCATATTAATCAAGAAAAAAAAGTGAGAACAGAAATTACCAAAATCAAAAATGAAAGAGATATCACTAGATTCTGTAATCATTAAAAGGATATTAACAGAATATTATGAATAACTTTGTGCCAAGATGATCTGACAATTTAGAATAAATGTGTTTGAAAAACACAACTTAGGAAAGCTAACACATGAAGAAACAGAAAATATGAAAAGCCCAATATTTTTAAAGAAATGGAATTCTTTATCAAATACCTTCTCACAAAGAAAACTCTAGGCCAAGATGGTTTCACTGGTGAATTCTATCAAGCATTCAAGTAAATAACATGAAATCTTTCAAATTTGAGACAGTCATATGTTCTGAGCTGGGGAATGATCCTTCAATATACATTGTTAGTTTAAAAAAAAAAAAGCAAAGTGCAAAATAGCAAAACAGTACAAGTAGTATTTTCTCAATTATGCGAAAATAAAGAGATATATACGTGCATTTCTAATTATAAAGATCCCTGCAAAGACATACAGTTGTCTAAGAAAGAAGGGATTTGGGCATCTGAAATGAAGAGTGAGAAATAGACTACTTTTTCACTCTGCCCGCTTTTACATTACTTTTTTTCATATAAATAATATAATTTTTTAAAAAGTTAAAAACCTAAAAAAAAAAAAGAAAAGGCAAAGATTGGCAGGATGGATTAAAATGCGTGACCTAACCATATGCTGTGTTCAAGAGTCTCACCTTAAATTAAAAGACATCAGGGGAGTGGTTGTAGCTCAAGTGCTTGAGTACCTGCTTCCCACCTACGAGGTCCTGGCTTTAATGCCCGTACCTCCTAAACACAAACAAACGAAAAAACCAACTGCCACTGGGGAGCGGATGTAACTCAGTGGTTGAGTGTCTGCTTCCTACATATGAAGTCCTGGGTTCAATCCCTGGTACCTCCCCTGAAAAAAACAAGACATCAGTAGGTTAAAAATGAAAGGATGTAGAAAAAATATACCATACAAGTAGTAACCAAACGAGCTGGGATTACTACACCACTATGAGAAAAAAATAGACCTTGAGTCAAAAACTGTTATAAGGGACAAAAAAGAGCATTAGATTACATACATAACAGCATATATAGTATGCTTTTAACAGTAGCGCCCCAAAATACATGAAGCAAATACTGACAGATTTGAATGGGGAAATAAATGTCATATTAATAGTAGGATATTTCAATATACCACATTCAATAATGGATAGAATATCTACACTGAAGATCCACAAGGAAATAGAAGACTTTACCAAAGGCAATGCCCAGAGGGAAGTTTATAGCTCTAAATGCTTGCCTTAAAAAAGAAAAAAGCTCTTAAATTAGAGAACTAACCCCAAAGCTAGAAGATCTAGAAAAAGAAGAGCCAACTAAACCCAAAGCAGAAGGAAGAAAATATCAAATATTAGAGAAGAGATAAATAAAAGAGAATTTTTTAAAAAGAAAAATAGAATTTAAAAAAAAAGTTGGTTCTTTGAGAAGATCAGTAAAATTGACAAACTTTTGCTAGATTGACAAAAAAGGGGGGCACATAATTAAAATTAAAAAAAAGTGGGAACTTTACTACAAAGTCCACAGAAATAAAAATGACTATAACAGGACACCATAAACAACTATATGCCAACCAATAAGAAAACCTAGGTGAAATGGACAAATTCCCAGGAACACACTGACTCAAGAGGAAATGTAAGATCTCAACAAACCAATACCTAGTAAAGATTTTGACTCAATAATAAAAAACCTCCCAAAAAAGAAAAGTCCAGGACCAGATGGCTTCACAGGGGAATTTTACCAAACATTCCTAGAAGAAATAACACCTATCCTGCTCAAACTCATTCGGAAGGGTCAGCATCACCCTCATACTAAACCCAGATAAATATACCACAAGAAAGAGTATAGGCTGAACTATATAGTTGATTGTGGTTAAAAGGGTTAATTTTAGGTTATATCTTTGTTACTAAAAATTGTTTTCAAAAACGTAGGACTGTATAGCATAGTGAACCCTATTATAAACAATGGACTATAATCAACAGCACAGGCCATGCGCAGTGCTGATGCGCGCAAGGAGTGCCGTGCCACGCAAGGGTGTCCCCCGCGTGGGGGAGCCCCACGCGCAAGGAGTGCGCCCGTGAGGAAAGCAGCCCAGCGTGAAAAGAAAGAGCAGCCTGCCCAGGAATGGCGCCGCCCACACTTCCCGTGCCGCTGACGACAACAGAAGCAGACAAAGAAACAAGACGCAGCAAATCGACACCAAGAACAGACAACCGGGGGAGGGGGGGAAATTAAATAAAATAAATAAATCTTTAAAAAATAAATAAATAAATAATCAACAGCACAATTATAAGAATGCTCTTCCATGAATTGTAACAAATGTACCAACTAATCCAAGGCGTTAATAATAGGGTGGTATTTAATGAATTATTTTTCTGTAAACCTACAACATCTCTAATCGGAAAAAGGAATAAACAAAGAATGCAAGAAAAATGCAAAGATAATACCACATGATAGAATGTCCCTGAGGACATAAGATCTTCTTCCCCTATGCTACGTACTTCCCAAATAAACTAAAAGGGCACATATTACATATTATAAAACGAATTGAACACTTGGTACTGCTTTTAGAAGGCCATTTCAGCTTTAGAAATTACCTGTTTAACAGCATTCAATGGTAATAATTTTACATATCAGAAACTAATAAGGGAAGCGGACTTGGCCCAATGGATAGGGCGTCCACCTACCACATGGGAGGTCCATGGTTCAAACCCCGGGCCTCCTGACCCGTGTGGAGCTGGCCCATGCGCAGTGCTGATGCGCGCAAGGAGTGCCCTGCCACGCAGGGGTGTCCCCCGCATAGGGGAGCCCCACGTGCAAGGAGTGCGCCCAATAAGGAGAGCGACCCAGTGCGAAAGAAAGTGCAGCCTGCCCAGGAATGGCGCCGCACACACGGAGAGCTGACACAACAAGATGATGCAACAAAACGAGACACAGATTCCCGGTGCCGCTGATAAGGATAGAAGAGGTCACAGAAGAACACACAGTGAATGGGCACAGAGAGCAGATAACTGGGGGGTGAGGGGGGTGGAAGGGGAGAGAAATAAATAAATAAATCTTTAAAAAATAAAAAACTAATAAAACCACATTCTCTAGATCTGTGTTATCCAATACAGTGGCCATGAGCCACATGTGTCTTTAAATTTAAATTCATTAAAAGTAAACAAAAATGCAGTTCCTCATTTACAGTGACCACGTTTCCAGTGCTCCAAAGCCACAGGTGGCCAGTGGCTGCATACTGAAGAACGTAAATATAGAACATGCACATCATCAAAGGCCTAGCGGACAGCGCTGCTCTAACTAAGTGGATCTTCTGAAACAATCACAGAATTTTCATTCACTCATTCGACAAATGTTTATTGAGCTCCTCCTATGTGACAAGCACTGCACCAGCTGCTGGGCAAATGGCAATGAGTGTAATTTAAAGTCTACAAAGGAGATAAATAGAAACCTAAAAATTACAGGAGAGAATAAAGAAGAATGGCCAAGGAAGACCTGAGGAAGTAATATTTAAGCCAAGATTAAATAGATAGGCCATTCCAAAGGCAGAAACAGTTTCTGGATATAAGGACTGGAAGTACCAAGATACTCAGGTGGGAAGGGCTTAGCATGTTCTAGAAACTGATTTTAGGTTCATTTTGCAGCTGTCTCATTAAACTAGAAATACCAAGCAAGCATTTAGCTGACACCCAAGTCCATTCCAATGGAAGTCAGACAACAGTCTATATTTTATCCAAGGCAGCTCTCCTTCTACCTCTAAATCACCTGTCATTTTGTCATTTCATTTCTTGAAGCGCCAACTTCTGAGTGGGCAGGCAGTGAAAGAGCAATTAATTTTGTTACTTCTTAGCAGAGGAAAAATGGGCTTCAGAGAGGCATCTGAAATTACTGTGAGTTTTAACTAGCTGCACTCTTCCAGGCCACTATTAGGATGGGCAATGAAGAAGTTTTCATCACAGGGTGAGGAATCGGCATTTGAGGGCAGGTCGCCATGATTTATGCCAAGGGCAAACGACTCATGCCGGCTTTGCACAGCCACACGCTACCGTGCCCTGACAGCAAACTGGGGGGGGGGTGATCCCTCTCCCAGGAAAAGCAAGTGGAGGACACCACGGCACTGCCGCTGCCCCACAGGGCTGAAAACACCCCTGGCCTTCTGACTGGTCTGAACAGGAAACCAAGCAGCAAGAGAATGTGCAGCAACCTCGGTGCCTCTGCCCACACACAAGGACACTTCTCAGCCTGCTCTTTTCACCTTCTCCCTGCCTCTTCAAAGTGGCTAGGAGACTGTCACTTTTCCTCCAGTTGCTTTCTAAGATTAGATCTCTGGCTACACTAATTATAGCACATCCTCCTCAGACCAGGTCCCTTTCAAAGGACCTACAGAAGGCCTGCGGGGTGCACCCAAAGGGCTCTGAGCAGGGCCTGAGGCAAGAGGGTCTGAGCATGGCAGCCACTTGTTCTCCTGGACACACAGCGCCCCCGGGGATGACTGAGAGGCCCCTTCCTCTACACTTGGTGACCAAACCACCTAGGCATTTCCCATCCCACTGCGTTTCTTTCAGAAAGAGGAAAATAGAACCTGTTTTGTTAGAGATAGCTAAAGTGTTCATAGGAAAAAAGAAGAGGGGAGGGCATTTCATATAAAATTAATTAAAAGTCAATGTGGAGGGAAGCAGCTGTGGCTCAATCGATTGGGCTCCCACCTATCATATGGGAGGTCCTGGGTTCGCGTCTCGGGGCCTCCTTGTGAAGGCAGGCTGGCCCACGCCTGTGGAGAGCTGGTGAGGCAAGATGACGTAACAAAGGGAGATAAGCAGACACAAAAGAACACACAGCAAATGGACACAGAGAGCAGACGGCAAGCAAGCT
Organism: Dasypus novemcinctus; assembly: GCF_030445035.2. Lineage (NCBI taxonomy): Eukaryota > Metazoa > Chordata > Mammalia > Cingulata > Dasypodidae > Dasypus > Dasypus novemcinctus. Next base: position 37,025,678 of record NC_080694.1, on the reverse strand, counting down.
GCAAGGGGGGAGGGAATAGATAGATGGATGGATAGATGGATGGATGGATGGATGGATGGATGGATGGATGGATGGATGGATGAATAGATGGATGGATAGACAGATAGATAGATAGATAGATAGATAGATAGATAGATAGATAGATAGATAGATAGATAGATAGATAGATAGATGGGGAAAGTTCAAGAAAAAATTCAATTTGGAAACTATGCTACCCACACCAGGTTTTGATTTTTTTTCAACATTTAATGAATAAAACACCAATGCTGGGAAGCACCTGTGGCTCAAGCAATTGGGCTCCCCTTTACCATATGGAGGACCCAGGTTTGATCCCAGGATCTCCTGGTAAAAAAAAGAAAAAAGGTGTCCCAGTCCTGCGTGGTAAGGCGCAGTGCCCTAGGTAGTGAAGCGAAACACCAAAAAGACAATGCTGAAACCAGATAGGAAAAACAAAAAACAAAAACACCAATGCAAAGTAAACAAAACACAAGTGAGATTGAATAGACAAAGAAGATAACGTCAAAGAAAATACTTAAAATCCACATGTGTCATAGCATCCAGAGAGACATTTCTGCCTAAACATATTTCAGTAAGTAAAATTAAACTACTCTCAGATAAAATGTCATTAAACATTTTGAGTAAAAGGCCTTGTAAATACACTTTAGTTTACTATATACTGAAAAAAACATAAGCTTCCCACAATATGTGAGTTAAAAACAACCACAAAAAAAAACCTAAAACCTATATTCTCCTCAGTCGCAGCCACTCAGGGCAACAACGCCAAGCCCTCCCGACACATGCTCTTTATTCGAAAAAATCAAAGCTGAGCAGTGAAACATGTTCTTAATCTTTACAATGTCCTGGGGTATAAGGGCCCAGCAGGTAATTTCCGTTCCATTTTAGACTGAAGGAAGGAAAGGAGAGGGTAATTTGGTCACAGATCAAACCGGCTGGGCCAGAGGCCACAGTGAACCCTCATCTTCTACCACTATGATCAGCGCTTTCAATAGCTAAAAATGTCAACAGGTAGTAACTGTTTCATTTGAGGTTACAGTTTAAATTAATTAGATATAGTACAACTTTAAAGAGGAATTATTTTAGTCCAAACAGAGCAGGACACAAGATGTAGACTCACAAGAACCCACTCAGTTCAACACTTCCTTCATTTATGAAACGGGGGTATCCAGAATGAACTTGGAACAAGAATAATCCTTAAAAATAGGGTGGGGGAAGGAGGTAGAAATGAACAATTTGGTGTTAGGATTTTATTGAAGAAAAGATTTCTTGAGTAAGGAAAAAAAAAAGCCAATGTTCTTCACTATTATGAATAAATTAAGATACATAAAGATTCAATAAAAAACTAAAAGCCCTATAAATATCTTTCAAATATTAAATACATTCATTTCTAAACCTGGTAAATCCGATAACATAAAAACAGATTCTAGCTTCAATACTGCCAGCATCTTTTATACACACTATATAGATTATTTGAGAAATAATCTAACTTTAAAAATAAATGCATAAAGCACTTAGAAGTAAGCATTCCTGAACTTGAACAAGTTTTGTTTTATTTCCCTTGCTTCTGAACTGTACCTTTCAACTAAATAAAGATTTGTTATTGTAACTGAAAAAGTATACACAATCATCCATTTAGAATTGACAAACATTTTCTTTTCCTCAAAAAACAAAACAGAAAAACACAGCCATTCCAAAACCCCTGGGTCTAAAATTTAGTTTGTTTTAAAAGCAACCAATTTTTCAATTCTAACCTGCCACTTTAATGTTTTGGTTTCTTTTAAGTCTTTTGAAAAGTCAAAAATCTACATGTGACAAGTGAAAAGTACCAATTCATCTGAAGAAAATACCCTGAGCCAGTCGCTGCCTACGAATGTAAAAAGCCTGGAGTAGTATTAAGTTGCATTCACTACCTGCATGGGTATCCTCTTCAGTCACCATTTAAGCAATGAATACCAGAAAGGTGAAGTTAATTAGAGTAGTTTCTACTTAAATTAGGCTTAAACACCACTGGAGGATAAATTATTGCTAACTTACACAGCAGTATTCTGAGGTTGACTGAGGTATATATATAGTGAGAAGCCCGGCTGCATTTTATTTCAAGGCATAATAATGGCATATATTTGTTCCTGTACTGCTTGATTTATAGACACAAGAAGAGACAACACAGCAAGGGATCTTTCTGGCTTCTTCTGATCCCATGGGAAATATGCACACAGCCCGGAGGACATCTCCCTCCTAACCTGGACTGCTTTCCACCCCACCGGCCAGTCGCTCCCCTCATTACACTGGCCTTCTTGACCTGATTTAAGTCTCCTAAAAACAGCATATTTGGGGGTTTTGTGGTTTTGTTTGTTTTAATATTTTTGCACATAGGCCTATGTTTATTTGGAGGGATAAAATCAACATGACCAAGAGGAGCTTGAATTCTGGAATACTTTAAAAGAAATGAAACAAATTCACGAATATTTACTGTGAACTTATTACTGAACAGAGGTGCTAGGCTGTCTTCTATTGGGGAAACAGAAGAGGAAGAAAAAGTCTTTGCTCTCAACCATTTAACAAGTTCAGCTTTGCAAATTGGTTATGGACAGTTACTGTGATTTTATCAGTCACATATCAGTTTTGAGTGCACACTAGACCTACTTGGGAAACTGTTCTAAAATATCTGTCAAGGCACCACATCTAGAAATTTCTATTTAATTGATATAGGGGAATGCCCTTGTATCAGTAGATTTACAAGCTCCAGGTGTATTGTTAACGAGCAGCCAGGATCAGGAAGCCTTGCTAGAAACTGACAGCCCACAAATTCCCACCACAGCTGAGGCCCAAAGGTCACCCTGATTCTGAAAATGTCAAGGGTTGTTCAGTTCTTCCTTGGATTTCATGAAACACCTAACATCCAACCCATAAATTTCCTTTTAAGTTTCATGTTCCAAAAGACTGTTTCTGTAATTTAAGGAGTGTTTCCTTAACTAATATACAACCATAACTTAGGATGCTATAAGCACCTTTAGATAGCCATTTATTAAATTATCCAGATTTCTCTATAATACCACCTTCACTATAAATCTGTCCATGTGAAAATTCCCTTTTGGATTAGTCAAAATGTTATTTAACAAAAATCTTATTTTGAAAAAAAAAAGAAAGGAAGAAGCAAGAAATGCTGGTCATTTTCAGAGGACACCTGAAACTATCTCCAAATTCTCTATACAAAGTTTTGCCAAGATCAGTTCAACAATACACTGCTAAGATACAAATTCAGGCCTTTGTATATGCAAAATTATATATATTTTTTATACATTTGCTGTTACAGTTTGATAGACTAAGGCAGCTATGTTAGTTAATAAGACGGCTGGTTAAATGAGGTAGCAAGTCTTGGCATAATATTAACTGTCACATATTTCAAGATTCTGGACAGTATCAATTCTAAAATTTGCCTCAGGGAAGAAAGGTTCAAATAAAGGACTTATTTTGTCATAAACATGGGTTCTCCCTCATGTACAAGAGGCTTACCAAGAGAAACTTTGAGCACACCTAGCCCACAGTCAACCGAGGTGTTCCCGGAGCACCTGATGTGCCCATGACAATGATCCTTTCTCAAGAGACCTACATCATCCAACAGGATGCTTTGCGATGGCCCTATGGTTAAGAATTGGCAATGACACCCCTGCACGGGGCAATAAGCATGGGTTGGGGGCAGCTTCCGTTATTTCAGTCAGTTGTTTGACTTGAGAATGACAACAGTGATCTTCCATGCTGGTGACACATTAGAAGCCCCTGAAGCTTTTTTTTTTTTTTTTTTAATTTTTACTGTGGTAATATATAAACATGGCATTTCCTGTTTAACCACTTTCAAGCATACTGAATTCAGTGGTGTCAATTACATTCACAATGTTGTACTACCATCTCTACCATCCAAAATTTTTCCATGACACCAAACAGGAACTCCCTACTCAATAAGCAATAACTCTCCATTCCCTACCCCTGGTAACCTATAATCTTTCTGTTTCTATGAATTTGTATATTCTATATTTTTAATATAAATGAAATCATATAATATTTGTCCTTTTTTGCCTGGCTTATTTCACTCAACATAATATCCTCTAGGTTCATTCATGTTTTCACAAGCATCTCAATTTCATTTCTTCTTACAGCTGAATAGTATTCCACTGAATGTATATACTACAGTTTGTTTATCCATTCATCTACTGATGGCCACTTTGGTTGCTTCCACCTTTTAGCTACTATGAATAATGCTGCTATGAACATTGGTGTACAGATATCTGTTCAAATTCCTGCTTTCAATTCTTTGGGGTCTATACCTTGAAGAGAGATTGCTGGGTCATATGAGAATTCCATACTTAACTTTCTGAGAAACTGCTAGACTGTTTTCCACAGTGGCTGCACCATTTTATATCCCATCAAATATGCAAAAGGGCTCACAATTCTTTACATCCCCAACAACACTTGTTATTCTCCATTTTTTTAGCCATTCTAGTAGGTGTGAAGTGGTATCTCAGTGCGGTTTTCATTTGAATTTCTGATATTAGCATCTTTTCACATGCTTACCGGCCATTTGTTTATTTTCTTTGGAGAAATGTCTATTCAAGTACTTTGCCCAATTTTTAATTGGGTTGTCTTTTTGTTATTGAGTTGTAGGAATTCTTTGTATGTTCTGGATATGAAACCCTTATCAGACAAATGATTTGCAACTATTTTTGTCCCATTCCATAGGATATATTTTCATTTTCTTGATAATATCCTTTGATGCACAAAAGGTTTTCATTTTGATTAGGTCCAATTTATCTGTTTTTTCTTCTGTAGAGCATACTTTCAGTGTAAAGTCTAAGAATCCACTTCCTAATACAAGGTCCTAAAGATAGCCCCTTTTTTTTTTTTCAGGAGTTTTATAGTTTTTCTGATGCTTCTTAAAGACATTGTTGTGGGGTCCAGCCTGTTTCTGATTGATATGGTATGGGTTGAACCCGTTATCAGTATTTTTTGAAAAGTTCATGTTGTCTAATGTAAAGACAGGGTGAAAAAAACCACTGGACTGTTGAAACTAGAAAGTTATTCATCTGTTTGCTGTTGTAGTCTACAAAAAACTCAGAGACAGAAGTTCAGATTAAGACAAGCTGAAAGTTCTGAACTCTAAGCTTGGTTACATGACTAAAATCCCAGTCTCTCTTCTAGACAGAGGGAAGGCAGCTTATGAATGGGAAGAACTTAAGCTTAAAGACAGGCAGTTCAAATCCCAGCTCCACCATTTGCTATTTGTGTTTTCCTTGTCCCATTCACAAAAGTTCCTTCAGCGTCATTTATCCCACATATAAAGTGGGGCTCATTATATCTCCCACACATGAGATTTACCAAGATTAACAGAAATATGAAACAATTAGTACAGCAGGTATCCAAAAATATGAGCTGAGCAATGCAAATGACCCCTTCACAGTAAAGAAAAAGAAGCATCCTGGAGTACATCTCTCTTCACAAATGAGACATACAATAAATTATATCTCGAATTTAATTTTCACAGCTGCATTACAATGTCCATATTTTTCTAAAGCCAGTAGCAAAGATCTCTTATGGTCAACTTGTGTAGATTTTAGCTAATCTGTTAAATAAAATTGTCAATTAACACCTAACTCTAAGGAAAAAAGACAGAAGTCTAAGTTCTTTAGAGCTAAGCAGAAAAGTCAGAGAAAATTTCCAGGTCCTGGACAGGTGTGGCAGTTTGAAATTATTTATGAATCCCAAAAAGAGAGATTATGTTTGTAAAATGGTCTGTTCCTCTGGATGAGATACCCTTTGAAAACATTAGATTCAGCTGAAATTTCTTGATTAAATTACCAGTTAAGATTAGGGTTTTGATTCGACCACATCAATAGGGCGTGACTCAGGTTTGAGTTCCCACCCCCTTGGTGGACGGTTATAAATGGACACTCACAAAGAAGATACACAAGAAGACAGAAAGCTCCATACACATAGAAGAGGAGATGACTAATACAGAATTTGGTACCGGGAGTGGGGTACGGTTTGATGCCATTACCAAAAATGCTGGAATGGTTTTAAAAATGGGTAATGGATATTTTTTGGAGGAGTTGTGAGATGCTTCATTGAAAAGGCCTAGATTGCTTTGGAGAACCTGTTGGTAGGAATATGGATGCTAAAGAGACTTTTGATAAGGGCTTAGAAGGAAATGATGAAACCAATATTGCAATCTGGAAGAAAGGTGAACCATCTTTTAAAGTTACAGAGAACTTAGCAAGATTGATTCCTGATGCTATATGGAAGGCAGAATTTGAAAATGGAGAGCCTTCCAAAGTGAACTTGGAGAATGTGGCTTGGCTTCTCCTTGCAGCTTATAGCAAAATGCTAGACTAGAAAGATAAGCTGAGGACTGAATTGCTTGGCACACACACACAAAAAAAATAGAAAATTATTTCAGAGATTCCAAGCCTCTGGAAATCAAGCCCCCTAATGATAGTGCCCCATTTGAGGAATTAACTAAACTTGGAACTTTTAAGTCAGGATTGAAAATGCAATTATCCAGGAAAAATGTGTGGAAAGGGTTACTATCTGATGGCTTGGACCCTTGTTTCCTACATGCTAAATCAACAAGCTTTTTGAGAAAGCAGTATGAACATACCCACTGTCAGTCTGGACTAAAAGTCCAGAGAGATGGAGGAGAAAACCAAGGAAGGTGAGGTCTGGAATTGAGACATCTCCTTGGGCCAAGAGAGGAACCCCACCCATGTGTACTGAGAGAGTGAATATGTCCCAGCATTTAAAGAGGGTGGATGTTCCCGCCTGCTGGTTCAGGGAGAGTTGTGCTGCCTTAGGCTACAGAGAGGGTGGAACACATTCCCCAATGGTTGGGAAGTGTGGTCTACACCCCAGAGCTCTGAGAGGGGTGGGCCTGTTCCCCATAGGTTGGGGAGAGTGAGGCAACATCCTATTGCTCTGAGAGGGGTAGACCTCTTCCCCATAGATTAGGGAAGGCCAGGTTACCACTTCAATGTTCTGAGAAGTTTGGGCCTATATGCCAGAGATTAGGGAGAAACTTGCTGCCACCTCACTATCCTAAGGGTACTGAGGCTGTACACCAGAGATTGGGAAAGAGTGGTCATCACCTCTCTTGAAGGTTGAGGTCTGGAGTTTGGTTGCCACCCAGATGATTGATGAGGGTGGAACCAAGAAAATGGTCATTAGGCAAGCCTGTGAAAAGGGTGGACCCCCATGAGGCCCAAAGGAGAAGAAGAAACTATTATCTTAAGAGGTTTTCAGAACTGTTGGGGACCTGTGACTCATGTTTCCCTCCCAAATTCTCCTTAGAGTAATGCAAATGTTTATCCTGTGTCTGACCCTTTGTATATTGGAAGCAGATAAATTGTTTTCTAAGTCTCACAGGTCTACAGCCAGAGGGGACTTTGCCCCAAGACAAACTATTTCTATAAACTGTGATGTGATTTTGTACTTAGCATTGTTACTGATGTAAGGTTTTTTTTAAATATTGGAATGTCTTTTGGGGATTCAGAGGGTAGAGTGTGGCAGTTTGAGATTATCTATGAATCTCCAAAAGAGAGATTATGTTTGTAAACTGGTCTGTTCCTCTGGGTGTGATACCCTTTAAATGTAGTAGATTCAGCTGAGAAGTCTTGATTAAATTAACTGTTAAGATTGGGCTTTGATTTGACCACATCAGTAGGTCGTGACTCAGGGTTGAGCCCCTGCCCCCTTTGTAAGCTGTTATAAATGGACACAGAAAGAAGATACACAAGAAGAAGAGAGTGAGCTCTATACAAACAAAAGAGGAAATGATTAATAAAACAGGAGAAAAAAGATCAAGAAAAAACTTCTAGTTCCTTAGGAATATTTAACCAAGGGGTAAAGAAGGAATCTAGTTCCAAGAAGAAAACATATCAGTGAGGCTTGAGTCTTATAGCCCTAGGTTCAAATTCCAGTGTCAGCACTTCAGTAAATCATATACCTTTTAAACTGTAATTTATTCATCTATTTGATGGGCATAGCACCATCTATCTCAAAGTTCTCATGAAAACTAAAAGTGTAAATGCCATACAGTGCATAGCAAAGGGTGTATGCTCAGTAAACCTGGTTTTATTTCCGTTCCCCTGCTTATATTTCAATCCTGGTGTATTAGTCAGCCAAAGGGATACTGATGCAAAATACCAGAAATTGATTGGTTTTTATAAAGGGTATTTATTTGGGGTAGGAGCTTACAGACACCAGGCCTTAAAGCATAAATTACTTCCCTCACCAAAGTTTATTTGGAGCAAGATGGCTGCCAACATCTGCAAGGGTTCAGGCTTCCTGGGTTCCTACATTCCAGGGGTTTGCTTTTCTCTGAGTTCAAGGTTCCTTTCTTCCTGGGGCTGGCTTCTCTTTCTTCTGCATGCTGACTTCCTGGGGCTGCAGCTTAAGTCTTCAGCATCAAACTCCAACATCAAAACTCCAACTTTAGAAACCCGCACCTCTGTCGTTTACCACGCCTTTTATCTGCCCTAATGACGTGGTCCAATTAAAGACCTAATCATAACTCAGTCAGGCCCAGGTACAGATCAGATTACAAACATAATCCAATATCTATTTTTGGAATTCATAACCATAACAAACTGCTACATCTGGTCATAAAGTTTTTGAAAAATTGTGCCTCTAAAATATTTCTTCATTATTCAAACAACTCACAAACCCAGAGAGCAAAAATTCACAGAAAGGGGAGCAGATGTTGCTCAAGCTGTTGAGTACCTGATTCCCATGTACAAAGTCCCAGGTTTGATCCCTGCTACCTGCTAAAAACAAACAAACAAACAGAAAAAAACAACTCTCATTGTGGAGTGGATATAGCTCATTGGTTGAGCACCTGCTTCCCATGCATGAGGTTCTGGATTCAATCCCTGGTACTTCCTTAAAAAAAATTTATAGACAATCTAATTACAATCTAATTAGAGTAAAAAGTTATTTTTCAAAGGGTGCATTCTCTCTTTGGAGAATGAGGGATAAAAAGGAAGAAAACAGTAAGATCCAAATTGAGATATGGATGAATCATGCTGAATATTGACTTCAGGTCCTATGTAACATTCCCAACATCTGAACATCAAAATTACAATAATATGGGAACTCTGTGAAATTTTTCTGTAAACCTAAAATTGCTCTAAAAACAAAGTTTGTTATTAAAAATACACACATAATATATATCTATATAGTCAATATAAAAATTTTATCAGTGCAATACTAGAAACGACACATCAGCCTGACACAAGTACCACAAAATAACAATCCCTTATCAGATGCAATGTAAAAATGAAATATAGTCTTGCCAAAACAATAAAATTGTTCAATGGAAAAAAAAAACTATTATGGGAGAGTGGGGGTAGCTCAGTGGTTGAACACGTGCTTCGCATATATGAGGTCCCAGGTTCAATCCCCAGTAGATCCTAAAAAAATAAGGATAATGTCATGGGTTTACCTCTTGCTCTTAAATGTATACAAAACTGTAATATCCTTCAAATTCTTGGGGTTGCTATCAGCTAGCTAGGTCTCAAAGGGAAATTCAACAGAGGCACAGATCAATGACTAAGCAGCAAACAAATCATATTCCATTTAATGACTCATATAGGAAATCTATATCAAACACTTTCGCAACTCAATGATAGAAAGCCGAGATGTAGGATCAATTTACAAACAACTATCATTGATCGACAGAAAAAAACTCAGTTTTCTACTTGAATAATATACCTGTTTGATCTAACACCTGACATACAGTTTGTGTGTATGCAGTTATAACTGTGGTAAAAACGAGCAGACTGAGAAGTAGAAGCATATAAGAAAAGAAGAAACATTGGATTTATGATCTATTTTTTTTTAAGTAGTGATAATAAATCTACAAAGATCCATCTCCAGCTTTCACCTGAGGCATCACAATCAGTATCACTGATACACTGATTTAGCCATGAGAGTATGTACTGAGTATCTGGCACTGTAACTGGGAACTGGAAACACCCCTCAAGGACAACCAGAAGTAAGAGATATAGGGCCCCAAATAAAATGCAGGACTATATGGCTACTGGAGGGCAGTGGAGAAAGTGACTAACTCTACCTGGGGCAAGAGAAGAAGCAACTAAGAACAAAAAAGACTTCACAAAGAGACGTTCTTCATAGGTATGCTGCGAGGGCACACATTGGAGATTGTGCACATCTCTTCCCAATTCTGCATTCAGACTTCATGTGGATAGCTTGAAATTGGGTAGAGATACAACATGGCCAAATCCTACACATCAGGGTTCCCCACCACTCACCATGAAAACAGTTGTTTACCACCTACCAGCACTGATCTCGAGGGTAAGGTTCAAAGCAGAGGGCAACCACATGCACAAAGGACCAGAGGCAGGAAAGTGGGGAGATTCTGAAACAGCAAGTCATTCAGGATGGGTGGAGTACAGAGAGCAAATGGAGGGGTGATGAGAGACAGGGAAAGGAAAGGGAATATGGGGCCACCTTCTGAGAACCTAAGGACCCTTGTTTTTATCCCATGGGATAGTAAAATCGGTAGACTCAGAGGAGCAACATAATGGCATCTATATGTGAATCTAAACATCACCATGGGACTCCTGAGGGAGGTGCAGCCAGAGGAAAAGGAATGTAAAGACACACCAACTTTAACATCTAGAACTGACTCTGCCACAGTGAGCTACAGTGAAGAGAAGAAAGATGCCATCACTACATGATAAAACAGAGTTTGTGACTTCAGGATTTTGAACAACGGCCACACTGTCCTGAACACTGAGCACTGAGGGGGCTCTGGAGTGCGGGGGGGAAAGACACCAAAGCCTAACTTACCCTACAGAGTGGAGAATTTTCAGCAAAGAAAAACTGCTTTGATCCAGAGATAATTACCAGAAAAAAAAAAGCAAATCCAAGACTAGCCATAGAAACTGGCAGGTGAAAATGATATAAAAACTGCCATCAAAAAGGAAGAAACTCTTCAACAGAATAGAAATTACCCTAGAAACATAGGAAGTCTACTGAAAAAGAGTACCCCACAATCTAAGGAATTAAGGATAAACTGGTCTTGGGAAAAGGCAAGTCAAAGAAGAGGTCAGAAAAGGGATTAGAAGGCCACAGAAGATGAAAATTGAGTTGGTATTGCTTAAGAAATAGAAGAGAAAAACGAAATGAATGCAAAATGAATGCCTCATGACAAGTAACAAAATTTTAAATAAACATGAACAAAACCCCCATCAAGGGCATGGAAGACAAGCCAAGACATTTGATAAGAAGACAGAAAAGAATAAAATTACAAAAGTGACCAGAGAGAAGTTGCTAGATACAAGACACAAGGGAGCTAATGTCATGCTACTGGTACTCCTGAGGAACAAAATCAAACAAACAGAACAAGGAACATTTTCAAAGACATCATAGAAAAAGATATCTTTTAAAATTAAGACATACTTGAATCTGCAAATCAAAAGAGCTGACCATGCTCCAGGAAAAATTACTATGTAATAATACCCATAGCCTAGTGACGGACGTTGTTGAACTTCAAAGATGAAGAATTCATTATATGCACTGGTAAAGGCTGTAGAGTGTAATGGTTAAAGTATAGAATCTGGGTCTAGACTGCCTGGGTTCAAATCCCAGCTCCAGTACTTACTAGGTATAGGCCTTGGGTACAAGATCTGTGTGATCCCCTCTATGAAATGAGGTTACAGACCTTATAGAGTGGTTGAGAGTGTTAAAAAAGATAATAGCTGTAAAGTGCTAATTCAGTGTTCAATAAAGTTATTGAAAGGCAGCAAAAGCAAGTTACTTGCAAGAGAGAAAAGTGTCGCTCAATAAAAAGGTAATGCGTATTTGCAAATATGCAAGAACTCAAGGACTGATACACCCTTCTTTAAAAGCCTTAATGACAAAATCCAGCCAAAAAAATAGCAAAAATTGATTGAAATGAATATCCAAGAAAGCTGTTATAAAAGAACTCTTGGTGAGTATGACCAAACAACTACCACATTGCAGGGCAGACTGTTCAAGTTAAACATCTTTTTTTTTAAAAAAGATTTATTTATTTATTTATTTATTTAATTCCCCCCTCTCCCCCGGTTGTCTGTTCTCTGTGTCTGTTTGCTGCGCCTTGTTTCTTTGTCCGCTTCTGTTGCCGTCAGCTGCACGGGCAGTGTGGGCGGCGCCATTCCTGGGCAGGCTGCACTTTCTTTCGCGCTGGGCGGCTCTCCTTACGGGTGCACTCATGGCGCGTGGGGCTCCCCTACACGGGGGACACCCCTGCGTGGCAGGGCACTCCTTGCACGCATCAGCACTGCGCATGGGCCAGCTCCATATGGGTCAAGGAGGCCCGGGGTTTGAACCGCGGACCTCCCATGTGGTAGACGGATGCCCTAACTACTGGGCCAAGTCCGTTTCCCAAGTTAAACATCTTGACAACATAAAAATCAAAACAAGTCAAAAGGTAGAGCAGGGAGGAAAGGAAGGGAGGAATGCAAACACAATTATGTTTTCTCATCTTTCAAGAGCACCATAAACACCAACTAAAACAGAAGCAATCTATTAAATCATAATGGTTCAAACATCAGGTTCCATGATTGTTTTAAAGTTAGGAAGATAAATTTTTTTTCAATTAAAAATATCATGTGTGATACAATCCTGTATTTGAAAAAGACTTTCTAGTCATCCATCTTCCATCCATCTACAAACATTCAAAGAGGTATTTAGAATGATGTTTACCAAATGTAACCAGTTATTTCTAGATTATAAGATGTGAAGTGGTTTAATTCTCTTTCTCACAACTTAATTTGTTGGATTTTGAAATAGTGCACATGTATCATTTTTTGGGGAAAACAAATATAGATATATTTATCAGGAGGTTAAACTAAAGTCTTGAACAAAGGGAAACTGAATAAACAAATGCTACAAACCAAAAGTAAAGGAAATGGGTGGAAAATCACTTCCACAACTATAGGACTACATTTAGTCGAAAGATATGAAAAGTGGCCAGAGTGTAGAATGGAGGAAGAATTTTATGAGGATTGCTTCAGAGAATGCCTTGGTGGCACTTCTGCCTCCCTCCTCCCCAAGAAGGGAGATTGCTTCCTTTGCCCAAGGAGTGGGAATTCCTTGGGAGAGGGGCTGACATGTGTCCCATGCAGCTGAAGTATTCCATTAATGTGTACACAACTGATATTGCAAAAGCCAAAAATCAGAGTGGTAGAAAGAGAAGATGGAGGGCTGTATTTGGAAAGTTACTGTCAGCACCAATGTTTCTCATGGACTAGATGAGGGCAATGTGGGTGAGAAATAGCACAGAGCCCCAAAAGAGCACCTAGACAGGTAAGAAACATTCAACAATGAACATTTCTTTTGAGGAAAGGACCTCAGAAGAGCCAGGAACCAAGTGGGGGCATAGCAAGGCAAAGAAGAATCACCTGATTCAAGGAAGCTGGAGTTGAAGGGACCCCATAGAGATCCTCAAGAACCCAGGAAAATGCCCATTAGACAGCCAAACCTAGATGCCATCCAGTTAATGATGACCTACTATCCTTCAGAGTATCCCCACCTTTCAACCCTGCAAGGGCCTACAGAAAGCTTAGGGGGAAGGAGTAGAAGAAAAAAAGAAAAAAGCCAACCATACACCACCACCACTCCATTCCAGAACAGGTTCCTTTTCACAGGGAGAGGATGGGGAAAGAGTTAAGTTTTCATCCAGAGGCAGGGGAACATGACCCCCACCAAATACAATTAAAAAGGGGCATGAGGGAAGACAAAAAAGTTATGTTTTACTTATATCCCATGGGTTGTGCTAGTTCAACATATTGGTTATATGTGTAATAGCATTAAATGACTCAGAAATGTACGGTAGGTAGACCAGGTGTATACATGCTCACAATGTTTCTCTCTTACATTGTAAATCAACTCTTTCAATAAAAGCACATCAACAAAGCAGAGTCAGGAAATGAATAGAACTAAGAATTACACTCATCTGAAGCTGAGCTATTAGGATGATATCAAAAAGCAGTGATCATGGATTCCAGGCAGGGTAAGGAGAGAAGGAAGGATATGAACCTTCTCATCTGGAACAATGAAAAGGTGGTAAAATCAATGGACTCCAAACCCTGGCAGGGTCAAAGAATTGTTGGAATAGTGGAACTCAGGGGAGCAACTGGAAATCTAGGAAAAGCAGGGGAGAAATGCTTACAATTGAGATTATGAAAGAGGTTCAGTCAATAAAACATGTTTTACTCCAAACCCTAGCTGGGCCACTTACTATTTGTTTCCTCATTCCAGAGGATTGTTCCGCATCTTAAATAGGTTACAAGTAAAGCAGCTAGCCCAACACTTGGCACGTAATAGGCACTCAAAGAGTAGCCATTGTTAGTCAGATAGGAGTTGATGAGTCCATGTGCTAGACAATGCCAGAGAAGTGAAGGAGAACTAATGGATCAGAACAGAAATATATGTGTTTCAGAATTCATATGACTTAGCTTCAAAGACAAGACTGCAGCATGAAGGAAATCCAATTTTGAGGGGAAAAGAAATAAGGAAACCAAGAGACATAAGTAAAGCATGAAAGTACAAACATTAGTAGGCTATTCCTTTGAATTATTGATAAATTAGCAAATATTTTTGAATCCTATACAAATATTTATTGAATCTTACGCTAATAGTATTTGATCCTATGCAAGGCTCAGTCAGTCTAATAATTTATTTCAGCATCTGTCCTGGTTTGAGTCTTTTGTGGACCCCAGAAAATTATGTTCTTGAGTAACCCATTCCTATGCGTGTAAGCCTATTGTACATAGGACCTTTTGTTTAGGTTCATTCAAGGGATCTTTTGATTAGATCACTTTGATTAGAATGCTTCAGTTATGTATCTCTGATTAGACTGCAGGACCCAAGGTGGGTTCTAATCCTTTTACTGGAGTCTTATATAAACAGAACACAGAGAAAGAGAGCTGCCATTTTACGCTGGCATGTGAGAGGGTTCTAGGATCACCTATGGCTGCAGAAAGACAGAGAAGCCCAAGGGGCTGACAGAGAGGCAGGAGGCAGGAATCAGTCGAGCAGCTGAAGCTGAAGCAACAAGGCCCCCAAGAGGCTAGGCCCAAGGAGCAGCCCAGAGGAGAGGGGAAAGATGAGTCACATGACTGATCACCTACAACTGAGCTTGGGGAGAAAGTGAGGCTGGAGGAGAAGGCACAGAGAGGTCCATAAACCCGCCATTTTGCCTTTCCATGTGGCAGGAGTCCAGGATCCAGGAGCCTTGGTGAGAAAGCATCTTTGATGATATCTTGATTAGACTATTTTCAGTCTCAGAACTGTAAGCTTTTACCTAATAAATTCCTATTATAAAACCAACCCAGTTCTGGTATTTAGCATCAGCAGCCTTTGGCAAACTAAAACAGCATCTATCGCTAATAACACAGTTTAACACATAAACAAAATTAGAGATTGATTAGAGGTAGAATAAATGGACTCTGTTGATTCCTAGTATTTACAAGGAGGGGAGAGGAGTTGAGGTTGGCCTGACTCAAGAATGCCTGTAGAGATGACATGCTTCTGCAAAACAATGGGGACAAAAGCAATAGAGTTAACATTGGAAAAACATCCTGGCATTATTATAACCTAACCAGGGGTCCCCAAACTATTCAAGTATAAGAACAAATTTTAACATTGAAAAATTATCTTGTGGGCTTGCCCCATAAGATCAGACATATACTTTTAACATCCTCTGTATAATTCAAAATTACTTGAAAGCATTCATGAATCACAGCAGCTTTTTATCACTGCATATTTTTCCAGTCACTTTACCACCTGCATGTTTCCCAAATGGGAGGACATCCGTATGTTGGGAACATTGCTTAATCTACAGATGATGTCTGATGCACAGAGGAATTCACAAACCCTTTCTTCTCGTGGCTCCAATGGTTCCTAAGCACAGGTCTGGAAACAACTGTTGTAACAGAACTGACAGGGCCATGGAATTTTCAAATTCATATCCCTCGGCCTAAAATTGCAGAATCAAAAGTAGAGGAGGGAAGGCTCCAGTAATGAATTGGAAATAAAAGGTTAGAAGGTTGTATTTTAGAAAAATACAAAACTAAAGCACAAGTTTCATCAAATTACAGATCAAGGAGAAAATATTTATTGAATACATATCACATGCATAGTAACAAGCATTTACTCTATCCATATTTACACATCAGCGTGTTAATTTTACTTTTTCAAGCACATAACCAGGAGAATGCAAAACAACCCAACCCTTGGACAAGTAGGGCTTGAAAACAATTGCTTATTCAGAGGTAAAATAGGATGTACCATAGGAGAATGCTAATTAGAGAGAATAAGAAGTAAATTATGTTTTAGTTTCAAGCTTTTAGGCTTCATATCACCAAATCAGATATGTCATGGCACAATCTGTAAAATAAACGTTCTGGAATCAAATTAGTCTCAGCGCAAATATCAAACCTGCCACATGAACTAAGACTACTTACTTAAGCTCTCTAAGTTTTAGGGTTTTTGGTTTGGTTTTGTAAATTATTGGTAACTACATATTTCATTCATTTAGTACGAGAAACAAGTAAGAATGTACATGAGTTGTCTTTCTTTTTTTATTGTGATAACACATACCTATAAAACCTAAAATTTGCCATTTTAGCCACTTTTAAGTGTACAATGCAGTGGTTTTAAGTGTCAGAGGTCTTTTACAATGCTTGAAAAATTTTAAAAGTTTGGAAATGAAGTATTGTCTGTAACCCTTAGGAAAATCTTCTGCATGAAACTCAAAACCACAATATGCTGACATGTAATTATGTTTTCTTCTCATGTGGAGCAAACTGAATTAAGAGACTGTGACTATCCTAACCCTGCTAAGGCAGTGTCTATGGTTTCTTGCAAAGGACAGAGGGCTGGCTGTCAACAATAGAAAAAAAACGGAAAAGTCTGTAAATCCCCTGCTAAAAGCCCCTGTACTGAAATGCCTAACTGGTTTTTACGATTCTATTAATATTCACAAGTGTCTTTTAGAAGACCAAGCAAATGTAAAATATGACTGTGATTCGATATAACCATGCACCCACAATTTGTACTAAGTGAAACAATAAAAGAAGTAGGCACTTCCCCTTCCTCCCAAACCACACCTTAGTACAGCCATCTGCTCATGCACAAAGAAGTTCAACCCTGAGGCAAGGAAAACCCTTTTGCAACCTGTGGCAGTTTGATATTGTTTGTGAATTCTAATAATACTGGATTACGTTTGAAAATCAGTCTGTTCCTCTGGGTAGACTAGATTGTACTAGATTCAGAGGTTTCATTCTTACTTGATCAAATTATGGTTAAGACTTTGATTGGGCCACATCAGTAGGACATGGCAGAGGACAGAGTTTGAAGTTTTGGTATTGGAGCCCCGAGAAGTAAACACACAGAATTAGATACAGGAGGACAGAGAGAAGGCTCCATTAGACACAGCAGAGGCCCCAGGAAGAGACATGAGCCGTTCACCTGATACTCTATAGCTGGCCTTGTGGAGTGAGTAGAACAGCTGAGCCTGGAGAGAAACGAGCCCCAGAAAGAGAGGAACCCAGGAAGCCTGAACCCTTGAGGATGACAGCCATCTTGCTCCAATTTGTGGCAACAGACTTTGGTTGATGTGGGCTGAGTGGGAGGCTGCTCATCTCTTCGTAGATAACCTAAGCAGTCTGTGTCCTGACTTGTGGGTTTGGGATGGAAAGAGGCTACAGTCCTGCCCTTCGTGACCATGGCAACGAGTCCAGTCCCGAGAAACAGTTTAGCAATGCAAACTCTATAAACTTTAAATATTCAAGAAAAATGCAAACCAAATGTGCTAAAATGTAATACATCTAGAATATATGAAGTCCATGCTAAAAGCTTAACTAGGATATGGAAGATATATGCTAATTCAAACCTATTGAGCACTGAAACAAAGAACAATTTAGCCCTTACTCTGTATAAAAGGAACTTGAAAATCTTATTCAAGGCTTGGGTTTGAAACAGAAAGGTCCCGAGTACGGCCAGCCGTCAATAAATCATTTTTCCTTCTTAAAATCATTCCTGAGTCCCGACCTTTCTATACTCAAATAATTGAACCTCTCTCAACTTCTACAACACGGTGAGGGAAGTAATTTATGATTTATGGCCTAGTAACTATAAGCTTCTACCCCAAATAAATACCCTTTATGAAAGCCAAAAGATTTCTGGTATTTTGCATCTGCACCACTTCGGCTGACTAATACACTACCCACCCCCACCCCACCTCCAATCTCCCAGTGGAGGTTGTGGCCAATGGAGCCACAGTAGTTTGGGGACCCAGAGTTGTCCAAACAACTAAGGAATCCCCTCCTTAGGCAGGCCCTAAAACATAAGGTTATGGAAATTAATACGGTTATCCCAAATTATTTTATCAAATAGGGTGACCAAACATCTTGGGTTGTCCAACAATGTTCAGGGTTCTGCCTGTTGTCACAGCATGATTACTTAATAGTATCTGTGAGGCCTGAACTCAAAAGTGCCCCGACTTAGGGAATAAATTATATGACCATTGAAGGTTAAGTAATTTAGCTAAAGTGACAGGATAATCTATGTGAACTGCCACCGAACTGACAAAATCCTAGTCACATTTTCCCCATTAATAGAACATAAATATGGGAAGCGGATGTGGCTCAAGTGATAGGGCTTCCGCCTACCTATGGGAGGACCGGGTTCAATCCCTGGGGATCCTGGTAAAAAAGAAAAAGAGAAAGCATGCCTGTATGGCGAGCCAGTGCGCATGCAGCAAGCCAAGGGCCCACGTGAGTGCCCACACAGTGAGCCAAGTACCCGCCTGGTGAGCCAGTGCCCACGCAAATGAGTCATGCAGCAAGATGATGATGCAACAAAAGAGAGACGAAGGGGAGAGTCAGGGTGAAGTACAGCAGAGACCAGCACCTGAGGTGGCTCAAGTGACAGGGAACCTCTCTCCACATCAGAGGTCCCTAGGATTGAATTCTGATGAATCCTAGGGGAGAAAAATGAGAAGACAAGACAAAAAAGAAATATACAGAAGATCACATAGTGAATGGACACAGCAAAAACAGTGGGACGGAGGAGGGGGAGAGGGAGAGGAAAAAATAGAACATCAATAGAGCACTTGTAGTCATTTTTAAAATGCACAATAAATCTTCCTAGAAAGAATAAAATGAATACCAACAGTCTAGGATTACAGCATGCCAAAATGTTTTTAATTGTATTTTAAAAATGTCTCAATTGTAAGTAAATAACTTATGTTAATGAGTCATGCTTATCCTCCAGAGACTACTCTTTAAGAAAACAGAGATGCTAAATGCAATTTTGAATAATTTGCTTAGTAACTGAGGACAATAATCCACAAAGTATCATTTCCATATTTCCAAGGTTAGCCGAAACAAACAAACAAATAATGTAAAATAAAAAACTTTCACTACCAGTGGCTCTTAAAATTATTAAAATAGTGGCAATAAAGTTTGTTTTAAGATAATATAAAACTCAGAGACAATAAATCATAACTGAGGAAGAGAAAATATAAAGTCTAACAGTATAAAATCTAAACCCTGACTAGAAGGGAGCAATTAATCTGAGGACGTGAAACAAGCTGTGCTATGTATGGCCCATCATCTCATGTTACATAAAGTTGGTGGTGGTAGCAGGGCAGGGCAAGGGATTAGGCAGGAATCCAAGGCATTCAGTCTTCTCTTCTTTCATTCATTCATTCATTCAGCTATTCAACAAATATTTACTGAGCAACTCAGTAGGCACCAGTTTAAGTGTTATGCCTACAGTGAGAAACAAAACAGATGTCCCTGTCCCTGGAATTGACATTAGGGTAGGAGAAATTACCATTAAACCAACAACCTACAAATATGCAGATGTATGATTTTAAATGATAAAATTATCATTTACATTTATAAATATAAATAAGTTTATAAATTACAAAAAATTAAGGTAAAGAATAAAATACTTTAAGAAAGAATGATAAGGAGGGTGTGATTTTAACTGAGGTCAGGAAGCACTTTGGTGAAGAAGTGGCGTTCAAGCTGAGTCGATATTAGTCATATGAAGAGTACTGGGAAAAAACTGATTATTCCAGAGAGGGACCCTTACATACAAGTCTTTTAATAGGAAAAAAAAACAAAACAAAACTTGGCCTGTGTGTACAAATAATTTGTTAAAAAAGAAAGATAGAAAAAAAGAAAATATATATATATACCAAATCTTTACAAGCAGCAAAGGGAAATGACCTTAAATTCACTAGTAAATTTCAAATAAGACTTTTTAACAAGGCCAAAGCAAAGAAAGTTCTATGTTATTTTTGGCACTATACCAGGAACACTGTAGCACTGTAACAGAAAGCCCAACTAATCATGGCTTAAGACAAACACACATTGTTTACTCAGTGAGAAGTCTGGAGCCAACATTCAGTTCCAAGGTCCCTTCCGCAGCTCAGAAAAATCAGGCCTGTAGGGTGGAAGTGCTTGTGTTCTTCTGGCATTTCTGTCAAACTTTTCAGCTTACAGTTGCAAAATGGCTGCTGCACTTCAAGCTCAAGTCCTCTTACTAGTATCCCAAGCAGAATAGAAGAGATGGAGTGATCAAGCCCTCCTTTGTGAATATCCATCTTTTAACAGAAAGCAAAATCTTCCCCAGGAACTTTCCAGCAGACCTTCTTGTGTCTCATTAAGTGGAATTTTGTCTCATGTTACCCATGCTTATAAGAAAGGCTGGAAAACCAAGTGTCTGGCAAAAAAGTAATGATTTAGACCATTATGATTCATTTCCAGGGACAAGGCACATGGCCACCAAAACAAAACAAGGATTCTGTTGGCCAGATGTATGGTTGCTGGGGAGCCCAGTAGCACAAATGGTGACAGTCAACCAATAATTTTTTTACAGGTGAGTTATTCAGAGCTTACGTGACTGATTCACTCATTCATTCAATGACTGATATTTATTGAGCACCTATGTGCAAAGCTACGTAATAAATGTCAGGGACACAATGGCAACCAAAATCAGACACAGTTCCTGTCCTCTTAGAATGTAGAGTCTGGCTTCACAGAAAGTTATTAATCAAATAATTACAAGGAAAAAATGCATAATTTTTGTATAAGAATATTATAATGATCCTTGTTGCCTTTTACCAAAAAAATATTCCCCCTTCTCTTGGTAACTGCCTCAATTTTGTTTTGTGTACCGCCATGCACACACACTGTCCCCTGACTTTCACAGCCTGTGTACTTCAGGGCAGCCTCTAGAAATCAGGCAGGTGGCTCAAGCCTGAACTAACCAGTATAGCCCTATCCCCTGGCCTCGATCCAATTAGAGCTAGTGAGGTGAATGGAGAGGATAGCTGGGTAGTCCTGATTCAGAAGCCTTCTTGCTTTTCTGAGCTTCTGGAAACAAGTACCCCAGAATTGTTGGCCACTTCTGGAGAGAATGCCTGCCTGCGGATGAAGCTGACACTGTGGAAGGCAAAGCAGAGAGAAGGAAAAAAAACAGGTCCTTCATAACAGCAGTCACGTTAACAAACCATAAATATCTTCTGGCTTCTGAATGTTCAAGCCACATGAGACAATCAAAAGCCACTATTCTGGTTTCAGCCAGTATGAGCTGGGATACCTGTTACTTGCAACTGAAGTCACTCTCAGTTGAAAAGGAGTACACCATACTATGAAGGCTTAAAATAGGAAGACTGAACTGAACCACTAGCGAAAGATGGTGGGCGAGAAATGTGAAAAGAAACTTGGTACTGTCATCTTTGCAGATACTTGGAAAGATGGTGCAAGGAATACCACAGGAAGTGGTGGAATGAAAACAAAGCTTTGCCTTCAAAAAAAAAGAGCAAGATTTGATCTACATGGAAGGAATAAGTTCTTCACTTGCAGAATTTGTCAAAGTTCTGTGCACCAGCCAGGTTCTCATTTCTGCCAGGGTTGTGCCTACAATAAGGACATCTGTGCAATGTGTGGTGAAAAGGTTTGGATACCAGAAACTACAAGCAAACATCTGCCTAGTTGTATTGAAGCTCCTAGCTATCTATGAGTTTACTTTCTACTTCGAATTTTAAAGGCATAAAATAGATGTTTATGTTTAAAAAATAGCACGTTTTAAGACAAATAATTATGTTTAAACCAGGGAAGTTGATAAGTTTTCATTCTTCTGCTCTCAAAAAGTTCTGAACAGCAAACGTATGGAAAGCGGACTTGGCCTAAAGGAAAGGGCATCCACCTAACACACGAGAGGGCCACGGTTCAAACCCCGGGCCTCCCTGACCCATGTGGAGCTGGCCCATGCGCAGTGCTGATGCGCGCAAGGAGTGCCGTGCCACGCAGGGGTGTCCCCGCGTAGGGGAGACCCATGCTCAAGGAGTGCGCCCCGTATGGAGAGCCGCCCAGAGCAAAAGAGAGTTCAGCCTGCCCAGGAATGGCGCTGCACACATGGAGAGCTGATGCAGCAAAATGACGCAACAAAGAGAGACACAGATTACCGTGCCACTGACAACAACAGAAGCAGACAAAGAAGAACACGAAGCAAATACACAGAGAACAGACAACTGGGGGGGAGGGGGAGAGAATTTTTGAAAAAAGAGTTAAGGTTTAAAAAAAAAAAAAGCAAATGTATAACTAGCCTTCTGCCTTCAGTCATTTTCCTCACAAGTATTTCATCAAATTGGAATAAGTGACAAATTTAAAGAAAATAATTTTTCCCATTTCTACTTGTAGTTTTTATTTACCATTATTCAATAACTCTTATTTTCCCCTCCCTCCACTTTATTTATAGACATTGCCAAGGTGCAAAAATTATTGACATTTTGCTCTGAACTGGGCATCTACGCTTATAACCCTTGCCTCATTCCTTTATTGGTTGCATAGTTCTTAGAATCAGCAGTCCCTTACTTAATTGCAGTTTTATAGGATATTTAAGTGTTTGAGACCATGATTGCTGAACTGCTCCTTGGAAATCAAAGACAAGTTCGATTTGTAAACTTTTTAAAATTTGCTCTGGAAGCCAGAGTGCCAGTTCCTCAGTTAAGAACAAGAACACAAATAATGCCCCCCCCCATGTCCCAGTGCCTACACTATATTTTAGAACAGTGCATAAACACACACGGCCTTGAATTCACACTGTCATGAAAGACAAACACTGTTCATCCATGATAATGTCATGCAAACAAAATCACCACTCCTTGGGAAAGAGCTTTGAAGCAGAAACTACTTTTTAGCTATCCCACCCCCAACAAAATAAACAGAAATAAACAAACAAACAACAAAATAGGAAGACTGGGTCAAGTCAGAGAAGGTAGCTTTAACTGCATCTTTAATTGAGATGTGAAGAAGAAATCAGAGGGGAGGGAAGAGAAATCAGAGGGGAGGGAAGAGCAATCAGGTAACTAGATCAGCATTTGCAAAGGCCCCCAGAACAGAAGGGAAAATGGCAAGTACTGAAGAACTGAGAAATAGCCAGGGAAGGAAGCCAGGAAAAGAGAAGGAAGTTTGCTATGAGGCTGAAGCAGGCAGGGGTCAGGCTCCTCCGGGTCTTCTAAACAGTGTTAGGAAGTTTAGACTTTATCCTAAAAGCACTGTGGGTAGAGAGGAGTGAAGAAGTTACTGTCAATAGTCTGTAAAATTAATTCATGTATTTTTAAAAAATAACATATCTGAGGGCTAGAACTGTGTAGTTTTACATAGCTTTCAAGACCATAGGAAAGGATTTTCAGATACCCCGAAACTTGGCATCCAAGTAATTCTCCTTTACAAGGTCCTGAACAAAGAGTCATATAGATTTAGCTTTCATAGTTCTGGAGAAAACAAGCTCATATCCTGATATGTACTAATCCGGGATAGTCTTCTTGGAGGCATTAAAACGATTGGGCTATATAGATGAGAGCTGAAAGGTATTTCCCATTATTCCAAGCTTCCAGGGGACTGAAGGTACTCTTACAACACCTGGAGGGCAAGGTGTGCATGAGATTCGTAGCAGGGCTTGAAGTCATAAGTGTCCAGGTGTCCAGGCATATGTACCTTTCACTCTTAAATACTACTGATTGACTCAAGCTCACCAATTATACTACAAGTTACAAGTTTGCCCAGCTGAATTGCTTTGTAATCAGCACATAAATGTTTTGACTAAAAATTGTAAAACATTGAACTAGAAAAAAGTATTCACTATGATGACAAAGATATCTTGAACTCTCTGTACAACTTTTGTCGTTAAATGAGTCCTCAGTATATTTACAAAGATATATTATCATTCCAAGAAATCAACTATTTTCACAGAGCTCAAAATTACGTATGCTGAGACACTGACCTAGCATTTCAACAGTGATTAGCAAAATAGAGGTTGTTTTTTTCTAAACAAAGAGTCAGCACAGCAATTTTCTGGAAACCAAACTGATATGAACAAACAAGAGACAATAGCTATTACCCCATTCAAAGAAGTCAATCAGAACTTCAAACGTGTTTTTGTAAGAGTTATAAAAATTAGATGTTTATAAAGTACCCAGCAGAACTGCTAGAAAAGAAATAAATTTTAAATAAAAATTAGCTATCATTATCATGGCATGTTGCTAGCTAGATTAACAAATATTCTAAAATTTCCAGACAATAAGAAAACATTACTCTTAAAATAGTTAAGCCTCATAACTGGTAAGAAAATTAGAATGAAGGTGATTTGTAACAGAATATTATTATGTAGTAAGAAAAGTTGGCTTCTTTCCTTTCCTTTCAAAGGTAAAGAAATAATTATTCTGGAAAAAAAAAAAAGATGTTATTATCAGGCAAAAATACAACCAAAGCAAACTATGGACAGTAGAATACAGTAATATATTACTAATCTTCCAGTAAGGGAGAAAAGAAGGAAATATACTAAGGAAAAGAAACTAAACACAAGGTACTACATATTGCTTGACTCCACCTATACAAAATAGGTGACAGAAACAGAATAGCAGCTTTGTACGGCAGGGGAAACAGAGAGATTGAGAGGCGATGAGTTTTCATTTGTTTTTTGTGTTTTTACCATTATTATTGGAATAACAAAATGCTCTAATACTGATTGAACTGATGAATATACAACTATGTGACTATACCAAATACCATTGATTATGCACTTTAGATGGACTGTATGCTTTATTTATTTATTTTTTTTTATTTATTTTTAAAGATTTATTTATTTATTTATTTAATTCCCCTCCCCCGGTTGTCTGTTTTCTGTGTCTTTTTGCTGCATCTTGTTTCTTTGTCCGCTTCTGTTGTCGTCAGTGGCACGGGAAGTGTGGGCGGCGCCATTCCTCGGCAGGCTGCTCCCTCCTTTGCGCTGGGCGGCTCTCCTTATGCGTGCACTCCTTGCGTGTGGGGCTCCCCTACGCGGGGGACACCCCTGTGTAGCACGGCACTCCTTGCGCGCATCAGCACTCCGCATGGGCCAGCTCCACACCGGTCAAGGAGGCCCGGGGCTTGAACCGCGGACCTCCCATGTGGTAGACGGACGCCCTAACCACTGGGCCAAAGTCCGTTTCCCATGCTTTATTTATATGTTTCAATAAAATTGATTTCTTTTTAAAAAAGCAACTCTATTTTGATATACTGCAGATACAATAAAATGCACATATTTTTAAAAAAAGAATCTTCAGACTAAGTGGCATTTGATATACTTTACACAAAATCAATTGTCAATTTTAGTATTGCTGCCCACAAGTTGCTACCCTGAGCCTCCAATCAGGGAAGCTAGACTATCTAGTTGCAACATATCAGGGCCGAAGATATTTTCGAAAGGCACACTATGCCTTTTCAAAGAGATGTTAATAGGAAAAAAAAAAAGTAAATTTATCTCAAAAGACTAAAAAACTAGTATAAAAATCAACATTTCTGATTCTCTGAATATTTAGCTATGCATTAATATTTCCTATACAAATCAGTTAGCTTTACAAATAAGTGAGACTCCAAATTAAAATCCAAATATGATGAAACTTTGCCCATGTTATCCAAGGAACATCAATGAGCTTCAAATTCCATAAGCTGGCTTTGAAGATCTTGTGTGAAACAGTGTAGCATCATAGTCCTTTGACTCCTGGGCCCAATGCCTATCCCGGCATTACCTAGCTCTAGGAACCTGCTAAATTAGGAAGCACTCACCTTCTCTTTTCTTAAAATGGATTAACTGAAATCGGACAAGTATTCAGCTTTTGGCTAACATATATGCGAAAGCTGAATCTCCCAGTACTCTCCCTCACACACGCTCCTGCTCAGGACACTCTTGCCCTGTTCTTTAGGTCATAACTACTTTTCCCTAGACCTCCCTCTGGCTTTCTCTTCAAGGGTAGACCCCTCCTCTTGCAGTAGCCACCTTACCACCACACCCACACAGCCAAGTCCTGTCGTTCTGCCAAGGCCCAGCTCCAGCCTAAATCCTCTCAAGCCTAATCCCAGCACTCCCTACTCCATGAAGCCCCGAATTTCCACAGATGGATGCTTCTCAGTGCTGGCTGCATAGTTCAATCACCTGGAAATTATTAAAAAAAAAAAAATTCCCTGAAAGTCTGAGTCTCAGACATGTCTATTTTACCAAGATAAGATGTGGCCCAGACATCAGCCAGAGAAAGAACCCCTCCCTCCCGAGACTCCACAGTACTTCATTAGTACTTCCACCCGGTGCTTTTTCAACCCAAAATTTTCATTGTATTTAAACTACAAATATAAACACAAATTCTATTTAAACTCTAAACTCCTGGAAAACAGAATCTACGTTTGAGTTTTAGCCCTCCACAAAAACAGTGACTTGCACTAACAGGCTCATCAACTATCTGTTGAACACATGGATACAAGAATAAGTAAAATTCCAGTACTCCTGGAATATAAGATTCAAAGCATGGCTTGGAACAAGTGCCTCTCAAAACCAGGAAAACTAATCTCCGTGTCAACAGCTCAGATGCTAAGTTCTACTTGACTTAGGTGAACCAGACAATGTCTAAGATAAATTACATCCCCCACCCCCACCCCACCCCCCAAAAAAGAGGAAGCAGTGCTAACTAACCACTTCTGAGGTCTTATAAATGGTACATCTCCTGGCTCCACTTCCACATCATTCCATACCACTTAAAAGTTCCTTGAATAAATCATACTCCCTCCTGCGCCTCCACACTTTGAACCAACACTACAATCTCTAACTTACCATATGCTGCTTCTGCCTCTTGCTAAGCATGTTTGTAAATACCATTCTGCTGGGAAATGTTCCCTTAGTCTAAGTCCTAGCTGAATGCCTCTTTTCTGCACTCCCCTGGAATGTGATAGTATTATCCAGCTGTAGTTTGAACTGTGTCCCCCAAAAAGACATATTCAAGTCCTAAACCCCAGTCCCTGAATGGGATCTTATTTGGAAATAGGGCCTTTTGAAGATGTAGTTAAAGATGAGGCCAAAATGGATTAGGGCAAACCCTAATCTCATTAAGACTGGTGTCCCCACAAAAGAGGATTAGAGTGAGCCCTAAGCCAGTAAGACTGGTGTCATCATGAGAAGAGGGAAATTTGGACACACAGCAAGGATCATGTGACAGAGGCAGAAACTGGAGTTATGTTGGCAAGTAATGCCATGGCCAGAAGCCAGGAGGAGCGTGAACCAGGTTCTTCCCTATAGGGTTCAGAGGGAGAGGGCCCTCCCAACACCTTGAATTGAGCCTTCTAGCCTCCAGAACTATGAGGCAATAAATTTGTGCTGTGTTAAGCCACCAAGTTTGCAGTAATTTTTTATGGTAGCCCAAGGAAATTAAGATATACCCCCATCCAAGCACAAGTCAAAAATAAATTATTGCTTTGCTTATCTAGTCCCCTATTGTTTTCTTGAGGAGGGACCCTCATCGTTAACTCTATCATCTTGTAAAATGTACGGCACTTAGGAAGTATTTAATAAATGCTGAATGAATGAATGAATGAGAAAAAGGCCTTCAGTCTATGCATCTGCAAGTATGAGTAAGTTGATATCTAAGTTTCCTTCCAACTTCATTATTTTGTAAGAATGAATGATGAATAAAAGCAAATGAGGATTATGTACAATAAAGCTTTAGATCCATGTATGAGTAAAATATCTTCTAAATGATAATATCACAAATTGCTTACTCTATACAAGATTTTCTTTACACATCATTTTGATATTTCCGCTTAAGGACAGTAAGCTGCTTTTATACTGCTTAAATTTTAAATGAAGAAATTTCTCTTCATAAAGCATTAAGTGCTCATTAACAATGCTCACTTTAATACAAGGGATGAGATAATAAATGATTTTACATGGGTGGTTAAAGAATAACAGGTAGTGTAACTAAGGATCATAAATAAGAAATTTTTACATTTTGAGGCCTAAGTGGCAGTAGATGGGTATCTCCTACTTTATAGTCACTTATCTAGGAATTTCCCAGCACAGAGTAGAATGCACATTAAAGGAGGTATGACTAAGGTCCACTCTCAGTTTATGGCCCAATTTTACTTTCAACCTCAAATAGTGCTCTGATTAAAAGTCATCTCTGCAATGGCAATGGCAAAACTGCAATGGCAAAATGGAAATTTAGCTTTGGTATGTTGTTATTACTTTTTTTATTAGTCTTTCAAGGTAATGATATCCAACATTCTGCTAAATCATTTCAAATAAAACAGTCCAGCATTTGTGAGAAAACTTAGCTTAGAATTAACTGGGAAGATAAGGTTTTCCTCATTGATGATTGCTCAACCATTCCTTGTACTATCATACTAGGCTACTCAAGGAAACTATTTAAAGTTTACGTATTTATTTGTAAAGTCTTGATTATAACAGTTGAAGGTCATTTAAATATATTAATTGTATACATTAAAGAGTAAATTGCTTGGTAATCAGGTATATGAACAATGGTATACAGTAATAATTATGCCAACTTCATTTTCTAGATAAAAGCAAAATAAAATAATGTAGTACTCAGTATTTGCAAACAAGCCAAAATCATTTTCTATTTCTTTCTTCTCACTTTGATAGTTTTCTGTATCTGTAACTTGCATTGACATTGTAGCTGTTCCAGGTGCCACATACCATTTTAAACCATCAGTCTCAACAGTGTATCACATTAAGAGAAAAAAGATCTGGATCTTATTCTATAATAATTGTGCAATCCCTTGTTCTTGAACTCTTTAAGAAATGCCAAAAGGGAAAAATCAAAATATTAGAAGCCCCTTCACTTCAATAAATCCGAGGCAAGATTTTCCCAACAACCTGACCAGCCAGCAAGAATGACAGAAATCCACCTACAACTACTAAAAAATCTATTTTGAGACGCATGGGTGTATGAGACCTTACATAAATCAGACAGGAGATTTTAAAGCATTTTAATAAAAGCATTTTCTCTTCCTTGGCTTTTTGTGAAGTGTCATTGCAGTAAGACTAGGAAGTATATTTGGATACAGGGACAGCAAGTTGCAAAAACGCGAAAGAATGGTCTGGTCAGAGAAGTGTTTCCTGCCTTTAAAGTTGACAGTCTGGGTGATGAGTACTGAAGCACAACCATAACCCACTTGTTGAAGAAAGATGCATGTTAATGCAAACTTGTTTGACTTTACGCATAAAGTTACTCCTTCCTGTGTTTTGAGACAGGAAGCTGAGGTAGTTCTTAACGTTGATCATAATAAGGAAGACTCCAAAAATAAATGGGTGCTTTGCAGATACCGTCTCTATAACTGGGTCAGGCTTCCCTGCACCCAGTCCCAGGTTCAAGAACCAGCAAAGGCAACTTTTATCCGTCACTTTAACAAGATGATTAAGAAGAGTTGAAGTCTTCTGAGAAATGCCACGGAAGAAAACTTTTCCACGAGAAGCTTCAGGTAAAACTTGGTTGGCTTCTTGCCTTCGGTCTGAAATGATCCCAAGAATCCTTAAAAGCCTAAAAACCCCCAACCAGTCACCCAAATTTCCAATCCAAGGCTCCCGCCCTTTCATGAGTTTATTAAATTACAAAAACACTGCGCGATTCATGACTCAAAAGCAAACACTGAGCCTCAAAGAATATGCTGCTAAAATGGGGAGAGCCACGCTCAAGTGCAAACTCCCTCCCACACCAAACGCCCACGTCGCATCACCAGGCTGCAGCGAGGCCGACACTCACCCACCGCTCGCCCCGGGAAACCCGGATCTGGGGGTCTCAAAGACAGAAGCGCGGCAGGCTCGCTCCACTCCCCACCTCAGAGCCGCTCCTGCAAGCTCGGCGCTGCCATTTTGACAAGAAAGTGGGCCCTACCCCGGAGGCCCCTTAGCCTGTCGCCCTGAGCGAAGCCGGGGAGAAAGGGAGCCCAGGGCCCGTCGCCTCCGCGCCCCGGACGCCCTGTACACGCGCGCGACGAGCGCCCCGCGCCCAACACCGTGGGCCTCAGACAGGGCCCGGCTGAAGCGCAGCGCCCTGCGGCAGCCGCCATCACGGCCACACAGGCAGAGCCGAGGGCGGCCGTCGGCGGCGGGGCGGGGCGTTGACGGGCCGGGGGCGGGGAATCCTCAGCTGGGGGAGCCTGGAGGCAGGAGCTGAGGGGGGCGGGGCGTCGGCGCCTGCTTGGTAACCCAGGCAACGCGAGGTGCAGTGAGGCGACGCGACCCCAGACCCAGACGTCTCCCCTGCGTCGCCAAGTGGTTGGCGAAAAGCCACAGCGACGGGCTGCCCGCCCTCAGAGCCCAGCTTCCACCCGCCATCCCCAAAAAGTCGGCTTGGTCCGGGCAGCGACCCCCAGACCTCGGGTCTGCCCTCCCGCCCCAGGTCCTCGTCCTGTCCCCTCCCAGGTCGCGGGGAGCCGGGCGCCGCCCGGTCCCGCCGCCGCTCCTGGCCGCGCCCCTTAGCTGCCCCGGGCCTGCCTGCGGCCTTCCTCGCGAGCGGCGCGGGCCTCTTGGGCGCTTCCAGAGTCTTGGCGAGCCCGCCGCGCCCTGCCGACCCAGCCTGCGGCCCGCTCCCGGCCGGCGCAACCACGCGCTGCGTGTCATCTCGCTCGTGGTTTTTCCTTTTTTTGCTTAGGCCGGTTTTGGTAGGTTGCAGTAAACACGGGACCTCCGCGAAGAGGACCCATTTCCCACCCCGTCCAAAATGGCAGCCTCCAGCCGCGCACAGGTGTTAGATCTTTACCGGGCGATGCTGCGAGAGAGCAAGCATTTCAGCGCCTACAGTTACAGGTGACCCGGCGGGCGGCGCTGCGGGGGCCAGGAGGGGGCCGGGAGGGGCCGGGGGCTCTTGGGGACGTCCCCGGGTGCAGGGAGCCCACGTGCCGGCGTGCCCGGGACAGTGATGGGAAGGGTCCCACCGCCGAAGAGTGTGCCCCTGCGCACAGGGGTGGCCCCGAGACCTCGGGCTTCATAACAATGGGTTTGCCCTTCATTGTCTCCGAGACGACATTCAAATCCTGTGACTTTGTACTCTCGGAGCACGGTTAGTGTGGTTTCTGCCGTTAAAAGGATGGACGTGAATGCTGCAAGTTGTGAGAGTTAAGACCAGATTCTTACATATACAGAATTTTCCATGAAAGTTGGAGAATTGACAGTGGGACGTAGCCAAAGATGACGGCTCGTGCTAGTCACCCCTTTCCTTTCCTAGGTGTCTTAATTAGCTCTTTCAACTGCAAGAATCAAATCCATTCTAGTCCAGTTGGGAAGCGCAGGTGTGGTGAGGGTAATAAAAATGCTACACCAGTAGCTGTAAGAGAAACAGGTCTCTTAGGAGCTTGCAGAAGCATGAGTTTATCCTTGCCACAGCCTGCCTGGATCCAGCTTGTAGAACCTAAGCAGCAGGAGAACGTGTTTCTTAACTGTAAAAACCCATGTCACACACTCATTCTTTCTAGGCTTGCCCCACTCTCCTTATATACTCCTGAGTCCCTTTTTCTTACTATCTGTATGTATATCTTTTCTGCTTTGTCATTACTTCTGGCTTATCATTAAAATGATATATCTTATGAATTCTCTACATCCCTTCAGATCTGGTGTCTTTTACTACCTGGATTGTCTCAGAGTCTTGAACCATATTCCCAAGAGGATTAATCTGATTGGAACAACTTATCTCTTTAGATCAGGTCTGGGTTTAGGTGACTGGCCAGCCTCTGGATCCAGCGTCCTAAGTGCTGATGCTTGTCCCTGGAACAAAATGTGATCATTAGGTAAGGACTCCCTACCTGTAATTGTTAGATCTAGTACAACATCATTTGGTAGACATGAGCACTTAAGCCTCTCCAGCAGTAACTGACTAAATTTTGGAAACCTGCCTATAAAGTATACTCATTCTATAAACTTGAGAACAATATCTAGGACATGCCAGTGAGGTCATAGCTGCCCGGTCAAGTGGTAAAAGAAACTTTCATGGGAGAATGCCTTAATTTCCTAACCGCTAAGATACCATACAATGTGTTGGCTTACCATACAATGTGTTGGCTTACCAACTGGAATTTATTGACTCATGATTTTAAGGTTAGGAAAAGTCCAAAATCAAAGCATCAGCAAGGCACTTTCTCTGCAAAGATTGTGGCATTCTGGGGCTGGCTGCCAGCAGGCCTTGGTCCTGTTTCTTTACTATCACATGGCAGTGTACATGGGCAGCATCTTCTTCTTTCTCTTCCAGAATCCACTGGCTTCCAGCTTCTGGCTGGACGGAACCCAGTGGCTTCCTTTTCCATGCCCAATTTCCTTTGCTCATAAGGACTTCATCCATATTTGATTAAGGCCCACCCTCCTTCAGTTTGGGCACACGTTAACTAATAACATTATCGAAGGTCCTAAGTACAAATGGGCTCACATCCCATAGGAACAAAGGTTGGGACCTGAACTTGCCTTCTGTGGGGAACTTGATTCAGTCCCCAACAGAGAACATGGGGTTTTTTTTAATGAGTTTGGCTTTGGAAAGTAAAGGCTATAATCACTAGGCATATAGGTAGAAATTTTAACAAAAATTAACCAAATATAGAACAACAAATAACTTAATTGTGTCTATTAAGTTTTCATGTGGCTAGTGGAAAAATCAATCATTGTGACCACAGTCTGGGAGAAGATATTTTGCCATCTAAACTAGTTCAGAATGGACAAGGTCTAGGAATCACCTCACAGCTCACACCCTGAAAGAATATATAACCTTGACCCGTTACCCAGCCTCACTGTACCTCAGGTTTCTTGTTTGTAAAATTAGGCTGTTGGACTAACGAATCTCTAATGACCCTTCTGTTTCTAAAATTCCATTTGCATTGCTATATGAAGCTAGCAATGAAATCTACAAATGAGATTAAGTTTTTCCAGGTAAATTAATGCCAAGTTCATAGGGTAAACTACCAGAAGAACTTTCAAGGCTATATATCCAGTAGTCAGAAAATTGGAAACAACTTAAATGTGAGCAACTGTAAGATAATACATAGTTAGAAAGCAATTGTTTACATTATACTTTTTTTTTCCTTTTTTGTTTCTCAGCTGCTAGAACAAATACCATGCAGTGGGTTGAGTTGATAACCCATTGGCTCACAGTTTCAGAGGCTGAAAGGCCTACTTCCTCCCAGGGTTGGCAGTCTTTGGGGCTCCTTGGCTTTTCTGTCACATGGCAGTGTACATCGCAGCAACTTCTTTCTCTTCCAGGTTCTGTTTACTTCTAACTTCTGGGCTGTTTCTAGTGCCTTCTCTCTCTGTGACCTTCTCTATAAGGCCTCCAGTAATAGGATTAAGACCATCCTGATTCAGTTGGGCCACATCTTACCTGAAGGAACCTCATCAAAAGATCCTATTTTACAATGGGTGCACATCCACAGGAATTAAGAGTAAGAACATGTTTTCTTGGGGTACATAACTCCAAGCCACCACAACATCTCTTAATGGATTTATCTCTTACAATAGCCTTATGGGTATTACTTTTATTTCCCAATGAGGAAACTGAGGCACAGAGAGGTCAAGCAATCCCTCAGAAATCACACTGCTTGTAAGTGGTAGTACCTCTTAGAATTATTGTTCCTGGAAAACAATCAAAATAACTAGTGCCAGTTTTGAAACTACCTTAAAACTGCAGTGCTGAAAATACAATAATTACAATAATGAAGTAAAAATTTTGTAATATTCTTTTAAGACCTATATATATTTTTATCTATTGATATAGGTAGATGCTGTATTTTAATAACATGGGCCCTGTCTACTTCCCCAGTCTCCTTCCCAACCAGTCCCACACATGTATCCTGTGCACCTTCATAATTATTTGTAATTTCTCAATGCTCTCTTGGGCCTCCATGCCCCTGCAAGTACTGTTCTTGTGGTCTGGCATGCGCTTTATCTCCCTTTTCTAGAGTTCACCTCCATTGAGATCCAGCTCAGTCATGACCTTCTCTGGAAAAAGTTTTCCTGAGTCTCCCCATTTCACAGCCCAACTCCCACCTCCACTCCAACAGGTCCTGTTCCTTCATTATGTTCAATATGTTCAATATACTTCAATATGTTAAACTGTCTTTGCTAAGTACTTTACCAGGCAGTGGGGTTGCAAAGGTGAAAGGTTTGGCCTCAACAAGACACTTGCCACCAAAGGCCTTACAGACATTAGAGGCCTTAAAGAATGGAGTGGGACACAGTCACAGAGAAAATTTTTACAGGCAGTGGTCAGTGCCCCAACAGGCATGCACAGAGCACAGAACCAAGGTGGCTTCCCAAGAGATGGCATTGGGTCAAAAGCAGGAAGCAGCATGGTAGGCTCAGATAACTATAAACAGTTTGATGTTGCTGGAGTGTTGTGTGACCTTGGGAGTGGCAAAGCATGAGACTGAGAGGATGGAGAGGAGAGGGCGGGAACTGAGAGAGCCTTATGGGCCGTGCTGAGGAAGCTGGGTTTTATTCTTAGTGAACAGGCAGCCCTAAAGAGCTTTGAGCCATACAGCATCTATTTTAGATAGATCACTCTGGCGACAGTGTAGAAGGAGGAAATTTTGAGGGGCTGGAGACAAGGACTTGAAATGGGAATTGATACTAACAGTGCAGAGGGGAGATTAGGGCCCTAGTATGGGTAGGAACAGGGGAGGTAGAGAAACAATGACATTTGATAAATAATTAGAAGTTAAAATTGGCAGACCTTCATGAATGTGAATAGAATGGGAAATTTCCCCATAGATAACCAACACAAATAGTTAATTAATTACAGGAGTCTAAAGTTCAAGGGTTCCATGCCCAAAATCAGCAGTGGTGTAGTTATCACCACTCACTCACTGTGTAACCCTGAGCAAGTCACTTGGCCTCTCAGTTCTGCAGTTTCCCAGTTTGTAAAATGGGGCTAACATATGTTTCCATCTCGTAGGGTGTTGCGATATAAATGAGTTACTATATGTCAGATGCTCAAGTGCTTAGAATAGTGCCTGGCACAGAGCAGGCACTCAATAAGTACTGGGGGTTGTAAGTGGAATTAAAACCTTGATACTAGGTGAAATTGCCAGGAAGAGTATTGAGGTCAGTGATTGTCAAAACCAAGATAGGGGATGCTACTGGCATCCAGTTTGCAGAGGCCTATGATCCTGCTAAACATACACAATGCAGAGTACAGCACCCTCCCCCGTAAATACAAAGCATTATCTGACCCAAATGTCAGTAGTGCTGAGGTTGGGAAATCCTGCTTAATCTTGAGAAGGGTAGTGGGCTGAGGATGAGATTCCAGGGAACATCAAAATTGAAGGGATTGACCAAAGAAGGAACTCCTAAAGGAGGCCGAGAAGGAGAATGTGGTTCTCAGATTTTTTGAATTTAGGGAGAAGAGTGACATCATTCGCCATTTGTTGCAAAATCTCTTTAATGTTTGGCTTAATCGATGATGGTGAGATTCTTCCATTTGTTTCTGCCTACAGTCTATTGTTGTCTCACATATCATGTAGCCTCTGGGAAACTCCACCCTGTGCTCATGAGAGAAAAGTGAAAAAGGCAGATCTCATCTCGGTGTTATGGAAATATTTTTTCCTCATGTATCCCCTGGAAATTCTCAGGGATCTAAGGGATCCCTTGGTCCCTGGGCCTCACTTTGGTAACTACTAGTGTAAGAAGCAGGAGAAGAACAAGTGAAGTCCTAGAAAAGCCAAGTCCTGGAAGTCAGGATAGTTCTGTGTTGTAGAAAGGTGGATGTGGTCAACAGGGTCACTCGCCCTAGCAAATTCCAGTAAGTGAAGAGGGCATGTTGTCCCTGGACTTGGCAATACAGAGATCTGATGACGTTTCTCGGAGCGGAGGAGACTGTAAAGGACTGAGAAGTGAATCAGAAGTGAGTAAGCTAATACAGTGAATGTAGACTAGGACTACCCCTTCAGGAATTTTGGTGCACAAAATATGGGAGAGTGGATAGCTGCTAGAGCGAGATCCCGCAAGAGGGGAAGAGTGGTGTGTCCAAGAGCACAGATGGCGGGATTGGCCTTGCACAGAAGAGGGACCCTTCATTTTCCATCAGTGGAATAAAGGAAGTAAGATAAGTTGGGATATAAGTAAAGAAGATAGAAAGTTGAAGTGATTCTTGCCAGGCCTGACAGCCAATTTCTGGAGGAAGGGATGTTGGAGAAACATCCTCCTGAAGCTTCTGATTGCCTCTGGCACTCACTGTCTTAATCCACAGTTTACTTGTTTCTCACTGTTTGTTCCCTGATTGCAGAAGTCCTGCCTTATCTCTTTACTCCCAATGCTTAGCACAATGCCTATCTAGTACATGCTTGTAAATATTTCTTGTTAAAGGGCGAGAGTAAATTGTACTCAGAGGTCATTTTTATCAGCCTATGGATTAAAAAATTCATTATTGTGAAACATGAAAAATGGAAAATTTAATAATAATGCCCAATTGTGACCAAATAGAGTGCCAGACCTCTTTAATTCCTCATCAAATGTTTGTATTTTTATTACACTTAATACACTCTTTAAGTGGTGTGCTGGAACTACAGATCTAAATGTGCCTATCATTAAAAGGTAGATATCAGAAATTTCTTAGAGAATCTGGCTTCTAAGTGCCACCTTGAAAAATGGATATCATCAGCAATGCTTCTGACTGCAAGTCATGGGAAAGCCTTCAGAATTGTGACTTAAGTAAATAGAGGGTTCATTCTTCTCACATAGGAAACATCTAGAGTATATAGCTGCTGGAGTTGAATAGCAGCCAGATGGTGTCACGGTACCTCAGTGAGACTCCTGATTTTCTGCTCATTCTTATGCCTGATGGTTGCAAATGGCTACTGAAGCTCCAGTTATCCTTTGCTTATTCCAAGCAGAAAGACAGAAAGGCAACCCCAACCAGGAAAGGGTCAACTTTCTAGCAGACTTCTGGTTATGTCTCATTGGCCAGAACTCAGTTACACTTCCACCACTAGCTGGATGAGGGGCTGACAAATTAGGATACTACTTTCCTAGCCTCTATAATGAGCAAAGGCAAAGAGAAAAGGATCAGGGATGATTGTTGGGTCAGTCAACAGGTAGTGTCTACCACAGATAAGGATATGTGGAAATGTGGTTGAGCAGCCAGGTGAAGACATTAAGTAAAGCATGGGGGAAGCAAAGTACAAGGAGCACACAGAACCAGATGTAGGTAATTGTGCCTAGAGCATCCCAGCTAGCTCATAGGTGACTTCAAGTCCTGGGGCAAACAGTTAGTGTTAAATAGGTCTAAAAGAAAGGCAAGGCATAGAAAGAATAAGTGGCTAGGAAGCTACCAGCTCCCAATATGTGCTTTTTCTGCAACTCCACACTGCTTCCCTAATGAAAGACCTCTCTTAAATATAAACTTCCTACAACCTATGCAGCCTCCGAGTCGGCCCTCAAAAGTGTTAGCACCATCAAGCCAGAGATCATTATTTTCACAGTTTCTCTCATTTCAGCTGAAGTGGCTATTCAGGCTCTCTAGTTTCATGAATGGTAAAATCACTGATGTTAAATGGCAGGTCTTCACTCCCTGTTCTACACAGTTGAATGAAACGTTGTTGAAGTCTACGGGTGTTGCAGTTCTAAGGAAGAGAGTAAATAATCACTCATGTTTGGAAGTCTACTCTCTTTTTTGAGCCACTGGAACTCTGTTTAATAAATGACTAGCTGTAATCCAGACTGAATGGCAAGCTGAGGAGATGGAACTGAACTCCTAGATAAGGCAAGGACAAGGCAGCTCACTCACTCTGAGGGTTTCCTTCCCATTTCTGTATCCATTATTGCAAATCTTTTTACATTGACCAACTCGTTCGCCTCATATGCCTCTGACAGAGAACGCCTACCTGAATAGTAGCAACCAAATGTGGGTGGTGTTAGTACAAAGCACCTTTTACCTTCTACTACAAGACAGCTACCCTGAAGACCTTCATACCAAATACTCTTCTGTAGAGCAACAAATGGGCAAATGAGTTTTTCTATAATATTTCTTAAAAACCCATGGTATTACTATACTAGGGCTGGGGAGGAGATGGAATACAAATTCAAGATGGCACTGCTCTTC
This sequence comes from Dasypus novemcinctus, assembly GCF_030445035.2. Classification (NCBI taxonomy): domain Eukaryota; kingdom Metazoa; phylum Chordata; class Mammalia; order Cingulata; family Dasypodidae; genus Dasypus; species Dasypus novemcinctus. The sequence continues at coordinate 36,987,184 of NC_080694.1, read as the reverse complement.
TTATGATTGTGGTCTGGTTGGGCATATTAAATGTACATACAAGCACACCTCAAGAAACTTGCGAAGAAGGGAGCAGATACAACTCAAGTATTTGAGCACCTGCTTCCCATGTATGAGATCCTGGGTTCAATCCCCCGTACCTCCTAAAAAAATTTTAACTCACACAGGAAACCTGCAAACTGAGATGGTACCACAGCTCTGGAGATCTGCAAATGGAGTGGGGTTGAAAAGACCAATTTTTATAATGATGTTTTAGCTGACACATATAAAATTATATAAATAGCTTTGTAGTGATTATTTCAGTCCTCTAGGCTTAACTACTATTTCAGTCTTACCTGTATATAACCTTGTCTCGTTTAGAAACTTAATATCCTAAACCTGGCCTTCTGTGTGTGTGTGGCCTTCATTTAATAAATGTAACTCTAACCTCCCTCCTGGGAAAATCTTAGTTCTTTTTGCAAAGTAAAGCCTTCTTTGACCAGAATTGGCTGATGGGTGGGAAATTCCATCCTCTTGTTCTTTTTCACCATTTAGCCCATGCCTCCATTTGGAGCCACAGAGACCTATCACCTGGGATAGTTAGTTACCATGTTAGTGAGTCCCAAATACAGCATTTTGCTTGCTGGCATTCTTAACAAAATTGCTAGAGAGTTTTTGCCTGGTTAAAATAAATCCATTTTTCTCTTTTTAAAAGTCTTGAAATAATGCTTTTAATTCATGTGTATATTATGAAGTATTGAAGAAACCATAGAATTCTATTTTAAGTGGCCAAATAAGAATTTGGCTCATTATGAAATGTTGGACAAATCATACCCCACTGAAAACTATTTAATGTTTTTATCACAGGATTTGCAAGAGCACAGGGAAGGGAAGAATAAAGGAGAAAAAGACTGCTTTGTTAAATTTTCTAAGTCCTTCCCAAATTAAATCTTTATTTGTTCAGAGTGTATACTGTTAGGCTCATAGATAGCTGGTGGCACCTTGTTAGAAAGACTGTTATTTCATGACCCCTTCCATAAGAGCAGCCAGAGGCAATTATGGATTCATTTGCCTAAGAACAGCTTCTTATACTTGAGAAAGATTGATTATTCCTTTTAACCGAATATGCTTGGAATTTCCAGAAGGCTTTTTTTCCCCCTTTTTCTCTTATGTTTGCAAAGTTCTACCTCATTGAATAAATGATTTTGAAAAATAAGCGTTGTAAAGTCAACTTAAAGAAGAAAACACTTAAGAAATTCAGATTGAAAAAAATTTAGCAGCCCAAACTGGGGGTGGGGAGGGGATAAAGTATTAATTTTTAATCTAGATTGTAGAGGAAATTATTAAACCTAAACTATTAGATCTAAGTGGCATTTCTGATTTTTTGACTTTACTTTTCAGGAGCTTCCAAATTGTACTTATATTTATACTTCACCTTGGCTCCTAAAGTATTTTTAAAACTTTATAAAAATACACGCCATTCAGTTTTTGGTTGATCACACAATTGTATAAAACGTCAATACCAAGGTGGGGAAATGATTGTTGTACACACTTTGAATGGCTTTGCATAGTCTCATTTTAGATAATGGTTTAAGAATCTTGACTTTCTTTTGTTTTTGGAAACATCAAGTAAAAATGGAAATTTTAAAAATATAATAAAATACAATAAGATAATTGTTATAATTTTAAAATAATAAGGGGCTCACAGCACAGGGAAAATAAAAGTAGAGAATATAAAGAAGTAAGGTGTAAAGTTAGACTACAAAATGCAATTATAAGTAAATAGGATTTCCTTAATCTAAAATATCTTTAAATCATTCTGTGGTGCAGTACGGTAATCCTTTTTTGTTTTTTGTTTTTAGCAAAGTATAATTACAAAGCATTCTATTTGAGAACTTCTATAATGAGCATAGAAAATTGACTGCTTCTTAATGATTCACATCTTTAGCCACATGCATACTTTGTTGTGGATAAAATGTACTTTATGTCATATTTCTTCTCCTCTGTGGCCCCATTCCTGACACTCTGAATACCACTTACTCAGGTAATAGATTTTTACATAGGCCTTAACATTTATTTTCTTAATTAGCTGGTACCTAGCCAATTTAGAAAAATTCTTCCCATCAGAACCCAAATTAAGTAAAAATAGATCCATTTCTTGAAACAAGCTCTGAGTTTCTATACTTAACAAGGTTCAACTAAGTGCAAGTAGGTCCTCCTGGCTGTTGTCTCCACTAGTATTAGAAAGACTTGAAGAGCAGCATTCTGATCTCCACCTCCCGTTTTAAGAAGCAGAGTAACATTGCCGAGATTAGGACAGACTAATGTTATTACTCTGACATCTTAATTGTCTATGTGGCTTCATAGCAACTCCTTATTAGAATTATGTGTGACCAGTATAATAGTTTTATTTTGTTTCGTATGGGTGTGTTTTTGCTTGTTTTTTGAGGTACTGGGATTAAACTGGGACCCCTTATGTGGGAAGCCAGCACTCAACCACTGAGCTACATCGGCTTCCCCGAGTTGGTTTTTTCATTGTTGTTGTTTGTTTGGTTTTTAGGAGTACCAGAGATCAAACCTGGGACCTCCTATGAGGGAAGCAGGTGTTCAACTGCTTGAGCTTCATCAGCTCCCTGTAATAGTTCTTTGAACTCAGATATATTGGGATAAAAAGAAACAGCGCACAGAAATCTTTGATGACAAAAGATAAACAAAAATCACAGTGGCATAAGGCTAGAACTTCCCCGTCATTTTCAACCCTGAAATTATGACTCCTGAGCTTATTTGACTTATTTATTGTTTTCTTTATTAAGAACACGTGTCAGGAGTGAGGCAACCTTGACTCAGAAAGATTTCTGACCTTTGAGTCAAGAAACCTTGGTTCAAATGTGAACTGCATCAGCTCCTTGCTCTGTGACCCCGGTGTAAATCATTCTTTGCCCTGTGTATTTTCTATAAATTGAGAATACTAAAATTTCCTTATAAGGCTTTGAGGATTAAATAAAATTATTTCAAAACTGAAGTGTTTGGCATATAGTAGATGTTCTAGTATCATTTCTGTGTATCAATAGCATAAAAATAGACACTTAAAATCAATATTATATAGTTCTTTTTACACTGATAGTCCAACTACCCAGCTAGTAATCATTTAACCAAACATGTCAACTTTTTGAACAGTATTCTTACCAGGTATTGAGTAGCAGTCCAATGAACTCTTATCACTTTACTTTTTTTTTTTAAGATTTCTTTATTCATCCCCCACCCCACCCCACCCCCATTGTCTGTGTGTTCTTCTGTGTCTGCTTGTATTCTCATTAGGCAGCTCTGGGAACTGATCCTGGGACCTTCCAGAGTAGAAGAGAGGTGCTTATTCTCTTGTGCCACCTCAGCACCCTGGTCTGCTGTGTCTCTTACTGTCTCTCCTGTGTCTCTTTTTGTTGTGCCGTCTTGCTGTGCCAGTTCTCAGGGTGGGCCAGCACTCCTGCGTGTGGCAGCACTCTGCGCAGGCTACCTCTCCGCTTGGGCCAGCTCGCCACATGGGTCAACTTGACTGCACCAGGAGGCCCTGGTTATCAAACCCTGAACCTCCCATATGGTAGATGGGAGCCGAATCGCTTGAGCCACATCCGCTTCCCACTATCTTTCAGTATGGTAAGATTTGTTAGATTGTTCTTTCCTTCAGCAAACATTTTTTGGGCACATGCCATTTGCAAGGCCCATTGTTCTTTGCTGGCAATACAAAAATAAACAGAGCATGATCTCGGCCTAAACGGAGCTTGTACTTCAGTGGCATAAACTAATACACTCACTGAAAATTTTACAATGTGGTGGCAGTGTACTGATAAAGAACGAATGGGGCATTATGGAAGTAGATAGAAGGGACTACGTAACCTTCCCTGAAAGGGGCCTGGGGAGTTAGAGAAGCATCTTGGCTGATCTGAATTGTAAAGGTGTAGTAGAGAGCGGCTGGTGAAAGGAGGCAGGAGGAGAGGGGACAGATGCAAAGAACCCCTGGAATTGGTGTTAAGTATAAGAAACTACCAGCACTTCGGTGTTGCTGATGGAGATACAGTGGGAGAAGATGGAGGGGGGGAAGACGCTGATCCCAGAGTCTTGGGTGTCAGCTCAGGTTGCCAGGATGTGGTCCTAGGCAGTGGAAAGCCACTCTGGTGTTTTAGGTAGACTTCAGATCTACCTTTTTTTTTTTTTTTTCATTTTCTATTAATACATATTAATAAAGCATATCTTTCATCCAGAGTGTTCAGATATACCTTTTAACTGGATCACCAAAAAAATAAAAAATAGAAAAAAAGAAAAATCAAATAGGAAGAATGGAAAAAGAAAAAAAAAGGAAGGAGGGAGGGAAGGAGGAAAACTGGATCACGATAGTGATAGATGGAGAGAGGTGGACTGGTTTTGAGATGCACTGGTAACTAGAACTAGCTGGTCTTATTGATTTTACTGGAAGAGTGACTTGAAGATAGCTCTTAGTTTAGGAGAGTAAGAAAAACCATTCCCAAGAAAAAAAGAAAAATCATTCCCACTTAAACATCAAATACAGGGAACAGCGCCACCTCGGCATGAGGAAGATACCTCTGGGAGTCTGTGTGCGCCGTCAAAGAGCTTCATGAGGCATCGGGACATGTCAGGTGTACGTTTCAAACAGCTGTTTGGATCTAAGTGTGAATTCAATCTGCTTATCTAACTGTTCTCTCTATAATTATTATGGATATTTTATGTATTAATACTAGTAATATGCCAATTAGTGTTCATCCATGGTCAATTAGTTCCCTGTATCCGTTCTCAGATATATTTAATGGATGGCTGCTAGCCTCATTAAATGTCATTAATGCATCTATACAACCTTATATTTATGCTTTTGTTCCTGGAATAGTTTTTGAGTGGGTTTAATACCACCCTTTGGCCTAGTTTATGCAAAGTTACCTATGTGGCCAATTAGTTTTGATTATGAATATTACTCTATAGCATAATTACTCATCTAATTAATGCCTTCATACATTTCTTTCTGCCCATCTACATTTTGAGAATAAATGCAAATATCTTTGCTCTGTAATCACCTCTCCCCCACATTTGATCCCTAGGTGTGATGTTGTTTTAACCAGAAATCACTTCTACTGGCAGAAGTATTTCTTAACTAAAATCCCCCTTGCCCTTAACTAACCAAAAAGCTAAAATTAATGAGAATATAGTTCCTGGCAGCCAGTTTGGAGCCAGAAAAAGCCATTGATCCTCTATTCTGGTCCAGTAGTCTCTTATTCACGCATTCCACAAATCTTTATTGAGCTCCCTTACTGGAAAAAAAAAAAGGAAAAAGAAAAAAAACTTCAGTTACTTCTCATTGGTCTTGGATAAAGTCCAAAATCCCCTCCTAGTGAACAAGGTCCTGTGGAATCGGATTTTGCGCTGCCTTTCCAGCCTCAGCAGGAAATATTGCACGAACGGTAACTGTTTACCAATAGGTAGGAGCCGCAAGATTTTGCTAGACTGCCAGGGGTGACCATGTCTAGGACCCAAACATTTCATTTCACCTGGTTTTGCTTTCCTTCCTTCCTCTTCACCTACCCACACACAGAGGAATCCTGCAGAATTTTAAGATAGGATTTGCTGTTCTCAAACCAAATTTCCATTCATCTTTTTTTTTTCTCAGAGATTCACCTGTTATATATAAAAAAGGTCCCCCTGCAAATGAAATTAACATGATTCATTCCTCCTTGGGACCTGTGTAACGATGCCCATAGGCAAAGACCGAAGGTGGAATCCCGCCGTAATAGGAAAGGTGTTTTCCCAGCTGCTTCACCACACTTGGGGAGACCCCCAGCAGGGTATGTGCAGCAGCAGCAGGAACCAGGAGCTTGGCCCTCCTCACCTGCCCCACCTGCCCCTCACCCCACCCAGCTCTTCTCAGAACACTGTAGGAGAGAGAGGCACCCACCCTGGCTCAGCGCTTCCTCCTGGCACGGTTAGAGGCCCCGCTCAGCACAGAGGGCATCTCCGCCTTCGTGGTGTGCGTGCCTGCCTGGCCATGGTCCCTCCGGGGCCGTGGCCTTTTGGGGAGGTGGGTGTGGACAGAGCAGGACCCAAGCCACCGTCCCAGGCTGGGGCACAGCCGCTTCTCGCCACAGAGGGAGGGTCTTAGGCTGGGAACTGTTTCTTCCAGCATTCAGACGGAGCCTCCCCAAGCTCCTCGCAGGAGTCGCCCTTCTCCTTTCCCAGCATTTCTGCTCTTGTGCTCCTCAGCCAGACACTCCCATCTCCCGCGGTCTTCAGAGGTGCTCTCTCCCCTGAAGGAGGGGCAGGGTGGCAGATAAGGGGAGCCTACCACAGTGATACCTCATTCTGATAGCATTTTTAGGCAGCAGACTAAATTCAGAAAGTGGGATGTGTTGAAAATATCGTTTCTTCAAAAGCATTGCCTTTAAAAAATACAATCATAAGAAAAAATTACCTCCAAATATTGAGACATCTCAGATGAGCAGAATTTGGGAAGGATGGACAAAGAAACGTCCTTGAAAATGTCAATTACGGACATGTACTTTTATTAAGATGCAGCCATCTGTTTCACTGAAATGAATTTTCAAAGGTCAGAACAACCAATGTGTGAGATAATATATGGAAAAATAAGCCTCTTTGTTTTAATCAAAGATAACCAAAATGTAGAAAACTTCTTGTGCCATAACCTCTTCTACAGTCATGTATACAGTTCATCTACTGTCAACAATATTATTTCCATGGTAATTAACTTCAATCCACAATCACTTGAAAAATCTCAGGTATATAATTACCATCACAGGAAATGTCTTCCCTGCATTCTTCAAACCTAAGGGAATTAGAAGGAATCCAGTGTTGATTTTTACTGTAATTCTCTGTGTTTTCCCCTTTTTCTCTAAGAATGGAGGACGAAGTTATTACCTTTCAGTGCAGCCATTGTTTTGCAGTTTCTTTATATTTTCACATTTCTGGAGAAAATGTCTTCAGAATCTTGGACCTAAGAAAAGAGACTCTGGTTGATTTAATCCCCATTCTCAGAGTCTCCCATTCTCAGAGTCTCTAACATCTGCACGAGAACGGGAGCCGAGGGGAGCAGGATTTGAAGCCAGTGTTCTTTGCACCTGGGCCGTGAATATCTGCTTTGATTCCAGGGATCAAAAGCATTGGAAGAATTGCTTGCATTCAAATTCTGATTAAATTTATAATTTTAATAAACTCTCTCCTTGTCACTAGGGCTGATTACTGTCCCAGGGATATTTGATACTCACACAGATCCCTAGGGTTCAAGCAGGAGGAGGAAGAAAGGAATGATCCTACGTTAATTGGCATTGATTGAACACATCCTGTATGTCAGACACTATGTTAGGAACTTTACCATGCACTATCTGATTTAATATGGGATCACTACAAAATAGATATTATTTGTCCATTTTACAAATGTAATAATAATGAGCTCTTTCTTAATTTAAGCATTTTCCTTATGCTAGGCATATGCAGGCATAATGCTCCTCCCTGCATTATCTCTTTCAAAAATCCTTGTAAAAACCCCATGAAGCAGGAACTTTTCATCGCCACTATTTTGCAGAAGCACTGCAGCTCCTAGAATTGCATAACAAACCTGCAGTCCATCAGCTGGTGTGCCACCAGGTTTATACCTAAGTCTTCCTGGCTCTGAAGCTTCTCCTGTGTGGGGGGTTGTCTCTGGGGCAGGTAGTCCCCTCTGCCTCCACAGGAAGACACCACCTTGGTCTCTGGGTGGGCTTCTTTGTGTCAGAGCAAGATTGCTTATTCTGTCCACCACGCTGGGTCTCTTCTTTTACTTGCTAGCCCTGGATTTTAAAGTGCAGGTACAAGTGTGGACCTTTTCATTGTAATTCCCTAATAATTATTTTCATGTTCCCAGCTGTCCTTCATTCCTCCAGCCTTACTTTCAAAACAACTAAAACTCATCCTGAATACTTCTGCTGAGGAAGCCCTCCTTGGAGTGATAGAAGCCCCCTGGGTACTCTCCCGGGACTATCTTATCTTCAGGACGCCTCTCCTACCCCAGGGTGGCAAAGCCCTTAGCACGCTCACCTTTTAAGGCAGAGGGTAAACCAGATACCTTTATTAAAAACTCATTTCACAGTTAACATGTTAATAGGTTTTGCCACCAGCTGCCATTCTGTTTTAGGCTTCTTAAGTAAATATTATGTATGTATGCCCTAAGGCAATATCACAAAGGGTGTAGCATTGTAAATTGAACAGAACTTGGATACTGCCATGTTCTAAATTATCAGCAGTATTGATGAAAATTATTTCTGCAAAGTAGTTGGAGGAGAGAAAACAATGGGGAGGAAGGGAAGAGTGGAGAAAGGATTTATATGAGTGTGCATGAGAATAATCGAGAAAACTAGCGGAAGGACTGGGACAGGGCAGTGTTCTGCATGGGGGAGTTTTTCAGCAGTAGAATTCAGGTGGGGCCAGCTTTGGCAGAGCCAGGCTGTTCTACTTGAAGGTGGTCTTTCCAAGGTTTGGGGAGGTTTTGAGTCTCATTTGGCCCAAGGCTACTTTGTGACCCATTTACCTTCATGGAAGGAAACAATCCAGGACCACAGGCCCCCCGGTTTCTACCTGATAGATGACTCCAAGGTCCAGCCCTGGGACCTCGCTGGGGAGCCGTGAGTGTCCCTGTGACCTGCCCCCTCCCCCGTCCCTGCTGCCATCATCAGCGTCCTTTCCTGGCTACCGTCTGCTCAGTCACTTGTTCTGTTCTGGATCCCTTACCGTTCCTCACAGGGATAGCGAGAGAGATTGCTGAGGGCCTGTGCTAAAGGAACATCACAGAACAGGAAACAAGGTTCTGTAGGAGCACATCCTTCCTCGGACAGAGCAAGGGTGTGTGTACTGTTTGGGAGGTGCTTGAAGTCTTGTGAGCCTACTCATGATAGGAATGGTCAGTGCTCTCCTCTCTCCATCACATTCTCCTTACTCCTTATTCACTGCAGTCTGGCTTACCACATTCCGTCTTTTATTCTCTATCCTTACCCTACTTGGCATGTCTTCTTCAAGAGGCATGGTTGTCTTCTCCTTCCTTCCCTAGCATGCATGACCCTGCTGTCCCTGGTCTCCTCACTTTGCTGACCTCCCTCCTCAGCTCTTTTGTGGGTTCCTTCTCAACCGCTCTTCCTTCCATATCGGAAGCTCCTTGCATTCCTTCCTTGACCTCCTCACACTTTCCCCGGATGCTCCCATTCATCCATGGGTGTGCTCTGCTGGTGCCCATCACCATTTATCCTTTGCCCTGGGCTGCAAACCCTTCTTCCCGAGGGGTTCCTGGAGTTTTCGGGGTGTGCCCCCAATACCTCAAGTTGAACATGTCTAAATAAATAATCACGTACCCCACCCTCCCACCAAATCTGGCCCTTCTGCATTCCTTCTTGTCATCCAGTTAGTCAGTTGCCCAGGCTGGAAATCACTTTACTTTCTCTCCTCACTTTACCCATGGTCAGTTGACCTTTATGTCCAGCTGATTCTTTTCCAGTATCTCTCTTAACTGGGCCTTCTTTGTGTCTCCAAGGTGATTGCCTGGATTGGCTCTCATTAGCTTTTGTCGGGGTTTATAACAGCCTCTTCCTGATCTCTCTGCCTCTATTTCTTAGCTCTACTGGGCATCCTTCATAGTGCCACCAGCATGTATTTCTAAATCCCAAATCTGACTTTGTCTCTCCCTGAAGTCCTATGTATTTAAAGAGCATGAGGGTTAATAGAAGCAAAATTGTTCCTTTAGAAAGTATAAATTTATCAAGAATATTTGACCGTGGTAGAATTCCAATGAATACATGCTGAATGAGAGCCCAATAAAAATAAGATATAGGCTAGGACAATGAATAACTTTGCCCAAGACATTCTGATGTTTATCCATGTGAAATATGGTGAATTTGCTTGTAAAATTCAGATTTTCTGGCAGCTTAGTTTTTCTGCTTCTGTAATTACTAAGGATTGACCCTGAGTCAAAATTTGCATTTGCTTCCTATCACATAGATGCTTTAGCAAAATAAATAAGATCATAAAATTAATATCTTATTGTACTTCAAAAATCTGTAGTCACTTCACCACTCTAACTGAATTAAATTACCTTTGGTTTCTTGTTTATATACAAAAAAAAGAGCAGATCAATCTGCTGAATAAATTGTGGATTATTTGCAAGGCCCTTGGGTCGTCTCTTATTTAAATGCTTAGGAATTTGTTAGCTGACTTGAACTTAAGTATCTTGTGCCTGTATGAGTTTGGGTAATCAGTGAGGTCTCTTTAAACACAAATCCTCCAATAGAAAAAATTTCTTTTTTAACATGAGGTATAATTACTCTGCAGAACTTGTATTCTGCTTGTGTTAAATCACAAGCAGCATCTCTTAACACTACCATTTTGCTATATCACGGTTAAGTTGGATTTCCCTGGACTGGCCTTGGAATGGTACCATTTTTTAGCAGTGTTGTTCCAAATTCTTAATTAATTAATACAATGTTTGGAACTCCATCATCTTTTCTTATATAAAACAAAAAACAAGTTGCGTTTAATTTTTTTCTTAATTTAAATATTTTTTTAAACAAATGAATCAGGATTCATTGTATATATTCCAGGATTGTGTATATATGTGAGTGTTTTAATGAGAAAATCAGGAAAATAGGATAGGAAAACCTGGGATGAGATAACCAAACAGATTGCATGTTCAGAAGACCAGGACTGTTTGGCAGCTAGTACCAAGGCCCTCAGGTCTTGCTTTGAGCTACCTAGTCACCTGTGCAAAGAGAGAATCATGACTAGACATGTATGGCACAGTGTCCATGATATAAAAACCAGTAGGTTGCTTAGAAGTACAACACTTCTGAGTATTAAAACCCAAGAAACTCCCCTTGTAGCTCTTTGTATGGAGGTCAACATCTTCAACATAAATACAGCCAGTTTCAAAAGGCAGTTTTTTGTTTTGTTTTGTTTTGTTTTGCATCTCCTAATGTTGGCTAATGGTGCAAGACCACAGTGAGTAAAAACTGTTCTGCAAGGGACCCACAGTGCCAGGTCCCTGGTGTAAGTAACCCAAGGATACATTTTAGAGTGTCTTGGAATATAGAAGGCTTGCCTTTTAGGCAAAACTCCACAAAGAGTATTTATTTCCATCAAAGTTCAGGTAGGTTTTGAACAGCACTGGATATACAGTTATAGTCCCAGACAAGAGCTTTGCCTGAGTAGAAAACAAGTACTTTACCTTGAGGGCCTTCCCATGAGGAGCACAGCGAGAGCCTCCTAAAAACTTTGGATCCACTCCAGTTCAAAGCCCTCCAGTTCTGTACGATAAAGATTTTCTTAAGGGATTATTATGACAAATTATGTGTTTTAAGCTAAACAACTAGAAGATGAGACATTCAAAATAAATTACTTGTGCATTGAGCCCTGTGTAACTAAATAAACTGATTTATTTTATAGGGTTCATTTGAGCTATGAGCCACCCAATGTTTATCAAAAATGAAGACTTTAGTTTCAGAAATCTTACCTCAAGCTAATTTTTTAAAAAACATTTTGAGCTCAGAGCCAGTTATCTATTAAGACCACTCATTGTTTGTTAAAATTGTGACATCTCCATACAAGAAACTGGCTTTTATTCTGTGCTCAGGGGGAGAGATATTTAGTATATTTTGTTCTTTCTTAAGTGGTCATCATTGTGTTGACATAGAGTTCCCTCCAAGATAGCTTCAGGAAGGTGGAATTTCATGATTAAGATTATGATAACATTTGTTCTTATTCTAAGCCAATAGGTTATATATTACTATTATATGTAATATGAGTGTGATACTACTAATATCTCAAAACTAGTGGGACCACTTTATATATTCAAATCTTTTTTCAGTAGCATTCAGTATGCACAATTTGTTTTTTTCTTAAGAAGCCACTTTGTAATCTAGTAAATCTTAAACACAGAAGTAAAGGCTACGAATTGTACTAGTAAGACTAACATCCAGGTTATTTTCCCATTCAAAGAACTGCAGCATATCTTGCATCCACATACTTAATGTTGTTGCACGGGTGGTATTATAGTGATGTGTTCAAATAACTCATGCCTGATATAGCTAATATTAAAATATAATATGCTAATAATTAGAAGTACCTATAAATTATTTCCGTAATTGTCTAAGATTAACAATATGTTGTAATAGTCTTTTAAATGAATAATGAAGAAAAGACATATACATGTAATCAGGAGATAAAAATATCCAAAATTGACTCCTAGGCTAAAAAAAAAAAAATCAATTACCATCATTTCAGGTAATTGATGTCTATAATTCTTCTGGCTAAATGTAATTGAATTTGTATTCCTTTTAGAGTAGAAATCATACATTTAACATCAGGTCTCAGGTTTCTGATATGTTTTGTGCTTTAATTAAATGAAAGATTTCAGTTCAGTGATTGAAGAGGACCTGCTATATATAAAACATAGCTTATCCTGTGGGGGATGAAAGATGAACCAGGTCAGGGTGCCTGAAGAAGTAAAGAACCTGGTGGGGAGGGCTGGTCTGTACAGAAATACTGGAGTACAAGGGATCCAGTGAGGATTAGCAGTGGCCCTCACAATGAAGAGCTGCCGGAGCCCAGAGTGGGCCTCCGATGAAGGTACTTGATGAGCTCCCAGGAGACGCTGGCTGTCCAAAGTGGAGCTGGGAAGTCTCTCTGAATGCTGAAATCAGGTCCCCTTTTAAGGCCTTCAGCTGATTGGATAAGACGTCACTCACTGCTGACAGCAATCCCCTTGGTTAATTGTAGATTTAATCAGCCATCTATGCAATCCACTCACTGATGATTCAAGTCTATGAAATGCCCTTGTATTACAGTTAGCCCAGTGCTTGCTTGACCAAACAAGTGGGCACCATTACCTGGCCGAGTTGACACGTTAGCCTAACCATCACAGGCGCCTTTTGGAAGAAGGGGTGGGAGAATCAGATGAGGAGCTGATTCACTAAGGGAACTCACACAACTAAGAGCAACCTATGTGCTTCTTACTCATTGTTGCTGGAGTTAAGTGAGGTGATCCTGGTAAAGGACTTGAAGCAGTGTAAGTGCACCAGGTCAGAGTTAGCTGTTGATGTTGTGGGCAGAGGGTTTGAGTTCATTATGATGCTCTGCAAACAGCCTTTCATGAATGAGCAGACTCACCGTGCCTTGGGAACCAACCTCACAGTGCCTGAAACTGGCTAGCTAGGTTATTACAGCTGATTCGGCCTCCAGCCTCTTGAAGGAGCTTTGGGGTAGTAGTTTTGTCCAGATCAGCATTTTCCAAAATGTAATAAGTAGTGTTGGTGGCTTGAAGACGTTCTCTGAACATATGTGTGCCCAGCATCGTCCTGCCATGAGCTTCCAGACTTCTCCACTGCCTTCATGCATTAAGGCTCTTTGTGACTCCTCCAAGGGAAAAGTACAGGTGTTCCTTTCTCTCACGCCTCTCAGGATAGTATTTCAAGTGACGCATTTGGGAAATACCAGTCCATGCGCCAATCTGGTTTTCACCTGCCTAACTTAGTGACTGCATGGCCAGGTAGGTAATTAGATGGCCCACCCCCAGTCTGCCAAATCAACCATTTTTCTGCATGGTGGCAAGATTCGTTTGCCTTGAACTTTGAGCCAAGAGGACGGACGGGGGCTTCTCTTTCTGAGTAATGATGGTTCTTTTATGTTCTATTATTTTGTGTTCTTTAATGTTCCTTTTTTTTTTTTTTCAATGCAATGGCTCTTTTAAGTCTTTTGCTAAATGCAGTTTATTACACCCATGTGGCTTTTAATAAAAGGTGGGCAATCTTAAGATTTTAGTAGGCAGCCAAGTAAGATGGAACTCACTTAAGTCAGCCTGTCCTACATTAAAATGATTGCTGAACACCCACTGTAGATGTGTTGCTTGTTGATTCTGGACAAGGACATAATAATATTGCAGGCCAAATACCTTCTTGCTCTGGGCAGGTATGTATATTGAAAAGTCAGTTTTATCTTTAGGCCAAGTAATAAAAGTTCCATGCAATTCAAACTGAAACTTTTGCAGATTTTTTTCATCTCTGTGGCTCTTAGTGCTGAAATATAAGCCACAGGGAAAAACCCCTCTTTATGTTGCAGCGACACCTGGTATCTGCACACCTGTGGCCAGCATCCAAAGAGCAGCAGTTGTTTGATCTCTGGGCCTAAGCAACTCAAAGATCAAACTTTAAAGGAAAAAACTCTAGGTTTTACTAGCCATACAATGAATTGCTCCCTACACCTCCTTAGAAATTTCTGTAAAGTGTACTGGTTCCTATAGTGTTATATATTCAGTTGTCTCTCTCTGCCATATCTTCTTTTATTTTATTATTTATTTTTAAAGAAGCTTTAGATTACATAAATGGTACATAGAAAATATGGGATATTCCCATATACCCCACCCCACACACACACTTTCCCCCATTAACAACATCTTTCATTAGTGTGGTACATTTGTTACAGTTGATGAACACATGTTAAAGCATTGCTACTAATTGTGGTTTATAGTTTACATTATGGTTTACACCTTGCACCAAACAGTTTTATAAGTTTTAACAAAACGTATAATGGCTTGTGTCCGTCATTGCAATGTCATGCAGAACAATTCCCATGTCCCAAAAATGCCCCATGTTATACCTGTTCTTCTGTCTTCCTCCCCTCAAAACCTCTGGTGACCACTGTCTTTATATCAATGTTACAAGTTCTTCCATTACTATACTAATAAGTCTACCTTAGGCCATAGTTGCATTCCCCCTTTATGTTTGTTTATTCCTCAGTCTTGATGATTTTGGGGTAGTGATGCCCACTCTGCTTCCAATTGAGAGGGGGCTTAGATCCCCTGAGGTAGATGGATGGAGCTGTCTTGCTTACAGTTATAGATACTTTCTGGTTTTTGGAATGGGTGTTGGCCATCATCATCCTTCTGTTGGTTGTCCTGAGTGAGTCCAAGAAAAGTGGGTGTTGGCTGCAACTCTGCTGAGATTCAGGGCTCACCGGCATATGAACAGACCGAATATTTAAGTCTTTGAGGCATATATTTAATGGGTATACTGTTAATTATAGGTTTAAATAAAAGGTCTTTGTCATATCTTCTAAACTATGGCATGCTATAGTCTTAAGTATCCCGGAAAGTACTTTGAGACCCTTCTACATCCCAAGAAAATTTCTAAGAGCTGGGCTGTCTAGCCAAGCAGGTGGTTTTGGCATGAGAATTCTCTATACTTACAGGCCCATAGATGGGTCCAGTGTTCCTCGGCCAGGTTCCTCCAGGCACAGTGCGTCCTGAAGGGAGAAGTAGAGTATTCCCACCAGTGAAGACATCCTGTGGTAGAATGAGGCAATTTAAGTGTAAACTCATTGGAGTTTATTTTGGGATGGCATTTTCAGTTAGACCTCCCCTATACAGTTTTTTTTTTGACAGATAAATGTCAAGTTTCAATCTAATATTATTTAGTGTCAGTATTAATCTGACAAAGTAGCACGTTAGTAACAGAATTTATAAATTCAAATGTTTGCTAAATCTCATTTAGTCTTAGTCTTCAAGTTCTTTAAAATAAAATTAAATCTTAATACAAAAATACCTACTAGATGATTCACAGGGACATTGTGGAAATAAATTATGTAATGCATGGAAATATTTTAGCCTGCTTAGAGAAAAGATGCAAAAACAAGCTGTGTGTATTATAAATAGCCAAGTATACAAACTTTGTTTCAAGACAATACAGTACCCAGTCAAAATAACAGTATCATAAGGATGGTGTTGTTTTATTCCATGTCTCCTATATTTAAGGCATCCCGGGAGATGTAGAGGTTGCTATTAATCACATTTTTTAATTCATAGAATTTTAGACTAAAAGAAACTTTCGAGATGCCTTTTCTCTATGAAAGGCAAAATCCAACCTCCCCAGAGAAGTCAGAGCCCTTAACTCTAAGCAGGAATCACCCTGAATTGTGTCCAGTCAGGGTTGTTGGAATAGAGGCGTGGTTTGCCAGCAAGCACACTGAAGGCAAAGCACACCAGGATTTTGACCTTACTCTTTACCATCTCCATGAATTCCAGGCCCCAAGGCCTTTTTTATTCACTCCCTGCTTTCTAGCTTCCAGATGACTGAGGTTACTATAACCCAATTCTAGGTTCAGAATAATGTTTCTGAGATATTATTGTATTTTTTTTTCCCTTCTTGAATAGCTCAGCAAATTTTCTGTCATTTCACATATTCTGGGAAGGGAAGGGAGAATTGAGGTTGTGTGTTTTTTTGCTGTATGTATTGTCCGTGATGATATGTTCAGCACAAGCTACGTGACTTGCCTTTATCCTCCATTCTCTTTCCTTCTTTACTCATTTATTGTTCCTAGTGACTGACTAATGGCAGCAGGAAAGGATAAAACTAAAGGCATTTTATTTGATTCCTTTTTAGCAGCACTGATAGTTTATTGAAAAGTTTAAGAACCAAGAGGAATTTCCATTATTTGTGCTTTATTTTCCCCCATAAAGTAAAAAATAAAAAATTAACTGAATATTCTAAATATTCTAAAGTTTCAATCATTTTAAAATAAAAATTTTTTAAAAATTTATTCTGTTTCCCAACTGTTGAGCCCTTATTTCCTGATGAAAGTTTAAGCCTGCCTTTCTTCTGCTTTGGTAAACTCATTTCTGATGGAGGGCGGGGGGGGGGGGGGGGGGGGGGGGGGCGGGGAGGGGAGGGGAGAGTAAGAATGGCCCCATCACCTGCCCATGGAGGCTTTATGTATTAACATAAAGTCACAGTGAGACTTTCCAAAGAAATATGGGCAGTTCTATGAGAAGAGGATAATTAGATTTGAGAGAAATTGATACTTGAGCATTACCTGCCTTTTTCCCCTCATAGGGGTCCTTTGTGGAACTCTTCACATGAGTGACCTTTTTATCTTCTAGTCTGAGAGAGAGTGAGAAGGGAACCAGAATCCTAGCTGCCGCCAGGTTTCCAGCTTTTAGAGCAGGGCAGAGTATAACTAGCAAAAAGAAGCCAAAGACTGCACAGCTGCATGCTCTGTATGCCTTACTGCAAAAGAGCTAAACATGTTTTCTAGATGGCCTTCACTTTGATAAATTGGTTTACATTTTGAAACAAATCTTCTTGGCAGCAGAATGTCAGTGGGCTATAAGGATAAATTCAAATGATAATTACAAGTTTAATTTTGATGGATTTTGTAAAGATTGTAAAAAGGAAGCCAGGCAGGAATGTTCTAAGTTGTTTCTCTACAGGTTGGAGGGGTGCCTTCTCTCTTTCCTTTATTTTATTTATTTTAAAGAGTTACTTGAAAAAAAATCCCTTAGAATAGCACCTAGAATCTGCAATTATGTTTAAAACAAAAGTCATATTGTTTTGACTTTTCTGTACATAATTTCATATTTACTATTTTGATAGTTATATTCCATTAATTTACTTTAATTTCTTTGACCACTTCTTTGACATTTAAATTAGGACGTACTTTCAGGAGTTGGTGACCCTCTGTGAAGAAATTCCTTTGAGCCCCCCTGAATGAGATCTTCTCTCCCTCTTTGTCCATCTTTTATACCCATCTATCAAAACTGTAACTGTGGATTTACTTATCATTGGTCTTTGCCATAGCTGTACCTGGGCAGCTGAACATAGCTGGGAAAATATATCCCATGTGCCAAATTGGGTGCCACCAGATTTGATGTTCCCAACCTCAACCTTTCTCATTGCTGGACAACTGGAATATTTTCCCAGAGTCAGTACACTCAGTTTCTAAAATGTTTTAAATCTCCTCAAACTTTCAATTCTACTCACTCTGTTCTTTTTTCATAATTATAAAAAACTTTGTGCATCAGAGGACATTATTGTGAAAATGAAAAGGCAGCTTACTCAATGAGAGAATATATTTGAAAACTATATATCAGATAATGGCTTACTATCTGGAGCACATAAAGAACTCTTAAAACTCAACAACTAACAGAGAACCCAATTTTAAATGGGCAAAGAATGCAAATAGACATTTCACCAAAAGAAGATAGGTAAATGACTAACAAGCGCATGAAAAGATACTCAGCATCATTAGCCACTAGGAAAGTGCAAATCAAAACCACAATATATACCATCTCACTCCCACAGGAATGCATAATATTTTAAAAATGGGCTTAAATACTTTCATTACAAATATAATTGGGGGATGGTGTATGTTAGCGTTCTCTGTGTGGGTCTGTATTATTTTTGCAGCCATACTGTAAATTCAAAATTATTTAATAATAAAAACTTAATATTAGAGGGTAAAGTTAGACTCTTACACAAGTATATAGCAAGACACCAAAATAAATTCCAGATAGATCAAAGACTTAAACATGAAAAGCTAAACCATGAAACTACCCAAGAATATATTGGCGAATTATTTTTTAATGTGACAGCAGAAAATGCTTTTATAAGTATAATCTAGAAGCCGTAACGGAAAAATGGCACATTTGTGTATATAAAAACTATATGTGTATTGTGTATATAAAAAAATATGACAAAAACAAACAGCATCATGAACAAAGGAAAATGACAGCAAACCAGGGGGAAATTGCTACTCCTGTTACAAAGAACTAGCTTTTTACAGCCATGAATCAATCTTAAAAAATGAAAATGACCAATCACTCAATCCAAAAGAGGCAGAAAGAGAAATACAAATGTGAAAAGGAAGTCAACCATTCATAATAAGATAAATATGATTACAGATAAAATGTTATTTTTCACCCATTCACTTGGCAGAGATCAAAAAGTTTGATGGCACGCTGTATTAGCAATGATAGGAAACAAAACACTTTCACATTTGGGTAGAAGCACAGATTGGTACAACCTCTGTGGAAAGATTTTTTGACAGTTTTATCAAAACTATAAATGTTCATATACTTTGACCTACCACTTCCATTCCTAAGAATTGATTCAGCATATACACATGTATCTAGTAAACAGGGATATTTATTACAGTATTGTTTGTAATAGCATAAAATTGGAAATCACCTAACTTCCATTAATAAAGGACTGACCAAATGAATTCTGATTCATCCATTTTAAAAATGTGTTGTTGTTGTTGTTTTAAGATTTATTTATTTATTTCTCTCCCCTTCCCCCCACCCCCACCCCAGTTGTCTGTTCTCTGTGTCTATTTGCTGCATGTTCTTCTTTGTCCGCTTCTGTTGTTGTCAGTGGCACGGGAATCTGTGTTTCTTTTTGCTGCGTCATCTTGTTGTGTCAGCTCTCCGTGTGTGCGGCACCATTCCTGGGCAGGCTGAACTTTCTTTCGCACTGGGCGGTTCTCCTAACACGGCGCACTCCTGGCGCGTGGGGCTCCCCTATGCGGGGACACTCCTTGTGTGCATCAGCACTGCACATGGGCCAGCTCCACACGGGTCAAGGAGGCCGGGGGTTTGAACCACGGACCTCTCATGTGGTAGACAGATGCCCTAACCACTGGGCCAAGTCCGCTACCCCATCCATTTTAAAAATGAATCGTGGGAGTAGGTGTAACTCAGTGGTTTGAACTCCTGCCTCCCATGTACAAGGTCCTGGATTTGATCCCTGGTACATCCTAAAAAAAAATCAGCTCTCTTTGTATTGATATGAAATGATCACTAAGAAATACTGTTAATTGAAAAATAAAAGGTGTACAGTCTGTTTAGAACACTATTTGTGAAGAAAACTTATATACATAGGGTTTTTTTGTTGTTTAAGTTTTTTAAAAATTTCTCTCCCCCTCCCCCACCCCCATTGTCTGCTCTCTGTGTCCATTCTACATAGGGTTTTTGGGTTTTTTTAAAAGATTTATTTATTTATTTCTCTCCCCTTCTCCCCCACCCCAGTTGTCTGTTCTCTGTGTCTATTTGCTGCGTCGTCGTCTTTGTCCGCTTCTGTTGTCAGTGGCACGGGAATCTGTGTTTCTTCTTGTTGAGTCATCTTGTTGTGTCAGCTCTCCGTGTGTGCAGCACCATTCCTGGGCAGGCTGCACTTTCTTTGGCACTGGGCGGCTCTCCTTATGGGGCGCACTCCTTGCACATGGGGCTCCCCTACGCAGGGGACACCCCAGCATGGCACGGCACTCCTTGCGTGCATCAGCACTGTGCGTGGGCCAGCTCCACACGGGTCACGGAGGCCCGGGGTTTGAACCGCGGACCTCCCATGTGGTAGACGGACCCCCTAACCACTGGGTCAAGTCCACTTCCCTACATAGGTTTTTTGTTTGTTTGTTTTTTTGTTTGTTTTGTTTTGTTTTGTTTTAAAATACATTTATTCAGCTTTTTTATAGTTTAATATAAGAACTGGTTATGGAGTAGTTAAAATGAGAAAATTATATTTCAATTGGCAGAACTTACAAAGAAAAAGCAAAATATGGTATCATTAGAATACATTTTCACAATGATGAAACTCAAACCATTGTATTAATTTTAATTTTGCTTCTAAGAAGATTTTTCATAATTTTATTTTATTTCATTTTTTTTAATTGACTTTGTAATAATATTACATTAAATATATATATATGAGGTCCCATTCAACCCCCCCCCCCCAACCCCACCTCTCCCCCCCCCCAGCAACACTCGTTCCCATCATCATGACACATCCATTGCATTTGGTAAGTACATCTTTCGGCACCTCTGCACCTCATGGTCAATGGTCCACATCATGGCCCATACTCTCCCCCATTCCATCCAGTGGGCCCTGTGAGGATTTACAATGTCCGGTGATTGCCCCTGAAGCACCATCCAGGGCATCTCCATGTCCCAAAGATGCCTCCACCTCTCATCTCTTCCTGCCTTTCCACATACCCATCAGCCACCATGTCCACTTTTCCCAATCCAATGCCACCTCTTCTATGTGGATATTGGATTGGTTGTGTCCATTGCACCTCTATGTCAAGAGGAGGCTCAGATTCCACATGGATGCTGGATGCAATCCTCCCACTTTCAGTTGTAATCACTCTAGGCTCCATGGTGTGGTGGTTGTCCTTCTTCAACTCCATCTTAGCTGAGTGTGGTAAGTCCAATAAATCAGATTGTAGGTGCTGGAGTCTGTTGAGGCTCAGGACCTGGCTATCACATTGTCCGTCCAGAGATTCAAATCCCCTAAATATATCTTAAACCCCAACACTAACTGCACCTCCAGCACACTAGCATGAAAGTCTTATAAAGAGAGATCCCATCTGAGTCCAG
The DNA here is from genome assembly GCF_030445035.2 of Dasypus novemcinctus. Lineage (NCBI taxonomy): Eukaryota > Metazoa > Chordata > Mammalia > Cingulata > Dasypodidae > Dasypus > Dasypus novemcinctus. The sequence goes on along the minus strand of NC_080694.1, from coordinate 36,965,979 downwards.
ATTCATCACACATAAACACCATTTCCAAAGAGGGGCCATCTGACCTGGTAGTTAACCCCATCGGCCATGACCATAACTTCCATGAGTCTCTTTAGCCCTCAAAGGAACCAATATCTGGGGGTTGTATCTGCTTTATCTGTCTCTCAGACTCTGCTCAGTTGTGCATAAGGGCAATCCTTCTGCCAGCCTCCAGACTCTTTTTTAGAGACTTGTAGCCATATAAACTCATTTCTCCTTTCCATTTCCCCCTTACATTAGGTCAAACAGCATTTTAAAGACATGTTATTTTATGTAGACAGGGATATTCTGCTGATCCGCATTGAACCTTCCGTATAAGGTCATTTTCCAGTTGCATCATCAGTTGGTAGTTGATAGTGGTCCCTCGTTGCCAGGGAGGCTCATCCCCGGGTGTCATGTCCCACGCTGGGGGGAAGGCATTGCATTTACATGCTGAGTTTGGCTGTGAGAGTGGCCACATTTGAGTAACATGAAGGCTGACAGGAGGAAATTCCCAGGCACAATGCTGCTCTAGGCCTTGTTCTTATTTTAGGCTTATCAGCTCACAAGCATAGTCATTAGCGTCAGGGGCTCACTGTTGAACCCTCACTCCCTCCCGGTCCCCGCCGCTGCACCTGGGAGACTGTCGCTGCTCCCCTAGGGACCACAACAGAGCACCACTGGCCAGGAACTCAGTACCCCCCCTGCTGGTGGTTTTTAATTGTTGCCACTATGAGTATATCCAAACATTACCATGCACCCTGGACATATGTTCTGTACAGCTCCCTGTCAGCCATATATCACCTGTCAATGGTATCCTATACCAGTATCCCTCCATTGCCATTGTTGAAACACTCTGTGATCCAGAACTCCCCGAAATTTGAAGCCCAATATAATGTCAGGGTCCCTTACTAGGGAATGGCATATAGCGATGGGTTTAAAGGTTAGATAGAGAATACGTGTTGACTTGGAAAAAATTCTACATCCTATCCTTTTTTTTTTTTTTTCCCCTAATTATTGAGCTTCTCCTCACTGGAGCCCTAGACCACAGCAATGCATGTATATAATATACAGCACTCCCATACATCCATAACAAAACCTTTTCCCTTCCACAGCGATACCCTTACACCCTATTCACATCATATTTACTTAACGTGATGTACAGCGTCTAAGACAATAGCTTTCTAACAAGGTGACATCTGTGCTTACATTGTAGTGCATACTTTAGGATACACGTTTTTTTACATTCTTAGTTATCCTATGTTTTACATTATGGTTTACATTATCAGTCTGTCATCTCCTATATGTTATGCTGTAATATTACATGTTTTATATCCATCCTTGTGTACTCTCACAAAACTCCTCTCTTACCCCCCATTTACCTTGGTTCCACACATTTAACGTCCATTTTCCCTTCCACCTTGGTGCCCACAGTGACAGCCAACCTCCGTTTCCTGAGGAGCCACTTCCAGAGATAGATGGAATAGTGTTCAGGGCCTAACTTGCTCAACTGCCCCAATGCCCTGGGAGCCACCCTTTCTCTCGAGGGATACAGTTCCCTCTATTTGATGGCATTAGTCCTCCCCAGGATGTGGGTCCACCCCCACTCTCACTACTTGGGTTTCTACCCCATGGTGTCACCCACTCTGGCAGAATGAGCATTTAGACATTGCCCAGGAGCCCGTCCTGCATCAGACCCTCCCCTCCGAGCGTTCTAAACAGGTAACCCTCTATATTATATTTTGATATGATTTTCTCGGCATTTTACTCTCCACCAACACCTGACCCTCTCCTGTGTTCGTATGCTACCCCTCCCTCCCCCCACTTTTGGGCAATGTTACCCATCCGCCCCTCCCCAGCCACCCTCAAACCCACAAAGCCCCAACCAGAGGCAACCCCTTGCCCCCCTTCTATCTCTTCTTTGTGTTCATACTTACCACCATCTCGTCTTAAATTCCACCCCTGCAGACATCGGCTCACATCCTTCCTCCACCCTCCGATTTCTTGTAAGCCTATCATTCAGTCTCTTGCTATCTAGGGCAGCTTGGTTATTTCATATCATTGAGGTCATGTAGTATTTGTCCTTCAATGTCTGGGTTGCTTCACTCAACATAAGGTTCTCAAGATTCATCCATGTTATCACATGAGTTTGTAGTGTGTTTGTTCTTACAGCCGCGTAGTATTCCATTGTGTGTATATACCACATTTTATTGATCCACTCATCTGTTGATGGGCATTTGGGTTGATTCCAACTTTTGGCGATAGTGAACAGTGCTGCTGTGAACATTGGTGTACATATATTGGTTTGTGTCCTTGTTTTCAGTTCTGCTGGGTATATACCCAGCAGTGGTATTGCTGGGTCATATGGCAAATCTATGGCTAGTTTTTTGAGAAACCGCCATACTGTCCTCCAGAATGGTTGGATCCTTCTGCATTCCCACCAGCAGTGGATAAGTGATCCCCTTTCTTCACATCCTCTCCAGCACTTGTAATCTTCTGTTTTTTTCATAGCTGCCAATCTTATGGGTGTAAGATGGTATCTCATTGTGGTTTTGATTTGCATTTCCCTGATAGCTAGAGATTTGGAACATTTTTTCATGTGCTTTTTTGCCATTTGTATTTCTTCTTTGGAAAAGTGTCTGTTTAAGTCTTTTTCCCATTTTTTAAATCGGTTGTTTATCTTTTTATTTTCAAGATGTAGGAGTTCTTTATATATGCAAGTTATAAGTTTCTTATCAGATATATGGTTGCCAAATATTTTCTCCCACTGTGTGGGCTCCCTTTTTACTTTCTTGACAAACTCCTTTGAGGTGCAGAAGGCTTTAATTTTGAGAAAGTCCCATTTATCTATTTGTTCTTTTGCTGCTCGTGCTTCTGGTGAGATATTCATAAATCCATTTCCTATTACAAGGTCCTGTAGATGTTTCCCTACACTGCTTTCTAAGGGTTTTATGGTCTTGGCTCTTATATTTAGGTCTTTGATCCATCTTGAGTTGATCTTTGTATAAGGTGTGAGATGGTAATCCTCTTTCATTCTTCTACATATGGCTATCCAGTTCTCCAGACACCATTTGTTGAATAGGCCACTCTCTCCCAGTTGAGAGGGTTTGGTGGCTTTATCGAATATTATGTGGCTGTATATGTGAGGTTCTATATTAGAGCTTTCAATTCGGTTCCATTGGTCTGTGTGTCTCTACTTATGCCAATACCATGCTGTTTTCACCACCGTAGCTTTGTAGTATGTTTTGAAGTCAGGTAATGTGATTCCTCCAATTTCGTTTTTCTTTTTCAGTATGTCTTTGACTATTCGGGGTCTCTTTCCTTTCCAAATAAATTTCATAGTTTTTCTAGTTCCTTAAAGAAGGCTGTGTTGATTTTTATTGGGATTGCATTGAATGTGTAGATCAGTTTTGGTAGGATAGACATCTTAATAATGTTCAGTCTTCCTATCCATGAACAAGGAATAGTCTTCCATTTATTTAGGTCTTCTTTGATTTCCTTGAACAATCTTGTATAGTTCTCGGTGTATAAGTTCTTTATCTCTTTAGTTAAATTTATTCCTAAGTATTTGATCAACAAAATTGACAAACCTTTAGCGAGACTAACAAAGAAAAAAAGAGAGAAGATGCAAATACACAAAATAAGAAATGAGAAAGGCAATATCACCACTGACCCCACAGAAATAAAGACTATCATAAGAGGATACTTTGAAAAACTATATTCCAACAAAAATGACAATCTAGAGGAAATGGACAAATTCCTAGAAACACATAAGCAGCCCATATTGACAAAAGAAGAAATAGATGATCTTAACAAACCAATCACAAGCAGAGAGATAGAATCAGTTATTAAAAATCTCCCAACTAAGAAGAGCCCAGGGCCAGATGGCTTCACAGGTGAATTCTACAAAACATTCCGGAAAGAACTGACACCAATCCTGCTGAAACTATTCCAAAAAATCGAAACAGAAAGAACATTACCCAACTCCTTCTATGATGCCAACATTACCCTAGTACCAAAGCCAAACAAAGACATCACAAGAAAGGAAAATTACAGACCAATTTCTCTAATGAACCTAGACGCAAAAATACTTAACAAAATACTTGCTAATCGTATTCAACAACACATTAAACGAATTATACACCACGACCAAGTGGGATTCATCCCAGGTATGCAAGGATGGTTCAACATAAGAAAATCAATCAACGTAATACACCATATAAACAGATTGAAGGAAAAAAATCACATGATTATATCTATTGATGCAGAAAAAGCATTTGACAAAATACAGCACCCTTTCTTGATAAAAACACTCCAAAAGATTGGAATACAAGGAAATTTTTTGAACATGATAAAGAGTATATACGAAAAACCTAAAGCCAACATTGTTTACAATGGAGAAATCCTAGACTCCTTCCCTCTAAACTCAGGAACAAGACAAGGATGCCCATTGTCTCCGCTCCTATTTAACATTGTCTTAGAAGTATTTGCTTGAGCACTGAGGCAAGAACCAGAAATAAAAGGCATTCAAATTGGAAAGGAAGAAGTCAAAATTTCATTATTTGCAGATGACATGATCCTATACATAGAAAACCCTGAGAGATCTACAACAAAGATTCTAGAACTCATAAATGAGTTTAGTAAAGTCGCAGGTTATAAGATCAATGCGCAAAAATCAGTTGCATTTCTGTACACCAATAATGAACAAGATCAGGAGGAAATCCTACATAGGGTTTTAATATGCATCTAAGATCTCTGGAAAGCTACCTAAGAAACAATTAACTGTGATTGCATTTAGAGAGAACTGGTTGGCTGAGAAACAGGAGTGGAAGGGAGATGGGTTTTCACCTTACACATTTTCATACATTTGACTTTTTCAGTACCAGTAATTTTAATTTTTTTTGAAACATCTATCTTAAGAGCTACATAATATTTTTACTTCTCCACTTAGGTTGTTTCTATTTTAATGCTTATAAATAATTCTGTAATAACCATCTTTCTGTATATATCTTTGTATATATTTCAGATTTTTCTGTAGTGTTTATTACTATCTGTCTGTAGTCACTATTGGTGCTCTTTTGTGAATTATTGTTTCATGCCTCCTATTCATCCATTTACTCTGTTAATGACTCAATTTATATGTACTATTTATATGCTAAGGATGTTAATCTTTTATCCTATTTGTTTTCACCTGTGTTAGATCTTTGAGAACAAATAGGAGTTAGCCAAGAAATCCAGCTGGAGAAGGACGCTCCATGCATGGGAAAATAGCAGCCCTAAAGGATAGGCAACTGAGAAAACTGCAAGTCTTTTCAGTGGCTAGAGGTTGTGGTCCCTGCGGGAAGTGGCACTAGGAGTGGAGAGAGGTGTAAAGAAGCTGGACTAGTGAGAGCCCTTCATCCGCGGCTCTGAGTGAAAACCTTGGGGAATTTTAAACAAGGACATCCATAACAGGCTCTGTTTTCAGCTACCCCAAAATTTAGAAACTTCGGACTCCTATGGATTTTCCGATAGTCTCTTCACCTCTCATTCCACTGTTGGTCACTGTTCCTTTTTTTTTTTTTTTTTACAATTTAACTCATTTTTCCTGCTTCTATCAGGAACTCTTTCCCATATGGTGATCTCAGCCACTTGTCTTTTCTGAAGAACATGTTTGGTGCTTGAACTATGCAGGGATACTTGCAGCAGATTGATTCAGTGAGCCCTTCGAGGTTCGTGGTGCCAGAGACAATTGTAGTAATGAAGAGCAGCTTGGCTTACACAAAGTACCTATCAAAGATTGGATAGCTGGACTCTCTAGATGGCTAGAGGAGGAAAATAGCTTGGGGTTGAAAATCACAGAGTGGAGTCAGCTGGATTCAGCTCCATGTCTGCCACTTATTAGACATATGATCTTGGCCTAAAGTTTTTAATCTCTCTGAATCATAGCATGTGAGAATTAAACACATAATACATATTAAGTACTTACTGTAATACCCTGTACATGGTATCTGTACCATAAACTATAGTTATTATTTTATATTTTGAGACCCTTAAAACAGCACTGCCAATGACTATGGAAAGCAGCCTTTTGCTTTGAGAATTTTTAAAATAGAAATTGAAGATTTCTAGGAAAAAAAATAAGATCACCCTAGAAATCTGAGGATGTACTTAGCTATACTACATTCAAGATCATCTGCTTAAAGTTCCCTTTATTTGTCTTTCCTTAAAGTATTTTTGCTCTAACCTTGGAGGTTAGTGTTTTAAAGGTAAATATCTTGGTATTGTCCTCTGGCTGTTAAATCTCAATGAATCTTCTCAATTTTCTTATAATCATTTCTGAGGCATTTTCTTCAATTATGATCTTAATTACCATTTCATTTCATTTTGTTCATGCTTAATATTCACAGATTCTGTCTTTGCCCTGTTCTGAATGTTAGTTTAATTTTTTCTTAAATATTTCTCATCAACTCATTTAATTTTTCATGATTTAAATTTAATTTCTACTTTGTCCTCTATCTGTTTTTTTATGATATGGCATTAACTCTTACTTCTTTCAGCTATGTACATAATTATTTTCTAGCATAACAATCCCTGGGTTTTTTTTTTAAATTATTATTATTATTTTATATCCCCCCCTTACCGCTTTCTTTTTGCTGCTGTTCTCTGTGTCCATTCGCTGCACATTTTTTTCTATGTCTGCTTGTCTCCCTTTGTTGCGTCATCTTTGCTGTGTCAGCTCTCTATGGCATACAGGCCATCAGCTCTCTGCGGCGCACGGGCCTCCAGCTCTCCACAGGGCATAGACCAGTTTGTCTTAACAAGGAGGCCTGGGACGTGAACCCAGGGCCTCCCATATGGTAGATGGGAGCCCAACTGATTGAGCCACAGCTGCTTCCCACAATCCTTGTTTTTTGTTTTGTTTTCCCTTTTTTTTTTTTTGCTTAAAAGTGGTCTTTGTAACAAATATACCACACTAATGCAAGTTGTTAATAATAGTGTGGTATGTGGGGACTCTTATTTTATGCATGATTTTTCTGTAAACTTAGAACTTCTCTAATCTAAGAAAAAAAACAGCAGTTTAAGAGAGAAATCATGGGAAGTGGATGTGGCTCAAACAATTGGGCTCCCGTCTACCATGTAGGAGGTCCAGGGTTCAATGCCCCTTCTTGGTGAAGACACACTGGCCCGTGTGGCGAGCTGGCCCATGGGTAATGCTGGCCTGCATGGAGTGCTGGCCTGTGTAGAATACTGCCCCGGGTAGGAGTGCTGGCCCACGTGGAGAGCTGGCAAAAGAGACACAGAGGAGAGACAATAAGAGACGCAGCTGATCAGGTTCCTGAGGTGGCACAAGAGATGATCTCCTCTCTCCCTTTCCAGAAGGTCCCAGGTTCGGTTTCCGGAGCCTTCTGATGAGACTACAAGCAGACACAGAAGAACACACAATGAATGGATACAGAGAAGAGACAATGGGGGGAGGAGAGAGAAGGGGGAGAAATAAATAAAATAAATCTTTTTTAAAAAGAGATAATAAATGCAGTATGTGGGCCTTAAAGTGGTCAGTATATCTTCTATATTGTTTATTTTTTATATTTAAAAGTCAACTTATTGAGGAATGGTTTACATACAATAAAATGCACTCATTTTAAGTGTGTAATTTACTATTTTGACAAATAGATAGGCCTGTGAAAACACCACCACCAAAAATCCCCTTCATTCCTTTGTTTTCACTTTTAATGGTTTCTTTTTCATGTTTTTATGTATAGATTTCATCCCCTAGCAGATCCTAGCCTTTCTGAGGGCAATAACTTTGTTATTCTCCACAATATCCTAAGCACCTGACATAGTACTTACATAAGAGGCATTTAAAATATATTTCTTGAATGAAGTCTCATTGTGAATTTTGTAGTTATTACCTTTCAGAGGTTATTTCAATTTTGGGGCTGAAAACCCTTTTTTCATTCTATTTCTTTGGGTGTTTCTTATTCTTTGCTGTGTTTTCCTTACTTACTATTGCTGTTTTTCTTGATGGTTTTTTGATATTGGTTGTGATCGTGGGGGATGATTGAATATAGGTAGTTAAGGGAAAGAAAGGAATTTAGGGTTTTTTTCATGTGTCTGACCCAGGCACTGGCTGTATAAAGATGCTCTTACTGACGGAAGGAGATATTGGCCATTGGGGGTAAGGGGAAAGGAAGATGATGCCTTCAGTTTTAAATTTGAGTAGAAGAATCTGGGTGTTTTTTTGGGGTGGTTTTTTTTTTTAGGAGGTACCAGGGATTTAACCCATGACCTCAAACATGGGAAGCAGCCACTTGACAACTGAGCTACATCTGCTCCCCAGTAAGAGTTGGTTTTTTCATTTATTTGTTTGTTTGTTTAGGAGGTATAGGGGATTGAACCTGGGCCCTTGTACATGGGAAGCAGGTGCTCAACAACTTGAGCCACATCTGTTCCCTGTAAAGTATTCTTGTTGACAAGTCCAGATGTCAGTTGGGTTATATGAATTTGGAACTCAGAAAGGAGGTCCACACTAGAGAGAGTTGGTAGTCAATGGCGTATATATAGTAGTTGAAACCTTGGTCATGGATTCAAATCCCATGGGAGATTTTATTAGAAACAAAAGAGGTCTACATATGGAGCTCTAGATAATGCACTGGCTAAGGGGCAGCAGGATGAAGTGAACCCATAAAGGGGACTGGGAAGGGATATCTAGAAGACATAAAGACCAAGAGGAGAAATCCTCTGGCTTCAACTAATGGGACTCTCCATCAATGAAGTCAATATACCTAGGTAGAGGATTGCAGATGCTATCATTCATCTCATTATAAAACTTGTTGGTTTTAAGAGACTTTATTATTACTAAAAATTACAGTGACTTTTTAAATTACCTACAATTGTGATCTTTGTATGTGCTGAGTGCCCTTTAGATATTAAGCCTTGAGAAATCTTAAGGATTGACCTGTAAGTGGGCAGATAACAGAAACATGGTGGTGTACCAGAAGGTATAGTCAGATGACATGGCATCAAAGATGTATCTGAAAGGATCAGTAGGCTCCAAGAACACATGGCACTCTCTTCCCTGTGGAATATGGAGGCATGCTAAAATTAAGCAGCTTCCTCTTAGTGGCACTGGGGTGTGAAGGGGCACTGTCTTCAGGGCAAGGCATGTTTCAGTGAAGGCAAGTAGGTAGAGAATATGTTCTTGCAACTGAAGGTGTATGGGAGTTTGCCCAAGGAGGACAGTAGGAATGGTTGAATTGTTATGTTCCTGGAGTACTCAATTTGGGGTTAGGAGGAACAGAGAAAAGCACAGATATTTCAGACCAACAGAGAATTTAACATTTGGGATGGTGATGAAGGGTGACAGAAATGAGAGGCATTACAGTAACTGGCTTTTCCAAACTGCACTTTGGGATTCAGGTTCTTGATGCTAAAGGAGATGTGAGCCTCCATGTGCTGTGGAGACTCTGATTTTAAACTGCTTTTGGCTATCAGTGATCCCAAAGGGGAGAGAGTGAAGCAAGACTTTGGCAGTAAGGAGCTTTGATGGCTACCGCTTGCTGTATTGCTTTGGAGCTGGGGAATCGAGGGATAGAAGGCTCTCAGAAAGGAGTTTTATCCTTGCACTGCTGGAAGGACAGCCAGTAGAAGGACACTTGGAGATCTAACAGCAGCCCGAAGGGGAAAGGCAGGGGTGGAAAAGGAAAGCCAAATGGGAATCTAATGAACTCTGCAAAGCTTCAGTGGGATGGAAGAAGAGTGGTAGTTGTGTAAGCAATACTTCCTGTTTTTGTGGCTAGGTCTGTTTTTCCCATTGGGTAGCTGTTGCTTCTCTGTTGCCCTTTATGTGTTAATTTTTCATGCCTTATTTCAAACAGCATCTGGCTCACATTAGGTACATCCTAATGTGAGGCATTGCACAGCAGCTGGCTGCTATTTTCATTGCAGCATCTGCACAGTTTTCTTTGAAATGTTCTTGCTCCGTGACATAATCAAGAGGCCAATAGCCAGAATGTATTCAAGGGTAAATGGTCTACATTAGTAGCTGGCAAAAAAAAGATACAAATAATCAAAATCAGAGCAGGAGCAGATTTGAACTGATTAGGGGTTAGTCCTCTCCTTCAGAATTTAAATAGTGAGCCAGATTTGTGGTTGCCTTCACAAAATTGTGATCATTTGAAATCAGAACTCATGCAACTGAGAAATAAGCTGTTCATGAAATAGTAGCTAGTTTTCTGGTTCTGACTCTTAGGGCAAAGGAAAACATCTTATGTTTTAGGTGGTGCTCCTGGGAGGAGTAAGAAAGAGAGGGTACCACTCCATCATTCATTTCAAAGGTGCGCCCAGAATTGAAGTATCATGACTCAGTTGTTTAAACCACATCCAATTCGAAAATCTGGCTAAAGCTTCATTACTTTAAGTATGAACTTTGGAGATTTGGGAATACAAGCAAGAATACGTAGCAGAATTGTGAGGCCTATGGAGCTTCTGCTCAATCGGTATGAATTGTTAAGTGTCTTAAACTATCTTCTAATTTTCTTAACTTTTGGAAGAAGTTAGAGCTTCATACCTCAAGCAGTACTCCTTTATCTATAGCTGTTCTGTTCTAGTTGCTTGCATTTAGGAAAATGAGTTAGTAATGACCACTGTTGCCCATTTTGCTTTTCCAAAAAGCCCAGGCAGCATCCTGAATGAAGAATTAAAACAATGGACCATTCCCTGAGGATGAATTCATGTTATAAACCAATTCTGTATATGGAACAAAATATTAGAATTAAATTATTTTGTCTCCTCCCTGCACCCATCACTGCCATAAAAGAAACCGTTTTGGAAGAGCATGTGGGTGTGAAGAAGAGTGATATTGTGTTATATAAATAACTGCTATGCTGTGCTAGAAAATGTGCCAGAAATTGCTTTTTTGCTTACCTAGCTATCTGAAATCTTGTTAGGTTAACAACTACACATGAGCAGAATCAATGTTTGATATTTTCTCTTAGTAAAATCCTCCCATATCCCTTTATGAGTAAACAATCCCTAGTTAAATTATATAACATCTGCTTGTACATAGATTCCATTTATAATCATTGTAGCCCCTAAACTTGATATACTGAGCACTCAAAAGCTTCCAATTGGTTCACGAAGGTTTATGACTAAAGTTTCTTGGCACTGTCATATTCTAAAAATGCAAGTTCTTAAACTGTCCACTTTTCTCCTTTGTGGTTTTTATTGTTATCAGATTTGGGTTTACTCTTGCTTGTAAATGCATATAGACTTGATGTTTGAAAAGTTAATTGTTTAACATTTTTACTTTAGAAAAACGTATCTAAAACAAAATTAGGCCTTTCTAAAGTAAGAAATTTTTGTTTCTTATTAAATAATAAGAAATTCATTATTATCATATAGTAATAATATATATTATATATATATTACTATCATTTTCCCAGTGAATTATTTCCCTCTCCCAATCATCCCCCAACCCTCAAGGAAAATGTTATTCCCCTTCTCTCCTTTCTTTGAATTTCTCATTTTTTTCTGTTGCTAACTCTCACTAATCTTATCCAGTGGGTTCTGCAGCTCATGTTTAAAGTTAACAACCGAGCAACCTGAAATCACTAAAAGACCAAAGGAAACCTGTCTGTCAGGTCTGGCTGGGCTGCTTCTCCTTAGTCCTTGTCTTCTAGGCTGGAGTAGATGACTGGACCCAGGGGTGGAGGGCGTGGCCGTCTGGCTGTTGGAGTTTGTCTGCTTAATGACCATTGAGGCACTTGCAGATCTAATTATACGAGTAGTCGCTGGAGGGGGGCTCCATGGTAGGAACTGTGGATGCAGGATGAAGGCGAGGCCATGACCTGAGGAGGGGAATACCACGGGCATGAAGGTATAGCACGAATAGCAAGAATAGCTTTCACTGATGGAGCCTTTCCATGAACTAGGCTTTATGCCAAATTCCAGACACACATTCTTACACAGCTTCATCCTTACAACCAGACTGAAGGTCGGGGGTACCATGCCTTCTTTGCAACTGAGGAGACATGGGTTTACATCAAGAAGCTTGCCCAAGTGCATACAAATAGTAGAAACTGGAACAAGAATTCAAACACAGACCTGTGCAATTTCAAAGCTGTGCTCATGAACTGCAATCCTGTTCTGCATATCTGGGGCTGTGTATGTGTGTTGTGTGTGCGTGTGTGCACACATGTGTAGTCATGTGGATATGCTTTCAAAATGGTGGGGGGTCCTTTTTGGCAAACCACTTCCCCTGTGGTAGGACCCCGATAGGGATCACAATCTTACAGTCTATGTTACAGAAAAGGAAATGGCAGCCAAAGCTATAGGGTGGGGGTTGGAAAGCTGACCCTGGTCCAGCATAGATCTCTGTTTCGGTGCATGTGTATGGGATGCATCACTTAACCTTGTAATTCTTGATTTGTCTCTTTATAATACAATAAAGTTCAATTATCTTTGTAAATGGTGGAAAGCCAGATGTGAATAACTCAGTAATCCAAGGCACATTTCAGAGGCAGTTTGCCATCTGTATGGCACTGATTTTCCTGAATCTGTTTGCTGAGTCATCCCAAAGTAGTAATGGATAGACCTGTCCCAAGAGTAAAGATCAAAGTTATCCAGAGAGGAATATTATATAATTCAAAAGGAATGCTAAAAGAACTTAAAAGCATAACCTCAGACAGCCTGACACCTCTTTTTTTTTTTCCTCTGAATTCATTTAGAACTTATGCTATCAGGAGGATAAGAGATGCCTTCAGAGAAAATAAAAATGTAAAAGATCCTGTAGAAATTCAAACCCTAGTGAATAAAGCCAAAAGAGACCTTGGAATAATTCGTCGGCAGGTAAGATGGTTCATTCATTTACTCAGTTTTTCATTAGAGCTTTAAATGTTGACATATATCTCTTGATTGGACATTACTGCTTTTGGTCTTTATGATTTACACAGCGAGATCATGAAACTATTCCGTTTACACATGAAAAGATGATTAGTTATGATACTGCATTCAAGGAGAACACAAAAGAAAGTATCAGCTTTCCAGTATTTCCAGGGAATGCATGCTTCTGGGATGCTGAATTCTCATGGTTTACTAAAGGATGATGCTTTAAGTCTGGGAAACTTTAATATAACTATTTTTGTTTTGGTTTGATTTTTGTTTTATAATCTGAGTCTTTGTAAATAAAGATATATTGCATATTTATATATGGACAAATGCCAAGGAGTAAAAATATATTCTACTTTTCCTAGCGTTCTTAAATCATAATTCAAGGTAAATATAATGTTCATCTTTTGTTGAAGACTTTGTCATTGGTGATTGTATTAGTCAGCCAAAGGGGTGCTGATGCAAAATACCAGAAATTGGTTGGTTTTATAAGGGGTATTTATTTGGGATGGGAGCTTACAGATACCAGGCCATAAAGCACAAGTTAATTCCCTCACCAAAGTCTATTTCCACGTGTTGGAGCAAGATGGCTGCCAATGTCTGTGAGGGTTCAGGCTTCCTGGGTTCCTCCCTTCCAGGGTCTTGCTTCTCTCTGGGTTCAGGGTTCCTCTATTCCAAGGGCTTGCTTCTTCCTGGGCTCAGGGTTCCTCTCTTCCTGGGGCTTGCTTCACTTTCCTCTCTGAGCTTATTTCCCAGGGCTCCAGCTTAAGGCTTCAGCATCAAACTCCAACATCAAAAACCCTCAGCTCTGTCCTTTGCCATGCCTTTTATCTGTGAGTCCCCACCCAGGGGACTAATGATGTGGCCCAGTCAAATCCCTAATCATAATGTAATCACACCCAGGAACAGACCAGATTACAAGCATAATCCAGTATCTATTTTTGGAATTCATAGCCATATCAAACTGCTACAATGATGAACCTGGATTTTTGTGCCACATGGGAGGTAAATCTGTAGGTGTAGATGGTGGAAGGCATAGTTGCTTAGGTAGTGACCCCAGGAAGGACCCTATAAGATGTGTGTGTATTTTTGTTTTGTAGAAGAGCCAGAGATCACCTTGGTTTGTGCCAGTTTTTCTCTTTCACATAAGGTGGAATGGAGCATCTGCAGCAACATGGTCTCCTGGGCAATGTGAGATGTCTGTCTGTGGAATTAATTAGGAAGTCAGAGGCTGAACTAACCTATCTGTTGGTTTTCTCACCCTCTAGAAATATCACCCTTAGAAACAATAACTCTATAACCTCCATTTCTGCTGCCGTTTTTTTTCTCTTTTATTTGCAATAATTTGTTTATAAAGTTTACACTTTTCCATATGTTCTGCTATACTGTTTTAGAAAGAGCTTCTTACCATCATCAAGAGATGATAGCTTGTCTGCCGTTATACCAGACTATGATTTTTCTCTGAACCCTTCTTCATGCTTCACTCTCAATAGAATTAAAATCAGAAGCCATATTAAAAACTGTATTTTTCTTTTTATGTCAAGATTCAAAGTCCTGTTATATTGCCTAATTAATGGAGCAGTCCCTTTTAAAATAACACTTGAGATTCTGATAACCCTCCTTGAGTTCTCTAGTTATCTAGCAACAGAATAACTTTACCACATTCATACAAACTGAGGAAATGATCTTTAACTAAAGACATTAAAAGATAATAGGATAGTCAGAAAAAAGAAACCAATCTGCACATTTGCACATACTTTGATAAGGGCAGAAAAATGAAACTACTTTTTGACAACTCTAAAATGATGGCATTTTCTAGTCATCTGTGGTTGAATTTTATGAGATCCTTTAGCTCTGGAACTGGAAAAACAAGCAGCCTGAGTTCTTGTTTTGCTTCAACTGAGAAAGATTCAGCTCATTGGCACCTTTGTGGGTAGAATTTGGCGAGAATCTTCAAAACTGGCTGGTTTTTATCTTTACTGTAAAGCTGTTCAGAGTAGAAACAGCTTAGAAAAGAGGACCTTGTTAATAATCTGATATGTCTCTGTATGACACATCTTGATTTGAAGTGCTGAAATTACCTTTTGAAAAAAAGACTAGACCATGGACCTAATAGACATCCCCATTAAATCCACATCCTCATCAGACATCCCCGGTAAATTCACACTCAAAGCAGACTCAAATTTTATGGGCCTCTGTCCCTCGGAGTAGCTGGACCAGTATGTCTGGGTCAGAGTGCCCTCCCCAGGAAAGTCTCACACCAGTACCTTTCTTGCTGGCTAGCAAACGCTCACTGCCCATGGAGGCCCAGCAGGCCATATTACCCTTGGTAGACCAGCAGGCTGTCATATCATCCCTGAACATGCTCCTCAGAGAGACCCTGAACCTAGAACAGATTCTCACTCCATCGGAGAACTAGTCAGTCAGTTGTCTGTCAACAACTGTGCTATTCAGATTCTGTTCACTTCCTCTTCATGTCAAGGCTATTCCTGAATCTAAGCCTCACATTTGCTGTAGTTAGAACATGAGATATGGTACACTTCTCTGTAAGCTGGTGTGGCACATCTCTATATGTTGACCTTGGCTGACGATTTTTTCTTTTTATCACTTTAAATATGCCTTCCCACTGTTTTCTTGCTTCCATGGTTTCTGATGAGAAATTGGCACTTAAATTTACTGAAGCTCCCTTATATGAAACACATTGCTTTTCTTTTGCAGCTTTTAGAATTCTCTATTTTTGGTATCCGACAGTGTGATTATTACATGGCACAGTGTGAGTCTATTTGGGATTATCCTATTTGGAGTTCATTGAGCATCTTGGTTGTTTATATTCATATCTTTCTTAAGTTTGGGTCTTTTTCAGCCATTATTTCTTTCAATTTTCTCTCTGCTCTTTTCTCTTCTTTTGGGCCTCTCGCAGTACATATATTGGTATGCCAGATGGTGTCCCACAGGTTCCTCAGGCTCTGTTCACTCTTCGTCCTTCTTTATCTTTCTGCTTCTCAGACAGCATGATTTCAGTTGTCTTATATTCAAGTTCACGAATCTTTTCTCACACCAACTCCAATCTGCTGTTGAACCCCTCCAGAGGATTTTTAATTTCGGTTACTGTAGTCTTCAGCCCTGTTTGGTTCCTTTTTTTATAATTTCAGTCTCTCTCTTGATATTCTCTTCGTGTTCATCTATCTTTTTCTTGCTTTCCTTTGGTTCTTTGTCCATATTTTTCTTTAGCTTTTTGAGCATATTTAGGACCTTTTTTGTTGTCATTGAAGCCTTTGTCTCATGTGTCCCAGGAATGGTTTCTAATACTTTAATCTTCTCTTTTGCCTAGGTCATTGCTTCCTGTTTTTTTGTATGTTTTGTAGTCTTTTGTTGAAACTTGGACATTTTGGTATTTTAATGTGTCATTGCTGGAACTTAGTATCTGAGGCATCTGTTCCTTAGGCTTGTATCCATATAGTGTTATTACAGAGCTTTCCTTGAATGCCAGGAGCTCACACAAAAAAAAGAAAGAAAGAAAAGAAAAAAAAGAAAGAAAACTCCTTTTCCAGTCTTTGCAGACTGACTTTGCAGATTGACTGTGCAAGCATTCTCCTTCATAGCTTATCCATACAGAGTTTAGAGAAGTTCAGGCCAAGGCGTAGGGGCCTTGGGAATGCATGTGTGGTCCCCATTTAGGAGGAAAGGAATATCCCCTCTTTCCTAGGAAACAGTTTCCTCAGAGTCCCAGGCACTGCACTGTGTGTCCTACAGCCAGCAAGCCATTGATTCAGGCAGCCACTTGGCTGCTTTCCCACAGCATTCTGTAGGAGAACTCTGTGAACTCCTTCTACACACAAGGCAAGTTCAAGTGAGTCTCTCAGGCCACTACCAGACAGACTGGGTCAGACATGCATATTCTCAGTTTGTGCACAAGGGTTACTCTGCTCCCTCCAGAACCAGGATCAAGAATCTGCATTAGGAGTGCGGGAGCAGGACTGCCAGACAAGGTACCACAAGATCCTACTGCTTTTAAGAAACCTTTTTCTTGATTCAATGCTTGCCCTGTTACTGCAGTCCTTTAATAGTTTTCTGGAACTCTAAGAATAGATGTACTATTAGCTTTTTGCTGATTATTCAAAGTATTGGGGTTGGGATGTGGTGGGGATGGAACCCCAAAACATCCCGCTTGCCATCTTGATTAGGGTGGAGATTCTCTGCTCTTCTCTTACTGCCATCAGCTTTTCTTTCTTTTTTTTTTTAATTAATTAGTTTGTTTTTAATGTTGCATTAAAAAATATGAGGTCCCCATATACCTCCCCACCCCCCTCACCTCACTCCTCCCATAACCACAACCTCCTCCATCATCATGGGACAGTGATTGCACTTGATGAATACATCTCTGAGCACTGCTGCACCACATGGTCAATGGTCCACATTACAGTTTACACTCTTCCCCAGTCCACCCAGTGGGCCATTGGAGGACATACAATGTCCAGAAACTGTCCCTGCAGTACCACCCAGGACACCTCCTGAAAATGCCCCCACATCACATCTCTTCTTCCCATTCCCACTCTCGGCAGCTACCTTGGCCACTTTCTCCATCTCCATGCTACATTTACTTCCATTAATAATCACATTAGTTCCAGAATAGAGTATCAGTAAGTCCACTCTAAACTATACTCTATTCCTCCATTCTGTGGACCCTGTGATAGTTATGTCCACTCCACCTCTGTATTGAGAGGGTGCTTCGATCCCACTTGGATGATGGATGCAATTCTCCTGTTTGCAGTTGTAGGCACTCTTGGCTCCCTGGTGTGGTGGTTGGCCTTCTTCATCTCCCTGTTAGCTGGCTGGGGTAAGTCCAATAAACCAGAGGGTAGGAATTACAAGTCTGTTGAGGCTCAGGGCCTGGCTATCACATGGACAGTCCAGAGATTCAGGTCCCCTGAGTATACACTAAACCCCAGCACCAACCACAGGTCCGGTAAAAGTGACAGGAGAGGCTTGTGAATAAAGATCACATCTGAGTCCAATTCCATCACACTCAGGACCACAAACTCCAAAGTAGGGCTAACTGACATGGCACTGAACTCCATCTGCCATGACCATAGAACCTGTGGGCCTCTGTAGCCCTCAGAAGAACTAACACCCAGGGTTGTATCTACTTTAGCTGTCTCTGGGACTCTGCTGAGGTGTGCGTAAGGGCGACCCCTCTGATAACCTCCTGGCTCTTTTATGAAGACTCATAGCCATATAAACTCATTTGTCCTTTCCATTTCCCCCTTTTATTCAAGGTCAAAAAGCATTTTTAACTCCAGATATTACATGTAGGCTGAGATATTCTGTTGGTATGAGTTGACCCTTTTATTCAAGATCGTTCTCCAGCCCTATCATCAGCTGGTACTTGGTAGTAATCCCTCAGTGCCAGGGAGGCTCATCCCCAGGAGTCATGTCCCACGCTGGGGGGAAGGCAATGCATTTACATGCTGAGTTTGGCTTCAAGACTGGCCACATTTGAGCAACACAGAGGCTCTCAGGAGGTAACTCTTAGGCACCCTGCAGCTCTAGGCCTAGTTCTTATTTCAGGCACATGGGCCCACAAGCATGCCATCAGCTTTTCAGCAATTGTGATTTTCTACCAGAGTGGCTCTTCTTAAATAAGATGTGTTTTGTTTTGTTTTGTTTTGTTTTTTAATGCCACCAAAAATGCACTTGAATTATAGTTAGGCCTATCAGAGGGGGGGTTTGGGGGGGAGGGGCGGTGGTGGCAACCTCAGAACATTTACAACCCAAGCTTTTTTTTTTTTAGTTATAAAAAATGAATATTTTGTTGGACTTTTTTTTTTTCGCTTTTTTTTTTAAAGCAGTATTTTTGAAATATAGTCACATACCATACAGTCCATCTAAACTATACATTCAGTGGCTTTTGGTATAATCACAAAGTTGTGCATTCATTACCACAATAAATTTTAGAGCATTTTCATTACTCTAAAAGTTGAAAAAAAAATCTTCCCCTTCACAGTCACTTTTAAATCCATCTATCCTTTCCCAGCCTTACATAATCCCTAATCTAATTGCAATACTGTAAATTTATTTATATTTACAGTTTATCTAGTAGTCTATGTCTGGTTTCTTTCACATAGTATAATTTTTATAATTTTAGAATTTCTGGAAAATATTAATATATTACTCTTCACTACAGTGCACTGCTTGCTTTAGGTGTGATTTTGCCCATATACTACCCTATTATTTGCATCTTGTAATATTAATGTACATTTGTTCCAAATCCAGGAAGAACATTCTTGTATTTGTACTATTGACCACACTCATCTACAGCAACATTACCTGTGCTATGCAGTCCCACATTTCATCCTCTAGCTTTCCTTCTAGTGACATACTCGACCCTAAACTTCCCCTTTCAACCATAATCACACCCACATATTAGCATTGTTAGTTAACACTCACTATAATGTGCTACCATTTTTTTAAATTAAGCTATTCATATAGTGGATGCCTCAGACCCAAATTTATGAACCTGCAGTTGTAAGTAATTAAGAGTAGAACACGTTAGGTTCGGCCATTAGAGCTACAGCAAAAGGATTGATATGCCATGTAGCATGCATTTTTGTTAATTTGTGTGTGAGATGAAGTGTTTTCAGTGTTTCTTATGCTTAATTATTCTTTTTGTAAATCACTAAAGCAAAGTAATTTGATCACTTTATTGGCCTTGTGGATGCTAATAGGTGAGAGTCTCTGAAACTGTATTTTTTGTCTTTTATTTGCTCCTTCATAGTTTAGTCTTTAAAATAATCATTGAAGAGAAATGTCCATCAAAAACTTTTTGAATGCACTTTGTTTGGAATGAGAAACTAGTGAATAGTGACTGTCTTCTGTTATGATGATTCATTTGCAATATCTGTTCCAGTGCCCTAGCTGGTGGTTAACTTTTGAGTTAAAAGTGATATTTTACCCCACGGTTTTCCTCTTTTTAGAACAGCCTGCTAAAAGGCAGGATTGCTCCAGGTCCTTTGTAAAAAGAAAGTGATAATGTACACTGTATCTCTCTGCATGTATACCTTTAACTTAAGTACGTTCTTCACAGTATAGGGGGAATTTCCAAAATTTACTTGGCTGTCATTCTGATGGAATAATGGGAAACCAGTCCCTAAGTTAAGGACACAAAATATATGAAAAGATTTATTCCTAGTCATTGATTTTTATTTTAACTGGGAAAATTAAAGTTTAAATTAATTTAAATTTAAATTAAATGCTTCTGACTCTGGGGTTGGAGCATTGAAGGCTCAAGTCATTTCAAGCTTGAACAAGTGAATTTATATGTGAGCCTTCAGTTTCCTTATCTGTAAAACAAAAGGACATGCTCTTATTTCTAAGGCCACTTGCAGCTCTAAAATACTATAATTCAACGTTTCACATAAATATCTGCTCTCTTCTTTATTTGCAGAAACTACTGATACATTTCAGAGTAAAGTACTCTATGCCCAGCTTTCCTTGACCATTTTTCACCTAAAAACTTAACTCCACAGAGTTTAGGCTATGGATAAGCAAAGCTGTATGCCAGCTCTGTATATATACCATCATAAATTCCACAAACTTCTCTTGGTTTAACCTCTCTGCTATGAGGAAAGTCAGAAAATTGAATTATTTTATTAATGTAGCTAGCACCTCTGCCTTTCCTGGTAGAAGATATGCTACTCGTACTTTAGCATACCTGCGATCAGACCATATTCTTCCAAAGAAGATAAAATAGTAGGTGAAAAGCGATAATGTGATAACTCATAGGCAAAAGAAAGATTGAAATGCATTTCCCCAGCCCCACCTTAATGTTAGCGTGCTTTTTTTCTCCTTCTATCTTCTCCCTGCTCCCTGGCTGGCTTCTTGTCTATATTAAGTGCAATCTTTTAGATAAATCAAATAGACTGTATGGTTTGAATTCCACCCCCAGCTTTTCTTTCCACAGATATTTATTGAGCACCCACTCTTTGTCATATAATTATGAGTTGACTTTATAAGCTCTTTGGAAACAGAGATGGGATGGAATTATGAGGTCCATTAGAACTCGTAGAAGTTCTTTCTCATTTTGACTCTTTGGAGACATACCCCTCCTCTCTGTTCCACCATCCATCTGTTCTCTCACTTAATTGAATAGAAATAGAGTTTAGAAATGTATTCCAGCAGCACTCTCCCCTATGCCTACATAGATCAACTAAGATTAGACCAAAGGATCAGTCTACATATTTTTAAAAATAATAATAATAAAGCAGTCAGAGGCAAAGGAGATTTAGGTACTCTGTCTTGGGTTTCAATAAAAACCCTCAGGAAATCAACATGAATATACAGTGACGGAATTGCTCCCAAAGTGAACCCTGTATCTTTTGGCTATATGAGGTCTTTCAATATATATGAAAAATTCCTCAGCTGCTTGTAGAAATTTAAGAAAACAGGATTGTTTAATTTTACAACTTAGCCTGTGTATGACATTCATTTTTTCAGTCGTTCAGTAATGTAGTTCCTCTGCAGCTCTAGAAAAGACCTCATCCTCCCAGAATTTAAACTAATTTCCTCCCTCCCTGTTTTATATAGGAATTCAGGTAAATCCCTGAGTCTGGGACAATAGTATTCCCATAACTGGCATTCCTGTAAAAGAAATGCTTCTCAATTGTTTGGAGATTGCCCATTATATCTGTTCAATTCCTCCCAAGGTTGACAGGCACAAAACCAGATTCCACTTCCTTTCTAGAAGAAGCCTATTTCACCTCTGCATTTTTCATATACAACAAGAGTTCTTTCATACATCTCCATGTACAAAAGAAGTGAGGAAGAAGGCAGTGACCATACTGTTTATAGGTAGCTTTGGTGAGCATATCATTTGGGCATTTTTATCATGGTACCCATCCTTCTCCATTTTGTTCACCATGGTTGTTCACTTTGGAATGCCTTGAAGAATATTATTGTTGCTAAAGCGCTTAAAGTTGAAGTAGATGAGACAGAAAGGACACCAGTCTCAAAAACAAGAGACAGAAGTTCTAGTCTCAACTCAGATAGCAAATGAGTCATTTGCCTTAGTTATCACATCTGTAAAAAAGGCGATTCATTGATGATGATGATGGCAACAATGAGGAGAGGATGATTGTTGCCAGGGATGAGTCTTTGCGGCAGACCCTGCACTAAACTCCCTGTGTTGTCTTAGTGTCTCCTAACAGCAACCTTGGGAGAAAGGTGCTATTATCCTCACATTTTAGGTGAGGAAATTCAGACTTAGTACATTAGAACATTTCTCCTGCAGTCACAGGATCAGGAGAATGATGGGCCCACAGCTCTTTGCAATCATAGCCGTGGGTGGCTTTATCTTGACAGAAGGTAAACTAGGTGAGTGAAGAAGGTAAGGCATGTGTTTCATTCCTCTAATTGTCCATTTAAAACTCTTAGAAGAAGGTAACCACTTACCTTTGGCAGACTCATAAGTAGCTCTATCCTTAGGAGCCATTCAGCTTCCTTAGTCATCTCTCAAAAACCTCTCTCACTCTCCCTCTGCCTTCAAAAGAAAAAAATACAAAAGCCACACTCTGAAAATGTTAAAGTTCAGCCACCTTATTTAAGAAGTGTTTGCTCAGAATTTCCCCACAGATCTGAAGGTTGCAGTGCCAATCGTGCCTTTTCTGACAAGCCATCACTGAAGTGCCCTTCAGTGGAAACCTTTTGATGCCTTACTTCTTGGCTTGTGTCCTTTAAAGTAATCAATGTGGATTCCAGTCATGCTTATGCAGAAGATACTGATGACAAAGGAACAGTGTCCCATCTTTTAGGAAGGGCAATCAAAGGGGCTCACCTTTGTTTGTGTGAGTGTGTGTTTCTGTCCCAGTATCTTCCACAGTGGCAAGACAATGGTGACCCCCAAGCCTGGGTGTCAATGACTGCTTGTACACATTTCCTGAGCACTGGAGATAAGCAGTTTAGTCTTCATTTTAGATTTGATGTGTTTCACCTGTATTTAGATGAAGGAGAGTTAGTTATGTTGGTGTCATTAGAAGGGTTTCTCCAAATTATGCATCTAAATACTGGGTATTTTTTTCCTGAGACAAAATAGACATGCTGGGTAAGATTAGTGGTTTTGAGCACTTGATCCTTTATCATGATATTTAAATCTCTCAAAAACATTATCATCATTCAGTTTTTCTACTGAAAGCAAATGAATGTCATTCTTAGTTGTACTTACTGTATTTTTGAAATACCAAAGCCAAAATGTTATAGCTTCCCCAATCTGGTAATTAAGGATCTATTTCCTGGAGATCAGTTATAAGTAATCACAAGGTCCTAAAAATTCTCTGTGATGTGGTGCCATAATCATCTCTGTTTTATCAAAGAAGGCTAGTGCAAAATGAAAGCAGAATTATAAACATTTTCCTTTTCTCCAAATGTTTCCCCTTCATACAGCCTGTGTTAGTCAGCCAAAGGAGTGCTGATGCAAAGTACCAGAAATCTGTTGGTTTTTCCAAAGGGTATTTATTTGGGGTAGGAGCTTACCAGGCCATAATAAGTTAAAAATTCCCTCACCAAAGTCTTTTGCCATGTGTTGGAGCAAGATGGCTGCCATCTGCAAAGGTTCAGGCCTCTTCCTCTTAAGGCTCCATGGTCCCAGCTTCTTCCAATAGCAGCTGTAGGTTGGGATAAGTCTCCTCTCTCCTAGGGCTTGTTCCTCTCTGGGCTCAGCTGCTCTGTCTCTCCACAAAGCCAGCTATAAACTATCAGGCAATCTGCTCAGCTCTCTTCCTGGAGCCTCTGCCATGTCTATGGAACCATCGCTATTCCTCTGTGTTCTTCTCCTGCATGTTTACTTCCTGGGGCTCCAGCTCAAAACTCCAGCCTCCCTTCCTTGCAGTGCAGTTTCTCAATGTCCTACTGATATGGCCCAATCAAAGCCTTAATCATTATTTAATCAAGTAAAAGTGAAACTCCTGAATCCAATATAATCTAATATGCCTGGAAGAACAGACCAGCTTCCAAACATAATCCAGTATCTACTTTTGGAATTCTTTTTTTTTTTTTTTTTAAGATTTATTTATTTATTTATTTATTTATTTATTTATTTCTCTCACTTCTCCCCCACCCCAGTTGTCTGTTCCCTGTGTCTGTTTGCTGCGTCTTCTTTGTCCGCTTCTGTTGTTGCCAGCAGAACAGAAATCTGCGTTTCTTTCTGTTGCATCATCTTGTTGTGTCAGCTCTCCATGTGTGCAGCGCCATTCCTGGGCAGGCTGCACTTTCTTTCGTGCTGGGCGGCTCTCCTTACGGGGCGCACTCCTCGTGTGTGGGGCTCCTCTATGCGAGGGACACCCCTGAGTGGCACAGTACTCCTTGCGCGCATCAGCACTGCCCGTGGGCCTGCTCCACACGGGTCAAGGAAGCCCGGGATTTGAACCGTGGACCTCCCATGTGGTGGATGGACACCCTAACCACTGGGCCAAGTCCACTTCCCTTTAAATAATATCAAACTGCCACACAGGCCATGAGGTGCCTCCCTTCTCCCTACCCATCTCACCTCCTCTGTGTAGAGAAAAGAGCACCAACTTGGAAGTCAGAGGGTCTGTCACTAATTAGCCATAGCATTGCCTGCACCCTCCAGGGCCTCATCTGCAAAAAAAGTAAGGCATTGGTTGGATGGATTTCCACAATCCCAAATAGCACAAGACTTGTCTTCATAAACCTACTGTCTCTGACAACCTTGTTATTAAACAAGCTTTGTCAAGGGTAGAACTGGGGTTTCTTTCCACGGCTTATTGCACTTCGCTAATAAGCAGATGCATTCCAGAATTGTCGCCAAAGACATGGTCACACGTGATTGTCACACATGACAAATACTCATTTGCCGACGGCAGGCCTGGGAGCCCCAAGGCCTGGGCCTCCATCCCAGCCACCCCACCGCTGGCAGGCGGTCCTCTGTGCGCCAACATCCTCCCGTGGTAATGGCACAGGTGCTCCACCCAGCGCAAAGGCCCTTTTCAAGCCTAACATCCTGTGACTCTGAAAAGGATTGATAATGACTGTTTGATCCCAGAAACAGGCCTGCGGATGTGAAGTTTTGACCGAGAGTGAGTTATGTCCCTGACCTTCTCTATTTACTGAAGTGACTTTAAAAAGAAAACTCGCCTGCACCGACCTCCCAGGCGAATGCGTTGTGTCGCGCATGCGTGGGAGTCACTGGCTTACCTAACACTCAGGTTATGTAACGATGGCTCTCTGCAGCTGGCCACAGCAGCAGGGCCTATCGGAGAAAAGCCTTTGGCTGCATTTTTTAAAATCTTGTTAACACCCCAGCTCATGGTGCTTTCCAGGGGCCTGTGAACTGTGAAACCGAAGCTGCCCTTTCCTACAGGTGACAGATGGTGGCTACCTCATTTCCTAATGAGGTGTTCTTCACTGGGACTCAGCAGAGCTTCTGAGGAGTGGGCTGGGGGGAGGAGGAAGTAGAAAGAGCAAAAGTGAATTTGTCTCTCAGTGTGAACCAGAGTCTATCTTGGCAGAACCCAACTTAGTGTTTGGGTTGTTTTGGGTTTTTTTAAAATAATGCTTAGCAATTATTTAACATTGGTAGCTGTCTGTGTTTTTCATAATATTAAAGTATTTTTTAAACTAGAGTCTTTTTTTAAAACCCAGCCCTTTTCATTTCTACTGAGACATTGACCAGTTCCTCTCCTCCCAGGCGTTTTGGAAGCCAGCAGGAAAATGTCTTGATCCCGTCATCAGTCGGGCTTTGTGTCCTGCTTTTGCAGTCTTCCTGCGGCTTCACGGCCAGACGTGTCTCTTCAGCTGGACTGCAGGGTCCTCAGGGGCTGGCCTCACATGGTAGAGGGTACACTCGGTGGACTTGGTGCATCTCACCACCTCCCCTGGGGTGGCCTTCCGTGCCCTTCCTTCCCCTTCCTCTGGGCTACCAGAGCCCTGGCAGTGGCATGTTACGTTAGCCACTGCCCTTAGTATGGGAGCTTCTGGAGAGAAGGGTCATTTTCTTCCTCCCCATTATACTGCCTGCCCCTCAGCTGTAGTAAGCACTCGTGAATGCCTCAAAAAGGCACGACAGCTTGGCAGGAAGGCATGGAAGGAAGAGTTCTAAACTGCAGCTCAGACCTGGCTGCAGGCTTGGCTCTGCCTCTGACTTACTGCATAATTAAGGACTTAGTCTTTCGGATTCAAAGTTGTCTAATCTGTAAAGGAGATATACAATACCTGCCCATTTGCTTCTAAGTGTTTTTGTGAGACTGAAGTGAGATACTGTGCACTGACGCCCACTGAAAACAGCAAGCACTCACCAGTGAGTTGTACTCTCCCTAACCAGCACCTGAGTGAAAAGCCCTCTCTGGCCAGGGAAGGGGCCATCTTCCTTCCCAGAAAGGATGAGGTGAGGCTGCTGAAGTCTTGGTTTTCCCTCGTACTCCACCGGGAGACAGGAAAGGCAAGTGATGTGGTTTCAGGACCTGGGGAGTGTCTTTGTGTTTTTTTAGGAGGTACCAGGGATTGAACCTGGGGCCTCGTACATGGGAAGCAGGCACTCAACCTCTGAGCTACACTCAGCCCCCTTTATTTTTTCCCATAATTCTTTTAACAGTTTGAGCGCTAAAATAAATCCAAGTGGAGCTGTGCTACAGTTTGGTTTGCAACCCTAGAGCGTGCAGGAAGAGGGGTGGCTGCTGGTTCCTCTCCAGAGGCTTCTCTCCACTCCAGCCAAGCCGACCTGGGAGGCCTTGCCTGTCTGCAGTCTCTCGGGATAAGTACCGTGGTAACGCAGGCCTGACTTTCCGAAACACTCTTCAGTGATTTAGGGAGAACTGCGAAGACTACATTCCAAGTGACAGTCTCACTATGAAGTATTTCTCACATGCTGAGAAAAACATACCCACCAAAGAGAATTGGGAGGGCACGGGGGAAACCCTACCTATCCCACCGCAGACTGCCAGGCAGGGACAGGGAAGAAAGCTATAGGAAAATAATAATAGCAGATCATGCTGGTTGGTGTTTGAAAGTGCAGACCCAGGTACCATCATTTGAATAAAGGTGTCCTCAAATTCAGAAGAAGGTAAGCAGAACCAGGAGCTCGTGATAGGCCCAGCAGGCAGCTCTTCCAGACAACACGCTGTCACGTGGGAAGACCTGATCCCACCACTATCTTCTCAGCCACACTCATAAACACGGAGCAGTGCCGGTGCTTCTGGGTGTGTCTCAGCAGACCACTGATGACATTTTCCTTGTATTTCCATGATACTCCTCTCAGAGACTCTGTATTCTTAGCATCACTGAGTACTCAGTAGAATGCATTCCAAAGGGTGGGAGGTGGTGACACTGGTCTGGTATTTTTTTTCTTTTTTTTTTTTTTTAAAGATTTATTTATTTTTTATTTATTTCTCTCCCCTGCCCCCAGTTGTCTGTTCTCTGTGTCCATTCACTGTGTGTTCTTCTGTGACCACTTCTATCCTTATCATCGGCACCGGGAATCTGTGTTTCTTTTTATTGCATCATCTTGTGTCAGCTCTCCGTGTGTGCGGCACCATTCCTGGGCAGGCTGCACTTTCTTTCCCGCTGGGCAGCTCTCCTTACGGGGCGCACTCCTGGCACGTGGGGCTCCCCTACGCGGGGGACACCCCTGCGTGGCATGGCACTCCTTGCGCACATCAGCACTGCACATGGGCCAGCTCCACACAGTCAAGGAGGCCCGGGGTTTGAACCGCGGACCTCCCATGTGGTAGATGGATGCCCTAACCACTGGGCCAAGTCCTCTTCCCTGTATTTCTTTTCTAGCAACAGATGGAGACTTTATGTATATGTATTCAAAGAAAAGGAGGATGAGGAATGAGAGCTGAACATTTGGCTTCTTGGTTTATTAGGGCTATTTGTCCATGTAGAAAATACTTGCTGGATGAATGATATGCTTTAATTTCAAAGGACTGAATTATACATACTTGAATTTCTTAATAGTGGTTTCGTTTCATTCACTATGTTTATGGAATAACCTTCATCAGCAAAGCAAATCTTACTGAAGCTAACAAAATTTTATTCATTCTATGCAACAATAATTAAAACCATAACTAATTATAACAGTTCTCGGTTTGGGGGCAGTTGGCAGCCCTAACACACATACATGCTGGTGACAGTCTATTTGTATTTTCTTGGGAGAATTGGAGTGGAGTGTCCAAGGCCACTTTGGAAAGGCCTGCTGGAGCAAGTAGTTCTCGCAAAAAAAACCTGAACAAAAAAAAAAACACTTTGGTGCTGAGGCTGCAGGACCCTTCCAGTGTCCACGTCATTCTTCTCCAGTTTCGGGGGATGCCACGTGAGCCCCTTTAGGCTCAGTGCCAGGGTTTGCCTGCTTCTGCACATTCCTGCCTCAAGAGCAGAAGCAAACTCAATTAAGACCAGCACATTCCATGCCAAACCCTGATGCTATAACATTTACTCACCTCAAACACTGTAAATCATACATAAGCAAAGTTTTCCATTGTCTAAGTGCTTTGTAAGATTTGGAAAGAAAAAACATAACCAGTCTCCAACACAACCATGCTGTGCTTCCCCTAAGAAAAAGAAATTTTGTCTTGATTTAAAAAAAATTTTCCTCATAGGTTACGGTACACTTAGAATTTAGTTCAATTCAACTTTAAATTTTAAACTCTATTATGGAATGGGGACCAAAGTGTACCTGGCTTCTAGTGAGATGGCCAAGACAAGAACTTTTCATCTTATCCTAGTGGTTCTAAACGGTGTCTGTGTATTTTAAATGCTTTTAAAAATCCTGATTACCAAGCTATTCCAGACCAATTGGATTAGAATTTCTAGGGATGGGATTTGGGGCTTTACAGCTCCCCAGGTGATTCCAGTGTGAGGCCAAGGTTGAGAACAGTGGCTAATACTGAGCTAGGAAGGGACCCTGCGTGCATCCCCACCCCTCCTGGTACAGCTGCACAAGTGCATGCCCCCAGAAGGCAAGTCTTACAGACAAATTAGGTTTGATTTTTGTGATTACTGTCCCTGATCTCTGGTTCTCTCTAAATTAAACTTTCATCCTAGTGATTATTTTTATTCTATTGCAGTTTTATAAAGACTCAGACTCCATTTAATTCTTTTATAAATTAAACAATGAAACTTTCTCAAATTACAGCTGGAAATGTCATTGCTCCGGTCAAGCAGGATAAAGTACATCCTTGTGGTGCTCTTTGGAGTTCATGCTGATATCGCAAGGCAACATTCTTAGCAACCGAGTAGAGTTAACCACATTAATGCTCAAAGAATAGCAGAGGCAAGTTACTTAACAGGCTTTGGGGGCAAGTTTTAGTGTAACTGAGAGATTGCTGCTCATATAAATTGTAGCTCATCCATCCTGCACTTCTGGAAACAGAGTTGTTACTTTCAACCCTGCCATAAGAATATCTTTTTTTTTTTTTTAAAGGATGTACCAGGGATTGACCCCGGACCTTGTCGTACATGGGAAGCAGGTGCTCAGCCACTGAGCTACATCCGCTCCCTGTAGCAGGCATTTTTTTCAAGTAAGAATCCAAGTCCAGATTGAATTGTTAATGAATTTCTGTACGTTTTCTCCTTTTGAGGGCAATATATGGGAAGAAAAGGAAAAGATTAATAGATCTTCTACCAGAAAGATATTATAAAATTTATCCAGCACATAAGGATTGTTGATATGCGCATGGTCTGTACCTTGGTCCATTTTGAAACTCTCTGCCGACCACAGCTGAAAAATTGTTTGCCAGCACCTACTCTCAGGTCACCTTGGGACACAAGCAAGGAGGACAGTGAAAGCAGAAAAGGGAATTGGCTTTTGGGAGCAGACCCAGTAACAGCTACTAATGTAGTGGGTGAAATTTTGAGGCACCAAAGAAACTGGATATCAAGGCTTTAATTTGGGGTGGGTGGGCAAGGCCAGTGCACAAAAGTTTCCTCAGGGAGGTACCTGGCAATTTTCCTGGTGGGATTTTTTTCTCAACACCAGGACCACTCAAGGTCCAGCCCTATGATGGCAATCTCTGTGATGGTTTCAGTCTGGGAATAACCAGTGCTCCCTGGGGAAGGCCATTACTGTTTAGTTTTTACAAGATTACGTTACTCAACTTGCTAGAATATTTAGGGTATGCCTTTTTTTTTTTTTCCCTAACAGCTTTATCAAGATATAATTCATACACCATACAGTTTGTCCATTTAACTTGTGGTTCTTAGGATAGTCACAGAATTATACAGCCATCACCACAACCAAATTTACATTTCATCACCCCGAAGAGAAACCCTGTACCCACTCGTAGTCACTTTCCATTTTTTCAGCCCTCCTTTCTGTCTCTGTGGATTTGCCTATTCTGGGCATTTTATATAAAATGTAGACATACAAAAGACTGGCTTTGAGTCTGGATTATTTCACTTAGTATAATGTTTTCAAGGTTCATCTATGCTGTAGTATGCATCAGAACTTTATTCCTTTATATGGCTGAATCTTATTCCATTGTGTGGCTATACCACATTTTATTTATCCATGCATCAGTTGATGGACATTTGTGTAGTTTCCACTTTGAGGCTATTATGAATAATGCTGCTAAGAACATTTGCTTACAAGTTTTTGTGTGGACATTTGTGTTCATTTCTCTTGGCTATATACCTAGGAGTGGAATTACTGGAACATTTGGTATCTCTTTGTTTACCCTTTTGTGAGACTACCAGACTGTCTTTTAAAGTGGTTGCACCATTTTACATTCCCGCCAGCAGTATACAAGCGTCCTAATTTCTCCCTATCTGTTGCAGCACTTGTTATCTGTCGTTTTGATTTTAGCCACCCTCGTGGGTGTTAAGTGATACATGAAAACAACCAGATTTAGATGGGAAGGCTAACTTCTAACTAGTTGCTCTTAGAATATATGAAGAAAGATGTATTAGGGTTCTCCAGTAACACAGAACTGACAAGAAATATCTGTAAATATTATGAGATCTTTATAAGAATTTTCTCACATGTCTGTCGGGATGGGCAAGTCCAAATTCCGTAGGGCAGGCTGCAAGCTGAGCACTCAGATGAAGGTTTTCGATGAATTCCCCAGGAGAAGCTGGCTGGCTCATGTAGAGGTGGAAATTCTGTCTCCTGACTGCTGAAATCATCACTTCCCCTTTTAAAACCTTCCACTGATTGGATGAAACTTATCTCATTGTTGAAGGCAGTCTCCTCAGTTGATTGTAGATGCAGTCAGCCATAGATGCAATCAACTTACTGATGATTTAAGTCCACAGAATGTCCTTACAGTAACAATCAGACCAGTGCTTGTTTGACCAAACAATGGGACACTAAAACCTGGCCAGCTTGACACATGAAATTAACCATCACAGAAGTTTAGGATTTTTTTACCCCTACATGAACCTCAGGCTAATAGTCTTTCTCTGTATCTAAACTCCATTTGTACGTGGAGTGAGAACCAGTTTTACCCCTTGCTGACTTTATAATGCTTATGAAAGATGGATATGATTTGGCAATATGGGTGGAGCTCTGGATGAGAATCCCTGTCCCTCACTGCTTCACGTGGTCCTCCCAGAGCTTAGATGGAAAAGAATGGCCTTCCCAGGGGGCAAGGATAATAAGAATTGCCTGGTCTTTGACATTGTCTCATAGAGTTCTTTTACACAGTAGGTGTTGGTTGGTTTTTTTAAATCTAGCTTCTTCCCTACACAAATGCAATTGCTGTCCCAAACGTGTACCTCCTTATCTCTAAGCCAGTCTGTCTTTTCTCTATCCATAGTCTTTACAATTTCGTTATCACTTGCTATACCTCCTCAAACCTTCATCTTTGGTCCTCTCTTTTCATCCAAACTGCTGGCCTCTAAATCCAGTAGTTATTTATACTTGGATGTTTTACCAACACTTGAAACCCATCATGACCCTTCCTCTTGAACTAATTATCCTTCTCAGATTCCCAGTTCTACTCTTCTTTCAACCATCCAAGCCCAAATCCTCCCTTTCCCCCATACACAGAGATTGGAATCTTGTTCATGTTATCCATTCAAATTAAACCCAAGGTTTCGTTTGGGTCCTCACATAGGTTACCTGGGAATATCAAGATGTCATTCTAAGGTACTACCCTAGAAACTTCTTTTTTTCTCTAGGTTCTACCTTGGCCAATTCTCTTTACTTGATATAACCACCTCAACTATTTGACCCACCCTTTGCCTAAGTCAGTGTGCCATATGCTTTGAATCCTTTTGAATACCTTCTTGCCTACCTTATCATGAATCACCAGCACACATTCCAGGCTTTTTCTGTGGGGCATTCCTCGAGGTTTTGCTAGACAGTCCTGTTGACTCAGTGCTCATCTGTTTAAATAATCACACTTTTAATGTGAAAGCCCCCTTTGTTTCCTGACAGCCTAATTTCCCTCAGCATTTATCGTGGTTAGATGTGTATTGATGGGCATTACTCTCTAACTGCTTATGTCAAAGCACTTTGGGAGGCTCATCCATCTCATCCTTTTTTAATTGACATCAATAATGTGTTTGCATTTGTCGATATTTCCTAATTGCCAAGTTATAGCAGTAGGAACTTCTGTAATAAATCATGTCCACATATAACTTCACACATTAGGGCTTAAGGTTCCCATCAATATTTGGTGTATTAGAAATTGTTTTTATGAGGATTTTTTCCTATGAGAAAGGAGGAGCTGTGTAGCAAAAACCAGAGAATCGAGTCAATGTCACCCTATAAAATGAAGTTAAAGAGCCAGATCATACTAATGGAAATAAAAGAAAGCTATTTCCCAAGCCAGTGCAATTTGTTCCCATAAACTTCAGCATCACTGTCCAGATTGATGAGGTTGTGTCTCCCCTGAGAGTGACGTGCTGTGCTGATGCTCTTCCCAGGGAAAGAAATTTGAACAGAAAGACAGTGGGCATTCCTATGAGGAAGGCACTGTTACCACTTTGATTTTTCAGAAGAGGAAATTAAGGCTTAGAGACCTTAAGTTACTTGTCCAGAGTCTAACAGCAATTTTGCAGGGCTGGGACCCAAGCTGGGTTATTTGAGACCCTCGCTGGGCTTGACCTTTTAGGGACAGGGCTCCAACTGGAGCAAAGCCAGAGGAGACAGATACCCGGATGTCGACAGGATGGAATCTCCGTTGTCAAGCTCAAGCCCATGAAGCATCTAGGGTGTGGATCTCGGGAGACGTGTCTTCCTATAGCTGAAAGGCCGTGACACAAAAGACGTGGTCTGCATGTCCAGGCAGCAGAAGTGGGTCCATCCGCTGACAGAGTGAGAGGCAGCACTAGGTAGAAGAGCATGGCTCCGGAGCCACGTGGCCCAAACTAGTCCCAGCCTGGCCACTCACCAACTGCAGCCTTGGATAAACCACTGACCGCTCTGCACCCTGGCTTCCTCATCACTGAGAGGGAGCAAGACAGAGCCCAACTCAGAGGGTTGCAGTGAGGATTTAGTGAGTTAACATACAAAGAAATGCCCATGGCAGTGCAACCTAATGCTCTTAGTACATTTACAAAGCTGGACTTTCACTGGGTATGAGGAAGAGTTTTCTAAAAGAGCATTCAGCATTTATGCATTAATTCTGCAAAGTTTTAGGTGTTTGGCACTTCTAGACACTGAGGGTACCTCAGAAGATAAGACCAATCTGGTGCCTGCCCTTGCCTTTAGGCAGCTTCCATTCTGGACGGGGGGGAGAAGTGAGAGTTCAGCCCCTGACTGAGCCCCCTCGATACTGTGACCCCCAGCTCCTTTCCTGGATATCACAGAGCATGCCCGGGCAGAGGCTGGCTGAGGTCGTTGTGGGATTTCACAAAGTCCCTGAGATCACCTTACAGTGAAAGATTAATTAAATGCAGCAGCCAGTGAACGAATCGGTCTGAACATACTGTACTTTAAATCTCGCCATCATCCTCCGTATCTCCAAAGTACAGGGGACCACCTTGGGGTTTGTAAGGGCACTCCCGTGAGGATCAAGAAGCAAGGATAGGACTTTTATTTATAATTTTTATCTCATCTTTAAAAATTCATATTTTTCATCTCTTTTGTAATGTACAGAAT
This sequence comes from Dasypus novemcinctus, assembly GCF_030445035.2. NCBI lineage: Eukaryota > Metazoa > Chordata > Mammalia > Cingulata > Dasypodidae > Dasypus > Dasypus novemcinctus. The sequence goes on along the minus strand of NC_080694.1, from coordinate 36,932,060 downwards.
TTAGTAGCAGAGGACAATTTATAAATAAACATGCAAACATTAAGATCATGTACCAACCAGCTCTTCACTAACAAGGTAAATGATTTTAAAAGATTAAAGTCTATCACTATAAGTTTTACCAAAATACTTGAGCTCTGTCAAGCCAGAAACTGTTGCAGAATGAATCAGTGTTCTTATATTTTCCCAATTTCTAATTTGGCCATTAGTGGATAATTTTCAACTTGAAAGATAGTTTTTTCCCACATGAATAGCAAAATAAGGCATGCTTTTACCTCTACTGGAGAAGTGAAAAAAAAACATCATGCTAATACTTGGTATTTTTATAAGACTTGACAGTTTCATGCATTTATCCTCCTAGGAGCCTGTGAGATAGATCTCCAAGCCCCTTTGGAGATGAGGCAGCCGAGCACATTCGAGGCAGAACCTAAATCAAGTACGCGGTGAAGCCCACATTTAATTGTAGGCCTCCCGATGCTCATTCATTACCCATTGTACGACCCTAGCCACACCTCATCAGAGTCCTTTCAGTTAAGGGATAAGCCAAATGCTGGTACAGCAGATGCACAGAAGTCATTAACTTGAGGAAATATTGTGATTGATTGAATGTTTTAAGAAATAATGCCATGATTAGGTAATTTCTGGCCCAGACGAAATGATAGATATAGAGTCAGGAAGGAATGGCCGGGCGATTGTTATCGCCTTACCAAGATACCTGGATGAACGGATGTCCTACAAAAAGCAACTTTTATAGGACATCAGCTATGTTTTATATAAACAGAGACACACATATATAGAATCATGTACATGTAAGCATATGTGCACATATTCATAATTCATACCAGAAACATTCAGCAGATTTGACTTGTTTATATATTTGCTAGACAAAAATGCTGCAGTGTGCATTGTCTGTTTACCCTACATCGGTTTGCTCCAGAATAGAATCTTAAAAATAAAGGACTGTAAAGCAAAAAATGTTAACTATTATAACTGAGAGACTGAATATTTACTTTAATTTTAATTAATTTAAATTAAATTGCCACTTGTAGTCCAGTGGCCATCGTATTAAACAGCACTCTTCTAAAACATCCTATGATTTTCTGGATTCCTCAAGTTTACCTATTATATTGAGATAGACTTAGAAGATGGAACAGATAGAAGGTAGAACCTCTCCTTAGTGATGAATTGCATTCTGATTTTAATACCTAAATTATTTTGGGGGAGGGGAGTGTACCCAAAAAAGTAGTGTAGAATAGCATGAAAAACTTAGGTTCAGAGTTAAGAGGACCTGAGTTTGAATTGTGACTTGACTATTCCCGAATAGAAAAACTGTATGTCCCATGCAAAGATTTAAGAATCACATGAGATAATACGTGGGAAAACACTTTATAAGGTTGAAAGCATTTTATATATGTGAGTATTTTGCTCTTACATCAAATTGATGTGGTGGTCCGACAAACACAAATATCTCACAGCTTTTCTCTTAGGGATATTTTGGGGGTTGGGGATTTTGTTTTGTTTTGTTTTATATAAAAATCAAGGATAGTGAAAAAGAGCAGATGTAAAATGGCACTTAGGCTTACTTCATAACTTCAGATTTATTGTTTTAGCACTTGTGTCTGGTTTGTTTTTGGCTTCTCTCCTTAGCGGCATTCTTTGGGATCCGGTTTGTTGCTTTTGGTTCTAGCCTTACTTCTTTGCAGGTCCTAGAGATAAGACTATAAACCTGTTGAGAGGCAGAGCCTACTTCCCATGCCTAGCTATCAGACCATGTTTCTGAAACCTGAAATTAAACAGAAACCCTTAATTTTCATCATTCTTTCTATTACAATTTGGGAAATTATAAGTACCTAGGTGCTCCAAGACCATTTTCTCAGTTTCCTTACCTTTATCCTCTAACCTCTAACCTAATCATACATTCAGGCTTTGATTAGTAGGCTCCTTTCTAAGTCTCCTGGAATCCTCTCTGTAGTGAGACTTGCCCGGGGCCTGCACTGATTGACTCTCAGAGTTTCTGCCTGCGGATGTCACCGAATCTCTGGCCTTGTTTCCCCCCTACTTCTATACATCCCAGCTGTTGACGTGGTCCCTGGATACCTTAAATTGGTGAGTTATTAGAAGACAACTTTTGCATTTTTGCTTCTCCGATAACCTAGGAATGTCTACTCTACCTCTGGCCTCTCTCCTGGCCTCCCCAGTTGCCTCTTTATCAGAGACCAGACATGAAGACCACAACATGAAGAGAGACACAGAATCTCTCTGCTACAAATATAAATTCCCTGGTCTGGCCATTCTTCTCAGACTGGAAGGTGAGCTGCTTTGGGAAGAAACAAAGAGCCCTACCCTTCCCTTATTCATTTCTTCCATCAGTGTGGCTAATACAAGCAACAATTTGAAATGTTCCTCAGAAATACTAGTCTCAACGAAGGTATCCAAGCATTTTTTATTTTTTATACTTTTATTTGTATCCAAGCATTTTTAAAGTGTGCGTCTTACAGGAAGATGATCACATATGATTCATAGAGATGCTGAAAAAAATAGAGCTTATTGCTCATTCGTGGGAGAAGAAAGTATATTGTAACTCCCAAGCTGGTTTTGTCATATCACCCTTTGATTTTGTCTGTCAAGGAATCTTGCGTTTTGGTGCCTTCTCCTATAGGACTGCTTGCTCATCACACACACCTACTAAATAAACAACACCGGGAGTAAGCTGTTAGACTCAGACACACTTGGGATGCCGTGGAACCCACAGCCTGTTGTGGATTCATGGTCTTTTAACTGGGCACAGATTCAGCATGCTTATGTAATCAGAAAAGTCGGCATCATCGTCATCGCAGAAGAGGAAGACAGTGTCACACTTCCCAAAGAGGAGGGAGAAGTGTCCCGCTCAGCGCACTAGGGAGCTTAGACATCTGACCTTTGCTTCCCTGCCCTCCGGCAGCCTTCCTCGCCCCAGAAGTTCTCTCCACCCAACTCCTAACACATTCTCAGTTGAAGTGACAGTACTTTAAACATCATTCACAATGAATTCTTTGGGTCCAGGCCACTATTTTTAAAAAAACAAATCAATTTTATTGATACATATTAGTAAAGCATACAGTTCATCCAAAGTGTACAATTAGTGGTATTTGGTAGAACTACATAGTTCTGCATCCATCACTTCTATCATTATTAGAGCATTTTCATTATTTTAATAATAATAAACAAAACCAGACATGAAAATTCTTCACCTCTCAATCTCTCTGTCCTTCCCCTCAAGCAACTTTTGTCATATAAAGATTATTCAACACAACCGTGCTCTAATGAAAAAGGATAGGTTTAGGGGCAACAATGATTAATGTATTAGATGAAATGTATGTTAATTTTTTGGACAAGTGGGGGGGAGTTGGGTTTTTTTTTTTGCTTTGTAAACTCTGTATCCCATCATCACTAACCATGGTGAACAAATATAAAATCTCTGTAAGGGGGAGCAGGTGTAGCTCAGTGGTTGAGTGCCTGCTTCACATGCACAAGGTCCCAGGTTCAAACCCTGATAATTCCTTAAAAAAAAAAAAAAACTCTAAGGACAGTTATGATCATGAGCAGGATTGCGTTGGAGTAGCACCTTGTTTTGCACTGTCCAAGAGACCATGTGGAGCCATGTCCATGATGGCAAGGATTTCACAGTCTCCACTAATTCATGTCAAAATATGAGGACCTCTTGTTGGAGCCTCATGTTCTCTTCTGGTGCTTTTATAGACCAAACTTGCCTTTTGTTTACTGAAAAAATCAAGGCTACCAGGCAAAAAAGTCCTCAGTTCTTACCTCAAAAAGAAGCATCCACTGTTTTACCACAGTGGCCTGTTGTGCCTTTGCTCCCGGCTGCCACCCTTCCATCCTCCGGAAGGCTGCTGACCCCACTTGATCAGCCATACCCTCACTTCAAACCTCTGGCTCCACCTCTCACTCCTTAAGACACCTTCCAGACTCCCGCATCCAGAAGTTTCCTCTTGGCTTCTCTGCCTGCAGTCAAGCTCCTGCCCATCTCTCTTCTCTGTCCCTTCTGCAGGGTCATCCAAGGTGTGCCCAGCCACTGTCCTGAGGCAGCACTTGCCAAGGTGACTGGTGTCCTGTCACCAACAGCTTCAGTGCCTTCACGCAGTTGCCTCCCAGGGTGTCACCTGCACCAGCTGACACTCCTTGCTATCCGTCTGGCTCATCGCTGGTCACCTCCCTCCTGCAGTTCTGTCCCTGCCTCCTTGGGTCCCATCATCAGCCCCTCTCTTTCCCAGTGACCACATCCACCGCCACGACTTCTGTCCCTGCAGTTGACCCTCAGACAACCAACTGCCTCCTCGCCTGAGCGTGAAAGCAGATGAGCTCGGACTCAACCCTCAGCTCCGCCACGGCCAGGCTGGGGCCCCAGGAAGCCACTTACTGCTTCTCAGCCTCCATGTGAGGCTGCATCTCCTGCTGACCCAGGGTTTCTCATGTATATTTATATTAGATTACATTTTACCTGACTGAGTACCAATTTGTATCAGGTATTGTACTGTATATTTTAGATGTACCTCATCTCTAACAAACAGATGTGTGTTTGTATTCCCTTATTTCAACCCAGAGCTATTTGAAGCCAAAACCCATCACTTCCTAATATTTCTCGGTACCTCTTCAGAAGTTTGTACTCTATCCAGATAAGCTGTGTCCTCCTGGGAAAATCCCCTTTGTAATCATTTTAAATGCCCATGCTCTTTTCCTTGTGCAATGCCAGCTCCCTGGCACAGTCTGCTTTCCATCTCTCCCAGCCCTGAGCCCAGGGTAGGTACTTAGTCATCGTTTAATCACTGACAGGCATAGTTTCCTTCATTCATTTGTTCATTCATTCATTCATTGAAAAAATACTTATCTTTGTCTTTAGGCCAGACTTCCACCCGGGTATTAGGAACTCAGTGGTGACGAGATGCAGGCTGAGCCCTCAAGGAACTAGACTAGGAGACTGTTGAAATGAAGCAAAGTTAGTACTAGGGGCTGGGGGACACACGGGGAGGACGCTACGAACAAGCAGGAGTGAGCCAGAAGAAGGCAGGGGTGTGTGTGATGGAGGTAGGGCTGTGAGAGGGGCTTCAGAGATGAGCAGGAGCCAGGCAGCTGTGGGTCCATGGGTCCAGGCTTGGCCTTTTACCATGGGTGGACAGGATCGTCTCTGTGCCCTCTGCACTTCCAGAGTGCCCTGTGTTTTCTGTGCATTTGTCTGCACTGGTTGTCTGTTTACTTACCGCCCCCAGAAGTCCCTGGAGGACAGAACTGTTTCCCCAACACCGGAACCTAGAGCAGTGCTTAGCCTGCATGTCCACGCAGCAGGGGGCTGGCGGTGAAAAGGCCTGGGGGTCTGAATGTGTGGCATGTGCACAAAAGGGGCATGGAAAGCGTGACCTGAAGAGTTATTGCTAGGAGAGTGGATGTAGCTAGCGGTTGAGCACCTGCTTCCATATATAGGGTCCCGGGTTCAATCTCCGATGCCTCCTTAAAAAAAAAAGAATAGCGCTATTGCTTTCCTGTTTATCTGCTCTGGAGAACCGTTCCATTTTCTGAACACCCCATGACATAAATAAGTTCATTAAAATGTTACTAAGATTGATCTTTATAAAATATAAGCAAATCCTTTGTGCTTGTTGCTGTGGTTTTGACAGCACCTCCACAGAGTAAAATCACACCCTAATAGAAACATGCTTTTCACTGTAGGTCCCATTTAACAGCAGGTTGTTTAATATCTGTTGCTTTCTAAAGGGGAAAAAGAAAAAAAAAACTTTCTTCCTCTTTTGAGGAGGGAAGAGAGACTACCCTGTTATCATTGTAAACACCTTTATTGTGAATTTCTATGGCATTTTAGATTTTTGAGGTTTGCTTGTTTTACTGCACAGCACCTAAAAATGTGGACACTTCAGGATATGAGATGTCATTATCTTTAGGAACATATATATATATATTTTAAGATTTATTTCTTTCTTTCTCTTCCCTCCCCCCCCCCCCCCCCCCCCCCGCCCAGTTGTCTGTTCTCTGTGTCTATTTGCTGCTTCGTCTTTGTCCGCTTCTGTTGTCATCAGCGGCACGGGAATCTGTTTCTTTTTATTGCGTCATCTTGGTATGTCAGCTCCCCGTGTGTGGGGCACCATTCCTGGGCAGGCTGCACTTTCTTTCGCACTGGGTGGCTCTCCTTACAGGGCACACTCCTTGCGCATGGGGCTCCCCTACGCAGGGGACACCCCTGCGTGGCAGGGCACTCCTTGCACGCGTCAGCACCACGCATGGGCCAGCTCCACACGGGTCAAGGAGGCCCAGGGTTTGAACCGTGGACCTCTCATGTGGTAGATGGACGCCCTAACCGCTGGGCCAAGTCTACCGCCAGGAACATATATAAAAAAGTCATTTTTCTTTAGTGCAGGCAAGTGTGAAGACAAGTAAATGGCCTCTAATACCTAAGTCCCTTCTATGAAATCTTTTAAGTCTCAAGGAAAAAAGATAGGTACTTTTGATTCTAATTATTCTTAGCAACTCAAGCAGAGCTTTAAATAAGATTGAGGCTTTCTTGCTTAGTTGTTGGATGTCTTTCCCCGTTATCTTGCTTATTTCTAGCCAAAAGAAGACAAGAAATAGCCACTTCCAGGCCCTGCATTGCATTTAGTGGATCTGAAGGAGGGAGAATGGGATGCTGGAGTAGAGAGAAGTGTGGGCTGATGTGACCCTCAAACTGGACGCCGTGTAGGCTAACAGAACTATCGACAGCAGTTTCCTTCTCCAAAAACTAGCATCTCTTAGAGTTATCCCATTGTTGCAACGCTAGTCCCTTTTGCGTGCAAACCCTGTGCTTCACTATGTAATAGCTACAAACATGGTAACAACAACAAGCAGTAGTAGCAGTAAATAGCAGCTACCATTTGTTATGTTACTTTTGTGCCAGACGCTATATGGCCTGCTTTCACGAAGATTGAAAAAGAGTGAAGCCTGATGCTCACAGCTGCACACACTTATAGAGTCTTGTCCCAACAGCAGACAGGAAAGGCTGGGCAGGGGTGGGAAGCACAGGGAACTTTTCATTTCATATCAAGGGAAAGGGAGGAAATTACAGAGCAGCATACTCCTTTTTCTCTCTCTGTCCTACAACCATTTGCCCATCAGCTTTCTGCTCTGGATTAGCCAGCTGGAGACTCAGTCCCTGGATGCCTTTCTAAATAAATGCACGCTCACTGCTAGGTGAACATTTTTCAACATGGAGACCACACCAAGGGGAAAGGTCAGTGAGGCATGAAGTCAAAGAAGTGTGCCAGGTACTCTTAAAATCTAAGATTTATGGCTTCATAATGGTTTCTGCAACTGTAGCTGGCCAGTGCTAAATGATAAACATAAGACATATGGGCACATTAAATGTCTTCACAAAAAAAAGTATCTCTCTTGCAGAAAATATTCCCCACTCTCAGGTTACAGCCTCTTGGAAAACTGATGCATTTCAACTGAAGAATATAGAAGGGTCCATCGGTGTTAAGCAAAATGTGGTTCAACTAGGAATGATTTAGTGTTACCCAGTCACACTGGTTACCTGGTTACTGAAAAGAGTCAGAGCAGTGATTCGTAAACAGGGATGCGCATCAGACTCACCACTGTCAAATACATGCTCAAGCCCACTGCTGCAAAAACCCGATTCAGTAGTTTCAAGGCAGAAAAGGGCACCTGGCCTCCTCAGTATAAATCCACTACTCAAGACCACCATTAGGACGGAAAGAGACAGGCCCTGTGTGTGCATCTCAACTGCCGATTATTTGTTTGTTTTTAGGAGGTAATGGGGGTTGAACCTGGGACCTCATACAGGGAAAGCAGGAGCTCAACCACTGAGCTACACCTGCTCTTGTCAACCAGTTTTGTTTTTTGTTTTTATTTCTTGTTTTTTTAAATTAATTTATTGAAATATATCACCCACACAAAAACACACGTAAACAATAAGTGTATAGTAATAGTTGTGAACTTACAAAACAAAAATATATAACATCATACAGGACTCTCATAACTCACCCTACCACCAACAACTTGCATTGTTGTTGAACCTTTTTAACTAATGATTAAAGAGCACTGTCAAAATATTACTACTAACCAAAGTATTTTCCCCCAACCCTCCCTATTATTATTATCTTTATGTCATTTATATATGAACATACATAAACAATTAAGTGTATAGTAAAAGTTGTGAACTTACAGAGCAAACATGCATAACATCGTACAGGGGTCCCATACCTCAACCCTCCACCAATACCTTGCATTGTTGTGAGATGTTTGTTACAAATTACAAAAGAATATTGTTAAAATCTTACTAATTATAGTCCTTATCTGACATTTGGTGTGTTTTTCCCCCAACACACCTTATTATTTTTTAAATATAACTTTTTTAACAGAAGTTGTAAACTTATAAACCAATCATGCACATATGCAGAATTCCCAAGCAACAGCCCTCTATCAACACACCACACTGTGGTGGAACATTTGTTACAGATAAGGTAATATCATCTGATTGTTACCATGTCCATAGTAAACATTTGGCTCACATTTTCCTTACTGCCTCATTATCAACACAGTACATCTTTGGCATAGATGCAGAAATATTATGTTATTACTGCTAACCACAGTCCATAGGTCATTCCAGTTGTATTTTTCCCATGCATTCCCCAACACCCTGTAGTAGTGATATACATTTGCTCTAGCTCACAAAGAACACTCTTGCATCTGTACCATCAACCACAATTTTCATCCACCTCTTGGTTTACTGTGCTATTCAGTTCCTAGATTATTCTCTAGCATTCTGTCAATTGGCATTTACATCCCTAGACTACCATCTTCAGCCACATCCCTATTTATAAACTAGCTATTACTGTTTTTACCATCCATTCTATACATTTCCACACTTTTACAGCAAAGCTAATTAAAACTTCTACATACGTTAAACATCAGTAGTCCATCTCATCCTCTTACCTCCATTAAGAATCCACCAACTACTACCAGGTCTTGAAGATATTTTCCTACAATTTCCTCTAGAAGTTTTATGGTTCTTGCTTTTATTTTTAGGTTTTTTATCCATTTTGACTTAATTTTTTGATAAGGTGTGAGATAGGGGTCCTCTTTCCTTCTTTTGGCTGTAGATATCCAGTTCTTTCAGCACCATTTTGCTGAATGGACTGTTCTGCCTGAGCTGTGTGGGTTTGACAGGTTAGTCAAAAATCACTTGACCATACATGTAAAGGTCTGTTTCTGAACCATAAATTTGGTTCCATTGGTCTGTGTGTCTGTCTTTATACCACTACCAAGCTCTTTTTACTGCTATAGCTTGGTAGTATGATTTAAATTTCGGAAATGAGGGTTCGCTTTTCCTTTTATGATGTTTCTGGCTATTCAGGACCCCTTACCCTTCCAAATAAATTGGCTAATTGTGTTTTCGATTTTTTTTAAAATGGTGATGGAATTTTTATCAGGGTTGCATTGAATCTGTATATCAATTTAAGTAGAATTGACAGCCTAATGATATTTAGTCTTCCAATCCATGAGCATGAAATTTCTTCCAGTTATTTAGGACTTTTTTAATTTCTTTTAACATTGAGTTGCAGTTTTCTGAATGCAAGTGTTTACATCATTGGTTAAGTTTATTCCTGACTATTTGAGTTTTATCTGTCATAGTTTATTTTCTTTTGACACTTTTAATTACTTTTATTGATACAATCTTTATTTCTAGACTCTCTTCCAGGCCTCTCTCTCCTGTCTTTTCTTTTCAGGCTCTAGCACACCCTTTAGTATTTCCTGAAAATCTGGTCTCTTGCTTAGAAATTCTGTCAGTTTATGCATATCTGTGAATATTCTAATCTTGCCCTCATTTTTGAAAGACAGTCTTGCTGGATATAGAATTCTTGGCTGGAACTTTTTCTCTTATCTTAAATATATCAGACCACTGTGTTCTTGACTCCATGGTTTCTGGTGAGAAATCATCACTTAGTCTTATTGGGTATCCCTTATATGTTGTGCATTGCTTTTCTCTTGCTGTTCTCAGAATTCTCTCTGTCTTTGGCATTTGACATTCTGATTAGTATATGTCTCGGAGTTGGTCTATTCGGATTTTTTTGGATGGGAGTATATTGTGCTTCTGGGATGTGGATATCTGTGTCCTTCAATAGGGTTGGGAAATTTTCTACCATTATTTCTTTAAATATTCCTTCTGCCCCTTTTCCCTTCTCTTCTCCTGGGACACCCATGACATGTATGTTTTCACATCTCTAGCTGTTGTTTAGTTCCCAGAGACCTTGTTGAATTTTTTTCCATTCTTTTCTTCATCTGTTCTTTTATACGTTCCCTTTCAGAGGCCATTTTTTCAAGCTCACACTTCTTTCTTCTGCCTCCTCAAATCTGCTATTATATGATTCCAATGTTTTTTTAATTTCATTTATTATACCTTTCATTCCCATAAGATCTGCTGTTTTTCTATGCATGCTTTCAAATTCTTCTTTGTGCTCATCTAGTGGCTTAATATCCTTAATCTCTAGTCATCTCACTGAATTTATTAAGGAGATTTGTTTAAACATCTATGATTAGTTGTCTCAACTCCTTTATGTCATCTGGAGGCTTATCTTGTTCCTTAAACTGGGCCATAGCTACCTATTTCTTGAAGGATTGTAATTTTTGGCTGGTGTCTTGACATCTGGATTACTAGAGTATTTATTCTGGGTGCAGTTTTTCTCTTTAGTTTAGGGCTTCCTGCACTTTCTCCCTTATTGGTTGTGCAGTAGGAGCCAAGGATGTAATTGGTGCTATAAACTGTGGAAGCTCAAGCTTCCCTCATTGCCCCAGGGACATATGAAGCTTCTCCCAACTTTCTACTTTCCCAGAGGTAGGGACAGAGTCATAGTTGTGTGGAATAATCCAAGTCATGCAGGCCTAGACTGTCGTCGCCCAGAGAGACTGAGGAAACTCCATGCCCTTTTCTCCCCTGCCTGGGGCAGGGACGGAGCTGCAGGTGTGGTCAGCAATCTATGTAGTGTGGGTAAAAGATGACTGCGGTTGTCCCAGTAGACTTTTAATCATTCAGTTTGTGCCAGCCAAAGATACCCTCAGTTATTGGATAGACTGGTGCAGAGCTAGCCAGCCTCCTCCCTGCCAGAGGTGGGACTGAAGCCTACGCTAAGGCTGCAGGCTGATCCGGGTGAAAGAAACCAGTTCCTGCCATCACTATGATATTTGGTCAGCCTGGCTTCCCCTCAGGCTGGGGGCAGAGTCAAAATGGCAGCCACCAGCCTTTTTCCAGCTTGGACAAATTCACATCCCAGCTGTTCCTAGGTTATTCCTTAGCCATAGAAGTCTACCAATCAGTAGCTGAAATCGGCAGCCAACCGTCTCCTCCACTGTTTTGGGGAAATGGAACTTCCAATTCTGGTCACAGAACAGCTCCTGGGGTGGCTTGTGCCACCAGAGTAGAACAATCACCGGCCTACGCGGCTTGGCTGGCAATTTCTCCGAGAGGCTAGTACAGGTCTCTGCAGCTTCCTCCCTGTCGGAGGTGGCACTGGGTCTTAGGGTAGAGCTGCAGTCTGACCTGGATGGGAAGAAGCCAGTCCCCACCAGTACTGGGATCCTCAGTCTGCCCCACTTCCCCTCGCGCCGGGCACGGAGCTAAGATGGCAGCTTCCGGCCTATTTCTGACCTGGACAGGCTCAAACTTGAGCTGTTCTCAGGATTATACTGTAGCCCACTGAATTTTACTCATCATAGCTGAAGTTGGTGCCCAACCATCTCTTCCTCCCCCGTTTTGGGGAAGTGGAGCTTTCAATTCCAGCTGTGGAATAGATCCCGAGGTGGCTTGTGCCTCCAGTGGAGGATGGGCACTGGCCTCCGGGGCGTGGAACCTCTACTGACGAGTCTTCTCTGCAGATGGGCAGCCTCCTCCTTCCATTCCTTCATGGATATGGCAGGATGCTCTTCTGGTCTCCTGGAGCCCCCAAACAGATGCTTCAGCTACCTCCAGAGAGCTCTGGGTGTTTGCTGACTGCCCCATAGCAGGAGCAGACTCTAGGAGCGCCTTACTCCACCACCATCTTGCTGTAATCTCCTTGTCAGTTGGTTTTGCTTTTTGGGGGGTTTTTTTGTTTTGTTTTTAAGATTTATTTTATTTATCTACCTCCCCCCCCCCCCAGTGGTCTGTTCTCTGTGTTGCTGCGTGCTCTTCTTTGTCCGCTTCTGTTATTGTCAGTGGCACGGGATTCTGTGTCTCCTTCTGTTGCGTCATCTTGCTGTGCCATCTCTCTGTGTGTGCGGCACCACTCCTGGGCAGGCTGAACCTTCCTTCGCGTTGGGCGGCTCTCCTTACGGGGCACACTCCTTGCGCGTGGGGCTCCCCTACGCGGGGGGCGCCCCTGCATGGCACGGCACTCCTCGCACGCATCAGCACTGCGCATGGACCAGCTCCACACGGGTCAAGGAGGCCTGGGGTTTGAACCACAGACGTCCCATGTAGTAGACGGACGCCCTAACCACTGGGCCAGCGCTGCTTCTCATCAATTGGTTTTTAATGTCCAGGGAGTGGCTTTTGAACATGGATAAGTTTGTTCCTGATTTTATCATCAATTTATTAACCTTACATAGCCAAGAAATGAGACTTTGAAACTGATCTTGGGCTAAACATTTAAACATTGATTAAAAGCTAAATTTTATTTCCTGAACCAATTTAAAAAGCAATTACTAATTTAATATAGCTACTGTTTTTAAACTCTTTGAGTAGCTAAAACAGCACAAAAATAGTCATTACAAAATCAATTGCTACATTTACTCTTGAACCTATTCTAAAATATCAACACCATTGTTTTAGTTCAAGTTTCCTTTATTTCTGTGCTTGGTTTTACTTATCACATCCAAGGGTTTCGGTAATGTCATGTTGATCACAAAAGAAAATAAACACCTCAGTCACAGGACCTAGAGTAGATACCTCCTGGTCAAGGCACTGGACTCAGCTGCCTTACTATGTGTGCATTTTTCTTGTTTCATGAGTACTTTTTTTCATTTGTGTATTTGTTACTTGGGACATTGGGAGTGCTACTATCAGCAACAGAGTAAAAAGAGGATCCATGTACAGGAAGGAAGAGTTCTCTTTGAGGCATTCTGAGTTTAAGGCGCTGGCAATATATCTTGAAGTTGTGTCCAGCAGGCAATGTAGGAAATGCAGACCTGGATTCAGGCAAGGCAGGCAGGAGTCATGTGACAACAGGTGAGACCCTGAGAGAGACAGCCAGGAAGAGCCTTTCAAGGAGCTGTTTTTGGTGGGATTACTTAATGAGAGCTCAGCAGGAAAAGGTCTGGGTCTCTTTTTTTCTGTTTATTTATGTTGTTTTATGCTTCTTAACTAAGAGAAAGGATCCCATACAAAGGAAATCATTGAAGGCACAGTAAAGAGTAAGAAGAAAACAATGGAACAAGGTCCTGGAGCAACCAGGGAAAGCATGGAACCTATGTGAGACTAGAGGAAAAATATCCATTAGAAAATAGAAGGAGAATAGAATAGCTAAAAAGACATAGAGGACAGTTCTGAAGCAAAGAAGTTAAAAAGCTCACATTTTCTTTCTCTTACTCATTCATCTTTTCAACTTGGTTTGTGGTTTTGGCTGTAAAAAAAAAATTGTAACTAATGAAATATAACAATTGCTTTTACAAATTTTACCTTTCTTGGCATGAAAATTCATCTAGCATAGTCCCAGTCCTTTCAAAAGCACAGCACACTGCACAGAATTTAGGAAGGCATGAAAGAATGGCTCTGCTACAGAGATATCTAAGTTAAAGCTGAATAATATAATCTAGAAGCTAGACCCATTCAGTCCTGTTTGCAGCATTCCCTGCAATATGAGCAGGAGTAGATAGGGAGCGAGAGGTTGGTCCATCGTCCCCGGCGGGACTGGAAAGGAGGTTGCAGCACCAGAAGTCAGGGGAGGCAAGGGCATCCACAGGTGCATTGCCACCATGACTGGCCATGAAGCCCAAGCTGGCCAGAGCCACTCGGAGGCTGGAAGGGGCTAGGGTGGGCCGTGAACCTGAAGTTACTCTGGGGAAGAAGAACCAAAGTGACAGGCAGAGAAAAGTGGAAGGGTGAGAGATCGACTTCAAGGTCTGGGGCCTGGGTGGGTTCTAAGTGGCAGTCGGCTCCAAGCAGCAACATCTCTCAGGGCAGGCGAAGTTGGGGAGGAGGCAGTGACATCATTAGATCTAAAGATAACAGGACCTGCCTGGAGGATCCTTAGCACAGATACTGTAGTCCCTCAAAATGCTGGCGGAGGAAGGAGTGGATAGGAAACCATGGAACTAGGCACCGAAGCCATCAGAGAAAGGAACTCGGCAGGTAAGAGCTCCAAGTTTGGGAAGAGGGTCCGGAATGCCGAATTGTTGACCCAGACCACATATATTGTAGTCAAGTAAACAGTTGGTATAAACTTCAGAAGAGTGCCAGCTCCACAGATCTCACCAAGAACCAGCCTCTAGAAGATGCTGGCATTCTCAGGTTAGCCCAAGTAAGCCTGAATCCTTATTTAGCTGAGCTATAATTTGTGGCTCTGTGTCGAGACATAGCTGGTTTGTTTCCACCTAAGAAACCATGGCGCGTGACTAGAAGCAAAGGAAGCTGATTTGCCTGTGTACCTGGCTAAATGAAACTCCAGCCGCCAGAGGCACAGCTGCTGAGGAAGCACAGGAAGAGATTGATAGTAAGCAGAGCCGCAGTCTAAAATGGATTGTAGGCATGATGGGGCAACTATTATACAATCCAGCTTAGGAGCCCCTGCCTGTAAAAGACTGAAGGCTGTTTGCTCCATTCTCTCTTCTTTGCAATTGTGCATTTGATCCTCAGCGGGAAGATGATCTGTGAAATGATGACCCGTGTATCATTTTCTGATCTCACAAGGGCATATACCTGCACACACAAAAATGCACTCTCTATTCATCATTGAGACCACAAATTTGAACTGCTAGTGTACCTCCTCCCCCCAAAATAAAGTGCCTTTAATTTAACTCTTTGTTGCAGGGAGGAGTAACCAAAGACCCAACCCAGTTTTACTCAGTTTGTCTCCTTCAGCTCTCTAGGTCATAAAAGGTAACAAGTTAAAAAAAAAAAAAATCTTTCAAAACCATAAAGCACTCCATAGATGTTGGGCACCAAAATGTAGCTAACACATTTTCCAGCCTGCCTTCCCTGGGCCCCGAAATCAAGGCACACTTTCCCCGGCCATAATGATGCAGGCTTAGGGATGATGCAGCTGCCTGGTCCTTTCTTCTATTCAAAAGAAAATAGATAATGAAATCTTAATGTGAAAATACCATCTTTTAATCATTTTAATTTTTTTTCCTGCTCTGTGGCTTAGACACCTTGGATCCTTTCCCCATGACTGCGTTTTTCTAAAAGTCCTACGTTCCTCAGAAGTTGGAGAAAAGATCATTTAAACCAGCACACATCATTACTGCCACATGAAAATGAGCCAGAAAAGAGCAAGGCTGGGTTTTTCCAATTCTGTGTAGACCAGTGCTTTGCTTCATTCTGAGATACAAAAGAAAGGGAAAGGATATTGAACACAAAGCCAAGATGGAAAGACTAAATGTCCCAATATCACACATTGCCAGAATATGAATTCCATCCATATTAAAATGTCCATTTAACAAATTTCCCAATAAAAATTATGTTTCACACCCACACACTCTACAGAAAATGAAGAGTTTACTTTTGGAAGTTTTATTTCCCCTAAAAAAGCTATGCTTAGGAATCCCCGAGCAATGATTTTTATGAACCTTGTGAGAATTTCTACATCTAAGTGTTATCTTTCAAATTATTTACCTTGAGGGCCTATCTGATTTTTCCAATAAACTTCTCTTTCAGAATTGCCTTTGGTTTCAATTTACAATATAAATAAGAAGGCTGAGTACTATCAGGGCCTCTTTCTTCATACTTGACTCTGAATGACACTTTTTTTCTTAAATCAATTTTATTGATACATATTATTAAAGCATACAATTCATCCAAGTATACAATCGGTAGTATTTGATATAATCACATAATGGTGCATTCACCACATCAATCATTATTGGAGCATTTTGATTATTTCAATAATAATGCTAATAATAAAAAACAGACAAACAAGAAAATTCTCACCTCTCAATCTCTCTTTACTTCCCCTGCTGTACTTAGCTGTTATTTCTGGCTATTCTTGTACCTTTATTTATTTCTTAAGCAGTTTTATTGAAATAATTTACATACCATATGCTCTAAACAAAATGTATAATCGATAGCTTTTAATATAATCCAAATGTGCATCCATTACCACAAAAAGTTTTAGAACAGTTTCATTACTCCAAAAAGGAAAATTCCACACCCCTTAGGAGTCACCTCATAATCCTCTCTCCTTCCAGAGCCCTACATAACCACTAATCTAATCTCACCTTTATAAATTAATTTATACTTACATTGTCTATAAGTGGAATCATACAATATGTAGTACTTTGTGTCTGGTTTCCTTCACTTAGCATAATATGGACTATTTGGGGATTCTTTGTTATTAACATATTGTAGTATTAACATCCATTTCTTCATTTTCAAAGAAAAGCAGTCTTACATTTGCAATTTTACCCATATTCATATTTCACATGTGGTTTTACTGTGCTATACACTCCCATGTTTCATTTTTTAACTTTCTAATTAGTAATATACATGACCTTAGACTTTCCCTTTAAACCACAGTCATACCCACATAGTAGTACTGCTAACTACAAATGTTAGGTTGTGCTATTACCTTTTCTATTCATTTCCAAAGATTAACACACATCCTTTTTACCAATTTCACAAGTTAAACCTCAGCTTTCCATTCTCTAACCTCATTCTCTTTTCTGATGACCCATATTCAAATTATTAACTCCATGAAATTGCACAAATATTTTATTCATAGTAGCTCAATCATATAGTACTTGTCCTTTTGTGTCTGGCTTGCTTCACTCAACATAATGTCCTCCAGGTTCATCCATGTTGTCATATGCTTTATGACTTCATTTCTTCTTACGGCTGCATAATATTCCATCATGTGTATACAACAATATTTATCCTTTCATCAGTTGATGGACACCTGGGTTGTTTCCATCTTTTGTCAAACGTGAATAACACTGCTATGAACATTGGTGTGTAGATGTCTATTCGTGTCACTGCTCTCAGTTCTTGTGGATGTATGCCAGTAGTGATATTGCTGGGTCACATGGCAAATCCATATTTACCTTCTTTAGGAACTGCCAAACAGTCCTCCACAGTGATCGTACCATTCTACAGTCCCACCAACAGTGTATAAGTGTTCTATCTTTAGATATCCTCTCCAGCACTTATAATTCTCTGTCTTTTTAATAGTGGCCATCCTAATAGGTATGAAGTGATATCTCATTGTAGCTTTGATTTGCGTTTCCCCAATTGCTAGTAACGTTGAACAATTTTTCAGTTTGTTTTTGTTTTACCATTTATATTTCTCCTTTGCACAAATGTCTATTCAAGTCTTTTGCCCATTTTTTAATCAGGTCATTTGGCTTTTTATTGCTGAGTTGTATGATATCTTTATGTTTCATGGATATTAAACCCTTATCAGATATGTGATTTCCAAATATTTTCTTCCATTCAGTCAATTCTTTTGACCCTTTTGACAAAGTCCTGTAAGGTGCAAAAGTGTTCAATTTTGAGCAAGTTCCATTTATCTATTTTTCTTTTGTTGCTCGTGCTTTGGGTGTAAAGTCCAAGAAACCACCACTTACCACAAAGTATTTAAGGTGTTTCCCTACATTTTCTTCTGGTGGTTTTATGGTCCTGGCTTTGATCCATTTTGAGTTGATTCTTGTATACAGAGTAAGATATGGATCCTTTTATTAGTTAGCTCAAGGGGTGCTGATGCAAAGTACCAGAAATCTGTTGTTTTTATGAAGGGTATTTATGTAGGGAAGAAGCTTACATTCATAAGGCCATAAAGAGTAAGTTACTTCCCTCACAAAAGTCTGTTGCCACGTGTTGGAGCAAGATGGCTGCCAGTGTCTGCAAGTGTCCAGCCTTCCTCTTCCTCCTAAGGCTCTGTGGTCTCAGCTCCTTCTGATCTCATCTGTAGGCTGGCGTAAGTCTTGTCTCTCTACCCAGGGCTCATTTCTTTCCAGGCTTTCTCTGTTGTTCAGGGCTCTGGTCTCTTCAGCTGCAGACTATTAGGCAAATGGCTTGGCTCTCTCTCTGGGGCTCCAGCATCCAAAACTAAACTGTTTGTATTCTTTGTGTTTAATAAAGTAAAAGTGAAACTTCTGAATCTAGTATGCCCAGAGCAACAGACTAGTTTACAAATACAATCCAATATCTGTTTTGGGAATTCATAAACGATACCAAACTGCCACAGTCTTCTTTTATTCTTTTGGTTATGGATATCCAGTTTTCCCAGCACCATTTGTTGAAGAGACTGCTTTGTCCTGTTAACATGGCTTTGGTAGGTTTGTCAAAAACCAGTTGGCCATAGAGGTGAGGGTTTATTTCTGGACTCTCAATTCTGTTCCACTGATCGATGTATCTATCTTTATGCCAATACTGTGCTATTTTGATCACTGTCACTTTGTAATAGGTTTCAAGTCCTGGCAGTGACAGTCCTTCCACATCACTTTTTTTTTTTTTTTTTTTAGAATGTTTTTGGTTATTCAGATGCACTTTCCCTTTCAAGTGAATTTGGCAATTGCCATTTCTATTTCTGTAAAGTAAGTATTGGAATTTTGATTAGTATTGCATTGAATCTATAGATCAGTTTGGATAGGATTGACAACTTCATGATATTTAGTCTTCTAATCCATGAACATGGAATGTCTTTCCATTTGCTTAGGTCTTTTTTCTTTTTCTTTTTTTTTAATATCTTCCGGCACTTTTTTGTAGTTTTCTTCATATAGATCTGTACTTCTTTGGTTAAAATTGATTCCTAGGTTTTTGAGACTTTTTGTTGTTATTGTAAATGGATATTTTTCCCTGACTTCCTCCTCAGATTGTTCAATGCTAGTGTACATAAAAATTATTGATTTTTGTTTCTTGATAGTGTATCCTGCTAGTTTCCTGAGCTAGTTTATTAGCTCAGATAGCTTTGTTGTATACATTTCAGAATTTTCTATATATTGGATCATATATAGTGAGAGTTTTACTTTCTCTTTTTGTATTTGGATATTTTGGGGATTTTTTTTTTTCATGTCTAATTGCTCTACCCAGAACTTCTAGAAAAATGTTGAATAAGAAAGGTGACAGTGGGCATCCTTGTCTTGTTTCTGATCTTAAAGGGAAAGCTTTCAACCTTTCCCCATTGAGTACAATGTTGGCTGTGGGTTTTTCATATATGCCTTTTATCATATTGAGGAGTTTTTCTTCTAGTCCTGTCTTTCAAAGTATTTTTCTTTCAAGAAATGATGCTGGATTTTGTCTAATGCTTTTTTTGGCACCAATTGAGATTATCATATATGGGGTTTTTTTCTGTTAATTTGTTAATGTGTTGTATTACATTAATGATTTTCTTATGTTGAACCACACTTACATACCAGGAATAAACCCCACTTGGTAATGGTGTGTAAGTCTTTTGATATGCTATTGGAATCCATTTGCAAGTATTTTGTTGAGAATTTTTGCATCTATGTTCATTAGAGAGATTAGTCTATAATTTTCTTTTCTTGTAGTGTCTTTATCTGGCTTTGGGTATTAAGGTGATGTTGGCATCATAAAATGTGTTGAGTAATTTCCCCTCCTTGTCAAGTTTTTGGAAGAATTTAAACAGGATTAGTGTTAATTCTTGAAATGCTTGATAGAATCACCTGTGAAACCATCTGGTCCTGGAGTTTCTTTGTTGGGAGATTTTTTTTTTTTTGGTCTTTATTTATTCTTTTGTTACATTCAAAAAATATGAGGTCCCCATATACCCCCTACCCCCCTCTCCCTACTCCTCCCCCCATAACAACAACCTCCTCAGTCAGCATGAGACATTCATTGCATTTGGTGAATACATCTCTGAGCCCTGCTGCACCTCATGGTCAGTGGTCCACATCATAGCCCACACTCTCCCACAGTGCACCCAGTGGGCCATGGGAGGACATACAATGTCCGGTAACTATCCCTGCAGCACCACCCAGGACAACTCCATGTCCCGAAAACGCCCCCACATCACATCTCTTCCTCCTACTTCCTACCCCTAGCAGCCACCATGGCCACTTTCTCCACACCAGTGCCATATTTTCTTCGATTACTAATCACAATAGTTCATGAATAGAATATCAGTAAGTGCACTCTAATCCATACTCTATTCCTCCATCCTGTGGACCTTAGAATGGTGGAGATTTTTGATGACTGATTCAGTCTCTTAAATGTGACTGGTTTGTTAAGTTCTTGTATTTCTTGTAGTGTCAGTATAAGCCGTTTGTACATTTCTAGAAATCTGACCATTTCATCTAAGTTTTCTAGTTTGCTGGCATACAATTTCTCATAATATCCTTTTATGATCCTTTTATTTCTGTGGGGTCAGTCGTAACTTCCCCCCTTTCATTTCTGATTGTATTTGTTTTCATCTCTCTTTTTTTTCTTTGCTAGTCTAGCTAAGGGTTTGTCAATTTTATTGTTCTCAAAGAACCAGCTTTTGGTTTTGTTGAATTTATTTATTTATTTATTTTTGGTCTCAATTCCATTTATTTCTGCTCTAATCTTTATTATTTCTTTCCTTCTGCTTGCTTTGGGAACGGTCTGCTTTCTTTTTCTGGTTTCTCCAGTTATTTCATTAGATCTTTGATTTTAGTTCTTTTTTAATCTAGGCATTTAAGGCTATACATTTCCCTTTCAGCACTGCCTTTACTACATCCGTAAGTTGTATTTTTTTAAACAAGCCTTTGATTTTTATTTCTTAAAAATGCTTCATATTTCTTTAACTTTCTGACTCTGTGCCTGTGCTTTCAACACTTTCACAACGATTTTCTGCTCCTCAATCAGAAAAGCCTGCTGGATCCTGTCACAAGCACATTTAGCACACATGGAATCATCATAGACTCTGCTGGCATGTTTTTTGTTTTAGATGACCTCATAAGAACTTTAGGTCTCACAGCACGAACCCCTCGAAGTCAGTCTGGGCACATATCACATGCAGATTTTGGTGCTTTCCTAACCCTCTTGGTATAATGATAAGCAATTTTATTACAGGGGTCCAGGATAGCCTAGTTTTATTACAAACAGTATTGTAGGCTAGCCTACGACAGAAAATCAAATGCTGGACCATTTTGAATGACTCGAGGAGCCATCCCCAGAAGTGGAAAAGCATCCCATAAGTTTTGGTAAGTTGTGTTCTCATTTTTATTCATCCCAATATATTTACTAATTTCACTTACAATTTCTTCTTTGACCCACTGATTATAAGAGTGTGTAGTTCAGCCTCCACACATTTGCAAATTTACCTCTTTTCCATCGGCTATTGATTTCTAGTTCCTTTCCATTGTGACCTGAGAAGGCGCTTTGTATAATTTCACTGTTTTTGTATTTTTGGAGATCTGCATTGACTTAACATGTGGTCTATCCTGGAGAAAGATACATGAGCACTTGAGAATAATATATAAACCACTGAGTTGTCTAGCTTGTTTATCATATTGTTCAAGTTCTCTATTTCCTTGTTGATCTTCTGTCTAGTTGTTCTATCTAATGATGTGAGTCGTATGTTGACATCTCCAACGATTATTGTAAAGATTTTGTTTCTTCTTCCTTCAGTTTTACGAGACTTTGTCACATTTATTTTGGCGTACCCTGGTTAGGTGCATCTTTATGACTTATTTCTTTTCCCTGGTTGATTGTCCCTGTGTTAGTCAGCCAAAGGGGTGCTAAGGCAAATACCAGAAGTCTGCCAGGCATTATAAAGGGTATTTATTTGGGTAGGAGCTTACAGTTACCAGGCCATAAAGCATAAGTTACTTCCCTCACCAAAGTCTATTTCCACGTGTTGGAGCAAGATAGCTGCCGACATCTGTGAGGGTTCAGGCTTCCTGGGCTCAGCTCCTCTGTTTCTTCCACAAGGTCAGCTGTAGACTCTGAGGCTCTCTAGTCTTTACTTCTCTCCATAAGGTCAGCTGTAGACTATCAGGTGAACAGCTCTGTCTCTTTCCCCCGGGCTCCAGCTTAAGACTTCAGCATCAAACTCCAACATCAAAACTCCAACATCAGAAAACCCACCCTCAACTCTGTCCTTTGCCATGCCTTTTATCTGTGAATCCCCACCCACCAAGGGGTGGGGACTCAGTATCCTAATGACATGGCCGAATTAAAGTCTAAATGATAACTCCATCAGGCCCAGGTACAGATCAGATTACAAACATAATCCAATATCTATTTTTGGAATTCATGACCATACCAAACTTCTACAGTCCCTTTTTATGAGTGCTACTGAAATATGTTATTTAGAAGTATTAAAATGCATATTCCTCTGTACTGCACTGCTTATATATACAATTATGTTATGGGAAACTTGGAAAAATATATAAGATGTTTTAGAAATAATATCCTCTGCCTCCATGCCAGTGTAGATAAAATTATATTCTACATTTTTTAAATTTAAGATTCAAATTCACCCAAAATTGTAGACAACTGCAAAAAAAAATAGGTAATCAATTGACATTGTCCGCATTTTCAAGATGATGAAAACTTTATTTTCAAAAACAAATCTGCCACAGATAATAAATGAACAAACTTTCCTTTGATTCCCTGTCTCAGGGAACAGCCAAGAATTATTTCTAAACTATCGGGCTAAAGACTTTGAAAACTGCCCAGGTAACCTCCTTCTTATTGGTTCCCAAGGAGGAAAGGCTGCAAATAGCTGAGGACTTAACTTGAATATCTCTGATAAGGCTTAGAATTCAGCAGAGACTAACCAAGAGTGGTGTTTATAACACACACATACACAAAAAAACTCATTTCAGACCCTTTTTTAGTATTTCACAGGTTCTTTTCTAACAACTTATTGCTACCACCCCAAGACATAATAGTGTAAAATACCATTTTATTTATGCTCACAGATTTTATAGATGAGGAATTCTGACAGTGTGCCATGTGAATGGCTTGTCTCTGATCACCATGTTGGCCTCAGGTGCAAAGACAAACACCCCCAGTGATAACTCAAATGGCTAGCGGGGGGCAGGGGCGGGTAGAGCAGATGTGGCTCAAGCCCTTGGGCTCCTGCCTACTACATGGGAGGTCCTGGGTTCAGTTCCCCATGCCTCCTGGAGGCAATGAGCAAGACAGTGAGCTGACACGATGGGCTGACGAGGTCAGCTGATGCAACAAGATGACAATGCAACAAGGAAACACAATGGGAGACACAGCAGGCAGGGAGCAGAGGTGGCTCGAGTGATGAGGCACCTCCTTCCTACATGGGAGGTCCTGGGTTCAGTTCCCAATATCTCCTAAAAAGAAGATGAACAGACACAGAGAACAGACAGACAGTGAGTGCAAAACAACAAGTGGAAGAGGGGAGAAATATATAAATAAAATAAATTTTAACAAATAATTTTTTTAAAATTGGCCGGGGGCTGGAATCATCTGGAAGCTTCTTCACTCAGGTCTGGAGCCTAGGCTGGGATCAGCTGGGACTGCTGAACAGAACATCTGCCTGTGGCCTCTACATGTGGCATGGACTTCCTCACATCATGGCTGCCTTCAGAGTAGTCCAGCTTGTTATATGTTTGCCAGGCTTCAGAACACAGGACAGAAGCTGCATGGCTTTTGATGGCTTAGCTCTGAAATCACATAACGTCACTTCTGCCATTTTCTATGGGTCAAAGCAGTCACTAGCCCAGAAGCAAGGGGTGGGATGTAGGTCCCTGACTCTCAATGGAAGGAATGTCAGAATGTTCGGCCATGTTTTAAAATCGCCACAGATCCCTTCTCCTGAGTATTCCAAAGGCCCTTCATCCTGGAATCCACAGAATGGTTTTTCCAAATTATGCTTTTTTGCTTCATCCCCCCACCCTCCTGTTCCCTAGAAGCTCCACTCACATCTCACTACCCCTTAAATCTCCAGGTCAAGCAGGAAATGGAGGGCGAAGTAGGTAGGGTAAAAGTGCGTATGTAAAAAATGTGAACCGAGCGAACGATGGCCAACTGGAAAGCTTTTGTTTATTTCAAAGGGACTGTTCTTAGTTCCAACAGAAGGTAAGAAGGAAGTTTTCATATTTCCAGATCTTCCCATTCTTTTCACATGAAATTTTATTTTTAAATGTTGGCTCACATTATTTTGAAAATGTTCTGTGAGCCAGTGAGGCACATCGGGCTGCTTCTCGCCCCCAGCCCACCAGCTTTTGACCTCCAGACCCTCCTTCGGGCCTGGGTTTCTGCTTTTGTCTCTGCACTGACTCTGGATCCTTCTCAGGCAGGCCCAGAACTCATCAAGCAAGGCGATATTTAAGATCGCACGTTTACGTTCATACAAATAAATCTCCACGCTGGGGTCCGGAGTGCCCCTCCTTCTTTCAGTGCCTCTTCATTTAAGAAGTATGTGTACAGCCTCTAACAAGCGGGCCTAGGTGCTCAGCAAGCGGAAGGCAACCTTCCCCCACCTGCACTTAGCACGCACGTGGCCAGCGTGTCACTGCAGAAATGATCAGAGTGCTGTCTCTACGCCTGCTCGCTAATGAGCAGGCCTTTAATCATGAGCTGTATCAAATTTAAGAAGACCCAGATAGGGCTGCCTTACATTTTATATTCTCAACTCTTCTCAATATCTGTTAGATTTTTTAACTTGTCCTAGGCGTGACATCTATTTTTAAAAATAGAGAGAGGATCTCCCAATTACTAATTATCACTGTAAAGATAAACTAAAAATTGTATGAAATTAGGAAGACAAAATGAATAGGGACCCAAAAAAAATGAGTTTAAAAATCTGAAGCTAATGCTTTATTTTTTGCCACCCTCCTTGAACTGATCATTAACTAAGCTTATCCATCATCCCATCCCTCTGAGAAGAAATGTCTTCTTCATGAAGCCACTGAATGGTCTTCATTTTCATTTTTGTAACTGGAGTCTTAGTGCACACGACACTGTGCATTGTGCTTCCCTTGGGTTCTATTCGTTATCACCTCTGGTTGACACCAGGAATGGGGAAAGATGGAATTATTCCTCATTTGAACAACAATAATTGATTTTAAAGGTGACACTATCCTTTGTAACATAGCTGATGCCCTGTAGGGGTAAAAGTAGTTGTTTTTCTCTCAGTGAAGGTGAAATATTAATGATTTTCCAGTATTCTTTTGAGCTGTCACTATATCCTGTAAAAATTCATTGTAAGATCTAAATCCAGGTAGCTGCTTATGCAAGACTCCTTGTTCTTCCTATGCCCTAACTTGAAACCCAAAAAAATTTTTTTTAAGATTTATTTATTTATTTCTCTCCTCTTCCCACTCCCCCCCCCCCCATGTTGTCTGCTCTTGTGTCCATTCGCTGTGTGTTCTTCTGTGTCCGCTTGCTTGCTTTCTCAGCGACACCCGGAATCTGTGTCTACTTTTTGCTACATCATCTTGCTATGTCAGCTCTCCGTGTGTGCGGTGCCTTTCTTGGGCAGGCTGCACTTTTTTTTTCACGCAGGGTGGCTCTCCTTGCAGAGCGCACTCCTTGTGCGTGGGGCTTCCTTACGCAGGGGGTGCCCCTGTATGGCACGGCACTCCTTGCACATGGTAGCACTGCGCGTGGGCCAACTCACCACACAGGCCAGGAGGCCCTGGGTTTGAACCCTGGACCTCCTGTATGGGAGGCAGACACTCTATCAGTTGACCCACAGCTGCCTCCCTGAAAAAACTTTTTTTAAGCCAAGGAAGGTTTTCAAAGATTCTATCTACTACAGAAAACATGAGTGAGAATTAATAATAAGAAAATAAAACATCAGGGTCTGATCCAACAATAGAGAACGAAGAGGAGCCCCTTGTCAGCTTGGGTACAGGGTCACGGGCCTCTTCTCACAGAAGCCGGAAGAGGCCGTTACAGGACTCCAGGATGTTCCTAGTGAGACGCCCATTTACCTCAAGCCTTGGAACAGAGTCACCTAGTCTACAGCTTCCAGTGTCACCTCATAGACCTCCTTATTCCGCACTCATTTGAGTCTGCCATCACCCCCAGGAAGCTTCCTACTTAGAGCCAGCTCTCTGTCCAACTGATCTTAAAGCAGCTGACAGCTATATTGCGAAAGCTGCTTCCTTACTTTAAGAAATACGTCTTTTTTTTTTTTTAAGAAATATGTCTTTATCACGTAGATTATTTGGGGGATCATGGGTATTTAAACGTAGCCCTACACTCAGAAAAAAAATTACCACAGAGGCACATAGTAGGCACCCAGTGAACAGTAAAAGTTTGAATGGAAAAAGCTTCAAATATGAAATGATGTGTTACTGATCTCTCTTTTTTTTTTTTAAGTTTTATTTCTATTTATTTAATTCCCCTCCCCTCCCCCGGTTGTCTGTTCTCTGTGTCTTTTTGCTGAGTCTTGTTTCTTTGTCCGCTTCTGTTGTCGTCAGCGGCACGGGAAGTGTGGGCGGCGCCATTCCTCGGCAGGCTGCTCCCTCCTTCGCGCTGGGCGGCTCTCCTTATGGGTGCACTCCTTGCGCGTGGGGTTCCCCTACGCAGGGGACACCCCTGTGTGGCAGGATACTCCTTGCGCACATCAGCACTGCGCATGGGCCAGCTCCACATGGATCAAGGAGGCCCGGGGCTTGAACCGCGGACCTCCCATGTGGTAGACGGACGCCCTAACCACTGGGCCAAAGTCCGTTTCCCCTGATCTCTTATTTACTCATTAACTGCTGTCTTCAACAGCATAACTGAGTTGGATTTCAAACATGCTAATACAGCTTATTGTTAAACTTAAAAAGGAAAGGATTCAGTTTAAACATCATGCCTAAGTGCAGCTGTGTGTTAGTTCTTGTTCTAATACAGACTCAAGCCTCATGATTCATTAGCCTGACACATCTTGAGAACCTCTCTGAATGTTTTGCTGCACCTTGGGCCGGCTCACGGGGAGCCTAAGAGCATCTTCCACACAGAGTGTTCTAGTTCCTCGAGCAATGCCCAGAGCAGTGTGTGGCACTGTTGATAGGTCTAATTGGCATGTTAGCATTAACAAACGTGTAATGGCACAGAGCACAGGAAATTTCATTACATCGCTGATAAATTCATATTGAAAGAAAGGACAGATGGCTGAAAAGGCCCATCAAATATTCTATTTCATGACGGCAAAAATCATTAGACAGCAGTTAAAGAGATGTTATTAATGGATCAGATTCACTTGGGGAGTCATGTTTCCATAATGCACATTAAAGCAATGGTACTTCTGGTATTTTTAGTGTAATCAGTGCCAAAGACAAACATATCTTTCTGGGTAATTTGAAAATAGATTTATTGACAGTAGAGAAGCAGCTATCAGCTCAACTCTAGATAATCTGGGGGGGTTATTTTGTTTATCTTCTAATGCCAAGGTGTGAAACCTAACTGGGGGCTAGCCCTCTGGGTCATATTGTTTGATTATTATATTTGAGGCGGGTGGACAGGAAAGGAGTCAAATCATTATTTCTGAAAATCATCGAAAATCAATTTGTAAAATGCCATGCATGGATAACAAGTGTGTGAACTAAGAGTAAATAATTTTAGTCTCCCAATCCTTTAATTTAACAAGTGCCTTTAAGAATTAATGCAAGTGTCAGCGTTTTTGACTTTGTGAGCATGAGAAGAAATTTCGGGGTATGCTCCATGTCTGTGTCATGAGCAGCACAATGTCTGTAAGATGTTGGGGGACCCTTTTGTCTGGGTGTACTAACTCTGTGTCTTCCCCACTCTGCAGCGCAGAGCTCTCAAGTGAATGGAGCATCCACTTGGTAAGAAGGGAAATTTTCATAGAAATGTGGTCAGTTGTTCTTGGATGGCACAGGGTTACCTTATCATGGAAAGTGCCGAGAAGTGCTCTTTCTTTTTAGATGAAGCCTTTCCACCCTTTAACAGCACTCGTTTCAGCAGGCTTTCCCAGAGTCTTAGCATGTGTAGGTGTAGACTGCAGGGCTTCTTAACCTTTTTTGTTCCATGGACCCGTTTGCCAGTCAGGTGAAAACCACGGATCCCTCGCTATTAATAAGTCCACACTAGCCTGTGTATCGTTTAATAAATGAATCACACCCACACCAATACAGCCCCACAAGAATAAGTTTTTTTGAATTTCAGTTCAAGCTCACGGACCCCTTGTTAAGAACCCCTGGTTTAGAGTGTGTAGGTCTGAAGCACAGGTTTTCACTTGTTCCAGTTTAGATCTGCTGCCAATTGAAGGCTTCCAGGGAGTCCAGTAATCTTGCCAGTGATGTCTCCAGAACCCCTTTTGAGGATCAGGAAGGCTCCCTGTACACACCTGGTCATCACTGTATCTAGAACCCCTTTGGAGATGGGGAAATGTCCCTGCACGAGCAGATCACTGCTATGTCTCCTCTTTGGGGGTGGGGTAGGCTCTCTGTCCACAGCCAGGGATGACCACAGCTCAGGGTCACTTTTCACTCCTCAGCCAGGCATGTGTCCCTAAGATACTGGACCTGGGGCTAAGGCCCTGCACTGTTGTGCAGGTGTCACTGTTGCGTTTAGGGATTTACAGTGCTCTGTGCTAGAAACTGATTCACTCTGAGCAGGTTTCCCCGCCATTCTCAATTCTTTTCTCATACCTTCACCTCTAAAATAATAATAAAAACAATTTAAAGATGTTCCATAAATCTGCAGTGTTCGATAAAAGCAAGGGGGAAATCTCAGCACCTAAAATCACAGTGTTTTAAAAGCGCGACATTTTTTTTTGCTCTATGAGAAATTGCGCCACAGAAAGATGCTTTGTCATCAGTTTGGACACTGAAAATGTTTATGCAGTTGGTTAACAAGCATCAGCAAAATGATAACAACTGCTTATTGATTCTTATATTAAGACTGTGCCAAGTTTAAACATCTCGATTTATTCCTGATTATAAAATATCTCCTGGTGCTCTTTTAGCCTTTTTTTTTTCATTGTTCATTTTTGTTTGACATTGGAATGTCTTTCTCAAGAAGGAGGTATAAACTGTGAACTGAAAGAAGTCTTCCAAATGTTAGATGCTGAATGGCGTTAGTGATTCTTGCTTGTAAATGTAGGAATTGAAAGGATGGAGGCCCTAAAACAGAGTGTTTTAGTGTTTTGCCTGACAAGGAAAGGAGAAAGGGTAGAAGCTAGAAAGGGATATACTGTTGATGGATGATAAGGGATTTTGTCAGCATTGGGAGGATTTGTTTAAGGGGAATATTGCTTATTTTTTTACTACACAGATTATCTATAGTTATTACAATAATAATTGAGGGGAGAAAGAAAAAAAAACTATGTATAATCCTTTTGTCATAAATAATAAGGGAAACGGCCTTGGCCCAGTGGTTAGGGCGTCCGTCTACCACATGGGAGGCCCGCGTTCAAACCCCTGGCCTCCTTGACCCGTGTGGAGCTGGCCCACGCGCAGTGCTGATGCGCGCAAGGAGTGCCCTGCCACGCAGGGGTGTCCCCCGCGTAGGGGAGCCCCACGCGCAAGGAGTGCACCCCGTAAGGAGAGCCACCCAGCGCAAAAGAAAGTGCAGCCTGCCCAGGAATGGCGTCGTCAGAAGCGGACAAAGAAACAAGACGCAGCAAATAGACACAGAGAACAGACAACCAGGGGAGGGGGGGATTTAAATAAGTAAATAAAATAAATCTTTTTAAAAATAAATAATAAATAATAATACTTTCATGTTTATCCTTCCAGAATGCTATTTCTGCAGATAGATATATATTAATATGTATTTTTGGTTAAATGGAATTCCACTAATCATTTATAACTTACCTTCTAATTTAAAATTAAGTTTATATTATTTTTTAGTTTAAATTTAACAAGTCATTAAGAATATGCTGCATCATCATTTTTAAATGGATAGGTGGGGTACTCTTGCGTGCCCTAAACATAGTTTATTTAGCCAATCCTCTATTGTTTGACCTTTAGGTAATTCCAGTTTTTGCTTCTTTCAACAATGCTGTTATGAACATCCTTGTGAAAAATTTATCTTTGTGCACATATTTGGCTATTCATTTACTATAGAGTACCAGAAATAGAATTAGTAGGTCAAATATGTGTCCAGTCTAAAGAGATTTTATACACGCCCAATTTGGAAGAAGAGAGTGTTTGGTTTGTTTGTTGAATTTTATTGTAATAATATGTATAACATCACATTTTCCATTTTAACCATTTTTAAGTTGACAGTTCAGTGGCATTAATTACATTTACAATGTTGTGCTACCATCACCATCTATTACCAAAACTTTTTTATTACCCAAAACAAAAACTCTCTACCCATCAAGCAGTAACTCCCCATTCCCTTCTCTTCCCAGCCCCTAACGTTTAATCTACTTTCTGTCTCTATGAATTTGCCTTTTCTAGATATTTCATTTAAGTGGAATCATACAATAGTTGTCCTTCATGAGTTTTTATTTACTTAATATAACGTTTTCAAGGTTCATCCATGTTGTAGCATGTATCAGAATTTCATTCCTTTTCACGGCTGAACAATATTATAGAGCACAGTTTGTTTACCCATTCATCTGTTGATAAACATTTAGATTGTTTCCACCTTTTGGATATTGTGAATAATGTTTCTTTGAACATTAGTGTATTAGTCAGTCAAAGGGGTGCTGATTCAAAGTACCAGAAATCTGTTGTCTTTTACGGAGGGTATTTATTTGGGCAAAAGCTTACAGTTAGTTACAAGGCCCTAAAGAGTTCAGCTCAAGGTACCATAAGAGTTACTTTTTTTTTTTTTTTTTTTAAGGATTTATTTTTTTTTTTATTTCTCTCCCCTTCCCCCTTCCCCCTCAGTTGTCTGCTGTCTGTATCCATTTGCTGTGTGTTCTTCTGTGACTGCTTCTATCCTTATCAGCAGCACCGGGAATCTATGTTTCTTTTTGTTGCGTCATCTTGCTGTGTCAGCTCTCCTTGTGTGCAGTGCCATTCCTGGGCAGGCTGCACTTTCTTTCGCGCTGGGCGGCTCTCCTTACGGGGCACACTCCTTGCGCGAGGGGCTCCCCTACCTGGGGACACCCCTGCGTGGCACAGCACTCCTTGTGTGCATCAGCACTGTACATGGGCCAGCTCCACACAGGTCAAGGAGGCCCGGGGTTTGAACCATGGACCTCCCATATGGTAGGCGGACGCCCTGTCCATTGGGCCAAGTCCACTTCCCAAGAGGTACTTCTTACCAAAGATAGTTGCCAGTCTCTGCGAGGGTTCAGCCTTCCCTCTTCCTCTTAAGGCTCCATGATCCCAGCTTCTTCCTATCTCAGCTGTAGGCTGGCATAGGGCTGGTTTCTTTTCAGCCTGAGCTGCTCTATTTCCTTCACAAAGTTAGCTGTAAACTATCGGGCGAATGGCTCTTCTCTCTTCCCCGGGCTTTAGTTGTTTGAGCCTTCTCCTTTGTCATCTCTGGAGCTCACCTTCTTCCTGTGACTTCTTCTGTGTGTCTTCTGGAGTTAGTGTCCATTTATATAGCCCACCCAAGGGACAAGGACTCAACCCTGAGTCATGCCCTACTGATGTGGTTGAATCAAAGGCCCTAAATCAATTTAATCAAGTAAACTTTAAAAACTTTTCATTTAACTCAATCAAAGGGTATCACACCCCGAGGAAGAGACCAGTTTAAAAACATAATATCTTTCTTTGGAATTCATAAATAATATCAGACTGCTACACTCCACCCTCTGAATTCCAAAACAGAAAAGCAACTTACAATATTTTTTAAAAAATACCTCAGATCAGTAACTCAGTAATTCACATCACAATCAGTTTATAGAAATACAGTTTGTCTTGGGTCAAAGTCCCCTCTGGCTGTAGACCTATAAAACTTACAGTATAATTTATCTGCTTCCAATGTACAAAGGGACAGGCATAGGATAAACATTTGCATTACCATAAGGAGAATTTGGGAGGGAAACATGAGTCATGGATCCCCTCAGTTCTGAAAATCTGCAGGGCATGCTTTATTAGATTTGAAAGTCTGAGAGTCATTCTTAAGATGATGGTTTCTTCTCCCTGGGGCCACATGGGGACCCACCCTTTCCACAGGCTTGCCCAGTGGCCATTTATTGATTTTACCCTCATCAAGCATCTGGGTGGTAACTGAGCTCCAGACCTCACCCTCCAAGAACCTTAGGGTGATGGCCACACCTTATGCAATCTCTGAGGTACAGTCTCAACACCTTTAGTAGAGAGAGGTGGCAGCAATGCTCTCTCATCTCTGGCATACAGGCCCTACCCTCTCAGAACAGTGAGTTGGTGACCTGGCCTTCCATAATCTATGGGGATAAAGCCCACCCCTCTCAGAGCAATGGAGTGTCGACTGCATTCTCCCCAACCTATGGGAAACAGGTCCACCCCTCTCATAGCACTGAGATATCGACCTCACTCTCCCTAACCCTCGGGGAATATGCTCCACCCTCTCTATAGCCTGGGGTATCAAAATTCTCCCTGAACAGTGGGCTAGAACATCCATCCTCTTCAAATGCCAGGGCAAACTTACCCACTCCCGACACATGGGTGGGGTTCCTCTCCTGGCCTAAGGAGATGTCTTTATTCCAGACCTCAGTTTACATAATTTTCATCTTAAAGCTCTTTTCCCTTCTATCTCTCCCCTCCATGTTCATTTTAGTCCAGGCTTACAGTGGTTTTGTTCATATAGCTCTTACAAAAATCTTGGTTTAGCATGCAGGAAACAGGGGTCTAAGCCATCAGGCAATAAGACTTTCCACAAGTCTTTCCTGGCTAACTAACTACATTTTCAATCCTGGCTTACAAGTTTCCAGTTTTTGTTTTGTTTTGTTTTTTAAAGACTCATTTTATTTATTTCTCTCCCCTTCCCCTCCCCCCCTCCCCCCAGTTGTTTGCTCTCTGTCCATTCACTGTGTGTTCTTTGTCCATTTTCATTCTTATCAGGCAGCACTGGGAAACTGTCACTTTTTTTGTTGCATCATCTTGCTTCATCAGTTCTCCATGTGTGCAGCGCCGCTCCTGGGCAGGCTGCACTCTTTTCGTGTGGGGCAGCTTTCCTTGCAGGGCACACTCCTTGCACATGAGGCTTCTCTATACGGGGCACACCCCTGCGTGGCATGGCACTCCTTGCACGCGGCAGCACTGTGTGTGGGCCAGCTCACCACATGGGTCAGGAGGCCCTGGATATCAAACCCTTGACCTCCTATATGGTAGGCGGATGCTCTATCAGTTGAGCCACAACCGCTTCCCTCCAGTTTATTTAATTCCTCAAATGGGGCACTGTCATCTGGGGGCTTGATTTTCAGGGACTTGGAATTTCCAGAATCAGTTTCTGGTTTCTTTGTGCCCGATAATTCAGTTATTAGTTTATATCATTCCTCTAACATTTTGCTATAAGCTGCAAGGAGAAACCAGGCTACATTTTCCACAGTTATTTTGGATATCTCCTTGGCTAAATGTCCAAGTTTGTAATTTTCAAATTCTGCCTTCCATATAACATTAGGAGTCAATCTTGCTAAGTTCTCTGCAACCTTAAAACACAGATTGTCTTTTCTCCAGTTTCCGATAATAGTGTCTTCATTTCCTTCGAAGGCCTTATCAAAAGTCCCTTTAGCATCCATATTCCTACCAACAATCTCTTCAAAGTAATCTAGGTCTTTTCTATCAAGCATCTCAATTCCTCCAAAAAATATTCCTTACCCATTCATAAAACTATTCCACCATTTTTTATCATTTCGAAGCATGACCTCACTCTCCTGGTACTAAATTCTGTGTTAGTCAGCCAAAAGGATGCTGACGCAAAATACCAGAAATCATTTGGCTTTTAGAAAGGGTATTTATTTGGGATAGAAACTTACAGTTACAATCGGTATACAAGTATCTGAGTCCCTACTTTCATTTCTTTGGGGTATATAAATAAGTGTGAATTGCCCAGTTCACTTTTTAAGGAACTGCAGACTATTCCATAGTGGCTACATTGTTTTTCATTCCCACCAGCATTGTGCAAAGATTCCTATTTCTCAACTTCTTCAACAACAGTTATTTTTTGTGTTTTTTTAATAATAGCCTTCCTGGTAGGTATGAAATGATATCTCATTATGGTGCATTTCCCTAACAACTAATCATGTTGAGCATTTCTTCATGTACTTATTGACTATTTGTATATCTTCTTTGGAGAAATATCTCTTCAAGTCCTTTGCCCAGGTTTTAATTTGGTTGTTTGTACTTTTGTTGGGTTGTAGGCATTCTTTATATGTTCTGGATATTAATCCTTATCAGATACATAATTTGCAACTATTTTCTCTCATTCTGTCGGTTGTCTTTTCACTTTCTTGATAATGTTCTTTGATGTACAACATTTTATAAAATCATGTTTGTTTTTAATATCGTACTACTTTGTTACTCCTGTGGTATGATATTACAGAAATCGGTTGCTATTACAACCTATTTAAAAGGAATAAAAGGAGCAAAGTAGTTTTCATCTTAAATTATATTTTTGGTCACAGACACATATGACTAAGCTTTGGATATGCCTTTGGGAAATGCATATATGCAATTTCAAGTGTTTTACCAACTCCTGAACCTAATCCATAGACTCCAGTTAAGTCTTTTATTTTCAGCTATGTCCTAGTTCTTTGGTTTTGTTTTGTTTTGTTTTTTGTCCTAGCTTTTTTAATTTTGGGTTTTTTTTTTTTTTTTTTGCCTTCATAACCAGTTAAAAATGAAGTTATTTCATTATTTCTGTTCTAATCTATTACATCCCCAGTACTAACCGCTCAGTTTAGAGTCTTGTGTTAACCTAGTGACCACCCAAGTGGCATCTTTGCTTTTATCAGGTGGTTCTCAAGTTTTTTACCACCAGCCCCATCTGTTTTTCACTATGTATCCCAGAATGCTGTTTTGGCATTTTTGTTAATCAGAAATTTATAGCTGTCAATAACAATAATAACCAGCATTTATTGAGTGTTTACCACATGGCAGGCACAATTCTGACCTTATGATAAATTTACCTTAGTTTTATATAAAATACCTTTTTTATATCTTTTATTTATATAAATATATGTATTGATGTAAATTACCTTATTTATACAAATTGCTTTTTTGTGAGGTACTACTCATTCCCAGTTCGGATGAGGAAACTTAAGCACAGGGGGCTTTGTAGACAGCCCAAGCAAGATTCCACAGCTAGGAAATGGTAGAGGCAGGATTTAAGTCCAGGAGCTATGAGCCTGGCGCCCCTGGTCTTCACCCCACAGCTGTGAACCACAGGGTCATCTGCATGTTATCACGCCAACTGCTTATAAGTCCAACTAAAAGAAAAAAGAAAAATTGCTGGTTGAATTCAGTTGTGCCACTTTATTGTGGATAATGTGCTATTTCCATGAGCTTTTCTAGGGGTGTGGGAGAAGGAAACTCTTGCTTTCAAATGAAGTGGATGTGATATTGGCCTTTACTTGCCGTTTCCTTAGATCCAGACCCCTTCACATCCAAAGATGCCAGGGGAAATCACATTGGGAATCACTTCTCCCATCAGCCTGCCCTG
The DNA here is from genome assembly GCF_030445035.2 of Dasypus novemcinctus. Classification (NCBI taxonomy): domain Eukaryota; kingdom Metazoa; phylum Chordata; class Mammalia; order Cingulata; family Dasypodidae; genus Dasypus; species Dasypus novemcinctus. The sequence continues at coordinate 36,896,404 of NC_080694.1, read as the reverse complement.
CTCATCTCAGCCAAGTTAATCTTCTCCCCTGAAACTCCATTTCCATCGTCGTTGCTGAACCCTTTCATCTGCAGCTCCTCAGGCCAGCGGTCCTGGCCCTCCCTGAGCTGCAGTCCCCCTGCACCCTGGCAGTAGTTGTGATGGACCATTGTCCCTAAATAAGTCCCTGCACAGCACCCTTGCTGGTCACTTCTCAGAAGCTTCTCTCTCAAAGCTGCCTTACGTTATCTGTTGCCTTGGAGCTTCCCCCTGGGGCCCACCAAATGGTAAGAGAAATAGGCAGTAACTAGGTAAGCAAAGACTTCAGCCTATAATTATCAATTGTGAACTGCAACCCTAGACAGGCAGTGCCTTCAAGGTGGGAAAACGAGGCTTCAACGAGTGGGAGATATGTATGGTGTGTAGGTATGAAAAGAAATTTCATACCTTTACCCCACAGACTCTCCTGTTTGCTCAGATATGTCTAGGGCAGCATGCTTGGCATGGCATTGCTCTCCAAGCTCTAGGATGGGGTCCTAACCCTGCTAATTTGGTCTTTTTGTGATCTGAAATTGACCAGGGGCAAACACCAACCCCTTCTTCCTGGAAGACTGAGCAGGGGAGGGAAGCAGGGGTTCGGGAGGGAAGCACCTCCCATCTGTTCCAGGGGCCTTCACCCTCAGCCACCACCAGCAGCTCTTCTTGCCACCACTTGTTTGCACCACTGTCAAGAAGGAGACAGGGGGAGCCAGGAAGAGCTTGCTTTCAGATAACAAATTGGCACGATCTTGGTGGTATTATCAAAAGTGCTTACTATATCCATGTCCTTTTGCGCAGCATTTTCTCTTGAGTTTGTCCTAGGGAAAACAAAACCCATGTCTAAGAATGTTCTTCTCAACATTGTTTATAATAGTGAAAAACTTTAAGACCTAAATTTCCAGCAGTAGATACTTAACCTAGGTGAATTATGATCCAATATAAGGTTTTAATTTTATTCAACCATTAAAATGTATTAAAGAAGACTGCTTATTGGCATGGGCAAGTGTTTATGAACTATTTTAAGTTTTAATATATAAGTTATAAAACAGTACATGTAAGGGAGTAGATGTGGCTCAAGCAGTTGAGCACCTGCTTCCCACACGGGAGGTCCCAGATTCAGTCCGCGGTGCCTCCTAAAAAGGAACAAACCAACAGCAAGCAAACAAATGAAATAACCAACTCAGGGTAGCCAATGTGGCTCAGTGCATGGTTGCACACCAGCTTCCCATATACGAAGTCCCAGGTTCAATCCCCAGCTCTGGTACCTCAAAAAAAAAAAAAAAAACAGTACATGTCGTATAATCCTAAACTAACAAAAATTAAGTTAGGAATATGTATATAGATAAAAGACTAGGATATTCACAGATGCTAACAATGATTATCCCTAGAAAATGAAATTGTGGATTACCTTTATTTTCTTTGTCTCTTTCTATATTATTAAGAAATTTTTTAAATTACCCCAGTAATACAGATTACTTTTGTAACCAAAGGAGAAACCACAATATGCTCTTCAAAAGAAAATTTTAAAAACCTGCCTGCTACTGCCGCCAACATTTGCTGTCAATTCTTCTACATATCTGGTTCTTCAGTCCCAACGTTTAAGTACTATGATACCCAAGGAATTGCACTCACATTTGGCCTTCAGCAGTTATTGAGTGCGGGCTTTGGGGTCAGGGAGAAGAGGGAGCAGTTCACCAAGTAGACAAAAGGGGTGGGCAGGCAGGGGGAGGGGGAGAGAGGAGTGGTCTGAAAAGGCAGAGATGTTTAGAATATTCTAGGAGATATGAGTAGTTTGTCGGCTGGAGGGTGGGGGGAGTGGAGAGAGAGTGCTGAGTACAGGAAGGTGGGCAGCTGCAAATCACAAGAGACTCTAGGCATACTGACCTTAAACTATCCTGGAGATGGCAGGGAACTGAGAAAGGTCTAAAGCAGGGGAGTGAGTGATCCAGTGAGATGGACTGCAGAAGGCATTCCACAAGCATGAATATTTATCAGCTCATTTCCACCTATTTCATTGTATTGTTGGCCATGCCTTTGAAAGTCTCCTTGTATTACTTTTTTTTCGTAGCTTGAGGATGCACACTTATACCCTGCCTGCCAGGTTTGGCTCAGGCCTTTTGTTGTGTTACTCGCCTTCTTGCATTCCTATTCTGACCAGTTTTACCTCCTTGCTGAATCCTAAAATGATAAATCATCTCCCTGATTGCTGTCCTAGAAGCCATAAGATTAGGTGTTGGAACTGGATTTGGCTCAACTGATAGAGGTTCCGCCTACTACATGGGAGGTCCAGGGTTCAAACCCACAGCCTCCTGACCCATGTGGTGAGCTGGCCCACGCACAGTGCTAATGTGCACAAGGAGTGCCGTGCCACGCATGGGTGTCCCCCACATAGAGGAGCCCCATGTGCAAGGAGTGTGCCCTGTAAGGAGAGTCACCCTAGGAGAAAAAAGCACAGCCTGCTCAGGAGTGGCACCGCATACACACAGCTGATGCAGCAAGATGATGCAACAAAAAGAGACACAGATTCCTGGTGCCACTGACTAGAATCCAAGTGGACACAGAAGAACACACACAGCAAATGGACTCAGAGAGCAGACAACAGGGAGACGGGGGAAGAAATAAATAAAAAAATAAATCTTAAAAAAAAAAAGATTAGGTGTCTGCTAATCACAGTTCTCCACAGAAACAAAAACAGAATATATGTAGATGTAGATATAGAGATTTGTTGTAAGGAATTGATTCACACAATTGTGGGGGCTGGGAAATCTGAAAGATGTTGGGCAGGCCAGACGCTGGAAATTCTCATACGAGTAATTTTGAACTTTAAAAAAATTTTAGATTACATAAATGTTACATGAAAAATATAGAGGATTCCCAATGCCCTTCTCCCTACACTGCCCACATTTGCCCACGTTAACAACATCCTTCATTAGTGTGGTACATTCATTGCAATTGATGAACACATTCTGGAGCACTGCCACTAAGCATGGATTATAGTTAAATTGTAGTTTATACTCTCTCCCACATAATTCTGTAGATTACGGCAAGATATATAATGGCCTGTTTCTGTTATTGCAGTGTCATTCAGGACAATTCCCAAGTCCCAAAAATGCCCCCATATTACACCTCTTCTCTCTCTCCCTGACCTCAGGACCTCCAGTGCCACTGCCTCCACATCAATGATATAATTTCTTCCACTGCTAGAATCACAGTAAGTCTATAGAAGAATACCAGTAAGTCCACTCTAGTCCATAGTGATGTTGAAGTCTTGAGACTGAATTCCTTCGGCTGGAAACTCAAAAGGGTGGAGGGTGTAATCTTGAGGCGGAATTCCTTCTTCTCCAAGACTCCTCAATTCTTTGCCTTTAAGGCCTCCAGTGGTGGGTGAGGCCCACCCACATTCTCACGAGTAATCACCTTAAAGACAGTTGATCTTAGATGCTACAAAATACCCCCATAGCAAATACTGGACCAACTTTTGACTGAATGACTGGACACCAGAACCCAGCCAAGTTGACTCATAAAAATAAGCATCACAGAATCCAAGCAAGAGCCAAAAGGACATTGGCCTTTGTTTCCTATTTTTTTATTTTGTCAATTTTCAAGAATATGAAAATGTTGAAAAAAACAATATATTAAAAATCTGTATAACCTTCACCCTGACTCACCTGTTGACATTTGCCACATTTGCTGGCTCTCATGTGTGCATGCTCTCCTCCCTCTTTTCCTGTCACTGTCACTATCACTATCCTCTTCTCTATATTTTTCCCTGAACCATCTGAGAGTCAGTGGCACACATTGGCCACCTTATCCTTATTCTTCAGCTCATATCTCATAGGAACAAGGACGTTCTCCTGTGTAACAGCAGGACTGTTGTCACACCCAAGACATTTATCAATGATGCAATAATATTATCTAATTTGCCATTCAGTACAAACTTCTCCAGTTGTTTCAAAATATCCCTTAGACCTCCACACCCTAACCCTGGTCAGTTCAGGGTCAATAGAGAATTAACACATTGGTGGTCCTTGGTCACATTGTTTCTTTCATCTCCTTTACCTGGACCATTCCTCTCCTTTTTTTTTTTTTTTTTTAAGCTCTCAATGACATTTCATTTTTGAAGAGTCCAAGCCACTTGTCTTATATCACGTCATGCAATCCGGATTCATTGATTATCCTCATGCTTAGATTGAGGTTAAACATTTCTGGCAAGGTGATGTTGTGTGCTTTCCATTTCCATAAGTCAGGCAGCATACACCATGAGTTTGTCCCATCGCTGGTGATACTAAATTTGATCTCTCTCTTAAGATCTCTCTTTCTCCTTGTAACTCCTAAGTGATATTTGAGACCTGGAAATAGGTCATACCTAGACCTACTCTGCAACAACCTTTCACCCAGTTTTAGCATCTGTTGATGACACTCCTCTCCCTATTTTTTTAAGTATCACTATTGACTCAGGGATTCTTTTTTATTCAAAGTGCTATCCTTTTTTTTTTGATGCTGAAATCGTCCTCTCTTTCTCCATTTGAGACATTTCAATCCAGTTTCCTGGCTCCCTTTGACATGGAGCCATTAGTCCTTGAGCATTGCAGGATTTTCTGACACAAAATACAATTATCTATAACTTGCTATCCATAGATATTTTTTTATCAGAAGAGTCAGTCATTTTAAACAAGCAAACAAAAAAAAAAGGTATACCTCTTTCATAACCAAAAATAAAATGCATTATATTTCTTCAGAAATGAATTTCTGGAACAGAGCCCAGCAAGGAATAACCTGAATAAACAGGTACTTCCTCTTAATGAAGAGTAGGCTATTAAAGAATATCTGACTGTGCATTGTGTGTATGTAGAATGCCTCTTCCATGACAGCAGGAAAAAAGAAAGTAAATTGTATTTGTAATTCAAACCTGTATAAACATTCACTGGACAGGTGTTTTTGTAATTTATATTACATGCCCAGCATCATGCTAAGTGCTATTATAGATAGAAAAGGAAAGACTATTAAAAAGGCAGAAGGTGATAAAAACCAGTTGAAAAAAGGAATCAGGTTTTTTTTTAAAAGGCAAATATGTAACAGTGTATCAGTTTGATGAGAATTAATAAGGGAAGAGAGACAGTGGACCTAAATGTAGAAGAATTAGTCTGTGAAGTAGCTCAAAGCATAGTTAAATTAAATTGATGATCGTGTTTCTGTGTGTTTGTACAAGCATAGAACAAGACATTTAGGTAATTATAAAGAGCATCACTATTGTATTGTACTTTTTGGTATGTAACTTCACATTTCACTTACAAGTTTTAAAAATGCAAATGCATAGCAAGTAATAAACCTGTGCTTTTGGACAAACAATGTGTAAAGATATTTGTAGCAGGTACAGAAAATTGGTGGGGACATGGGGGTTTACAAATAGTGTTTGTGTATGCTCTTGAAGTTAAGTTAGTATCAAATCAAAGCAAGCATGAATTGTCATATATTTAGAATGTTAAATTTAAGGTCCATGGTAAACACAAAGGAAATAATCTGAAAAATGTAAACAGAAGGAAATGAAAAAGAACGAAAAATGGTATGCTGCAAAAGAAATAAATATGAGATAGGCATTACTGGAAAATTGAGGTACCAGAAGGTATAAGACTTAACAAAAATCAAATATTAGTAATTACTTTAAATGTAAATGATTAAAACTTTCCAGTCAAAAGGCAGAGATTGGCAGCATGGATAAAATGCATGACCCAACTACATACTGCTTACCGGTGACTCACCTTAAACTCAGAGACAGAAGTAGGTTGAAAGTGAAAGGATGGAGAAAAATATTCCACATAATAATAACCAAAAGAGAGCTGGGGTAGCTATACCAATGTCAGATAAAACAGACTTTCAGTCACAAACTGTTATATGGGGACAAGGGTGCCAAGTGCATTAAATGGAGAAAGACTAGTCTCTTCAACCAATGGTTCTAGGAAAACTTGAAATCCATAGACAAAAGAATGAAGGTGGACCCTAACACCGTAAAGCAAATGGAACTTCATCAGAACTAAAAATTTGTGAATCAAAGGACTTCTCTTGAAAGAAAAAAAGAACCTACAAAATGGGAGAACTAGTTGGAAACCACCTCTCTGATAAGGGTTAATATCCAGAACATATAAAAGAATCCTACTATTCAACAACTACAAAACAAACAAACAAAAATCCTATTTAAAAACCAGGCAAAAGACATGAATAGACATTTCTCCAAAGAAAATATATAAATGGCCAATAAGCACATGAAAAGATTGCTCAACATCATTAGTCATTAAGGAAATGCGTATCAAAATAAAAATGAAATACTATTTCACACCCACTACATAGCTACTATTTTTAAAAGGGAAAATAAAAAGCATTGGAGAGGATGTGGAGAGATTGGGACCTTCATATACTGTTGGTGGTAATAAAAAATGGTACAGCTTCTGTGGAAAACAGTTTGGTGGTTCCTCAGAAAGTTAATATGATCTGGCAATCCCACTTCTAGTTATATGCCCAAATGAATTGAAAGCAGGATCTCAAAACCGATAACCTGCACACCAATGTTCACAGCAGCATTATTCACAATTGCCAAAAGATGGAAGCAACCCAGTGTCCATCAGTAGATGAATGGATAAACAAAATGTATATACCACATTCTTGGGGTGATAGAAGAGTTTTGGTGATGGATAGTGATGATGGAAGCACAATATTGTAAATGAAATTAACACCACTGAATTATATAATTGAATGTGGTTAAAATGGGGAATTTTAGGTTATATATATATGTTACTAGAGTAAACTTTTTTAAAACCATAAGACTGTACAATACAATGAACTCTAATGTAAACTCTGGACTATAGTTAAGTTATACCACTGTAATGCAACATGTCAATAATAGGGAAAACTGTTGGGGAGGGGTACATGGGAATTCTGTATTTTCTCCATTATTTTTCTGTAAACCTACAACTTTTCCAATTAAAAAAAGAACTATTAAACATTCTCTGCATTCTACACTGTAGGGTAACCTCCATGCTGTTTTAAATGAAACCTCTAAATATTTCATGTTGTTAAAAAAGGTTTTCCACAGCTTTCAACACTACTTCAAATCTCTTTGTAGTGGTGGTTATTGTAATGTAGTCCTTAAAAATTTTTAACTGCATTGCAAAAGTCAAGGTAAGTAAAAACACAGAACAAAATATTCTGCTGTTAGCTCTTTTCCAACAGTTGATATTCTATTATATGAAAATTTATATTCTTCTATTTTAACAATTTTTTTTATTGAAACAAATTATAATTGCATTAAAATCTTATATAACTTTATAATTTGCCAAAAAAAAACCCACTAAAATTGTCCATCTTGCCTTTTAGTTGAGTGAATCTGTTAAACAGCCTCATCCTTTTCTGTTCTTCTTAGTATCATTTTTAATTCTTATTTATTAATTATAGAAATGTGATCCTCTAGAATAGTAGGATAGTCTCTAGAAATAGAATGAAAGGAAGGAAGTAAACTAGCATTTGCAGCATGTATATTGGGAAATTGCATTATGTCATTTCTAAAAAGGAAGTCTCCTAGAAGTCTGTAATTTCATCCACTGATTAGTTTAGCATTGACACTAAACTAGAGAGAAACATTAGGACAGACAGACATTAATGCAGCCAGCTGCAACTGATAACTCAAAGGGTGGTATGTATGTGTCATGATGTCCCATTCCTTGCAAATATAATATACCCTTGTGCCCATGCCAAAGGCATTGATAGGTCACTACAGCAGTCAGGAATAATTAAGTGATGTTTTGAATGGAAAGTGAAGACAAAACTCATTGAAACTCGTAGTATCTCATACCCTTTATTTCTTCATTTTATCATTTAAGAAAAAACCCAAAGTAAAAATAATATGGCCAATTAGATGTTTAGAAAGAGTTTTATATACTTGATTTAAAGAGATATTAATAATATTCCAAAGTACTATATTTAAATACTAATATCTAATTTTGAAAGCTTCTATGGGGCATAAAATTTCCCTTTTTTGATACTAGTAAAAAAATTTTAAGAATCTTGTTTAGGTGACTGGTCATAGAAATCTGGGTTGGTGGACTTATTCACAAGTCAATCAGTTTAAAAGTGAAAATCCCAATTATTTTCCTCCTTTTAAGAAAACTTTAAACATAATATTCATACAAAACACTGCAATATCATAATAGTACAACTCATTGAATTTGTACAAACTGAGAGATATGTACCCAGGACCTAAATCAAGAAAGAGAACATTATCAGCAGTTCAGCAACCACTTGTATTTCCTTGTAGTCACTGTGCCTCATCAAGGATAACCACTAGGGAAATGGACTTGGCCCAGTGGTTAGGGCGTCCGTCTACCACATGGGAGGTCCCTGGTTCAAGACCCGGGCCTCCTTGACCCGTGTGGAGCTGGCCCATGCGCAGTGCTGATGCGCGCAAGGAGTGCCTTGCCACGCAAGGGTGTCCCCCGCGTAGGGGAGCCCCATGCGCAAGGAGTGTGCCCCGTAAGGAGAGCCGCCCAGTGTGAAAAGAAAGTGCAGCCTGCCCAGGAATGGCGCCCCCCACACTTCCCGTGCCGCTGACGACAACAGAAGCGGACAAGGAACAAGACGCAGCGGATGGACACAGAGAACAGACAACCAGGGGAGGGGGGGGAATTAAATAAATAAATAAATAAATAAATCTTTAAAAAAAAAAAAAGGATAACCACTATGCTGACTTCTAACATAGATTGGCTTTCCTGTTTGAGTATTTTGGATAAGGAAATTCACATAGTATATCCTCCTTTGAATATTATGTAAGTGGAATTGCTACTTTCACTCAATATTGTTTATAAGATTTGTCCATATTCCTGCATGTAGGTGTAACTGGCTCATTCTCAGTGCTGTGTATTTTTTCACTGTGCAGGTGGCCCGTGATTTATTTATCCTATCTGTGACCAGCGGGCATTTGGGAAGTTTCCAGGCTATTGTGAATAGTGCTGACGTGAGCCTGGTACTTGTCATTTAGTGAACTCTAATTGTTGGGGATTGAATCATGTCCCCCACAAAGGGCGTGTTCAGGTCCCAACCCCTGGGCCTGTGGGCTTGAGCCCATTTGTACACAGGAACTTTAAGGTGTCGTTAGGTAAGATGTGCCCAAAGTGAATGAGGGAGGGCCTTGATGCAACCTGGCTGAAGTGTCCTTATAAGCAAAGGAAATTAGACACACAGGGAGAAGCCAGAAGCTGGAAGTGAACTGAACCAGAAGGGAAAGGAGAAGATGCCACCGTGTGCACTGCCACATGGCAGAGAAGCCAGGGAACCCCAAAGACTGCCAGCCAGCCAGAAGACACCAGCCCCAGATGGAAAAGCGAGCCTTCTAGCCTCTGAAACCGTGAGCCAGAAAATTGCTGCTGTTAAGCCAGTCCATTGTGTGGTATTTGTTTTAGCAGCCAGGAAACTAAAGTAAGTAATTCTCGGCCTGGAATTGCTAGGTCCTGGGACATGCAGATGGAGGATACTGCCAAGCAGTTTTCCAAAGTAGATGTTCTTTGGATACATTCCCTCAACATTTGTTCCATATCCTTGCCAATATCAGATATTCTCTTTCTCTTTCTCTCTCTTTTTTTCATTTTAACCCTCCTAGTGGATATTTTTTAATATAAAATTTTATTTAAATATATCATTCATACATGAACATACATAAACAGTAGGTGTATAGTAAAAGTTGTGAACTTACAAAACAAATATGCGTATCCTCACACAGGGCTCCCATATATCACCCCACCAAAAGCTTGCATTGTTGTGAAACATTTGTTACAAACTTTGAACTAACTATAGCCCATATCTTACATTTGCTGTATTTTCCCCCAAACCACCTGATAATTAACACCCAATATTGGTGTTATATATTTGTTCTAGTTCATGAGAGAACATTCTCGTATTTGTTCTATTAACCACAGTCCACTCCACCACAGGATTTCCTGCGTTATTCAGGCCCATGTTTTGTACATTCCATTTAAAGTATACACTCACTGGCTCTCATTTTCATCACAGAGTTGTGCTGTCAACTCTAGGGGATATTTAATAATATCTATCACATGGTGATTTTAATCTGAATCTCTAATGACTTATGCAGGTAAACACCTTTTCATGTATTTATCAATGGAGGGATGTTCCATGCTTGCAGATTGGCATACTCAATATTGCAGAGATTTCAGTGTTCCCCCAAATTAATCAATAGATTTAATGCTGTCCCAGTCAAATGATTAGCAAAGAGTTTTTTTTACAGAAACTAAGATCATCCTAAAATTGACATGGAAATCCAAAGGGCCAAGAACAGCCAACGTAATCGTAAAGAAAGAAAGCTGGGGAATTGGATGTGGCTCAAGCAATTGGACTCCTGTCTACTATATGGGATATATGGGATATAGCCCAGGGTTTGAGTCCCAGGGCTTCACAGTGAAGGCAAGCTGGATTGCTGGCCCACACAGAAGCTGGCCCGCACTTCTAGTTGGCCCGAGTGGAGAGCTGGCACAGCAAGGTGACACAACAAGAAGAGACACAAAGGAGAGCCAAGAAGAGACGCAGCAGACCAGGGAGCTGAGGTGACACAAGAGACTGAGCAACTTTTTCCCCCTCTGGAAGGTCCCAGGATCAGTTACTGGTGCTGCCTAAAGAGAAGACAAACAGACACAGAAGAAAACACAGCGAATGGGCACAGAGAGCAAACAATGGGGGGAGGGAGAGGAGGGTGTTAAATAAATAAGAAATACTTACACTACACTCTGCAATTAAGATAGTATAACATTGGTGCAAAGATAGACCACTCTATGCAGTCACCTGATTTTTGAGAGGCAATACTGCAATGCAATGGGAAAGGGAAGTCTTTTCAGTAAATGGCTTAAAGTATGTAAAAGTTTTAATTAACCTGACTGTAAAAGGATGAAAATGGATAGAGTTGATGGTAACACATTATAGTGAGTAGAACTAATGCATCTGGTTTATAAATGGGATTGTGGCTGAAAAAGGTAGTCTAGGGATGTAAATGTCAATTGAAAGAAAAAATAATCTAGGCAATGAATAACACAGTGAACCTGGGGGTGGGTGAGAATTGTGTTTAAAGTACAAATTCAAGAATGTCCTTCTGTGAACTAGAACAGATGCACATCTCTGTTGCAGCATGGTAGGAATGTGGAGAAGCATGGGAAAATACGTAAATGGTAAACTATGGGCTGTAGTAAATAGCAATACTGTAATATTCTTGCATCAATGCCAAGATATACTGTGTAATTAATAGGGGAGTATGGAAAGTATATGTCAAGTGTATGTTATGGACCATAATTAGTGGTAATAGTCTGATGGTATTATCTCATAATCTGTAACAAGTGTTACACGTTGATATGGTGTGTTGGTGAAGAGGTGTTTTATGAGAATTCCATATATGTGCATGATTGTGTTTTAAGTTCACAACTACTGTAATAAAAATATATTTTAAAAAAATTTTAAAGAACCAAATTAAAACATTAAAAAATCAATTCCAAAAAGATTGTAAATTTAACTATGAAAGGTAAAACAAAAAAGTTTTAGGATACAATAAAGGAAAACATTAAGATTTCTGAAACAGGGAATTATAAACAATTCCTAGAAATCAATTTTTTAGAAGACAGAAAAAGAAGTTTTAAAAATGTGCAAAAGGGGAAGCAAATGTGGCTCAAGCAATTGGGCTCCCATCTACCATATGGGATGTCCAGGATTCGATTCCTGAGACTTCCTGGTGAAGGCAAGCTAGCCCGTGTGGCAAGCTGGCCAGAGCTGAGGGCTGGCTCATGCAGAATGCTGACCCACACAGCGAGCCGGCCCACCCAGGAGTGCTTGCCCACACAGGAGTACTGGCCCACTCAGGACTTCTGGCCTACACAGGAGTGCTGGCCCACATGGAGAACTGGTGCAGCAAGATGACGCAACAAAAAGAGACACGGGAGAGAGACAGTAAGAAATGCAGCAGACTGGTGAGCTGAGGTGGCACAAGAGATTGAGCACCTCTCCCCCAGTCTGGAAGGTCCCAGGATCAGTTCCCAGAGCCTTCAAATGAGAAAACAAGCAGACACAGAAGAGCAGACAGGGAATGGACACAGAGAGCAGACAACGAGGTGCAGAGGGGCGGGGTAGGGAGGGATAAGTAAAGAAATAAATCTTTTTTTTAAATGTACAAAAGACAAGAACAAAAGGTGGTATCCAGATGGCCAGTTAACATACAAGGATTCCCTCTTTTTGTTGTTTGCTTTCCTTTGCTGGGGGCCGGGGACGGAATCCAGGACCTCATATGTGAGAAGCCAGCACTCACCACTGAGCCACATCAGCTCTCCTGGGGTGTTTTTGTTTGTTTGTTTGTTTGCTTGTTGTTTGTTTTTTTAGGAGGCACTGGGAACTGAACCCGGGACCTCCCGTGTGGGAAGCAGGTGCTCAACTATTTGAGCCACAGCTCTCCATCCTTTACTTTTAAAAAGGCAATATGTATATCATTCAAATATTCAAATACTTTACTGCTGATATTCTAAAAAAAATTCTTAGGAATCATTAGTATTAGTTATATTAAAGCACAATGTCATTTAAACACTTTTTTAGGTGCCCGATGTTTTGATGCCATGACATATAAATATGGCCAATCTAAAGAATACAACAGCAGGAAACACCAGATGGTTTCACACATGCTTATAACCCTTTAAAAAATCAACTTTTCCATTACCATAAAATGTGAGCAAACAACCCTGCCTCCCCTCCTTCTTACCCTCTCTCTTTTTCTCTCTCTGTCTCTCTCTCTCTCTCACACACACACACACACACACACACACACACACATGCATATAGACACAATACAATCCCTGGGCTATAGATATATCTATTCCCTGACCCAGAGTCCCATCAGGCTCATGTTGGTGTCATCCTTAGGGAAATAACGAAGGGACCGTGAGCAGCAGAGATAGGTGAAGTAAAGAGGCTTATTTTGTACTCTGCTTGGACATTTTTAAAAGCTAAAGATTTTGCGGTTTTCTTTTTAGGTGTTGAGATAGGTGTGAAATTTACACAAAGGCCAAATTCGAACATGCTATAACACAGACTGCCTGCTTAGAATCTGGAGAGCTTCAACACCTCCGGATGCCTGGGTCCCACCCTGCAGCTCCTGCTTTGAGCGGTTCCTAGGTTCAGCCTGAACACACGGGGCTTGAAAGTGCCCCCAGAGATTCCGATGTGCAGTCAAGGTCGAGAGCCATCCAGCCCTGCCCCCTGTCGCAGTTAAACCTTACTTGATCACCTTAAAGAGCAAGCACATTAGACTGCATAATTCAACCCCATTAGACTACATAATTTGGGAGGTGAGGTGGTCGAGGAGGAGTGGAAATTGTTCTTTTCACAGTTCCCCCCCAGGGGTTCTGCGTCCTAGGACTGATTCATGGGAAGCAGTAAAACAGTCTTTTCAAGAATATGCTCTCAGATTTTCTCAAAAGAAAGACTTCCCTCTTTCCTAATTGTACCGTGACCATTTCACTGAAGATAATGGTACCCAGCCCTGTCTTGGGAGGGGGGAAGGCTATTGTAAAGCAAGAAGGACCTGCATTGTCAAGGCACTGGGCCCCCCTCCCCACACACTGATGAAGAATTCATGATTTTAACTGTCAATACCTTCAAAGCACCAAGTGCTCACCCCATCTTCTGATGAAAAACATGGTGGCTTTTTCATTTTCCTTTTTTAAATGTCATCATGAATACAGATATACACTGATAAAAATACATCCCGAAGACTTTTACATAATTCAAACAGCCTTTCAGAGCTGCTTTCTTCAGTGATTAAAATCTTATTTACTTTCCTTTTCAGTAACAACAAATGACTGTACTATATTTTAATATTCTATGCCATACTGCTTTAATTGATTTCATAAATAATTCCAAATACTAATCACTAAGGCTATTTTATACTCATCTAATAACCTATTAAAGGTGATAATACATTAGAGAAAAAGATTACATAAAACAGTTTGAAGACCATGCAATAGAAAAGTCTAAATAAAACCAAATAAAGAAAATTTTCTAAAGGCAAATCCTATTAATTTATCATTTAGCCAATAGTTTTTTCCTTATCTAATTTCTTCTGTCTTTTACCCGTCTGAAAACCAAAGAGCAAAAGGAAATAAAATGAATAATCTACAGATTGTTATTCTTTTAAATAAAGATCTAAATTCGTAAACCATTAACTATAATTTGGAGTATTTTAATTATTCCACACTTTAGCAATTTCTTACCCTACTTTTAGACATTCTGTATGTATTATCTCCATTTAGATTCTCCATATTTTCAGTAGGTTGGGGCAGGACTGCTAGGATTACCTTCATTTGTCTAATGGGAAAAAGAAAGTGAAATTCAAAGAGGTTAGACTGTAATTTTCTAGATTGTTAATATGGGATACACCCATAGCTGGAGTTCCATCTTTCTAAATCATTTGCTCCCTATATTGTTTTGGATCCTGTTATTCTCCATAAACATATGGGCCAAATGACTTGGAGGCAGAAAAAGGAGAGGGAGAAAGACGGTAGGTTTCTAATGGTCAGTGAGCTGCACAGGTGCCTTGGCATACCTTGACTTAGCTGAGAACTACAACCTAGGAAATCCACACCCCAGCCTCCATTTTTCAGCTGAAGAAATGCAAATTCTGCGAGTTTCATAACCCATCCAAGAGAGTTGAACCCAGGCCTTGCCAGGCTCTGAAGCTTCGTACATCTTGCTACTTCTCCAGGAGTTTAGAATCCAACTGGGAAAGGCCACCAAAAAAAAGTGCACTCGCACCTGATAAAAGCACCATATACCATTAGAAGTTGCAAAAGTATCAATCATAAAAGAAAAGAAAAAAAAAATCACTAAGCTAAAATTGGTCAGAAAATATGAGATCACTTTTGGATAAGAGGTCACCAAGACTGCTGCTTCACGGGAATAGTCATCCATAAGCTGAAGATTTTAAAAAGGTTGGAGATTTATTTCAGGAGAAGAAAAAAAGAAAAATACTCCAGGAAAGGATGATAGCTTAGAATCCTAAAGTCATAGCCAGATGAGGGGCAGTGAAGAACTCGGGAGATGGGCGCCAGGAAAGATAGATCCCAAGACTCTACACATGTGTTGAAGGGACATAGTCACATTTAGCGTGTGCTAAATGTCAGGTATGAATATAAATACTTTTTGAGGTTAAATGTTTCCAGAACACTGGACTGAGGAGGTCTCTTAAACCTTTATAGCAAAGGTGTGTTTTGAGGTGGGTGCTCAGGATAGGTGTACATTATAAAGAAAATTTTTGAGCAGAATGTCAAGATGGGAAGACCAAAGTAGTTTGGAGGCTGGAAGATGGTTTTCCTTTGAGTGCTTTAGATGGGCTTGGACATTGCCCCTGTAGGCAGGGAAGAACCACTAAAAATGTTTTAGTTCCAACGTTGCCCTCACCTCCCCATGTCTTACATGCTCCTGCTGACCAGTTTCTCTTCAAAACCCTCTTGTCCTGGTTTCACACCCCCAGTTTCCATCCCCCCACCTCCCTGGCTTCCCTTTCATTCACCATCACCCTCTGCGGGCTCCTTTCCTCCCCTAGCTCCTGGTTCCCAGCATTGCCACAATCCCACCCTCTTTTCCTCCTTGTTGCCTTCATCCTCTAACATGGCTTCAGTTTTGACCTGAGTGTAGGTGATGGGTGATGTGGCCACACTTCTGTCTGGTGGATGTTGACCTTTCCACTAGACTTTTCCCCTGGATGAATACCACACCTGCTGTCAGTCTTGCCCTCTCCCTGTACCTTGAAAGCTCTTGCCCAGACCTAGATCTGATGACTACCCTTCCATGACTCTCCCATCCAGCAGCACTGGGCTTTCTCTGCCCTCACGTCCCCAGTTCTGAGCGTCACGTTCTGAGCCTCCCTTTGTGACAAGGGTGCCAAGGTCCTCTTCCCACCTACATTTTGGCGAAATTGTGAGCCTTTAAGATACTCGCGCTCAAACACCTGGGCATATTACCTCTAGAAATCTTTGTTTCTATCTGATTGGATCCACTTCCAATCCAGCAAAAGCGGAGGCGAGCACTAGGCAGACTTCCCCCTGCCCAGCATCAGCTCAAGAGCTGCAACCCAGAGGAAGAAACCTACCGTGTCTCCAGTTGACCTCGTCCCCTAGCAAGTGCCTCGATAAAGAATATCATTACGAATGGTGGCTGATGACATTAGGTTCAGTATAACATTTTCATTGCCAAGAACCTGTCATAGGTTTTCCCATCCACATTTGCTTATGGTTCTTGAAAAACTTTGAAATGCCAATTTGTTACTCTTAAATCAGTATTAGTACATCCATATGCAATATGTACATGCATACATGTGTAAATATATACATCTGTTCATTCACAGAAATGCACATGCACCCACATATTATAAGTGCACACATACACAGATATACATATCCGTACATGTACATATACATATGTTTATGCATATACATACAACATATAAAAATAACTTTGAGGTGGGCTTTTATTGTCTTTCTTTCTGTATTATTTCTGTCCCTCTTTCCAATTCTGTACCAATAGTAAAACAAGGTAGGGCTATGTGTTGTGTTGCTGCTGCCTTGGGGTTTAGACCTGACCCTCCTTCCAGAGGCCTTTGTGGTAGTGGGTTGACGCTGGATGGACCCCAGAGAATCATATATTCAAAGCTAATCCATTCCTGTGGGTGTGAAACTATTAAAAGTAGCATATTTTAATTAGAGTACTTCAGTTTCCATTTTAAAATAACCTGCAGGATTTCTTCTTTAGTTAAGACACAGTATTGTAAATATAAAATTTCAGTATTCTCCCCTGAACTTTAGGCACTATTTAGTTGCATCCTGTTTGCAGAGCTCATACCAGAACCAGTTTTATAATGTTAATTGGCTGTGAATATCTAATTATGTGAAAAATAGTTGCTATATACCTACCTTCACATATTTAAAAAATGGCAGTCTGAACCTGGTAATAAAGTACTAATTATCAGAGCACTGCATCATAGTCCTTAGCAGGTACTTAACTCTTTATTCATTTAAATGTTTGTTTTTAAGTGAAATTATCAGTTATAAAAAATTTAGGTATTATATTTTAACTATTGCCATATTAGGTTGTTCTTGATGATTTAGGGAAAACAGTTTTCCATTTTGAGAGTTTTCACTCAATATCTGGTTATAAACGAGCAACTATCCATCTAATCTTCAAAGAACAAAAGAATGCTTTTCTCTCTGCTTTGTAATGGTCACAGAGGGGCTGAACTTGAAGCCCTGAGCTGTTTATCTGCCTATAAAGGGAAATCCTGGAAGGTGGACTTAGCATCTCCTTACTCTTATTCACTAGGCAAGAGTCAAAATGCTGGAGGGGTTGTTTGCCTGCTTGTTTGTTTTCTTCCAGAGGATGGAATTGTGCTAGTTGGGAGGGGGGAGGTCTGGCCCTACAGTGGCCTTGGAGGAGCCCCTGGGAAAGAAGCTGCCTTGCAGCTGTCACAATTTACCTCCAGGCCCCTTCTCCCCAGGGGCCCCTCTCCCCCACCTCCCCAATATATAGCATCAAATTGGGCCATTTCTGTTTGCAAGAAACTGGTAATAGGGCATTCAGCTTGCATGAAACAGGGGTTACATTGGGGCTGTTATGCGATGGGGGTAACAGCCCCCAGAAAAATGAGGCAGCTTAGGAAGGACCCTCAGCAGTTGAACCATCATGGCTCAGGGAAAAGCAGATGTCGCTCTCCCCCGTGCTTATTCTTCCTGTTACCCGTGGACTGGCCACTTCTCAGTCCACTGAGATCAGGTGGATCTCCGACCACCCTCACAGAGCCATTTCAGAGCCCAGACCTTAGCAGGGGCCTGGGGTCTAGCCCTTGCCCCAGGCTGTGGCCTGAGTGGCAGGAGGGTCCCACCAGAAGCTTGTTGTGCAGAGGAACAGCCTCTGCCTGGCTGTCTCGTGGAGTCTGGGCTGTCTCTCTGGGTACAGTCTTTCTCTTCAGGGCCAACACTGGAGCTTCACGACCTTGGATTTGCTTTCCTTTGCCTCCCGTTTTGGCAAACACTCTAGAAGACAAATGACACCGTCCTATGAAGAATTCCCTGTTGAATAGCCAAGATAATCTGTGTGGTTGCCTCTGGAGAACTCTTGTGTGCCCAGCCTGCCTCCAAAAATATCTTACTTTCCTGTCCGCTTTTTCTTCTTTTTTTAAACCCATAGCAGTCAACTGATATTTATTTCACAGGAATCATGTGTGATGCTTTGGAAAACCTACACAATTCTGAGAGCTATGAATACCAAAGACTGTTGCTTTGCTTTGCTTTGCTTAATGCTTTCAACTTTTTTAAGTGCTCTCCCAACATTATCATTTCTACCTTCAAAGTAGTTATACATCAAACACCCACTTTTTTGCTGCTGAGAAAACAGGTCCAGATCTATACCACAAGGTAATGGCTGAACCAATACTAGAATCCCAGTCTTCTGGTAGGGTCCATGACATCCTGATACAAAAATGTAAGCTCACGGCATGATAAATGTTTGCACGGCTGTCCACCCTCCACCTTACCCCCAATATAAGTGAGTAGTTTCTATTCCGTATATATGATCTTGGTGTAGCTGGAAAATTCATCATTACTCTAATAAAGACAGAGTCTGGAAACATGTCCTGTGGCTGTATAGTATTATTCGTTATCAGTCTAGTGGTAGGCGGTAAAGGGGATTCAGCACTTCTGTACAGAAAAGAAACCGTGCTTCTGAACACTTTGCTTCCTTCTGCCCAGCCATCCTGTCAGAGTGGCCTTGTTTATAAAAGGTCCCAGGCCTGGGAGTCGGGAAATGAATTCGAATGCCCCTTCTGACACCAAGTATGTTATTGGGGAGGTTACCACACCTTTGTGAATCTATTTTTTTTAATCTGTAAAATGAGGGGTTGGATTTTTGTTTTTTCATGTGTCATCAATTTCCTACGCAATATTAGGTCCCCGCACTAGTCTCTGTCCATCACATTATCCCCCCACTTAGCCTCCTTTCACGCCTCACCTTAGGGCTTGAGGGCTGCTATATTAAACTTAGACTCTGTATAGACCCAATTTGCAGGTGGTACATGGAATTCTCTCTGCTGTTTAATTCCACTAAATTACATTTTTTATGTTAACCTAATAGGCTAATATTTTATGAACTTGTTAGGTTAAATGTATGGAGTGAAATCAATATTTCTGATAATTACTTGTTGGGGATGGGGAGGTTCAGTAGGAAGCCATTTAAAACTTCCAGACTGATATTGATTAAAATTAGTGCCTTGATGATTTAGAGTATCTAGTTTGCAGGGCTTTCTTTTTCTTCATATATTCTGTAGCTTGGGTAAAAATTGTAGCCCCAGCATTTATGATAACACTTAACAGGTAATTTTCTTTATTGGATTTAGAAAAGAGGCAGTAATTTAGAATCAGCACATTCTGTGTTTCTGGTATTGGGCATTCTCAGACTTTATTGCTGCAATTTAGCATTCTTATCTGGGATGTTCTTCCTCTGAGGTGCAGGCTCTCTGTTTCCTCTTTTGGAATTATTGGAAACTTCCTCTGTATCTCTCTCTATTCACAGAATACATGGTCATTTCATTCAGTTGTTCTCGAACAGCTCGAGAGATATCAATCATTTCTTAGATTTGTTAACAACATTGGTGTCCAGTTCCTCCTACACACATCAGAATGTATTTAAGGCTGTAGAGATGATTTTGCTGGAAAACCACAGGTTGGAAGAGTGTCAGGTGACCTTCACCAATTGAGGAAGGCAAGGCAAGTGTTATTTATGTTCCCCTCCTTTACAGAGAGGGAAACCGAGGCTCTGAAAGGTCGAGTGAATTGCCCAAGGTCACACCCCTTGGTCACCACTTCATCCACTTATTTCCAAGGCTTACAGAGATCGTGAATCGTTTTTCAGATGTTTGGCTTCTCCACCAAGTTGGAGCACAGGACAACACTTATTCATATTTGGGGTCGTCAAAGGTTCAACAGAAACAAAACGGGAAAACATTGTCTATTGTGGTAATGGCAGACAATCACGGGAAGACAGAGGTGTGGAAATAGGCAAATGCACTCCTCAGGGAAGGCAACTGAGAGCCCAGAGAGCTTCAGCATCCTACTAAGGCCACCCCATTAGTTGTTTCATACGTGGCCTGGATATAAGTAAAATGCTGAACACTTTTATTATATCATGAGCTCTTTATCCCTTTCTCGCCTGCTAGCAGGCTGATCATCAGAGGGCAGTAGGTAGGGCATTGGCCCTCCACCACCTCAGGAGCTCAGCCTTCTTACCCAGCCATTTATAGAGCAGACCCAGGGAGGAGGGCTAACTCCAGAAGGTCACAATCAGTAGCTCCTTGCTGGGGAACATTTCCCACTGGCATGTTCGTTTGAGCTGCATCATGAGTTTCGCTGGTGGTCCACTGGGGTAGGGGGAATAGGACCTTTCCAAGGACGAAGGCTGCAGCCAGGGGAGGGTCGGGCAACGTCCCAGTGCAAGCCCAAGGAAGAAAGACATATGGACGCAGCTTCTACTTCTTTTTTCTTTTTTTTTTTTTAACAAGAAAAAAAATAAACAATTCATAGATAACTACTGATATTTGGTCATACTTTGGTCTTGCTTATTCTCTCTCTCATATCTTACTTTTACTTTCCATACATGTCCAGTATATGCGATTGAGCTGTTTACACAGAACGGTGGGCAAGTTTCTTTCAAATTTGATTCCAAGCTATAACCTTTTGGAATGATATACACTGATCTCTTTGTCGTTCACCTCTAGCCAGCCATATTCTTCTGACCGGGCATTTACATCAAAAAAGACACAGTGGGATAATCTTTCATTTTTCCAATGAAAAGGATGAAAGATGGTTAAAAGTCAGCTCTTGTACACTCTTGTTTACCCTGGTATGTCATGACAGATGCTGTAGATCTGCAAATCTACCATCAGTTTGGAAGCGTGTTTATTTCTTGTGGCTGCTTCCCTGAGTGGGACAAGTTAGAGGTGACATTCTCCTAAGAACTACTTTTGGGATCACACCCCTGCCAGCAGAGCCCGCGTAGAGTAGGAGAACCACAGAACGGAGGGTTGGCAGTGATAACCACAGGTGAGTCACTTCCCTTCTCTGGGTTGTGGAGTTTCCACGTCTATAAAATGGAATTGGGCTAGACGTTTATTTCCAAGGTTCTTTCCAGGTCTCATATTCAGCAATTCCAGTGACCTGTGTTGGCATGAATATCACAATCATACTTAGATGCAATCGTCAAACATGCGTATAATTCCTTCTGTGCCTGGGCGCTATGCCGGCTGCTGCGGGGAATGCAGCCTTGAACCCTGGAGCCGGCTAGAAGATGAACTCCTTCTTCCAGAAAGCCAAACAGCAAAAAGCACCAGTTGAGACATTGAAAAAGGAGTTTGTATTCATTAAGTATCTGCATGTGCCCAAGGGGCTCTGTTTGGTACTTTATAGGCATTCAATTTAATGGGCACAATAATCCTGTGAGGTGGGTGTTGTCAGCCCATTTTATAGGTAAGGAATCAAGCATCTGGAGAGTAATCTGCCCCTCATCACCCAGCGAGCGAGTTGATTCGGGATTCACAAACAAGCCTGTCAAGAGCCCAAAAGGCCAAAGCCCATACTTTCTCCATCTGATGATGCTCCTGGTAACGTGCCATGAGCGCTGGTAACAGAGAAGTAATATATGCCATTTGGGCAGGATAAGCAGACTGTGTGATGGAGGAGGCGTTTGCTGGAGGACTGAAAACTGAAAGGTGGGATTGTCATGTGTGCCCTGGGGAGCATATTTTCCACGAAGGTGCTAAAGAGCAGGCATGACAGGCAGGTGGAAAACCGCGAGGAAGGGCTCCAGGCCCTGCGGGTGCCACCTGCGGGGAAATCGGTGGTGAAGCTGGCTGAGAGGCAGATGGACCCGCAAAGGCACCAGTGCAGAATGCTGAGAGGGGCTAGAATTTAAGATTGAATACCGGAAGGAAGAGAAGGAGACAGGAGGGACAGATAAACCACTCAAATTCAGGGGAAAGGGGAAGTGAAGTGCAAGCATGAGTCACGACTGGGTGTTAGGTGGCAGGATGTAAGTGGTAGCAGCAGATAAAACAGACCATGATGGAGCAGATGTAGCTCAAGGGGTTGAGCACCTGCTTCCCACATATGAGTTCCTGGGTTCAACTCCAGGTACCTCTTGAAAACAAAAACAAAACAAACAAGCACGCAAGCAAACAAAGAAAAGCAACTCGGGTTAGCCAGCATAGCTCAGTGGTTGAGCACAGGCTTCCTACATCAAGCTCCAGGGTTTAATCCCCGACCACGGTACCTCGAGAAAAAAAAACGCAAGAGAAGGAGCAGATTTGAAAGTCACCATGAGGTCACCCATCTGAGTGAATCTTAAATGCAAGAGATGTCTTCAGATAGAATTCTAGAACTCAAAGTGGCCATCTGCCTGCAAGTGAGGCTGGAGGCTGAGGGTTTAGCAGATAACCATTTGGCCCTCATCTGCCTATGAAGCACATTCACATTTAGTGTCTCAATTGCTTTTCTAGAGATGGCTAACAGACCCTAAAAGCATGAACAAGTATGCTAATAGCTAACAGTTACTAAGTAGCCTTTGAGGTGGGCATCACTGTTACCTCCATTTTACAGAGGAAGGAGCTGAAGAGAGGTTGGGAAATTTAACCAGGGCCGTGCAGCTAGTCAATGGCAGAGCTGGCACTGGCACCCCAGTCTGACAGCCTTCAGATTCCCCGGCTTGGTTAAATGGAGAAAGAAAAGAGGAGCCCCTATCAAGGGGACAGGCATCAGAATCCACAAGAGGAAAGGAATGCAAGGATGGCAAACATGGCTGGTGGCTAACTGTTAGAAACTTTGAGCATAAAGTCAGGGCATGGAGTGATTTTGCATGATGTCTGAGTGCTTGGTTCCCCGCCAGGAGTAATCGCCTGCCTTCTACAGAGCTTGCATTTGAGCTTTCACTGATGCGTTAGGATTTTCCTTACCTGCACTGGGACAGATAGACTGTGGTACATGACTGCCTCCTAATACCCAATCTTACTTTAGCCTGAAACGGGGGTGAATGTCTGTGACTGTCACCAAGGACTCAGGGGTTCCAGAGCCTTGCTGCTGTGTTCATCTGCTTCTGTGCATAAATATTTCATGCTTGCCCTTTTTCACTTTTATCCTAGAGCTTTTTAACCTCATCTTTTAGTGACAAATGTTTTACTTGCGGGAAATCATTCAGAGGAGCAACAAACGTAGTACTGTGATGAACTGGTAAAATGGCAGGCCTTGGAATGACTTGAACATGCCTATTTGTGTGTGTGTGTGCACCTGTGTGCAAACACACATGCCTGTGGTTTTAAATGGAATTGTGTATACAATTTTTACATTTCTAAATATTTACATATGATTTTAGAGGAAGATTGGCCCCAGGTTCTCCATTATCTCCTAGCCTTATTACCTCAGAGGTATTGCAGGCTCATTCCAGACCATCCCAAAAAAGTGAGTTGTGCAAGTTTTTTGGTGGATAAAATTCTGTGTACACAATACTGTAGTCTAGTAAGTGTGCAAGAACATTGTGTCTAAAAAGACAATGTACAGGGAAGCAGATGTGGCTCAAGCAGTCGGGCTCCCATACCATGTAAGATTTAAATAAATAAATCTTTGGGAAAAAAAAGGCAATGTACATATCTTAATTAAACTGTGACACAGAGATATGAAGTAAGTGTGTGTTGTTCGAATAATGGTGCCCACAAACCTCAATTTATTATAAAACCTAATTACCTGCGAAGCGCAATGAAACAAGCCCTGAATTCCAGTCATAGCTGGGGGGACGGCTCTAGCCACCCACCCCAGATTATAATAAGATACAGACAGCCCTGTGATTTCTTGATCTCCACATCAATCAAGGACATCAGGACTCAGGCTGCCTTGTCCTTAATACCTCAATGTATCTTATAACCCTGGGATAGTTAATAGTCAAGTAGATTAGGTAAGTCAGCCTGCTGAGAGTTACTTTGTAGTTTGTGTCTCATTCCCCACCCCCCATAGAGAACACTTGGAAAATGTCTTTGTAGAGAAGCCACAAGGTCCAGAGATTTGAGCTACAACTTTAAAGCCAGGCATCTAAAAAGGTCTGAATTCCAGCGTGGCCCTGCTCTCTGACCTTGGCTAAACCACTTAAAGTCTCCCAAGTCTCAGTCTCAGTGCTTCTGAAGTAATGAGCCAGACATCTGCCCTTATATCTGCAGCCCCTGCAAGAATCAACGAGCTGGTCACCATACAGTAGCCTCAGAATCTTGGCCTGAAAGCTGTCCATGGAATCTTCCTGGAGGAGAGCCTCTCTGAGCATGCTCTTCCTCAAACATGGTTCCTTTCATCTTTTTTCCAGTACCACTTAGTACCTATTCGACATATTTTTGAAACCCTGAAAATATCACACATATTAATGAGGTGTCAATGAATTATTCATGGGCACTCAGGACTGTACTTCCAACAGAAAGCAAAATTGGCTCTCTCTATATATAACTTACCCAATTATTTATCTGAAATATGGTGTCATCCTATAACCCTAAGAATGTAAAAATTATTATGAAATTCCAAATTGAAATATCATAAAAGCATCATGCCAAAAAATGAAATTTTGTTAAAGGAGCTATTCTAGATGATTAAGAAACCTTAGTAATGAAAAAAAAACAAAATCCACATTTACTTGTATACTTGGGAAGTACATTAGAAATGGCAAGGTAATTTTTATATGCATATTGATAGGTTTAATTAGCAATCATTTCATTGCCTATCTTTCCTATAAATATAAATGGAAAATGATTTCAAGTAAGATGCTGTCATTTCCAGTAAATATTGTTGTTATAGTTTTGGAAGAGGTGATTTCTTGGTTGTTATAAGAAGTGTGTGCACACACGCGCCTCCTCAGTGGATAAAGGTTATTACCTTTCAGTTAATCAGAAATTTCTTCTTTCACTGAAAAAGAAAATCTTTTTCATAACTAATTAGTTCTTTCATTTTTAAAGCTGTGTTTCACCCTGGAGAACATTTAGAAGGCACAGTGACTTCTTTAGGGTCACATTCCAAATGTATGCCCAGATCAGGATTGAAATTCAGAGTTGTAACTCTCACACCCGCACTCCAGCAAGGAAGATGTACCCCTGTCAAACTGCAGCTTCTGATGGCCTTGGGGCTCTTTGAAGACCTTTTCTACCCATCCATTTACTCATTTACTCCATAAATATCCAGCGCCTACTCAGCCGTGGTGCAAAGCTTGGAGTAGGGGACAGGTCCGTGCAGACATGGTCCCTGCCCTCAAGGTGCTTACAGTCTGTGTGAGAACAGCACTCCTTAAACAAACACACAGGCTCGGATGTGTCCTCACCGCTGTAGGAAGTGTGAGCAAGGAGGGCCTTCTGAGGGTAATGGGGACACAGGTTGGAAATGTCTCTTCTGAGAAAGTGACATTTAATCTGGACCCTTGTGGGTGGGTAGCCATGAGTTTCAGGGAAGGGCAGGCATCCTTGGCGCGGGGAAGAGCTTCCCACCATCCAGGACCCGCAAGAGGGCAGTGGGGCCGTCTCTGTGTTTAGTCCAGGCTCCCCTGAGCAGCCCCTTTGACCAGCTTCCCCTCGCAGAGCCTCTCTCCACAAGGAGGGGACATCTCCCTGCAGTCACAGCCGCTGATTAATTTATAAAGGCCAGGCAGTAATCTCTTAGCAGTGCAGCTCATTAATGAGGCCTGGAACTTCCAGGGCTTCCCAGAGAATTCAGTTTAACAAACAACCACACTGTTGGGGGTTGCAGAAAAGGAAGAGATGAGGGAGAGGACAGGATTTAACACCTGGTTAACTGGGCCTGGCTTTGCTTGCAAACACCAGAAGGGTGAGGGCTGCCAAGAGAGTGGGCAAGGTGTACTTCTCTGTCTTCAAAGTACTTTATCACTGAGTTTTTTTGCCTTTTTTTTTTTAAGATTTATTTATTTATTTATTTCTCTCCCCTCCCCCCCCCCCCCCGTTGTCTGTTCTCTGTGTCTATTTGCTGTGTCTTCTTTGTCCACTTCTGTTGTTGTCAGCGGCTCGTGAATCTGTTTCTTTTTGTTGCGTCATCTTGCTGTGTCAGCTCTCCGTGTGTGCGGCCCAGGGGCAGGCTGCACTTTCTTTCGCACTGGGCAGCTCTCCTTATGGGGCGCACTCCTTGCGTGTGGGGCTCGCCTACGCAGGGGACACCCCTGCGTGGCACAGCACTCCTTGCGCGCATCAGCACTGCACGTGGGCCAGCCCCACACGGGTCAAGGAGGCCCGGGGTTTGAACCGCGGACCTCCCATGTGGTAGACGAACACTCTAAGGAATCAGCCTAAGAAATGCATTGATTTAAATGAGCTAATGGATAAGAAGGACATTTTTTTAATGATTATTCCCCCCGCCTCACCCCCATGGCTTCCTCATCTGTTTGCTTGTTGTTTTTGCTCATTGTTTGCTCATTGCCTGCTCGGTTGGTTGTCTGTTTGTTTTTTCTTTAGGAGGCATCAGGAACCAAACCCCGGACCTCCCATGTGGGAGGCAGGCACTCAACTGCTTGAGCCACATCCGCCCCCAAGAAGGGCATTTTTAAATGAACCATGGCTCTGCAAGTAAAAGGAACTATTACTGAATAATTGCCCAGCCCCATTCTTGCTACTGGAGCTCTAAGCATGGTACCCAAACCCCTTTCCTAGAGTTCTCCAGAGTCTATGACCAGAGACTAATCCTCTGATCCCTGCGCTCCTGGCAGAGCAACTGTTATCTGTAACCCATCCCCATATGCTTGGCCCTGGCTTGCTCCATCAGCATCCACCAGCTTCTTCTCTGAGCCTTCTGACTCATGCTGACCCCCCAGCTCTTACCCAAATCTGCCTTCTCCATCATTCAGGTGCTTGGGAAGACATTCAATAGACACGTACCCCTTGCTCAAAGATTCTTTTTGCAAGACCATCTGAGTCTGCAGGTGAAATG
This sequence comes from Dasypus novemcinctus, assembly GCF_030445035.2. Lineage (NCBI taxonomy): Eukaryota > Metazoa > Chordata > Mammalia > Cingulata > Dasypodidae > Dasypus > Dasypus novemcinctus. The sequence continues at coordinate 36,869,312 of NC_080694.1, read as the reverse complement.
CACCAGATTCAGAGGCCCTGTCTTCCCCCTTTTTCGAGGTCAGCTCTGACCCCAGTCTTCACCTTTGTCACCCGGTCCTCCCTGGCCACACCAGCTCTAAATGATGCCTTTGCTATTGTCTCTGCCTGTGCTGGGCTGCTGGGCTGCTGAAAGCAATATACCAGAAACGAGTTGGCTTTTACAGTGGGGATATATTAGCTTACATTTCCGAGGCCATGAAAATGTCCATTTCAAGGAATCATCAGGCAATGCTTTCTCCCCAGAGACCAGCTGCCAGGGAGCCTGGACTCCTCTGTCACATGAAGGCACATGACGGCATCTACTGATCTCTCCCTTCTCTTCCGGGTTTCCTGGCTTCAGCTACTGGTGTCGGCTTTCTCTCTCCCTTCTTTCTCTCTCCCTTCATCCTAATCGCATTCTCTTATAAAGGACTCCTGTAAGGGGATTAAGACCCAGCCCAGCCATGCCTTACTGAAGTAACCTCATCAAAAAGGTCTTTAACTGAAGTAACGTCATCAAAGGGTCCTTTCTTCAATAGGTCCACACCCACAGGAATGAATTTACTTTAAGAACATAATTTTCTGGGGTCCATTCAGCTTTGAACCATCACACAGTGAGACACTTGGTGCCCAGTGGTATTTGTTCATCAAGCTCCTTGGGTTTGAATTCTGGACTCTCCTTTCCCACCTCTGTGACCTTGAACAAATTATCCTGTTTTAACTGCTCTGAGTTTCAGCATTCCCACTGATGAAAAATGAAGACAGCAATACCTGCCTAAGAAGATTACATGAGATCTAAGATGAATGATAGTACCCAGCATAGGCCTGTTCCTCATTCCTAATGAGATATAATCTTCAGGTCAGGGCACTCCTAATGGACCCCTTGGCACTTAGCACAGTTCATACTGAACAGACATTTGTTTAATAGGGCATATGAGGGGGAAGGATGCTGCTAAACCGCTACCAAGCTTACGTGCTAGTGATATACAAATGAATGAGCCATACCCTGCACTCAGCTCACGAGCTGATGAGGCAGAGAGATATAAATACCACATGTGACCAACGCAGGAACACTATCAAATTTATGTTTTAGAGGGATTACAGCAATAAGGAAAAACAAATTGTAGGGAGTTGGTGATGGAGGCCCGCTGTCCAAATCTAATCCAAGCGGGAGATTGAGGGCAGAGAGAAGGGAGCAGCGACAGGAACGGAAAAGTGTGGCTCAATCGAGAGGTCATTGAAAGGTTGGACATACTGGTTTGGGGCTTCAAGAGACAGGTTTGACCTAGCGACACAGATCTGGCATTAGCCAGGAAAATAAATGAAGTCACGTCACGAGGGTGTTTATTAAAGACCTGTTGGTGGCCTGACTTATGTTTTATACAGTTTGATGTCAACGTGGGTGAGGAATGAAGAAACAGAATGTTCATTCTTTTCTCTGCCTTGACAGTCATCTCTCCTGGGATTATGTTCCCTCCATACTGGCTAGGGTCATATTGCTTTCCCTTTAGATGAAGCTTTTGCTACTCTGTGGGCAGGAAGGCTTAGCTGTTGCAGGGAACAGCCAGCTCCCACCCATCTCCCTCCCCATCAGGATGGTTAAAAGCATGGACTTTGGTGTCAGGTGGTCTCTGGGTTTTCGTCCCAGCTCTGCTTCAGTCTTGGCTTTCCCACCCACAAACTTCAGCCAGTTTCTTAATCTTTATAAACCTGTTTCCTCCTTTAAAATGGGTATCGTAACATTCTTCACAGCATTGTTTCACAATTTAAATGAGATAATGACTCAAACTGGTCAGCACCCATCAGGCACTTAGAAAATGGGCAATAAATATTAGCTATTCTTATCTTCACTTATAACATTTTCTTTCCTTTATTCAAATTGAGAGGCAAATGAGGGAGGAAACAATGAGATGGATTGGAAAAGCTTTCCTCAGATGTCAACTAATATGATGTACCATGACTAAAGTAAGAATGCCAACGCTTTGTGTATTTAAAATGATAGGTTGGCATTTACCCCAGGGATTTTCCTGTGTGACTGTACTTTCCATAGAAATCATCTTCCAGCTCCAACCCTGGAATAGGCTTTCTGCCTCTCAAAATATTCCTACTGAGTGGGATTTCCTTCTCTGGGGGCCACCCCATCAAACCGCATCACGGTTTGGGTTTATGCTAGAAATTCTCTAGCTTGTACCTGCTCATGGTGGTTCATCAAAGCATCCCAGCATATCAGACCTAAAAGAGACATTAAAACTTGGCCAAGATGCCAGTTGAGAAAGGATTCGGGAGCTCGGCAGGGACGACCTCAGCTCCTGAAGCACCGTTCACATATCACACACCTGCTCCTGCTTCCAGACAATTCCAGCTTGGCATTGCTTTGGAATGCTGAAGGGGTTTCTAGCTCCTGTGCCTGTGGGTAGCTGAGAGTCTCTAGAAAAGACAGGAAGAAAAAGACCCTGTGATTTCATATCCCAGATGACAGCTTCACTTTTTTCCCCCTTACCTGACATATTTCTTACAAATAAGTCTTTCCCCTTCCTTGTCCAAGCCGAGAGTAGCCCCCGCTCTTGCCGAGACTAAGCCTCCACGTCCACGTGCAGGTACCCCCACAGGCAGTGGAATGGAGGAAACCTACAGCGCTGCTTCAGGGCCTGGGGAAGCCTGCCCAGCTTGGTCTTGGGGACGCCGTCTGACAGTGTTAGCTCTTCCTGACACACCCCTGGTAAGCCATTCTGACTGTGTGGTCACATCAGATCTCCCTCACCCTCTTTCTAAGCATTTCTTTTTCTGAGTATGAAGTGCCAATTCTGGGAGGAAAGCAATTTGATGTCACGGGTTCCTGTGAGCCTTGGGAATTAGGACTCCGAAGCTTGGAATGGGAGCGCAGCTGCTGGTGGAAAACACACTGTGAATGTTTTATTCAGTAATGCATATATAACATTGAACAGAATCCAAATGCATAAATCACTTATACAATAGCCGCTAAAAGCCACCTCCCAGCATTTCAGGACCTGGGCTGCCGGAGAGCTTGCAAAGTCCTCTATTGCCATCTGCTGGTGGCACATTTTATTTTGCTCTTCATTCCTGCTCTTTCATATTTTTAATTCCCCTCAGCCTCTTCATAGTCCTTAAACACAGGTCTTAGGGTAAGAATTGCCACCCCCAAAATGAAATGCTCTGTGTCTTCGAGGATTGGAAAGGAGAACCTTAGTACTCTTTGAAACTCTGGAATGACAGAACAGGATGGACAAAGATCACAAGGCTGTGCCTTCACCTTGGCTTTGGCCCAGCTCTGTGTGCTTTTCGGGGCACTCTGACTTTAGGCCCTGTCCGGACTGAATCTCAAGGCCAAGGACTTTACAATAGGTCCTTTTATCCCACTGTGTGCATCACAGTCACCAATTATATCACATCAAAGAAATTGGAAGTGGCAGCATCACCAGTGAAGCCAGCCCATACATCAGCAGGGGCTCGCAAGATGTCTCCAGCAGAGAAGCTTTGCCCTGCGGGTTGCCACTGCCCATCAGAGCAAGAAGGTAAATGTTGTCCTCAATGTAAGATGTAGTTAAAGGGTCATTGGGCAACTTTTTTTACATCAGCTGCATAATAGTCTCCCACTGAATGACAGTGTGAGCTGACAAGGCATCAGACTCCAATCCTAACTGAAGACAGATTCTCAGGGTGGCACTTAGATTCCGCATTATGGCCATGGGCCTTGGAACCCTAATAGATACCACTTGAGCCTCCTTAGGCAAGTTGCCGTCATCACCCAGGAGTCATTCTGATGCTGAAGTGGCATCACTGATGTCTCCCCAGCTCTGAAAAAATACACATGGCCACCCAGCTCCCTGCCATTTCATGGGAGGCTGACGGAAGAATATCCAGAACGCTGCCACGTGGTGAGCTGCAAGGAGCAGCAATTTGATGTTACAGGCCTTTCCTGTAAATTGATGCTAGAAGGCAAAGCAGAATGGGGTTTGGGATTTGCAACACAGGAGGTATTCTCCATAACCTTCCTGAGAAATATGTTCAGGTGAGGATCATTTGGTTAGTGGTCCCAAGCAATTTGCAAGGACACAGCCTATCAACTCTTAGGCCAGTTTACGGCTAGATAGCGATTTCTAGAAAAGAGCAGGAATTCTTTCATGAGAGTAGATCAACAAGCACATGGGTGACTTTAATTATGCAAATAAAGTTAACTGGACATTAGATGCATAATGTTAAGATGATTTTATACAGGTAGATACACAGAAGAATATCACCAGAGACAGTACACCTAGTTGATATTTAAAGGGCATTCGTGTTTTTGTAAGATGGAGCTCAGAGAAGATGTCAATATCAACACAGTGAAATTACAAAATACAAGCTTGAGTAGCTTTTTAAGGCTCTCATGGATTAGGACCAGCCCCAGGAGTTCAGGTGGTTCCTGCTGTTCTGGGGCATTCCTGACAGGTTCTGGGAGCAGCAATTCTGTATTAGAATAGTAACAGTAAAAAAAGAGGCAGTATGATCCAGGATTTCCACTCCTAGTGAGACACCCAAGAGAAATGGAAACCTATGTCCATATAAAAACTTAAGACACGAATGTTCACAGAAGCATCATTCATAATAGCCAAAAAGTGGAGAAACAGCTCAAGTGTCCATCAACAGATGAATGGACAAAGAAAACATGGAATAGCCATATAGTGGGATGTTATTTAGCCACAGAAAGGAATAAACTCCTGATGCATGCAAAGACGTGGTTGAACCTTGAAAACATTAGGCTACGTGAAAGAGGTCAGCCACAAAGTACGCCCATTGTATATTTCATTTATATATAATGTCCAGAAGAGACAAATCCATAGAGTACTTTAGTGCTTGCCTAGGACTTAGGGGGAAGGGAAAGGTTGGGAGTTGATGGCCGAGGGATGTAGCATTTCTCTTTGGGGTGATGAAAATGTTCTAAAGTTGATTGTGGTGCAGATGCACAACTCTGAAAGTCATTGAACTGTGCACTTTAAATGGGTCAATTTTCCAGTATCTGAATTGTATCTCAGTAAAGCTGTTAAAATAAGAAGCAGCGGCACAGGAAAAGGCCAAGCAGCAGCCATAGCTCTTTCTGTGCAGAGCCCTCTCCATCAGGAGACAGAGAGTGTCACCTGGCCTCCTGCAGGCCTTGATACCTTGGCCATGTAGCGTGTCATGAGAAGAGGCCATGGGCAGTGACGTGGAGGCCACTGTCAGGCCTCAGCACTAGGACTCTTGAAATGGAAGTAGCCTAATTAGTAGGTACCATCCCTGAATGCACTATATAAACAGTATTTAATTTACCTAAGATGGGTATTGTCCCATTTTATAGGTGAGGAAACTGAGGCTATAAGGTCAAATAACAATGCGCCAGGTTTCAGGGCTGGTAATTGGCATAGCCAGGATTGAAACCCAAGTTTGTCTTAGGACAGTGTCCAGGTCCTCAAGCCCCTAGATGATCCTGCTTTATTTCCCCTTCTCCAGCCCAGCCCAGCCCCATTCCCGAAGGTAGCAGGAGAACTGTGGGCAAGTTATCATTTAGAAGAATATTGGCTTGGTTTAAAAGTTTTGGCTTGGTTTCAAATTCTAGAGTTGGAAGGCTTTTTTGAATGGATTCAGCAGGAAAACTTAAAAGGAAATTCTTGTCTTTGAAGGAGAGGAGGCCTGAGGCAGCCAGAGCACACCCCACCTAGGGAGCCAATTTCCTTACCATGAAAACCACACCTGGGGGCACTCTGCATTCAGTTTGTTCACAGTCCTGGGGAATGGAGTTAACTACGGGGCAAGGCGCATGGGGACAGAGGAGGCCTCTTAAATAAAGAGGCCTCTGCTGACATTTTCCTCTGTTTGTTAGTATGGTGGCTAGGATTTTTTGTTTGTTTGTTTTAAAACTTTTTATTCTGGAAGAACGCAAATAAATACCAAAGAGACAGAAATTGGGATATTTGTCTGTTGTTCAGTTGTAGTTCTTTACATATTCTGGGTGTTAAGCCCTTATCAGATGAATGATTGACAACTATTTTCTTTAATTCTGTAGGTTGTCGTTTCACTTTCTTAAAATGTCCTTTGGTGCACAAAAGTTTTTTATTTTGATAAAGCCCAATTTATCAATTTTTTTTCATTTGTGTTTTTGGTGTCATGTTACGTATCTATTGGCAAACTGACGGTGTTAGAGATTTTCCCGTGTTTTCTTCTATAAATTTCATAACTTCACTCATATTTAGGTCATTAATCCATTTTTTAGTTAATGTGTGTGTGGCGTCAGGTAGGTGTCCAGTCTCACTCTTTTGCCTGTCTGTTGTAGCCTCCTGGGCTGCTCAAGCCAACACCAGGAAAGGGTCAAGTTAAACAACAGGGATTTATTAGCTTACAGTTTGGGGGCTAAGAAAAAGTTCAGATCAAGGCATCAAGGTGATGTTTCTTCCTGAAGACTGCTGATTTGGGCTGACTGCTGGCAATCTTTGGTCCTTAGCTTGTTACATGATATGGCTATGGCAGTATCTCCTGGTCTCTTCCTTCTCGTCTAGGTTGTGTTAAAATTAATCATCTTGCTTCCTGAGGCTTTCTCTCTCTCTCTCTCTCTCTCTCTCTCTCTCTCTCTCTCTCTCTGTGTCTGAATTTCATGCTGCTCATAAAAGATTCCAGAAATAGGATTAAGACCTATCCTGGGGGAGCAGATGTGGCTCAAATGATTGAGCTCACACCTATCACAGAGGAGGTCCCAGGTTCAGTCCCCAATGTCTCCTGGAGAAGATGTGCATGACAGTGAGCTGACGTGACAGGCTGGCACAGCAAACTGACCTAACAAGATGACTCAACAAAAAGACACAAAGAGGAAACACAGTGAGAGATGCAATAACGCAGATGCAGTAGAGGAGGTGGCTCAAACAATTGAGCACCTCTCTACCATATAGAAGGTTCCAGGTTCGGCTCCCGGTGCCTCCTAAAGAGAAGACAAGTGGACACAGAGAACACACAGTGAGTGGACACAGAGAGCAGACAGTGAGTGCAAATGAGGGGATCAGGGAATAAATTAAAACTTTCAAAAAAAAGAAAGACCCACCCTAATTGAGGTGGGCTGCCTCTGAAGTAACATCATCAAAAGGTTCTACTTAAAATAGGTTTACACCCACAGGAATGGGTTACATTTAAAATCAGGCTGTTCTGGGGTACATACAGCTTTAAACCACCACGATGTCGAAATCCATTTTTCCCAGCACCATTTGTTGAAGAGATTATTCTTTCCCATTCATTGGACTTGGCATCCCGGTTAGAAATCATTTGGCTGTACAAAGAAAGAAATAATGGGTAAATGATACCTCCTCAAACTTAAACACTTTTGCGATTCAAAGGACTTTGTCAAGAAGGTGAAAAGGCAGCTTACTCAATGGGAGAAAATATTTGAAAATCACACATCTGATAAGGGTTTGATTTCCATGCTCTATGAAGAGATCATATAACTTACTAATAAAAAACTAAGCAACCCTATATAAAAATGGGCAAAAGACTTAAATAGACATGTCTCCACAGAAGAAACACAAATGGTACAAAAGCACATGAGAAAAAATGTTCAATATCACTAGCTATTAGGGAAATGCATATCAAAACTATAATGAGATATCATCTCACACCTCATAGAATGGCCGTCATTTAAAAAACAAACAGAAAACGAGTGCTGGAGAGGATGTGGAGAAAAGGAACACTCCTTCACTTGGTGGGAATGTAGAATGGTGCAGCCTCTGTAGAAGACAGTTTTGGCACTTCCTCAGGAAGCTAAATATAGAACTACCATATGATCTGAAAATCCCTTTACTAAAAATAAATCCAGAAGAACTGAAAACAGTGATATAGACATTTGCACACCAATGTTCATAGCAGTGTTATTCCAGTTGCCGAAAGATGGAAACAACCCAAGTGTCCATCATCTGTTGAATGAATAAACAAAATGTGGTATATACATATGATGGAATACTATGCTGCTGTAAAAAGACGTGAAATTGGGACACATATAATAACATTGATGAAACTTGAGGACATTATGCTGAGGGAAATAAGCAACACAACATTTTGTATGGTCACACTAATATGAACCAAACACCGAGAATATACACATGGAGTTAAAACCTAGAGTATAGGGTACTAGGAGATGGGCTGGGAGCTGAGAAGGGGTACTGATGCTTAATGTATGTTGAATTTTTTATTAGCTTGACTGTAAAAGTGTGGAAATGGATAGAGTTGATGGTAAAACATTATAGTGAATATAACATGACTGGTTTAAAAAATATGATTGTGTCTGAAAGGGTAGTTTAGGGACATAAATGTCTCTTGAAAGATAGCTAAAGAATAATCTATGGGCTGAATAATAGTTGAACCTGGGGGATGGATGAAGATTGTGGTTAATGGTACAAATACACTAGAGCAAATGTATGCCACCATTACAAGGTGGTAAGAATATGGCGATGCATGGGAAAATACAATTAATATAATTTATAGTCTATAGTTAACAGCAATATTGTAATATTCTTGTATCAATGTCAAGGAAGGCACCATATCAACACTAAGAATCAATAATGGGGAGTATGGGATTTTTTTGTTTTGGACTAAGGAAAACGTTCAAAAATGTACTGAGGCTATGACTGCACAACCCTGTGATAAAATTGAGAGCCACTGAGTGTACACTTTGCATGGATTGTACAAGGAATGGGCCTGTATAACACAGTGAACCATGTGGTGGAAGATGGACTGTGGTTAACAGTACTACAAACATGAGCGTGTTCTCTCATGAACTATAACAAATATGTAATACTGACACATGATGTTAATAATAGAGGGTTATGGAAAAAATATGCACCAAATGTAAGCTATAGACCATAGCTAGTGGTTGTAGTCTGATGATGTTCTTTTATAGTATGTACCAAATGTTCCACAACAGTGTAAGGTGTTGGTAGAGGGGTGATGTATGGGAAATCTGCACATTTTACATGATTGTTTTATAAGCTCCAAACATCTCTGATTTTTTATATATATATATACATATATATAGTTTTGTTTTGTTTTGTTTTTGTTTAAATAACTTGGCTGTAGATGTGTGGGTTTATTTCTGGACTCTCAGTTCTGTTCCATTGGTGTAGATATCTGCCCTCATGTAAGTAGTATACTGCTTTGATTACTGTAGCTTTGTAGAAAGTTTTCAAATCAGGGACAATGTGTCCCCCAACTTTGTTCTTCAAGATTGTTTGGCTATTCAGGGCACCTTACAATTCCATATGAATTTGAGGGTTGGCATTTCTAATTCTGGAAGAAAAAAAAAATTGCCAGAAAGTATCCTTTTAGAAATATAATTACAAGTCCATTACTATAGCTTAAAAATTAATAATAAATCCTTGATATTGTTAAATGTACAATGCTTAAATGTTGAACTGTCTCGCAAATAATTTTTTCTCTGTATGTGTGTTTTTTATTTGGATCCAAATAAGGTCCTAGATGATATGTCTCTTAAGTTTCTTTTAATTATATGGGTTCCACCATATCTTCCCCCTTTTCTTGGCAGTTCGTGGCTGAAGAAGTTAGATCTCTTGTCCTGTAGAGCTCCTGAAGTTTGGATTTTGCTGATTTCATCCTTGTAGTTACATTTAACTTGTATAAAAATTGATAGTTGGATCTAGAGCAGTGGTTCATAATCTTAGTTGGGCTTTCGGCTCACCTGGGAAGCTTTTAATAATCCTGACATGTGTGGAAAAATGGTTTGGCAATTCCTCAGTAACTTAAACATAGAATGACCATATGACTCAGAGCTCCACAGGTGTTCTAACAAAAACTTGTACACAAATGTTCACAGTGGTCAAAAGGTGGAAGCCACCCAGATATCTGTCAGCTGATGAACAGGTAAACGAAATGTGGCATGTCATATCTCGGACTGTCAGCCATAAAAGGAATGAAGTTCTGATACGTACCACAACACGAGCAAGCCTTGAAAACATCAGGCCGCGTGAAGTAAGCCAGGCACAAAGTCCACATATTGGACAACCTGTTGATGTGTGTTATCTAGACTAGGCAAATCCATAGAGTCAAAAGTAGATTAGCAGTGCCAGGTGCTGGGGGAGAGAGGTACAGAGAGTGCCTGCTTAATGGGTCCGCAGGGTGAAAATGTTCTGGATGGTGCTGATGGGAGCACAACACTGAATGTTCTTAAGGTCAGTGATTTGTACACTTTCAAATGGTTACGTTTGTGTTATCTCTATTTTGCCACAGTTTTTTAAAACTCCTGCTGCGAAAGCCACATCCCAGACCTTTTAAACCATAATCTCTTAAGTGTGACCCAAGCATCAGAATATTCTAAAGCTGCCCAGGGAATGCCAGTGTCCAGCCATGGTTGAGATTTAGGACCTATTTTCTTTCCAGCCTTCTTCGTAGGTGGTGGTGGGATTGTGATATAAATGTGTGCCAGATGCTTCACTTATTCCAGGGAAGAGCCATGTCTTCTCAGTTCCTATTGGACAGCAGAAATCTGCTGCCCAGGAGTCATGCAACATATTCTTTTTTTTAGAAAATATAATTTTGGAAAACGTAAGGAGGAAAAAATAGGTCGTCTTGCACTGACTGATCGTTGTGTATGAGCAGACCCGGCCTGTGGTTCCAGCCTCATGTGTAAGGCGGGGCCACCGCCTCACAGAGCCCAGGAAATGGCAGCACCACGACAGCAGCCCCAGGCTCTCCCGCACACACACGCATGCACACACCCTGCCAGTGCATGCTAAGTCTCTGTCCTGGTCACTTCTTGCAAAAACCGAGGTGTAACTGGCTAAACAACCACCACTGACTGCTCAGGAGGGAAATGGACTTGCTCTCGTCATCTTGTAATCTGGGGATGGCCCCTGCTGTCCTCCACCCTGTGTCATGCCAACAATGCATGCGTCCCCACCTAAGAAGGAAAATGCCATTTCTCAGCAAGACACTCTTCCCTGGAGCATGGATCAGGCTGCAGCAGCTGTTGGGCCCGCCAACCTTGGCAGAGTTGCAAGTAGGTTAAATGTAGATGGAGAGTTCTAGTTCTCCTCGCTTCAGCCAACTTCCTTTTCTGGCAAAATCTGAATAAACTGGGAGGGAAAAAAAAAAATGAACGATTGGCTTGCTGCTCCCCACACAGCTCACAAAGACAAATCCTATTAATGTGCTCCAAGAGATGGATGGCTTGCGATTTACTTTGCTTGGCATTACTAAGTTAATATCCTAAACTCCCATTTCTGAAAACAACTGTGCTGCAGTGAGGTCCTGGAGCAGAACTGTAGGTTAAATTTTGGAAATCAAGTCTCCCTCTTTCACTTTTGCCTTTTTGTGTAGCCCAGCTTTGGTGACCTAAGGACTCTTCTATTTGGGTAACAGGGGGCTTCCATTTAAAATATTAGATGGAAAAACCAGAAGACACTTTTCCAGAGCAAATGTATGGTAATAAAAAAGGCCATGGACATTGGAGTCAGACAACCAGGAATGGAATCCCAGGTCTATGATTCGTTTACCAGTCGTGTAAATGTAACAGGTTTCTCAATTTCTCAGAATCTATTTACTCAACCACCCACCCATCCATCCCTTATCCCCTAGCTGCCACTAATTTACTTTCTGCCTCTACAGATTGGCCTATTCTGGGCATTCCATATAAATGGAATTATACAATATATGGCCTTTTGTATCTGGCTTCTTTTGCTTAGTATAATGTTTCAAGGTTCATCCACGTTGTTACATTAATCAGAGCTTCTTTCCTTTTTATGGCTAAAGAATATTCCATTGTGTGGCTAAGCCCCATTTTGTTTATCCATTCAGCAGCAGATGAGTATTTGGGTTGTTTCCGTTTATTGGTTAGTGTGAAAAATGGTGCTATGAATCTTGTGTACATGTTTTTGCATGGACGTATGTTTTCGTTTCTCCTGACCTTGGAGTCAAAGTACAGTACTGTAGTTGAGTTTTTCTCTGCATTTTATAAAAAAAAGGTGTTTATTGTGATAACATACATAATACAAAATTTCCCATTTTAACCTTTTTTTCCTCTATTTTTTTAAAATGTTACATTAAAAAATATAAGAGGTCCCCATATAACTCCCACCCCCCTCACCCCACTCCTCCCACATCAACAACCTCTTTCATCGTCATGGACCATTCATTGCATTTGGTGAATACATTTTGGAGCACTCCTGCACCACGTGGATAGTGGTTTACATTGTAGTTTACACTCTCCCCCAGTCCACCCAGTGGGCCATGGGAGGACATACAATGTCCAGCATCTTTCCCTGCAGCACCACCCAGGACAAATCCAAGTCCTGAAAATGCCCCCACATCATATCTCTTCTTCCCTCTCCCTACCCTCAGTACCTACCGTGGCCACTTTCTCCACATCAATGCTACAATTTCTTCCATTACTAATCACAATAGTTCCATAGTATAATATCAGTAAGTCCACTCTAATCCATACTCTATTCCTCCATCCTGTGGACCCTGGGATGGTGATGTCCACTCCCCCTCTATATCTAGAGGAGGCTTGGATTCCACATGGATGATGGATGCAATTCTCCTGCTTGCAGTCATAGGCACTCTTGGCTCCCTGGTGTGGTGGTTGACCTTCTTCACCTCCCTGTTAGCTGGCCGGGGTAAGTCCAATAAACCAGAGGGTAGGAGTTGCAGGTCTGCTGAGGCTCAGGGCCCAGCTGGCACATGGACAGTCCAGAGAGTCAGGTCTCCTGAGTATACACCAATCCCAGCATAACCATTTTTAGTTCAGTATAGTTATTTCTTTCTACATTTTATTCTGGCCACATCTGCCTGTTGTCTGCATTCTTCAAATAACTGAGTGCTTAGAGCAACTACACTGCTGTTCTGCCCCACATTCTTGGGAGACTGGTCTCTGTTCCTTGAACTTCATCACAGGGTGGTGCTGGGGCCCTGACCATGTCCAGGTCACTACCATAGGACTGAGGAGTGCAGAGCCTGTATCACTTCCTTGGGATGTGGCCCAACCAGAGCATAGGTAAGGGTGGGGGAGAAGAGGACAGAAAGAGGTGAAGGGCACGTTGACCTTGAAGAAGTCATATATTTTCTAAGAAAAAATGCTTTTTCCAAAATTTAAAAAAAAGACCTGAGCCTAGAATTGAAAATGCTTTTAGTTGAGCGACGGGAAAATGAGACCAATAACTAGTGCTATTCAAATACACTGTATAAAACTTAGGATTGTGAAGACTGTGTAGAAACATGGGGAGACAAATATGATGGTAAAGTTCCAGATTAGAACCACCAAGTAATATATGCACATGATCACATGTGAACAAGGATTTTTAGCATTGGATACATAGACATGACAAAATTTGTATACAGAAATGTAAATAAAGTTGATTTGGGATGGTGAGATGATGGATGATTTTTAAATTTTGCTTAATATAATTAATGGTACTCACAGTTAATATAATTAACTGTACTCACAGTTAACCGAAAGAATATAGGGTTTGAATTTAGAGATTTGCTTCAAGTCAGAGTAATGATAAGTATTAACCCTACAATGCTGGGTAATTACCTTCATCTCTGAGAGCCCTGTTCTCTTTAACTGTAAAATATGATAATACTAACACCTGCTTTATGTGCCTCGAAGGAGCAGATGAGCCAGTAAAATGTGCAAATACTTTGTAAACTATAAAGTGCAAGGCAGATATTAGTTATTACTATAATTATTCAGGCAGAAGTAGGAGATAGACATGGTCTCAATGAAATCACTATTGTGTGGTTTCATTGAAGCAAATAAAGTAAAGAGATGGCCCATCTACCAAACTGACAGAACAGAATGGTCACGGGCTTTTTTTTTCTTATTCCCTTAAAACAACATTTATTATCTCACGGTTTCCTTGGGCCAGGTATCCACGTATGGCTCACCTGGGTCCCCTGGCTCTGGGCAGACACATCACGCTCAGTCTCACAGCGGCCGTTGGCAGGACTCAGGTCTTTGCGGGGTGCTGGATGGGGCCTTCCCAAAGGGGCTAGCACAACATGCCCCCCCCCCTTTTTTTTGAATTTCTGTGATGACGTAGATAGAACATGACATTTCTCGTTGTAACAGCTTTCAGGTATACCACTTCGCGGCATTAGTTATATTCACAGTGTTTTGCTACCATCACCTCCATCCATTACCGAAACTTGGCCATCACTCCAAACAAGAAACTGGGTTCCCATTAAGCATTCACTCCCCATTTCCCACCCCACACCCCACCCCAGCAGCAGCACACTGGGGCATTACACTGAGCTTTCTGGCACTTTCCCCTTGCCACTTCAAGATCAGCATGTTTAAAGAGATGGTCCGTGGCCTTCAGAGAAGAGCAGTTATTGGCCAATGCCCTCTTCCAGGGTGCTTGTTTCCACGGCCACACGGGAAGAGGCGGCTGCTGTGGGAAGCCCTACTCTGCTGCCTCTGTTGCTGGCACCAGGGGCCACAGAAAAGGGGGCAGGTAGAGAGTGGTCTGCACCAGGCCTGTGCTCCCATGCCGCCCCCACTCCCACCCTCTGCAGCCTGTCCACCTGTCTGCCTGTTGGGGCAAGTGGACATGGGACATGGGGGGCACCGTTGGCTGTCCACACAGCCCTGGGAAGGCTCCTGCAGCTGCTGGTGAGCAGGCAATTCCAAAGCCTGTTCTTTCCCTCTGTCCCGAGCCAAACTTGCACGCTGATTCAAGTATTTGGAGCCTTACTTTACCAGCATCAACCTTGCGGCAGGCCTCAAGAGCATCCTGGCGAGCAGTTAGTGGCACAGCAGCAGAATAAAAGAAGAAATGGGCCGACACCAAGGTTGACCTTCTGTTTAGGGGTCTCTAGAGCCCTTCTGGTATTGATTTCATTTCTTCCTGGATGTTTAATTGGGAGGTATCTTCTGTAGCTAAGCTCCAGGGACAGCACTGAGGCTGTGTGGCCAGTGGGTGAATGTCCATCTCCTACAAGAGTCCCAGGGCTGGGGAGGTGGGCTTGGTAAAGAGCAAGCATCCCTGCCCCCTCCTCAGCCCATGAGAGCAGAGGAATGCCAAAGAGCCGCCACGCCGGGACTGACCCTGGATGGAGGACAGTAGGCAGAGTGGAAAGGGGGAGCCTGGGGCGGGGCTTGGGGCAGCAGCTGTTGACCAACTGGCTTGAAAGCATTTTGACTTTTTTTTAAGATTTATTTTTTATTTATTTCTCTCCCCTTCCTCGCCCCCTCGCCCCCTCACCCCCCGCCCCAGTTGTCTGCTTTCTGTCCATTCACTGTGTGTTCTCCTGTGGGAATCTGTGTCTCTTTTTGTTGTGTCATGCTGCTGCATCAGCTCTCCATGTGTGCAGCGCCATTCCTAGACAGGCTGCACTTTTTTCACACTGGGTGGCTCTCCTTATGGGTGCACTCCTTGTGCGTGGGGCTCCCCTACATGGGGGACACCCCTGCGGGGCACGGCACTCCTTGCGTGCATCAGCACTGCGCCTGGGCCAGCTCATCACGTGGGTCAGGAGGCCCTGGGTTTGAACCTTGGGCCACCCATGTGGTAGGCCCTATCCGATGGGCCAAATCTGCTTTCCCATTTTGACATTTTAATGGCAGGTATGCTGTAACTGAACATACTGTTGAATATCTGCTTTGCCCAGGTCACAGACTGACAGGGGTCCTTGTTTTTCCAGGCTTCCCTTCTCCAGACATCTCTGAGAACCCCCAAGAGTTCCTATATGTAGACTTAGATGTCTCCCTGCCCCTGCCAACGAGAAGGTCCCATGAAGATCGTGGGTCCTCTAAGAGTTTGCTAGTTTGGTGCTGTGACCCTGACTTTGGTTCTGGAAATTGGAATCCTCTGACACTAAAAGCCATCTCACATAACACTTTCCCCAAAGTGGAAGGCCGTGCAGAGCCATCAGTCAGGAGCCTGCAAACTCAAACTAAGCAACATCCGTGACTAGGCTGCTCACCAGCTAACTAAGAACGGCTGCTGGTAGGCTTCTAGCGAGGGAGATAAAGCAAGCCCAAATGAAATATGGTCATTTCTCAAGTGTCCAAAAATACGTCGTCTGAAGTGGTGGAGCATCTAGCTCAGCCATCTGTTTTTTCCTCTGTTTTTCCCTGAGACTCCCCTCTCAATTATATTCACTTAAAGCCAATGTTGTTAAAATCAGCTGACCCTGAAATAAGGTGTCCACAAAGGGATAAAATGGCAAGAAGCAACCTAATGATTCCAGCAAGTTTGTCCACGATATTCCACAGAGCAGGCAGTAAACATCCCTGCAGTCGAGAAGCTGCGTGTTCCCTCGGAAGCACCGGCCTCAGCAGCCACGTCTCCGTGTGGCTAATTATAGCCGCGTCAGAACTCTGGCCTCACAGGTCTAGTGACCTGGCGCTCCAAGGTCGCTGGAGTGTGACCTCTGATGGGCCCTCGTCTCTGGCCGGCTTCCCGGGCTCTTGTTGTCACCGTCCTGTGGGAGTGCCCAGTTTTGCTCTGATATGACGTTTGGGTCCTCTGTTCCGCCCACTTCCAAGAAGGACCCTGGTGACCAAGTGCAGTCGTGCCAGCCTGGCTGTGGTGATGCTTTCATCCCTCGGGCTTGGGTTATGTAACACCTCAGCCAACTCACAGGGTGGAAAGCAGACTGTTTGTACCCATTGTCCCCAGCGCCCAGCTCGGCTCTGGTCCACAGGCAGCAGACTGGAGGAGTGTCGGGCGACAACAGTGCGTGTCTCCAGCTCTAGAGTGGGCTGCCCCACTGAGCAGGGGCTAGAGGGCCAGAGAGAACTAGCCACAGGCACCCAGCCCCTTGGTCTTGGTTTCTTAGGGTTGCCAGAACAACGTACTACCAACTGGGTGGCTTAGAACAAGAGGAATTTATTCTCTCCCTATTTCAGATTCCAGAAGCTCAGAATCTAGGTTTCAGCAGAGCCCCCTCCCTCTGAAGTCTGTAGGAAAGAGTGTTCCACGCCTCTCTCGTGGTTTCTGGCAGTTGCTAGCAATCCTTGGCATTCATCGGCTTGAGGCATAACTCAGTCTCTGCCTCCATCATCACGTGGCGTTCTCACTGTGTCTTGTCTCTTTTCCTCTTCTGAGGACACCAGTCATGTTGGATTAGGGTCCACCCTACTCCAGTGTGCCCTCGTCTCAACTAAATCCATATACACAGATACTGTTTCCAAAGCAGGTCTCATTCAGAGGTAATTCAGGTTAGGACAATAAACTGGAAACACATTTTTTTCAAGTAGCTCAAGAAATCCTTTTGAGATTTTTATCATCCTTGTGTTAAACACAAATTAATTTGGCAAAAAAATGGCATCTTTATATGATTCCATCTAAACATGAACATGGTATATCACTCATGTCATTAAAACTTGTTAGTTTCTAAGTTTTATAGTTTTTCTAAAGATCACATACCTCTCTTATTAAAGTTATATCTAGGTTTGTGAGATTTTCTTTGTTGTGACTATGGCTATTGTCTTTTCTAATTATGCTTTCAGTTTGATTCACTAAGAAGCTGGTATCTTAAATGTGAAATGAAAGAACACGTCCATTAATATAAATCCACTCCCTCCAAAAAATGGAAATTAAAGCAAAGCAGGGCAGATGGAGAGTTTGTAAAAGCCTGTAAACTAATGGTTATCGTACCTTCCTCATAAAATCTTTGTGATATTAAATAATTATCCTTAATAAAACACTTAGTGCCTGCCACACAATAAATGTTCATTAAATGTTAACTATGACTTTTACCATCATTATTATCATTATTATTTTTAGGTGTAATACTACTATCATGTTACCTTTGCAAGCCACAGTGCCAGAGACAAGATTTGGCGTGTCACCATTCGGCCGGGCTAATTAGAGGGCGAGGGGAGGACCCGGGGACCTTAAACTCTTCCCCTGGACAGCCCACAGGCCGTGCACAGCGCACAACATGAACGCTTAGCGAGCCCTTACCACGCTCCTGTTCTCACTGGATCATCCCAGCAGCGCGATGACATTCAGTGCATTTGGGTCCCAGGAGTTGCTGAGGCAATTGGTAATTTCCTTCCTATCTCGTATCCCACTGGACCCTCAGTAACCCTGTGAACTAGGAAGGGCTGAGGCAGGATTCCGGTCGCAGCCTGGGGTTGGGTCCATTCCCCACTTCACCCCCACACCCCTCCCTTCAGCCACTCCCCGCTCCCCTGACGCCAAGTCAGATTTAAATGTGTTGCACAAGCGACAGTGCACGGCTTCGGAAGAGTAAGCAAAGCAATGAAGGTCTGAAAAAGTTTACCCAATGTTTATTTTCTTGGATCCTCTTCCTTACCCCCTGTCCTTCCCCAGCCCCAGCAGGTTTTTGGTCTAATGAGTCAGAGCTAATAAGTATTTCTGAGCCACCCAGTCATTCCAACTCCTTGCAGCTGAGTCATCTGTATATTTTTTTAATGGACCCTAATGCCACCCCCTAAACTTTCTAGAATAAACGTGTGATCAGCCTTAACTACCACTTTATGCATGTCATTATCTAACGGGGCTGCATAAGTCATTTTGGGGTTCTGGAGGAAACGTAAATCAAAGCTGCTAACTGCATTTCTTCAACCCCATTGGCCATGGCATCTCACCTGCAGGAGGGAGGCGGATGCCAAGTCATTAGTGCTGCAGTGTCCATCCCTGGCTGGCCTCCTGATGTATGCCGACACATTTTACAGCCCAAATAAATGCACAGAACTGTTACACAAACATTTATTGCCTCAACTCAGTAGCCCTCATCAAGATCACTGTTTAATATTCCTTCCCTGCATGAACTGAGTACGTCCCTTAATTCTGCCCTAATCGCTCTGGACCAATCCCTTACAACCCTGGATTTGGCCTTACACCCCCTGCTGGGCCAAACTTAAATCATCTGATTTCGCTTAGCAGCCAGTGAACATTCTTGTTACAGTAAACAGTGCTGTGGCAATTTTTATTGACTTGCCTTTATCATTTCCATATACCCATCATATTTCGATTAGCAGCTCGGCACCAGGGCACTTCATAATCGCTCGTCGAGCTAGGCTTTAGAATTTGTGGGCATAGAGCTTTCTAGCCATGCGCAAAGACCCTGACATTTTTAGTTATCATGTATTTACGAGCTGCCTTTGTGCCTGGCACTGCTGTGAAAGACGCAGAGTCAACCAGGACACGACTGCCCGTCGGTAATGGATATTCCCGTGAGGGAGCCGAAGCACGCACACAAGGGGCCACAGCACAGGGGACAGGTGGGAGCGCACGCAAGTGCCTCCGGTGACTGCGGCAGTGTAGGGGCGGGGGGCGGCCAGGGATGCTCTGAGCATGGGCCCGAAGGTGGGTGGGCATGGACTGAGCCTTTCTTGGAGAAGCCAGAGTGACCTCATCCTCACTTGACCCGTTTTCCGAGGTCCCGTTCACAGGTACCAGGAGTTAAGGCTTCAACATACCTTTTTGGGGGACACTAAACCAGAACAGAGGCTGAAAAAAGTCCCTGTAAGCCACTGTATTAGTCAGCCAAAGGGGTGCTGAGGCAAAATACCAGAAATTGGTTGGTTTTTATAAAGGGTATGTATTTGGGGTAGGAGCTTACAGATACCAGGCCATAAAGATAAGTTACTTCCCTCACTGAAGTCTATCTGGAGCAAGACGGCTGCCGACGTCTGTGAGGGTTCAGGCTTCCTGGGTTCCTACGTTCCTGGGGCTTGCTTTTTTCTGGGCTCAAAGTTCCTTCCTTCCTGGGGCTGGCTTCTCTTTCCTCTGCGTGCTGACTTCCCGGGGCTCCAGCTTAAGTTTTCAGCATCAAACTCTAACTTCAGAAAACCCTTGCATTAAAAGCTCCAACTCTGTCCTTTGCCATGCCTTTCATCAGTGAGTCCCCACCCACCAAGGGGTGGGGCCTGGGTGGGGACTCCACGCCCTAATCATAACTCAGTCATGTCCAGGTACAGATCAGATTACAAACATAATCCAGTATTTCTTTCTATAATTCATCAATTATATCAAACTGCTACACCCACCAATCGTAACTGTGAGATCTGTGAGAAACCCAGCCCAGCTAATGCCACCCTCAAGGTGCTTTGAGACTTCACTGCTCAAAGTGGGTCCTTGGGCCAGCAGCCCCTCACCTGAAGATGGTGAGAAATGCAGGCTCCCAGGCCCGCCCCAGTATCCAGGAGGAGAAGACGCAGGAGCAAAACCATGGCTCTGGCTTTTGTCAGGCTTGAGCGAAAGCTCTCATTCCCCACCACCTCCACCTTTTATTTTTAAATAAGGAATTCACTTGCAATTAAAAATACCGAAATCAATAGGAACTGAGGTGGCGCAATTGACAGGGAACCTCTCTCCCCATCAGAGGTATCCGATCTAATCCTAGTGAATCCTAGAGGAGATAAAATGAGAAGAGAAGACAACACAGCAAAAACAGGAGGGCAGGAAGAGGGGAAGAGGAAGAAATAAATATTTTCTAAAAAGACTCAGTTGCCTTTTGGGAAGTGGATGTGGCTCAACTGATAGAGCGTCCTTCTACCATATGGAGGGTCCAGGGTTCAAACCCAGGGCCTCCTGACCCGTGTGGAGCTGGCCCACACGCAGTGCAGCTGCATGCAAGGAGTGCTGTGCCACACAGGGGCATCCCTGTGTAGGGGTGCTCCATGTGCAAGGTGTCCACACAGCAAGGAGAGCTGCCACGAGTGAAAAAAAGCACAGCCTGCCCAGGAGTGGTGCCGCACACAGGGAGAGCTGACACAGCAAGATGATGCAACAAAAAGAGACGCAGTTTCCCAGTGCTATCGGATAATGTAAGCAGGCGCGGGAGAACACACAGAGAGCAGACAACAACAAGGGGGAAGGGGAGAGAAATCAAATATATCTTAAAAAAAAAAAAAATGAAATCAAGGTAGATTTTCTAACGCCCGCCCCTTTCTTCAGCAAGTCTTCCTGTCCCTGCAAGAGTGTCATGGAGGAAACGCTTTTAGGTAGTGAGCGGAATGAAGACGCTGTGTCTCAAGGAAGGCCCCATTAGCTGCTCTGGCGCCAGGTGTGGCTCCATCATCCCTCCAAGCCTGGCATTCGGGAGCACGTGGCATCACAGAGACCCTTGGAAAGGAAAGGGGGTATCTCAGAAAGCCAAATGTAGGCTTACCCTGTGGCCTCCATTTGCACATGTACATATCTACCCAAATGATATGGAAACTTGTGTCCACACAAGAACCTGCACACAGATGTTTCTAGCACCTTTATCCATAGTTGCCAAAAATTGGAAGTAACATAGCATGTCCACACAATGGAATATCATTCAGCGATAAAAAGAAACGAACTATCAAGCCACAAAAAGACAAGGAGGAACCATGAATGCATACTGCTGAGCGCAGCAAGGCAGTCTGAGAATGCCAGACTACACGGTTCCAGTTTATGGCCTTGTGGGAAAAGCAAAACTACAGAGACAGTGAAAGGATCAGCGGTCACCAGGGGTTCACATGGGGGTGAACAGGTGGAGCCCCGGACAGTTTTTAGGGCAGTGGAACAATTCTGTATGATGCTGTTAAAATGGATTTGTCAAAACCCACAGAACTGTAAACACAAAGAGTGAACTTTAATGTAAACTATGGCCTTTAGTTAGTAATAGCGTATCTATCTTGGCTCATCAATGCAATGCCAGAAGTTAAGAATAGGGAAACTTTGGATAGACTGCATGGTATGTGAATATATCTCAATAAAACTGCTTAAAAAGGGAGCCCATGGGGCTCAGTGGTTGAGCACTGGCTTCCCACATTCGAGGTCCCGGGCTCAGTCCCTGGCCCAGTATCTAAAAAAAACACGAATAGGGAAAACTGTGGGGTGGTAACTCTCTGCACTATCTTGTTTTATTTTTATTTATTTATTTTTATTGTAATTTTTTGAAGATACATAGGTCACAAAAAATGTTACATTAAAAAATATAAGGGAAGCGGACTTGGCCCAATGGATAGGGCATCCGCCTACCACATGGGAGGTCCGCAGTTCAAACCAAGGGCCTCCTTGACCCGTGTGGAGCTGGCCCATGCGCAGTGCTGATGCACGCAAGGAGTGCCATGCCATGCAAGGGTTTTCCCCACATAGGGGAGCCCCACGTGCAAGGAGTGTGCCCAGCGTGAAAAAGTGCAGCCTGCACAAGAATGGCGCAGCACACACGGAGAGCTGACACAACAAGATGACGCAACAAAAAGAGACAGATTCCCATGCCGCTTATAAGGATAGAAGCAGTCACAGAAGAACACACAGCAAATGGACACAGAGAGCAGACAACTGGGGGGGAGAGACATAAGGAGGGAGGGAGGGAGTTCCCATATAGCACACCTCCCCCTCTCCTCCTCCCATATCAACAACCTCTTTCATCATCGTGGCACATTCATTGCATTTGGTGAATACATTTTGGAGCACTGCTACACCATATGGATTATAGTTTACGTTGTAGTTTACACTCTCCCCCAGTCCATTCCGTGGGTTATGGCAGGATATATAATTCCAGCATCTGTCCCTGCAATAGCATTTAGGGAGATTGTTGAGTATGTGGTTGAAACATAATGTTGAGAAAACTCTTTAGAAAATACAATAAGGAAGTGTTACCTGTTTAAGGTGCTTAATGGGGGACATCTGGTACAGGGGCAAGCTTCTAGAGAGTGTGAGTGCTCATCTCTGCATTTTCTGTGCAGTTTTTCTGTAAACCTAAAACTGCTCCAAAGAATAAAGTCTGTTAATTAATAAAAGACAAAGAAAGGGGAAGACAGACAGGAGGCAGGGGTGGAGCCCACAGCCCTCCGCCCCCACCCAGCCCTGAGGTGCAGCCGAGGATGGCTAGCTTCTCAACACAACACAGACAAAATGCGCTTCCGCTTTCTGCCAGCAGTCTTCCTGACAAAGGAAACAGTCTTGGGTGAGGAGCAGCTGTGTGCACATCTCGGGGGGCTGTATGGCCCTGGCTGGAGGCCAGGGGGCCTGAGGGACGGGCAGAGGGGTCGTTGAAACCGCCTCCCCAGCTCAGAGAAGAGCCGAGAACACAAGGCCGGGGCCACAAGGCTGCTTCTGGGCCTGAAGGAAACTGTGTGCAGAGCTCCAGCTTGTCACAGCAGAGGGAAATGGGAGGGAACTAGAAAAAGCAAATCCGGTGAATGCACTTTGCCCCAAAGTGCAACTTCCAGACAGGAAGAGACCTGCCCCACCAGACATTGGTCTCTCAAACAGTAGAAATCCTCGTTCTGACCTCTCACAACCCGTGAGAGCCATCATTCTTGACCTGTGTCTTTTCTTTACCTGCAGGTGTACATTAGCCAGCTCTACTCAACTGACAAGCTCATCATTGAGAACCAAGAGCGGCCCCAGACCTAAGGGGCTGGGTCCAGCCTACACCGGCACCCACGGACCACCTTCAGCACCCATTCTGCGCCTGCGAGGAGGGCTCCCAGCATACACGGATGACCTCTTAGACCAGCTTAAAGTAGCCTCTTGCTCTGGCTGCCATGTAGGAGCCCATCAACTGAGTGACATTTCTTTTTTCTTTAATAGCCTTCATGAAAAAGGCTGAACCGCCTTGGCTCCAGTGTTAAAATGTAGAGTGGAGCTCATTCAGAATAATGCTGTGTTATCGTGTCTCCTCTCCACCCCCACCCCAATTCTGTTGCCCATCGCCACTTGTATAGCACTTATCCAGACTGTGTTTCTGGGTCCTTGACAATAAACAGAACTGTCTCCCTAAGCTAAACTCCCAGTTGCTCCAAAATCTGAGCTTTTCTCTGAAAATCTCCTAAGAGGCGACTTCCTACGCTTTCATTTCCTGCTGATTGTGACAGGGAGACCAAGAGGGATGTCCACCCCAAGCCACGTCCTCCCATGGAATGTCAAGTCCAAGCACCAGGCAAGAGTGGGGGACAGCGGGGAGGAGGCAAGACTGAAGGAAGCAGAGGGTGCAGCCCGGAAAGCCGACGGCAGCAATTTGTGCCTGGGCCCAATATCACAGCGGAGGTGGCAGGCACGTGGACAAGTCGTTTCAACAGGGCTCCTCCAAGTGAGGGCTGAGGCTTAGCCAGGCTGCTCCGGCCCAGAGCTCGCTGGGTGCAAGGTCCACCCCTCTGAAACAGCATCTGCCTCCTCACCCACTCCCCAGCCCCTCTTGGGCACACCGAAGTCCGAGAAAGGATCCCCAAATCTGGCTGACCACCTGGAGAGGACGAGAGTTTTAACAAAGGCAACTCTCGGTCCCTCCCACAGATTTTGACTCAGTGAGCGAGGCTGAGGGCACCATAAATTGTATATATTTTTCAAGCTCCCCCAGTGTTTTCAAAGTTCAGCCCGTTTGGAGACCTTCTGCTCTTTGAGTATGTTACAGACAATGAAGGTATCATCTGTGTACATTGCTCTTTGAAAATAAATTTGTTCAAAATCTACAGAAAGAATCTAGGAAATAGTTTCACTTGATCTCTGGGGGCTTTCTAGGGACCCAGGTGCTATGAGGATGCTTTTTTGTTTCCCTTTGTACATAGTACCAAATGAGTACATTACTTATGTCATTAGTGTGAGAACAGGCCCCTATAAATATTTTCAGTTCCTAAATAGCCGTGACATTTCCACCAATGTGCCAATAAACTGTCCCTCGTGTCATTTTAATTTTCATCGTCCTGTGAGTCAGGAGGCAGTCTGGGCCCACGTCCATTTCCACCCTGATGATAAAAGATTGTGTTGCCCCGTCTCCTCTGTGATCAGAGAGGTGGTTGTGACGGTGCATTCAAAACAGGTAAGACGTAGTCACCCTGTTTGGCAAGATAACCTTTGATTTCAGGATGCTTTTGTCCAAGAGGAAAGTCACAGGCCCCTGTAAGACTGTGAAGTCCTTAGTAGGCCAGGGCCAGTTCCACCTCCAAACAGTCCACGCACAGCCTTGGGAGTGCGATGCTAGAATAACCGTTCAGAGGACGCTAAGCGTGGGTGATGTGGAATTGCGGTCTCCCCTCCAGCTGACAGCCACGTGCAGAGTCACCAGCCTGTCCCTGAGGGCCGCAGGTCACCCCTTCCGCTCTGCGGCAGGAGGTTGTGTGGCCTTTCACCAACAACTGCACCTCGCCAAGGCCGGTGGGTGCCACCTCTGATCTAGACGTGCCTTAATTAATTAGAGCACCTGCTGCTTGGAAACCAAAGTCCAGATTTGAACCTCTTCCCTGAAAGTACCAAATGGCCAGGGCGCAGATGTGGCTGAAGCAGTTGAGCGCCCTCCTCCCACATTGGGAGGTCCTGGGTGCAGTTTCTGGTGCTTCTAAAGAAAAACAAACAATGAGCAGACAATGATCAAAAACAATAAGCAGACAACGAGCAAACAGACGAGGAGCCAGCTCAGAGGAGCCATGTGGCTCAGTGGTTGAGCACCAGCCTTCCACATGAGGTCCTGGGTTCAATTTCCAGCCCCAGTGCCTCAAAAAAAAAAGAACCAAATTGCCAGCAGACTAAAAGCTCCTTAGGAGAATTTCTTCCCCCAGATTCTAGTCCGAGATACAGGAGACCAAGCAAACTTCCTTATTCTGCAGGCCTTAAACAACAGGTCGTTTCTCATGTTCATTAAACCACATGAATGTGTTTGAACACGCCCTGGGCCTTGAGATGACAGAGCTGATTTTTGTAACTCAGATAAAATAACTACATATTTGGAACCTGTAAAAAGACAGGCATGAGAATTCTGCGAGATAAGCCACACACATAAGGTCCTGAGTTTCCCCCAAATTCCAGGTGAAGGCGCGGCAGGCAGAGCCTGTTCCCTTATCCCCCACCCCAGGGGGCCCGAGGCTGGCTCTAGAACTGTGACTGAAATGGCATTCCCCTGACCACGGCCCCTGATGCTTCTATCGTCAAGGAGTCCACTTGGTTTGCTAGGCCCCAGCCGAGGGCTTTGGGGGCGAGGGGCTAGGCGAGCGGCCTGCATCCTCCATCCCTGCCCCCCTCACTCACTGTCCTGAAGATGGGGTGCAGGCTGGGGTCAACCTTCAGCAAGTGAGAAATGCCCTCGTACGCTTACTTAGAAGACAAAAGCCTCTCCCAGGCATGGCTCCACGTGGAACATTTGGGTGGTCCAGCTCCAGTGCCTTCGTATCGGGGAAGCCTCACAGCCACGTGCCTTTTCTGATGACCCCGTTCTCTGGACAGTAGAAATGAGTGACGCTCACCACGGAGCTGAAGCAGAACGCTTACATGGACTCCAGGGCCTGCTGCCAAGGAGCAGGTGCCCCTAACTCCCCCTCATCCTTAGCCTCGCCCAACACCTCAAGCCCCTCACTGTGACCCACAGTCCCCCCAACAGCCACAGAAATCCAAGAGCAAAGAGCTGGACAGGCCACAGGAACAGCCTGCAATGATGACAAAGCCTCAGAGCCGACAGACGTTGGAGCTGGCCTCAGCCCACCCCCAGGCCTGCAGATGTGACAGCCACGCTGCTGCACGTCTCTGGGTCATCCGCGGAACCAGGCTCTGTCCACTACAACCTTCCACTCCTCTCTTAATTCACATGTTCAGTATTGACATGAGTGCCAGGGTGGCAGGGAGAGACCAGGTCACACACGGCCCCTGCCTTCCCGGAGCTTGCAGTCTAGCAGGGAAGGGAGCCAGGAAATAAAGTGACAAGTCTGGTGATGGCACAAAAGGTGAGGTATGGGGGCTACAGCTGCTGATGGAAGGCTGCCCTGAGGAAGAGGGATTCAAGATAAAATGGGGGAAGGAGAATTTGGCTAAACGAATAGAGTACCTGCCTACCACAAGGGAGGTCCAGGGTTCAAACCCAGGGCCTCCTGACCCATGTGATGAACTGGCCCATGTGCAGTGCTGATGCACACAAAGAGTGCTGTGCCACGCAGGGGTGTCCTCTGTTTAGGAGAGCCCCACACACATGGAGTCCACCCAATAAGGAGAGCCGCCTCACACACCAAAAAAGCCTGCCCAGAAGTGGCACCGCACACACGGAGAACTGACACAGCAAGATGACACAACAAAAAGAGACACAGATTCCCAGTGCCACCGACAAGAATACAAGCGGACACAGAAGAACACACAGCGAATGGACACAGACAGTGGACAACTAGGGGGTGGGGGGGAGGGAGAGAGATTTAAAAAAAGAAAATGAAATAAAATAAATTAAATGAGAAAGCAGATGTGGCTCAAGCAGTTGGGTACCCACCTACCACACAGGAGATCCCAGGTTTGGTTCCCAGTGCCTCCTAAAGAAGATAAGCAGGCAGCAAGCTGATGTGCTGAGTTGGCATAGCAAGCTGATGTAACAAGATGATGCAACAAGGAGACAGAAAAAGGAAACACAGAGAAACAATAGGGGGTGGAGGTGGCTCAAGCAATTGGGCGCCTTCCTCACACATGGGAGGTCCCGGATTTAGTTCCTGGTACCTCTTAAAAAGAAGACAAGCAGACACCGTACAACGAACAGACACAGAGGGCAGACAGCGAATACAAAACAATGGGCCAGGGCGGGGGGGGGAGGAATAAATAAGTAAATTTTTTTTTTCCATTAAATAATGAGGAGTTGGCTGGATGAAGATGGAGCTCTCCAGGCAGAAGGAATGATGCATGCAAAGCCTGAGTCTGGAAAAGTTGGTAGGAGGAAGTAAAGGAAGTCCAGGATGACTGGTGGGTGAGGGCAGGGAGACGGGGAGCAGCGAGGATTCTGGACCCTCCCCCAGAAGCTCCCTGGGCCTCTGCAGGCCTCCGGGATTGCTCCTGTGGGATGTGGGATGGGGCTTGTACCACTCACATGGGCAGCAAACACCACCAGAGACCACCAGCCAGAGCCCGACCTGAGGACTTCCTGCTAATTAGGCCAAAGACTAACATTCAGAGGGTCTCCAGGATGGGTTCCTTTTGCCTTACCTGGAATTGCAGGCTGTTAGAAAGCTGGAAAGTTCTTTAGGGTCCTGTGATCTGCCAGCCCACTTTCCCCCTGCAAGAGGCAGAGGCCCAGTTTTGAGTTGACTTTGCAAAATCACAATGTCATTTAGTGAAATTGACTGAAATTAGAACCTTTGGTACATGAGAACATTCTACACGTCTTTCAGGCTATACTCTCCCAGCAGTTAATTTGTTTCCACCATCCTTAACCTTATACCACACCCTATTTCCTCCCTCTGATTTTTTTTTCTTTAAGAAATGTTTTCTAGGAAGCAGATGTGGCTCAAGCAGTTGGGCTCCCGTCTACCATATAGGAGGTCCAGGGTTTGATGCCCAGGGCCTCCTGGTGAGGGCAAGCTGGCCGTGTGGTGAGCTGGCCCACAGAGTGCTGGCCCACGCAGAGTACTGCCCCAAGCAGGAGTGCTGCCCCGCACAGGAGTGCTGGCCAACACAGAGAGCTGGTGTAGCAAGATGACACAACAAAAAAAGAGACACAGAGGAGAGACAATAAGACACAGCAGATCAGGGAACTGAGGTGGCGCAAGAGAATGATTGACTCTCTCCCACTCCAGAAGTTCCCAGGATCAGTTCTGGAGCTGCCCAATGAGAATACAAGCAGACACAGAAGAACACACAGTGAATGGACACTGCAGACAAGGGGCGGGGGAGGGAAATAAATGAAATAAACAAAATCTTTTTTTTTTAACAAGAAATGTTTTATTTCTAGGTGAGTTGCAGATATCCTTTTGCCCTCTGAACAAGCTTCTGTTTAGTGTATCAAATTATAAAGTACCACATGGAAGCATAGGGCTGTGATTTAAATATTGAAATGCATGCAAAAGGTTAGCACATGAATAATCCTGAATATGTGAGACAATTTGCAGATCGCGCAGAAGAGTATTTGGCAAATCTGGACAAGATATTTAGGCTTAATATTCTAGGTCTTGACAACATAACCTAAACATGCTGTGCATGTCACATATGCACACCTAAAGGAAATGCTCCTTTAAAAACCTAGAACCTTTACATCACGATTAAGCTGGCTCTTCATTTATAACAGATGAATTCTCTTTGACTCACTAATTTATAGGAAGTTCTATTGCAATGTTTTCATAATGTTTAAGACACCTTTGCAAACAGTAAATAAAGTAACCTGGCTGATAAAAGAGAAGTTTCTACTTAGTGTCATGAAACTTTCTAAGAAAACTTATCGCTATAGTAGAAAAAGATGCGAATAATTTACAGGAAGTGGTTTTGTGTTTTCCAACGAAGTCAGCTAATCACTGCAGTCTCTAGAGAGGTGTGGCACGAATGCTTAATTATTCACGTGGCCACACTGGTCAACCACGTATTCTCAGTCAGAAACCAATAGGTTCAGAAAGACTCCAACAAATGCAATTCCAGCTGTGTCGGTGGCGGTGATTTCTCGTGGCCTAATTCCAAGACATCAAGACTTTGTTTGGGGGAGCCACTGTGGTATCAGTGGGCCCCTTGCGTGAGGAATGTATCTGAGGGTTCTCCTTCCGGGTCCTTCTTCAGGATCTTTGGACTTAAAGCTTTTCCTTCAACAAAAGCAGGGGCAGCCATCTCATTCCCCAAATGGATATCAATGGTGGATGCAATTTTCACTAGTGGTTCCGGAAGTATGAATAAGGGCTGCAGAAAGATTGGAAAGTGAAGATCCTATGGCTATCGGAGGCATGGTGAGCCACTGTCCATATAGATTCTTGGGAAACATGTAAGAAAAAGCCTGCGGGAAGTGGATGGGGCTCAAGCGATAAGGCCTCTGCCTACCGTATGGGAGGACCTGGGTTCAATCCCTGGGGCCTCCTAGTGAAAAACAAGAAGAGAAAACATGCCCGTGCAGCGAGCCAGTCCCCATGTGGTAAGCCAAGTGCCCACATGGTAAGCCGAGGGCCTGCCCAGCAAGCCCAGTGCCCACGCAAGTGAGTCACACAGCAAGATGATGACAGGACAAAAGAGGCGAAGGGGAGAGTCAAGGTGAAGCGCAGCAGAGACCAGGAACTGAGGTGGCACAGCTGACAGGGAGCCTCTCTCCACATCAGAGGTCCCCAGGATCGAATCCCTCTGAATCCTAGAGGAGAAAGATGAGAAGACAAAAAAAGAGAGAGAAAAACGGATACTGACGATCACACAGCGAATGGACACAGCAAAAGACAGCAGGGTGGGGACAGGGAAGAGGGTAAGAAGCCTGCTGTGTCATAAATCTGCCTTCTCTATCAAGTCCCAGTTTCCCCCAGATGCTTTTTTTTTTTTTTTTTTTCTGTTTTTATTTCTCTGGGATCCTTTTTAACAGCTTGCAGATGGACAGGTGAGCAAGACGCACGTGGGCTCTGGTGATGCCGGGAACCCAGGCCGCGCTGCTGGCTGCTCTTCCTGCCCCTAAGGAGCATCCTCCTGGGTTGGCCAGCGCCTGTGAGATCGTACCCGCGCCTCTGTCCCAGTGAAGCGCTGTTGCTTCGTGCAGCTTCCAAGTCACACCCTGCGCGATGGCCACGAAGCTACCAGCACAGTTTAATGCGTTCGACTTTTTAAAATATTCTTCAGACAGGTCGTTAAGGTTGTCTTCAGCCAAGGTTTGATCACCTGAGTTCAGACCACCTTTACCAAGGAACTTTGACCATGGAAGTGGGGAGGTCCAGAAGAAGAGCTCCCATTTCAAAGGGGACGTTTTCCTTAGGGTACGAAATGCCCGCCTTCTGCTCTTTACCCCTTTCTCTCTTCTTCAGCTGCAGGTATATTTATACTCTGGCCTCAATGCCTGAGTTTCCCTTTCATTTAGAAAGCAAGTTAACAGTTGGCGTGAAATAACTTCAAGAAGAAAAGGAAAGCTCATTCTGTCATAAAATGTACTTTTGCCTGTATACCTGAGTGAATAATCCAGGTGAAGGGCCTCTCATCCTTCAGCCTCGAACCAAACTGAAATCAGCTGTTCTCTCCCTAGCAAGAGAAAGCGAGCGAGCTAGCGAGCAAGCCGTATAACACAAGGGTTTCTGCCCACCACTGCATCAACGGGTGCGTGTGAGAGTGGGTGTGAGATGAGATGGGACGTGCTATAACTCCCTCACTCTGTCTCGGTTCACACCACAGCACCGGCAGGGTGCAAGCACCTCATGAGCTTGGTGTGCCCATAGTATACGTTGTTTCCAGTTTGGGCTGTTATGAATAACGCTGCCATAAGCATTCTTGTACGTATCTCTTGTTAGCTACATGGAGTTTCTGATCATAGGGCATGTGTATATTCCGCCTTAGTAGATACTGCCAAACAGCTTTCCAAAGTGGCTGTCCCACTCCGTTGGTGATTTTAGACGTATCTGCATGTGAGAGCAGGGCTGATGTGAAGGGTGGAGTGGATGGAGCCAGTTCTAGACTGAGGTGCACCCCTGGGTCCTGGGAGGCAGCAGCCTTCATCCAGAGATCATCCTGCCCTGCACCGTGAGGAAAGAAGGCTCAGGGAAACTGAGGCAAAGCCCTCTCCTATCAGAGAGTCCCCTACGGCCAGACCTGAGCATTCTAGTGTCAGTTTCATTGAGGAAACTGGCAGGTACACATGGGAGTACAAAGAATGGATCTGTAGGCATATCAGAGTTGTCCACGGAAAAGTACAGTGTGCAGAACACAAGCTCCGAGAGTGCCATGTCTGTCTGTCCTAATCACCCCGTGTCCAGTGCTACAGCCATGCCTGACAGACACAAGCTCCGAGAGTGCCATGTCTGTCTGTCCTAATCACCCCGTGTCCAGTGCTACAGCCATGCCTGACAGACACAAGCTCCGAGAGTGCCATGTCTGTCTGTCCTAATCACCCCGTGTCCAGTGCTACAGCCATGCCTGACAGACACATCGTGAGTGCTCCACTGAGACTTGAAAGATGGCATGGATTTCCCATGGGCCGACCAAGGAATGCTGGGCACTGTGGGGGAGAGGGCGGAGTATAAAAAGAATCGACGCAGTTTTCCCCTATGGAACTTAGAGCATCTTTACAAGAGGACAGAGCAGTGAAGGCACATTCTTAGAGGGTAGCATGGCAGACAGAAGGAGAGTAAGCCCCTATATTAGTCAGCCAAAAGGGGTGCTGATGCAGAATACCAGAAATCTGCTGGCTTCTCTAAAGGGTATTTATTTTGAGTAGGAGCTTACAAATACCGGGCTATAAGCAAAAGTTACTTCCCTCACCAAAGTCTGTTGCCACCTGTTGGTGCAAGATGGCTGTGGACATTCAGGCTTCCTCTCCCTCTTAAGGCTTTGTGGTCCCAGCTTCTTCCAGTATCAGCTGTAGCTGGGATAAGTCTCATCTCTCCCAGGGCTCATTTCTCTCTGGGCTCAGCTGCTCTGCTCGTTCCACAAGGCCAGCTGTGAACTATCAAGTGAACGTCTCACCTCTCCTCCCGGAGCGTCTGCCGTGACTATAGAGCCATCTCTTCCTCTGTGCTCTTCTCCTGTGTGTTTACTTCCCAGGGCTTCAGCTCCAAAACTCCAACTAACTCTTCTGCCTTGTCGTTTTCTCTGCGAGTCCTACTGACGTGGCCCAACCAAAGCCGTAATCAACATTTAATCAAGTAAAAGTGAACCGTCTGAATCCAAGCCAATCTAACATGCCCAGAGGGGCAGCCCAGTTCACAAACATAATCCAGTATCAATTTTTGGAATTCAACAGCAATATCAAACTGCTACAGCCCCCATAACACTGAAAAGGAGCAGCTTGAAGAGGAAGGCGGTAAATGAGCAGGACTGTCAAAGGACAGTCAACAAAGTGGAGCCCTGCCCCCCACAAAACGTAGCTGCTTAAGACTGGCCTGATGACCTTTGTAGGAGCCATCTTAAGGAAATGCAAGGGCTGTAAGTCAAAGCCATGTGTATACACTGTACACAGTATGTCCTAACAGGATGTATGCATGCTATATATCCCATCGTGTGAGTATCAAGAAGCAAATGGGGAAGCAGATGTGGCTCAAGTGATAAGGCCTCCACCTGTCATATGGGAGGACCCAGGTCCAATCCCTGGGGCCTCCTGGAGAAAAAGATGAGAAAACGTGCCTTCGCCGTGAGCCAGTGCCCGCGTGGCAAGCTGAGTGCCTGCGCGGTGAGCCGAGTGCCCATGCAGTGAGCTGAGTGCCCGCACACCAAGCCAAGTGTCCATGTGGGTGCCCGCGTGGTGAGCCGAGCGCCCATGCAAGAAAGTCACGCAGCAAGATGATGGTGCAATAAAAGAGAGACAAGGGGAGAGTCAAGGCGAAGCACAGCAGAGACCAGGAACTGAGGTGGCACAATTGACAGGGAACCTCTCTCCACATCAGAGGTCCCCAGGATCGAATCCCGGTGAATCCTAGATGAGGAAGACAAGAAAAGAAATAGATTCAGAAGATCACACCACCAATGGACAGCAAAAAACAGCAGGGCAAGGGAAGGGGGAAGGGAAGGGGAAGAAAAAATAAAATGAATGTTAAAAAAAAAAAAGGCCTGTCCTTGACCCAGACAACAAGAACAGCTGGCTGGGTAGCACGTCTGGGGCGACTCTAATTCGTTCCCCAAAGTGTAAAACTTATTTATTCTTCCTACAGGCAGAAAAAGTCAGACAACATGTATCCTCAGTGAAATCAGCAAAAACCAATTGGCCAGAGCCGAAGGGCAAAACGAGAAAGATGCTGAGAAGCAGCTGGACACGAGGCACTTGAGGCACTTCCCACTCGGCTCACAACAACTATGTAGGCAGGAACCGCAGGCCCCGCGGTTAAGGGGCTCGTGGGGAAGCGGGCAGCCAGCAGGGGCGCGCCCACCCACCCCGAGCCCCCGCCTGTGCTTCTGCCCTGGCGGCTAGAACTGCTTGACAGCGGAGGGCCTGGCGAGCTTCAGACGCTTCCCAGCGACGGGCTTTTCAAAGGATCGCTTTAAATGATCGTTGTTATTGCTACCGCAGAACTGCATTTTGAACCAGTTCAACAAGAAATTGCAAACATACAAAGAGTTCTCGTGGACTCTTTACCCGGATTTTCCCATTGATTGCATCTTACGCAACCACGACCTGTCAAAACCAGGAGATCAACATTGGGGCCACGTGTTCAACTCGGGGTTTCTCGACCTCGTCACTGCCGACCTTGTGGGTCAGAAAACCCTCTGTTGTGGGCTGCCTGAGTGTCGCAGGAGGGTCCAGCAGTGTCCCTGGCCCCCACCCATTTGATGCCAGCAGCACCGCTCCCCTCCCCCACGTGTTGTGGCAATGAAAAATGTCTCCAACCCCAACGGCAGCTTTTTTTTAAAGATTTATTTTGCTTATTTATTTCTGCCTGTTCCTGTCATTGTTTGCACTCCCTGTCTGCTCCTCTTCTGTTTTAGGAGGTACCGGGAACCGAACCCAGGACCTCCCCTGTGGGAGAGAGGTACCCATTTGCTTGAGCCACATCCACTCCATATGTGTGTCTTGTTGTGTTTCCTCGCTGTGTCATTTTGTTGCGTCAGATCACCGTGCCAGCCCGTTGCATCAGCTTCTTTAGGATGCACCGGAAATTGAACCTGGGACCTCCCATGTGGTAGGCAGGCACCCAACAACTTGAGTCACATCTGCTTCCCTCAGTGATAGCTTTAAAGTACCAAACAGGAGTGGGTGTAGCTCAGTGGTTGAGCACCTGCTTAACACATCCGAGTCCCAGGTTCGATCCCTGGTACCACCTAAGAAAATGAAGTACCAAATAAACAATAAACAAAAATTCATTATTTTATTCAAACCTTGGCTTTGGGTTCAACAATTTTAGGCATCACACAATCAGAAAAATAACCATGCAGCATCTAGTGCAACGACAGCAACAGAAAACATCCCCAGGATCGAAAAGACATTTTCAAACCACCAGGATACAACCAAGCTCCTAAAAATCGAGGAGAAGCATCAGCACCGGGTTTTGACTACAGTAGCTCCCGGTTTAAATAAACACTGTCAAAAACCACATTCACAGAAATCTGCTGCACGTCCCAGACATCCCCCCGGGCACGCTTCTCAAGCGAGCCTTAAGAACTGAGGCGAACAGGGTTATCCTCACTCACATTATAAGGAACTGCATCCGATTCCAACAAATCACGTAAGAATATACCGTCCAGCTAGAGGCCCGCGCCTGCTGCCGCGGCGGGCGATAAAGGCGTGCTTGGCCCCACTGGGCCTCAGTTAAGCGGGATGGACACAAGACAAGGTGGCCCTCTTTGTCCGGCACTGGAGTCCCCCCACCCCCAGGAGCCTCGTCAACCCCCACTGGCAAGTCGGGTCAGACCCCACAGCCAGCGTCCCCGGAAAGCTTCCACACCCATCTAGTGAGGCTAAACTGCATTTGCAGCCCCCGAGGAAGGCATGTGGGCATTTCAGTGAAATTGCAGTAAGGGCAGACCTCCGTCGCACAGGTCCCGGCTGACACTGGGAGGTCCGACTCCGACCTGTGTGCGCTTCTCAGCAGACGGGGTCTGCCGGCCACACCACCCCAGTGCTCCCACCCGGGAATGCAGGTGCCAGCCGCTGCCTCTCAGCCCGGGCCAAGGAAAAGGTTGTCGAATGTCATAAAAGCCTTTGGCTGTGACACTTGTCCGCAGAGCGCAGGCTCCGTTTGTGAGGTCCTGATTTTTCCTGTGCTTCTGAACCAATGGACGTGGCCGAGGCAGAAGTGAAGGCTCACGACAGCGCGCGCTCTCGCGGCTGCCCACAGCCCCTGCCCAGGCGGGCGGCCTGCACAGGCTTTCACCCTGCATTTCCTCCCAGCCCAGCTCTGGATAAGGGCATGCAGAGGCAGCCCGGAGCAGCCCCTGGCTTCCAGAGCTCAGCGTCTTCAGCAGCCACAAGACCTAAGTCCCTTTTTAAAGGACATGTTGGTAAACAGCAACGTCCGGAATAACAACAGAAGCAACATCTAGTTCTTATTTTTAGGAGAGAGGGTTTCCCAGATTTTTCTAAGCATGTATTTTTTTTTCTAAAAGAGCATATTGTGTATTTCATTGTTAAGCACTTGTCTGCAATTTAATACCCAAGTGTAATGATATTTATAGCGATCCCAGGGACCTTCAAACTCAAGTGGAGTTAAGATTTTAAAAGCCCAATATGGCAAAAAGACCCTCACTAGGCTCTGGATAGGCACTTAAACTGTGACATCAGCTGACACTCAGGCTTTTCTGCTTTTGGCCTGGAAGAAAACAGAATATCAAAACCAACATGGGAAGCAAATGTGCCTCAAACAGTTGAGCACCAACCTACCACACGGGAGGTCCCAGGTTCAGTTTCTGGTGCCACCTAAAGAAGACAAACAAACAACAAGCAGACAATGAGCAGACATAAAGCAAAAACAACAAGCAAGACAATGAGCAGACAATTAGAAGACAACAAGCAAAACCAACGAGCAGGGAGCAGATGTGGCTCGAGCAGTTGGGCACCTGCCTCCCAGGTGGGAGGTCCTGGGTTCAGTTCCCATTGCCTCCTAACGAAAGAATACACAACAAGCAGACAACGAACAAAAAAAAAAACCAAAAACAAGCAGACAACGAGTAGTCATCAAGGAAAAACAACAAGCAGACAATGAGCAAAAACAACAAGCAGATGAGGGAGCCATACTGGGGGAAAATGGGAAAAACAACAACAACAACCAACATGCCTGAAGTTTTTATTAAAACATGTCGGCTCTTTAACCAGACTGAAGGAAACACACATGGATGTTTCCATCCAGACAGATGGAATGGTCTGGCGGATTTAAAGTGGTTCCGAATATAAATCCATCACCTTTCGAAATCATGTAAAACTTCAGAGAAAACCTAATTGTCCAGGGACTTGTAACCTCTTTCACCTACTTAGGGTATAGAAAGATGCCACTTCAACTGCGGCAGAGCAGTCTCCGTAAAACAAAAGCCCATTACCCCGAGACGTCAGCGGGCAGCTGAAACCACATACCCTCCCGAGAGCACTGAAAGGTGGCCCCTTTTAAAGACTGTTGGTTTCCCATGAACATAAATCTCATCTGCTTGAGTGGATGCTTCCTCAACGTCATGCCAGCGTAGCAGCTATTTGAAGAAAAGCCATCTGCAAGATGTCCACATGAATTTTTCAGCCTGGGGATTCAATGTTTCACGCTTTGTTCAAGAAATCCCCAGCCTTGACTCTACTCAATTCAGAATTTCAGACCATAATTTTCATTTCAGAATACGCTAGCATGCTGTTTGCTCTCCTTGGGAAATGACTTCCGGTAACAAGCCTCAAGTGCCCACAAAATACATGGGCTGAGTAAAGACAATCAGAGGGGAGCTATACCGGTCCAATTTCTTTAAATGCCTCTAAGTTACTCTAAAACATATTTGTAGACAGGTAGATTTCCCAGTAGAACTGGCTTCAGACTCACTACTTAAACAGATTTCTCTCCTATTAGTCTCACTAGGCAAATCTCACCAGTACATGCTACAAATAAGCCCTTGACCTTTGCCATCTCAAAAATCTTTCACCTGAAACGTAGCTGTTCTTTCCTTGCAAAAATTTGCCTGCTCACAGACTCCCAAAATCGAAGAATTAAAGTCCACAAAATACAAATACAAGGTTTACCTAAAAGAGCCAAAGGAGTTGAAACCCTAGTGAGCCTCCAGTTAGGGTCTGTATTTGCCCAAAATGTAAACACTCCGACAACCAGCCCTTGGAGGAGGAAAGGATCACGGAGGGGTGCGGCCTTACGGCCTCCCTCATCAGCTGAAGGTAGTAGCAGGGAAGCAGACAGTGCCAGCTGTGGGATCAGACCACTGCCCAGGCAGAAGAGAAACCAGGCACCTGCCCACTTACCTGCAAGGTGGCCAGGCTGCTCGGCAAGGAGGGCCGGGGCCACGGGGACGCCCAGGACTTCCAGGTGCCCCGACTCCCAGCCCCTTACCCCACTGAGGACAAATCGCACATCCCCAATGCACCGCTCTTTCCACCGATGGGAGCAATCAAAGACGCCCGCTCGGCTCAGCCCCCTGATTCCACAAAGCAAGCAGCACACCCGACTTCCTCCCTCTGAAGAGCTCACCACGCTGATCGCAGTTCCCCAAGTGGCTCGAAGCCACAGCGCGCTCGAGGACGGAAACACGCACTGAGTCAGGGAATGAGAAGAGTTAGCAGAGAAATCGGTGTAAGGACCGCTGTGCTAGGGTGCAGAAATATGGAAACCCCGAGAAACACCATCTGAAAAGTCGTCGATCACGAAGCTCCAGAAAGGAAGGGAGCAGGAAAGGCTCGGCTTCAGCCTGGCGCAGCACCTGGTGGGCAAGTCTCAAGGCCCACAGCGCTTCCAAGGAACCCCCCGCCACCTGAGGAGAGGGCAGGCTCCCCAGAGGACACGATGCCCCGACCACGCTCCAGGTCCGCTGAGGACAGCCGCCCCTGCCCAGCGCCTGCAGCAAGGCGGCTGAGCTGTGGAGCTGTGAGCTTTGCTCCCCTGGGCACAGCATGTCTCCAGAGCTCAGGGGTGTCCCAGAGTCGGCACCCACTTCCCTAGTTCGTGGAACCAGCTGGCCACCTCACTGCAGAAACCAGAGTTGAGGGGAAATTCCGTTCCATACAAACATCTGCTGCATTTCCAGACGCTGCTTCTCACTCTTAGAGACGCACATTTCACCCAACCTTCTTCGGCTCAGTGGTCCACGGAACTACCTGCCCATAAAGAAGACACTAGACTCTCACTGGCGGATGGCAGGGTCATTAAATGAGCCAAGTACAACTTCTTTTTTGTTTTGTTGAGATACCACAGACCAGGGATTGAACCCAGGTCCTCATATGTGGGAAGCCAGCGCTCAACCATGGAGCCACACTGGCTCCCCTGAGTTGTTTCTTTTTTTTCTGTTTGTTTGCTTGTTGTTTTTGTTTTTTGGAGGAACCGGGGATCGAAACCAGGACCTCCCGTGTGGGAGGCAGGCGCCCAACCACTCGAGCCACATCCGCTCCAGACAGCTTGGTTTTTAATCCCTAGAGTTGGGAAAGGTTTTTAAGTTATTACATTTTCAAGCAGAATGATTCTCACTCAAGTTGAGGTAAATATTGTTGCAAAATAGCAACGGTTGCATCGTTGGAATTTTGTTTAGGGGTGTGTGTAACACAGGGTGTTTTAATTCCTTTCAGGAAATGCAATCAAATATTTTCTGTACTCCTTTGAAACTAATTTTTTAAAGTCTTATAAATCAAGCCTGTTATAATGTCCTTACATTTCATTACACAATATTTGCTATTTGTCTACAATGACAAATTGGCACTTTATAAGATAAAATTGACATTTAAAAGATACTTAATTCTAGTACTTTGTAAACCTAAAGGCATTTGCACAAAGATTAAACTATACAAACATTTTTTCACAGAATTCTAAACCTTTGAAAAGGTGTCTTTGAATCTTTGAAAAGATTTGGGGAAGAACAAAGCTAGATTTCCCTTCCTAATAGCTATGTTTGCTGTTCATTTTATTATGAAATATTTTAAAATTAATTTTTTGAATTCCAAAATACATGTTTGAAACTCAACAATGGTTTTTATAGGAAGAGAAAATCTGCTGTACCCACCTCTTAAAAATCCAATTCTTAGCATCTGTTTTAGTCTAGATCTGGTAGATTATGGTTTTAAAGGATACTAGACAAAAGGATCTCAATTTTGATCTTTATATTGAACTCCATTACTTAAATTTCATCCTAATTTAAATTTTAATCCAAAATAATTCATCATTGTCATATAAACCATCATTTTCCAAACAGTGATATAGGCTGTCTATAACATTTTGAACTAAAATATCTCTTGATATTTTTCAACTAAACTGTATTTATAAATACATAAAATATAAAATATATTTATCCAGATGTGGCTATATTATACAATAAAGCACTTTAAAGAAATGGTGTACCAGTCCCAAGAATACCTGGAAGCTGCATGAAAATATTTGATTCCTTTTGTATTTAATAGCAGAAAAGGGACCGAAAGCTAGTAAATGAAAGCTAGTAACAGGTTCATTTTTATTTTCAGAAAGGTTTTTTTAAACATACTGAATTAAATATTATTTCTTTGTTGTGGCCATTTTTTAAAAGTCTGCTTTACTCCACATGTAAATTATAACTCACTAACTCCTGATGGTTGTCCTCAGGAAATTACTAGTAATTCCATTTAATAAAATATCACTTTATTATTTTCAAGTTTTCATCATCACATAACTTGGGGAAGCACTACCACTGTCGCAAGGGATATCGCCAACCAAAGTTCAAACTACGTATTTCTGTAACTTAAGATGCCACATCTTGAGGCAATGGAA
The DNA here is from genome assembly GCF_030445035.2 of Dasypus novemcinctus. Classification (NCBI taxonomy): domain Eukaryota; kingdom Metazoa; phylum Chordata; class Mammalia; order Cingulata; family Dasypodidae; genus Dasypus; species Dasypus novemcinctus. The sequence goes on along the minus strand of NC_080694.1, from coordinate 36,829,148 downwards.
ATATGTGGCAGTTTTTTTAGTTTCATGGAAATTCAGATGGGCGATACAATCTCAGATGATTTGTACTGTTTCTTACACAAAATAAGTCAACAGGTGGATTCCCCTCACCAGCACTGCAATAACTGCACAAATAAAGGTCATACTTATTCTAACAAAGATGAACTGAGAATTACACAAAGTTTTAAAGTATTACGCAAAAAAGGTTTATTGCAAGTGGTTGAAATTCGCTAAACGTTTAACATGATACATTTTGACAGTCCCATGCTTTTAAAGTATGGGACTCTCAGCATACAGTGCTTAAACATTACTACTTCTTTACACGAGGGGCTGCCAAACTTTCCATGGTCAGTCAGATAGTAAATATTGCAGGCTGTTCCATCTGCGCCTGCTGTGTCCACTTAACTCCACCGCTGTAGCAGAAAGCAGCTTTGTCTAAAACCAAAGCGCATCAGCTGGGTGTCCTCCCACTTTATTTATGGACCCAAATTTAAATTTCCTATAATGTTCACAGCATGAAATAATATTCTTTTGAATTTTTTCCAACCATTTAAAAAAGTAAAAACTATTCTTAAACTCACAGACCATACAATAAAACACAAAAACAAAATCGGGATGCAGGTGGAATGTAACCCATGGGCTGTAGTTGGCAGACACCTGCTCTAGGAGGCTGAAAGCGAAAACCGCCCCTCCCGAAAGACTGCCATGCCAAAAAGAATTGGTTGTGCCAGCCATGTGCCGGAAGATACGAAAACGTAAAATAATTAAAAATTTTTTTTAATTTAAAAAGCAAAGCAAAGAAAAAGGTAAATTACCAAAGGATGACCATGGTGTGAAGGAATCAGGCCTCCCCCAGGACGCCCACCCCTCCACCCATGGCCCATCATCCTGGCTCCACAGCCACCAGCAGTGAGTACAGGAGCCCATCCAGATCCCTCACTGGTGGACCTCAGTGTAGAGGCCCACCCCCTACCTACCAATGCTGGGCATGCTTCATCTTCTTCATCATCATCATCATCATCACATCATTAGGTCAGTTTATCATCATCATCATCATCAAATTATCAGGTCAGTTTATCATCATCATCATCACCATCAAATCATCAGATCAGTTTATCATCATCGTCAAATCAGTTTACCATCATCACCATCAAATCATCAGGTCAGTTTATCATCATCGTCATCATTGACTCATCAGGTCAGTTTATCATCATCATCACCATCTAATCATCAGATCAGTTTATCATCATCATCAAATCAGTTTACCATCATCATCATCAAATCATCAGATCAGTTTATCATCATCATCAAATCATCAGATCAGTTTATCATCATCATCAAATCATCAGGTTTATCACCATCATCATCATCATCAAATCATGAGGTCAGTTTCCCCTGGGCTCTGCCGGGGACAAGGGCCCGGCCTCGCAGCCTGTGAAGGGGCCACCAGGGGTTTGCAGCTCTTCCCAGCTTGGCCCAAGAGGCACCGGGCACGTGGCGGGCTAGACAGAGCCTTGCTGCAGGGAGCCAAGACCTAAGCATTGCAATAACCCTTCAGTTCACCAAACATCGTATCTGGGGGACAGAACTTCTACAAAACGTTTTGGGAGAAAAAAAGCTTTTTTTTTTTTTTTTGCAAAGTATGGGAAATCTGGGCCTTTCCACACCAGAAAGAATCGGTTAAGAAACATTCGGAAATACTGACAATTGTTAAAGTGCACGTGTCACCTGCTGACAAAAGTCACTGCCTGTCAAAGGCCCCAAAGGCATCAAGGGGCTTAAAAGCTTAAAAGAGCTTGCAAGTGACCTCTACTTTTTTGTAAAGCGCTTTTGTACACAAATGCAAACATTGGGTAAATAAGTTTGGACAAACAGTAAGATTAGAGGGTAAAAAAGAAAAGAAAAAAAAAAAAAAGATTAGAGGCAGCCTGCTGCTCCCCAGCTCTGTTCCCACCCGGTTTTCGCTGAGAAACGGGTCTCCGGGCAGGGGCCTGGGGCGCCGCCCTGCGCCTCGCTTTGCGCGCTGGTGGCGGCGCGACTTGGGGAAGCTTCCTCCTTTCCCACGGGTCCGCAGCCGGGGCTGAACCACAGCTCCCACAGGTAATCCAAATGCCAAGGTCCTCGTGGCCGCACTCTGGGTCAGGGGCCTTTTTCTTGGAGAAGGCGACTGCAGGGACCTTAGGGATTCCTCTCCATTCTGATGGGGAGCGGCAATTCTAGAATCCCTAGGTAGACCCAACTGACCCGAAGACTGAGGCCAGCAAGTTTCGGAGCTTTGCCAGGCTCTGTGCAGGGGAAGGTTCCGGCTCCCTTTCCCTCCACGCGCCCCTCGATAAAGGGTCCAGTCCGCCCGGGGCCAGGGCGCTGTCACTTGTCCCCAGCAAATCACCCAGGAGACAAAAGCGGGTTGCTGCGCTCCCCCACTGCTCCGCACCTTCTCACGGCCCGGAAGCGCTCACCGGGCCGGCGCCGGGCTGGGGAAGGGCCGGTCCTCCAGGGTCAGAGCACGTCCGTGGGGCGCGCAGGACGCAGCGTGTAGTTGGCGCCCGCGTTGTTGTCCCAATACTCGCCCTGCGCGCAGCGATAGCAGACCGCGAAGTGGACGGCGACGCCCTGCCCACCGGTGTCCTCGTCCTCCGTGGGCTGCAGGCCCGGGGGCAGGCACAGAGAGAAGTGGAAGCGCTCGGTGCCCGGCTCCTCCGCAGCACGCCCGGGCCCCGGGCCCCCCGAAGGGACCTCGGGCGGCGGCAGCTCTGGGGGCTGCAACTCGGCGGGCACGTCCAGGAAAGAGCGCCACTCGGTGAAGGTGTAGCGCACGGTCACGGCCTTCGGCCCCGGACAGCCAAGCACCCGGCCGGAACCGGTCACCTCCGCGCCCGAGGGCGCCGCGCACTCCACGCGCTCCAGGCACACGCGTTGCTCGCGCAGACGCTCGGCGGCCGCGCCGGGGCCCGGGAGCTGGAAGAGCGGCCGCAGGCGGGGCGCCGCGGGGAGCGGCGTGGAGAGGGGCGCGGCCGCGGCCAGCAGCCCCCCGAGCTGCTCCAGGTCGGCGGCGCGCATGGGGAAGCTGCGCAGGCGGGAGAACACGGCGGGTGGCACCTGCGGCTCCTCGGCGTCGCTGAAGTGCCTCACGCTGGCCAGGCGCAGCCCCAGCGTGTCCGCGAACTGCACCCGTTTCTTGCACTTGGGACAGCAGCCGCCCGGGTCGTGGGGCTCGTCCGCAGGCGACGCGCCCAGCTCCGGGCCCTGCTGCTGCTGCTGCTGCAGGAATTTAGCCGCCTGCAGGATGGGGTCCGCGGGCAGCGAGAAGGAGCGCGCGCGGCGCCGGCGGCGCCACTCCAGCAGCTCCTCCTGCTCGCAGCAGTCCTCCTCCTCCTGTGGGGACACGGGGCTGACCCCGAGCCGGCCGTCGGGACCCGGGGCCTCGGAGGCGCTCCCTCCGGCCTCGCCACCCTCCACGTACAGGCTCCCCGGGCCGGGCGGCCCCTCGGCCTCCTCGGCGTCTTCACCGCGCCTCAGAAGTCCCAGCGTCTCCAAAGTTAGCAACTTCGTCTCCGGGGCCTCCATGACGCCGTCGGGCCGTGGCTCAAGATCCGCGGGAGACTCAACGCGTCTTCGCGCCGTGGAGCAGCGCGGAGCCCCCAGCTGGCGCGACCTCCTGGCCCGATCCTGCCCCAGGCCTTAGAAGGAAACCGCCGCGCCCCTGAGAGTCTCCGGGTCTTAGCGGCCGCTGCTCCGGGGTAGAGTGGGAGGGGTTGCGGCGACCCTCGGCCACCTGGGGCGGCGGGTTTCCTCGAGCGCTCGGGCGCACAACAGGGTGCAGGCCCCGGGCTCCCCTCCGCGCCACTCCCCGGCAGCAGCGGCGTCTGCGCGCCTCCCCGAGCGCCTGGCGGGGGAGGCCCGGGCCGCACCGAGCCCTCCTCGCGGCGCCGAGCGCGTCTTCCTCCCGCCGACGGACTTGCGCCCCCGGGGCCGCCGGGCCTGCCCTCCTGGCGGTCGCGTCTGCCAAGGGAGTCCCCGGGGCGGGCTGGCAGTGGACAACCACTCAGGATACTCTCCTCCCGGGCATCCCCCGGCTCATTTCTCCTTTCCCAAACTTGAGCGACCCCGGGGCCAGCCCCTCCGGAAACAGGACACGCCCCGGCGCGCTCGGCTCCCGGCGCTTCCCAAAACCCGGAGGCCGGAGCTGCCGACCCGACCCGCCCAGAGGAGGCGCGGGTGGGCTCGGCCGACTTTGACCCGGGAAGGCGCGGGGGGCGCGCTCCGGGAGGCGGGCGCCGAGACGCCGGCAGCCGGAGGACATTCGCGCCGGGCGGGCGCGCACGTAGCGCCCCGGGGCCCCGCCTCGCCGCGGGTCGGCGCTCCTGGGCGGGGAGGGTGGGCCGCCGCGGGGCAGGCACCCACCACCTCCCGCCTCAGGGCCCGGGGGGCTTCCAAGAAGCGGCTTGTTTGTTTGTTTAATTACCTCGATCTCCGTCACTGCGGCTCAGAAGTGAGCGGGCGTCGGCGTCACCCGGAGGGCTGGTGAGGACAGACGGCCGGGCCCCGCCCACTTTCCTACCCCCAGGCCTGCAGGGCGGCGGGAGGGCTTTGCCAGCTACGAGAAGCTGACGGTCCCGCCTGGGCCACGAGGTTTGCAAACCACTGAGAAGAAGTTGGGATTCTAGAAACTTCCACCGTTTCAGAAAAATAAAAAAGCAAAACCAGCCTACCGCGCTGATTTAACGGTGGCGTAAGAATTAAGCGGGACAAGTTATGGGTGGCAGAATTGAAGGGCGGGAGGGCTTCAGGCGCGTTGGTGTGAGGATGGGTAAAAAAAGATGGTGAGTGGAGAGTAAGGATCATTTCAATAATTAATACTATCTGATAGTCATCAGTGCTCAGGGCGCCACGTGGGAGGTCCTGGTCTCAGAAGAACCCGAGGAAGTGGGAAGTCCTCTTATCCCTACTGTGCATGTGGGACATCAAGGTGTAGCAAGATGGTTTAGTTGTCCAAGGCCCCACAGCGAACTAGAGGTCGTATAAAGGAAGATTTCCCCCATCAGAACCAAGCCAGGGTGAGAGGTGGGATTGCTGAGCGAGGGGCCCTGCTGGGGGTTCCCGGGTAGGATTAAGTAATGACTTAGGTAGTATGCTTACAAGATGCTTCTGAACTTCCTGGGGCAGCGCCAAGATTTGAGGAAGAAGACATTGTTTTACATTGAAGAGAACATTGATCTATTATGGAGTTAAATACCAAATTGGCCACGTATTTTAAAGATAAAATAGAACTCAAAGACTTTTTAAAAAATTAGCCATCTTAACCATTTTTAAGTGTACAATTCAGTGTGATCACACAATGTTGTGCTACCCTCATCACCACCCATTACCAACACGTTTTATCACCCAAAACAGAAGCTGGACCCATGAAGCAAACCTCCCCATCACCCTCAGACCCCAGCCCCTGGCCACTTCTGATCTACTTTCTGTCTCCATGAATTTGCTTAGTCTAGAAATTTCATATCATTGAAACCATACAATATGGGACTTTCTGTGTCTGCCTTCTTTCACTTACCTTAATTTTTTCGAGGTTCTTCCATGTTGTTGCGCGTATCAGAACTTCATTCCTTTTTAGAGCTGAGTAATATTCCATTGTGTTTGTAATATATATATATGTATGTGTGTGTATATGTAATATATATATAAATACAATTTGTTTATCCATTCATCTTCAGATTGCCACTTGGGTTGTTTCCACCTTTTGGCAATTGTAAGTAATGTTGCTATGAATATCAGTATATAAATATATGTTCCTCAGTCCCTGCTTTCAATTCTTTGAGAATATATACTTAGGAGTAGAATTACGGGATGATATCTGTCTAACTTTTTGAGGAACCACCAAACTGTTTTCCACAGCCGCCGTACCCTTTTACATTCCTACCAGCAATATATGAGGATTCCTCTTTTAGTTTGCTAAAGTTGCCAAAATGCAATATACCAGTGTATTAGTCAGCCAAAGGGGTGATGATGTAAAATACCAGAAATTGGTTGGTTTTCATAAAGGGTATTTATTTGGGGTAGGAGCTTAGAGATACCAGGCCATAAACATAAGTTACTTCCCTCACCAAAGTCTATTTTCACGTGTTGGAGCAAGATGGCTGCCAACATCTGCCAGGGTTCAGGCTTCCTGGGTTCCTCCCTTCCAGGGTCTTGCTTCTCTCTAGGTTCAAGATTCCTTTCTTCCCAGGGCTTGCTTCTTCCTGAGCTCAGGGTCCTCTCTTTGTGGGGCTGGCTTTTCTTTCCTCTGTGAGCTTGCTTCCTGGAGCTCCAGCATAAGGCTTCAGCATCAAACTCCAACATCAAAACTCCAATATCAAAACCCCTCAACTCTGTGTTTTGCCCTGCCTTTTATCTAATGATGTGGCCCAATTAAAGCCCTAATCATAACTCAGTCAAGCCCAGGTACAGATCAGATTACAAACAGTCCAAATCTATTTTTGGAATTCATGAACCATATCAAACTGCTACAACCAGTAATGGGTTTGCTTTTACAATCTCTATTGAGGATTTATTTATTTATTCTAGCCCTCCCCCCCATTCTCTAATGGTTCTCTCATCTGCCTACTCATTGTTTGCTCACCTTCTCCAGGAGGCACTGGGAACCAAACCTGGGACCTCCCACATGAGAAGTCGGTGCCTAACAGCCTGAGCGACATCTCCCTGCAGATTGTGGCATCTGCTGGCTTGTGGCATGTGCTTGTTGTGGTGGGAGCAGCGTCTAGCTCCTCGCAAGGACAGTGTCTAGCTCATTGCAGCAGGTGCAGCATCTGCTCTTCTTCTTTTAGGAGGCACTAGGACCTGAACCGGGGACCTCCCATGTGGTAGACAGGTACACAACTGGTTGAGCCACATCCACTTCCCTACAATGGGGATTTATTAATTTACAGGCTTAGAGTTCTGAGCCAGTGAAAATGTCCAAATCAAGGCATCATCAGTTGGTGCTTTCTCCTCAAAGACCAGGTGCTGGTCACTCCTCTGTCACATGGCAAGGCACATGGCAGTGTCTGCTAGTCTCTCTCTTCTCTTCTGGGTTTTGTTGCTTCAGCTTCTAGCTTCTGTGGCTTCCTCTCTCTCTTTATCTGCACTTCATTCTCTTGTAAAGAACTCCAGTAAGAGGATAAAGACCCACCCTGGGCCACACCTGAACTTTGGTAACCTAACGAAAAGGCCCTGCTTACAATAGGTTTACAATAACAGAAATGGATTTCGCTTTAAGAACATGCTCTTCTGGGGTCCATACAGGTTCAAACCATCACAGTTCCAGTTCTGCGAAGTCCTCCCCAATACTTCTTACTTCCCATTATGTTAATAATAGCCGTCCCAGCTGGTGTGAAGTGGTATCTCATTGTGGTTTCGATTGGCATCTCCTTGACGGCTAATGATGTTGAGCAGCTTTTCACGTGCTTATTGGCCGTTTATATATGCAAAGACATTTTGGGGGGTTGTGCTGGCCTTCTGTCCATTCCAGGGCTTGGTCTGGTCCTCCCTCTCCAGGTGGTACAAGTCCTGTGGTCCCCGCCCTGGTCCACTGTCCTCCCTTTTGGCAGGAACTTGGGTGGAAATGTTAGAGATGCCCTCCAGGGCTGACCCCTGCGTTTCTTTTGAGCATGCATGGCCTTAGGAGATGGCCAGTGGGTGGGATCCATCAAGCCCACATCCGCCCCCTACAAAAGAGGAATGCGCAGGGCTACTGGGAGGAAGGCCAGCCTGCCAGAGGAGCTGGGACCTGGGGAGAAAACAATTCCAGGGGCCCCGGAGCACGTCTCGCTCCCAGCTCCTGCTCCTGGCAACCCCGGGGACGAGATCCTTCCAGCTTATCCTGCGAACCCAACAGGCAGTCCTTTGTGACTCGTTTTCTCCTATGAGGCTGTCGCTCCCCCTCATTTAACTCTAGCATAAAACTCTTTATGGGTGGTGGCTGCCTGGTACTGCTTGCGCTCCCCCTCTCCTGCCCACCACCCCTAGCCTCCTTGAGTGTTATTTCTGGATCTCTCCCTGCCTTCCCAGATCAGGATCATGAGGGGGAACGCTTTTACAGGACACGGGGAGCCCAGGGGATTCCTTCCGGGGGCTTCAAACCCTTATGCCAAGGGTAACAGCAGCAGAGTCTAAACACAGAACCAGTACTTCCCTGGGCGATTCCCGAGAGGAGAGGAGTGCTAGCATTGAATACCCCCTTTCTGGCACTGCCTGCCCCTGGCAGGAGGGCGTGGGGGGGCGTGGGCAGGGAAACTTGGACTTCTCCAGGTAGCCGCAGGAAGAAAGCGCTAAGCCAACCCTCCAGAGCACGCAGCCCCATAAGTAACTGCATACGTATTCAAAGGGACGGGAATTAGACTCCACCTTTTGATGGAGGAGTGTCAGAGAAACTGCAGGTGTGTTGTAAAACCCCTGTGGTATGATAGAACACGGCAATTAGAAAGGACCCAAAAGAGCTCAGCTAGTTTAAAGCTTTGCCTTTTCAGATGTGGAAGCTGAGGCTCAAAGAGGATAATTGATTTGATCAAACATTGTCCTGACTCAGCTTTTCAGACTCTGCCTCAAGATGAAGGCCTTTTTTCTAAAGATAATATCATTCTCTGATTCCTGCTGGCTTCCCGTTTTGGATGGTTAAACTGGTTAGTAAGGAATCTAATATTTTTTAATATAACAGGAAATCATATAGAATATATGAAAGTATTAAAAGAGCAGAAGCACTTTAGAAACACTTCCCCAAACTCGAGACCAGGTTGTTTCCGTTAAAGTCACGATGGTGTTTCACGGGGTTAAATTTCAACAGTGGAAACGTCCAAGAAAGATGCCTGGTATCGTGAGGGGGTCAAATTCTACAGTACCTTAGTTCCCATTTATCATATCATGAAATAGGGCAAAGGAATAAATTGGCAACAAATTTGAAAAATCATGACCCTGCTTTCCTGGAGCATTTTTCTTTCATACGTGTGCCTTCTAATAAAATAAAGAACTTTAAGAGCTCATGGTACAAGTGGCTTGTTTCAAAAGTAGAGAAAGTGAAGCCAGGAGATGCTCCGTTTATTTCTTTAAGCCATTCGACCTTCCAGAACAGGTAGGACTAGAGTGATGGAGGACACAGCTAGCACATGCTAAACACATGCTAAAATATGCTAAACACAACTTAGCATGTCATTGCATGTCATCGTCATGCATCTTAGGGGGTGTGTTATTTTTATTTGGAGAAGAACTCGGAGGCTCAGTTCATTGCATCACCCTGGGTCGTAAATTGCTGAGCCAGGATTCGAAGCAAGTGTGGTTCAGGTGTGTCCGGCACAGTCCAGTATGCTGCCTGAGTCTGCAAGCCCCGTTCCAGCACTTTCTGGAATACCATTCACCTCTAACCCAAGACAGGTCCTGTTGCTTTGCTAAAAAAAAAAAAAAAAAAAAGCCAACCAGTCAGAAGGGATATGGTCAAAGGAATAATGGTCAATAAGGAAGATCTAAGGACATATTTATCTTGTTAAAACTATTTACCCTCTGCATTTCAATGCGTCTTATTTATGTTTCTGATTGTCAGAATGTTAGCCTGGTTTGCATAATTTTATTCTTAAGTGTCACTTGTAAGTTGCCCAGACCTGACTGGCAGAGCTGATGGCTTGTGATCAAACCAAAACATTTTTCCTGAAATTAACAGATCCAGTTAAACTTTAAATTTTAAAGAGACCGCTAGTGTGTCGGTGACATCCCATCCATCAGCTCTTCAGGTCCCCCCCGCCGATGGCTCCCTTGTCTGTTTGCTCCTTTTTGTGCTCGATTCACCTGGAACGGAAGCCAAGACCTCCCATGTGGGAGGGGGGCACCCAGCCGCTGGAGCCACATCCTCTCCCTGCTTGTTGTGATTTTGCTCACTGTCTGCTCACTGTTCTTGCTCATTTTTTTTGTGCTCAGTGTCTCCTCACTGTCTTCTTTAGGAGGCCCTGGGAACTGAACCTGGGACCCCCTGTCAGGGAGGCAGGCACCCAACTGCCTGAGCCACCTCTGCTCCCCTCTTCAGGCTTTACTATGTGAAATGGTTGTTCTTCTGGTGATAGAGGTTTTATGCCACTTTAAGTCATTTCACTTCACCTAGTGATTTTTTCCTGACTTAACTTTGAATGACTGTAAATCCCAATCATGATAACAAACATAAACAAATGTATAAAAATTTAAGTTCCTGATATGCGTGACCTGATTCTAACTGATGAGCAGTAAGGCGCAATAGGGGCCAGGGGCTGGGAAGAGCCTCCACAGGGCCACAGGGGGCAGTGCCTGCCCCCACTCACAGGAGGGAGCCCTCCCACTGTCCTGCTCACACAGCTGCGCTTCGCTGCTCTGCAAGCGGCTGAAAGGAAGGGTAAGAGGAACGACCAGGTTTGACCTCTTTCTTTGAAGGGAGGAAGGCTGGGAGCCAGCGTGTCTTGCATCCTCTCTGGGCCCAGAGACTTGCTCTCATCTACTGGTTAGACGGAGGGAACCCGGTGAGGTGGTGTACTGGGCAGCGTTAAAGCAGACTAGTAAGATAGGGAATTAACAGACGGATCTGGAACCTGGCAGAGAGTCCACGTGGACATCAGTAACCCCAAGAGGGCTGCTGGAGGACCCCACCCCCAGGACTCTGCTATCCAGAACAAGGACTTCTTCTGGGAGCAAGGAAAAGCCCCGGATGTTCCCTAGGGACTTTATCATTGGGTCCTCACTAAGGGACTGATGGGTGGGGTAATCAATCAAAACGGCAAACAGCTGGAACCCCTCCCCTGCCATTAGCACAGGGGTGGACTAATGAACACTCTCTTGCCCTGCTCTCTTGCCTCTGGACTTGTTCCTGCCCTCTGTGTGCCACTCTTGCCATTTTTCCTCTGCCACGTGGCCATGCAAGTAAACCTGGGGTTTTATAATCTATAATGGGGAATTGCAGCTTGTCAATCAGCCCTCTTTATCCCTTTTCATCCCCTTCCTCTCTACCTGGGACCCCTGCTCTGTTATTTTCTCCCATTTCTCTTCCCTCCCTACCTGAATAAATTACTGGCATAACTCACCCAGTGTGCTCTTGAAATTCATTTCTGTAACATGGCCAAGAACCTAGATAGAATCCTGTAACAGCATGGCTGCCCTCGTTAGCCCACATTGCCCTCCTCCCTTTCTAACCAAACTTTCCTTTTATTCGGCGTCCTTCTCCTGGCACAGCCCCTGTCTCACATCCGAAAGGCGCCATCTGGTCTAGGGTAACTCCTCTGCCTGTACCTGGTTCCGACTGAGCAGGTGACCCAGCGCAGAAGACGTGAGGGGGCAGAGAGCGAGGCAGGTTTCCTTCCTCCCGAGAGAGCAGAGGCAGATGCGGGCTCCCCTGGTCCGCTGGGTGTTCTCGTGGGCCCCGGATGGGTTGCAGCCACCTCCTTACCAGCCTGAGATGAGACAGGCTGTGACTGAGCTTGAGAAGTGGAAGGATGGAGGATGGTTTGGCCTCGATGTGAGCATGGGCTGAGCTGCTGTTCCATTTGCTAGGCTGCCGAAATGCAGATGACACCCTAAAACGGGTCAGCTTTTAGCAAGGAAATTTTTTCATTTGCAAGCTTGCAGTTTCGAGGCTGAGAAAAATGTCCAAATCAAGGCATCATCGGGCGATGCCTTCTAACTCCAAAGACCGGCGGTGGGTGATGCTGGACTCCTGTGTCACATGTCAGGGAATATGTTGCTGGTCTCTCCCTTTCCTTCTGGGTTTCCTTGCTTTCAGTGGCTTCCGTGGCTTTCCCTCTTCTCTCTCTGAATTCCATTCTCTTATAAAGGACTCCAGTAAGAGGATTAAGACCTACGCTGTGTCATGCCTTAACTGAAATAACCTGATCAAAAGGTCCTACTTAGAATAGCTTCACACCCAAAGGAACGCATTAGCTTTAAGAACATGCTTTTCTGGGGTCCATACTTCAAATCTTCACGGCTGCTAAACTGATGTTTCTCAATGAGAGCTCTATTGGCTTTTTTTTTTTTAAGATTTATTTATTTATTTATCTCCCCTCCCCCCCACCCCAGTTGTCTGTTCTCTGTGTCTATTTGCTGTGTGTTCTTCTTTTTCTCCGCTTCTGTTGTTGTCAGTGGCACAGGAATCTGTGTTTCATTTTGTTGCGTCATCTTGCTGTGTCAGCTCTCTGTGTGTGCGGCACCATTCCTGGGCAGGCTGCACTTTCTTTCATGCTGGGTGGCTCTCCTTACAGGGCGCAATCCTTGTGCATGGGGCTCCCCTACGCGGGGGACACCCCTGCGTGGAAGGCACTCCTGGCGCGCATCAGCACTGCGCATGGGCCAGCTCCACACGGGTCAAGGAGGCCCGGGGTTTGAACTGCAGACCTCCCATGTGGTAGACGGACGCCCTAACCACCGGGCCAAGTCTGCTTCCCTCTATTGGCGTTTTGACCAGGACAATTCTTTACATGGGCATGAACCCTGCCGTCTCATTGCTGTGAGCAGCCCTAGACCTTGTGCCAAATAAAAATTCCCTCCCATTTCCAGACAGCCCTCTTCCAGTGGCAGAACACTCTCTCCCCTCTGGCCTTCTATTGTGTAGGATTAAAACTATAACTTGGGGCATCAATGTGGCTCAAGTGGTTGAGTGCCTGCTTTCTACATGGGAGGTCCTGGGTTCTATTCCTGGTGCCTCCTAAACAAACAACAAGCAAAACAAACGAAAAGCCCAACTCAGGGGAGCCATAGGGCTTCCCACATGGGAGGTCCTGGGTTCAATCCCTGGCTCCCAGTACCTCAAAAACAAACAAATGAACAAAAACCTATAACTTTCTTATTTAAGCCACTTTGAGTTGCAATGTCAGCTGCTTGCAGCCCAGAGTGTCCTAACCAGGCAGTATTATTACAGTAATTTTTAACAGAAGGATAAATTGAATTTCAAAGAGGCCGAGGGATTTGCCCACAGCCATCAACAAATTAATGGCAGAGCCAGGATTTGATCTGAGGGCCCAAGGCAGAGCTTGGCTATTTTCTCTGTCGACTTCGCCTCCAGTCACTCTGAACTTCACTATTCTGATTATTCTCCTTCCCATCCCCATCCGAAAGAACAATCCTGGTGGGTTTATTCAGGGGGTAAAGCAAACTAACCAAAAATACAAAGGGCAGAATAATCGTGTGGGGAAAAAGGGAAATGTATATAGAACATGTATCTGCTTGTCTGTGCAGGGAAAATTTCTGGAAAGAGACATAAAACCTGTTAATGGGGTTGCCCCTGGAGGGTGCTGCTAAGGCCCTGGGGACCTGAGGTGGAAGGGAAACCCCCTTCTCACTGTGGATCCTTTCATACTGTTTGAATTCTCTATTTTGCATAAGTATCTTTTGATTTTATAAAGTAGTAAATTTTTAAAGCAACTGTAGCAGTCAATGTTTTTTAAGTTGGATTCGTTACAACGCTTGGCTCTCCCCTCTCATTGGCTATCTTCTACCACCTTTGTCTTATTTTTGTGCTCATGTGTCCTTTCATTATAGTGTCTTTTGCATCTGTCCTTTCCTCTTCCCACCTGATGTGACCCCCCTCCAGTCTTTCATTTCAGTCCTGATCAGGGAATCACACCTGACCCCTGCTTTGATGCCAACATGCATATCTACCAAGTAAGGTCCAAGTTCCTCACCCCAACATAATCCACCTCTTGCCACTTCTCCATGCTGCTGTCTTTTGTCAGCCTTAAGAAGTCATTTTCTGCAAAGTTCCCCTAAGAGTCCCCCAGGCTGATGTGAGCTGAGGCTGCAAAGTCCCAGGGGGGGAGAATTCACTGTTTTTCTCATTGGCTTTCCTCAAGATTTTGTCTGAGCAAAGAACTCTACTGCAAAATACCTCCACCACCACCATCACTACCATCACCACCATCACCACCACCACCACCACCACCACCACCATCATCATTACCACCACTACTACCACCACAACCACCATCACTACCATCACCTTCGCCATTACCACCACCACCACCATCATCACCACCACCATCACCACCACCACCACCACCATCACCACCATCATCACCACCACTACCACCATCATCACCATCACCACTGCTACCACCACCACCATCACCACCACCACCACCACCACCATCATTACCACCACCATCACCATCATCACCACCACCACCATCGCCACCACCATCGCCATCACCACCACTATCACCACCAGCACCACCACCACCACCACCATCATCATTACCACCACTACTACCACCACAACCACCATCACTACCATCACCTTCGCCACCACCACCATCACCACCATCACCACCACCACCACCATCATCACCACCACTACCACCGTCATCACCATCACCACTGCTACCACCACCACCACCACCATCATTACCACCACCATCACCACCACCACCACCATCATCACCACTACCACCATCACCACCACTACCATCAGCACCACCACCATTATCATCACCATCACTACCACCACCATCATCACCATCACCACCACCACCATTATCTCACCACCATAAGCATCACCACCACCACCACCAACACTATCACCACCACCACCATCACCACCACCACCACCACCATCATCATTACCACCACTACTACCACCACAACCACCATCACTACCACCACCTTCGCCATTACCACCACCATCACCACCACCACCACCATCATCATTACCACCACTACTACCACCACAACCACCATCACTACCACCACCACCACCATCACCACCACCACCACCATCATCATTACCACCACTACTACCACCACAACCACCATCACTACCATCACCACTGCTACCACCACCACCATCACCACCACCACCACCATCATTACCACCACCATCACCATCATCACTACCACCACCATCACCACCACCACCACCACCACCACCATCAACACTATCACCATCATCATGGTTGAAAACAGTGCTGGAGAGAAAACTTTTCCAAAGTCACTTCCCTTAAAAGTGCTTGTGCTCTTCTCACTGCCTGGAATCTCCTGCCCCCCACTTCCAGTTTTTTTAATTACCTGATGTAGGAGTTTGATATAATTGATGAATTCAAAAAAGAAATATTGGATTATGCTTGTAATCTGATCTGTACTTGGGCATGACTGAGTTATGATTAGGGCGTGGAGTCCCCACCCAGGTCCCACCCCTTGGTGGGTGGGGACTCACAGATAAAAGGCATAGCAAAGAACAGAGCTGAGGGCTTTTAATGTTGGAGTTTTGATTTTGGAGTTTGATGCTGAAGACTTAAACTGGAGCCCCAGGAAGTCAGCATGCAGAAGAAAGAGAAGCCAGCCCCAGGAAGGAAGGAACCTTGAACCCAGAGAAAAGCAAGATCCAGGAATGTAGGAACCTAGGAAGCCTGAACCCTCGCAGCCATCAGCAGCCATCTTGCTCCATATAGACTTTGGTAAGGAAAGTAACTTATGATTTATGGCCTAGTATCTGTAAGCTCCTACCCCAAACAAATACCCTTTATAAAAACCAACCAATTTCTGGTATTTTGCATCAGTACCCCTTTGGCTAACTAATATACCTGGTCTTCAAGACCATTTCCAAATGTTACCTCCTTGGTGAAGTTTATCTGGAACAACCTCATTAGCAAAGATCATGTAAGCTCAGATTTATGGGGAAACTAATGAAGCATAATCATTAACATGCTGCATTTGTACATTTGTTACATTTGATGAAAGAATATAGTCTGTGGTTTATAGTAGGGTTCACTATTAGTGTTTTATACTCTTATGGAGCTTTTACAAAATTTTTTATTCTAGTATCATATATACAACCCCCAAACTTCCCCTTGTAGCCATATTCAATATATAATTCAGTCCTGTTATTTATCTTTATAATGTTGT
Source organism: Dasypus novemcinctus (assembly GCF_030445035.2). Taxonomy (NCBI): domain Eukaryota; kingdom Metazoa; phylum Chordata; class Mammalia; order Cingulata; family Dasypodidae; genus Dasypus; species Dasypus novemcinctus. Next base: position 36,813,278 of record NC_080694.1, on the reverse strand, counting down.
GCTACCATCACCACCATCCATTGCCAAAATTTTTCCATCATCCCAAATAGAAACTCTGTACAATTTAAGCATTAACTCTCCGTTTCCTATCCAACCTGGCCCCTGGTAACCTGTATTCTAGTTTCTGACTCTATGAATTTGTTTATTCTAATTGTTTCATACCATTGAGATCCTACAATATTTGGCCTCTCATGTGTGGCTTATTTCATTCAACATGATGTCTTCAAGGTTCATCCATGTTGTCACACGTATCAGAGTTTCGGTCTTCCTTTTCATGGCTGAATCATATTCCATTGTGTGTATATACCACATTTTATTTATCCATTCATTGGTCGATGGACATTTTGATTGCTTCCATCTTTGGCAATTGTCAGCAATACCACTATGAACATTGAAGTGCAAATATCTGTTCAGGTCCTTGCCTTCAATTCTTTGGTATGTTTACTAATCAGTGGGTCATATGGTAATGCTATACTTGCTGCACCATTTTATGTCACCACCAGCAATGAACAAGTGTTCCTATTTCTCTGTATCCTTTTCAACCCTTGTTACTTTCTATTTTTTTAATAGCAGCCATTCTAGTGGGTTTGAAGTGGTGTCTTATTGTGTGTGTGCATGTGTGTGTGCTTTTTTTCCTTCTTTTTAGGAGGTACCAGGACTTGAATCTGGGACTTAAAAAATACACTCAACAGCTGAGCTACACCTGCTTCCCTCTTACTGTGGTTCTGATTTGCATTTGCCCAGTAGCTAATGATGTTGAGCATCTTTTCATGTACTTTTGGCCAACTATATATCCTCTTTGGAGAAATGTCTATTAAAGTCTTTCCTCAGGAAGCAGACTTGGCCCAGTGATTAGGGCGTCCATCTACCACATGGGAGGTCCGCGGTTCAAACCCCGGGCTTCCTTGACCCGTGTGCAGCTGGCCCATGCGCAGTGCTGATGCGCGCAAGGAGTGCCCTGCCACGCAGGGGTGTCCCCCGCGTAGGGGAGCCCCACGTGCAAGGAGTGCGCCCCTTAAGGAGAGCTGCTCAGAACAAAAGAAAGTGCAGCCTGCCCAGGAATGGCACCGCACACATGGAGAGTGGACACAACAAAAAGAAACATAGATTCTAGTGCTGCTGACAACAACAGAAGCAGACAAAGAAGAACACACAGCAAATAGACACAGAGAAACAACTGGGGCAGGGGGAGGGAATAAATAAATAAATCATAAATAAAGTCTTTACCCATTTTTAATTGAGCTGTTTTTCTTTTCATCATGTGGCACTCTCTCTAGTTGACACCCTCTCTGGTTGGCAGGCTCTTTTGCTGACATGCTGTCTTTTCCTCTTGTGTGCTCTGGTGCAGCCAGCTGCCATGTTGTAAGATGCTTTATGGAATGACCTATATGGTAAGGAAATTTTTTTTATTTTGGTAACCACGTGGAGTAAGATTCCTGTATTTGTAGGCTTATACTCACAAACCTATACAAAACTTTTGAATAGAAAATACATTTTTTACAGTTGATATAAGAAAGAAACGATGTGGGTTTCCAAAATTTCCCTACAAAAGTATCGGGGAAATATGGAGGCATTTTAGGCAAATAATCAAAGAGTTATTTTGTTTTATGATGTTTGTGGTATAGCTCAGCCTCTTAAAATGTGAATTTGTCATTTATTTTAATCATTCTATGTCAATACTCATTTTTCTTTTCTAATTTTGTACTTGGAATTTTGTATTCTTTTTCTTGAAGAAGGCCCTCCCACTTATACAAGTTTCAGGTTCCACCCAATCAGGATTAACCCCTAGTTTGATCTCTGCAAACCTCTTACATTTTTTGCCTGCTTTTCTGGCATGCTTCTTACTATTCTCTGTCCTGGCTGGGCCCGACTTGTTTCCAAATTTTATCTCCAATTAGCATATCTCTCCTTGGATGCCTGTCCAATTGGTTTTGTTATATTCCCAGAGTGTAACAGAGGAGACTTCCTGAACGAATACCAGGGAGACAGATTACCTACATTTTTACCCCAGCTTCACCATTGCTGCAAATTAAGGGATCTGCCTTAACTGCAGTTTCCACATCTGTAAAATGGGATGATGTTAGCATCTGTGTCTTGGGATTGTTGTGAACATCCAAAGAAGGAAAGCCATGCACATTGCCCATATTGGTGCACAGTAATTATGTGCAGTTGTTACTTGTTGGCATAGTCCTTTCATTCATTAATTCAACACACCTATAATTGGCAGGCAGTCTTTTAGGTTCTGGAGACCCAGCAGGCAACAAAAGAGATACAAATCCCTGTTTTCAGGGAGCTTGTGTTCTAGTGGCTAGAAGTGGAAGAAAAATAATATGCAAATAAATACATAAAATATACCACATACCTGATAACGGTATGTGGCATGGGGGAAAAAAAATCAAAGCTTGCATGAGGTAGATACTCATTAGAAATGTGGTGATTTAGTCATTTTTCCCCCCATCTGTCCCTCTCCCCACTTTTTCTCTCTGTCCCAAGAACCTCTTTCCATTAAATAATGCAAACTGGGCCTAAACACTTTTCTTTTTTTTTTTTTTTGGCAACATATATAGAACCTCACATTTCCCATTTTAACCACTTTCAAATATACAGTTCAGTGGTGTTCATGACATTCACAAGTTTGTGCCACCATCACCACCATCATTACCAAAACTTTTCCATCACCCCAAACAGAAACTCTGGACCCAATATGCAGTCACTTCCCTTTCTCCACTATCTTCCCCTGTCCCTGGTAATCTGTAATCTACTTTCTTCTATAAATGTTTGTATTCTAGATATTTCGTATCAGTGAGATCGTACAGCATTTGTCCTTTTGTGTCTGGCTTATTTCACTCAACATGAAGTCTTCAAGGTTCACCCATGTTGTTGAGAATTTTATTCCTTTTGACAACTGAACGATACTCCATTGTATGGGTAGACAACAGTTGTTCTTCCATTCTTCTGGTCCTGGACACTTGGGTGCTTTCCATCTTTTGGCTATTGTAAGTCATGCTGCTATGAACATGGGTGTGGAGATATCTGGCTGAGGCGCTTAAACTCTTGATGTCATCTGAGTAGACACCATGCCATGGGTCCTGGGTATAAGATGGAAAGGGCTGCGGCACAGAATGAAACCTAGAGGTTATGTGTCCTTTGTCCTGGCACCCAAAGACATCAACAGATGTTTTGACGTGGGTTTTCTCCCAGATGACCGCATGGTTGTACTCTTGAGTTTACACTCATGTGTGATCAATAATTGCTGTCCTGTTTGTCAGCACAGTAAACACCAGGCTGTAGGGCAGCAGGTGCAAAGTGAAGGACCGGGGAGGTGCTGGGGATGGGAGTGTCTGGTCCCATGTTGTGTCCTGGAGTCTGGCCCAGCTCCTACTACAGGGACTTTCACCTTGTTTGCCTTTTCTCTGCTACCTGCAGATGGACACTGTTTGACGTCATATTTTGAAACTGACAAGAGCCACAACTTTGAACGTGGGGTAGTGTAAGGCAAACATCTGTTTGTAAATAAGCAGAAGCCCAAAGGCCCCAACTCTAAACGTCTGAGTCCAAGCCTGAAACAAATCCAAGTGAGAGCAAGGAGGATATTTTTATGAGGGTGAAAAAAAACCAAACAAACCTTTTTCTGTAAACATATGCTCTCCATAACATATCCAACACTGTCTTAAATGTAGAATATCCTTGTGAGGAGATTTTAAATATGTACAAATTAATATATTCCTGAAATATTCTCATATGCAAATATTAGCCTATTCATTTGCATAATCTTTAAACTCTCATTCTATATAGTAATCATTTGATCACATTATTATGATGATTTGATTCTTCAACACAGATAGTTTGCTACAAGTTGGCATGGTATTTCCTTGAATACTGCTTACTTTTTGTGTTTCAGTAAGCTGAAAATTGATTGAGATCTATAATTTTTCCTTTTCCAAATATAAAGTTTACCATGAAACCCACAAAACAAATCCATGATTTGCTGTATATAAATCCATTCTGAAAGGTAGTGCCCAATAATGCTGGCTTCCTGGTAGTTAAGCCACTACCAAATGAAAGAGGGCTGGCCTGTGCAAGCAGCAGGAGTGGCATTATGGGACTTCCTAGACTAGGTCATAAAAGAAAAACAAACAGAAAATGAGCAGACAATGTGTAGACAATGAGGAGGCAATGAGCTCAAACAACAAGCAAAAACAATGAGCAAACAGATGAGAGAGCCATCTCAGGAGGGGGGAAGTGGGACACCATCGAGTATACCAGTATATGCATAATGGGAGTCCCAGAAGAAGAAGAAAGAGATAAAGGGCAGAAGGAAGAGTCAAAGAAATAATGGCAAAAGGCATCCCAATTTTAATGAAAGACATGAATATGCACATTCAAGAAGCCCAACAAACCCCAAACAGATTAAACTCAGAGAGAACTATTCCCAGACACATAGTACTCAAACTGTTAAATTCTGAAAGTTGCAAGAGAAAAAGCAGCATGTTATGTACTGCGGAGACCCAAGAACATTAAGTGGCAATTTTTCATCAGAAACCTTGGAAGCAAGAAGACGGTGGGGCAAAATGTTTAAAATGCTAAAAGAAAACTATTGCCAACCAAGAGTTTTATATCCAGTAAGGATGTCTTTCAAAAGTGAGGGAGAGGTAAAGACATTCCCCAATAAACAAAAGCTTGTCACCACTAGACCTGCACTACAAGCAATGCTGAAGGGAGTTCTTCAGACAGAAAGGACACTAGACAGTGGACTGAAATGGCATAAATAAATAAAGATCTCCAGTAAAGGTAACCATACGGGTAATTATAATTGTGTGTAGCATAGTATTGTACTTTTTGCTATGTAACTTCAGTTTTACTTCTGGAAAATTTTACTTTTTACACGTTTTGAAATGCATATCAATCTGGTATGGTCACTAACTTGTCCTGCTGACTTGCCTGAGGCTTTCCCAACTTTAGGACTGAAAAGTCTTTCACTCTAGGAACCCTTTCAGGCCCAAGCAAACCCACACAGCTGATCGGCCTACCTGAGGGACATAGATGTTAGTGAGGGTTGAGTAAACAATAGCTAAAGTCTTTAAAACAAGAGAAAAGTTCAATAATGATTCTTACCTTAAATCTCAGTTTACTTGGAGTGTCACTTGGGCAAAAACAAGAGGTAGATTTTGGTTTTGGTAAGAAGGACTTCCTGCAGATGAATCTGCACAAATTGTATGGGGGATTTTGATGGTGTTCTTTCAACTTTTTAAAAAACTAATTCTTCTTTTTAAAAGTAATCTGTATCCCTATCAATAACTCATTGAACCTATGAAATTCTTTTATATTTGGATCACAGCTTTTTTGGTTTGTTTGTTTGTTTTTAATTATTTATTTATTTATTTTTTTAAATTACATTATGAAAAATATGAGGTCCCATTCAACCCCACCGCCCCCGCCCCCCACTCCCCCCACAGCAACACTCTCTCCCATCATCATGACACATCCATTGCACCTGGTAAGTTCATCTCTGAGCATCACTGCACCCCATAGTCAATGGTCCACATCATAGCCCAGACTCTCTCACGTTCCATCCAGTGGGCCCTGGGGGGATCTATAATGTCCCGTAATTGTCCGATGGATCACAGCTTTTTATGACAATTTTCATTCCCAAATGTTCAAGTTCTCATCATTTATTATACCCCTATACTGTATCCATGGATATAAATTTTTTTTAGAAGGTACTAGAGATTGAACCCAGGACCTCATGCATGGGAAGCAGGTATTCAACACTGAGCAACATCCACTCCTCTGGATATAATTTTTGATGCTCTAGTTCCAACATTTTGAACTGCTTCTTTCATTTGCTTTTTTTTTTTTTAATACAACAAATCCATTTTATTTGTACATATTTATAAAGCGTAAATCCATCCAAAGTGTACAATCAGTGATATTCAGTGTAATCACATATTTGTGCATTCATCACTTCAGTCATTCTTAGAACATTTTCATTATTCCAATAATGATTAGAAACAAAAAACAAACAACTCATCACCCCTCAATCTCTTTATGCTTCCCCTGCCATACAGAGCTGCAATTCTTTTTCCTTCTGTCATATAATTGTATTTATATTTTATAAAAACAGTCTTATATATGCAATATCACCCATATTCATGCTTTACTGTCTATACAGTACCATGTTACAGTTTTTATCTTTACTTCTAATAATATACATGACCTTAGATTTCCCTTTCAACCACTATAATACCCATACAATTACAAACACCATATGCTTTCACCATTTCTATTCATTTCCAAAGATTTACAAACAATCTTTTCACTAATTCTGCACAGATTAAACCTCAGCTTTCCATTCTCTAACCTCATTCTATTTTCTGATGACCTATATTCTAATTATCAATGCCATGAGTTTACACAATATATTTACTTTGTAATAGTGCAATCATACAGTATTTGTTCCTTTGTGTCTGGCTCACTTCCCTCAACATAATGCCTTCGGGCATTTGTAATATGCTTCATGACTTCATTTCTTCTTAATATGTTGTAATATGCTTCATGACTTCATTTCTTGTTGTAATATGCTTCATGACTTCATTTCTTCTTACTGCTGCATAATATTCCATCATGTGTGCACCCCACAATTTTCTTATCCATTCAGCAGTTGATGGACACCTGGGTTGTTTCCAACTTTTGGCAATCAATGAATAAATAAAACCGCTATGAACATTGGTGTGCAGATGTCTGTTCATGTCTCTACTCTCAGTTATTCTGCATATATACCTAGTAATGGTATTGCTGGGTCACATGGCAAGTCCATATTCAACTTCCTTAGAATCTGCCAAACAGTCCTCCACAGTGGCTGTACCATTCTACATTCCCACCAACAGGGAATAAGCATTCCCTTCTCTTCACATCCTCTCCAATATTAACAGTTTCCTGACTTTTTAGTAGTGACTGGTCTGAAAGATATGAAATGATGCCTCACTGTAGTTTTGATTTGCATTTCCCTAATCACTAGTGGTGTTGAACATTTTTTCATGTGTTTCTTCATCATTTGTATTTCTTCTTTGGACAATTGTCTTTTCAAGTCTTTTGCCCATTTTTAATCGGGTTGTTTGTCTTTTTATTGTTGAGTTGTGTGATTTCTTTGTATACCATGGATATTAAACCCTTATCGGATATGTGATTGCCGAGTATTTTCCCCCATTGAGCTGACTGCCTTTTCACTCTTTTGTCAAAGTCCTTTGAGGTGCAAAAGTGTTGAATTTTGAAGAAGTCACATTTATCTAATTTTTCTCTTGTTCCTTTTGCTTTGAGTGTAAGGTTTAAGAAACTACCACCTACCACAAGATATTGAAGATGTTTTTCTACATTTTCTTCTGGGAGTTCTGTGATTGTTGCTTTTATATCTAGGTCCTTGATCCATTTTGAGTTAATTTTTGTATAAGGTGATGAGATAGGGGTCTTCTTTCTTTCTTTTGGCTATGGATATCGAGTTCTCCCAGCACCATTTGTTGAATGGACTGTTCTGGCCCAGCTGGGAGGGCTTGACCCCGTTGTCAAAGCTCACTTGACTGTAGATGTGTCTATTTCTGAGTTCTTGATTCAGTTCCATTGGTCAATGTGTCTGTCTTTATGCTAGCATCATGCTGTGTTTTTTTGTTTGTTTGTTTCTTTGTTCGTTTGTTTTTACCACTGTAACTAAGTAATACGATTTAAAGTCTGAAAGTGAGAGTCCTCCAAGTTCGTTTCAGATCTTTTTGGTTATTTTGGGCCCCTTACCCTTCCAAATAAACTCGTTAATTGGTTTTTTACTTCTAGACAAAGTTTGCTGGGATTATTATTAGGATTACATTGAATCTGTAAATCAAATTGGGTAGAACTGGTATCTTAATGATATTTAGTCTTCCAATCCATGAACACAGAATGTCCTTCCATTTATTTAAGTCATCTTCAGTTTCTTTTAGCAATGCATTGCAGTTTTCTGAATCCAAGTGCTTTACATCCTTTGTTAAGTTTATTCTTAAATATTCAATTCTTTTAGTTGCTATTGTAAATGGAATTTTTTTTCCTGACTTCCTCCTCAGATTGCAGATCAGTAGTGTATAGAAAGGCTATTGATTTTTGCATATTAATCTTTATCCAGCCACTTTACTGAACTTGTCTATTAGTTCTAGTAACTTTATTATGGATTTTTCAGTAGATTCTAGGTATAGGATTATATCATCAGCAAATAGTGAAAGTTTTACTTCTTCCTTTCCTATTTTATTTCTTTATCTAGCCTAATTGCTCTAACTAGAACCTCTAGCACATTATTGAATAACAATGGTGACAGCATCCTTGTCTTGTTCCTGATCTCAGTGGGAAAATTTTCAGTCTTTCACCATTGAATGCAATTTTAACTGTAGGTTTTTCATATATGTGCTTTACCATACTGAGAAAGCTTTCTTCTATTCCTATCTTTTGGCGTGTTTTCATCAAGAAAGGGTGCTTGTCAAGTGCTTTTTCTGCATCAGTTGAGAGGATCATGTGACTTTTCTTCTTCAATTTATCACTATGGTTTATTACACTAATTGATTTTCTTGTGTTGCATACCTAGGGTAAAACCCACTTGATCATAGTGTATAATCCTTTTAATGTGCTTTTGGATTCTGTTTGAAAATATTTTGTTGAGGGCTTTTAAATTTATATTCATTAGAGATATTGGTCTATAATTTTCATTTTGTACTTATCTTCATCTGGTTTTGGTATTAAGGTGATGTTGGCTTCATAGAATGAGTTTGGCAAAGTTCTTTCCTGTTCAGTTTTTTGGAAGAGCTTGATCAAGACTGATATTAGATCATCTCTGAATGATTGGTAAAATTCACTTGTGAAGCCGTCTGGTCCTGAGCTTTTCATCTTTTAGAGGGTTTTGATGACTGTTCAATCTCTTCGATTATGATTGGTTTGTTGAGATTTTCTCTTTCTCCTAGAGTCAATATAGGTGGTTCGTGTGTTTCAAAGAATTTGTCCATCTCATCTACATTGTCTAGTTTTTTGGCATACAGTTTTTCACAGTATCCTCTTATGATCTCTCTTGTTTCTGCAGGGTGAGTGGTAATGTCCCTCCTCTCATTTCTGATTTTATCTGTTTCTTCTTTTTTCTTTGTCAGTTTAGCTAAGGGTTTGTTGATTTTGTTGATCTGTTCAAAGAACCAACTTTTGGTCTTGTTGATTCTTTTTTTTTTCTTAATTTCATTTATTTCTGCTCTGATCTTTACTATTTCTTTCCTTCAGCTTGGGGATTATTTTGCTGTTCTTTTTCTAGTTTCTCCAGGTGTGCAGTTAGATCTTCAATTTTAGCTCTGTCTTCTTTTTTAATGTAAGCATTGAGGGCTATAAATTTCCCTCTCAGCACTCCCTTTCTGTCTCATAGTTTTTTTTTTTTAAGATTTATTTATTTAATTAATTTATTTCTCTCTCCTTCCTCTCCTCCCCTGCCCCAATTGTCTCTTCTCTGTGTCTGTTTGCTGCGTCTTCTTCTTTGTCCACTTCTGTTGTTGTCAGCAGCATGGGAATCTGTGTTTCTTTTTGTTGCGTCATCTTGTGTCAGCTCTCCGTGTGGGCGGCGCCATTCCTGGGCAGGCTGCACTTTCTTTCGCACTGGGCAGCTCGCCTTACGGGGCACACTCCTTGCGTGTGGGGCTTCCCTACGCGGGGGACACCCCTGCGTGGCACAACACTCCTTGTGCGCATCAGCACTGTGCCTGGGCAAGCTTTACATGGGTCAAGGAGGCCCGGGGTTTGAACCTCGGACCTCCATGTGGTAGACAGACGCCCTAACCACTGGGCCAAGTCTGCTTCTCCTGTCTCATAGGTTTTGATATGCAGTGTTCTCATTTTCATTCATCTCAAGATATTTGCTGAATTCTCTTGTAATTTATTCTTTGACTCACTGATTGTTTAAGAGAGTTGTTTAATCCCCATATATTTATGAATTTTCCTTTTTACTGTCCATTAATTAATTAGTTACTTAAATTTTTAAAAAGAAATTTTAGATTACATGAATGTTACATAAAAAGTACAGGGGAGCCACCCTCCCTCCTCCTCTCACACTTTCTCACATTAACAACATCCTTCAACAGTATGGTATATTTGTTACAATTGATGAGCAATACTGAAGCATTGCCATTAACCATGGATATAGTTTACTCTATAGTTTACACAATGTCCCGTGAAATTTTTTAAGTTATGGCAAAATGTATAATGGCCTGTATCTATCTTTGCAATGTCATGCAGGACAAGTCAATGTCCTGAAAATGCCTCTATATTACACCTATTTTTCCCTCTCCTTCCCCTCTGTCCATTATTGATTTCCAGCTTCATTCTGTCATGATCAGAGGAAGTGTTTTGTATAATTTCAATCTTTTTAAATTTATTGAGACTTGTGACTCAACATATGATCTATCTTTGAGAAGGATCCATGAGCACTTGAAAAGAAAGTATATCCTGCTGTTTTGGGGTGCAATACTCTACAGATGTCTGTTAGGTCTAGTTCATTTGTCATATTATTCACATTCTCTGTTTCTTTATTTATCCTCTGTCCAGATGTTCTATCCAGTGCTGAGAGTGGTGTATTGATGTCTCCATCTATTATTATAGAGACATCTATTTCTCCGTTCAGTTTTGCCAGTGTGTGCCTCATGTATCTTGGGGCATCCAGGTTAGGTGCATAAATATTTGGTATAGGTGAATTGCCCCTTTTATTACTATATAATGACCTTCTTCATCCCTTATGACAGTTTTACATTTGAAATCTATTTTATTCTATATTAGCGTTATTACTCCAGCTCTTTTTGTTTACTATTTGCATGGAGTACCTTTTTCCAACTTTTTACTTTTAACCTGGTTGTGTCCTTACATTTGAGGTGGGTCTATTGTAGACAACATGTAGATGGCTCATATTTTTTTATCCATTCTATCAGTCTATATCTTTTGATTGTGGAGTTCAATCCATTAACATTCAATGTTATTACTGTAAAGGCATTACTTCTCTCATCTATTTTGTCCTTCAGCTCTGTATTGTCCTATCGTTCTCTTGTCTGTCTTTTTGCCCTGTAGTTTACCCTTCCTAATATTCTTCATTTTTAAACTCTTCTCTAAATCTCTTACCCTTGTTTTTTCCTTTCAGGCTACAGCACTCCGTTTAGTATCTCTTGTAATTCTTTTGTAATGTATTTTATTATTTTTTGTTTGTCTGTGAAGACTTTGAACTCAACCTCATTTTTGAAGGACAGTTTTGCTGGATACAGAATTCTTGGCCGGCAGGGGTACATCATATTACTTTCTTGTCACATCCATGGTTTCTGATGAGAGGTTGCCATTTAATCTTCTTTAGTTTCCCTTGTATATGAGGCTTTGCTTTGCTCTTGCTGCTTTCAGAATTTTCTCTTTGTCTCTGATTTTTGACATTCTGGATGGTAGGTCTATTTGGATTTATTCTGTTTGGGTGTGTTGTCCTTCTTGGATATTGATATTTATGTCTTTCATAAAGGTAGGCAAGTTTTTGGTCATTATTTCCTCAAATATGCTTTCTACCCCTTTTCCATTCTCTTCTCCTTCTGAGACACTGATAATGCAAATGTTTAAGTGTATCACATTTCATTCAATTCCCTGAGACTTTGTTCCATTTTTTTCCATTCTCTTTTCTTTCTGTTCTCCTGTCTTTTCCAGTTCAGATGGTCTGTCTTTGAAATCACTAATTCTGTCTTTGAGCATTTCACATCTGCTCTTATGTGTCTCAAATGTATTTTTTTAAAAGATTTTTAAAAAATATTTACTTCTCTCCCCTTCCCCCCCCCCCCCGTGTCCATTCGCTGTGTGTGTTCTTCAGTGTCTGCTTAGATTCTTGTCAGCAGCACTAGGAATCTGTGTCTCTTTTTGTTGCATAATCTTGCTGCATCAGCTCTCCGTGTGTGTGGTGCCACTCCTGGGCAGGCTTCGCTTTTTTCACGTGGGATGGCTCTCCTTACAGGGCACACTCTGTGCGCATGGGGCTTCCCTACCCAGGGGACAGCCCTACGTGGCACAGCACTCCTTGCACATGTCAGCACTACGCATGGGCCAGCTTACCACACGGGTCAGGAGGCTCTGAGTTTGAACCCTGGACCTCCCGTGTGGTAGGTCTGCTCTAATGTATTTTTAATCTCATCCACCATGTCTTTCATTCCCATAAGGTCTGTTACTTTCCTTTTCAGGCTTTCAAATTATTTTTTATTCTCACTCAGTGTCTTCTTAATATCTTTTCTTTTTCTTTAGTCATATTTTCTTTAAATTCTTTGATGTGATTTAGGAGAGTTGTGTGATTATAGCTAATGAGTTGTTGTAAATCCTCCATCTCTTCAGGATATTTGGTTAGTTCTTTTGGCTGGGCCATCTCTTCCTGTTTCCTAGTATTGTTTGTAATTTTTTACTGATGTCTGGGCATCGGAATAAGTTGGTGAATTGTGAATTTACTCTGATGGCCAATTTCTCTTTCTTGCCTTTTTTTTTTCACAGCTCTTCTTTGATATTTGATTCAACTTATTCTAAGTCATTAAAACTACCTAGCTTAAGTTATCAAAATCGGGCCAGGGACTCACTAGTGGGGTGCAGATTCTCTTCCAGGGGTTAGCCTGCAGGTAAAACAGGGAACAGTTTTTGTCCATGCAATTTCCAGACAAGCCAGTAGATGGCACTTGTCAGCGCACCTTTCCACAGAGGCGTTTCAGTCTGGGCTTGCCGGTGTTCCTGTGCTGAATCTCCAGAGCAGAACTCCTAAGCAGGCTCTGCTAGCCGAATTCACTGAAAAGAAGCCCCCCAACTCCTTTCTTTTCCCTTGAAATAGCTGACAGGGAGGAAGATGTCTGTTCCCTTCTCAGTCTGCTGCAATGAGCCAGGGGTTTTACCCCAGCTTACTATCTCGGAGGTGGGGCAGGGGAGCTCTTCCCAGCTGCCGAGGGGACTTGGTAACTCCTGTTTGTTGTTTCTGCTTCTTCCTCTCTCTGTCTTGCACCCTCCTGGGAGTTGCATAGCACTATCCTGGTCTGCTGACCCCCAAAGCAGGTCCCTCAGAAAGCATTGGCTCTGTCTCCATTGTTTTTGTGAAAGCACTGAGCTCTGCCTCTTAGTGTGATGCCATCTTCCCACAATTCCCCCTTACATTTGCTTTTACTATTTTTAACACTTTTTTTATTAAAGTTAATAGATCACAAAGAACGTTACATTAAAAAACATAAAAAAACATTTAAAAAATGAGGTTCCCATATACCCCGCTCCCCACCCCCCACCCCATCATTTTTGTAAATTGTATTTTTTTTAAGATATATACATCACACAAAAAAGTTATATTAAAAAATATAAGAGGTTCCCGTATAACCCCCACCTCCCCACCCCACTCCTCCACACCAACCTCCCCCATCATTGTGGCACACTCATCGTACTTGGTGAACACATGCTGGAGCGCTGCTGCACTATGTAGATAATATGCTTTTACTATTGAACACTCATTTTACCTGCGCAAACCTAGTAATCTAAAAGTTTGGGGCACAGCTAATGATTCCTATCTCTGTTTCATTAGTGTTTTAATTTTAGAGTGTTTCACTGTTTTATATGAAAAAAGGGCAAAAATGAAATAAAATATTCAGTTTGGGATGTTATATGGAAGTTGTGTGGATACTGAGGCACAAACACCAATAGCCAGCCAGTCGAGAGTGCATGGAAGTGCAGCTTTATTAGATCAAAGGCTGCAGGGGGAGAGGGTGGAATGAGGGGGGCAGCGGGGGCGGGGGCTTACCCACCCTCGGTTCCTGCAGAGGTCTGTGGAGAAGGAGGGGAAGAGAACACGTGTGGGTCCTGGGCTCTTGACCCAGAGGGGAAGGAGAGGGCTTTCCCACAGATACTGGTGAATGGCACTCTTAAAGCACAGGAAGCGAAAAGCAGAAGTGCAAGGGCTGTGTGGAAAAGCTGAGGGCAGCTCTTATCATCCAAGCCATATGAAGATTCATGCCTTCCTAGTAAACTATGCAAAGCAAAAGGGCAGAAGCGGCAAAGGGTTTTCAGAGAAGCTAAGGGCAGCTCTTATCATCCAAACCATATGGAGGTGTGTGCCTCGCCAGTTGTGGTTATACCCAGGGCAGGGCTAGCTGGGGTGCTCGCTCTAAAGGGAACTTATAAATAGGAAAAGTGATGAGGCACTAAACTGAACAGTTTACTGAAAGGGAAGGCTTCCCAGGGGGAGACTGAAATACTTGTTCATAAACTGTGATTCAATAGTTCAATTGTCACACACGGCTTATAGGTATTACTATACAATGTAGAAAACACGTATTGTGTGGTAGTTGTAAGAAAATTGAGAACTGCTTCTAAATCATTTTTGGGATAGGCAAAAAGCTAAAGCCCTAGAATAAGTTAAAATCATGAAACTAGAAGGATCAAAAGATTCGGGGAGGAAGAGATGAGATGTGGAGGCGTTTTCGGGACGTGGAGCTGTCCTGGATGGTGCTTCACAGACAATTACGGGTCATTGTAGATCCCCCCAGGGCCCACTGGATGGAACATGGGAGAGTCTGGGCTATGATGTGGACCATTGACTATGGGGTGCAGTGATGCTCAGAGACGTACTTACCAGGTGCAATGGATGTGTCACGATGATGGGAGAGAGTGTTGCTGTAGGGGGAGTGGGGGGTGGGGGCGGTGGGGTTGAATGGGACCTCATATTTTTTGAATGTAATTTTTAAAAAATAAATAATTAAAAAAAAAGATTAGGAATGAATTAAAAACTAAGGAGTAAAAGTAAAATAATAGCAATAAAACAATTTTCTCTTTAATATAAAGCTAATATTTTAAGACAAAAGAGATAGAATATTTAGTGGAAGAAAAACTCTATTTAAATAATACCTACCAATAAATGTAGCAGGAAGTACACAGATTCAAGTTGGTATATTGAAAAATATCTTTATAATTCTAATGAGAGACATAAAAGAAGACTTAAATAAATGAAAAGACATACCCTGTCTTTGGAAGGGGGAAACAATAGCAGAGAGATGTCATTTCTTTCTAACCTAATCTGCAAATTTATTGAGATCCCAGTAAAAAAATATTTTGGTAACTACATAAGCTTATTCTAAATTTCATGTAAACTATAAGAGTAGCCGGGAAAATTTTGAGGAAAAAAAAAAGAATGAAAAGGAGGTTGATCCCAACACATATTAAACTATATTTTAAAGCTACTTGGTTAATATAGATTACCCTTAACATGTGATTAAGCAGACAGATTAATGGAACAGGTTAGGGAATCTAGAAATAAATACAAACAGCCATGGAAACTTGTGTGTGATAAAAGGTAGCTTTTAAAATCAGTGGAGAAAGATCAATTATTTAATAAATTCTACCAGTATAACTAGTTGTCCATCTGGAAAAAATTAAAACTCTCTTTCAATTCTGATTCTCAGAATAGATTCCAGATAGGTGAAAATTTTTAATGTAAAAACTGAAACCACAATGGGCTAGAAGAAAACATGGAAGAGATCTTTAAAATCTAGATTGGAGAGGACCTCTCTCTTAAGCAGAAAACAAAAAAGCCATACATTAATTTACCTAGGCAGCATAAAAAAAATTATCTGTATAAAATTCAAAATGTCTTCATGGCAAAAGAGTATAATAAAGTCAAATGGTAGAAAACACAGAGGCAACAATATTTCCAACATCTCTGACAAAGGACTGATTTATTTAATGCCGAGAAAGGTCTTTAGAAAAATTGAGAAAAACACTTTCTCAGAAAAAACTCATGAAGAACAACAGAGAAAACAGGCAAAAATCATGTCAGCAGTTCACTGAAAGCAAAAGCAAACAGTGTTTAAACAAATGAAAAGCTTCTCAATTTCCATCATAGCCATAGTAAGGCAAATTAAAATGTGATTTCATGTGCGGTGGTGTGGAGCTAAGTACCCCAGAAAAACATGCTCTTAAACTTAGTCCATTCCTGTGGGTGTGAACCCATTATAAGTACAGCCCTTAGCTAAGGTTACTTCAGTTAAGGTGTGTCCCAGAGGAATCAGGATAGGCTTTTTTGTTTTTTAATAATTGGGTTTTTTTTTTTATTTTTAAAGATTTAGATTACATCAATGTTACTAAAAAAATAAGGGATTCCCATATACCCCCTTCCCTCCCCCTCCCACTCTTTCACACATTAACAACACCCTTCAATCGTGTGGTACATTTGTTACCACTGATGAACACATATTGACACATTGCTACTAACCATGGACTACAGTTTACACTATAGTTTATACTTTGCCCTGCACAATTTTGTGAGTTATGGCAAAATATACGATGGCCTGTAACTGTCACTGCAGTGTCATGCAAGACAACTCCAGTGTCCCCAAAATGCCCCCATATTACATCTATTCTTCTCTCTCCCATCCCTCAGAACCTCTGGTGGCCACTGCCTTTACATCAATGATAAGAGTTCTTCCATTGCTAGAATAATAATAAGTCTATAGTAGAATCATAAGTCTACTTTAATCTATTGTTCATTCCCCAATCTTGAGGATTTGGGGATGGTGATGCCCATTCTGCATCTAATTGAGAGGGGGCTTAGATCCCATGGGGCAGATGGATGGGACTATCTTTTTTTTTTTTTTTTTTTAAAGATTTATTTATTTATTTAATTTCCCCCCCTCCCCTGGTTGTCTGTTCTCTGTGTCTATTTGCTGCATCTTGTTTCTTTGTCCGCTTCTGTTGTCGTCAGCGGCACGGGAAGTGTGGGCGGCGCCATTCCTGGGCAGGCTGCTCTTTCTTTTCACGCTGGGCGGCTTTCCTCACGGGCGCACTCCTTGCGCGTGGGGCTCCCCCACGCGGGGGACACCCTTGCGTGGCACGACACTCCTTGCGTGCATCAGCACTGCGCATGGCCAGCTCCACACGGGTCAAGGAGGCCCGGGGTTTGAACCGCGGACCTCCCATATGGTAGACAGACGCCCTAACCACTGGGCCAAAGTCCGTTTCCCAGATGGGACTATCTTGCTTGGAGTTGCAAACACCTTCTGCTCCTTGGGATGGTCGTTGTCCATCATCATCTCCTTGTTAGTGGTCCTGGGTGAATCCAATGAAGTTGGAAAGTAGGTGTTGCAACTCTGCTGAAATTCAGGGTTCAACTGGCACATAGATGGATCAAAGATTTAAGTCTCTGGGACATATATTTATCAAGTATAGTGCTAATGATGGGTTCAAATAAAAAGGACAGAAGAATGATGTGTAGAGAACCTATAAATGAGTCCAACTCTGTTATACTAGGGAGCATAAATTCCAAGTAAGTCCCACTGACAGGGTGCCAAATTCCTGAGCTGTCTGCCCTGCTTATAGTTTCTGGATATCTCCAGAGTCCTCAGAAGCCCTGCTATTTGAGGCACTGTTTACTGTGGTAAAGGATAGGTTTTAATTCTGTTACTGTAGTCCTTTTAAAGCAGAATGAAATTCAGACATAGAGAGAGAGAGCCGTGGGAAGAAGCCAGAAGTCAACAGAGCCTGGAAGAGAAGCCAGGAGAGGCCACCATGTGCATTGCCTCGGAACAGAAAAGCCAAGGATCAAGGATCTGCGGCAGCCAGTCCCAGAGTACCACAGTGTTCTGAGACTAAGCATTGCCTGATGACGCCTTGGTTTGGGGTTTCTCCTAGCCTCAAAACCATGAGCCAATAAATTCCCGTTGTTTAAGTCAACCCATTGCCTGGTATTTGTTTTAGCAGCCAGGAAATGAAACAATATTTCATCTTTAAGGTTGGCAAAGAATGTAGAACAAAAAGTTTGATAAAAGGCAATTGGTGTGGGTATTAAAGGGGCAGCCTCTTTGGAGGGCAATATGACAATATCCATGTTTTCAATATGCAAAGTTTTTTGACCTAATAATTCTCCTTCTAGAACTTTATCTCCCACTTTCATGTATACATACATATTTCAATGAGCATTTTTTGTAATAGAAAAAGTCACAATATTCTATAGAAAGGGGACAGCTTAAATACATTATGGTCCATCCAAAATTTATGTTATGGAGGCAGTCCTTAAAAATATTGGGGAAGGTCTTTGTGTGCTGACATGAAACAATATCTAAGATTTTGGGGTAAAAAGAGAATAGTTCAGATGCAACTCCAGGTAGGGGTGCTCCTGAGGGCTCCAGAAATATCCAGGTCCTACAGTCATGACAGATGGCTCTGGGTTTCAGTGCCTTGCCAGTGGGCTGTATTTAGGAATTTGTGCTCCTGAGTGATGGAGTTGGACTCAGATATGAGCTTTTACACATGCCTCTTGTGTCACTTTTATGGAACCTGTGGTTGGCGCTGGGGTTGATGAATACTCAGGAGACTTGAATCTCTGGACTGGTCATGTGCCAGCTGGGTCCTGAGCCTCAGCAGTGTTGCAACACCTACTCTCCGATTTGTTGGACTTACCTAAGTCAGCTAACAGGGAGGTAAGGATGGTCAACCAACACACCAGGGAACTGAGAGAGTCTACAGCTATGGGCATGAGAGTTCCAGCTGTGTGGGATCGAAGCCCCCTTGGGTGGAGGAATAAAATATGGATTGGAGTGGACTTACTGGTATTCTGCTATAGAATTATTGTGACTCTAGCAATGGAGGAACTGTATCATTGGTGTGGAGACAGTGGCAACAGGAGTTGCTGAAGGAAGGGAGAGGAAAAAGGAGGTGTGATGTGGGGGCATTTTTGGGACTTGGAATTGTCCTGAATGATATTGCAAGGACAGATGCAGGACATTGTATATCCTGCCATAACCCCATGAATGGACCAGAGAGGGTGTACTACAATGTAAACTATAATCCATGTTATGTAGCAGTGCTCCAAAATGTACTCATCAAATGTAATGAATGTGCCACACTAATGAAAGAGGTTGTTGGTGTGGGAAAAGGGGGGGGGGTGTGGGGAGTGTTGGATATGGGAACCTTCTATATTTTTTAATGTCACATTTTTTGTGTGATCTATGTATCTTTAAAAAAAAAAGAAGAAAATGGTTCACAATATGTGAATAACAAGCTTTCCTTGGTGCAACGAAAGGGGATGAATATGCTTATGTGAGGAAACCAAGAAGGAGGTGACACCGTAGCCTCTGGAGACGGGGACCAGGGGACCAGGGGACCAGGGGACCAGGGGACCAGGGGACTGGAGGTCTTGCTTAGCTTTTCATTGTACAGCCTCGGTAGCATTCTGTTTGGATCGTGCGGTTATATCAGTTTTCCTCTTAAAAACAATTACTGAAAATCAAGAAAAGCACATGGGAAACAGGATGTTTTTGCCTCCAAGAAACACAAAGGAAACAAAAGTAGAAAGGAAAAACAGCCGCTCTTCCAGCAATATGCTAGACTGGAACAGTTTAGACCAGAGCTGTAAAACGCAAGACTCCAGCTAATAGACCAGCAGGACCACAGGCGGATGGAGATGGAGGTGGGAAGACCACAGCTGGGGGCAGGCAAAGGGAGGCGGCGGCTCCGTGGAGCCCACCGGTGGGACCCCACGTGCCCACTGAGTCCCCGCAGGGATGCCTGAAGCTGAGCCACCCCGCCCCGGCCCAACAGGACAGAGGGGTTGAGAGAGTGGGGCTGAGCTGAGAGCCAGCAGCAACGGAGGCCAGCAGCTCTGGGCAAGCAGCCCAGGCTCCCCGGCGGGGCCATTTTCAGTAGCCTCCCTGTGTGGCACGGCAGAGAGAAGAGGTGGCTTCCGTGGTCTGACTGGACTCCAGTTCTTTCCAGGCAGGAAGAAGCCTCTCTGGACTGTTCAGGAAGCTAGAACCCCTATGAAGGAGGTGCTGGGTTTTGGAGCTCAGAGGGAAAGGTTTGGTGATGTTTGCACAAACGTCCTGTGATAGGAGCACCAGTGCTGGAGAGGGCAGAGTCCAGGTAGAATTCTGGCTACCCCATCTCCTGGCTCTGGGATCTTGAGCAAATTACTCTAGCTCTTCAAGACTCAGTGTCCTCATCTGGAAAGTGGATGTTGTAACACCAACCTCTCAGAGTTGTTGAGACAATAAGAGCAAACGTGAAGCAAGTCATGAGAAAAACTAGGTTTCCCTGAGACTTCACAACCTCAGTGAGTGTATACTCACTCACTGTGAATTAGAGTTGCTCATCCAAGGTCTGTCAAAGTCTAAATAGGAAATAAGCAAAGCTCTGAAGTAAAGGAAAATGTCGTAAGTTGTATTTTAAAGCTTTGGGAACAATTTGGTTATAAGCCAATAAATAAAAGGAATGAAATTCTTGTGCAGAAAACCCAAGGCATTCATTTGACAAATATTAATTTATTTCCTTCCTTTCCCAGCCCCTACTCTACCCTGAGGAGAGGGTTTCCAGTTATGACCAGCAACCTGCCATGAAGATAGAGCCATCCCAATGTTAGTCTCTTGGTTAAGGCAAGAGATTAATTAAACTGGGAAACATGATGTGCTCCACATATAAATAGCCATTTTTATAATTGTCTGGTAGTGGTGAGTAAGTGACAAACGTTCTTTAAACATTTTTTATTGTGGTGGCATATATTCACAAAATTTTCCATTTTAACGACTTTCATGTGTACAATTCAGCGATTCTAATTACATTCACAATATTGTGCTACCATCACCACCATCCTTTACCAAACTTTTTTTTCACCCCAAACAGAAACTCTGCAACCATTAATCAATTACTGCCCAACCCTCCCACCCCTTCCCCTGGTACTCATTAATATACTTTCTGTCTCTATGAATTGCTTATTTTAGGTATTTCATGTCAGTGGTATCCTATCATATTTTTCCTTTTGTATCTGGCTTATTTCACTCAACATGATGTCTTCAGATTTCATCATTGTTGTCATATGCATCATAACTTCATTCCTTTTTACAGGTGAGGGATATTCCCTTGTGTATATACCACATTTTGTTTAGCCATCCGTCTGCTGAAGAACACTTGGGATCCTTCCACCTTTTGGCTATTGTGAATAGATGCCGCAATGAATATTGTATAAATATTTATTCAAATACCTGTGTTTAATTATTTTAGTTATATACCTAGGAATGGAATTGCCAGATAGTAAGATAATTCCATATTTAACTTTCTGAGAAACTGCCACATTGTTTTCCACAGCAGCTGCATCATTTTACCTTCTCAACAGCAATGAACAAGGGTTTCTCTTTCTCCACATCCCGGCCAATACTTGTTCTTTTCTGGTTTGTTTGTTTGTTTGTTTAATGGTAGCCATTCTTGTGGGTGAGAAGTGTTGTCGATGTGGGTTGTTGGCATTTCCCTAATGGCTAATGATGTTGAGCATCTTTTCATGTGCTCATTGGCCATTTGTGTATCTTCTTTGGGGAAATGTCTATTCAAGTCCTTTGCCCATTTTTAATTGGGCTTTTGTCTTTTTGTTGTTGAGTTGTCAAAATTCTTTATATGTTGTAGATAACAAACCTTTATCAGATATATGACTTGGAATTATTTCTTCCCATTCTGTAGTTTGTTTTTTCACTTTCTTGATAATGTCCTTTGGTGCACAAAAGGAGCACAGGTCTTTTAATGTAAAATAACTCTCAGAATTGGAGGCACATTCTTGGTGTAAGCTATATACCTGGTTTTGCCCACACTTGGTTTTAGATTATGTTACTGTAATAGTCTGGCAGAAGGCACTCCCTGAATATATATATTAATATATATGCCTAGCAGGGCCCTTACATTGAGACTTCATGAAGACAACAAAGGAATTCATTGAAAATGGCTAAAATTCCTTCAAATGGAACAGAATCTACGCACAGTTGGAAACAATACTAAAACACTATGCGTAATTGCCCCAGGGATTCTAGTTTCAATCCCCAATTTTTTTTTAGGTGTTTTTTTTTCAGGTACCTGACCCTGGGATTGAACCATTGAACCCCGGACCTCATATGTGGGAAGCTGGCACTCAACCAGTGAGGCACATTGGCTTCCCTGAGTTGATTTTTCCTTTTGTTTGTTGTTTGTTTTTTTGTTTATAGGAGCTCCACCAGGGACCAAAACCAGCACCTCCCATGTGGGAAGCAAGCGCTCAACCACTTGAGCCGCACCCACTCCCTGCCCAATTTCTTAATGATATTGCTTCATTGTGCCAGGGCACCTGTTGTATTTGCAGTGAGCTCCCCTGCTTTGCTTACGGGACAGCCCAAAACTTTAGAGTCCACACCCATAGCGTTCTAGAGAAATATGCTTCTAATATTTCTGTCAAATGTCTGTTCTCTCTCTCTCTCCTCTTCTCTCCTCTCCTCTTCTCTCCTCTTCTCTTCTCTCCTCTCCCCTCCTCTCTTCTCCCCTCCTCTCCTCTCCTCTCTTCTCTTCTCTTATCTTCTCTTTCTCTCTCTCCTCCCCTTTCCCTTTCCTTTTTTTTTTTATATTTATTTATTTATTTTTTAATTACATTAAAAAAATATATGAGGTCCCATTCAACCCCACCGCCCCCGCCCCCCCACTCCCCCCACAGCAA
Source organism: Dasypus novemcinctus (assembly GCF_030445035.2). Lineage (NCBI taxonomy): Eukaryota > Metazoa > Chordata > Mammalia > Cingulata > Dasypodidae > Dasypus > Dasypus novemcinctus. The sequence continues at coordinate 36,790,774 of NC_080694.1, read as the reverse complement.
CACTCTCTCCCATCATCGTGATACATCCATTGCACCTGGTAAGTTCATCTCTGAGCATCACTGCACCCCATAGTCAATGGTCCACATCATAGCCCAGACTCTCTCACATTCCATCCAGTGGGCCCTGGGGGGATCTACAGTGTCCCGTAATTGTCCGTGAAGCACTATCCAGGACAACTCCACGTCCCGAAAACGCCTCCACCTCTCATCTCTTCCTCCCGTTCCCCACACCCAGCAGCCCCCATGGCTACCGTTCCCACACCCATTCCACATTTTCTCTGTAGACATTGGATTGGTTGTGTCCATTGCACACCTATGTCAAGTGAGGGCTTAGATTCCACATGGGTACTGGATGCACTCTTCCCGCTTCTAGTTGTAGACACTCTAGGCTCCATGTTGTGGTGGTTGACCTTCTTCAACTCCATGTTAGCTGAGTGGAGTAAGTCCAATAAGTCAAAGTGTAGGAGCTGAAGTCTGTTGAGGCTCTGGGCCTGGGTGTCATATTATCAGTCCTGAGATTCAAATCCCCTACATATATCTTAAACTCAGCACCAACTACAATTCCAATAAAGTAGCATGCAAGTCTTGTGAAAAGAGATCCCCTCTGAGTCCATTTCCATCACGCAGAAACACCAGCTCCAAAGAAGGGCCATCTGTCATGGCAGTGAACCCCTTCTGCCATGACCATAGAACCCGTGGGTCTCTTTATCCCTCAAAAGAACCAATACCTGGGGTTGTATCTACCTTATCTGTCTCTTAGACTCTGTTCAGTTGTACATAGGGGTATTCCTTCTGACAACCTCCAGACTCTTTTTTAGAGACTCACAGCCTTATAATCTCATTTCTCCTTTCCATTTCCCCCTTACATTAGGTCAAACCACTTCCCGAAGTCATGTTATTATATGTAGACAGGTATATTCTGCTGTTCCGCATTGAATCTTTAATTCAAGGTCATTTTCTAGTTGCTTCTTCAGCTGGTATGTGGTAGTGATCCCTCGGTGCCAGGGAGGCTCATCCCCGGGTGTCGTGTCCCACGCTGGGGGGAATGCATCACATCTACACGCTGAGTTTGGCTGTGAGAGTGGCCACATTTGAGTAACATGAAGGCTGTCAGGAGGAAACCCCCAGGCACAATGCTACTCTAGGCCTTGTTCTTATTGCAGGTGCATAGGCTCAAAAGTGTAGTCATTAGTATCAAGAGCCCACTGTTGGGCCCTCCTTCCTTCCTGGTTCTTGCCGTTGCACCTGGAGGATTGCCACTGCTCTCCCAGGGCCCACAACAGTGACCCCCCGGCCAGGAGCCCAGTACCCCCCCAGCTGTTGTTTTTGTTTCCACTATGAGTATATATAGACATTACCATATACCCTGGGCATATGCCCTGTATAACTCCCTGTCAACCATATATATCCTGTCAATAACATCCCATATCAGTATTCCTCCGCTGCCATTGTTGAACCACTCTGTGATCCAAAACTTCCCGTAAAGTGAATCCCAACATAATGTCAGCTTCAGAAGAGTCTTAGATCACCAAAATTCATATATACAATATACAGTATTTCCCCAGATCCACCATAAAACCTTTTCCCTTCCACAGCAATAATCTTTTAACTTATTCATATCATATTTCCTGAAACTGATGTACAGATTCCGAAACTATAGTTTTCAAACAAGGTAACATTTGTGCTTACTATGTGGTCCATACTTTAGGTTGTACAGTTTTCTAAATTTTTTAGTTATCCTATGTTTTGTCTTATGGTTTTCATTATTAGTCTGTCGTCCCCTATATGTTTTTGGTGTAATATTAGCTGTTTTATATTCATCCTCGTGTACTCTCACATAACTCCTCTTTTGCCCCCTTATTTACCTTTGTTCTATCCATTGCACGTCCATTTTCCCCTCCCCTTAGGGCCCACAACGCCTGCCAATCTAATGCCCTGGGAGCCGTCCTTTCTCACGAGAGATACAGTTCTCTCTATTCGACGGCATTAGTCTTCCCCAGGATATGGGTCCACCCCACCCAATGGTAGAACCCACCTTGGCAAAATGAGCCTTCAGCTATTCCCTCTGGAGTCCGTCCCGCATCAGACCATACCCCCTGAGCGTCCTAACCAGGTGACCCTCCTACTTATACTTTGATACGTTTTACTCAACATTTAGTTCTCAACGAACTTCTGGCACTCTCCCATGTTTGTATGTTGCCCCTCCCTCCCACCTATTTCTTGGACCATATTACCCCTCTTCCCATCCCCAGCCCCCCTCAAACCCAGAAAACCCCACCCGAAGGTAACCCCTTGCCCCCATTTTGTCCCTTCTTTGTGCTCATACTTACCCCCAGCTCATCACAGATTCCACCCCTACAGACATTAACTCACATCCTTCCTCCACCCCCCGATTTCCTGTAAGCCACTTTTCCAGACTCTAGCTCTCTGAGGCAGTTAACTTATTTCATATCATTGAGGTCATATAGTATTTGTCCTTCAATGCCTGGGTTGCTTCACTTAACATAAGATTCTCAAGGTTCATCCATGTTATCACGTGCGATTGTAGTGTATTGGTTCTTACAGCTGAGTAGTATTCCATTGGGTGTATATACCACATTTTGTTGATCCACTCATCTGTTGATGGACTTTTGGATCGATTCCAACTTTTGGCGATGGTGAACAATGCTGCTATGAACATTGGTGTACATATATCGGTTTGTGTCCTTGTTTTCAGATCTGATGGGTATATACCCAGCAGTGGTATTGCTGGGTCATATGGCAAATCTATGGATAATTTTTTGAGAAACTGCCAAACTGTCCTCCAGAATCGTTGGATCCTTCTGCATTCCCACCAGCAATGGATGAGTGTTCCCCTTTCTTCACATCCTCTCCAGCATTTGTATTCTACTGTTTTTTTCATGGCTGCCAATCTTATGGGAGTAAGATGGTATCTCATTGTAGTTTTGATTTGCATTTCCCTGATAGCTAGGGATTTGGAGCATTTTTTCATGTGCTTTTTAGCCATTTGTATTTCTTCTTTGGAGAAGTGTCTGTTTAAATCTTTTTCCCATTTTTTAAATGGGTTGTTTATCTTTTTGTTTTCGAGATCTATGAGTTCTTTATATATGCAAGTTATAAGTCTCTTATCAGATATATGGTTGCCAAATATTTTCTCCCATTGTGTGGGTTCCCTTTTTACTTTCTTGACAAACTCCTTTGAGGTGCAGAAGGCTTTAATTTTGAGGTAGTCCCATTTATCTATTTGTTCTTTTGCTGCTCGTGCTTTTGGTGTGATATTCATGAAGCCATTTCCTATTACAAGGTCCTGTAGATGTTTCCCTACACTGCTTTCTAAGGTCTTTATGGTCTTGGCTCTTATATTTAGGTCTTTGATCCATCTTGAGTTGATCTTTGTATAAGGTGTGAGATGGTAATCCTCTTTCATTCTTCTACATATGGCTATCCAGTTCTCCAGGCACCATTTGTTGAATAGGCCATTCTCTCCCAGTTGAGAGGGTTTGGTGGCTTTATCGAATATTATATGGCTATATACATGAGGTTCTATATCTGAACTTTCAATTCGATTCCATTGGTCTGTGTGTCTCTCCTTATGCCAGTACCATGCTGTTTTCACTACTGTAGCTTTGTAGTATGTTCTGAAGTCAGGAAGTGTGATTCCTCCTATTTCGTTTTTCTTTTTCAATATGTCTTTGGCTATTCGGGGCCTCTTTTTATTCCAAATAAATTTCATAGTTAGTTTTTCTAGTTCCTTAAAGAAGGCTGTGTTGATTTTTATTGGGATTGCATTGAATGTGTAGATCAGTTTTGGTAGGATAGACATCTTAATAATACTCAGTCTTCCTATCCATGAACAGGGAATATTCTTCCATTTATTTAGGTCTTCTTTGATTTCCTTGAACAATCTTGTATAGTTCTCGATGTATAAGTTTTTTACCTCTTTAGTTAAATTTATTCCTAAATATTTGATTTTTTTATTTACTATTGTGAATGGTATTTGTTTCTTGATTTCCTCCTGATCTTGCTCATTATTGGTGTATAGAAATGCTACTGATTTTTGCGCATTGATCTTATAACCTGCGACTTTGCTAAACTCATTTATGAGTTCTAGGAGCTTTGTTGAAGATCTCCCAGGGTTTTCTATATATAGGATCATGTCATCTGCAAATAATGAAATTTTGACTTCTTCCCTTCCAATTTGAATGCCTTTTATATCTGGTTCTTGTCTCAGTGCTCGAGCCAGTACTTCCAAGACAATGTTAAATAGGAGCGGAGACAATGGGCATCCTTGTCTTGTTCCTGATTTTAGAGGGAAGGATTTCAGGATTTCGCCATTGTAAACAATGTTGGCTTTAGGTTTTTCATATATACTCTTTATCATGTTCAAAAAGTTTCCTTGTATTCCGATCTTTTGGAGTGTTTTTATCAGGAAGGGGTGCTGTATTTTGTCAAATGCCTTTTCTGCATCTATAGATATAATCATGTGGTTTTTTTCTCTCAATCTGTTTATATGGTGTATTACATTGATTGATTTTCTTATGTTGAACCATCCTTGCATACCTGGGATAAATCCCACTTGGTCATGGTGTATAATTCGTTTAATGTGTTGTTGAATACGATTAGCAAGTATTTTGTTAAGTATTTTTGCGTCTAGGTTCATTAGAGAAATTGGTCTGTAATTTTCCTTTCTTGTGGTGTCTTTGTTTGGCTTTGGTACTAGGGTAATGTTGGCATCATAGAAGGAATTAGGCAGTGTTCCTTCTGTTTCGATTTTTTGGAATAGTTTCAACAGGATTGGTGTTAGTTCTTTCCGGAATGTTTTGTAGAATTCACCTGTGAAGCCGTCTGGCCCTGGGCTCTTCTTAGTTGGGAGCTTTTTAATGACTGATTCTATCTCTTTGCTTGTGATTGGTTTGTTAAGATCATCAATTTCTTCTTTCGTCAGTATGGGCTGCTTATGTATTTCTAGGAATTTGTCCATTTCCTCTAAATTGTCATTTTTGTTGGAATATAGTTTTTCAAAGTATCCTCTTATGATAGTCTTTATTTCTGTGGGGTCAGTGGTGATATCACCTTTCTCATTTCTTATTTTGTGTATTTGCATCTTTTCTCTTTTTTTCTTTGTTAGTCTCGCTAAAGGTTTGTCAATTTTGTTGATCTTCTCAAAAAACCAGCTCTTGGTCTTGTTTATTTTTTCAAGTGCTTTCTTATTTTCTATTTCATTTAGTTCTGCTCTTATCTTTGTTATTTCCTTCCTTCTTCTTCCTGTTGGGTTACTTTGTTGTTGTTTTTCTAATTCCTTCAAATGTGCAGTTAATTCTTCAATTTCTGCTCTTTCTTCTTTTTTGATATATGAATTTATGTATAAATTTCCCTCTCAGTACCGCTTTTGCCGCATCCCATAAATTTTGGTATGTTGTGTTATCATTATCATTTGTTTCAAGGTAGTCATTGATTTCTTTTGAGATTTCCTCTTTGACCCACTGTTTTTCTAAGAGTGTGCTGTTTAATTTCCAAATTGTCGTGTGAAGTCTGGGTCTCTGTCCCTTGCAAATTTCCAGCTTGACTCCACTGTGGTCAGAGATATTGTTTTGTATGATTTCGATCTTTCTGAATTCATTAAGCCTTTCTTTGTGGCCTAGCATATGGTCAATCTTGGAGAATGTTCCATGTGCGCTTGAGAAAAATGTATATCCTGCTGTGTTTGGGTGTAATGATCTATATATGTCTATTAGATCCAGCTCTTCTAATATACTGTTCAAATGTTTTGTTTCTTTAGTGATTCTCTTTTGAGATGTTCTGTCCAGAGTTGATAGTGGTGTATTAAAATCCCACATTATAATTGTAGATGCATCTATTCTTTCACTTAGTTTTTCCAGCGTTTGCCTCACATATTTAGAGGCGCCCTTGTTAGGAACATAAATATTTATGATTGTTCGATCTTCTTGACAAATTGTCCCTTTCACTAAAATATAGTATCCTTCTTTGTCTCTCACAATTGTTTCGCATTTAAAGTCTATTTTGTCTGATATTAATATAGCTACTCCTGCCTTTTTTTGGTTGTTGTTTGCTTGTATGATTGTTTTCCAGCCATTCACTTTCAACCTCCATGAGTCTCTGGGTCTAAGATGTGTCTCTTGTAGGCAGCATATAGATGGGTCATATTTCCTTATCCAGTGTCCCAGTCTGAATCTTTTGATAGGTGAGTTTAATCCGTTGACATTCAGTGTTATTACGTTTAGAGAGTTATTTATGGTAGCCATATTTTGGTTGGATTTGTGTTTGTTATATTTTGTTTGTATTATTTTATTTTCCCCTTCTATTTTTGTCTTTCTTGTTGCTTTTACACTCTCCTCCATCTCTGACTGTCCTGTTTTTTCCTTTCTTCCTGCAGAATTCCCTTAAGAATTTCTTGAAGGGGAGGTTTCTTGTTGATATACTCTTTCAGTTTCTGTTTATCTGTGAATATTTTGAACTCTCCATCATTTTTGAATGCTAGTTTAGCTGGATAGAGTATTCTTGGTTGGAGATTTTTTTCCTTTAGTACCTTGACTATATCATACCACTGCCTTCTTGCCTCCATCGTTTCAGATGAGAAATCAGCACTTAATCTTATGGAGTTTCCCTTGTATGTGATGGTTTTCTTTTCTCTTGCTGCTTTTAGAATTTTTTCTTTGTCTTGAGCAATGAATAATTTGACAAGTATATGTCTTGGGGTGGGCCTGTTGGGGTTTATGACCAGTGGAGTGCGCTGTGCTTCTTGGATATGTACATCTGTCTCTTTCAGTAGATTTGGGAAGTTTTCATTCATTATTTCCTGCAACACTCCTTCTGACCCCTTTCCCTTCTCTTCTCCTTCTGGAATGCCTATAATACGTATGTTTGAGCGTTTTGCGTTATCATTCAGGTCCCTAAGTCCTATCTGGATTTTTTCTACCTTTTTATTGACCACTTCTACTATCTGTTTGATTTCCAATGCACTGTCTTCCACATCACTAATTCTCTGCTCTGCCTCTTCTAGTCTGCTGATATTTGCTGCAAGTGTATTTTTGATTTCTTGAATTGTGGTGTTCATTTCCATCATATCTGTTATTTTTTTGCGCATGTCTGCAATTTCCCCTCCAAGTGTTGTCTTCACGCTGTTAACCTCTTTCATTACTTCATCAAATTTGTCGGTGATAAATGTTCTGAGATCTTTCATTGCTTGTGCAAAGTCCTGCCCCCCTTCCTGATTTTCAGTTTGTTGATTGGATTCAGCCATGTTTTCCTGATTACTGGTTTGGTTTGTAGATTTTTGTTGCTGTCTTGTCAACATTTTTTCTTGACGGGTTTAATCAGTTCCTTAGCTTCTTTGTCTAGTCTTGGAGATTAATTAGCTGTTGTTTTTGCATAAGTGTTATATCTTCTCTTTGTCACTTTGTTCTTCCTATTCCAATTTCTTATTGCTAGTTAAGCTCACTTTAAAGGAAAGTATTAGTGCTGGGGAAAGTCAATTGTGTAAGGAAGGAAAAAGTGTGAAGTAGTATTGGTGATATATGTTTACAAAGCAACAGTATGAGTTCTGGGAGGATGGAGGTTAGATCATGTAAATTGTGTAGAGTTATAGTAGTAGGAAAGTACCTATAATGAGGTAGACGACTGAATATGGGAGGAATGTGGTACGTACTAAGAGGCTATTGTTTTCGTGAGAGAGGGAAAGAGAAAAGAAAGGTAATAGTTTCAGGGACGAATACCAGATGGAAAACTAAACAAAGGTATTAGAAATTAAGAGTTAGACACTTTGTGGATCAAAGAAAGGGAGATGGAATATAGGAGAGATAGCAGTGGTGGAGGATATCAAGTTGTAGGGGAAAGGGGATAGTGTAGATAGGCTAAATCTATTCACAGAGAAATGAGGCAGTGGAGGGTGAGGAAACCCAGCAAATGTGAGGTATTTCCTGTAGGACCTATTGTATTGTTAAGGTAAAATAGTATAAGAAGAAAATTGGGGACAAGAAAGAGAGGATTGAAAAAAAAAAAAGGAACAACAACAACAACAAAAAAAAACAAAACAAAACAAAAAAAACCAAAGAACAGAAACCCCGCCGCCAGGCTCGGCTGGGCTCAGCAGGGCTCCAGTCCCGCGCCCGCCGCCCGCCACGGCTCGGCTGGGCTCGGCTGGGCTCGGGTCCCCCGCCTGCCGCCCGCCGCGGCTCGGCTGGGCTCGGCTTCCCCTCCCGCTGCGGCTCGGCTGGGCTCGGCTGGGCTCGGCTTTCCTGCCCGCCGCCCGGCGTGGCGCAGCGCGGCTCGGCTCTCCCGCTCGCCGCCCGGCGCGGCGCGGCTGGGCTCGGCCGAGCTCAGCTGGGCTCGGCCCCCCCGCCCGCCGCGGCTCAGCCGGGCTCGGCCGGACTCGGCTTCCCCGCCCACCGCCCGCCGCCGCGGCGCAGCGCGGCTCGGCTCTCCCGTCCCCCGCCCGCCGCGGTGCTAGCTGCCTCGGCTCCGCCTACCCAAGGAGGGAGTCCTCCACACGTAGCTGGGATCTCCGTGTATATTTCACAGATGGATCCTCTCTGTTACCTTCCCTCCAAATCGATGTCCAGACACCTCTGGACCAGGAAAAATCCCGAAACAGCCGGTCCCAAAGAGTCTCCGACGCCTCCCAGCCGATTCCCCCCAGGAGCTAGTAACCGGGAAGTTCACTCAGCCTCCATCTTGCCTCCCCCTCCTGAAAAGTCCCAAATTATATCTTATAGACCCGTCCTTTCCATTGCCTTCCCACCAAATCGATGTCCAGACACTTCCTGCCCTGAAAAAATCCTGAAAAAGCCTGGTCCCGGAGAACCTCCAGCGGTGCCCAGCTGCCTCTTCCCAGGAGAGACGGCAAGGCAAGCTCACTCAGCCACCATCTTGCCGGAAGTCCCCCTTTCCCTTTCTCTTTGTATTGTTGCCCCTGTGGTTGAAGTCTAAGACTTTGCATTATAGCCTTGTTTTCTGAATTCTATTTTCTGTGGCCTATTGGGGTGCAGGGAAGTGTTTTTCCAGCTCAGTCTTTGGAAAAAGAACTTCCTCATTTGGAAACCCTTTCAGAAACAGGGTCATCTTGATAGTGCCTGTTTAATACTACTGAAAACCACCCCACCCCTTTATCCTCTCCAGAGGCTCCAAAGGACTGTTCACAGCCAAAACAGTGAGTACTATGCAAGCATCAAAGTAAGAGCTACCTTTCCTGTCATCATACATGTTATCAGAATAGAGCCTTCAGGTGGCGGACTTGGCCCAGTGGTTAAGGCGTCCATCTACCACATGGGAGGTCCGCGGTTCAAACCCTGGGCCTCCTTGACCCGTGTGGAGCTGGCCCATGTGCAGTGCTGATGCGCGCAAGGAGTGCTGTGCCACGCAGGGGTGTCCCCGCGTAGGGGAGCCCCATGCTCAAGGAGCGCACCCCGTAAGGAGAGCTGCCCAGCGCGAAAGAAAGTGCAGCCTGCCCAGGAATGGCGCCGCACACACGGAGAGCTGACACAACAAGATGATGCAACAAAAAAAACACAGATTCCCGTGCTGCTGACAACAATAGAAGCAGACAAAGAAAAAGATGCAGCAAATAGACACAGAGAACAGACAACCGGGGTGGGGGGGAAGGGGAGAGAAATTTTTTTTAAAAATTAAAAAAAAAAAAAAGAACTGAAAGTAGGGATGCAAACTGTGACATTTGCACACTGATGTTCATAGCAGCATTATTCACAATTGCCAAAAGATGGAAACAACCCAAGAGTCCATAAACCAAGGAATGGATAAACAAAATATGATCTATGCATACAATGGAATACGACTCAGCTGCAAGAAGAAATGAAGCCAGGGTGTACATTACAACGTGGATGAACCTTGAGGACATTCTGTTGAGTTAAACAAGCCAGACACAAAAGGACAAATCTTGTGTGGTCTCACCAATATGAACTAAATACAATGAGTAAATCCATGGAGTTAAAACTAGATTTAGATTTAGAGTATAGGTTACTGGGAGTTAGAATGAGAGTTGAGAAGGGAGGCTGTACTTCATTCTCCTAGTGACCTGTACTCTAAACCTAAAGTGGCTCCCCAGGGATGACGAGCATTCCCTTCTGATGGACCTTCCCATGCCCTGGTGCTTCCTGCAAATGGCAAGGATCTTTGGATGCTGTAATGCCCCATCCGATGCATCAGCACAAGTCCTTTAAACCCTACAGGGAGAGGATACAGTTTTTCTTGCTACATACATTAATCTTCCTGGTGCTGTTGACTGCGGGATGATGCAGTCCCATTTTGACTTTCTTGGAGAAACAGGAAAAGTATGATGGTCACCAGCAGTTCTTTGGAATTGTACAGCCAATGGGAACAAGTGAGCAAGCTGAAAACTTTGCTTATTGACTTGTGCTAAAGGACCGTAAGCGGTGATTGACTTGGGAAGCAACTCCTTGATCTACTCATGAGGGAATTGCGACAGCCTTTACGAATAGTGACTGCCTAGTCTTTGACAGCAGCATTGCCCAGTGTTTTTTTTTTTGGAGAAAATGGCAATTTAGGCATCAGTGTAACTATTTTCATGTGTTGAAATGGCAACCAAACATTTTCTGGCCAGTATTTAAAACCACTGCCTTCAATTTCACAGAGAATAAGGCACCCAGCTGCCTGCCAACTTGAAACTGTTTTGGTAGGTGAAAGTGAGACACATGAAGGTAAATAAAAGGAAAGGCTGTTAAATACAGGAAAGAGTTGCATGTAGTAATACTAATATGTATAAAAATAAGTCAACAACAGTAAACCACTGGGGGAGAATATATACACACACACACACACACCCCTACTAATTATGTAGAGATAGGCTAAGGGGCTGTTAGGGATTGAATCGTGTTCCCCACAAAAGGCATGCGCAGGTCCCAACCCCTGGTGCTGTCGATGTGAACCCATTTGCAAATAGGAACTTTGAAGATGTTATTAGTTGCGGTGTCCACAAACCAAATTAGGGTGGGCCTTAATCCAATATGGATGTGGTTCTTATACACATAGGTAATTGGATATTGGAGGAGAAGGCATGGGAGCAACCAGAAGTTGGAAGTCAATGGAATCTGGAAGAGAAAGAAGATGCCACCATATGCATTGCCAAGTGAAGGAAAAGCCAAGGAACTCAAAAGATTGCGGGCCAGCCAGAAGCTACTGCCCTGAAGTGGAAGCAACCCTTCTAGCCTCTGAAACCATGTGCTGTGAGCCAATAAATTCCTGTTGTGGTTGGGAAGCAGATTTGGCTCAACTGATGGAACGTTCGTCTACCATATGGGAAGTCCAGGGTTCAAACCCAGGGCCTCCTGACTGGTGTGGTGAGCTGGCCCATGCACAATGCTGATGCATGCAAGGAGTGCCATGCCACGCAGGGGTGTCCCCCGCATAGGGGAGCCCCATGTAAAGGAGAGCACCCTGCAAGAAGAGCTGCCCCACATGAAGAAAGCACAGCCTACCCAGGAGTGGCACCTCACACATGGAGAGCTGACGCAGCAAGATGACGCAACAAAAAGAGACACAGATTCCTGGTGCCACCTGACAAGAATGCAAGCAAACACAGAAGAAAACACAGCGAATGGACACAGAGAGCAGACAAGGAGTGGGGAAGGGGGGAAGGGGAGAGAAATAAATAAATAAATAAATCTTAAAAAAAAAAAAATCCTGTTGTTAAGCCAGCCCATTGTGTGGCATTTGTTTTATCAGCAGAGAAACTAAACCAGGGGCCAATGATAGGGAGAGGTTTTAGCTAAGGAAGGGGAGTATATATACTGTGACCAAAGACAGGAGCACAGTGAGGTGATAGATCAAAGGTATAATCCATGCCCCATTTTAAATAAAGCGAAATTAAATCTGAGTGGATTCTAATCCTAGGTATACATCCAAAAGAACTGAAAATAGGGACTTGGTTAGATACTTATGTCTGCATATTCACAGCAGCATTGTTCACAATGGCCAAAAGGTGGAAACAACCCAAATGGCCATCAGCTTATGAAAGGATAAACAAAATATGGTATATACACACCATGGAATATTATTTAGCCACAAAAAGGAATGAAGCTCTGATCCATGCCATAATCTGGATGAACCTCAAAAACATGCTAACCAAAGAAGCCAGACACAAGAGGTCACATGTTGTATGATTCCATTCATATGAAATATCCAGAATAAGTAAATTCATAGAGACAGAAAGAAGATTTTTTTTTTTTTTTGCCAGTGGCTGGGGGAAGGGGAATGGGGAGTAATGCTGAATGGGTTCAGAGTTTTTCTTTGGGGGGGTTGATGAAAATAATCTGGAACTAGATAGAGGAGGTGGTTGCACAATGTCATGAATGTACTGAACTGCTCACTTTAAAATAGTTAATTTTGTGGTATGTGAGTTTATCTCTTTAAATAGATGTATAAATTGTTCAGAGAGCAAAGTTTGACTTTTGAGCTTAGTATCCTTTTGATTTAGAGAATGATGTGGTCTTCATCTCTTGGCCCTGATCCTAAGTTTGATGCTCTAGATAATGGAACCTTCCACTAAGAATCTGGGTCATAGCTATTTTAGGGGATGGGCCACAGATGTCGAGTTATTTTTTACATGTTTTCCAGAAGTCCACTGCTTAGACTGCCCTGCCAGCAGGAATCTCTCCCTAGTGGTGAGGGTCACAACAGGAAGGAGTGTCCCATTCATAGATGAGCCTATACTTTGGGGTTTTTTAGTGGATTGCAAGGAAATGCTTTGTGAGCAGCAAAGAATCTACGGTAGAAAAAAAGAAATCAGAGCTGGAAGTAGGGCAGGCTCTTTCATGTGTCCTGGGCTGAATACCATAGATGGACACTGGCTAAGACTGTAATGGGTCTTTTCTGATGGAAACTGGTAACTACTCAGGGCTGCTAGTGCTTGAGGTTCTTCTCACATCACTGGGTTTATGAAGGCTTAGAATCAATCAGATAATTTAGATGTTGGCAGCTAGGTATGTACTGAGAGGTTTTGTTTTTCTTTTTAGTAAGTGGGGGAGGGTAAGGAAGAAACCCTAACTGTAGGAAGCCCATTAATTATTAAAAATATCATTATAGGATTATTCTGATTCACAGCTTGCTTAATGTTACTCAAGTGCCAGTGTTCAGAGGATGGAGGATTAGAAAGGCAGAGGGCTCACTTCTCTCCCAGAAAAATAGCTAGAGGACAGGTAGAAACTGCCCAGAAAACTGTACTAGGGCTAAGACACCAGGGGAAGGCTAGACACCATGCAGAAGAGAGAGGGGAGAAGGAAAGGCATCTCGGCTAGTTGGAAAGATTCCATGAGCAAAGGTGCAGTAGCAGCTGCTGGTTCACATCCCCCCACCCTTGGAGCAAACAGCAGTGGGTCCTCTGGAGTCTTGCCAGTGGTTATAGATTGAAGGTGTTACAGAGGTCCTCTTCCCCAGGAAAGGGGAAAGGGAGGGACACACCTATGGAAAATTCAGATTTTGGCGAGGGAACTTGGTCTGCTGCATCCCAGGGGTCACACGCCTTGAGAAGAAGGCGGGCCATGACATTGTTGGCCCTGAGAGCTGGCAGGGAGGTAAAGATAACCTGCTTCTCAAATACCCTTCCTATTGCCCTGGACTGGTTGCTGAGAACACAGAGGGAGAGAGGGTGGTTTTACCAAAACTGTAGTTAGTGCTGGGGTTTAATATATACCCAGGGGACCTGAATCTCTGGACTGACCATGTGATAGCCAGACCCTGAGCCTCAACAGACTTCAGCTCCTACACTCTGGTTTATTGGACTTACCCCACTCAGCTAACATGGAGGTGAAGAAAGTCAACCACCACACCAGGGAGCCAACAGTGCCTACAACTGAAAGCAGGAGAATTGCATCCAGCATCCATGTGGAATCTAAGCCCCTCTTGTTACAGATGTGGAGTGGACACAACCATTCCAAGGTCCACAGGATGAAGGAATAGAGTATGGATTAGAGTTGACTTACTGATAATCTATTCATGAACTATTGTGATTAGTAATCGAAGAAAATGTGGCATTGGTGTGAAGAAAGTGGCCGTGGTAGCTGCTGGGGGTAGGGAATGGGAGGAAGAGATGAGATGTGGAAGAATTTTCAGGACTTGGAGTTGTCCTGGGTGATGCTGTAGGGACAGTTACCGGAACATGGTAGCGTGTGGGTTATGATGTGGACCATTGACCATGAGGTGCAGCGGTGCTCAGAGATGTATTCACCAAATGCAATGAATGTCTCATGATGATGGAGGAGATTGTTGTTATGTGGGGAGCAGTGGGGAGTGGGGGGTGGGGGGTATATGGAGACCTCATATTTTTTTAATGTAATATTAAAAAACTAAATAAAGACAAAAATAAAAAAAATACAATAAGAAAAAGACCTTGAATAAAAGGGGGGAAAGAGAGAGAGAGACAAATAAGTTTATATGGCTAAGAGAATCAGGAGGTCATCAGAGAGGTAACATTTATGCATGTCTCAGCAGGATCACATAGACAGCCAAAGTATATACTCTCCCAAATAGTGGGGCTCCTGAGAGCTCTGGAGACACCCAAGTCCTACAGTCATGGCAGATAGCTCCAGAGTTTGGTGACTTGGCAGTGGGCACTACTTTGGAGTTTGTGCTCCTAAGTGTGACAGAGTTGCACTCAGATGTGACTTCTATACACATGCCTCTTCTCTCCCTTTTATCTGAATCTATAGTTGGTGCTGCAGTTGGCAGATATACATTCAAGAGGCTTGAATCTCTGGGCTATCCATGTGCCAACTGAGACCTGAGTCTCCGCAGAGTTGCAACACCTATTCTCCAGTTCATTGGACTCACCCAGTACAACTAACAAGGAGATAAGGAGGGACAACCACCACACCAAGGAACCAAGAGTCTACAACTGCAAGCAAGAGAGTCCCATTCATCAGACATATGGGATCAAAGCCCCCTCTCAATTAGAGGTGGAGTGAGCATCACCACCCCAGAATCCTCAGCATTGGGGAATAAAATATGGACTAGAGTAGACTCAATGGTATTGTACTATAGACTTATTGTGATTCTAGCAATGGAAAAAATTATATCATTGATGTGGAGCCAGTGGCCACAGGAGGTGCTGAAATCAGGGGGAGGGAAAAAGAGGTATAATATGGGGGCATTTTCAGGACTTGGAATTGTCCTGAATGACATTGCAATGACAGATACTAGCCATTATATGTCCTGCCATAACCTACAGAATTGAATGGGAGAGAGTGTAATCTACAATGTAAACTATAATCCAGGCATAGTGGCAATGCTCCAAAATGTGTTCATCAATTGCAAAGAATGTACCACACCAATGAAAGTTGTTAATATGGGGAAAAGTAGGAGGTGTGAGGAGTGGGGCATGTGGGAATTCCTTATAATTTTTTAATGTAACATTATATGTAATCTAAGTTTCTTTTAAAAATAAAAAATATATTTTAAAAATAAAAATACAATAAAGGCATACAAGAGCAGAGTTAAAATCATAGAAGAATCAGCAATGTACAGGACAAAACAGCCGAAATTGAAAAGAGAGAAGAACAGAAAGAGAAAAGGATGGAAAAAATTGAGCAGGGGCATAAGGTGGGCACGAAGTGCACCAACATACCTATTATGGGAGTTCCAGAATGAGAAGAAAAGGGAAAAGGGGCAGAAAGAATATTTGAGGAAATAATGGCCCAAAATCTCCCCAATCTCATGAAAAGCATGAAAATATATGTCTAGGAAGCATAGCGTACTCCAATCAGGATAAATCCAAATAGGCCTACTCCAAGACACATAATATTTGGAATGCCAAAGATAAAGAGAAAATTCTGAAAACAGCAAGGGAGAAGCAAAACATCATATACAAGGGATGCCCAGTAAGACTTAGTGTGGACTTCTCTTCAGAAACTGTGGAGGGAGAAGGCAGTGCTGTGATATAATTAAGGTACTGCTAGAGAAAAACCGCCAGCCAAGAATTCTTTATCTGGCCAAACTGCCTTCAAGTATGAAGGTACGTTTTAAATATTCACAGATAAACAGGAACTAAGAGAGTTTGTAAATAAGAATCTGACTCTGCAGGAAACACTACAGAGAGTTCTGCAGCCAGAAAAGAAAAGACAGGAGAGAGAGGTTTGGAAGAGAGGGTAGACATGAAGATATTCATAAAGGGTAATCAAAAAGGTAAAAAGACAAAAATATGATGTGACATATGAAAGCCAAAGGATAAAATGATTCAAGAAATGCCTTCACAGTAATAATATTGAATGTTAATGGATTAAACTCCCCAATCAAAAGACATAGGCTGACAGAATTGATTAAAAAAAAAAAAGAGCCATCCATACACTGTCTGCAGGAGACTCACCTTAGACCTAAGGATGAAAATAGGCTGAAAGTGAAAGGTTGGAGAAAGGTATTTCATACAAGCAGTAACCAAAAAGAGCAGCAGTAGCTATGCTGGTGTACACAAAAGAGACTTTAAATGAAAAAGTGATAAAAGATGCCAAAGGTCATTACATATTAATAAAAAGGGGCAATCCACCAGGAAGGAGTAACAATCCTAAATATCTATACAACTAACCAGGTGTATACTTGGTTATATTTGAGGCTAACTCTGGCAAAACTGAAAGGAGAAACAGACATCTCTGCAATAACAGTTGGAGACCTCAACACATTAATCACATCAATAGATAGAATAACTAGACAGTAGGAAACAGAGAACTTGAACAATATGGTAAATGAGCTGGAACTGACAGACATACACAGAACATCATACCCCAAATCAGCAGCTTATGCATTCTTCTCAAATGCTCATAGATCCTTCTCCAGGATAGACCATATGATGGGTCACAAAACAGTTCTCAAGCTATACAAACTATCTTCTCTGATCATAATGTAATGAAGCTGGAAATCAATAACAGGTGGGAAAGGGGGAAATTGGCAAATTCCCCTGGCATGAGGGGAAGTGGGGTTGATTGAAAATCATTGACAGTAGGGACTGGCTTCTTTCCACCCAGGTTGGATTGCTGCCCTAGCCTGGGCTCTAGCCCTGCCTCCAGCAGGGAGGAAGCTGCAAGAACCTACACCAGCCTCTCCAGGAAACTGTAGTCACTTTTGGCCCACATGGACTAGATTATTGGGCATCCAAGAGGCTACATCTCCACCCTCCAATAGGATAGACGTGGGGAGTGGTTTTCCCCAGCCTCTTCAGGTAACTGCAGGTGCTTTCAGCCCATATGGGGAAGCAGATGTGGCTCAATTGATAGAGTGTCTGTCTACCATATGGAGGACCCAGGGTTCAATCCCCAGGGACTCCTGACCTGTGTGGTAAGCTGGCCCATGTGCAGTGCTGTCACATGCAAAGAGTGCTGTGCCAAGCAGACCCCCCCCATGTAGGGGTGCCCCATGTGCAAGGAGTGCACCCCATAAAGAGAGCCACCCTGCATGAAAAAAGCACAGCCTGTCTAGGAGTGGCACTGCGCACACGGAGAGCTGATGCAGCAAGATGACACAAGAGCCCATATAGACTTGATTGTTGGATACCCATGGCTCCATCCACACCCCTGATAATATGAGGGAAGGGCAATGGGTCCATAACCACTCTGGGTAACTACAGGTACTTTCAGATTGCACAGACTAGATTGTTGGTATTCCTGTGGCTCCATTCCCACCCTTGACAGGGCAGGTGGGACAGTGCTCCCTCAACCTCTCAGAGTATCTGCAGCTGCTTTCAGCTGAAATGTGATAGATTGATGGGCACATCTCTGGCTCCATTCCACCTCTGACAGGGCAGGAAGAGGGACAGTGCTCCCTCAGTCTCTGGGCAATTGCAGCCATTTTCAGCCTGCACAAACCTGACTGTTGGACACATCTACAGCTCCATCCCTGCTCCTGACAGGAAAGAGGAGGAATAGTACTCCCTCAGCCTTTCTGGGCAACCACAGCCAGTTTGGCCCTCATGGACAAAATTGTTGGGCAAATATGTGGCACCATACCTGCTCCTGGGAGGGGAGGAGGGGGAATGGTGCTTCATCAGTCTATCTGGACAACCATGGTCAGTTTTGATCCACATGGTTTAGTTTGTTGCCCACACCTGTGGTTCTATCCCCCAAACCAAGCAGGGGAGAAAGAGACATGGAGCTTCATCAGTTTCTCCAGGCCACTACAGGTGATCTTGACCCATACAGCTTGGGTTACTGCACATGGCTGTACCTCTTTCCCTACCCATGGCAAGGGAGAAAGTTGGGAGAAGCTTCATTGGTGTTTTGGGCAATGTGTACAGCTTCAGCCTCCATGACTGCACCACCAACTACATCTGGGCAACTACATGTGGTTTGACCTGCACAACTTGGATTATTACACATGGTTATGGCTCTGCCCTTATGCTTGGCAGAGGAGAAGCTTCATTGGTTTCTGGGGCAATGTTGGCAGCTTCAGCCTCCACAGCTTATGGTATCAACTACATCCTCAGCTCGTACTACATAACCAGCAAGGGAGAAAAGGCAAGTAAGCCCTAAACTAAAGAGAGAAACTGTGCCCAGAATAAATACACCTAGAAATCCACATGCCAGCAAACCAACAAAAAATTGCAATCCACACCAAGAAACAGGAAGCCATGGTCCAGTGAAAGGAACAAGAGAAGCCTCCAGATGACATAAAGGAGTTGAGAAAACTAATCACACATGGTCAAACAAATCTCCTTAATAAATTCAATGAGACAGCTAAAGAGATGAAGGATATTAAGAAGACACTAGGTGAGCAAAAAGAAGAATTTGAAAGTATACATAGAAAAATAGCAGATCTTATGGGAATGAAAGGCACAATGAATGAAATTAAAAATACAACTGGAGGCATATAACAACAAATTTGAAAGGCAGAAGAAGGGATCAGTGATCTTGAAGACAGGGCCTCCAAAAGCAAACATACAAAAGAATAGATTAAAAAAATAATGAAAATGTTGGAAGTGTGTGTGACTGAAGCAGTTGAGCACCTGCTTCCCACAGAGGAGGTCCTGGGTTCAGTTCCCAGGTGCCTCCTAAAAACAAAAACAAACATGAAGCAAAGAAATGAAAAAAGCCAACTCAGGGAAGCTGATGTGGCTTAATGGTTGAATGTTGGTGTCCAACTTATGAGGTCCTGGGTTCAATCCCTGGCCCAGGTATGTCAAAAAGAAGAAAAGGAAGAAAGAAAGGAAAGAAGGGATACAGGAAGGAAGGAAGGGAGGGAGGGAGGGAGGGAGGGAGGGAGGGAGGGAGGAAGGGTTAAATAGGGCCTCAGCAAACTAAATGATGGCAAGAGACATGGAAAGATACATGCCTTTGGAGTCCCAGAAGGAGAAGAGAAGGGAAATGGTAGAAAATTTCCCAACTCTATTGAAGGACGTAGGTATCTGTGTCTAAGAAGCACAGTGTACTTCCATCCAAATAAATCTGAATTGACCTACTCTGAGACACATACTAATTAGAATGTCAAAGGACAAAGATGAAACAATTCTGAGAGCAGCAAACGAAAACCAATTCATCACATACAAGCAATGCCCAATATGATTAAGTGTTGATTTCTCATCAGAAATCATGGATGCAAGAAGACAGTGGTATGATATATTCAAGATACTGCAAGAGAAAAACTGCCAGTCAAGTATCTTATATCTATTAAGACTATCTCTCAAAAATGAGGGAGATTTAGAATATTCACAGATAAACAGAAACTAAGAGAGTCTGTAATCAAGAGACTGGCTTTGCAGGACACACTACAAAGAGTGCAACAGCCTGAAAAGAAAAGACAGGAGAAAGAGGCTTGAAAGAGGGTCTAGAAAGGAAGACTATATCAGTAAAAGTAACTTAAATTGTCAAAAAAGTGGTGAAAATAAAATGAAAGATAAAACCCAAAGATGAAAATGGGTGAAATAAGAACTGCCTTTCCAGTAATAATATTGAATGTTAATGGATTAAACTCCCCATCAAAGAACAAAAACTGGCAGAATGGATAAGAAAATATGGAACATCTATATGCTGTCTACTAGAGACTCATCTTTTTTTGGTCAAAGATAAACACGTGTTTATTATTTTCACAAGCACAGATTGTCGTCTTCCTGCCATTAGCAGCTCCAAAGAAGGGAAAGGAAGCAGGTATGGCTTCATTTCAAGTCAGGCATCACAGCCAGGGCTCATCATCCCAGCTGATATCAGCAGGTTTTCACAAAAGGAAGTATGATTTTTATTTCCTATAAAACCAAATTTACATCCCCTCGGTCATGAGAGAACTTTCGTGGACTCATCACTATACATATATATATATATATATATTTTTTTTTTTTATTTTTCCCCACGATCTCTTTGTTTTTTTTAAATGTTGCATTAAAAAAATATGAGTTTCCCATATACTCTCCACCCCCCTTCATCCCACTCCTTCACATTAACAACCCCTACCACCACTGCAGCATACTCATTGCACTTGGTGAACACACTCTGGAGCACCGCCACACCAAATGGATAACAGTCCACTTCATAGTTTACACTCTCCCTCAGTCCACCCAGTGGGTTATGGCAGGATATAAAATGTCCAGCAACTGCCCTGCAACATCACTCAGGACAACTCCAAGTCCCAAAAATGCCCCACATCCCATCTCTTCTTCCCTCTCCCTGCTGCCAGCAACTACTGTGGCCACTTTCTCCACATCAATGCTACAATTTCTTCCATTACTAGTCACAATAGCTCCATAGTAGAATATCAGTAAGTCCAGTCTAATCCATATTTTATTCCTTCATCCTGTGTACTCTGGAATGGTGATGTCCACTCCACCTCTATATCAAGAGGGGGCTTAGATTCCACATGGATGTTGAATGTAATTCTCCTGCTTGCAGTTGTAGGCACTCTCGGTTCCCTGGTGTGGTGGTTGATCATCTTCACCTCCCTGTTACCTGGCCTGGGTAAGTCCAATGAACCAGAGGGTAGGAGTTGCAAGTCTGCTGAGGCTCTGGGCCCAGCTGGCACATGGACAGTCCAGAGATTCAAGTCTCCTGAGTACACACCAACCCTAACACCAACCACAGGTTCAGTAAAAGTGACAGAAGAGGCATGTGTAGAAAGGTCACATCTGAGTCCAATTCCATTACACTCAGGAACACAAATTCCAAAGTAGAGGCAACTGACAGGGCACTGAATTCTAGAGCCATTTGCCATGACCATAGAACCTGTGGGTTTCTGTAGCCTTCCAGAGAACCAGTACCTGGGGTTGTATCTACTTTGGCTGTCTCTCAAGTCCTGTGAGGTTTGCATAAGCGTGACCCCTCTGATGACCTTCTGACTCTTTTCTTGAAGACTCTTAGCCATACCAACTCATTTGTCTTTGCCATTTCCCCTTTTATTCAAGATCAAAAAGCAGTTTTTAACACATAATCCTACATGTAGGCTGAGATATTCTGCTCATCTGTGTTGACCCTTTTATTCAAGGTCTTTTTCTAGTTACATCAGCTGGTACTTGGTAGTAATCCCTCGGTGCCAGGGAGGCTCATCCCCAGGAGTCATGTCCCACGCTGGGGGGAAGGCAATGCATTTACATGCTGAGTTTGGCTTAGAGAGTGGCCACATTTGAGCAACACGGAGACTCTCAGAAGGTAACTCTTAGGCACCCTGCAGCTCTAGGCCTAGTTCATATTTCAGGTGCACAGGCTCTTAAGCATAGTCATCAGTATCAAGGGCTCATTGTTGGACCATCCTTCTTTGTTGGTCTTTGCCCTTGCACTTGGGGGATTGTTGCTATTCCATTGGGACAGGGATAGAGATAGAGACTCACCTTTGACCCAAGGATTCAAATAGATTGAAAGTGAAAGGCAGGAAAAAGATATTCCATGCATGTGGTAACAAAAAAAGCTGGAGTAGCTATACTTATATTGGTTGAAACAGACTTTAAAAGAAAAGCTGCTATTAGAGACTAGGATGGACCTCATATATTAATAAAAGAGGCAATTCACCTGGAAGAAATAACTGTAAATGTATATACACATAACAAGGATGTTCCAAATTACATGAGACAAACATTCTCAAAACTGAAGGGAGAAATAAATGTTTTTACAATAATAGTTGAAGACTTCAATATACCACTACTCTCATCATTTGATAGAACATCTGGGCAAAGGATCAATAAAGAAACAGAGAACTTGACTAATATGATAAATGAGCTAAACCTAAGAGACATATATAGAACATTGCATTCTGAAATAGCAGGATATACATTCTTCTCAAGAGCTCACAGATCTTTCTCCAGGGTAGCCATATGTTGGGTCACAAAACAGATCTCAATAAATTTTAAGAGACTGAAATTATACACAGCACTTTCTCTGATCATAATGGAATAAAGCTGGAAATCAACAACAGGCAGAAAAGGAGGGTATTCACAAATATATAGAGACTAAACACACTCAGAAGAAGTGGATCAAAGAGTAAATTGCAAGAGAAGTCAATAAATATCTTGAGACAAATGAAAATGAGAACACAACATATTAGAATCTATAGAATGCAGTGAAGACAGTGATGAGAGGCAAATTTATAGCCCTCAATGCTTACATTAAAAAAGAAGAAAGAGCTAAATTAATGACCTAATTACACACCTGGAGGAACTAGAAAAATAACAGCAAACTATTCCCAAAGAAGCAAAAGGAATGAAATAACAAAGATCAGAACCAAAATAACTAAAATAGAGAATTAAAAAAAAAAAGAGAGAGAATTGGGAAATGGACTTGGCCCAGTGGTTAGGGCATCCATCTACCACATGGGAAGTCTGCGGTTCAAACCCTGGGCCTCCCCCGCGTAGGGGAGCCCCATGTGCAAGGAGTGTGCCCCATAAGGAGAGCTGCCCAGCACGAAAGAAAAGAAAAAAAGCAGCCTGCCCAGGAATGGCACCGCCCACATGGAGAGCTGATGCAACAAGATGATTCAACAAAAAGAGACACAGATTCCCATGTGGTTGACAACAGAGGTGGACAAAGAAACAAGACACAGCAAATAGACACAGAGAACAGACAACTGGGGTGGGTGGGGGGGAGGGGAGAGAAATAAATAAATAAATAAATCTTTAAAAAAAAAAAGAGGGAATTAACAAAACCAAAAGTTGGTTCCTCGAGAAGATTAACAAAATTGACAGTCACTTAGCTAGAATGACAAGAAAAAGAAAGAGAAGATGCAAATAAATAAAATAAAAAAGGGCATGGATGTGGTTCAAGCAATTGGGCACCCACCTCCCACATGGAAGTTTTCAGGCTCTGTTCCTGGTACCTCCTAAAGAAGACAAGCTGCAATGACCCACAATGAGCTGCAACAAGCCAGAAGTGGAAGTAGTTCAAGTGGTTGGGTACTTGCCTCTCACATGGGAGGTCCTGGATTTGGTTCCTGGTGCCTCCTGAGGAGGATGAACAGACAACAAGCAGACAGACAAGGGAGCCATCTTGGGGAAGGGGGGATAAAAATTTAAACAAATAAATAAATAAATAAAAACTTACTAAAATGAAAAATGAAAACAGGGATATTACTACTGACCCCACAGAAATAAAAGAGATCATAAGAGGATACTATGAACAACTGTACACCAACACATTAGACAAAGTAGATGAAATGGAAAAACCCCTAGGAACATATGAACAGTCTACACTGACCCTAGAAGAAACAGAAGACCTCCACAAAGCAATCAGAAGAGATTGAAACAGTCATCAAACGAGTTCCCCAAATGAAAAGCTCAGTACCGCATTGACTCAGGTGAATTTTACCAAGTATTCAAAGAAGATTTAATACCAATCTTACTCAAACTCTTCCAAGAAATTGAACAGGAAGGAATACAACCAAACTCATTGTATGAAGCCAATATCATCCTAATACCAAAGCCAGATAAAGATATTACAAAAAAAGAAAATTACAGACCTATTCTACTAATAAATACAGATGCAAAAATCCTCAACAAAATACTTGCTAATCAAATCCAACAACACATTAAAAGACTTATTCATCGTGATCAAGTGTGTTTTATAGTAGGCATACAAGGGTAGTTCAATGCAAAAAAAAATCCATCAGTGTAATACACCACATTAACAAATCAAATATGAAAAAATAACATGATCATCTTGATCACAGCAGAAAAGGCATTTGAAAAAACTCAGCATCCTGGGAAGCAGATGTGGCTCAAGTGATAGGGTTTTCTCCTACCATATGGGAGGACCTGGGTTTGGTCCCTGTGGCCTCCTGGTAAAAAAGAAAAAGATAAAGTGTACCTGAGTGGTAAGCCAGTGCCTGCACTGCAAACTGAGTGCCCAGGTGAGTGCCTATGCAGTGAGTCAAGACCCCATATGATGAGCCAAGTGCCCACGTGGGTGCCTGCATGGTGAGCCAAGTGCCCACATGACAAGCTCAATGCCCATGAGAGTGCCCATGTGGCAAGCCAGTGCCTGCACAGTGAGCCAAGTGCTTGTGTGGTGAGACATTGCCCTTGCAAGTGAGTCATGCAGCAAGATGATGACACAACAAAAGAGAGATGAAGGGGAGAGTCAAGGTGAAGCATAGCAGAGATCAGGAACTAAGGTGGCACAATTGACAGGGAACCTCTCTCCACATCGGAGGTCCCTAGGATCAAATCCCAATGAATCCTAGAGGAGAAAAATGAGAAGACAAAAGGAGAAATGGATAGAGAAGATCACACAGTCAATGGACACAGCAAAAAACAGCAGGGTGGGGAGAGGCGGAGGGGGAGGGGAGGAGGAAAATAAAATAAATTTTTAAAAAATACAGCATCCTTCCTTAATAAAACATACTCCAAAAGACCGGAATTGAGGGAAACTTTCTCAATGTCATAAAGGGCATATAGGAAAAACCCACAGTTAACATTGGACTCAATGGTGAAAGACTGAAAGTTTTCCCATTGAGATCAGGAACAAGAGGAAGATGCCCCCTGTCACCACTGTTGTCTAATATGTAAAATAGAGGTTCTAACCAGAGCAATCAGGCAAGAAAAAGAAATGAAAGGTGTCCAAATTGGAAAGGAAGAAGTAAAACTTACACTATTCACAGATGGTATGATCCTATACCTAGAAAGTCCCCCCAAAATATAACAAAGCCACTAGAGCTAATAAACAAAAGTTCAGCAGAGTGCACAATACAAGACAAATACATGAAAAGTCAGTAGTGTTTCTATACACTAGTAATGAGCAATCCAGGAGGAAGTCAGGAAAAAAATTCTATTTACAATAGCAAATAAAAGAATCAAATATTTAAGAATAAACTTGACCAAGGACACCAAAGACCTGCATTCAGAAAACTACAAAATATTGCTAAACAAAACCAAAGAAGAAAATAAATTGAAGAACTTTCTGTGTTCATGGATTGGAAGACTAAATAGCATTAAGATGTCAATTCTACCCAAATCAATATCAAGATTCAATTCAATCCTACCAGCATTTTTTAAACAAGTGGAAAACACAATTATCAAATGTAGTTGGTGGGAAGCAGATGTGGTTCAACTGATAGAGCGTTTACCTTCCATATAGGAGGTCCAGGATTCGATACCCAGGGCCTCCTGGCCCATGTGGCGAGATGGCCCACATACAGTGCTGCCACGTGCAAGGAGTGCCATGCGACACAGGGGTGCACCCCATGTAGGAGTGCAGCCTGCAAGGAGAGCCACCCTGTGTGGAAAGCACAACCTGACCAGGAGTGGCGCCGCACAGAGAGCTGATGCAGCAAAATGATGCAACAAAGGAGACACGGATTCCTGGTGCTGCCTGACGAGAATGCAAGCGGACACAGAAAAACACACAGTGAATGGACACAGAGAGCAGACAGTGGGGGGGGGGGGTGAGGGGAGAGAAATAAAATAAAAATAAATCTTAAATTTTTTTTTATTTGGAAGGCTAAGGGCCCTGAATAACCAGAAATATCTTAAAAGGAAGAACAAAATTGGATTACTCTCATTTCCTGACTTTATTTTTTTATTATCTTTTTTTAAAAAGATACATAGATACCACAAAATGTTACATTAAAAAATAAAAGACATTCCCATATACCCCACTCCCCAATTACTTCCTGACTTTAAATCATATTACCCAGCTACAGTGGTAAAAAGAGCATGATAGTGACATACAGATGTATAGAGGAATGGACCCAAATTGATGGTTCTAAACATGTTCACATGAACCACATCTGTGTTCAAGTGATTTTTTTTTACAAGACTGTCAAGCCCATCCACATGGGGCAAAACAGTCTATTCAACAAATACTGCTGGGAGAACTGGATATCCGTATCCAAAAGAAGAAAGAGGACTTCTATCTCATACCTTGCACAAAATTTAACTCAAAATGGTTCAAAGACCTAAATACAAAAGCTAGAACCATAAAACTCCTAGAACAAAATGTAGGGAAACATCTTCAAGACCTGGCCATATCAAATAAGGGTTTGATTTCCATGCTACATGAAGAGATTATACATACAAGTCAACAATAAAAGAACAAGCAATCTAATTTTTAAAATGGACAAAGGATGTAAATAGACATTTTCCCAAAGGAAATACAAATGGTGAAAAAAGCACATAAAAATGTTCAGTATCACTATTAGGGAAATGCAAATCAAAACTTCTATGAGATATCATCACACACCTCATAGAATGGCCATTATTAAAAAGAACAGAAAACCGCAAGATGATGTGGAGAAATAGGAACACTCCTTCAGTGTTGGTGGGAATGTAGATTCGTGCAGCATCTGTGGAAGACGGTTTTGTGTTTTTTCAGGAAGCTGAACATAGAACTGCCTTATGATCTGGCAATCCCTTCCTAGAAATATATCCAGAAGGACTGAAAGCAGGGATGCAAACAGACATTTGCACACTGATGTTCTTGACAGCATTCTTCACAATTCCCAAAAGATGAAAATAATCCAAGAGTCCATCAACTGATGAATGGATCAACAAAATGTGGCATATACATATGATGGAATACTAGATGCTAAAAGAAGAAAGGAAACTGGGACTCAAATGACATGGATGAACTGTGAGGACATTATGCTGAGTCAAATAAGCCAGACACAAAAGGACAAATATTGTATGGTCTTACTAATATGAACTAAATACGAAGAATAAACACATTGAGTTAAAATCTAGAGTATAGATTACTTGGAGATAGGCTGGGGGCTGAAAAGGGGTACTGATGCTTAATGTACATAACATTTTTAATTATCTTTGTTGTGAAAGAGTAGAAATGGATAGAGTTGATGGTAATACTTTATAGTGAATATAACTAACAGGATAGTTTATAAATGTGATTGTATCTGAAAGGGTAGTTTAGGGACATAAATGTCAGTTGAAAGAAAGCTACAGAATAACCTAAGATTAAATAACACAGTTAACTGGGAGGTGGGTGAGGATTGTGGTTAATAGTACAAATACTAGGAAGTTCTTCTGTGAACTAGAACAAGTGAACATCACTATTACAAGGTGGTAAGAATATGGTGATGAATGGGAAAACACAATTAATGAAACTTATGACTATAGTGAACGGCAATATTGTAATATTGTATCAATGTCAAAGAAGGTACTATATCAACACTAAGTGTCAATAATAGAGGTATATGGAATTTTTTTTTTTGGACCAAGGAAAACATTTAAAAATTTACAGAGGCAATTTTTGGACAGCTCTGTGATGAAAGTGAGAGCCACTGAGTGTACACTTTGATAGATTGTACAAGGCATGGGATTGTATAACACAATGAACCATGTAGTGGAAGATGGACTGTAGTGAACAGGACAAATATGAGAGTGTTCACTCATGAACTATAACAAATGTACACTACTAATACATGGTGTTAATAATAGAGGGTATATAGGAAAATATACTAAAATTACCTGTGGACCATAGTTAGTGGGAATAATCTGATGATGTTTTTTCATAATTTGTAACAATTGTTCCACAACAATGTAAGGTGTTGGTAGAGGAGTGATGTATGGGGATTCTGCACATTAGGCAAGACTGCTTTATAAATGCATAATGAAAACATATCTAAAAAAATAGGTGGTCAGGGTAGGCTTTACTGAGAAATTGACACTTGAGGAAGGTGAATCTGACTCCCCCATCTCCACCCTTCCATAAAATGTTGATGGTGAAAAAAAAAGGATCATAAGAAGATATTATCAGAAACTGTATGATAACAAATTAGACAACTTAAATGAAAGGGACAAATTCCTATAAATTCACAACCTACAATGACTCTACAAGAAATACCGGAACTCAACAAACCAGTCACAAGTAAAGAGATTGAATCAGTAATCAAAAATCTTCCAAAAAAGAAAGGTCCAGGACCAGATGCTTCACAAACAATTTCTATCAAAAATGTCGAGAAGAATGAATGCCAATCCTGTTTAAATTATTATAAAAATTTGAAAAGGAGGGAAAATAACCTAACACATTTTATGAAGCAAACATCATCCTAATACCAAAGCAGACAAAGATATTACAAGAAATGAAAATGACAGACCAATCTCTCTAATGACCACAGATGCAAAAATTCTCAACAGAATACTTGCAAATTAAATCCACCATCATATTAAAATAATTATAAACCATGATCAAATGGGTTTTATTCCTGGTATGCAAGGGTACTTCAACATAAGAAAATCAATCAATGTAATAAACTATATTAACAAATCGAAGGACCAAAAACCCACATGATCATCTCAATTGATGCAGAAAAGGAATCTGACAAAGTCCAGCATCCTTTATTGATTAAAAAACACTCTGAAAGATAGAAATAGATGGAAAGTTCCTCAACATGACAAAGGGCATATATGAAAAAAACCACAGCCGATATTGTACTCAATGGGGAGAGGTTGAAAGCTTTCCCTCTAAAATCAGGAACGAGAAAGGATGCCCGCAGTCAGGACTGCTATTCAGCATTGTCCCGGAAGTTCTAGCTAGAGCAGTTAGGCAAGAAAAAGAAATAAAAAGCATCCAAATTGAAAAAGAGGAAGTAAAACTCTCACTATTCACAGATGACATGATCCTATATTTAGAACCAAAATATCTACAACAAAGCTATTAGATCTAATACATGGGTTCAGCAAAGTGGCAGGATAGTAGATCAACATGCAAAAATCAGTAGTGTTTCTATACACTAGTAATGAAGAAGTGGAGGAGGAACTCAAGAAAAAAATTCCATTTATAAAGGCAATAAAAAGACTCAAATATCTAGGAATTAATTTACTACTAGGAATGTAAAGGATCTGTGTTCAGAAAACTACAAAACACTGCTAAAAGAAATCAAAGAAGACCTAATTTGTGTTCATGGATTGGAAAACTAAACATTGTGAAGATGTCATTTCTACCTAATCTAATTTATAGATTCAATATAATCTCAATCAAAATTCCAAAGGCTACTTTACAGAAACAGAAAGTCAATTACCAAATTTATTTTGAAGGGAAAGTGATGCCAAATAATGAAAAACCTCCTTAAAAAGGAGAGTGAAGTTGAAGAACTCATGCTTCCTGAGCTTGAAATATAAAGCTTCAGTGGTCAAAACAGTATGGTATTGACATAAAGACAGACACAATGATTGATGGAATTGAACTGAGAGTTCAGAAATAGACCCATGCCTCTATGGTCAACTAATTTTTTATGAGTCTTTCAAGTCCACTTTCCTGCGACCAGTCTCTTCAACAAATGGTGCTGGGAGAACTGGACATCCATAATCAAAAGAATGAATAAAGACCCCTATCTCACTCGCTATGCAAGAACGAACTCAAAATGGATCAAAGACCTAAACATAAAAGCCAGGACCATAAAAACTCCTAGAAGATAATGTAGGAAACATCTTCAAGATCTTGTAATAGGTGGAGGTCTCCTCAACCTTACACTCAAAGCATGAGCAAGGAGAAAAAGTAGATAAATGGTACCTCCTCAATATTAAACACTTCTGCACCTCAAATGACTTCGTGAAAAGCATGAAAAGGCAACCTACTCAATGAAAGAAAATATTTGGAAATCATACAATAAAAAGACAAATGATCTGATTAAAAATTGGCAAAAGACCTGACCAGACATTTTTCTAAAGAAGAAATACAAATGGTAAAAAAAACACATGAAAGATGTTCAAGATCACTAGCTATTTAAGGAAATACAAATCAAAACATGAAATGAGATATCATGTCACACCTAATAGAATGGCCACTTACGAATACAGAGTGGTACAGCTGCTGTGGAAGTCTACTTGGCAGTTCCTAACGAAGTTAGATATAGATCTACTGTGTGACTCGGCGAGACCACTACCAGATTTATATACCCAGGAGATCTGTGAGCAGGTACATGAACAGACATCTGCACACCAAGATTCATAGCTGCAATATTAACAATTGCCTAAAAATGGAAACAACCCAGGTGGCCATCAGCAGATGAATGAATAAAAAATTATTAATATGATATATGCACATGATAGAATATTATTCAGCTGTAAGAAGAAATAAAGTCATTAAGCGTATGACAATGTGGATGAACCTGGAAGACATTATGTTGAGTGAAGCAAGCCAAACCCAAAAGGGCAAATATTGTATGTTTTCATCATTACGAACTAAAATTATAATGAGAAAACTCATGGAGTTAGTAGCTAGAATATAAGTCACTAGAGAATAGAATGTGGTTAGAGAATGGAAAGCTGAGGTTTAATCTGTGCAGAATCGGTAAAAGGGTTGTTTGGAAATGAACCATGCAATTCATCTAAAGTGTAATTAATAGGGCTAAAATATGTTTTTAATTTGTAATTAATAGGGCTAAAATATGGGTATGATAGTGGTTGAAAGGGAAAGTCTAAGGATGTGTATATTAGTAGAAGGAAAGTTAAAAAATTAAATATAGGACTGTATAGCATAGTGAAACTTGTGTAAAATGAATATGGTTAATAGGGCATATATAAGAATATTTTTCCCTGAAACAGAACAAATGTATGTTAATGTTACAAAAGGTTAATACCAGGGTGATATCTGAGCAAGAATACAACCAAAACAAACTATGGACAGTAGTGTATAGTAATATATTAATAATCTTCCATTACTGGTAAAAAAAATAAATAAAAGCATGCTATTTGAAAGAAATTAGACAAAAAGTACTAAACATTGTTTGACTCCATCCATGCAAAATGTAAATACAAATAAATTACAGAGACCAAAATATATTGGCAGTTGTATGGCAGAAGAAGGATAGAGAGATTGAGAGGTTTGTTTTTGGGTGTGGGTGGGTTTTTTTTCCTTTTCTTTTCTT
This sequence comes from Dasypus novemcinctus, assembly GCF_030445035.2. Lineage (NCBI taxonomy): Eukaryota > Metazoa > Chordata > Mammalia > Cingulata > Dasypodidae > Dasypus > Dasypus novemcinctus. The sequence continues at coordinate 36,759,517 of NC_080694.1, read as the reverse complement.
TTTTTTGAGTAATGAAAATGCTCTAATATTGATTGAAATGATTCATGCACAACTCTGTGATTATCCTAAATGCCATTGCTTGTACACTTTAGATGAATTGTATGGTTTATGAATATGCTTTAACAAAATTGATTAAAAATTCCCAATGTTCAAATTGCTAGTTTGGTTTCTTAAGGTTGTCCATTTATACCTTACTTAGAAACTTTTGCTGTAGGGCTCTAGGAATCACTTTTTTTTTTTTTTTAAGATTTTTTATTTATTTATTTAATTCCCCCCCCTCCCCTGGTTGTCTCTTCATGGTGTCTATTTGCTGCGTCTTGTTTCTTTGTCCGCTTCTGTTGTCGTCAGCGGCACGGGAAGTGTGGGCGGCGCCATTCCTGGGCAGGCTGCTCTTTCTTTTCACGCTGGGCGGCTTTCCTCACGGGCGCACTCCTTGCGCGTGGGGCTCCCCCACGCGGGGGACACCCTTGCGTGGCACGGCACTCCTTGCGCGCATCAACGCTGCGCATGGCCAGCTACTAGGAATCACTTTTGAACCTCGTTCCGCCCTTTGCCCAAATGTTCACTTTTCTAAAACAATGAGATAACAGATTGATTGAATATATACTATGTGTCTTAGTTTCCCAGGGCTGCTCTAACAAATAGTACACCCTGGTTGGCTTACACAAGGGGAATTTATTGTCTCACAGTTTGGGAGGCTACAGAACCAAAATCAAGGTTTCGGCAGGATCCTGCTTTCTCTGAAGTCTGTAGGGTTCTCTGATGGTGGCTTGCTGGAAATCCATAGCTCAGCGACTAAATGAAAATAAACAGTGTGTTGTGGGCCTACTTTTTTGGTGTTACAATGATAGCAGACACCCTTAATTTTTAACTAAAAATAATTCTGAAAAAAAGACACAGGTCTACTTAGACATTCCCTAAACCCTATGTGTCTGCTAATCTACCCTTTGCAGACTTCACTTAAATGTTCGGAACAATCAAAAGAGTCAGGTCTTGTTACTCTTGGGGAGAAGATGTGCTTCAGAGGAAGGCCTAGATTAAGGCAGTCTTCGACAGGAATTCTCCTTGGGATGACCCTCATGCCACCTAACTTCTCGGTCTTCAGTTTCTGCCTCTCTTGACTCAGAGAGGAACTTGGAGTGGGGTGACCTGAGTGCATTCCAGGCCCACAGCTCTTCTAAGAAATCTGATTGTAGTCTCACCATTCCTGGCCAAGGAGGAGGTGGTTGTCCCCAAGGACAGCTAATTTATAGGCTGGCCACCATTTTAGGAGGTGGACTGGGGTGAGCTCTGCCCACCAGGAAGGAGAGTCACTCTCTAAAGCAATCAGATCATTTATCTGGATTTGAACTTGAGACCTCTACAGACCTTCAGCAGCTGATAGTCTAGGCAGAAGCATAAGGCAGACAGAGAACATAATGGTAGAAAAATGAGTCAGTCCAAGGCATGAATAAGCAAAGTCCCCAGCTCCCAGAGGGGTGAACACCCACTCACTAGGAGACAGCTTGGAGTAGTTGGATCCCAGCGCTGCTTCAGAGGGCTCGACCCTGTCTGTACGTGAACAACCTTCAGTTCAGGCCCCACGCAGCCTGATGAAGGCTATTTCTTTTCTTTTTATTTCCCATCTCTTAAGCAAACCTGGAAGAGCCTAATTAACATGTGGAAATTAAGGTCTCCTCTGGCTGTAATATTCTAGAATTACACTGAACACAGTAAAAACTCATTAATTCAGACTGCTTGTTCCAGGTTTGTAATTATTCTATTTGGACTAAGCTGGAGTTTATTTTTGGCTAGCAAAATTTTATTATAGATGGTTCAAATTAAGAAAACAATTGTTTGAAATATTTAAGGGAATGAGCTGTTTATGTACTATGTCAATTTAAAACTATTTAATCTATTTATTAAATATATATGACCTAAGAAAATGCAATTAGGTAAAGTGAATAAGCATGATTAACCTTTATGCTGTTTCCAACAAATATTTACTGTTCTGCTCTATGGACCAGGCACTATGCTAAATACCAGAACATAGAAACAAATATGGCATGGTACTGTATGTGAATTTAAAAAATAAAATTAAAGTGCAATAAAGAAATATCTTGGAGTGTTAGTTTTTGCCACCTACCAAAGTTATACATGATATAAATGTATAACATAGACATAGATGTAGATATAGACATTGATGTAGACATAGACATAGATGTAGATATAGACATTGATGTAGATGTAGATGTAGACATAGACATAGATGTAGACATAGACATAGATGTAGACATAGACATAGACGTAGATATAGACATTGATGTAGACGTAGATGTAGACATAGACATTGATGTAGACATAGATGTAGATGTAGACATAGACATAGATGTAGATATAGACATTGATGTAGACATAGACATAGACGTAGATATAGACATTGATGTAGACCTAGACATAGACGTAGATATAGACGTCGATGTAGATGTAGATGTAGATATAGACATAGTCATAGATATAGACATAGACGTAGATGTAGACATAGACATAGACGTAGATATAGACATTGATGTAGACATAGACGTAGATGTAGATATAGACATCGATGTAGATGTAGGTGTAGATATAGACATAGTCATAGATATAGATATAGACAAACATAGCAATAGCTGTAGACATAGACATAAATATAGACTTAGACATAGACATAGACTTAGAAATGTATTTGGGCATAGACATAGTTGTAGATGTGGCCATAGCCATAGCCATAGACTTAGACATAGGTATAGATATAGACATAGATGCAGGTGTAAATGTGAACTCAGATTTAAATATAGATATAGACATAGATGTAAATGTAAACAGACATAGACATAGACTTAGGAAGAGACATAGATGTAGACATAGACTAAGACAAGTATTTAGGTGTAGACACAGTCATAGACATAGAATTAGACATGTATTTCAGCACACGCATAGACTTCTTAGACTTAGACATATGGTCATACATGTAAACCTAGTCGTAGACATAGACATGGATATAGATGTGTATATGGACATATAAAATGGGCCCCATCTTCAAGCACCTTAGGTACCCGTGGGAGAGACAGACAAATGAATCAACAATTGCATTGACGTGGTAAATACTGCAATAGAGATGGACACACAGCATGTTAATAAGCATAGATGATGAGTATCTAAGTCACCCTTGGGGGCTGGGATCTAGAGAGATTCCTGGGGATGACTATAGCTAAGGTTTAAAAGATGAAACTTTAAACTTCATCCTTTAGGTTGATGAAGGCTAAATGAAAAGGAGAGGGCTTTCCAGGGAAAATGTTTTCAGGCAACTACAGATAGTTGCGTGGGACTGGAGCTGTGATGGCCAGAACAGTGGCAGATGGAAGCTATTGTTACATGGAAGACCCTTGCTCTTATATTCCCAAAACTGGGTTGCCAGTGAGGGATTTTACACAAGGGAGTGACTTGATTTGTGTTGTAGAAAAAGCACTTTTTCTAACTTTAAGGTGCGGCTTGAAGAGGACCAAGGCTGGAGGGTGGTTAGGAGAAAGCTGTATCCACGCAAGGGCTGAGGGTGAAAGAATTAAGGCAGGGACTATGTTTGGACAAGGAGCTGATTGAGACCTTTTTGAGTCTTTAAGTCCTGATGATAAGCTGGACATAAGTGGTGAGATAGAGAAATTTAGGTCAACTTCCAGGTTTCTGGCTTGGGTGGATGAGGGGTAGTGGATAAGAACTTCCACCTGGAGGCAGACTTGGTGGCCCAGTCATTAGGGCATCCGTCTACCACATGGGAGGTCTGCGGATTCGAGTCCCGGGCCTCCTTGACCCGTGTGGAGCTGGCCCATGTGCAGTGCTGATGCGCGCAAGGAGTACCCTGCCACGCAGGTGTGTCCCCGCATAGGGGAGCCCCACACGCAAGGAGTGCGCCCCATAAGGAGAGCCGCCCAGCGCGAAATAAAGTGCAGCCTGCCCAGGAATGGCCCTGCACACACACGGAGAGCTGACACAGCAAGATGACGCAACAAAAAGAAACACAGATTCCCATGCCGCTGACAACAACAGAAGCAGACAAAGAAGACGCAGGGGGTAGACACAGAGAGCAGACAACCGGGGTGGGGGGGAGGGGAAGGGAGATAAATAAATAAATAAATAAATAAATAAATCTTTTTTTAAAAAAAAGAACTTCCACCTTAGAGTCAGAGACACCTGAGTTTCAATTCAAACTCCACACCTACTCGTTGAGTTGCCTTAGACATGTTATTTAACTTCTCTAAGCTTTCTTTTTTCAGGTATAATATACATATTTTCTATAATTGGAAAAATAATAACCCTTAGAATGATTTATTTCAAGATTTAAATAAGTACTGGTTCCTTTTCACCTAAGTAAGGAAAATAGGGACAGAAGCTGTATTTGGGGTGGGAGGGAGGAGAAGAGGTGTCTGATTTTGGACATGCTAAGTTAGATGTGCCTGTGGAACATCTGGGCACAACTATCCAGGGGCCATTTGATATGTGAACCGGGAGGTTGGAAGCAGAGAATGTGGGGTAGAGACAAACCAATTTGGAAGTTATTAGCAGGCAGGTGGCTGCTATAGCCATGAAGAGTTGGTAGTTCAAGGACCAGAAGGCCAACAATAAACCCTGAGAAGTCCCAACATTTAAGAGGAGGCTAAGAAGATCAAGAAAGGTCAGCAGGAGAAAGAGGAGAAAAACTAGGAAAGAGTGGGAGTAACAGAAGGTGGAGGAAGATTTCCAGAAAGGACTGGTCTGAGTTAGTATTGGGAGCATAAATAGAAAGTCATAGAACTTTAAAGCTGGAAGAGACCAATAGATCATTTAATATGAGCCCTTATGTGTCCTGTGGAAGAGACTGAGATTCAGAAGAGGCAATGCCAGCTGCTTGAGATCCCACCGTGATTTTATGGCAAAGTTTCCTAATTTCTAAAGGGTAGTAAGATTGCAGTTCTTTAACAAATTTTCTAAAATTTGAAATTGGGGAAGCGGACTTGGCCCAGTGGTTAGGGCGTCTGTCTACCACATGGGAGGTCCGCAGTTCAAACCCCGGGCCTCCTTGACCTGTGTGGAGCTGGCCCATGTGCAGTGCTGATGCATGCAAGGAGTGCCGCGCCATGCTGGGGTGTCCCCCGCGTAGGGGAGCCCCACGCGCAAGGAGTGCACCCCGTAAGGAGAGCCGCCCAGCACGAAAGAAAGTGCAGCCTGCCCAGGAATGGTGCCGCCCACACTTCCCGTGCCGCTGACAACAGAAGCGGACAAATAAACAAGACGCAGCAAATAGACACAGAGAACAGACAACCGGGGGAGGGAGGGGATTAAATAAAATAAATAAATCTTTAAAAAATAAAATAAAATAAAATTTGAAATTGTTCCTATTCGATCATGATTTGACCAAATTAGTGAGATTTTATTGAGATATCTGAGCAACAGTTCATCTTTCCATGTATGATGATGCTGGATAGTCAGACTGTGACTATTAAATTTATTTTTCTTGTATATTTACCAAATTATGCTATAAAAATAAGTTTAAAGAAAACAAATCATAACTCATCAAACTGTACATTTAAGATCTACTAATTTTAGTATATGCAAATTACCTCAATGAAGGGGAGTTTTAACAAACAGAGCAAATTTTAAAAATTAGCTATTAAATTAATAAGTAACTATGCGCTAAAGCATTCTGTATACAAAGACCCAAGGGGTAGAAATATTTGAATGTTAGACATTTGATCCTGCATTTAGCCTTGAGGAAACCACTTACCTCTTAATCCTTCTCAGTTTCCCTTGCTACAAAATCAGAATAATATCATCTTACAAGATTGCTCATGGCTAATTAATACATGTGAGATGGTTGAATAAAAATAGTAAATACTTTGTAAATATTGCCTGGTAGGTATTACGCACCTACATAATTATTAAGTAGCATTTTACAGCCAAGTTGGAATTGCAAATTATAGCCCAAATACATGCATCTATACACCAATTGTAGAAGAAAGCCAAAATTATGAAAGAACAAAGTGAGAAAATATCTCTTTCATAAAAGACCAAGTATTTGGATTGATCAATATAATCAAAACATTTTGTGACAGATTCTTTTCTTCATTTAATTCATTGTTCAATGTCATTTGTGCTCTGCCTAACACAAAATAAATTGTATATGATGTAGATAGCAGGAAACTATAGCAGCTGCCGGCTTTTTTTTCTAGTTTAATAAAGAGCACCAAACAAAATCGCCCTGAAGATAAGCCATTTAGTTTATTCAAAATGTCCTTCTGCCCCAAGGACCCAGGAGTGTTTGACAACAGGGCTTCGAGAAAGCATTACTCTAAATCAGGTTTCTCTCCCTCAGCACAAATGACATTTTGGGCTGGATAATTCTTTATGTGGGGCACTGTCTTGTGCACTGTAGGACGTTTACCAGCACCCCTGGCCTCTACCCACTAGTTGCCAGTAGCACCCCCACATACCGCATATCAACAAAAATTGTCTCCAGACATTGCCATTATGTCCCCTGGGGGGTAAAATCACCTCTGCTTGAGAACCATTGCTATAAAAAACAATTGTGTGCTGGAATGGGTACACTGTTTTACATACTAGGGACACGGGCTCATGGATGTAGCAGCAAATCCTGATGTTCCAAATTGTTGTTTTCAGTTGCGCAGCACCTTCCATATACTTGGAACACCATGCAGAAAGGAGAAGAGACAGTAGGCGCTGTTAGCACGGCACCTTGGAGGGGCTGGGATTATAGGTAAGTCTTACCTGCTCACAGGCAGGGCAGGGCTCGCCTTTTTCGTTTCTGCAGCTAGGACAGACGTTTTTTCCCCTCTTGGTTCTGCAAAATAACTAAGTTTCCTTCACGATTAATTACATTGACATTTTGATGAACCAAATACCTGATAATAGATATTTTATCTTTGGGTTTTCTATTATCATATATGAAAACTTGCAAACATAAAGAAAATGATAAGATATAGCTGGAAGGACTCTTTGAGCTGGTTGCTGACTCAGCGCCACTAGCCTCATTTCCAGGGCTCGGTCGCCTCATGTGGCTAATGGCTGCCATATTGAACAGCTCAGACATAGAACATTTCCATCATCACAGGAAGTCCTGTTCTCTAAGTTTTGTCTTAGAGAATACCTATGCCACAGGCCTTATTTTATAGATGAGTAATTGAGTTCTAGAGGATATAAATTAACCTACCAAAGATAAACAGGAAGCTCAAGGCAGAACCAAGACTGGAAATCATTAAACCCCACTCTTGTGCTCCATCTCCCATATAACATTTTCTCAAAGTAGGTTCAAATTTGTAATGTCCACTGCAACTTAAAAATGGGAGTCGGAGCCAGGGAAAACAATTGCAAATAAATAAGAGGATAGGCCAGCTCTAAGCAAAATGTTAGTCCAGTCCAATAAGCATATGTTGTATGAGTGGCATGTGCCAGGCACTTAGTTCTAGATGTAGAATTGAAGAAAAACAACAAAACAGATCCCTGTCCTATTGGGGGAAACAACGGGAAACACACTTTCAATATCAAATAGTAATAGCAGAGATAAAGATAAACAGTGTGCCTGAGAGCACCTTGTCAAGTCTGGGATGGGGCTGAATGGGAAAGAGTAGTTTAGGGCTCACTTGACAGAGGATATAGCATCTTAGTAAAGAAAGTGGTAGAGGTTTTCAGGACACCTACAGAGTTAACTGCATTACCTATGACACAGAGGAGCAAAATAAAATGGCGGCCTGGGCTATTTCATCGACTCTTGGCCTCAGTTACCACTTACCTGCTGATAGCTCCCAAATCTATGTCTTAAGGGCAGATTGCTGCCACTACCCACTAGCCATCCTACCTGGATGTCTCACTTGCAGGCAACATGTCCAATGGAACTTATCTTCATATGCATTCTTCCATCCCGCATCTCCCACGTAATCTTCTTCTTGTCCCCTCTACCTGCCTTGCCTAATGACACTACCATTCACAAAGACATAATACTTCTGGGGTCCCAAAAATCAGCCTTGACTGACCTCCCCCACTTCCATATCCAGCCAGTCGCCAAATTCTATTCCATTTCATTAAAGTTCTTGAGCCCACTCCATCCCCATTGGCCCCTTTGTGCAGGTTCCCATCATCTCTTTCTTTTTTCACATTTTAAAGTTGAGATATAATTCGCATACACAACATTCACCACTATCTAATTCCAGAACATTTTCATTAGCCCCCCAAAAGAAACCCCATACCCACTGAGCAACATTTCCTCTTTCTCCCTCTCCTGAGTCTGTGACAATCACTACTCTACTCTCTGTCTCTTTAGATTTACTCCGGGATATTTCATACAAGTGAAATGACACAGTATGTGGCCTTATGTGTCTGGCTATTTTCTCTCAACATGATGTCATCAAGGTTCATTCACGTCGTTGCATGTATCTGAACTTCATTTCTTTTTATGGTACACTCATACCACATATTTTTTATCCACTTGTTTTAGTTTGCTAAAAGCTCCTGGGAGCAAGATACCAGAAATGAGGTGGCTTTTATAATGGGAATTTATTGGGTTAAAAGCTTACCACTCTGAGACAGTGAAAATGTCCAAATCAAAGCATCATCAAAGATGCTTTCTCAACTGAAGGTCGGCTGCTGGCAATGCTGGACTCCTGCCACGTGGCAAGGCACAAGGGCAGCTCTCTGGTCTGGGGCTCTGCCTTCTCCTCCAGGCTTATCCCCACCCCAAGCTCAGCTGTGGGTGATTAGGCATATGATTAGCCTCTTCCTTCTCCTCTGGCCTCATCTCTTCAGCCTCTTGGGGCCTCTTTTTGTGCCTCTGTGCTCTGCTGATTCCAACCTCTGGCCTCCAGGGTCTCTATCTCAGTCCCTTGACAATTCTCTATTTCTGACACTTTTTCTCTGCTTTCAGTGATTCTTTTATAAAGGACTCCAGTAAGATGGACAAGACTCACCCTGGGTCAAACCTCATTGAAGCAATCCAATCAAAGCCCCCCTATGTGAATCCAGTCCAATCAAAGGGCCCCAGACCCACGAGAACATGGTCTTTTCTGGGATCTACAGAAAGCTTCAAGCCATCACACCATTTATCCATTGATGAATTTGGGTTGTTTCCACCGTTTAGCTATTGCGAGTTGTCCTGCGGTGAATATTCATATACAAGTTTTTATTTGGACATATGTTTTCCATTCTCCTGGGTACCCCACAATCTTTTTTTCCCCCGAAGAGTTATTTTATGTATTTATCTCTCCCCACCCCCTTGTTGTTTCTACTTGCTGTGTCTTTTCATCTTCTTTGTTTCTCTAGGAGGCACCAGAAACCAAACCCAGGACCTCCAATGTGGGAGGGAGGCACCTAATTGCTTAAGCCACCTCCATCCCCTGCTTTGTTGTCTCTCATTATGTTTTTTCTTCCTGTGCCTCTTGCTGCATCATCTTGTTGTGTCAGCTTGCTGCGCCTGCCCTTTGTGCCAGCTTGCTACTTTCTTTAGGAGCACTGGGAACTGAATCACAGACTTCCTCCTGTGGTAGGTGGGAGCCCAATTGCTTGAGCCACATCCGCTTCCCCCATAATCTCTTGATATGTCTGGCAAATAAGCACCTCAGTTTTCCCTGGCTCCAGCCTAAATTTCTCAGCCCACTCTCCAACCCAACGCCAGAGCTTTTTTAATAGATACCTCTTTTAAACAAGTAATTAGAGGCTGAGCCTTTGAAAGGCTGAGCCTCTAATTAAAACCTTTCAAAGGCTTTCTATTGCATTGAGGGGGGGGGGGGGGAAAGCAAAAGCCTTAACATGACATACAAGACCCTGCCTGCTCTTCAAGCTCATTTCCAGGGGCTGACCCGAGGGAGGCTGGAAACAGCTGTTTCCCCAAACGCGCCCTTAGGTGAAGTGCAGCTCTGGGGTCACAGCAGCCCGAGTATCTTTGCCAGTGGGAGTTAAGTTTGCTTCTTTCCTGCCCCAACCCTTAGCCCAGGGCTCTTAAACCACCTGGAGGGACAAGGTTGCCACACAGCAGATTTTCTTTTCTGTCGTAGGGCCCTTCCTGAAAAACTCCAAATCACAAAACTCCAGAACGTTAGATTCTCAAAGGGAGAGGGAGGGAAGGTAAGTGAGCAAAGCTCGGATGTGATCTGTGTCCAGGTAGTTTTCATTTGGATGGACCTTCCCTCTGCTGAAAAAAGAGGAGATCTGAGAACAGACTGATGGCGTCCAACCCTCTCAATTTATAGAGGAGGAAACTGCGGCTAAAGAGAGCACATCCCTTTCTTCTCCACGCTAAACGTCAAGGAGTTGCTCTCAGCCTGGTGCGTGCACACCAGAGTTCTCAGGTGCCTACAGGTTCAGGCAGCTGCAGAATAGCACAATTACAGGAATGTGGAGAGCCCTGGGGAGCAGCAGGGGAGACTCAGAAGAGGGAGCAGTGAGGGAAAAAAAGGGTAAGTGCTAGAGCGAAACAAGAGGTCAGGCTTTAAACCAAACGTGAAAATAGCAGAGGGCTGCATGCTCGGTCCTGGTCTAGAGGCACAAGACAAGGAATCCCTCTCCCTAATGATTGTGCGGGCGGGAAGTGCTCCCAGAAACGTCCTCCCAGCGGAGGCGAGAAGAGGCAGCGACAGAGGCTGCGCCACGTGGCCAGCCTTTAAGGAACCTTTGAGGGTGGCGCCCAGGAGCCAATTAAAGGAGGCAGGCAAAGCCAGCCCTGCGATGGGGCCTCGGCAGTGCAGGGGGTGACGCTGTCCTTCTCCTTCCTCTCCCACCCCCCAGCCCCTCCGCCCCCCACTGACCCAGCTGGGGGGGGGGGGCGGAGAAGCAGCAGCGGCTTGGGGACCCAGCACGATTTTTTCAGAGCAATTAAGGAGAAGTGTTGCAGGTCTCAGGAGGGAGAACGGTCTGGTTCTCCTGAGTCAGCAGGCGCTGACAGGATCTCTAAGGGCAAGATCCCAAGGGCTCTAACTGATCCCCTCCGGGGGTGGGGGTGGGGGAGCAGCTGGCAGCTCCTCTTTTGGCGTAAAAGCCCTGAGGAGGTTGTCCTTGTCAGCAGAGGTTTTCCATCAGAGGTGCCAGAGAGCGGCCTCCCTGCTGGCTTAACTGTTTATAAACAGTCTGCACATTTTCTCTTTTCCTCTCATCTCTCGAAGTAGGCCTCCCGCCCTGACTTGATCAATTAAGCGTGGTTTGCCAAAAGCACCGAGTGGCATTTGGTGTGACAACGTTGCTATTCAACACAGAGGGGCCCCCGCGTCTCTCTGGCTGGGAAAAGTGACAAAGACTTTGTGCTCAGCCTTAGACCTGAAGCCATCATTCATTTAAGAAAACTGAGTCAAAATCCAGCCCTCGAATAAAGCACAGAAAGTGAGCCAAACCTTTTCCTCAGGAGGCAAACCGTAGAGCAAACGGAATTGTTTGCTCTCGCTCTGATTTGTCTGGTATTGTGTGGACGCTTCCTCAGGAAAAAAAAAGTTACAATTATCTCAGAGTATTAGATCAAGACAGGAAAAAACGGGCTTCTAAGAGAGGTGAAATCAGAGTGCTCTGCTCTCCTTCAGGAGTGACACACAGACCTCCCTCTCTTCCAAAAACAGGAAAGCCACAACTACGTTTTCTGCCTTTCTATAAAAATTGAACAGTAGCAAAATCATCACAGGTTATTATTTATGGAAGAAAGTGCTATGCTCAGCTCCATATAACGTAGCCTCTAGGGTGCCAACTTACAGTCCAAGAAACAATAGCCTGACCAAAAAAAAAAAAAAAAATGGGATGGATCCATCTGAGGAAACTTTAAAGAGAAAACTTAAACATTTTTTTTTATCGTGGTAACATATCTACCACATAACAGTACCAATTTTAGCCACTTTCAGTTATACAATTCAATGGTATTAATTGCATTCACAGTGTTGAGCTGGGAACATTTTTCCTTAAAACACAGCAAAACTATTTAAAAAATTGTATTTCTCTCTCTCACACCCCCTCACAGCTTCCCAAAGACCCCAAACTGTCCCCAACACCCAGCCCCAGGTCTCCTTTTTCTCCTTCACCTCCTCCTCTTTCCGCCATCTCTTTATTCTAGGGATCAGTGCAGGCTTTCTGGATTCTAAATTTCCTTTCGTTAAATGTTCTTGCACCTGGATTCTGCACAAAGTAGAGCCCAGTAACCAGGATTTGATCCAGCAAGAAAGTGGGAGGTGGCAGGAGGAGAAGAAGAAAAGGCAGGTAAACGTCAAACGCAGATGTGATTTCACACCCCCCCCCCCCACCCCGTCGCTGCTGCAAACAGGAGGAGCCTATTTATATCTGCTCCCAGAGGTCCTCTGCCTCTTCTCCTTCCGGATTGCCCACAATTCCCCCAGTACCTCTGAAGGTACACCCTGGCTCAGCCTGAGTTTTCCAGTAACATTTCTTTTATTGGAACCAATACACCAGCATAAGAACCTCATCCCTTCCTTCTCCAGGGTCTCTGTCTCTAGCACCATGAGAGTACATTGTGTGGATTGTGTTATTTCCTTACAAGAGACTTTGGCCACCCAATGACCCATAAGTTGCCCAAACCAAAGCAAACAGGGGGACAGCTCTAACCTCTGAAAGTCTGGAAAGGCTGGAAATGTCACTGCCGTGGTGCCACCCATGGAGGGTGCTCCAATAAGTCAAAGAATAAGGGTCTAGGTGAGCCGAGCAATCCCCTTTGTCACCTGCCCACCCATGTTGGGAGTAAACTGGGATCTATCATCTCCAGCAGGTATCTCGGGCTAGCTCTGGGTTGGGAAGGGTACCTATGGAGGTCCACCCTCAAGAGGGCAAGGGTCTCGCCGCTGCATATTGAATTATGTCCCCCCACAAAAGATATGTTCAGGTCCTAATCCCCAGTCCCATGAATGTGACTTTATTTGGGATAGGGTCCTTGAAGTTGTTTTTAGTTATTATGAGGCCAAGCTGCATTGGGGTTAGTCCTAATCCAACATGACTGGGGTCCTCATGAGGAGAACTGGACACCAGCAGAGAGAGACAGAGAAGAGAGGCAGACTGAGTTATCCCTGGGCTTGCTGGCCAGCCACCTCCAGACCCCTACAGACGTCAGAGAGATCACGGCCCTACTGGCATCTCGCTTTCAGACTTCTGGTTCTCAGAAGTGAAACAAGAGTTACTATTGTTTTCAGCCATCCAGGTTGTGATACTTTGTTACAGCAGCTCTCAGAAACTGAGGCTCACTGCAAGTCCCCAGGTGCACCCTCTGTTAGGTGGACTTGCTCCAGGAAGGCTGGATCAAATACGCTTTCTCAGTTCTAAACGTCCCTGCTCGGACCTGATCCAATCACTTCTGATGTCCCAGGCTTGGCTCTATAGCCTTCCTGGCAGAGAAACACTTTAACAGTTTGTCCATACTGAATACAAACACAGAGTATTCTTTCTTTTCTGTTGACACACAGTTATGAGTTCAATATACAAGTTGCTGCTACTCTGAAGCTGGCTTTTTACACTCTCCTGGGAAATCAGGGAAGTAAGAGATTCCACACAGAAAGCAGAGGACCTAGCGACACCAAAGTCAGCAAATCATCTCTAATGCAGCATTCCACACACAGTGTCTTTCAATGTTCCTTGTCCATGCAGCATTTCAGTCGCACACCCAAATCATGACTCAACATTCTGGTTCTCTATTACTATAAACAAACCACCTCAAAACTGAGTGGCTTCAAAACACTTACTTATTATTTCTCATGTCTGTGTGGATGGGTGGGGTTCAGTTGGGTAGTCTGTGCTCCAAGTCTCTCACTTGACTTTGGTCAGATAGTGGCTGGGACTGCCATCACCTGGAGGCTGGACATCCAAGATGGCATCTTCTTTCATCTGTTCCTTAGCTGGAACAGCCAGAAAAGCTCAGGGCTGCCCGGGCATCTTTCTGTTTTCATGTAGTCTCTCTACATGGTTAGTTTGGTCTTTCTCACAGCCTGTTGATTTCAAAGCAATTGGATTCTTAAATGGCTTTCCTCCGAGTAAAATTTCCAAGGAACTCAGGTGGAAGCTTCAAGGTTTCTAGTGACCTAGGCTTGGAAGTCATGCCAGCATCATTTCTGCCATTTTCTATTGGTCAAAATGAGTCACATACTTTCCCCATGACCTTTCTGTAAACCTACAACTACTCTAAAAACTAAAGTAAAAATAAAAATGTTTTAAATTAGTTATAGTGGGGAAGCAGCTGTGGCTCAATCAGCTGGACTCCCGTCTACCATGTGGGAGGGCCTGGGTTCACGTCCCGGGGCCTCCTTGTGAAGGCAGGTTTGCCTGCATGTTGCGGAGTGCCACTGGCCCAGGCGCCACAGAGTGCTGCCCGGCCCCCCAGCACCGCAGAGAGCCAACTCAGCAAGGTGATGCAACAAAAAGGGAGACAAGCAAAAACGCAGAGTGAGCAGCTAATGGACACAGAGAGCAGACAGCAAGCAAGCTGCAAGGAAGGGGGTGGAACATAAAAATAAATAAATACAGGCACAGAAGAACGCACAATGAATGGACATAGACAGCAGACAGCATGCAAAAAAAAGCTGCAAGGGGGGATTTTAAAAAAATATTAGTTATAGTGTCAGCCCAGATTTAAGAGAAGGGGATTGTACAGGGCATAAATACAAGAAGGTATAATTTATTATATTGGGGAGCCATCTTGGAGACTAGCTACAGCAACCCATCACACTCATTTCTCTAGTTTTTCCAAGCCTATAGCAATGACTTCAAAGTCTGTTGATTGTGAATTTCATAGCAACAGCCAGGTTCCCAGGAGAACTTGTCTCACGTTATGAAGTGCAGGAAAAGTTGTGAGCTAGTCTTGACATATATGCTATCTACCTCCTTTCCCATTCTAGAAAAAATTCTTATCAAATTATATGTCCTTTGAGACTAGGTTATAATCACTTTCTGGATGGTAATTACATATCTTTTAGATAGTGTGACCAACTCATATTTCTGAGCATCCTTTATATTTCCATTATCAGTGCATTTTCCTGAAACTCTCCTGGTTTAGGATTAAACATCCCGCATCCTGGGAAACCCTTCCATCCTGGGCAAACCAGAATGGTTGGTCCCCCTACTTTGAGACCTCTTCTAGTTCATGAATCTACGTAATGTTGCTTAAGGCTGTCCTCCCCAAGCCATCATGATTCCAATCCTGATGAGGTCTCTGGGATGTTCCCGCATCCTTCTGGTGGTAGTCCCAGTCCATGATTGGTCCATGATTGGTCCACCTAACTCCGAAGATCTATAACTCCAATAAGCTGGCAGTGAAGATGCATTCTTGGATTGAGTATTTTAACCCAAGATACATCTCATTGCCACGTCTTAGATCCAAATTCTTATTTAATATGCCTTAAAATGTAACTTATACAAACCTGAGACTTGCATGACCCAGAATTATGGGGAGGATCATATTCCAAGAACAAACAATTTGGCAGGAAACTATAACAAAAAGCAGTTCAATCTGTGTTTGGGTTGTGAATACTAATACATTGCAAATTTTTTCCTTGTTATAATAGCATCGAGCATCATGAATTAGAAGCAGTACTGGGTAGACAAGGACTGCTGAGTGGCTCTGGGTGCCGGGGGAGGTTGGAAGGGAAGGACATCTAGCTTTGCTCCCTGCATTCTGAGTCCCCATTACAATTTCCTTAAAAATTTGTCAGCCAAGACTGTTAAGCCCACCCAGCTGGGCCAGAACAGTCCATTCAACAAATGGTGCTGGGAGAACTGGACACCCATATCCAAAAGAAAGAAAGAAGACCCCTATCTCACACCTGATACAAAAATTAACTCAAAATGGATCAAGGACCTAAATATAAAAGCAACAACCATGGAACTCACAGAAGAAAATGTAGAAAAACATCTTCAGTATCTGTGGTAGGTGGTAATTTCTTAAACCTTATACCCAAAGCACAAGCAACAAAAGAAAAAAATAGAGAAAAGGGACCTCCTCAAAATTCAACACTTTTGCACCTCAAAGAACTTTGTCAGAAGGGTGAAAAGGTAGCCGACTCAATAGGAAAAAATATTTGGCAATCACATATCCAATAAGGGTTTAATATCCATGATATATAAGGAAATCATACAACTCAACGATAAAAAGGCTATCCATTTAAAAATGGGCAAAAGACTTGAAAAGACAACTGTCCAAAAGAAAAATACAAATAGTGAAGAAACACATGAAAAAATGTTCAATATTACTAATGATTAGGGGAATGCAAATCAAAACTACAATGAGATATCATTGCACACCTATTAGACTGGCTGCTATTAAAAAGCCGGAAAACTGTAAATGTTGGAGAGAATATGGAGAGATAGGAACGCTTATTCACAGTTGGTGGGAATATAGAATGGGACAAACACTGGGGAGGATTGTTTGGCAGTTACTAAGGAAGTTGAATATAGACTTGCCATGGGACCTGGCAATACCATTGCTAAATATATAACCAGAAGAACTGAGAGCAGTGACACGAATAGACAGCTGCACATTGATGTTCATAGTGGCATTATTCATGATTGTGAAAAATTGGAAACAACCCAGGTGTCCATCAACTGAGGAATGGGTAAGCAAACTGTGGTGTATACCCATGATGAATATTGTGCAGCAGTAAGAAGAAATGAAGTTGTGAAGCATATGACAACATGGATGAACCTGTAGGATGTTACGTTGAGTGAAGCAAGCCAGACACAAAAGGACAAATACTGTATGATTGTGCTATTATAACTAAATATATTATGTGAAATATAAATACATTATGTGAAATATGAATATGGGTAAAATTGCATATATAAGACAGTTTTTCTTTGAAGCTGAACAAATGTACATTAATGCTACAAAATGTGAATATCAGACAAAGAAACCATTATACTAAGTGAGGGAGACCAGACATAGAGTACTACATACTGTATATAAAATATAAATATAAATCAATTTATAAAAACTGAGTTTAGATTAGTGGTTATATACAGCTGGAGGAGTCATGCTAATGGGTATGGAGTCTTTCTTTTTGGAATAATGAAATTATTTTATACTTTTGAAGTGATGAACATACATTGCGATTATACTAAAAGCCATTGATTATACACTTTAGATAGATCATATGGTATGTGAATGTATCTCAACAGAACTGCTTAACAAACAAAAATTGTGCAAAAGAGCTATAAATAGCAGCTATGTACAGCAGGGGAAACAGAGAGATTGAGAAGTGGAGAATTTTCTTGTTTGTTTGTCTGTTTTTTGTTTATTATTATTATTGAAATAATGAAAATGCTCTAATAATGATTGAAGTGATGAATGCACAACTATGTGATTATACCAAATAACACTGATTGTACACTGTGGATGAATTGCATGCTTTATAAATATGTATCAATAAAATTTGCATTGTTTAAGAGAGAGAGAGACACTAAAGAGACAATGAAAATCAAATGTAACTTATGATACTGGACTGGATCTAATAATGGAGGAGAAAAATCCCAAAAGGAATTATTGGGGCAATTTAAAACAGTGGAATATAGACTGTAAGCTTTATATCAATATTAAATTTCTTGAACTTGATAATTGTACTTAATGAGGTTCCATAAGTGAATAGCCTTGCTCTTAAGAAGTGTACATGGAAGTATTGTGTATTCAATCAGCATGATGTGAGCAACTTATTCTCAAATGTTTAGCAATTAGATAATAGACAAGAGGATAGATGGATAGCTGGATGGAAAGAAAAAGAGAGAGAGAGGAAGAAAGAAAGAGAGAGAGAGAGAGAAAGAAAGAGGGAAGTGGATGTGACTCAGGCAACTGGGTTCCTGCCTACCACATGGGAGGTTGCTGGTATGGATCCTGGTGCTGCCTAAACAAGACAGGGAGCTGGCGCCAAGGGCAGGCATGGCAAGATGATGCAACAAGAGACACAAGAAGAAAAAGCATAGTGAGAGACATAACAAAGCAGGGAGCAGAGGTTCCCAGTGCCTCCTAAAGAAGACAGCAAGCTAACACGACAGGCAGGCACAGGGAACTGGCACAACAAGATGACACAAGAGACTCAGAGGAAAAAACGTGATGAGAGACACAACAAAGTAGGGAGTAGAGGTGGCTCAGGTGATTAGGCACCTCCTTCCCATACGGGAAGTCCCAAGTTCAGCTCCTGGTGCTGCCTAAAGAGACAGGGAAGACGACCAGACACAAGTGAAAAACATCAAGAGGGTGGGGAGGAATAAGTAAATAAAATAAACCTTAAAAAAAAGAAGAATGAATGATATAACATAACAACTGTAGGAAAATGTTACATGTTAAAAGTAAATCTGAATATCTGGGTAGGGGGTGTACTGGAGTGTACTGGGTGTATTGGTTTTTATTTTTGCAACTGTCCTGTACATTTGAAATTATTTCAAAATGAAACATCTTTTAAAGTCAGTCAGAGAGCAGATATAGCTAAAGTGGTTGAGTGCCTGTTTCTTGTGTACAAGGTCCCGGGTTTGAGTCCTAGTACCTCCTAAAAATAAAACAAGCAAATGAAAAAACCAACTCTCACTAGGGAGGAGATGTAGCTCAGTGGTTGAGCACCTGCTTCCCATGTACGGGGTCCTGGGTTCAATTCCTGTGACATAAGCTAAGATAAATTATTTTTATGACCTTCAAGTAGGGAAAGATTTCTTAAACAGATCACAAAAAGCAGTAACTTTAAAGGAAGAGATTGATAAATGGGACTACATTCAAAGGAAGAATTTCTGTTTTTCAAAAGACACATTTCAGAGAGTAAAAAAGCAAATCACAAAGTGGGAGTAGATATATGCAACATATATAACTGACAAAGGGTTCACATCCAGAATATATAAAAAATTACATGTATTGATAAGAAAAAGAGACATAAATAGAAAAACAGATAGAAGAACTGAATGGGTAATATACAAAGGAATTACCCAAATGGTGCTCAATTTCATTATAATTATATAAGTGCAAATTAAAACTACTATGTACTCACCACCTTAGCTAAAATTTAGAAGATGGACAACAGGTAGTGCTATGGGATAATAGGAACACTCATTTCTGCTGGAGGGAATATATTGGAATATAATTAATATCTTAAACATTAAATTAAACTTAAAAAATAAGTATGTATAGAAACATGTATCTATATAACCGTTCTATATATAATATAATATATATAAATATATACATATATACAAAATCTCTAAAAGCAAGCAGAAACTAGAAGGGAATCTACCTTGAATGATATGAATTATAACAGGTGAGATTTGCAAGTGTGAGTTTTTTCCCCTCAAAGCACTTCACAATCTGTACATTGCCCAGGAAGGTAGAAAACCCACAGTTTTATTTACTGTGGTGTCAGAAGATATATTTGGGGGCTGGCGGAGTAGCAGTAAAGTTAGGGGAGAAATTCTGAAGAGGAGAGAGCAAAAAAGGGGGCAAATCCCTAAACTTGCATGTAAGTTTTCTCTGAATTCTTGGCAGATCTTTGGACTACATATGTGCATGACTGACTCCAGGGTCCTGGCATAAAAACGTTAGTTGGAAGCTGGAAGAACTGAACAAGGATTTCAACTGTATCCGCTACAGAGAGATGGAGATGAGAGTTTGAATCCAGATAAGTTGACTGCCTGCTAGAAAAATATCAATAGTCTTCAGAGCAATACAACAGAATCCATAGTCTTCATTACAATCATTCATAGTATCCAGTATAAAATTTTAAAAATTATAAGACATGCAAAGGAACAAGAAATTGTAATTGATAAACAAGAGAAAAAGCAAACAGAGGAAACAAAGCTCAAGATATCCAAAGATGTTGCAATTAGCAGATAAAGATTTGAAAGCATCTATTGTAAATGTTTATGGGGCTAAAGAAAAATGTACTCATAATGAATGAACAGATGAGAAACTCACCAGGCAAATGGAAATTGTAAAAAAAAAGGAAAGGAAATAATAGAAAGAATCAGTATTTGTAATGAAAAAAATTCACTTTGGCAGCTTAACAGCAGATCAGAGACATCAGAAGAAAGAAACTAGATGACAGAGCAATAGAATATATCAACCCAAAGAAAGTGAAAATGTTTAAGAAAAATGAGCAGAACCTTAGAGACCTGTGGTATGACTGAGTCTCGGAAAGAAAAGGAAGAGACAATAAGGCAGAAAAGTAATTGAATAATAAACCCCAACTCCCCAAATTTGGTAAAACACACACACAAAAGTAGACATCCAAGAATCTCAATGAATTCCAAAAAGAATAAATACAGCTAATACCATACCTATGTACTTCATAGTTGAACTGGTGAGAAAGCCAATGATAAAAAGAAAATATTGAAAGCAGCTGGGGGAAACACCACATTACATGCAGAGGAAAATAACATGGATGATGGCTGACATAAAATAAAAGAAAAAAACAACACAGACCAACCAAAAATAGAATGGCATATTTAAGTGCAAAAAGAAAAACCAAATATCAACCCAGAATTCTATATTCAGCAAAACTCTCCTTCACATTGAAGCAGAAACTGTGAATTATCACTATATACCTATTAGAATTGTTGACGCACATACACAAAGTATGGGAAAACCAGCACTCGGTAGTGCTGGTGAGGAAGCCAAGCAATTTGAACTGGGAATGCAGAATGGTACAGCAATTTTGGCAAATAGTTTGACAGTTTCTTGTAAAGTTATACGTACACTTACTATAGGACCCTGCAAATATTTACCCAAGCAAATTGAAAATTTATGATCAAATAAAAACCTGTGCATGAATGTTTATAGGAGCTTTATTCATAATTGCCAAAAGCTTGGAAACAAACCAGATGTCCTTCAACAGGCAAATGGATAAGCACTGTGGAGCAGCCATAGTAGGATACTACTCACCAATAAAAAGGAACAAATTATCGATTCACACAACAACATGAATGAACCTGAAATGCATTTCGCTAAGTAAAATAAGCCAGACTCAAAAGGCTACATATTCTCTGACTCCATTTATAATAAATTCTACAAATGGTAAAATTATAGGGATGAAAAATGATCAATTGATTGCCAGGCAATGAGGTAGGGAGAGAGACTGGCTACCGAGGGGCAACATGAGGGAATCTGGGAGTTAACGGAATGGTTCTGTATGTCCTATGGAGGTGGAGACATTCATAATGCACCTTTTCCTCCTTCGGAAAGCCTCTTCCCCCAAAATTGTGCTCATGACAATCACGGAGCCTGTTGCATAGAAAGCATTCAATATTTGTTGAACTGGATTGAACCAAGAAGGAACCAGTGGTAGAGGTTGATCCATGCAAAGGATAGGGAGGAGGTCATGCAGGTGAAGACTACAACTCAGCAACCAATATTTTTGTATTTATTTGAGAAACCATTTGAAGATGGTCACAAAAAGATGGTTTTAGGCAGTGGCTTTCAACCCTGGCTGCACGTTAGAATCAGCTGGAGAGCTTTGAAGACTCCTAGTGTCTGGGTCTCACGCCAGAGATTCTGGTCTTGTTGCAGCTTGGGCTTTGGGAATTTTCACAGCCCCCCGGGTGATCCTAATGTCCAGCCAGGGGCGAGAACCACTGGTTTAAGGTTAGAGATGCTTTAGCTTAAGGGATTTCCATGTCGGCAGGTGGGGTGTTGGGGTTTGCTCCATTGGAATTTCTCAGTTTGGGGTCTTAGAAAACAACTCTGCCCTGGAAAAATCAAAGGACTGCTTTGAGACTTCCCCAGCTGTTGCAGTAAATTGTGGAAGGAGGAAATATGTTCTCAGCAGATCTATCTTTATATCACTTGACTTCAGATAAGAGGTTGTTTCAGACAGTAGTTTGATTTAGTCTGTGCTGAAAATCAAAAATAGCCTACAAATGCCAAAAAGCGATGAAAAAAGAAATTGCAAGCATGTGGAGTGCGTTACATGTGTTTTCAAATTGCTCCTATGATTAGAAATGAAAAATACATTGCTAGATCCTTCTTGATTTTCCAAACTTATCCCTGAGCTATTTCCCTAAATTATTCTAAGTCCTTTCAAGATGTTTTGACATTCTCCAGGGAACTGTTTCCTAATGGTGAAGAGTACTTGCAAAGGAATCCTGCTCCTATTTCAGAAGCACAAGTCTCCAAAAACTCAGAAGAATTGCAAGCTATAAACCTCTGTGATCTAGCAGAAAGGGCATGGGCTTTAGAGCCAGGCAGATTTGATATAGTCTTAACCCAAACACTTAGTAGCTATGGGGCTTTGGACAATTTTCTTAACCTGGAACAGTGATGTGATCTCATCTGCAAGAAAAGCATTATGATACTGATGGCAAAAAAGGGCCCAATTCTTCACCCCTCCCTTCGCAATGTAATTTTACAATTCCTCCCATCAAGAGGTAGAATCTATTTCCCCAAGCCTCGAATCTGGACTGGCCTTATTTGCTTTGGCCAATTGAAAATGATAGTGCACCAGTTTCCAGCCTAGGCTCCAAAGGTCTTGAATGCTTCTGATTTTTCTTTCAGAACCCTGCCACCTCCATGAGAATAAGCCAAAGCTAGCTGTTGAGAGACAAGATACCATGGGGAGGAGAACAAAGGTGCCACAGTTGACAATCAACTAACCCCAAGAAACAGTCTCCTACTCAACCAGCACTGACCACATACATACACACACGTGTGCGCACAGGAGCCCAATTGACACCAAAAGATTGGCCCAGCTGAGCCCAGCCTAAATTGCTGACTAGCATGATCACATAGTTTGTGTGATCAGTTAAGTTCTGGGGTGATTTGTTATGCAGCAATGGCTAACCATTACATATACCCCCTGCAGATGGGATGTGAGGGTTTAAATAACATATTGATTACAAGTTATTTGGCAAACAGTAGGTATCCCATATGCACCGGTTTCCTTTTTTCCTTGTTTAAAGTTGGTTTTCTTTTTAAACGGTTTTGAGTTATGTACAGAAATGCATGTAGACATGTATGCATGTGATGGGAATTTAAAGTCATAGAGTACCCCAGACCAGAGGCAAAGGCAGATGAGCACAGCTTTCAGGGTCCACTAAGGACCGCAGGCAAAATTGCAAAATAGGAAGTTTGCCTTTAATCTGTTCCCTCCAAATTTAAACTCTGGAGATTGAGGCTGTGGACAGATCTGAATACAAGGGATGGGGTGCCATCTTCGTTTCACTGCTGTCTAACGTCTGGGAAGGGGCAATGGGCCCTCTCCAACAAGCAGGTGGGAAAGCAGAGGTCTTTCTTCAGAAGCGTCCTGCTTGCACGTCTCTGCTGTCTTCAGGTGTACTGTTTCTCCCACATTTGGGCCTCATTAGGGAGGTTGGCAGGGAGTGGAAGGGGTTCCCTAGGCTCTGGCAGGGAGGAGGGGAAGTTTGAGCACCTCACTTCCTTGAAGTTGGGGGGAATCAGAAGCTCTTAGAGTTGTACTTCCAGCATGGTAGCCACTAGCAACATTTGACTATTGAGCGCTTGAAATGTGGTAGTCTAAATTGAGATGTACTAGAAGTGCAAAATACACAGTGAAATTTGAAGAGTAAGTACAGAAAAGGAGGGTAAACTATTTCATTAATAATTTTCTATTGATTGCCCATGGAAATGATAATATTTTGGATATATTGGGTTAAACAAATTATATTATTACTTCCAATCTCTCCTGTTTCTTATTTTCTTTTAATAATAAACCTGCTGGAAAACTTAAAATTACACATGTAGCTCACATCTTATTTATTTTATTTTATTGAAGGATATCACTCATACCTGAACATATATAAGCAATAAGTGTATAGTAAAGGTGTGAACTTACAAAATAAACATGCATAACATCATTCGGGGGTACCATAGATCAACCCTCTACCAATACTTTGCATTGTTGTGAAACATTTGTTACAAATTATGAAAGAATATTGTCAAAATCTTAACTACTAACAATAGTCCATATCTTACATTTGGTGTATTTTTCCCCCAACCCACCCTATTATTATTTTTTTAAATGTATTTTTATTACAGGAGTTGTGAACTTACAAAACAATCTTTCACATGTGTCAAATTCCCATACAACACCCTTCACCAACATACCACACGGTGGTGGGTCATTTGTTACAGATTGTAAGATAATATCATTAGTCTATTACCACCAACTATGGTCCATAGTGTACATTTGGCACACTTTTTCCATACACTTCCATTATCAACATAGTACATCTTTTGGCATAAATGCATGAATATTACAGTATTGCTGTTAACCACAGTCCACAGGTCACACCAGTTGTATTCTTCCCATGTTTCTTCACATTTCCACCACCCTGCAATAGTGACATACATCCACTCTAGCTCACAGAAGGACAATCTTATATCTGTACCATCAACCACAATTCTCATCCACCTCTGGGTTCACTGTGTTTTTCAGTCCCTAGATTATTCTCTAGCTTTCTGTCAATTGGCCTTTACATCCCTAGACTACCACTTTCCAGCCACATAAACCAGCTGCTACTCACCATACTGTGTTACCATCATCTCCGTACATTTCCACAATTTTACAGTCAAGGTAATTAAAACTTCTACATACATTAAGCATCAGCAGTCCTCCTCAGTCCTCCTTCTATCTCCTAAAGACCTAAACTCTAAATTTTAACTCCATGCATTTATTCTTTGTATTTCATTCATACTAATGGGACCACGCAATATTTGTCCTTTTGTGTCGGGCTTACCTCACTGAGCATAATGTCCTCAAGATTCACCCATGTGATCATAAGCTCACACCCTATGTTATTGGACATTGCTGCTTTAGAAGATTGCTTTCCTTTTCAACGCTCAGTCTGGCTCTTTACAAGACCAGAAGCCAGAGAGATTATGCAATCTGAAAGTTTAAATTAATGAAGTTGTCATTTTATTGTTTCCATTTGTGAGTAGAGGATTTAATAAAGCTTTTAATCCCAGTATAACCTTTGCAATGCATGTTTCCCACTCCTCTAGACACTTACTGACTCAGTAGTCCGGCTGGCCTGCTGGTTTCACTTAGTGCATTGTGAATTACCTATGTGACTTAGTTTTGAAAACTGTGGGGAACGCGTGTTTCACTCACTTCTGGGAAGGTTTAACAGAAAATAAAGTACATTCATTTCAACATCATGCTAGGATTCAATATTATTTAAAAGTGAGGTTACAAAAGTAAAGGGAAGACATTCTCCCCATCTCCCAGAAGTTGGCACTCTAGTTTTTCAAAGCTCGGTTGCAGGTCCCTGTTTATTTCATAGGTTCTCTTCCTCCAGTGTGATTAAGGAACAATGCCAAAATGAAGCTGGAAGCTCTAAGAAACCACAGGATTTTTCTTTCACCAGCATTTTTAGTTTCCAATAGCAGACATACCAGTTGCCATCTACAGCTGGGAAAAAGAAGATGATTAATTGAGTCTGGAGTCCCACCGCACCTAATTTTCACATGCACATGCATTACTGAAAAGGGACATAATGGCCTGCAATTTCCATAAGTTCCCAAGACTTAGTTCACAAGGAGAATCACCGGGTTGAAACAGGTCTGAATATACTGCATTCCAGGCAGATGGAGGCTGTGATTCTCTGACGAAGCCAGAACGTCACAGAAACACTCAAGCCTGAAGGCCAAGGGTAGCTGACTCAAGGCAACTTCCTTCCTTTCCCTTTCCAATAAACATTTTCAGGGAGAGAAGCCCAGCTCAATGGAAGAATGCTTTGATGGAAGCTCAGGGCTCTGACTGAATTCAGGAGGAATAAAGAAGATGGAATCCAATTTTAATTGTAAACAAATGTGTCATTGAAAAAATTTCAGACCCATAAATCCATGTATAATACTAATTGTCACAGTAATTTGAGATGCAAGGAAATTATAAAGCCTGTGTCACATGTTATGTATTTCTTTTTCTCCTCCACCCTTCCTTTTTTTTATCCCCCCCATGCGGCTTGCTTTGCTATCTGCTCTGTGTCCATTTGCTGTGCATTCTCCTGTGTCTGTATTTATTTTTTATTTATTTCCCCCTCCCCCCTTGCAGCTTGCTTGCTGCCTGCTCTCTGTGTCCATTCGCTGTGTGTTCTTCTGTGCTTTGCTTGTCTGCCTTTTGTCACATCACCTTGCTGAGCCGGCTCTCTGCAGCGCATAGGGTGAGTCTGCCTTCACAAGGAGGCCCTGGGATACAAATCCAGGGCCTCCCATATGGTCGACAGGAGCCCAACTGATTGAGCCACAGCCGCTTCCCCCGACCCTTCCTTTTATTTTTATTTTTTTATTTTTTTAATTTTTTTATTTTTTATTGACTTTGTAATAATATTACATTAAAAATATATATGTGAGGTCCCATTCAACCCCACCCCCCCACCCCCCCTCTCCCCCCCCCCAACAACACTCGTTCCCATCATCATGACACATCCATTGGATTTGGTAAGTACATCTTTGGGCACCTCTGCACCTCATATACATTGGTTCACATCATGGCCCATACTCTCCTCTATTCCATCATGTAGGCCCTGTGAGGATTTACAATGTCCGGTGATTACATCTGAAGCACCATCCAGGGCAGCTCCATGTCCCGAAGACGCCTCCACCTCTCATCTCTTCCTGCCTTTCCCCATACCCTTTGTCCATTATGTCCACTTTTCCCAATCCAATGCCACCTCTTCTATGTGGACACTGGATTGGTTGTGTCCATTGCACCTTTATGTCAAGAGGAGGCTCAGATTCCACCTGGATGCTGGATGCAATCCTCCCATTTTCAGTTGTAATCACTCTAGGCTCCATGGTGTGGTGGTTGTCCTTCTTCACCTCCATCTTAGCTGAGTGTGGTAAGTCCAATAAATCAGATTGTAGGTGCTGGAGTCTGTTGAGGCTCAGGATCTGGCTATTACATTGTCAGTCCAGAGATTCAAATCCCCTAAATATATCTTAAACCCCAACATTAACTGCACGTCCAGCACATTAGCATGAAAGTCTTATGAAGGGAGATCCCATCTGAGTCCAGATTCATCACACATAAACACCATTTCCAAAGAGGGGCCATCTGCCCTGGTAGTTAACCCCATCGGCCATGACCATAACTCCCATGGGTCTCTTTAGCCCTCAAAGGAACCAATATCTGGGGGTTGTATCTGCTTTATCTGTCTCTCTGACTCTGCTCAGTTGTGCATGAGGGCAAACCTTCTGCCAGCCTCCAGACTCTTTTTTAGAAACTCGTAGCCATATAAACTCATTTCTCCTTTCCATTTCCCCCTTACTTTACCGACCCTTCCTTTTAAACATCTAAAGTTCCTAAGTATGTAGTCACTCTGACATGAATGTGAACATTTAATATTGGAAAATTAGGGTTTTTCCATTTTCTATTGAGTCAGTATTGATAACTTTCAAAAAGCCACAGCTCTACATCTCAGATATCCTATTTTTGTAAAAAACAAATTTAAAAAAACCAACTGAATGTAAAAACCTTCCTTTCTTCCATTATTAATCAACAATAATTGTGATTTTCCCACTTTTGGCAGAATTGCATTTGCATGAACTGTGGAGAGGTGGAAAAGAAAGAAATATCATTCCTATGAGATGATAAGACCCTTGAAGGCAGGGGACCAGGTGATAGTACAGCACCTGACATGCAGTAGGCACTTAATAGAGTTTGCTGAGTAAATAAATGAATATATCTAATGGGGATGAAGGTCAAATACAGGTACCCTAAAGTTACACATCCTGCAGGGGCACATTGAGGCTGCTGGTACACAGACTTCCCTCCGTCATGCCACCTGCCAGCCCTTGCCCCCTGGTGATAATGGAGCCCAGGCCCAACAATTCCAATTATTGGAGAATTGGGGGATTTATGGGACTCAGTGTTTTTTCCTCATTGCCTTCTTTCTTTCCCCTCACTCTCTCCCTCTCTCTGCCTTCCTCCATCCCCCTCCCTCTCTCTCTCTCCCTCCTTCCCTCTTTCTTCCTCTCCTCCTGTATCTATTACTTTCATCTGATTTTGCCTCCTTTGCTCAGAAAAATAACTTTCTTTTCCACCCCCTATCTCATTCATGTTCACTTGGGAAACAAAAATTCATCCCACTGCTTGGTATTCAACAGTTGCGTGTTGTTGTTTTTTTTAATTCCCTCCCCTCCTTGTGGCTTGCTTGCTGTCTGCTCTCTGTATTCATTTGCTGGCACTCTTCTGGGTTTTTTACTTGTCTCCCTTTTTTTGGTTGTATCACCTTGCTGAGTCAGCTCTCCATGGCACTTGTGGGCCAGGCAGTGCTCCATAGCCCTTGCGGGCCAGTGGCTCTCCGTGGCGCGTGGGCCAGCCTGCCTTCACAAGGAGGCCCCGGGACGTGAACCCAGGGCCTCCGATATGGTACACAGGAGCCCAACTGATTGAGCCACAGCCGCTTCCCAGTTGTGTTTTTAATCAAGGAAAAAGTCACATTCTGAAATGAAGGCAAACATAATAGAGAACCAGTGCCATCTACCTCCAGAGATCATGGAAGTATTTCAAGGCCTTTTAGGAGCTCCAGAGAAATCTTTATTTTTCTCATTTTTTTCTAATTAAAACTACTTTTCAAGTGCCAGTATTCAAGACAAAATTTTTAAAAAATGATTATGAACTATTTTACATGTACAAAATAATATCTAATGATATGTTAGATATTATATGAAATATATGAAGTATAGCAATATATTATAAGATAATAGCATATAAGGCATAAATAAAAATAAAACCGGGAAACAGACTTGGCCCAATGAATAGGGTGTCTACCTACCACAACAGAGGTCCATAGTTCAAACCCCGGGTCCCCTTGACCCGTGTGGAGCTGGCCCATGCACGGTGCTGATGCGCTCAAGGAGTGCCCTGCCACGCAGGGGTGTCCCTGTGTAGGGGAGCCCCACGCACAAGGAATGAGTCCCGTAAGGAGAACCGCCCAGTGCGAAAGAAAGTGCAGCCTGCCCAGGAATGGCGCCGCACACACGGAGAGCTGACACAACAAGATGAGGCAACAAAAAGAAACAGATTCCCATGCCACTGACAACAAGAGAAGTGGACAAAGAAGAACACGCAGCAAATAGACACAGAGAACAGACAAACAGGGTGGGGGGGACGGGCAGGGAAGGGGAGAGGAAAAAAACAAACAACAACAAAAAATAAAATAAACACCCTGAACCTATCATCTGCTTAATAAATAAAACTTTACCACCACCTTTGCAGTTATTTGCATGGTCCCCAAACATAATCCTTTGCCTCCCAAGTTAGTGTAATCATCCACCTGAAGTTTATATAAAAAATTATTAATCCTTTGGTTTTCTTTAGGGTTTTCCTTCATCTGTTTGTATCCCTAAATAATATAGTGTTTCATTTTATAAGCTTTGAAACATTCTATAAATAGTTGTGCTATATATACTTCTGTGACTTTACGGTTTCATTCAACATTGCATTTTTTAGAACTTTCCATGTTTTAAACAGTTTCTTATCCTAACCTAAATTGAAGATACTGAAATATACCTCAGAAAATATTCTTGTGAGATAATGAATGTGCAGTATTTATAGCAGTTTTTTATATATATATAGTATCTATTATATAATAATTATATATAACTATATATAATATTATATAATTGATTCTTTCTCTGTGAATGTATATTGTTTCATCAGCTGCATAATGGATTAATAGTTTTGAGTGCTTGTTGGGAAAATTTTTAAAAATACCAATTTCTCATTATAAACTCAAACTCAGATTTTAATTAGTTTTCACCACTTCTATCATACCCTAACAATTGCTAATTGTATGTAAAAAGATTTAAAAAAAGATTTCACCAAAAACTAGTGTTTATTTGCTTAAGAAATAGTTTTTTAAACTATAGTGTGACAGTTTGATATTATTTATGAATTCCAAAAAGAAATATTGCTTATGTTTGTAAAGTGGTCTGGTTCCTCCTCGGGCTATGACAACCCTTTGAATGTATTAGATTCAGCTGAGAGGTCTGATTAAATTATTTTAAGATAGGGCTTTGATTGAATCATTAGAGTGTAACTCAGCATTGGGTCCCCGCCCCCTTGGTGGGCTGATAAAACAGATTCTCACACAAAAGTAGAAGCACAGAGAAGATACACAGAGGGTACTGATGCCCTGGGAAAGAGAGATGAGCCTGATAGTTTACCGCTGACTTGTGAAGAGAGCAGAGCAGCTGACCCTGGAAAGAAACAAGCCCGGGAAAGAGAGACGAGCCTTATGCCAGCCCAGCTGAGGTCGGAAGGAGCTGGGACCACGGAGCCTTAAGAAGGAAGAGGAAGGCATCCCATATCTAGATATGTGATGTTTCTAGATAACTGAAGGCTTAACTTCTTTATGTACTACCCTATTTCTAAGCTTATGTTTTTAAACAGAAATAAACTAAAAGAACGAGCTTGATTTTTTTTTTTTTTAATTTAACCTTTTCTGAATTCTCTTCCAAATTTGTCTAAGGACACATGTGACAGATTTAATCAGACTGTGTTCTGCTTTTTAAATATTTCTTCATTCGTACACTTCCGTGCATCCATAAACTCCACAAAGGTGCCATTTTTGATAGGTTTGTGTGCTTCACCAATTTCCATACCAATTGCAGGGAGACCAGATGAGGAGAGAGGAAATGAAGTGGTCTTTGGCCCTGAGCCCCTATCAGTAGAATTTCTGGGATCTGGGGTCCTCCCTTCCCCTGGCCAGATCACCGGGTAGACCATTTCTTCTTCTGGAAGGCCATCCAGTTTGTCCACTGCAGCCGCTGCTGCCGGTTTCCATTCTGCTGTCCGAGGGCTGTTCTGATCTTGTAAGCCAGCTCTGATCCACGTGTGGTGGCTGCGCGGAACCCTGGGTTGAAGAGGACTGCCAGGTCCCGTTCAGGCTCAGCGGGGAAAAGTCTGCTTCACGACTGGTGTCTGCGGTAGTGACTGCCCTGGCTGGGGGCAGTGTGCCTGGCAATTCCCAGCCTGGTCCTAACTTGCTTCTAATCGGGACGCGTTGATGTTAAATGACTTCAGGGTTGGTATACTGTCTCCATTGATAGAACCTGCTAAATCTTAGAGCTTTTGAGTCAGAGAACTCTCCCCCGTCACCTACATTGCACAGAGCTGAGTCGAATACATTTGCAAGCATATACAGTAATGGGCACTGTTACTGTATTTTGGATTTGCACCCTGATGCAAGCACTAATTTTTCATTTTACTTTTTACATATATTCAACTCAGAATTTCTCATTTTAATCAATTTTGAGTATACAATCCAGCAGTATCAATTACATTTACAATATTGTGATACCATTACCAACATCCTCTACTCCAATGTTTTTCTATCACCTCAAACAGAATTCTGCACCCATTAGGCAATAACTCCCCCTTTCCCCATCCCTCGCCCTGGCCCCCGTTAACCTATAATATATATTCTGTATCTATGAAATTTACTTCTTCCAGGAATTTCCTATAAGTGAGATGCTACAATATTTGTTTGTGTCTGGTTTATTTTGCTCAACATGGTGTCCTCAAGGTCCATCTGTATTGTAGTGCGTCTCAAAACTTCATTCCTTTGGGTGGCTGAATAATATTCCATTATGTACACATACCACATTTTGTCCATATATCTGTTGATAGATACTTGGGTTGCTTCCACTTTTTGGCTATTGTGACTAATGCTGAGATGATATCAAACAGATATCTGTTTGAGTCCCTGTGTTTGATTTTTTTTTTGGGTATATATCCAGAAGTGGATTTGCCAGATCATATGGTAATTCTATTTTTACCTTTCTGAGGAAATGCCAAACGGATTTCCACAGTGTCTGTACCATTTTACAATGCCATCAGCATTGAGTTCTTATTTCTTCACATCCTCACTATTTTCTATTTGTAAAATAATAGCCATCCTAATGGATGTGAAATATAATTTCACGGTGGTTTTGATTTGCATTTCCCTGATGGCCAATGATGTTCAGCATTTTTCGTGAGCTTATTGACCATTTGTATATCATCTTTGGAGAAATGTCTATTCAGGACCTTTGCCTATTTTTAAATTGAGTTACTTATCCTTTTGTTGTTGAGTTGTGGCAGTTCTTTATATATTCTGGGTATTAAATTCTTGTTAGAGGGAAAGAGATGTGGCTCAACCAGTTGGGCTCCCATCTACCATATAGGAGTCCAGGGTTCGATGTCCAGGGCCTCCTGTTGAAGGCAAGCTGGTCCACGTGGCAAGCTGGCCCATGCAGAGTGCTGGCCCATGCGGTAATGTCGCCCTGTGCAGGAGTGCTGCCCTGTGTGGGAATGCTGCCCAGCATGGGAAAGCTGCCCTGTGCAGGAGTGCCACCTGATGCGGAAAGCTGGTGCAGCAAGATGATGCAATAAGAAACACAGAGGAGAGAAAAGAAGAAGAAGTAGCAGAACAGGAAGTTGAAGTGGCACAGCAGAGTAATCGCCTCTCTCCCACTCTGGAAGAGGCTCCTGGAGCTGCCTAATGAGAATAAAAGCAGACACAAAGAACACACAGCGAATGGACACAGGGAGCAGACAACAGGGGGAATGGGGGTGGGGGGAGAAATAAATAAAATAAACCTTAAAAAAAAATTCTTGTTAGAAACATGGTTAGCAATTTTTTCCCCATTCTGTAGATTGTCTTTCACTTTTTTGATAGTGTGCTATGATATACAAAAGTTTTAATGTTGACAAAGTCTATTTTATATAATCTTTTTTTCCTCATGATTTTAGTGTCATAATCTAAGAAATCCCTACCAAATCCAAGTTATGAAAGTTCCCTCCTATGTTTTTTAGGAGTTTTATGGTTTTAGCTTTTGTGTTTTTTTTGTTTTTTGTTTTTTGTTTGTTTTTAATATATGCAGGCTGTTATTTTATAGCCAATAAGCTGTTTGAAAGTCCTGTTCCAGTTTAGGGATGCTCATCTCTTCAAAATTGAATTTGTACAAGAACTAGAAGAGGACAATTCCCTTAGGTCCCACATACCATATGTTTTTGAAGGAAGGAAGGAGGGAGGGAGGGAGAGAGGGAGGGAAGGAGGAAGGAAAGAAGGGAGGAAGGAAGGAAGGAAGGAAGATTATAGTTGCTTCTCATTCTTTTCTTGGACAGGCCCCTCGTTAACCCATTTAGGAAGGCACTTTCTACCCGTGGGATCGTAGTAGACATGTGGGGTCAGCTCTCCGATGTCTACTCCCCACTGACCTTGTCTCAGGGAAACTTTCTGTCCCAGCCAGGAGGATCCCCACCTCCACACGGCTTCAACTGGGCCCTAATGCAGGCACGTGCTCTTGAGCTCTGTGAGTAGATCACCCCTGGCCAGCCAGGCGCCACGCCTCATGCCTGCGGGCCCCTTGGCTTGAGCTGCTGGACGGCAGACTGTGTCCATTCTACAGCATTTGAAACTGGGACCTGGGAGCTACCTGGCCAGGATCTGGGGAAGCAACACCAGAGAAGCAGCATTGGTCTTATCCAGGCGCTGCCCTTTCCCCACGCTTCTGAGTAAAACTGAAAAGGAAAAGCATTATGGTTTGCTCTTGATCCATTTACAGTTAATTTTTTTAATGATTTATTTATTTCTCTCCCCCCACCTCCCTGTTGTCTTCTCCATTTTCTTATTGATCTTCTGTCTGGATGTTATCTATTACTGAAAGTGGTGTTTTGCAGTCTGCAGCTATTATTGTAGAATCATCTATTTCTCCCTTCAGTTTTGTCAATGTTGGCTTCATATACTTTGGGGCTCTGTTGGTAGGCACATATATCTTTGTAATTGTTTTATCTCCTTGATGAATTGACCCTTTTATCATTATATCCATTTTTGTCCCTTGTAGCCCTTTTTTACTTTAAAAAATCTATTTTGAGGAAGCAGATGTGGCTCAAGTGATTGAGCCCACCTACCACATGGGAGGTCCTGGGTTCAATTGTCGGTACCTCCTGGAGAGGATGAGCAAGACACTGAACTGGTGTGACAGGCTGATGTGGCGAGCTGACACAAGAAGGTGACATAACAAGATGTTGCAACAAAGAGACACACAGAGGAAACACAATGAAAGAGAGAGCAAAGCAGGGAGTGGAGGTGGCTCAAGCAATTGAGCACGACTTTCCCACATGGAGGTCCCAGGTTTGGTTCTTGGTGCTTCCTAAAGAGAAGATGAGCAGACATGGAGAGCACACAGTGGGGGCAAACCACAGGGGAGGGGGGATAAATAAATAAAAATAAATCTTAAAAAAATATGAAAAAATTAAAAATCTGTTTTGTTTGATATTAGTATAATTACGCTCTCTTTTGAATACTATTTCCATGTTTTCCATCCTTTTACTTTCAGCCTACTGATGTCTTTGAGTCTCTTATAAACAACATATAGTTGGGCTGTGCTTTTTTGTCCATTCTCTCAATCTCTGCCTTTTGACTAAAGAGTTTAACCCATTTTCATTCAAAGTGTTGATAATGCAAGACGTACTTCTGCCATTTTGCTATTTATTTTCTGTACGTCATACATTTTTTGTTCCTCAAGTCTCCTGTTCATGCCTACTTTTGCTTTTAGTTGATCTTTGTAGCAAACCATTTAAAATCCCTTCTCATTGTCTCTTGAATTTATTCTTCAGATATTTTTTCTGTGGTCACCACAGGGCCTAAATTTAACACGCTAAATCTATAACAATCTTGTTTGATTTGATAACAACTTAACTTCAATAGCTATGTTAAGTACCTCTGTGTTCCCCCTTATGTTGTTCTTACAACAGATTATATCTTTATACACTGTGTGTCCAAAAGCATATATTTATCATTACTTCATATGCATTTGCATTTTAGAATCTCTAAGAAGTAAAAAGCAGAGTTACAAACCAAAATCACAGTAGTACTGGCATTTCTATTTACCCATGTGTTTACCTTTACTGGAGATTTTTATTTTCTCTTGTAGCTTTGATCTACTGTTTATTGCCCTTTTTCTTAAACCTGAAGAACTCCCTTTAGCATTTCCTGTAGGGCAGGTATACAGCTCTATAGCTCTATAGGTCTATAAAAGTCCTCAGATTGTGTTTATCTGGGAATTTTTTTTTAATATTTATTTATTATTATTATTTTTTAATTACATTAAAAAAAATATATGAGGTCCCATTCAACCCCACCGCCCCCGCCCCCCACTCCCCCCACAGCAACACTCTCTCCCATCATCGTGATACATCCATTGCACCTGGTAAGTTCATCTCTGAGCATCACTGCACCCCATAGTCAATGGTCCACATCATAGCCCAGACTCTCTCACGTTCCATCCAGTGGGCCCTGGGGGGATCTACAGTGTCCCGTAATTGTCCGTGAAGCACTATCCAGGACAACTCCACGTCCCGAAAACGCCTCCACATCTCATCTCTTCCTCCCGTTCCCCACACCCAGCAGCCCCCATGGCTACCGTTCCCACACCCATTTCACATTTCCTCTGTGGGCATTGGATTGGTTGTGTCCATTGCACACCTATGTCAAGTGAGGGCTTAGATTCCACATGGGTACTGGATGCACTCTTCCCGCTTCTAGTTGTAGACACTCTAGGCTCCATGTTGTGGTGGTTGACCTTCTTCAACTCCATGTTAGCTGAGTGGAGTAAGTCCAATAAGTCAAAGTGTAGGAGCTGAAGTCTGTTGAGGCTCTGGGCCTGGGTGTCATATTATCAGTCCAGAGATTCAAATCCCCTACATATATCTTAAACTCAGCACCAACTACAATTCCAATAAAGTAGCATGCAAGTCTTGTGAAAAGAGATCCCCTCTGAGTCCATTTCCATCACGCAGAAACACCAGCTCCAAAGAAGGGCCATCTGTCATGGCAGTGAACCCCTTCTGCCATGACCATAGAACCCGTGGGTCTCTTTATCCCTCAAAAGAACCAATACCTGGGGTTGTATCTACCTTATCTGTCTCTTAGACTCTGTTCAGTTGTACATAGGGGTATTCCTTCTGACAACCTCCAGACTCTTTTTTAGAGACTCACAGCCTTATAATCTCATTTCTCCTTTCCATTTCCCCCTTACATTAGGTCAAACCGCTTCCCGAAGTCATGTTATTATATGTAGACAGGTATATTCTGCTGTTCCGCATTGAATCTTTAATTCAAGGTCATTTTCTAGTTGCTTCTTCAGCTGGGTATGTGGTAGTGATCCCTCGGTGCCAGGGAGGCTCATCCCCGGGTGTCGTGTCCCACGCTGGGGGGAATGCATCACATCTACACGCTGAGTTTGGCTGTGAGAGTGGCCACATTTGAGTAACATGAAGGCTGTCAGGAGGAAACCCTCAGGCACAATGCTACTCTAGGCCTTGTTCTTATTGCAGGTGCATAGGCTCAAAAGTGTAGCCATTAGTATCAAGAGCCCACTGTTGGGCCCTCCTTCCTTCCTGGTTCTTGCCGTTGCACCTGGAGGATTGCCGCTGCTCTCCCAGGGCCCACAACAGTGACCCCCCGGCCAGGAGCCCAGTACCCCCCCAGCTGTTGTTTTTAATTGTTTCCACTATGAATATATATAGACATTACCATATACCCTGGGCATATGCCCTGTATAACTCCCTGTCAACCATATATATCCTGTCAATAACATCCCATATCAGAATTCCTCCGCTGCCATTGTTGAACCACTCTGTGATCCAAAACTTCCCGTAAAGTGAATCCCAACATAATGTCAGCTTCAGAAGAGTCTTAGATCACCAAAATTCATATATACAATATACAGTATTTCCCCAGATCCACCATAAAACCTTTTCCCTTGCACAGCAATAATCTTTTAACTTATTCATATCATATTTCCTGAAACTGATGTACAGATTCCGAAACTATAGTTTTCAAACAAGGTAACATTTGTGCTTACTATGTGGTCCATACTTTAGGTTGTACAGTTTTCTAAATTTTTTAGTTATCCTATGTTTTGTCTTATGGTTTTCATTATTAGTCTGTCGTCCCCTATATGTTTTTGGTGTAATATTAGCTGTTTTATATTCATCCTCGTGTACTCTCACATAACTCCTCTTTTGCCCCCTTATTTACCTTTGTTCTATCCATTGCACGTCCATTTTCCCCTCCCCTTAGGGCCCACAACGCCTGCCAATCTAATGCCCTGGGAGCCGTCCTTTCTCACGAGAGATACAGTTCTCTCTATTCGACGGCATTAGTCTTCCCCAGGATATGGGTCCACCCCACACAATGGTAGAACCCACCTTGGCAAAATGAGCCTTCAGCTATTCCCTCCGGAGTCCGTCCCGCATCAGACCATACCCCCTGAGTGTCCTAACCAGGTGACCCTCCTATTTATACTTTGATACGTTTTACTCAACATTTAGTTCTCAATGAACTTCTGGCACTCTCCCATGTTTGTATGTTGCCCCTCCCTCCCACCTATTTCTTGGACCATATTACCCCTCTTCCCATCCCCAGCCCCCCTCAAACCCAGAAAACCCCACCCGAAGGTAACCCCTTGCCCCCATTTTGTCCCTTCTTTGTGCTCATACTTACCCCCAGCTCATCACAGATTCCACCCCTACAGACATTAACTCACATCCTTCCTCCACCCCCCGATTTCCAGTAAGCCACTTTTCCAGACTCTAGCTCTCTGAGGCAGTTAACTTATTTCATATCATTGAGGTCATATAGTATTTGTCCTTCAATGCCTGGGTTGCTTCACTTAACATAAGATTCTCAAGGTTCATCCATGTTATCACGTGCGATTGTAGTGTATTGGTTCTTACAGCTGAGTAGTATTCCATTGTGTGTATATACCACATTTTATTGATCCGCTCATCTGATGATGGACTTTTGGATTGATTCCAACTTTTGGCGATGGTGAACAATGCTGCTATGAACATTGGTGTACATATATCGGTTTGTGCCCTGTTTTCAGATCTGATGGGTATATACCCAGCAGTGGTATTGCTGGGTCATATGGCAAATCTATGGATAATTTTTTGAGAAACTGCCAAACTGTCCTCCAGAATGGTTGGATCCTTCTGCATTCCCACCAGCAATGGATGAGTGTTCCCCTTTCTTCACATCCTCTCCAGCATTTGTATTCTACTGTTTTTTTCATGGCTGCCAATCTTATGGGAGTAAGATGGTATCTCATTGTAGTTTTGATTTGCATTTCCCTGATAGCTAGGGATTTGGAGCATTTTTTCATGTGCTTTTTAGCCATTTGTATTTCTTCTTTGGAGAAGTGTCTGTTTAAATCTTTTTCCCATTTTTTAAATGGGTTGTTTATCTTTTTGTTTTCGAGATCTATGAGTTCTTTATATATGCAAGTTATAAGTCTCTTATCAGATATATGGTTGCCAAATATTTTCTCCCATTGTGTGGGTTCCCTTTTTACTTTCTTGACAAACTCCTTTGAGGTGCAGAAGGCTTTAATTTTGAGGTAGTCCCATTTATCTATTTGTTCTTTTGCTGCTCGTGCTTTTGGTGTGATATTCATGAAGCCATTTCCTATTACAAGGTCTTGTAGATGTTTCCCTACACTGCTTTCTAAGGTCTTTATGGTCTTGGCTCTTATATTTAGGTCTTTGATCCATCTAGAGTTGATCTTTGTATAAGGTGTGAGATGGTAATCCTTTTTCATTCTTCTACATATGGCTATCCAGTTCTCCAGGCACCATTTGTTGAATAGGCCATTCTCTCCCAGTTGAGAGGGTTTGGTGGCTTTATCGAATATTATATGGCTATATACATGAGGTTCTATATCTGAACTTTCAATTCGGTTCCATTGGTCTGTGTGTCTCTCCTTATGCCAGTACCATGCTGTTTTCACTACTGTAGCTTTGTAGTATGTTTTGAAGTCAGGAAGTGTGATTCCTCCTATTTCGTTTTTCTTTTTCAATATGTCTTTGGCTATTCGGGGCCTCTTTTTATTCCAAATAAATTTCATAGTTAGTTTTTCTAGTTCCTTAAAGAAGGCTGTGTTGATTTTTATTGGGATTGCATTGAATGTGTAGATCAGTTTTGGTAGGATAGACATCTTAATAATATTCAGTCTTCCTATCCATGAACAGGGAATATTCTTCCATTTATTTAGGTCTTCTTTGATTTCCTTGAACAATCTTGTATAGTTCTCGATGTATAAGTTTTTTACCTCTTTAGTTAAATTTATTCCTAAGTATTTGATTTTTTTATGTACTATTGTGAATGGTATTTGTTTCTTGATTTCCTCCTGATCTTGCTCATTATTGGTGTATAGAAATGCTACTGATTTTTGCGCATTGATCTTATAACCTGCGACTTTGCTAAACTCATTTATGAGTTCTAGGAGCTTTGTTGAAGATCTCTCAGGGTTTTCTATATATAGGATCATGTCATCTGCAAATAATGAAATTTTGACTTCTTCCCTTCCAATTTGAATGCCTTTTATATCTGGTTCTTGTCTCAGTGCTCGAGCCAGTACTTCCAAGACAATGTTAAATAGGAGCGGAGACAATGGGCATCCTTGTCTTGTTCCTGATTTTAGAGGGAAGGATTTCAGGACTTCGCCATTGTAAACAATGTTGGCTTTAGGTTTTTCATATATACTCTTTATCATGTTCAAAAAGTTTCCTTGTATTCCGATCTTTTGGAGTGTTTTTATCAGGAAGGGGTGCTGTATTTTGTCAAATGCCTTTTCTGCATCTATAGATATAATCATGTGGTTTTTTTCTCTCAATCTGTTTATATGGTGTATTACATTGATTGATTTTCTTATGTTGAACCATCCTTGCATACCTGGGATAAATCCCACTTGGTCATGGTGTATAATTCGTTTAATGTGTTGTTGAATACGATTAGCAAGTATTTTGTTAAGTATTTTTGCGTCTAGGTTCATTAGAGAAATTGGTCTGTAATTTTCCTTTCTTGTGGTGTCTTTGTTTGGCTTTGGTACTAGGGTAATGTTGGCATCATAGAAGGAATTAGGCAGTGTTCCTTCTGTTTCGATTTTTTGGAATAGTTTCAACAGGATTGGTGTTAGTTCTTTCCGGAATGTTTTGTAGAATTCACCTGTGAAGCCGTCTGGCCCTGGGCTCTTCTTAGTTGGGAGATTTTTAATGACTGATTCTATCTCTTTGCTTGTGATTGGTTTGTTAAGATCATCAATTTCTTCTTTCGTCAGTATGGGCTGCTTATGTATTTCTAGGAATTTGTCCATTTCCTCTAAATTGTCATTTTTGTTGGAATATAGTTTTTCAAAGTATCCTCTTATGATAGTCTTTATTTCTGTGGGGTCAGTAGTGATATCACCTTTCTCATTTCTTATTTTGTGTATTTGCATCTTTTCTCTTTTTTTCTTTGTTAGTCTCGCTAAAAGTTTGTCAATTTTGTTGATCTTCTCAAAAAACCAGCTCTTGGTCTTGTTTATTTTTTCAAGTGCTTTCTTATTTTCTATTTCATTTAGTTCTGCTCTTATCTTTGTTATTTCCTTCCTTCTTCTTCCTGTTGGGTTACGTTGTTGTTGTTTTTCTAATTCCTTCAAATGTGCAGTTAATTCTTCAATTTCTGCTCTTTCTTCTTTTTTGATATATGAATTTATGGCTATAAATTTCCCTCTCAGTACCGCTTTTGCAGCATCCCATAAATTTTGGTATGTTGTGTTATCATTATCATTTGTTTCAAGGTAGTCATTGATTTCTTTTGAGATTTCCTCTTTGACCCACTGTTTCTCTAAGAGTGTGCTGTTTAATTTCCAAATTGTCGTGTGAAGTCTGGGTCTCTGTCCCTTGCAAATTTCCAGCTTGACTCCACTGTGGTCAGAGATATTGTTTTGTATGATTTCGATCTTTCTGAATTCATTAAGCCTTTCTTTGTGGCCTAGCATATGGTCAATCTTGGAGAATGTTCCATGTGCGCTTGAGAAAAATGTATATCCTGCTGTGTTTGGGTGTAATGATCTATATGTCTATTAGATCCAGCTCTTCTAATATACTGTTCAAATGTTTTGTTTCTTTAGTGATTCTCTTTTGAGATGTTCTGTCCAGAGTTGATAGTGGTGTATTAAAATCCCCCACTATAATTGTAGATGCATCTATTCTTTCACTTAGTTTTTCCAGCGTTTGCCTCACATATTTAGAGGCACCCTTGTTAGGAGCATAAATATTTATGATTGTTCGATCTTCTTGACAAATTGTCCCTTTCACTAAAATATAGTATCCTTCTTTGTCTCTCACAATTGTTTCGCATTTAAAGTCTATTTTGTCTGATATTAATATAGCTACTCCTGCCTTTTTTTGGTTGTTGTTTGCTTGTATGATTGTTTTCCAGCCATTCACTTTCAACCTCCATGAGTCTCTGGGTCTAAGATGTGTCTCTTGTAGGCAGCATATAGATGGGTCATATTTCCTTATCCAGTGTCCCAGTCTGAATCTTTTGATAGGTGAGTTTAATCCGTTGACATTCAGTGTTATTACGTTTAGAGAGTTCTTTATGGTAGCCATATTTTGGTTGGATTTGTGTTTGTTATATTTTGTTTGTGTTATTTTATTTTCCCCTTCTATTTTTGTCTTTCTTGTTGCTTTTACACTCTCCTCCATCTCTGACTGTCCTGTTTTTTCCTTTCTTCCTGCAGAATTCCCTTAAGAATTTCTTGAAGGGGAGGTTTCTTGTTGATATACTCTTTCAGTTTCTGTTTATCTGTGAATATTTTGAACTCTCCATCATTTTTGAATGCTAGTTTAGCTGGATAGAGTATTCTTGGTTGGAGATTTTTTTCCTTTAGTACCTTGACTATATCATACCACTGCCTTC
The DNA here is from genome assembly GCF_030445035.2 of Dasypus novemcinctus. Classification (NCBI taxonomy): domain Eukaryota; kingdom Metazoa; phylum Chordata; class Mammalia; order Cingulata; family Dasypodidae; genus Dasypus; species Dasypus novemcinctus. The sequence continues at coordinate 36,717,829 of NC_080694.1, read as the reverse complement.
TTGCCTCCATCGTTTCAGATGAGAAATCAGCACTTAATCTTATGGAGTTTCCCTTGTATGTGATGGTTTTCTTTTCTCTTGCTGCTTTTAGAATTTTTTCTTTGTCCTGAGCATTGGATAATTTGACAAGTATATGTCTTGGGGTGGGCCTGTTGGGGTTTATGACCAGTGGAGTGCGCTGTGCTTCTTGGATATGTACATCTGTCTCTTTCAGTAGATTTGGGAAGTTTTCATTCATTATTTCCTGCAACACTCCTTCTGACCCCTTTCCCTTCTCTTCTCCTTCTGGAATGCCTATAATACGTATGTTTGAGCGTTTTGCGTTATCATTCAGGTCCCTAAGTCCTATCTGGATTTTTTCTACCTTTTTATTGACCACTTCTACTATCTGTTTGATTTCCAATGCACTGTCTTCCACATCACTAATTCTCTGCTCTGCCTCTTCTAGTCTGCTGATATTTGCTGCAAGTGTATTTTTGATTTCTTGAATTGTGGTGTTCATTTCCATCATATCTGTTTTTTTTTTTTTTGCGCATGTCTGCAATTTCCCCTCCAAGTGTTGTCTTCACGCTGTTAACCTCTTTCATTACTTCATCAAATTTGTCGGTGATAAATGTTCTGAGATCTTTCATTGCTTGTGCAAAGTCCTGCCCCCCTTCCTGATTTTCAGTTTGTTGATTGGATTCAGCCATGTTTTCCTGATTACTGGTTTGGTTTTAGATTTTTGTTGCTGTCTTGTCAACATTTTTTCTTGACGGGTTTAATCAGTTCCTTAGCTTCTTTGTCTAGTCTTGGAGATTAATTAGCTGTTGTTTTTGCGTAAGTGTTATATCTTCTCTTTGTCACTTTGTTCTTCTTATTCCAATTTCTTATTGCTAGTTAAGCTCACTTTAAAGGAAAGTATTAGTGCTGGGGAAAGTCAATTGTGTAAGGAAGGAAAAAGTGTGAAGTAGTATTGGTGATATATGTTTACAAAGCAACAATATGAGTTCTGGGAGGATGGAGGTTAGATCATGTAAATTGTGTAGAGTTATAGTAGTAGGAAAGTACCTATAATGAGGTAGACGACTGAATGGGAGGAATGTGGTACGTACTAAGAGGCTATTGTTTTCGTGAGAGAGGGAAAGAGAAAAGAAAGGTAATAGTTTCAGGGACGAATACCAGATGGAAAACTAAACAAAGGTATTAGAAATTAAGAGTTAGACACTTTGTGGATCAAAGAAAGGGAGATGGAATATAGGAGAGATAGCAGATGGTGGAGGATATCAAGTTGTAGGGGAAAGGGGATAGTGTAGATAGGCTAAATCTATTCACAGAGAAATGCGGCAGTGGAGGGTGAGGAAACCCAGCAAATGTGAGGTATTTCCTGTAGGACCTATTGTATTGTTAAGGTAAAATAGTATAAGAAGAATATTGGGGACAAGAAAGAGAGGATTGAAAAAAAAAAAAAAAAGAACAACAAGAACAACAACAACAACAAAAAATAAAAATAAAAAAAAAAAAAAAAACAAAGAACAGAAACCCCGCCGCCAGGCTCGGCTGGGCTCAGCTGGGCTCAGCTGGGCTCCGGTCCCCCGCCCGCCGCCCGCCGAGGCTCGGCTGGGCTCAGCTGGGCTCAGCTGGGCTCGGCCCCCCCGCCCGCCGCGGCTCACCTGGGCTCGGCCGGACTCGGCTTCCCCGCCCACTGCCCGCCGCCGCGGCGCAGCGCGGCTCGGCTCTCCCGCCCGCCGCCCGCCGCGGCACGGCTAGGCTCGGCTGGGCTTGTCTCCTTCGCCCGCCGCCCGCCGCGGCACAGCGCGGCTCGGCTCTCCCGCCCGCCACCCGCCGCAGTGCTAGCTGCCTCAGCTCCGCCTACCCAAGGAGGGAGTCCTCCACACGTAGCTGGGATCTCCGTGTATATTTCACAGATGGATCCTCTCTGTTACCTTCCCTCCAAATCGATGTCCAGACACCTCCGGACCAGGAAAAATCCTGAAACAGCCGGTCCCAAAGAGTCTCCGACGCCTCCCAGCCGATTCCCCCCAGGAGCTAGTAACCGGGAAGTTCACTCAGCCGCCATCTTGCCTCCCCCTCCTGAAAAGTCCCAAATTATATCTTATAGAACAGTCCTTTCCGTTACCTTCCCACCAAATCGATGTCCAGACACTTCCTGCCCTGAAAAAATCCTGAAAAAGCCTGGTCCCGGAGAACCTCCAGCGGTGCCCAGCTGCCTCTTCCCAGGAGAGACGGCAAGGCAAGCTCACTCAGCCACCATCTTGCCAGAAGTCTATCTGGGAATATTTTAATCTCTCCATGAATTTTGGTAAGCAGTTCAGCTAGAGATAGAATTCTTTTGTCTTTTTTTTTCTTTCAGTTTTACCACTTGATTTATGTCATCACATTGCCTTCTTGGTCCATAGTTTCTGATGAGATACTTTTATTGAGAATCACTTGTATGTGATGAGTCATTCCTCTCTTGTAGGTTTCATGATTTTCTCTTTAACTTCGACATTTGACAGTTTGATTATAACGTGTCAGTGTGAATCTCTTTTATTTAATCTCTTTGAAATTCATTGAGTTTCTTGGATGTATATTGTTCATGTCTTTCATCAAAGTTGAGAAGTTTTCAACCATTATTTTTTTCAAATATTCTTTCTGCCTTTTTCTCATTTTTCCTTCTCAGACTCTTTTAATGCATATGTTGGTATGCCTGATGGTGTCCCACAGACACTTTCGTTTCTATTCACTTTTTAAAATTCCCTTTTCTTTCTACTTCTCAGACTGGGTGATTTCAACTGCCCTACTTCTCATTCTCTAATTCTTTTTTGTGTACGTTCAGATCTGCTGTTGAATCTCTCATGATTTTTTCCCCCCAATTATTGTAGTTTTCACATCCAGGTGTTTTGTTCCTGAGCTTGGCTTCTTTTTATAATTTTTATCTCTTTATTGAAATTCTCCTTTTATTCATATATCATTTTTCCTGATACCTTTTAGTTCTTTTTCTATGTTTTCCTTTAGTTCATTGAACATATTTAGGACAGTTGACTTAACATCTTTGATTCATATTCCAATGGGTGAGCTTCAATAGTCATGGTTTCTGTTAGTTTATTTTGTTACTTTAACACAGCCATCTTTTCCTGTTTCTTTATATGTCTTGTGGTTTTATGGTTGAAATCTCGTTACTCAAATATTTTGATTCGTTAACTCTGTTAACTCTGGAGGTCACTTTCTCCTTTCCCAGAATTTGCTTTTTTGTTTTGTCTTTAGGTTTGTGGTTTTTTCCAATGATTTTTTTTCCCCACAAAGACAGTACTCCTTGTTGTATGCAGTCACTGAAATCTGTTTCTTTAGCATGCATTCAGCTCGTGTTACAAGAGAAATTTCCTTGAAAGCCAGGCTCTTAAAAAAAAAAAAGTCAAATCAATCAAGAAATAAATACCTCTTCCAGTCTTTGAAGCCTGGTCCTGTACTGGGGCTCTCTTTCATAGCTTAGCCAGTCTTACTCTGAGCCTGATAATCAGCCCACAATGAAAGCTTAGGGTCTCAGTTCTCTTCTGAGCACAAATCTTTCCCTGCTCTACATTCCCCCTTATATATGGGCTCTCCTAATGCCCTCCTATTCCAAGAAAATCTCCAAAACCTTTCCTCCCAGGGTCCAGGTGTTTTAGCATTTGTCTCAACCTGTAATCTTTCACCCCACAAGGCTACAGTTTGGTTTTTTCCCTTGCAGTGTTTTCGTAGCCATGCCTGCTGCTTTCCACCTAGAGTTGTGGGGTAGCTGAGTCAGAGATGAACTTCCTGAGTCAGTCCTTCAGGTATCCATCATGAGACAAGGTGGAGAAGACACACATACAATCCATTTTGCAAACAAGTTGTGCTCTGTTCCCTCTGGAATCAGGGACCAGGGACCTGCCCTGGGAACACAACTGGGAACACTGCTACTCCAAGCAAGGATGGGATGGGGGAAAGCTAGTAAAAAGGATTGCCTACCATTCTTAAGGTGCCCTTTCCTTGATTCACTCTTTACCTGTTTACTGTAAACCTTTGACTATTTTCCAGAGTTCTGAGAATGTTGATTCTAACAGTTTCTACTTGTTTTTCAATGTTTCTATAGGGGGAGTAGAATTTTGGAGCTTCCTATTCTGCTTACTTGATGGATGAATTTTAAAAAAATCCATTTTATTGTCACATCGAGGTATAGAAATACAGATCAGTTCTATTTTCGCTCTCATGTGCTCATTTCTGACCATTCTCTCTTAGGCTGTTCCTTCTATACTCAATGTTCTAGGTTCTATGATCTAATATCTATCTGTCTGTTAAGACGGTGGCTTTCAGCTCTACATACCAGAAAACGTGACACACAATAGTGTGAATAAGCAAGGGTTTGCTTTAGTCTCATCCAAAAAGGATTCTGGGGATTGATGTTCCAAGGTTTGTGTATTGGGTCAACATTGCCATCAACATACCCAGATCCTTTCAAGTTTCTGCTCCATCATTTGTACCAAAGGGTACACACATACTGTTTCAGGTATTCCAGAAAGGAAGAAAGATGGAGTTGGGAGAAGCAGACTTGACCAACTTCTCCTTTCCTTTCACTGGCCAGAATGGAGTCACCTGACTACCCCTTGCTGCAAGGGAAGCTAGGAAATTGAGTACTTTAGATTTTTTATCCTCAATCATAGGGGAAGACAAAGGGCTTGGTATGAAAGTTTAGTGTGTGAAATTATATTTTTTGCTTCACCATGATTTTTTCATATTTTAATTTACACCATCTCCTCACTTACAATCTTTTCCCTTTTGGCTTTAAATGTATTTCTTACAGATAGGAAGTTTTTTTAAAACCAGAGTTTTAGAATTCTTTTTTAAACCGGCCCTTGGGTATTATTTTTCAGAAAGAAAGCTTGTATCATTTAAATTCAATGTTATAATTACACATTGTGTCATTGACCTGTAAGATTAATTTTCCTCCCATTGTTTTTATATTTGCTCCTAATTTCTATGTAGTACTGTTAACCTAGTGCTCCCTTAAAGTATTCTGTAAAATAGCCTCCTCTAATCTACCCATTTTCCAAAAATGTGTCCCAAGAAAGCAATGAGGAAGCCCCTGACATTTTTATGATCTACTCAGAAGTCATAAAGTGTCACCTATACTATATTCTGTTCATCATGAGAGTCACACAGATCTGCCCAGTTTCACGTGGAGAGAATATAGATCCAACCACTCAATAAGAAAGATATAAAAGGAGCATGTAAGACGGGAGATATCACCACTGCTATCTTTGGAAAAAGCCAATCTACCACAGGCATAGACTTTGTGACATTTATTTTGGCTTTTGGGGGGACTATTTTGCTAGACTTTTTTCTGGATGGGTGGCTCAGCCAAAGAGCGAAAGTCTAAATAAACCAGCTGTTATTATACCATTTATATTATTGTGTCTTTGGGAAAATGCAGTCTTTTTTCCAAATAAAAAAAACGAAACTAAAATATTGGGAATGTGATCTGTTGTAAAAAAGATTTAGAAACATGAGAGAGGACCTTTCTACTGAGCCCTAGCTCTATTCCGCCATACTATGCTATAAACAGATGTTTACCTAGTAATTTTTATGTGCCAGACACTACCTTCCTTTATGAGGAAAAGTCATGGCCCGTGTGAAGCTTACATTCTAATAGGGGGATGGGGGAGATAACAAATGCATAATTAAATAAATACACTCAAATTGTGACAAATTCCCTAAAGGAGCAAATGTGACAGAGCCAGGTGGGACTAATGGTTGAGGAAGTAGAGAGGCTCTCAGAGGAGGTGACCTGGGGGAAAATAAAGGCAAAGACCCTGAGGAAAGAATCAGCTGGTGCCTCTGAGGAATTTGGAGCACTGGAGAAGTAGAATGGAATGATAGATGATGCCACAGAGGTAGGTGGTTGGCCAGGTTATCTGAGCTTTTGTTCTATTACAATGGGAAGTTAGTTGCAGGGTTTAAACAGGGCAGATGGTGTGATAAAAAGTATGTGTGGTGGCTTGGAGCTACAGATCCCAGGGAAAACACGTTCTGAATCTTAATCCATCCCTGTAGATGTGACTCCATGGTAAACAGGACCTTTTGATGGGGTTACTTCAGTTAAAGTGTGGCCCAAATGAATCAGAATGGGCCTTGAACCTATTACAGGGGCTTTATGAGAAGGCCACAGAGAGAAGCCACAGGGAGCAGCTAGAAGCTGGAAGCCGAGAGAACCCGGAAAGAGAGGAGAAGACACCACAACTTGCATTGGCATGTGATAGAAAAACCAAGGAAGCCCAAAGATTGTCGGCCAGCCAGAAGATTCTGACCCCAAGTGGAAACAAGCCTTCCAACTTCTGAAACCCCGAGCCAATAAATCCCTGGTGTTAAGCCAGTCCATTGTATGATATTTGTTCTAGCAGCCAGAAAACGAAAACAGCAAGTTTTCAAAACAGCACTGAGGATGCTGAGTTGGCAGCAAGAAAGCAAGCAGGGAATCAAGTTAGACGCTGCCTTTGAAGTGAGACCACTAAGAGATGAAAGTAGCCGAAATGCAAGGGAAATGGAGATAGGGAGGAGAGGTTGTGACCAAGATGAATTTTGCAGGTAGAGCCAACAGGGCCTGTTTTGTGGATTACACAATGCGGTAGGAAGGAAAGAAGAGTCAAGGGTGAGTTCTGGGTCCTCCCCACCAGGAGAGGGGCCTCAGCATCTTGGGGGAGTTTATCAGCATAAGGATGGCATTCTAAGCTGTGGGATTGTGAGGGGTCACTCTGAGAAAAGAGGTGGAGAGAAAAGAAAAGAGGGCTGAGATAACTGGAAATCTGGTGAAGCAGGAAGGACAAGAGGAAGGAGAGAGGGGGAAGTGGTGGGTGTGCAGGAGAGAGGGGTCACTTGAAAATACAGAGCAAAGTGTTTCAGAAGGAGGAACTGTGACAATTGTATTAGAGACAAGAATGAAAACTTGACCAAGGATTTGGCAAAATGGAGGTCATTGGTGACCTCGATAAAAACCATTTCAGTGAAGTGGCATAGGGGAAAGCTGGAACAGAATCAGTTCAGGAGAGAAAGTGAGAGGTAGCTTTAGTAGAGCAGAGAAAGTATGGTAAATGGAGAGGGATTTGGTGTCAAAGGAGGTCTGCTTCTTTTAATGCGCAACATTCAATGCACACCAATAAGCTGATGGAAAGATCTGGTCTGGTAGGGAGGGAGAAATTATTTTGGAAAGGGATTATTACAGACACAGAACTATAGAATTTAAGAGATATAGCCTGAAAGCAGTCCTCAGCCCAAAGTTTAACACTTTAAAATAAATGGGATTTCCCCTTCTACTTTAGAATACAGGCATAACCCACAGAACATATCCCCAAAATTCCTAGAAGGGTACCTCTTGGTTTTTAGCACTCCAAATGCATGCATTCCAAATACAATTGACAGTACATGTGAATCATGCCAGTCATTTTCCAAAACTTTGGAGTATCAACAAGAAGATGTACATCTCTGATGTTGCTAGTTTAAATGAGACCACTGAGGCCACATACTACACACAAAGCAAGTGCATATTAAAAAACATATTATGAGGTGACCAGGAAGCAATGTTTTAAGCATCTCCCTGTGCACAGTCTGGGCTGCGCATGCTCTGGTTGGAGAAGGGCGTGGAACCTGTACTCAGGTAGAACTTGGAGTTAATCAGAAAAATGAAACAGAGAATGACAGAATTATCAGTGTAATCCTCCACAGTAACAAATTACTGCAAGTGGTTAGGAAGGGTAAGACAAGAATCGTGCAAGAGGGAAATGCAGAAAGGGTGCATTACAATATATAGTTCAAACTAGAGTGGGTGTCCCTAACATTTTTGTAAGGACCAACAGGAACCCTTGATCCTGTTGACCTGTGCTATTATGGCCAAGAGATCCACAATAGGATGACGTGGGAACCTGACTGTGTCAGAAACGTGCCACGAGTGTGGTCACCCAAAGACGTGTGGAGGCCACTCAATTGTGCAGCGTTTCATGCACTGGACAATTAAATTGGACTTTCCATACTTTTTATGGCAGTGGCACCGAGCTGCCCCTCTAAGCAGGCAGACTAGGCTATGGGTTGTTTTGCCAGCCCATTCAGCCTGCAGCCAGCCACACGTCCCGGACACCCAGAGAGATCTGTGCCCAGACACAGCAGCCCGGAGGGATGGAGGGGACAGCGGGAAAGGTGGCTTATAATAGGCAAGTCCCGGTTCCCATGTACCGCCCATTTAAGGCAGTGAATTTACGCTTTCATAAACCCACCAGGCAGATTACACGTGGGTTCTTACGAAACACAAAGGCCTCTGGGAAAGATCCCAGGAGCAGCACGCCCTCGAGACGCACCCACCAGGGGACTCCGGCCGCCACGCGCACCGCGGCACCGCCCAGCGCGGGGCGGCGAGGGGGCGGGGCGGCGAGGGGGCGGGGCGGCGAGGGGGCGGGGCGGCGAGGGGGCGGGGCGGCGAGGGGGCGGGGCGGCGAGGGGGCGGGGCGGCGAGGGGGCGGGGCGGCGAGGGGGCGGGGCGGCGAGGGGGCGGGGCGGCGAGGGGGCGGGGCGGCGAGGGGGCGGGGCGGCGAGGGGGCGGGGCGGCGAGGGGGAGCCTGCACAGTCGGGTTCTCGGCATTGCGGCGAGCATGACCACCCTGCGCAGGATGCGAGAAGTGCCCCGGCACTTGCTAGTCTGCGAAAAATCCCACTTCGGCCACGAAAAGTCGCGCCACCGGCACCTCGTGGAGACGCATTACCACAATTACAGGGTGAGTCGGCCGGCCTGGGCCTGTGGGAGCCCCTGGGGTCCCCGCCGGCATAGAGGCCTGAGGAGAGCCGGGCGGGGCGGGGCGGGCTACTCCTCGTGGGGCATGCTGGGAACTGTAGTTTTCCGCCCTCTCCGAGCCGTGCCTTGCGGGCCTGGGAGGACTACGGCTTCCAGGGCGCACCGCGCGCTGGGGCGGGAGGCGGGTGGCGTGCGCGCCTCGCCCTCCAGCTTGTAGCTCGGGTCCCCACCGGCCCATGTGGAGTTGTGATCCCCGGCGGTGCGAGACCCGGCCCGGGAGTCGCGGTTAGGCGGGTGTGGCGCGTTCCGCGTGCCCTCCCCACCTCCGCGCGCAACTCGCTTCCTTCTCTACCTGAACGTCAGGGGCTCTGTCCAGAACCCTGTGATTAACGCGGGCCCAGGAAGCAGCCTCTTTTCTAAGCCCCTTACGGGAACCGGATTGAGAGCCGAGATCGAGTCTTGCCTGCCGCCCTCTGCTTCCTCCAGCCACGATGCGCGGTTTCGGCAGCCCTGGGGAGACGGGCGCCGTCGTGGCCCCGCGAGCGCCACGAAATGTCATCCTTACCGGGCGCCTTGTCTGCAGGTGTGGAAACTGAGGCATCAGTGAGGTTAATTTTGGCTTACCCAGGATCTGCTGAGAGTAGAGGAGAGCAACCCAAATTTCCAGGCGAGTGTCTGATGGGCCCGTTCCGCCAACCCAGTCGAGTGGACAGACGTCCAAAAAAAACCCTTACAGATGATGACGGTTTAAGGCTTTTGCGCTTCAGATTGATCAGCCCAATCTCACTTGAGGGCCTGGCTGGCTACTGTCGCAGAGACACAAGTGATGACCCTGGTTCTACAGAAACAGACTGGCGTTAGAGCTTTGGGAAGGGGGTTTTCACGTTGTCGAGCTCTTGGATGATACTTAAACCTGTCAGGTTTTAACCTGTTGGAAAGTTCATCAAAAACAGCAGTCACCGGCGTATACTTTAGCAGGTGGGGTCTGACTTGCTGAATTTTTCTATTTGTAGAAAATGGAATTGGGGGACACCGCTGCTTCCATGTAGCTCTTTAATCATTGGCCAGCTCCAAATCTTTATCCCCTAAGGGACATTTTCTTTGATTCCAGGATGGTACCAGGGTAAACAAATCGAGGGATGTTCAGTTGTACTATATTTCCTTGAAAATGAATTAAAATAATAAAAGGAACATGACACAAACCATAGTGCTTATTTGCAAAAGATAAAATGCAAGCCATACCCTTCCATTAAAAAAATTCTCTGCCCATTCTTAATCCTGTACTGTTAGGTCTGAAAATAGAAACAAAAAACCACAAGGGCTAAATGTCTCTTTTTCCCTGAGATTGCTAATTTGAAAGTTTTGTTGCCCGTGTTTATATGTTGGAGTGAAACCTGTGGAGAAATAGCTAGCAGCTTTCATGATGAGATTTTTTCTCATAAGAACCTGAGTGTTAATCTGCATGAAAATAAGACCTTGTTTATATTGCCTGTTCTAACAGGTTTCATTTCTAATTCCTGAATGTGGGGTACTGTCAAAAGAACTGAAAGACCTGGTCATGGAGATTGGACCTTATTACCTTGTGAAGAATTTACCTCTTCATGAATTAATTACACTTGATTTCATCAACACCTTTGTGAAGAAAGGTAAGAAAACCCGGTAATGTCTGAGAGCCTGACAAGATGAGGAACTACAGGCAGAACACCCCACAATACTTGGGTTCTTCTTTTGTTTGAATTCAGGCCCCTGGTGAGAATCTTTGCAGCCAAGGGCAGGCATCACCCCCCACACCCCTGTATTTTCATCCTGTTAGAGAAATTGTGGGTTTACAGAACAACCATGTATAAAATACAGGATTCCCATATACCATTCTGTTATTAACACCTTGTGTTGATGTGGTACATTTGTTACAATTGATGGAAAGCACATTTTATAACTGTACTATTAATTGTGGTCCATGATTTATCTTAGGGTTCACTGTGTAGTGTAGTTTCATTAATTTTTAAAAAATTTTTATTCTAGTACCATTCATAAAATCTAACCATTCTCGCTTTAACCACATTCAAATATGTATTTCAGTGCTGTTAATTATGTTCACGAGTTGTGCTACCATCACCACCATCCATTACCAAAACATTTCCATCATTTCAAATTGGAAGGCTGTACATTTTAAGCCTTAACTACTGTGGGGTTTAGAAGAACAGAAAAGATGTTCTTAAATGCAATCCATTCCTGTGGTTATAAACCCATTGTAAATAGGACCTTTTGATGAGGTTACTTCCAACTCATTGTATGGAATTTGTTCTAGCAGCTGGGAAACTAAATGAGCGTGCCACTGCTGCAGTTCACTCAGTAACCTAAAATCTGCCAAGGATGATGGGAAGGCCAAGCTCCAGCTAGGTCAGTCCCGTCCCCTCCTGTCTGCCCACCCCCACTCCCCGCCTTCAAAGGCCTATATGAGCAAGCTGGCTATCAGCAAGTAGCATATGGACTCAGAAAGGACTGCATATAATTGGGGATGCTGGTTGACAGGCCCAAGGTACAATACCAGGTAAGTGGACACACCTTAGGGGCAGAGTTCTGGGTTGATTCAAAATCCACCAGGAACTTGGGTGCAGTTAAAGCTACTCAACCTCTCCAAGTCTCAGTTTTCTCATCTGCAAAATGAGGATCATAATGCCTACTTCTTTATATATTCTGGGTATTAATCCTATTTCTGGAGCCTTTTATAAGTGGAATGAATTCAGACATGAGAGAGAAAGCAAGAAGCTGAAATCAGCAGAACTCGGAATAGAAGGGAGAAACCAGCAGATGCCACCATGTTTCTTGACATGTGATAAGCTCAGGACCAAAGATGACTGGCAGCCAGCCTCAGAATACCACAGTCTTGAGGCAAAAGCATCTCCTTAATGATGCCTTGATTTTGACATTTTCCTGACCTCACAACTAAACTAATAAATTCCCATTGTTTAAGCTGAACCATTTCATAGTATTTGCTTAAGCAACTTAGAAACTACAACTATTTTCTATTACCACCCCATCCCTGGTAACCTATATTCTAGATTCTGACTCTCTGAGTTTGCCAACTGTAATTATTTCCTATCAGTGAGATCATGTGATATTTGTCCTTTTGTGTCTGGCTTATTTTACTCACCATAATGTCTTGAAGATTCATCCATGTTGTCACATGTATCAGAACTTCATTATTTTTTGTGGCTGAATAATATTACTTTGTATGTGTAGACCACATTTTGTTTATCCATTTATTGGTTGATGGACACTTGGGTTGCTTCCTTCTTTTGGCAAATTGCGAATAATGCTGCTCTGAACATTGGTGTGCAAATATCTGTTCAAGAACCTACTTTTCCTTGTTTCCTTGTGCCTTCTTTAGGTGGTATGGTTTTTTTGTTTTCTTTTAAAATTATTCTTGTCCACAAGCGATGGATGAGGATGTTATAACATGAGGGAATTGGTCATCTTAAAACAAGAACAAGAGTCATTATATATATATTTTTAATGTAACATTAAAAAATAATAGAGAAAAAAATGCAAAAAACCAAAAACAATAAATAAAACAAGAATTAATGGAGAAAGAAAGTGTTGCAATCTCTGTGTTCAGATAGGCTGCTGTTGTGTGTGTGGCTGGAAAAACCACCATGCTTTCCACAGCTCCCTTGACACTGTCTGAGAAGGTTGATCTCCTAGTGCAGGGGTTCTTAACCTATTTTGTTCCATGGACCCTTTTGCCAGTTAGGTGAAAACCATGGGCCCCATACTAAGTCCACATTATTCTGTGTATTATTTAATAAATATATCACACCCACACCAACAATCCCCACAAGAATAATGGTTTTTTAAAAAAATTTGCATTCAAGCTCATGGACCGACCCCTTGTAAGAACCCCTGTCCTAGTGTGACCACAGCTGCTGTTCACAAAGCCAGGTGTTCCTTGTGAGTTGGAGTCTTGTGCTTGCATTTTGTGGCTTTCACCCTCCACTTCTCACACTTTCCTAGTCATATCTGTTCAGTTGGTTGGTTTGCTCTGCTTGTTTCCTAGGAACCCTCGCTCTGCCATTTGTTTGAAAACTATTTCAGGGTGTCTTTTAGAGATTCTGCCCTCACTACATAAAGGATGCCATTTCAGTTCCTGGTACAATAGCCACTTAAGTAAGTCTTGCTGTTAGCCCCCATGTTTGTTCTTTGCAGGGGAGCTGAGATGAACTCTAGTTCTGCGTGGTAGCTGCTCTCCTGCTGATGCTGCTGGTCTCTCAGACATTATTCCTTTCATCTGTTTTGAAGTCTGGTGCTACTTTGTTAGTAATGAGGACGCTTCCCGGATGAGGCACTTTTCTATGTCTTGCTGAATGTAACCTTCCCAACAACTCTATGAAGTAGGCATAGCCTCATTTTGCAGATGAGGAAACTGAGGCTTGGAGAGGCTGAGTAGCTTTACTGCACCCAAGTTCCTGGTGGATTGTGAATCAACCTGGAACTCTGCCCCTAAGGTGTGTCCACTTACCTGGTATTGCACCTTGGGCCTCTCAACCAGTATCCCCAATTATATGCAGTCCTTTCTGAGTCCATATGCTACTTGCTGATAGCCAGCTTGCTCATATAGGCCTTTGAAGGCGGGGAGTGGGTGTGGGGGGCAGACAGGAGGGGACGGGACTGACCTAGCTGGAGCTTGGCCTTCCCATCATCCTTGGCAGATTTTAGGTTACTGAGTGAGCTGCAGCAGTGGCATGCCCATTTAGTTTCCCCGCTGCTAGAACAAATTCCATACAATGAGTTGAGCTCAACTGTGGGAATTTATTGGCTGGCATTTGCGGAGGCTGGAAGGCTCTCTTCTGCCTGGAGTTGCATCTACTGGTGACTAGCAATCTGTGGAGTTCCTTGGCTTTTCCGTCACATTGCAGTGCACATGGCAGTAACTTTTCTTTTCTTTTCTTTTATGCAATCCATTGACTTCCAGCCTCTGGCTGCTCCCTGTGGCTTCTTTTTCGGTGTCCAGTTTCCTTTGCTTATAAGGACTTCAGTCCTATTGGATTTTGTCCCACCCTCCTTCATCTTGGACACACTTCAAACATCTTCAAAGGTCCTGTTTACAAATGCGTGCATACCCACAGGACCAGGGGTTGGGACCAGAAAATGCCATTTGTGGAAAATCAATCCCCAACATTCTGCCCTCTGGACTCCCAAAAAGACATATTTTTCCCACATGCAAAGTACATTTATTCCATCACAACATCCCCAAAGCCTTAAACCATTTTAGAATAATGAAAAGTACAAAGTATCATCAAAATCCATTTTGCAGGGAACAGTTGTAGCTCAGTGGTTGAACACCTGCCTCCCACATATGGGCTCCTGAGTTCAGTCTCCAGGAACTCCTTAAAAAAAAAAATCCATTATGGGAATGGTCCATCTTGGGGCAAAATTTCTTTTCAGGGAACTCAGTGCAATGTAGAAAACAAGCAATCTGCTTCCAATATACAGTGTTGGTACAGGCACAGGATAAACATTCCCTTTCCAGAAAGGAGAAAGTGGAGGGAAAACAGGGATCACAGGTCCCCAGACAAGTCCAAAACCTAGCAAGGCGAATGCCTTTAGTCTCAAGGTCTGAGAGCCATGTGTGACTTGATGCTCTGTCCTCTAGTCCTAATGGAGTGGCAGCCCCAGTCTCTCTAAGCGCTTGCACAGCAGCCATGCTCTCCCCAAACACCATGCCCCACACTCTCAAGTTCCAGAGTGGCAGCACTCTCCCTGAACATTGGGGCACAAGGCCAGCCCCCACAAAGCACGGGTGGACCCGTCCTTTCCACACACTTGCTTGGGCCTGCTCTCTTGGCCCAAGGTGATCTTTAGACCCTTGCTTCCTTTGTTCTGCCCTTGAAGTCATTCTGCCCTTGAACACATTCAGTTCATCCCATCCCTGTGCCTCTCAGTCCAGGCTGGCAGTGGTTCTGCTCATACAGATTTTGCAAAAAATCTTGGAATTTTCATGTGCAATTCCAGGGGTTCCAAACCATGAGGCAGTAGAATTTTCTACATATCCTTTCTGGATAACTGCATTTCCAATTCTGACTTCCTCTGAGATGCCAGACTGGATTCGTGGTGAGGCACAGCTTCTTTAGCAGAGGGCTGTCCACTTAAACCCTCTCACGGAGTCCTGTTCTCTGGGGACTCACTTCCTGAAAGTGCAGGAAGGTCCCTGAGAGAGCTGCTTCTGGCCCTACTCTGAGCACACTCTCTGGGTAGGCTCAGAATTTTCCAAGCCATCAGTTTCGGTTTCTTGGTGCTTAAGAATTTAGTTCCCAGCTAATCCCTTTCCTCTCACCTTTTACTCTTAAGTGTCAAGGAGAAACCAGGCTGTACTTTCTACAGTTAGCTTGGAAATCTCAGCGAAATACCCAAGTTCATCTCTTTCAAGTTCTGTCTTCCACAATTTTGCCAAGTTCTCTGCCACTTTATAACGAGGATTACCTTTCCTCCAGTTTCCAATAACACATTCATCATTTCCTTCTCAGGCCTTCCTGGAAGTTCCTTTCACATCCGTATTTCCACCAAAAGTCTCTTCAGAGCAATCTAGGCTTTTTGTATCAAGCACTTCCCAGTTCTTCCAGCCTTCTACCCATTACCCAGCTCCATTTTTCAGAGAAGTACTCTACTTTCCAATATAAAAAAAATTCTTAGTTGCCAGTTACTGACAACTACCACACAATAAATTGGTGTGAAAACAGGAATTTCTTGGATCACAGTTTCAAAGGCTGGAAGGCTGGCTTCCTTCTGGGATTGGTATCTTCTGACTGGCCAGCGGTGTTTGGGGCTTCTTGGCTTTCCCAGCATGTGGGAGGGCACGTGGCAGCATCTTCTTTCTCTTCCGGGTTCTGTTGACGCAGCTTCTGGGTGCTCCCAGTGGCTGCTGCTTCCATATCCTGTTTCCTTTGCTTATCAGGACTTCAGGCATAATAGATGAAGGCCCCGCTCCTCCAGTCTAGGCACACCGTAATCCATAACATCTTCAAAAGTCCTATTACAAATGGGTTCACACCCTAGGACCAGGGATTGGGATCTACAGGTGCCCCTTTGTGGGGGATGTGATTCATTTTCCAATATACACGTGGACTGTTACCTGAAAGATTTATCATATGAAATGATCTAACTTTTCAGGTATATTTCTTTGTCTTTATTTCTCCTCTGGACTTTGTCTTACAGGCTCATGCTGTGCACTAACATACAATACAAGTATTGATGAAGATAATACCGTTGCTCTACTACCAAATGGTATTGACACTAAGGTTTTCTTCTTTTTCTAATTAAAAGATAAATATGTACTATTAAAAAACTCAAATCATACAGATGTATAGAGTAAAGGGCAAGCCTTCCCTTTACCCCCTTCCCTCCAATCCCACTCCCATTCCTATAAGTAACTGTTGTTAACAGATTGGTGTTTATTCTTCCAGATATTTTCTTATGTGGCTATAATCACAAGTGTTTTGTTTTGTTTTGCTTTAACATGAATGACATCATACCTCATTGTTTTGCAGTTTGCTTTTTTCTGAGGTATATATCATAGACTTAAACTTCCTGATAAAAGAAAGCAAGGCAAATTGAGCAGTTGGATCAGTGCAATAAATTACATACAAGAATCTTCCTGCAGCATACTTATAACAGTGAAATTAGAAATACTCTCAATTTCTATCGAAAGAGGAATAAACATAATATGGTATAGATGTTACTTGTTTGGAATACCTTCTAGCTGTTCAAAACATTCTAGGACTATATGCACTGATATGGAAAGATAAGTCCTGTTTTGGGGGGTTTTGTTTTGTTTTGTTTTTTAATGGAGGTACGGGGGGTTAAACCCGAGATCTCATAAATGCAAAGCAGGTGCTCAACTACTGAGCCATACCTGCTCCACTATCCTGTTTTTTAACCTCTCTTATATGGGCATTATTTGATTTACAGGGAAATTAATTTTATCACTGGATAAAGACACTTATGAGGAAATTGGACTTCAAGGTCATCCATCTCAGTATTCTAGCAGAAAAATCATGAAATTTAGTAAGTATTAGTATATTCCATTAGTTTCTAACAAGTCATTGATCTTCCCACAGCTATTTAAATCGAAATGTTTGAATTGCCTCTACTCTTTTTCAGCCACTGTGTATGACTTTTTCTTGTCTTTAAAACCTCTGATTCAAGGAACTTTGTTTGGGCTTCAGAGAGAAAGTTGTATCTCTTTATTACCAGCTGTAGGCTACATCTTATAAAGATCATTGAATTGGACATGACCTATTATATATTTCTGTATGTTTATGTTTTAGGTCAAAAATTTGAAGACCCCAAGATAAGGGTCCACAACTTGTTTTTTGTTTTAATTATAATGAAGTATATCATTCATACATAAACATACATAAACAATAAGTACATATAGTAAAAGTTGTGAACTTAAAAACAAACATGCATCTCATCATCCAGGGCTCTCATACATCACCCCACCACCAACACTTTATAATATTGCGAAACGTGTTACAAACTATGAAAAAGCGTCCTCAGAATAGTACTACTAATGATAGCCCATATTTTGCATTTTGTATATTTTCCCCCCAACCTACCCAATTAATAATATTCTCTATTAGTATTATATATTTGTTACAGTTCATGAGAAAACTTTCTCATATTTTTTCTGTTAACCACAGTCCATCTTCCACATATACCTTGCTCTTAATAAAGAATTTTCTTTGCTTTCTCCAAGTCTTCATGATTACCAGTAAATGAGGGGAAGAGTGTGTAATATAATGATTTTTCTCTCTGAAAAATCCCATGAGTAAAGGGGTGACAATTGGGGACAGTGTCTGGCTTGAACACCAGTAGTTAAGGCTACCACATTCACAGGTAGATTAGAGGTGACCTCCGAAGGATCACTGTCCTTAGTCTTTGGCCTATGAAAATATGAATTAAAAGCATCTGTTGGGAAACGGACTTTGGCCCAGTGGTTAGGGCGTCCGTCTACCATATGGGAGGTCCGTGGTTCAAACCCCGGGCCTCCTTGACCCGTGTGGAGCTGGCCGTGCGCAGTGCTGATGCGCGCAAGGAGTGCCGTGCCACGCAAGGGTGACCCCCGCGTGGGGGAGCCCCACGCGCAAGGAGTGCGCCCGTGAGGAAAGCCGCCCAGCGTGAAAAGAAAGAGCAGCCTGCCCAGGAATGGCGCCGCCCACACTTCCCGTGCCGCTGACAACAACAGAAGCGGACAAAGAAACAAGACGCAGCAAATAGACACCAAGAACAGACAACCAGGGGAGGGGGGGGAATTAAATAAATAAATAAATCTTTTAAAAAAAAAAAAAAAAAAAAAAAAAGCATCTGTTGTTATTAGTTCTCGATATTAGAAATGCCCATTAAAGGGAGACTTAGATTTAGTAAACCCAAGGTAGTATAGGAAGAGCAAAATATTTAATACTACCTATGAAATTTCAAAAACTTCTGATTTTTTTAATATAACACTTTTTCCACAGTTGTTTCCATTGATTTGATGGATTTATCCTTTCACCCGGATTCCAAGAAGTATCAAAGAATATCTTGGTCTTTCAAAGAAAAGAAGCCATTGAAATTTGATTTTCTTTTGGCTTGGCATCATGCAGGTATGAACAATAAACTATTAAAGGGGAGTAATGGAAGATTAAATCATGATTCATCTGTGTGGTTAAAGGATAACACATATAATACATACAAATATTACTGAGGAAGCCACTTTGGCCCTTTCTGCCATCCCTGAGATCCATTGTTAGGATAATCTAGGCATGCAGGCCAGCTCCCTGAATCTCTTTGGGTTCCATGTAGGTCCAGAGATCTTTAGAGTGATTTCAGTGCAGCCAACTTTGATCTCTTTCCCCTTTTCCTCCAGTTTACTTTATCACAGCCTTGCCTACAATATTTTAAAATAGCACCAAGTATAGTTATTTATACAAACTGCTTATTCATGATTGTGGGATGATAACTCGGATAAATCATTAAATGTCAGATTCAATTTGTTGTATTGTTGAATTGATTATAGCCCTAAATTTAGTTCAGAGTTGGGTGTTCACCAAATATTTTAATCTGCTTATAGTTGCCACGCATTTGCTCTTTTAGAAGTGTGTCTTTGGCCCATCCCAAAATGACGATGAATCACATCATCAAGAATTATGATGGTGCAGTGCTCTCTATTAGAAGATGGGGAAGCACAGAGGGTCCTTTTTGGAAATACAGCCATCTGCCTGTTCCTCATGGGAAGTTTCTGGCCACTTTGTGTCCCAGATTGCTTCCAAAAGTCCTACATCTGTACCTCTGGCTTCTCTCCCTCTACTGATGGTAGAGGTAAAAGAGGCCAAGGAGACATTCCAGTTTTCAGTCTTCTCATTATGTGCCTTGACTAAAAACTACCTCTCATGAATCCCATCCATGCACTGTGTTCTGGATAGCTGTCTGTTCCAAAGACTCCAAATTATTTTAAGGGCTTGTCAAGAACTGTGAAGGGTTTGAAATCTTACCCCACTGGCAAGCTAACCAGTTAGCCTGATGTAGCTCCTTGGGTGCTGGCAGATGACAAGATATTCCTCATCAGAGAAAAAGTGTTTTATTCCTTACAGCAACAGCAGTAGCCAGATGATCAGCACTTTCTTGCATTTGATACCCATGCTCCAAATCCCACAGGGAGATATAAGGAGGGCCAGGTGACAACTGCTCACACAGTTAATTGCATTAGAGGAGAGGACCCAGAGCTTAAGGAGCCTGAATCTTTTATCATTGGCAGTAAGCCTATCTGACCTTTGCCCCGGAAGAGGAAGGAGAGGTTATTTTTATTGTACTGGAGAGCACATAAGCCTCCCTTTTGCTCCAGAGGGGCCACCATTTCTCTTTTCCAAGGCTGTTAGCGCTACACACGTCTTTTGAAAGATAGACTTCTGAGCATCATTGGCTTCTCAAGGCAAGCTGGAATGAGACTATCATTCAGTTCCTCCTCTGTTTCCTTTATAGAGATTGCACAAATATGTTCCTTTCTCCTAGAGTTCACTAATTTTACTTAAATTCAAGGAATGCTTTAGGTTTTATTTAATAAGTTGAAATTTTCCTATTAAAGCAGTTGATGACACTAGTGTGGATCTAAAACTTAGGCTTTTCCCAGGAAAAATGTGAAAGACGATGATTACAGAACTTTGGCACAAGGAGCTGAAAGCAACTTAAATAATTTTAAATCTGAAAAAAGCTTTGTATAACTTCCTTCCCTTTCCATTTTACTTAATCTTACCCTCTCTCCATAACTTTCAAGTGGGAATAGGATCGTTTCAGGGGTTTTCTCAACTTGCTTACAGTATTTTTTTTTTTTTTAATTTTTTAATTTTTTATTGACTTTGTAATAATATTACATTAAAAATATATATGTGAAGTCCCATTCAACCCCACCCCCCCACCCCCCCTCTCCCCCCCCCCCAACAACACTCGTTCCCATCATCATGACATATCCATTGGATTTGCTTACAGTATTTAAATGACCATATATGGTACATTTTAAGGTTCAGAAGACTCAGCGATGATGTCATACTTTTCCAATTACCGAATTCAGGAGCATCAGCCGAAAATAGCACTGAGCACACTGGCAGATCTGCAGTGTCCAGTGCTGCAGAGCGGTCAGCTCCAGGGGATGTCCGAGGTGGCCTGCACTGCCCAGGAACTCTTTGATTGGCTCGGAGCTGTCTACAGTAACGTCGAATTGTGCGTATCTGAGCTCACTGGGATCTTTTATGGGCCTGGCTTTCTCTTTTGAAAAAAAAAAAAATTTGAATTTAATACACAAAGTAATTATGGGGTGGATATGAATGTATTTTCTTTTTATCTTTTTTTGAAAGAAATAATGAACCCACTAATTTCATATCAACATATTGCTGTCCTCAACCAAGTACGGTGGTGGCAAAAGCTTGTTTGTGTACACTCACTGGCTTCATACTCCCAGAGAAGATATGTCTCTTATTGGAACAGCTGTGGTGAGAACGCTTTTTGCCTTTTGTCTTGCTTGTCTGTGCCAGGGGGATGTTTTAATGACAGCACTGGGGTCCTAAATTGCAGGGTCCCCTCCCACACATTTCCTTTTCTTGGCCTCAAAGTGTAGTAACAGGATCATCTTAAACGGTGTTATTCTCTTTGCCGATAGAAAGGTTCCATTCCAAGTACTTGTCCTCATGAAAAGAAGAGAGCAGAGCTTAAAATATGCTTCTTAAAAACAAACTGCTCCTATTTCTTGTTCTCTCCTTTCCCATTTGGGTGCAGTAGAAGTTATTCTGTTGCAAAGGAAACACCAGTACCCTGTGGAACCAGTTATGGTCTATTTTAAATATTGGGGTTCTACAAAATACTTCATTTTGGAAAGGGGTGGCAAAAAAATGAGTTTAACAATCTCTGAATCCAACCATATCTAACATGCCAAGTATTGTATCAAGTAGTATTTTTTTTTTCTTTTTGGGGGAAAGATATAAAATATGTACATTGTATCTAATTTTGAAAAACTCATCCTTTATTGACAAGACTATAAATTAAATTAAATAATCCTATTTAGTATGCATGTGCTCTCAATGTTCAATTTTAAAATGTCTGAGGTTTAAATTTAGAGGGTTTTCCTTTTTACACCCATGATTCTTTTTCATTTACTAGCTTAGCACATTTTCTTCAATAGGAAAGTCAGATTTCTTAAAATCCAGTTAATTCTGCAGTGTTTTAGTTAGGAGAGACTCTGAAAACAGCCACTGTTAAAGGTAGGGGAATTATTCCTACGTTTTATGAGTTTTTTTCTTTATCATAATTTTTTCATTTTTAAATTTTAAATGATCTCCTAGAATAAGGGTGGGACAGCTGAAATTTGTTTTGTGTGTGACCTGTTAGTTAACCTTTACTGGATTTACAATCTAGCATCAGAAATTTAATCCACATCTCCTAATTTTTATAAATTAAAGCTAAGTTTTAAACTTTGTTAGAACATCAGAAATACCACTTATCCTGGATGAATGTAAAAAAGAAATGTGAACATTCCCAACTCTCCCTGTTTGTTGAAATTCATCTTTTTCAGTCGCTACTTTGATGAGCCAAAATTAGCTCCTTGGGTTACCTTGTCTGTTCAAGGCTTTGCAGACAGCCCTGTGTCTTGGAAAGAAAATGAACATGGTTTTCGAAAAGGAGGAGAACATCTATACAACTTTGTGATTTTTAATAATTGGGACTATTGGCTTCAGATGGCCGTTGGGGCAAATGATGACTGTCCACCATAAAAAATAAAAAAATTTTAAATAGTTTGTTTATTTTTATGCTTGTTTCCAGATTTCTTAATGGTGAAAGGGGCTGTATATTCATTCAGTCTTGTGTGATGCTCATTTTGGTATCAGCATTCTGCTCCAGACTTTGGGCCTATTTGGGACTACAGCTGGGCTGGTCATCCAGTGAATAGCTCATAGTTGCTTTTTCTCTGTCAGCGTACGCACAGGGCTATGGGTTACTATGTGATAGACTGGCCAGGATGGCCAGAGGACAAGGTGTTATTGGACTATGGGGCAAGATATATGTTGTTAGAAAATCTTTATATTCTACTCACCAGTACCAGGCTCTGGTTTTGGTTCTGTTTTTTAACTCAATTCATTAATTCATTTAATTTTCACACCAGCTTTATAAGGACACTGAGACACAGAGTGGATAGAAGCTACCCAAGGTCCCTCTGCTAATGGATCAGAGATTTAGTTTTAGGCTAACTGGGTATTTAAATGTGTATGCTCACTCTACTGCCTCTGGATACTGTAAGTTGTTAAAAAAATTTTTTTTAAGCTTTTATTCCATCTATATGGTTAATTAGGTATAAGGGAAAGCTGAAAATAACTGGAAATTCTGGAATACATATCAAGAACTATTTTTCAAATGTATCAGTAAGCTGCAAAATAAGAATTCTGAAAGGGGGAAAAAAAATTTAAGTAATGGTAGTGGAAAGCCCAGAAAAGTAATTAGGGCACAGATGCCACTTTTCAGCCTTAGGACATTTGCCAAATGGGAAATTGAACTTTGCTTTTCATAGCCTGGGGTGGAAGAGGGATATTAGAACAGCAGACAAGGGCCTGCTCAAAGTAAGCAGGCTACTAAAAGACCACATGAATTTGGGATCCTGAAAGGATCAACAATGTATGGGTGAACTATGGAAATTGATTTTAAGGTGAAACCAGGTTTTTAGTGCCTTCTGCCAGGGGACAGGTGGAAGCAAGACGTGTTCTCTTTGAAGAACTTTTAGTTTCAAGGAATATGAGTTCACAGTAAAAAATCACAAGCACATAAAATAGGCACCACAAGCAAAAGCCAAGAGAAGCAATGGACAGAAGAAGCAGACCTCCAAAGATTTAAGATATGAATGTTACCAGACACAATGTAAAGTACGTTTTATATTAGAAATAAAAAGGAACTTTAAAAAGAAAGAGTATAAAAATGATCCAGAAGACTGGAAGAACCAAATAGAAATCTGGGAATGAAAAATCATAATTGAAGTTAAAAGTTCAGTGGATTGGTTTAACAGTGGGTTAGACACTGAAAAGAATTAGTAATAAAGATGAAGAAATTAAGATATTTTATTATCATCAGAAGATGAAAGACTTTATTGCCAGTGATCTGTACTACAATAAAAGTTAAAGGAAATCCTTCAGGCAGAAGGAATGTGATAGCACATGGAAATCTGGATCTATGTAGAGGGAAAAAAGCACTGGAAATGGTAATAACATGGTAAAGATTTATTATTTAAACCTCTTTAAAAGAATTGTTTAGGGAAACGGACTTTGGCCCAGTGGTTAGGGCGTCCGTCTACCACATGGGAGGCCCGCGGTTCAAGCCCCGGGCCTCCTTGACCCGTGTGGAGCTGGCCCATGCGCAGTGCTGATGCGCGCAAGGAGTGCCGTGCCCCACAGGGGTGTCCCCTGCGTGGGACTCCCCCACGCGCAAGGAGTGCACCCATGAGGAGAGCCGCCCAGCGCAAAGGAGGGAGCAGCCTGCCGAGGAATGGCGCCGCCCACACTTCCCGTGCAGCTGACGACAACAGAGGCGGACAAAGAAACAAGACGCAGCAAAAAGACACAGAAAACAGACAGCCGGGGGAGGGGAGGGGAATTAAATAAATAAATAATAAATCTTTTAAAAAAAAAAAAGAATTGTTTAAACAGCAATAGAATAGTTAGGATGAATGACATACATAAAAGTAAAGTGGATGGCAATAATAGCATAAAAGCCAGGAGGGGAGAAATGGAAGAACACTATTGTAAAGTTCTTATACTGTTTGTGAAGTGACATAATTTATATAATATCACTTGAAGGCAGACTGTGGTAAATTGAAGATGTATACTATAAACCTTAAAGCAACCACTAAAATAATCCAAAAAAATTTAGCTAATAATCCAACAAAGGGAAGAGAATGGATTTATAAAGACTTGATTAATCCAAAAGAAGGTAGAAAAAGGGAACCGAGAACAAACTGGATGAGTAGAAAACATGCAGCAAAATGATACTCAAATCTAACCATATCAATAATCACATTAAATGTGAATGATGTAAATACCCAAATACCAAAATACCAAAATTTGTTAGATTGGGTAAATTAAACTACAGCTATTATAGTCTGCCTTCAGAAAAGGTAAAGCAACTAAAAGTGAAAGGATGAAAAAAGATACACCATTCTAATACAGTCAAAAGAATGTTGGAGGGGAAGCAGATAGAGCTCAAGCTATTGGGTTTCCGCCTACCACATGGGAGGTCCCAGGTTCAGTTCCCAGTGCCTTCTGGAGAAGGCAAGCTGGCGTGGCAGTCAGGTGTGGCAAGCTGATATATTAAGATGATGCAACAAACAGACACAAAGAGGAAAGACAGTAAGAGTCAACAAACCAGGGAGCTGAGGTGGCTGAAGCGATTGAGCCACTCTGTTCCACATGAGGGAATCTGGGAAGTCCCAGATTCAGTTCCTGGTGTCTCCTAAAAAGAAATGCAGACAGTGACCACAAACAAATAAATAAAATCTTTAAATTAAACAAAAGGTGCAGTGACTCTGTTACTATCAAAGTAGAGTTCAGAGTAAAGAGTATTACTAGGGAATACAGAAGGTGATTCCATAATGTTAAAGTGGCCAGTTAATGAAAAAGACGTAATAATCCCAAATGTTTTTATTTCAAAATACATGAAGCTAGAACTACAAGGAGAAATAGACAAATTTGCAATTATAAACATTTTAATGTTCCTCAATAATTTATATAGCAAGTAAGCAGAAAATCAGCAAGGATACATAGATTTGAACACCACTAGTAACCAACTTGGCTGATGTGTATAGAATACTCTGCCCTACAACAGCAGACTAAATTTCTTGAAGTGCACATGGAATGTTATGAAATAGAGTACATTATTGCTCACTAAACAAGTCTTGATAAATTCAAGAGTATTCTTGATTCCAAGTATTTTCTCTGATCACGGTGGAATTAAGATAGAAAGCAGTGTTAGAAAGATTGAAAATCCTCAGATATTTGGCAATTAAGTTACACACTTCTAAATAACCCATGGGTCAACAAAGTAATCAAAAGGGAAATTAGAGAGTAATTTGAAATAGTTAGAAAACAAAAAATATCAATTTGTGGATTGCCATAAAGCAGTACTGAGAGGGGAAATTTTAACATTAAATACTTTTTTTTTTTTACTCCAAGTCTTTTTTTTTTTTTTTTTTTTTTAATTTTTTTATTTTTTATTGACTTTGTAATAATATTACATTAAAAATATATATGTGAGGTCCCATTCAACCCCACCCCCCCCACCCCCCCTCTCCCCCCCCCCCCCAACAACACTCGTTCCCATCATCATGACACATCCATTGGATTTGGTAAGTACATCTTTGGGCACCTCTGCACCTCATATACATTGGTTCACATCATGGCCCATACTCTCCTCTATTCCATCATGTAGGCCCTGTGAGGATTTACAATGTCCGGTGATTACCTCTGAAGCACCATCCAGGGCAGCTCCATGTCCCGAAGACGCCTCCACCTCTCATCTCTTCCTGCCTTTCCCCATACCCTTTGTCCATTATGTCCACTTTTCCCAATCCAATGCCACCTCTTCTATGTGGACACTGGATTGGTTGTGTCCATTGCACCTTTATGTCAAGAGGAGGCTCAGATTCCACCTGGATGCTGGATGCAATCCTCCCATTTTCAGTTGTAATCACTCTAGGCTCCATGGTGTGGTGGTTGTCCTTCTTCACCTCCATCTTAGCTGAGTGTGGTAAGTCCAATAAATCAGATTGTAGGTGCTGGAGTCTGTTGAGGCTCAGGATCTGGCTATCACATTGTCAGTCCAGAGATTCAAATCCCCTAAATATATCTTAAACCCCAACATTAACTGCACCTCCAGCACATTAGCATGAAAGTCTTATGAAGGGAGATCCCATCTGAGTCCAGATTCATCACACATAAACACCATTTCCAAAGAGGGGCCATCTGCCCTGGTAGTTAACCCCATCGGCCATGACCATAACTCCCATGGGTCTCTTTAGCCCTCAAAGGAACCAATATCTGGGGGTTGTATCTGCTTTATCTGTCTCTCTGACTCTGCTCAGTTGTGCATGAGGGCAAACCTTCTGCCAGCCTCCAGACTCTTTTTTAGAAACTCGTAGCCATATAAACTCATTTCTCCTTTCCATTTCCCCCTTACTATTAAATACTTTTATTAGAAAAGAAAGGCCTCAAATCAGTGACCTTTCCACCTTAAACGAGAAAAAGAGGAGTAAATTAAATCCAAGGTAAGGAGGAAAAAAAAGAACAGTAAGAGCAAAGTGGAAATCAATGAAATAACAAAATAATCCAAAAACTCTACTTTGGGAAGATCAATAAAATTGATAAACCTCCCGTTGGATTATTCAAGAGAAAAGGGAAGGCTCAAAGTACCAATATTGGGAATAAGAAAAGTCACTTCCCTACAGATCTTACAATAGCAAAACAGTAGTAGAGGAACATTAGGAACACCTTATGCCAATAAATTTGGCAGCATAAAAGAGAGCTCACTCAAGAAGAAAAACTTGAAAAACCATGTCTGTTAAATTGTAGTTAAAAACCTTCCCATGCAGAAAATCCAGTTCCAGATGGTTTCAGTGGTGAATATTACCAAATATTTCAAGAAAAAAAAGAATACAATTCTATACAAATTCTTCTAAAAAATTGAAGATGAGGGAGTACTTCCCAGCTTATTCTATGAGACCAGCATTACCCTGATACCAAAATCAGGGTACAATGTTACAAAGAAAGAAAATTACCAATATTCCTCATCTACATAAATGAAAACATTTTAAACAAAATTTTAACAAACCAAATCCTAATATAATGTGAGGATAATATATAGTGACCAAATAGGGTTTGTCCTAGGAATTGGGGTTGATTTAATTTAATCAAACAATTCACTATATTAAACAAAAAAATTTTTTATGATCATCTCAATTAGTACTGAAAAAACGTTTGACAAACTCCAACAGCCATTTCTGATTTAAAAAGAAACAAACTCTTAAGCAAACTAGGACTAGAAAGGAACTTCCTCATTTGATAAAGGGTATCTACAAAACCCTGTAGTTAATATACTGAATTGTGAAAGAATGAATACTTTCTTCCTAAAATTAGGAACAAACTAGAGATGGCTGCTCTGTTCAACATTGTACTAGCTATTATAGACAGTGAAATCAGGCAAGAAAAAAGCCATCAAATTTGGAAAAATAAGTCTTTTTCATGGATGAAGTCATTGTTTATATGGAAAATCTGAGGGCATCTACAAAAACTAGGAAAAGTGAGTTTATCAAAGTTGAAGGATTGAAATCAATGTACAAAAATCAATTGTGTTCCTATATACTAGCAATGAACGACTGGAAATTGAAATTGTATTAGGGTTTTCTAGGGAAACAGAATCAACAAGAGATGTCTGTCAATAGTACGTGATGTTATGAGTCTCTCATGTGACTGTGGGGATGCACAAGTCCAGGTTCCTTAGGCAGGCTGCAACCAGGGGCTCCGATGAAAGTCCAGTGAAGGTTCTTGATGAGTTCTGGGAGACATTGGCTGTCCAAAGACGAGCTGGGAAATTCTCACTCAGTGCTGGAATCATTTCTCCTCTCAAGGCATTCAACTGATTGGATAAAGCATTACCCATTTGCTGATGGCAATCTCCCTGATTGATGTAATTTTAATCAACTATCTATGGTTTACCACTGCGGTAAAATCAATAGTGACTAAAGTCCATAAATGACCTTGTATTACAGTTAGCCCAGTGCTTGCTTGACCAAAGAACTGGGCACAGTTACCTGGCTGAGCTGACACAATAGCCTAACCATCACAGGAATTAAAAATCAACATCTACAATAGCATAAAAATATGACTTAGGGATAAATCTGATAAAATGTGAAAGACCTGTACACTGAAAACTACAATATTGCTATGTGAAATTATAGAACACCTAAATAAGAGAGATACCTTGTTAATGACCAGAAGACTCACTACTGTTAAGATGTTGATTCTTCCAAAATTGGTCTATAGACTGAGTGCAATCCCAATCAAAATCTCCAAAGACTATTCTGTGGAGATTGACAAGCTGTATCTAAAATTTATGTAGAACTGCAAAGGATCTAGAATAACCAAAAACTACTCTGAAAAAGAACAAAGTTGGAGACTAACATTTCCTGATTTCCAGAATTATTCTAAAGCTATAGTAATCAAGACAGTGTGGTACTGGCATTGCAATAGACCCATCGGTCATTGATAAAGGACTTGTACCCAGAATATATAAAGAACTCTCAAAAGTCATCAATAAGAAAACAATCCAATTAGAAAATGGGAAAAAGATATGAACAGACATTTCATATCTTTAGGGTAAGCTGATTATAGATGACAAGCTAATGAAATGTTCATTATCATTAGCCATTAGAGAAGTGCAAATTAAAACTTCAATGGTATATAACTATACACTTATTAGAACAGCTAAAATAAATTATTAGTGATAACACCAAATTCTGGAAGGATGCCTAGATACGCATTCTTTCATAAATTGCTGTCAGGAATGTGAAATGTTACAGCCACTCTAGAAAATAGTTTAGCAGGGCTTTTTTTGTTTTGTTTAAACAAAACTGAAGATGTGCAAACACAGTAATTTCATTCTTGGGTATTTATCCCAGAGAAATGAATTTATGTTCACACAGAAACCTGTATATGAATGTTCATAGCAACTTTATTTGTAATAGAAAAAACAAAACAAAACTTGGAAATTACCCAAATGGTCTTCAACAGGTGAATGGTTAAAGAAATTGTGGTACATGCATACTGTGGAATACTACTCAGAAATAAAAAGGATTGTTATAGATACACACAATGCATGGATCACAGAGGAATTATGCTGAGTGAAGAAAGCCAGTCCCAAAAGCTTACATATTTATATAACAATTTTGAAATCACACAATTATAGAAATGGAGAACGGATTAGTGGTTGCCAGGAGTTAGGGATTGGGGTGGGGGGATGGAGGGAGGTGATGGACTGTTCTGTATCTTGACTGTAGTGGTGGATAAATGAATCTCTAGATGGTAACAGTCACCTGGAACTAACCACACACACACGCTTGAGGACAAATAAAACTGGAAATCTTAAGATCTGTGGATTGTACTGCTGTCAGTTTCCTGGTTTTGATGTTTTAGTATGTTTACATATATTACCTGGAACTTCTCTGTACTCTTTGCAATTTCCTGTGAATCGATAATTATTACAAAATAAAACAAAAACTTCTAAAACCAAAACATATAAATAAAACTACAATGAGGAAAGAAGGGAAAGATAATCATGAATTTGAGAGAGGCAAGGGGATGGGATGGGGAAGAACCGTAAGGGTAGATGAAAACGACTGTTGTGATTCAAACTTCCTTGTTAAGTAGATAATTCGTAGGAGTTTATTATATTACTCAAATAAAAGGCCAAGCATGGAAATGTGTATCATGATAATTATGGCCATTCCATTTCTGTGCACCTGAGACTGGGAGGAAGAGTTTGTAGGGAGTGTAAAGGAGGGGAGGCCATGGGTGTCATTAATAGACTAGAATTAGTCATGAATTTCCAGAAGGCAGGAAGCAACCAGGAGCATTTTGACAAGCAAAACAGAAAGGCAGCAGTTATAGGCTCAGAATGTGCCCAAGAAAGTCAGCAGCAAGGACTGACCCCGGGGGGCTGGCTGGAGATGCCAAGGCAAGTTCCATCCTTGGGTTCCTTTGCAGCTCTTTGGGTACCCATCCTCTCCTGGGAAAGAAGATGTGGGCCAGTACCTTGTGGTGGGGGGAATGGAGAAGGATGCACAGATGGGGGAGAAGGAGGAGTGGATGAGAATTGCATTGAGCTTCCTAAGAAAGGTCTCCTCCTAGTCATCCTTCCAAGTCTGTTTTATCTCCACCCTCCCCTCCCCCAATAACAGCTCTTATCCCGCTGGAGTTGGAGCATCCTTGCTTAGTGATACTGAGACGTACTTTGCATTTTATTCTTACATTTATTTGTATGTAATTTGACTTCATACTGCCAGCCTGGGTATCTTGTCTGAGCCTGGAAGCTTTCTTTGCAAAGCCCATCTCTGGTAATTACATTCAATGATAACATGGACGGTATCTCTCTGGAAGCACCTGCCACCTTCTCCTCTCCACTAGCCTTTTACTGTCCCACTCAGCCACAACCATCTTTACGGCCAAGTAGTTTGCTATTATATTACTAACAGACTATTTTTTTAGAACAGCTTTAGATTTGCAGAAAAATAACAGATAGTATAGAGAGCCCCCATAACCTCCCCACAAAGTTTCCCCTATTGTTAACATGTTACACTAGTCTGGTACCTTTGTTATACTTAATGAATATTGATACATTATTATCAACAAGTCCATACTGTATTCAGATTTCCTTAGTTTTCTGTTCCAGGATCGCACATTGCATTGGGTCTTCATGTCTCCTTGGGATCCTCTTGGCTGTGACAGTTTCTCAGACTTGAGTTGTTTTTGATGACCTTGACAGTTTTAAAGAAGACTGGTCAGGTATATTGTAGAATGCCCTTCTACTAGAATTTTCCTGAAGTTCTTATGATCAGACTGGAGTTAATGGGTTATTGGGAGGAAAACCCCAGGGTCAAGAGTCTTTCTTAACGCACACAGCTATCAACATGACTGTTGATGTTGACCTTGATCACCTGGCTGAAGCAGTGTTTGTCAGGTTTCTCCACAGCAAAGGTACTCTTCCCCCCTATCCATTATGGACAACTCTTCTCTTTGCAGCCCACACTTACAGAATGGGGAGTTAGGGCCAGGAGGGTGGTGTGTCTACATCATTCATTTGGAATGCTTCTGACTGGGTGATTTGACTCTTCTCCCCCATTTATTAATTTTTTCTATCATTTATTAATTCCAGTAAAGACTCATTGATACTTACTTTATACTTTATTTTGCTCAAATTGTTCCAGCTTTGGCTATTGGGGACTCTTTCAGTTGGCTTCTGTGCCGCAGTGACATCCCCCTATCTGTGAGTGTGTGTGTGTGTGTGTGTGCTTAGGCGTTTTCCTACTTTCTGGCACTACAAGATGCTCCAGGCTCATCTTGAGTATTTCCTGCCCCAGTGCTACTCAGCCATTCCTCAAAGGAGCCCTGATTCCTCTTCCTGGAGAACAGTGTTAGAAATCAAAATCCGGATTCTAGGTGTGCCTAGTGCCCTGAGGTCTGCCAAGTGGTGTCTATTTTGAGATATAATCTGCATGCTACACAGCTCACCCTGCCCCAAGTGGGTTTTTTTGTTTGTTTCAGGAGGTACAGGGGATTGAACCCAGGGCCTTGTACATGGGAAGCAGGTGCTCAACCACTGAACTACATTCTCTCCCCCAAAGTGTTTTTAACACATTATTCTCCAAAATAAACTCCACTCCAAGCAAACTCTTCTTGCTTTTTCTGGCATGTGACCTGGCTCTCCCATCTCTGTCTCCTTCACCTCCAACCCAAGCCCGTCTCTACCTCCCCATTTGTCAGATCCCATGTTGGTTGTCACGGGCATGGTGACCCCAGCCAGCAGTAGCCTCTCTAGTCTCTGCTCTCCCAGAGCCCTTTGCACTCTTTTGCACCTCCCACACATTTGCTTTGACTTTCTGTCCCCTTCTTCACTCTCCGTGGGGCTAGTCTTGAGGGCATGGTCATACCCTTGATGGCTAACTTGCCCAAAGTTCCTAGCATGGTGATGCAGGGATCCATGTTTTGGAACCTGACAATCTTTCACCACCCTGGGGAAACCTATCCCAGGAAAATAAAAAAGCTGTCCAGCAGCTTCATTCCTCATCCTTCAACCTGATGTAACCAGTAGTCCAAGCAGGAAGCCATGAGGTGTGTTTGTTTCAATATGTTTCTCTACAAGACACATGCCAGCTGTGAGGAAATGATGTAGTGAAATAAGGTTTGATTAAGGAGGTGTTAACTCATGAATTAAGATTTATAGCCAGAATTGGCAAGTTTTTAATCAAGCTATCTATATCTGCCAGTTAAAGACTTTCCACTTCAAATTAAAATTGAATTTGGGATACAAGTTACTAGAATAAAAGCTTAAAGAAAACCACAGGACTCTACAAAACAAACAGCGAACTCTACTGTAAATGATGGATTATAGTTAATAGTACTATTATAAAAATCATCTTCCAGGAATTGCACCACACTAATACAGGAATACAGTATAGTAGGGTGGACCATTACTTATAGGATGGTATATAGGAACTCCATATTTTACGCATGATTTTTCTGCAAACGTACAACTCCTCTAATAAAAAAAAATACAGAGATTTTAAAAGGTTCAATTGAGGAATTTATATGAATAGGAAACTAGACTTGTAGATCTGCTAGGAACAAATGTCAAGAGGTTTCAGGAAAAACAAAACAAAACAAAACTACCAAGGCAGTAGCATAGCAACTGGTTCTCAGACCTACATTAGACCAAAAAGCTATGCCAGAAGCTTCCCTTTTAAGGAGTTCAGACTGTGCTCCAATTCTGTCAGCCTTACTTGCTGGGACTTGGCAAGCAGAGGGACCATTGCAAGCATATTCTTCAGAACCTAGACTAGGGAAAAAAGTATCTCCTTTGGGAGCAAAGTTATATTATTAATGAATCTATCAAAACAAAGTGTTTATCAGGAAGCCAAGTGTGGCCCACTCATTTCTGAGGAAATGACCAGAGGTCAAAAATGATTATTTTCATCTCCTATACTGGAGAAATATTTGCCTTGTTTTCCTATTACCCAAAGTTGGGATTTTCCTCATCATTCTGGTGTGTTGCGTCTAAATCCATTTTTAGAATCACTATACATATTGTGATTCTAGCAATGGAAGAACTTTTACCATTGATGTGGAGGCAGTGGCTACTAGAGGTTTTGAGGGAAGGGAGAGGGAAAAATAGTAGTTATATGGGGGCATTTTCAGGACTTGGGAATTGTCCTCAATGACATTGCAATGACAGATACAGGCCATTTTATGTCCTTTTTTTTTTTTAAGATTTATTTTGTTTATTTCTACCCCCTCCTGTTTGCACTGTCTGCTCTTTGTGTCTGTTCATTGTGTGCTTGTCTTCTTTTTAGGAGGCACCAGAAACCAAACCCATTAGCTACCATGTGGAAGGGAGGCACCCACTCGCTTGAGCCACCTCCACTCCCCAATACATATCTGTCATAACTTACAAAATTGTGTGGGAGAGAGTTTAAACTACAATGTAAACTATAATCCACACTTAGTGGCAATGCCCCAGAATGTGTTCATCAATTGTAACAAATGGACCACACTAATGAAGGATGTTGTTAATGTGGGAAAGTGTGGGAGGGTTAGGGAGCGGGGTACATGGGAATCCCCCATATTTTTTTTATGTAATCTAAGTATATTTAAAAAAAATAAAAAGTATATTTAAAAAAAATTTACAAAAGCAGGAAGAAAAAAAAAGACTCTCATGGTTTACTTCAGCCTATTGTCACATTATTGAACATCTGGTTTGTAACTCATACAGTTGCTATGCAGACAGTGAGGCAAAACGAATCCCTGTCAATGATTTTTCCCTTTGAGGAAAAGATGTTTAAGAAGGCCTGCAAGGTGTTAAAAATATGGTGATACATGGAAAAATACAACTAATATTGCTTATAGACTATAGATAACAGTAACATTGTAATATATTTGTAGCAAAGGCAAAGAAGGTAGTATATCAATACTAAAGGTCTAAAAAAGAATATGGGATTTACTTTTATGAGATGTGAATATGCTAACTTTTTTTTCATTTCCTTCATTAACAAGAAGACCTTGGACATGTCATTTAACTAATCTGTGCTCACTTATTCATCTTTTGGAACACTGGAGTTTTATTTTCAGGATTAAATAAGATAAATGTGCCTGGACAGGATTTTTTAAAGTAAGGCTTCCATGCTTTGTTAAGCTGCCTTTTGTTTGTTATTTTATTTTTTGAAGTAGAAGTTTGTTTTGCTTTGGGTTTTTTTGTTTTTGTTTTTGTTTTGCTTTTTTAAAGAAAGGACAGCTATCCCTACACTGACCTCATTAGCTCTTGGCTCTTGCTAAGTGGTGGATGATTTTCAGCCAAAGGAGCTGGAAAGGATGTGGAAAGGATGGGGTCCTAGGTCAGCTGGGAACTTTCCCCTGGGGAGGAAAGTCCCTTAGTAACTTTCTGGACCTGGAGCTACTCCCCCTCCCCCTCCTCTCACTCACCTCTGGACCCCAATATATCAGTTTGGGAAGGCACAGCTCAACAGGACACCAGCTTTCTTTGGTTAGAGCTGGAGTGAGCCATTTTCCTATAATGATGAATGGAAAACTTTTTTTTCAGAATTTGTTACTTGATAGAAAATCATTTTTCTTAAATATAACCCTGTGTACCATTGATGGAGTAGTAGTTAATGCATTGCTTCTATAGGGTGATTTTCCTTATTTTAGTAAAGAGAGAGTCATGGAAAATGTGGTAGGACTGAATTTGTTCTTACTCTTTTTATATATACACATATTTTTTCATTAGAGAAGTTGTGGGTTTATAGAACAGTCATGCATAAAATACAATATTACATATATCAGCAACCACCAAGACATAGCATTGGTGTGGAACATTTGATAATAGCACCTTTTTTCATTGTACTATTTTTTTTGTTTGCTTATTTTTTCTTGAGGTACCAGGCTGGGGATTGAACGCAGAACCTCTTATGTGGGTGGGAAGCCAGCACGCAAACACTGAGCCATATTGGCTCCCCTCATTTTATTTTCTCAATAGTTTTGATGGTTTGTTTTGTATTTAGGAGGCACTGGGAATCAAACCCAGGACCCCCATGTGGGAAGTGGGCACTCAACTGCTTGAGCCACATCTGCTCCCCTCATTGACTATTAATTAAAGTCAATGGTTTTATTTTAGGGTTCACTGTGTAGTTTGAATTTTTTTAAAAAAATTATACTCTTATCCTATACACACTCTAATATTTCTCCTTTTAATCATATTCAGAAATATATTTCAGTGTTGTTAATTTTTTTTTTTTTAAATAAGAATTCAATTGAAGAGCACGCTTCATAGATAGTTTTACATGGTCACATGTTGAAGTTTGCACATTTTTTTTTAAAGATTTATTTTTATTTTTATTTATTTAATTCCCCTCCCCTCCCCTGGTTGTCTGTTTTCTGTGTCTTTTTGCTGTGTCTTGTTTCTTTGTCCGCTTCTGTTGTTGTCAGCGGTGCCAGAAGTGTGGGCGGCGCCATTCCTCAGGCAGGCTGCTCCCTCCTTCGCGCTGGGCGGCTCTCCTTATGGGTGCACTCCTTGCGCGTGGGGCTCCCCTACGCGGGGGACACCCCTGTGTAGCACGGCACTCCTTGCGCGCATCAGCACTGCGCATGGGCCAGCTCCACACGGGTCAAGGAGGCCCGGGGCTTGAACCGCGAACCTCCCATGTGGTAGAGGGACGCCCTAACCACTGGGCCAAAGTCCGTTTCCCAACAGTGCTGTTAATTTCATTCACAATATTGTGCTGCCACCATCACCACCATCACCACCATCATCGAAACATTTCCATTTTTCCAAATAGGAACCCTATACATTTAAAAAAATTTTTAAGTTTTATTGAAGTATATCATTCATACATGAATAGTAAAAGTTGTGATCTTATAAAACAAACATGTATAACATCATACAGGGGTCCCATACATCACCCCACGACCAACACTTTGTATTGTGAGACATTTGTTATGAATTATGAAAGAATATTGTCAAAATCTTACTATTAACTATAGTCCATATCTTTTGGTGTATTTCCCCCCAACCTACCCTATTACTATTTTTAAAAAAATATTTTCATTACAGAACTTGTGCACCTACAACATGATCATGCACATGTGTAGAATTCCCATAGAACACCCCTTCACCAACACACCACACTGTGGTGGAATATTTGTTACAGATTGAGATAATATCACCAGACTAATACCACCAACCATGGTCCATAGCATACATTTGACACACTTCCCAGACTCCCACATTATCAGCACAGTACATCTTTGTCATAGATGCATGAATATTACAATATTGCTGTTAACCACAGTCTGTAGGCCAAACCAATTGTATTCTTTCCATGCTTCTCCATATTCTCACCACTCTGCAGTAGTGATGTACATCTGCTCTAGCTCACAGAAGGACACTCTTGCATCTGTACCATCAAACTACAATTCTCATCTAACTCTGGGTTCACTGTGTTATTCAGTCCCTAGATTATTCTCTAAATTTCTTACAATTGGCATTTACACTCCTAGACTACGCTTTTCAGCCACAATTCCATTTAAAAACAGTTACTACTCACTAGTAATGTACTAGTATCATCTCTAGCCATTTCCACACTTTTACAGTAAAGTTAATTAAAACTTCTACATACATACATTAAGCATCAGCCCTCCTCCTATCTCCTAATAACCTATACTCTAGGTTGCTGCATTCAGCTCACAATAGGTTGGCTCAAAGGAAAGGCAACACAGAAATAAAGGTAGAGACACAAGAGGGGAGACAAACCTGGGAACGGGACTCACAGCTTCTGGAACTGAGAGCCTCTCCCCTATTTTTCCCATCACATTTATTGGGAAACTACCAAGCAGCTGTTTGCTATTAGAACTGCAACATCATTTACAATAACAGGGAATGACTGCAACATCTAACAACTGCTACATTTAACAGATAAGCCAGTTTCCCACAATATTACCCCCTTTTTGTTTTTACAAAGTCTACACAAATGACGTTTTACTGATTAATAAAGCCTTTACAATAAACAATAAGACTTCTAACTAGCAGAATAGACTTTCATTTTTCATAGGCTTAACATTTCCAACCGGCAAGGCTGTATAAGCCAGTACTCGATATTAATACTGGCCACATCCAATTTACAGGCTAAATTAATACAAACTCTTACCCAGCCAAACAGCATTTAATAATTTGATAGAGTAGCAGGGAACTTACAGCTTGTCCCAATTATTTGCCTATTTCAGGCCCTTAAAATACCATTGTCTCTGATGTTTCTTAGTAGGGTCACTGCCACAGGTTTCTTCTATGCAGCCAGATTCATTGCTGTCAGGCCAGGGCAGAAAGCCTTGAAGAACTGCAAGAGTCCATTGTTGACCTTTTCACACAGTTTTTGCACTTTTTGTATTAATTCAGGCCTGTTTTGCTTTTACAAAATATATTAACTCACTGAATGCTACCACAGTACTTTTACAATTGGTATGTGCATACTAGTTCTGTCCCACATATCTCCATATTAACCTTTTTTAAAGATTTTATTTTATTTTTTTCTCCCCCCCACCCCCACCCCACTTGTCTGCTCTCTGTGTCCATTTGCTGTGTGTTCTTCTGTGACTGCTTCTATCCTTATCAGCGGCACCGGGAATCTGTGCCTCTTTTTGTTTCATCATCTTGCTGTGTCAGCTCTCCGTGTGTGCAGCGTCGTTCCTGGGCAGGCTGCACTTTCTTTCGCGCTGGGCGGCTCTCCTTACGGGGTGCCCTCCTTGCACGTGGGGCTCCCCTGCACAGGGGACACCCCTGCGTGGCACGGCACTTCCTGCGTGCATCAGCACTGCACAAGGACCAGCTCCACACAGGTCAAGGAGGCCCAGGGTTTGAACCGCGGGCCTCCCATGTGGTAGGCGGATGCCCTAACCACTGGGCCAAGTCCCCTTTCCATATTAACCATTTTATTTTAGGACAAAATATACCTTCAATTTCAGTTAGCATTCCCAGAAACCATTTACCTTTTTCAATATTCACTGAACTTTTACATTTTTCCTTTTATCCTATGAAGCAATTTAAGCAAGAATTCTATTAATCAAGAAACTTAGATAATGTTAGTACTTATTTAATTTTTTGGCCAATTGAATAGAGCTCTTTTAGATCACATTATATCACTATCCAGCAAAATATCACAAAAGTCATTACAACACACACTGACATTGAACAAATACCTCTCTGGGCACCTGCCCTCCTTGGGGCACCTGCCCTTCTCTTTTTCTCTTTCTTTTTCCTTCTGGGCTTCCGCCCTCTTGGGGTGCCTGCCCCCCCCCCCTTTTTTTTTTGTCCACACACACTAACATTATACAAACACCCTTTTGGGCCTCTTGGGACCCTGGGCTCCCCCGCCTCTTGGGTCACCTGCCCTTTTTTCACACACACGAACATTGAACAACCAGACAAACCCAAAAGCAGTTTCACAAACACCTTTCTAACATTGAACAATCATACAAACACAAAAGCAGTTTTAAATTTACTGATCTAGAATTTCTTCATCGCTTCAACATTTCTTTTCCAGGTCTCCTCCTCTCAATTTCTTTCTTACTCTCTTTCTGTCCCCAAGTCATACTTGCTTTCTGATGCCATGCTTGAACAAGTTCTGTAAAGATACTTTGATGTCTTTGGAATGAGACCCAGCCAGTCAGTTTCCAGCGTGCGTCTCTTCATCTGCATGACCGGAGGTTCTGGGTCCCACAGGAACTTTTGTTGTCTCTTGGCGTTCATGGCGTTCACGGTATGGTTTTATCCGATGAGCTGTACCCACACAGGATGTTGTTTCATTTCTCAGAATAGCTCTGGAAGTCCTTTTCATAGCATCCCTGCGCGGAAACACTCCCGAGCTGTGGCATGCGCACTGGGCGGCCCCCAGCTTCCCCGCCGCCGCTGGTCTGGAAAGATTGTCCCCACAGTCCTGCAGCCACTGCTACCAGCCAGAAAGGTCGATTCCACTCTACGTCTCCTGGGGAAATACAAGAAACCCTCAAGGACTTCGAAGGCTTTCCAAACCACTCAGGGCTCTGCACTTTTACACCAACTTTAGTTTCGCTAGAGGCGATCCTTCTCTTTGTGTCCCTGTTCCAGCACCAGTTGCTGTGAGCCTTCTTTCCTTCAAGCTCCTGTTCGCTTCAAGCCCCTCGTAGGGCACCACTTGCTGTGAGCCTTCTTTCCTTCGTGCCCCATGTAGGGCACCACTTGCTGCATTCAGCTCACAATAGGTCGACTCGAAGGGAAGGCAATGCAGAAATAAAGGTAAAGACACAAGAGGGGAGACAAACCTGGGACCAGGGGGCTCACAGCTTCTGGAACTGAGAGCCTCTCCCCTTGTTTTCCCATCGCATTTATTGGGAAACTACCAAGCAGCTGTTTGCTATTAGAACTGCAACATCATTTACAATAACAGGGAACGACTGCAACATCTAACAACTGCTACATTTAACAGATAAGCCAGTTTCCCACAACACTAGGTTTTAATTTATTCTTTGTATTTAGTTCATATTAATGAGACCATGTGATATTTGTCCTTTTGTGTCTGCCTTATTTTACGTAGCATAATGTATTTAAGATTCTTCCATGTTATCATATGTATCCAAATATCATTTCTTCTTACTGCAGCATTGTATTCTATCATATGTATATACCACATTTTGTTTATCCGTTCAATGGTTGAGGGATGCTTGGGTTGTTTCCATCTTTTGGCAAATGTGAATAATGCTGCTATGAACATCAGTGTGTAGACGTCTATTCATGTCACAGTTTTCAGTTCTTCTGGATATATTCCTAGTACAGGAACTGCTGGATCATATGGCAGTCTATATTTAGCTTCCTGAGGAACTGCCAAACTGTTTTCCACAGAGGCTGCACCATTTTACAATCTCATCAACAGTGAAGGAGTGTTCCTATTTCTCCGCCTCCTTTTGAGCACTTATTGTTGTGTTTTGTTCTTTTTTTAATAATGGTCATTCTATGTGGTGTGAGATGATGATATCTCATTGTTGTTTTGATTTGCATTTCCCTAATTGCTAGTGATATTGAGCATTTTTTCATGTGCTTTTTGGCTATTTGTATTTTCTCTTTGGAAAAATGTCTATTTAAATCTTTTGTCCATTTTTTAATCGGATTGCTTGCTCTTTTATTGTTGAGTTGTATGATCTCTTTATATAGAATGGAATCAAACTCTTAATGGATATGTGTTTTGCAATATTTTCTCCCACTGAGTTTGCTGCCTTTTTACCTTTTTGATGAAGTCCTTTGAATCACAGAAGTGTTTAAGTTTGAGGAGGTCCTGCTTATCCATGTTTTCTTTCATGGCTTGCACTTTTGGTGAAAGGTTTAAGAACCCACTAACCACCATCAGGTCTTGAAGATGTTTTCCTACATTTTCTTCTAATAGCATTATGGTTCTAGCTTTTATATTTTAGTCTTTGATCCATTGTGAGTTAATTTTTGTATAAGGTGTGAGATAAGGGTACTCTTTCTTTCTTTTGGACATGGATATCCAGTTCTCCCAGCACCATTTGTTGAATAGACTGTTCTGCCAAAGCTGGGTGGGTTTGACAGACTTGTCAAAAATCACTTAGCCATAGATGTAAGGGTCTGTTTCTGAACCATCAATTCAGAACCATTAGTCTATGTGTCTGTCTTTATGCCAGCAACATGCTGTCTTTACTCCTGTAGCTAGGTAATATGATTTAAAGTCTGGAAGTGAGAGTCCTCCAATTTCACTTTTCCTTTTTCAGATATTTCTGGCTATTTGGACCCCTTATCCTTCCAAATAAATTTGATAATTGTGTTTTCCATTTGTTTGAAAAATGCTGGGAAATTTTTATTGGGATTGTGTTGAATCTGTATATTAATTTGGGTAGAATTGAAATCTTAATGATATTTTGTCTTCCAATTTATGTGCATGGAATGTTCTTACAATTATTTAGGTCTTTTAAAATTTCTTTTAGCAATGCATTGTAGTTTTCTGAATACAAGTACTTTACATCCTTGGTTAAGTTTATTCCTACATATTTGATTCTTTTATTTGCTATTGTAAATAGAACTTTTTCCTGACTTCCTACTCAGCGCATTACTAGTGTTTAGAAACACCACTGATTTTTGTGTACTGTTCTTATACCCCGCCACTACTGAAATCATTAGCTCTAGCAGCTTTGTGGTTGATTTTTCAGGACTTTCTGGATATAGGATCATATCATATGCAATAGTGAAAGTTTTAATGCCTTTTATTTCTTTTTCTTGCCTAATTGCTCTAGCTAGAATATTTAGCACAATATTGAACAACAGTGGTAACAGTGGGCATCTTTGTCTTGTTCCCAATCTCAACAGGAAAGCTTTCTGTCTTTCATAATTGAGTAAAATGTTAGCTGTGGGTTTTTCATATAGGACCTTTATTGTTTTGAGAA
Source organism: Dasypus novemcinctus (assembly GCF_030445035.2). Classification (NCBI taxonomy): domain Eukaryota; kingdom Metazoa; phylum Chordata; class Mammalia; order Cingulata; family Dasypodidae; genus Dasypus; species Dasypus novemcinctus. The sequence continues at coordinate 36,676,255 of NC_080694.1, read as the reverse complement.
AATTTCCTTCAATTCCTATCTTTTGTAGTATTTTTACTAAGAAAGGATGCTGTATTTTGTCAAACACTTTTTCTTCACCAATCAATAGAATCATGTGCTTTTCTTCTTTAATTTATTAATGTGGTGTATTACACTGATTGATTTTCTTGTGTTGAACCACCCTGGCATGCCTGGTATAAAACCCACTTGATCATGATGAATAATTCTTTTGATGTGTTATTGGATTTGATTAGCAAGCATTTTGTTGAGAATTTTTGCTTCTGTGTTCATTAGGGAAATGGGTCTGTAATTTTCTTTTTTTGTAATATCTTTATCTGGCTTTGTTATTAAGGTGATATTGGCTTTATAGAATGAGTATGGTAGCGTTCCTTCATGTTCAGTTTTTTGGAAGAGCTTGAGTAAGATTGGTATTAAATCTTCTTTGAATGCTTATTAGAACTCGTGAAACCATGTGGTCCTGGGTTTTTCATTTTGGGTGCTGTTTGATTACTGTTTCAATTTCTTTACTTATGATTGGTTTGTTGAGATGTTCAATTTCTTCTAGGGTCAGTGTGGGTTGTTTGTATGTTCCTAGGAATTTTTCCATTTTGTCTACATTGTCTAGTTTTTTCACATAAAGTTGTTCATAGTATATCCTCTTATGAGCTCTCTTATTATTTCTGTGGGTTCAGTAATAATGTTCCCATTTTTATTTATTTTATTTTATTTATTTGCATCTTCTCTCTTTCTTTCTTAGACTAGTTAATAAGGGTTTGTCAATTTTGTTAATCTTCTTGAAGAACCAACTTTTGGTTTTGTTATGTCTCTCTATTGTTTTTTGTTCCCAATTAATTTATTTCTGCTTTGATCTTTGTTATTTCATTCCTTCTACTTGCTTTGGGATTAGTTTGCTGTTCTTTTTCTAGTTCCTCCAGCTATGTAATTAGGTCATTGATTTTAGCTCTTCTTTTTCATCTTAAAAATATTTATTTATTTATTTCTCCCCACTCTCTTGTTGTTTGCACCTACTTTGTCTGTTCGTCTTCCTTTCTTGTTTCTTTAGGAGGCACCAGGAGCCAAACCCAGGACCTCTGATCTGGGATGGAGGTGTCTAATCACCTGAGCTACTTGTTCCCTGCTTTGCTGTTTCTCTTATAATGTTTTCCTCCCTGCATCTCTTGTTGTGTCAGCTTGTTGTGTCAGCTTGCTGTACCTGCCCATCATGCCAACTTGCTGTTTTCTTTAGGAGGCACTGGGATTTGAACCAGTGACTTCCAATGCGGTATGTGGGGACCAGTTGTCTGAGCCACATTCTCTTCCCAGATTCTTTTTTAATGTAAGTATTGAGGGCTATAAATTTCCCTCTCAGCACTGCCTTCACTGCATCTCATACATTCTGATATATTGTATTCTCATTGCCATTCATCTCAAGATATTTATTGATTTTTCTCAAAATTTCTTCTTGATCCACTGAAAAGAGTGTGCTGCTTAATCTCCTTATATTTATGAATTTACTCCCTTTTCTACTTCTTGTTGATTTCTAACTTTATTCCATTTATGATGAGAGAAAGTGCTTTGTATAATTTTGATCTTGTTGAATTTATTGAGCTCTGCTTTGTTACCCAACCTATGGTCTATCTAGGAGAATGATCCATGAGCACTTGAGAAGAATGTATATCCTGCTCTTTTGGGGTGCACTGTAATGACTATGTCTATTAGGTTTAGTCCATTTATCATTTTATTCAAGCACTCTGTTTCTTTATTGATCCTCTGCCCAGATGTTCTATCCAGTATTGAGAGTGGTGTATTGAATTCCTCAACTATTATTGTAGAGATATCTATTTCTCCCTTCAGTTTTGCTAGTGTTTGCCTCATGAATCTTAGGACATCCTGGTTAGGTGCATATACTTTTTTGATTCTTATTTCTTCCTGGTGAATTACCCCTTTTATTAAAATATAATATCTTTCCTTTTCTCTAATAACAGTTTTGCTTTTAAAGACTATTTCACCTGATATAAATATACCTACTCTGGTTGATTTTTGTTTTTGTTTTGTTATAGCATGCATGGAATATCTTTTTCCAACCTTTCATTTTCAATCTATTGTTATCCTTGTGTTTAGGGTGAGTTTCTTGTAGACAGCATATAGTTGGCTCATATTTTCTTATTCATTCCACCAGTCTGTGTCTTTTGATTGGGGAGTTTAATCCATTAACATTCAATGTTATTAATATTACTGTAAAGGCTGTTCTTATTTCACCCATTTTGACCTTTGGGTTTTATCTGTCATATTTTATTTTTTCCACTGTATTGACACTTTTAATTACTTTCATTGATATATTCACTTCTAGATTCCCTTCCAAGCTTCTCTTTCCTGTCTTCTTTTCAGGCTGTGACACTCCCTTTAGTATTTCCTGCAAAGCCAGTCTCTTTGTTGCAAGCTCTTTCAGTTTCTGTTTATCTGTGAATATTCTAAACTCACCCTCATTTTTGAAAGACATTCTTGCCGGATATTAGATTTTTGGCTGGCAACTTTTCTCTTGCAGTATCTTAAATTTATCATACCACTACCTTCTTGCCTCTGTGGTTTCTGATGGGAAATCATCATTTAATTTATTTCGTATACCTTATGGGTTATGCCTCACTTTTTTTTTGCTGCTCTCAGAATTCTCTGTGTCTTTGGCATTTGACATTCTGATTAGTATGTGTCTTGGAGTTGGTGTATTTTGACTTATTTGGACAGGAATAAGTTGTGCTTCTTGGACATGGATATCTGTGTTTCAATAGGGTTGGGAAATTGTCTGCCATTATTTGTTCATATATTTCTTCTGCCCTTTTCCTTTCTCTTTTCTTTCTAGGACTCCCATTACATGTGTGTTTGCATGTCTCTTGCTGTCATTTAGTTCCCTAAAACCCTGTTCAACTTTTTCCATTTTTCATCTGTTCTTTTGTTTGTTCACTTTGGGAAGCCATGTCTTCAAGCTTATCAATCCTTCCCCCTGCCTCCTCAAATATGCTGTTATACACCTCCAGTGTATTTTAAATTTCATTTATTGTGCCTTTCATTCCTATAAGATCTGCTATTTTACTATGTAGGTTTCAAATTCTTCTTTGTGCTCATCCAGTGTCTTCTTAATATCTTAATCTCTTAAACCATCTCATTTAATTTATTAAGATTTGTTTGAACATCTATGATGAGCTTTCTCAACTCCTTTATGTCATTTGGAGCCTTATCTTTTTCCTATGACTGTGCAATATCTTCCTTTTTCTTGATATAGATTGTAATTTTTTGTTGGTGTTTTGGCATCTGGTTTACTTGATCTATTTATTCTGGGTTCAGTTTCTCTCTTTAGTTTAAGGTTTTCTTAAACTTTTTTCCTTGCTGGCTGTGTAGCAGGAGCCAAGGATTTAGTTGGTGCTGTAAGCTGTGGAGGCTGAAGCTGTCTGTATTGCCCTAGGGACCGATGAAGCTTCTCCTACCTTTCTCCTTTGCCAGGGGTAGGGAGAGAGCTCCAGCTGTGTGTAATAATCCACATTGTGCAGGGCAAGACCATCTGTACTTGCCAGACAGACTGGTGAAGCTTCACACTCCTTTCCCCCTTGCCTGGGGTGGAGTTGAAGCTGTAGATGTGGGCAGCAATCTATGCCGTGTGGGTCCAAAATGACCATAGTTGCCCAGGTAGGTTGATGTAGCACCAGCACTCTCCCTGCCAGGGGTGGGGATGGACCCTCTGGAGTGCCCAGCAATCTAATTGGTGTAGGCTGAATGTGCCTGCAGTTGTCCTGAGAGGCTGAGGGTATACTGTCCCTTCTGCCCTTTAGGGGGATGAAATAGAATCCCAAAGCCCAGGGGTTCCGTTAGTGTAGGCTGAAAGTGCTTGCCATTGCCCAGAGAGGCTTAGGAAACACCAGTCCCCCCTATCTTATTAGGGGATGGACCTACAGGCACCCAACAGTCCAGTCTGTGCAGGCCCAAAGTGCCTGCCATTGCCTAGAAAGGTTGAAGACACACAGGTCCCCTCTTATCCTATTGGGAGTTGGGGACAGAGCTACAGGTGCCTGAGTATCTAGTATGTGCAGGCTGAAAGTGCCTGCAGTTTCCCAGACAGGTTGAAGAAACACCAGCCCCTCCTATCCTATAGGGTTAGAGGGGTAGAGATGGAATCAAAGGCACCCAACAAACCAGCTCATATGGGCTAATAATGCCTGCAGTTGCCCAGAGAGGCTGAGGAAACACAGCCCTTCTATCCTATTGGGTTGCAGGGATGGAGCCCCAAGTACCCACCTATTCATTCTGTGCCAGCTGAATAGGCCTGCAGTTACCTGGAGAGGCTGGTGCAGGTCCCACCAACTTCTTCCCTGCCAGAGTGGAGCTGGAGCCTAGCATAGGACTGCAATCCCATCTGGGTATAAAGAAGTCAGTCCCTACCATCATTGTGATTTTCAGTCTGTCCTGCTTCCCTTCATGCCTGGGGTGGAGTTAAAGTGGTGGCAACCTGCCTCTTTCTGACTTGGACAGGTTCAAACTTTAGCTGTTCATAGGATTATACTTTAGCTCACTGAAATTACTCATCGGTAGCTGAAGTTGGTGCCCAGCCATCTCTTCTTCCATTTTTGGGAAATGGAGCTTCCAATTCCAGCCACGGTATAGCTCCTGAGGTGGCTTGTGCCTCCAGTGGAGGATGAGCACTGGCCTCCATGGTGTGGAGTGCTCTACTTACGAATCTTCTCTGCAGATGGGCAGTCTCCTCCTTCCATTCTTTCAAGGATGTTGCAGGGTGCTCTTCTGGTCTTCTGGAGCCCCCAAACACATGTTTTAGATAGCTCTGCATGATTACTAACTGCCCTGTGAGATTAGCTGACTCTAGGAGCTCCTTATTCTGCCACCATCTTGCCCCTCCTATCTTGGAACCCTGTACATTTTAGGCTTACCTTTCCATTCCCTAGCCCCACTCCATCCCCTGATAACCTATATTCTAGTTCCTGATTCCATGAATTTGCTTATTCTAATTGTTTCAAATTAGTTAGATCATACAATATTTGTCATTTTGTGTCTACCTTATTTCATTCAACATGTCTTCAGGTTCATCCATGTTGCATGTGTCAGAACTTCATTCCTTCTTATGGCTGAATAAAAGTGCATGGCATGTATATACCATGTTTTATTTATCCATTCATCTGTTGAAGGACACTTGGGTTGTTTCCATCTTTTGGCAATCATGAATAATGCTGCTATGAATATCAGTGTGCAAATATCTGTTCCAATTCCTGCTTTCTGTTCTTTTGGGTATATACCTAGGAGTAGGTTTGGTGGGTCATATGGTAGTTCTATATTTAGCTTTCTTTAGAAGCACCAAACCATTTTCCATAGCAGCTGCACCATTTTTTCATTGCTACAAGTAATGAATGAGAGTTCCTATTTCTCCATATCCTCTGCAACATTTGTTATTTTCAGTTTTTTAATATCACTCATATGTAATGTATGGTAGCATTGTGGTTTTTATTTGCATTTTCCTGATGTCTAATGATGTTGAGCATCTTTTCATGTCCTTTCTACCCTTTTGTATACCTTCTTGAAGAGATGTCTATTCAAGTCATTTGCTCAATTAAAAAATTTTTTTGTCTTTTTATTGTTAAGTTGAAGGATTTCTTAATATATTTTGGATATTAAACCCTTATTGGATATGTGGTTTCCAAATATTTTCTCCTATTGCACAGATTGTCATTTTACTTTCATGATAAGGTCCTTGGAGGCACAATTTTTAAAAATTTTGAGGAGATCTGATTTATCCATTTTTTTCTTTTCATACTTGTGTTTTGATGTAAAGTCTAAGAAACCATTGCCTAACACAAGGTCCTGGAGATGTTTCCCTACATTTTCTTCTAGGATTTTGATAGTTCTAACTCTTACATATTTTTTTTGCAAATGTAGATCTAATTTTCCTAACACCATTTGTTGAAGAGCCTATTCTTTCTGAATTGAGTAGCCTTTACACCCTTTTCAAAAATCAGTTGGTCTTAAATGTGAGGGTTGATGTCTAAGTTCTCAATTCAATTCCATTAGTGCCAATGCCATGCTGTTTTGACTACTGTGGCTTTGTAATAAGTTTTAAAGATCTGGAAGTATGAGCCCTCCAACTTCATTCTATTTTTACAAAGGAGCTATTTGGGGTTCCTTACCTTTCATATAAATTGGTGTTTGGCTTTTCTATTTCTTCAAAGAAGGTTGTTGTACTTTTTTTTGAGATTACATTGAATCAATAAATTTCTTTGGGTAGGATTAACAATGATAGTTAGTCTTCCAGTCCATGAACACAGAATGTCCTTCCATTTATTTAGGTCTTCTTTGATTTCTTTAGGCAATGCTTTGTAGTTTTCTGTACACAAATCATTTATATCCTTGGCTAGATTTATTCCTAGATATTTGGTTATTTTAGTTGATATTGTGAATGGGAGTTTTATTTTGATTTTTTCTTCTGATTTTTCATTGCTTGTGTATGGAAATACTACTGATTTTTTTTTTTTTTAGATCAAACAATGCTTATGTTGCTTTTGTACCCCACCACTTAGTTGAATTCACCGATTAGCTGAGGAGCTTTCTTGTAGAATTTTCAGGATTTTCTGTATATAAGGTTATATCATCAGCCAATAGGGAAAGTTTCAATTCTTCTTTTCTAATTTGGAGGCCTTTTATTTCTCAGTCTTGCCTGATTTCTCTGGCAAGACCTTCCAGTAAAATGTTGAATAACAGTAATGAAAGTGGGCATCCTTGTCTTCTTCCTGCTCTTATTTAGAGGTAAAGCTTTCAGAAAGTCTTCCACCATTAAGTAGGATGTTAGCTGTGGGTTTTTCATATATGCCCTTTATTATGTTGAGGAAGTTTCCTTCTATTCCTAGTGTTCTAAATGTTTTTGTCAAGAACGGGTGCTGGATTTTGCCAAATGCCTTTTTCTACATTCATTGAGATGATCATATGAATCTTTTAACTCTTCATTCTCTTATGTGGTGCACTATATTAATTGATTTTCTTATATTGAATCACCCTTGCATACCAGGGATAAACCCCACTTGATCATGGTGTACAATTCTTTTAATATGTTGTTGGATTCAGTTTACTGGTATTTTGTTGAGGATTTTTATGTATATATTTGTAAGAGATATAACTTTCATCACTGTTATTCAACATTTTACTGAAGTTCTCTTCTTGTAATATATTTGTCTGGCTTTGGTATGAGGGTGATGTTGGCTTTGTAGAATGAATTAGGGAGTGTACCCTCCTCTTCAAATTTTTGGAAGCGTTTGAGCATAATTGGAATTAAGTTTTCTTGGAATGTGAAGCCATCTGTTCCTGAGCTTTACTTTGTTGTGAAGTTTTTTATTACAGATTCAGAGCTTTGATTACTGATTCAAAGGTTTGCTAAGGTCTTCTATTTCTTCTTGAGTCAGTGTAAGTAATTTGTGTTTCTAGGAATTTGTCCATTTCATATAGGTTATCTAATTTATTGGCATATAAGTGTTCATAATATCCTCTTACCGTCCTTTCCCCTCCCCCGCACTGGGATCATTAGTAATGTCCTCCTTTTCATTTCTGATTTTAGTTATTTTTTTCCCTCTCTTTTTTTTCTGTTTTAGCCTAGTTAATGGTTTGTCGATTTTATTGATCTTTTGCTTGATCCTCCCTATTGTTCTTTTTTTTCCCTATTTCATTCATCTCTGCTTTAATCTTTGTTATTTCCTTCTTTCTGCCCTCTTTGGATTTAGTTTGCTCTTCTTTTTCTAATTCTTCCTGTTTTGAGTTTACGTCTCTGATTTGAAGACTTTCTTCTTTTTAAAAATTACCATGTAGAGCTATAAATTTTCCTCTTAACACTGCCTTTGCTACATCCCTTAACTTTTGGTTGTATTTTCATTTTTATTAGCCTCAAGATATTTCCTAATTTTACTTTTGATTTCTTTTTTAATCCATTGGTTTAATTTCCACATATTTGTAAATTTTCCATTTCTTCCTCTGTTATTGATGTCTAGCTTTATTCTATTGTGGTTGGAGAGTATACAATGTATAATTTCAATATTTTTTATTTATTTTTTGAGACTTGTTATGTGATCCAACATATTGTCTATCCTGGTGAATGGTCCATGTGCACTCAAGAAGAATGTGTTGGTGCACCTCATAATCTCTCCTGCAAAGAAGTAGCTGAGTAGGGTTGGAGTCCTGCTGGACTGGGCTGTTTCGGGTGCTTGCAGGGCCAGAGGTGTCTGGACGTTGATTTAGTGGGACGGTGACAGAGGAGATTCTTGCAGGAGGTAGAATTTTGGGTCTCTTTCATAGAGGTCGGGGTTGTGGGCAGGATCCTTCCCCCTGGGGCTGGTGGCATGGCAGCAGTGATTCCTGAAGGCTTTGCTGTGTGGAGGAGTTCCCAAGCCCTGAGTGGGCTGTTTCAGGGACCTGCAGGGAGGGAGGTGTCTGGAAGTCGATTTGGTGAGACAGTGACAGAGGAGATTCTTGTGAGAGGTGGGATTTTGGGTTTCTGACACGGAGGTCAGAGGTTCTGGCTGGAGCCCCTTCCCCTAGGGCTGGTGGCCAGGCCATGGCGATCCCTGGGATCTTTGTTGTGTGGGGTGTTCTCAAACCCTGAGCGGGCTGTTTCAGGGGCTTGCAAAGCAGGAGGAGTCTGGATGTCAATTTGGTGAGACAGTGACAGAAGAGATTTTTGCAAGAGGTGGAACTTTCAGTTTCTGACACAGAGGTCAGAAGTTCTAGGTGGAACCCCTCCCCCTAGGGCTGGTGGCCCATCCACGGCAGTCCCTGAAATCTTTGTAGTGCAGCGGCACCCCCAGCAGGCTGTTTCAGGGGCTTGCAGGGCAGGAGGTATCTGGATGTCTATTTGGTGAGACAGTAACAGAAGAGACTCTTGTGAGAGTTGGAATTCTGGGTTTCTGATATGGAGGTCAGAGGGTGGGCGGGACACCTCCCCTTAGGGCTGGTGCCCAGCTGTGGGGATCCCTGAAGGCTGTGTTGTGCTATGGTTCTCCCAGGCCCCCTGTTAACTGGATACGTGGTTCCCAGGTCTGAGTCCCCTAAACCCTGGTGGCCCACCCTTCAGAGACTCACACACCTTGAGTTTGCGGTGTCACAGACTTCCCATCCCTGAATCCACCATGCCCTGAGGTCCATCTGAGGTCCTTGATTACCCTAACCTTCAGCATTTGTGGGTTTTTTTTCCTTTTTCCTTTTTTTTTTCTTGTCTTGGTTGCTAATATTGCATTGTCTCCTGGTCTTTTCTCCTATTTTATCCCCCAAGGTCCTTCTTCATTTATTTAGTTTTTTTTTCTCCTTTTCTTTTTCTTGCTTGTTTCCTCCCCTTTTCTTTGCCCACTGCATTTTTCTCTTCTCTTTTTTTTCTTCTTATTTTATTTTCTTTTTATAATAGGTGCTGCAGGGAGCGCTTCACACTTGCTGTGTTTCCTCATCCTCCATTTCCTCTTTTCTGTGTGAATTGATTTTGACCACCTACACTATCCCCTTTCCCTGACATCTTGCCATCATCCATCATCTACTGTTTCTCTTACATTCCACCTCCCTTTCTTTGGTCCCCGAATTGTCTGACTTTTAATTTCTAATACCTTTGTTCTGTTTTCTATCTTTTATCCACTCTTGATATTTGTCTTTCTTTTCTCTTTCTCTCTCTCATGAAAACACTGGCTTTTTAATTCATAATATATTCCTCCCCATATTCAGTTGACTGTCTCATTATAGGTACTCTACTTACTGCTATAACCCTACACAACTTACATGAGCCTAATACTCATTCTCCCAGATCTCACATTGTTGCTCTGTTAACATTTATTACCAATACTACTTTACACATTTGCTTTTCTTACTCATTTCGCTTTCCCTGGCCCTAATATTTTCCTTCAAAGTGAACTTATCCAGCAACAAGAAAATAGAGTAAGAAGAACAAAGTGACAAAGAGAAGACATAACACTTATGCATGAACAACTAATTAATCCCCAAGACTAGACAAAGAAGCTAAGGAACTGATTAAACCTGTCAAGATAAAATGATGACCAGACAGCAACAAAAAACTACAAACCAAACTAATAATCAGGGAAACATGGCTAAATCCAATGAACAAACTAAAAACCAGGAAGGGGAGCAGAACATCGGACAAGTAATTAAAGATCTCAAAATATGTATTAGAGACCAACTTAATGAAGTAAAGGAAGAGATTAACAATATGAAGAAAACAGTTGGAGAGGAAATTGCAGACATACGCAAAAAGATAACAGATATGATGGGGATGAACACCACAGTTCAAGAAATAAAAAATACACTCTCAGCAAATAGCAGATTAGAAGAGGCAGAGGAGAGAATTAGCTACATGGAAGACAGTACATCTGAAATCAAATGGATAGTAGAACTAATCGATAAAAAGATAGAAAAAATCCAGCTGGGACTTAGGGACCTGAATGACAATGCAAAACGCACAAACATACCTATTATAGGCATCCCAGAAGGAGAAGAGAAGGGAAAGGGGACAGAAGGGGTGTTGGAGGAAATAATGGCTGAAAACTTCCCAAATCTACTGAGAGAGATGGATGTACATGTCCAGGAAGCACAATGCACCCCAAACACCATTAATCCCAAAAGGCCCACCCCAAGATATATACTTGTCAAATTACCCAATGCTCAAGACAAAGAGAAAATTCTAAAAGCAGAGAGAAAAGAAAACCATCACATACAAGGGAGGCTCCATAAGATTAAGTGCTGATTTCTCATCTGAAACCATGGAGGCAAGAAGGCAGTGGTATGATATAGTCAAGGTACCAAAAGAAAAGTATTTCCAACCAAAAATACACTACCCAGTTGAACTAGCATTCAAAAATATTCACAGATAAACAGGAATTGAAAGAGTATGCCAACAAGAACCCTGTCCTTCAAGAAATACTAAAGGGAGTTCTGCAGGAAGAAAGAAAAAAACCAGGAGAGGCAGAGTTGGAGAAGAGTGTAAGAGCAACAAAAAGACAAAAAGTGAAGGGAAAAAAACAAAACAAAACAAAAAATGACAAACACAAGTCCAAACAAAATATGGCTAACATAAATAATTTCTTGAAAGTAATAACACTGAATGTCCATGGATTAAACTCACCTGTCAAAAGATTCAGACTGGGAGATTGGATAAGGAAATGTGACCCATCTATATGCTGTCTACAAGAAACACATCTTAGACCCAGGGATTCATGGAGGTTGAAAGTGAATGGCTGGAAAACAATCTTACAAGCAAACAATAACCAAAGAAAGGCAGGAGTAGCTATATTAATATCAGACAAAATAGACTTTAAATGCAAAACAATTGTGAGAGACAAAGAAGGATACTACATATTAGTGAAAGGGACAATCTTTCAAGAAGAATGAACAATCAAATATTTATGCTCCTAACAAGGGCACCTCCAAATACGTGAGGCAAACACTGGAAAAACTAAGTGAAGGAATAGATGCCTCTACAATTACAGTGGGAGACTTTAATACACCTCTATCAACTTTGGACAGAACATCTCAAAAGAGAATCAATAAAGAAACAAAAACTTTGAACAGTATATTAGAGGAGCTGGATCTAATAGACATATACAGATCATTACACCTGAATACAGCAGGATATACATTTTTCTCAAGTGCACATGGATCATTCTCCAAGATAGACCATATGTTAGGTCACAAAGAAAGGCTCAATGAATTCAGAAAGATCAAAATCATACAAAATAATATCTCTGATCACAGTGGAGTGAAGCTGGAAATCTGCAAGGGCCAGAGGCCAAGATTTCACACCAAGATATGGAAATTAAACAGCACACTCTTAGAAAAACAGTGGGTCAAAGAGGAAATCTCAAAAGAAATTAATAACTACCTTGAAACTAATGAAAATGATAACACAACATACCAAAAATTATGGGATGCAGCAAAAGCAGTACTGAGAGGGAAATTTATAACTGTAAATTCATACATCAAAAAAGAAGAAAGAGCAAAAATTGAAGAACTAACTGCACATTTGGAGGAATTAGTAAAAACAACAAAGTAACCCCACAGGAAGAAGAAAGAAAGAACAAAGATAAGAACAGAACTAAATGAAATAGAAAATAAGAAAGCACTTGAAAAGATAAACAAAACCAAGAGCTGGTTCTCTGAGAAGATCAATAAAATTGACAAAGCCTTAGTGAGACTAACAAAGAAAAAAAGAGAGAAGATGCAAATACACAAAAAAAGAAATGAGAAAGGAGATATCACCACTGACCCCACAGAAATAAAGACTATCATAAGAGGATACTTCAAAAAACTATATTCCAACAAAAATGACAATTCAGAGGAAATGGACAAATTCCTAGAAACACATAAGCAGCCTATATTGATGAAAGAAGAAATTAACGATCTCAACAAACCAATCACAAGTAAAGAGATAGAATCAGTCATTAAAAACCTTCCAAATAAAAAGAGCCCAGGGCCAGATGGAGTCACAGGTGAATTCTACAAAACATTCCAGAAAGAACTAACACCAATCCTGCTGAAACTCTTCCAAAAAATTGAAACAGAAGGAAATTACCTAACTCATTCTATGATGTCAACATTACCCTAGTACCAAAGCCAAACAAAGACACCACAAGAAAGGAAAATTACAGACCAATTTCTCTAATGAACCTAGACGCAAAAATCCTCAACAAAATATTTGCTAACCATATTCAACAACACATTAAACAAATTATACATCATGACCAAATGGGATTCATTCTGAGTGCACAGGATGGTTCAACATAAGAAAATCAATGTAATACACCATATAAACAGATTGAAGGGGAAAAAATCACATGATTATATTTATAGATGCAGAAAAAGCATTCGACAAAATACAACACCCTTTCTTGATAAAAACACTGCAAAAGATTGGAATACAAGGAAATTTTCTGAACATGATAAAGAGTATATATGAAAAACCCACAGCCAACATCATTTACAATAGTGAAATCCTAAAATCCTTCCCTCTAAGATCAGGAACAAGACAAGGATGCCCACTCTCACCTCTTCTATTTAACATTGTCTTAGAAGTACTTGCTCGAGCACTGAGGCAAGAACCAGATATAAAAGGCATTCAAAATGGAAAGGAAGAAGTCAAAATTTCATTATTTGTAGATGACATGATCCTATACATAGAAAAACCTGAGAAGTCTACAACAAAGCTTCTAGAACACATAAATGAGTTTAGAAAAGTTGCAGGTATAAGATCAATGTGTAAAAATCAGTAGCATTTCTGTACACCAATAATGAGCAAGCTCAGGAGGAAATCAAGAAACAAATACCATTTACAATAGTCAATAAAAAACTCAAATACCTAGGAATAAATTTAACTAAAGATGTAAAAACCTTATACACAGAGAACTACACAACACTGTTCAAGGAAATCAAAGAAGACCTAAATAAATGGAAGAATATTCCCTGTTCATGGCTAGGAAGACTAAATATTATTAAGATGTCTATCCTTCCAAAACTGATCTACACTTTCAATGCAATCCCAATAAAAGTCAACACAGCATTCCTTAAGGAACTAGAAAAACTAGCTATGAAATTTATTTGGAAAGGAAAGAGGCCCTGAATAGCCAAAGACATATTGAAAAAGAAAAACGAAATTGGAGGAATCATACTACCTGACTTCAAAACATACTACAAAGCTAAAGTAGTGAAAACAGCATGGTATTGGCATAAGGAGAGACACACAGACCAATGGAACCGAATTGAGAGTTCTGATAAAGATCCTCATATAAATAGTCATATAATATTCGATAAAGCCACCAAACCCTCTCAACTGGGAGAGAATGTCCTATTCAACAAATGGTGCCTGGAGAACTGGATATCCATATGTAAAAGAATGAAAGAGGATTACCATCTCACACCTTATACAAAATCAAGATAGATCAAAGACCTAAATATAAGTGCCAAGACCAATTCCACTGCTGGGTATATACCCAGTAGAACTGAAAACAAGGACACAAACCAATATAGGTACACCAATGTTCATAGCAGCATTGTTCACTATTGCCAAAAGTTGGAATCAACCCAAATGCCCATCAACAGATGAATGGATAAATAAAATGTGGTATATACATACAATGGAATACTATTCAGCTTTAAGAACAAATACACTACAAACACACATGATAACATGGATGAACCTTGAGAACCTTATGTTGAGTGAAGCAACCCAGGCATTGAAGGACAAATACTACATGACCTCAATGATATGAAATAAGTAAACCAAGCTGCCTCAGAGAGCTAGTGACTAGATGATAGGCTTACAGGAAATTGGGGGGTAGAGGAAGGATGTAAGCTGATGCCTACATGTGTGAAATCTATGATAAGCTGGAGGTAAGTATTTGTACAAGGAAGGGATAAAATGGGGGCATAGGGTTACCTTTGGGTGGGGCTTTGTGGGTTTGAGGAGGGCTAGGGATGGGAGGATGGGTAATATTGCCCAAGAAATTGGGGGGAGGGTGGGGCAACATATGAACATAGGAGATTGTCAGGTATTTGGTTGAGAGTATAATGCTGAGAAAACTTTTTCAAAAATATAAGAAGAAAGGTTATCTGTTAAGATGCTTAAAGGGGATAATCTGACGCAGGACAGGCTCCTAGGGAATATGTGAATGCTCATTTTGCCAAAGTGAGTTATATCATTGGATAGAGACCCATATAATGAGAGTGAAGGTATACCCACATCCTGGGGAGGACTGATGCCCTCAAATAGAAGGAATTGTATCTCTCGAGAGAAATGGTGGCTCCCAGTGCATTAGGGCAGTTGAGCATGTCAAGCCATTGACACTGTTGCAAGTATCTCTGAACATGGTCCTTCAAGCAATGAAGATTGACTGTCACTGTGGGCCCTAAAGGGAGGGGGAAAGAGGTATTGAGTAGATGGAACCAATGTAACTGTGTGGGTAATAGAAGTGTTCCACAAGAGTACTCAAGGATGGATATAACACATGTAAAATTACACCAAAAATATATACGGGCTGATAGGCTAAAATGTAAATCATAATGTAAAACATAAGATAACTAAAAATTTAGAAAATCGTATAGTATAAAATATAAACCACAATGTAAACGCAAATGTTCCCTTGTTTGAAAGCTATTGTCTCAATATCTGTACCTCAGTTTCAGTAAATATAGTATGAATACGTAAAAAAAATTATTGCTGTGGAAGGGAAAAGGTTTTATGTTGGATATGTGGGAGTACTGTATATTGTGTATATGAACTACTGTGATCTAAAACTCTTGTGAAGATAAGCTTAATAATTAGAAAAAAGAAAAGAAAAAGATAGGACATAGAAACTGAAGAAAAGACGTAAGTATTTGCCTTGCCAATTTGCATACAGGGCAACACTTATTGCAGTGATGGAGGGCAAAACATCAAAAACAAAGCTTTTGCATTTTTAAATTTGTTGATACCCCAATTTATTTTTACCTTAATTTTTCCAAATTAATATGCATTCCATATCTAACCTTTCAACTCATCGCTATATTCCATTTTACTATTAATGGAACCTGGCAATATATTAGGCTTCACTTTTCAGGAAGTTTTGGATCACTGAGAGGTTCAACAATGGCAGGGAAGGAATACTGGTGTGGAATGTTATTGACAGGGGACACATGGTTGGCAGGGAGTTCTACAGGGCATATATCCAGGGTACATAAAAATATTTGGATATTTTCATAGTGGATACAATTAAAAACAACAACTGAGGGGGTGCTGAGTTCCTAGCCAGGGGAGCTCTATCACAGTCCCTAAAGGAACAGCAACAATCCCCCAAGTGCAACAGCAAAGACCAAAAAAGAAGGAAGACCCAACAGTGAGCCCTTGATACTAATGACTATGCTTGTGAGCCTGTGCACCTGAAATAAGAACAAGGCCTAGAGCTGTAGGATGCCTAAGAGTTCCCTCCCGAGAGCCTCCGTATTGCTCAAATGTGGACAGTCTCGAAGCCAAACTCAGCATGTAAATGCGTTGCCTTCCCCCCAGCATGGGACATGACTCCTGGGGATGAGCCTCCCTGGTGCCGAGGGATTACTACCAAGTACCAGCTGATGATGTAACTAGAAAATGACCTTGAATAAAAGGGTCAACTCGGACCAGCAGAATATCTCAATCTACATATAATACCAGGAGTTAAAAATGCTTTTTGACCTGAATCAAGGGGGAAATGGAAAGGACAAATGAGTTTATATGGCTATGAGTCTCCAAAAAGAGCCAGGAGGATATCAGATGGGTTGCCCTTATGCACACCTCAGCAGAGTCCCAGAGACAGATAAAGTATATACAACCCCAGGTATTGTTTCTTCTGAGGGTAACAGAGACCCACAGGTTCTATGGTCATGGCAGATGGAGTTCAGTGCCATGTCAGTTGGCCCTACTTTGAAGTTTGTGTTTTGTGTGATGGAGCTGGACTCAGATGTGATCTTTGTTCACAAACTTCTCCTTTTACTTTTAACGGAACTGTAGTTGGTGCTGGGGTTTAATATATACCCAGGGGATCTGAATCTCTGGACTGACCATGTGATAGCCAGGCCCTGAGCCTCAACAGACTTCAGCTCCTACGCTCTGGTTTATTGGACTTACCCCACCCAGCTAACATGGAGTTGAAGAAGGTCAACCACCACACCAGGGAGCCAACAGTACCTACAACTGAAAGCAGGAGGATTGCATCCAGCATCCATGTGGAATCTAAGCCCCTCTTGTTACAGATGTGGAGTGGACACAACCAATCCAAGGTCCACAGGATGGAGGAATAGAGTATGGATTAGAGTGGACTTACTGATAATCTATTCATGAACTATTGTGATTAGTAATCGAAGAAAATATGGCATTGGTGTGGAGAAAGTGGCCATGGTGGCTGCTGGAGGTAGGGAATGGGAGGAAGAGATGAGATGTGGAGGCGTTTTTGGGACTTGGAGTTGTCCTGGATGATGCTGTAGGGACAGTTACCAGACATTGTATGTCCCATGGCCCACTGGGTGGAACATGGTAGAGTGTGGGCTATGATGTGGACCATTGACCATGAGGTGCAGCAGTGCTCTGAGATGTATTCACCAAATGCAATGAATGTCTCATGATGATGGAGGACATTGTTGTTACAGGGGGAGGAGTGGGGTGAGGGGGGTGGAGGCTATATGGGGACCTCATTTTTTGAATGTAATATAAAAAAAAAATAAAGACAAAAAAAAGAGAAGAATCTATTTTCCATTTTTCTTGGATGAGGTGTTCTAAATGTCTGTTGATCTAGTTTGTGTAGACTGTCATTCAAGCCTTGTACATCCTTACTGACCTTCTGACCAGATGATCTATCCATTATTGAAAGTGGTATATTAAAGTCTCCTACTACTAATGTAGAACCATTAATTTCAACCTTCAAATCTGTCAGTATTAGCTTCATATATCTTGTGGGTTTGGGTTCTGCTGTTAGGTATATGTATTTACAGTTATTACATCTTCCTGTTGAATTGTACCCTTTATCAGTAAATAATGACTTCTTTGCCTCTCATAACTGTTTTTGACTTAAAGTCTATTTTATCCTATATTTATATAGTCACCCAGCTCTTCTTTTGCTTACTTCTTGCCTGGTATATATTTTTTTCCATCCTTTCATCCTTCAGCCTACTTGTATCTTTGAATTTAAGATGAGACTCTTGTCAACAGCATATAGTAGGGTCATGCTTTGTTATCCATTCTGCCAATCTCTATCTTTTGACTGGAAAGTTTAATCCATTTACATTTAAAGTCATTACTGATAATGGAGGACTTTTCTTCTGTCATTGTGCTATTTAGCCTTTGTCAGTCTTACACCTTTTTTGTCCCTCATTTCTGTTAATGTTTACTTTTATTTGATTTTTTGTGTTGTACCAAATTGAGTTCTTCTCATTTCTATTTGGAACTTAACAAAAAACTTAACAAAAGACATGAATATGCACATCCAAGAAGTCCAGAGAACACCAAACAGGATAAAAATGAAGATCAATACACCCCATCATATACTGATCACACTATTGAATGCAAAGCATAAGGAGTTCTGAAAACTGCAAGAGAAAAGCAACATTTTACATTAAGGGAGTCCCATTAAGATTGAGTGCTACCTGACTTCAAAACATACTATAAAGCTACGGTGGTGAAAACAGCATGGTATTGGCATAAGGAAAGACACATAGACCAATGGAATCGAATTGAAAGCTCTGATATAGAACCTCATATATATAGCCACATAATATTTGATAAAGCCACCAAACCCTCTCAATTGGGAGACAGTGGCCTATTCAACAAATGGTGTCTGGAGAACTGGATAGCCATATGTAGAAAAATGAAAGAGGATTACCATCTCACACCTTATACAAAGATCAACTCAAGATGGATCAAAGACCTAAATATAAGAGCCAAGACCATAAAAACCTTAGAAAGCAGTGTAGGGAAACATCTACAGGACCTTGTAATAGGAAATGGATTTATGAATATCTCACCAAAAGCACGAGCAGCAAAAGAACTAATAGATAAATGGGACTTCCTCAAAATTAAAGCCTTCTGCACCTCAAAGGAGTTTGTCAAGAAAGTAAAAAGGGAGCCCACACAGTGGGAGAAAATATTTGGCAATCATATATCTGATAAGAAACTTATAACTTGCATATATAAAGAACTCCTATATCTTGAAAATAAAAAGATAAACAACCCATTTAAAAAATGGGAAAAAGACTTAAACAGACACTTCTCCGAAGAAGAAATACAAATGGCAAGAAAGCACATGAAAAAATGTTCCAAATCTCTAGCTATCAGGGAAATGCAAATCAAAACTACAATGAGATACCATCTTACACCCATAAGATTGGCAGCTATGAAAAAAACAGAAGAATACAAGTGCTGGAGAGGATGTGAAGAAAGGGGAACACTCATCCACTGCTGGTGGGAATGCAGAAGGATCCAACCATTCTGGAGGACAGTATGGCGGTTTCTCAAAAAACTAGCCATAGATTTGCCATATGACCCAGCAATACCACTGCTGGGTATATACCCAGCAGAACTGAAAACAAGGACACAAACCGATATATGTACACCAATGTTCATAGCAGCATTGTTCACTATTGCCAAAAGTTGGAATCAACCCAAATGCCCATCAACAGATGAGTGGATCAATAAAATGTGGTATATACACACAATGGAATACTACTCGGCTGTAAGAACAAACACACTACAAACACATGTGATAACATGGATGAATCTTGAGAACCTTATGTTGAGTGAAGCAACCCAGACATTGAAGGACAAATACTACATGACCTCAATGATATGAAATAAACAAGCTGCCCTAGATAGCAAGAGACTGAACGATAGGCTTACAGGAAATCGGAGGGTGGAGGAAGGATATGAGCCGATGTCTGCAGGGGTGGAACTTAAGACAAGATGGTGGTAAGTATGAACACAAAGAAGAGATAAAATGGGGGCAAGGGGTTGCCTTTGGTTGGGGCTTTACGGGTTTGAGGGTGGCTGGGGAGGGACGGTTGGGTAATGTTGCCCAAAAGTGGGGGGAGGGAGGGGTAGCATACGAACACAGGAGAGGGTTAGGAGGTGGTGGAGAGTAAAATGCCGAGAAAATAATATCAAAATATAATAAAGAGGGTTACCTGTTTAGAATGCTCGGAGGGGAGGGTCTGATGCAGGACGGGCTCCTGGGGAATGTCTAAATGCTCATTCTGCCAGAGTGGGTGACACCATGGGGTAGAATCCCAAGTAGTGAGAGTGGGGGTGGACCCACATCCTGGGGAGGACTAATGCCACCAAATAGAGGGAACTCTATCCCTCGAGAGAAAGGGTGGCTCCCAGGGCATTGGGGCAGATGAGCAAGTTAGGCCCTAAACACTATTCCATCTATCTCTGGAAGTGGCTCCTCAGGAAACGGAGGTTGACTGTCACTGTGGGCACCAAGGTGGAAGGGAAAATGGACGTTAAATGTGTGGAACCAAAGTAAATGGGGGGCAAGGGAGGAGTTTCTTGAGAGTACACAAGGATGGATATAAAACATGTAATATTACACCATAACATATAGGAGACGACAGACTGATAATGTAAACCATAATGTAAAACATAGGAGAACTAAAAATGTAAAGAACTGTGTATCCTAAAGTATGCACCATAATGTAAGCACAGATATTACCATGTTAGAAAGCTAATATCTCAGACTCTGTACATCACCTTAAGTAAATATGATGTGAATAGGGTGTAAGAGTATCGCTGTGGAAGGAAAAAGGTGTTGTGGTGAATGTATGGGAGTGTTGTATATTATATATATGCATTGCTGTGGTCTAGGACTCCTACGAAGAAACGCTGAATAATTGGGGGGGGGGGGGGGGAAAGGATAGGATGTGGAATTTTTTCAAGTCAACATTCTTTATCTAAGTTCTTTATCTAACTTTATCCAAGTTCTTTATCTATCCTTTAAACCCATCGCTATATGCCATTCCCTAGTAAGGGACCATGACATTATATTGGGCTTCAAATTTCGGGGAGTTCTGGATCACAGAGTGTTTCAACAATGGCAATGGAGGGATACTGGTATGGGATACCAATGACAGGTGATATATGGCTGACAGGGAGCTATACAGAACATATGTCCAGGGTGCATGGTAATGATTGGATATACTCATAGTGGCAACAATTAAAAACCCAGCAGGGGGGGTACTGGGTTCCTGGCCAGTGGTGCTCTGTCGTGGTCCCTAGGGGAGCAGCGATAGTCTCCCAGGTACAGCGGCGGGGACCGGGAGGGAGTGAGGGTTCAACAGTGAGCCCCTGATGCTAATGACTATGCTTGTGAGCTGATAAACCTAAAATAAGAACAAGGCCTAGAGCAACATTGTGCCTGGGAATTTCCTCCTGTCAGCCTTCATGTTACTCAAATGTGGCCAGTCTCGAAGCCAAACTCAGCATGTAAATGCAATGCCTTCCCTCCAGCGTGGGACATGACACCCGGGGATGAGCCTCCCTGGCAACGAGGGACCACTATCAAATACCAACTGATGATGCAACTGGAAAAGGACCTTATATGGAAGGTTCAATGCGGATCAGCAGAATATCCATGTCTACATAAAACAACATGACTTTAAAATGCTGTTTGACCTAAAGTAAGGGGGAAATGGAAAGGAGAAATGAGTCTATATGGCTACGAGTTTCTAAAAAAGAGTCTGGAGGCTGGCAGAAGGATTGCCCTCATGCACAACTGAGCAGAGTCAGAGAGACAGATAAAGCAGATACAACCCCCAGATATTGGTTCCTATGAAGGCTAAAGAGACCCATGAGAGTTATGGTCATGGCTGATGGGGTTTACTACCAGGGCAGATGGCCCCTCTCTGGAAATGGTGTTTATGTGTGATGAATCTGGACTCAGATGGGATCTCCCTTCATAAGACTTTCATACTAATCTGCTGGATGTGCAGTTAACGTTGGGGTTTAAGATATAGTTAGGGGATTTGAATCTCTGGACTGATAATGTGATAGCCAGGTCCTGAGCCTCAACAGACTCCAGCACCTACAATCTGATTTATTGGACTTACCACACTCAGCTAAGATGGAGTTGAAGAAGGACAATCACCACACCATGGAGCCTAGAGTGATTACAACTGAAAATGGGAGGATGGCAGCCAGCATCCATGTGGAATCTGAGCCTCCTCTTGACATAGAGGTGCAATGGACACAACCAATCCAATGTCCACATAGAAGAGGTGGCATTGGATTGGGAAAAGTGGACATGGTGGACGATGGGTATGGGGAAGGGCAGGAAGAGATGAGAGGTGGGGGCGTATTTGGGACGTGGAGCTGCCCTGGATGGCGCCTTGGGGGTGATCACCGGACATCGTGGATCCTCACAGGGCCCACTGGATGGAATGGGGGAGAGTATGGGCCATGATGTGGACCATTGTCTATGAGGTGCAGAGGTGCCCAAAGATGTACTTACCAAATCCAATGGATGTGTCATGATGATGGGAACGAGTGTTGTTGGGGGGGGGGGAGAGGGGGGGTGGGGGGGTGGGGTTGAATGGGACCTCACATATATATTTTTAATGTAATATTATTACAAAGTCAATAAAAAATAAAAAAATAAAAAAAATAAAAAAAGATTGAGTGCTGATTTCTCATTAAAAAATCATGGAAGAAGAAGGCAGTGAGTTGAAATGCTTAAGTGCTAAAAGAAAACTGCCAGCCAAGAATTTTATATCCTGCAAGACTTTCTTTCAAAAATGAGGGAGAGATTAAGACATTCTCAGATAAATAAAAGCTGAGGGAATTCATCACCACTAGACCTGAGAATGGAGCATGCAGGACAGAACTTTTCCAAGTCAGTATTTCCCAGTCAAAATAGGGCCAGGGATGCATGAAAGGAGCACAAAACATATTTTTTAAAAAAATGAATAAATAAAATTAAATAAAAAAAAAAAAGAAAAGAGCACAAAACAGTTCCAAAGTGCCCCTGGGAGGGCATCAGGAAGGGCACCAAGAGCTTCTTTGATGACTCCCCAAAGGTGAGCATTCCTGGCCGGCCCAGCAAACGCAGCCCTTCTGCTAACCCCCATAGCCCTGAGGAAGTACAGTATATTTAAGTCTCCACTTCTGGCTGTCCCTGTCTGTGGAGGGTTGAAACAATGGCTGCTGCTGCCTCTGTCCAGTACGGGTTGAAACAATAGCTGCTTTTAGAGCCAAGTCCCCAGTGAGCCAATGCTGCTATCAAAAGCTATGATCAGTGATTGGCCATGCCCACCTGTTTTTATGTTCCTTTCTGTCACCAGCAAGCTAGCCAGGGGATGGACCTTTCTGCTGCCTGCCACAAGAGTGGGGAATGAGCACTGGGAGCCACCACGTGGAGAGAGCAATTTACTTTCCTTTACTGTAATTTATCAACTTTTTCCTCCTGCTCTTCCTTGAATGCTGTACAGTGTTATTCTGGCCTCTGGCATTTCAAAATAGTTGTTTCAGACAGTTCCTGCCTGTTTAATAGTTGTTTTGGTGGTAGGAATGAGTCCAGAAGCTCCCTATGCCACCATCTTTCCACCTTATTGCCTGTTCTTTATCTTTAATATCCATATTAAGTGGGTCGAAGTAGGGTGTGGCAGGAGAAAGCTGAATGTGTAGAGCTGGAGAAATCCAATGCAGTCACTTGAATGCCAAGAGCACAGAAAACCTTTTTGTGCAAGGAGAACATGCAAGCACATTCAAGAACCAGAACTCTGGGTTACCACTCCGTGAGCATCTGTGAGTTCTTCCTTTAAGAGAAAGCAGGCACAAAAATAAGTATATTCCTACAGTCCCTGTTCCCCTCAACTAATGAGAAGAGTTGGAGACCTTTTCTTTCATATACAAAAAGTTCACATCTGGCTCTCATTTCAGACAATAATTGGCAGCCTTGAGGCAGCAAGTTCTGTAAATCTGAGTGATTCTCTTGCTCTTAGACCTGTCTGCCTAATGGAGTCCACTGAGTGAGAAACCCAAGTAAGATCTGAGGAGTTTGAGAATGTAGGGCCTTTCTCGTAGATCTGTGAATAGCTAGAATGTTTTGTTTCTCATAGGCCTTGCTCTCCAGCAGGCCTCAACCTTTTAGCTTCTGAGGGAAAGTTGTGGTCTCTTTTACTCAACTGACAAATGTTCCTTCCTGTTTCATTTTGAGTCTCTTCTAAAATTCTCAGAAAAAGATACCAGCCACTAGATTTGATTTCATAATGGCTATAGATACTGGGCACTTGCCAGATGTTCAGGTGGTAAGCTACACATTTTATTTAAGTTCCATCAGTTAATGCCCACTCAAACCTCTTGAAGCAGGGGTTACTCATACTTTACAGATATGATTGGAGAAATTAAATAATCTTCCCAAGACCACATGACTAAGCAAGTACAGAAACCAGAATTAGAAAGGAAATTTGATTCATAGCTAGAGGTTTTAGAAACATCAAGTTATGCTTACTATTTCTCATAAATTTCCTTATTCATGTTTTAAAATTTGAGATAAAATTCACATAATCTTATACTTACCATATTATCCAATGTGTACAATTCAATGGGATTGATTTTTTACATTGAAATGACATTCATATAACATAAAATTAACCATTTTGAAGTGACTAATTCAGTGGAGTTTAGTATATTCAAACTGTTGTACAACCACTACCTCTCTCGTTCCAAATTTTTATCACCCCAAAAGGAAACTCTGTACCTACTAAGCAGTTGCTTCTCATTCCCCCTTTGCCCCACCCTTTCAACCGCTGGCAGCTACACTCTGCATTCTTTCTACAGATTTCCCTACTCAGGATATTTCATATATATGGAGTCATGCAATATGTGACCTTTTGTGTCTGGCTTATCTCACTTAGCATGTTTTTAAGATTCCTCTATGTTGTAGCATGTATTAGAACTGTGTTCTTTTTTATGGCTGAGTAATATCCCATTATATCCAAAAGCCATGATCAGTGATTAGCCATGCCCATCTCTGTTCTTGGGGAAGAGGATTTTTATGTCCCTTTCTGTCACCTGTGAGCTAGCCAGGGGCTGGACCCCTCTGTGGCCTGTGGGTTTTGCTTATCCCTTTATCAGTTGATGGATATTTGGGTTGTTTCCACTTTTTGGCTATTATGAATAATGTTGCTATGAGCATTTGTATATAAGGTTTGTGTAAGCATGTGTTTGCATTTCTCTTGGATATATACTTACGAGTAGGATTGCTGGGTTTTAGGATAAGTCCATGCTTAATTTTTTTGAGGAACTGCCACATTATTTTCCATAGCAGCTGTACCATTTTATATTCACACCAGCAATGGGTGCTGATACAAAGTACAAAGCAATGGGTGTTGGCTTTTATGAAGGTTATTTATTTGGGGTAAAAGCTTACAGTTACAAGGCCCTAAAGAATCTACCTCAAGGTTGCTTTCTCACCAAAGTCAGTTGCCACATATTGAAGCAAGATGGATGCTGATCTCTGCGAGGGTTCAGCCTTTCCCCCCTGGGCTTCTTTTCTCTCAGCTGCGGCCTGGCACAGAGCTTGTCTCTCACGGCTTCTCTCTCCTGGCATTGGGTTCATTTCCTTCTGGGCTTTTCTCTATCAGTCTTGGCTCTCTTCCCAAGGTCAGCTGTAAGCCATCTGGCTACTGGCTTATCTCTCCCAGGGCCTTAGCTGTTTGAGTCTTCTATCTGTCACATGGCAGATTAAAATGACAAAGTTCTCTCGTCTTTCCAGTGTCTTCTTGCGTGAGTGTCCATTTTATTTTTTTAAAGATTTATTTATTTATTTATTTAATTCCCCCCCTCCCCTGGTTGTCTGTTCTCTGTGTCTATTTGCTGCGTCTTGTTTCTTTGTCCGCTTCTGTTGTTGTCAGCAGCATGGGAAGTGTGGGCGGCACCATTCCTGGGCAGGCTGCACTTTCTTTCGTGCTGGGGGCTCTCCTTATGGGGTGCACTCCTTGTGCGTGGGGGTCCCTTACGCGGGGGACACCCCTGCGTGGCGAGGCACTCCTTGCGCGCATCAGCACTGCGCATGGGCCAGCTTCACACGGGTCAAGGAGGCCCGGGGTTTGAACCGCGGACCTCCCATGTGGTAGACGGACGCCCTAACCACTGGGCCAAGTCCGTTTCCCAGTGTCCATTTATATCAGCCCACCAAGGGGGTGGGGACCCAACCTGAGTCATGCCTTACTGATATAGCCCAATCAGAAGCCCTAAATTGATTTTATCAAGTAAACTTAATCAGGGACCCCCTCACTGAATTTAATATAATCACAGGGTATCTCACCCAGAAGAATAAGTTATTTACAAGCATAATTGCTTCTCTTTTTGGAATTTGCAAAAATAATCTCAAACTGTCACAGGTGCCAATTATTCATGTTGTATTATGAACGTGAGATTGGGAAGATGAAAAGGAATTGTTTCATTTATCCATTGCTGCATAACAAACCACCCCAAAACAGTGGCTTAAAACAACTATTATTTTTCATGATACTACTTGACCAGGTTTCATCTGATGTCAGCTATGGTACTGGGTTGGCTAAAAGTTCAAAACTGGTCTTACTCCCATGGCTGGCAATTGGTGCTGGCTACTGGTTTGGATGTCAACTGGGACTGTCATCTGGGAGTTTCAGTTCTCTTCCACATGGACCTCTCCACATGGCTGCTTGAGCTTCCTCACAGCATGGTGGCTAGGCTCTAAGAAAGAACATCACAAAAAGCCAAGCTCCATTGTGAAAGTGCTTATCTGGCTTCCACTTTAGCTCATGGCATTGGCCAAAGTTAGTCTTATGGCCAAGCCCTGAGTCAGTGTGGGAAACTATACATGGACTTGAATCTTGGGAGGGATGGTTCATTGAGGGCCAACAAAGTAACAGTCTACCATAGTAATTAAGTGATAATATTTTGTTTGGCTGAGAAGCTTCTTTCTTTTCCTTTCAGGCTAATAGCAGAACTGATCAATCAGAATTTCAATTGCATTTATGACCCTTCAAATATAATAGGCTTATACTGACACTTCTATTGGTGGTGTTCAGGCTACTTACCTAATCAATAATTGGCTGATTCATTTATTAATTCACTATTTTCAGTTTTCATGGTCTAGTGAGAGGGATGGATCAGTAAACAGATGGGTACCATACAGTGCAGTTATCCAGGTGAAGGAAGGTGAAGAAAGGTGGCTGTCCAGGAAGCCAGTGTGCCCCACACCATAAGGACAAATGCCTCTGCTAGGTTCACAGGGCTCTAGTGGTCTGGTCTCTACTCACCTCAGCACCTCTTCCTCCTCCCCTATCATAGTATTTTCTCCAGGCAAAAGCAGCTATTTGAAGTTCCTCAAGTGCTAAGCTTTCTTGCTTTGGGCCTTCACACTCACTGCGCTCCTTGATGTTCGCCCTCTGCCTCAGTTCCTGGCGTTGGGCATACACACTTGCCCTGGCTAATCCCTCGGAAGCCAGCTCAGGCTCAGCACTCTGGGATCCCTTCCCGGCGCCCTCCCTTAGGATTTAGGTGCCACATCTCTGGGCTCCATACACCCCGGGCTCTCCTTTATGCAGTTTCCACATGGCATAGAAACGATCGGTTTAGCCCTTACTTCTTCTCTCTGGAGTGTGACTTCGCAAGCAGGCAAGGACTACACCTTGCAAGTCTTCACATTTATTCCCAGGCCTAGCTCAGCCTTCGGCAGGCACTCAAGAAACGTTTCTTGAATGAATGGCTGATCTGTACTAGAAAGGCTGTGGTGGGTCTGAGTGTTGAAGTCACTCAGTTGAGTACAGTTGCCCAGTTACCAACCTGTGACTGCATTAAGGGTGACCCACACTTCCAGATTTTTAATTTTCACAATGAGGAAAATCTACATGATCCCCCTGTCATCAATAGCATAAAAGAAATCAGATCTCAAAAACAAGGCTGAAACAACAAAAGGATATCTGTGAAATTTTTCCTCAGATGCCTGAGCTTGAATTTACCCCTCATTGGAAAACCCAGAGGAAATGGCTCACATCTCCATCTATGACAACTCTTTTTCCATATTTTTACATCCCCAATTTTTCTTATATCCTTGTTTTTAACTACTGTGGCTGGCTGAATCAAAGCAGCTGAACCAGATCCAAGTTCAATGCCATTCCCTTCATGTATTAACTCATCTTTCTGGGCTTGAGATACTGAATACCTGGCCTCATCTGACCCCAGTGGATGTATTTTTCACCTAAGAAATTTCAGATCTCAACCAGAGTCTCACTGTCCTGAAGGACAACATGATGGGGAAGTGAGCAGACACGACCTCATCTTGTTCTTCAAGTCATTTAGGGCTCTCTCAGGGTTTTCACATACCCTGTGTCTTTACTTCGACATAACAGGTTTCATCTGTTTTTTTTAAATATATTTTTTATTGAAGTATATCATTCATACATGAACATTGTAAACAATGAGTGTATAGTAAAGGTTGTGAACTTCAAAATAAACTTGCATAGCATCATACAGGGGTCCCAAATATCACCCCTCCACCAACACCTTGCACTGTTGAAAAACATTTGTTATGAACTATGCAAGAGTATCCTCTAAATATTATTACAAACTATAGCCCTTATCTTAAATTTGGTGTATTTTCCCCCAAACCCATTTTATTTTTTTAGAAATAAACTTACAACACAATCATGCACAGGTGCAGAATTCTCATACAACACCCCTTCACCAACACACCACACAGTGTGGAATATTTGTTACAGATTATGAGATAATATCATCAGACATATTACCACCATCCATGGTTCATATCATACATTTTGCATACTTTTTCCATACCTCTCATTATCAACATAGTACTTCTTTGGTATAGATGCAAGAAAATTGTAGTATTGCTGTTAACCATAGTCCATAGGTCATACCAATTGTATTTTTCCCATGTTTCTCCACATTCCCACCACTCTGCAATAGTGATGTATATCCACTGTAGCTCACAGAATGACACTCTTATATCTGTACCATCAACCACAATTCTCATCCACCTCTGGGTTCGTTGTGTTATTCGGCCCCTAGATTATTCTCTAGCTTTCTTTCAATTGATATTTACTTCCCCAGGCTATCCTTTCCAGCCACAATCCCATTTATAAACCAGCTGCTACTCACTATAAAGTGTTACTATCAACTCTATCCATTTCCACACTTTTACAGTCAAGTTAATTAAAACTTTGACATATATTAACCATCAGTATTTCTTCTCAACCCTCCTCTTAGTTCCTAATAACCTGTACTCTAGGTTTTAACTCCCTGCTTTATTTTCCATATTTAGTTCATATTAATGAGACCATGAAATATTTGTCCTTTCGTGTCTGACTTACTCTGCTTAGCATAATGTCTTCAAGGTTCATCCATGTTATCATAAATGTCCCAATTTCATTCTTCTTACTGCAGCATAGTATTCTATCATATGTATATACCACATTTTGTTTATCTATTCAATAGTTGAGGGGCACTTGGGTTGTTTCCATCTTGTGACAATTGTGAACCACGCCGCTATGAACATCAGTGTGCAGATGTCTGTTCGTGTCATAGTTTTTAGTTCTTCTGGATATATTCCTGGTAGAGGAATTGCTGGATCAAATGGCAGTTCAGTATTTAGCTTCCTGAGGAACCACCAAACTGTCTTCCACAGCGACTTTACCATTTTACAATCCCACCAACAGTGAAGGAGTGTTCCTATTTCTTCACCTCCTCTCCAGCACTTATTGTTGTCTGTTTTTTTAAATAATGGCCATTCTATGTGGTGTTAAATGTTAGCTCATTGTTTTGATTTGCATTTCCCTAATAGCTAGTGATATGAAACATTTTTTTCATGTGCTTTTTGGCCATTTGTATTTTTTCTTTGGAGAAGTATCTAAATCTTTCATGACAGCTGGGCCCTGAATCTCAATGCAGTTGCAACACCTACTCTCCAGTTCATTGGTCTCACCCAGAACAACTAACATGGAGGTGAAGATGGACAACTACCATACCAAGGAACTCAGAGAATATACAACTACAAACAAGAGAGTCCCATCCATTGGCCCTATGAGATCACAGCCCCCTCTCAATAAGAAGTGGAGTGGACATCACCATCCCAGAATCCTCAGGATTGGGGAATGAACTACGGACTAAAGTAGACTTACTGGTATTGTACTATAGATTTATTGTGATTCTAGTAATGGAAGAAATTATATTATTGATGTGGATGCAGTGGCCACTGGAGCTTCTGAGGGCAGGAAGATGGAAAAAGAGGTGTAATATGGGGCATTTTTGGAACTTGGGAATTGTCTTGATGACATTGCAATGACAGATGCAGGCCATTATAAATATTGCCATAACCTACAGAATTGGGTGGGAGAGAGTGTAAACTACAATGTAAACTTTAATCCAAGCTTAGTGGCAATGCTCCAAAGTGTGTTCATCAATTGCAATGAATATACCTCACTAATGAAGGATGTTGTTAATACGCAAAAATGTGGGAGGTTTGGGGAGCCGGGCTTATGGGAATCCCCTATATTTTTTTATGTGACATTTGTATAATCTAAGTATCTTTAAAAATAATAAATAAATATATCTTTTGCCCATTTTTAAATTGGATTGCTTGCTCTTTTATTGTTGAGTTGTATAATCTCTTTATATAGAATGGTAACCAAACCCTTATCGGATATGTGGTTTCTAAATATTTTCTCCCATTGAGTGGACTGCCTTTTCACTGAAGTCCTTTGAATCACAGAAGTGCTTAAGTTTGAGGAGGTCCCATTTATCCATGCTTTCTTCTGTGGGTCATGCTTTTGGTGAAAGGTTTAAGAATCCATCACCTACCACCAGGTCTTGAAGATGTTTCCCTACGTTTTCTTCTAGGAGCTTTATGGTTCTTGCTTTTATATTTAGCTCTTTGATCCATTTTGAGTTAATTTTTGTATAAGGTGTGAGATATGGGTCTTCTTTCTTTCTTTTGGCTATGGATATCCAGTTCTCCCAGCATCATTTGTTGAATAGACTGTTCTGCCCCAGCTGAGTGGGTTTGACAGCCTATCAAAAATCACTTGGCCATAGATGTGAGGGTCTGTGTTTGAACCATCAGTTCAGGCATTGGCTATGTGTCTATCTTTATGCCAGTACCATGCTGGTTTTACTATTGTAGTAAGTAATATGATTTAGAGTCTGGAAGTGAGAATTCTCCAACCTTACTTTTCATTTTTAAGATGTTTCTGGCTATTTGGGGCCTCTTACCCTTCCAGATAAATTTGATAATTTGATTTCCATTTGTTTAAAAAATGCTTTTGGAATTTTTATTGGAATTTCATTGAATCTGTATATCAATTTGGGTAGAATTGACATCTTAATGATATTTAGTCTTCCAATCCATGAGCATGGAATGCTCTTCCAATTATTTTGGTCTTTTTTTCAAATTATTATTTCTTTTAACAATGCATTGCAGTTTTCTGAATGCAAGTGCTTTACATCCTTGGTTAAGTTTATTCCTAAATATTCGATTCTTTTATTTGCTATTGTAAATGGAATTTTTTTCCTGACTTCCTCCTCAGATTGCACATAACAATTGGATAGAAACACCACTGATTTTTGCATATTGATCTTGTATCCTGACACTCTACTGAAGTTATTAGCTCTAGCAACTTTGTTGTAGATTTTTTGGGACTTTCTAGATATAGGATCATATCATCTGCAAATAGTGAAAGTTTTACTTCTTCCTTTCTGATTTGGATGCCTTGTATTTCTTTTTCTGGCCTGATTGCTCTAGCTAGCATGTCTAGCACTATATTGAACAACTGTGGTAAAAGTGGGCATCCTTGTCTTGCCCCTGATCTCACAGGAAAACTTTCAGTCTTTCACTGTTGAGCACAATTTTAGCTGTGGGTTTTTCATATATGGCCTTTGTCATGTTAAGAAAGTTTCCTTCAATTCCTATCTTTGGAAGTATTTTTTATCAAGAAAGGATGCTGTATTTTGTCAAATGCCTTTTTTGCATCAATTGATATGATCATGTGGTTTTTCTTATTTGATTTATTAATGTGGTGTATTTTGCTGATTGATTTTCTTGTGTTGAACCACCCTTGCATGCCTGGTATAAACTCACTTGATCATGATGAATAATTCCTTTAATGTGTGTTGGATTCAATTAGAAGTATTTTATTGAGGATTTTTGCATCCATATTCATTAGAGAAATGGATCTATAATTTTCTTTTTTTGTAGTATCTTTATCTGTCTTTGCAATTAAGGTGATATCGGCCTCATAGAATGAGTGTAGTAGCATTCCTTTTTGTTCAATTTTTCAGAAGAGCTTGACTAAGACTGGTATTAAATCTTTGGATGTTTGGTAGAACTTATCTGTGAAACTGTCTGGTCCTGGGCTTTTTATTTTGGGTAGTTGTTTGATGACTATTTCAGTCTCTTTACTTGTGATTGGTTAGTTGAGGTCTTCAATTTCTTCTAGGGTCAGTGTAGGTTGTTTGTATGTTCCTGGGAATTTTTCCATTTTGTCTACATTGTCTAGTATTTTGGCATAAAGTTGTTCATAGTATCTTCTTTTGATCTCTCTTATTACTGTGGGTTCAGAAGTAATGTTTCCATTTTCATTTTTTATTTCATTTATTTGCATCTTCTCTCTTTCTTTCTTAGACTAACCAAGAGTTTGTCAATTTTGTTAATCTTCTCAAAGAACCAACTTCTGGTTTTGCTAATTGTCTCTATTGTTTTTCTGTCCTGAATTTCACTTATTTTTGCTCTGATCTTTGTTTCTTTATTCCTTCTTCTTGCTTTGGGATTAGTTTGTTGTTCTTTTTCTAGTTCCTCCAGTTGTGTAGTTAGGTCATTGATTTTGTCTTTCTTCTTTTTTAAATGAAAGCACTGAGGGCTTTAAATTTCCCTCTCAACACTGCCTTTGCTGCATCCCATAAGTTCTGATATGTTGTGTTCTCATTGTCATTTTTCTCAAGATATTTATAAATTTCTCTTGAAATTTCCACTTTGACTTACTATTTAACAGTGTATTGTTTAATTTCCATATATGTGTGAATTTTCCATTTTTCTGCCTCTCGTTGATTTCCAACTTTATTCCATTATGGTTCAGAGAAAGTGCTTTGTATAATTTTGATCTTGTTGAATTTACTGAGATCAGCTTAGTGATCCAACATATGGTCTATCCTGGAGAAAGATCCATGAGCACCTGAAAAGAATATATATCCTGCTGTTCTGGGGTGCAATATTCTGTATATGTCTATTAGGTTTAGTCCATTTATCCTATTATTCAAGCTGTTTCTTTATTCATCTTCTGCCCAAATGTTCTATCCAATGATGAGAGTGTTGTATTGAAGTCTCCAATTATTATTTTAGAGATGTCTATTTCTCCCTTCAGTTTTGTCAGTGTTTGCCTCATGTATCTTGGGGCATCCTGGTTAGGTACATATACATTTAGGCTTGTTAGGCTTCCTACTGAATTGCCCTTTTTATTAATACATAGTGTCCTTCTTTGTCTCTGATAACAATTCTGCTTTTTAAAGTTTATTTCATCTAAGTGTAGCTACCCCAGCTTTTTTTTTGTTGTTGTTGTTACTGTATGCATGGAATATTTTTTGTACTTTTCACTTTCCATCTATTGGTATCCTTGGATCTAAGGTGAGTCTCTTGCAGACAGCATATAGATGGCTCATCTTTTCTTATCCATTCCCCCAGTCTGTGTCTTTTGATTGGGGAGCTTAATCCATTAACATTCAATGTTATCACTTTAGATTCCACCTGAATGCTGGATGCAATTTTCCTGCTTTCAGTTGTAGGCACTCTTGGCTCCCTGGTGTGGTGGTTGACCTTCTTCAACTCCATGTTAGCTGAGTGGGGTAAGTCCAATAAACCAGAGTGTAGGAGTTGCAAGTCTGTTGAGGCTCAGGCCTGGCTATCACATGGTCAGTCCAGAGATTCAGGTCCCCTGGGTATACAGTAAACCCCAGCACCAACTACAGTTCTTGTGAAAGTAACAGGAGAGGCTTGTGAACAAAGATCACATCTGAGTCCAGCTCCATCACAAAGAAACACAAACTCCAGAGTAGGGCCAACTGACATGGCACTGAACTCCATCTGCCATGACCATAGAACCTGTGGGTCTCTGTAGCCCTCAGAAGAACCAATACCTGAGGTTGTATATACTTTATCTGTCTCTGGGACTCTGCTGAGGTGTGCATAAGGGCAACCCTTCTGATAACCTCCTGGCTCTTTTTGGAGACTCATAGCCATATAAACTCATTTGTCCTTTTTCATTTCCCCCTTTTATTCAGGTCAAAAAGCATTTTTAACTCCTGGTATTATATGTAGATTGAGATATTCTCCTGGTCTGAGTTGACCCTTTTATTCAAGGTCTTTCTCTAGTTACATCATCAGCTGGTACTTGGTAGTAATCCCTCGGCACCAGGGAGGCTCATCCCTGGGAGTCATGTCCCATGCTGGGGGGAAGGCAAAGCATTTACATGCTGAGTTTGGCTTTGAGACTGGCCACATTTGAGCAACACGGAGGCTCTCAGGAGGGAACTGTTAGACACCCTGCAGCTCTAGGCCTTGTTCTTATTTCAGGTGCACAGGCTCACAAGCATAGTCATTAATATCAAGGGCTCACTGTTGGACCTTCCTTCTTTTTTGGTCTTTGCCGTTGCACTTGGGAGATTGTTGCTGTTCCTTTAGGGACTGTGATAGAGCTCCCATGGCTAGGAACTCAGCACTCCCTCAGTTGTTGTTTTTAATTGTATCCACTATGAAAATATCCAAACATTTTTATGTACCCTGGATATATGCCCTGTAGAACTCCGTGCTAACCATGTGTCCCCTGTCAATAACATCCCACACCATTATTCCTCCCCTGCCATTGTTGAGTTCTTATTTCACCATTTTGACCTTTGAGTTTTATCTGTCATTTTATTTTCACCACACTTTTGACACCTTTAGTTACTGTTACTGATATAGTCATCATTTCTAGACTCTCTTTCTAGCCTCTTTTCTGTCTTTTCTTTTCAGGCTATAATACTCCCTTTAGCATTTCCTGCAAAGCTGGTCTTTTTTGTTACAAACTCTCGGTTTCTGTTTATCCGTGAATATTTTAAATTCGCCCTTGTTTTTGAAAGATAATCTTGCTGGATATAAAATTCTTGGCTGACATTTTTTTCTTGCAGTATCTTAAATATATCCTACCACTGCCCTCTTGCCTACATGGTTTCTGATGAGAAATCAGCACTTAATTTTAGTGGGTATACCTTATATGTTTTGCATTGCGTTTCTCTTGCTAATCCTAGAATTCTTTGTCTTTGGCATTTGACATTCTGATTAGTATGTGTCTTGGAGTTGGTCTATTCAGACTTATTCAGATGGGAGTACAATATTCTTCTTGGACATGATTATCTATGTCCTTCAATAGGGTTAGGAAATTTTCTACCCTTATTTCTTTCATTATTCCTTCTGCCCCTTTTCCCTTCTCTTCTCCTTCTGGGACACCTATGACATGTGTGTTTGCATGTTTCTTGCTGTCATTTAGTTCCCTAAGGCCCTGTTCAATTTTTTCCATTCTTTTCTTCATCCGTTCTTTTGTATGTTCACTTTCAGAGGTCATGTCTTTAAGCTCACTGATTCTTTCTTCTGCTTCCTCAAATCTGCTGCTATATGCCTCCTGCATATATTTAATTTCAATTATTGCACCTTTCATTACCATAAGATCTGTTATTTTATAATGTATGCTTTCAAATTCTTCTTTGTGCTCACCTAGTGTCTTCTTAATAGCCTTAATCTCTTTAGCCATCTCAATGAATGTATTAAGGAAATTTGTTTGAACATCTACGATTAGTTGTCTTAATTCCTTTATGTCATCTAGAGGCTTATCTTTTTCCTTTAACTGGGCCATATCTTCCAGTTTCTTGATATGGATTGTAATTTTTTGTTGGTCTTTTCACATCTGGCTTATTAGATGTATTTATTCTAGGTGCAATTTCTCCCTTTAGTTTAGGGTTTTCTTGTATTTTCTTCCTTGCTGGTTGTAGAGTAGAGCCAAGGATTTAGTTGATGCTGTAAGCTATGGAGGCTGAAGCTGCCCACATTGCCCCAGGAATTGAAGAGGCTTCTCCCACTTTTTTCCTCTGCCAGGGGTAGGAACAGAACTGCAGCCAGGTGTAGTAACCAAAGTTATGCAGGACAACACTGTCTGTAGTTGCCCAGAGAGACTGATGAAGCTTTACAACCCTTTGTCTCCTAACTAGGACAGAAATGGAGCTGCAGTTGTGGGCAGAAATCTATTCCATGTGGCCCAAAATGACCACAGTTGCCCACTTAAGCTGACATAGCACCCACCCCCCTCCCTGTTGAGGGTGTGGATGGACTCTCTGGAGTTACCAACAATCTAATCTGATGTGGAAGGAAAGAATCTAATTGCTTGAGCCACCTCCACTCCCTCACTGTGATTTTCAGTCAATCCCATTTCCCCTCATGCCAGGGGAGGAGCTGAAATGCTGGCTATCAGGCTCTTTCTCATTTGCCCAGGTTTAAACTTTAGCTGTTCTTAGGATTATACTTTAGCCACTGTATTTACTAATCAGTAGCTGAAGTCAGTGCCATACCACCTTTTCTTCTTCCCCTGATTTTGGGAAATAGAGCTTCCAATTCCAGCCACAGAATAGCTCCTGAGGTGGCTTGTACCACGGGCACCAGTCTCCACAGTGTAGAGTGCTCTACACATGAATCCTCTCTGCAGATGGGCAGTCTCCTCCTTCTACACTCTCGAGGATGTTGCAGGATGCTCTTCTCACCTCCTGGGTCCCCCGAACAGATGCTTTATAGTGCTCTGGGTGATTCCTCACTGCCCTGTTGCAGGAGCTGACTCTAGAAGCTCCTTACTCTGCCACTATCTTGCTTCCCTCCCACCTGCTTTTTAAAAAATCTTTCTGCCCCAATTCTCAGACCCATCAGTGAAATCCCAAGTTCTGGTGTTGCTGTCACTACCAAGTTCCCAGGTATGCAGGAATCTCATAATTTTAAAAACACAGCTTACTACCCCTATCCTTTGTGATCACGAAGGAATATTTTCCCACATAGTACATTTGCTGTCATTCAAAAGGCCAGGGTGTGATTTCAAACCTTGACTCAGACCAGGCAGGCTATGGATTTCTGGGAGGGGCCAACTCTAGACACAGCAGTCTCCTGTGACCTCCTGGATATGAGGTAAACAGAGGAGCACCTGTCAGCTTAGGACATATTTGGAATATCCAGACACAGACACTGAAGAGAACACCCTGTGAAGATGGAAGCAGAGATTTCAGTGATGCATCTACAAGCCAATGAACCCCAAAGATTGCCAGCAAATGCAGGAAACTGGAAGAGCCTTTGGAGGGAGTACAGCCCTGGTGCACTTGGTTTGGGACTGCTAGCCTCCAGAACCATGAAAGAATAAATTTCTATTTTTTTGCTTTGTTTTGTTTTGTTTTGCTTCTTGAGGTGCCAGGGCTGGGGATTGAACCCTGGACTTTGTAAGTGGGAAGCTGGCACTTAAGCATTGAGCCACATCAGCTCCTCTGAGTTGGTTTTTTCATTTGTTTGCTTGTCTTTTGTTGTTTTTAGGAAGCAACAGGGACTGAACCCAGGACATCCCATATGGGAAGCAGGTGCTCAAATGCTGGAGCTACATCCACTCCCCCCTATTGTTTTGATGATGATGATGATGATAACAACAACAACAACAATAAGGTGAGGATCCCTGATCAAGCATTGGATGGTGAGAACAACACGGATTAACAGAATATCATAAATGCTCATTTATTTTTCAGCACTTTGTGTAAGACCCTCACCTGCTTCTAAATGCACAAAAAGCAACAGGGATAGACTCAAGGGGAATGAAACTCCCAGTCACACTTGGCATCCTGTGGACTAGTCACAAAACCTGAGAGGCGGGTGTGATTGTCCTTCTCTTACAGCTGAGAAGATGAGGTAACTCACTCGTGTCCTGCAGCTGGTTCTCAGCAGCTCTGGATTCCAGCCGCCAGTTGACTCTAAAGCCATGCTCCTCCTGCCTCCCCAAGCTCCCTCTGGTGCTGAATGCAAATCTGGAAAGCTGAGGAGTAAGCAACATGGGCACGTCAAGGTTTGGAAGGAAGGGTGAAGTCTTTCATTGTTTTTTTAAAGTGAATTGCAATCAAGTAAAGGATGGATTTAGGGGAGCCAATGTAGCTCAGTGGTTGAGCACTGGCTTCCCACATAAGAGGTCCCAGCTTCAATCCCTGACCCTGGTACCTAAAAAAAAAAAAAAAAAGCAAACAAAACAAAAAAACCTGCAGCATCAACTCCTGCCCGAAGTTCTGACTTGCTGATCTGCCCTATAGATTTCAGACTTGCCAGCCCCCCAATCAAGTGAGCCAATTCCTTAAAATAAATCTATATATAGAGAGAGATTTATATAAGATATATATTTAAATATATATCCTATTGGTTCTGTTTCTCTGGAGAACTCTGACTGATACAGTCTTTGGTACTGAGAGGTACTAGAAGAACAGTATCTTAAGATGAGTTTTTCGAGTTTTTCCTGGGATTTCTGGAATTGTTTCTCTAAGCTGGTTAGATTTAAGGACACTAATGACTCTTTTTCCAGTGGTTGAGAGGGCATTGTTAGTCCATGGTATGATGTGGCAACAGAGAAATGCAAAATATCACCACTGAATACCACAACTCAGACCCTTAAAAGAGGCGAGGCTCTGGGTGATTGTGCATTTCATATCTTATAATATTTTTGTCAAATGAATGGGTTTATTTGACAAATATACCTCAGTTGTATCTAACTGCTAGGCAAAGGGCAGAGAAAAGGACGAACACAAAAGTGAACTGAAAGTATCTATGTGTGTCCTGAAAGTAACCCTTATCTTCTGTAGCCACAGAGCTGAGATTTCTGTAAACCAAACTAAGAGTCTCATCCTGAGAGTGGCTGAATTACAACAAAAATTGAATTCTGAATCTCACAGGTTGTCTGCTGTTAAAGTGAGGACATTGATTGGGAAGGAGCGAGATCCTGAAAATTGGAATGATGCTATTTGAGCAGAACTGATGAAGTGGGGGACATTTAACCTCTAAATTCTGCTGAGTCTTGTTTGCCAGTAAAAGAAGTCCCTACACCCCTGTTTTAGGATGTTAACCCTGCTTTGTCTGAGAAAACTGTTATGGCCTTTTCTGAGATAATTGCCTTGTAAGACCCTGCAGATTCTCCTGAGGACCCACCACCACCATCCACCTCTTCTTCTAGACCCATGACCAGTCTCAATTCCCAGGAAGCCCCAAAAGGTGAGGTACAAAATGTGACCTTTGAAGAGGTAATTTTTCCAATTTATACAGACAGAAATCTGGGGAATATTTGTGGGAGTGGACAATAATGGTGAAAGGAACAAAATATGGACCAAGTTGAATTTATTGACAGCTGCTCACTAAGCAGAAATCCTGGCTTCAATGTTATATCCTGAGGAGTTAGACAGAACTCTACCAGCCTGGCTAGTTTGTTGAAATATGGACCAAAGGGGCCTACACTAAGTGCAGCTGAAGCACCACAGAGGCCCTGATATAATGTAGATGGAAGTATCAAAGGCTTAGAGAAGGAGTGGGTGTAGCTCAATGGCTGAGTGCCTGCTTCCCATGTATGAGGTCCCAGGTTCAATCCCCAGTGGCAGGAAGAAGATGTGCCTCAAACTGTTGGGTGCCTGCCTACCACACAGGAGGTCCTAGGTTAAGTTCCTTGTGCCTCCTAAAGAAGATGAGCAAGACAGTGAGCTGATGTGATCAGCTGGTGCAGTGAGCTAATACAACAAGATGACGCGGCGAGATGATGTGGCAAGATGATGCAATGAGGAGACACAGTGAAGAAATACAATGAGAGAAACAACAAGCAGGGAGCAGAGGTGGCTCAAGTGATTGGGTGCCTCCCTCCCACATGGGAGGTCCTGGGATCAGCCTCCTAAAAAGAAGACGAACAAACAGCAGACAGCAAGTGTGATCAATGATGGGGGCTGGGGGCGGGGCAGCAAGAAAGAAATAAATAAAATAAATCTTAAAAAAAAATCCTAGGTACCTCCAAAAAAAAAAAAAAGGCTTGGGGAGATTAGAATGTTAGAGTGAAATTATCATGTAAGAACTGTTCACACACTTTTCATCCTGCTTATGAGAAATAAATCTGTGGAGGGGTACCATCATCCCTGACAAGATCTGTAGTCACTCTTCTCTGTAGATTCACTGTTACTGTGGGAGCTGCTGCCACTGAATGTGTATCCTTAAATGCAGTGGGGATAATTGGCACAGGCAAGCAGCAGCACTTAATCACCAAAGCAAAGTGTGTGTGGTT
This sequence comes from Dasypus novemcinctus, assembly GCF_030445035.2. Taxonomy (NCBI): domain Eukaryota; kingdom Metazoa; phylum Chordata; class Mammalia; order Cingulata; family Dasypodidae; genus Dasypus; species Dasypus novemcinctus. The sequence goes on along the minus strand of NC_080694.1, from coordinate 36,636,361 downwards.
ACTGAATAGCCATAAAAGAAAAAACAGGAATCAGGGTAGTTTGACTCGCAGAGACCTATGGAGTTGGCTAGTTGACCATGGAGAACTTAGAAGTGCAATAGATAGGTGGTCTGCTAAATTCTTACTTGATCTGTTTGAGCAGAAGAGTTCTGGGTCAAGTGATCAGAAATCTAACTTGAATTACCAAAGCAGAAAGTCGTGGCCTCAGTCATTTCCCAGCCTTGAGCCATAGACACAGAAAGAGCCTGTTGCATTGTCCAAAATTTATATTGTTAGTCTTCTTCCCAGCCTTCCCCAAAGAGATCTGGGGCCTTTTACTAGGGTGGCAGTGCATTGGGGTAAAAGAAATGATCAGACATTTTGGAGATTATCAGACACTGACTCTGAACTAACACTAATTCCAGGAGACCCAAAATGTCACTGTGGTCCACCAGTCAGAGTTGGGGCTCTTGGAGGTCAGGTGAGCAATGGAATTTTAGCTCAGGCCTGTCTTACAGTGTGTCCAGTTCTGGAATGCATAATTAGAATGGACATACCCAGCAACTAGAAGAATCCCCACATTGGTTCCTTGACCTGTGGAGTGAGGGCTATTATGGTAGGAAAGGCCAAGTAGAAACCAATAGAATGGTCTCTGCCTAGAAAAATAATAAACCAAAAGCAATATCACATTCTTGGAGGGATTACTGAGTTTAGTGCCCAATAAGGACTTGAAGGATGCAGGGTTGGTGATTCCCACCACAATCTCCATTCCAAATGCCAGTTGACCTGTGCAGAAAACAGTTGTATCTTGGAGGATGATAGTAGATTATAGTAAACTTTACCAGGTAGTAACTGTAAGTGTAGCTGTTGTTCCAGAAGGGGTTTCTTACTTGAGCAAACCAGCTGGTGACTGGTCTGCAGCTGTAGATCTGGCATATACTTTTTTCCCAGGACCTGTTAGTAAAGACCAATAGAGGTTGCTTTCAGCCGGTAATGTCAGCAGTGCACCTTCACTGTCTTACTCCAGGGGTATATCAATTCTCTAGCCCTATGACATAATTTAGTCTACAAGGACCCTTGGTCATCTTTCCCTTCCACAGCACCCTGGTCTGCTATATTGATAACATTATGCTGCGTGGACCTAGTGAGTAATAAGTAACAACTACTCGAGAGTTACTGATAAGACATTTGCATGTCAGAGGGTGGGATATAAATCTGACAAAAATTCAGGGGTCTTCCATCTCAGTAAAAATTCTAGTGGCTAGTGGTGTAAGGCATGTACAGATGTCCCTTCTAAGGTGAAGGATGAGTTGTTGCATATGGCCTATCTTATGACCAAACAAGAGGCACAGTGCCTGGTTAGCTTCTTTGGACTTTGGAGACAACATATTTCTCATTTGGGTATCATACTTTGGCCCATTTCCCAGACTGACCTTAAAACTGCTAGTTTTGAGTGGAACCCAGAACAAGAGAAGGTTCTGCAACAGGTCCAAGCTGCAGTGCAAGCTGTTCTGCCATTTGGCCCACATGCGCCAATAGTGCTTAAAGTGTCTGCAGATAGAGATGCTGTCTGGAGCTATTGGCAGGCCCCTGTAGGAGAATCACAGTGCAGACCCTTAGGGTTTTGGGTCAAAATCCTGCCATCCACTGTGGATAAGTACTCCTTTTGGGAAACAGCTTTTAGCCTGCTACTGGGCCTTAATAGAACTCAAATGCTTAACCAATGGCCACCAAGTTACCATGCGACCTGGGCTGCCCAACATGAATTAGGTATTGTCTGATCCACTAAACCATAAAGTTGGGTGTGCACAGTGCTTCCCCATCAACAGAAAGAACTGGCATATATGAGATCAAGCAGGCCCTGAAGGCATAAGTAAATTAAGCAAGGAAATGGCTCAAATGCCCCTGGCCCCTCTCCTGCCACATTACCTTCTCTCTCCAAACGCACTGCTATGGCATCTTGGAGAGCTCCCTATGATCAATGGACTGAGGAAGAAAAATTCAAGTCTTATTTGTAGATGGTTCTGCATGACATACAGGCACTGTCCAAAAGTAGACAGCTGCAGCACTACAGCCCCTTTCTGGGACATCCCTGAAGGATAGTGGTAAAGTTCTCTCAAGAACTTTTACATAGAAGGAGAGAGGTAAGAATGTATATTGATTCATGGGCTTTGGCCAATGGTTTGGCTGGATGGTCAGGGGCTTGGAAAGAACATGATTGGAAAATTGGTGACAAGGAGGTCTATGGTAGAGGAAAGTAGAGTGACCCTTCTGAAGGGGCAAAAACCTTTAAGATATTTGTGTTCCACATGAATGCTCACCAAAGGAGGGCCTCAGCAGAGGAAGATTTTAATAATCAAGTGCATAAGATGATCCATTCTTTGGATACCAGTAGGCCTCTTTCTCCAGCCACTCCTGTCGTTGCCCAATGGGCTCATTAGCAAAGTGACCACAGTGGACAGTGGTAGGGATGGAAGTTATTCATGGGCTCAGGAACATGGACTTCCACTCACCAAGGCCAACCTGACTACAGTCACTGCTGAGTGTCCCATCTGCCAGCAGCAGAGACCCACACTGAGTTCCTCCTATGGCCCCATTTCCTGAGGTGACCAGCCTGCTACCTGGAGGCAGGTTGATCACACTGGACCACTTCCATCATGGAAAGGGCGGTGCTTTGTTCTTACTGAAGAGACTCAGACTCTGGATACAGATTTGCCTTCTCTGCACCAATGCTTTTGCTAAAATTACCATCTATATATCTGTATCCATATCCATATCCATTTCCAATCTATATCTATGTATCTATATCTGTATATGTATATATCTATACCTTTACATCTGCGTCATCATCATCATCTACATCTACATCTATATTTCTCTCTAGTTAAAGGTTTAAGTTAAAACTTCCTCCATGGGAACTGTGGGTGCACATCAACGCGTTTGCCTCTCTCAAACCAGGAACACTGCACTGAGGAGCCTGACCGAGCTGTGTGCATGGGCTGTACTGAGGCGGGAACCTTTACTGTAGTCATAAGCAAGGTTTTATTCCTTGGCCTGAGAGTTAGTGGATGATCACAAAGCCCTGGATGCACTCCAGGCAGTTTCCACCCAAACAGCAGAACAGAAGTAAATGTGACACTGATGTTATGTATTCCTGGAAATACTTTTATTTTATGCAAAGTGTGAGTGGTCACTGAAACACATGACTCTGCACCCTGCACAGTGGGTGGAAGGATGGAAGGACAAATAAACATGTTGAGAGCAAGGGAACCTGCTATCAGGTAGCTGGCAGGGCTGACAGGCTGGGCCTGGCTGCTGTAGGCAGGGGCTTCTGGCGGCAAAGAGAATAAAGGAGCAGAAGCCACCTGGATGGCTGGACAGAGCCCTGAAAGAAAGTGTCCCCCTACTCTTTCACTGTGGTGCAGTGGGGCTTACCCAGTTTCCTTTGGTTTTGGTGGGAGCTAAGGTCCAAACTCCTGCACTTCTTGGACATATACTGGTGACTGCCACCTGTGTTCACATCGTCAGGGTTATTAGTGCTAGATATTCAGTTGCTTCAGATCTCAGGGCAAGTTTGAAGGGGAAACATGTGAAATATCTAGATTTATCTGAGGTAAATTTATGGGTAAAAATCCCTTTTATGAAATTGCTGGTTGTTGTTTTCTTAAGGAATCATTAGATGGCTGTTTCACAGCACTCTGGGATGTTCATAAACTACTTGCTTTCATTTAGCCCAGGAATCTGAAAAAGAGACTGAACCAAGTGACTTTGCTTTACTTCTTTCCTAAAAGACAATAGACAGCAAGTTGCTGCTTGGCCTAAACCCAAACCTTGTGCAAATAATAAATAGAACCACATGGAGGCAGTGGGCAAATGAATTGGTCCATTAGCAAGTGTTTGTTCAGCCAAGAGGGTTAGCTGAAGTCTCTTAGCCATATAAACTCATCTGTCTTTACCATTTCCTTCTTTTATTCAGGGTCTTTTTCTAGTTGCATCACCAGCTGGTGCTTGGTAGTAATCCCTCTCTGTCAGGGAGGCTCATCTCCAGGAGTCATGTCCCACTCTGGGGGAAGGGTAATGCATTTACATGCTGAGTTTGGCTTAGAGAGTGGCCACATTTGAGCAACATGAAGGCTCTCAGGAGGTAACTCTTAGGCACCCTGCAGCTCTAGGCCTAGTTGAAATTTCAAGCACATAGGCTCATAAGCATAGTCATCAGTATCAAGGGCCCATCATTGGACCATCCTTCTTCGCTGGTCTTTGTCCTTGCACTTGGGGGATTGTTGCTGCTCCACTGGGGAGTGCAACAGAGTTCACTGGAATGGGAACTCAGCACTCAGTTCTTGTGTGACATAGTTTCCCACTATGTCAATACCCAAAGAATATCCGAACATATCTCTATACCTTATATGCATGCCCTGGAGAACTCCCTCTCACCCATGCATCTCCCATCAATGACACCAATCATAAATGCTCCTCCCCTGCCATAGTTGAACCCCTCTGTTATCCAAAACTTCTTCAAAAATGAAGTCTAGTATATTGCCAAATTCAATTAATAGGAAAATGAAATAGTAATGATAGGTTTAAAGATTAGAAATAGAATACATAATAATTTAGAAAAGCTAAAATAAAGTAAAAAATTAATTGGGGTATTAAAAAAGAAAAATATCATAAAATTTTTTTTTGATGTTTTTCCTTTCATCACTGTGATTGGTGTTGCCCTATATGTACAGTGGCAAGGCAACCTTTTCCATTTTTCCTCAGTGTCTACATCTTTTTTTTTTTATGTCTTCAAAAAAGTTTTAGGGGATTCCCATATACCCAACATCATGTGGACTAGAGTGGACTTACTGATGTCCTACTATAGAATTATTGTGAGTCTAGCAATGGAAGAAACGGTATCATTAATGTGGAGACAGTGGCCACGGGAGCTGCTGAAGGCAGGGAGAGGGAAGAAGAGATAGATGGGGGGCATTTTTGGGACTTGGAGTTGTCCTAAATGATATTGCAGGGACAGATGTAGGGCATTATATATCCTGCCATAACCCACCGAATGGACTGGGGGAGAGTGTAAACTACAATGTAAACTATAATCTGTGCTGTGCAGCAGTGCTCCAAAATGCATTCATCAAATACAATGAATGTGCCACAATGATGAAAGAGGTTGTTGATGTGGGAGGAGTGGAAATGGGTGGGGAGTGGGGGTATATGGGAACCTCTTATATTTTTTAATGTAACATTTTGTGTGGTCGATGTATCTTTTTTTTAAAAAAAGAGAGTTAGCTGAGGTGGCCCTCTCCCCTTTTCTTGAGCCTAACTGGTACACTCAGGGTATTCAAATATAGCCACTTTCTGCCCCAGGAATAATCAAAAGGAAGGGGAAAAATGCATATTTAAATGAACCCAAATCTTATGCAAAAACAAATCGACAGGACCAGGCTGGAACAGACCTGCCAAAGAGGAAGATTTAAATATCGGATTTGTATCCAAAAATCCATCCGTCAAAATCTTGGCAGCTCTGACAGTCTGCTGACCCATTTGAGAACTAACATAGGCATTTCTGGTGTGCCTGAGCAGCAGCCTCAGCTCCCCAAGCCTCCCAAGCCCAAAGCCATAACTGGCTCAAAGTATCGGGCATCAGATTACACAGCCTTAGGATAACACACTGTCAAGTCCAACAGAAACCAGAGCCACCCCAGACGGCTGCTTTATATCCTCAGATACAGCCGAGGAGGGCCCAAGCCAGAGAGACCCCGAGGGGCTCAGAAGGGAAGCAGGGGCCAGCCGCGCATGCCAGCCCTTCTCCACCTCTTCTCCTGCTCCTTTTGGATTTTTGAGCTGCAGAGTTTTGAGTGATCCTGCCAAAACCCAAGATAGCCAGGGAGCTAGTGAATAATCAGCTGCAGTTTGCAAAACCACTCTGTTTTGCAAGGGCTGTCTTCATTCAGAATTTTCTGGAATCCAGAGTGGCCAGTCGCGACTAGTTTTGTGTGTGTGTGTGTTTTCTTAAGTCTTCAGACTTGCATTTACTTGGTCCCCTGAGGCAAGGTCATGGGAATGCCTCTAGTCTGCTGCCCGGGATTGGAACCAGACACAAGATATCAAGGGGCCAGAGGGCGAGCAAGCTGGGACATTCCCAGCTTCTCCCCCGCAAGGGCCTGACTGTGTATCAGAGAGCAAGAGGCGCCCCAAATTATAACACCTTCGAACACTCAGCCACCTTTTCGAAGCAGGATATTTTTTGTGAAAAAGCAAATCATGATAAAAATGAAAACAAATCTCCTCCTTCCTTTCCGTGCCTGGGACATAATAGCTGCCCAATGAATGTCAGTTGAATTGAGTTGTTTGTTGAAAAGAACGCCTTCCTGACGCACAAACGCCCTAACTCTCTTTTCGTGGTTTGGAGAGGTCAATTTACTTGTAGACTTAGCTCAAAACAAGTCTCCTACCTGACACTTCTTAAAAAGACACTTTTATAAAAAACAACATTTAGCTCATCAAGAATATTAGAGACATTTTGTCTCAATATTCAGATAAGCATCAAAACCATGGTGCCTTGTCACCATCAAGCCACCAGCAACATCCTTATGAGCAATTACTGCGTCTCCGGCATCTTGGCTGACATGTTGGGTCTCATTTCATCTCCCCAACACCCTGTGAGGTAGGGTCTATCTTTATGCCCAGATGAGGAAATTGAGGCACAGAGAGGCTAAGCAACTTGCCCAGGGTGATAGTCTATTTATAGCACCACCCCCTTGTATTATAAACTCCCGTCTGTACAGCTTTCTGATCTTGAGCAGGGGCGCCATGTCTGATTTATTTCTGCATCTCCAGGGCGTAGCCAAGCTTCTGATAAGGAGGAATTGCCCTGTAGAACTGAGCAGAATTGATGGGAACCTCAGCCTCCTGACTCAAGTCAAAGTGGAGGTTCAGGAAGAGTGGGCACAGATGCTACCAGTTCTGGCTCTCAGGAAGCAACCTTCCAGCACAAAAAATACTTCTCCTCTCTGCTCTACCAAGACGGTAAAGATTCAAAAGTAAACACAGCCAGTCCCCACTTCCACTGCTAGGCATTGCTCAATTTTGGTCACTGTTAAATTTGTTGACTTGCTGACTTTTCTTCTCTGGTTATCTATTTTTTTTTAATTAAAGATTTATTTTTTATTTATTTCTTTCCCCTCCCCCACCCCCCCCCCCAGTTGTCTACTCTCTGTGTCCATTCGCTGTGTGTTCTTCTGTGTCTGCTTGCATTCTTGTCAGCAGCACCGGGAATCTGTGTCTCTTTTTGTTGCGTCATCTTGCTGCGTCAGCTCTACGTGTGTGCGGTGCCACTCCTGGACTCCTGGGCAGGCTGCACTTTCTTTCGCGCTGGGCGTCTCTCCTTATGGGGTGCACTCCTTGCATGTGGGGCTCCCCTACGTGGGGGACACCCCTACGTGGCAGGGCACTCCTTGCGTGCATCAGCACTGCGTGTGAGTCAGCTCACCACATGGGTCAGGAGGCCCAGGGTTTGAACCCTGGACCTCCCATGTGGTAGACATATTCTCTATCCATTGAGCCAAATCCACTTCCCATCTGGTTAGTTATTAATTCCAGAGTCCATAGTGCTCCTTATTTTTGAGAAATATATAGTCACAAAATAGAGCTATTACATAGAAATCAATCTGCTAAAAATTTTCCTGCTTGTTAGTATTTTATATGAGGCATGATGAACAAGTAAGGACGGTAGGAGATTCCTTTTCAATAAAATATAGGGCTTCTTAGTAGGAGTTTTTTAAAAATAACGTTTCTAAAATTGAAGTTTAATATACAAACATAAAAGCCACCAATCCAGGAGTATAGCTTGAAGAATTATCACAAAGTGAACATTTCTGGGACACCAGTTTCCAGATCAAGAAGTAGAATGTCACTGATATTGCAGAGGTTCCCCTCTTTCCCCAGAACCCACCCTCCCAACCACTGAGATCATCACTATTCTGACTTTTAATATCACAGTCTGGTTTTGCCTGTTTTTGAACTTCATACAAAGGGAATCATAAAGTATGCGTTCCTTAGTATCCGGCTTCCTTCACTCAACAGTAGGTTGGTGAGAGTCCTCAACCACACAGAGCAGTTGTTAGTTTTCATTGCTGTAAGAAATCCATAGTATACATAAACTACAATGTATCCATTCTCCTCTTTTTTCTTCTCCCCCCTCCCCTCCACCCTGCTGTTTTTGCTGTCTGTGTCCATGCACTGTGTGATCTCCTGTGTCTATTTCTCTTTTTCTGTCTTCTCTTTTTGTTTTTTCTCCTCTAGGGTTCACTGGGATTCAGTCCTGGGGACCTCCGATGTGGAGAGAGGTTCCCTGTCACTTGCACCATCTCTGTTCCTGGTTTCTGTTGCGTCTCACCTTGACTCTCCCCTTCGTCTCTCTTTTGCATCATCATCTTGCTGCATGGCTTGCTGCATGGGCACTGGCTCGCCACGCGGGCACTGGCTCATCACGTGGGCACTCAGTTCGCCACACAGGCACTCATGTGGGCACTTGGCTCACCGCGTGAGCACTGGCTCGCCACACGGGCACCGGATCACCACGCGGACACTCACATGGGAACTTGCCTCGCTACTTGGGCACGCACGTGGGTACTTGGTTCACCACATGGGCACTCACATGAGCACGTGGCTCACCATGTGGGCACTCGGCTCATCATGTGGGCACCCACATGGGCACTCGGCTGGCCACGTGGGCACTCGGCTCCACGTGTGGGCACTTGGTTCACCATGTGGTCACTGGCTCACTACGCAGGCACTCTTCTTCTTTTTCATCAGGAGGCCCCGGGAATTGAACCTGGGTCCTCCTGTATAGTAGGTGGAGGCCTTATCACTTGAGCCACATCCACTTCCCTCTTGCTTATTTTTTGTTTTTTGTTTTTTTAGGAGGTACTGAGGACCAAACCTGGGACCTCCCATGTGGGAAGCAGGTGCTCAAGTGCTCGAGCCACATCCTCTTCCCATCTGTTTGTTTCTATTGCTATTTTTCTATTAAGTTGTCAACATTTTCCTAATGAAGTAGGAATTCATTATCTGTTTTCAGTATGAATCCTTTGCCTGTTATACAAATTACAAATATACGTGCACATTCTGTTGCTTACCTTTTCATTCTCTTGATGAAACTAATTCATTTTTACTATTGTTCAGTGTACCAATCTTTTCCTTTTGGGTTAGTATATTTTGTGTCCTGTTTAAGAAATCTTTACCTATCTCCTAAGGAGCTTTGAAAATCTACAATTCTACGAAGTCCTGCTCTGGGTTAGCTGCCGTTGGTGGCCACTGATCTGATGCCCATTTGTTGCCAAAAATGAACTAAGCCCTTTCACAGATATTATCTCCTATTTTGTAGGAAAACACTATCTTCATCATTGTCCCCAACCAGGACACATTATGTATGCTGGACCATCTTCACGCCTGCCCAATGTCTTTTTTTTTTTTTTAAAGGAGGTACCAGGAATTGAACCCAGGACCTCACATGGGAAGCAGGTGCTCAACCACCCAGCTACATCCACTCCCCTGCTGCCCAACATCTGACAGCAGCAGGGGCCAGGTGGCTGCCCACACCTCCCGCCCCCACCCCCGGCCCCCATGGCTGTGGGGCTTGGAGAATGGGATGATGTGTGATGTGCTTAGAGCAGATCCAAGTTCAGAGATACAGGCATACCAAGGGCGTGAGGGTACAGAGAGTCATTTCTCTTTACCCAAGCCTCCCAGGGCTGCCCAGAGCTGCAGTGGGGTTAGGAGAGCAGCAGACCAAGGAGGAGCAGAGCAGTGAGGGGTGAAGCAACGGGGAAGGCGAAAGAAGTGCCTTCTGCTTAGCGAGTACTGGGGGCGAAGGGGTGAGGTCGCAGCCGCTGGTTTCCAACATCCTGGCGTGCATTGTTTTCGTGGCAGACGGGCTGAGGGTCCCAGACTGTGTGGAGCCCGCCTGGGAAAGCAATGAGGGTCCTGCAGAGCCAGTAGAGGGGTGGGGCGCTGTTTTCTAGGAGGGGCTCCGGAGTGTAGCTGAGGCCGTGGTCAGGGCCAGGTCCCCAAGAGGCGGCCCCATACCAGTCTTTGCTCTCTCCCTCTCTTTCCCTTGGAATTTGGCATCTGAAACCCTCAACGAAAGGCCCAGCCAACAAAAGGAGAGCATTTGCCTGCTGGGCTCACAAATGGTGTTGTAAGTATTTGCAAATCTTTTTATTTATGCAAACCAGTGATTGCTTTGGGGCGGGGTGTGGCGGGAGAGGGTTCGAGGGAGGGATTTACAAAGAAGCACAGAAAACTTTCGGGGGTGATAGACATGCTCACCATCTTCATAAAGGTTGATGATGGTTTCAGGGGTGTCTTCATTTATGAAAATTTATCAAGTTGCACACTTTATTTTATTTTTAAACTGGGCATATTGCTGTTTATTTTTATTTTTATTTTTCTCCACCTTGCTTTCTTTTATTTCTTTTAAAAATATTTTTTTAATCAAAGTTAATAGATCACAAGGAATGTTACATTAAAAACATAAAAAAACAAAAGACATAAGAGGTTCCCATATAACCCATTCCCCACCCCCACCACATCATTTTTGTAAATTGTATTTTTTTGAAGATGCATACATCACACAAAAAAATGTTACACTAAAAAAAAATAAGAGGCGGTGGACTTGGCCCAGTGGTTAGGGCGTCCGTCTACCACATGGGAGGTCCACGGTTCAAACCCCGGGCCTCCTTGACCCGTGTGGAGCTGGCCCATGTGCAGTGCTGATGTGCGCAAGGAGTGCCCTGCCACGCAGGGGTGTCCCCCGTGTAGGGGAGCCCCACGTGTGCCCCGTAAGGAGAGCCGCCCAGCGCGAAAGAAAGTGCAGCCTGCCCAGGAACAGTGCTGCACACACGGAGAGCTGACACAACAAGATGACGTAACAAAGAGACACAGATTCCCATGCCGCTGACAACAACAGAAGTGGACAAAGAAGACGCAGCAAATAGACACAGAGAACAGACAACTGGGCGGGGGGAGGGGAGAGAAATAAATAAATAAATAAATAAATCTTTAAAAAAAAAAGAGGTTCCCGTATACCCCCCACCCCCCACCCCACTCCTACACCGACAACCTCCCCCATCATCGCGGCACACTCATCGCGCTCGGTGAACACATTTTGGGGCACTGCTGCGCTACACAGATAATAGTTTACCCTGTAGTTCAAGTTGCGCACTTTAAAAAGGCGTTTCGTTGTATGACGGTTACACTTCAATAAAGAAAAAAGTAAAAAAAAAAAAAAAAAAGTACTCCCACCACACACAAGACACACACATACACAAAGTAGTTTGCAGTGAAGCTGTTAAGCTGCGCTCTAATCACTCAAAGGAAACTACGCCTCCAAACCTGCCCGCTGGCTGGAGCCGTGTGCCTTGAACTTGTCCTGGCCGTCAGAGAAGGCTGGGTTTAGATGGCCCAGCTCTGGAGCTTCAAGGTCTCAGGACTCAGGGAGAGGCCCAGCCGGGGACCTTGGCAGGCACACAGGAGCAAGAGCCCGATCCAGCCCCCGCCTAGCCCACAGTCGGCCAGGCGGACAACTTGAACTTCCACGTTGGGAGGCCTGCGGCAGCAGCCCCTCTTTCTCCTGGCAGGCAGCGGGATATTCTCTGCCTCCTCCTTCATGGAAAAGTCGGAAACTGACAGTTGGGAGGAAGAGGGCGTGTCAAACACTACAAGAGGCACATTAGAGAGTCCCAAGATCCAGTTGTTGTAATGATTTGCGGGCAATCATCTTCTTCTCTCCAAACAGCATGCTCTGTAATAGTTTTCTCACTCCGAGTCTCTCTAGTAATAAAGGAAAATCAACAACAGCCACAACAAGCCACGGTAACTGTCACAACGAACAGATGGCTGCGAGCTTTAAAAATTTGCAGCAAGGTGTAACAACCGGCAGCTCATTTTTCCTTTGGTCAGAATGACGCCTGCTGTCAAGGAAGAGGTGCTGTGGGGGGTGGATGGGGATGACTGCTGGCCACGCACGGTGCTGCCTCTTCCTGGAGTTGTGAGCTGGCCCTGGTCCCCTGGAGCTTCCTCTCCCAGTCCTTCTGGTGACCAATGGCTTTGCCAAGGTCTCTGGCAAAGGTACCAGAGGCTGGCAAATGGGTCCCCTCGCCAGGAGCAGTGTCTCCTGAGCCTGGTGCACTATCTGCCTGAAAAGAAGAAATATAGTTGAGCCCCAAAACAACATGCTAAAAAGCACTCTTCTTCCATACCACCCCCCAAAATTCCCAACGATGGACAGCGGGCGACTGAGTGCCAGGAAGAGGGAATTGTTTGTCTCATAGTCAAATCTAAGTGGTTCACGCAGTGCCAGCGCAGGCCTGAGAACTTTAAATGGGAGCGAGGGGGCCAAGGCTGACTTTCATACCTCTGAGGGCATTTCGATTCCCAAATATTTGAGGCAGGTCCCTTCTGGGAATCTGGGCTGTGGTTCGGGAAACAAGAGGCATTCCAGTAACAAGTCCCTTTTATGGAAATTAGTTATGTCAACTTGCTTGCAGAAAATTGAAATATTTCAACCGTTTGCTCCTTCCAAAGTTTCTTATCATCACACCCACTAGAAATAACCAATGAGGGAGTGGATGTGCTCAAGCAGGCGGGTGCCCACCTCCCAGTGGGAGGTCCCAGGTTTCGTCCCGGTGCCTCCTAAAGAAGATGAGCAGACACCAAGCAGACACAGAGAGCAGACAATGATCAGACACAGCGAGCAGACACAGAGAGCAGACAATGATCAGACACAGCGAGCAGACACAGAGAGCAGACAATGATCAGACACAGCGAGCAGACACAGAGAGCAGACAATGATCAGACACAGCGAGCAGACACAGAGAGCAGACAATGATCAGACACAGCGAGCAGACACAGAGAGCAGACACCGAGCAGACACAGCGAGCAGACACAGAGAGCAGACAATGATCAGACACAGCGAGCAGACACAGAGAGCAGACACCGAGCAGACACAGCGAGCAGATAACGAGCAGACAGACAAGGGAGCCACCTTGGGGGGCGGGGGGAGAAATAACCAATGATAGCAGTTTGGTTTCTTTTCTGTGCCCACCTCAATGTCCCTCGCCATCCAAATCCGTTTGGTTCTTGATTATTGATAATCAGAGTCAGAAACCAAGTTTAAATCAGGAGGTAGAGCATATTATCCAAATGAATTTGGCTCCTGAGTTTAAGATAGTGAGTAGCAGGAGTTTATATAGCAAGGGATCTATCTAAAAATCTGAGTTTATTTGATTCCTGAGATAGATAGTGGAAGTTCAGAGAGCAAGGGATAACTATAAAAACACGCAAGTAACAAGTCATACAAATTGCTTCCAACATTCAAGGGGCAATAAACGTCACATTTATTTCTGTTTCTAAACAAAATCAGGTCTAGACCTCAGTTGCTCATTTTCAGAGGATAAAAAGTCAAGAGCTCCTGGTTCCTTCCCTTTGCTGGATTATCTGTATCTGGTCTCAGAGCCCAGGGGACAAGGAAGAACGCTCTTCTTGGGCACGATTTGTTTGCTATCTAGTCCCTGCTCCAACACCTACTTAGCAGGCGACCATTGTAAAGTTATATGACATCTCTAAATCTTGGTTTTCTCATCAGAAAAATGGAGCTGATGATAATAATTGCCATCTAATAGAACGGTAAATGGTCATCATTATCACCACCTTCATCACTGCATTCTTTTTAAGTGTTGCACAGAATTCCATTGTATGTGTATAAAATCATTTATTTATTGACCATTCTGTGTGTATTAGTTATTAGCTGTTGCATAACCAATTACCCCAAAATCTAGTGGCTTAGAATAACAACGTTTATTATCTCAGCTTCTGGGACAATAATCCAAGCACAGCTCAGCTGGGTTCCCCGGGGTAGGGTCTCTCACAGGGCTGCAGTTAAGGCTTCAGTCATCTGAAGGCTCAAATGGGGAAGGAGTCTCTTCCAGGCTCATCCTCATGGGCTCTGGCAGGATTAAGTCCCTTGTGGATTGTTGGACTGAGGGCCTCTGTTCCTCACTGGCTGTTGGCAGGAGACCCCACTCAATTCCTGGCCACATGGGCCCCTCCATAGAGCAGCTTACAACATGGTAGCTGGCTTCCCTGAGTGAGCAAGCAAGAGGCAGAAAGAGATCAAGTGCATGTAAAATGGAAGCCCCAGTCTTTTAAAGCCAGATTTCAGAAGTGACATCACATTACTTTTGCTATTTTAATTTGTTAGTAACAAGTCACTCATTCCAGCATACACTAAAGGAGGGAGGATACCCAACGGTGTGAATGCCAGGAGGCAGAAATCCCTGTGAGCCAATTTAGAAGTTGTCTACTCTCCATATTAGACGCTTACAAAAATAACTCAAACCCTCATCTGTCCTGAAAGTATGAGGGTCAGATTCTATCAATATGTCAAGATCTTCCTTTGTGTTATTATACCTGCCTTTTTCCTCTAATAGATCTGTGCATTTTGTTCTCTATATTTGGAAGGTTAGTTATTAGGTGCAGGCAAATTTGGAATTGTACATCTTTCTCTAGAACCAACCTGTTGTCAGTATGAAGTAATTCTTTTTCACTAGTATGCTTTTGGCTTTAAAAGATACTGCATTTGATATTAGTAGGTCTACCCTAGATTTGTTTGGTTAGTATTTGCACAGTATGTATTTTCTACCCTTGTACTTTCAACTTTCCAGGTTTAGATGTGTGTTTTCATAAACAGATAATATCTATACCTATCTAGAACTGGACCTGTGGCTATATATCATCTATTTATTTTTATTAATTTTTTTTCTACCTAGTTGTCATTGTCTTTTGGTGCATCACTTCGCTGTACTGTGGCCTGTGCCTCACTATGCAGGTATGTGACACATTTTTTCTTTTTTTATCAGGAGGTCCTGGGCATTGAACCCAGGTCTTCTATATGGTAAATGGGAGCTCAATTCTTGAGCCACAGCTGCTTCCCTATTTGTATATATACTTAATGTAGCCTAGCAATCTTTGCCTTTTCACAGGAGCATTTAGTCCATTTTTAGTTAATGTATTTATTGGTATTTGAGCTAAATAATCTGTATCAACTATGTACTTACTATTTTTCTTGTCAATCAATATTCTTTTTTTGCTCCTTTCTTGCCTTATTTTGGATAAGTTCATTCTTATTCCACTCTATTCCTATGTTAGTTTGGAGGATATATGCTTTCATTTTCTTAAAATTGAGATCTAATTCATATACTGTTATGGATTAAATCGTGTCCCTCCAAAAAGACAAGTTCAAGTCCTAACCTCTGGTCTTGTGAATGTGATTCTCTTTGGATACAGGATCTTTGAAGATGCTATTAGTTAAGAAGAGGCCAAACGGGATTAGGGTGGGCCCTAAACCAGTGTAACTGGTGTCTTCACAAGATGAGAAAAATTTGGACACAGAAAAACAGAGACAGGAGACAGCTACAAGGCAGGGGAAGAGATGGAATCATGCTACAAGCCAAAGAAGGCCATAGATTGCTGGCAAAGACCATGGAGCATGGCTCTGCCAACACCTTGATTTGGACTTCTAGCCTACAGATCTGTGGGACAATAAGTTTCTGTTGTTTTAAACCATCCTGGTTTGTGGCATTTTGTTGTAGCAGCTCCAGGAAGCTAAGACAACTACCATAAAATTCACCATTTCAAGTGTACACAATTCACAAGACTGTACAACCATCACAGGAGATTTTCTAACTCCAGGAGATTTTCATCACCCCCAAAAGAAACCACGTACCTGCTAGCTATCACTTAACCTTAACTCCTGGCAACCACTCATCTGTCTCTATGGATTTATCTATCACGGACATTTCATGTAAATGGAATCATACAGTATCTAGGCTTTTGTATCAGGCTTCTTTCACTTGCCATAATGTTTTTTGAGGTTCATCCACATTGCAGAAAATATCTGTATTTCATTTTTATTGCCAAATAATATTACATTATATGACTGCATAACATTTTGTTCATTCATCAGTTTATAAACATTTGAGTTGTTTCCACTTTTTGGCTAATACGAATAATGCTGCAATGAATATGCATGTACAAGTTTTTGTGTGGACACATGTTTTCAATTCTCTTGAATATATTCTCTTGGGTCATATGGTAATCCTATGTAAAACTTTTTGAGGAACTGCCAAACTGTTTTTCACAGTGGCTGCACCAATTTCACATTTCTATGTGAATGTAGGAAGGGTCCAATTTCTCCACATCCTCGTCAACTCTTGTCATTGTCTATCTTTGTTAAATCATAGCTATCAGAGTCTGCGTGACATGGTATTTCATTGTGGTTTTTTTTACTGAGACTTTTATTTTATTTTTTAAAATTTTTATTGTCTTTTTTAAAAAAGGTAAATAGATCACACAAAACGTTACATTAAAAAACATGAGGTCCCCATATGCCCCACTCCCCACCTCCCCACCCCTGCTCCTTCCACATCAACATCCCCTTTCATCAGTGAGGCACATTCATTGCATTTGGTGAACACACCCTGGAGCACTGCCACACTGCATGGACCATAGTTTACATTGTAGTTCACACTCTCCCCCAGTCCATCCAGTGGATTATGGCAAGATATACAATGTTCTTCATCTGTCCCTGCAATATCATTCAGGACAACTCCAAGTCCCAAAAATGCCCCATATCACACCTCTTCCTCCTTCTCCCAGCCCTCAGCAACTCCCATGGCCACTGTCTCCATATCAATGATACGTTTCTTCTATTACTAGAGTCACAACAGTTCTATAGTAGAATACCAGCAAGTCCACTCCAATCCATATTATATTCCTCCATCTTGTGGCCCCTGGGGTGGTGATATCCACTCCATCTCTAAATCGGGAGGGGGCTTAGATCCCACATGGCTGATGGATGCAATTCTTCTGCTTGCAGCTTTAGACACTTTCAATTCACTGGTGTGGTGGTTGACCATTTTCATCTCCCCATCAGCTGACCTGGGTATGTCCAATGAACAGGAGAGTGGGTGTTGCAACTCTGCTGAAGCTCAGGGCCCAGATGGCACATGGACATCCCAGAGATTCAAGTTTCCTGAGCATAGACAAATCTGAGTGCCAATCACAAGTTCAGTAGAAGTGATAGAAGAGGCATGTGTAAAGAGGGCACATCTGAGTCCAACTCCATCACAATCAGGAGCACAAATTCCAAAGTAGGGCACACTGACAGGGCAATGAACTCCAAAGCCATCTGTCATGACCATAGAACCTGTGTGTTTCTGTACCCTCAGGAGCACCAGCACTGGGTTGCATCTACTTTGACTGTCTCTGGGATCCTGCTGAGACGTGCATAAGCATGACCTCTCTGATGACCTCCTGGCTCATTTTGAAGTCTCTTAGCCATATAAACTCATTTGTCTTTATCATTTCCCTCTTTTATTCATGGTCTTTTTCTAGTTGCATCACCAGCTGGTGATGGTAATAATCCCTCGGCACCAGGGAGGCTCACCCCCAGGAGTCATGTCCCACATTGGCAGGAGGGTAATGCATTTACATGCTGAGTTTGGCTTAGAGAGTGGCCACATTTGAGCAACATGGAGGTCTCAGGAGGTAACTCTTAAGCACCCTGCAGCTCTACGCCTAGTTCCTATTTCAGGCACATAGGGTCATAAGCATGGTCATCAGTAGCAAAGGCCCATCCCTGGACCATCCTTTTTCACTGGTCTTTGCCCTTGCACTTGGGGGATTGTTGCTGTTCCTTTGGGGAATGTGACAGAGCTCCCCAGGATGGGAACTCAGCATTCCCTTAGTTGTCATGTGTATGACACTATGACAATACCCAATGAACATCCGAACATATATATATATATACCCTATATGCACGCCTTTGTAAACTCCCTCCCACTTATGCATCTCCCATCAATGACACCCCACACCAGTGCTCCTCCCCTGCCATAGTTGAAGCCCTCTGTAATCCCAAACTTCTTCAAAAACAAAGCCTAATATATTGCCAAATTAAATTAGTAGGAAAATGAAATAGTATTGACAGGTTTAAAAAGATTAGACATAGAATACATAATAATTTTGAAAAACTAAAATAAAGTAAAAAATAAATTGGCATATTAAAAAATGAAAAATTTTATAAAGCTTCGTTTTTGATGTTTTGCCTTTCATCACAGTAATAGGTGTTGCCCTGCATGTACAGTGGCAAGGCGATCTCCTCCATTCCTTCCTCAGTGTCTACATCCTTTTTTTAATTGTTAATTTTGTCTTCTAAAAAGTTTTAGATCACAGTATACAATATAGGGGATTCTCATACACCCATCATCAAACCCTTTTCCCACTTCCCCAGCAATGATCTTTTTACATGTGGATGTTATATTTGCTACAGCTGCTGTACAGATATTGAAACATAGCTACCAACCACGGTTTCATTATGATTTACATCATGGTTTATATTTTAGACTGTACACTTTTTGAAATATTTTGTTACATTATGGTTTACATTTTAGACTATACACTTATATAAATTTTTGGTGAAATTTAACATGGCTTATATCCATCATAGCATGAACTTGTGGAACACTTCCATTGCCCCCCAGTTACCCTCACTTCTATCCATTCTCTTCCTCTCTCCCCCACAGAGAGACAGGGCCCACAGTGACAACCAAGCCTCACTGCTTGAAGGACAAGATTCACAGATACTTAGAACAATGCTGAGGGCTTGACACTCTAGTCTGTCCTCCCCCATTGGGAGCCACCCATGCTCTTAAGAGACACCTTCTTCTTTGTTTGAGAACATCAGTCCACCCCAGGATGGGGTACAACACCTTCCCACTCATTGTATGTGTCTCCACCCACTGATATAACACACTAGGACAAGATGATCACTCACACACTCACACAGCCTGCTCCAGGTGTACCCTGTGCCAGATGCCCCCCCATCAAACACCCCAAAAAGGTAACCCTTCCTTATTATATTTTCTGAAGACTTTTCTCAACATTATAGTTTCAACCACATACCTGACACTCTCCCATGTTCACCCGCTCACCCCAAACCCTCCCCCCTAATCCATGGCCCATCTGACCCAATCCTAGTCACCCTCAAGCCTGCAAAGCCCCACCCAATAGCATCCCTATGTTCCTATCTTATCCCTTCACTGCACAACTACTTACCTCTACTTTATCATAGATTTTGCCTATGTTGGCATCAGCTCACAACCTTCCTTTCTCCGCCCCCCCCCCCCCATTTCCTGTAAGCCCATCGTCCAGTCTCTAGCTCTCTGAGACAGCTTGATTTGCTTAATTCGTATCAGAGAGGTCATGTAGTATTTGTCCTTCAATGCCTGGCTTGCTTCACTCAATATAAGGTTCTCAAGATTCATCCATGTTACCCCATGTGTTAGTACTAAATTCCCTCTTACAGCAAAGTAATATTCCATTGTGTGTATATACCACATTTTGTTTATCCATTTATCTGTTGATGGGCATTTGGGTTGATTCCAACTTTTGGCCATAGTAAATAATGCCGCTATGAACATTGGTGTGCATATATCAGTTCGTGTCCTTGTTTTCAGTTCTTCTGGGTATATACCCAGTTGTGGAATTGCTGGGTCATATGACAAATCCATAGCTAGTTTTTTTAGGAACCGCCAAACTGCCCTCCAGAATGGCTGGATCCTTCTGCATTCCCACCAGCAGTGGATGAAGGTTCCCATTCCTCCGCATCCTCTCCAGCACTTGTAGTCCTCTGTTTTTTTAATAGCCGCCAGTCTAATGGGTGTAAGATGGCATCTCATTGTAGTTTTTAATTTCATTTCCCTAATAGCTAGTGATGTTGAGCATTTTTTTCATGTGCTTTTTAGCCATTTGTTTTTCTTCTTTGGAGAAGCATCTGTTCAAATCTCTTGCTCATTTTTTGAATGGGTTGTTTGTCTTTATTTTAGAGATACAGGATTTCTTTATATATACTGGATATTAGACTCCTATCAGATATATGGTTACCAAATATTTTCTCCCATTGGGTAGGCCGTCTTTTCACTTTCTTGATAAACTCCTTTGAGGTGCAAAAGGCTTTAATTTTGAGGAGGTCCCATTTATCTTTTTTTTTTTTTTTTGCTGCTCGTGCTTTTGGTGTGAAGTTCATGAAGCCATTTCCTATTACAAGGTCCGGTAGATGTTTTCCCACATTGTCTTCCCAATCCTCTCTCATTCTTTTCTTTTTTTAAGATTTATTTATTTATTTATTTCTCTCCCCTCCCCCCCCCACCCCAGTTGTCTGTTCTCTGTGTCTATTTGCTGCGTCTTCTTTGTCCACTTCTGTTGTTGTCAGCGGCATGGGAATCTGTGTTTCTTTTTGTTGCATCATCTTGTTGTGTTGGCTCTCCGTGTGTGTGGCACCATTCCTGGGCAGGCTGCACTTTCTTTCATGCTGGGCGGCTCTCCTTATGGGGCACACTCCTTGCGCATGGGGCTACCCTACACGGGGGACACGCCTGCATGGGACGGCACTCCTTGTGCGCATCAGCACTGCACATGGGCCAGATCCACACGGGTCAAGGAGGCCTGGGGTTTGAATCACGGACCTCCCATGTTGTAGACGGATGCCCTAACCACTGGTCTAAGTCTGCTGCCCTCTCTCATTCTTTTGCATATGGAGATCCAGTTTTCCAAGCACCATCTGTCGAAGAGGCCATTCTTTCCCAGCTGAGAGGGCTTTGTGGCCTTGTGAAATATTAGATGACTGTATATGCGAGGATCTATATCCAAATTCTCAGTTTGGTTCCATTGGTCAGTGTGTCTATCTTTGTGTCAAAACCGTGCTGTTTTGACCACTATAGCTTTGTAGTATGTTTTAAAGTCAGGTACAATGAGTACTCCTACTCCTATTTCATTTTTCTTTTTCAATATATCTTTGGCTATTCAGGGCCACTTTCCCTTCCAAATAAATTTCATGGTAAGTTTTTCCAGATCAGTAAAAAATGCTGTGTTGATTTTTATTGGTATTGCATTAAATCTGTAGATCATTTTAGGAGGGATAGCCATCTTAATGATATTTAGTCTTTTTTTCCATGAACAGGGAATATTATTCCATTTATTTAAGCCTTCTTTGACTTCCTTTAACAGTGTTGTGTAGTTTTCTGTGTATAATTCTTTTACATCTTTAGTTAAATTTATTCCTAGATATTTGATTTTTAAATTTACTATTGTAAATGAAATTCTTTTCTTTTCTTTTTTTAAAAGACTTATTTATTTCTCTCCCCTTCCCTCCTACCCTGGTTGTCTGTTCTCTGTGTCTATTTGCTGCATCTTCTTTGTCCGCTTCTGTTGTTGCCAGTGGCACGGGAATCTGTGTTTCTTTTTGTTGCATCATCTTGTTGTGTCAGCTCTCTGTGTGTGCAGCACCATTCCTGGGCAGGCTGCACTTTCTTTCCCGCTAGGTGGCTCTCCTTATGGGGCGTACTCCTTGCACATGGGGCTCCCCTATGTGGGGGACACCCCTGCGTGGCACAGCACTCCTTGCATGCATCAGCACTGTGCATGGGCCAGTTCCACATGGGTCAAGGAGGCCTGGGGTTTGAACCACGGACCTCCCATGTGGTAGACGTATGCTCTAACCACTGGGCCAAGTCCACTGCTGGCATTCTTTTCTTGATTTCCTCCTTGGATTGCTCATTATTGGTGTGCAGACATGCTACTGATTTTTGTGCATTGATCTTATAATCTGCAACTTTACTGAGCTCATTTATAAGTTCTAGAAGCTTTGTTGTAGATTTCTCAGGGCTTTCTATGTATAGGATCATGTCATCTGCGAATAGTGAAATTTTTACTCCTTCCTTTTTGATTTGGATGTCTTTTATAACTGTTTCTTGCCTCAGTGCTTGAGGAAGTACTTCTAACACAATGTTAAATAGGAGGGGTGATAGTGAGCATCTCCTTATTCCTGACCTTAGAGGGAAGGATCTTAGGATTTCACCATTGCAAATGGGGTTTTTCATATATACAATTGATTATGTTCAGAAAGTTTCCTTCTATTCCTATCTTTTGCATTGCTTTTATCAGGAAAGCATGACATATTTTGTCAAATGCTTTTTCCACATCTGTAGATATGATCATGTGATTTTTTTCTTTCCTTCTGTTTATGTGGTGTATTACATTGATTGGTTTTCTTATGTTAAACCATCCTTGCATACCAGGGTTGAAACCCACTTGGTCATGGTGTATAATTCATCAGATGTGTTGTTGAATATGATTAGCAAGTATTCTGTTGAGGATTTTAGCATCTAGATTCCTTAGAGAGATTGGTCTGTAATTTTCCTTTCTTGTGTTGTCTTTGTTTGGTTTGGTATTACGGTAATGTTGGCATCATAGAGAGAGTTAGGCAATGTTCCTTCTATTTCAATTTTTTGGAAGGGTTTATGCAAGATTGGTGTTTGTTCTTTCCAGAATGCTTTGTGGAATTCATCTGTGACTCTGTCTGGCCTAGGGCTCTTCTTAGTTGGGAGGTTTTTAATGATTGTTTCTATCTCTTTACTTGTGATTGGTTTGTTGAGATCATCAATTTCTTCTTTCATTAATATAGGCTGCTTATGTGTTTCTAGGAATCTGTCCATTTCCTCTAAATTGTCCTTGTTGTTGGCATATAGTTTTTCAAAGTATTCTCTAATGATAGTCTTTATTTCTGTGGGGTCAGTGGTGATATCCTCATTCTCATTTCTTATTTTGTGTATTTATATCTTCTCTCTTTTTTTCTTTATTAGTCTAGCTAAGGGTTTGTCAATTTTATTGATCCTCTCAAGGAACCAGCTCTTTGTTTTGTTTATTTTTTCTAGTGTTTTCTTATTTTCTATTTCATTTAATTCTGCTCTGATCTTTGTTCTTTCTTTCTTTCTTCTTCCTTTGGGGTTATTTTGTTGTTGTTTTTTTTACTAATTCCTCCAAGCATGCAGTTAGATCTTCAATTTTAGCTCTTTCTTCTTTTTTGATGTGTGAATTTATGACTATGAATTTCCCTCTCAGTACAGCTTTTGCTGCATCCCATAAGTTTTGATATGTTGTGTTGTCATTTTCATTAGTTTCAAGGTAGTTACTGATTTCTTTTGAGATTTCCTCCCTGACCCACTGTTTGTCTAAGAGTGTGTTGCTTAACTTCCATATCTTGGTGCCTAATCTGGGTCTCTGGCTCTTACAGATTTCCGGTTTCATTCCACTGTGGTCAGAGAAATTATTTTATATGATTTCAATCTTTCTGAGTCCACTGAGACTTTCTCTGTGGCCTAGCATGTGGTCTGTCTTAGAGAATGATCCATGTGTTCTTGAGAAGAATATGTATCCTGCTGTATTTGGATGTAGTTTTCTGTATATGTCTTTTAGGTCCAGATCCTCTCATATATTATTCAAAGTCTTTGTTTCTTTTTTTTTTAAGATTTATTTATTTTTATTTCTCTCCCCTTCCCCTCCCCACTCTCCATTGTCTCTTCTCTGTGTTCATTCACTGTGTGTTCTTCTCTGTCCGCTTGCATTCTTTTTTTTTTTTTTTTTGAAAATAATGGCAAATTTTATTGGCATAAATCACAGGAGTTGACATGGAAAAAGCCAGGTTAGAAGTTTACAGGGAAAACAAAATCAGAAATCATCAAATAACCACCAGCCCAGAGGCTGGACCCCAGAACCCCCGTCCGTCTTGGGGAGGGTTCCCGGGCGGGTCACTGTAAACAGAGCAGTAAGGCCTATGGGTGCAAGTGGAGACAGCAGGCCTCTGGAGGGGCCCAGCCGACCGCCCAGCCCCACCACGGCGGGGGCCCTTCCCAGACCCCCGCGCAGCAGTTTCTGCTTTTAGGCTGGTGCAGTGTCTGGCTCGCCCTCATTCAGACCCCTTGGGGGCTGCCGCCTCCTCACCAGGACCCCCAGGGCTGCCTGCACCCAGTTCATCCCTGGGAAGAGAGCTCCCTGGGAAGAGAGCTCCGGGGGTTTCCCTTTGCTTCGGTCCAGGACCCTATCCCTCTGCCCCAAATCCCATCAGGCCTTCCCTTGCAACAACCTGGGCCCTTCTCCCCAGACCTCCTGAGTGGCCACCCCCTGTAAAAGTGGAAGAACCGGTACCCAGCCTCCAAGGAGAGCAGGGAATTTAGGATGGAATCAACATGCTCGATGGAATCAACAAGAACCTAAGAGATCTTGATGGTTTCTCGGTCAAAATCTGACACCAGCTTTCCTGAGAAGGCAGGAGAAAGAGCTCCAGGGAAGCAGTGAAGGGCTGAGAATGTTCAGTGGGCTTTCTTTGCTGCCAGACAGTTCAGAGGGGGACAGAAGGCCCTAATGGCTTACCTGGGCAGGAAACAGCACCCTCAAAGTACACTTCCCCGTCTCCTGCCCCCAGGAACGGGGCAGATGGGGTTCTGAATTCTAGGCCCAAAAGGGCAAAACACCCTGCGGCCAGGGTTTCCGCTTGCATTCTTGTCAGGCAGCACCAGAAATCTGTGGCTTTTTTATTGTGTCATTTTGATGTGTCAGCTCTCTGTGTGTGTAGCATCACTCCTGGGTGGGCTGCACTTTTTGTGTGGGGTGGCTCTTCTTGTGGGGTGCACTCCTTGCATGTGGGGTACCCCTACATAGGGGGCACTCTGTGTGTCAGGGCACTCCTTGTGTGTGGCAGCACTGCACATGGGACAGCTCATCACATGGACCAGGAGGCCCTGGGTATTGAACCTCCTATATGGTAGGCAGACAAGGCACCCTTGTCAAAGATCATTTGACCATAAATGTATGGGTCTATTTCTGGACTTTCAGTTTATTCCATTTTTCTTTAGGTCTATCCATATGTCCAGACCCCATTGTCTGGATTCCTGTACTTTTGTAGTAAATTTAGAAATTGGGAAGTGTGAGTGTTCCAACTTCCTTCCTGTCTTTCAGGGTTGTTTTAACTATTCTGGTCCCTTGAATTTCCATATAAATTTTATGATCATTTTGTCCACTGATGTTAATGTTTCTTGAAACATTTGGTAGAATGTTTTCTTGAACATTTGGTAGATGGCCAATGAGGCCATCTGGTTCTGAGCTTTTCTTTATGGCAAGTTTTTAGATTATTTATTCAATATCTTTACTTTTTTTTTGAGGTACTGGGGTATGGGGGTGACACTGGAAATTGAACCCAGGACCTCATATGTGGGAAGCTGGTGCTCAACCACTGAGCCCTATTGGCTTCCCTGCTTTCCTAAGTTGTAGTTTTCATTTGTTTTGCTTGTTGTTTGTTTTTATTTTTGTTTTAGGAGGCATCGGGGACAGAACCTGGGATTTCCCATGTGGGAGGCAGGCATTCAACTGCTTGAGCCACATCCATTCCCAATATCTTTAATTTTTATAGGCCTATTGAGGTTTTCTATTTCTTTCTGAGTTAGTCTTGGTACTTTGTGGTTTCCTGGAAATTTGAACATTTCATCTAGCTTATCCAATTTGTTGACACAGAAGTATTCATAGTATTCCCTTATAATTTTTTTTATTTCTGTAAAATCAGTGGTAATTACCCTTTTTCATTCCTAATTTTAGTAATTCTTCTTTTTTTGTTGTTGTTAATCTTGCTTAAGATCTGTCACTATTTCCAAAGAATCAACTTTTGGTTTTGTGGAATTTCTCTACTTTTCTATTCTCTACTTCATTTATTTCCACTCTAATCTTTATTATTTTCTTCCATCTGCTTTGAGTACAGTTTGGTCTTTTCCTAGTATCTTAAGGTGGAAGATTAGGTAATTGATTTGAGGTCTTTTTTCTTTTTTTAAGGTAGAAACTTACAGTTGTAAATTTGCCTCTGAGCACTGCTTTTGCTATGTCAAATAAGATCTGGTAGGTTGTGCTTTAATTTTCATTCATCTAAAGGAAATCATAATTTCCTTTATGATTTCTTCTTTGCTCCATTGGTTGCTTAAGAGTGTGTTGCTTAATTTCCACTATTTGTGAGTTTTTCACTTTTCTTTCTCTTATTGATTTCTAATTCCATTCCATATTGGTCAGGGAATATATTTTGTATGATTTCAAGGTTTTAAAATTTACTGAAACTTGTTTTGTGTAATAACATATGGTCTATCCTGGAGAATGATCATTTACTTTTGAGAAGAATGCAAATTCTGTTGTTGTGTGCTTAATATAGGTTTTATATATGTCTTTTAGGTTTAGTTGGTTCACAATGTTGTTCAAGTCTTCTACTTCCTTATTACATCTTCTATCTGTGAAATGGTATACTTAAGTCACTGACTAATATTGTAGAACTGGCTATTTCTCCCTTCAATTAAGTCAATGTTTGTTTCATGTATTTTGGGGTTATATTATTAGATGTATATATATTTATATTTTCCTTTAGCTTTTTAGACATAGTTTTCTTTGGCCTTTGAACATATTTAAAATAACCAATTTAAAGTCTCTGTCTAGTAAGCCCAAAGTTTGGCTTTGGAGCCTCAGAGATAGTTTTTATTGACTGTTTCTTTTCCCTGTGTATGAGCCATACTTTCTCTTTTATATGCATGTGAAAACTGGATATCTTACATAATATAATGTGGCAACTCTGAAAATCAGATTCTCCTTTTCCCCCAGAATTTGTTGTTGTTGCTGCTTATTGTGGTCATTGCTGTTTGTTTAGTAACTTTTTTGAAATAATTCTGTAAATTCTGTATTCTTCATCACTGACATATCTATTTGGTTAACTTAGTGGTCAGCTTATGATTGGACAGATATTCCCTTAAGTGGATACAACCAATAAATCACCCAGATATTGCCAAACACTGGCTCACCACATGGGCACTGGCTCACCATGTGGGCACTCATGCAGGCACAGGCTTGCCACACAGGGATGCTTTCTCTTCTTTTTTTTTCACCAGGAGGCCCCAGGGATCAAATCCAGGTCCTCCCATATGGCAGGTGGAAGTTCTATCACTTGAGCCACATCTGCTTCCCTATTGCTGTTCCTTTAAACCCTAATTCTTTTCTCTGGTTACTTTCAAGACTTGTCTTTGGGTTTATGAAATTTCCCCACAATGTGTCAAGTTGTGGATTTGTTTTTTTTATCCTCCTTGGGGTTCATTGGGATTCTTGAATCTGTAAATTGATGTTTTCCATCAGTTTTGGAATATTCTCAGCCTGTAGCCTCTGCCCCATTTTCTCCTCTTCCTCCAAGACTCCAATTAAGTATGTTTTAGGCATTCTCACAATATAGTCTGGTCTCTTACCTCCTCTTTTGTATTTTTGTTTTGAATCTCTTTGCTTCAATCTACTTTTTCTTCTCTATATTCAAATTCACTAATTTTCTCTTCAGCTGTGTCTACATTTGTTGTTAAGCTTATTTAATCAACTTTAAATTTTGGTTATTAACTTTTCATTTCTAAAATCCATATTTGTTTTATTTTCAAATCTGCTCTATTTAATGATTTCTAGCCTCTAAATCAAAAGTTTAAGTTGGATTTAATTCCTTGAATATATAAGCAAAATGATGTAGTCTCTTTTATGTCTGAGCTGTAACAACAGTGACTGTGATCCTGTGGCTCTGTTTCTGATGTTTCCCACTCTGGTTGTTTTGCCTTCTTGTGGGCCTGGTTATTTTTGATTAGGTACTTACCCTGATTTTGAAAAAAAAAAAGTTTATTTTCAGAAACAATTTGAGCCCTAGGATGAAATTATCTCCCTCCAGAGGTGTTTTTTGTTTGTTTTTAAATTTGTTTCAGGCATGTGCCTGAGTGAACTAGCACTCTGAGGTCACCTAATCCAATTTCAGGACAGAAATTTCTGAGTCATTCACATTACTGAAGTGGAGCTGCAGCACCTGCAGCAAGTATGGGGGCTGGTTTATATTTAATTAATTCTTACTTCTACAAGGGTAGGTTTTCAAGGTCCTTTCCCAAAGCATGCAGTGATTTCCCTCAGTCCCCACAGCTGGCAGATTCTGGACTTCAAATTCGTTCCCTTAGCTCTCTGATGCTGTCAAAAGTGCAATGTAACCTCTCAGCTGCCTATTTCTGATTGACACATAACCCCAAAGTAAAAGTGGTCTTGCCTTGAATTGTTCTTCTCTCCTGGACCTTGGCACAGTAATTTTTAAAGCATTTTATTACCTTTTTAATGTTTTAAAGATTTTAAACATTTACTCTATCTTTACTCTACCTTTACTTATCTTCAGTGGGAGGGTTGGTCTCATTGTCTAGTTCATAATTACTACAAACTGAATTCTCTGATAATTGTTTTGTGGTTACAAAAATACCTGATTGTTATGACAGACATAAAGTGGCAGGTCAAAAAAAGATAAAATCTAGATCCATTAAAGTACTTTGGGGGAGATTTGAAGAATATGCTTAATTGATTTGGTGGCCTTTAGTATGGAACAAGATTTAGCAGTAAAATATCTGATGGACGGTAGTGGCTGCAGGTGGTCTAGGAGAGGGCAGCCTGGGACACTGAGCTCAGGAGCCTCAGTTTCACCTGAGTCCCCCAAATCTCACTCTACCCAGCCCATTTGGTGGTCTCTGTTACTGACCTTTCTATCCTCTGGTAACTGCCTGTTGGGTATTGAATTATGTACCCTGTAAAAGACATGTCCTTAGTCTTGGTCCATGTTCCTGTGAGTGTGGACCCATTTGTAAATAGGCCCATTTGAGGATATTAAGGTGAATCAGGGTGGGTTTTAATCTGTATGATTAGAGGCCTTATAGAAATTTGAAGGTAGTTTAGAGAAAGTCACAAGAAGCAGCCAGAAGTCAGTGAAAACCAGAAGAGCAGACACAAGGAAAGGGAGCGCCATATGATGGAAGGCAGATGTGGCAGTTTGAACTTATTTTATGAACCCCCCAAAAAGAGAAATATTATGTTTTAAACAAATCCATTCCTGTGGGTATGAGACCCATTTGACTGGATTACATTAGTGGGTGTGATTCATGTTGAGTCTCTGCCCTCTTGCTGGGTCTGATATAAAGGGAGATACTGAGACTCGGGCAGGTGGAAGAAAAAGGGAGTTGGGATATTCAACTTGGCAATGTGAGAGGGGGGATGGCTTGAGCACGAAGCGCCCAAGAGCTGGGCCCACAGAGCAGCTCAAAAGGAGACCTCCAGCCCTGCTATACGCCTGGCAGCTCACTGCTGAACTTGGGAAGAGAGAGGACAGCCCAGACTGATAGAGGAGGCCTGGAAAGAGACAAGACCTGTGCTTGGTTGCTCAAAGCCTAACTCCACGAGACGGTAGATTCTGGAGGGGAAGGCAGAGACCTCTGCAGAGATTGGCGGCCATCTTGCTTCACCATGTGGCAACAACGCCAGGACCAACAGTAGCTGACTTTTGTGAGAAAGCACCTCTTATGGTGCTTTGAGCTGGATTTTGGAACTGTGAGGTTTTATTTCAAATAACTATCCTTTATAAGGGTCAACACATTTCTGGTACTTTGTCTTGACAGCCCTTTGGCAAACTAAAATTGCAGAGGTGCCAGCCAAGGAACCCCAAGAATTGGCAGCTCCAGAATGGTACAGAATTTGGTGAGAAAGTATGGAATAGCTGATGCCTTTTTATTTCCTAAGAATAGTTCTTCTTTCTTTTATTGTTACTTTTTAAAAGCCCCTTCCCCAGCTCCCACTTTGAAGTGGGGTAGGTTCCAGCCTGATCAGAAGGCCTGAGCACTAGCCTTGGATGCATGCTGCGGGAGAGAGGGGCAGAGTCTCCCCAGGGGCTGATGTGGGGAGAAAGCCCAAGCTGGCCAATGTAGGAGGAAGGGGAGGGAAAGGAAAGAGGCAGAAAATTTGAGCTTCCAGACTCCGAAACTGTGACAGTGAATTCCTGTTAAGTCAAGTGGTATGAAGTGCTTGTCATAGCAGCCTGGGCAAACTAATACACCAGCATTCCCCAGCCCGTGTCCTCCTGAGAGCATGGAGAGGCTTCTGAGACTCTTCTGACACATGAATCCCAGGCTGAAAGGTACTTCATTAGGGTTTTACAAAGTGTCTCCGGAACATGCCAGGGGGGACCCAGATCTTCCAGGGAGAAGTTTGGAGGCAGGTGAGCAGCCACCCCGAGGGCCTCTGTGCCTGGAGGAAAGCCCAGAACCTGAGAGCAGGAGGTGCCTTGACTCATCACAGCCACCTGTTAGATTTCACAGGAGAGGAAACTGAGGCCCTGAGGAGTCAAATGATCTGCCCTTGCGTGGCCTGCATGCAGGAAGAGCTAGTGCTTTTCAACTTTGCAGCTCCGTGCTCCTGCCTTCCTCAACATCTTTACCTGCTAAAATCCATCACACGCGAACTGGCGGAAGGTGGTGGAGAGTTTTATTGCACATTTTGCAGTCCGCTCAAATCACCTATAGAGCTTTTAAAGCTCTCTATGCCCAGGCTGCACATCAGGCCAGTTAAATCCCAAACTCTCAGGAGAGACCGAGGCCCTGGGGTCTCACCTGACTCCTCCCTGCCTGGCCATGGGGAAGGGTAGGAAGGACTTGGAGAGTCCACGGCCGTCGGGCAACCCATGGCCTGTGATCCTGTGACGGGCAGAGGGGCAGGGGGACGGATGGAGGCTGCAGGGTGGCTGGGCACTCAGGGCAGATGACCAGGCACGGCTGGACCTGCCAGAGATTTCTGATGAGCTATGAACCACTTCTGCACGTGAAGGAGCTGGACCCATGCCCCATGCTCTCAGTACGAGCACTTCAGCTCAGGTCCCACCAATTTTAACGTTAATTTCTATTTTCCTAAATCCTACGTTGTCGTATAAAATGGAGGCACAACTCTATGTGTGTACACAAATATTCTATATCATAGGAAAGGCCCTCACAGCTTACGACCAAGAGGCGCGTCACTTCTTGGTGGGTGATGCTTCTCCTTTTGGAGGAGCTGAAACACATAGAAGGTGCCAGCCAAGAAGTTATACCCAACTAGGCTCGAGCCCGTGATGTGGCCAAGCGAGAGGTGAGGGTTGACCGGGGAAGGTGTCCCCCGGCCTCCTGCCTCGCCCGGAGCCTCAGGTCCACCCCACTTACGTTTTGAGCAGCCAAAAGGGGCCCAAGGAGCCGTGCCCACGGCTGCGCGTCCTCCACGCACTTCTCCCCCTTTACAGCCGGGCCGTGGGGTTCCCTGAAAGATCCCCCCCCAGTTCTGGGGCCTCCTGGTTTCTTTGGCCATCACCGGTCTCTGTGCCAGGGGTGGGAGGAACGCAATCAGCCGACCCAAGGATTTTGGAAGCTCTCATTTTATAAATGCAACAACAGGAGATACTCCTCTTTGTGAGACGAGCACCCAGATGAGCTGGTACTCGCGGTGCTGAGCGCAGGCCAGCGTGGGCCGAGGACATGCAGGCCCACAACCACTGGGGAACCTGACTTCACATGCCCTCCTGGACCTTGAAAAGCTTTGGACAGAAGCTGTTCCAGACCTGCTTTTTCCACCTAAGACTTTATCCCATTCTTTTTCAACAGCTGTGTAGCCCACTGGGTGGTCGTTGCCTAAGGACTTATCCAAAGTGCTACTGATGGATGTGCATTGGCGTTTCCAATTTTTCACCTCTAGGAACACCTCTGAGGTGAATCCAACTGCCTATCTTTACCCTTGTATTTCCTATTAGGTTTCATTCCTTAAGATGAATCTTTATAAATGGAGTTAGGGGGTCAAGGTTATTTATTCTTTAGATACCGTGAAACCGTCCTCTCGAGTTGAACGGATTTCGACCCCATCCAAGGGATCGCGTTTCCCTTCACCTGCACAGCGCTGGGCACACAGGGAGCATGTTAAGCCTCCTCCGGGCTTGGGCTTGGTTCTCCTGCCCAGGGCAAGCGGAGCTCAGTGGAAGGGGTACCTCAGTGAAGCGGGGCTCGGGCCTGCTGAGCGAGGGGGCCAGCAGGGTCTGGAGGACGCACGGTCCTGGATGACGGCACTGGAGCTTCTCATGAGGGGAACCTACTCCGTAAGTGCCCGATGTGTACATTCTAGAAGCACACCCACCCAGTGGCTGGGCTGGGGACGTGGCCGCTGAGTGGGCGGGCGACCTGAGTGACGGGCGCTGCGGCTGATGCCTCAGGTTACTCATCTGGAAGGTTTGGGCGGAGAAGGAACAAGACACAACGGTGACACACAAAATCTCAAACCTAACACTGGATTATAGAAACCACAGAAGTTTTTATGTGATGTGAGAAGAAGTTTAAAAACTGGCAAAACTAAAGCATATTTTAGGAATGTCCTCAGTGGCAGTAATAAAATTGACACAACATTCAGGTAATGGACTTGGGCGAGGGGCAAGGTGGACAGGACTTGAGAGGTTGCTGTGATATCCCACTACTCCGTTCTACTTACCTAGGTGACAGCCACACGTGAATGTGTTCCATGGTTTCAACTGTACAGATGTTTTATCCATATATATATATTTGACAGAAAACGAGAGAGAGAGAGAGAGAGAGAGAGAGAGAGAGAGAGAGAGAGAGAGAGAACCTCCTTTGAAAACCCTCAGAAGTAAAGAATTATCAGGGAAACATATCAAATGTGTTAAGAAATATTAGTTTTATTTAACCAGTTTTCACAGCTGAATATTTAATTCTATAAAAACTTTACAGATTGTACAGTTTATATATAGTTCAAACTACTGAACAAAAAAGTAGGTCCCACAGATGCAAAAATACTGTACCAATCGATCCAAGGCAGAGGGAGATTTACACTGTACAGCTCTCCGCGCGGCCGGGGAGGCGGTCAGTTCTAAGTATAAACTTCAAAACTGTACAAAAATAAGGTTTTGATTTTATTTCATTCTTCATACATTCAATATGATTGCAAGCTCAGAAGCCTAACTAAATAATAGGCATCTGGAGTCAGGAATCAGTCACCAGTCCTGAAAGGAATGCAAAATGGCTATTTACACAGGGCACTCTCGGACACTGTTTGTCTCCAGTATATTGTAGACATAAAAGCACGAAGAACATTAGATGTCTAATAGAAGGTAGTTTTTTTCTTTTTTGAAGGGAGTTTCTGCATTTAATAGTGTGCCAAAAGAATTTTAACTTATTAAATAAAATATATTCTAAGTGAACCTAAAAATTACACTTTATAAACATAAAAAATACTTTTTTTGGTGTAATACAATTGTATCTGCAAATAGAAAACCAAAACTGTGTAGAAAGTAGTATTTCTCACCCAGCAACAAGAAGCACTTATGTAGTTATTTTTTCAAAAGGGTCAGAAAAACTATTTATTTAAAACCCCTCTAAGACTATATCATAACTTAGATATTCATACGTAAGCTATTCAGTGATTCACTAATACTGCAAAACAAGCTTTCTTCTAGAGAGACAGTGGTTTCTTCATGTCAACTGGGTAAGAACTGGGCATATGAGAAAAAGAAAGGGTGGAAACAATGGGTTTCTCAGCATGAATCCCAAGCATACATTTTGTCTGGGGGTATGTTTGTTGGTGGATTTTTCATGAGAAATATTTATCCTAAAAGATGTCTTACTTCTGACTTAGAATTTATCTCTGAGGTATCTGTACCTTTTTACAGACAAAGGCAATCTCCTCTCAGATCTTTCTATCAACACTTGGGGCAGAGGAGGTGGAGGCTGGCTAATACCCCTTTAGATTTTGTGTTCCAGAATGAAAAAAACATGAAAAACAAACATTATTCCAGACTTCCCTGCCAACCCTGAAACAGCAAAACACAATTCTTTTCCTTTTTATACAGTACTAGCCAAAGAGAACAAAAATTGGAGCTTCAAAGAGCAGTCTAGAGCTCACCATTATACCTGCAGACTTGTGGGTAAATTAAGTATAAAATAATGATGTTTGGACAAGGGAGCTTGGTAGTTATTTATTTTAAAGTTACAGTACTTAAAAACTCCTTGATAATAAATAGCTTGGATGGTTCCAGTCCTGGTTCCAAGCATGAGCTATGGGAAAACTTGTTTCAGGCTGTGAGGGTGGATTTGGGCAGCAGGAGCCACAGTTCCAGTGTCATCCGGGATGCGGCCTGCCGATCAGAACTCATCGATTTTCCTCTGCAGGTATTTCAGCATGGAGTCCATCCCCTGGGCCGAGCCCCAGATTTTCTTCAGCACCTCGCACTCCCTCTCGTTGGCCTGCTCCAACTCCATCTTCATGTTACAGCGCACGAGGGCTTTGGATTCCTCAAGCACCTGGACCAGAGAGGGGGCCGTTAGCAAGGGCGGCATGTGCAAGCACTGCCTCCATGCCTAGCCCATGTCCAACCCATGCCCAACCATGTCCGACCATGCCCAACCACACCCAACGCATGTCCAACCCATGCCCAACCACGTCCAACCATGCCCAACCACATCCAACCCAAGCCCAACCACACCCAACCACATCCAACCATGCCCAACCACGTCCAACCTACGCCCAAACACGTCCAACCACGCCCAACCCATGCCCAACCACACCCATGGAGGAGCTGTCAGGTACTGATGGAGCAACTGCCAAAGCCGAGGAACCACCTGTTAAAAAAGGTTACTAGAGGGGAGCAGATGGGGCTCAAGGGGTTGAGTGCCTGCTTCCTACACGGAAGTTCCCAGGTTTGGTTCCTGGTGCCTCCTAAAAAAAACCAAAAACAAACGAAAAAACCAACTCAGGGGATCCGATGTGGCTCAGCGGTTTAGCACCATTTTCCCACATGAGGTCCTGGGTTCAATGTCTGGCAGCACCTGGTACCTCAAAAAAAAAAAAAAAAGGATTCCCAGATCTTTTCCCCACACTACGTTCCCAGTTTAATAGAGGCATAAAGTACATTTCAGTTTCAAAATGGCCGTTAAGCTATTTCAAACAAGAGTTGGCGCCGTCGGCAGCCCCGACCTTGAGTGGGAACTGCAGCCCCTGCCCTGGTGCTACTGCTGAGCCCGTGTGGAACCCTGAGCAGATACCAGATCTCCTGAGGGAAACTCCCAGGAGGACTGTTGTGGGGGTTTCCCAACCAAAATTTAATTTAAATACTAGGAGGGTTTTCATGTGTCTGCTAATATTCAACGTTTCACCCTGTAATTTGCTAAATGCAATTCTGTTAGCAGAAGATAACATATTTTATCCAGTCCATTTATTAAACAAAAATGTAGGTCCACTGTGTGTGTGTGTGTGTGTGAATGAAATGTTGAGTATGTGAAAGGGCTTTGAAAACAGGACAGAACTATGTAAAGGTTTGTTTTTGTGGACATCTATAGGACATTTTAAGTTACAGACCGAAATGCCCGATTAATACCCATTCCTTTAGCTCCTGGTTAACTGCAAAGGGAGAACAAGATAAGCAAATGTGATGGAGGGGTTATCAGGTATGGCTTGTACCAGCATTTCCCACCAAGCTGTCTCTGTAGAGAGCAAATGAGAAGTATTTAGGAAGTACTGTCATCTGTGTGTGCTCTCTGGAGGAAAATGCCACGGTAGTCAAAACGAGAATATGTGCAAGAAAACCAGACTCACAACTGGGTTGCACGAGGCGAGTTCCTTAATTCGAACCATGACTTCCTGTGTGAACGTCCCTGGCCAAAACACCTGGGAGACCAGTCCCTTGCCACAGGCCTCCTGCGCGGTCAGCTTCCGTCCGCTGAGCAACATTTCGTTTGCCTGCCGGAAAGAAGAATGCACGTGCTGTGAGACGGGACGGCGAGCAGGGGGAGCCCGGCTGAGAGGCAGCCCTCAGGAGCCCGCACCGGCAACCCACGCGAACAGTCCGGCCGTGGGCCTCGGCTCTGCACCCTCCCGTTGGCTCTGACGTGCTGGTTCTCAAGGCACCCCCTCATCCAAGGTGGCAGTCATGTAAGCAGATGTAAAAATAACCTACCGAGCCAGTGATTTTCAAAAACAGAATGGAAATGGCTTTAGGATTGGACACAGAATCACAAGGACTTAACCAAAAAATCTAAACGAGAGATTTGCTATTAATTTGAAGATTTACACGCATATCCAGCTCCTCCACCTCCCAATGCCAGCCCCTCCCATGCATTAACTCATTAAATGCCCAGACGGCCCTGTAGTTTTAGGGATTTGAACAGAATTGCTACAAGGTATTTTCTGTATCTGAGAGAGGCCACTGATGGTGACTTGTTCTCATCTGGAGATAATGTTCTTGCAGTAGTGGACTGACTCTGATGGGGGCATGCTCTGGACACCACGCTCTGTCACTTATGTGTTAACTAAGAAACTACCCAGGCCTGGAATAGGTCCGGGGACACTTGCAATCTGCTCAAGGTGGTAAGACCACGGTTCCTTCAGGCCACTCCATGGAGAAGGCTGACATCTGTTTCAGTTTTTTAAAAAAAATTAAGTTTGTCCTAGATTCTCGATTACTTTCAACGTCCCAGCATGGTATGGATGGAGTTTACATCATTGAAGTGGTGGGATGAGATGCGGAGAGGAGAGAAGGGGAGACTACACATCTGCCAGCATTCTGACCCGGCAATTTCCCTCCAAACTTGATTGTATTGGCTGAACCTTTCTTGAGTTTTATGC
The DNA here is from genome assembly GCF_030445035.2 of Dasypus novemcinctus. Lineage (NCBI taxonomy): Eukaryota > Metazoa > Chordata > Mammalia > Cingulata > Dasypodidae > Dasypus > Dasypus novemcinctus. The sequence goes on along the minus strand of NC_080694.1, from coordinate 36,599,944 downwards.
AAACAGAGCCCACAGCTCAACCCGCCCCTCTGAGGAAAGAAACGGCAAGGCCGGCTGCGATCCATCGCCCTCTTGGGCATCAGAAAGACTCGTCTGCCCTAAATCTTGGGCACATGTGGGAGTGCTGAAGTACCTGCAGATGCTCTGCGGAGCCCTAAGGTGAACCGTGGAAAGGAGGCCCATGAACCAACACTGGATTTAGAAACCCGCCCCGTCAAGACAGCTCTTCTGAAGGCAGGAGGTCCCCGGCCATGCAGGAGCAGCTGACAAGAGGCCAGGCCCCAGGGCCCCGGGCACCTTTGCCTCCTGGCTTTGTTTATGGCCCCTCTACACACAGAGAAGACGGCATCCCCGACGACCTGAGTGCAGGGTGAAGTGCGTTCTCCAGCCCGTGTGAACGGCACGTCGAGGGCAGCCCCCCGGCCTGCCCAGGTCCTGCCCCAGCACCACGCCTGCCACGTGCAGGTCAAGGTGAATCTCCCGCCGTCCTTGTCCCTTCCTCCCTCTCGCAGGCCTGGGGCCCACCAGGCCAGGGACTGAGCTCACCGAGAGCCCACAGAACAGGCTCCTCCCCCTGCGGTCCACAACCTGTGTCGTGGTGGCAGCCCGTCCTTTCAGAGCCCGGCCTGCCCCCGGGGCTCCGCCCCTACTTCTGGGATTCTCTCCAGTCCAGGCGGTGGGATGCATGGGACACAGAAGGGCACTTCTGAATTCACCCAGCCTCATGAACGACACAACCAGCTCGAGCCTTTTAATGCTTTTTTACTGCAGCTCAGCCAGTTAAAATGAGACTTTAAACTATAGGCATTGTGCAAAATAAGAAAAACATCCCCCTGGTAAGAATTAGCAGGATTATATGCAGTCACAAATCTGAGCGAGCATATTCTCAGACACTCATGTTTCAGCAGTTTTAAAATGAGGTCTTTGGAAGTGGAGGAGGCTTGAGCAGTTGGGCGCCTGCCTACCACAGGAGGTTCCAGGTTCAGTTTCCAGTGCCTCCTAAAGAAGATGAGCAAGACAGCAAGCTGAACACAATGAGGAAACACAATGAGGGACACAACAAGCAGGGAACAGAGGTGGCTCAAGCAACTGGGTGCCTCCCTCCTGCACAGGAGGTCCCAGATTCGGCTCCCATTACCTCCTAAAAAACGAAGACGAGGAAGTGGACGTTGGCCCAATAGATAGGGCATCCGCCTACCACATGGGAGGTCCACGGTTCAAACCCCGGGTCTCCTTGACCCATGTACAGCTGGCCCATGTGCAGTGCTGATGCACACAAGGAGTGCTGTGCCACGCAGTGGTGTCCTCCACACAGGGGAGCCCCACGCGCAAGGAGTACGCCCGTAAGGAGAGCTGCCCAGCACGAAAGAAAGTGCAGCCTGCCCAGGAATGGTGCTACCCACACGGAGAGCTGACACAGCAAGAAATTTGGAGAGAGAAGTGACTATAGAAAAGAAAATCAGGGAAGCGGACTTGGCCCAGTGGTTAGGGCGTCCGTCTACCACATAGGGGGGTCTGCGGTTCAAACCCCGGGTCTCCTTGACCCGTGTGGAGCTGGCCCATGCACAGTGCTGACGCGCACAAGGAGTGCCCTGCCACGCAGGGGTGTCCCCGCGTAGGGGAGCCCCATGTGCAAGGAGTGTGCCCCGTAAGGAGAGCTGCTCAGCGTGAAAGAAAGTGCAGCCTGCCCAGGAATGGCGCCGCACACACAGAGAACTGACTCAAAAGATGATGCAACAACAAGAAACACAGATTCCCGTGCTGCTAAGGATAGAAGGCGTCACAGAAGAACACACAGCGAATGGACACAGAGAGCAGACAACTGGGGGGGGAAGGGGAGAGAAATAAATTAAAAATAAATCTTAAAAAAAAATAAAAAAACGAAGATAAGCACACAGTGAACAGGCACAATGAGCACAAATTGGGAGGGGTGGGGTGGTGATAAATCAATAAAATAAATCTTAAAAAAAAATTAGGTCTTAAACTCCTACCCACGGAACAGACTGCAAAGCAGCAGTCATTTGAGAAAGTGCTGGTGGCCGTTTTGTTTTGAGACGGCAAGCTGAGCGAAGGACTGGGATATAGACAAGCTGCCATAATACCCCATTCGGGCAAAATGACCTGACCACGTAAACAGTTCCTGTGCGAGAATCTGGACAAACACTGAGGGGCAGAGTGAAATGGAGACCTCTCTGGTTCAGCCAAAACTCTTAGCCCAAGCAATATGGCAGGGAACCACGGCCGGCCTGCGTCGGCGAAGACTGGGGAGTCTCACCCTCAGGGAGGCAGTGGCGGCGACGGCTCAGGCCGCGAGGAGATGCCGGCCGATCGCTGGCCGTCTTCTAGCCTCCTGCCCTGCAGGACTCGGAGGGCGGCAGTGCTCGCCAAGGGGAGGCTCGTTTGTCAGACGGCCGTCCTTCTTGTGCCCCTCCAGCCCACCACGCTCTAAAGCCCTGGAGGGCGGGGAGGGGCCGCGTCTCTGCCGCGCCCAAGGCCCAGCAGAGCGCCTGCCACTCCGCAGGCCCTCGAAAATGTTTACCGAGGGGCTCCAGGGCTGGACAAGGAGCTCCGAACTGCGGACAAAATGCCCTCTAAGCATTACCTTCATTCTGGCATTCTGCCTAAGGTGCCACCTCCAAAATGCCCTTGCCCACATCATGCCTAAATGCCAAGGCTGTGCAAAGTTTCCCCAGATCTGCCGGCCAGCGCGTTTTATCAGCATCCTAGGACGACCGGGATCATGCGACCAGTACCAGCGTTTCCAGCCACAGTGCAGTTATAAATCAAAATGCGCTGAAGATGATGTTTTCTCATCTTTATAAACTGATTTACATTTATATCTGATATAACTCGAGTCATACAATAGGTTACACAATCTATTTAGTTCATAGTAGTGCAATCATACAGTATTTGTCCTTTTATATCTGGCTTGCTTTGCTCAACATAATGTCCTCCAGGTTCATCCATGTTGTCATATGCTTCACAACTTCATTTCTTTTTACTGCTGCATAATATTCCATTGTGCGAATACACCTCAGTTAATTTATCCATTCCTCAGTTGATGGACACCTGGGTTGTTTCCAACTTTTGACAATTGTGAATAATGCCTCTATGAACATCAGTGTGCAGATGTCTATTTGTGTCACTGCTCTCAGTTTTTACGGGTATATACCAAGGAGTGGTATTGCAGGGTCACACAGAAAATCTATATTCACCTTCTTAAGGAACTGCCAAATAGTTCCTTCACAGTGGAACAGTCTACATTCCCACCAACAGTGAAAAAGTGTTCCTATCTCTCCACAACAACTCCAACACTTGTAATTCTATGTCTTTTTAATAGTGACCATTCTAATAGGTGTGAAATGATAGTTCATTGTAGTTTTGATTTGCATTTCCCTAATAGCCAGTGATGTTGAAAGTTTTTTCAAGTATTTCTGCCATTTGTATTTCTTCTTTGGACAAATGTCTAAGTCTTGCCCATTTTTAAATCATGTCATTTGTCTTTTTATTGTTGAGTTGTAACATCTCTATATATCATGGATATTAATCCTTTGTCGGACATGTGATTTCCAAATATTTTCTCCCATTGAGTTGGCTGCCTTTTACAAAGCACTGTGAGGTGCAAAAGTGTTTAATTTTAAGGAGGCCCCGTTTATCTATTTTTCTTTCATTGCATGTGCTTTCGGTGTAAGGATCAAGAAACTACCACCTACCACACAAGGTCTTACATTTTCTTCTAGTAGTTTTATGGTCCTGGCTTTTGTATGTAGGCCTTTGATCCATTTTGAATGGATTCTTGTATGGGGAGTGAGATTAGGGGTTGTCTTTCATTCTTTTGATTATAGATAAACAGTTCTTCCAGCACTGTCGGTTGAAGAGACTGTTTTGTCCCGATAACATGGATTTGGTAGGTTTGTCAAAAAACAGTTGACTGTAGAGGTGAGGGTTTATTTCTGGACTATCAAATTCTATCCCACTGATCAATGTCTGTCCTTATGCCAGTACCATGCTGCTTGACCACTGTAGCTTTGAAATATGATTCAAGGTCAGGAAATGAAATTTCTTCCATGGCGCTCTTCTTTTTTGGAATGCGTTTGGCTATTTGGGTGCAATTTCCCTTCCAAATTAGGTAATTGCCTTTTCTATTTCTGTAAAGTAGGCTGTTGAAATTTTGATTGGTATTGCACTGAATTTCTAAGTTAGTCTGGGAAGAATTGACATCTTCACAATATTTAGTCTTCCAGTCCATGAACACAGAATGTCCTTCATTTCGTTTGGGTTTTCGTTGACTTCTCTTAGCACTGTTTTGTAGTTTTTGGCATATAGCATTGTTTTGTATTTCTTTGGTTTCAAATTGATTCCTAGGTATTTGAGTGTTCTTGTTGCTACTGTAAATGGATTCCCCCATCCCCCCGATTTCCTCCTCAGATTGTTCAATACTAGTGTACACAAACATTGCTGATTTTTGCGTGTTGATCTTGTACCCTGCCACTTTGCTGAACTCATTTATTAGCTCAAGTAGCTTTGTCATAGACATTTCCTAAATATAAGATCATGTCATCTGCAAATTGTGAGAATTTTACTTCCTCTTTTCCTATTTAGATGCCTTTAATTTTTTTCTTGTCTAATTGATCTAGCTATAACTTCTAATACAATGTTGAATAACAATGGAGAGAGTGGTCATCCTTGCCTTGTTCCTGATCTCAGAGGGAAGCTTTCGATCTTTCCGCATTGAGTAAGATGTTGACTGCGTTTCTGTATATGTCTTTTATCAGATTGAGGACTTTTCCTTCTATTCCTATCTTTTGAAGTATCTTTATCAAGAATGAATGCTGGATTCTGTCTAATGCCTTTTTGGCATTGATTGAGATGATCATGTGGATTTTTTTCCCTTTAGTTTTCTAATGTGGTATAGTACATGTTCATTGATATTCTTAGACTGAACAAGTCTTGCATACCAGGAAAAAAATCCCACTTGGTTGTGATGTATAAGCCTTTTGATATGCTGTTGGATTTGACTTAAAAGTATTTTGTTGAAAAATTTTGCATCTATGTTCATTAGAGAGATTGGCCTGTAATTCTCTTCTCTTGTAGTATCTTTATCTGGCTTTTGTATTAGGGTGATGTGACTTCATAAAATGTGTTCGGTAATTTTTCCTCTTCTTCAATTTTTGGAATTGTTGCTAATTCATTTTGAACTGGCCGGTAGAATTTTACCTGTGAAGACATCTGGTCCTGGACTTTTGTTTTTTTGGGTGATTTTTGATGACAGATTTGATCTCTTTCAATGTGATTGGCCTGTTAAATTCTTGTATTTCTTGTAGCATTGGTATAGGTTGCTTGTGCTTTTCTAGGAATTTGTCTATTTCATCTAGGCTGTCTAGTTTATTGGCATACAATTTCTCATAATATCCTCTTGTGATCCTTTTTATTTCTGTGTGTTCTGTTTTAACTTCCCCCCTTTCAATTCTGATTGTATTTATTTGCATCTTCTTTTTGTCTTTTTTAGGCTGGCTAGGGGTTTTGTCAATTATATTGATCTTCTCAGAGAACCTTTGATTTTGTAGATTTTCTCTATTGCTTTTTGTTTTCAATTTCAGTTATTTTTGCTCTAATCTTTATTATTTCTTTCCTACTGCTAGCTTTGGAATTGGTTTGCTATTCTTCTTCTAGTTTCTCCAGTTGTTCAGTTAAATCTTTGAGTTTAGCTCTTTCCCCTTTTTTAATATAAGCATTTAGTGCTATAAATTTCCTTCAAGACTGCTGTATCCCGTAAGTTTTCGTAAGTTGTGTTATCATTTTCATTTGTCTCAACATGTTTATTTATTTCACTTGCAATGTCTTCTTTGACCCAATGCTTGTTTAGGAATGTGTTGTTTACCCTCCACACGTTTGCAAATTTACCTCTTTCCTAGTATTAATTTCCACTTTCATTCCATTATGATCTGAGATGATGCTCTGTATAATTTCAATCTTTTTATATTTATTGAGAGCTGTGTTGTGCCCTAACATGGGGTCTATCATGGAGAAAGATGGGCCTTGAGAACAATGTATAACCCGTGGAGTTTGGGTGTAACTTTCTGTATTTATAAGTCTGTTAGGTCTAACTCGTTTATCATATTGTTTAAGTACTCTGTTTCCTTCATCTTCTGTCTAGTTGTTCTATCTAATGATGTAATCGGTGTGTTGAAACCTCCCACAATTATTGTAAAGATGTCTATTTCTCCCTTCCGTTTTGTCAGAGTTTGTCTCATGTATTTTGGGGCACCCTGGTTAGGTGCACTGATATTTATGACTGTTTTATTCTCTGGTGGATATATATTGCTCTTTTGCATCTCTTAGAAATTTTTTGTACTTAAAATCTGTTTTGTCCAATAGTAATACAGCCATCCCTGCTCTTTTTTGGTTATTATTAACATGGAGTATATTTTTCCAACCTTTCACTTTCAGCCGGTTTATATCCCTGGGTCTAAGGTGAGTCTCTTGTAAGCAGCATATGGATGGCTCATGTATTTTTATCCATTCTGTCAGCCTATGTCTTTTATTGGGAAGTTTAACCCATTCACATTCAATGATATTACTGTAAATGCATTATTTACTTCTACCATTTTATTCTTTGGTTTTCATGTCTTATCATATTTTTGTCTGTATTTTCACTCTTGTGGTTAGCCTTTTTGCTATTCTTTCTTCTATACTCTCCTCCAAGCCCCTCTCTCCTGTCTTCTTCTTTCAGGCTCTAAGGCTTCCTTCCATATTTCGCACAAAAGTGGATTCTTTTTTATGAACTCTCTTAATTTGTTTGTTTGTGAATATTTTGTACTCACCTTCATATCTGAAGGACAATTTTGCTGGATAAAGAATTCTTGGCTTGCAGTTTTTTTCTTTTGGTATCCTTCCTGGATCACACCACTCTCTTCCCACTCCCATGGTTTGCTACTTTCAGAATTTTCTCTTTATCTTTTACATTTGTCATTCTGAGTAGTTGTGTCTTGGAGTTGGTCTATTCAGAGGTATTTTGATTGGGGTACGGTGTACTTCTTGGACATGTAAGTTCATTTCTATTGTGAGAGTAGGGTGATTTCCAGCTATTATTTCCTCAAATACTCTTCCTGCCCTCTTTCCCTTTTCTTCTCCTCCTGGAACTGCCATGACACATATGCTATTGTGCTTTCATTCACCTTCCTCAGCCCCTGTCAATTTTTTCCATTCCTTTCTCTCTTCAATTTCAGCTGTTCTATCTTCGGTATCACTTATTCTTTCTTCTATTATTTCAAATCTGCTGTTGTATGCCTCTAATGTGTTTCTGATCTCACCTATTGTGTCTTTCTTTCCCATGAGCTCTGTTACTTTTCTATTCAGGTTTTCAAATTCTTCTCTGTGCTCAGTCAATGTCTTCTTGATATCATTTATCTCTGTAGTCATCTTGTCTTTCAACTCATTAATTTGTTTTTGGAAATTTGTGTGTATCTCATTAATTAACTCAAATCCTGTGTCTCTTCCGGGACTTTGACATTTCCATTTTCTTAGTATGGCTCATAATTTTTTGCTGATGTCTAGGCAATCTGATTTTACTCAGGATGGTGATTTTACTCAGATGCTCAATTTTCTTCATAGGGATTTCATGGCAGAAGTGTGTATGTTTCTGCTGTTCTCTGATTCTTGGTTCAAGCTGGGTCTTCATTAATTGTCTGTTAGTTGCTCAAAATCAAGGTCCAGACACAGGAATGGGTTGCAGAACCACTCCCTAGGGCTTTGGAGAGGGAGGCTGTAGAGGCTTTAAAAAGTCTCTCTTACTTTTAATTTTCTCACGAGTACTTCCTTGGTCTGCCAGCAGATGGCACTCTTTGGCAACCTTCTCAGTTCAATGCCTGGTTGAAGTGTGTTTGAGTTTTGCTGTTGTGATTCTTTTTCTTTGCTCCTCTCCCTTCTGGGTGGTGTTCAGGTTTTGCCTGGTGTCCTAAACCCCAGAAGATTTTTTCAGGGCTGTTTCAGCCTGTCCTCTAGCGATTTTTCTCTTAAGATGATTTCTCCTCCCGCCCCCACCCCGAGATGGCTCCCTTATCTGTTTGCTCAATGTTTGTGCTCACTGTTTTTGCTCATTTTAAGCTTTTTCTTTGGGAGGCACCAGAAACCGAACCTGGGAGACCTCCCACGTGGGAGGTGGGCACTCAACTGCTTCAGCTACACCCGTTCCCTTCTCGTTTTTGGTTTTGCTCATTGTCTTGTTTTGTTTTTTTAAAGATTTATTTATTTCTCTCCTCTTCCCTCTGTTGTCTGCTCTCTGTGTCCATTTGCTGTGTGTTCTTCTGCATCTGCTTGCATTATCAGGCGGAACTGGGAATCTGTGTCTCTTTTTGTTGCGTTATCTTGCTGTGTCAGTTCTCTGTGTGTGTGGTGCCACTCCTGGGCAGGCTACGCTTTTTTCATGCAGGGTGGCTCTATTTGCGGGGGCATGCTCCTTGCACATGGGGCACCCTATGCGGGGGCACCCGTGTGGCCATGGGGACCAGACCACCAGGGTGGCAGGGGTGGCAGCTGGGTGAGCAGGTCTAGAATGGGGAAGGGAGGGTGAAACCAGTGGGACCCTGTGACCACACGTGCCCTGGGCATCATGGTTTGCCCTCCTAACCATCTTCCTCTTTTACATTTAAAAAAAATCTTTAACATTTTGGTTTTGAATAAATACATACATTTATTACACAAGTAGCAGAGAGAGTTCCCGTATACTCTTCGCCTGGCTTTCCCTAAGATTGTGAACATTTTACAGTGCTCAATGTAGAACATTAACGAGCAAACTACTACTCGTTAACTACAAACTGTAATCAAGTGGCAAGCTTTCCCATGATGTGCCCTGTCTGGTCCAGCCTGTGTGGAGTTGCCAGGTCTGCCTGGCCTCCTCCACCCTGGAGTCTTTCCTTGCCTCTCGTGACCTCGATACTTCTGAAGCACACTCCTCGGGATTTCGTAAAATGATCCATGATGTGGGGCTGCCTGATGCTTTCTCAGTGGTGAGAACAAGGTTGTGCATCTGTCAAGGTCGCCCAGGAGGGAGGCTGTGCCCCTCCGGCATCAGGGAGAATCGGAGGTCCAGCTGCCCTGCTTCTGGCTAACTATGACCACTTGGTAAGGTGGTGTCTGCCAGGTTTCTCCACAATAAAGTGATTACTTTTTTCTTTGTGAGTAATGGAAGATGCAAATACCCATTTTCTCATCATACCTCTGCCCACCAATGCTAACACCCACTGATGGATCTTGCCTGCAACAATGATTTCTCCTCTGAGTTTCCCCAGGAGGAGAGGCCCAGTGGAATCCTAGAAGAACCACCCCAAACATGCACAAAGAGTGAACCCCAAAGGGCCAAGGGGTGGACTGTGGTGAGCAGGGGGACACCAGATCTCAAGGTCAGTCTCAGGGTACAGCCGCAGGGAGTGCCGTCGTGAGAGCCGCCACCTCTTCGGAGGGCACAATGCCCTTCCCGGGCGGCCCACCTCCACCAGATGATGGACAGAGGCCCAGCCCCGAGCCCCCGGGGGTGACTCTGAGTCCTGCATCACATTTGCCATCTCTCTCTGTCCCTTTCCTTGCCCTCCCTCCGCTGACACTTCATAATTTCCCTCTACACCCAGCAATGTCTTAGTATCTGCATCTGGAGGACCCGGCCGTGATGCCACTTGCCCGTTGTCAAGGGCTAAGGAGTGACTATGTGTAACTGCTCGACAATTCTCAAGCTACACCACATACTACTGTTATGGATAGATTCGTTTAAAAGTCACGTGGGATAAACTTCTTATCCTAAGCAACTTTGTGTCCTTACTCCTTTCCCTTTAAAAGTGCAGCTTTTCAGGCTATTAGGTAAAAGACCTTTTGTTTGCAAAACCAGTTGTTTGTCAAGTGGGTATTTATTAATAGCAGAGAACGGTTAACAATGCACAGCTACAGATTCTTCATTGAATGAGGGCCTTCCCTAGGAATGATGAAAAACAGAGCCAGGAAACATTCTACGATCCAAGATACGAAATGCTATGATTTCATGAATCAAGAATATGAATGAATAAACAAGGAAAGAAATGCCAGTGCCCTTGATGGGAAGTTCCCACAGGAGGACACCATGTACATGCTTAGAGAAAGAATAACCAAATGCTCAGAGAAAGAATAACCAAGCTCGACGCCTTCTGGAAGGTTTCCAGAACGGTTTGGCTTTGTTTTTTGTAGAAGGTACTCACAGATGCTCCTCCCATAATCTTGGGGAACATAACCGTAGAACAGCCGTCTGGACTCTGCCCGAAGGTGGTGTATGGTGTCTGAAACCAGGCCTTCTCGTTGGCCCAAACCACGTCGCAAAGAGGCAAGATGGAGGCACCCAGCCCGATTGCGGGGCCATTCACAGCTACGATGATTGGCTTCTTGAACTGAATGAAAGTATTCACGAAGTTTCTAAAATAAAAGGAAACAGAGAATTACTCAAAACCTTGTATATTTGAGCAACAGGAAAGTTCTACCATTATTAATTAATACTTATTATATTATTTATTAATACAGTATTATAAATTATATATATTACATACATAATATATTATATACAAAATTATTATATATATTGATAATAATAATTAATCTGCAGAGATAAAACCTCGTGGAAATCGTTGAAGAGCTGAGGCTCGTTCAGGCCTTCCTCCCAGAAGCTGTGGATGGTGGATTTATCTGCTGTGCACTGTCAGGCTGTCGGGGCAATGTGGTGCCACCCCACAGGTGGGGTGGCCGTCCCTGCAGCACCTACGTGATGGTCATGGCTAAAACCGCTGCGTCTGTGTCTGCAGGCTGGCTCTTGGCTCTCTAACCGATTCGTCCTGCTCTTCAATCTTCCTGCCCTCCACGACATGGGGGCCCAATCAACATTAAGGGCGGACCGAGAAGCTGCCCAAGAGAACACCTGGCCAGGAACATACTAAGGCCGCCTGGCGCTAGGGAAAACCAGGGGATTAGGGGTCAAGGCACAGGGCGTGAGCCTGGACTTGTTATGTCATCTTGGCTAGCGCACTGATTGTTGGGGAACAAGAGACATTTCCCTGGTTTATACCCAACTAAACCACGTAACACGTGGGATGAGGGATGCAGACCCAAGAGGCTCACAGGTTGCTTTGATACACGAGTGCGATAAAGGACAGCGGCAGACATGGGGAGACCTGCGCCCGTCATCTGGTATTCTACGGTATGGAGGGGGCACAGCTGTGCAGGGCCCAGAGCAGAGGGAGGCCAGGGGCAGACGCCTTCACCGAGGATGTGGACGTGTACAAGACAGAGCCGATGCTACTTTTTGGAATGGGTCTTAAGATCAGGCTGGAAAAGTAGGCTGCTTTTCAGTGCAGGGTAGGCTTGGAGCCAAACCGTATTGGGAATGTGTGTTATCTTCTTCCCACTAACAGAGTCTGAAATGTTGGGAGGCTGTTTCTTTTTATGGTTTAACACAACGGAGAAGAGGACCAACATACACCAAAATAAATACCGAGATAATTAAAAATAAACACAATTGCAAGATAATCAGAATGATAAGCTCTTCACAGGCTGGATTCTAAACCCACATCCCCCCATCGTTAGCACTGAAAAGAATAAGGATGCTCTCTACAGTTCAGCAACTTAGAAGCTTGAGTAGTCTGTTCTGAATCCTGACTCGGCATTTTAAAGAGTCTTCCCAAATGACGGCCTGGTGGGTCATGTATGTTTTTGGAGTGGGGTAGGTTGGCGAGACGGGGAGAGGTGTGTGTACGTGTGTGTTTGTGTGTGTGTGTGTGTAACCAACAGGGGAGGGTTGGTGACTATGGCAACTGCACACGAGTTCCAGCTATGGGCACCCCGTGGGACGGGGAGAGGTGTGTGTGTGTGTGTGTGTGTGTGTGTGTGTAGGTAACCAACAGGGGCGGGTTGGTGACTATGGCAATTGCACACGAGTTCCAGCTATGGGCACCCCGTGGGACGGGGAGGTGTGTGTGTGTGTGTGTGTGTGTGTGTAACCAACAGGGGAGGGTTGGTGACTATGGCAACTGCACACGAGTTCCAGCTATGGGCACCCCGTGGCCAGCTCGGCAGACCCTGGCGGGCTCCCCCAAGGTTTGCAGGATCTTTTCACTGAGCAGGAATTAACTCATTCCGTGAATGAGGTGTGGGAAGACTTTCTAAGGGAGAGCACCGGAGGAGGCACTGTTAGAAAGATCACGGGGGATTTCAATGAATCAGAGAAACCAGACAACCCTTTAAACACATTCTTGAAATAAGTGCAGGCAACCTTCACTGAGGTACTTCGGTTCTGCTGCCTTTCAAGGATTCTGGGTCAATGCCACATGGCAACACAGTTCCCGGCTCAGTTACGATTGCTCGTGAAAAGATAACTGCTGAAGCGGCCTCTATGACACAGAGCAGACGTTTTCGGGGGCTCCAGAGAAGCTCTACTTTTATCTGCTTCATATAAACAGGCCACAAACTAGAAATTGCTCCAGTGCCAAAAACATCTGGAAACCGCTGATGGGGTGGAACATTAAAGCGAAAGGCATTCTCAAAACTAGGGTGAGAAGAGTAATGTTAACAGCAAATACTCCAGGTAGCAGTACCCACCCCCCGCCCCACACCCAATGTTACATGTTCCTATGAAAGACAAAACACATGCTTCTACAATAGATATTACAAAATGAAAACCTGGATTTTAACAGGCTGGAAGAGAATTAAAATTAAAGAGATAAATTTTATTTTGCCCAGAGAAGGCTAGGCTGCACATCTACTTCTATTTACTGAATTTGGACTCCCTCCCCCCCCAAAAAAAATTGAATCTGAAACAGGGGGCTACTCTGAGAGGGGCCGGATTAGCCAGCAGCCTATTGCCCCTTCACCCTGGCCACACGGTGGCTACTCATTAAGCTCTGAGATGCCTTCAATGAGAAAGACATTTTCTTTAGGAGGAAAATAAACTTTTTGGGAAATGCTTTTCCATTTAGAAACTTGCCAGAGCTACAAACCAAGCCACGCTGAGGTGGGAACCCTTCTGCTTTCACCGGGCTATGGAAAGCAAGCGTATTTTAAGACGTACACTCAACACGCACGAAAGAAAAGATGAAATGTGCACAATGCCACACTGAATTTAAACGTCCTTGGAATTCTTTGTGAGTTGAGCCAAGGGCTGGCTGGGCTGGGAAAGCCAGGGAGGGAAAGAGATTATTATAGCCACAATGTAGCTAGAAAAGAATTGTGAGTGAACAAAAGCAGAATTCTCTTCCACCCTTTGAAGAGCATTTACTAATGCACAGACATCGTCAGTCATCAAAAAGGAAATCGCACCAGAGCAGCAGCCTGGAATTGCTTGGGAAGGCGAGGCAACAAGCGCCTCAAGCTGGACCAGCAGTCCACTGTCACTTCTCAGCGCTCTCCCTTCTCTGGGAATGTCTAGAACTGACTCCACTAGGACCAAACGGGGACGAGTGCACGCCCCGCTGCACGGCGTCTCCCGCTTTCTGGTCTTTCCCCAGACTCTCTGGCCTGCCTGGGGAGTCCTGGTCCATCCTGCTGGGGAAGGAGGCCCTTCACCCTCCAGGCACAACGTGGCGGGCTGCAGAGGCCCCCGCACCTTCGAGAAGCAGGGTGCTTTCAACTGATGGTCTTTATCACCACTGCCCTGCACTGCGTTATCATCCTCAGCCCGCCAACAGCACCAGCACTCCTGCTAAGGGAGCACCGTAGGAGGTTCCTGAACCCGCACGTTTAACTCCGTCTTCCCAGGGCCCTTTTCTTGGGGAAACTTGCTGCCATCACATTCTTTGCCTCTCTGAGTTTTAAGAAATTTGAAACAAGACTGGGATATGTTGAAACACCATGGAAACAAAAAGCAGGCAACTTTAAAAGCTTTATGTGGGGAAACGGACTTTGGCCCAGTGGTTAGGGCGTCCGTCTACCATATGGGAGGTCCGCGGTTCAAACCCCGGGCTTCCTTGACCTGTGTGGAGCTGGCCATGCGCAGTGCTGATGCGCACAAGGAGTGCCGTGCCACGCAAGGGTGTCCCCCGCGTGGGGGAGCCCCACGCGCAAGGAGTGCGCCCGTGAGGAAAGCCACCCAGCGTGAAAAGAAAGAGCAGCCTGCCCAGGAATGGCGCCGCCCACACTTCCCGTGCCGCTGACGACAACAGAAGCGGACAAAGAAACAAGACGCAGCAAATAGACACCAAGAACAGACAACCAGGGGAGGGGGGGAAATTAAATAAATAAATCTTAAAAAAAAAAAAAAGCTTTATGTGCATTAGCCAATCTTACACATAGAGAAATTAATTTAAATGCAAATGAGCAAGAGTGAAGGTAAAGTGAATCTAGTGTAACTAATTATTTTTCTGATCCTGCTCGAGTATTTTAAAATAAATTTACGACTGACAAAAACATATTCATTTAAAAAAGTGGGCCTCCCTAAAGCATCCTTTGGCTTTTCACTAGAATGCCAATTTGGCCGGTTTTGTTGGGGGGAAGGGGTGTGGGTAAGGGTGGGTGAAGCAGCAGGCATGGAAGCTGAAGAAAACAAACGTTCAAAGCTACCTGAGAGTTTAACAAACGAGCCCTGTTTAAATTCGTCTTGATCTCTCTTTCCTCTGCTTTCTCTAATCCTGACAATACAAGCCGTGTCCACAGCTACTGAGCACTGTGAGAGCGAGCAGGGCTAGGGCTGAGGTGGGGGGACCGAGGAGAGGGGCGTGGGGCAAGGTCTAGAGGGAGAAGCCAGCGGACTCTGCGCATCGGCTGGGAGATGTCATCGCAGCAGAGCACCGAGAATGCGCGTTTAGCGGCATCTTACGGGAATACAGTCACCGCGTGAGGGTGAGGGTTAGGGCATCCCAAGTCGGACAACTGAAAAGTAAATTCACGTCATTCATCCAGGAAGGATGGGGAGAGTTACTCCTAAGGGATATCTACAAGTTGTCTTAGAGACCGTCAGTCCTTCACAAAAGTAGGAATATTGGTTAGCAATTTAGCTTTAAACTAAATGAAAAGATGGAGTCAGAAATTTGAAATTATTTTGGAGACCAGAAAAAAAAAAAAAAGACCCTGATTATAAAGTTTTGCAGGAGAAAAAAGGGGGGCGGTGTGTGTGTATGGCTTAAAAAATGATGATGTTCCATGTGCCCAGGGATCAAAGACTAGAAAACCCCCTAAATGCATGTGTACGTAGTTGGAGAAAATAAGATTAATTTTGCAAATAATAAAGGCCCCGTAAGCCCCAGGTGTGGGGGCAAGGACTCCTCCAGTGGGCTGTTTAGGGTACACCCGGGGAGACCTGCCAAGAGGGGTGCGGGCTCCAGGGCAGAGCTGCCGGTCCTGACGCACGTCTGTCCAGCGGCTCAGCGCCCAGGCGCCCGAGCTTCCGATGCCAGCACTGAGGGGCTCAGCCAGGAGGGCCCATCGACCATCAAAGAGGCTCCACTTCAGCTCCAACGAGCTGGAGGATTTGGGGAAGTCAACCCTTTCTACTGCCATTTTGCAAGTCTGCACCTCTTTGAGTTTTCTTCCTTCTGTAAACACCAAAGGCACCAGGGGTCTCTTGGAGCTTTCTGTTAGGGAGCTGAGTAGGGAGACAGCTCCTGGTTGGTGACTGGGCTTCATTCACTTTAAAATAAAATTCACCTCTGAAAAATGAGACACTTTGAATTGTGCAGGTAGTGGTCAGTGTAAGTGAGGACCTATATAAACAAGGTATGTGTCTGGATATGCTTATAAAGTTAGGGTTAAGCCTTTCTGCACTGGTACGCTACTGCAGTAGAAAATCCAGCAACAGAGAAAATGGAAATATTTCAGGCATACTGCTAAATTAAAAAAGCAAGGTGCAAAACAACACAGTATAATTGCATTATTTGGCTGAACTAAAATAAACCTATTATTGTTTGTATGGAAAATGTTTAGAAAAAGGGTGGGGAAGACACACACATACTAACAGTGGATACCTTTAGATGAGAGTAAGAGAAGGGGAACTTCTACTTTTTACCCCACATTATCTCATTTTCTGTGTAGTTGGAACTTAAGATGAACTTGAACGACAATCTGCATACTTACATTAAAAAAATCTTCTAATACAATGTTATGTGATTAGCTTGTCATGAAGCCTAGTCAATTTATTTCAGAGTCAAGTAATGTTTAAGTTCTTATTTGGGAAAGAATGAATCTTGGTTTCAGGTTGAGACAGAATGAACTCATAGAACAGATGGCAAACCCTGGCTATACATTACAGCACTCTCTTATCACTGTGACATTCTCTCAGCACTCCCTGGGTTTAGGGCAGCCGTGAAATCAGGTATCTGTCCACGGCGAGCCATAATTTATGCCAGCCCACAGAAAAGACAGATGATTTAATTAATTCTGCCACTACTGTCCCCTGGGTGGAAGGCGATGTCCATTGCATTCATGAGACTAGCTTGGGCCTGTTCTACCAGGGATTGGGGCACTTAAAAAAAAAAAAAACCAAACCCCAAACACCCGCGTCGACCTTTCACACACCCTGCCGGCATACCTGATGGCTTCCGCCATTTTAGTGCTCTCTCTTTTTCTGTCATCTGTCAAACGCCGGATAAAATAAATAAAATCGAGCCCGCAGCAGAAGACGCTGCCGACGGCGCTGAGCAGCACCAGCTTGCTGTCGTCTGCCGCCGCCGTGTGCAACGCGCTCTGCACTTCTTTCATCACCTGGAAGGCACCGGAAGGTAAAGTGGCAAAGGATATTTTGCATACAGAATCTCAAAACATTTCTTGCTGCATGATCTGGAGCCATGGGAAACGCGTTTATAGCCTGTTAATGCTCCCTACATTTACCCTGATTTGAAGGTAATTTGCCAATTGCTTATTTCCTGTGTGCAGTGATGGGGAGGGCCTGGGGCAGACTGTAAGTACAATTAAGTTTGTAACTAACCCAAGTAGAAGATCATTAGAAAGAGGTAGAGTTAAGTTACCTCAATATTCCTGCTTTTGAGGCTCTCAGTAGACAAGGGGAGCTACGTACTAGAGTACTTGGTGCTTCTACAGTTTGGACAGCAGGTGGCACATTCAGCCACTTCTAAGAAACCACTTTTCTTCCCTGTTTGTTTCCTTTTTAGCCAGCCTACCACGCTTAGGGGACAGAAGCCCAGACAGTCTTGTGCGTGTAGTGCATGAAGTACAAGCACATCAGCGTGGAGGGTCGGTTTTAGCAGGGCACGAAACCATTTGTAGATGATCTGTATGAAGCTTTTCAAGAAATAACCTGCCAAGCAGGGAAGCAAAGGGATGATGCAGTCTACACCCCCCTGGGTACCAGCCTTCAGCGTGTTTGTTGCACGATGCTGGGAGACGCACATATTCTGTCATCTGGTTTTCTTTTCCGGAAGAAACTTGACTTGCGCGTTGACAAGTGGAAAACAACTACTAGAACGTGAAATTTTGGTAGGGCACAGTCGAACACTCCCGGTTCTAGATCCTTCACGGAACTGGTTTCCAAGCCTTCGGGACCCCCCATCTCCCGTGGCCCCTGCAGCTCCTTGTGCAGGTGCCTCAGCAATCGCTGAGATGCATCCGCCACAGAGGGAACTTCTGCCACAACGCTGAGGAATACCTAATGCCTAAGAATCACGTACGTGTGCGGTGTGGAAGTCCGCGCAAGGGCCCAGGGCGCGTCCCCGCGTTTGAGCGAAGAACCTTCAGGAACCCGAGGGGTGCGGAGGAGAAGCACAGCCCACACACGTTACCACAAATGCAGGGAGCTGGCAGCACAGCGCGCCCGGGAGGTCGAAGACACAGCTACCGCCTGGCAGTTCAGAGCCCCCGGGAGGGAAAACCCCAGCCGCCCCCCGAGAATGGAGGTGGACGCTTAACCCACACATCGGGCAAAACCCACGAGCTTCGCCTCCGTGCCCCCAGCTCTGGGGCGCGCTGTCAGTCAGAAGGTCCAGGAGGAGCCCGAGAAGACGCCCGCTCGGCGCAGCCCCCACGAGCCACCCCGGGGAAGGGGCCTCACCTCTGGGTTCAGGGAGTTGTTCTCCGACGACTTGGTGGATAACAAGATGTGGGTGAAGCCGTCCTGCTTCCTGACGACGATATCCCTGTACCGGTAGGCGCTCTCGGTCTGCCTCACGCTGAAACGCAACCGCTTGTCGAAAGGCTGGTCTCTCCGGTCATCGATGAATTTCCTCTTCCCGGCCGACACTCCGGTAACAGGCGCCTGGATGCTGCTTGTCCCGTTGGCTGTTAGCGCGTCCATAAACGGAGACGTGCCTGTCAAGAGTGGGGAACCACAGGGCCTGTGAGGAGCTGCCCCCGTTCACTCCCCAGGGCCTCCTATGAACTACGGAGGGAGCATCTCTTAAAATCCAGCATTTAATCGTAGCAGGAATGTTAAAAACGAGAACCTTTGAAACCATCTTTAAAGGCATTTGTTTCCTTCAAAGTCTGACTGAGAAACCACCCTCCTGCTTACATCTTGCCAAACAAGATAAAGGTGGAAAGGAACTTACTGAAAAGAAACTACAGAAATTAGAGACGTGTAAAGAATGCAATTAAAAAGAATGGGCCTCAGGCAGAGTACCTATTCTAGGCTGAGAAATTGAAAGAAAAAAGGAAACTGATTCAAGAAAAGACTTCATTTTTAGAGCCAATGCCACCTGCCATCTTGTCAGCATTTCTTTTTCTGACTGTGGGATGGACTTGGGTCAGCGCACCTGAGGAGCCTGTGCTGTGTCTGCTGGCTACAGAGCGCCGGGGGCAGCCACGTCCCACCCCCCGTGGACGTCCTAAACACAGCGGGGCTCTCAACCTTTTCTGTTCCACGGATCCCTCTGCCCGTCAGGTGGAAACCACGGACCCGTCCTCAGAACGTAACAGCAGATAGTTTTATGACACTCAATGTTGGCGTGCCTTTTAAAATTTAGGATTATTCAAAATTACGTGACAACTTTCCCATAATTTCAATACCTGATAACCTAACACGGTTCGACGGTCATTTCTGGCAAACGCTGAGGAACTTGAGGTTTCCCACGGCATCATAAAACCACCTCCTCCAGCCTTACCAACCTTTTTGTGGGCAGTCATCCACTGCACTCAGAACACTACATCAAAATAAAAAGCACACTGAGCCCACACCCTACTGTGTATTATTTAGTAGATACACCACACTCGCACCAACACATCCCTACAAGAATGTGATGTTTTTTTAAAATTTTCAACTCAAGCTCATGGACTCCCTGAAATCCGCGGGCCCACTTAAGAACCCCTGACATAAGGGACCTTCCTGGGTGGCCGGGGCTGTGACTCTTCACAAGACCCCTCCAAGCACCTCGGCCCTAACGCAGCGCTTCTAGCACCTGAAGCCAGCGAGCCTTCCCCACCGCGCGGACCATTCTGCTAACTTTCGCTCCCGTGCCACTGCTCCTCAGTGTCAGCATGGAGGCTGTTTCTAAACCCGTCTTCACTAAGATGCAGACCCCTGCACTCAGTATTT
The DNA here is from genome assembly GCF_030445035.2 of Dasypus novemcinctus. NCBI lineage: Eukaryota > Metazoa > Chordata > Mammalia > Cingulata > Dasypodidae > Dasypus > Dasypus novemcinctus. The sequence goes on along the minus strand of NC_080694.1, from coordinate 36,580,464 downwards.
CTTATTAAAGACAAAACAAAACAAGCACTTCATTTAATACTTTCCTGGAGTCACCAAGATATGTCAGGGTAAAAATCCAAGTCTTAAGGCAAGTATTTATCCTCCTGTCCATAAGAACTGTGTATATATCATCTAACCTGGCAAAAACTGTACAGTCATTACATGACAAAAGAAAGGGAAAGAAAAATAAACTAGATGAGACGTTAGCAATACTGTAAGTACTCTGAAGGGAAGAGGAATGAATCAGAAAAATTTTCTGCGAAGTGAAAGAAAATAAGCCAAAGCCAGAAAGGGCTCATGAATGGAAATGTAACCAGATGACAAATCATATCCTTTGTTAAAGAAGCTGGACTGCCATTCAACTGGTAGAAATACTACCATGAATTTTAATCTTTGGAGATTTTAAAATTCATTTTTTGGGAAAAATTTGAAGAGATTATAATGTATGTAGCATGGTTCAAGAATTTAAAACCATAAAATGATACATGGTGAAAAGTTTCCTGGTCCCTTCCCCGAGTGTCCCAGAGTTCCCCTGTCCCCGTCATTCACTGTGGTGGGTTAACTTGTATTCTTCCAGAGTGGATGTATAGTACATCTATACAAGCAAATATGAATATCTATTTCTTCCTCATCATCCCCTTTTAAAATATTTATTTTTTATTAGAGAAGTTGCGAGCTAATGAAACTAACATGCTTAATGTGCCGATTCCCATACATCACCCCTCTACCAACACCTCACATTACTGTGGACCAGTTGTTACAGATCAGGAAAGAACATAATCAAAACATTACCGCTAATTGCAGTGCAGAGCTTACACTTGGTGTATTTTTTCCCCCATAACCCCCCCTACTTTAAACACCATGTATTATTAGCACTGTACACTTGTAGTTCATGAGAGAATGGTCTCATGTTGTACTCTTAACCACAGTCCACCTTCCACCACATGGTTTATATAGTCCTATACCTTGTACAGTTCTTCCAAAGTGGTCACTCAGTGGCTCTCAGTTTCTTCACAGGGTTGTGCTGTCACCACCTCAGTAAATTTTAGAACGTTTTCCTTAGCCCAAAAGAAAAAATCCCATAGCCCCCCCTCCCCGTAGCAGTTTGATAAGGTTATGAATTCCAAAAATGGATACTGGATTATGTTTGCAATCTGGTCTGTATCTGGGCGTGACTGAGTTATGATTAGGGCTTTGACCAGGCGACGTCATTAGGGCATTGAGTCCCCGCCCCTTGGTGGGTAGAGACTCACAGATAAAAGGCATGGCAAAGGACAGAGTTGGGGTTCTTAATGTTGGAGTCTGATGCTGAGGTATTAAGCTGGAGTCCCGAGGAAGGAGACAGAGCCGTTCGCCTGATAGTCTACAGCTGACCTTGTGGAGAAAAGAGAGGAGCTGAGCCCAGAGGAACCCAGGAAGCCTGAACCCCGGCAGATGTCGGCAGCCATCTTGCTCCAACACGTGGAAATAGACTTTGGCGAAGGAAGTAACTTATGGTTTACGGCCTGGTATCTGTAAGTTCCTACCCCAAATAAATACCCTTTATAAAAACCAACCAATTTCTAGTATTTTGCATCAGCACTCCTTTGGTGGACTAACAGCCTCCATTATTGACCCTCAGCATTAATATAGTACCTCCTTTGACACTGATGTGAAGATATTACAGTATTGCTGGTAATTATAGCTCATAAGCTACATAAACTGTATCTTCCCATGCACCACCATATTCTTATCACCTTGTAATAGTGACCTACATTTGTTCTAGTTCATAGAACATTCCTGTATTGTACATATTAACCACAATCCTCATCAACCTGCATGTTCACTGTTATTTTGTCCCTAAATTATTCTCTAGCTTTCTTTCAATTGACATTTATGTACCTAAACTACACTCTTTTAGACACAATCCCATTTATAAATCAGCTGTGTTATACTCACTATATGTTCAACTCAATCCATTTCGGTCAAGCTAATTAAAAATTCTACATACATTAAGCATCAGTACCCCTTCTCGGTCCTCATCCTATCTCCTAGCAACCTACCCTCTAGATTTCAACTCTATGTGTTTATCCTCCATATTTAGTTCTTACTAGAGAAACCACACAATATTTGTTGTTTAGTATCTGGCTTATCTCACTCAGGATAATGTTTTCAAGGTTCATCCACGTTGTCACCTAATTTCATTTCTATTTACAGCAGCAGAGTAGTCCATCATATGTATACACCGCACTTTATTCACTCATCAATTGACACTTGGGTTGTTTCCATCTTTGGACAATTGTGAATAATGCCGCTGTGAACATTGGTGTGCAATATCTGTTTGCATCCCTGACCTGGTATGGGGATTACCAGATCATACTGCAGCTATGTGCTTAGTTTCCTGAGGAACTTCCAAATTGTTCTCCACAACGGCCGTACCATTCTACAATCCCACCCACAGTGAAGGAGTGCTCCTATTTCTCCACATCCTCTCCAGCACTTTGAGTTTTATTTTTTTAATAACTGCCATTCTATGAGGTGTGAAACGTTATCTCACTGTAGTTTTGATTTGCTTTTTCTAATAGCCGTGGAATATGGAACATCTTTTTCATGTGTTTTTTGGCTGTTTGTATTTCCTCTTTGGAGAAATGTCTATTTAAGTCTTTTGCTCATTTTTAAATTGGACTGCTTCCACTTTTACAGTTGAGTTGTATGATCTCTTTATATAGCATGGACGTCAAACCCTTATTGGGTTTGTGGTTTTCAAATGTTTTCCCCCATTGAGTAGGCTGCCTTTTCACCTTCTTAAAGAAGTCCTTTGAAGTGTTCAAGTTTGAGGAGGTCCCATTTATCCATTTCTCCTTTTATTGCTTGCACTTTCAGTGTAAGATTTAAGAAACCATCACCTCCCACCAGTTCTTTAAGATGTTTCCCTACATTTTCTTCTAGGGGTTTTATGGTTCCAGCTTTTATATTTAGGTCTTTGGTCCATTTTGAATTAATTTTTGTAGAAGGTGTGAGATAAGGATCCTCTTTCTTTCTTTTGAATGTGGATATCCAGTTCTCCCAGCATCATCAGTTGAATAGACTCTTCTGCCCCAGCTGGGTGAATTTGACAGCCTTGTCAAAAACCACTTGACCAGAGAGACAGGGCCTGTTTCTGAACCATCAGTTTGGTTCTACTGATCTATCTATCTTTATGCCTGTTCCACACTGACTTTACCACTGTAGCTTGGTAATAATGATTTAAAGTCAGAAAGCAAGAGTCCTCCAACATTGGTCTTTCTTTTAAAGCAGCTTTTGGCTATTTGGGGCTTCTTACCCTTCCAAATAAATCTGATAATTGGGTTTTCCATTTCTTTAAAAGGCTCTTGGAATTTTGTTAGGATTGCACTGAATGTGTAAATCAATTTGGGTAGAATTGACATCTTAATGATATTCAGTCTTCTAATCCATGAACATGGAATGCCCTTCCATTTATTTAGGTCATCTTTTATTCTTTTAGCAATGCAGTGTAGTTTCCTGAATACAGGTCTCTTAAATCCTTGGTTAAGTTTATTTCTAAATATTTGGTTCTTATAGTCGCTATTATAAATGGGTTTTTTCCCCGAATTCCTCCTCAGATCGCTCATTTCTAGTGTATAGAAACACTACAGGTTTTTGTGTATTAACCTTGTAGCCTGCCAACTCTGCTGAACTTGTTTCTTCTGGTAGCTTTGGGTAGGTTTTTCAGGACTTTCTTCCTTTCCACCACCCCCCTTTTAAACACAAACAATAGCATACTATCCATAGTGCTTTATTATATTTTGCTTTCATTCAGTTGTCAGTATCCTGGAATTCTTATTTTGGTCAGGACATAGTTTCTGTATTCATTTTTTGTTTTTAATATTTTATTTTATTTTTAAATTTTTATCTATTTATTTATTTATTTACTCTCCCCTTCCAACCCCCCTCCACCCCGGTTGTCTGTTCTCTGTGTCTATTTGCTGCGTCTTCTTTGCCCACTTCTGTTGTCAGCAGCAAAGGAATCTGTGTTTCTTTTGGTTGCGTCATCTTGTGTCATTTCTCTGTGTGTGTGGTGCTACTCCTGGGCAGGCTGCACCTTCTTTCGCGCTGGGCGGCTCTCCTTGCAAGGTGCACTCCTTGCGCATGGCGCTCCCCTACACGGGGGACACCCCTGTGTGGCACGGCACTCCTTGTGCGCATCAGCACTGCGCATGGGCCAGCTCCACACGGGTCAAGGAGGCCCGGGGTTTGAACCACGGACCTCCCATGTGGTAGACGGACGCCCTAACCACTGGGCCAAGTCCGCCGCCTCTTTATTCATTTTAAAGGTTGCACAGTAGCCCATGGTACAGATGGAGTGTAATTCATTTTTACTGATCTACGTTAGAATAAATGGTAACATTCATTCATCTTTTGTTGCAAAATCTTGATCTAATTCTGACAAATCTACAAATAAATATATCTATACAACATCAATGTACATGATACTGTGGCAGTTTGATATGGTTTATGAATTCCAAAAATAGGTATTGGATTGTGTTTGTAAACTGGTCTGTCTCTCCAAGCATAGTAGATTATATTGGATTCAGAGGTTTCACTTTTACTTGATTAAATAATGATTAAGGCTTTAATTGGGCACGTCAGTAGGATATTGCATCCCTGCCCCCTTGGTGGGTGGGGACTCAGAGAAATCACACCTCAGAGAAGGGAGTTTGGAGTTTTAATGCTGGAGCACGGGAAGTAAGCACACAGAGGAGCAGTGAGAAGGCTCAATTAGGCACGGCAGAGGCCCCAGGAAGAGAGAAGAGTCACTCACCTGATAGTCTACAGCTGGCCTTGTGGAGAGGGCAGAGCAGCTGAGCCGAGAGGGAAGCCCTGGAAAGAGAGGAACCCAGGAAGCCTGAACCCTGGCAGACATTGGCAGCCATCTTGCTCTAACATGTGGCAAAAGACTTCAGTGAGGGAAGTAACTTATACTTTAAGGCCTGGTAACCATAAGCTTCTACCCCAAATAAATACCCTTTATGAAATCCAACAGGTATTTTGCATCAGCACCCCTTTGGTTGACCAGTACAGATAAGTTCCCAGAAACTGATGGAAGATGATACATCTTTGGAAGAAACTGCTGGACTGTCCTCTAAAGGATTTGCAACCTGGAGTATTTAATAGAAAGAACATTTGGTAGGGTGCTACCAGCAAGACAGGGTGTTGCCTAGTCCCACCTTGTGAGGGGCCTAGCAATGAGCCTTCTTCTTTCAACCTGTGACTTTGCTCCTTCTCTACCAGAGCCTTCCCATCTATGTTATAAATAACAACTGGAGAAAAATCTCACCTACCCCCAGCAACACTTTCATTCGCTTCTTGTCTCACCCCCACCATAGCTCACCTGATCTATAGTTTCTGCCTCCATTTTTCCATCAATCCACCATTCTTCCAAATTGGAGATAAAATCTAGCTGGCCTGATAGCTTCTAGAGCATAGAGGAATAGATCACAGGTGATTCTGGGTGATCAAGAGGAAGGGCCAAGCCTAGAGACAAAGGCTTGTGCTGGGAGAGCCACCCGCAGGTCCTACAGGCCAGTCTCAGGCTCCCCCAGAAGGAGAGGATGCTGTGGTGGTGAGTGTGTATCACAGGCTGCAGAGAGGTAAGGGGACCCGGAAAGGGGAATGGAGGGGAGACTGGCGGCCATCCGTAACCCTGGCAAGTACTTCACTAGAAAGCTAAGGGCAGAAGCCAGGCTACAGAACATAATGAAAGAGAAACGAAACATAAATTAAGGGAAAAGAAAAAAAAAACATGTTGAAACCAAGAATTTGTTAAAAACGCTGTTTTTTAAGGAAGGTAGAGAGACCATTGCAGGTGAGAGGACACAGATACTTAGATGATGCCTGACAATAATGATTTTCCACTCTAAAGAGAGGTCAAATAAAAAATAATTCTGTGCAGAAGCAAGTAGGGAGGTCACCTGATGTGCTGTACTTAAAAGGATAGATGTGGGGACAGGTTGGGGGCCTTCTTGGGAGCAGACTGCCCAGCTGCAGAGAAGATTCGTGAGCAGAGCACTCCACGCCACGGGGGCCGCCCTCCACTAGCCACGCAAGCCGCCCCGGGAGATATTCCGTGGCTGGAGCTGGAAACTCCATTTCCCAAAAATGGAAGAGGAGACAGCTGGGCACTGACTTCACCTATTGATGAGTAAACTGGGATGGCTAAAGTATAATCCTAAGAACAGCTCAAGTTTGAACCTGTCCAAGTCGGAAAGAGGCTGGTAGCTGCCACTTTAACTCCACCCCCAGCATGAAGGGAAGTGGGTGGACTGGAAATCACAGAGAAGGTAAGGACCGGCTTCTTTCCACCCAGACTGGACTGCAGCCCTAGCCTAGGCTCCAGCCCCACCTCCTGCAGGAGGAAGCTGGGGGCACCTGCACCAGCCTCTCCAGGTAAGTGCGGGCACTTTCAGCGGGCACAGACTGACTGGGTGGACACCTGGGGCTCCGTCCCTGCATGCTGAAGGACTGTGACGGCTTTAGGCCCACAAGACTCAATAGTCGGACACCTGGAACCCCATTCCTGCTCACAAGCAGGATAGGAGGGGGATGGTGTTTGCTCAGCCTTTCGGGTCAAAGGCAGGCACTTTTGGCCTGCGTGGCCTGGGCTGGTGAGTACCTGTGGGTCCACCCCCCAGGCCCGACTAGGCTAGGAGGGGGCTGTTTTCACAGCCTCTCTGAGTCACCAGGCATGTTGAGCCTACATGGACTAAACTGCTGGCTATCAGTGGTTCCATTCCCACCCCCGAAAGGGCAGAAGGGACAGCACTCCCTCAGCCTCTCAGGGCAACTGCAGGCGTATGCAGCCCACAGGGATGGCGTGTTGGGCACTCTGAGGGTCCTTCCCCACCCCTAGCAGGGGGTGGGGCGGTGCTACGTCGGTCTACCTGGACAACTGCTGTCATTTTGGACCTCCATGGCATAGGATGCTGCCCACACCTGCAGCTCCATCCCTGCCCCAGGGAGAGGGGAAGGGCCATGACATGTCTCTGGGCAACTACATACAGATGGTCTTGACCTGCACAACTTGGATTATTACGCACGACTGCGGCTCTCTCCCTACCACTGGCAGAGCAGAAAGATGGGAGAAGCTTCGTTGGTTGCTGTGGCAATGACAACAGCTTCCGCCTCCACAGCTTACAACACCAACTACATCCTCAACTCCTACTATACAACCAGCAAGGGAGTAAAGGCAAGAAAGCCCAAAACTAAAGCGAGAGACTGCACCAGAATAAATACACCTAGTAAGCCAGATGCCAAGACACCAACAAACAATTAAAATTCATACTGAGAAACAGGAAGATATGGCTCAGTAAAAGGAACAAGATAAGCCTCCAGATGCTATAAAGGAATTGAGACAATTAATCACAGAAGTTCAAACAAATCTCCTTAATAAATTCAATGAGATGGCTAAAGAGATTAAGGATACTGAGAAGACACTGGGTGGGCACAAAGAAGAATTTGAAAGCATACATAGAAAAATAGATCTTATAAGGAATGAAAGGCACAATAAATGAAATAAAAAATACAATGGAGGTATATAACAGCAGATTTGAGGAGACAGAAGAAAAGACTGGTAAGCTTGAAGACTTGGCCTATGAAAGCAAACAGACAGAAGAAAAGAAGAAGAATGGAGAAAAATTGACAGGGTCTCAGGGGATTAAATAATGGCAAGAGACACAGAAACATACGTGTCATGGGAGTCCCAGAAGGAGAAAAGAAGGAAAAGGGCAAAAGGAATATTTGAAGAAATAATGGTAGAAAATTTCCCAACCCTATTGAAGGACATCGATATCCGTGTTCAAAAAGCACAACATACTCCTATCTGAATAAATCCGAATAGACCAATTTCAAGACACATACTAATCAGAATGCCAGAAGCCAAAGATAAAGAGAATTCTGACAGCAGCAAGAGAAGAGGGATGCATAACATATAAGGGATACCCAATAAGATTAAGTGCCAATTTCTCATCAGAAACCATGAAGGCAAGAAGGCAGTGGTAGGACATATTTAAGACACCACAAGATAAAAATGCCAGCCAAGAATCTTACTATCTGGTAAGAGTATCTTTCAAAAATGAGGGTGAATTTAGAAAATGCAAAGATAAACAGAAACTGTGAGAGTTTGTAACCAAGAGACTGGCTTTCCAGGAAATATTAAAGGAAGTGCTACAGCCTGAAAAGACAGGAGATAGAGGCTTGGAAGAGAGTCTAGAAATTAAGATTATAGCAGGAAAAGTAAATAAAGTGTCAAAACAGTGGTAAAAATAAAAATATGACAGATAAAATCCAAAGGTCAAAATGGGTGAAATAAGAACTGCTTCTAAAGCAATAATCTTGAATGTCAATGGATTAAACCCCCCAATCAAAAGACACAGACTGGCAGAATGGATAAGAATATATGAGCTACCTATATGCTGTTTACAAGAGACCACCTTAAAACCAAGGACACCAATAGAATGAAAGTGAAAGATTGGAAAAAGATATTCCATGTATGCAGTAACCAAAAAAAAGCTGGAGTAGCTATACTATTAACAGATTAAACAGACTTTAAAAACAAAACTGTCATCATAGATAAGGAAAGACATTGTAAACTAATAAAAGGGGTAATTCACCAGGAAAAAATAACAATCCTAAATGTACGTGCATCAAACCAGGATGCTCTAAGATACATGAGGCAAACAAGGGCAAACCTGACGGGAGAAACAGATATCTCTGCAATAGCTGGAGACTTCAATATACCACTCTCAGCACTGGAAAGAACATTTGGGGGGAGGATTAATAAAGAAAACAAGAGCTTGAATAATATAGTAACTGGACTAAACCTAACGGACATATACAGCAAGATATACATTCTTCTCAAGTGCTCATAGATCTTTCTCTAGAATACGTCCAATCACAAAGTAGATCTCAATAAATTCACCAAGACTGAAATTATACAAAGCACTGTCTCTGATGATAATGGAATAAAGTTGGAAAACAACAAGAGGTGGAAAAAGGGAAAATTCACAAATATATGGAGACTTTTTTATAATATATTTTTATTTTTAAAAGATACATAGATCATACAAAATGTTACATTAAAAAATATAGAAGGTTCCCATATGCCCCATTCCCCATGCCCTCTACTTTTCCCACATCAACAGCTTTCATTAGTGTGGTTATGTTCACTGCATTTGATGAATACATTTTGGAGCAGTGCTACACAGCATGGATTATAGTTTACATTGTAGTTTACACTCTCCTGGTCCATTCAGTGGGTTATGGCAGAATATATAATGTCCTGAATCTGTCTGTGCAATATCATTCTGGACAATTCTAAGCCTCAAAATAGCCCCATATCACCCCTCCTTTTCCCTCTCCCTGCCTTCAGCAACTCCCATGGCCACTGTCTCCACATCAATGATATAATTTCTTCCATTGTTAGAGTCACAATAATTCTATAGTAGAATACCAGTAAGTCCACTCCAATCCATATTTTATCCCTCCATCCTGACGACAATGGGATGGTGATGCCCACTCCACCTCTCAGTGGAGACGGGGCTTCAATCCCACATGGCTGGTGGATGGGACTCTCGTGCCTGCAGCTGTAGACTCTCAGTTCCTTGGTGTGGTGGTTGTCCATCCTCACCTCCCTGTCAGCTGACCTGGGTAACTCCAATGAATTGGAGAGTAGGTACTCCAACACTGCTAAGGCTCAGGGCCCAGCAGGCACATGGAGAGCCCAGAGTTTCAAATCTCCTGGGCATACACCAACCCCAGCACCAACCACAGGTTTCAATAAAAGGGACACAAGAAGCATGTGTAGAGAGGTCACATCAGAGTCCAACTCCATCACACTCAGGAGCACAAATTCCAAAGTAGGACCCATTGGCAAGGCACTGAACTCCGGAGCCATCTGCCATGACTGTAGGACCTGGGTGTCTCTGTAGCCCTCAGGAGCACCAAGACCTGGTGTTGTATCTACTTTTGTTGTCTTATGAGATCCTGCTGAGATGCGTATAAGCGCAACCCCTCTGATGACCTCCCGACTGATTTTGAAGTCTCTTAGCCATATAAACTCATTTGTCTTTACCATTTCCCCTTTTTATTCAAGGTCTTTTCCCAGTTGCATTACCAGCTGGTGCTTGGAAGAAATCCCTTGGCATGAGGGAGGCTCATTCCCAGGAGTCATGTCCCACGCTGTGGGGACTGTAATGCATCTACATGCTGAGTTTGGCTTAGAGAGTGGCCACTTTTAAGCAAAACGGAGGCTCTCAGGAGGAAACTATTAGGCACCCTGCAGCTCTAGGCCAAGTAGAGACTTCAAGTGCAACAGGCTCATAAGAATAGTCATCAGTATCAAGGGCCCATCGTTGGACCATCCTTCTTCACTGGTCATTGCCCTTGCACTTGGGATTGTTGCTGTTCCACTGGGGAATGCAGCAGAACTCTCCAGGATGGGAACCCAGGATTTCCTCAGTTGTCTTGTGAATCTCTATCCACTGTGTAAATACCCAACAAACACCCATACATATCTATATACCCTATATGCATGCCCAGGCGAACTCCTTCCTATGCATCCCTCATCAATGACACCCCACACCAAAGCTCCTTCCTTGCCATAGTTGAACCTCTGTGATCCAAAACTTCTTAAAAAATGAAGCCCAATATACTGTCAAAATCAATTAATAGGAAAATGAAATAGTAATGATAGGTTTAAACATTAGAAATAAAATACATAATAATTTATAAAAACTAAAAGCAAAACAACTGGCATATTGAAATAATGAAAAATATTTTAAGAAAAAAACTTATTTTGATGTTTTGCCTTTCATCACTATAATGGGTGTTGTCTTGTAGCAGCAAGGTAATCTCTTCCATTTCTTCCTCAGTGTCTTACCTCTTTATATTTTATTATTTTACATTACATTTCCTACAACTGATGTACAAACATTGAAACATAGCTCCTAACCATGGTCAGTAGTTTACATTATGGCTTACATTTTAAACCATACATTTTTATAAGTTTTTGATGAAATTTAACATGGAGATATTTAACACACTCAAATAATCAGTGGTTCAAAGAAGAAAAGGGAAGAAAATCAAATTTCTAAGAGCTCATAAGAGGTTATTATGAATAACTGTACATAAGCATGAAAACTAGACAATGTAGACGAAATGGAAAAAATTGCTACAACGAGAAGACCTAAACAAACCAACTACAAGTCCACAAGTAAAGTGACTGAAACAGTCATCAAACAACTCCCCAAAATGAAAAGCCCAGGACCAGATGGTTTCACAGGTGAGTTCTACTAAGCATTCAAAGATGATTTAATACCAATCTTACTCAAGCTCTTCTAAAAAATTGAACAAGAAGGAATGCTACCAAATTCACTCTATGAAGCCAATACCATACTAATATCAAAGTCAGATAAAGATATGAAAAAATTAGACCCATTTTCCTAATGAACACGGATGCAAAAATCCTCAACAAAATACTTGCTAATTAAGTCCAACAACATATTAAAATAATTATTCATCATGATCAAGTGGGTTTACACCAGGCATGCAACAGTTCAACACAAGAAAATTAATCAGCGTAATACACCACATAAATAAAAAAAGAAAATCCAAGTGATCTTATTGATTGATAGTGAAAAGGCATTTGACAAAATGCAGCATCCTTTCTTGATAAAAATACTACAAAAGATAGGAATTGAAGGAAACTTTTTCAACATGATAAAGGCCATATATGGAAACCTCACAGCAAACATTGACTCAGTGTTAAAAAACGGAAAGTTTTCTTGTTCAGATCAAGAACAAGACAAGGATGCCCACTAATCACTACTGTTGTTCAATATAGTGCTAGAGGTTCTTGTTAGAACAATTAGACAAGAAAAAGAAATAAAAGGCATCCAAACTGAAAAGGAAGAAGTAAAATTTTTGCTATTTGCAGATACAATCCTATATCTAAAAAGTCCTGAAAAACTGACAACAAATCTGCTAGGGCTAATAAGCATTTTCAGTAGAGTGTCAGGATAAAAGATCAATCTGAAAAAATTAGTAGTGTTTCTATACACTAGTAATGTGCAATCTGAGGAAGTTAGGAAAGAATTCCATTTATAGTATCAACTAAAGGAACCAAATATTTAGGAAGATACCTTTCAACCAAGGATGTAAAGCACTTATATTTAGAAAACTAAAATGCACTGCTAAAAGAAATTTTAAAAAGACCAAAATAATCAGAAGGACATACTACAATCTTGGATTGGAAGAGCAAATATCATTAAGATGTTAATTCTACCCAAATTGATATACAGATTCAATGCAATCCCAATAAAAATCCCACCAGCATTTTTTAGATAAATGGAAAATACAAATTTACAAATTGATTTGAAGGAGTAAGGGGCCCTAAATAGTCAGAAACATTTTAAAAAGGAAAAGCAAGGTTGAATGACTCTCACTTTCAGACTTTAAATCATATTACTTAGATACAGTGGTAAAAAGAGCATGGCACTGACGTAACAATAGATGCACAAACCAATGAAACCGAATTGATGGTTCAGAAACAGACATTTATGGCCAAGTGATTTTTTTAACAAGCCTGTCAAACCCACCCAGCTGGGGAAGAACAGTCTATTCAATAAATGGTGCTGGGAGAACTGGATAGCCATATCTGAAAGGAGGAGCACCCCTATATTATACCTTATACAAAAATTAATTTAAAATGGATAAAAGACCTAATATAAAAACAAGAACCATAACTTTCCAAGAAGAAAATGTAAAAAAACATCGACAAGATCTGGTGGTAGGTGATGGTTTCTTAAACCTTTCCTTCAAGGAAAGAAAACATGGGTAAATGGAACTCAACAATAAAAGAGCAAGCAATCCAATTAAAAACTGGGCCAAAGACTTAAAGAGAGATTTCTCCAGAGGAATTAAAAATGGCCAAAAAGCACATGAAAAATTATTCCGTATCATTGGCTATGAGGGAAATGTAAATCAAAACAACGAGCTATCATTTCACACCACATAGAAGAGCCATTATTAAAAAAGAGAAAATAATAAGTGCTGGCGAAGATGTGGAGAAATAAGAACACTCCTTCCCTTTTGGTAGGATTGTAAAATGGTGCAGCCTCTGTGGAAGACAGTTTGGCATTTTCTCAGGAAGCTAAATAGAGAACTGCCCTATCATTCAGTAATTTCTCTACTAGGAATATACCCAGAAGAACTGAAAACTGTGACATGAACAGACATCTGAACCACGATGTTTAGAGTGGCGTTATTCTTAATTGACAAAAGATGGAAATAACCCAAGTACCCATCAACCAATGATTGGATAAACAAAATGTGCTATATACATATGATGGAATACTATGCTGCAGTGAGAAGAAATGAAATTGGGACACAAAGGTTAACATGGATGAGTCCTGAAGACATTATGCTAAGTGAAGTAAGCCAGACACAAAGGACAAGTATGGTATGGGCTCATTAATATGAACTAAATATGAAGAATAAATTCATGGATTTAAGACCTAGAGTATAGGTTATTAGGAGATAAGAGGAGGACTGAGAAGGACTGACGCTTAATGTACTTAGAAGTTTTAATTAACTTGACTGTAAAAGTGTGGAAATGGATAGAGTTGATGGTAACACATAGTGAATAGCAGCTGGTTTACAAATGGGCTTGTGACGGAAAAGGGTAGCGTGGGGATATAAAGGTGAATTGAAAGAAAGCTAGAGGGTATTCTAGGGACTGAGTAATAGTGAACCCAGAGGTGGATGAGAATTGTGGGTGATGGTACAGATGCAAGAGTGTCCTTCTGTGAGCTAGAGCGGATGTATATCGCTATTCCACGGGAATGTGGAGAAGCATGGGAAAATACGATTGGTGTTACCTGTGGACTGTGGTTAACAACAATATTGTAATATTCTTGCATCAATGCCAAACATGTACTGTGTTGATAATGGTGGAGTTTGGAATAAGTGTGCCAAATGTACACTATAGACTATAGCTGGTAGTTATAGGCTGATGATATTATCTCATAATCTGTAACAAATGTTCCACCACAATGTGGTGTGTTGGTGAAGGGATGTTGTATGGGAATTCTACACATGTGCATGATTATTTTCTAAGTTCCCAATTACTATAGTAAACATATATTAAAAAATAATAATGGGGTGGGTAGGGGGAAAATACACCAAATGTGAGATATGAACTATAGTTAGTAGTAATATTTTGATGATATCCTTCCATAATTTGTAACAAATATTTCACAACAATGCAAGGTGTTGGTGGTGGGGTGACGGATGGGATCCCTGTGTGACGTGATACGTGTTTGTTTTGTAAGTTCACAACTTTTACTATACACTTATTATGTATGTTCATGAATGACTACTTCAATAAAATTTAAAATCCCAAAAGCCAAAAAAAGAAAAGGAAAGGAAAAAAATTTTCTAAAAGTGTAGGTCTCCTGAAAGAGAAACATGACTTAAACTTCCAATCGTAAGGGTATTAAGTGTCTGGACTTCTTTGCCTGCCCGATAGCTAGAAAACGGAACAAAATACATGAAACTATTGTTTTCAGACAGTGGCTAGCAGGGGGCAGTGCAGGACTCTGTTCCCAGAGTGAAGGAGACAAGCTGTGTCCCACAGCAGGCCTGGCCTTCCGCCTGGAGGCAACTTTCACAGTGCAGGTGTAGGGAGAAGGGTAAAGGCGGCCCAGCAGAGCTGCTGGGCTGGCAGCACAGGCTGGCCCTGCGGAGGCCCAGCAGGCCATTCTTTTTGGCGCAGGGGTCAGAGAGGAGGGAGCTACAGAAGAGTTCCCAAACTGCGTATGATCGCCTCAGTAGGTAGGCGTGGAGTTCCACAATGCTGGGCTATGAACAACTTTTGAGGAAAGAACAATTACTGGAGACCTATAAACTGAGCAATTCCCAGAGTTTAATTTACATGGGGTCAGGAGGCCAGGGCGAGTGGAGATACTTAACTGAATACATGCGGTATTCATCAGAGACCCCAGAAGAGGCATACAACTCAATTCATTTTATTTTTAATAATTTTTGTCTTTAAGTTCTGTCTCAAGTATTTATTAATTGTCCCCATTCCCTTTATAAGT
Organism: Dasypus novemcinctus; assembly: GCF_030445035.2. Taxonomy (NCBI): domain Eukaryota; kingdom Metazoa; phylum Chordata; class Mammalia; order Cingulata; family Dasypodidae; genus Dasypus; species Dasypus novemcinctus. The sequence goes on along the minus strand of NC_080694.1, from coordinate 36,565,330 downwards.
TGATTGGCAAGGTTTTGGTTTTTTAACTTTTTTTCCTAACACATATAATATGTATTCATTTCAGAATAATTAGAAAAAACAGATAATTAAGAAAAAACTAAAGAAAATAAAATGCACCAACAACTCTATTACATAGAAATAAACACATTCTGGTTTTTATATTATCATAACTTTTTCTATTCCTACATATACTATGAATATGCATACTTTAACGTGAGATTATATTATCTATAGTCTGCTTTTTAAACTGCTTTATTAACTCAACAATATGTAATAAACATCTTCTCATGCAAATTGATAAAACTCCCTTACTGACAGGAAAACCTACAGACCAGTTTGAAAGGAAATCTCAAATCAGAAAAAGACAAAACACAAAAAGATTCACAGTAGAGTGTATGTCAAGAAAACGCAGCTTTGGAAAGCAGCGTGGGTTACAATGATCAATCTTAGAATTCAAGGCATAAGGCAAAACTCATCGTGATGGTCACGGTGAGGGGGGGTTCCCTATAAGGACTCGCAGACTGAACCTCAGCTGCAGCCCCCTCATTTTCCTTCTTAGCTCTCTCGTTTCCTCCATGAACCGCTCCATATCATCTGCATCTCCATCTATCATATCAATGTCATTAGCAAATCTATTGGGCCCATCCCCTCCAAAATCCTGGGCGGTGGGGCTCAACCCCCTCTAGTATTCCTCCAGGTTCTTGGCTGTCACCACCTCTTACAGGGTGGGCTTCCTCTCCACTCTGCACGGGAACCTGCTCTACTCCTTCGTTTTCCTGGGGGACATTTTCCATTTTTTCTTCTTCCTTCGGGGATCAGAAGGAGTATTCCTCTCTTAGCCTTGATACCCTCCATGCCAATGGAGCTAAAGCCCTGCCACGATCAGCAGGGTTAGCCTCTACAACTTCCTCCTTCCCTGTACTACAGGTTTGCCCGCCTTCCCGAAACTCACCTTAGAGTAGAGGATACTCTAGTGCTGAACTATCAGGTTAAAAATAAATGTTGAGGGAAACGGACTTTGGCCCAGTGGTTAGGGCTTCCGTCTACAACATGGGAGGTCCGCGGTTCAAGCCCCGGGCCTCCCTGACCCGTGTGGAGCTGGCCTAAGTGCAGTGCTGATGCGCGCAAGGAGTGCCGTGCCACGCAAGGGTGTCCCCCGCGTAGGGGAGCCCCACGCGCAAGGAGTGCACCCATAAGGAGAGCCGCCCAGCGCGAAGGAGGGAGCAGCCTGCCGAGGAATGGCGCCGCCCACACTTCCCGTGCCGCTGACGACAACAGAAGCGGACAAAGAAACAAGATGCAGCAAAAAGACACAGAAAACAGACAACCGGGGTAGGGGAGGGGAATTAAATAAATAAAAATAAATCTTTAAAAAAAATAAATGTTGAAAGTATCCAACTGAACTGCAATTAACTATTTCCTGCTAGAATAAATCTAACACTCTCAAAGTATACCAAAAAACCCTGCAACCTAAAATGGAGAAAACCAAAAAGGTAGAAAACCAATCAGAAGTACTAGACTTCCAAAGAAGCATGAAAATGGGACACATCAACAAGATAAGGATAAGTTACCAGGAAGGGATACAGAAATGAGATGATGGAATTAGCAGAAGAAGATCCGTTTCAATCAGTTATAAAGCAATGTGCTCAATGATTTAAAGGACAAATTGAGGGAATCGGATGTGGCTCAACTGTTAGAGCGTCCACCTACGACGAGGTCCAAGGTTCAAACTCAGAGCCTCCTGACCCGTGTGTAGCTGGCCCATGCGCAGAGCTGCCACACGCAAGGAGCGCCATATCACGCAGGGGTGTCTCTCATGTAGGAGAGCCACACACGCAAGGAGTGCACCCCACAAGGAGAGCCACCCCACGTGAAAAGCGCAGCCTGCCCAGGAGTGGGGCGCCCACATGGAGAGCTGACGCAGCAAGATGACACAACAAAAAGAAACACAGATTCTTGGTGCCACCTGACAAGAATACAAGTGGACACAGAACACACAGTGGATGGACACAAAGAGCGGACAATGGGAGGCATGGGAAAGAGGAGAGAAATAAAATATCTTTAAAAAAAAAAAAAGACAAGTTGAACAAAATAAATAAGAAGGTGTTAGAAGGAAAATTTTCACTGGTTAGATTTACCAAATTAGATACTAAAGGAAAAAGTCAGAGAATATAAAGACAAAGCAATAGACCCCACCCAAAATGAAGCCTAGAGAGAAATGAGACAGGGAAAAAAAACAAAACAAAAAACAGAGTCTGAATGCCCTGCTAGAGAGCATCAAGTGCACATGTGTAATTTGAATTCCAGAAAGGGACAGGATGCATAAAAGTATTTGTAGGAATAATGGCTGAAAGTTTTCCCAATTTGATGAAAATTATGAGAAACTTGTGACAAATTTTAAGATCCAAGAAACTTAACAATTTCCAATCAGGATAAACACAAAGAACACCAGATTAAGGCCTATGATAGTCTGCTGAAAAGCAGTGATAAACAGAAAATCTTTAAGGCTGGTAGAGGTAAAAAAAAAAAAAAAAAAAAAAGACATTACAAATAGGACAAGAATGACCGTGTACTTCTTTTCAGCACCTATATGCAAGCAAGACAAAAAGACAATAGAATGACATTTTAAAAACTATTATCTATGTAGTGCAGTAGTGCCCCAAAATGTGTTCACTGAGTGTGATGAGTATGCCACAATGATGGGGGAGGTGGTTGGTGTGAGAGAAGGGGGTTGGGGGGGTGGGTATATACAGGGACCTCTTATATTTTTTAATGTAACATTTTTATGTGATGTATATATCTTCAAAAAAATACAATTTACAAAGGGAGTGGGGAGTGGGTTATATGGGAAAAAATAAAGAGAAAAAAACTAAAAAAAAAAAGTTAAAAAAATACAATTTACAAAAATGATGTGGGAGGTGGGGAGTGGGTTATATGGGAAAAAATAAAGAGAAAAAAAAACCTAAAAAAAAAAAAGTTAAATAAAAGTCAACCTATATATATAGCATAAATGTCCTTCAAAATCTGAGGTGATTAAAAACTTTGCCAGAAGCTGACAGAATTTGTCCCCAAGCAGACCTGCCCTACAAGAAACGTTAATGGCATTTCTTTTAACAGAAGGAAAGTGTTATAAGAAATGTGGATCTACAAAGGAATGGAGAGCATCAAACTGGTAAATATATGGGCAAATAATGAAAGAGCACAGACTGCATATTAGTTTAACTAGAAGCAACAAGTAGTAATTGATCAGTCAAACCACAGGAAAACATCTCTTCCCAGTTTCATACCAGCCTAACTACCATGTAATCTCCCTAAATAACTTCCCAAACACATTTAACTAACTGCTTCATTCCAATAGGTAATCAAAAACAGCATGCAAATCAGAAAAAAATTTTTAACAGGACAAAATTCAATGTGTAGGCTAGTCTGGCAGTACAAATTCATTACTACAAATGCTTTCTTTAAATATGAATGAAAATAAACTAAGAATCCTGAATAAAGTCAGGAGAAAAATAAAAATATGCCTAAAGAGTGCAAAGAAGACAGGAATAAAGATAGAAAGTCCAAACACATAAAGTTTTATATACAACTCTGGAATCTAGTTTTTTGAAAACAACAAACTACTGCTATCGCTACCCAGTGAAAAATAAGAGATCTGTGACAATTTCAATAAAGTAAAACTGGAGAATACACAAATGAAACAAACTGGTAGAAATAGAGATGAAGGATTAAAAAGGAATAAAACCAGGGAAGCGGCTGTGGCTCAATCAGCTGGGCTCCCGTCTACCATATGGGAGGCCCTGGGTTCACGTCCCAGGCCTCCCTGTGAAGGCAGGCTTGCCCACAAGTGCCGCGGACTGCTGCCTGTCCCGCAAGCACCGTGGAGAGCCAACTCAGAAAGGTGATGCAGCAAAAAGGGAGGCAAAGGGAAAGCACAGAAGAGCGCACAGCGAATGGACAGAGAGAGCGAACTAGCAAGCTGTAAGCAGGGGAGGGAAATAATAAAAAAATACAGACACAGAAGAACACACAGCGAATGTACAAAGAGCAGACAGCAAGCAAAAAAAAAGCCGCAGGGGGGAGGGAAAGGAATAAAACCTATTTTATATTACACTATGCAAACATACTAGAATATCTTAAAGAAACTGATTACTTTCTGGAAAAATAAAAATTCTAAAGGATGATCTCTGATGTAGCAGGAATGAGAAAATACACAAAGGAAAGATGAAAATTTATTAAAGAATTACTTGTAAAAACTTTTTGGACTAGGCAATTTAAGAACAGCTGACTATAAGAATAACAAAGTTTTAGAGCACTGAGAAAAGAAAGACATCCACTCTATTCATTTCATTAAGATAATTTAACTCTAATGTCATGACTTGACATAGACAACACAAAACAAAACCACACACCAATTTCACTTTTCTGTGGCATCCAAAATCCTATTTTATTAAAATGCTAATAACAATATATTAATAGTCAAATGCCAAGAGCATTTTGAGGAATTATGAGTTATCTCAACGGTCAATGAAAAGTTACTAAAGCTCTTAAAAATATAAAAGTTCAAAGAGCAAGAATCACAAAAACACACAAAACAGTGACTTTCCTACATTCTAGGAATGGAAAGTCTACCTTTCCCAATTTTAACTCTAATAGACTTCTAATCAAAACCCTAGTGGCTCTATGGTTAAGAAAGTGATTCAGATTTACCAGGAGGACACATTAAGAAATTTCCGAAAAGAATAAAGGGTGAAATGTACCCTTTTAGTTATGTATATGAACAATATGGGCCCCGTATAGGAGCAAATGATAGACTAGAATTAACCTGGAAATAGGCCCTGGGATAACATAAATAAGAGGCACTGCAAATTCATACAAACCATTAGAAACCATTCAATAAGTGGTGATGTAAATCTGGGTAGCAATCAAATAAAAACAGGACGGGCTCCTGGGGAATGTCTGAATGCTCATTTTGCCAGAGTGGGTTGTACCATTGGGTAGAGACCCAAGTAGTGAGAGTGGGGGTGGACCCACATCCTGGGGAGGACTAATGCCATCAAATAGAGGGAACTGTATCTCTCGAGAGAAAGGGTGGCTCCCAGGGCATTAGGGCAGTTGAGCAAGTCAGGCCCTGAACACTGTTGCAAGTATCTCTGGACGTGGCTCCTCGGGAAATGGAGATTGGCTGTCGCTGTGGCCCCAAGGGGAGGGGAAAATGGATGCTGAATGGATGGAACCAAGGTAAATGTGGGGGCAAGAGAGGAGTTTCGCGAGAGTACACGAGGATGAATATAAACCGTAATATTACACCAAAAACATATAGGGGACGACAGACTAATAATGTAAACCATAATGTAAAACATAGGATAACTAAAAATTTAGAAAACTGTATATCCTAAAGTATGGACCACAATGTAAGCACAGATGTCACCTTGTTTGAAAGCTATTGTCTCAGAGTCTATACATCAGTTTAAGTAAATATGATATGAATAAGTTATAAGAATATCGCTGTGGAAGGGAAAAGGTTTTATGGTAGATGTGTGGGAGTACTTTATATTGTATATATGAATTACTGTGGTTTAGGGCTCTTGTGAAGAGAAGTTCAATAATTAGGAAAAAAGAAAAGAAAAAGATAGGATGTAGAATTTTTCCAAATCAACACGTATTCTATATCTAACCTTTAAACCCATCGCTATATTCCATTTTACTAGTAAGGGATCCTGACATTATATTGGGCTTTACTTTTCAGGAAGTTTTGGATCACAGAGTGGTTCAACAATGGCAGTGGAGGAATACTGGTATAGGATACTATTGACAGGTGATATATGGCTGACAGGGAGCTATATAGGGCATATGTCCAGGGTGCATGGTAATGTTTGGATATACTCATAGTGGCAACAATTAAAAACTACAGCCGGGGGAGTACTGGTTTCCTGGCCGGGGGTGCTCTGTCATGGTCCCTAGGGGAGCAGCGGCAGTCCCCCAGGTGCAACGGTAAGGACCAGGAAGGAATGAGGGTCCAACAGTGAGACCATGATACTAATGACTATGCTTGTGAGCCTATATGCCTGAAATAAGAACAAGGCCTACAGCAGCACTGTGCCTAGGAATTTCCTCCTGACAGCCTTCATGTTACTCAAATGTGGCCAGTCTCGAAGCCAAACTCAGCATGGGACATGACACCCGGGGATGAGCCTCCCTGGCACCGAGGGATCACTACCAAGTACCAGCTGATGATGCAACTAGATAATGACCTTGAATCAAAGGTTCAATGCGGATCAGCAGAATATCCCTGTCTACATATAATAACATGACTTTAAAATGCTGTTTGACCTAATGTAAGGGGGAAATGGAAAGGAGAAATAAGTTTATATGGCTACGAGTCTCTAAAAAAGAGTCTGGAGGTTGTCAGAAGGATTGCCCTTATGCACAACTGAGCAGAGTCTAAGAGACAGATAAAGTAGATACAACCCCAGGTATTGGTTCCTTTGAGGGCTAAAGAGACCCACGGGTTCTATGGTCATGGCAGATGGGGTTCACTGCCATGTCAGATGGCCCTTCTTTGGAGCTGGTGTTTCTGTGTGATGGAACTGGACTCAGATGGGATCTCTTTTCACAAGACTTTCATGCTACTTTTCTGGAATTGTAGTTGGTGTTGGGGTTTAAGATACAATTTAGGGGATTTGAATCTCTGGACTGACAATAGGATAGCCAGGCCCTGAGCCTCAACAGACTTCAGCTCCTACACTCTGATTTATTGGACTCACCCCACTCAGCTAAGATGGAGTTGAAGAAGGACAACCACCACACCATGGAGCCTAGAGTGCCTACAACTGAAAGTAGGAGGATTGCATCCAGTATCCATGTGGAATCTGAGCCTCCTCTTGACATAGAAGTGCAACGGACACAACCAATCCAAGGTCCACAGAGAAATGGTGGCATTGGTGTGGGAAAAGAGGCCATGGTGGCTGATGGGTATGGGGAATGGGAGGAAGAGATGAGATGTGGAGGCATTTTTGGGACTTGGAGTTGCCCTGGATGGTGCTTCAGGGGCAATCACCAGACATTGTAAACCCTCCCAGGGCCCACTGGATGGAACGTGGGAGAGTATGGGCTATGATGTGGACCACTGACCATGAGGTGCAGAGATGCCCAGAGATGTACTTACCAAATGCAATGGATGTGTCATGATGATGGGAGTGAGTGTTGCTGGGGGGGAGTGGTGGGGTGGGGGTGGTGGGGTTGAATGAGACCTCATATATTTTGAATGTAATATTTTTACAAAATGAATAAAAAACAACCAACAACAACAAAAAAAACACCACAACACACATACGAAAACACACACACACACACAAAAAGAAAAAGGAAAAAGTCTATTTAAATTTTTACTCAGCACCATACATACACCAGAATTAAACTGATAGAAGCTGAATGTTGTTTAATGTAATGTACCATACTAAAGCCAAGTATTAATCATAGGTGGGGTGGGTGTATTTTCTGCAAACCTCTAACCTCTGTAATTAAAAAAAAAAAAAAAAAAAAAGATGTTTTTGAAACAACCGGGAAATGTGATTCTGGACTGTGTTTAGAAGATATTGAGGAGTGGTTGTTAAGTCTGTTAGGTAAGCAATGGAATTGTGAAATGTAAGTAAGTCTTATTAATTAGAAATACAAAAGGAAATATTTTCAGGTGAAACAAGAAAGGTAAATGCTGTTCAATAAAAAGCGTGACAGAACATATAGGAAGATATATATCTGGTTTCCAGATGGGGAAGATCTTAAAAGGCCTAGAAGAAAAATTAAAGAAAATGTCAATTACATACAAATTGAAAACTTCAGGAAATGTGATGAAAAGCTAATACTTTTTAAACATGAAACCATTAATATAAACTGATTCAAAGATAAGGAATAAAACACAGAGTAAAACAGACCTAAACCCACACAAACACACAGGATTGCAAAGAAAATTTGTAAGATGAAATAAAAACACCAAAACACATAACTTATTCAGGGAAGTAAAAACCTTTAAAATAGGGTATGTAAATGGATACATTTCTATGAAGCACCTTTATCAGATGTTGTTTGACCTTCTAATTCTACTTTAAGAATTCAATACCTAAAAAAAGGGAAAAATGATATGAAGACACGCACATGTTTTTAAATACAAAAAACATTCAAACAGCTTTACTTTCAAACTGAAAACTGTAAAAGAGCCCTAAATTTAGTGCCTAATAGTAAGGAAACAGTTGGATTACTTACTGGTGCACATCGACCTGACACAGTATTCTGCAACAATCCTTAGGATGCTTATGCAGGTTTCGAAATACAGGTCAACAAGGCTGGTCAATGTGCACCATTTTACATTCAATGACATCTACCTGAGGGCTTAACAGAAATGTAAATATGCACAAATACTAATAGTGGCTTTCTTGGCAAGAGAGATATGGGTAAAATTTTTTTTCGAATTTTGCAAATTTCTACAATGTATCACTGACATAATTGGGGGAAAAACACTTAAAAAATAGACTACAGCATCCAAAATTCTGATGAAAACATCTGGGGTGTGATTTTTCTTTCTTTCTTTTTTAATTTTTAATTTTTTAAATCCCCGCTTTGCAGCTTTTTACGTGCTGTCTGTTCTATGTCCCTCCGCTGTGCATTCTTCTGTCTGTATTTTTTAAAAATTTATTTCCTCTCCCCTCCTTGCGGCTTGCCCGCTGTCTGCTCTACATCCATTTGCTGCGTGCTCTTCTGCGTTTCTTTTGCTTGTCTCCCTTTTTATTGCGTCACCTTGCTGAGTCGGCTCTCTGTGGTTCTTGAGGGCCGGGCGGCACTTTGCAGCGCTTGCAGGCGAGCCTGCCTGCACAAAGAGGAGCCGGGACGCAAACCAGGGCCTCCCCTATGGTAGACAGGAGCCCAACTGATTGAGCCACAGCCGCTTCCCTGGGATGTGATTTTTAATTAAGATTTACTGGCTTTTCTCTGAGTGCCTTTTAGTTTAGGACTGTTTAATCAAAAGCCAATAAGGTCCGGAAGCAGATGTGGCTCAAGCATTTGGGTGCCCACCTACCACATGGGTGGTCTTGGGTTCGGTTCCAGGTGCCTCCTAAAGACAATGAGCAAGACAGCGACTGACCCCGCAGGCTGGCGCAGTGAGCTGACACAAGATGACGCAATGAGGAGAAACAAAGAGGAAACACAACAAAGCGGGAGCAAAGGTGGCTCAAGCGACCTCCCACGTGGGAGGTCCCAGGTTCAATTCCTGGGGACTCTTAAAGAGAAGACCAGCAGACACAGGGAGCAAATGGCAAACGGACACAGAGGGCAGAGAGTGAGTGTAAACAACAAGGGGAGCAGGCGGGGAATAAATACATTAAGCTTAAAAAAAACAAAGCCAATAAGGGCGATATGTTCTCAAGGCAATATGTGACTCAAGCAAAAAGAAAAGTAAAAGAAAAAAGAAAAAAAAAGTTCTAACCATTTCAGATAGCCATGGCCATTACTGTCTTTAGTCTAATGTTAGAAAGGAAGGACTACAGGATACACAATTACTCATCCTCCTTTAGTCTCCAAGATTCCAAAATAATGCTATTCACACTTGTTGAACCGAATTCTATTTAAACTCTACAAAAGCCTCCGATTTCATTCAGATGATGTAATCTGTAAACGGAATTCATCAAGGGAAAACGTTTCACGTAGGGCATTTAATACCCAAATGAATGTGGAAGTAAAGACAGGCTTTGAACATTAGCTGCCCCTGTTCTCCACAACGTGGTAAGTGAATCCCGTGTAAATTAGCATAAAGCCCCTTTGCAGCGCGCCCCATCTCCTTCAGTTTTAGTTCCCAGTCTGCAGGGGTCTCTGAGTTCTGGCAGCGTTTGCTCATTCGTCATCTTCAACGAAACCAGAGACACAGAGCCAGCTCTGTGGCAGCGATTTGCTTTAACGCCGCCGGTGCACCAGAACCACCTGAGCGGAGCCCGAACGCCCCTGCAGCCTGGCCGGGTGGGGTGGCACGCACGGTCCCACACCGCCCCCACCCACGTGGGGGGCACAGCGTGCTGTCCCATTTCAGGAGCCCTTCCTGCCACCAGCGCACGATGACCCTCAAGCTGCAGCCTTCCGACTCCCACAAGCAAACCTCTGGGTCTTTTCTGCCAAGGTTAAGCGCCTAATTTATTGTAGTACTTAGGTTTCTTTTCTTAATCCTTTTTAACCCGTGTAAATCCATGCTACAGATTTTATGAGATCCCTATCGTTAATCAGTGTTGACGATGAAGTCTTTGGGTGCCATGCCCCTAACCCCATCTCTGTGGGTTCTATGCCCAAATTAATGCCGTCCCGTGATTTTTAGGAAAGCGTTTGCCACATGAGAACATGCCTGCCTCTACGTTTTCTTTCCAATGCTCAGTATCAGAGTTAGTATTTTTGTGCAATTCAAGAAATAATGTATTCACAGCCAAAGTTTAGATCTGGCCTTAAATTTGTTTTTTACTTTATTATTTAAAAAAATTGTTTTCCTTTTACCTCCCCCTCCCTGGATGGTTCTCTCGTCTGTCTGCTCCTTGTTTGCTCGCCTTCTCCAGGAGGCATTGGGAACTGAACCTGGGACCTCCCACGTGGGAGGCGAGTGCCCAACAGCCTGAGCCACATCCTCTCCCCATGGGCTGCAGTGTCTGCAGCAGGTGTGGGCGTCTGCTTATCTTCTTTAGGAGGCACTGGGACCTGAACCCGGGGCCCCTCCCTCCCTCCCTGTGGCAGGCAGGTGCCCAACTGGTTGAGCCCATCCGCTTCCCCCAGCTGCATCTTGAACCTCTCCCTTCCCTGGCTCATGGCCCCCCTGGCGAGGTAGGAGCCGGCCACTGGCCTAGCCCTCTGTCCTCGCTGGGCACAAGACGGGCTGCTCTGCGTGCCAGTCAGGTCTAAAGCTGCCCTCCGCATGCTTCTCCTGATTCACCTAATGCTCATGGTCATTTTCCCACATTTCGGCTCCTCTGGCTGCCCCACAGCTTCTCAGGCTTCCAGTTTTGTCCCTGCACATGGTCACTGGCCAAGTCCCTGCCAAAGGAACTTTCCTCAAACCTTTTAATCAAGTTCTCAGCCCTACAGAAAAAGAACTGCAAAGGAGCTGGGCCTCTTCTCTGTAATTCAGCAAAAGTTCTGGTAAGGAGGAGAGCAGCCCAGAGCTGGGCGAATGGGCCTAGAACATCCCCAGGGCACACAGAATTAGCACTTGGAAAACATCCTGTAAGAGAAAGTCTAAGGACTGAGGCCGCATAAAAGGCATTTCAGTGCTGAAACATACAAATAATGACTTGAAACCATTAAATACCTCAGGGCTACTAGGACTACACTGAAGGCAGATGAACGGAAAACTGTGGAATGAAGTTAAGTTAAAAACCTGAGCGTACCTACAAGGAGGGAGCATTTTGAAGACCAACAGCAAAAATCACGTAAGCTTAGGCTCGTTTTTTTCTTCTTCAATTTAAAGCATTGTGTTTAATAGGAAATTTTTCAGAGAGAACCAATCTAAAAATATTTGGTATGAGAAGCAAGAGGCTTAAAAAGAAAAATATTTTGTATTTGAGACAAAAGTCTCATTTATAGAGACTGTGTAGCTTTAAATCAACTCTAGATAATTAATTATATTTTCCTATCACCTAAGTAAGATCAGCCTGATAAAAGCACAGAATCACCCTTGATATGGCTAGCGCACTCCCTGGTCTCCAGGGCAGAGGTTCTCAGCCCCGACTGCACAACTCAGTTATGGGGGGCTCTTTAAAATGGCCCCATTTTGTCCATTCCCCGCCACCCGAATGAGTTTTGGGGGCACAGCACAGGCACCTGATTCTCTCATTATTTTAAAAAGTCCTTCCTATGATTCTGGTGCCCACAGAGGGTAGAGAAACCCTGTTTTAGTGCAGCTACGCCTTGTATCACTGACGCAGCACACTGTGAACCGAAACAGGCTATTCCGGGCAGCCCAAAACAAAAAGCTTGGGCCAAAAGACTGAGATTAGAGGAAGGATCATTAAAGTCCAAACAATTACATGAGAGAAATAAGGAACTGAGGAAAAACAGAATATGGGGTACTTACAAGAGGTAAAGAACACTGGAAAAATATTAAGTGCTGGAACAAATAAAAAAGCCTATTGGAGATGCTCAGAGATGTTCACCATCGTTATTTCTCGTGAAGAAAGTAAATCAAAGAAGCTGGCGGAAATAAAAGAATGAAACTGGAAGGGAGCACACGGCATCTGGGGGCAGGATCCCACTGCTTTCCTCCTTAAAAACTGTTGTGAGCACATTGCCGTGAACATTTCATAGTTAAATACTCTCAGATTGGAATTAGTTTAACAGTGGGTTCTTATAAGGATCATATTTGCAATTTTTCACAGTTGGGAAAGTTCAAATTTTCACGTTCTGATCAATCGTCTTCCCTCAGAACTCACTACCCATTTCTTGACAAATCTCCCCCAACTTCTTTTCTCATCCTTCACCAAAAGGAATCCTGGCACCTGATCATACTGGGTTTCACTGAGCAAGGCAATCCGAGGCGGTCAGACTCGTCGAGGCTGAGGGGTCCACACTGGCCCCCGTGGTGCCACCGAGGCCGGCAGGTCCTCACTGAACCCCCCTCCTGCACGCTGGGCGGCTGAGGTCTGGCGAGCCGATGGCCTTGCCCAGGTCACCGAGGGCACGTCACACTCAGACCCCACCCAGCACCGCGCAGCACCCACCCCACCACGCACGCTGGCACACGGGTGCTGACATCCGCCGCGGCGCTGTAAGGCTCTACATCACGTGAAAGAGTGAACGACGTGAAACGTGGGTGATGAATGACAGGGAACGTTTGCAGGCGCTTAGGACCATTCTAGGTAACACTGGTTAAACTTCTTAGAGTTGGGATTTTAAGTGGTTCCCGGGGCCTCCGCAAACGGGCAGGGCTCAGTAAATACCTGCTAACATGGTAAGAAAGAGAACGTGCTACCTCGGGCCCTGTGCCCCCAGTAGAGAAATGGAGGTGGAAGTTCAGGGAGCTACGGTGACCCCTGCCATGCAGGGACCAAGATGGAAAGGAACAGGCTGAAGGCGGCCTTTTAAGGGTTTTATACCAAGTTAAAAAGAACCTGGACTTACAGCTGGAGGCAATGGAGAGAAATGCAAGGATCAACAGCTCACCTGCCTGTTAGTCACAACCAAAAATTGAGCCTAGGAGAAGAGCGTAAAATATCTTCCAGAGGCCACAAAATCTGTTCTGAACCATTAAGTATGTATAGATATGAACACATCAAGGGCAATTACAAGTCCCCACGCACAACTAATCGCTTATGGAATTTTAAGGGCTGCAACCAGAGTCCTCGCGTTTCTTCCGGCATCTGCCTGGGTGGCTACCAGCCCTGCGTGCAGTTACCAGGACAGAGAGACGAGTTAGTACTTAGCTGCCTGCACAGGGAAGAAATACAGCAGAAGCACGTGGAAACACTATGTTCTCCTTGCGGTACTCAAAGTGCATTCATTTGTTGCTTGATCCTTAAAGCTGTATTTGGGACTCTCTACTAGCTTTGCCCACAGGCAGGATCGAAGGCTCCCACTTTTCAGATGAACTGCTGCGGTATTACTGTGTCGCTGCTGTTGTTAAGTGCACACACAATTTAAAACAGACGCGCCACCACAATACCACAGTGGCTGACACCCCCTCGGCCACTCCTGCTGACACGACCCCGCCCCCGCTCAGGGGTGCCGGGGGAGTAAGGCTTTTCCTGTTTACCTGCTCACCTGCTCTCGGGGAGTACCTGCGAGGCCTGGGGCAGCCCCCTGTCTTGCTGGGGAAGTGTGTGGTCTCTGTCCTTTTATAAGAGCCCGTAAGGGGAACCCTAGCAGCAGGCCAGTGGCCATAGTGCTGACCTGCCTGTCACAGGAGAGAGAAAACCCCTATTCATGCCCCTGTGCCACGCCGAGACTCCCCCACCAAGCCAAGTTCTATTATCTCAGACCCGGCACAATCTTAATTTAGTTAAACAAGATACTCGCCTAAATTAGGTAGAATAAGCTCAATAATTATAATTGAACTCTTGGTGAAGATCTGCTTAAAGGACTATGAATACTTCCACTTCCCGGCTAAATTTCTCTGGGATGGGCAAGCGGGGAGTCAAGAAGGACAACTCCAGAGGGGGTAAGAGAATCAAAGGTAAACCGCACAAGAAACTGCAGCCTATGCTGGGGCTTTCGTGGTCCAGAGACAAAACCCTCAGGAAATGTGACTGGCTTCTCTTCTGACGACCAGCTTCACAGCTCTAACGTGCAAACGCGGGGCGGCCGCTGCCCGCACTGCCCGCTCCTGGCAGGTCCAGGCCCCCTGGGCTGGGCACGGCCCTCCCGACGGGTCTGACAGCAGGAGAATAAAAAGCACTGGAAGATTCTGTTCTTCAGGGAACAGGAACACGCCAACTAGTGGCGCCACCACGAACTATGCAGACACTCGCAATCTGCAGTACCCGAGACGGGCACCCGTCCTTGCTGGGTCACAGGTCGACACTCAGAATTACGGCGTGCGGGAGAAGGCTCTTGGTTTTAATCTCCATTTTTGAGTTGGCCGAGACCCTTTGAGGGCATTAATCTCTAAGGAGATTTGGATTTCTAAGTCCTTACTTAGCAGACCAAAGGAAATCTAAGGGTCTGTTTTCAGTTAGTCCTTCAAAACACATGGCAATAGAGCAGCACAAAGCTATTGGCTACGGCCAGCATTCAGAGTCGAAGTTAAGGGCCTAAGGAAATTGGCATGCTTAGAAGTGAAGAGCATTATTTGGAGGAGTTACTGGAAAGCTTTTTCAAAGCATGATCAGTCTTTAATTACAGATGCAAAGCTATGAGGTTTAGTAAAACTTATGACAAACAAAAACAAACAAAAACTTACTAGTAATATGAATCCCACCATTCCAACTAAACATACATGATGAGTTCCTGTGGTACATTTGGTGAGACAGTCAATGCTGTTATTTCCTAATTTGTATTTTTGAAAATTAGACAAATACTGGAGAGAAAATTAATGAACTGATCGACAGTCTGTAGGCTACGATGTCACTCCAAAGGACCAAAAACGGAACAAGACAACCAGAACCACCCTCCCTCAGTGCTGAAAGGATTAATGAGAAAAACAAAGACTACCTAGAACATAGGAAAAATGACAATAACTCTCTATGTGGAAAAATTTTGCAGTGGAATCTTTTTACTGATCATACCTACAAAAATTTTACTTCCCGTGAAATGATTCTATCTTATTTGACATAGGATGAATTCTCTCGATACTTTTCTTCCTAATGCTAACACTTTTCTTCATAATACTTAAGTGAACTTTTCATCTTTTTTCAAAAAAGGATTTTAATTATTAAAAATTTAAAAGATTTTGCATATCTATTTCTTTACTAGATAACGATTCAGCCGACTACAATCTAATTCCCCTATTTTGCTAATGGCACGTGGCCCTTAGCTTCAAATCCTATGTATTAAAGGAAGGCATTCTCTTGGTTATTTACGTGTTGAGTTGCTAAAACCAAACTTCTACACCAAAGGAGAAGTCACTATCTGTGTTACTGTAGCTAGTATATTCCAGGCTAAAACCAAACTTCTACCCCAAAGGAGAGGAAGTCACAATCTACATAGCTAGGCTATTCCTGGCGAAAGGGTCAAGGCTACTTGTCCACCATCGTGGCAAAGGCGTGCCCCAGAGGAGGGAGTCCAGGCCGCAAACCCCTCCTGGGAGCACGTCATCGCCACCCAGAGAGAGAGCAGGCTCCAGGCGCTGCCCGTCCCCACAGCAAGCCCCGCCCCAGCCTGTCCACCTGCAGCGTCGATGCCAGCAGGCGAAGAATAGACACCTGCTTGCCTGCACCCTTCACCTCCACCAACGGCTGCCGTTTCTGCCATCAGCACCAACCACAGAGCACTCCAGAGAAGATGCTAGCTTAGAGGGGTGGCCCTCCTCTCTAGCAGCACCTCCCCCTGCGTCCTCACTCCGGGGTGGCCCTCCTCTCTAGCAGCACCTCCCCCTTCATCGTCACCCCGGGGTGGCCCTCCTCTCTAGCAGCACCTCACCCCTGCGCTGTCACCCCAGGGTGGCCCTCCTCTCTAGCAGCACCTCCCCCTGCGTCCTCACTCCGGGGTGGCCCTCCTCTTTAGCAGCACCTCCCCCTTCATCATCACCCCGGGGTGGCCCTCCTCTCTAGCACCACCTCCCCCTGCATCGCCACCCTGGGATGGCCCTTCTCTCTAGCAGCACCTCCCCCTGCGTCCTCACTCCAGGGTGGCCCTCCTCTCTAGCAGCACCTCACCCCTGCGCTGTCACCCCAGGATGGCCCTCCTCTCTAGTAGCACCTCACCCCTGGATCGTCACCCCGGGGTGGCCCTCCTCTCTAGCAGCACCTCCCCCTGCGTTGTCACCCCGGGGTGGCCCTCCTCTCTAGCAGCACCTCCCCCTGTGTCGTCACCCCGGGGTGGCCCTCCTCTCTAGCAGCACCTTCCCCTTCATCGTCACCCCGGGGTGGCCCTCCTCTCTAGCACCACCTCCCCCTGCATCGCCACCCTGGGATGGCCCTCCTCTCTAGCAGCACCTCCCCCTGCGTCCTCACTCCAGGGTGGCCCTCCTCTCTAGCAGCACCTCCCCCTGCGCTGTCACCCCGGGGTGGCCCTCCTCTCTAGCAGCACCTCCCCCTGCGTCGTCACCCCGGGGTGGCCCTCCTCTCTAGCAGCACCTCCCCCTGCGTCCTCACTCCAGGGTGGCCCTCCTCTCTAGCAGCACCTCACCTCTGCGCTTTCACCCCAGGGTGGCCCTCCTCTCTAGCAGCACCTCCCCCTGCGTCGTCACCCCGGGGTGGCCCTCCTCTCTAGCAGCACCTCGCCCCTGCGTCGTCACCCCGGGGTGGCCCTCCTCTCTAGCAGCACCTCCCCCTGTGTCCTCACTCCGGGGAGGCCCTCCTCTCTAGCAGCACCTCACCCCTGCGCTGTCACCCCAGGGTGGCCCTCCTCTCTAGTAGCACCTCCCCCTGCGTCGTCACCCCGGGGTGGCCCTCCTCTCTAGCAGCACCTCCCCCTGCGTTGTCACCCCGGGGTGGCCCTCCTCTCTAGCAGCACCTCCCCCTGCGTTGTCACCCTGGGGTGGCCCTCCTCTCTAGCAGAGCCTCACCCCTGCGTTGACACCCCGGGGGGCCCTCCTCTCTAGCAGCACCTCACCCCTGCGTCGTCACCCCGGGGTGGCCCTCCTCTCTAACAGCCCCTCTCCCCTCTCTTAGGGATGGCTCAAACAGCAGGATGACCCAGTAGCCCTAACGCTGGCCCAGCCGTCCTCCAGTCTAGCGTACTATCCTGTTACCTACAGACCCCAGGCGGCAGAAGGGCCCTCCAGCGCCCCAAAAGGCGGAGGCTGGGAGGGACGGGAGCTCTGGCTGGAGGGAACCACCCAGGAGAGCGCGGGGCAGGCCGAGAAGCCACTCAGCTCTGGGCGTATGGAGCCCAAGAACAAAAAGACAGGAGATAAAAACAAACCTCTCACGCAGGAAGACCACCTGGTACTTCCAAGACCCAGGAGAAATTCCTCTCTGGGAGTATTTACAAAAAAACAAGAAGCCAACACGCTGAGACAGGCTGCAGCCCCAGCCCGGGAGGGACGGAAAGCGAGCTGTGGGCAAGGACCCTGCCGGGCGAGGGACAGCGCACCTGCCACGGGACCCCGAACAGAGAAGCCGAGGCTGCCCTCTGTGCAGAGCTGCTCGTTCCCCCAAAACAAAACTGTTCTCAGAGGGAGTGGGTGCAGCTCGAGTGCCTGAGTACTTGCTTCCCATGGACACGGCCCTGGGTGTCTCCTAAAAACGAGCTAACAAATGGAAAAACCAACTCTCACTGGGGAGCAGATGGAGCTCCGTGGTTGAGCACCTGCTTCCCGTGTACGAGGTCCTGGGTTCAGTCCCTGGTGCCTCCTAAAACTTTAAAAATAAATAAATAAAATAAAATAAACTTTAAAAAATTATAGATGGAGCCTCAAAAACAAACAGGAGCGGAGGTGCTCTGGGGGAAGGAGTGGGCACCTCTTGGTCTCTCCTCCCAACCTGTCAGAGAAGTGACAGAGCGTGCAGGTGGCGGGGAGTGGGTGGGAGCAGGGGCATGGAGAGAGAAGCCCCTGTGGCTCAGGCCTAAGGGACAGCAGAGCACAGCACGCCTGCAGCAACCAAAGACCCTGCCCTGAGACAAAGCACCCCGAGAGGAATCTGAACATCGCGGCTCGCAATACTCCGAGCTGAGAATTTAGGACATATGTACTTTCCTTTATGTGTGTACTATACACTCCTAAGTTTAAAAAACTAAGGGAGGTTTACCATAAAATGATTTTAAACATCCTGTTTATACAGATGAACGACTGCACTAAAAATGCAGAAAGGGCTGTGTGGGGTATTTTCAAGACCCTTAGAGGTGAGTGCTAAGGTCTCTGAGCTCAAATGTTAGTTCCAAAGGTGTAGTCTGTAAGGAACATGGGTAGCTAGCCCAGGGACTGGGAAACTAGCGCCCAGAGGCCAAATCGCCGTTCCTTCTGTTTTGTAAAAGTTTTACTGAGGGGAGTGGTTGAGCGCTTGCTTCCCACATGGGAGGTCCCAGGGTAGATCCCCGGTGCCTCCTAAAAACAAACAACAAGCAAACAAACGAAAAAACCAACTCAGGGGAGCTGATGTGACTCAGCAGTTGAGTTCCGGCTTCCCACCTATGAGGTCCCAAGTTCAACCCCTGGCCCTGGTACCTCAAAAAAGTCGTACTGGAACACAGGTATGCCAAATTGTGGATGCGTTACCTGTGGGTGCTTTCACGCCACAACCACAGAGTAGAGTAGCTATAACAGAGACTGCACGGCCCGGGAAGCTTGAAGTATATATTACCTGGTTCTTTACACAAAGTTTGCTGACCCTGACGGCTATCTGGCGCTCTTATGTCCAGTATCAACAACCCCCCAAGCAAGGAACTGGACAAAGAGAGAGAATTCCCTCGAAGAACGGGAAGAGACAGTTATGAGGACTGCTTTAAAGCCAAGATTTTTTACAAGTCTCAATTTGTTAACTGTGCAACCAGACTCTGTTGTCTTTTAAAAGCAAAAAGTGTGGCGAGGGCATTAGAATCAGCAAAGCCAACAACTTAAGACCGAATCATGGCTCGTGTTTTAATACTCCTCATGTAAAAAGTGATTATAGGACTGGAGGGAAATGCTGATATTTTTTCAAAGCAGAAAATAGGGTATTTCCCATATTCAAAGAAACCACATTCTTGGTCTCTCTACCAAGGCAAGTGAAAGCAGGTTCCAGTGGGTGCTGAGGGCAGTGAGCCAGTGATGTGCTAAGGGCAATGAGCCAGTGGGTGCCGAGGGCAGCGAGCCAGTGGGTGCCGAGGGCGGCGAGCCGTCCAGGTCTAGAGGCTGACCAGCACCTGACACTGTGCTACCTGCACCTGCACCTGCACATGCCCACCTTGGGGGCAGGAGCCAGGCCCTTTGGGAAAAAAGATGCCCGTCTCCTTCACAGCCCAAAGACCAGGCTCCCTCCCAGCTGCACCCTCGTTATTTAAATCTGAAATTTCAAAGTGACTCTCGTGGTATGCTGAGTCTGCCTGCTTTCCACAAACTTAAAGAAAAAAAAAAAAAGCCCGGCTCACAGAGCTAATTTTCACAGCCCCTCCAAACCTGCCAGGACCAGACTCAAAGGAAGTGTTTACAGAGGAGCCGACTTCTCATTCATAAACGAGCATAAACCAGCAGTACAGTCAACCTTTCGTTCCCCAGGGCATCAGGGGTTGGGCATGTTTAAGAGCCTGAAAAAAGGGGAAAGGAAGCTCCTGCCTCACGCTCCTCCTCGTTATCCAGTCACTGGTTTTATTCAGGTGCCAACGCAGGACGGAGCTCGGCAGTGAAAAAACACGCTGCCTCTTGGGGTGCCCCTTTTAAAAAAACTACTGTATTTTGCATGTTTCTGTTTGGCCCGGGGAGGCAGAAACGGGTCCATTGCTTGTGTTTCTCGCACGGGGCCTTCCATTTCAAGGCCTGCCCTGCCAGGACGGCCCTGCGGAGCCCCCGCTTTCTGGCCTCCCCGTCCCACCGCCCCCAGTGAACCTGCTGCTTGGAGGCGGGGTCTCACCCCCAGGGCGGGCTCCCTCTGGAGACCCCCAGGCCCGGCCCCGCTCTCCAGGAGCCTCCTCCCCGCGCTGTGGGCTGGCCCTGGCGTCCACGGCAGGGGCTTCCTCTCTGCCCCTGGACCAGGACCCTCCAGTGTGGGTGTGCGGGGTGGGCTGGGGTGGGGGCAGGCTTTCCCCTTCAAGAGCGTGCACTCTGCTAGGGTGTGGCCGAGAACAGCCTCTGAGGCTGCCGAAGGGCTCCCCGCAGCTCCCCTGGAAGCCAGGGCTCGGGGTGCAGCCTCGCTTGTAGCTCTGCTAAGAAACTAGCCTCTCCCTACAGAGGGGCGCCGTCCAGCACTGCTGGAGCTCCTACGTGCGGGGGAGAGGTGGTGGGTCAAGCCAGCACCCTTACACTCCACTGCTAGGAAGAGGGGCAGGACACCCGGGGTTTTGGGTTCTCCCTGGTAGCTGTCCTGCCTCGTCGGGGGAAGGTTCTCTGTACTGAACCTGCAGGTGGGCTCCGGTGGCCCATCCCGGCACCCCCTGAGCTCTGCGGACCCTGACCCACTGCTGTCCTTCCACCCTCCTGCTTGGAGACTGGCCTTGGGGTCGGAGCCTGCAGTGAGCCCCAGCTCTGCCATTTACTGGCTCTGTGACCTGAGGCAATTTGTGGTACCTTCTCTGTAAACAAAGGACAATGACATTTGCACGGCCTGACTCACTGGGTAACCGTAAGAATTTAAACGACCAAGGATGCAGAAATGACTCTAACCACACAAATGCCAGCTACTACTGCTGGTATTACTGATCTATTTTCTTTAGCAGACTGGGGCAGAGACTTGACTCTTCCACTCCAGACCTCTCTGAGGAGGTGGTCAACTGGTCAGCACCCAACTTCAGTCCAGCAGCCTACCCCGGCCCTGCTGTGCACACACTGTTACATTCCTGGGGCCACAGGTGATTCTCCTCCACGCTTCTTTCTCTGTTCAATGCAAAAACACGATCAATCAAACCACGAACTTAATGCACATACAAATATTACAATGAGCCGAAAGGCATTTATTTAGTACCTCCTCTTTAAGAACAAAAGCAACAACAAAAAGTCAAACAAAACCTGACATCTTGCCAAGCTTTACCTGCGGTTAGTTTCAGAGCCAACTGCTGCATTTCTTTCGCTACTTTGGGAAACTGCTCTGGTCAGGCCTTAAGTGCCTGGTTCTTTCTTACAGACTGAATTTATGTTATCCGTGAAGAAACTAGCTGCAGCTGTTGCTTGGTTTTTCTTTCTTTTTTTCTTCTTTATTTTCTTTTAAATGTTACATTCCAAAAATATGAGGTCCCCATATACCCCCTACCCCCCTCACCCCATTCCTCCCCCCATAACAACAACCTCCTCCATCATCATGAGACATTCATTGCATTTGGTGAATACGTCTCTGAGCACCGCTGCACCTCATGGTCAACGGTCCACATCATAGTCCACACTCTCCCACGTTCTACCCAGTGGGCCATGGGAGGACACACAATGTCCGGTAACTGTCCCCGCAGCACCACCCAGGACAACTCCAAGTCCCGAAAACGCCCCCACACCTCATCTCTTCCTCCCATTCCCTACCTCCAGCAGCCACCATGGCCACTTTCTCCACACCAATGCCACTTTTTCTTCGATCACAACAGTTCATGAATAGAATATCAGTAAGTCCACTCTAATCCTCCATCCTGTGGACCTTGGAATGGTTGTGTCCACTCCACATCTATATCAAGAGGGGCTGAGATTCCACATGGATGCTGGATGCAATTTTTCTGCTTTCAGTTGTAGGCACTCTTGTCTCCCTGGTGTGGTGGTTGACCTTCTTCACCTCCATGTTAGCTGAGTGGGGTAAGTCCAATAAACCAGAGTGTAGGAGCTGAAGTCTGTTGAGGCTCAGGGCCTGGCTATCACATGGTCAGTCCAGAGATTATTTTAAATGTTACATTCCAAAAATATGAGGTCTCCATATACCCCCCACCCCCCTCACCCCACTCGTCCCACATCAACAACCTCTTTCATCATTGTGGCATATTCACTGCATTTGGTGAATACATTCTGGAGCACTGCTGCACCACATGGATAGTGGTTTACATTGCAGTTTACACTCTCCCCCAGTCCACCCAGTGGGCCATGGCAGAACACACAATGTCCAGCATCTGTCCCTGCAGTACCACCCAGGACAACTCCAAGTTCTGAAAATGCCCCACATCATATCTCTTCTTCCCTCACACTATCCTCAGCAGCTACCGTGGCCACTTTCTCCACATCAATGCTACAGTTTCCTCCATTACTAATCACAACAGTTCCCCAGCAGAACACCAGGAAGTCCACTCTAATCCATACTCTATTCCTCCATCCTGCGGACCCTGGGATGGTGATGTCCAGTCCCCCTCTACATCAAGAAGGGGCTTAGATCCCACATGAATGATAGATGCAATTCCTCTGCTTGCAGTTGTAGGCACTCTTGACTCCCTGGTGTGGTGGCTGACCTTCTTCACCTCCCTGTTAGCTGGCCGGGGTTAAGTCCAATAAACCAGAGGGTAGGAGCTGCAAGTCAGCTGTTGCTTGGTTTTTCAAAATGGGTATGAACAAAACAGGACAGGCTGGGCATGGCCTCACTGCCGCCAGCCCGTCCTCCAGCTCCTGGTCAACGCAGTGCCGAGGGCTCCTAGACCCTCCTGGGACAGGCGGGGACAGGTGCTGCCGGTGGTGAAGCCTAGGTCCTGAGCCCATCTGCAGGTGATGCTTCACGTGGTGACTGGCCTGACCTGCTGCCAGAGGCCACTGGAGCCCTCGGCACACCCGTCCTTTAGTCCTTGCCCTCAGGGGTCCCACCTTCGAGAACCCCCACATTTGGACGCACTCACAGAACAGGGGCTGCTCTTCCCAGACAGCAGATGGCCCCCCTTGGGGCTCCTGACGAGACTGGATGTTGAGTGTCTTTTCCCATTGCTTGTATAATAAATACACCATACATCTGTACATCAAGCTGTGAAAATGGGCACTTTTCCAGACAGAAAGCTTTAGAAAGTGGCACTTAAAAACACCTCCCAAATTCATTAAATAAGGAAGAATGTCAATGAAATTAACCACGCTCAGGGAGTTTTCTTTTGTTTACTCAAAGAAATTTTGGGCCACTGGGAACAGAACTCTGACGACGTATAAGCTCTCTGCCAAGTCAGTCTGCTGACGAGGAAACAGGTTTCCTTTCAGGGTGCCCTAACGAGGCGTCTCTGTCTCCCAGCCGCTGCCCTCGAGGGCCGGGCCTGGAGGCGCCTCTGAGCACCTCTGCTCATCGGCTTCCCCTGCGCTCACTCTCGGGGCAGGTGGCGAGCAGAAGCCAAAGCAGAAAGCAGTTCGCCTCCACTGTCCACGGAGGAATCCCACCGCCCCCACAAAGCGGCACCAGCCCACCCGTGCCCGTCGGCGCCCAAACCGACCCTAACCCCTTGGGCCCTTCCTGAGATGAGCAGGGCGATGCTGGAGAAGGCAGCGGGACCCTCCCGGCAGGAAGCGGGTGACGGCGACGGGGGCTGTTCTCCCAAAGGAGCACCGCGCTACCCAGTTACCCACAGAGAGCGGTCACCAAACCTCAAGTGACCGTTGTTACTTATACTCAGGGGAAAATCCCAAAGTCGGAGGTGGGCAGAAAGGATGAGAGTACAGCATTTCAGCGCTGCTCTGTGCTACGCCCTGCTGACCGCGTCCATTACGTGCTGCACCTTCATCCGGCTACTGAGCAGTACTTACAGGATACTGGAACATTCTGTAAGGCAGATGTTGGTTTTAGAAAACTGGGCAGGGCTGTAATGGAACAGTTTTGCTTAGATGCAGATGACACCTGTTTAGAAGATAATATCAAAGTTTAGTTCTACTCTACTGTATGACCCATCGGTGTTGTAACAAGCATTCTCTCAAGGTCTATAGATATTCAGTCTCTTGAATTTTCTTTCAGCCAACTTTATCATCCTTCTGATTCCTCTGATTTAAATAAATCTTTGACATGTATTTTCTGTGTATTTATAGGAGTCATGTTTTTGCTTTTTGACCCAAGTGTCCTGAAACACCTACAGGTTTAAGCTAACACCACCTTAAGTCAGTTTGGAAGGCAGTCAACTCAACTGGGAAGTTTATTACAGTTGAACAGCTTTATAGAGTTAAGGAGAACCGGGGAGACTGCGACCAGAAAACACCAGACTCTCTGTCCCAGAAAAATAGCTGGAGGACAGGCAAAAACGGCTTGAAACAACTTTTTCTAGCATTTACTACACCAGGGTAAAGCTGGACACCGCCCAGAAGAGAGAGGGACAAAGGAAAAGAATCACAATGACAAAGTGTGAGTTGAAAGTGGCAGCTGCTAGTGCCGGAACCCTCCCCCACACTAAAGACACTTTTACTTCTCAGACCCTGGGCCAGCGGCTACAGACAAAGGGGGCCAGGGATCCACCCCCGGGGAAGGGGTGAGAGGGACACAGCCTAAGGATGACTCCAGCTTCTGACCCACAATTTTGGTCTGCTGTGTCCCAGGAGCCCTTCTGGGCTGGGTAGGGCTGTGCCATTGTTTGCCTTGGAGCCCGCAAGGGACTAAAAAAATTCTACCCTCTCAATCTCCCTCTCTCCTGACCAGGACTGGTTGTTGAGGACACAGAGTGGAGTGGAATTATTTCCTACAGGTAAAAGGGAGGAGGCTGCCAACAAAAGTTGGAGAACTGCCTCTGAGAAAGTTTGAATTACAAGGTCCTCAGCCTCCAGGCTAGGACTGAGAGGGCTGCCAAAGCGCACCATCTGTTGGCAGACCAAAGAAGTGCAGGTGAGGAAAGTAAGAGTAAACGAGAGAGGCTTTCTCTAGCCTGCACAGCCTCCCTCCCCAGGCCCCAGGAAGCGTGTCTGAAACCACTACTGGGTCCAGAGCCCAGTTTTGAGCAATGAACAGAGACAATCCTAAAGACCCAGACTGAACCAAGACTCAAAGAACAGCAATAACATACAAGACTCTTACCACTAAATCCCTATAAAAGAGACAGAAATTGAGCATCTGAGTAAACTACCATCCTACTAGGATGCCTAGACATCAGCAAAATTTACAAACCATACTAAGAAAATGGAAGACAGGGCCCAAGAAAGGGAATGGATCAAAGCCCCAAGAAGAGATGCAGGATTTGAGACAACTAAATAACGAGATGCACACAGATTTCCAAAATCAAATTAATGAGCTGAAAAGACAAGCTAAAGAGATAAATGGCATCAAAAAGACATTGAGTGAGCAAGAAGATTAATTAAAAAACCCGAATAGAAAGGTAACAGAGCTCATGGGAATGAAAGATAGGATAGGTGAAACCAGAAACACATTTAGGCATACAACAGGAGACTTGAAATGACAGAAGAAAGTGATACCAAGACAGAACAGTTGAAATCAAAGAGGGAAAACAATGGGGAAGAATGGATAAAACTGAACAGGGGCTTAGGGAGTTGAATGATAACACAAAAGACAATAATGTATACGCCATGGGAATTCTAGAAGAAGAAGAAAAGGGAAAAGGGACAGAAAGAGTATTTGGGGAAATAATAGCTGAAAATTTCCCAACTCTCAGGAAAGAAATGAACTTACATTTCAGGGCACCACAATCAGAATAAATGTGAAAAGATCTACTCCAAGACACATACTACTCAGAATTTCAAATGTCAAAGATAAAGAGAAAATTCTAAGAGCTGCAAGGGAGAAGCAAACCATCACACACAAGGGATGCCCAGTAAGACTTTGTGAAGATTTCTAATCAGAAACCAAAGAGGTGAGAAGACAGTGGTATGATATAATTAGGATACTGAAAGAGAACAAACGCCAGGTGAGAATTCTTTATCCAGTAAAACTATCTTTCACATACGAAGGAGAGTATAAAATATTCACAAACAAACAGAAACTAAGAGAGTTCATAAAAAAGAATCCACTTTGCAGGAAATATTAGAGGAAGCCCAAGAGCGTAAGAGAAAAAGACAGGAGAGAAAGAGTTGCAGGAGAGTATAGAAAAAAGAAGAGCAAAAAGGATAAGCAAAAGAGTAAAAAGACAAAAATAAGATACGACATATGACAATCAAAGAATAAAATTGTGGAAGTAAATAATACATTTACAGTAATATCATAAAAAATCTCCCAGCAAAGAAAAGTCCAGGACTAGGTGGCTTTACAGGTGAATTCTTCCAAGCATGTCGAGAAGAATGAACACCAATCCTGTTTAAACTATTCCCAAACACTGAAGAGGAGGGAAAATTACTCAACTCATTTTATGAAGCCAACATCACCCTAATATCAAAGCTACATAAAGACACTACAAAGAAAAGGAAAATATAGACCAATCTCTTATGAACACAGATACAAAAATTCTCAACAAAATACTTGCAAACTGAATTCAACAGCATATCAAAAGAGTTTTACATCTGACCAAGTGGAATTTATTCCTGGTATGCAAGGCTGGTTCAACATAAGAAAAATCAATGGAATACACCACATTAACAAACTGAAGGGGGAAAAAACCCTCACAATCATCTCAATGGATGAAGAAAAGGGATTCAACAAAATCCAGCATCCTTTCTTGATAAAAATTCTTCAAAAGATAGGAACAGAAGGAAAGATAGGATAAAGGCATATATGAAAGACCCATAGCCAACATTGTGCTCAAACTGGGAAAGGTTGAAAGCTTTCCCTCTAAGATCAGGAACAAGACAAGGATGCCCACACAATACTGTATTAATAGTTTTAGCTAGAGCAATTACACAAGAAAATAAAATTAGAGGCATCCGAATAGGAAAAGGGGAAGTAAAACTGTCACTATGTGCAGATGACATGAACCTGTATTTAGAAAACTCTCACATGTCTACAACAAGGCTACTTAAGCTAATAAATGAGTTGCACAAAGTGGCAGGATAAAAGATCAATACACAAAAATCAGTAATGTTTATGTACGCTAGTACTGAACAATCTGAATTGGAAATCAGGGGGGAAATTCCATTTACAATAGCAACAAAAAGACTCAAATACCTAGGAACCAATTTAACTAAACAAGTACAAGAACTGCATGAAAAAAACTACAAAATAATGACAAATGAAATCAATGAAGACCTAAACAAATAGAAAGACATTCCATGTTTTTAAGTATTGTTTAGATGTCAATCCTAACCAAACTGAATTACAGATTCAATGCAATATCAATCAAAATTCCAAAAGCCTCTTTTACAGAAATAGAAAAGGCAATTGCCAAATTCATCTGAGAGGGAAAGTGCACTCAAATAGTCAAAAGCAGAGCCATGGGAGAAATTTCACTGCCTGACCTTGAAACATATTACAAAGCTACCGTGGTCAAAACAGCATGGTACTGGCCTCAAGATAGACACATCAATCAGTGGAATAGAATTGCTAGTCAAGAAATAAACCCTCACCTCTACAGTCAACTGGTTTTTGACAAACCTACCAAGTCCATGTTATAGGGCCAAGACAGTCTCTTAAACAAATGGTGTTGGGAAAACTAGATAGCCATAACCAAAAGAATGAAAAGGAACTGCTACCTCACCTCAAAATGGATCAAAGACCTACATATAAAAGCCAGGAACATAAAACTACTAGAAGAAAATGTGGGAAAACATCTTAAAGACCATAATGGTAGTTGGTGATGTCTTGGACCTTATACCCAAACCACATGTAAAAAGAGAAAAAATAGAAAATGGGACCCCCTCAAAACTGAACACTTTTGCTCCTCAAAGGACTATCAAAAAGTGAAAAGGCAGCTGACTCAATGGAAGAAAATATTTGGAAATCACATGTCAGATAAGGGTTTAATATCCATGATATATAACAAGACGATACAATTCAACAATAAGAGACAAATAACCCAATTTAAAAAATTAGCGAAAAGACTTGAACAGGTATTTGCCCACAGAAGAAATACAAATAGCAAAAAAACACATGAAAAAATGTCCAACATCACTAATGATCAGGTAATGCAAATCCAACTGCAAGGAGTTATCATTTCACATCTATCAGAACGGCCACTATTAAAAAGATGAAACTACAAGTTCTGGAGAGGATGTGGAGAAACAGGAACACTTATTCACTGTTGGTGGGAATCTAGAATGGTACAGTCACTGTGGAGGACTGTTTGGCAGTTCCTAAAGAAGTTGAAGGTAGACTTGCTACATGATCCTGCAGTACCACTACTGGGTATATACCCAGAAGAGCAGTGACATGAGCAGACATCTGCACACTGAAGTTCACAGAAGCATTATTCACGATTGCCAAAAGGTGGGAACAACCCAGGTGTCCATCAACCAGTGAATGGATAAACAAACTGCGACGTAGTCACACAATGGAATTATTATGCTGCTATAAGAAGAAATGAAGTTGTAAAGCATATGACAACATAGATGAACCTGGAGGATGTTGAGTGAAGCAAGCCGGATACAAAAGGACAAATACTGTATGACTGCGCTACTATGAACTAAATATACTGTGTGACATATTGTAGGATTCCGTTTATATAAAATGCAAATATAAATCCATTTATAAAAATAAAATTAGACTAGTGGCTATGTGGGGCTTGGGAAGACAAGCTAAGGGGTGTACAGTTTTTCTTTTTGGAGTAATGAAATGGTTCTAAATACAGTGATGAATGCAAATCATTGTGATTATACTAAAAGCCAATAATTATGCACTTTGGATAGATCGTATGGTATGTGAATATATCTCAATAAAACTGCTTAATTAAAAAAAAAAAGGGACGGATTCTTTCCTGAAATGTCACTGATGGCTAAGGCGG
The DNA here is from genome assembly GCF_030445035.2 of Dasypus novemcinctus. NCBI lineage: Eukaryota > Metazoa > Chordata > Mammalia > Cingulata > Dasypodidae > Dasypus > Dasypus novemcinctus. The sequence continues at coordinate 36,536,350 of NC_080694.1, read as the reverse complement.
GTTTTTAGGAACACCATGCTCCCTGACATGGAACTTTTGGGGCCCTGAGCTATCATTTTCCCCTGGAATGGGTATGACAGCAGCCACAAACAAAAAACGAAGGAGGTGTTGGCAGTACATATTGTTCACAAAACCAGGCCAAACCTTCTCGGTGAGGATGCAGGGAGAATCTTTTGTCAGGCTTTACCGCCATGAAGTTGTCTCTTTTCTGAGCAACCACTGAGCGCGCATGTGCACACACGATCCACCTGCTATGGGACAGCAGGAAGTTAAACCTGAGGCCCGCCTGCACTACCCCCATCTCTGCAGCGTATTTTGTTTATTAATCCTACTCTTGGCTTCATTGTATTTAGTTTCCATTTGCCTTGATGGCTTTACTTGGAAAAAACACATCCTGTAGCTGCAAACCGTGACCTGATTTACATTCTTTTCCCAGGAAGGCCTCGTAGGGGATTACATCAGCACTTGCGCTCCGCTCTCCCACTTTGGGCGTCTGCTCTTGCCATTCCACTCAGAACGTCTCTCTTAATACATCGCCTAGCAAAACCCCACGCCCCTTCCAGGCCTGCCGAGACCCTCTTCCCTCCCACGAGGGGTTTGCAGATCCCAACCAGAGTCGCTGGGAGGCAGGCACATGCGGTCCTAGGGCGGCTTCCTGGGTAACTGGCTTCCTGCTGGGTGACCCTGCAGGCTGAGGACATAGAGCCCCTCACTCACGTGTGCCAGCTGACGTCATGACACCTGGCCCAGAGGGGCAGGTGCTTAACTGAGGGGAGAGAGCAGCCAGTACAGAAGGAGCATCTCCTCTAGCCAAGAACTCTGATAGAAAATGGGGGAGCTTGCCCTCAAAGAACTTAGGCTGGCAGGAAGCAAAAGACAAGAAAAGCAGGACAACCCAGTGCATCCAATAACCACATGCCCGGCACTGTTCCAATCTGAATCTATACATAATATTTAACAAATATAAATATATATATATGGGGCCTGACCTCAGGGAGCTTAAGATGAACAAGCAAACACACTAGTCTGCAGCTAGAACTGTGGACCACGAAGCACGGAGACGGTCTACTTCAGCTGGTGGGGGAAGGTCCTGGGAAGGCTTCCTCGATGAAGGTCATCTGAACAGAGACCAAGAAGATGAGGAGTCGCAAGAGCGCACAGAGCCGAGAGGGAGGTCTGGGCGAATTCTGGAAACGGGAGCGAGCCGAGTACACGGGAAGCAGAGCACGCGAGGAAGAGCCGGCTGGGTCTGTGGACCATGGAAAGCTGAGAAGGAGAATTAGGGCAACCACCAGAAAAGGTATACCTATAAAAGGACCCTTCAGGTGGCAAGATGGAAACTGGATTTAAAAAAAGGCAACAAAACAAGATGGTTGTGTGGACCAGGGCGGGGGCAGTGGAGCGAGGTGGGGAAAACAAACGGCCGCAGGGTCCACTCCAAAAGAGGCAGGCGGTGGGCGCGTGCCAGCCAGGTGTTGAGGGTGGCCCTGTGGTTTCTGATGAAATGGGAAAGACCCTCTCCTGTACCCAGGATGGGGGGGGGGGGGTCCATAGTGAATTTGTTTTTAAATTTCTCCCCCCCCCCCAGTTGTCTCTTCTCTGTATCTATTTGCTACATGTTCTTTTTGTCTGCTTCTGTTGTTGTCAGTGGCACGGGAATCTGTGTCTCTTTTTGTTGTGTCATCTTGCTGTGTCAGCTCTCTGTGTAGGCGGCGCCATTCCTGGGCAGGCTGCACTTTCTTTCGCGCTGGACAGCTCTCCTTGTGGGGTGCATTCCTTGTGCGTGGGGCTCCCCTACGCGGGGGACACCCCCGCGTGGCAGGGCACTCCTTGCGCGCATCAGCACTGCGCATGGGCCAGCTGCACACGGGTCAGGGAGGCCCGGGGTTTGAACTGGGGACGTCCCATGTGGTAGATGGACGCCCTAACCACTGGGCCAAGTCGCTTCCCCATAATGAATTTTATCATTGCAATGCTCATTCTGAATGAGTTTACCGAGAACACAAGTAATGACACGCCCAGCACATCCTCTCCCCCCCCACCCAGCACATCCTCTCCCCCCCCACCCAGCACATCCTCTCCCGCCCAGCACACTTGCTCCCCTTGCTTTCTCGATGGCGCCATGTTCTGACGATTGCTCCCATCCTCATGGAGCAAAAATCGTTTTCCAGTGAAACACCGAGGGCTCGGCCTCATGACCTGAGGCCCTGAGGAACTACTTGCGCGTGCATGCCAGAGCTCTCCTGAACACAGGTGTGAAAGTTTTAAAACCCAGGTCTGGCCTGAACACAGAAACCTTGGTGGGTGACTCATGTGAGCAGAACTCCTCAAAGACGGAGCATCCGGACAATCTGGAATGTGACCGTGTCGAGAAAGCTGACCTCGGGTCAGTAAGCGTCAGTGTTAACTCAAGAGGCCCAGAATACCCGTATGTGGGTCTAAAAAGCTGCTGGTTGGGGGACTTACAGTGGGGCCAAATGACAAGGTGTGGGCGGCAGGTGTCCCGAGCAGAAAGTTTCCTAAGGCCGGAGGGGAGCGACCGAGGAAAGACACTGCGACGTTGACAGGCCGGATGTTGCCTTTTAAGCGGTTCTCAAAAGCAACAGAAGGCTTTATGCCTAAGAAAGCCCTGGAGACCCACAACTCCAGGGAGTGCCGCCCCCACAGGGCCCGCCGCGAACCACACCCCACGACGCTGGGCCACACCAGAGGACGTCACCGGAGCTGCTCCGGGACATTCCGCGTCTGCTCTTTCACTAAGCAGCCTGACCTGAAACGGAGCATTTCCTAACGCAAACATGTGAGCAACGACTAGCGTTAGTCTGGGTGAATGTTTTACAAACTAGGGTCCAAGGACACAGCCAGGTGTGCACCAGTCTTTAAGCCTGTGCTTCTACTCTAGTGGCCTGCGATGACTGAAGGGGTCACTCCAGGGTGCAATGGGCTTAGATGGCCTCGTACCCTCCCCAAATGATTTTGCTCCAAGTTATTATTTTTTTCAACTACGCATTTGCTCTTAAAGACAAATGGGTTTGCCAGTCCTTCTCTGCACAGGAAGCTGTGTCTCCCCATCCCCTGCCATTTGGGGAAGATGATACTTTATCATAATCAGGTTGATGGGAACATCTGGTCTACCTCCCGACTTCACCATTTAAGAATTGTTTGTGCTTAAGAGTTTAAAACACATTTTTAAGAGAACATTCTAAGTTCTCACCCCCTTCCTACCCAATTACCTGGATCACAGTCTCTCTGATTTCTCTCTGCAGTTTAAGTTCTTATGTTATACAGGGTAGGGGAAGTGGGGGTATAAGGGAGAGAGCGCATTGCCGTGCTGCCAGGAGGTGAAAATTTAAAATGGTTTCTTAATATTTTATATTCTGCATGTCCAGGTGGATCCTCTGCACTGGAGAGATGGGTGTTTACTGTATTAAGATAATTCCCTTTTTTAGGGCTATTTCCTCTTATGGACGTCACTCTCCTGCACGAGCAGCTGGGAAGAAGGATTAGTTTTACCATCTCCTTGTCAGCGGCCTGGAGCACGGCCCTCGCTCAGAGCTTGCCGCCTGGAGGCCCGGGGCTTGCTCTCCAAGCCCCGGGGTGGCTCGCCCCGGCGTTCGGTCCTTCTGGAGCGCTTCGCCCGACTCCGGCCTGGCGGCGGTTCTTCTCACTGCGCGACTTTCTGTCACCTACACCACCAATCAAGTCAACCTCTGCTCTTCCTCCCACTTCTCTCCTACCCTGGCAGGAGCCGCTAGGAGTCACGGGCTGTGTTTTATTGCTAATTCTCAGCATCTAGCAGAGCCTGGCACACAGGAAATGTCTGATAAATGTACGAGGAAGGGGCCCGCGTGTCCAGAAACTCCCTGGAGAAAAGGCGCTGGGTTGTCAGGGGAAACCTTCAGTCAGAATCAAAGGCAAGGTCTACAAACGGACTCAGCACTGGCTCAGAAACTTAAAAGTCGTGAAAGATAGTCCACCAGGCGTCAACAACTGTGCCTGAAGCCAAAATGAATCAAAACAGGAGATTCCAGACGCAAGGGCCAAAGGTACCAGAAGGGTGAGAAGTAAAGTTAGCCGAGGGCTCTGCTGGTACCAGATCCTCATGAGAAGGAAAAGAGAAACCTTCTCTGCTTAGCACCCTAGCACCCGGAGAACGGCAGGAGTGTCTGCAGTTTACAGTTCAGTAAGTGTTCACTGTAATTTAATTTGAAGTTCAGTGGAAAGTTTTGCCAGATGAAATAGAAAACAGTATTAATTATCTACAAAATAGGAATGATGAAAAGACTTACATTAAAATGAATGATAAAAAGAAGGGAATGCCCTCATCCACTTTTTTAGGAGGTACTAGGGATTGAACCCAGGACCTCGTCCATGGGAAGCAGGCGCTCAAACACTGAGCGACATCCACTCTCTAACGGGAGTTGGTTTTTCCATTTGTCTTTAGGAGGTACCAGGGATGGAACGTGGGACCTCGCCCATGGGAAGCAGGCGCTCAACCACTGAGCTACATGTGCTCCCGCTCTCATACATTCTACCTGCTAGGTGGCAGGCAGGGGGAGCAGGGTGAAACGCTTTGGGTCTTCCCCTCGTACACTGGGGAAACACATGCAAGGGCAGCGCGTGACCCCGGCTTAGGAGAACGGTTTGCAAACCTGGGTCTGTACTCAGGGCGGAGGGCGGGGGCCTGGGGCAGCGGGAGCCCCGAGGGGAGGGCCCCTGGCCCCAGCAGCTGCCCAATGCACGGGACAAACACCCTTCTGTGAGGGGAGCTGCTCCAGGGCCTCAGGGCAACGAGGAGACATGGCCGGAGAGGCAACGGGGACCAGGAGAGGTCAGGGCTCCAGGAACAAGCATTGTAAACATGAGGAGGCGGGGACCGCGGCACTCGGGGGCGAGAGCAGCCTGCTCTGTCGGTGCCATGTGGGGTGAGTGGTCCACGGCCCTGCCGGTATCAGCAGAACAGGAGGAGGGGCTGCCCAGGGCTGACCGCCATGGACTCAACTCTACATGTGTGTGCCTGAGAGGAAAGCCAGGTCCAGCATGGGAGCAGGGCTTTCATTTATTTTTTAAGATTTATTTTATTTATCTCTCTCCCTTTCTGTCCCATTGTCTGCTCTGTGTCCATGTGCTGTGTGTTCTTCTGCGTCCACCTGCATTATCAGGTGGCACCGGGAATCTGTGTTTCTTTTGGTTGAGTCATCTTGCTGTGTTAGCTCTGTGTGTGCATCACCTCGCCTGGGCAGGCTGCGCTTTTTTCACACAGGGCAGCTCTTCTCACGGCACGCACTCCTTGTGCGTGGGGTTCCCCTACATGCCCCTGTGTGGCACAGCACTCCTTGTGCGCAGCAGCACTGCGCGTGGGCCAGCTCCACCCGGGTCAGGAGGCCCTGGGGATTGAACCCTGGACTCTCCATACGGTAGGCGGACGCTCTACCAGTTGAGCCACGTCTGCTTCCCAAAGCAGGGGCTTTTAAAAAGGTAGACACTCGAGGGAGGTAGCGGGAACCCTGGAGGCCGTGGAGGCTGAGGGAGCAGGAGGACTAGCTGACCGAGAGGCAGGGGAGGCCTCCAGAGCCTGGGGCTTGCTGGAGGCGGTGGGGACAGGGGAGGCCGCCAGGGCCTGGGGCTTGCTGGAGGCGGCGGGGACAGGGGAGGCCACCAGAGCCTGGGGCTTGCTGGAGGCGGCGGGGACAGGGGAGGCCACCAGAGCCTGGGGCTTGCTGGAGGTGGCCGGGACAGGGGAGGCCGCCAGAGCCTGGGGCTTGCTGGAGGCAGTGGGGACAGGGGAGGCCGCCAGAGCCTGGGGCTTGCTGGAGGTGGCCAGGACAGGGGAGGCCGCCAGGGCCTGGGGCTTGCTGGAGGTGGCCAGGACAGGGGAGGCCGCCAGGGCCTGAGGCTTGCTGGAGGCGGCGGGGACAGGGGAGGCCGCCAGGGCCTGGGGCTTGCTGGAGGCGGCAGGGACAGGGGAGGCCGCCAGGGCCTGGGGCTTGCTGGAGGCGTGGGGCCTCTGCTTTGTTGTGTGCAGAGGAGGAGGGAGCCATGGAAGGCGCTTGGTCAGAGCTGGCCTGGACGGGGTCTAAACTGAGAGGAGGGTGTGTGGTCCCGACAAGTTCACCAGGGGCCTGGGCTCGCCCTTCCAGGCCCGGCTGCGGCGACGGGTCCCGTCCTGGCCCACGGGGGGTTCTCGGTACCGGCAGCCGCAGCTGACAGCGGGGTTGGAGAGGAGAGCGTCGAGTGGGGATGAGGGCTGTGGTCCCAACGCCCAAGCAGGGAGGAACGCTGCTCCACCACCAGGAGTCCGGTCAGTTAAAGAGCAACGAGGAGGGAGGCAGCCTTCAAGTGGGCGCAAAGAGGACCTGCAAGCAGGCACCCGAAGTCGGGCGCCCTCTGCTCCAAGGAGGCAGGAGGGCAAGGGTGCCCCTTGCCAAGGAGGTCGAGAACTCGGGGGAGTTTGATGAAGACACGGAACCGGACGGGAGGGGGAGGAAACCAGTTCTGCTGGGAAGACGGAGGGCTTCCCAGAGCTGCAGCGGGAGGCGACAATGACGACGTGCTCGAGTCTGGAGACGCCAAGGAGACCGCGGTCTCAAAAGGACCCAGAGCCTGAGCCGCGGGGAGGCTCCCTGCTGGGACCCTGGGATTCTGGGAGGGCATGAATCTGCTGAGGGTTCCTGTGAAGGGGCTTCCTGGGTGTTATCGCAGCAATCTAAGTTATCCATCAGCATTTTTAAAAAAGCTTCTCTACCACAAGTCTACAGGTGTTTCTTCAACTTTTCCCAGCTGAAGAATCTCAGATCGTTCCATATTTACACTCAGGCTTGAAACCTGCCCTGCCTCTCAATTCCTTGGTAATTTCTTCCCTCTACTCCCGTCAATCTTCTCAGTTTCTTTTTCACTTATTTTTTTTTAGAAGATAAACACTAAGGGTGGAAGTACAAGAAACAAAAATTCCTCTGACGAAAGTCAACCACCACACCAGGGAGCCAAGAGTGCCAACAACTGCAAGCGGGAGAATTGCATCCAGCACCCATGTGGGATCTAAGCCCCTCTCGACATAGAGGGGCAGTGGACATAGCCATCCCAGGGTCCACAGGCTGGAGGAACAGAGCATGGATTAGAGTGGGCTTACTGGTGTTCGGCTGGGGAGCTACTGTGATTAGTAATGGGAGAAATTGTAGCATGGATGTGGAGAAAGTATCCACGGTAGCTGCTGAGAGTAGGGAGAGGGAAGAAGAGATATGATGTGGGGGCATTTTCAGGACCTGGGGTTGTCCTGGGTGGTGCTGCAGGGACAGATGCCGGACATTTTATGTCCTGCCATGGCCCACGGGGTGGACTGGGGGAAAGTGTAAACATTATGTAATGTAAACTATAATCCATGTGGTGCAGCAGTGCTCCAAAATGTATTCACCAAATGCAGCGAATGTCCTACGATGATGAAAGAGGTTGCTGACGTGGGAGGAGTGGGGTGAGGGGGGTGGGGGATATATGGGGACCTCATATTTTTTTAATGTAACATTTAAAAAAAAATAAAGAAGGAAAATAAATTCCTCTGACAACCCATTCATCTCATTCATTCCCACACAAATGCCAATGAAGCAGTTACCGTGTACAAACAACTGGACTAGACAGCGTAGGATTCCTGAGCGGAGAAGATTAAACTATTTGCCACCATTCTATTTCCCATCCTACCATCTGAAGCTTTCTTGATCAGACTCTTCCATCAGTTCAGGATCTTCCCCGTTAAACTGTATTCTCCCAGAGACTCCCCTGTGGAATCTCCTCTCGTGCGTCCAATCCAGGCCACCTGCACTAAGACTTCACCCAAGGCCAAGGCCACGAGAACTGGCCGCCTCGGCGTGGGTCAGGAGGTTCCTGTCGTGTTAACTGGTCTTTCTTCATTCGCGATTGGTTTGTATTAATAAAAGGCGACACTGAACTCGGCGGGGACGGATGCAGTGCCTGGACCAGAAGACAGGACTTGGCAAAACAGAAGCGCGCCCACCTGACAGGCGGAAAGAGAAAGGGAGCAGCGAGGCAGGAGTGTGGCACCGCGGGAAGAAGGCGCCCCAAGGCGGGAGTCTGGCTAGCGGCACCCCGTTGTTCCCGCCCTCCGCGGCCGCGTGGCTCCGTGGACCCCCCTCTCTCAGGCTGAGTCTCCTCACCTACCAACAAGGACTCTCTGGAGACCGCAGCAGCATGTCGCTGGAACTTAAGACAAAGGCAGCAGGGAAACCGGCCCGCGCAGGAATGTGTACCCAGCAAGCGCTCGTCCTCAGGGCGCAAGATGGCATTAGAGCACCGACTGGGAAGGCCCGCGCTGGGCTGCAGGTGCCCGCATAGAAACCGGACCTTGGCGGCCAGGCTGTGCTTGTCACGGGGGTGAGGCGGCGCCGAGAGCAAGCCCTAAAGGGAATTTAACCTGAGAATGTGACTCTTCCCCCGTACAGTCAATGTTCAAAGGAGCAGGAACTACCGTGAGGAATATCATTCTTAGGCATCTGGCCTAAGGAATCCAAACTCCCTTTCAGCGACACACTGAGAAACTCTAAATTAATGACATGCACGTTGGTCCACCAAAAACTGAGCAGGATCCAAACAATTAATGCAAATTAATGTGAGGTTTCACCATAAAATTACTGTAAAACTCTACGGCAGAGACCAGCATGCCCATTGGTTTAACCCGGCCAGGGACAGCTTGGTCTCCTGAGCAGCAGCCGGGACGGGGGAGCTGCTGGAGAATTACAAGTCATGACCTTGTTTCAAAATCAGAGGGAACTTCCTTCAGCAGCGGCAAGTTTGAAGCCAAACAACACCGCGGAGCCGACTGCGCCCCGGGCAACGACGCACACGGCCAGAAGGCCTCTCACGGGCTGAAGAGGGCGAGCCCGAGAGAGAAGGCAGGGGCCCACGGAGGGAATTAACAGAAATACAAACGCAAACAGCCAATTAACCCGAGTCAACAGGATTTCCACAAATTAAAATGAAAACGGGATTCCATTTTCCACCTTCCATCTGGTAGAAATTGAAAAGTTGATTAAGATGTTGGTTCAGAGCATTATACTCTTACAGCTTTTTTATTTTTTATTTTTTATTTTTTTTTTAAATTTTTTTATTTTTTATTGACTTTGTAATAATATTACATTAAAAATATATATGTGAGGTCCCATTCAACCCCACCCCCCCACCCCCCCTCTCCCCCCCCCCCAACAACACTCGTTCCCATCATCATGACACATCCATTGGATTTGGTAAGTACATCTTTGGGCACCTCTGCACCTCATATACATTGGTTCACATCATGGCCCATACTCTCCTCTATTCCATCATGTAGGCCCTGTGAGGATTTACAATGTCCGGTGATTACCTCTGAAGCACCATCCAGGGCAGCTCCATGTCCCGAAGACGCCTCCACCTCTCATCTCTTCCTGCCTTTCCCCATACCCTTTGTCCATTATGTCCACTTTTCCCAATCCAATGCCACCTCTTCTATGTGGACACTGGATTGGTTGCCTTACAGCTTTTTTAGAGAGCTACTTGGCAGCACCTATCGAAATCTTACATCGATTCCAGCCAGTGCGCCTAACTGCGGTTTACAACAGCAAAAAGCTCTATCTACCTCAAATGGGTCAGGAAAGAAGCAGACGCCTAAATGTGTGAATGTATACACACGGCGGGGAGGGAGAGAGGAAGAAAAGAGAAAGTAAATGAGGCAAAATGCCAACGACAGGTGAGCCTGGGTAGAGTATGTGGGTATTTCCTACATGGGTCTCGCTACTTCTCCATATGTTTGAAAATCATATTTAAAGAAAAAAAAAATCAAGTTTAAAACTTCAAAGGAAATGAGGGAGAGATTTATGAATCTTACGATAGAAAGTTCTCCAAGACATGACAGTAAGTGGAAAAAAAAGCAAATGCCAGAACAACATAAACAAAGGGAAACAGTATTCAGAGAAGGGGAGGTAAAGACGCTGCGCACATTTTACTCAGTGTAGTTATAAACGACTCGTGTACAAATCCCAAGCGTTTACGCGTGGCTTACGTTTAAAAGTGTTAACACTTCTGCAGTTGTAACAGATTCGGCGTCTGTGGGGCGGGGACGGGCTCAATACCTGCAGCTGAGAGTCTCACCCACGGGTGCGCCCAGAGCTGCAACCCCTGGGGGGCGTGGGATGAGGAGGTGAGGAACCCTGGGGACTCGGCTTTGTCACAGGGCCTGAGACAAGGACTAGCAACTTCCAGGCAGGGGCAGAGATCTAATGTGGGGAAGGGTGGAGCGCCCCCTGCTGAGAAACACGGGTATAGCGCTACCGTGTACTGATGCTGTGCTTAGCAGCAGAAACCACAGGGAACTCTCAGGAGAAGAGAGGAGAGGCACTTGTTTGGCTATGAAAACACACCTGAGGGCTATCATAAAATGAAAGACACAAACTGTAGGGCCACACGACTAGGACGAGCCCACTGAAGTTGTGAAGAGAGTGCATTTTTGTACCATCTCTGGGAGGAAAAAACTGTTGGTGGCTATCTCCGAGTGGATGGAGGCCGTGAGGTGCTGGGGGTTTCTGCTTGTATTCTTTGCAAATAAATGCTTTAATTATTGCAAAATGTTTTACTATCATTTAAATTTTGAATTCATACTTATTAAAAACAAATTATGGAGGAGTGGATCTGGCTCCAGCAGTTGAGCGCCTGTTTCCCACAAGGCAGGTCCTGGGTTCAAACTCTGGTGCTTCCTAAAAACAAAACTAAAAAACAAGCAAGCAAAACAAATGGAAAAACCAACTCAGGGGAGCTGGTATGGCTCAGTGGCTGAGCGCTGGCTTCCCACACACGAGGTCCAATGTTGAATCCCTGGCCCTAGTACCTCAAAACCCACACCCACTCCCACAATAAAGGGAGCAGATGCAGCTCAAGTGGTTGAGCACCTGCCTCCCACATACGAGGTCTCAGGTCTGATCCCCGGTACCTCCTAAAAACAGAACAAACAAACAAAAAGATCCAATTTGGGAGAGCTGATGTAGCTCAGTGCTTGAGCGCCGGCTTCCCACACAGAGGTCCCGGGTTCAATCCCCCATCCCAGGACCTAAAAAAGCCTAAAGATAATTTCAAATCAAGCTAAACAACCTTAACACAGAAAAGGCACTGAATACATGTAACTATAAGACTAAAATATATAAACTATAAACAGAAGAATTTAGGAATATATTTTTGTATTTTGTACTATAAAAAACCAAATTCATAATGAAACCTAGGAAAGGACAGTCGTTCTTAAATTTGGGCATGTATCACCATGCCCTGGTGGCCTTCTTAAATGCAGGTTGCTGGGCTCCAGCCCCGGTTTCTGTTTCAGTGGGGGAAGGGGCACTGAAAATGCGCCTTTCTAACTAGTTCTTGGGTGATGCTGAAGCTGGTTAAAATGACGCGAGAAAACAACTGTCCCATCACGTCCAAGCTGGCTCCTAAGGTGGGAGTACGGCTCTCAAGTTGCCAGGGTCCTAATCATCCTTGAAAATTTCATGGAGTGTGGACACCCCCACTGCAACACGGAGCCCACACGGCACCCGCACCCCCGGGGAGACACGTGCTTGTCCAGAGCTGGCCGGGTTGATTCCCTACACTTCCTCACCAGCTGAGGTGCGGCTCTTGCACTTAATTTGTTTTCATATAAATCATATTTCAGTATGATTCCCAAAGGGGAGCGTATGCCTCAATGAAAGCCACGTGGAAGGCTTTTCCAAAGGCCCTAAGGTTAAAAATAATTGTCCAACCAGGTGTAAACAAGAAAAGGGAGAAAACGGGAAAAAAGCAAAAACAAAACTCAAAAACCCTCTAGAACCAAGTAAGTCCTTGCTCCATTTTAAAGAAACCCAAACCAGAAGTGGCAGGTGCCGCGCTGTGTGCGCACGTCCCACAGAACAGAGCTCGGAGAGGGTGCGGTGCCTCCAACCGGCAGCCAGCGGCCGCGCCCCTTTCCAAGGGCCCTGACACTGCATCAGTGGGTGGCAATAACCGCACATTCCCAGGTTTCGAAATGAAGTGTTCACTGTTTGTATGATATTAAGGATTTCCTTTGGGCTGGATAAGAGCCTCCTTTCCCTCCGCGGGGGTTTGGGGTCCACCTCAAGAAGGAACCAAGGAAAGCATGTGCAGATGCCTGCCCACACCCTGCCTTGAGGATACCCTGCAAATGCTGAAAAGGGGGTGGTGGGATCTAGCACACCTGCTTGCTTCATTCATTCCACCCACCTGGGTTCAATTTCTGGGGCTGACATCTTCACATTACCTACAGAAGGAGCTTTGCTCCCAGGGAGGAACCATTGAGATAACAGATGTGACAGATCCTAGCTCCCGGGGCTTACAGGAGGTGCGCCAAAAAAAGGCGGTTTTGAACTAAATCCCTTTTGATAAAACCTTCACAGCCGCCTCTGGACTATCCGTCTTGGCTTTAAACTTCCTCTCTTCGAGCTGACGTTTCCAGGCGGTCTGCCTTCGCAGCTACTGCCTGCCGCCCAGGCCTCCAGACCGAACTCTCCCTGGGGTTAGTTTCTAATTTCAGCTCCTAAATAACAGATGGCCTGGAGGGCCAGGGGGGCCTTTCTAGAGCGAGCCTGGCGCTCTGGCACTTAACCTTAACCGATAATCACAGAGAAAACGGAGAGGGAGCATCTGTTTTATATTCTTATTGTCGAGGAAATTCCAGGCCAGCTTCTCGGCAATTCCAAGTTTTCCTGAAGGACTTTCTCCCGCGCTTCCTTTGCAGGAATGCTCTCTGGGTGCACGGCCGGTAGCGCCATGTGCTGGTGAAGGCGTTTCCCCAGCCACTTTCTTACTACATCTCTCCAGGAATGGTAAGCTACAACGGAGGATTTTGAGTCCCCTGGCTATTCCTAGAATATCCAGGGGCCATCCCTACATGGTAACATGGAAGAGGTCTGATTTTTTTTTTTTCAGCTTGCTAATGCACTTTCTCAAATGCTGTACGTGTGGAATGGAGATCAACTGTAAATCTGAATTCAGGGAAGAACAAAATAACGACAATCCAGCTTTTAAAAGCACGGGCTCCTTTTATAAGATTCATTTTCATTAGGCAATTTTAAAAGCAAAGGAAAAATCATTAATTTATTGAAAAAGAGGAGTGGAAAGAAGATAGTGGCACTGCCTCATTTTTTTTTTTTAAGTTTCCCACATTTCTGACTGAAGCAATATATATATATAGTCAACTTTTAAACCTGCTTCATAAGTAAAAGAGTTTACATTTAAATACACATGTGGTTATTCTGTAAGAGTATCATGTCTTAAAACACTCCAGAAACATTCACTCTTTTGGTTAACAGATATTTAAAGTCAAGGTGGCAAAAACACCCCTCAATCCCAAATGATCAGTGGCTGCAGTGGGAGATGGTTCATTTCCCAATGGCTCTGGGAGTATCTGCTTCAATTAGTTTTAGGAAAACAAAGCAGTTTTCTCATGTGGCTCTAAAAGTAAAAACAAACAACTGCTTTAAAACTTAGGCGTGTTTGTACCAAGCACCCAGCAGAACACAGATCCTCGTCCTTCCCATAGGGGGTGAACAGTGGCTTTCTGGAATTTGGGTGTTTCCAGCCCACACCCCCCTGTGGTTCTGACCGCATTTCTTCCCTCTCTCCCCACAGCCCAGGCCGGCTCCGGCGCCCACGCTCCTGGAGCACCGCCTCCACGTACTGGCAGAGCACTGGCTGTGCGGCACTGGCGGTCCTGGACTTATTAGCCCCGCAAAGCACCTGACATTCCAGTGCAGGGACAGAGGCCCTCCCTGCAGAGGGAAAGGGTGAGGGGAGCAGAAGGCAGCGCCGTCACTCGATGCCACTGGATGCAAGACGCGGAGGGTGGTCCGGGCGTCTTCCCCGGGCCATCGGGGTCCTTCCAAGAGCCAACTCCACCAGGGGCTCCCGCGGGAGAAAGCACCGCTCTGTTTCCTGTTAACCTGCAGGCCTGCTTTGAAATCACGGCCACCAGGATGTCCTGCACCACGGTCCTAAAGGCTTCCCCGAGTCCTGGCGTCTAAGTGGAAAGTACTAGCAGTGTACGTGTCCAAGGTCAAGGTCAAAGCGAGCAGCCGGTCTGGGAAGGGATGGTTACAAGGGTCTGGGAAATACCCGTATGCCAAGCCACCAGCTTTACAACACAAGATCGAACAATTTAAGGTTCTGTGTGTTCCTTTCCGTTCTAAACAAAGCTACCCTCGTGTACATCAAAAATTTTTAAAACAGGAATAATAAAAAAAGGAAGTCACCAACTCTAAATAGAAGCCATTACCCCCCTTATGTAGAAAATAGAGGAATGAAGGCTTTTGTGGTGAAAGCAGAATGCAGAAATGTATGAGAGGCATGGCGAATTTTGAAAGAACGTCCAGTGAAGAGGAGCTGGACATGGTGGACAATCAAAGCCCGGACTTTCTGGTTCACAGTCAAAGACCATGGTTCTTAACTTTGCGGGGTTGGGAAAGTCTGGGAGTCCAACTTTGGGTTCAGCCCCTCATAAATATATGAATACACAACTTCTGTGGACAATAGAAGAGGGACCATGTATTTCCTGAAGCCTTTTGCTTAGGGAAATTAAAAAAATATATACACACACACACACACATACGCACACCTGTGCATGCACCCCAGGACCACAACTCCCTAGAGCAGGAGTTGGCAAGCTTTTTCTGTAAATTTTCTTGGCTTTGCAGGCTGTCACAATGTCCCCGTAGACAGAAAGCAGTCACAGACAGTGAGTAAATGAATGAGTATGGCTATGTGCCAGCGCCACCTTATTTATGGGCAGTGAAATGTGAATTTCTTATATTTTCAATTCCTCTTGATATTTCCCCCAAACACTATAAATGTGAAAACCGTACTTAGCTGCGAGCCTTACAAAAACGGGGGGTGGGCCCATGCACGGTGGTCTACAACCCCAGTCCCAGAGGCACAGGCGTGGCCGGGTCGTACGTGCGCAGGGCGCGGTCGTGGGCGCAGTGCAGAGCCCAGCCCGGTGCCCGGCCCGAAGGGCTCGATAGAGAGAGACGCGCGCCTGTCTGGCGGAAGCGGCAGGCAGTACCCGCGGTGGGACGGGCTGGGACGGGCACCAACGCACGCGCTCGTGCGCCACCTTGGCCCCCAGGTCTTCGTCCCTCACCCATCCCTGGACCTGACAGCTCGTCTGTAACGCGGGGCCCCGCCACGTGGTCTCCAGGGCCCTGCTGTTCCCGAGCTTCTAAGATCCTTCATTTACCAACAGGCTGCCGAAAACCACACACGAGCAGGGGAACGGCCAACACCACCGGCCGGCAAAGCCTCCAGGGCCGGGAAGAGAAGCAGTGCCAGGTGAGACGTGTGCATCGGAGAACATCAGCTCGGCGGCAGCTCGCTGTCCAGAGGGAAGCCCCAGACGTCAGCGCCTGTTCCCTCTTCATCGCTCCGCGAGTGTCAGCCACGCCTGACTGCGGAGTGCACCAAAGCAAGACGGCTGAAGCACAGGCTTAGGCGGGCAGTTCTCTTTACAGGACAACATCTGCCTGTGCTAACAAAACCCTTACTTTGCTCTTGTTTTTTACCAAGCTTGGGCTGGGGTGACACATGCAGACAGAGACAGGGACGGAGGTGCACTGGAGGGGGTGGCCGTGGCCTGGAAAGAGGACTCGGTCACCCAGCGGAGTAAAGGGAGAGCGGGGTGCTGGAGGAGGGCAGGTGCTGACACAGAGGTGCGGCAGGAGGAGCAGGCCAGCGCTGCCCGACGCGCAGGTGCATCTGTGCGGCACCTGACCCAGGCCCACCACCCTCTACCCATCCAAGAGTGACAGAAAACGGGTGAAACCGTCAAAAGGGACAGGCAGGGAGACCCATTAGAAAGCTATAGCAGGTTGAGACGTTATCAGGGCTTGAGCTCAGCAGGGGCAGAGGGAGGGGATACGAGACATGTAGGTGAATTCTGTAAAACCTGGTGGGCGGCAGTCCCCAGGGGGCCCTGGCTTAGGAGCCGGGGCAGCACAACCAACTGGGATGCAGACCTCTGGGGGAGGAGCAGGTGGGAGTGAAACGGAAGGCACCCCCCCACGTTCAGCAGGCTACTACTCCGAAAGAACAAGCACGGGCTCTGGCCAGCAGCGAGACAAACCCAAACCCTGGCGGCTCTATTAGGTGAACGAAAGGCATTTCTGGTTATTCAAATGGGATGGAGCACAATTTCTAATGCAAAACCTATCACACTTAGAAAACTTTAGTGGATCTTCGGTATCATGTTCAGAGTCTACGAGATAAAGGCATATGGTTTTGGAAGGAAACTTGCTGCAAAAAAACGACCAAGCATGACCTTTTTGGAGCGAGACGTGGTTGTAAAGCAAGGTAAATAGAGGGCAAGGTAAATAGAGGTGGCCGACGGAAAAGCACACGCGCCACAGGCGCAAGGTGAAGCCAGGAGGAGCCGCCGGAATCTCTCGAAGGCTCCGGCAGACGCCTGTGGGTGACGGTCTGCGGAAAGCTCCAGAAGAGCATCAGCAGGGGCCCGCTCTCGAGAGGGCCACCCGTAAGGACTGACACCCACCCCTCGGACATAATCACAATGCGCGCCGCGTATACCCACCACCGCCCGCGGAGGGCGCTCCGTGCTCACCTTTCCCGTTGACGGCCAGTCCCGTGGCCATGGCTGCGGTCACTGGGCCGGCCGCCGGAGACCCCAGCGGGTGGATCCGCGGCCTGCTGCCCATCCTCGCCCGCTCGGCGCCAGGGCCCAGCAGTGCGCCGACCGGCTTCTCCGCGGCCACCTCGGGCGCCACCGTGTCCTCCGGGGCCTGCTCCACGAGCTCGAGCTTCTCGGGGCTCTCGCTGGGAAAGCCGTCGACGGCCGTCCTGCTTTTAATGGGGCTTTTAGGCACGAGGATCTTTATTCCCGACTTGGCGAGGTCCATGTTCTTCCGGCTGGAGAGGGATGGGGCGGCGTTCTTCCGGAACTTGGGGCTGGCGGCCAAGAGCTGGCTGCTTTTCGGTTCGTGGTCTTTGCCCATCACTAGCGACTTAGGGGAGGTCTTAGAGAAGCTGCTGTTGGTGGACCTGGAGATCTGCTTCCGGGCATTGTTGGGCGAGGTCCTGCTTGTCCTGGTGAAGGCAACTTCCTTCTGCTTCTCCGAGTGGCGCCGGTTGAAGTCGTGGATGTACTCCTCGCAGTTCACCAGGTGCTGCTCCGGCTCCCATGTGTCGTCCTCGCTGTCGTAGCCTTTCCACCGGACCAAGTACTCCGTCTTCCCTTTTTTGTTTTTCCTTTTGTCAACAATCTTTTCAACCTGTGTGCAGAGGAAAAGTTTTAGAACTCAAATTCACTAAGTGAAAAAAGTGCAAGCTTAATCACAAAACGTCACAGGTAATAAAAACCACAATAGACAATGAATAGGAACGTTGTGGTGACTCTCCCAATCACCTGGAAATAAAATCACAATCAAGGACTCCTACCACTCAACCACGGAAAGACAAAAGACTTCATTGAAAACTGAGCCAAGGACCTGAACAGACATTTCTCTGAAGAGGACATACAAATGGCCAGTAAGTACCTGCAAAGAGGCTCGACCTCATTAGCTAGTAGGGAAATGCAAATCGAATTGCAATGAGATACCACCTCACACCCATTAGAATGGCTACAGTTAAAAGAAAAAGGCGGGGGGGATATAACAAGTGCTAGAGAGGATGCAGAGAAATAGGAATCCTCATGCACTGCTAGTGGGAATGTAAAATGCTGTAGAAAAGTTTGGTGGTGCCTCAAAAAGTCACACAGGTTTACCACATGACATGGTAATTCCACTTCTAGATATACACCCCCCAAAACTGAAAGCAGGGACTCCGACAGGTATTTGTATACTGATGTTCTTAGCAGCATTTTTCACAATAGTCAAAAGACGGAAACAAGCCAAGTGTCCCTCAGCCGAAGCATGGATAAAGGAACCATGGTGTATCCACTCAATGGAATACTCAGCCCCAAGAAGAAATCAAGTTCTGATGCAGGCGACCAACATGGATGAACCTCGAAGACAAGACGTTAGGTGAAAAACCAGACACAAAAGGCCGATGTTGTATGGCTTTACTTACATGAAACACCCAGAGTAAGCAAGTTTATAGACAGAAAGGGGTCAGAATGTGGGGGTGAGAGGGAGGAGGGGGAGTTCCTGCTTAATGAGGAAGAGTTTCTCTTTGGGGTGACGAAAAAGTTTGGGTAATAGATGGTAGTGATGGTAGCACAATATTGTGAATGTAATTACTGCCAGTGAACATGAAAATGGTTAAAATGGGAAATTTTGTGTTGTATATATATTACCACAATAAAAAAATAAAATACTTGCCATTTTGGCAATTTCCTTAGAATTAAATTAAGCAAAATGCTAACACTTTATATTCAGGAAAGGTGGCCATACACTTGGCAGGCTTGGGGGGGGGGGGGGCGGGGATTTTGAGGGCTATTTTTAACATCTACACTAAACCCTGGACAAATGAACTGGTTTTCACAGTAACAATTGGATCAGTATTCATCACCTGTCACCTTGTGCCAAACTGTCCTTAGACGACCAGCTGCAGGCACCTAAGCAATCACTCGGCGACAAGCTACAAGGGACTGAGAATCTTCTGTTACATGGAACTGGCTCCTTCAGGGCATGTATGTTCCATCTTACAAATATCATTCTGAAACAGTGAAAACTGAAAAGGGTCAAGAGAAAACAACACTGCGTTATAATAAAATGGTCTAGAAAGTCTTCTAGTTGTCTATGCCCAAATCTTAGTTTTAATTAATTTTATTCTAAGCTTTTTCTAGAAGATGCTCTTACTCACTGAATGTGATGAGTAATATGTCCTGTGTCCAATCTGTAATAAATTCACACAGCATTGCTACGTAAGCATATGACGTGACAGATTCTATGTCTGGACCTTCCTAAGCGTCAATGGAAGGGTGTCACCTCTCTGACTTACATGAACGCAAAGTATTTGACGTTCTGTCTCCATGTATTATCGGAGAAATTTCTAGAATCTGCTGTTGCTACATCAGTCTGCTGCTACACTAGACTGTTTCCCTGGTGGCAGCATGCAGCTCTGAACCTCCAGGTGGAGAGGTCTACTACTGCCACATAGCAGCTCCCTAAGGAAGAGAAGTCTAAGCACATCAATTATCAAGAGCACGGGTAAATTTCTGGCAAAGTTACACAGTAGGACAGGTGATGGTTAGAT
Organism: Dasypus novemcinctus; assembly: GCF_030445035.2. NCBI lineage: Eukaryota > Metazoa > Chordata > Mammalia > Cingulata > Dasypodidae > Dasypus > Dasypus novemcinctus. Next base: position 36,517,126 of record NC_080694.1, on the reverse strand, counting down.
AGTTCTCTAACAACCCAAAATGCAAGACTAAGTGAGCATAATGATAGAAAATTTTGGACAATGAGAGAATATCCCTTTCACCGGACAATTTCCCCAACTTTCCAAAAAAAAATAAAAGTCACCAATGTATCTACCTGGGATATGGAAAATTAATACGCTAAACTATAGAACAAACTAAAACTAAATACACATTACTGCTGCCATGCAAAAAGGATTAAGAGAATAAGGAAAGACCTTGTTAAACCAGAAGGCAGATTTCATGCCTAACAGATCTCCAGAGGTTCAATAATTAATGTCAGATCTGCATATGGGAGTTCACACAGACCATAACATAGAGAAACAATATTTTAAAGTGATTTTTTTCCATGATCCTTCGCCTGTGAGTAGTTATTTGTAAGGGCCTAAGTATTTCCATTTAAGTAAAAGATGTATTTCTAGAAAATTCCATGTAAATCAATTTCATGGCAGGAACAGTTTTAAATGTAAGGGATAAAGAGATTATCTCTCAAGGGAAAACTATGTTTTATACTTCTTTCTAAGCCAATTTCCATTCTAAAAGCATTAAGTAGGCCCTTTTCCTTCCCTCTATTTCCTTAAAGCTGAAGCAAGGGGCTGATGAATAGAGCAGCTATCTTTTAAGAGATCCCTTCTCCTTCCTTTACCTTATCAGTAATTTCCCCCTCTAGGGACAATATCCCACTGGAACCTTACTTTCCAGCATCCCACCAGGCTCAAACTTCTCAATATTTATACAAAAGTCAACTGCATTTCTCTACACTAGAAAAATATAAAAAGTGAAATTAAGAAAAATTCCATTCAATAGCATCAAAGAAAATAAAATATTTAGGGATAAATTTAGCAAAAGTAGTATAAGAGGGATACACTGAAAACTGCAAAGCATCACTGAAAGAATTAAAGAAGACCTAAATAAATGGAAACACATCTATGTTCATGGATTGAAGACAATAGTTATTGCTAAAATCGCAATACTCTCCCAAGTTGATCTAAACAGTCAATGCAATCTCTACTTAAATCCCAGATGATTTCTCTGTAGAAACTGACAAGCTCATCCTAAAATCCATATGAAATGGTAAAGGACCCAGAACATAAGGTTCATCTTGAAAAAGGAGAAGTTGGAGAACTCATGCATCCCAATTTCAAAATTTACAAAATTGTAATAATCAAGACATAAGGTACTATCATATAAGGACAGACATACAGGTCAATGGATGAGAATTGAGAATTCATAAATAAACCCCAACATTTATGGTTAATTGATTTTTGATACGGGTGCCAAGACAATCCACTGGAGGAAAAAACTGCTCAACAAATGCTTTTAGGACAACTGGAGTCCCACATGCAAAACAATGGAGTTGGATCCCTACTCTACATCATGTACAAAAATTTAAAACAGGGCAAAGGTACCCATGCGAGAGCTAAAACTATAAAACTCTCAGAATATATAGTGTAAACCTTTGTGATCTTGGATTAGTCAATAGTTTCATAGACATGACATCAAAAATACAAGCAACCAAAGACCAACTAGATAAACTAGACATCTTCAAAATCACAAACTCTTGTTCCTCATAGGATACCATCAAAAAAGTAAAAAGACAATGTACAGGATGGGAAAAGCATTTCATATCATGTATCTGATAAGGGACTTGCATCCAGAATACAGAGTTATAACTCAGTAATAAAGAGATAAATCACCTAGTTAAAAAATGGGCAAAGGATCCAAATAGGCATTTCTTCAAAAAAAGATATACGAATGGCCAAAAAGCACATGAAAACATGCTCAGTCATTAGGGAAATGCACATTAAAAGACATGAGATCACACTAGGATGGCTATATAACTAAACTATATATATATGACAAATATTATAATAAATGTTGGTGAGGATGTGGTGAAACAAGAATCCTCATATGCTGCTGGTGGGAATGTAAAATGATGTAGCCACATTGGGAAAACACTCTGGCAGTTCCTCTAACGGCTCAACACAGGATCTAGGAATTTCATTCCTAAGCATCTAATCAAGAGAAAGAAAAGACATGCCCAACAAAGCCTGGTACACAAATGTTTATAGCAGCAACATTCATAATAGCCCATGGTAGAAACAACTAAAATGCCCATCGACTGATGAGTGGTAAAAACAAAACAAAGTACATCCATACCATGGAATAGTATCTGACTAAACAAAACAAAAAAACACAAAAAGATAATACATGCTACAGCATGGATAAAACCTGGAAACATCTAGCAAAGCAAAAGGAGCCAGGCACAGAAGACCACATACAGTGTGATTATTTGGATGTAATGACCAGGACAGGCCACTCTAAAGAGCCAATAGAGTAATGGTTGCTTAGAGATGAGCGTGGAGGTTGGGGTGGGATGGAGAGAGCAGGAGAGTGATAACTAAAAGTGATGAAAATGGTCCACATTTGAGTGTGGTGATGGATGCAAAACTCGGTATATACTAAAAGCCACAGAACGGGACTTAAATGGATGAGCTGTATGGTATGCAAATTAATCTCAAGAAAGAGTTTTTTTTTTTTAACAGGTAGAGACAAATAAAGACATTTTCAGATGAATAAAAGTGAAAAAACAAGAACTGAAAGACCTGGGATTTTTACTATTTGCAAGCCACCAAGTAAGCTTCTGACATTTTCCTGGGTGCCAAGAGAGGAAAAACGACTCATCAGAGACAAAGTACTTTATCACCCACATTAATAACAGTTATCAGAGGAAAAGCATGTTTCTTGTACAAGTTACCTGAGCCCCAATTCCCACAGGGTGATACAGAGAGGGCTGGAGGACACCTGCCGGTGAAGCAGGCTGTGTTACAGGTAAGGACCCGTGAGCCGGGGGAAGCCAAGTCTTTTATAACGGGCAGTCAGCCTGCCTCTCTTGTCCCAGGAAGTGAGCAAACCTGTCCTCCGTCTCCAAGGCTGCGTGCTACACCAACGCCACTGAACAGCTGGTCAGCCGAGGCAGTGCCTCTGCTTCCATGGCACGGAGAAATACAAGAGGCACTCAGAGTTGTCTTTCTACACCACGTCGTGCCCTGGAAACTGTCTCCACCCCATCAGCTACTCTGACCAACAGAGGCTGGGCTCAAGCCCATTCACCTGTCCCCGACAACATTTAGCTAAAGCTATCAACAGGACTCCGAGCAGCAGCACCAGGCAACTTGCAAAACCGACCTTAATCTCGCTTCCCGGCGCCCTAAACCGCGAGCCATGCAAATCCCAGAGGCGAGCAGCATTGAGCTCAGAGGGCAAGCGGGTTTCCGGCCTGATGCTTCCCCTCCGCCGGGGGCACGAGCACATGTACTACAGGAAGCAGGGGTGACTGTGGACCCCGTCTTGCCTGGACGACCCTGCCCTCCCGTAATGACCCCAGCCGGTGGGCTGAGGCTGGCGCGACCGTCTTCCAAGCACTGAGGTGATGGAATCGAGCACTTCAGACAAGCCAGGGACACGCTTCCTTCCACCTCTTTTCTAAGGCGCTCAAAGGAGGGAAAACGTTCTGAGAACGTATCTAAACATCCCGCTAGGGAGCTCCGCCTAGCAATCGAGGGTACTTGTTTTGGACAGAAGCCCAGGTTTGGAGAAGGGCTGTGACGTTGGCTTTCCCTCCCAGCTGAAGGTCTCTTGCACTCTAAGGTGGGAAGATGAGGCAGTACTGGGTTTTCATACAAGACACACAATCCGGGTGGTACACGGACTGTGGGTCCTGGAAAGCGTGCTTTACATGACGGGGGCTCCTCGTGGGATGTTCACACGAGGGCACAGGCTACGCCTCCAGTGAGGCTCCCAGCGGGCTGACAGATCTCAGGCCCCGGTTCAGTTCAAATCACTGGGGCATCCTTCTTTTTGGAGGGACTGCCTGGAGGCAGCTCACCCAAGTGTCCTTTTTGTCCACCCAACCAGCCGGATGTCAAAGCCTGTCCCCACGGAATGAGTGACCAGTGGCTATGAAAACGGGGTGGTGAGGACAGCTGGAGGTGTGAACGGTTTTTGTGCGCAGGTGCAGGAGTGCCAGCCATCCCCTGGTGCTTCTGACACATTTCTCAGCATAGTGTCAGACTGCTGTCAGCTGGATGTCCAGGGACTGCAGAGCCAGAAGTTCAATTGACCCTCCTTGAAAAAATCTGGGGGAAGCTACACCACTGCGGCAAAGCTCACGAACACCCCTCCCTCCCCAGGTACCAGAGTCGTCGTTCTCCCTCCACTGTTCCAGTAGCTATTTTCACTGTTTTAACACTCATACCCTACTCTCACCCCGACCTTTGGTGAAGAAGGGTCAGGTGCAAGAGGAGTTAGTGCATTTGTGCAGAGCTTTAGAGACCTATGACGCCCCCCACCTGAGCCCACGGGGCCGCGACAGGGACCCAGTGGACAGTCATATTAAACTAGGTTGGAGTGAACCTTATGCTTGGCACGGTATCAGTCCAACAGAGAGAATCTAGGTGGCTGAAACGGAATTGAGTTTGAATTCCCTATACCCGTTTGGCCAAGCTGCCAGTATTGGTGCTGCTGTTAGGGAAAAAAAAGACGTCCAGGAATGCTAGGGACAGAACGCACAATTTTCAAAATAGGGGTATTTAACCCCCCAGAACTTCTGTCCCAATCATGACCCAGGAAGCAGCTGAAAGGAAATGATCCTTTCTGGGGACAGCTGCATTTTGTGACCCAAATGCCTCACTAATAAGTGTGGACGGGGACGAAGTGAGAGAGGTTGTCAGAAGCCACTGTTAATCTATTTGTGAGGAAGCCCCATAATACCAGGTGCCTGGGGGGGGGGGCGCAGTCAGCTGCGAGAGAGCATCTGGGGAAGGTGGAAGGGGGGTCAGCCTGGCAGGGAGCACCTGGGGGAGGTGGGGGGTCAGCCTGGCAGGGAGCACCTCAGGGAGGTGGGGGGTCAGCCTGGCAGGGAGCACCTGGGGGAGGTGGGGGGTCAGCCTGGCAGGGAGCACCTGGGGAAGGTGGGTGGTCAGCTGCCAGGGAGCACCTGGGGGAGGTGGGGGGGTCAGCCTGGCAGGGAGCACCTGGGGAAGGTGGGGGGTCAGCCTGGCAGGGAGCACCTGGGGGAGGTGGGGGGTCAGCCTGGCAGGGAGCACCTGGGGAAGGTGGGGGGTCAGCCTGGCAGGGAGCACTGGGGGAGGTGGGCGGTCAGCCTGGCAGGGAGCACCTGGGGGAGGTGGGGGGTCAGCTGCCAGGGAGCACCTGGGGGAGGTGGGGGGTCAGCCTGGCAGGGAGCACCTGGGGAAGGTGGGGGGTCAGCCTGGCAGGGAGCACTGGGGGAGGTGGGCGGTCAGCCTGGCAGGGAGCACCTGGGGGAGGTGGGGGGGGGGTCAGCCTGGCAGGGAGCACCTGGGGGAGGTGGGGGGGGGTCAGCCTGGCAGGAAGCACCTGGGGGAGGTGGGGGGTCAGCCTGGCAGGGAGCACCTGGGGGAGGTGGGGGGTCAGCCTGGCAGGAAGCACCTGGGGAAGGTGGGTGGTCAGCTGCCAGGGAGCACCTGGGGGAGGTGGGGGGTCAGCCTGGCAGGGAGCACCTGGGGAAGGTGGGGGGTCAGCCTGGCAGGGAGCACCTGGGGGAGGTGGGGGGTCAGCCTGGCAGGGAGCACCTGGGGGAGGTGGGGGGTCAGCCTGGCAGGGAGCACCTGGGGGAGGTGGGGGGTCAGCTGCCAGGGAGCACCTGGGGGAGGTGGGGGGTCAGCCTGGCAGGGAGCACCTGGGGAAGGTGGGGGGTCAGCCTGGCAGGGAGCACTGGGGGAAGTGGGCGGTCAGCCTGGCAGGAGCAGATGGAGGCAGCACTCCCTGAGATGTGGCCTCCACCTGTCCGTCAGCCAGGTAAGTGTTCAGCGGGAATCACAAGGCCGGCATGGAGTGGGAGGCTGTGCTCTGGAACAACGCCCTTTACTTTGTGCCCATCTTGGTACCACGATGGATCCAGGTGGTTTGCGGGTGGGGCAGGGTGGGAGTGTGCAGACTCAATCGGCAGCTGAGTGCGCTGGTCTCCTGAGCGCCCCTCCTACGGGTACCTAAGCGTCCCAGACAGACCATCAGCGGCCGAGCTTTCCCCAGGTCACAGCCCTGAGGAGGGGTGGTCTTGACTCTACCAGGCTGTAGTTTCCCAAACCCTAGGTGGCGACTCAGGGGCCGGTACAAATGTAACTTTGTTCAGTTACAACTGAAACAGCCCAGAAAAAGATCTTCTAGGGTTCAGGTCACCAGGTGAAGGCTGGACACTGCCCAGAGGAGAGAGGGACAAAGGAGGGGAATTACGACAACAGAACTGTGAGCTGAAACGAGCAGCTGCTGATGCCAGCACCACCCCCCACCCTAAGAAACTGGCCTGTGGCTACAAAGGAGGCTCCAGGGGTCAAAGGGGGGAGAGAGGGACACAGCCTAAGGCTGACTCTGCTACTGACACACACATTTGGTCTGCTGTGTCCTAGGAGCCCTTCCAGGCTAGGTAAGCCTGTGCCATTGTTCACCTTGGAGCCAGCAAAGGGCTAAAGATAGGCAACCCTCCCAATCTCCTCCTCTACTAACAGGGACTGATTGTTGAGGACCCAGAGGGGAGTGGAAATATTAAAAAGGCTGGATAACTGTCTCAGAGAGAGTTTGAATTACAAGGCTCACAGCCTCCAAAGAGGAAGCTCAATCACACTGATCCCATCTGTGTCCAACCAGCCTTTGAACTGAGAGCTGCCAAAGAGCGACACCTGCTGGCAGACCAAGGAAATGCAAGCAAGAAAATGAAAAATAAGAAGAGGCTTTTTCAAGTCTCTAGAGTCTCCCTCCCCAAGGCCCTAGCGCGTGACTCTACAACCAATGACTGAGTCCAGTGCCCTGGTTTTGAGCAACCAGCAGGACAAACTTACAATCTAGGTTGAGCCAAGAATCAAAGAGCAGTGGTAATATACAGCATCCTGCCACTAAATCTCTACAAGGAGAAAGAAAGCGAGCATCGGAGTAAACTACATCCTAATCAGATGCCTAGATAGCAGCAAAAAATCACAACCCATACTAAGAAAACAGAAGACATGGCAAGAAAAGGAATCTATCAAAGCACCGGACGAGATGCAGAATTTGAGAGGGCTAATCAGCTAGAGGAGCACAAATTCCCAAAATCAAATTAATGAATTGAAAGACAATATGGTCTGAGAGAGAAATGACATCAAGAAGATACTGAGTGAGCACAAAGAATATGAAATCTTGAACAGAAAAGTAACAGCTCATGTGAATGAAAGACACAATAGGTGAGATCAAAAACACATTTGAGGCATACAAGAGCAGACTTGAAATGACAGAAGAAAATAATAAGTAATACCAAAGAGAAAAAGGAACAGAGAGAGAAAAGAATGGGAAAAAATTGAGCAGAGGCTCAGAGAGTGGAATGACAAGACAAAAGACAACAATATACGTGTCATGGAAATGCTAGACAGAGAAGAGAAGGAAAAAGAGTCAGAAAGAGTATTTGGGAAAATAGCTGAAAACTCCCCAACTCACATGAAAGAAATGAAATTACATGTTCGAGAAGCATACTGTACCCCAGTCAGAATAAATTCAAATTGACCTAATACCAAGACACATACAACTCAGGATGTCAAATGTCAAAGATAAAGAAAAAATTCTCAGAGCAGCAGGGGAGAAGCAAGTAAGACTTAGTGTACATTTCTCTTCAGAAACCATAGAGGCAAGAAGATGGCAGTATAAAACAATTAGGATACTGAAAGAGAGAAACTGCCAGCCGAGAACTCTTTATCCAGCAAAACTGTCCTTCAAATATGAAGGTGAGTATAAAATATTCAGAAACCAACAGAAACTAAGAGTTTTCAAAAAAGAATCCACCTTTGCAGGAAATATTAAAGGAAAGCTTATAGCCTGAAAGAACATAGGAGAGAGAGGCTTGGAAGAGAGTATAGAAGAAAGAATGGCAGAAAGGGTAACCAAAAGAGTAAAAAGACAGGCAAAAATAAGATATGACACATGAAAACCAAAGAATAAAATGGAAGGAGAAAACAGTGCATTTATAGTAATATCACTGAATGTGAATGGATTAAACTGCCCAATCAAAAGATACAGGCTGACAGAATGGATAAAAAACACGAGCCATCCACACGCTGTTTACAAAAACTCACCTTAGACCCAGGGATATAAACCAGCTGAAAGTGAAAGGCTGAAAAAAGATACTACATGTGAATAGTAATGGCCATTAAATATTAATAAAAGGGACAATCTGCCAGGAAGAAGAACAGTCATAAATATCTATGTACCTAACCAGGGTGCCCCAAAATACATGAGACAAACTCAGGGAAAACTGACAGGAGAAATAGCATCATTACAATAATCATGGCAGACTTCAACACCCCACTCACATAATTAGATAGAACAACTAGACAGAAGATCAACGAGGAAACAGAGAACGTGAACAATATGATAAACAAGTTAGACCTCACAGACATATAGAGAACACTGCATCCAAACTCAGTGGGCTATAACATTCTTCTCAAGTGCCCATGCATCCTTCTCCAGAACAGACATGTTGGGGCACAATGCAGCTCTCGATAAATATAAAAAGATCGAAATTATACAAAGCACCTTTTCAGATCATAATAGAATGAAACTGGAAATCAATAATAGGAAAAAATTAAATTCACAAATGTGTGGAGGATGAACAACACACCCCTAAATAATCCATGGGTCAACAACATTACATATAAAATCAATAAATATATCGAGTCAAATGAAAACCAAAACACAACATATCGAAACTTACGGGATACAGCGAAAGCAGTCTCTAGAGGGAAATTTATAGCCCCAAATGCCTATATTAAATAAAGACGAGCTAAACTCAAAGGTTTAACTTAACTAGAGAAACTAGAAAAAGAATAGCAAACACCATTCCCAAAGCAAGCAGGCAGAAGGAAAGAAATAATAAAGATTAGAGCATAAATATATGAAGCTGAGAACAACAACAAATAATAAAGAGAGAGAAAATTAACAAAACCAAAAGCTGGTTCTTTGAGAAGATAATTAAAATTTCCTAATGAAGGAAAAAAGGGGTAAGTTGCAAATAAATACAATCAGAAATGAAAAGGGGGAAGTTATGACTGGCCCCACAGAAATAAAAAGAATCATAAGAGGATATTACAAGAAACTATATGCCAGCAAACAAGACAACCTAGATGAATTCTACAAATTCCTAGAAATGCACAACCAACCTACACTGATGCTACAAGAAATACAAGAACTTATTAACAAACCAATCACATTGAATCCATCATCAAAAATCTTCCAGCAAAGAAATGTCCAGGACCAGATGGCATCACAAGTGAATTCTATCAAGCATTTCAAAAATAATTAACACCAATCCTGTTCAAACTCTTCCAAAAAATTGAAGAGAAAATTACCCAACACATTTTATGAAGTCAACATCACCCTAATACCAAAGCAGATAAAGAAAAACTACAAGAAGAGAAAATTACAAAACAATCTCTCTAATGAACATAGATACAAAACTTCTCAACAAAATACTTGCAAATTGAATCCCACAGCTTGTCAAAAGACTTAGACACCATGACCAAGTGGGATTTATTCCTGGTATGCAAGGCTGGTTCAACATAAGAAAAGCAACTGATGTAATTTACCACATATTAACAAATTGAAGAAGAAAAAAACACACATGATAATCTCAATTAATGCAGAAAAGGAATTCAACAAAATCCAGAGTCCTTTTTTGATAAAAACACAAAAAAAGATAGGAGTAGAAGGAAACTTCCTCAATCACATAAAAGGCATATATGGAAAAACCCACAGCAACATCGTACTCAATGGGAAAGGTTGAAAGCTTTCCCTCTAAGACCAGGAACAGACAAGGATGCCCACTGTCACCAATATTAATCAATATTGTACTAAAAGTTCTAGCTAGAGCAACTAGACAAGAAAAAAAAATTAAAGGCATCCAAATAGGAAAAGAGGAAGTAAAATCCTCACTGTTTGCAGATGACATGATCCTGTACTTAGAAAATCCTAAAGTATCCATGACAAAGTTACTTGAGCTAATAAATGAGTTCAGCAAAGTGGCAGGATACAAGATCAACATGCAAAAATCAGTAAGGTTTTTGTACACTAGGACTGAACAATCTGAGGAAGAAATCGGGGAAAATTCTATTTTCAGTAGCAACAAAAAGACTCAAATACCTAGGAATTAATTTAACCAAAGAAGTACAGGACCTATATACAGAAAACTATGAAACAACGCTAAAAGAAATTTTAAAAGACCTAAATAAGTGGAAAGACAGTCCATGTTCATGGATAAAAGAATAAATATTGTGAAGATATTGATCTTATGCAAACTGATTTATAGATTCAATGCAATACCAATCAAAATCCCAACAGCTTATTTTACAGAACTAGAAAAGGTAATTACCAAATTCATTTGGAAGGGAAAGCGCACCCAAATAGCCAAAAGCATTCTGAAAAAGAAGAGTGACATATTACAAAGCTACAGTGGTCAAAACAGCATAGTACTGGCATGAAGGTAGACACATCAGTCAGTGGGACAGAACTGAGAAACCAGAAATAAACCCTCACCTATACAGTCAACTGGTTTTTTACAAACCTACCATGCTAATTTTAACGGGACAAAACAGTCTCTTTAACAAACGGTGCTGGGACAACTGGATATCCATAACCAAAAGAATGAAAGAGGATCCCTATCTCACTCCCTATACAAGAACCAACTCAAAATGGATCAAAAACCTAAATATAAAAAGCCAGGACCATAAAACTACTAGAAGAAAATGTAGGGAAACATAAGACTTGTAGTAGGTGGTAGTTTCTTGGACCTTATACTTAAAGCATGCGCAACAAAAGAAAAAACAGATAAATGGAACCTCCTCAAAATTAAACACTTTTCTATCTCACAGGACTATGTCAATAAGATGAAAAGGCAGTCAACTCAATGGGAGAAAATATAAGGAAATCACATATACAATAAGAATTTAATATCTAGGATATATAAAGAAATGTTACAACTCAACAATGAAATGACAAACAACTCAATTAAAAAATGGGCAAAAGACTTGAATAGACATTTGTCCAAAGAAGGAATATAAATGACAAAAAAAAAAAAAAAAAACACATGAAGAAATGCTCGACATCACTAATGATTAGGGAAATGCAAATCAAAACTACAATGAGATATTATTTCACACCTATCAGAATGGCCACTATTAAAAAGACAGAGAACTACAAGCGCTGGAGAGGACTGGAGAGATAGGAACACTTACTGTTGGTGGGAATGTGGAATGGTACAGCCACTGTGGAGGATTGTCTGGCAGTTCCTAAAGAAGGCAGTTCCTAAAGAAGAGTTTCATGTGACCCTGCAGTACCACTACTGGGAACTGAGAGCAGTGACACAAACAGACATCCACACACCGATGTTCACAGCAAACTTATTCATAACTGCCAAAGTTGGAAACAACCCACGTGTCCATCAACAGAGGGATAAACAAATTGGTCTATTCACATGATGGAATACTATGCAGGTGCAAGAAGAAATGAAGTCATAAAGCATAAGACAACATGGGTGAACCTGGAGGACATTATGTTGAGCGAAGCAAGCCAGACACAAAAGGACAAATGTGGTATGATTGCATTACTATGAACCAAATATATTGTCTAACATACTGTATGATTCAAAAAAATTTTTTATATATCCAGTACATTTAATAGAGAAATGTATGTTTTTATTCAACTGTGTTTTTTCGTTTTTAATTGTTTATATTTTCAATTATTAAATGTACAAAATTAAATAAATAAATAAATAAATAAATAAAACAAGCAGAATGCCTGTATGAGGCACAAAATGTCTCAATAACCCAGAGCCCAGTGAGGTGTGGGCCAGGCCTTCTTTCCTGCGGTGGGGTCCAAAGAGACAGAAGTTATTGATGCCGAAGGGTCTGACCAGTGTGAATTTGCCTACGGGGGCATCAAGAGTTCCATGGTAGACAGACCTCTCAGTTTTGCTGGGGTGCATCAACCACCCCTGCTGGTGGAGGTGCAACCACACTGCGGGTAGGACTTTTGGGGCTGCGGCTTCTGACTCGGCAACCAGGAGGGCACTGTAGAGAGTGAAAGCTTTGGACATCAGAGGGCAAATGCACTCAGGGTAAGCCCTAACCCACCTGCCACTGGCAAGAGGTAGGGCAGTTCACAGCCCCCCAAGGAAGTTGCTAGAATTTACAGGTAGCTCTTCCCTATTAGGAGAATCCTCCTTGGCACTTAAGGGGCAGGCAAGTCCAAGCATATAACGTATCAATTCCTACTATATACTCAGATATACAAGCAACAAAAGTGCACTGAACTGACCCAAGAGGTCTTCTCCACAAGTTCACGTCAACTTTGTTCCCCACTGGACAAAAGCCTGGCTAAACCCCATCAGAGGAATTCAGACACTACCTACTACCCACAACACTGGGGAAAGATGGTTGTATCCAACCGAGCGGAAAATGTTTGCCTTCCTTTCTCTCAAGTTCCCTAGCATGTTTGGAAGGCTGTGTTGCCTTCAGTCCCCTTTGGGGACAGTGTGGCCTTGACACAGCACCTAGTCATTCTTTTGAAAAGCTGGTGGGGTTGAAGGATAGGCGGAGAGCAGGACTGGGGGTGTGGAGGGGGGAAGTGGCACCTCACCAGTAAACAAAGCGCATGTATGTTCTTAAGTGGTACAGTGGCTGCTCCCGGCACGGCTCAACCCGACTTCCGAAGTTCTTGGTATCAAGCGGTAAGATCATCAAGAGAGATACCATTGATGTCAGTTTTTCTGAGTGGGCACTCAGATTGGCACATTTTGACTGATTCAGGCTTGCTTTGGACAGAGGCAACTTTGATAAGTCTCAACTTACTTGTGGGCATCTGCTGCCCACGATGTCGTGATGTCCTCTCTTAGGCCACCATCGACTGGAGTGGAGACCCAATCTAGGGAAATAAGAGCCTGAATCAGTGTCTCATCAATGTCTTCCCTCCGGTGTGTATCCAGGGAAATCTCCCCGAGAGAGCCAATCTTCCTTACAGCAGGCAGGTTCGCTGCAAAAATGAGACCCTTCCCCTGTCGCCGCCCACTGGACCTGAGGTTGGCACGGCAGGCTGCTGGAGATGAGCCACAGCAGCCCCACTGCCCTCGTCTCCCAGTAAAGCAGCTGAAGCCCTAAATTTGCCTGTTTTTTGCCCGCAGTGGTCGTGAATATCCCTCATTCCACATTTGGCATAGGTGGGTGCCTCGAACTGTTTGAAAAGGATCAGAATCATCTGCCCACTGGGCTGGTGCGGGTGTTCTCCCACACAGAAAAGGGCTGGCAACAACCAAGGCATTGTTTGGGCAGCTGTGTTTACAAATCCACTTCCCAAGAGTCAGTCTGCAATCATCTCCCAACTTCTCCTAATTAGGCAGCAAAGTGGAGGACCGTTTATCTTCCACGTTGACAATTTGGTCAACATGTTAGCTACCGATTCCCATGGACCTCACTAAAATCCTGACAACTACCCATGAGGTCCCCACCCTTTCCCCTTGGAGAAAACCACATCCTTGTAGCATCCCACCCTCACTGCCAAAACTGTCGAGCAGTGTCACAGGTCTGAGATTTTTAACCTACTTTTAAGTGAACAAATTAGTCGGCTGGCATTTCATGGATGCTGGCAAAAGACATAAAACTCCTAAGTCAGAGATAAAAGGACTTCTACTCACACCAAGAGCAGTAGCCAGAGGAGCGGCAGTTTCTTGCTCCAGTTTCCTGAGCCCCAATTTCCACAGGATGATGCAAAGAGGGCCAGGTGTGGCCTGCCCGTGTGGGGGGCTATGTTAGAAGGGACCTGGGGGTTCAAAGACTGAATCTTTTAGAACAAATGTGCCCACCCTTTGCTCTGGCAGGAGAAACTACCTCTGCCTTCTACATAGTCTTGAAAAGACAGTCCAGAATGAAAGCAGTCAGTAACTCTCATAGCAAAATCTGTAGAAATACAAGAGAGCAAAAGACCAATGGAAAAATTGCTTCTCAGTAATGTATAAAAAATGCTAATGGATATTATTGGGTTAAAGCAAAATGATACCAGATGAAACCTCAAGAGAACCAGAAATGATAAATATGTGAATAAATATAAATAACGAACCCCTTGTGCTTTCTCGTAGGATAAAGTTGCATGCAAAATTTTAAACACAGTATAGTGAAGTTTAACATATACAGATGTAAAATATTTAATAACAAAGAAGAGAGGTCAATTGTACCATTACAAGGTTCTTGCATTTTACACATAGTGATACATCAGATTTTATGATGCATTATAATCATCTGTTTGTGTTAAACCATGGCATGCTGAGCCTCACTGCAGCATTTTAATTATAAAATTAAAATGGAACAGCAAATCTTAAAAATATTAAACTAAAGAAAGCAAGAACAGAAAAAAAAAAAAAAAAACCTGAAGGGACAACTAGAAAAAGAGGAACAAAATACTAGACCTAAACCCAACCTTATCAAGAAGTACATTAAATGTAAATGAACTAAGTATGCCACTTAAAAGGCAGAAATGATCAAACTGGATTTAAAAAACAAGACCCAAGTATATACTACCTACAAGTAATGCATGGTAAATACAAAAAATACAGATAGGTCAAAAGTAAAAGAATGCAAACAATAATTTAAAAGCTGGTGTGGCTCTACCAAAGTAAACTTCAAGAAAAGGAGCACAGACATAAAGAGGGGACATTTCTTTATGATAAAAGGGTCAATTCATCAGAGGTTATAACACTCTGAAATGTATATTCAGCATGTTATATATATTCTATATATATATTCTAAATATATGGAGGGAAACTGACAGAAGAGAGTAATTCACAGTCTCAGTTGGAAATTTTAACAGCCCTCTTTCAGAAATTGACAGAATAATACATTAAAAATTTTAACAACACTGTTAATCACCTGCACCTAACTGGTATTATTTATAGAACATTACACCCACTGACCTTAGAATACACGTTTTAAATGCACTTGGAAAAGTCACCATACAAGTCTCAATAAAATTTTAAAAGATTGAATAGCATATAGACAAAGTAGGGTAATTAAAGTAGAAACCAGTAACAATAACATTTTAAAAGTGTCCAAGTATTTGGAAATTTCTCTTAAGAAACCATGGATCAAAGGAAAAAATCACAAAAGAAATGAGAAAATATGGGTGGAATCCAGCTAAAGCTCTATGTTTAGAGGAAAATGTATGGCTTTAACTGCTTACATTAGAAAAAAGCAAAAACCAATTTTGTGTCCACCTGAAAAAGTAGAAAAGGAACAAATTTAACCCAAAGTAGAAGGAAGGAAATAAGGAACAAAAATAAGTTAGAAAACAAACAATAGAGGAAAGGTCAAAAGAAGGTCCTTTGACAATATTAAAATTGATAAACCCCTAGTTAGAATGAACAATGTAGAGAAAACACATATTAAAATAATAAGTAATTATGAACAAAAATATGCCAATAAGTTCATTAACCTGATGAAACTGACATATGTCCTGAAAAACACAACCTACCAAAACGGACACAAAATGAAATAAAAATATGAATAGTTAAATATCTGTAAAAAATAAATTTCTTAAAAACCTCTACACACACATAATAAATTTCAGGCTCCAAATGGCTTCACTGATGAATTCTATCAAAGTTAAGGAAATTCAAATTTTTTACAAGCTCTTTCAGAAAATGTAGAACACATTCTAATTGGTTTTATGGGGCCAGCATAATCCTGAAAGGAAAATTAGACAAAAACATTAAATTATGGATCAATATCCTTCATGAAATGGATGTTAAATCCATATTAAAATACTAGCAAACTGAGTCTGAAGGCATATAAAATGGATAATATATCATGATGAAATGTGGTTTATCTCAAGAATGCAAGGTTAGTTTAACCTAAGAAAACCTATTAATATAATCCTCTATATTAGAGAATAATGGAAGAAAGCTGTAGGATATTTCAATAGATTCATTAAAACACTACTGAGAGAAATTAAAGAAAACCTAAATGAATGTAGAGATACTCCATGTTCATGAATTAAAAGAGCAAACATTGTTAAAATATAACTTTTCCCAAACACATGTAATGATGGAACACAATTCCAATCATAATCCTAACAGGCTTTTATAAAGAAATTGACAAGATGATTTTGAACATTAATATGGAAAAGCAACAAACCTGAAATACGTCCTTGAATTAAAAGAAATCTTGAGAAAGAAATAACTCGAGGAATCACCCAAACTAACTTCAAGACTGATCTCAAGCAACATATTTAAAGAGTGTGGAATTTGCTTAAGTATCTACAAGTAGAGCAATGGCATGGAAGAAGGGGAGAGAGCCTAGAAGCAGACTGTCATTTATATGGCCATTAAGTTTTTTGTTTTTTTTTTCTGAGTCAAATCCTACTATAATACTGGATATGCATAAGGAAAAAAGTGAAACCACAAACGCTGTCTCACACCACACACAAATTAATTCAAGATGTATCACAGGTCCAAATATAAATGCAAAAACTATGACACTTCTAGAGCAAAACAAAGGACATTATCTTCATCGTGTGGGATTAAGCAAAGGCTTCTTAGGTCCAAAAGGCAATAACCATGAAAAAAAAGACAAACAAAAAAACCATAGAAAGCATCCTAATAACACAAATTTCTTCAAAATGTAAAAAATTTCTCATTAAAAGACAATTTTATAAAAATGTTTAAGACATGGACAATTAACATGTCAATTAATTATTATTAAATGATAATTAATTATTATTAAATGATAATACCCATAAAACATTTATCTCAAAGGACAGGTACCCAAGACATATAAAGAGTTCCTAGAACTCAATAATGAAAAGACCAAAATACAATTTAAAAGTGAGCACAAGATTTGAATATACACTTCAAAAAAGAAGATATAGCGGCCCATAAGCACACTAAAAACAGTTCAACATCATTGTTCATGAAGGCAATGCAAATTGAAAGCACAAGGAAACTAATGCTCTCCGCAAATTTATTTAGTATTTAAAATTTGTGTGTTTTTGTGAACATTTTATATCAGATGAAAAAAGTTATAAACATAGAACTAGCCAATAAAATGCATACTGAATGAAGTATTTAGGGTGATAATGTCTAATACATACTTTAAAATGGGTCAACAAATAAGATGGATTGAAGGATGAACAGCAGGATGGAGAAAGAAGTGAAAAATAAGTACATTAAAATGATCATGAGGGAAGTGGATGTGGCTCAGGTGACTGAGCTCCCACCTACCACACGGAGGTCCGGGGTTTGGTTCCTGATGCCTCCTGGAGAAGACGAGCAAAACAGCAAGCTGGCCCAATAGGCAGGTGCAGCAAGCTGATATTACAAGATGGAGTAACAAAGAGACACAAAGAGGAAACAAAATGAGAGACACAACAAAGCAGGAAGAAGAAGGGGTTCAAGCAACTGAGTGCCTCTCTTCCACACAGGAGGTCCCAGGTTCGGTTCTAGGTGCCTCCTAAAAAGAAGATGAGAACATGGTGAATGGCCAAAGAAAGTGCAAACAAGGTAGGAGGGCATAAATAAAATAAAACTTAAAAGAAAAAATGATAATCAAGGACTTCTGGGAAGATGTGGGCTAGAAAGACATGAGACTCTCTGTTCTTCCAGAAAAACAGCTAGAAGACAAGCTGAAACAGCCTGGAGAAATATCACCTAGGGTTTAGGTCACCAGGGGAAGGATGGACACCGCCCAGAAAAGAGAGAAACAAAGGAAAAGAATCACAGCATCAAAACACTGACTTAAGAGCGGCAGCTGCTACTGCTGGAAACCTCCCCTACAATATAGACACTTTTAAATTCTCAGGGCCTGGGAACTGCAGCTACAAAAGGGGCTCCAGGGATCCAGGCTGTCCCTACACAGCCTAAGGCTGAATCAACAACTGACCCACAAAATGGGTCTGCTGTGTCCCAGGAGGCCTTCTGGGCCTGGTGGGGTTACACACCATCGTTTGCCTTGGAAGCTCGCAAGGGAATAAAGATCTCAGACCCTCTCAATCTCCCTCTCTATACTTATCGGGCCTGGTTGTTGATGATGCAGAGGGGAGCAGGTTTAAATCCTACGTGGGAAAATGGAGGGGGCTGCCAGCAAAGGTTGGAGAACTGCCTCTGAGAAAGTGTGAATTACAAGGCATCACAATGACCTATCCGGGCCACTGCAAACACACTCCGACCAGGCACTGAACTGAGAGGGCTACCAAAGCACGCATCAGACCCAGGAGATGCACGTGAGGAAAGTTTAAGTAAGTAAGAGAAGCTTTCTCTGGCCTGCACAGCCTCCCTCCCCAAGGCCCTAGGAAGCGTGTCTGAAACACATTACTGGGTCCAAAGCCCAATTTTGAGCAACTAACAGAGACAATCCGAAAGACCCAGGCTGAATCAAGAATCAAAGAACAGCAGTAACATACAAGACTCCCACCACTAAATCCCTACAAAAGAGATAGAAATAGAAAATCTGAGTAAACTACCATCCTAACAGAATGCCTAAACATCAGCAAAAAATTACAAACCATACTAAGAAAATGGAAGACATAGCCCAAGAAAAGGAACGTATCAAAGTCCCAGGAGAGATGCAGGATTTGAGACAACTAATTAACGAGGTGCACACAAATTTCCAAAATCAAATTAATGAGTTGAAAGACTCTATGGCTAAAGAGATAAGTGATGTCAAGAAGACACTGCACGAACACAAAGAAGAATTTGAAAATCTGAATAGAAAAGTAACAGAGCTCATGGGAATGAATAACACAATAGGTGAGATCAAAAACACATTAGGCATACAACAGGAGACTTGAAGTGATAGAAAAAAGAATAAGTGATAATGAAGACAGAACAGTTGACATTGAGGAGAGAAAAGAATGAAAAAACTTGAGCAGGGCCTCAAGGAGATTAATGACAAACACAAAAGTGCAACAACATGTGTCATGGGAGTTCCAGAAGAAGAGAAGGGAAAAGGGGCAGAAAGAGTATTTGAGGAAATAATAGCTGAAAATTTCCCAGCTCTCATGAAAGAAATGAACTTACATGTCCAAGAAGCACAGGGAAGCCCAATCATGAATAAACCCAACAGTCCTACTTGAAGACACATACTACTCAATGTAAAACATCAAGGATAAAAAGAAAATTCTGAAAGCATCAAGAGAGAAGCAAACCATCACATACAAGGGAGGCCCAGTAAGACTTAGTGCAGATTTCTCATCAGAAACCATGGAGGCAAGACACTGGTATGATAAAATTAGGATACTGAAAGAGAAAAACTGCTAGCCGAGAATTCTTTATCCAGTGAAACTGCCCTTCAAATATGAAGGTGAATATAAAATATTCAGAAACAAACAGAAACTAAGAGAGTGTGTAAAAAAGAATCCACCTTCGCAGGAAATATTAAAGGGAGACTTAAAGCCTTAAAGAGACAGGAGAGAGAGGCTTACAGAAGAGTACAGAAAAAAAGAATAGCAGAAAGGATGACCCACAAGAGTAAAAAGACAGACAAAAATAATACATATGAAAACCAAAGAATAAAATGTTGGAAGTAAATAATGCATTTACAGGGAAGCGGACTTGGCCCAATGCATAGGGCGTCTGCCTACCACATGGGAGGTCCACGGTTCAAACCCCAGGGCTCCTTGACCCATGTGGAGCTGGCCCATGCGCAGTGCTGATGCGCGCAAGGAGTGCTGTGCCACGCAGGGGCAGCCCATAAGGAGAGCCGCCCAGCGCAAAGAAAGTGCAGCCCCCCAGGAATGGCGCTGCACACACGGAGAGCTGACACAACAAGATGACGCAACAAAAAGAAGCACAGATTCCTGGTGCCACTGATAGGGATAGAAGTGGCCATAGAAGAGCACATGGCGAATGGACACAGAGAACAGACAACTGTGGGGAGGGAAAGGGAGGGAAGGGGAGAGAAATTAATGAAAAAATAAAAAATAAAATGATGCATTTACAGTAATATCACTGAATGTGAATGGAGTAAGCTCTGCAATCAAAAGATATTGGCTGACAGAAGGGGTACAAAAACATGAGCCATCCATATGCTTCCTACAAGAGACTCATCTTAATACCAGCTGAAAGTGAAAGGTCGCTAAAAAGATATTCCATGCAAATAACCAAATAAAAGCAGGAGGAGCTATATAAATATCGGACAAAACAGACTTTAAAAGCAAAAGAGCTGTAAGCTACAGAAGGTCATTTATATCAATAAAAGGGACAATCCACCAGGAAGAAATAATAGTCAAATATCTATACACCTAATCAGGATGCCCCAAAATACATTAGGCAAAGTCTGGCAAAACTGAAGGGAAAAACAAGACACCTCTACAATAATCTCTGGAGACTTCACACCACTCACATCATTAGGCAGAACAAGGAGACAGATCAACAAGGAAAAAAACTTGACTAATATGATAAATGAGCAAGACCTAACAGACATACATAGAATGCTGTACCCAAACTAGGCATGTTATAGATTCTTCTCAAATGCTCATGGATCTTTCTCCAGGATAAATCACTTGTCAGGTCACAAGCCAAGTCTCCAAAAATATAAAGAGATTGAAATTATATAAAGTACTATCCCAGATCACAATGGAATGAACCTGAAAATCAGTAATAGATAGGAAAGAGGTAAATTCGCAAATGTGTGGAGGCTGTACAACACACTCAAATAATCAGTGGGTCAAAGAAGAAATTTAAGTGTAATCAGTAAATATACGAGCTGAATGAAAACAATAACACAACTTATCAAAACTTATGGGATACAGCAAAGGCACTGCTGGCAGGGAAATTTAAAGCTCTAAACACCTACATTAAGAAAGAAAGAACTAAAAGCAAAGATCTAACTGAATGGGGAAACTAAAAAGAGAACAGCAAACCACTCCCAAAGCAAGCAAAAGGAAAGAAATAATAAAGATTAGAGCGAAAATTACTGAAATTGAGGGGAAAAAAAAGATAGAGAATAATCTAGGGACTGAATACAACAGTGAACCCAGAGGTGGATGAGAATTGCGGTTGAAGGTACAGGTGCTAGAGTGTCCTCCTGTGAGCTGGAGTGGGTGTACGTCACTACAGCAGAGTGAAGGGAATGTGGAGAAGCATGAGAAAAAACAATTGGTGTGACCTATGGACTGTGCTTAACAGCAATACTGTAATATTCTTGCATCATTGCCAAAGATATACTGTGTTGATTATGGGGGGCGGGGTATGGAAAAAGTATGCCAAATGTACCCGATGGTCTATGGTTGGTGGTAACAGTCTGATGATATTATCTCATAATGTGTAACAAACATTCCACCAGTGTGGTGTGTTGGTGAAGGGGTGTTGTATGAGAATTCTACACATGTGCATGATTGCTTTGTAAGCTCACAACTTCTGTAATAAAAATATATTTAAAAATAATAATAGGATGGGTTGAGGGGAAAATACACCAAATGTAAGATATGGACTATAGTTAGCAGTAGTATTTTGATGATGCTCTTGCATAGTTTGTAACGAATGTTTCACAACAATGCAAGGTGCTAATGGAAGGGTGATGTAAAGAACCCCTGTACAATGTTTGTTTTGTAAGTTGACAACTTTTACTAAGCTCTTATTGTTTACGTATATGCATACATGAATGGTATACTTCAACTAAAAAATGTTAGAGAGAGAGAGATCTAAAATCAAAGATCTAACTGAACTGAAGAAACTAGAAAAATAGCAAACTACTTCCAAAGTAAGTAGAAGGAAAGAAATAATAAAGATTAGAGCAGAAATAACTGAAACTGAGAACAAAAAAAGACAATCATCAAAACCAAAAGCTGGTTCTCTGACATCAACAAAACTAACAAACCCCTAGCTAGACTAACAAGGGAAAAAATATACAGAAGAGGCAAATAAATAAAATCAGAAATGAAAGGGGTGAAGTTACAATTGGCCCCAGAGAAATACAACCTAGATGAAACAGACACATTCCTAGAAATGCACAGCCTTCACTGAACGCTACAAGAAATACAAAAACTTAACAAACCAATCATACTTAAAGAGATTGACTCTGTCATCAAAAATCTCCCAATGAAGAAAAGTCCAGGACCAGATGGCTTCACAGGTGAATTCTACCAGGCATGTCGAGAAGAATGAGCACCAATCCTATTTAAATTATTTCCAAAAATTGAAGAGGAGGGGAAATTACCCAATAAATTCAATGACGCAAACATCACCCTAATACCAAAGCCAGATAAAGACTCTACAAGAAAAGAAAATTACAGACCAATCTCTCTAATGAATATAGATCCAAAAATTCTAAACAAAATCTTGCAAACCAAATCCAACAACATATCAAAAGACTTCATCACTACTGAGTGGGATTTATTCCTGATATGTAAGGGTGGTTCAACATAAAAAGATCAATTAACATAATACACCATATTAGCAAATTAAAGGGGAAAAAGTACATGGGGGAAACAGATGTGAATGAAGCAGCTGAGCACCTGCTTCCCACACGGGAGGTCGCAGTTTTCAAAAACAAACAAACAAAAAACAACTCTGGGGAGCTGATATGGCTCAGTGGTTGAATCCAGTTTCCCAAATATGAGCTCCCTGGTTCAATCCCCAGCCCTGGCACCTCAAAAACAAACAAACCAATAGAAACCACATGATTATCTTGACAAGTGCTGAAAAGGTATTCGATGAAATCAGCATCCCTTCTTGATAAAAACTTAGAAAGATAGGAATTCAAGGAAAATTCTTCAATATGATAAAAGGCATATGTGAAAATCCCACAGTCGACACTGTACTCAGTGGGGAAATGTTCAAAGCTTTCCCGCTAGAGCAGGAACAAGACATGGAAGCTCACTGTCATGGCTGTTATTCAACATTGTGATAGAAGTTCTAGTTAGAGCAACTGGACAGGAAAAATAAATAAAAGTCATCCAAACAGGAAAAGTAGTAAAACTCTCACCATTTGAGGATGGCATGATCTTACATTTAGAAAATTCTAAAATGTCTCAAACAAAGCTACTTGGGCTAATAAGAGTTCAGCAAAGTGACAGGATACAAGATCAACAAGCAAAAATAAGTAAAGTTTCTGTACACCAGTACTGAATACTCTGAGGAGGAAATCGGGGGGAAAATTCCATTCACAACAGCAACAAAAAGACTCAAATACCTAGGGATCAATTTAACCAAAGTAGTCCAGGACCTATAGGCACAAAAACTATAAAACAATGCTAAAAGCAAGCAATGAAGACCTAAACGAATGAAAAGATATTCCATGTTCATGGACTGGAAGACTAAATATCATTAAGATGTCAATCTTATCCAGAGTTATTTATAGACTCAATACAATATCAATCAAAACTCCAACAGCCTTTACAGAAACAGAAAAGACAATGAACAAATCTATTTGGAAAGGAAAAGGGAACTGAAATAGCCAAAAACATCCTAAAAATGAAGAGCGAGTGCCATGGGAAGAATTTCACTTTCCAACCTTGAAACATATTACAATGCTACTGTGGTCAAAATAGCATGTTATTGGCATAAGGATAGTACATAAATCAGTGGAATATAATTGAGAATCCATAAATAAACCCCTACCTGTAAGGCCAACTGTTTTTTGACAAACCTATCGAGTTCATGTGGACAGGACAAAACAGTCTCTTCAACAAAATGGCGTTGGGAGAACTGGATATCCATAACCAAAAGAATGAAAGAGGACTCCCTATACAAGAGTCAACTCAAAATGGATCAAAGATCTAAATATAAAAGCCAGGACCATAAAACTACTAGACGAAAATGTTGGGAAACATCTTATAGACCTTGTAATAGGTGGTGGTTTCTTGGACCTTAGGCCCAAAGCACTTGAAGCAAAAGAAAAAAATAGATAAATGAGACCTCCTCAAAATTAAGCACTTTTGTACCTCAAAGGACTTTGTCAAAAGGGTAAAAAAAGCAGCCAGCTCAATAGGAGAAAATATTTGGAAATCATATCTCCAATAAGGGTTTAAATATCCATGATATATAGGGAGATACTACAACTCAACAATGAAAAGACAAACGAAAAAGACTTGAATAGACGTTTGTCCAAAGAAGAAACACAAATGGTTAAAAACACATGAAAAAATGTTCAACGTCACCAGCGATTAGGGAAGTGCAAATCAAAACTACAATGAGATATCATTTCACACCTATTAGAATGGCCATTATTAAAAAGACAAAGACTGAGTATTATTAAGTTGCCAATTGTATTAGTCAGCCAAAGAGGTGCTGATGCAAAATACAAGAAATTGGTTGGTTTTTATAAAGGGTATTTATTTGGGGTAGGAGCTTACAGACACCAGGCCATAAAGCGTAAATTACTTCCCTCACCAAAGTCTGTTTGGAGCAAGATGGCTGCCGATGCCTGCCAGGGTTCAGGGCTTCCTGGGTTCCTATGTTCCTGGGGCTTGCTTTTCTCTAGCTTCAAGGTTCCTTCCTTCCTGGGGCTGGCTTCTCTTTCCTCTGCATGCTGACTTCCCAGGGCTCCAGTTTAAGTCTTCAGCATCAAATTCCAAAATCAAAATTCCAACAGTAAAAGCCCCCAACTCTTTTCCTTCACCATGCCTTTTATCTGTGAGTCCCCACCCACCAAGCAGGCAGGGGGGTTGGGGGTGACTAAACACCTTAATCATAACTCAGTCATGCCCAGGTACAGATCAGATTACAAGCATAATTCAATATTTCTTTTTGGAATTCATCAATTATATCAAACTGCTCTACCAATTTTTTCCAAATTGATACACAGGTGCAACACAATATCCATCAAAAATATCCAAGGCTTTTAAAAATAGAAATGGACAAATTAACTCTAAAATTTACACAGCAAAATCAAGAACCTAGAATAGCTGATGCAATCTTGAAAGGGAACCAAGTTGGAGGTCTCACAATTCCTTAATTCAAGGCTATAACGGCTGAAATGAAAAAAGACAACAAAAACACTCATACACTGCAAGACTAATGGAAATGACAAAACCACCTTGAAAAACTTCAGCAGTTTGTCCAAGTTAAACACATGTCTACCCTACGACCCAGCAATTCCACTCCTATGTATTTTACCAAAGAGAAAGGAGACCCTAGGTCCACCAACTGGCCTGTACAAGATGTTTGTAGCATCTTTATTCACACAAGCTTTAAACTGAATCAGCCCTGTAACCACAGGAAGAGTGGAAGTATATGTACACCAGGAATGCTGCTTGGCAATTAAAGAGTACACGGATGATGCTAAAAATCATCATGAGAGCTCTAAAGGAATGAAGCCAGACACAGATGATTCCATTTGCATGAGGCAGAACCAAGCTGTGGGGGAAAAAATCCTAACAGTGGTAGTCTGTGGTGTGGAAGGGAGAGAAGGGGGAACCGGATGGGTGCACAAGGAAGCTTTCAGGGGGGGTGAAGGTGCCCTCTTCCACTACTAAGATGGTAGTTACCCAGACGTGAGCATTTGTCAAAACTCATTTAACTTGAGACTTAAGATGTATGCATTTACTGTATACGTGAAGCATGCTTCCCAACAAACTCATCTGAGATGCCTAGGCCCCTCTTAGACTGAGACGAATCGTGGAATTCTGGTGGATTACATCTAACACGGACCCTGGGCTCCACCAGGGCTCTCCCAGGCTTTCAGAGAGCAGCGGGCTCCTGCTAGGCGGGGCTCCCTGCACCGAGCACAGCACCCATGCTCTTACTGTGGAAGCAGGGGAGAGCGCCTTTAAGCTGAGGATGCCAGGTTTCACCGGAACCATTGAAAATTTGTGGTTATTAAAAAGAAAGAAAGAAAGAAAGAAAGAAAACAGGACCAAAACTGTAAAAATCTGTGTGACATGATATGGAAAAAGTTATTACTCTTTTTGCATAAAATGCTCTTTTCAAATCAGTAGGGTTAAGCAGAGAAGGCAAAGAACTCTGAATAAGCAATTCCTAAAAGAAAACACAAACTTCCAATAAACATAGGAATGATGTTGAACTCACCAAAGTAAGATACCGTTTTGTCTCTAAGGCTTAGGAGGGTGTAAAAAAACCTTTCTTACCTGCTGTGGGTATGGGAGCTGTAGAATTTCATGGGGTGATAATTTAACAATGAACACCAAAACATTTTAAAACACTCTTACTCCATAGGCGAGAATTTAGCTAAGGGAGCAGCCCAAGGAAATGACTGAACAAGTGCTCATAGACAGAGCAATACACACCCTCTAATGGAGAAAGCGCAGGAATAAGCAGGCAGGTGCGGTGACATCAAAGGAGCAGCCCTGAACCCGCTCAGGTGTTTCAAACCAGGCTTCTTAAAGCCTTGTTCTCAGTTAGATATACGGTAGCATAGAGGAAGCTTCATTTTTAAATTCCTTCAGTTATGATAGAACCCTATGCTATTTTATCCTCATTAATTTATTCTTGAGAAAGTTGGTAGAAATAAGGCACAAGGTCCTCCCATGGCCCACTGGGTGGAACGTGGGAGAGTGTGGGCTATGATGTGGACCATTGACCATGAGGTGCAGCAGTGCTCAGAGATGTATTCACCAAGTGCAATGAATGTCTCATGATGATGGGGGAGAGTGTTGCTGTGGGGGGAGTGGGGGATATATGGGGACTCCATATTTTCTGAAAGTAATAAAAAAATTAATTAATTAATTAAAAAAAAAAAAGAAATAAGGCACAGGAATTTTCAATATCCAGAGCTTCCAAATTGTTAAATGGTAAGTCATCTTTATATCCAAAAACAAAGGAGGAATGCTATGACTTCAGTTGTCAACAACTGGGGGTTTCCATCTATTCCCATAAAAAACGCACAGAACAATACCAATATCCCCATTTTCCTTCTCCCATAAGGACAACCAATATTTGATCAATGAAATGCCTCTCTGTATATACATAAGGAATATAGGGACTATATATATTGTTATCCTCTTCCTTTCCAGTATCAGATCAAGAATTCTGTACACCTAAAGATGAAATAGATCCCTTTCTCTAAAAGTCACAATACTCCATCTTATCTAACCAACATTTCTTACATAGCTTACACAAGTGAAAATGGAATAAAAAGTTTTTGTGTTTTTTTTTTTGCGTGTGGGAGGGGTTGCTTTTTTAAGTTAAGTCATTTAAAAATTTTACCAACAAATCGTATTTCTGGTGTTTTGCTCTGAATAAGAGATGGATGGTACTGGTACAAATAAAAACCACTCAGTTCTCAAATACTTAACCAAAGTCACAAACTGAATCAATAATATACATGTGTATGGATAAACAAGGGTGAATCAGATAACTTTCCAGACAGCTGTTACAACTGAAAAAGAAAAACAACCACCATATTTCATAACTGCATTCTTCACATATATTGAAATAGAAAAAAACATTTGTAATTTTTCATTGATAACACAGACCCAAAAGGCTAAATAGAAAGCTTGAAGAAATCATAAAGAAATTCCTGTTCAGAAGCAGAATGCTTGCTGCTCTGCTTTACTGTCTGGCTTTATTAATTGAATACAGACAAAGATGAAATTGTTCAGGAACTAAAAACAGACAAACTAAGATTTCCAATGTTGGACATTTCCTATCTAGTTTTACGTTCACACCACAATAGCAAAGCTAGAAACTAACAGCATTACAGGCAAGGCACCACATATTTTAAATTGTAAAAACCTTCCAAAATTATTCATTTTTAAACCAAAATGTTCCACAAAAAAGCCTAACCCAAACACCACAACATGCCAAAATAAATTTAAGTACAGATTACACCAGGTACCTAGTAGGGACTCATGTAACATTTGTGATGATGGCTGGAAACTGTGCTTATTAAAAGCTGCTTTCCTTAAGCAGCTCTAAAAAATTCAAATACCTTCCCCAGATCCAGCTGAACTGGTTTTCTATTAACCTAAACTTAGTAGTTTCCTCTTTGCTCTTTAGTTCCTAGAAGGATAGTCATCAGAACTTCCCAGTTCTACTTCCAGGAAAATCGGGAATAAGAGAACATCTCAGCAAAATCACAGATTACAGCCCAGGAAAGCAGCAACTTCCCTGAGATAAAAGGCTGTGATGGAGGACATCAGCAGGAGTTCTGCACACAGGAGAGAATACAGGAGACCCTGGAAAAGAATTCCAGAGGCGTGCACACGGCAGGAACGCATCCCACAGCCATCACTTGATCCTCTACTTTATTTCCCCTATAGAAACCCTAGACTCCCTTTCTCACTCTGAACCGGTTTGGAGGAAGATTTCCTCAGTTCCTTGCTTGTGCACTTGCAATAAATCACCTTCTCACTGAGAGTAACCCTTTTCTTTGCAGTGCTGGGATGGGTGGGCCCTTCTATTGGAAATGGCCATGCTTACCGTTAACGGGGTAAGAGCGACAGATTTCACTGATGCAGGTCTGATGGAAACCTTTTTCCTGACTCTAAGCTGACTCATGCAGAGAGCATCCTTGTGGCTAGGTTCCTAAGCTCCCCCAAGCAGGAATGAGCACATCCACCAAGTGCAGCCCACCCTGGGGGATGTGTTGGTCTGAAGGTGTGGACCCCAGAGGAGCATGTGAAAGCTAACCCATTCCTGTGGGTGTGGACCCCAGGCAAGGAAGATCTTCACTGTGACCCACCTCATTCAGAGAGGGCTTAATCCTTTAACTGGAGTCATATAAACTAAAGTCACATGCACAAAAACGCCTGCGAGATGGAGAGGGCTAGGAGGACAGAAGCTGCAATCAGCGAAGCACGGAGGCATGGACAGAGGCACGGGAAGAGGCTTCCGAGGGGTGGGCTTGAGAGGCAGGGCCGGAGGAGGGGGCGACACAAGCACCCGGCGTTCTGCCCTGCCCTGTGCTTGCCGTCAGCAGCACAGCTGGGGAGGAAGCAGCTGCAGCTGCCGTCGCCCACAGCTGCAACAGGTGAGAGCACCTCTGACAGCGCCTCGATGTGGACACAGCCTCAGAACTGGGAGCTTTTACCTAGTACGTTCCCATTCTAAAAGCCAACCCTCTCCCTGGTACATTCGCCAGCTCATACGCGGGAAATGCAGCAAAGCTCCAGGGCACACTGTAAGGATTACCACCACACGTACTCCTACCCACAGCAGACAGACAGAGCTTTCTAAGAACAGAATGTCACTGCCTGGGCCAGGAACCCAAATCTCAACTCCTCTAGAGACCCGCGAAGATGCTCGGGAGCTGCAGCATCTACCATCACCGTGGAGCACACCCTGCAACCCCGGCAGGAAGCCGGCCCGGCACCCAGAACGGCTGGGAGCTTCGCAGCACGTGCAGCAGAGTCGGGGTGGGAGGCAGGTCAGGGGAGCCCCACATCTCCCCCCAACCGTACCCAGGGGAGAATGGCTGAAGGCGGAAGGTCACAGGCCAATTAACTTTTCCATAAAACCCCAACAAGCTAGAGAACCATGGGAGCAAGTATCTGCACTGCGGCTCTAACAGCAGCGCGGGCGACAGAGCTGCGAAGTTCTGGCTGGGGGGGTCCCGCGCTGGGCCTCTGGCTGCACTCAGGCGGCTCGCCCCCGTTCCTGGGCCCCGACCGCCCGGGAGGCCTCTGCTCTGGCTGAGGACTCCGGAGGATGCAGGTAGCACACACCCAGGAGCCTGGTGGCTACCTTCAAGGGAGCAGAGGCAGACTAAATAAACAGTGTGTAGAAGATTAACAGCGTGTCGCTGTAAGGGAGGAAAACACCAGGTTGGAGGGTGGGGTCTCGGTGGAGAGGCTGCTGGGGAGGACAGGGGCCATGGGCACCCAGAGAACAAGCACTCAGGCAGGGGGAACGGCAAGTGCCTGTGCTCCGCACATCTGAGGAACAGCAAGGGGGGCGGTGATGAGCTAGTAAGACAGGGAATCAACAATGGAGCCGGAACCTGGGAGGGAGTCCACGTGGGCATCAGTGACCCCAAGAGGGCTGCTGGAGGACCATCCCCAAGATTCTGACACTCAGAACAAAGACTTTTTCTGGAAGCCAAGAGAAGCCCCGGATATTCCCCAAGGACTTTATCAGTGGGCCCTCCTGGGAGACTGATGGGTGGGGTGATCAATCAAAACAGCAAACAGCTGGAACCCCTCTCCTACCATTAGAAAAGGGTGGAATACTTAATAGTTCAAAGAGCCGGCACACACACAGGGGTGTCCCCTGCGTAGGGGAGCCCCACGTGCAAGGAGTGCGTCCTGTAAGGAGAGCCGCCCAGCGCAAAAGAAAGTGCAGCCTGCCCAGGAATGGCGCTGCACACACGGAGAGCTGACACAGCAAGATGATGCAACAAAAAGACACACAGATTCCCGTGCCACTGAGAATGCAAGCGGACACAGAAGAACACACAGAATGGACACAGAGAGCAGACAACTTGGCTGGGGGGGGGGGGGGAGGGCGGGAAAGGGGAGAGAAATAAATAATTTCTTCTCTCCCAAATAATGATAAAAAAGGATAAAACATTACTCCAGATTTCATTCTGTATGGATTTATCTATTCTGGATATTTCATATAAATGGACTCATACAATGTGACATTTTGTCTTTCATTTAGCATAATGTTTCTGAGGTTCACCCGCACTGGAGCATGTATCAGTCCCGCATTCCTGTTTTATGACGAATAGTCAGTCCATTGTATGGCTATACCATAATTCATGGCATATTTAAGTTGAATGCACCTTTTGGCTATTGTGACTATTGCTGCTATGAACACTGGTGTACAAGGTTTTTGTCTGAGTACCTGCTTTTAGTTTTAGAAGTTACCATGTAACACGGTAACTTTCTGAGGGACTACCAACTGCCCTCCACTGGGGTTGAACCGTTTCATGCTCTTACACCTGCAGGGTATGAAGGTTCTAATTTCTCCATGTCCTCACCAACACTTACTGTTTTCCTTAAAACATTATATCCACCCTTTGTGTTGTATTCAAGATCATGAAAACGACCTGAACTAGACAGAGGCGGTGGTTGTACAACACTGTGAATACACTAAACTCCACTGAATTTTTCACTTTAAAATAGTTAATTTTATGTTACATAAATTCCACATCAATTTTAAAAAGCCCTGAGTAAATAGGGGTATTTAAAAGTCAAAACCACATCTCCTACATAAGGCAAAGTTCTTAAAGGACAAGTTTGCCGATCTCACCTTCATCAAAATAATCTAGTTCCCTGCTAAAATCCATAGCAAAAATATATTTTTTTATGTAACAGTCACATAAAAGGTAACTACCATTAAATAAAGCCTTCTTTGCAAGGAGAACGTAGTATGGTAAAAGGGCAAAAGAGCAAAGCCTTGGGGACAGGCAGGCATCCACCGCCCTGCCCTGTGACCCAGATGACACACAACCCGAACAGAAGCCCTGCAAATAAAGGGCGAGCAGGCGAGAGGCAAGGCCGTCAAGTGAAGCATTTCCACTAAGAGATACACCCGTACAACACACCAGGCAGGAAACCCACGGTGACGTCTGCTGTAGAGACAACAAATGAGGAGCACGTCGCTCACAGGATGGCACTCATTTTTAAATAAAAATCCCCTGCTTTGAGTTGTGATCCAAGGATCGGTTTGTTCTAGAGAACACACCTTTCTACTGTGTGACTCATTTACAATACCACAGAATAGAAATCATGCAGGAAAGCTTAACAAGAGAACTGCCTGGCCACTAAACCAAACAAATAAAAACAAACAAGAAAACCTTACCACAATCAACGGTGAAGAACTTAATGAATCAGTAAAGAGTGTGAGCCATTCGATAGAAATCGACATACTTAATAAAGACAAAGTACGCTAACAAATCAGGCAGCAGCCAAGAATGAACAAAGGACATAATGGTAGTAATTATCATTTACTGAGTGCTTATTTGGCAACCACTCTTTTAAGGTTTTCACGTGTACTGTTAACTCATTTAATCCTAGAACCCTACGAGATGAATAACACCTATCATCCCCATTTTACATGTAAGGAATTGAGGCACTGAGAACCTTTGTCAAGGAAGCAGAAACTGCAAGACCCCAATTTAAACCCATGCAGTCTATTCCAAAGAACGTATTTTGTGCCTTATGCCAACTGCCCGATGTTTTAAGTCAATAGAGAGATAGAATGAAAGATTTCCAACATAGCTTTGTGCTAAAAAGACAGGTTAGGAAAACAACAACAACAAAAAGAAAGAACTACAAAAATAGGCAGATGACAAAAATACGTGTGAAATGTATACACCCGCCGAAAAAGCAGGTGGGGGGTTACACAGGTATTTGAGAGGCACCTGTGGGGCGCAGGCTTGGCGTTCACACCCACGTCCCCTGGTTGTACCTGGGCATGTGACGTACCTGGGCATGTGACGGGGGCTCATAAGCCCCAGTTACCTCATCTGCGTGGGTGAATAATAACAGTCCCTGACCGCAGAGGGTTGTAAAAAGCAACGGATGTCTGTGGGTGTAAAACGTTTCAATGCCTCTACCTAAGACGCTCTGAAATGGTTAGTCATTATTATGTGAGTAAGGAGATAATCTGGAAGAAAGATTAATAAAAAGTGATTTAAGTTCGTTCTGACTCAGATTTTAGGTGAGTTTCCCCATTCTCAATGTAACTTGCTTTACTGCTTGAATTTTCTCGTATGCTTGTTTTTTTTTAACATTTAAAAAAAAAAAGCTATTTTTATTTGAGGGAGGGAGGAAAAGATTCCTCACTGTGGTCAAGAAGTATATTTGGGGATAAAAGGAGTCAGGAAAGTAAGTGAATGTATTATACGAGGTTCCAAGTTTCAAACTCTTGCATTCAAAAATAAGCACACTTTTGATGGGCAAGTAAAATAAGTGAGAGCAGCAAGGCGCCTTGAGTTAGTTAACACATAAGAATAAGCAAATCAGGTGGGACACTCACTGAGGTGGAAAAAGTTTTAGACTGAATGGATATGACCAGACTTTGCAAATCCATGTGACTTTAAGTCATGCTCTTCCAGTGAAGAGGTGGTGTTTCTCCTAACAGGCAGGCGAGAGATAAGAATAAACAAAGGCTGACTTTATTTCTTCAGAAAGAGTTCAAGAGGAAGCAGCAAACATCAAATAATTCCCGGGAAACTTGGGTGAAGTGCTTGGGACAAGTTATATTTCACTTCAGTTCAAGAGAACTTTCTGAGAAGCAAATAGCAAGGAAGAAAAAACTGGAGGGCGAGGACAGATTTTATCCAAATACAAATCAGTGATCAATAAATGGGTGAACCTGTCTTCCCCAGGAGGCCTCGAGGCAGCATTCACACATATCAAACAGGCAACAAAGACTTTCTAAACATCCTACCTCATTTCCAAAGGACCTTCAAAGGTCACCAGTGCCGCAACCAAGGTCTAATGTCTGCTAAAGGGTGAGTTAACCAGAAAAGGTGGAGTTTTTGGTAAAAGTCCACACGCTTCACTTTTGAAGAAGCTTTGGCTAAGTTTAGCCCCAGGTAGAAAAGTCCTCCCCAGAGCAACATGTGTTAAGTTATATATTCATGCTATGTAATGTTCATTGTATATTATGTATGGGATATGAAATATTTCATGTACTCATCATATATATAATATGATATATAATGCCCATGATGAACTTCCATACTTCTGAGATACTTTTGGGAAGAAGGTTGTTTCCTTTCTTTTTTTTTTGAGGTACCCAGGAGCCAGGGAATAAACCTGGGGACCTGGTATGGAGGTAGCCGGCACCTAAGGACTCCGCCTTATCGGCTTCCCTGAGTTGGTTTTATTGTTTGTTTTTGTTTTCTCAGGAGGCACTGGAAATTGAGCCCAGGTCCCCTCCTGTGGTAGGCGGGCACTCAACTGCTTGAGCCACATCTTCTCCCAAACTTCCTTTTTCTAACTGGAAAAGATCAAGCTTTATTACACTGGACCCCCGTGCCTGGTGTGAGGTGGGGCACAGGTGCCTTTCTCTTCGGCTGAATGTTCTCCCTCAACTGAGTACACATCTCCTGGCTGAATAGAAAGAACTTCCGGGAAGGTATCCCACATTAAACTGTATAGGGAAGCCACGGACGAATACATCAGGGCTACACTTGTCAGAAGAGGGCTGGGACTTCTCTTTCAAACTGTGAGGAGGGAATGTCCAAGGGTCCTAACGTCTTCTTTTACTTTTCCACTCTGGGGTGTAAAAGGCATCTCACATTTTTGTGTCCCTCAGACTGGGCTCCTGATGCTCCCCCCAGCCCCCAAACCACCCCACCTGCAGCATCTCAGCCAACTCCTCTTCAGGTGGGCCGGTTACACGTCTCCTTCTCTCACAGGGAGCCACCCTCCTCTACAGCTGCACGCCACCATCCTCATCCTCACCCTCTCACCACCTTCTCCGCATGGAGAGCTTCCTGCTCCTTCCCTGGACACCTTCCAGGTCAGTCCGCAGGGCTCAAGGCTCCTGGGGAGCGTGTGTGGGTCGACCAAGCCCCTCCCCTCACTGACCTCAGCCCCTCGACCCTCCCCCCTACCCCCCCACAGGCAGACCCTCTCCGGGCGAGGCCTTTGCACCCTTGAATTCACTGCTTCTCCATTCTTTCCTCAAATTCCTGCGGGCCAACTCCTCACTTCCTTCAAGTTCTTCCAGAGAGGCTAGCCCCAGCGATCCTAAAGCTTTACCCCTTGCCCCGACACTTCACAGCCCCCTTTGCTGCTGTATGTTTTCTTCTCAGTACTTTCCCATAGTCTGACATTTCGGGTATTTCACTTTTTGTCACGTTTGTTGCCTGTCCCCTCCGCAGCGAATCGTTGGCTCTCTCTCCGGCTCTGGGCCTGTGTTATTGATGCATCTGAGCTTGGAGACACGAAGGTGACACCTGGCCGGGCAGGTGAGGCCTATAACCGACAGGACGGGGTTCATTCTCAGGACTTTTAATCTTCCAGGAATTAAATGGTAGCTCTCTTCTTCTAACTGCCCCAGGTGAGCATTCAGGGGAATCATTCTCCCTCAAAGAGTAAATACTCCTTCACCAAGGCCAACCCATCCTCCCTGACAACAAACGGACAACGAACCCACGAAAGAAGAAGACACGCCAAGGCTGAGCTTGACCAGACTGGGAGGTCCAAAAGCTGGCAGCTTGGGGTGTGTACATTTTCCTAACTACAGACCTACTGGTAGTCATGAGATTATTTTAATCGATGCCTTTTTATAAAACGAACCTACAGAATACCTTGTTTCATACGGTTGGGTTAATGTTCTATGAAACGTGTTTCCATTTTAAATATTTATGTATGCGTTTAGCGGGTTGTGATGTAAAATATTTCTAACTGTGGGTTGCAGGCAAAAGAAGTTTTTTTTAATTGGGTGCATGAATAAGTTTCAGAGGAGTCTGTAACTCCCTTGGCCCTCCAAGAAAAAAGGTCATGCAAAACATTTTGGGGTGTACGTGACCGCTTTTCTAGACTGAGAGCCCATGACTCTTCAGCAAACTCCAGAAGGGAATCATGCACAGCTCAGATAGGTTGAAAACTACTGCTGAGAGGATATGAATGTAGAGAAAAGGGTCGATTCTCTTTCACTTTATTTCAAAAGGTTAAAATGTTGGGCTTCCCCTCGGTTTTCTCTTGAGAATCCTTTATGGGTCTATTAATTTATATAATTGTCCTTCAATCTATCCATCTAACCAATCTCAAAGCCTATGCTTATTATCCCTAAAATAGAATTATTTTCTTCCGTGTTATCCTAAAGCAACTTTGTCTGGACATGGCCCAGGTCTAGAACCCTGCATCTGATAAAGCAGCCCATATTTACCCTATCCACATCCACCAGATGTCATCAAATCCCAATCTTAGCCCTGACTCTCTGGGTTGTGGCTGATGGTTACTGCCTTTCCCTTCATCTCAGGTGCTCTTTCACTGCTGAAGGCCATAACCACAAGAGGATGGGCCAAACGTAAGCAGCATCAGGCTGTTTTGGGCACACCTCCCGCTACGTTCGGAGTGGACAGTCCATCTCCGCAG
Organism: Dasypus novemcinctus; assembly: GCF_030445035.2. Lineage (NCBI taxonomy): Eukaryota > Metazoa > Chordata > Mammalia > Cingulata > Dasypodidae > Dasypus > Dasypus novemcinctus. The sequence goes on along the minus strand of NC_080694.1, from coordinate 36,481,113 downwards.
CACCCTGAGGTTGGAAGCCCCTTGGAACCAAGACATTCTGTGCTGTCACTGATTGATCTAAAGACCTATATTTCTGTTTCTAAAGACTTTATTATTTTTATCCCCACCCTCCCCCAGGTGGTTCTCTCATCTGTCTGTTCACCTTCTCCAGAAAGCGTCAGGAACCGAACCCGGGACCCCCCACGTGGGAGGCGAATGCCCAACGGCCTGAGCCACATCTGCTCCCCGCCAGACTTGTAGCATTTGCTCCTTCAGGCGTCTGCTTGTCTTCTTTGGGAGGCACCAGCTGAAACGGGGGCCTCCCATGTGGTACGTGGGCACCCAATTGGTGGAGCCATATCCGCCTCCCTGAACCTATTTTTAACGTGTGTATATATATATGCTAAATGGGGCATGTTCTCCCCGCTAATCTCGGGTCCCCTTTTCTACTCACACAGATTGATGAGTTCCCTGTTTTACCACCACTTGGGAACATTTACCGTCTTGCCGGCGGTGGGGTAGCTTCTCTCACTCTACACACTACCACAATGAGAACCTACACTTGGGACCCCACGAGAAGGGTCCATGGCGCCTAAACAACTGGAATTGTTCAACTGGAGTGCGCAGCACTGTTCTTTATACTGGGAAGAATCCTCAAAGTGAACTCTGTGACCAGAGGGAGTATGAAATTATATAAATTCACGCAAGCAGGGGAGCCGAAGTGGTTGAGCACCTGCTTCCCATGTACGAGGCCCCGGGTTCAATCCCCAGTGCCTACTGAAAACAAACAAACGGATAAAAAGCAGATGCTATTAAAAAATTTTTTTCACAAAGGATGATCTAGACTGAGGAGGCTGAATGTTTAGGAATATTGGAGTGAAGAGGAAAACGGCTTGAGCACAAGCCCGAGCTGCAGAGTCATGTGACTTGGGTGAAGTAAGAGTCCAGGCAACAGCCCCAGTGAGAAGACCCCGAAAGGAACCTGCCAACTGTGGGTCGTGGCTCCTAAGGGCTGAGCGCCAGAACTGGGCCGCGAAGGCGGGCAGGGCACAGCCTTGCCCCAGCGGCCCGGGGCTCCCCCATGGTCCCTCTAAGCTGGGTGTGGGCTGGGAGGGATGGGGAGGAGCAGTCCCAGGAGAAGAAAAAGGTGTGCCAGGTGAGGGGCGAGCGTGGAGCAGGGGTTCTGAGGCCAGCCAGCCGGTCTCTTGGGCGCGTGTAGACCGCTGAGGCTGAGAGGCCCCTCCAGGGCCAGCGTGCCCCGTGAGAGAGGGCGGGCTTTATCCTGTGAGCGAACATGGTCTATCTGCCTTTAAAGATTAAAAAAAAAAAAAAGATCCTTCTGGCATGAATATGGCTATGGGGAGGGACAAGGCAAGAGGGAGAACCTCACGACAATTGAGAAAGGAATCAGGGCCTGACCTCCGGATTGTGCCTTAAGAGCGATCCCTGGGGAAGTGGACTTGGCCCAGTGGTTGGGGCGTCTGACTACCACACGGGAGGTTCGTGGTTCAAACCCCGGGCCTCCTTGACCCATGTGGAGCTGGCCCATGTGCAGTGCTGATGCACGCAAGGATTGCCGTGCCACGCAGGGGTGTCCCCTGCATAGGGGAGCCCCACGTGCAAGGAGTGCGCCCCGAAAGGGAGCCGCCCAGCATGAAAGAAAACGCAGCCTGCCCAGGAGTGGCGCCGCACACACGGAGAACTGACACAACAAGATGACGCAACGAAAAGAAACACAGATTCCCATGCCACTGGTAAGGATGGAAGCAGTCACGTAAGAGCACACAGCGAATGGACACAGAGAGCAGACAACTGGGTGGGGGTGGGGGGGGAGAGGAATAAATAAAAAATAAATAAACCTTTAAAAAAAAAAGCTATCCCTGCTGCTGGGAATGCACAGGGCTCGAGCCCGTGGCCACCCCCACACTCGGGGTGCTGGGTCAGGGTGGTCCAGGGAAACGCAGCAGATGGGTTGTCAGCCAAAGATGCAGTCACCCTCCCGAGCATGTGAAGACCAAGAAACATCCTCACAGCAACAATCAGGCCAGCGCGCGCCTGATCGAACACTGGACACCGTCGCCCGGCCACGCTGATGTGTGGACTTAACCTTCAGACTGCAGAGACTCCCCTGGCAACTCCAGGGCCCTGCCCACTCTGGGACTCCACAGAGACGAGGGAGAAGGGGGAGAGGGAGAAGAGCCAGCTCCTCACCCCTCCCCAGCCAGTCAGGAAGCACCCCCTCCGCCCCCAGATGGCTCCCTCGTCTGTCTGCTCGTTGTCTGTGCTCGTCGTGTTTTTTTGGGTTTTCTGCTCATTGTCTGTTTGGGTTTTTTTTCTTTAGGAGGCACCGGGAACAGAACCTGGGACCTCCCATGTGGGAGGCAGGTACCCCAACTTCATGAGCCACATCCGCTCCCTGCTCGTTTGCTTTTGCTTGTCGTTTGTTTGCTCAGGTATGCTCGTTGTTTTTGTTCAACGTCTGTTTGTTGTTTGTCTTCTTTAAGCACCAGGAACCAAACCCAGGACCTCCCGTGTGGGAGGCAGGTGCCCGACTGCTTGAGCCACATATGCCCCCACCAACCCACTCTTAATATCTACTGACAAAGACTTTGAGATGGAAGGCCTGGATTCAAATGTGGTCTCTGTCATTTAACAGCTGTATGGACCTGGAGAACCTCCAAACCCCTTCCTAACCTCTGTGCGTTTTGGAGTTTTACAGGGGATAAAGGTGAGGAAGGGCCCACTCAGTTTGTTTTAAGGATTGTAAATAGTAATGCTATTGGTTGTTTTTGTAACTTTTTATTTAGAAAAACTTTCAAACTTATAGGCAAGTTGCAAAAATAATATAAAAACAGCACAGAGAACTCTAAACCCCCTCATACAAAGACACCCAGATTTACCAACTTTTAGCATTTGGTACACCGGTTAGGTCACCCTATCTACCTACCTATACATTTGACAGGAGGGTGCATACATTGTGCTCCTTAAATACTTAATACTTCCATGTATATTTCCTAAGGACAAAGATATTCACTCATAACATTTAGGTATCAAGTTCAAGAAATTTAACATTGATATAAAGCATATACATCTATATTCCAATTTTTTCACTTGTTCCAATAATATCTTTCAGGGCATTTTCTCCTCCATTATTCGATCCAGTACAGGATCATGCATTTCAATTAATTACCAATGACTCTTTGGTCTCTCTTTTTTAATTTTATTAACATATATACAACATAAAATCTCCCATCTCACCCATGCCCAAGCTATTGTGCCATTATTCACACTCACAACATACTATCACACCATCCAGTACCAAAACTTCCCCACCACCCTAAAGAGAAACCTACATCCATCACACACTTACCCCCGGCCCCCCCAACACCCAGTAACTAATCTACTTTTATGTCAGATTTGCATATTCTAGTTATTTCATGTAAGTGGAATCATGCACTGGCTGTTCTTTTCTGTCTGGCATACTTCACTCAACATGAGATCTTCAAGGTTCGTTCACATTGTAGAATACAGCAGATATCAGAATAGCATGTGCTTTTTTTTCTTTAAAACCCCTCCCCCTTGTGACTTTTTGCGTGCTGTCTGCTCTCTGTGTCCACTCGCTGTGCGTTCGTCTGTGTCTGTATTTATTTATTTCCCCTCCCCCCTTGCGGCTTGCTTGCTGTCTGCTGTGTCCATTCGCTGCGGGCTCCACTGTGTTCTCGCTTGTCTCCCTTCTTTTTGTTGCGGCACCTTGCTGAGTCGGCTCTCCGTGGCGTCTGCGGGCCGGTCAGCGCTCCGCAGCATGCAGGCGAGCCTGCCTTCACAAGGAGGCCCCGAGACACGAACCCAGGGCCTCCCAATTGGCAGGCGGGAGCCCAACTGACTGAGCCACAGCCGCTTCCCAGAAAAGCATGTGTTTTAATGGCTGAGTAACATTTTGTTGTATGGGTATATCACATTTAGTTTATCCATTCATCTACTGATGGACATTTAGGTTGCTTTCCCCTTTTGGCTATTGTGAATAATGCTGCTATTTAACACTGGGTGCACAAATAATCTATTTTGAGTCCCTGCTTCCAATTATTTTGAACATATACTCGAGTGAGATTGCAGGGTCAAATGGTAATTCTATATTTAATTTTTTAAGGATCCACAGTGGCTACATCATTTTGCATCCCCACCACCAACACTAGAGTATCTATTTCTCTACATCCTCTCAAACACTTGTTAATTTCCGCATTTTTAATAAGTGCCATCCTTGTGGATATATCATTGTGGTTTCTAGTTCCCTAACAGCTAGTTATGTTGAGTACCTTTTCACATGTTTATTGAGCATGAATTTTTCCTCTTGGAGAAATGTCTAGTTAAGTCCTTTGCTTATTTTTAATTTTTATTATTGCACTGTAAATTTTTTTAATATACTCTGGATATTAAACTCTTATCTGATACATGGTTTCCCTTCTGTAGACTGTCTTTTCACTTTCCTGATAATTTCTTTCAATGCACCAAAGTTTTAAATTTTGATGAAATCAAATGTATCTATTGTTTTTTTTTTTTTAAGTTTATACTTTGGTGTCATTCCTAGAATCCACTGCTGGATCCCAGGTCATGAAGATTTGCTCCTATGTTATCTTCTTAGAATTTTATAGTTTTAGCTCTTATATTTAAGTAATTGGTCCACTTTGAGTTAGTTTTTATATACGGTGTGAGGTAGGGGTACACTTTTATTCTTTTACATGTTGACAGTCAGGTTTTCTAACACCATTTGTTGAAAAGACTATTTTTTTTTTATAATATGCTCTTGTAATTCATTTTATTTCCTAGATTCCATAATAATATCAGCCTTATCATTTCTGATTTTAGTTATCTGTGTCTGCTCCTTCATTTCTTCACTTTTTTTTTATTCATTTAAAAAAAATATTACATTAAAAAAATATGAGGTCCCCATTCACCCCCGCTGCCCCCACCCTACCACTCCCCCCATAGCAACACTCTCCCCCATCATCATGACACATCCATTGCATTTGGTGAGTACATCTCTGGGCATCGCTGCACCTCGTGGTCAATGGTCCACATCATAGCCCATATTCTCCCATGTTCCATACAGCGGGGCCATGGGAGGATCTACAATGTCCGGTAATTGTCCCTGCAGCACCACCCAGGACAACTCCAAGTCCCAAAAATGCCTCCACATCTCATCTCTTCCTCCCATTCCCAGCACCCAGCAGCCACCATGGCCACTTTTTCCACACCAATGCCACTTTTTTTCGATTACTAACCACAATAGTTCATGAATAGAATATCAGTAAGTCCACTCTAATCCTTACTGTATTAGAGTAGATCAGTTGTGTCCATTCCACATCTATGTCAAGAGGGGGCTTAGATTCCAAATGGATACTGGATGCAATCCTTCTGCTTTCAGTTGTAGGCACTCTGGGCTCCATGGTGTGGTGGTTGACATTCTTCAACTCCATGTTAGCTGAGTGGGGTAAGTCCAATAAACCAGAGTGTAGGAGCTGAAGTCTGTTGACGCTCAGGGCCTGGCTATCATATTGTCAGTCCAGAGATTCAGATCCCCTAGATATATCTTAAGCCCCAGCACCAACTACAATTCCAGTAAAGTAACAGGGAAGGCTTGTGAAAAGAGATCACATCTGAGTCCAGCTCCATTACGCAGAAACACCAGCTCCAAAGAAGGGCCAACTGACATGGCAGTGAACTCCATCTGCCATGACCATAAAACCTGTGGGTCTCTGTAGCCCTCAGAAGAACCAATACCTGGGGTTGTATCTACTTTATCTGAAAAGACTATTCTTTCCTCAATGAATGGACTAGGTACCTGTGGCAGTTTGGTATTATTCATAAATTCCAAAAATAGGTATTGGATTGTGTTTGTAAACTGGTCTGTTCCTATGGGCATATTAGATTGTATTAGACTGTATTAGACTCATTATTAGAGGTTTCAATTTTACTTCATTAAATCAAGATTAGGGCTTTTATTTGACTATGTCATTAGGGTGATTCGGTTTTGAGTCCCGGCCTGTAGCTGTGGGCTATATAAATGGAGGCTCAATCAAAGACAGGAAGAACATAGAGAGTTGAGTTTTGACGCTGGAGCCCTGGGGAGAGAGCCAAACTGTTCACCTGGTAGTTTACAGGTGGCCTGTGGACAGAGAAGAACAGCTGAGCCCGGAGAGAGAAGAGACCGGAGATGAGCCTTATGTCAGCCTACAGCTGAGATCAGAAGCTGGGACCACAGAGCCTTAGGAGGAAGAGGGAGCTGAACCCTCGCAGACATCGCCCACCATCTGGCTGATGTCTTCAACACATGGCAAATGACTTGGGGTGAGAAAGCACCTCTCACGGTACCCTGAGTTGGACTCTTTAGGGCCTGGTAACTGTAAACTTCTATCCCAAATAAATACCCTTTATAAAAGCCAACAGAGTGCTGGTACTTCGCATCAGCACCGCTTTGGCTGACTAACAGCACCCGCGTCAAAAATTTTTAAAAAATCAGTTGGCCATAGATGTGTGAATTTATTTCTCTGTTTGATTCTATTGCGCTATATGCCTGCTCTTGTGCCTATACCACACTGCTTTGATTATTCTAGCCCTTGTAATAACTTCTGAAATCAGGCAGTCTGAGTCCTCCGACTTTGTTCTTTTTTTTCAATATGGTTTTGGCTATTTGGGCCCCCTGCTCTTCCATACGAATTTGATTACTGGTTTTTCCATTTCTATTAAGAATGCTCTTGGAATTTTTATTAGGACTGAATTGAATATGTAAATCACTTTGGGCAGTACTGACAATGTTCTTTGGGTAGTTAAGCTTATGTTCAAAAGTATTGAAATGAGAAAAGAAAATAAGAACCTTATTCAAATGACTTCCCCAAATAAACTGGTAACATACCTGTATTGGTCAGCCAAAGGGGTGCTGATGCAAAATACCAGAAACAGGTTGGTTTCTATAAAGGGCATTTATTTGGGGTAGGAGCTTACAGACACAAGGCCAGAAAGCATGAGTTACTTCCCTCACCAAAGTGTATTTCCACGTGTTGGAGCAAGATGGCTGCCGACATCTGTGAGGGTTCAGGCTTCCTGGGTTCCTCCCTTCTCAGGTCTTGCTTCTCTCTGGGCTCACCTCCTCTGTTTTCTCCATGAAGTCAACTGTAGACTTTGAGGCTCTCTAGGCTTTGCCTCTCTCCACAAGGTCAGCTGTAGACCATCAGGTGAACTGCTCTGTCTCTCTTCCTGGGGTTTCTGCTCTATCTAAGGAGCCGTCTCTACTCCTCTGTGTTCTTCTGGCTCAGGTCCTCTCTTCCTGGGGCTGGCTTAAGGCTTCAACAACAAACTCCAACATTAAAAAACCCTTCAACTCTGTCCTTTGCCTTTTATCTGTCCCCATGGTGGGGACTCAATGCCCTAATGACGTGGCCCAATTAAATTCTAATCATAAATTAATCACGCCCAGGTACAGACCAGATTACAAACATAATCCAGTATCTAATTTTGGAATTCATAACCATATCAAACTGCTACAATACCATACAGAGAATATTTATCATTAAGAATCTTTGAAAAAGAATATACTACACATAAGTATCATGCTGCTCAGGATAGACACCTTAGGATCCACTGGAAAAAAGTCCATTTAAAAAGGTATTCTAAAACTTCCTGTTTATAGTGTCACTATTCTCAAAAAGCACTTGTACTTGCCAGATAACCACTGGCGTGTACTTCCATAAAGACTCATTTGGACAAAATGTCAGTATTATGTGTTTTAATAACTGGACTATCACTCACTCCACATTTTTAATTGGCTTCAATACCATTACAAAGCCGTATTTTTTCACTTTCTCCCTCTCCATCAAACTGTGCTTTTCACACCTGTTGGTTTTAAGAAACACTAATATTTGGCTTTGGGAATTTAAGATAATTAAAGGAAGAATGTACGAACTAAGACAAAAGGAGTTGAGCCTAGATGCCACAAAATAATACACTGCTCTCAAAACAAGAGCACTCCTCTAAAACTAAAACTAAAATTTGACCAATAAAAAAGTATCCATCCTACGTGACAGTTTAATGACAACTCCTGGCCTAACATTAATATGTTTACCCCTTGCCTCTATCACCTTCAAAAACGGACAAGCTGAACTGCATCTCTCAGCCAGGTGTCCTACACAGGTAACCAACTCAGGTTCAAGGCACCCACCCCACCCCCACCCTAACACTAAGTTTGTCCTGGAAAACAAGGCTGACACCCCCAGGCAGCTATAGCCAGCCATACAACTAGAATCACCCCGTGCACGCTCGAGGAAGAACTTTTCTAACCAAAATGTTTGCTTTCTTGGGGTGTTATATGGGAAATTTACACATCTGTATGATTGTTTTGCAAGTTCACAACCTCTGTAACAAAAATATATATTTTTTAAAAATAATGTGGACTGGGGGAAAAATCCACCAAATGTAACGATAAGGTCTATAGTTGGTAGTCATATTTTGACCATGCTTTTGCATAGTCGGTAACAAATGCTTCACAACAATGCAAAGTGTTGGTGGAGGGGTGATGTATGAGACTCCTGTGTGATGTTATGTATGTTTATTTTGTAAGTTCACAATCTTTACTATACACTTATTGTTTATGCATGTATGCATTATATACTTCAATAAAAATACATTAAAAAAAGATTTACTTCTCATGGGATTGAACCTGGAGGTCAGTGCTGACAAGGCAGATTCCTTCACTCTGTCACTCTAAACAAGAAGCTGTGCATTGTTCTCAGGTGGTTGCTCCTTGAAGCATTTGTCAGAAGAGAACACTTTCCAAATTGTAAAAGGAGGCATAAGATCTGGCTCAAGGAAATAGAAACAGTTTTCAGAATGTTTGGGAGAGGATATATTGGATAATTTTGACTTTTTAAGAAGTCTTCACAAAACTATTTCCTTAAACATTTGTCACAGGAAAAAATTTAAAGCAACAAATGATCAACTTGCTATACTCAAGCTTTACCAAAAAGTCCAATTGTTCATCCAACATGTATTTTTTGAGTTCCCAGTTATGTATCAGTTACTGTTTTAGAGCTTGGGGTATATAATATAGTAGACTGAAAAAAGGAACATCTGTACTTACAGACCTTATATTTTCTGGAAGAAGGAAAAAAGCCTACCAAATATCAAAGAATGGATAATTAAGGTTAAATTTTATTAAACTTCAATATTTATAAGCAAAAGGATAAACAAGAAACAGAATTTTCCAGTTCCAACATTGCTCATTAACCATACTTCTACCAGATCTCAATTCAAAATGTCTACTAACACAAACCCTAAGAAAAGTTTTAGTATATCTTTTATCGAACTAGCCTTATGGCCATCCCAACACACAGAATCCACTAGGGAACCCAGGCTGACAGTTCTCTACTCTTCTGACCAGAGGGCAGAGGCTTCTAGCACCTTCCAGCCATCATTTACTGAGGCCTCTTATGGGTATACAAAGACATGGCTGCTATTATATTTCAGAATAAAGCAGTCACAGCTAATGTTTAGGGGGTGTAGCAGTTTGATAGAGTTATGAATTCCAAAATAGATACTGGATTGTGTTTGTAATCTGATCTATACCTGGGTGTGATTAAATTATGATTAGGGCTTTGATTGGGCCACATCAGTAGGGTGCTAAGTTGTGGGTGGGGACTCACAGATAAAAGGCATGGCAAAGGACAGAGTTAGAGATTTTGATGCTGGAGTTTTGATTTGGAGTTTGATGCTGGAGTCTTGAGCTGGAGCCCTGGGAAGTCAGCACACAGAGGAAAGAGAAGCAAGTCCCGGGAAGAGAGGACCTGAGCCAGGAGAAGAACACAGAGGAATAGAGACTGCTCCTTAGACAGCAGAAACCCCAGGGAGAGAGACAAAGCTGTTTGACTGATTAGTACAGCTGACCTTGCGGAGAAAACAGGGGTGATGAGCCTGGAGAGAAGCAAGACCTGGGAAGAGAGGAACCCAGGAAGCCTGAACCCTGGCAGATGTCGGCAGCCATCTTGCTCCAAAACGTGGAAATAGACTTTGGTGAGGGAAGTAACTTACGCTTTATGGCCTGGTAGCTGTAGGCTCCTACCCCAAATAAATACCCTTTATAAAAGCCAGCAGATTTTTGGTATTTTGCATCAGCACCCCTTTGGCTAATACAGGGGAAATCTTATTACTATTCCAAAGCATAATTTTTAAAGTCAGAAATTAATTATCACCATTCTGATGGATCTTGGAGAAAACTGAGGTTCTCAAGGTAGACCGTGACGTACACAATGAGCTAAATGAAGGAACTACACATTTAGCTATTTAAATTCATTCTTAATTTTTCGTTCATGGCAGGACAAACAATGAAAAGAATGCTGCTCTGGATTTCACAACCGTCTCTAAACAGTCACCGCATATTTCAGGGGTCAGGTTAAGGATGCAGACGTGAGCTGAGGTCTAGATATATCCTTTATCACAAGATGATCTGTCTAGAGAAAAACTGAATCAAAAGCCAGAAGCTGGAAACAACCTGTGTGTTCATCAACCAATGACCAGATAAACAAAGTGTGGAGTCTACACAGGATAGAATATTATGCAGTGGTAAGAAGAAATGAAGTTGTGAAACCGATGACAACATGGATGGAAGCAAGCCAGACACAAGAGGACAAATACTCTATGACTGCCCTATTATGAACTAAGTATATTACGTGAAATACAAACATATTATGTGAAATATGAATATGGGTAGAATTGCACATGTAAGACCATTTTTCTTTGAAGCTGAACGAATGTAAGTTAATACTACAAAATGTTAATATCAGACAAAAAATTATTCTAAGTGAAGGAGACCAGACAAGGTACTAGATTCCATTTATATAAAATGCAAATCTAAATAAATTTACAAAGATGAAATGAGATTAGTGGTTATGTAGGTCGGAGGAAGGAATCCTACGGGGTGTGGAGCCATCTTTGCACTAAAGCCTCTAACTTATTTTGTATACCTCACTTCTGCCGTATCATCTAGTAGACTGAAAGACACAAAGTGAATGGAACAGAGCAGCTCCCTTTACCATGGGATTAAATCTGAAAGCCGACGAGCAACAAGCTGCCTCTTTCCTTGACCTCTTCCAGACCAAGGTAACTAGTACCTCTCTCTCTCAAGTAAGCAGGGCATTCACTGGTGAAACAAAGTATGCACTGCTGCTTGTGCAAGAAGTATGTGGGAAAGAGTTACATGCATAGAGTAGTCTGGCAGCGCTTACTATAGGGATTTTGTCAATTACTAAATGGTGTAAATCCACAATTATTTTATTTTACAATTTTGCTTATCTTTGCATTGCAATAAGCCATTTTAGCAGCAATGAACTACAAAAAATAGAATGCATACCTAATGAAAAAATTTAATGAAAATACTGAATTATCTGTTCTCAAAGTTAATGATGCAGGAGCCATTTGCACCATTGCCCGCATTTTCCACACACTGTGGGGGCCCAATTCCTATCGGTGTACTCAGGAAAACCAGAAGACTTTTGAGGAACACATATCTGCATCTACTTTTTTTTCTTTTTTTTAAGATGACTGTACTGGCAGAGAGCTAATCACCATGCACAGCTAGACTTTACATTTATACAATTACAGCATTTACATTTCTCTGTGAAGCATGACTTTTTCTTTAGATCAAAAGGCTGTTCTGATCTAATTAATTGTGCTCATATTTCTCCCTAAATTTTCTTCTGTACACACAAAAAGTGAAATGATAGCTGTTAAATTTTGGCTGCTTTAGCTGTAGGACTTTATAAGCAATTAGATGATATTATTATTTTCAAAGAGAAAATCAATTAATTCCAATAACAAGATTTTTTTTTTTCCCCATCCAAATTCATAGAACAAAAGTAAGTAAAACTATGACCTGTGTGTGGGCCAAATGTAGCCTGCCTGTTTTGGTATAGCTTGCAAGTTGAGATCGGTTTTTAAAATTTTAAGTGGTTGGAAAAAAATTTTGAAAAGGAATAATATTCTGTGATACATGAAAATTATATGAAATTAGAATTTCAGTGTCCATAAATAAAGCTTTAGTGTACCACAGTCACACTCTTCCATGCACTGAGGTATTGTCTACAGCTGCTTTTGTACTACAGTGGCAGAGTTGAATAGGTGCAATAGAGCCCTCTGGCCCACAAAGCCTAAAATATTTATCTACTCTGACCCTTTACAGTACAGAATCCTGGCTTCAAAAAATTAAACATCTGGGAAGTGGATGTGGCTCAAGTAGCTAGGCACCCGCCTACCCATGGGAGGTCCCAGGTTCTGGTCCCAGTGTCTCCTAAAGAAGGCGAGCAGACACCTGCGCCTGCTGCCACGAGCTAGATGGCTACACAGAGCAGATGCCGCAAGCCAGCAGGTGCCTGTGGCGAGTGGATGTGGCTCAGGCCGCTGGGCCCTCGCCTCCCACGTGGAGGTCCCAGGTTTGGTTTCCAGTGCCTCCTGGAGGAGGCGAGCACACAGTGAGCAGACAGACAAGAGAACCATCGGAGGGTGAGGGGAGATAAATAAATCAATCTAAAAAAAAACTTTAAAAAAATGAAATATCTAATATCACTGTAAATGATAATGTAAAAGTTCAATGTAGAATGCAAAATCATGTTTTTCTGATTTTCATACAAATTCAGATTTTTATACAGGCACAGTAACTGCAGAACAAATTTCAAAGCTGAAATTGAATTTAAAAATCCTTCAGCATGGCAAATATGCATCTATTTTTCCATGCTAGCTCACCTACGCCTTCAAGAACCTGCCTTGTAAATCAACCCAAGTATCACAAAAAGATTTGAACATTTTTTGGTTAAGTCTCCTAAATTTTGGTTGTATTTTGTTCAGAACCAGTTAGAACTTCCAACAAGTGAAATGTTTTAGAAGTCATCTTTTAAAGCTCTCGGAGAACTACTATTATTGAAATCAAAGCTTGCAAGTAGGAAAACAGTGAACTTACTCCCTACATGTGCCAGAGAGGAATTGGGGGGGGGAAACAAGAGCTTAAAAAATGTAAAGGGGCAATTTCAAAATCCAGTCAATGTGCTTTCGAATATCTTAATTTGCGGAAATAATCTCTTGAAAGAGCTTCTATTTTTAATTGGATAAATTTTCTGTAGCACAAAGGAATGAAATTTAAAAGATTTTACAGCATCTCAATTCAGCAAAACATTCAATAAATCGAAGAGGCAACTTATGAGACTTTTATCTTGTAAAAATATGTACTGAAGAAATCTATTCTGAATGGAATTTTTTTGAAAAAGACAGATCTTATAAAATATTTGAGTTGAAATATTTAACATTTCAATTTAAAAAGTGAAAATATTCTCCCTGCTCTGAACTTTAGATACCTTCACACCTAGAGAGAACTTTTTTCAATTAAAAAATAGTATGGTTTACAGAAAAGAATAAATTCAAAATGTCAACAATCTCAAACTTACTAGCTTTTTATAAAGGCAACATTGAAGAAGTTTGCAGGCAATTTTTTGAGAATTTTAGAAATAAGAACATATCGGGGGAAAGTACTCTTCAAAATTATACCATTAAATTGACAACAGAATAGGTAACTGATGAAAGTATGTGGAAAATAAAGAATATTTACTGTTTTGAAATGTTCAGATCATCAAACCGTTTTACTGTAGAGATAACATTTTAACCTGATTTTATTTTAAAAAATAGTTCCTGGGGAGTGGATGTAGTGCAAGTGGTTGAGCACCGCTTCCCACATCCCAGGTCTGGGGTTCCCTCCCCAACACCATACCTCAAAACAAAAAATAGTTCTTTAAAAATGACTGTTTTGTAGGTTCAATACAGTAAAATGTGTTGGTCAAAAGAGAGTTCATAAGATTATATAACAACGATAGCCCCCTTTTGCTCGTTTCCCACTTCAATGATAAATTACACAGTCACTAGTTATAAAATGCTGAGGAGAGTGTGCAGAGTCCAGCTGGGCAAATAAAACCAATTTCTGCCAACTTCTATCCTGAACTGGCGCTGGCTGCCTCCTCGGCTTGTGCCTAAGAACTGCTCATCCACCCCTGCTGGACATTCACGTCCACCCTACATCGGCGTGTCCACTGCACACCGAGCATTGCACAAGAATACCAGGACACAGCGGGGAGCGCAACGGCGCCATCCTCCCTGTCCCAGCAGGTGAGCAGACACAGGTGCCACTGTGCTTGGCTGAGCCCTGTCCCTGAGCAGGCTCCACAGCAAGGACAGGTCCCCGGGGCAGAGGCGTGTCTCTCCTGGGGAGCCAGAAGCAGGGACAGCAAATGTACCACCGCTGGTAAGCAGGATGATTTTTAGGTGGCACAAAGATGAACATTTATTTCAATATATACTGCCTAGGGAAAACGGATGTGGCTCAACCAATTGGGCTCCCGCCTACCATACAGGAAGGTCCAGGGATCGATGCCCAGGGCCTCCTGGTGAGGGCGAGCTGGTCCACACGGTGAGCTGGCCCATGCGGGAATGTAGCCCTGCACAAGAGTCCCCCCCCACGTGGGAATGCCGCCCAGCGCAGGAAAGCCACTCTGCGCAGGAACGCTGGCTGATGAGGACAGCTGGCGCAGCAAGATGACACAAGAGACACAGAGGAGAAAAAATAAGAAGACACAGAAGAACAGGGAGCTGAGGTGGTGCAAGAGAGTAATCGCCTCTCTCCCACTCTGGAAGGTCCCAGATGGGTTCCTGGAGCCGCCTAATGAGAATACAAGCAGACACAGGAGAACATACAGCAAATGGACACAGAGAGCAGAAAACGGGGGGAACACGGGGGAGAAATAAATAAAATAAACCTTTAAAAAATATGTATATATATTGCCTAGCACCAACTGCTTAAAATGAGGCCAAACAGACAGTCCCTTCACGTGGAACCCTTGGGTGTTTCAAATCTCCAGGAACCGTTCACCACAACTGTTCAGAAGTAGAGGCTATGGACAGAATGCCCAAAGGCTAATCAAGATTCCACAACGCCAAATACCCCATACACGAGTGCACACCTACCAGCAATGCCGACAGTCCTCCTAGAAGGGCGGCGTGTTTTAATTCTGTGAGCAAACATACATGATTGGGAAATGAATTTGGGACCATTCCCTGAATACCTGTTCTTTCTGTTAAACCCATCGTAAAGATTAGTGAAGAGGGATTAAAAAAGAGCCTGAAAGGTAGAGATCATCACGGAAATATGAATACTGGGAGGAACCTAAGAAGTCTACTCCCTGTTGTATACACAGAGCAGCAACCTCAAAACATTAAAATGTATTAAGAAAGCTGCTAATCCTCCATTTTCCCCTCTATTTTCTCAAGAAATGGGCAATGACTCCAACTGCTGTCCCATCCTGAAACTCGAAAGTTTTGAGGGCCCCACAGTGTACCTCAGATTGCCAGGCTCCACAGATGCCCTCTTGGGGTGTACACCCATGCGGGCGAGCCTTCGCCAATCGGCATGTTCTGCACAGATATTGGTTCAATTTCACCTTAAAGACTCATATTCCACCTGCAAGATAAAATGAACTCGTGGGCACAAAACAGGAGTGCTGGGGCTACGCGCTGCTAGTAATAAACTGGGTTCTTTTTGTTAACTGCAGTGATCTAGACAGGGATTCCTGTGAAAAATTCACTGAAAACACTTTGCATGTTAAGAGAACTTGAAAGACATGAACTGTCTTTCCACACTGGCTGACAGCACAGGGTGGTTAAGGGACACCCCTTTACGCCTTCTGAATACCACCCAGTCAACTTAACGCACTCAGAATAGATCCTGGAGAATGGTTTCTGGTGGCTCCTTGAAACCAGCTGGTGAAACAAAAGTCACTTTCATCGCCTCTGTTAGGAATTCTTGGAATTCGACCACATCAAAGGAAACGGTTAAGTAGTTTTTGCTCTTTCCAACCGTGTACATGTGAACTGGCTCATAGTTTAGTTAACAAGAAACTATCAATCAACTGATAGTATTACTGATAGGGAATTTCACTCTTGCCTTCACCAAGCCTTCCCTTTATACATAAACGAGTATATAGCCGGGATGGTTACTGCGATGCGCCAAGTCTGCTGGGGTGACGGTATCCAGCTGTTGGGTTGAACACTGGCTGAGGGGTTGCTCTGGGGGTATTTTTTCGATGTGACTAGCAGTTACAGTCAGTTCACTTTATATTACTCGATAATGGGGGTAGGTCTCACCCAACTGGTTGGAGGCCTTAACAGCTAAGAACTAAGGTTTCCCAAAAAAGAAGAAATTCTTCCTCAAGACTTCACCGTCTACACTTCTCTTGAGTTTCTAGCCTCCTGGCCTCCTCTGAGGAATTTCCACTCAACACTGCAGCATCAGCTCTTACGGGAATAGCTAGCCTGCCAGCATGCCCCATGGATTTCAGACTTGCCCTACCCCACAATCACATAAGTCAGTTCCTTGAAAATAAATCTCTTTATATTTACACACATATACATATAGCCTAGAGTTCTGGTTCTGTGGAGAATCCTAAGACAATTCCCATTAACAAAAATTTTCAGGCGTACATTTTTGTAAATCAAATGGCTATACTATTGTATTGTTTTAGTAAATCACTATTATTGCTTTGTTTTGTTTATTCTTCTATACAAGCAAAATGATACCTCCATTTATGGTAGTGATAAAGTTACTTTTAAAATAAAAAGTTAAAAAGATGACTTTGAGAAGAAATTAATATGGCTATGGCTGGAAACAGTTACTGTAAAAATTCAAGAACAATTCAATCTTGAGAGATTATTATCTGGCTGTGATTAGATAAATGTACCATATGGACACATTTTAATTTATATTAATCACCCAAAATTTGCAAACCAGAAATTTGAAGGACATAAGGAAACCAAAAGAACACTTTTATATAAAGCATTCCTGTCTGATAAGTGTTATCCACTTCCCCTCCGAGTTATATTTCGTACATGTGAAGTTTCACTTGGACCAAAGAGGCATTAAAACTCACTAAAATGAAAAGGTGAAAGAGAGATGAATAGCATTAACATAATGAGAATCTACATTACATCATTAGTAAAATTCATACGGTCAAAAGGAGGATTATGAAATCAAAAGACGCTTCCATAGCTGCTAATTGATGCTGAACACCTATTTTGTGCCAAGACCGAGTATAATGGGAAATGGCTTTGACCATGGACTTCACATTCCGTGTGGGGGCCAAGTCTTCTGGATTTTTTACAGATTTCAAGATGCCTCATTACTGCAGTCTTTTCAGACCTGTCTCTGGATCCTGCATCGAGCAGGCTTTCATTTCACAGTGTCTCAGAAGACGCAGTCACAGAAACTAAGTCCTCTTAGGGACATGGCGCCCAATCGCTTGCCGACGCACTCGCCAGGGAATGAATGGTTTCGTTAGATCTTGTTCTCCTTGACACGGCTCCTGAAAAGCTCCCTGTCCACGCAGCCTCTTCTGATGGCGGAGAATCACGTGCACCCTCTTCATGAAAGGACCTCAGAGACGCTCAAATCACCCCCCCAACCACTGTGGACACCCTCCTAAGGCCCAGTACCTGGACCTCTGGACACTGAAAACCTGAGGTTGCCAGAAAAAAAAGAGCAGAGGAGCTCACGTTCATGCCCTGTGACACAGACTGGGTTTAGAACGTCGACTGGCTAACTAAATGCGGACATGGGATGCGCCCCCCAAAACCAAGCTTTGGTAAGTTTGCCTTTAACATCCTTTTTGTTTGACCCCACAAAGAATAAGTTGGGCATTCTGAGAACTCATTTGCAAGTCATGACCCTGAAAAAACAACTCCCCAAACCTGTTCCTATCTACTCACTGGGGGTACCTATGCACTTGTACAGAAAACCTGGGATTCTCTGTGATTTAGTGTGGTTCTAAGAGATGCCTGTACATCTACAGAGCTTTCAGGGATCAACCACCATGGAGAACCTAAAATGGAGGCGAGCTATGGACCAGTCTACAGTCCCACCTCCAGCATCTCGGGCAGTGCCATTTCCCGCAACTCTGTGCCTACTTGGCTTCTTTAATGGCCCTTCCTACTGGAGTTACCACCAAACCTCCGCTAGCCTGGCACTGACAGGCATTTGGGGGATAATCCTTTTACTAGGGCTGGGGGCTATACTGTTTATCACAGCCTAGCTCCACCCCCAGCCTCTACTCAATAGATGCCAGTAGCACCCCGTAGCAGTTTAATATTACTGATGAATTAAAAAAAGAAATACTGAATTATGTTTGTAAACTGATCTTTTTCTCTGGGCATATTAGATTATACTGGATTCATAGGTATTCTTGATTAAGGAAACCTTGCTGGGTGGGGACTCACAGATAAAAGGCATGGCAAAAGACAGAGTTGAGGGCTTTTGATGTTGGAGTTTGATGCTGAAGCCCCAGGAAGAGGCTGGGTTCTCCCTGAACCCAGAAAGAAAGCAAGACCCTGGAAGGAAGGAACCCAGGAAGCCTGAACCCTCGCAGACGTCAGCAGCCATCTTGCTCCAACACAAGAAAATAGACTTTGGTGAGGGAAGTAACTTATGTTTATAGCCTGGCATCTGTAAGCTCCTACCCCCAGTTGATACCCTTTATAAAAACCAACCAATTTCTGGTATTTTGAATTAGCACCCCTTTGGCAGACTAATTCATACCCCCAGTCTTGACACCCAAAAATGTCTGCAGGCATTGCCAAATGTCCCCTGGGGAGCAACTTCACCCCCCACTTTCAAAAACCACAGCCATAAATACTTGACATCTGATTATTAGGCAAGAGATAAAATAAGACACCAAGATCAAGAAAGACACGGAATCAGACATAGTGCCTGGGACACTGAAGTCCTTATCTACAAATGACAGATCACCTGGAAGTTTTAACAGTGTTGTCATAATAGTCTGTGTGATGAGATGGGCTGAGCCTCACAAACAGCAAATTCCCAACTCAGGGTGGTTATTATTGAACCGGAAAGGAAAAGGGCAGAGCCACCGCTACCTGGCAGACAGGTGACTCTGGGGGGTTAGGGGAGGGGGACAGCAGTAGTCTTGGGTCTGACCAGTAAAAAAGACAGCCGTGTGGCTCTGAGAAGAACCTTCCACCTCTTCCATGAGAAGCACACACTGTCCTCCGGCTTGAACACAGAAGTATCTAAGCTGGCACACCTTAACAAAGGACGCCCTAGACCCAGAAATTGATGAGTGCCAATAATAGTTTTATACTTCTATTAATCAACCATAAACAATGCACTCCTGAATCTCAAAATGATTAATTTTAGACTTTATACCAAGAGGATCAGCAAATTAAAAAAAAATAACATGGGACTTCATCAAAATTAAGATCTTTTGTATATGAAAGGACTTCATCATGAAAGTAAAAGAGACAACCTATGGAAGGGGAGAAAACAGATGCAAACCAAATATCTGGATATGGGTGTAATATTCAGAATATAATTAAAAATTCTTGCAACACAACAATAAAAAAGACAAACCAATTTTCAAAAAAGGACAAAAACCTTGAATAGGCAATTCTCCAAAAAAAAGATATATAAATAGCCAAAAAAACATGTGAAAAAGATGCTCAACATTGTTAGCTATTAGGACAATGTAAATCAAAACCATACTGAGATACCATTTCACACCTACTAGAATTGCTGCTATTAAAAAACAAACAAACAGAAGATAACAAACGTTGGAAATAGGAACACTCCTTTATTGTTGGTGCAAATGCAAAATGGTGCAGCCATTGTGCAAGACAATTTGACATTTCCTCAGAAAGTTAAGTATAGAGTATGACCCAGCAATCCCACTTTGAAAACTGAAAGCAGGGACTTGAGCAGTTAGTTATGTGCACATCAATGTTCACAGTGGCATTATTCACAATTGCCAAAAGATGAAGGCAAAACACACTTCCAAACAAACAGATAAACCAACTTTGGTACATCCTTACAATGGAATTTATTCTGCCTTAAAAAGTAATGAAGTCCTGATAATGTGACAATGTGAATGAACCTTGAAGACATCAAGTTGAATGAAATAAGCCAGACACAAAAGCGCAATTATTGCATCATCTCCCTGACATGAAATAATTATAATATTAAAATTTATAGAGTCAGAAACTAGAATACAACTTACCAGGGACCTAGGAGAGGGAAGAGAAGTCAATGTTTAACTGGTACCCGAGTTTCTGTTTGGGGTGACAGAAAAACTGTGGTGATGGATGGTGGTGAAGGTAACACAACACCGTGAATGTAATTAACAGCACTGAATTACATATTTCTACTACCAGAATAAGATTCTTTAAAAAAAAAACAGGACTGGATCACACAGTGAACCCTAATATAAATGACAAGCTACAGTTAATAGTATAATTATACTGTTTCTTCAATTGTGACAAAAGTACCATGCTAATGAAAAGTGTTAATAACGGAAAACCGCGTGGAAGGGGGTGAATAGGGGAACTTTGTATTTTCTGCATGATATTTTTATATTGTCTGTAAACCTACAACATCTCTAGTAAAATAAATAAATGGATGATTTTACTGTAAAACAAATCCATAACATATTCAGAAAAAATTCTGAACTACACACAAAAAACTCTGAAGAACTGTACACAGAAAACCTAAACACATCTAGAAAACCTAGTGCTTCATCATCAGCTGGGGTATATACAGGTTTATGAACACTCAAACTTTTCAAGGCTAATTTTGGGGGTGGGGGGGTGGGGATGCATTCCCGCCTTCCTGGAACCCCCCCTGTAAATGGGCAGGGACCGAGCACTCACAGCACCTGCATTAACTTTTATAACAGACAAGCAGAAGTCAAGAGGGAGGCGAGGGAGCAATCTCTGGGAAAAAGAAAAAAACAGCTAAAAAACTAAATAATCCACAAACCTCTGTCCCCAGTCACCTAAAGAATGGCACGCAAGTTAACAAGATTTTTAAATCCCGAATGCT
Organism: Dasypus novemcinctus; assembly: GCF_030445035.2. Taxonomy (NCBI): domain Eukaryota; kingdom Metazoa; phylum Chordata; class Mammalia; order Cingulata; family Dasypodidae; genus Dasypus; species Dasypus novemcinctus. The sequence goes on along the minus strand of NC_080694.1, from coordinate 36,460,175 downwards.
AAAATGCCTGTGGCTTCAGAGCTGGCTTTTAAATCTTCCTAAGTTAGTGTTTTTGCTAAGGACTACAGCTGGGCTTCCCTCCTCAAGAAGGGAAGCTGATGTGGTGATAAAAGCCCCAGATAAAGGAGGAAAAGCAAAACATGAGTAGGAAAATAGGGCAGCAATAAAAGATCATGAAGACAGATAAATTACGGCTCAAGGTCAATAGACCAACACATCTCCAATTTCAGACTTACACTAGAACACGAAATTCTAACACCCCTGCTGCCAACATAATCAACTCAGGGGAAAGACTACAGCCTAATTCAGCTGTACACGAAAAAAAGACACTATTATATAATATAAACCTGGAGGACAGCTTCAACGTTCCTTCAAAAGGCTTCAAAAACCTTTCCCTCTCCTAGGAACAAATGCTCTCTCGTGGGAAGGTCTATCAATATCCTTTATACCACCCACTCCTTTTCTTAGAGTTTCCTTTTTATTTTAAATTCTGATATTTAACTACTAGCTTGCTCAAGAATATAAAGACTAATAAAATGTAATTTTAGCATTGGCCATAAAATAAAAATTATTGAGACTTAAATGAATATTTTCAATTTGAAAAGGATATTCTCACAAACTTACGGTGCTTCTCTACAAGGAATTTCTTGCCCCAAGAAATGGGATTAGACAGAAAAAATTGTCTAAGTCTGGTTTAGCAAACCAGTCCAATACTGTATAGATGCAATATGCAAAGAATTTAAGCTTGTGATAAATGAGCAAGATGAGTCATAAATAACAGTGGAAACAATGGGTATTTTAGTATGAGATTAAGACCCTCAAGGCACACATAGAGCAAAGTCAAGTCTGGAAAGGCAAAGTATAGTTTTAAAAATTTAGATGATAAAAACACTAACTGTACATTAGGGCACAGACTAAGTTCAAGATATACAGAGAAGAAAGCGGACGTGGCTCAACTGATAGAGCATCTGCCTACTGTATGGAGGGTCCAGGGTTCGAACCCAGGGCCTCCTGACCTGTGTGATGAGCTGGCCCATGAGCAGTGCTGATGCGTGCAAGAAGTGCTGTGCCACCCAGGGTGTCCCCACAAAGGGGAGCCCCACGCACAAGGAGTGCACCCCGCAAAAAGAGTCGCCCCGTGTGAAAAAATTGCAGCTCGCCCAGGAATGGCGCCACACACACGGAGAGCTGACGCAGCAAGATGACACAACAAAACAAGATGCAGTTTCTCAGTGCCGCCTGATAATGCAAGCAGACACAGAAGAACACACAGTGAATGGACACAGAGAGCAGACAGCTGGGGGGGGGGGGGTGAATAAAAACAAATCTTAAAAAAAAAAGATATAAAGAGAAAGACCAATGGACCTGCTTACATTTTAAAGTAAAAGCCATAAATAAAAAGCATAGAAATATAAAGAAAATAGAGGAAATATATTTGCCACCAAGGGTGAATAAAGAGTTAATACACAGAAATGCGTGTTCAAGGCATGCTTTCCTATCCCATACGCTGCTTTTACTTTATTTTTAAGTATCACACACCCAGCAAATGCTGACATGGCCCTCTCAGGTACAGCGAGGCGGCCAGTAAGCAGCTGGACCAACGAAGGTTTAAAATGCGTGGCTGGCACTTGTGATTTCATGGTTTTTGTTTTTCTAAAACCCTCTCTTAAAGTGGAGTGGGAATCAGAGAGCAGGCCGCAGAATTACCTATAACTGTGAGCCTGTGATTAAAGAACCCACAGGGAGCGGGTACTCAGTTCCACGCAGGGCTCCTGGACAGGCTCTGGGGAAGTCAGGCGGTCCCTCCGCGCTCCTGCTTAGCAGTTGTGTGGCATTTAGCAGAGGCGTGTCATACTCTTTGCCATGTATCACAATTAAAAAGAAAAATAGTACGGAGATAAATAAAACGCCTACCGACAGGGCTCAGCAGATTCTGAAAGGCTGAAATGACCAGTGGGTTTAGTACGCTTATTAGTCACAGTTATAAAAACACCTTAATGATGAGGAAAATGCTCACATTTGTGAGAAGCAGGGCACAAATATATCGCCCCAACCATGTTAACTATGTATGTGGACGTGGAGGGAGGGATACTGGAACCCCAGACCATCTCAGTCCACAGACAAACAAGCTACACGGCCTCTACTACAATACACACAGTTGTCATCGGCTTGTTATTACCATTTCCCCATTACGGTCATGCAATCCAGCTTACTTTTTGCTCTCCTATTAACACTTATATTTTTGCAAAGCACTTTTATTTTTGTCTTTATGAAATATAAAATGGAATCCCTTTGCCACTTAAAAACTCCAAAATAAAACTTAACATGAATCTACATATGTAAGAATAGCCCAGAGAATTTGACAAAAAAGAAGGAGGAGAGGTGGAGAAGACCTGCATACTGCATTATCAGAACGGACTGCATAGCACTGATGTGGAGACAGCGGCCACCGCAGTTGCTGAGGGCAGGGAGAAGGAAGAAGAGACGAGATGTGGGGGCATTTTCGGGACTTGGAGTTGTCCTAAATGATATTACAGGGACAGATGCAGGACATTATATAACCTGCCTGAATGTACTGGGGGAGATTGTAAACTACAAGGTCAACTATAATCCATGTGGTGCAGCAGTGCTCCAAAATGTATTCACTAAATGCAATGAATGTGCCACAATGATGAAAGAGGTTGATGATGTGGGAGGAGTGGGGTGGGGTGGGGCACATGGGAACCTCTTATGTTTTTTAGTGTAACATTTTTTGTGATCTATGTATCTTTAAAAAAAAAGGCAATTAAATGTAAAAAAGACAATAAAAATTTATATATATCCAATAAATTGAATTGAGAAACAGGAAGAAAAAAGAACAAATTATATAAAGCTATTGTAATTACAACTCTGTGATACTGTTGCAGAAGAGATCAAATTGATCAATGGAATATAAACTCCACAAACACATGGAATTTTATTATTTGCTAATTGGTGGCATTTTCAAACAGGAAATTTCGGATGGATCATTCATTCCAGTGAAGTGTTGGGACAGCTCAAACAAGTGACTTCTTCAGATGGGAAAACATGTTTAAGTTCAATCTCTATGTCCCCAAACATAAACATTGGTAAATGTTTATTTACCAATAAACAATATTGGTAACAATAATATTCTCCAATAGGATAAGCTAACTAAAACAAAACAGTAAAAACCTGATGAAAAATAGGAGGGCATTTATAACACTAAAATAGGAAAGGGGTTCTTAACAAAGACACAGAAGCCAGTAGTCATATAGAAAAAGACTGAGCGGACTATCAAAATAAAATTATTCTGGGGAAGCAGGTGTAATTCAGTGGTGGAGCACCTGCCTTATATGTATGAGGTCCCAGATTCATTCCCTGATACCACCAAAAAATAAAAATAAAAATGAAAATAAAAAATGAAAACATTCTGTACAACAAAAGAAAAAGGTATATATACAAAAATTTAAGAAAAGCAACACATTAGGGAAAAAACATTGCCCTAGATATAACAAAAGGATGACTAATACTATTTATATAATGGAGAGTCTACTGAGGGAGTGGAAGCGATTAGCCTCCCCTCCCTCCCAGATGGGAGGTCCAGGGTTCAGTTGCCCTAGGCTCCTAAAAAGAAAACCAGCACACAACAAACAGACGACAACGAGGGGGTGGAGAGAAAGAGAGTCTACTGATTAATATGAACATTAACATGACCAAAATACAAAAATATACTTAATCTCACTATGAGGAAAACCATGTACCAATTTTGTCCATCACGTTAGCAAAACTTAAAGGCTGATAATAGCCAGTGTTGTTAATACAGGAAAACACGCACTCAATTTGTGACTGTGAACAGATAAAAACTGTCTGGAAAGCAATCTAGTGATTTACAAAATTTTTTAAATGTGAATACTTTTTGACCTAGCAAGTTTCTTTGAATAAGTGTAAATAACACCTGAATGTTAACACAGAAAATTTTATCCACACTAAGGGCAAAAAACCAGGAGGCCCTTAAAATGTTTATGGCAGCCTGATATGTATTCTTGACTAAGTAACAATACACAAATTATGTAATTGAGTTCTAAAAGGAAAAGCCACACACCTTTGTTTTATGTGAAAAGGCTACTGCATATTTTTAAATTCCTACCTAAGCATCTACATACATACACATGCACATACATCTACACGTGAATATACACATGCACACAAGCCCTGGAAGGTGAGACAGGCGGGCAGGGGGTGCAAGAGATGTTCTCTTTTATTTATTATTGCCAGCAGGTACTACAAAAACTCGAGTTCTTACTGACAGCCAAACCTGACTCTGGGACAGAAGAGAAGGCAAACTGCAAATGAGGAATAGGAAAACCTGGGAATGGGTGTGGCACGAAGGTGGAAAGACAGGCTAGCTCTTCCACTTCTTCAAACCGTCTCTTCCGGAACGCCAATTCCACATGGCACAGCTGCCAACTCTGCTGACAAGATTAAATCCTTACAGTTAATTTAAGCAGAACTTCCTCCAATTAAAAGTAAGTTCCCTGTTTACTTGGGTAACTCTGTATAAACTCAGCTGGACAGCAAAAATCTCCCTTCTGTTTCCCTTTCTAAGAGATTCACGTCAATTATTTAAAGGCTGTTTTATTCCCTCATAATTTCAACTATAATTTACCAACTATTAAAAACAAAACAGCTGTTTACACTAAGCTTAAGAAAACTTACTACTCTAACATTTTCAGGAAGTATGTTCTGCCCCCAAAACTTTTCCTAAGAATTGTTATAACTAAGTGTGGTAAAGAAAATAATTGGAATACTACCTAGCCCCACCAAAAGTTAATGCGCTCATTGCTAAAAGAAATTTTAAAACTTACTTAAATTGCAGCAGCAACAGTTTGGGACAGAAACTTTAGGTAAATTCCAAAAATACTTCAAGAAACAAATAACAACATCCTAAAATAACTGATACCAAGAAAAAAGCAGAACTGAACAAAGGAAAAAAAAAGTATATGACCCAATCTCACTTAAAGCATAGATATAAATTTCCTACATAGATAATAGCAAACCCAATCTATCAGTGGCCAAGAATAAACAGTGACTAAGTAGCGTTTCTTGAGAAATACCAGGATCATCCTGTATGAGGACATCTATAGAGGGGAAAACATAACATTAATGGATGGTGAAAAAGTAGACCATAAAATTAAAACCCATTCGTGATACTAAAAATAAAGACTTTGTATCCAGCAAATCTGGGTAGAAGACTATCTACTACAAGATTATTTTCAAAATACACCACCCTTAAATGTTGAACTATAAGAAGCATTTCCACCAACACACTACTATCCAGTGCTGTCCTGGAAGTCACCAGCCTACACTAGATGAAGCAGACGTACAAAATACTATGGAGAAAGAGCATAGAACCACAATTAATTACAAGTTATAGTCAGAAAATCCTAGAGATCTGTGATAATTAAAACAAATTAGGGGGAAGGGGACTTGGCCCAGTGGTTAGGGCGTCTGCCTACCACATGAGAGGTCTGTAGTTCAAACCCTGGGCCTCCTTGACCCGTGTGGAGCTGGCCCATGCGCAGCGCTGATGCGCGCAAGGAGTGCCGTGCCATGCAGGGGTGTCCCCGCATAGGGGAGCCCCACGCGCAAGGAGTGCACCCCGTAAGGAGAGCCACCCAGCGCGAAAGAAAGTGCAGCCTGCCCAGGAATGGTGCTGCACACACGGAGAGCTGACATAACAAGACGATGCAACAAAAAGAAGCAGAGATTCCCGTGCTGAAGACGCAGCAAATAGACACAGAGAACAGACAACCGGGGTGGGGGTGGGGGGGACGGGGAAGGGGAGACAATTAATTAACTAAATCTTTAAAAAAATAAAAAAATAAAAAAATTTAGGGTTCAGCAAAGGAACCAAGTACAGGACTAACGTGAAGCATACACGCACCCCTAGTGATTGTCCTACATATTGACAATTAATTAGAAATCACTCTTAAAAAAAAAATCCCATTCGTAACAACTGGAAAAACTGCCTAAGAATAAACCTAACAAAAGACAAAACTATTGCACACAACACACACATATATAAACTGCTTATAAACTGCTTATAAAAGTTCACTGAGGGGGAGGCGGATGTGCTCAGGCGACTGGGCTCCCGTCTCCGGGGTTCGGTTCTCGGGACCTCCTGGGGAAGGACAGCTGGCCTGCCGCTGCAGAGAGCTGACTGCCCTCACCACCACCGTAGAGAGCTGAGAGCAAGCGCAAACGACGGGGGCCAGGGAGGAGACGACAAATAAATAAAACAAATAAATCTTCAAAAAAAAAGTTCACTGAAGGACTTACGTCTCAGATCAATTGAGACCAAAACCCACAATATTAGAAGGTTCAAACATATCCTCCCCAAAATTAATCAGAAATTCAAAACGATCTCAATCCCACGAAAACTCTGAATTTTTTACAGAACTTGACAAGCTGATTTTAAATTTCAAATGGAATGTGAATTTTTTTAAATTAAAAAAACTTACATAATATAGACCATGGTTAGTAGCAACAGTTCAATATTTGCTCATCAATTATAAAAAATGTACCACAATAATGAAAGATGTTATTAATAGGAGAAATGTGAGAGGGGGAGGGGGTGCGGTATATGGGACTCCCCTACGTATTTTTTTTCAAGATTTATTTTATTTATTTCTCTCACCACCACCCCCATTGTCTGCTCTCTGTGTCCATTTGCTGTGTGTTTTTCTGTGTCCACTTACATTATCAGGCGGCACTGGAAAACTGCATCCCTTTTTTGTTGAGTCATCTTGCTGCATCTGTTCTCTGTGTGTGCAGCGCCACTCCTGGGTGGGCTGTGCTTTTCTCATGTGGGGCAGCTCTCCTTGCGGGATGCACTCCTTGAGTGTGGGGCGCCCCTACGTGGCAGGGCACTCCTTGAGCGCAGCAGCACTGCGCATGGGCCAGTTTATCACACAGGTCAGGAGGCCCTGGGTTTGAACTCTGGACCCTCCAAATGGTAGGCGGACGCTCTATCAGTTGAGCCACATCCACTTCCCCCTACATATATTTGATGTAACTTTTCTATAATCTAAAACTTTTTAAAAAATAAAGTTAAAAAAAAAAAGCCAATAGAACTCTGAAGAATTATAACAGACATAGGGATACTGGCCAAATAGACATGAACATTATAAAGCTAAAGTAATTAAAAACTATGTGAAAAAGTATGAAGAACATGCAAATTGATCACTGAAAACAGTCTGAGAACACACCCCTTTACATAAAACATATACAAAATTCATATATATTTATATAGTTTATTAATGATATGTAAGAGGAAACATTTCAAATCAATTGGGAGGTAGAGATGCAATAAATGCTATTGGTGCAAGTGGGAATCCATTCGGGGAAAATAAAGTTAGATCCCAAACCTCACACTACTTACAAAAATAAATTCCAGACCGAGTTAAATATCTAAAAATATTAAACAAAACAGCTGTGTTACAAAAACAAACACCAAAAACAAAATCAAAGAAAATGGGAGAACAAAGAAATATTCATACAACATAAGTTAAAGTATTTGTATTCTGACTTATACAAGTCAAATAACCAACAGAAAAATCACCAAGGTTTATGAGTCAATTTAAAGAAGAATAAATATAAATGGCTAACCATCTTCACTCATGTTTAGGGAAATGCAAGTTAAAATAACGAAGACTCACCTTTTTCCCATCAGATGCACACTACTTTTTAAAAGTTAGATATTAACAAGTCTTAACAGAGTTTATAGACAGACAACATACTCCTCCTACCTGACTTTTGGGAGTGCAAATTAGTCACTTCCGAGGGCAATTTAGCCAGATCTTTCAATTAAAATAAGCCCACACCCTTCCACCTAGCTACTTTCCTGGCACATGTGCACAAGACATACCCTGCCGAGCTCCCTGCCACACTGGATGTCTCCTAAAAAAAAAGCAGTGCCAACAACCTTGCAGTGCCCAAGGAAGGCTAGGAAACTGCTATGACCAATGAGCCCAGTTCTCATGCCCCTTTAGAAGTCTCTAGGACAACTTGATGGGAAAAGTATGCACAGTATTATACGGGTGGTATATATTTTTAAATCCATATTGGCGGCACTTTCTATGTTAATGAACACATGCATACAAAAGTACGTGTGTACAAATCATCTAGGAATCTTAAATTAAGATGAGAATCAGAGTGAGGTGAATTTTCTTCTCTGTTTTTAATTATCATTGTTACAGAAATAATAAATATACTCCAATAATAATGATTGAAGTGATGGATGCACAACTATGTGATTATGTCAAATACCATCGATTGTACACTTTGGATGAGCTGTATGCTTTATTAATATAGATCAATAAAATTTATTTATTTTTTTTAAAAACAAGATGAGATTCTGATTCAACAAGTTTGGGGTGGTGCCCAATATTCTGCATTTCTTATTGGCTCCCAAAAATGCAGGTGTTGCTGGTCCATAAACCACAGAGCATCAAGGGCACAGAAAATGGCCAGTGGGTACCCAAGTGGAAAAGAGGATGGAGACAATAGACAAGACGACTTGGAGAAGTCAAAGGGGGCTTCAGCCTTACTTGTAAAGTCTTTATTTTGCAAGTATAAAATATTTGAGTATTTACATAATTAAAAGTTAGTCTTTAAAAACTTTAATAATCTATTAGAATAGATAGTTGCAAATTCTAGAAACTTCACAGGGCTAAGTACACAAGAGTGGGCTAATTACTGTTGGCCAGTTTTGACCCTCAAATAATCATTAGTAACTGGCCGGAAAAGAACAGAAGCACAGGGAAATCGACTTGATAATCTGGTGGGAAAGTCCATCGCTACCGCAGGGGTACTTTCTAAAACAATTTTAAATTGGGTATTCTGTTTTTATTTCAATGTCTGTTTTTTAATGTCCAGAGTGAGATTATTAAAAATAAGCTACTGCATCTATTTGAAGTAATATCCATACAGCCTAATTTGGGTGTTTCACATGGCCTACCAGGCTTTCTCTCCACCTCATTTTCTTGCTGATTTATCTTTCCAGGGGAAATCCATCTTAGCTACCGAAGAACTAAAGAGCTTCCAAAAATGATCCTTCTGCAACACCGCCCAGAGGTGATCTTTCTAAAATGCCACCTTGTGACAAGCGGCCAGGCCTGGCCGGTACAGGTGCGGACGCCCGGAAACCCAAGCTACTCCAGGTAAGCCGACCGCTTGACAGCCAACCTTCCAGGAGGCGAGCGCTGGTCAGCACCTGGAGTAACTGAATGCACACAAACGCCACTCAGGCGCACGCCGGGACTTGTATTTTCTATTTACATACTTGGATTAAAAGGGTTTGGGTGAAAATGGATTGATGAAATCATCATAAATTCATTGGAATAAGAATTAATGTAGGCGGTGGACTTGGCCCAGTGGTTAGGGAGTCCGTCTACCACATGGGAGGTCCGCGGTTCAAACCCCCGGCCTCCTTGACCCGTGAGGAGCTGGCCCACACTGATGCGCACAAGGAGTGTCGTGCCACGCAGGGGTGTCCCCTGCGTAGGGGAGCCCCACGCTCAAGGAGTATGCCCTGTAAGGAGAGCTGCCCAGCACAAAAGAAAGTGCAGCCTGCCCAGGAATGGTGCCGCACACACGGAGAGCTGACACAGCAAGATGACGCAACAAAAAGAAACACAGATTCCTGTGCCGCTGACAACAACAGAAGCGGACAAAGAAGATACAGCAAATAGACACAGAGAACAGACAACGGGGGGGGAGGGGGAGGCGGGGATAAATAAATAAATCTTAAAAAAAAATAAAGATGAAATGTTGGTTCTTTGGGGGGGAATCAATAAAATTGACAAACCTTTAGCTACACTGACAAAAAAATATAAAAGATGAAAATAAAATTGCAAAGAAAAATGGTGATATCATTATTGACCTTTCAGAAATGGATTGAGAGAATGTTATGAACTCTACATGAATCAACTGGGTAATCTAGAAGAAAAGGAGAAATTTGTAGAAATACATCAGTTACTTCAACTGACTCAAAATGAAACCGGAAACATTGATCTTATAATAAGTAAAGAGATTGACTCAATAATCAAAAACCTTCAACCAAAGAAAATTTCAGGACCAGATGGCCTCACTGGTATATTCTACCAAACATTGAAAAAAGGAATTAAACTCTCCCCAAGAATTCAAGAGAAGGGGACACTTCCTAATTCATTCTATGAAACCACCATTACTCTGACAGCAGGTCCTAGTAAAGACATCGCAAGAAAAGAAAATGACAAACCAATTTCCTTTAGGAATACAGATGCAAAAATCTTAAAATACTATCAAAAGAATCCAAGGGCATATTAAAGGATTATACACCATGACCAAGTGGGATTCAGCCCAGTACTGCAAAAGCGATTGAACAAATGAAAGTCAGATGTAATATAATACATACAGAGAATGAAGGGGAAAACGATAGACAAGGATATTCATCAAAATCCAGCAGCACCCCTTTCTGAATAAAAATTTTCAGAAAAACAGAAATAGATGGGAACTTTCTCAACATGCTAAGGGTAATTTATGAAAAACCCACAGGTAACATCACACTCAGCGGTGAAAAACAAAGCTTTCAAGGAAGCCCGCTTTCACCACTGCTACTCAGTAGTGTACCAGAAGTTCGTGCCATACCAATTAGGCAAGGAGGAAAAAAAAAAAAAAAAAAGAACTAAAAGGTATCCGGATTGGAAAGGAAGAAATAAAACTATCTCTAGTTGTAGACCACATGATCCTATACAGAGAGAGCCTAAAGGGATCCACACAAAAAAACTATGAGAGCTAATAAGTGAATTTTGCAAAAGCGTTAAAGGGTACAAGAACAGCACACATAAAAAATTGTGTTCCTATACACTAGCAATGAGCAATCCAAAGAGGAAATTAAGAAAGCAATTCTATTTACAAGAGCATCTAAAAGAATGAAATATCTAGGAATCAATTTAACTAAGGATACAGCGGGTCTGTACACTGAAAACTACAAACACCGGTGAAAGAAATTAAGACTTAAATAAGTGACAAGACATCCCTTATGTTCATGGATTGGAAGAGCTAGCATTTTTAATACATCAGTATTACCCAATGCAATATACATATTAAATGCAATGCCTATTAAAATCCCAACAGCCTTTTTTGCAGAAATAGAAAAAAACAATCCTCAAATTTATAAGGAAGTGCAAGGGGCCCCAAACGGACAAATCGATTTTGAAGAATAAGAACAGGGCTGGAAGACTTGCACTTCCCAATTTCAAACAAAGCAACAAGAATCAAAATAGTATGATACTGGCACAAAAAATATATAGACACTGAAAGTCTAGAAGCAGACCCACACATCTACAGCCAGTTGGTTTGTGACAAGGGTACTAAGTACAGGCAGCGGTGAAGGATCAGTTTCTTCAACAAATGATGCTAGGGAAACCGGATATCCATATGCAGAAGAACGAAGTTAAACTGCTACGCCATACCACACACAAAAATCACATTAAAATGAATCAACAGCCTAAAGAAAAGCACTAAAGCTATAAAACATTTAGAAGATAATCTTCATAACCTGGGATTTGGCAATGGATTCTTAGGTATGTCACTCGAATCACCACCACCCCCAACAACAACAAAAACAATAAACTTGATGGTGTCAAAATTAGAAACTTCTGTGCATCAAAGGAAATTATCAAGAAATTGCAAATGTAACATTTAAAAGAAAATAAGGGAAAAAAAAGTGCAAAGACAACATAGAGAATGTGAGAAAATAGTTGCAAACCACATAAAAGATAATAGTTAACTATCCAGAATATATAAAGAACTTTTACAACACAGCAACAAAAAGACAAACCCTATTTAAAAATGAGCTAGACAGAGCTGAATGAAACAAATGGTCAACAAATACATGGAAAGATGCTCAATATCATTAGCCATTAGGGGATTGAAAATTAAGCACAGTGAGATGCTATTTTACACTCACAAGGATGACCACTGTTTAAAAAAAAAGCATTGGAGAGGATGTGGAAAAATCAGAACTCTAGTGTATTGTTGGCAGAGATGTAAAATGGGGCAGCCATTGGGAAAGCAATATGGTAGTTTCTTAAAAAATTAAATACAGAATTATCACCAAACCCGACAATTTCACTTCTGGGTAAATACCCAAAGAGAGTGAAAACAGGGTCTCAAACAGATACTTGTGCTATGGGGGTAGAGATAGCGTTTGTAAAAATTTTTAAAAAATGAAAACAATTTTTTAAAAAATTCAATCACAGATGCAGTCAATAACAACATTCATCAGGAGACTTGGAGACTGCTGGCCAGATAAGTGTCAAAAGGAGACATTTGGCTAAAATTCCATTATAATATTTTAAAGTAAATACCTTATTGAAATTTCATTTTCACCTGAGACTCTTCTTTTAAAAAGTGTCAACAGGGAAGCGGATTTGGCTCAATGGATAGAGCATCCCCCTACCACACGGGAGGTCCAGGGTTCAAACCCTGGGCCTCCTGACCCGTGTGGCGCTGGCCCACGCACAGTGCTGATGCCTGCAAGGAGTGCCCTGCCACGCAGGGGTGTCCCCTGCGTAGGGGAGCCCCACGCGCAAGGAGTGCGCCCCATAAGGAGAGCTGCCCAGCTTGAAAAAAGTGCAGCCTGCTCAGAAGTGGGCACCGCACACACGGAGAGCTGATGCAGTAAGATGATGCAACAAGAGAGACACAGATTCCTGGCGCCGCTGACAATAATACAAGTGAACACAGAAGAACACAAAGTGAATAGACACAGAGATCAGACAACGGGGGGTGGGGGGGAGGGGGGAAAAGTGTCAACATAAAAGAAGGTCACATATTGTAGGAGATGAAGACCTGACAAATCCAATGCTGGATGTTGGAAAAGATAAAGATTTACAGGAAAAGTGGTGAAATTTCAATCAAGACTGTGTCACAACGTTAATTTCCTGGTTTTGATAACTGCGCTATGTGTTACGTAAGATGTTAACATTCAGGAAGTTGGAGGAAGGGTATAGAACTCTGCACCATTTTTGCAACTTTTCTGTGAGTCTAAAATTATTACAAAGGAAGAAGTTAAAACAAGTTTTGTCTTTTTTTTTTAAATTTTGAGAGCCCCTGAGAGATTTCAGCAGGGAAGGCCAGGATCAGGTTTTAAATGTTAAGGCCATAGTGGGATCAGCATGGAAGAGGTATTCTTTTCCTGCCTCCCAGCTCTACACTTTTTTTTGGTCCTGCCTTTGGAGCAGACACTGCAGAGGACCCTCCGGGGCCAGCTGGAGCTTAACGTCAGGCTTTGCCAATAGAGGGTGCTAGAGGGACACTCAGGGAAGATGCAGCTTTTCCCTCTGCTGTGTGCTCCTTCCCGGGAGGCCAGCAGGTCGGCTCGTGGGTCCAGGGCTCACCTCAGCTCCGCACGATTCAAACGCGGCCTGCGCCCCCCGGCAGGTCTGTCGCTCCTGGCCACTGGCGGGCGAGGCCGTGGCCGTTTGACCCTCCACACCAGGCGGGCTCCCCCTCGCCCTTCTGAGTCCCTTCGTTTCACCTCTTCTAGTTCTTTCTGCAGTCGTCAGGGCTGTGCCCACTCGTCTCCTGTGGCCCCTTCAAGAACTCGACCCCTTGGCCCTCGCTAACAATTCTTTATACCAGATGCCCCCCATTCAGATGACAAGGGTGGTCTGGCTCGGCTCTACTCCCCCTGAAACAACTTCTCACAGCGCTTTCTGGAATGTTTACACTTGATGACATTCGAGTCTCCTGGAATCAATCGCATACTTTTTTTCCTCCTGTGGGAGCATAACAATATATAGATAATGGCCAAGTTACCTCTATATAGACAGCAGACATAAGGCTTGGCTTTAAAGGTTTCTAACAGAGTCGGTGTAGCTCAGTGCTTGAGCGCCTGCTCCGTAGGTACCAGGGCCCCAGGTTCAATCCCCGGTACCTTCTAAAATAAAAAAATTTCTTTAAGTATTTCTAAAACTGGTCATGGGGTGGGAAACATTGCATAAGGGCACAGCAGACTTTTACTTAACAGCAGTTTTCATGCTACTCAGACTTGAGAAACCTTCTATAATCTGGAGATCAAAAGGAGAACTTTTTCACTGTCTGGCTGAGTGGGGAGAGAGGGGTGGGTAAGTTCCACTAAGAATTACAGAAGGGGGAAACATTTTTAATTTTACTAAAATTCTGAGAAAACAAAGCCACTTGGGTCACTGTCTCCTGGTGGTGGAGGAGGAACGGCAGAGCGGGTGCAGAGGGGAGCAAAGCTGGGTTCTCTCTGGCCTCAGACTGCTGGCCCAGAGGCGGGCATGGGGTGACAAAAAGCCACTGCTATGAGGTCTGAACGGCAAACCCGTTTCGACTCTTTTCCTCGGGCTCTAAAAGGGAGTAATTCACACGTGAGTTTTGTTCTTAGACAGAGACTTGCTCTTTTGTCACATAATTCAAAAATTAGTATTTCTCATATTGTCAGTCCCAGTTTCCCCTCCGGGAAAATTGGAGAGAAGACTGTGGGAGCAAGATGGCAGAGCAAGAAGCTCTGAATGCCGGCCCTCCTACAGAAATACCAAAAACCAAGCAGAAAAGTCAAAAGTCAAAAGCAACTTTATCAGAACTCTGGGAAACAAAGGTTGAGAGCCAACCAAACCCATGACCAAGAGAAAGGCCACCTAATGGCAGCGGAAAAGCTGCGCTGCGCCGTCCCCTCCCTCCCCCCAGCTGTGGGGAGCCCCCGATCCCAGGGGCGGGTCCCCGTCCCTGCTCGCCGAGGAAACTTAGCAGAACCCTCAGATTCGCGTGGTGTGTGGCTGGCGACCGAGCGCTGATCTGGGGCGCAGCGGCGGCGCATTCCCGCGGATGGCACTGGGGACCGAACGGCAGCGCCCGGGCGGCAGATGAGGCTTGAGAACGCCCGGGCCGGGCAGGACCCGAAGCTGAGGAGTTTCCCAGGGAAATGAGCGCTTCCTGGCGCCTTCTTTGATTCTGGGGGATTTTTGAAAGCCACGCACACACCCAGAGCAGGGCTCTTGGAAAGACCACAGGTTGTACACCCCAGGCTCCGGGAAAGTTGGGCGAAGCACTGAGGGAAAGCCCCAGCACTGAAAGGCTCCAGGCGTGCAAGGAAATACCTGTCAAAACACCAGGCAACAAGCTAAAGGAACAGAAACTTCAGGGATCACATATGACAAGGAAAACTGCCTGTGCAAAAAAAAAAAAAGTTTGGGAAATTTCTTCAACATACTGTACAATAGCCTTCAACAACAAAAACAAGCAAAAAGCCACCAAACTGGGGGAGAGGGCAGAATCCAATTTCCAGAATTAGCATCTAATATTCAAATGTTCAGATGGCAACAACAAAGTCAAAAGGCATGAAAAGAAACAGGAAAGGACAGTGCATTCAAAGGAAAAGATACAGCAACAGAAGTCACTCTAAGAAAGCCCAGATATTGGAATTACTAATCAAGAGGCATGAAGCCACCGCTCCCAAACGGTATCAATGAGCCAAAGGAAATTATGGAAAAAGAACTAATAGAATCAGGAAAATCATTCATGAACAAAGGGGGAATTTCAATAAGTAGAGAGAAATTGCAAAAAGTAACCATAAAGAAATTGTGCAGATAAAATCTACAATAACTGAAATTAAAATTTCACTACAGCAGCTTAAACAGTGGACTTGAACAGAAAGAAGAAAAAAATCAGTGAATTTAATAATGAGACAATTGAAGACATGCAGTCTGAAGAAAAAATAAAAGACTGAAGAAAAAATAAAAGACTGAAGAAAAATAAAGAGACTAAGGGACCTGTGGGACACCAAGAAGTGGACCAATATATGCATGATATTATGGGTCCCCAAAGAAGAGAAAAGGGCAGCAAGATTCATTTCCCAAATATGACTTAAAAAAACAAACCATGAATATATACATACACCCAAGAAGCTCAACAAACTCTGAATAGGATAAACTTAAAAGAGATAAACACTGAAACAATAGGCAAACAGAATCCTAACAGCAAAGAGGGGCAAATCACCATGCACAAGGGATCCTCAGGAAGATTTAAGTGCCAATTTCTCGTCAGAAATCATGGAGGTCCGGAGGTACTAGATGGCATAAGGTGCTGAAAGGAAAAAACAAAGAAGAAACACTGACAATCAAGAATGCTGTATCTGGCAAAACTGCCCTTTAAAAATGAGGAAGATTGGATAAATAAAGGAGGAGAAAATGCCCCAAAGGACATTTAATTATGAAATACAGATTGAACACTTTATATCAAAGTTAAATTCCCTGAACTTAATAATTGTACTTAATGAGCTCACATAAGTGAGTATCTTCTTCTTAGGAAATACACATATACATGAAAGTACTAAGTGTTCAAAAAGCATGCAGTCTGTTCTCAAATGTTTAGAAGATGAGAGAGACAATGACACAGTGAATAAATGTGACAAAACGTTTAAAGTTGGTAAACCAGGGTATCTGGGCAGGGGGTATCTGGGAGCTCCACTTACTTATTTGTTATTTTTCTAATTGTCATATACAGAAATGATCTCAAAAGTCTTTTAGAGGGAAGTGGATCCTGACAGAGCATCCGCTTACCACACAGGGGGTCCGGGGTTTGATGCCCAGGGCCTCCTGGCCCATGTGATGAGCTGGTTCACGCACAGTGCTGCCACGCAAGGAGTGCCGTGTCACTCAGGGGTGTCCCCTGCATAGGGGAGCCCCCATGCGCAAGGAGTGCGCCCCACAAGGAGAGTCACCCAGCGCAAAAAGCACAGCCCACCCAGGAGTGGCGCCACACACACAGAGAGCTGACACAGCAACATGATGCACAAAAAAAGAGACACAGATTCCCAGTGCCGCCTGACAAGAATACAAGCGAACACAGAAGAACACACAGTGAATGGACACAAGAGAGCAGATGACAGGAGGGAAGGGCAGAGAAATACATAAAAATAAATCTTTAAAAAAAAAAAGTCATTTTAAGAAATGAGGGAGAATTAAGACATTTACAAATAAATAAAAAAAGCTGAGAAAGTCTGTTACCACTACATCTGTACTACAATAATGCCAAAAGGAATACTGCAGGATGAAAGGAAAGAACAGCAGCTTGAAGACATATGAAGAAATAAATATCTAAAATACAGGTAACTCCTTGGATAAGAACAAATGTCAGTATTATTGTATGACTGGTTTGTAACTACACTTTTGATTTTTTACATAATCTAAAATACAAATGGCATTAAAATATTAATAGATCTAGGATGCTAAATGAAACCTCCAGGGTAATCACAAAAAAAAATCTAAAAAATATACAGTAAAGGAAATAGGAAGTGAACCATAATGGCTCAAAAGACCAACTAAACACAAAAGAAGGCACTAATAAAGGAAATGAGGAACAAAAAGGTATAAGACATTCTAAAAACAAATGCCAAAAGTCCTGCCGTACAACTAACTACTTTAAATGTAAATGGCTTAAACAATCCAATCAAAATGCAGATATTGGCAGAATAATTTTAAAAACATGATCCACTGTTTGAAAAACACTCACCTTAGACAGAAAGACGAAACTGGTTGAAAGAAAAAGGATTGGCAAATACATTCCATGCAAACTATAACCAAAAGAGAGCTGAGGTGGTAATACTCATATCAGATAAAAGTCTTAAGTCAGAGACTGTTACAAGGGACAAAGGACTATAAATATTTATATACAAGAGTGAATCCACGAAAAGATAAAACATTCATAAACATATATGCACCTGAGAGTCCCAACGTATATGAAATAAAAATTGGCAGACCTGAAAACAAAAGTAGACAGTTATATAATACTTGGAGACTTCAATACAGCTTCTTCAATAATGGAAAGAACATCCAGACAGTAGCTCAAAAGGATATTGAGCACTTAACAATATAAAGCAACTAGACCTAATGCATATATATAAAACACTCTATCCAACAACAGAATACACATTCTATACAAGTGCACCTGGATCATTCTCCAGGAAAGGCCATAGTATTTGTATGTGTGTGTATAGATGTACATATACACACACGCATAAAAATCCACAGATTTTCAATACATTTTTAAAGACTGAAGTCATATAAAGAATCTTTTCCAACCACTATGGAATGAAACTAGAAATCAATAACTGAAGGGACAGTGGAATATGAAGAAATTACACAACATACATATTTTTAAAGATTTATTTATTTATCACCCACCCCGCCCCACAGCCCCGTAGTTTTGTGCTGTCTGCTCTCTGTGTGTTTTTCTGTATCCACTTGTTTTCTGTTTAGGCAGCACCAGGAACTAATCCTGGAACCTTCCAGAGTGGGAGAGAGGCACTCAATCTCTTGCACCACCTCAGCTCCCTGGTCAGCTGCCTCTCTTATTGGCACACTCCATGCAGGCCAGCCCTCCTGCACAGGTTAGCTTGCCTTTCACCAAGAGGCCCCAGGAATTGAACCCTGGACCTTCTATATGGTAGACGGGAGCCCAGGTGCTTGAGCTACATCCATTTCCCAACACAACATACTCTTAACCAGTGGGCCAAAGGAAAAACATCACAAGGTAAACTTGAAGCTACTCAGGGACCAGTGAAAATGAAAACATTCTACAAAGAAGCTATGGGAAGCAGGGAGTGCAGTGCTCAGAGAGAAATTTACAGCTATAAACAACTACATGAAAAAAGAAAGACCAAGTCAAAAACTTAATTTCACATTTTGAGGAACTAAAGAGATAAGAGCAAAATAACCCATACTAATAGTAGAGATAAACAAAATCAAGAATAGAAAAACAATTGAGAAGATCAACAAAAGCAAGGTTGGGTCTTTGAAAATATCAGTAAGATGAACAAACCTTTAGCTAGACTGACAGAAAAAGACGACACAAGTAACTGAAATCAGAAATGAAAATAGGGACATTATTATGGATCTTACAGAAATAAAAAGGGTAAGAGAATAGTATGAGCAACTGTATGCCAACAATACAATCTGGATGGACAAATTCCTAGAAAAAACACAAATTACCTGAACTGATTCAAGAAGAAATAGAAAACCTCAAAAGCCCTATAACAAGTAAAGAGATTGAATTAGTAATCAAAAACCTCCCAACAACAAAAAAAGACCACAGTACTGGATAGATTCACTGGTGAATTCTGCCAAACATTCAAAGAAGAATTAACAATTTGTCTCAAACTTTTCCAAAAAAATTGAAGAGGGAACATGTCCTAACTCATTCTATTAGGCTGGTATTACCTTGATACTGAAACCAGAAGGACACTGCAAATAAAAGATACTACAAACCAATATCCTCTATAAATATAAATGTAAAAATCTTCAACAAGTAACCCTGCTGTCAAATGCAACAGCCCATTAAAAGGGTAAAGTCATGACCAAGTGAGCTTTATCACAGGAATGTAAGGGGTAGGTCAACATAAGAAAATTAATCAATGTAATATATCACATTAATAGCACAAAAAAAATAAGTCACATGGTCATCTTAATGCAGAAAAGGTACATGACAAAAGCCAAAAAGCTTTCATGATAAAAACACTCAGAAAATTAGAAATACAAGGGAAATCCTCAACATGATAAAGGGCATGAATGAAACACCCATGGCTAATATTATACTCAACAGTGAAAGACTGAAAGCTTTGCCCTAAGATCAGGAAAAAGATCACACTCATGATATGATCCTATATATAGAAAATTCTAAAGAACAAACAAGAAAACTACTAGAGCTAACAAAAAACCAGCGAAATTGTGGGCTAAAAGATCACCACACAAAAATCAGTGGTGTTTCTGTACCACAACAAAGAAGAGTCTGAAGTGAATTAAGAAGATTCCATTAACAACAGCATCTAAAAGAATTAAACATCTAGAAATAAATTTAACCAAGGAGGTGAAAGACTTATACATTGAAAATTACTAAAAACTAATGAAAGAAATTAAAAGAGAAATAAATGGTAAATCATCCTATGCTCAGGGATTGGAAGACAAAATATTGTTTTCAATACTACCCAAATCTACCAACTTCCCAAAGGCTTTCTTGCAGAAATGGAAAATCCAATCCTTAAATTCATACAGCATCACAAAGGGCCCCAAATAGTCAAATCAATACTGAAAAAAAAAAAAAAAAAACAAAGTTGGAGGTCTCACACTTCTTGATTTCAAAACGTTCTACAATGCTACAGTAATCCAAGCAGTGTTGTATTGGCATAGGGACAGACATAGACTAGTGGAAGAGAGTTGAGAATTTCAGAAACAAACCCACATATTTATGGCAAACTGATTTTCAACAAGGGTATCAAGTCCATTCAATAGGCTAAGTACAGTAATTTCAATGAATGGTGCTGGGAAAACTGATGTCCACATGTAAAAACAAAAAGATGGACCTCAACCTCACACCATGCATAAAATTAACTCAAAATGGATCACTGACTCACAAAGACTCTTTAAAGAAAGCACACAGGGGAAGTCGTTATGACTTTGGACTTGGCAATGATTCATGAAAATGTGGCCTACAAAAGAATATTAGTCAGCTAAGGGAATGAAGTTCTGATATGTGCTACACTGTGGATGAACCTACAAGACATTATGCTTAATGAAATAGGTCAGACACAAAAGTTCAAATACTGTATGATCCTACTTACATGGCATATCCAGAATAAACACATTCATGGAAACAGAAAGTAAGATTACAGGCTACCAGAACCCTGTAGAACAGCAGGCAAGAGGATACCTAGGGCAAGGGATTGCTGGATGTAGGACACACGGGCAATGCCTAAGATGGCAAGAAAACTGTTACCTAGGTAAGAGAGGACATTTGGATCATGTAAACTAGGAGATAATGGCAACTAAACGCAGTACATGATACTAGATGGGATCCATGAATGGAGGAGAAAGGATTCAAGGTAACATAGTTCGACATAAGAAAATATTGGAATATAGAATGTAAGCTTTGTAACAGGGAGGTGAAGGTCAACCACCACACCAGGGAGCCAAGAGTGCCTACAAATGCAAACAGGAGAATTGTATCCATCATCCAAGTGGAATCTAAGCCCCCTCTCGATACAGAGAGGGAGTGGACATAACCATCCCAGGGTCCATAGAAGGGAGGAATAGAGTATCGATTAGAGTGGACTTACTGATATTCTATTCTGGAACTACTGTGATTAGTAATGGAAGTAAATGTAGCATTGAGATGGAGAAAGTGGCCATGGTAGCTGCTGAGGGTGGGGAGTGGGAAGAAGAGATGTGATGTGGGGGCATTTTCAGGACTTGGGAGTTGTCCTGGGTAGTACTGCAGGGACAGTTACTGGACATTGTATGTCCTCCCATGGCCCACTGTGTGGACTGGGAGAGAGTGTAAACTATAATGTGGACTATTGACCATGTGGTGCAGCAGTGCTCAGAGACGTATTCACCAAGTGCAATGAAGGTCCCATGATGATGGAGGAGGTTGTAGTTATGGGAGGAGTGGGGGTGAGGGGGGTGGAGGGGTATATGGGGACCTCATATTTTTTTAATGTAACATTAAAAATAAATAAAAACAAAGAAATTTTTAAAAAATAGAATGTAAGATTTGTATCAATGTTAAATTTCTTGAACTTGATAGGTGTACTCTGGTTGATAACACAAGTGCATATTCTTGTTCGTAGGAAACATACGTGGAAGTAATAAGCTTTCCAGAATTATGATGTCTGCAGTCTGCTCTGAAATGCTCAGAAAATAGGAAGAAAGAGAGATAAGAGATAGGTAGCATATGTAGCAAAGTGTTAACAGTGGTGGATAGGGTATGATGGCAGTATACTAGAGTTCTTTCTATGATGGGATTGCTATTATTTTTGTAACTGTTATATAAGTTTGAAATTATTTCCAAAAAAAGTTAAATAAAAGAGGAAGAGTGTGGGTTGTGGATGTTGGGGATAGTAGCAGTACAATAATGGGAATTTAATTAATAACACTGAGCCCTTCACTTGAAAGTGATGAAAATGGGAAGTTCTGAATTGTGTATTTATTACAATAAAACGTTTTTTTTAAAAAATCAAAAATATTTAAGATTGCAAAGAAAACAGGCACAGAATATGAAACAGGTACGTCACGAAAAAGAGACAAGTTTCAAGGAAAAGGATATTTCCATTTTCAGCAACATGGTGCTCTCTAATAAAACAAACACATACACGCACAAAGCTGAGTAAAATATTTTTAAAATACATCACCAAGGAAGCAAGAAAATAGGGGAAATCTTCAGGAATAGAGATGAAAGTTTAAAAAAAACAGGGAAGGTAAGGAACATCTAAAGTTAGGTAATACCCCAAGGGAATCTCTACTGGTGCCATGTTACCTAGAGGTGAGAGGGAAAAAAAAAAAATTAAGTGAGCTGATGGTGGGTGAGCTAGAGATGGGAGGGGGGAGCCATGGGCTTATGGGAGGTGGAGAATCAGAAGACTGGCATATAAAGGCAAATTCTCAAGCTAACGGGTAACTAGAGGACAGAAACAGTGCTAACTGTGCCTATCTTTGACCTTGGTTCCATGCGGAAGTTTATGAGGAAAGTACAAGGAATTCTCATCCACCTTCCAGCCTTTAAAGTAGGATAAAGGCCCTGCTTCACCTCACGACAAGAGGAATAAGGGAGAAGAAGGTCTAGCAAGGGAAGTTTTGAATTTCCCTGATTCCCCTAAAACCAAAAACCTTTAGATAAGAGCCAAAAGAAACCCAAGTACCCCTACAAACCACAAAATAGTATTGAGGAGGGACAAATCATGAACAGCTACAAAACCAACACAGTATCAGGTTCTGTGCAGGAGGAAGCAGAGGGAAGCAACACAGAATTCCAAGCTTATCAAAAGGTACTTATTGGACAACACAGTGACCCAAAGTGAGAAGAGCAGCCAGAAGGGGTTTTTGCATCTTCCAAATCACAGGTGTGTGCCGGGATCAGACCCAGAGGTCTGAAGGGACCACTGCAGTCTTAGCAGTGCAGGATTTATTAGTTCTCACAATTAAGCAGCCAAAGCACCATTATAATAATAGAGAAAACTACCGAGAATGAGTACAGATGGAGTAGGAGAGGGACAAAAGAGGCAGTGGGAAGAAGGTCTAGATAGAAGGAGAAGGGTAGGGATGGGAGATCAGAGATTTCCGGAAGTACCAGGCCTCATTTTTAAATACTTGATGAAAACAAAGGAAGAGGGAGCTCTAGAGCTGTGGTGTTAGAAAAGCTCTCCTGACCCACCTGCCTTCCTAAAGTGCAGAAAAACTAATGTCAAATAAGAATAAACAGAAAAAGGATAGCAGCTGAATCTCATATAAACTGACTACAAAGAGATGTGAACAGCAAATAGAATAACAATCCTGGTAAGAGCATACCAGAAATATATATGCTTGTGAATAGCTAAACTGTACACTAATATTCCAAAACGAACTAAAAGAGTCAACTTTTTGCAATGGCAGGGAGATTGAGCACACACATATACCCACAGATAACATAGATCAAAGCTGAACTAAAAAAAAACTAAATAAAGTATACAAAAAGCCATGAAAGAGTTAAATCCCACAAACTACAACCCAAAGTAGTCAAGTTTCTGGCTTAAAGAGCACTATGCACCCTCATAGCTATGACTGAAGAAATGATGACTGAAAAAAACCACAGCCTTACCAGCTACTAAAGTTCCAGCTATCAGAGTTCAGAGTTGTGCATACAGCTAGAAAGGAAAGGTTCTGACAGCATGAAGAACTTTAGGAGCTGGGCCACTCAAATTCAGAGTTTAAAATGCTGGAAATCTCTGGCTGACAGCTGAACAGCATGCGTGGAGAAACTGCAACTGACAAAGCAAAAAAAGTGGTCAGGAACTGGGAAAAAAAAAAAAAAACATTTATTGAAAGAGTGATGTGGAGCCAAATCTGTGAACATGATGCTTTTTCCCAAATATGATCCACTGGGATGGCAGAAAGACTGAAATGTCTGAGTACAGCACCTAAAGCTGGCAGAGCAGCTAGAAATTAGGGAAATCCACACAGAGGGAAAGCCCCATCTCTGCCAGATCCTTAAACTACTTCCAAATTTTGCAGGCACATGGAAGATCCACAGTTGCCAGACAAAAAAAAAATCATCAGAGGAACGACATAAGAACAAGCAGAGACACAAACAGCTGCAAATCACAGGGTATCAGTTTGTAATGTGACTGCAAGAAATTTGACTATCTACAACAACAAAAACCCAATTCTCAGAAAGAGCACTAAAGAAACTAGTAATTATAACGTATTATATATAATGCCCAACCTTCCAACTACACAAGAAAAAAAATATGTAAGTATGCCTTTTTACATAAAGGTAAAAAGGCAGTCAATGGAAACTGACTCCAAGTGGGCCCAGATATTAGATTTAACAATGATTCCAATGCAGCTAATATAAGTATTTCAAATAATTTGTACAACCTGTTCAAAGAGTTAAAGGAAAATAAAATATCAATGAATGAAAAGATAGGCAATCTCAGAGAAACTGAAACTAGAAAAATGGAAATCTAACATCTGAATATTTACTAAAATAACTTCACCAGATTGATCCTTTCTTCTATTTAATATCGCCTGCAATGAGCTTGAGTATAAACTAATCTAGAGAAAGGAAAATAGGTGAACAAAACAGAAGTAGAACTTCAAACTCATGTAACTACAGGAAGCAGTCCAACATACATTAGTTAAAATACCAGGAGGAGAGAAAGAGGAAGAAAAAATATTGAACACATAATAGCTGAAAAAGAACTTCAAACTTGGTAGCAAATAATAACTTTACAGATCTAAAAGGCTCACAGAACTACAAGCAGAATAAACACAAGGATAACTACTCCTAGATGCATTTCAATCAAACTACTGAAAGGAAAATATAAAGAAAATCTTAAAAGCAGCCAAAGAATAATATGTTTTGTATAGAACAATAACAACAATGGTAAGAACACAAGGGACTTTTAACTAGAAACTATAGCAGCAAGGAGACACTGGGACTACATGCTCAAATTGTCAAAGGGAAGGGGGGAGAATTAACCAAAAATTCTAGTATTCAGCAAGGCTAACCTTCAAAATTCAAAGTGAAATAAAGACATTGTGAAATAAAAACAGAATCCTATATTGGCAGATCACTACAAGAAACAGTAAAAGTTTGAAAGGAAATTACAGAAGATGACAAATTAAAGAGATAGAAATGAAGAAGAAAATGTAAATGTATGGGTAAATATAAAATATAATTTCATAATTCCTAAAAATTTAATTTCTTTAAAAAGATGATAGTCTTAAAGCAAAAATTTTAACACTATATTGATGGGTTGACAAAGTATATAGACACATATGACATTAATTGTAAGCATAGAAGGGGGGAGGAAAATACACAATTGAAAATTTTTGGGTTTTCCCTGAGGTGATTCAATTTTAATGCAAAATAGAAATACATATTGTAACCCAGAAAGCAACTACTTAAAAAAAAAAAAGGCAAAGAGATATAGCTAGAAAAACAACAAAAGGACTACAGTGGACTTATTTAAAAATTAACACAAAAGGCAACATAAGAGGAATAAAAACAAGTAAGATCCCCCCTGTCCAAAATACAACCATATTAGTAATTACTATAAATGTAAATTTACTATTAGGTTGGTGCAAAAGGAAATGTCATTTCGGATAGTGAATTTTAGATCATTACAACTAGGCTCAAACACATCTTTATTAATCAAAACAGGATCCATACAATCAGCACATTTTTGCCAATGAGAAATGTCTATTTATTCCTATAGCATAAAAATCTGTGCTTTGGGATTTGACGAACTCTTGGAAAGCATTTTTTTCATCCTGCTGGTTGTGGAAATGTTTTCCCTGCAAGAAGTTGTCAAGATGCTTAGAGAAGTGTAGACAGTTGGCAAGAGATCAAGTGAATATGGCAGATGAGGCAAAACTTCCTTGTCCAAATCATTCAACTTTTAAAGTGTTGGTTGTGCGACGTGCGGTAGGGTGTTGTCATAGGAAAGACCTGAGCCTTTCTGTTGACCAATGCAGGCTGCAGGCCTTGCAGTTTTCAGCGCAGCTCACTGATTTGCTAAGCACACTTCTCAGATGTAATGGTTTCACTGGGATTCAGAAAGCTGTAATGATCAGACCAGCCGCAGACCACCCAGCAGTGACCACGACCTTTTTTTGGTGTGAGACTGGCTTTGGGAAGTGCTTTGGGCCTCTTCTTGGCCCAACCACTGAGCTAGTCATTGCCGGTTGTCATATCCAATCCACTTTTCATCACATGTCACAATCTGATCGAGAAATGGTTCATTGTTGCTATGTAGGACGATTTTTTTTTTTACTTCTTGTGTAGTTGTAAGAGGATCGGCTTCGATGATTACTCTCAACTAGTCGTTGTCAACTTCCGATGGCCGGCCACTATGCTCCTCATCTTCAAGGCTCTCGTCTCCTTTGCAGAACTTCTTGAACCACCGATGTATTGTCCGTTCATTAGCAGTTCCTGGCCAAATGCGTTCTTGATATTCCAAGTTGTCTCCGCTGTTTTACGATCCATTTTGACCTCAAAATCACTCGAATGTGCTTTTGTCTAACATCATTTCCATAGTCTAAATAGAGAGCAAGCAATAAGTCATTAGCAAAAACCATAAAGGGAGAAATGCACATTAAAATGACGTATAACATAACCACATTTATTTAAGAATTATTTCAATATCAAATGGCAAATTTTAACAATGTAAAATCACAATTACTTTTTCACCAACCTAACATTCATATCAAAAGGCAAAGATTGTCAAATTGGATAAAATATTTTCAAAAGCAAGAACTATAGTTTCAAAAGAAGCACTTTATTTTTTTAAAGATTTATTTTATGTCTTTTTCTCCCCTTCCCTACCCCGTTGTCTGCTCTCATGTCTATCCGCTGTGTGTTCTTCTGTGTCCGCTTGCATTCTCAGCGGCACCGGGAATCTGTGTGTATGTCTCTCTCTGTTGCGTCATTTTGCTGCGTGAGCTCTCCATGTGTGCAGCACTACTCCGGGGGAGGCTGGACTTTTTTCGCACAGGGCAGCTCTCCTCACAGGGCGTACTCCTTGTGCATGGGGCTCCCCTTCACGGGGGACACCCCAGCATGGCACAGCACTCCTTGCATGTAGCAGCACTGCACGTGGGCCAGCTCCACATGGGTCAGGAGGCCCTGGGTTTGACCCCTGAATCTCCTATATGGTAGTGAACACTCTATCAGTTATAAAGCCACATCTGCTTCCCAGAAGCACTTTAAATATAAAGACACAAACTCAATGTAAAAAGCTAAAGATATTGTACAAACATATGCATAAGAAAGCTGCATTGGATATTTTAATATAAAACAAAATACATTTCAAAACTAAGAGTATTCACTAGAGACAAAAAGGGACATTTCATAATGATTAAAAGGTCAACAAAGAAAATATAGCAATTATAAATCTATGTGCATCTAATTAAGCTTCAAAATATATGAAACAAAAACAGAAGGGAGAAATAGACAAATATGAGGACATAGCTGGAGATTCTAACCACTCAGTAAGAGATAAAAGTAGACCCAAAAAAAGTACAGATATAGGAGATCTAAATGACCTTAATTTAACTGATATTTATCAATTACTCCATCAACACCTAGAGTTTTATCTTTTCAAGTGCAAGTATTCACTAAGATCATATAATGAGCTTTAAAATAAGTCAACAGATTTCAAAAGACTTACAGAATATATGCTTTTGGCTACAACAGAATTAAATAAAAAATCAAAATTAAACCATCTAGAAAAACTTCAAATATCAAAAGAATAACCTAGTTCTAAACAACATACGGATCAATGAAGAAAATCAAAAGGGAAATCAGAAATTAACATGAACTAACATGAAAACATATCAAACTTTTCAGAATACACTAAAGTAGGGTTTAGAAGAAATTTATAGAATATAAAAATTGTAAAAAATAATGATCTTGAACATCTACCTAAGAAATTAAATAATAGAGTGCAAAAACAAATACCAATAAGTGCAACACTTTTCGTGAAGTAAATTGCTTCAAAAACATAACTTACACCAAAACTGCTCAAGTAGAACTGTAAAGTATTTCTATTAAACATAGTCAACTCATAATCTAAAAACTTACCACAAAGAAAATTTTAGTCCTAGAAGGTTTCACTTACAAATATCTAGTAAACATTCATGGAAAAATTAAAACCAACGTAAAATGACGACTTTCAGAAAATAATTGGAAGGAATGCTTCCTAATTCCTTTTACGGGGCCAGAATAACTCTGACATGAAACAAGTGAAAATTACACACCCATATATCTCTCCCTTATGACCACAGACATAAATCTTCAAAGCATTAAACATATTAAAGGACCAAAAATCCTCATATCCTTCATACTCAGATTAAAAGCACACCAAATCTACTCTTAAACCCCCTTTAATGAAACTGTAGAACCATCAAAGATAAGAAATCTTAAGTTGCCAGAAGCTCAGATGACCTACAGTGACAGGTTTTTCATCAGCAATTATAGTAACAATGGCAAAAATCGAAAATATTGTCAACCAACATATTTATACCCAAAAAAAGTCATTAAGAATAATAACGAGATCCTTTTTTGATACAAAGGCCAACTTTACTATTCCCAAATCTTCTGAAATAATTATTAAAAGATGTAATTCCATTGATTCAACCCAGATACATACACAAAAGAATTGAAAATATGTCCATGCAAAAACACATACTAGAATGTTCACAGCAACACTATTCATAACAAACAAAGTAGAAACAATCCAAATACCCATCAACTGATGAATAAACAAATGTGGTGAAGCCACACAATAGAATATTATTCAGCCATAAAAACAAATTAAATATTGATACACACTACAATACGGATGAACCTTAAACACATTACGGTAAGAACAGACAAATCCATCCACACACAATAGATTAATGATCTGGGCTAGGGGAAAGGGAGAATGGCTAAGGGGGTCGTCCTGTGGTCACTGAAAATGTATTGGATTTAGCTGGCTGTAATGGTCATAAGATTTTTGTGAATATACTAAAAACCACTGAAATGTATGCTATTTAAAGGGGGAAATTTTCATTGATATGTGGATCAATTTTTAAAACAAGGAAAAGTAAAAAGATGTAATTCAGAAGGCACAGTCAGCCCATACAGAACAGAAGGGGTAAACAACCAGTAAGCACTCAAATGAAATATTTCAAAGTTTAAATAATATATCTGAACTGCCAGTATATTTTCTGATATTAAAATAAAGTTAGACAATAATCTTAACCTAGTGGGAGTAGGGTTGGAGATTTCAAGGAAGAGTGAAAAGTAAGCTAATTTCCTTGCTTTGTTCTCAAGGAAGAAAGTTTTAACTTATTTAAATATTATGCAATAAAAATAAGTGTATATATGTATCGCCTATTTTTGGTATACTGGAAAGAGTGAAAATTCTGGATGAACATAAGAAGGGGGGAGTGGATATATACGAAAGGTTAAGAATGTCGACATCCTTGTCATACTCAAGAAGATAAATTACTGAATAATTTGATTTTTAAAACAATTAAGCAAGATTTAAAGAAATTAATGACGACCAAAAGCGCAGAAACATAATCTATAAGCTTCCAAACCAGCAAAGAATAATAAACCCATATAAAAAAAATTGTCAACTATGAGCTGAAAAGATAAGCAAAGTATGATAAAGAACAGACAATTACCAGGGCAAGTATTTCAGTAATCACAATAAACATAAATATTTTAAGGTCACCAAAGACATCACAATGAATTTCTTACATATGACTGTGCTACTCACAAGAGACACTTCCAAACAAAACCAAACAAGATTTAAAAGGGGGAAGCGGACTCGGCCCAGCGGTTAGGGCATCCGTCTACCACATGGGAGGTCCGCAGTTCAAACCCCGGGCCTCCTTGACCCGTGTGGAGCTGGCCCATGCGCAGTGCTGATGCGTGCAAGGAGTGCCCTGTCACACACAGGGTGTCCCTGGGTAGGGGAGCCCCATGCACAAGGAGTGCACTCCATAAGGAGAGCCGCCCAGCACAAAAGAAAATTCAGCCTGCCCAGGAATGGCACTGCACACACAGAGAGCTGACACAACAAGATGATACAACAAAAAGAGACACAGATTCCTGTGCCCCTGACAACAAAAGAAGCAGGCAAAGAACAACCAGCAAACAGACACAGAGAACAGACAACTGGGGCTGGGGGGGCAGGGGGCAGGGCGGGGCAGGGTGGAGAAGGGGAGAGAAATAAATAAATCTTAAAAAAAAAAAATTTAAAAGGAAGAGGGCATGACTAGTATATACTCCCAAAAACAATACAGCAACAAATAAAAACAAACAAGTTTTAAGTGGGAAAAAAAGGATTAACAGGTACAAGGAAAGACAGTACATATTTAAAAAACTATAATGAATTTGTACACACCTAAAGCCTAGGCTCAAAAAACATGCACTGACAAGACAAATCCATAGTCTTACGAAATTAACTCACCAGTGTCAGTTAATTGAAATATCAGGCAAAATAAAAGTGTGTGAATCTATACATAAAAATGCTTGATAAAGGAAATAAACAAGTTTGATTTAGACGTATATGTTTGAACCCTGAACCCAAATACTGACCAACATAAAACCATATACAAAACCACAAAAAGAAAGCTCCATGAATCTAAGACTCAAAGACCATGCTCCAAATATAATACAATTCAATTAGAAAATTCCTCTGTAGCAATTATATTAACTTTTTATTTTGAACCCACATAGTTACAAGAACACAAACCCTAGAGGACGCCAACACATCCCTGCCACTCTTCAACATCCACCAGTTTTAACTTTTACCATATTTGCCCTATCATTCATTCCATCCATTTTCTGAACACCTGAATCTAAGCTGTATGCATCATGCTCCTTGAAGACTTAATATTGCCATGTGTATTTCCTAAGAACAAAGATGTTCACTTATGTAACCACCTCAAGTGTCGTTATCAAGTTCCGATAATTTAACATCGACATAAAGCTTACAGTCAATATTCCATTTGTCCCGATTGTATCCCTTAGAGCCTGTGATGGTTTGACACCATATGGACCCCATAAAGCTAATCCACTCCTGTGGCTATAAACCTATCGTCAGTAGGGCCCAGGGTAGGTCTTAATCCTTGTACAGGAGTCCTTTATAAGAGACAGTAATTAAGAGAGAAGAGAAAGCCAGGGAAGCCAGAAGCTGAAAGCAACGAAACCCAGAAGAACAGGAAGAGACCAGCAGATGCTGCCATGTGCCTTGCCATGTGACAGGGTCCAGGATCGCTGGCAGGCAGTCTTCAGGCAGGAAGCATCACTTGATGATGCCTTGACTTGGACATTTTCATGGCCTCAGAACTGTAAGTTTGTAGGCTAATAAACCCCTATTGTAAAAGTCTACGCATGTTTTGGTAATATTAGCAAGCTAAAACCGGGCTTTTTCTCCTCCCTTGCTACATCTCATCCAGGATCATGCATTGTATATAATTCTCATAGTCTCTTTAATTGCTTTTTTCCCCTAAGGAGGTACCAGGGATTGAACCCAGGACCTCATACATGGGAAGCAGGCACTCAACCACTAAGCTACATCTGCTCCCCAATGAGGGTTGTTGTTTTTTTTTTATTCATTTATTTTTAGAAAGTACCAGGGATTGAACCTGGTACCGCATACACGGGAAGCAAGGATTCAGGCACTTGAGCTACATCTCTGCTACCCTTTTTTTACTTTTTTGAGGGAACATATATAATATGAACTCTTCCATTTCAACCACTCCCAAACATACTATTCAATGAGATTAATCACATTCACAAAGCTGTGGTAACTTCACCATATTCTGCTACTAAAACTTTCCAGTCTCACTAAACAGGAACCCCGCGTCCATTATGCGTGGACGCCCTACTCCCCTGCCCTCCACCCTTGACAACCTGTACTCTAATTTCTATTTCTATAAGCCTGCATTTTCTACAATATTTTCTGTATAGTTACAATTGGGCTTAAATTTAACATTCTAAAGCTATACCAATCTTATTTGCTGTGATACGAACTGCACTTCAGTAGATACCAGCCAGGCGCCAGGCACTCCTACAGCTTTGGAGAAGGCTTTTTCTTGACTCAGCGCTCACCATGTCACTGCAGTCCTTTTGGAGTTTTCTAGAGCCTTGAGAAAGATGTTTCTGCCAGTTCTTGCTGTTTGCTCAAAGCTTCTCTGGGGAAACAGAGCCCTAATGAGTCTTACTCTTCTGTCTTGATTCACATGCTCATCAGATAATATTTTTAACAGGTGTTAAGAGTTTGTTTTGCCAGTCCCTCCTTTGTGATATTTGCATAAATCTGCGAATCTCCTGGACACTCCTTATGCCGTATGCTCCAGTCAGGGTTGTCCACTGGGACCAATCTCTTCCTGCAGAACATGCAGAGTCCAGTTCTGAGGCTAGGAAGAGTCCAAAATTAAGCTGTCAGCATGGTGATACTTTCACCCCAAGTGTCTGAACATTCTGGTGCTGGCTGCTGGCAATCCTTGGGGTTCCCCGGGATTCTTTCCTCACATCTCATGTCCATCCTTTCCTTTCTCTTCCAGAATCCACTGACTTCCAGCTTCTGTCTCTTTCTCCCATGCTGTTTCTCTCTATAGCAATTTAAATGTACTCAAAACTAGCACACAGAAATACTTTGTGGTTGTCATTCTTTTTATACTTTTTGGTTTTTGAAACACAGGAATAAAGGTCTTAATCAAAAAACGTTTTAAATAAACAGAAAAAGCTAAAGATACTTAGAACTGAAAAATAAAATCAAACTTGCAAGATACAGTTAAAGCTGTATTTATAAGGTGATTTTATAGACTTCATTAAAGAACAAGATGAGCCAAGTGCTCACCCAAAAAGCTATGAAAAGAATCAAATACCTAAAGCAGATAAAAAGAAACAAAGGGGAAAAAAATAACAAAGTAGAGGACAAATATACAATAGAAGGAATCAAAACCAAAACCTGATTCTTTTTAAAAATTCAAATAAGGGAAAGTACCTAAGAAAAAAGGTGCAAAAACTATGAGGCGTGCCAAAGGTAAATAACTGTAGACCCAGTATAGGTTTTTATATATATTAAGAACCTTCTTCTATTCAACAAAACTTCAAGAAGGTACTGTATCACTGCTAAAGATCAATAATGGGGGGGGGGGACATGGGATTTATTTCTTTTAGACTAAGGCAAATATTCAAAAATTTACTGAGCTAATGACTGAATGTACATTTTGGATAGATTCTGCAGGGTATGGGACTGCATGACAGTCAGCCATGTGGCAGAAGATGGGATGAGAGTAACAGTACAAACGTGAGAGTGTTCTCTCATGAACTGTAACAAATGTACCATATTAATATATGGTGTTAGCAGGGGGTGTATGGAAAAAATATACCAAATGTAAACTATGGACCATAGTTAGTGCTAATAGTCTGATGATGATCTTTCACAATCTGTAACAAATATTCCACAACAATGCAAGGTGCTGGAGGAGAGGGGACATGGGAATTCTGCACAGTATGCATGACTGTTTTGTGAGCTCACAACTTCTCTAATTATATATATGTATATATATAAAAATCTTTAAGGCCAAAGCCAACTTAAAAAATAGAAAACATTAATAAATCTGTAAGGTATGTTTATTTACTAGATAATCAAGTATCTCTCCTCTTAACCCCAATGGCAACAGATGCCCAGACTTTACAGTCAAGTAAGACCAATCTTCAAAAAACAGAAAATGCAAAATTTCTAGAAACTGTTTGAGAATAGGAAAAAAAATTAAGTTGGTTAGCTCTCTTTCATGTGGCTATTATGACATGATTATGAAGAAAGATAAAGACAGTATGCCAAAATTACACACCCAACTCACTTATGCATATTCAAGACGAAAACTCGAGCTAAAGTATAGCCTGCTGTATTTATCAATGTACATAAAATAACATATCATGATTAAGCAGGGATTATCCCAGAAATACAAGGATGGCTCAACATCAGAAAATAATATACCACTTTAACAAATTAAAAGGAAAGATGGAATAAAATGACCATCTCTAATAAATGTAGAGAGCCCATTCAATAAAATTCAATAGCCAATTCATGATTAAAATCTTCTCACAAATAGAACTTTAACCAGAGTACCTAGCACATATCTATAGCTTTTACTTAACAGTAAAATTTTATAGAGCCATTCCCTTTGGAATTATAAATAAAATGGGAATGCTTATTGGTATTGCTAACACTCATCTTTGAACTGGATGGGTCTAGCCAATGCAATTAAAAAAACAAACGTGTTTGAAAAGATAACTGCTGGGTATGCACAAAAGATAGGACACAAATCTAAACCAATCTAAAAAGTTTCAAATAATGCAAATGGCACAAAAAAAGTTGCTAGATATGGAAGAGACAATAAATAGCATTTGTATGTACCAATACCAACCATTAGAAAAATATAAGTTTGAAGAGATCCATTTATAAGAGCAACAGCCACAAAAACTATAGTTTCTAAGAGTAGAGCTAAGAAAGGCTTTGCAAAATTTTCAAGTTAATGACAAAATATTACTGAAAGACATTTTTAAAAAAGGACATCTGAGTAAAGGAACTCTTTGCAACGATATCATTCCTGCAATTGTCATCCACACACACGCCCACCACACCCCCGTTGCCTCTTCTCAATCATTAATTTTCCTTTCCATTAGGTCTTTACCACAACATATTAAATAATTCCCTATCCTAAACTCTAGAGCCCACCTCAGTCCCTCCAACTACCTGCTTCCCTTTTCACAAACCTTGTTCCTAAGAGTTGTCTATAATCGGTTCCTCCAATCCCTCTTTGCCCATTCTCCCACCCTCGCCAAGCTCTAGCCCTCATTACACTCTTGCCAAATGGCCTCTACTCCTCCAAATCTAACAGCCAAACTTCAGTCCTCAGCAGCAGCATTTATCACAGTGGAGCATCCCCTCCTCGGACACCATCACCTCCTGGCTCCCCTACTTTCCTGCCACATTCCAGCTCAATCTCCTTTCATGCAGCTTTATCTAACCACCATCCCCAGCCCTAAAAGAGTCACACATCTCTTCTCCACATACACTTACTCCCTAGATGACTTGATTCTCTCATGGCTC
Organism: Dasypus novemcinctus; assembly: GCF_030445035.2. Lineage (NCBI taxonomy): Eukaryota > Metazoa > Chordata > Mammalia > Cingulata > Dasypodidae > Dasypus > Dasypus novemcinctus. The sequence continues at coordinate 36,424,948 of NC_080694.1, read as the reverse complement.
CAAAGGCTATGTATTCACACTAAAAAATCCCATAATTATGTCCAGCCTAAATAAATTCCCAAAGCTTTCAGCTTCCATAACCCACTGACACTCAGCATTTCCAACCTGGACGTCTAACGGGCATCTCAAACTTTGGTCCAAAATCCAGCTCCTAATAACCACCCACCCGCTCCCTCCCTCTCTATACAAACCTGCTCCTTAGGCAGTATCCCTCCATCTCAAGGAACGGCAAGTCCATCCATCTAGTTATTCAGGCTGAACACCCTGAGTTCTTTCCATTTCCTCTCATTCTCTCACATTCAACATCCAACTCAGGAGTAAATCCTGTTCAGCTCGACATTCTAAATAGGTGTGAAATGTGGACACTTCTCACTACCTCCGCCGCACTTCCATTCTGGTCCACACTACCCTCACCTTTAACCTAGATTATTCGGCCAGCCTCCTGATCTGGCTCCCTGTTTCCAGCCCATCCTAGTTACCTTACAGTCTATTCTCCGCGGCCAGCGTCGTCTTTTTACATAGACTGAACCGGATCACACCGTTCCTCCAATGTGAAGTCTCTACCACTCACCATCCCGACCTCACTGCCTTTCAGCCATGCTGGCCTTCCTGCTGCCTGCTCAAACTCCCCAAGAGGACGCCAAACTCGGGGAATTCCTCTGCTTTCAAGTCCCAAGCGTCACACAACGAGGCTTTCCCTGATCATTAAACGTAAAAATAGCGCCCTCCCCAAGCCACGAGCACTCCAGATCCTCATTAGACCTCTGCCCCCACTCACTGAGGACACATCCACTGCTCGGTCTCCACCCCGGGCCACAGATTAATCCAGGAACCCACCGCCGTATCCATCACAGTCCCAACACAGTTTCCTGTCTCATTCAACAAGAGGATTCCAACACGTAAAAGAAGAGTCCACCACCAAGAAAGGCTAAGAAACTTTTCAGGAAAAAAAAAAGGACAAGACGATGCTATCCAGTAGGGCACCTTTCCAAGACTTATATAAAGCCATATGCATTACAAATACAAATCAAACAAGGGAAACTGGCTCCCATATAAAGAAAAAGTTCATATATGGCAGAGGTGGCAAATAAGTGGAAGATGGACTATTTTTTAATTTATTTTTATTAAATAGATGGGCTAAATAAAAAGAAATTAGACCCAACTTTATACCATACACAAATATAAACTGCAGGATGATTAAAAAGTCCATCCTGGGAGAGAAAGGCACTCAAGCAGTTGAGCCCCCACCTCACACACGGGAGGTCCTGGGTTTGGTTCCCAGTGCCTCCTGAAAAATAAATATATAAACAACAAAACAAACAAAAAAACTGACTCAGGGAAGCCAATGTGGTTCAGTGCTTGAGTGCTGGCTTCCCACACAAAAAAGGAAATCTCTGGTTCAATCCCTGTCCCTAGAATCTCAAAAAAAAAAAAAAAAAAAAAAGTTCATTCTGTAACAAGCAAAAATCTTAGATGAAGATATACAAGACAATGGTTTTGGCATAAGGAAGGATTTCTTAAGAAACAAAATGAAGATGATAAATCTGACTACATGAAAATGTAAAGTCTCATTAATTTGGGGGAGGGATGAAACGTAACTATTACCAATTTTAAAGATGTTTTAATGAAGAGTAAAGACATACCATAGGTCAAGCGCAAATATATGCACATATTTAGCAAAGATTAGTATCCATTATATAATAAAGAACTCTAACAAATCGATGAGAGAAGGGCAAAAGAAAAATGGACCAATGATATGAAGAAGTTTCTAAATAAAATTCTACAATTCCTTCATATTAACTTCCACTTCTTTAACTTCTGTTAATACTACATATAATTTTATTTTTATGAGAGAACTGTTATCTCATACACTCATTTTTTTACCTGTATTCATGCACAGAGATGTCTGGCATGACAGGGTCCTCTGTGGTTCATGGTAGTTATTCCAAGGTGGTAGAGTATGGGATAATTATTTCTGCTTTGATGTCTAACTTTGTTCAGTAAATATGCTTAGAGCCTTCACATACACGTCATGACTAAGATGATGAGACTATGTAAATTCTGGAAATTCAAAGGGCGTGCCAAGTGAATGTCAGCTGGTTCAAGGAATGACCTTAGAAGGTCAAACTCTTATTTCAAAGAGCTGGTTGACAAACAGTATGCTCAGAACTTTCTCCTCATAGGCTTGCCCTCGGACAGTTTTGAAAATCTTCCATAATCAAATCGGCACTCCCTTAGGGAGAAATAACTAAAAGTTATTCCGAGCTCTACCTTTAAGAGTTAGGTTGATATACTGTAAACCCAAAGTGGTTTCCTACATACAAAATGAAATGTAAGCCTAATAAATCCATCATTAGGCCTCTGGTTTGTTCTATCTGCATCTCACTGATTCTGAAAACTTCCTAATTTCCATACCTAAATCTATTTGACCTTGTGGAATCAGATATACAATGAACAACGCTACCGATGACAAAAAGCATATGCTGATCTATTTGACACTGGTGTTTTCTGGGTTCTTAGGAGGGTTAATGAACCATTTAACATTGGTATGAGACATGTTACTTCTCATTTCTTGAAAGCACTAAACGTCAAATCACCACTGTCTTCAACGTCTTCGTAAACGCTTCCAAATTTTCCTCCAAGGTGAGAATCTGCTTACTTTCAGTTAACTTTTTCAAACAAATTTAAGTTCTCATCTCTTCTGTTTTCAGTGCTTTGTGCTTCATTCTAGACCCGTTTAACTTGAAATCCTTGTTGACAGTCAAAAATCGCTATCTAGGATGATGCTTGAAAAGTTCATTCTCCTTACAAATTTGCTTACGCTGGTATAGAGGTTATTAATTTTCTATGCTAAAAACAGTCACTCATTTTTTAGGTCCCTGCACAAGATTTCCATGCCGTGGTACACAGGAAGCCTACTTAGCTGACTCTGAAACTACAGGTAGTTAGTGGAGCCTTCCTCTTCTGCCTCCACAAGCCACACGAGAACACGTCATTACTTTTGTCACCTCTGCTGTGCTCTGTTTAATGACCCTCAGTAGGGAGACCACGGAACAAAAGGCAGATTTGGATTTGGACACCTATTAGGATCCTGTGGATCTGGCATAACGCAATGACCATCATTTGGTAACTTACTGGAGTTATACCAGAAAGACTTTTAAGAAACCCTGATTAACTCTAGTCCTTGTCTGTCAAGGAAAACAAGCTTTTTTGGGTTCAGGGTGTGAACACGTATCTCTTCTGGAAAAATAACAGCAATACCTCAGAGCGTAATCACAGAGGTACTGTCTTTTCAGTGCCACGAGCTTTCACATTGCACGCAAATGGTCACTGAAGTCGAGTAGTAAGTCATGTTATTGTTAACTGTTCATTAAAAATTTACAAAGCAAAATGATTTTGAAAAAACTTAAGCAATCTTCACATTGAAAAGGTTTTCATCAGTTATCCTATTGTTTATAGACTCTCTGCAAGAAATATTTCAAATACCACTTTTACAAATCATTTAAGAATGTTTTCTGCAAGAGTAAGTAGCTTCTTGCTGACAATTGTCCAAAACAGATGACAAGGGAGAAAAGTAAATCTTTCTATGTTTGTTGCTCTTTTGCATCATTACTGGTGTCTTCCACATAACTGACCATCAAAAACTTAACTTCACAATCTGTCCTAAACTGAAAATTATGTACAGCAAGATGAGAAACCCATTTTCTACTAAGGTTCACACCACTTACAGGTTAAAGGTGGGGGAAGGTGGCAAATTAATAAATAGCACCTTAGTTTAGTCTGAAAGTTGATTTCTTTTAAAAAGATCCTACTTTTCACCTGTTTTTTTTCATTGAGAACAGGGAAACTACTCTAGTTCAATGGTGTATGGTAGGATGAAAGGGTGGGGGCAGGGAAAGGGCTCTAAAATGTAGAGGGTGGATGAAAAGAGAGACAATGGGGGAGAGTAAGTGGGAAAAGGACAGCAACACTGACCTAGAGTCAGAAAAAGCCAAGAAGGCATGAGAATTAGAGAAACCAAAAGAAATCCAAGTAATATGGAAGCAAATCTTAGTTCAAAAATTAATTCTCCTTAGTCTTAGGAAATACATATGGAAGTATGCATTTCTCATATTTCTCAACTGTTTGGGAAAGAGACTAATGACAGTAGAATGACAGAACAAATGTGGCAAAATGTTAAAAGCTGGTAAATCTGGGTATCTGGGTAGGGGGTGTATTGGAATTCTCTGTATTGGTTTTGCAGTATTTTTGCAACTGCTCTTCATGTCCACTGGGATCCCTGGTGGGGGACAGTCTGCCGGCACTATGGATCACAAATAAAGATTATGGCAGGGAAGGACAATTCAGAGCAGAGCCGGGTGTCTGTCCCTGGATCATTCCCTTTACATAGGGGTACTAATAGAGGGAAGTGCAATGGGAAACCAAAAGAGCTTCCCACTTTGCTATTCCTGGGTAAAGTGTATAGAACAAGGAGCAACAAGGCTACATTCCAGAAGCAGAGCAGGATCTCTTCTCCCCACCTTCCCACCCCAGGTCACATTACAGGATTTAGAGATAGGGTGGGGCGGGCAGGGATCCACCCTGCAGAGGGTGGACGGTCAAGCAATGGTGGAGGAGCTCTCCATCTGATCTTTCCTTTCCAAAGGGCCACTCTTCTTTAAGAGGTATCTGCCCCACTAATGAAAAAAGCTAAATGCTCTTTGGAATTGAGCCATTTAAAGCCTCAAGAAAGGACTTTCCTCCGTGGTTATGACTAAGAAAGACTTGGAATTTAGAACAGTTCTTCCCTGCCTCCACGGGTTTTGATGGCTCAGGACGTCCTACTGACAGAGATGAGGGTGGGGGCACTGCTGTAAAGTTGCCCAGCTCATGACCACAATCCTTTCTCAGTTGGTTTTGATCTGGTTCCTAGATAAGCTGAATGTCTCTGATCTTAACACTTAATTCCTCCAGCCAAGGTATCCACATATTCTTCAATAAAATCTCATTTTCATGATCTTCAAAACCTTGTAAGACATAATAAGAGCAACTTCAACATTTTTAAGCAGTCCCAACCTGGTTTGTTTTCCTGAGGGATACACGTTTAGATATGTATCTATCAATTTAACCAAGACATTCTCAAAAAGCTCATTTCTGAGCAGAACCTAGTGGTGTTGAATGGGATCATGTAAAGTAATTCTGGAGGAAATTTTACCCAGATGTATATACTCTCAAGGAACAGCACTGCAACTCATATTCTAGATAGCAGGTCCCAAACATGTAAACAAACACATACACATACATACCTCTTTGCAGCCTTAAAAACAATCATTCACCTCTTGCTTCAAGCTCAAAAAGCTCACTGCATACAAGACAGGGGTGAGGGGTCTGAGGCAGTTCAGGGACCCACTGTGCTGCTCAGAGCTGGCTCAATTCCACCTCAGCTGCCTAAAACCACAGATAGAATCCCTCTCTGGACAGGAGAGGTAACAAAAATGGGCGGTCAGCTTCATCCCCCCAGCCAGTCAGCACAGAAGCCAGGGTCAAGGGTCAGACAAGATGAATGAAGCTTCTGTTCCAAGAGGACCTGGCTGAGGAATGAACATCAAGTTGACAGTACTAGAACAGGAGCAAGAAAATTCAGAACAGAAGGGATGAAGGGTGGATACTCCCTGGAAGAGTTTTCTCTGCGGGCTCTGGTCTTTAGACAGGGAGGAGTTGGGGGGCAGACAGGCCCCCCTCCCAACGGGGACCCTACAAACGCCTGTAGGACTGATTCCACATCACACAACACAACCACTCTTAGACTGTGAACTACGAGGCAACCTGAGATAAAAACAGCTGAGGCACCTCCTCTTGGACACCCAGCAATAAAATGACCTTGAATAGAAAATAGATGTCTTTAAATTTCATTGGCAAAAATTACTGAAACAAAAACCTCGTTTTGCCTTTTTTTGATTATTCAATTCAAATATTCTCACATATATATATATATATATATCACCAAGTCGCCTAATGCTCCCTTCGCTCCAGCATCCTTATGGAAGACAACTTGTAAGTCCACACTTCTTCAACAGGGGGCACATACCCTGGAGTTACCGCAGGAGATCAGGGTTGTACAACTCCATGAGCTCACAGCTCACCTTCCTCAAACATCAACCCCACTCAAAAGATGTACAGAGAGGAGCTCACTGTTAAGTACTTTTAAGACACTTAACATTAAACTCAAACTTCTCTATGGAGTCTATTGTTAACTTCACAAAGGTTTTAAGATAAAAAAAAAAAAGGTTTTACGATAATGTGAGAATTCATAAGAACACTAGGCCATTTGAGACCCCACGCCCACTCCACAGGAGCTGCTCTCTCCTCTGTTCTGAGAACAGTGAAGGAAACTTTGGAAAGCACCATCATAAAAAGTAGTCACTTAGTCATTTACATACCAAAACTTTTTAGAAACAATTTTTGGTAGCTCTTTTCAAAACATGACCTTTCCTTAAACATCCTCTTCAGGGGTCAGGACCTGTCAAGCCTCTACTGCCCCTGCCCGAGATGCCATCACCAGCTACCCTCAACACCTTCAGCTAATTTCCTCGCTACGTTACCTGCCTTTGGCAGGTCCCTTTCCCTTACCAAATTACTGTTTCTAACATGCCAAGGAGAATCAGGGCAAAAAAACAGGTAAACCATCTGCAAGAGAGACCCAAAGCCATTCAATGGCCTGGAGCACCGCACCTTTTTAGAAGTCATTCTTTGTCCTGGTTCTCACATATTCTAAATGGCAACGTTCTCAGGTTAGTTACGTGCGAAAGTAAGAAATGGTTCTGAAAGCAACTCCATGATGCCCTGCAACCCTAAACAATAAACTACTGATGATTAATGAGTATGTTTTATCCAAAGACATTCATGATGTGCAATCAACACTGTTGGGCTTTACAGACAAAACCTAGGAAACTACCAGCCTCTAGAAAACATCACGCAGTAGATTACAAATGGAAATAAGACAAAAGGTAAAGGAGTTTCCTTAATATACTGAGGCCAATTCTCCAACCAAAAAACACTGTGGTTAGACATTCCCCTACACTTTTCACTAACAAGCTAAACACAAATACTATGACAAATGTTCTTTCTCAGTGAATACAAATTTTCCCCAAATTATCTATTGTATCAAACTTAGAAATAACTTTTCAGGGTTTTTTTTTTCCCCAAACAAAACACTAAAAGGTCTGATTTGTTTATACAGCATAATTTCCAACAATATAACTAAAATCATTGCAATGATATTTAGGCTTTAGCTACCCATCAGCAATTTCTCACTGCCCACCACATTCGTGTCTTCAGATCATGTACTGCAGATTACACCAAAAAAGACAGACACACAGACAAGCCCTCCAGAAGAAAATACCTAGGCAATTACTCGACATTAAGAGAAAATAATGTATAAGCAAGGGTAAATCAATTAAATTAATTTTAGTGCAAAACAAAACAAAACAAAAAAGGGCCACACAGAGGTTGAAGAGGAGGCGTCCCTCGGGCACTGAAATTCTGATGCGCTAAGAAGAGGACTGACCCTGAAGCTCTCAAGTTGGGAGACCCAGCACTTAGTGGAGAAATGGCAATGCAGAGGTGTAGAGGAAGGATGGGATGCCCACTGGTGGACAAGGTGAACCAACAGCCATGGTCTCACTAGGTCAGAGCTACTCCCCAGGCCAACCTCAGTGGGGAAAAGGTTGAGAAGATGCGCTTATCTATCAAGTCAGGCTGAGTAAAGGTGTTGCTTAAGAAACAGTTGTTTTGCAACTACTGTATCCATTTCCTGTATTTGCTATAAACAAGATTATCCAAAAGGTAAACCATGCCCTTGAAATCTACCTTATAATTTCTTTGGGCTTACTGTTGCTATTGTTTTTAAATATCATGAGGTGATTCACACCCTCAATTTCTGTTCATGACACTACAAATTCCAAATCAGTAAGGTTTCTTCAGATTCTGGCAATAAAGCAAACAAGGTATCAAAGTGCCCTTCCACCACAAAATGACTAGATCTTCAGTAAAATATAATTTTTAATATTGTAAGGAGCTTGCAGGAATCAAGGAAAAATCTCCAAGCCCCCATTCACTTTCCCCCAAGCCAACCATAGTAACACTCTCTCTGCATCTGGTCCTGTCCAATATGGCAGCCCCTTGCAACATGGGGCCATTAAGCCCTTGCAATGTGGCTAGTATGAATTGGGACATGCTGACCTATAAAATATACATTGGATTCCAAAGATTTAGTATTAAAAAAAAAAAGACATAAGCTATCTCATTAATATTTTTATATTAATCACATGTTGAAATGACATTTTTGCTATAGGGAGTTAAATATGTTACTACAACAATTAGTTTCACCTATTTCTCTATACTTCTTTACTTTGGCTAATAAAAATATCTTAATTGCCTATGTAGCTTGTGTTACATTAGCATCATTGTGTACTATAAAGGGAAAACAATCAGGCCAAGCCTTGAGCAAATAGAAAGGTAGTGGAGCCCAAGGGCCCTGGAAGGGTGGCTAAAGTGGTTTCTACTGAAACCACAACTAATCGAAAATCATCTCTGAAGGAAAGCATTGCTGTATAGGTTCCCAAAATTCCCACAGATTAAGATCAAACAAATATGAATTTACAATCAAAGGTCATGAATAACATAAGGAATTAAGTCATCATGATTAAGTCTCAACAGAAACAAACAGAATCCATCTTGCCCTAAGGTATTCAGATTGAATTTAATCAACAATGTTTGAGGTGATTGCAAAAATAAATCACAAAAGTGGACAAACATTAAAGACCAAAAAAGGGAGCCATGGACTTGGGGGGAAAAAGAGTAAAGTAAAATATGTAGCTCATTAGAGATCCAGAAGATCTGAGGAAATACCCAGAACTGACACAGAAAAAGGAAGCAAAACAAAACAGGAAGATGGAAAAAGAGAGGGTAAGAGATAAGGAGGAGAGAATAAGAAAGTCTAATAAAAGTGTACATTCCAGAAGAAAAGTATAGAGGAGATATAAAAATATATATATCACTTTTCCCCCTTTAGGAGGTACAGGGGATTGAACCCAGGACCTCATACATGGGAAGCAGGCAATCGACCACTGAGCTACATCTGCTTCCTCAATGAGAGTTGGGTTTTTTTCTGTTTGTTTTTGTTTTTGAACCCGGGACATCGTACATGGGAAGCAGGTGCTCGACCACTTGTGCTACATCCACTCCAGGGAGAACAATATTTGAAGAGAAAATAACCAAGAACTTTTTAGAACTGATGAGGCATAAACTCACAAAGGAAGCACAGTATATATTAAGCTTGATAACAAAAAGAAAGCCACATGAGAACACCAAAGTCAAAGAAATAAGCTCAAAAGCAACAGAGACAGAAGACAGATCTAAAAAATAATATAAGATGGATGATCAAAGAAAATTGCAAAAATATAGGTAATTCTAAGTAAGCAATGTATGTATGAAATAATGCTTGTCTAATTTTATGGCAGTTTTTTTCAAGAGCAATAACAAATTGCTTGAAATAACATTTAAGCTGGGGAGGGCAGTGAATCAAGAGTTAAAGGATTTTAAGGTTCATGTATTATCAAATTAGGGTTAAAAGATAAATTTTAGACTTTAAGTATGTATGATACAATTTCAAGAGTAACCACTTAAACACTGGCAATAGAATATAACTTCCAAACCAAATCAGTAAGGTTTTAATAGGATTTTACTGAGTTTGGCAAAAAAATTGATGTTCAAGTTTTCAGCCAAGGACAGTGAAAGTCAAATCTTAGTTCAAGGATCTCTAGAGCAGTGTTAACACTGCTTCGAGTCACAGATCCCTTTGAGAATCCCACAAAGGCTACTGATTCTCTCCCCAAGCAAAATATATGTGCTTCTACACATGTTCATACAATAGTACTGACCCTTCCTGGAATCTCTCAAGAATAAAGGCCAACTACTCCACCCTAGACTCCGTCCAGCTTAAAATCTGAAGAGAGTTAAGAGAAGCAGTAAAACTCGAAGATATTCCCAACCTAGCACTGAAAGCACGTTAGCAGGTGAAGAACTACGTACAGAAGGAACAGCACAGGGGATAATGTTTGGGAGACGGGAATCTAGCATTAAGGGTACACAGTCAAGTGGTCCACTCTTTCATTAAAGGGTAAGTCCACAATTATGCAACTACTGCAATACTCTGAACTACGGAAAACAGTGAAGAGAAAATAAGTCCTGGCTTTAAAGCACTTACAATCTAGTGGACAAAATATCACACAAGGGGGATAGAAAACAGAAACTCCAATACCCTTAGCGAACTATCTAGCATTCTCAATACTCCCTTCTGGAAATGTCTCAGTTAATAACCAGCAAATGTCAAAGAACCTGCAATAAAGGGTCCCTTTAGTCCACCTAGCACTCAAGGCAGATCCCACCCACTCCACCTGTCATTTAAGTGCAATCCGGAGACTCCTAAATCGGCCAGCATTCCAGAAAGAAGCTGTTTGGGAGTTTTCTGTTTGTTTGAACATTATAATCTCATGGTTTAGGACCAAAAATCTGTATTTTAAGAGGACCCCTAATGACCTGGAAGCACACCAAGCTTAAGAGCAACGAGGTACACACAATGAACTATCACTCCTTATTCAGAAAGACTTGACTCCTACTGGGGCTTGGTTTTGTATACAGATATTCAAAACTCTGAACACTGCAAATATAGTGTTTCCTATATACCATAAAAATAGGATCAATGGCTCAAATTACATAGCACAAGGTAGAAAACATTAAGTGATTTTTAGAAATCACAGGAAGAACATAAAAGACATATGCTAGTACACAAGAACTGAAATCAAAATCAAAGGAAAAGCCAATGTCTCAATTCGGTAGTTTAGGCAAATAAATAAATAATCTCAGCAATTCACAAGGTAAAGAGCATATAAGATAGTCTATTAATTTTAAAACCCACACATGTTTGACTCCACTACTCCACCATCAATTCACTTTTCTTTTCCTTAGTTTGGTGAGCTCAGTCTTTTAAGATCCAGCTATACCACATATAACTGAGGTTGGCTTAGTTGATCAACATTCATGGAAAAAGATCTCTAATCTTTACAACATCCCATTTGAACTACACATTCAGATTTTATTTATAACTGCTTCTTTTGCTCAACGTACATAAAAATTCTTGTGGTATATAGGAGAAAGGAACAATCATCTCAAATAAGAAGGCTTCAAAATCCTTATCTTCCTAAATTAACTAACTTTAAACATTTTTAAAATCAGGTACAATTTCATCCATAAAAGTCCACCTCCATCTCTGATTGATTAGAACAGGGAGGGGCCCTTTTGCCAGTCAGGTGAAAACCACAGACCCCTTACTAAGTCCACACTCTACTGTGTACTATTTAATAAATACATCACACCCACACAAAAGGTCCCCACAAGAATAAGGTTTTATTTTTTTAAATTTCAGTTCAAGCTCATGGACCCCTGGCTAAGAACCCCTGGGCTGAAACATGTATGTGTAGGATAAATATTTTCTCAAAAGGGCAAGACAAGATCACGGAGATTTTACTGAAATTTAAATTAACTATTACAGTAATTGTCAAGGGAAAAACCCCACATCCACCACGGAAAAAAGATTAACATCACAAATAAGGAGATGGCTTCTTCTACTTCATTACAGTATAAACTCCTTGTCTGGTGCCATGGGACCAGTCTTTGCAGTGGTTACGTGACCCTGGGCTAAATTAAAGTCCTGTTAATCTTAGTTTTCACTGGTGATGTAATAAATTTACTTAACACTCTGAAATGCCAGATCCTAAAGAATGAAAACAAGTTTGATTTCAAGGTTTGAGAGTTGGGTGGGATGCTTTTTCTTCAATTAGGAATGGAAGATAAGGATGTTTCATAGAATAACATAATTACTTAATATTGTTTTTATATGCTAATGCCCCACTTAAAGACTCAGGATTCTTTAAGGTAATTATCATCCTGCCCGTTTCCCTAATAAAGAGGCAGTTCAGGAGCGATATCTATTTAACAAATCACACAGTTATTAAATGGAAGGGGGAAACGGAAGCCAGAACTTTGAGCTCTAAATCTAGAACCAGGATTAGCATTCGAAGGCTGTTAGGTATTCCCACACATAACCCTAACCTGGTGTAAACCGCAGTTCAGGACGTGATCACCTAAGACGGGATGGAAACCAAATCTGGCCCACAGTCTCTCTCTGAGGCACCTGCAGGCTAATATTTAAATGACTGAAATTTATATTTTTATATATATATATATATATATATATATTTCATGGCACATAAAAAAGAAACAAAATTCCAAGTTTATTGTCCATGGTTTTACTGGAACACAGCCATGCACATTCGTTTGTGTATCATTTATAGTTGCCTCTGTGCTACAACAGCAGAGCTGAGTAGTTACAACCAGGACGGAATTGGCCCACAGATGCCAAAATATTTACTATCTGACACTTTACTTTAAAAGGTTGTCGACCCTCAATCAAAGGTATGCTTGTCCTTTTTACAAACACTCTGACGTTCTTACCTATTCCGAACCAAAATCTGTCTTCCTAACCCTAGCTGCCGGAGCTGCGGGGAAGAAATCTACTCTGTTGAGCAGCTCTTCAAATTTTGGAAGGCTGATGCTCCACCTACTTCATTTTTCAGTCACTAACCAAGTCAATAACCATTGAGACACTCCCTAAGCACCTATTCCCACACACCAGGCACCAGCCTAGGTTGGAGATCTCCTTTCTTTTTAAGTGAGAAAACAAAGGCCTAGCCATTAGGCAACTCTCTGGAGTTCTCCAAGCTCAGGCAGCCGGGTATTCTCCCCGTACCAGGTCCCTTTCAAAGAGGCAAGACTGCACTTCCTCATTTGTCAATACATCCCTCCAGAAATGTGGAGCTTGAGGCAGAACAGGAAAATTCTCTCTTGATTTTCGCATAAACAGACAAAACAAGGGACCTAATGGTGCCTGGATCTGGCCATTCAAACAAAAGCACCTCACGCGGCCTTCCCCTGCCTGATCAAACACAAACATCGTCATGCCCATTTACAAAATGCATGTTTCTTCTGTCTTGACACCATCCATCCCCATGGTAGATGGGGAAATGGCAATGTCCAAGTTTATAGCCCATGGGACAGAGATGGAACACAGTAACTAGGTTGTCTTGACTCCAAATCCAGACCCAACCACTATACCGCACTTTGAAATACCAACTTTTAATTATAATACAGTCATGGTGTTGCTTACAAGAAGTTAAGAGAACTTACCCTGACAGATACTGACCTTTCCATCATTTATTCTTACTGACTATACTTGCATAAGTTTTTCTAAACTAACTAAAACCAAACCCAGAATGAAAAGTTTGGTGGTGCACATGTACTTACTTCTTTGCAAGCCTTCCCTACTGGATGCTCCCTGCAGGTGTGACCCATTCTCATACCTTCCCTTCTCCCTGTGGAGCCTCCATATGGCAGACACTCAAGACACATGCTAATGGAACACAAACTTGGTACAAAAAGGGTTACTGACAAATTTTGCCAGCAAAGTAGTGAGTAGAAAACCTGAAGTTACAGAATATGTCAAGTAAAAACTGGCCTAAAATTTAGTTCCTCATGCACGAGTGGCAAGTGCCCCATCTTCAGATTCACTCTTCTGTATGTGGGGTACAACTTATGTATAAGGTGCTTCTCTCCTCCAAATTCTGATGGGATGTGTCAAATGACCATGTATTTATAATCACAAGACAAACCCAAGAGTGGATACTCAAGACTAAACTATCAAAGAATAATCCAACCTAGCAATGAAAATGCCCCATACCCTCAATGCCATGTACTGTCCCAGCAACACACCTTTGCGCCGAAACACCCGTGCATCCTAGACTCTCTGTCTAGACCTTCCCCATGCATGGCATTTCCCTTCCAAAAAGGAAGGGCCTCGAAAATAGGAATTTTTTTTCTCTCTTAACATCCCCCAGATGACCTAATAAAGTATCCTGAATACAGAAGGGCACAGTTAATGTGTAAAATTGGTTGACCAGAACGGAACGGAACATTTTCAGTGCCAGCTAAGGTACAATGACCACAGACAATGCAAAGGGAGGCAACAACCATTCCACTACTTCTACAGAAGGCAGCATCCTCCTGAGAACTTTTGCAAACTCTTGCTTTTCAAATGCAACAAGGAGTTGCTGGAGGATTGTCATCAGAACTGCACTGGACATCAAATGCAGGAATACACCCGGAAGAGAAAACACCGCAGGAGCCTCAGCTGGTCTCACCAGGGCCACGGGGCTCTATGTGTTATAGACGCTGACTTAGATCCCTAAACACCGAGGTCCCTAAACGCATCATAAAGGTGAGTCTAGAGAGTACCCAGAAGTTTTAAAGCGCTAATGAAGACGTTTGTATAAATACAGGTGGAACAGAAGAACCATTTATCCAAAGAATGCAAAGCCTTCCAAGCTTTAAGCGTCCTGGAGAACTAGACTCCCAGGAAGTCTACTTTGAAATACGTCAAGAACTTAACACGAGGCAGAAAAATATGGCGAGACGATCCAAACTGATTCCTCCCTAACTTGAAGTTGACGCTGGCAAACCCATCGCCCCTAACTGGTAGTTCAGACGGTGCCCTTCCTTCCTTGCAACGCCGCGGCGCAAATGAATGACGGTGTATCAGCGTTAAATTTAAATTTCCTGGCTCTGGCCACAATGCTAACCTAATTAAAGCATGTGGTCAACATTTAGCATTTTCCGTGCGAGGTTTTGCATCGCTTTTGGCTAGAGGCAGAGTCCAGGGACAGTTGCACTCGTCCCCGGGAGCCCCCTCTCCCCACCTCAGCAGCCAGAGCCACGACAAAATACTTTATTAAATGGACAGGAAAGGCACCCCCCCCCCCCCGCCCGCACCGCCCCCAGCCCTCGCCGAGCTTCACACCCATTCCCCACACCCAAGAACACTCGGGGCAGAGTCGGAGCGAGGCACTTGTGTCAGGACTTCCCCGCGGTCCGGAGCCCCCCCTCCCCTCCCCCCAGAGCCAACAACTCCGCGGAGCTCGGGCCCCCGGCCCCCGCCCCCACCGCGCCGGGTCCCCTCGGGGAGCGGGGCTCGGGCCGACCCCGGCGCTCGGCCGTGCCTCCTCACGCACATTTCCGTCCAGCAAAGTGCGGCCGCGAGGCGGGGGGGGGAGGGGAGCCGGCCGTCGGGCGGGCCGGGGGCGCGGGGCCGGGGTAGGGGGCGTACCTCGTACAGCTCCTCGGAGGCCATGGTGGGCGGCCGCGCGGGCGGCCCCGGGCGGGCGGGCGGCGCGCGGGGCGGGCGGGGCGGGGGTGCGGGCGGCGCGGCGGCCGCCGGGCAGCGACACTTTGTTTCAGTTGGGGCTCGGCGTGGCCTGCGCTTCCTGCTCCCACGGCCGCCCCCGGCGCCGGGGGCCGTGCACGGACGAGGCTCCGGCGCTCCGCGGCCAGGGCGGCGGGCGGGCGGCGGCGGCGCGGCCGGGCTGTGCGCACAGCAGCTGCGCAACGCGCCCTGGCGCCCGGTCACTCCCCGGCCGGCCGGCTCGGGCGCATGGCTCCCCGCCGGGGCCGGGCCGGGCTGGGCGGGCGCGGCGGGCGGCGCGGCGGCTCCGCGGCTCCCCTCTCCGGCGTAGTGCAAAAAGCTTCCTACTTGCGACCGAAAGAGCCTGCCCTGGCGACTGAGCATGCCCAGTGCGGCCGCCGGCCGGCGGAGCCGCGGTCCGCGCTCCGGGTTTTCGGGCCGGCCGGCGGGAGGGGCGGGGGCGCGGGGGGCGGGGGCGGCGGGGAGCGGTGGGTCCCGCTCCCGGCCGGGCGGCGGGCGGCGGGGCGGGCCGGGCAGGAAGGGGAGGAGCCGGCGGGAGGGCGGGGCGCCGGGGCCGCGCTCCCCGCCCGCCCCGGGTCCCGCGCGCCGAGCCCCGACCTGGCGGCCGCACCGGCCCCGACGTGCGCGCCCGCCGCTCCGGCCCGGCTGCGGGGCCGTGCGGGAGGGCGGCGGGGTGCGCGAAGTTAGGCGGGAGGCCCGCGCGGCCCGGGCCCGCCGTCTCCGCCGCCGCCTCTCCGCTCGACGGCAGCGGTCCGCCCGCGGGCTCGGGAGCCGGGGCCGTCCCGTGCGGCGCCTCTCCCGGCGCCGTCCCGCGCCCCAGACGGCGGGATCCCGGCCCCGCGGCCGCGGAGCCCAGGGGCCCGCCGAGCGCCCTGTGGCCCGCCGCGCACTGGGCGTGCTCGCTCGAGGGCGGCCCTCTCCCGCGACGCGGGCGCGGGGTGCCCCGGGGGTCCCTCAGCCGCCCGCGCTCCAGGTCCCCCGGCTCCTCCTCTCCGAGCGTCCGCCTCCTCGGAAGGGGAGCCGGGCGGACCGGGGCGGGAATTTGGGCTCCAGGAAGTCCGAGTTAGAATGGAATGAAGCTATCAATGGTGGTTCTCGGGGAGGGCGCGCTGTTGACAACAGCACGAGGTGCGCTCTCGGCCGGAACATCGTGGGCCCCGGCCTTCCAGAAAGAGGGGAGACCGGCAAAGTAGGGCAGGTCCGCACGGCCACACCTGCCGGTGCCCCCGACGTGTCCCCTTCCGTGCGCAGCGGGACAGGGGCTTCGTGGCCCGATTCCCCCAAGCAGCCGGCAACTCCAATCCTGGCCAGGCTGAGCGTCACTTCCCCAGGGTCCGCTGCAGGGACTTGCTTGCCCTTCTCCCTCAGCCCCTGCACCTGGGGACCACTACCGACTGTTAACCTTTCTCCCTATCCACTCCGTCCCTGGTACTCTATCCAGCTCTAGTTCCTAACCGACCTCCCGGCCACCAGGTTCTGCCCGCCAGTTTCTTGCTAAGTAGATTCGATGGTGCCCCGATCTGCATTGCAATAGCCGTCAGTCCTTTCAAGACTCACGCCCCAGGCGCGAGCAAAGCTCGCGACCGTAAGTCACGACCAACTGAGTGCGGGTGCATCCGTACCTGCTATTCCCACGGCCTGGAAAGCCCCTCTTCCAGCCTTAAACTCCCAGTTCCAGCGCCACTTCCAAAGTTTAGCCTTCCTGACTTCCGGGGCAAATTTAGTTACCACCTCTCCAGGTGCTGCGGACGCCCCTGGGCGCGCTCCGTTGCTGCTCCTGGCGCAGTGTATTCTATTTTAATTGTTTCCCCACTACCAGGACCTTCTCCCAGATCTCACCTCTGTCGACTTGACTCTCTGGCCCCAAGCACCATTCTCTGTGTACGAAATAAGTTTTTAATTAAATGATTTGGAACTCTAATGTCCACAATGAAGCCCACACTCAAACCCCATCTATTTGATCCCATTATCAATGTCTTGCCGACAAGAATCTACCTCTTCTACCTGCCACTCTTCAAAGCTGCGGCTCTACCTTTTTACGTGAGGGCCCAGCCCATTATCCGCGCCCTCCCTCCACCAAATAAGAGCACCTCTTTCCTCTCACTTGGTGCTTCCTCCCTTCGCTGCATTTGATTATTATCTCTCAGACACACAAACATCAGCATAAATTAGCAAGCCCCTTGAAGGCAAGGATTCGGACTTGACACATCTTAGAAGTCTCAAAGCAATGAAAGTACCCGACAGCATGGGCTCAAATATTTGCAAAGGATGGTTAAAAAATCACAAAGCATAACAAAACATAGGAAAAAAAGGACCCCTCAATACATAAAACAAACAGGTATCTCAGAGAAGCCTATACCTAACGACAGACCAACGTATGTAAACATTTCTCTTTCCCATGGCTTTCACCCTAATGACTTCCACCCTCAGAAACAGAATGTGTTTAAGCATTCACAAATAGCGCTGACCATGTGCTCCAGGGCATCTTCATGATAAATACATTGTCTCTTACTAAAGAGTCCAGTGCTACCACTCATACCAAGGAGGGGACGTCACCAAAGAATAGATGGCATCCACAACAGCCATATTCAGATATTGAACGAAAACATGAGATAGACAAGGTCATAGGTAGATAACTATTGGGGGAAAGGGAGAATTGCAGCCTTAAAAATCTACCTCCAAAAAGCCCAGTTACACAGAGCTTTAATCCTGACGGCCTGGATTATTTATGATGCTACGGTTAGCAGTTATTGGGGACTGAATCATGTCTCCCACAAAACATCTGAGTGCTAACCCCTGGTCCTGTGGGTGTGAGCTCATTAATAGATGGGCTCTTCAAGTTCAACCCCCCAGGCCCAATGGGTGCCGTGTCGTTTGTAAATAGGATCCTGTTAAAACGAGACCCAATTGAACCAGAGGGAACCTTAATCCCATATGACTGGGGACCTTAAAAGCAGAGGAAATTTGAACACAGTAGTGGAAGCCACAAGAAGGGACCAAGGAGACATCTCGCGGAGGGACGGAGGTGGAGACTGGTTGTCAGCAAGCTTCCACCAAATGCTGCAGACTTCAGAGAAAGCATGGCCTGCCGAAACCTTGGTTTTGGACATCTAGCCTCCCAATTTGTGAGACAATAAATTCCTGTTAGTTAAGTCAACTCGTCATCGTCTGTAGTATCTGCCATCCCACCCCAGATAAGCTAACACAGTAGGCAACGTCAAAAGAGTTAACAACCCTGCAGATACGGCCTCCGTCATAAAGCAGGAATAAGCCGTTCTGAACTCGGCCCCAGCTACTCCTCTCCTCCAACAATGGGTTGGATTCCATCTTAATTAAGAACATCAGCAGAGGGGACAGAGAAGCGGAGCAAGTTTTCAGTTGCCCGTTTTGTCCCTCTTCTTGCCTGATCTCCTTTCCGCCTTCCACCCCAAAAACCCAGAGCTCGCTGGGTTTGTCGAGCCGTTTTGTTTATGTGTATATTTTACCTCAATTTAATCTGTCTTACTTTTAAGCAAATTCTGCTCTTCCCGTGCTTTTTAATGTAAACACTTTATCAGTTCTCATAATAGATGTAAATATGGCCAAGAACATCCGATGGCTTTGATTTACACCATCTTTTATGAAATAGTGAACTTTTTGCAAGTGTTTCCCAGGACCGCGTGTGTAGATGTAGGGAATGTACTTTCTCAGTGAATGGGGAATAAAAGGGAAATCACATTCTCCAAACACTTCAGGAAGATGTCTGCATTGTACCAA
The DNA here is from genome assembly GCF_030445035.2 of Dasypus novemcinctus. Classification (NCBI taxonomy): domain Eukaryota; kingdom Metazoa; phylum Chordata; class Mammalia; order Cingulata; family Dasypodidae; genus Dasypus; species Dasypus novemcinctus. The sequence continues at coordinate 36,405,840 of NC_080694.1, read as the reverse complement.
AAATACGAGAGCTTGTACCAGCAAATTATATAAATCTTTGAGACTATAGAAGTGGTCAACAAGGGAGATGGCATACACAAGGGACTAAAATATACATCCACCAGCAATAAACTTCATCCCTTACCTGTGTGAGCCGTGGTGATGAACGTAATCCAACGGACTGCTTTGCCAAATAGACCCGGCCAGTTGATAATGGACAATCAATACACCCAATATAAAGTCTCTTGAGTTCAGGAATTAGAACCATTCCCCGCCTCAGGAGAACAATGACTGAATGCTGAAATCAGAAGTCCTCTCCTACTCCCATTTAGCAGCCAAACCCAGTCACTCCTCCCATTCTCCCAAGAATCTGCATTTGAATCCCAAGGCTGGGGTGAGTGAGTGGGGGATGGGACTGGAAAGACAAAAGAAGCGGACCCACTACTCTCTGCGCTGAAGGCAGTTTAAGGCTGGGTGGCTATGAAAAGCCGCTGATTCTCTTGGTTTTACGTCCCCAAAAGCATAACCCTCCAAAACCCAAAACCTACCCGTGGTCTTATTAAAGATGTGATCTAAGTGTGTAGGTTTAAGCACAGAGAAATTAAATGCCATTCCCATAAAAGAGGACCCACTCCATAAAACTTGGTGGAATTCCCATCTCAATCACCTGCTCAAAGAAAGGTAAGAAAAATTCATGGCTGAGAAAAAAACACCCAACCAATCAGAAGCTGAATTCATATGCTTTTTTCCTAGGGCCCTTTTTCTTAACTGGAGCCACTTACTCTCCTTTCCCCCAAAGCTTAAATTGGATTCCAGGGCCCCTTTCTTTTCTTGCCAACCCTTAACGTCTGATTCCTGGTTTCAGCGGCTGCTTCCTTCTCTGACCGAATAGTTGATTTCCCCCTTTAACTGGCAGCCTAGCCTCGACCATCCTCAGCCCCAGGTATCATTTCTCTCTTTCATGTGGAAGCTAATATCTAATCTAGCTGCCACACTGCTGCTTGCTGGCCAAATGCCACCATTTATTTACCAAGTCTCAGGCTCCACAACATGTAACTGCACCAATTTTCTCTAAGGCTGACGGCCCTCCACTACCCAAAGCTCATCAGTTTACTATTAAGGACCATTTTCTTTCTCAACTAGATTTTAGTGTTTAACTCCAGTTCCCTTTATTTATTTAGCTAACTGTGGTTCTACCAAAAGAATCCTCCTAATGATATGTATTTGGTTGAGGTAATTGATCAAGAGTGAGAAAGTCTTTCATTTATAACTTCATACGTACATTACCCTACCCTACTGGAACCAAAAGACATAAAGAGTAAATGGCTGTGAGGTATCCCCATGATACCTCGCAGCCATTTATATCTTTATACCAAGTCACTCACTCATGGGGAACCCAGAAAAAAAAAACAGCTGCCCCTAGAATAAGCGTGATAGATAATTGCGTCTGTTACCAAGTGAGGCCATCCCAGTAGCCTCTTTACATTCTGGCATTTTCTACAGAGAGAGAGCCACTAGGCAGGAGATGATTGAGCTGATAAAGAAAATAGGAACTTCAGGCCTACCCAAAGCAGCAGAAGCCAGAGTTAGCCAGGGACCAGAGCAGGTCGGGGTTGAATATAAAAAGAAGAGTAAATGAGTTTGAAAATGAAACTGGAGCCAGACAAGCATATGGAAACATGGAGTGGAGCTTAATTTTTTTCAGTCACTGGTATTGTCTAGTGCAGAGGTTCTCCAAGTGTGGTGCCCAGACACATAGCAACTGTATCACCTTGGAACAGGTTAGAAGTGCAAAGTCTCTTCTCACCTTCCTACATGCCTGTCTACCTCCTGGGGCCCTGCAAGCTGCCTAATAAATAGTCCAGGTGATGCTGATGCATGCTAAAGTTGGAGAAGCACACTGGTTTTAGAGCAGTTGTGTTTGTTTGTTTGTTTTAATCAAGGCACTGATTTCAAACCATTGGTAGATTACTGGGCCATTTTCTTGGACGATCTTGACGAGTGTCTTTTATACGAGATAGAATGGAATGGACAGAATGGAATGTGCATGGTTTGGACTTGGAGAAAGTGTCAGAGGGCATCACTCCCCTCAAGGTCAATACTGTATAGAGAAATTATATTTCCATTCACCCACACGTTTATGCATAAATACATACACACATATTATTGTACAATATGTCATAATATCAATACATCATGATGAAAATGTATTTCCTACATTTGATTGAAGTTAAAATTTTTGAAAGCCAGTATTCAGGAAGACGGGTAAACAAAAGCCTTGCAAAGTTGGACTGATAATTATGTATGAATGGTATTTCTGAAGTGCTTTAAAATCGTTTTCTAAAATGGTGTAGTACAAATTATTTTCCTATAAATACTACAAAGCAGTCCAGACCAAATTTCTTTCTGAATTATCACATATTCTAGAGTAATATATTTTGACCTAATAAGGCTTTGTAGTATATACTTCAGACCTTTTATTTTCAAAAATATAGAAGAATTTCCAAAGAACATCCCTGACAGAACAAAATGAATAAAGTTTAATTTGGTCAACAGTAAACCTTTTTTTTTTCATTGTTAGTACACGAACAAGAATCACTCGCCCTGTGCCAAGTCCTATTCAAATAGTACAAATAGCCCTTGACAAATATTAACCTATTTAATTCAACAAGCACCTATTAAAAAATCATAACTAATGAGGAAAATGTAAGATAGGGACGATATGTAAAATGTAAGGAAGGGACTACAGTTAGTAGTAGTTAGTAGTAATACTTTAACAATGCTCTTTCATAATTTGTTACAAAGGTTTCACAACAGCACAAGGTATTTGTCGTGAGGTAATATATAGGAGTCCTGTATAGTGTTAGGCGTGTTTGTTTTGAAAGTTCACAACATTTACTATACCCTTGTTTATGTATGTTCCTGTATGAATGATATACTTCAATAAACTGTTTTTACAATGAAAAAAGGAAAGGAAGACTACAATAATGCAGAAAACTTCCTAAAAAGGAACGACTTGAATCTATGTCCTGAGAGAGCCTGTTGTTACTGGGTCAATTGAATATCCATATGAAAAAGAAAAGAAACTCAATTTTGACCTCATACCATGTGCAAAAATTAATTCGGGATGGATCATAGACCTAAATGTGAAAAGAAAAACAAAATAGCTTCCACAAAAAAGAAAAAACAAAAACAAAAAACAACCACCACATGTCTTTGGGATACATAAACTTACTTTTTACACAGGGTACCAAAAAACACTAACCATAAAAGAAAATATTGCTAAATTAAACCCTGTTGAAATTAAGAACTCATCTTTAGTAAGAAACAATATTAAGAGAATAAAAGGCAAGCCAAAAACCTGGGAGAAATATTTGCAATACATGTTCCCAATAAAGGACTTGTATCCAGAGTATATAGTGAAACCCTACAAACCTATGAGTAAAAGACTTGTTCGTAAAAATGAGCAAAATATTTGAATAAGCTTGCTACGAAGTAAGTCAATATAGAAGTGCAAACATGGCCAATAAGCACATTAAAAGGTCCTCAACATTATTAGTCAGCAGGAAAATAATTATTAAAACAACAATAAAATAGCATCATACTCCTGCAAAACTAAAAGGGTTGAAAATACTCATAAGAATATGCAGCAACTAGAGCTCTCAAACATGGCTGTTAACAGTTTAGATCTGAACAACTGCTTTGGATAGCTGTTTGCCAGCATCTACAAAAACTAAATATATGCCAATCCTGTGACCCAACAATTCTACCTTTAGGTATGAGTGCAAGGGAAACGAATACTTACTTCCACTAAAAGACATGCACAAAAATGTTATAGAACCATTGTTTATAATAGCTCAAAACTGAAGACAGTTCCAAATGCCATCAACATTTGTATAAATAAGTTGTGGTATAGCAAACAATGGAACATTATACAGGAACAAAAAGAACCAGCATCTTCCATGTAGAACAATATAGGTGAATGCCAGAGATATAATGTTAAGCAGAAAAGGTCAGACACAAAAGGGTATATAATGTAAAAGTCCATTTATATGAAGCTCAAAAGAGGCAACACTAACCTACGGTGACAGAGGTCAGAATAACAGCTCCTTTTGGAAACCTCTTAGCTATGAGTACCCATTGGGATCCCAGAAATGTTTATGTTCTGATATATAATGAATATATATATTATGTTGTGTGTAGCTTACTATATGTAAGTTATAACTTAATTTAAACAAAATAAAAAATAAAAATAAAAGGACCTGTTAAGTGCCCAATAAAGTAAATGAAAAGAGGCATGTGGACACACACACACACAAATCATAGCTAACATTTATAGAGGACCCTGGGCAACCACATTCATCCAGAGAATGCCTTTCTGAATAGATACTGTTATTGGTCCCATTTCTAGTAAATGGGGAACTAAAATTCACACTCAAGTATAGGTCGCTCCATAGTCTGAGCATTTAACCAGTAAGTTATAGTCATTCATCATTCAACAAATATATATTAGCCATATATTATGTGCCAAGTCCCTTGTTAATCAATGTAAACAAAATCATCCCTGCTCTCAGGCAGCTAACAATTTATTGGGATAGATAGACATCAAATTGTCAGATAAGAAAAAAGTCTCAATTACAAACCAAGGAAAGTGGCAGGAAGCTGTGAGCACATGTGCCCTGCAGATGTCTGATCTGTGGCTTCCCCAAACTGTCCATCATCCCATGTGTGGTAGCTTGAGACTGTATGTAACCCAGAAGTTCATGTCCTTAGAGCTAACCCATTCCTGTGGGTGTGACGCTATTGCATATGGGAACTTTTGATTAAGTTACTTCAAATGATCATGTCCCAGGGTGTGTCGTTTAGTCCTTTTACTAGAGTCCTTTATAAGTGGGATGGATGTGGAAAGACAGGCACAGAGAAAAAGCCACAGAAGCTTAGAGAGAGAACTGCAGAGCCAAGAAGCCAAAAGCAATGAAACCCAGAAGACAAGGGAGAGACCAGCAGACACTGCCATGTGTTTTGCCATGTGACAGAGGAGTCCAGGATTATGGGCTGCCAGTCTTCAGGAAGAAAGCATTGCCTGAGAATGCCTTGCTTTGGACATTTTTCTCAGCCTCAAAACTGAAAGCTTGTGAGATAGTAAATTCCCATTGTAAAAGCCAACTCATTTCTGGTGTATTGCTTTCAGCAGCTTAGCAAACTGAAAACACTGTGGCATGCTGAATATGCACTTGGTTGCCAGCAAAAAGGGTCGTCGAAAATTAATTTTGAAATAATGTGATTTTTCAAAAAAAAATCATGAGAGAAATCAACATTTGTGCTTCTGTGCAATTATTTTACAGTTTAACATTTTAAAAAATATGAAATATTAGATATCTAAAAATGTGTAAAGAAGAATACAATGAAGTTCTGCATATCCTCTGCCAAGGTTAAGAAACATAGTATTTCCATATTCAGGTCAACCTTGGGCAGATTTTGAATAATGCATTGGTATTTGGGTTTATACCATGCTCTGTTTAGTATTTAGGGCTTCCTAGTTGTTTTGTTTTTTAAATAAACTTGATGTTTTTGAACAGTTTTAGATTTACAGAAAACAACAATATAGAGAGTTGCCATATACACCACAACCAGTTTTTCCCATTAAGATCCTTATATTGGCATGGTACATTTGGCACAATTAATGAACAAATATTGAAATGTTATTATCAAGTCAATACTTTATTCAGCTTTCCTTAGTTTTTGCCTAATATCTGTTTCCTCTACCAAGGTCCCACGCACATTACATTTAGTTGACATGTCTCCTAGCTTTCTCTTGGCTGACAATTTCTCAGAATTTCCTAGGTTTTGATGATCTTGCCATTTTTGAAGAGTACTGGTCAGGAATTTTGCAGAAGGTGCCTCAATTGGGATTTGTCTGATGTTTTTCTCATGGTTAGACTGGGGTTATAAGTTTGGGGAAGAAGTCCACAGAGGTAAAGTGCCCTTCTCATCACATCAGCCAAGACTATGTATAATCAACATGACATTGCAGGTGAGGCTAAGTTTGATCACCTGGCTGAGGTGGTGTATGTCAGGTTTCTCTATAAAGTTACCCCCTTCTTCCTCCTTTCCATGCTATGCTCTTTAGAAGGAAGTCACTACGGGGAGCTCACCTTTAAGTAATGGTCGTTTTCTCCACCTCCTTGAGGGTAGAGTATCTACATCATTTGTCTGGAATTCCTCTGCATGGGAGATTTAGCTCTTCTACTCCATGTATTACTTATTCAGTCATTGTTTATGCCAATATGGACTCATGGATATTTACTTTATGTTTTGGGCTATAATCTCATACTACTTTATTTTATTGCTCACTTGTTCCAGCTTTGACCATTGGGAGCTCTTTCAGTTGTCTCTTGTTTCAATCTGACATATACCCTTCATTGTGGGGTGTGTATGTGTGTGTGTGTATGTAGCACTTCTTTACTTTCTGGTACTACAAGTTGCTCCAAGTTCATCTTGTATATTTTCTACCCCACTCCCAGAATCAGCTACTTTCCCAAAGAGCTCCAGTTCCTTTTACTGAAGATTGGTCTGGGTTGTAGGTGTGCTCTTTGCTACTGGGATGTCTTTAGTTTCTGATTAGATCATCCCTAAACCAGGGAACTACGGTCTGCCGACTAGGTTAAGAGGGTGGTAGAGATGGTCCCAGGCTCAAGGAAGAGCTGGTACAAAGGTCTCTGTGTGGGAAGGAGCATGACACTTTGAGGATCTGAAAGAAGCTGGTGAGGCTTCCTGCACAGATCAGGAAGGAGGACATAAGATGAGATAATGAGGTAGGCAAGGTTTGCAGGCCATGACAATGGCCCAGGTCTCCTAAGCAAGGACTTGATGTAATCTGACCATATTTTTAAAAAGCTTGGCGCTATGAAGAACTGATTAGAGAGGGTCAAGAGTGACTTGGGACAGACCAGTTAGGAAATTGTTGCAGTATTGCAATAGATATGATGTTTTCAAGATATGAAATGTGGCAGTTTGATGTTATTTATGAATTCCAAAAAGAGATATAGATTATGTTTGTAAACTGGTTTGTTCCTCTGAATGTGATACCCTTTGATTGTATTAGATTCAGCTGAGATGGCTTTGATTAAATTATGTTAGGATTAGGGCTTTGATTCAACCACATCTTTAGGGCGACTTGGTTAGAGCCACACTGCATTATTTATAGCCCCCCTTTGTGGGCTATATAAACAGATAGTCAATTAAGAATATGGAGAAGTAGGTATACAGAGAAAAACACAGAAGAAGAGAGACAGCTTGATAGACATGGCAGAGGCCCTGGGAAGAGAGATGAGCCTGATAGTTTGCAGCTAAAGAGAACAGAGTAGCTGAGAAGCCCTGAGAAATGAGCCATATCCCAGCCTAGCACTGAGATGGGAAGAAGCTGAGACCATGGAGCCTTAAGAGGAAGAGGAAGGCTGAACCCTTGCAGACATCGCCTACCATCTTGCTTCAACACATGGCAAATGACTTTGGGTGAGAAAGTACATCTTATGGTACCTGGAGTTGGACTCTTTAGGGCCTTGTGACTGTAAGCTCCTACCCCAAATAAATACCCTTTATAAAAGCCAACTGTTGCTGGTACTTTGCATCAGCACTCCTTTGACTGACTAATATATGAAATTACTTCAAACCCGGTGGCCTTGCCTTGCTGATGTCAAGCACATACTCGGTGTGCCCTTGAATCATGGATACTGCTTTTAGGACCTCCAATGTAGCATTAAATAGAAGTAGCAACAGCGGACATCTTGTCTTGATTTTTGTTACAAAGGGAAGGCTTTCACCATTAGGCATGATATTCGCTGAAGGAATTTTAGATATCTTTAATGAAATTAAGCAAGTTCCCTTCAAACCCTAGTTTTCTAAAAGATTTTTTTTTAAAGATTTATTTATTTATTTCTCCCCCCTCCCTCCATTGTCTGCTCTCTGTGTCCATTCACTGTGTGTTCTCCTGTGTCTGCTTGTGTTCTCATTAGGTGGCTCTGGGAACTGATCCTGGGACCTTCCAGAGGGGGAGAGAGGCGATCATTCTCTTGCATCACCTTAGTTCCCTGGTCTGCTGCATCTCTTATTGTCTCTCTTCTGTGTCTCTTTTTATTGTGTCATCTTGCATGTTAGCCTTCCATGTGGGCCAGCACTCTGCGCAGGGGAGCACTCCTTGCATGGGGCAGCGCTCCTGATAGGCCAGCTCACCACATGGGCCAGCTTGCCCTACCAGGAGGCCCTGGGTATCAAACCCTGGACCTCCCATATGGTAGATGGGAGCCCAATTGCTTGGGCCACATCTGCTTCCCCTAAAAGTTTTTATTCAACCATGAATAGGTATGGAATTTTGTCATCTATTGAAATGTTCATATAATTTCACTACTTCATTTTGAAAAAGAATTATAATAATTGTGGGGTATGGTTTTTTTGGTTTATTTATTAATTAATTTTTATTTTAAATGTTACATTCAAAAAATGTAAGAGGTCCCTATATGCCCCACACCCCCTCACCACACTCCTCCCACATCAACAACCTCTTTCATCATCGTGGAACATTCATTGCATTTGGTGAATACATTTTGGAGCACTGCTGTACCACATGGATAATGGAGTACATTGTAGTTTACACTGTCCCCCAGTCCACCCACTGGGCCATGGCAGGACACAATGTCCAGCATCTGTCCCTGCAGTACCACCCAGGTCAACTCCAACTCCTGAAAATGCCCCCACATCATATCTCTTCTTCCCTCTCCCTACCCTCAGCAGCTACCATGGCCACTTTTGCCACATCAATGCTATAATTTCTTCCATTACTAATCATAATATTTCCATAGTAGTATATCAGTAATAATTGTTTTTAATTGTAAACAAATTTTGATTTTATGGAATAAACCAAATTTTATATTAAAGCATTATCCTTTTTATGTATTACTGAATTTTTTTTTTTAAATAAGAGAAGTTGTGGGGAAGCAGACTTGGCCCAATGGATAGGACATCCACCTACCACATGGGAAGTCCAAGGTTCAAACCCCGGGCCTCCTTGGTCCATGTGGAGCTGGCCCATGCGCAGTGCTGATGCATGCAAGGAGTGCCGAGCCATGCAGGGGTGTCCCGCGTGTAGCAGAGCCCCATGTGCAAGGAGTGCGCCGCGTAAGGAAAGTGCCCAGCACAAAAGGAAGTGCAGCTGCCCAAGAATGGCGCTGCCCACACAGAGAGCTGACACAGCAAGATGACACAACCAAAAGAAACACAGATTCCCGGTGCTGTTGATAAGGATAGAAGTGGTCACAGAAGAACACACAATGAATGGACACAAAGAGCTGACAACTGGGGTGAGAGGAGAGAAATAAATAAAAAATAAAATCTTAAAAAAAAAAAAAAAGAGTAGTTGTAGGTGTAGGGAACAATCATCCATAAAATACAAGATTCCTGTATACCACCATATTATTAACACCTTACATTATTAGTGTGATATATTTATTACAACCGATGAAACACATTTTTATAATTGTACTATTAACACTGTAGTTTAGGGTTTCACTGCATTCTGCAGGTTCAGGAATTTTTAAAATAATTTTTATTATAGTAACATATATACAATCTAACTTTTTCTCTTTTAGCCAATTCAAATATACAATGCAGTGCTTTTAATACATTCATAATGTTGTGCTACCATCACTGTTTTAGTTTGCTAAGGATGCTGGGAGCAGTGTACCAGAAATGTGTTGGCTTTTAAAATGGGAATTTATTAGGTTAGAAGCTTATAGTTCCATTGCTGTGAAAATGACCAAATCAAGGCATCCTCAGAAATGCTGGCTCACTGAAGGTTGGGCGGTGGTGATCCTGGGCTCCTCTCTCACATGGCAATGGAGGCATCTGCTTCTCTTTCAGATCTCATTGCTTCAGCTTCTGGCTGCTTTGTCTGTGGCTTCCTTTCTCCTGGGTTCCTTCTCTCCATCTCTGTGGCTTTTTCTCTGGGTGTCTCTGCTTTCAGTCCCTATTTATAAAGGATTCCAGCGAGAGGGCCGTGTCCCAAACTGGGTCATGCCTCACTGAAACAATACAATCCAAAGACCTCCCAACTGAATCCAGTCCAATCAAAGAGTTCCTGTACCCACAGGGAATGGGTTAGCTCCAAGGATATGATCCTTTCTGGGATCCACAAAATGCCCCAAATTGTCACAATCACCATCATCTATTACCAAAACTTTTCCATCATCCCAAATAGAAACTCTGTACCTTTTAAGCCTTAAATCCCTATTGCCCACCTCCACCCCACCCCCTGGTAGCCTGTATTCTAAATTCTGGCTCTATCTATTTGCTTATTCTAAATATTTCTATGAGTGAGGTCATAAAGTATTTGTCCTTTTGTGTCTGGCTTATTTCACTTATCCATATTATTGCATATATCAAAATCTCATTCTTTTTTAAGGATGAATAATATTCCACTGTGTGTATGTAACACGTTTTGTTTATCCATTCATTGCTTGATGGACCCTGCGTTACTTCCATCTTTTGGCGCTTGTAAATAATATCACTGTGAACATTGGTGTGCAAATATCTGTTCAAGTTATTGCTTTCAATACTTTGGGGTATATACCCCAAAGTAGGATAATTCCTTGCAGTAGCTGTGGGGTTAAAATTTAACTTCCTAAGCTATAACAATCACATTTGATTTGATACCAACTTGACTTCAGAGCATACTACTGTACACTGTTCCTATACCATTCTTCCCCCACTATTTTGTACTTGTTACAAGTGATATCTTTGTATATTGTATGTCCAAAGCCATGGATTCATCATTACTTTTTATGTATTTGCATTTTAGCACCTGTAGGAACTAAGTGGAATTATACATAAAAAACAAGATACAATAGTCCTGGCATTTGTAATTACCCAAATGTTTACCTTTATCAGAGATCTTTTTTTTTTTTTTTAAAGATTTATTTATTTATTTAATTTCCCCCCCTCCCCTGGTTGTCTGTTCTTGGTGTCTATTTGCTGCGTCTTGTTTCTTTGTCCGCTTCCGTTGTTGTCAGCGGCACGGGAAGTGTGGGCGGCGCCATTTCTGGGCAGGCTGCTCTTTCTTTTCACGCTGGGCGGGTTTCCTCACGGGCGCACTCCTTGCGCGTGGGGCTCCCCCACGCAGGGGACACCCTTGCGTGGCACGGCACTCCTTGCGCGCATCAGCACTGCGCCTGGCCAGCTCCACACGGGTCAGGGAGGCCCGGGGCTTGAACCGCGGACCTCCCATATGGTAGACGGATGCCCTAACCACTGGGCCAAAGTCCGTTTCCTGAGATCTTTTTTCTTTACATCACTTTGTACCACTGTCTAGTGTTCTTTCCTTTCAGTCTGAAGCACTCCCTTTTAAGCATTGCTTGCAGGGCAGGTCTAATGGTGATAAACTCCCTTAGCTTTTGTTTATCTGGAAATGTCTTAACTGCTCCCTTATTTTTGAAAGAAAGTCTCAATGCTTATAAATTCTTGGTTGGCAATTGTTTTCTTCCATCACTTTTAGTATTTCAACTCACTGCCTTCTTGCCTCTGGGTTTCTGATGAGAAATCAGCATTTAATCTCATGGAACATCCTTGTACATGATATATTGCTTTTCTCTTTCTGCTCTCTGAATTCTCTTCTTTTCCTTTGCATTCTATGTAATACAGTGTATTTTTCTTCAAGTTTATCCTGTTGGTGTTTTCTAGGCTTCTTGGAATTGCATATTCATGTCTTTGGTAACTTTGTGAAGTTCTCTCTCATTAGTTCTTTGAATATTCCTTCTGCTCCTTTTTCTCTTCTCCTTCTTGGACTCACATAATGCATACATTAGTATGCTTGATGGTGTCCTAGAGTTCTCTTAGGCTATTTTTGCTTTTGCATTAGTTAGCCAAAGGGGTGCTGATGCAAAATACCAGAAATCTGTTGGCTTTTGTAAAGGGTATTTATTTGGGGTAGAAGCTTACAGTTAGTTACCATGCCATAAAGTGTTCAACTCAAGGTACCATAAGTACTTTCTCACCCAAAGCCATTGGTCATGTGTTGGAGCAAGATGGTAGGCAATGTCTGCATGGGTTCAGCCTTCCTTCTTCTTCCCAAGGCTTCATGGTCCCAGCTTCTTCCAATCTCAGCTGTAGGCTGGCATAGGGCTCATCTCTCTTCCCAGGGCTGGTCTCTTTCCAGGTTCAGCTCCTCCAGTATCTCCACAAGGCCAGCTGTAAACTACCAGGCAAATAGCTCATCTCTCTTCCCAGGGCCTCTGCTGTGTCTAATGGAGCCTTCTCTCTTTCCTCATGTATCTATTTCTCTGTGTGTTTACTTCCTGGGGCTCCAGCATCAAAAAAACTCCTACTCTGTGCTCTGCCATGTTGTTTTTTTCTCAATGAGTCTGTGCCCACCAAGGGGACATGACCCAATCAAAATCTTAATCATTATTTAATCAAGTAAAAGTAAAACCTATGAAGTTAATACAATCTAATATGCCCAGAGGAACAGACTGGTTTGTAAACATAATCCAATATTATTTTTGGAATTCATAAACAATGCCAAACTGCTACAGCTTTTTATAATTCTTTTTCCTTTTTGCACCTCAGTGTGACTCATTTCAATTGTATTGTCTTCAAGTTTGTGGATTCTTTCTTCTGCCAGCTCCAATCTGCCATTGAAACCCCCCTGAGACTTTTTCATTTCAGTTTTTGTGGCCTTCAAGTCCAGTAGTTTGATTCCTTTTTAAATTTTCTATCTCTCTTTTAAGATCTTCTTATTGTTCAATCATTGTTTTCCTGATATTCTTTAGTACTTTGTCTATATTTTCCTTCATCTCCTTGAGCATACTGAAGAATTTTTAAAAACCTTTGTCCAGTATGTCCACAAGTCTGGTCTTCTTTCTTGATGTTTTCTGGATTTTTATCCTCTTTCTTTGGATGGGCCATCATTTCCAGTTCCTTTGTCTGTCTTGTAAATTTATTGTGCACTGTACATTTTAATATTTAGCAATGTTAACTCTGGCATTTATTCCCTGAGACATCTGTTCCTAAAGATCGTAATGAGTTACTTGATATGACAGAGATTTTCTTGTGTGTCAGCCCTCCTAACAGGAAGGTCCACCCAAAGCAGGTGTGACACACAGGGTCCTCAATGTCTTCTCTGGACCTCTATCTTGTCCTGAGCTTGTACTTGCTAGTGGCCTTATGAGTTCCTGTGTTTATAGGAATTTGAATGCTGCCTCTACTTTCCAGGAGAACTTCTCCCTCTTCCTAGTGTTCCACTCCTGGACTTAAAGCAGGTAAGCCTTTGCCCAGGCCATCTGCCTCCATCATTTCTTACACTGATCTCTTTGTTTCTAGCTGCTTTTGCCTGGAGGGCAGTTCTGGTAGAGGAGGCAAGCCAGAGAGGAGATTCCCAAGTCAGTCATTCCCAGCCTGAATAATCTCCACTCCAAATTGCCCTGGAGAGAGGGTGAGGGCCTGCCCAGCAAACGCAGCCCTTCAACTGTCCTCTGCAGCTCAGAGGAAACATACTGTCCTTTAGTCTCCTCTGCTGCCTTTGTCTGAGGTGGGTTAGAACACAGAGCAAAGCCCTCAGTAATCCAGAGTCACTAATCAGAAGCTGTGATCAGCGATTGACCTGTGCCAACCCCAGATCTTGGTGAAGTGGATTTTTATGTCCCGTTCTGGCACAAGCAAGCTATGCCAGGTGCTGGACACCACAGCTACAAGAGTGAGGGACATGGTGGTAATCACTGCATAGAGAGCAATTTATTGGTATTTACTATAATCTACCAGGCTCTCCTCCTCTTCCCTGGAAGTTGTTCTATTGGACACCAGAGTTTCAAAATAGTTGATTCAGACAGTTCTGTCCACTTAATAGTTGTTCTGATGGAAGGACTGATTCCTGGAGTTTCCTTCTCCTCCACCTTCCTATAATTCTGTGTCTTATATTATTGAATTTGTTATACTAATAATATGTTTAGAATTTTTGCATCTATGTTCAAGAGGAAGCTTGGCCTGAAATTTCCTTTCTTATGTTCTTATTTGGTTTTGATATAGCAGTTTAAGCAGGCCTCATAAAAGGAGTTGGTGTGTTTCTTCTTTTCCAATTCTTAGTTTTTGTATCAATGACTTTTTTTCTTCCTTAAATATTTGAATGCATTTGCTTGTAAAGCCATCTGGTTCTGGAGCATTCTTTTTCAAAATTTTAAATTATGGATTCAAATTCTTCAATAATGATTTTTTTTCTTTCTTTGTCCTTTTCATCTAAAAGTTCATATTTATTGGCATTTTAAAAAACTGTACAAAATTTTTAGTATTTGTAGGATCTGTAGTAATATCCCATTTCTCATTCTTGATATTATGTATGACTTCTTTAACAGTCTTACCAGAGACATATTAAGATATTAGTCTTTTCAAAATACCAATTTTAAACTCTATTGATTTTCTCTATGTGCTATATATGTCTATTATAATTCATTAATTCATTGTCCTATAATTATTCTTTCTTTCTTTGTTTGGGCTTTATTTATTTTTCCCTAATTTTTAAAGATGACTTTATTCACTGACTTTCAGTCTTTCTTTTCATGTGTATGTATTTAAACCTATAAATTCCCCTTTATACATGGTTTTAGCTGCATCCCATGAACCTTGATATTTTGGATTTTCATTATAACTTAGTTCAAAATATATTCTAATTTCCATTGAGGTTTATTCTTTGACCCATGGGTTATTAGAAATGTATTTTTGTAATTTCAAAATATACAGATTTTCTAGTTTTCTTTTTTTGTCATTTATGTTTAGCTTAATGGTGTTATGGTCAGAGAACATAATCTATAGAATTTCAATCCCTTAACATGTATTGAGATTTATTTTGTGGACCAAAATATGTTCAGTTTTTGTAAATATTCCATATGATACTTCAAAAGACTAGTGTACTTTGCAGTTGTTATGTGCAGTATTGTTCAAATCTTCTATCAGTTACTGGTTTCGGTGTGTTCAAATTTCCTAATACAATGGTGAATTTGTCTAGGGGCTTTAGTTCAGTTAGTTTTTCCTCTAAATATTTTGAAGCTATGCTATTAGGTACCAATACATTTTAAAATGTTTTATCTACCAGGCAAAGGAAAGCATTTTCTCATTACAAATACCCTAAAATTGCTTTGAACTTTAAGCCTATTTTGTCTGATATTAAGGTACTGTCAGCTAACTTTCTTTTACTTTGTATTTATATGATGGATCTTTTTGTCATCTTTGTGTTTTTAACCTTATGGGGCCTTATGTTTTAGATATGACTCTTCCACAGTAATTACTTTTTATATCAATCTGATAATCTTTATCTTTTGAGATATTTAGTCCATTTTCATTTAAGGTAACTACTGATATGTGTAGTTTTGATTATAGCATATTACTCAGGATTTTCTGTTTATCCTAATTGTTACATGATTCTTCTCTCCGTCATTGATCTTTTTCAGATTGATTGAGAATTTTTTTTTAAAGAAATTATTCTTTTCCTCATTATTACCTTGGAAGTCATATGTTCTTTTACATTTTTTATAGTGGTAACTTTAAAAATTACAGCATGTGCCTTTCTGTTAATTAAGAGACATATTAATATTCTTATCTTCCTCTTGGACAGCATAAGAAACTTAGAAACCTAACACCATTTATTCCTTGTCTTAATGGCATATATCCTTACCTTGTTAAGGATTTTCATCCTCTATTTTAAAAGCCAAAATTTGTTGTTGTTATTATTATTTAGATTTACCCATATATTTAACTGTTTCTATTGCTCACCATTTTTTACTTTATCTCCAATCTTCCATCTGGAATCATTTCCCTTCTATTTGAAGAACAACTAATATTTTCTTTAGTGCATATTTTCAATGATGAATTCTCTAATTTTGGCTTGTCTAAAAATGTCTTTATTGACCTTTCTATGAAAGGATAGAGTATGTATAGAAATCCAGGCTTTCAATTTTATTATTTTCTCTTGCCACTTTGGTATATTTCACTTATTTTTTGGCTTTCATTGCGAAATTATCTATATTTTTTTACCCTTAAAGGTAATATTTCTTCTCTTGCTATTTTTAAGATTTTTCTCTTTTTCTTTGATTTTCAGCAATTTTACAATGATGGATCTAGGTGTGTGCTTGATCGTTTGTTTTGTTTTGTGTGTTTATTATGCTTGGGGTTCAAAGGACTTATTGAATCTGTGGATTGCTGTCCTTCACCAATTTGGGAAATTTTCTCAGTCATAACTTTTAATATTGCTGCTGCCCTAGTCTCTTCTTCACTTCTGTGACTCCAATAGCATATTTTAGAGCTTTTCACTGTAGTTATCTATGTCTTACTCTCTTTTCTAAGTTTTCTGTTTCTTTTGTTTTTTCATGCTTCATTTTGGATATTTTCTTCTGACCTATCTTTCAATTCAAAACTATCTCTTAAATTGTGTCTAATCTTCTCCTAACCCTTGAAAAAATTATATTCTTTAATTCCAAAATATCTATTTTATTCTTCATTATTTTTTTGTTCTTAGTTAAAATTATCAATTTGGTTTTTTTTCTTTCATCTCCTTGTACCTAATAATATGGTTATTTTGAAGTTAGTGTCTCAAACTCTGACATATGTAGCCTCTATGGGTCTGTTCAATTATTTGTTGTTTCCCTTGTTTTTACTTCATGCTGGTTTACTTATTATGCATCTGCTTATTTTTTATGTGCCAATTATTTTATTTGAAAAATTGTAGAAATATTTGAGGACTGGGATACTGTTATCTTTCCCCAAAGAGGATTTAAGTTTGTGTCTGTCAGTTACCCAGGTGCTCTACCACTCAAAGTTCACCTAAAACCACTTTATAAAAAAATATTTATTTTATTTCTTTATTACCCTCCTTGTTGTTTGCACTTGCTGTCTGCTTCTGTGTCCATTGGCTGCGTGTTCTCTGTGTCTGCTTGTCTTCTATTGAGGAGGCACTGGGAACTGAACCTGGAACCTCCCATGTGGGAGATTGGTGCTCAATCACTTGAGCCACCTCCACTCTGCTTCACTGTGTCTTTCATTATCTTTCCTCTTTGTGTCTCCTTGTTGTGTCATCTTGTCGCATGAGCTTACCATGCTAACCCATCACTCCAGCTCGCTGTCTTGCTCATCTTCTTCAGGAGGTGCTGGGAACTGAACCTGGGACCTCCCATGTGGAAGGTGAGAGCTCAATCACTTGAGCCACATCCACTTCCCTAAAACTACTTTCAGGGATTAAGATAATTTGACCCTGATCTGCAGCCCCTAAAAGTGTTTACTTTTGAAATATACTTTATTCTAGAGGTCCTATGAAGTCTCAGTTCAGTGTGAGAGGAGTTCACAAGGGTTCCTATCCCCTGATGGACCCTGGACTCCAATCCCTGTCACCTTAGTCCTGGAAGGCTTTCAAAACCAAAACTCAAGGTAAGACTTGAACCCACTAGGATAGCTATTAGATTACTATTATATTTTAATGGAAAATAACAATTGTTAGCAAGGATGTGGCAAAACAGAAACTCTCATGTATTGCTAGAGGGAATGTACAATGATACAGCCACTGTGGAAAATAATTTAGCAGTTCATCAAAATGTTAAACTTGGAATTACCGTATGACTTAGTAATTCCATACCTAGGTATCTATCCAAAAGAATTGAAAACAGGGACTCAAATATATACTTTTATGCCAGCATTCATCGCAGCATTATTTGCAATAGCTCAGTGGTAGAAACCAGCCCCAAGTGTCTATCAACAGATGAATAGATAAATGAAATATGGTATATATACCCAATGGAATATTATTCAGCTGTAAAAAGGAACAACATGAATGAACTCTGCAGATCTTGTGTTAAGTGAAATAAACCAAACACAAATGGTCAAGTATTATGATTCCATTTATGTGAGATAACTAGAATAAGCTTATTCAGAGACAAAAGTAGATTAGAAGTTACCAAGGGCTGAGAGAGTGGAGAAATAGGGAGTTATTGCTTAATGAGTATAGAGTTTCAGTTTTGGGTGTTGAAAAAGTTTTGTTAGTGGATGGTGTGATGGTTGCACAATATTGTGAGTGTAATTAATACCACAGTTGTATACATAAAAGTAGTTAAAATGGAAAATTTTGTGTTGTATCTACATTATCACAATTAAAAAAATTTTAAGACTACAAAGGAAAAGAAAAAAATAGCGCAAATACAAATAACTAGCCATTTGAGGGAAATTAGATGTTAAAAAAACAAAACAACTAATGCAGCACTCCCCCCATCCTACCCCCATGCCCACAACTCAGCCTCTTGGCCTCTTTTAGGAGAATAAGGATCTCCAAACTCCAGGTTCACTTTTTCAAGTCTCCATGCTCCACCTTCCTAGTCCAGCATTTCTTCACTATCTTATTAGTGATTTAATATCTTGAAGCAGATACTTAACAAAATTTTTCCTCCAGCTTTTCTAGTCATCCTCAGTTGGAAGTTTAGTCTGACTTATTTAGTCTGCTATTACCAGAAATTTGATGTAATCTTTACACAATTCTGTAAGGTCGGTATTATCCGATTTTATAGAGGGGAAACTGAAGTTGAAAATGACTAAGGAATTAGCCCATGGTCTTAGATTTACTGAAAGGAGGAGACAAACACTGCTTACTCTGCCAGTTAGAGTAGGTGGTCTCTTGGCACTCACATCAAGTCACATAAGTTTTAACAATTATGGGGAAAGTGCACTTACAGCCAAAAATCCCATGGTATTTTATATGCCCGGATTAAATTACTCTTTGAGGTAAAACTTTGAAAGTATCTATTTACCCCAAATGAAATTGTGGCGTGGTCAACCTGACTCTTTATCTGCCACTAAGAGCTTGTCTCAAAGTAGCTATCGGGTTGGGGAAACAGTTTTTATGGCGTTTAAAAAGTGGTCCAGAGCAAGAAACAATTTTGAGCTCTCCTGCTATAATGAGAAGCCACAGTTGATTTGATCATTTCTACAAAAGAGTCTTAGCTTAATATGATAACATGAAGTTGGAAATACAGTCAGAAAGATGGACTAGTTGCTGCAGTTGGATAACACATTATACCAAATTGGGAAAATGTTAATTTTCCATATCAAAGAATGGGGTAAAGCCAATAGACTTTATTTATTGGGGTTGGGATGGGGCTGGGAGTTGGGCTGGCTGACCGATAATGATGCACAGACAAATCATTGAAGACGGGAAGTCTCCCTGACTTCCCTGCTGCTTTTCTGAAAGTTAGGCTTCTCTTGGGGAGCTTTCTCTACAGTAAGCCCAAATTTCTCCCACTTAACTACAAATATTTAGCTCAAGTGTTTTCCTCTCCTGTCGGGCTTCTTCTTGGTCCTTGTATGCTGATTTCCTCATAACTTAGGTACAGGTTTCTCACTCTGCCAAAATGCCCAGTTTCACATATATCTTCCCTGAGTCCAGACATAGGCAGTCTCCTCTCACTTGGCTGTGGCTTTCTTTTCCTTCCTCTATTCATTGCCAACTCCCTGAGTACTTCTCTCACTGAAGCAAGACTTCTTCTGACCAGTCCATAAAGAACCCAGTCAACACTTTCATCCTTTGACAGCAGCATAAACATTTATTTGGGTTTGCATTCTACTTGGATCATCTATTTTTTTAAAGCAGTTTTATTGAGATATACTCACATACCATACAATCTATCCAAAGTGTACAACCAATGGCTTTTAGTATAATCACAGTGTTGTGCGTTCATCATCACAAAAAATTTTAGAACAATTTTATTACTCCAAAAATAAAAACTCCACACCTCTTTAGCAGTCACATCTCAATCCTCTATCCTTCCCCAGCCCTGCATAACCACTAATCTAATTCCATCTTTATAAATTGATTTATATTTAACATTTATATAAATGGAATCATACAAAATGTAGTACTCCGTGTCTGGTTTCTTTCACTTAGCATAAAGGTGGTTTTAATTTTTTTGGCTTGATAAAAATATCTTTTAACACTAATACACACTTGTTCAGTTTCAAAGAAAAACAGTTATATATTCATATTACCCAATTTCATATTTCAAATGAGGTTTTACTATTCTATACAGTCCCATATTACATTTTTAAACTTTGCTTCTCTTAATATACATGACGCTAGACTTTCCATATCAACCACTATCATACCCATATAACAGCACTGCTAGTTATAAATACTAGTTGTACTTTCACATTTTCTATTCATTTCTAAATACTAACAGAAACTTTTTACCAATTCTGCACAGGTTAACCCTTAGCTTTCCATTCTCTAACCTAATTTTATTTTCTGGTTACCCATATTCTTGTTATTAACTCCATGAGATTGCACAATATATTTAGTTCGTAATAGCACATTCATACAGAATTTGATCCTTTATATTGGACTTGTTTCACTCAACATAATGTCCTCCAGGTTTATCCATGTTGTCATTTGCTTTACGACTTCATTTCTTCTTATAATGCATAATATTCCATTGTGTGTATACACTGCAATTTGTTTATCCATTCATCGTTTGACGGACACCTGGGTTGCTTCCATCTTTTGACAATCATGAATAATGTTGCTATGAATATCAGTGTACAGATGTCCGTTTGTGTCACTGCTCTCAGTATATAGGTATATAAGTAGTAACAGTATTGCTGGGCCACATGGCAAGTCTATATTCAGCTTCCTTAGGAACTGCAGAACAGTCCTCTACAGTGACTGTACCATTCAACTTTCCCACGAACAGTGAACAAGCATTCCTACCTCTCCGAAACAGTTTTCTGTCTTGTTAATACTGTCCATTCGAATAGGTGTAAAGAAATATTTCATTGTAGCTTTGATTTGCATTTCCCTAAACCTTAGTCATGGTTAACATTTTTTTCGTGTGTTTTTTAGTCATTTGTATATCTTCTTTCAACAAATGTCTATTTAAGTCTTTTGCCCATTTTTTTAAAGGGGTCATTTGTCTTTTTATTCTTGAGTTGTAGCATCCTATTATATATTATGGATATTGACGCTTTATTAGATATGTGATTTCCAAATATTTTCTCCCATTGAGTCAGCTGCTTTTTCACCCTATTGACAAAGACCTTCAAGGTGAAAAAGTGTTTAATTTTGAGAAGGTCCTATTTATATATTTTTCCTTTTGTTGCGTAATGTTTTGGGTTTCAGATCCAAAGAAATCATACCTAAACAAGATCTTGAAGTGGTTTCCTTACATTTTTGTCTAGTAGTTTTATGGTCCTGGCTTTTATACTTAGGTCTTTGATCCATTTTGAGTTGATTCTTGTATAGGGATGAGATAGGGGTTCTTTTTCATTCTTTTGGTTATGGATATCCAGTTCTCCCAGCACCATTTGTTGAAGAGACTGTTTTGTCCTGGTAATGTGGACTTGGTAGGTTTGTCAAAAACAAGTTGGCTGTAGAGGTGAGGGTCTATTTCTGGACTCTCAGGTCTATTTCACTGATCAATGTATCTATCTTGATAACAATACCATGCTAGGTTTTTTTGATTTTTTGTTTCAGTTAGGTATTTATGGGTATTTGCTCATATAAAAATATGACTCATAGCCAGGCTGAAAATGTAAGGCTATGCAATCCTTATCCCGAAAACATATTCCAACTCCTTGGTCTTCATTACTTTTCTGAACATTAATTTAAAAATTAGTGTTCCATACGTTCCCACATGGTGCATATATATACAAAGGATAACCACAGTTCTCAGCAAGTAACATAGAGTATGTCAGTATCTGTATTTTGCTGAGTAATCCTTTGGCAACACAACCAGGCCGCACCCTTTCCTGGCTCTTCGGTTCACTGTCTCTATGATGTCTATCATCTCCTGCTTGCCTTCCATTTTCCATTTAATCTTGTGGCTGTTATCAGTACCCAAATCGATCATTATGTGCTTGTTCCTGAAGAAAAACATGACAGTACATGGATCGTATAACTCATACATTTTATTGAAGTCAGGTAATTCTGTAATACCCACAAGATACACAACTATAAACTTTTTAACTTTAAAACAGCTGTGATCTCCAAACAGGGCTCATTAAAGATGAGGAAATTCCCCCATTATCTGCCATTTCTTTTTGGCTGTACTGTACAGCACTTCATCCATTTTCATACAGGTCATGTCCAAAGCAGTTGACGACGACTCAATCTTCCTCGGGAAAGATGACCTGATCCACCTACTAGCCATTGTGTAGATGGGGGAGCATGTATGACATCCTGGCTGCTTGGGGTATCTCAAGGCTACACAAGAGCATCCTGTGCAGTTGCCTTGCATCCAGCCCCAGGCCCTGTGGCCTCCAATACCATGCTGTTTTGACCACTGTAGCTTTATACTCTGTTTCAAGTTCAGGCAGTAAAAGTCCTCCCACATTGCTCTTCTTTTTTAGAATGCTTTTGGCTATTCAGGTACACTTGCCCTGCCTTTTTTATTTCTGTAAAGTAGGCAGTTGGACTTTGATTGGTATTGCATTGAATTTATGAATAAGTTTGGGTAGGAGTGACAACTTCATGATATTTAGTCTTATAATCTATGAACATGACACTTGCCCTGCCTTTTTTATTTCTGTAAAGTAGGCAGTTGGACTTTGATTGGTATTGCATTGAATTTATGAATAAGTTTGGGTAGGAGTGACAACTTCATGATATTTAGTCTTATAATCTATGAACATGGAATGTCTCTCCATTTGTTTGGATCTTCTTTGATTTCTTTTAGCATTATTTTGTAGTTTTCTGAATATGGATTCTGTACTTCTTTGGTGAAATTTATTCCTAGGTATTTGAATCTTTTTGTTGCTATTGTAAATGGAATTTTTTCCCGCTTTTTCCTCTTCAGATTGTTCAATACTAGTGTACAGAGACATTACTGATTTTTATGTGTTTATCTCGTGTCCTGACACTTTGTTGAACTCATTTATTAGCCCAAATAGCTTTGTTGTACATTTCAGGCTTTTCTAAATATAGGATCATGTTATCTGTGAACAGTGAGAGTTTTACTTAATCTTTTCCTATTTGGATGCCTTTTGCTTATTTTTTTCTTGTGTAATTGCTCTAGCTAGAACTTCTAGCACAATATTAAATAACAGTGGTGACAGTGGGCATCCTTGATTTTTTCAATAATAATA
This sequence comes from Dasypus novemcinctus, assembly GCF_030445035.2. Taxonomy (NCBI): domain Eukaryota; kingdom Metazoa; phylum Chordata; class Mammalia; order Cingulata; family Dasypodidae; genus Dasypus; species Dasypus novemcinctus. The sequence continues at coordinate 36,382,716 of NC_080694.1, read as the reverse complement.
ATAATAATAATAATAATAATAAATAGAAAACAGAGAAACAAACAAATTCTTCACTGCTTAATCTCTTTATGCTTCCCCTGAGTAATTTGCTTTTCTTGTGGTATCCTTACCTGGCTTTTGTATTAGAGTGACATTGGCTTCATAAAATATGTTGGATAATTTTCTCTCCTCTTCAATATTTTGGAAGAGTTTAATCAGGATAGGTGTTAATTCTTCTCCTAATGCTTGGTAGAATTCACCTGTGAAGTCATCTCTTTGTGGACTTTTCTGTTAGGAGATTCCTTCCTCCCTCCTTCCTTCCCTTCCTTCCTTCCTTCCCTCCCTCCCTCCCTCCCTCCCTCCCTCCCTCCCTCCCTCTCTCCTTCCTTCCTTCCTTCCTTCCTTCCTTCCTTCCTTCCTTCTTCCTTCCATCCCTCCCTCCCTCCCTCCTTCCTTCCTTTCTTCCTTCCTTTCACTATTTCTCTCTTTCTCTCTTTCTTTCATAACCAGGGTCAGAGATGGAATGAGGGACCTCGTATATGGGAAGCTGGCAGCCTACACAGGCTCTCCTGAATTTTTTGTTTATTTGCTTGCTTGTTTTTGTCTTGAGTCCTGTGGACCCTGGGATGACTGGGGAGCTCTCTTGCATTGTACCTGGGACTTTTACATGGGAAACAGAAGCTCAACCACTTGAGCTACATCTGCTCCCCAAGTTGAGAGACTTTTTATGACTGATTCAGTCTCTTTAAATGTGATTGACTTGTTAAGTTCTTATATTTCTTATAAAGTCAATGTATTATATTCCTCCATCCTGTGGGTCCTGGGATGGCGATGTCCACTCCACCTCTAAATGGAGAGGGGACTTAGATCCCACATGTATGATGGATGCGATTCTTGTGCTTGCAGTTGTAGACACCCTCAGTTCTCTGGTGTGATGGCTGACTATTCTCACTTCCATGTCAGCTGACCTGGGCAAGTCTAACGAACCAGAGAGTAGGTGTTGCAGCTCTGTTGAGGCTCAGAGCCCAGCTGGCATATGGACAGTCCAGAGATTCAAGTCTCCTGAGCGTACACAAACCTCAGTGCCAACCACAGGTTCAGTAAAAGTGACAGAAGAGGCATGTGTACAGAAGTCACATCTGAGTCCAACTCCATCACATTCAGGAGCACAAATTCCAAAGTAGGGCTCACTGGCAAGGAACTGAACTTCAGAGCCATCTGTAATGACTGTAGAACCTGTGTGTCTCTGTAGCCTTCAGAAGTACCAGTACTTTGGGTTGTATCTACTTTGGCTGTCTCTAGGGTCCTGCTGAAATGTGTGTAAGCACAACCCTTCTGATGACCTCCCAACACATTTTGAAGTCTCTTAGCCATGTAAACTCATTTGTTGTTACCATTTCCCCCTTTTATTCTAGGTCTTTTCCTGATTGCAACACCAGGTGGTGATGGTAGTAATCCCTCAGTGCCAGGGAGGCTCATGCCTAGGAGTCATGTCCTATGGTGGAGGGAAGGTAATGTATTTACATGTTGAGTTTGGCTTAGAGAGTGGCTACATTTGAGCAACATGGAGGCTCTCAGGAAGTAACTATTAGGTGCTCTGCAGCTCTAGGCCTGATTGAAATTACAAGCACACAGGGTCATGAGCATAGTATCAGTATCAAGGGCCCATCATTGGACCATCCTTCTTCACTGGTCTTTGTTCTTGCACTTAGGGGGTTGTTGCTGTTCCATTGGGGAATGCAACAGAGCCTCCCAGCCATCCCAGGGTCCACAGGATAGAGGAATATAATATGGATTGGAGTAGACTTGCTGGTATTCTATCACAGAACTGTTGTGACTCTAGCAATGGAAGTAATTATATCATTAATGTGGAGACAGTGGCCACGGGAGTTGCTGAAGGCTGGGAGAGGGAGGAAGAGATGTAATATGGGGTATTTTTGGGATTTGGAGTTGTCCTGAATGATATCACAGGGACAGATGCAGGAAGTTTTGTGTGATCTATTTATCTTTTAAAAAAAGACAATAATTACAAAATAATAAAGAAATATTTTTAAAAAGAGAAAACAATTTAACAATTAAAAAAAAAGTCAATGTAGGTTGTGCATTCCTAGGAATTTTCCATTTCATCTAGGTTGTCTAGTTTGTTGGCAGACAGTTTTGCATACTATCCTCTTATAATCCTTTTTATTTTTGTAGCTTTCCCCCTTTCATTTCTGATTTTATTTATTTGCATCTTCTCACTTTTTTTCTTTATTAGTCTACCTAGGGTTTGTCAATTTTATTAATCTTCTCAATGAACCAGCTTTTGGATTTGTTGATATTCTATATTTTCACTTTTATTCTCAATTTCATTTCTTCCGCTCTTATCTTTAGTTCTGTCCTTCTGCTTGCTTTGGGAATGGTTTGCTGTTCTTTTTCTAGTTTCTCCAGGTTTGCAGTTAAATCTTTGATTTAGCACTTTCTTCTTTTTTAAAGATTTATTTTATTTATTTTTCTCCCCTTCCCCCCCACCCCAGTTGTCTGCTCTCCGTGTCCTTTGCTGCATGTTCTTGTTTTTTTGTCCGCTTCTGTTGTTGTCAGTGGCATGGGAATCTGTGTTTCTTTTTGTTGTGTCATCTTGTTGTGTCAGCTCTCCGTGTGTGCAGCACCATTCCTGGGCAGGCTGCGCTTTCTTTTGCCCTGGGCGGCTCTCCTGACGGGGTGCACTCCTTGTGCATGGGGCTCCTCTACGTGGGGACACCCCTGCGTGCACGGCACTTCTTGCGCGCATCAGCACTGCGCATGGGCCAGCTCCACACGGGTCAAGGAGGCCCGGGGTTTGAATCGCGGACCTCCCATGTGGTAGACGGACACCCAAACCACTGGGCCAAGTCCGCTTCCCTCTTCTTTTTTAATATAGGCATTTAGGGCTACAAATATCCCTCTCAACACTGTCTTCACTGTATCCCCTAAGTTTTGATGAGTTATATTCTCATTTTCATTTGTCTCAATATATTTACTAATTTCATTTACAATTTCTTCTTTGACCCACTGATTGTTTAGGAGTGTGTTGTTTAGCCTCTCCTCATTTGTGAATTTTCCCCTTTCCTGTCTATTATTGACTTCCAATTTCATTCCATTATGATCAGAGAAGGTCCTTTGTATAATTTCAATCTTTTTATATTTATTGAGACCTGTCTTGTGACCTAACATGTGGTCTGTCTTGGAGAAAGATCCATGAGCACTTGAGAGGAATGTATAACCCGCTGATTGGGGATGCAGCATTCTGTATCTGTCTGTTAGGTCTATCTAGCTTGGTTATCATATTGTTCAAGTTCTCTGTTTCCTTGTTGATCTTTAGTCTAGTTGTTCTATCTAAGTATGTGAGTGGTGTGTTGAAGACTCCAGTGATTATTGTAGAGATGTTTATTTCTCCCTTCAGTTTTGTCAGAGTTTGCCCCTTGTTTTTTTGGGGCACTTGGGTTAGGTGTATAGATATTTATGACTGTTACTTCTTCATGGTGGATCATCCCTTTCATTAATATATAATGGCCTTCTGTAACTTTCGTAATTTTTTGCATTTAAATTCTGTTTTGGCTGATATCAATATAGCTACACCTGTTCTTTTTTGGTTACTGTTCGTGTGGAGTATCTTTTTTCAAGCTTTTCCTTTAGCTGATTTGTATCCCTAGGTCTAAGGTAAGTCTCTTGTAGATAACATATGGATAGCTCATGTTTTTTTATCCATTCTGTCAGCGCATTTCTTTTGATTGGGGTGTTTAATCCATTTACATTCAATGATGTTACTATAAATGCATATTTAATTCCACCATTTTATTCTTTGGTTTTCGTATGTCACATCTTATTTTCATGTGTCTTTTTACTCTTTTGGTTATCCTTTCTGTTATTCTTGCCTTCTACACTCTCCTCCAAACCTCTCTCTCTCATCTTTTTCTTTCAAGCTTTAAGGCTCCCTTTATTGTGTCTTGTAAAGGCAGATTCTTCTTTACAAATTCTCTTAGTTTCTGTTTATTTGTGAATATTTTAAACTCACCTTCATATTTGAAGGAAAATTTTGCTGGATAAAGAATTCTCAACTGGCATTTGTTTTCTTTCAGTATTCTAATTATATCATACCATTATCTTCCCACCTCCATGGTTTCTGATGAGAAATCTGCACTAAGACTTACTGGGCATTCCTTGTTGATGATGGTTTGCTTCTCCCTTACAGCTCTCAGATTTTGCTCTTCATATTTGACTATTGATATTCTGAGTAGTATGTGTCTTAGAGTAGATCTATTTGAGTTATTCTGATTGGGGTAGGCTGCACTTCTTGGACATGTAAATTCATTTCTTTCATGAGAGTTCAGAAATTTTCAGCCTCAAATACTAATTCTGCCCCTTTTCCCTTTTCTTCTCCTCTTCAACTCCCATGGCATGTATGTTGTTGTGCTTTGTGTTATCCTTCAACTTCCTGAGCCCCTGTTCAATTTTTTCCATTTTTTCTCTCTCTTCAATTTCAGTTGTTTTATCTTCTATCTCTTTTTCTTTATTCTGTCACTTCAAGTCTGCTGTTGTACACCTCTAACACGTTTCTGATCTCACCTATAGTGTCTTTCATTCCCATGAGCTGTTACCTTTCTATTCAAATTCTTCTTTGTGCTTGCTCAGTGTCTTCTTGATGTCCTTTATCTCTTTAGCCATATTTTCTTTTTCTTTTCTTTCCTTTCCTTTCCTTTCTTTCTTTCTTTCTTTCTTTTTTTCTTTTCTTTTCTTTTTTTTTTTTTTTTTGAGGTACTAGGGCTGGGATTGAATGCAGGACCTTGTAGGAAGCCAGTGTTCAACCACTGATCCACACTGGCTCCTCATATATCTTTCAACTCATTAATTTGAATTTGTAAATTTGTATGAATCTCATTGATTAATTGTCTCAAGTCCTGTGTCTCTTCTGGGGCTTCGATTTATTCCTTTGCTTGGGCCATTTCTTCTCTTCTCTTAGTATGGCTTGTAATTTTTTGTTGATATCTAGGCATCTGATTATGATGGTGTTTAGTCTGATGCTCAATTTCTCTCTCTTTTGTAGAGATTTAATGGTGGGAGGCTGTGCATTTACTGCCATTCTTTATGTCTTGGTTCATCCTGTCCTAGGTCTGTAGCATTGTCCCTGTTAGTTGCTTGAATCTGGGCCATGGACCCAGTTAATGGGTTGCAGACTCATTCCAAGGCCTTGGGGAGGAGGTTGTAGGGGCCAGAAAAAGACTTTCTTATTTACTTTTAATTTCCTCACATGCACTTCCTTGGGCTGTCAGCCCAAGACTCTCTTCAGCACCCCTCTCAGTTCAAAGCCTGGTTGGAGTGTGTTTGCTGCCACACCAATGGCAACCACGTGGCAGAGGATCCTGCCTGGAGGCTAAGAGCCTTCTAATTCAAACTTTCTCAGTGGGTTTTCTCCAACCTTTGCTGGCAGCGCCCTCCCTTTTAGTGGGCAGGAAATAATTCCACTCCCCTCTGCATCCTGAAAAACAAGTCCCTGTCAGTAAGGATGGTGTTGGTGAGAGATGGATCTCTTTAGCCCTGTGTCGGCTCCCAGGGCAAACAATGGTGCAGCCCTCTGTGGCCTGGGATTGCTCATGGGACACAGCAGACCAAATTGTTGGCCAAGAGCTGAAGTAGCCTTGGGCTGTGTTCCTCTGTCTCCAGTTTCCTGGGGTGGTGATCCCTATAGCCCCCTATCTCTGTACCCACCAGCCCAAGGCCAGAGAATTCAAAATTTTCTGCTCATAGTGTGGGGGAATGGTGATGTGTCTGCAGCTTCTACTCCTGGTTTTGTCTTTGAGATTTTTTTCCCTTATATTCCTCTCTTCTGGTGGTGTCCAGCCTTCCCCTTGTGCCCTAAACCCTAGAACACCTTTTCCCAGGCCTTTTCTGCCTGACCTATAGCTGTTTTTCTGGGAGAAAAGAGAGTCTCGTGTCTTGGTAATCTGCCATCTTCCTGGAAGTCTGTCTCTCTCTCTCTCCCCCACCCCTTTTTTTTGGTCTTTGTATATGTTTGAACTCATCACCACTTTCTGCTTTTGAGTGTTTTCCAAAAAAGCTTAAGACAATAGCACTTTGAACCCATGAGCTTCCAGTACATGGGATTCAAGAATCATGGTGATGTCAAAATACCATCACTTCTTTACGATAAGGGTTTTTGGAGCACTGAGCAGAAGGATGCTTTTACTTGAATGAAAGAGAAGATGTGACTATCTCTAGCTGAGGGGAACATCTAGGGATAAAAAGTCTTTTCAACCCCAGACAACTGATGAGCTCCAGCAGAGCAAACTAGAGGCTTGCTTTGGGGTATAGAAATAAAATTAAGTGAATCTCTTCAAGGAAAGTTACAGCGAAAATCTTACAATTTCTTAAAAAAAAAATCAATGGACTCTTAGTGTAAGAAGTAGGATGTGCAATGTTACTAAAAATGCAAAACTGGAAACTATTTTAATGCTTAATGTATAAGCATGACTAAATAATGATATAGCTCCACAACAGACTATCATGGAGTCCTTACAAATTATGTTTATAAAAAGTTTAAAAAACGTGGGGGAAATGCATGTGTGATATATTAAATGAAAGAACCTAAATACAATGCATAGAATACCCCCAGAAAAACACACATTACAAAAGTTATGTAAAAACTGGAAACACTAATTTTCTTTAGGGAGGTGAACTGGGTAATTGACAGAGAGGTAGAAGGAGACTTTTCACTCTATACTCATTTGTACTTTCTGAGCTTTGAATTATGGGAATTCATCATTTATATTTGTTAAAATTTAAATAAATAACTAAAAGAACCAGGAAACATGAAAGTATATACAATATGACCCCAAGTATGCAAAAAGTGTATATAGAAAAATATCTAGCAGGAAATACACTAAAATACCAATAGCAATTATCTCTGGAATTCAGTTTTTTTACTCCTTCCTCTTGCATTTAGTTATTTTCAAGGGTTTTTACTGTAAGCAAAGATAGTTTTAATGAAAATAAAATTTATTTGAAATTAGTTGGAAAAAATGAAAATGAAAACTAAAAATATACTTTTAATTTTGTTGCTTATCTATTTAATGACTACATAAAACTCTTTAAAGAGTTATAGATTAAAATCGAGTCTCTTCAGTTTAGTGATGAAAGTCATCTTTTGAGAGGATTAATTTATTATTAATGAATAAAATTTATATAGTGCCTTTTCTTCAAAAGTCATATAGAAAATATAGACTTTTCATTTACAGAAAAAATAAGTTTTCATTTAAAGGATGAGGCAAAGTCCACATTGAGAGTTGCAAGTTGAATTCCCACTTTGGGTATGGTGGTTTTAGTTAAGTGTTCTTGGACACATAATTGAATTTCTACAAGTCAAACAATTCTCAACTATAAAACAAAGAGTTTGTGCTAGATTAAGGTTTCCAAGCATTTTGGGTAATATTTAAAGAAATATTTTGGATAGCAACATCAGTTGGCTAACTTTCTGTTTTTTCAAAGAAAGTCATAACAAAAACCACAACCACTAATGGTGATCTGTCATCACTATTTTTGCATAAAACAAAGAAATTTAAACACAAGAAAAATAGGCAAGTCACAACCTCAAAATAAGGTGGAATCTTTTAAATTTTATTTAGTTTAATGAAAAGTCATCATAATTGTGTGGTTTTTTGGAAAGATTTATTTATTCTCCACCTCCCCCTCCCCTTGCCACTTGCCCTTGCTCTCTGCTCTTTGTGTCCATTTGCTGCACGTTCTTCTGTGTCTGCTTATCTTTTCTTGTCTTCTCTTTAGGAGGCACCAGGAACCAATTCTGGGACTTACCGACGTGGGAGAAAGGCACTCAATTGCTTGAAGCACCTCACTTCCCTGGTTTGTTGTGTCTCTCATGGTCTTTTCCCTGTTTCTCTTTTTTGCTGTGTCATCTTATTGCACCAGCTTTCCACGTGGGCCAGTTCTCCACGCAGGCGTGGGCCAGCTTGCCTTCACCAGGAGGCCCTGGGAATCAAATCCTGGACCTCCTGGAAGGCCCACATCCACCTCCCAAAAACTGTGTTTCTGTCATTTTGTTGCAGATTTATAAATTGGGAATCATTGGATTAGATGAGTGCCCTTTCAAACCTAAAAATTCATGAATCTAAGTATAGAAATATGTAGTAAACTTATTTTAAATAGTCTAAACTTTTATTCTATACATTGTCATGTGTCATTCAGTAACTATTTACTGGTATTCTAAAATGGTGCCCCAAAACAATCTCATATGGACTGGAAAAGAGAGTGAGACCTTTCAGTGATCAAATACTCATAACAGTCTTTGTTGCTGAGTATTTATCAGGTTGGGCAAATTGCTTCATACCTCACTGACCATCATAAAAAGCACTGAGTGAGACAAAAGGAACCTCATGTTATTAAAGAAGAAAAAGACTGAATTCACAGAACTGATTGGACTGGAATTCATGGATTCCTAATTCCAAACTCCACGTTCTTTTCATTATACCCTGTTGCCTCTACCAAAGTAATTTGCTTTCTTGAATATCATATTGTTTATAGATTGAATTACAGGATAATTCATTATAAACATTTGAGGGATATAGAAGATATTTGAAATCCACTCTTCCCGTGCAGGAATTTGAAACCGAACAAGAAAGCAAGGTACACCTAGGCACGTACTTGCATACACACACTCAAGAGAATTTCAGTTACAAGGCACTATGTAACTGTGCTGAATGACTAGTACAAGTCATAAAGGTAGTAGGTAAACCACACAACCAACTCAGACTTGAGTCAGACATTTTAAGGGAAAGAGGTGGGAGAAAGATATTTGTTTCAAGAATGGAAAGACCGTGTGAGCAAAAATTTAGAAGGTGAACAAAATGCTTACTCCAGATACAGAGGAGAGAGCAGAAGATTGGGGTGAGGTAGACACGCTGGGCTGGAGTGGCTGATACAAGTGGAAAAGTAAGTTGGGGTCAAATTGTGGAAAGTCTTGACTCAGGCTAAGGAACTTAAGGCATTTGTCAGCTGAGGGTCTCTGATTAACTAAATGCCTGGGCAACTGCTGCCATCTGGAAGTGTGTGCACAGGCCCTACCTAGAGGCAGAAAGAGAGGACACTAGGTTTATTGGAGACATAATAGAGATATGAAGAGTAAAGTGGGCAAAGGAGGAGGAAAGCAAAATTAGGAAGAGGCACGATTACACAACTTGTAGATGGATTTGATATTGGCTATAAGTGGGGGGAGAACCAAAAAAAAAAAAAAAAATCCAAAGTTCCAAGCTGATATATTTAGGAGAAACATGGACATTAGAACAAAGAGTCTGTTTTGCAGAAAATAAAAATGATTTTAGATATATATATTTTGGGAAGTAGCATGATACTTGAATTCAAATTTTGTTTTTGCAATCTACTCACTGTGAAACCAAGGCAAGTTTCATTACCTCTCATGTTCTCAGTTTCCTAATATGTAAAGGGAGTGTGGGAAACACATCGAAGGGATGGCTCAGAGAGATTTTTTTAACACCTTGTGTAACTATAGGATCAATGAAAGGAAGCTATTATTAGTGTTGCTGCTGTTGTCTTAGGATTCTGCTAATAAAGTCGAACATGATTTTTAACAGCTAACAGTGATTTTGAGGGGGCAGAGGAACAACCTAGTATGTAACGTGAGACAAAGGCTTCAATCGAGTGACCCTTCAGGAGGGCCAATCATTTGTTGGGAGGGACTGTTGATGCTTTAAGAAGGATTGGTTACCCCAACAAGTTTGAAGGGAGAAGCCAAGCTGACTGCTGATCTTGGGAAATGCCCCCACTTAGGGCTGTGAGGAGGACGAGGAGACGCTTGACAAGGCAAAAAAGGCTACATCAGAGAGGTAGGAAGTCACAACAGGGAATGCCATATTAAAGAATTCAAGAGGAGGGTGATTTTAAGAAAGGAGCAGTAGATACCATTTCTAAATGTTGCTGAAAACTCAGCATCTCAACATGGACCCTGTATTATTTAAATTTTAGAGCAATTTCTGGAATTTGGAATGATTTTTCTATTAAGGCCATACAAATCAGCCAATGATCTAATGTAGAGAGTATTTTGCAAGGGTACATATTTATTATCTTCAAGGATAGACTATCTTGGAAATTAGAGTAATCAAACACTAATCTAACAAACAAATAAGTGGTTTATAATCAGCATATTAAAGTACCAGCCAAAGCAGTGCTGGATTACAAAGATAATCTAAGGGCATTTTAATATGCAAATAAGAACAAAAGTTGTTGTAGATAGCTCCTTAATATACAAATAGTCCTTCTTACGATTTATACTCTTCATTTGTTTACTACACCCAGAGAGCAAAAAGTAAACTTTACCTATTCATTGTCCAAATTGTCACAAAATCTACATGATATAATTCAATTTACTGAGATTTTATTGTTGCTGAGTCAAAGAACTAAAAAATGTCAGAGACCAAGTGTCTTGGGAAGTGGATTTGGCTCACCTGATAGAGAGTCCACCTACCACATGGGAGGTCCAGAGTTCAAACCCAGGGCCTCCGGACCCATGTGGAGTTGGCCCATGGCAGTGCTGATGCGCGCAAGGAGTGCCCTGCCACGCAGGGGTGTCCCCTGCAAAGGGGAACCCCACATGCAAGGAGTGCACCCTGTAAGGAGAGCCACCCCATGTAAAAAAAGTGCAGCCTGCCCAGGAATGGTGCCTCACACATGGAGAGCTGATGCAGCAAGATGAAGCAACAAAAAAGAGACACAGATTTCCAGTGCCACTGACAAGAATACAAGTGGACACAGAAAAACACACAGCGAATGGACACAGAGAGCAGACAACAGGGCGGGGGGCGGGGGGGGGGGGGAAGGAGGGGGCAGAGAAGGGGAGAGAAATAAATAAATAATTCATCTTAAAAAAAAAAGAGACCAAGTGTCTTATCTATTCCCCCCAATATCTGGCTATACATTTCAGAGATTTTTTTTCTTTATTTTTTTTTAATATTACATTAAAAAAATATATGAGGTCCCCATATACCCCCCACCCCCTTCACCCCACTCCTCCCCCCATAGCAACAATCTCCTCCATCATCTTGAAACATCCATTGCATTTGGTGAATACATCTCTGAGCACCGCTGCACCTCACGGTCAATGGTCCACATCATAGCCCACACTCTCCCACGTTCCACCCAGTGGGCCATGGGAGGACACACAATGTCCAGTAACTGTCCCTGCAGCACCACCCAGGACAACTCCAAGTCCCGAAAACGCCTCCACATCTCATCTCTTCCTCCCACTCCCCACACCCAGCAGCCACCACAGCCACTTTCTCCACACCAATGCCATATTTTCTTCGATTACTAATCACAATAGTTCATGTATTTCAGAGATTTTATGGAACTAAATACATCTTCTGAAATGAGAATCCGTTAACTTCAAGCAGTTGGAAATGTGACTGGTTTACACTAATGACCTACCTCTGAATAGCACCACCAAGGCTGCTATTCCATACGGACTTGACTTTGAAGCTTCACTGGCATAAATGATGTCATGGTCTCAGTTCAGCTCAACTAAAATTTATGAAGTTACTACAATTGAATTTTTAAAAATGAGCTGGAGAGGAGCAGATGTAGCTCAAGTGGTTGAGCGCCTGCTTCCCATGAACGAGGTCCTGGCTTCAATTCCCGGTACCTCCTAAAACAAAGTTGGTTTACAAAATATAAGCAATAGGAAAAGACATTGCCAATGGGCCTCGGAGGAAAAAAGGGGTAAGAAAATTAGAGTTAAGGTTAAGATGATTACAGACCAATGCATTTCATGGGCTGAGCATTCATTTGCTAAACCAGTTTGGTTTCCCAATGACCAGCTAAGAGGAAAGCACTCCCAGAAATGAGGTTAATGCTGTTAAAAGTTGTTTAGTAGAAGCTCAGTTTCTCCTGAAGTTGTGACCCCAGGGAAATGCCCTCCTGTGAGTCCACACAGAAAGGGGTCTGGGGATGGAGCATACTGGGTTACGGGTGTGATAGTAATATGTCTCTCAGAGTGGCAGTGGGTAGCACCCCCTGTAGTTAGCCCAATTCAGTTAAGTCACTTCTGCAAGGTCTAAATGTGCAGTGCTCCAATGGTCAGGTTTGATCCAAAGGTAAATTTCAAGACATGCAGCAGAATGGATAATTTGTAAATCCTTCTAACAATTCTCCACGAACATTATTTCTCAAAAATCAGTATTCTGCCGGGGATTGTCGAGCAGGAATTCATAGCTGCCTTCTCTGCTGAGAAGCTGGAGGGCAGGTATTCTGGGTTACCTGTTGAGGGCAGGCTCACGGGCTGGGGCCACTGACTTTTAGGACAATTCCCTATTCTAGCTCAGGAAGCCGGGGAACTCACCTCTACAGGTGAGTCACCTCTTGATGCCTCTGAGCCTGTTTCCTTAGTTTAAAACAATGGAAATGATCAAAACATTTTGTTTGTTTGTTTGTTTCCAGACATGTAACTCTTGTCCAGTATACTCTCCCATTTTGACTGGTTTGCTCTTTACTATAATGCTTTGAGGCAAGGCAGATATAAGATTAATCCTCATTTTACAGACAACTGGGCTAATGAAGATGAGATCTTAAATCGTCTATAAAATCTCTCGCCCATCTCATGTCTTAGGATAACAGCTTTGATTGTAGAGGCATCCACCTGTCCTTTTCGGAATAGAAAATCCTAAGAGGCAGGATCATAGTTTAGGTTAGTAAGATCCCGTGAGGGGGATTAATCAATATTATCCTGATTTTCGCCTCAGACTGTGTCCTTAAGTCTTCCCTATTCTAATTCTTCTTCCCCCAAAGTTATGATGAAACCTGTTAAACTGCAAGTTGAGAAATGTCAGTTTTTAAAGTGGTCATGCCCAGCAGGGAAAAGAGACTATGACTGAATGGTTTACAGCTTTAAAAAGCCATAAAAGTGGGAGGCGGACGTGGCTCAATTGGTAGAGCGTCCGCCTACCATATATGAGGTCCAGGGTTCAAACCCAGGGCCTCCTGACCCGTGTGGCGAGCTGGCCCACGTACAGTGCTGGCGTGCTCAAGGAGTGCGCCCCGCAAGGAGAGCCAGCCCGCGCGAAAAAGCATAGCCCGCCAGGAGTGGCGCCACACACATGGAGAGCTGACGGAGCAAGATGACGCAACAAAAAGAGACACAGATTCCCGGTGCCGTGGAGGGTACAAGTGGACACAAAAGAACACAGAGCAAATGGACAGAGAGAGCAGACAACTGGGGGGAGGGGGAAAAAAGTCATAAAAGGCCTTTATCCTGAGGCACTCACATGCCCTCCTTGTCCCTGACAACATGAGTCATAGGAAGGAAGGAAACACCTGCCCAGAAGCTGCAGCTGTCTCCATCCCCATGCTGCCCAGGAAGGAATTCTCAGAAGCGCCCCATGCAGGGTGGGCTGTAAATATTGACGTGGAGCAATTCTGCAAGGGAGGCGCAGTGTCCCCGTCCTCATGGCCCCAGAGTCATCACTGGGTCTTTTATTCTTTTTAAAGATTCTCTATTTATTTATTTTACGAAATACCGTGGGCTGCACTTTTTTCATGCAGGGTGGCTCTCCTTACGGGGTACACTCCTTGAGTGTGGGGCTTCCCTACATGGGGGACACCCCTGCGTGGCACAGCACTCCTTGCATGCATCAGCACTGCCATGGGTCAGCTCACCACCTGGGTCAGGAGACCGTGGGTTTGAACCCTGGACCTCTCATGTGGTAGGCGGATGCTCTACCTGTTGAGCCAAATCCCCTCCCCATTACTACTGGGTCTTAATTAAACAGGGGATGCATTGGGTCAGTGATATATGCTGGAGATTGGAGAAGCACTTTAATAACTGCAAAAATAGATGTGCTTTGAGGTCAGGTTACAGCTGTAGCCTTGCCCAGTATTACTAGCTTCATATGGGGCCCAGAGGCAGCCAAGTGGCTTTTGGAAAGATGAACAAGGCACCCATAGTGTGTTACTGTTTCTTCGTCTTTTAACAGATACAGCCTTGTTTTAAGCGTTTATAGTGAATGGGAGTCAAGATTTCCTGGAATAGTTTGCCTTTCCAGGTCTGGTTTCTTCTTCTATTTTTTTTTTCTTTTTCTCCCTTGGGGAGAAGTTTTAAAACCAAAGTGGTTGGGTAAAGTTAAAAGCTGGTCAATATCAGAATGGAGGGAAACGGACTTTGGCCCAGTGGTTAGGGCGTCCGTCTACCACATGGGAGGTCCGCGGTTCAAACACCGGGCCTCCTTGACCCGTGTGGAGCTGGCCCATGCGCAGTGCTGATGTGCGCAAGGAGTGCCACACAGGGGTGTCCCCCGTGTAGGGGAGCCCCACGCGCAAGGAGTGCACCCATAAGGAGAGCCACCCAGCGCGAAGGAGGGAGCAGCCTGCCCAGGAATGGCGCCACCCACACTTCCCGTGCCGCTGACGACAACAGAAGCGGACAAAGAAACAAGACGCAGCAAAAAGACACAGAAAACAGACAACCGGGGGAGGGGAGGGGAATTAAATAAATAAAAATAAATAAAAATCTTTAAAAAAAAAATATCAGAATGGAGCAGCTTATCATCCTTACCCCCTGAATGGAGAGTGCATTTGGGTGATGTATTAGTTAGCCAAAGGGGTGCTGATGCAAAATACCAGAAATTGGTTGGTTTTTATGAAGGGCATTTATTTGGGGTAGGAGCTTACAGTTACCAGGCCGTAAAGCATAACTTACTTCCTTCACCAAAGTCTATTTCCACATGTTGGAGCAAGATGGCTGGCAACCTTTGTGAGGGTTCAGGCTTCCTGGGTTCCTCTGGGCTCAGCTCCTCTGTTTTCTCCACGAGTTCAACTGTAGACTATGAGGCTCTCTAGACTTTGCCTCTCTCCACAAGGTCAGCTGTAGACTATCAGGTGAACGGCTCTGTCTCTCTCCCTGGGGTTTCTGCTGTGTGTAAGGAGCCGTCTCTATTCCTCTGTGTTCTTCTCCTGCCTCAGGTCCTCTCTCCCCGGGCTCCAGCTAAAGTCCTCAGCATCAAACTCCAACATCAAAACTCCATCATCAAAACCCCTCAACTCTGTCCTTTGCCATGCCTTTTATCTGTGAGTCCCCACCCACCAAGGGGTGGGGGCTCAGTGCTCTAATGAGGTGGCCCAATCAAAGTCCTAATCGTAACTTAATCACACCCAGGACAGATCAGATTACAAACATAATCCAATATCTATTTTTGGAATTCATAACCATATCAAACTGCTACAGGCAACTATAGGGTGTTTCACTCCAATTTTACTATTCTCTTTGTAAACAACAGTCCTTATTATCATCATTAAAGTTCTAGACACTTAAATGACTGAAAAGCAAAAGGAAGCATACCTTGCATGTATTTTATAAAAGGGATCAGGAGCAAAGTCAGAAATTAATATTTAAATCTAAAAAAATTATTAGAGAAGTTGTGAATGTACAAAACAATCATGCATGCTCTACAGGATTCCCATACGTCACCCCACCTATATTTAAATGTTTAAATACATTTTCCTCTTTTGGGAGAATTAATGTGGGTGTAGGGTAAGGCCTGAGATTCTGTAGTTTCAATAGGTTCCCAGGTGATGCTGATGCTGGGTAGCAAGAGTAGAAGTCTGCCTTTATTATGCACCATTTCTTTTTTTAATTCTGGACTACCCTCAATAGACCATTAAAAATGGCACTTTATTAAAAACCTGGGGTTAAAAGCCCTGGAAAGTTGTGCCTGAGAAAAACTCATGTCTACAAACTCACAGCAGATATAAAATCTCCCTTTAATTCTTTTCATACTACCCATTTTTTGTACTTCATACTTACTCATTTTAAGAAGACTGAGTAATAGTTACCCAATTAGGAATCAGGAAACAAGTGTTCCAAGTTGAGGGAAAAGCATATGAAAAGGCCCAAAGGCTCCCCCCACTGCCCTGGGAATATTTGCTCTCTCCTATGAACTCTCATTTACCTACTGGGACCATTTGTCCTAGTTGGTCCCAGTCTCAGTTTATTCCTATTGTCCTAGCAAACTTATTAATGGGGTCTCTTTTATTCTCCATGGTGTCCCACTTTGGAAAACAGTTTATAGAATCACCCTACTTATAGCCCATTATGCATTTATAGTCACTTGGCATTTAATACGTTGTTGATCTACATTGGTAATCATTTCCATTTGTGTCTGTATCTTAGATTCCCAATGAAATTATAACTTATTTGAGAGTAGCAAGAATCTCATGCATTTATTAGATCAACAGTTACTGAGAATTCTTTATAACAGCCTGGTTCACTATCCATATGCATATTCAAAAGTCAGAGTCAAATACCTCTTTCTCAAAGTCAGAAAACATTACAAGTCTATAATAAATGTCTGGGCATCAGTGGCAGTCCAGGAAGAAGACTCATGGATCTGTTCACCCATCCACTCCCCCATACACCCCCCAAAAATTATTGAAAACTATTCTGTGCCAGGTCCTATATTAGGTCCTAGAAATACACCACCAATCAAAGCACAGTCCCTGCTTCCAAGGGCTCTTGTTTGTTCATCAACATAGATAACACTGACTCACCAAAAAAAATAAATAATTTTCATTTTCAGAGTTGGTCATCCTTTTGGAGAAATGGGAGCAGGAAATGAATATTGATTGGAATGAACATGGATTTGGAAATTTGGAGACTGTGATTTTGGTTCAGGCTCCAAAATTATCTAAACATGTGCCTAAGTAACTGTCAGCCCCTGGGGCTCAAACTTCTCATCTGTATAGTGGTGAAGAAGCTTGGTGGTCACTAAGAGTCCTTCCAGTTTTAAGATTCTATGATAGGAGTTAAGATACTTCCTTTCCTTCTAGTCAAGCCTTTTAGGAAGAGAAGAATTATTCGAGTGCTTTGAATAGCAAAGGAAATAAGATTGTGAAGGGGCTTTAGTGAAGGGGAGTTGTAAACCAAGAGACTTGGTTCAGGCTTCCCGGGTTCCTCTGGGCTCAGTTCCTCTGTTTTCCCCACAAGATCAGCTGCAGACTGTGACTCTCTCCAGGCTTTGCCATACTCCACAAGGTCAGCTGTAGACTATCAGGTGAATGGCTCTGTCTCTCTTTCCCCAGGGCTCCAGCTTAAGACTTCAGCATCAAACTCCAACATCAAAACTCCAACATTAAGAACCCTCAACTCTGTCCCTTGCCATGCCTTTTATTTGTGAGTCCCCACCCACCAAGGGGCAGGGACTCAATGCCCTAATGAGGTGGCCCAATTAAAACCCTACCCATAACTTAATCATGCCCAGGTTCAGAACAGTTTACAAACATAATCCACTATCTATTTCTGGAATCCATAACTATGTCAAACTGCTACAGGGAGTAAAAAGATGGGTATGATATTTCTCTTTTTTGGAATTTACAATGTAATGGGAAAGAAAAACTTGTAAACAAAAGAATGGCAGTACAGTGTGTCAAATAATCATTGGGAGTCCCTAATGATTACTGTAGGAAAACTTCCCTAGGGTATCAGCATTTGACTTCCAAAACACAGTTGTTTCTCCTCTGCCACCTACAGGTTGGCGCCCTTGCCTTGGTGGGAAATGGGTGCCAAGTTCCAGTTCTGCTTTGTCTACATCAGGCATTACAGTAGCCACAACTTAATTTTCCATTACTGCAGGTAAGTACAGGCTTTCTAACATGAAAAGAATTAAGGTCTTGGAATGGCAATTTATACCAATCCTATCAAAAGATACATCCAAATCCTTGATTTTTGATAAACACACAGCCGAGGGGGCTTGAGAAGGTTGTTCACTTCTGTGTTAACCACTTACCCCCTGAATACCCAAAACTTCTTACCTGATATTTTTATGATTCTCATCAATTAAAATTTAAAAAAGTTGTGGGTAATAAACTATTGAAGCCTATTAATTAAAAATTTTTTTATTGAAGTATATCATTCATACATGAACATACATAAACGATAAGTATATAGTAAAAGTTGTGAACTTACAAAACAAACATGCATAACATCATACAGAGGTCCCATGCCTCACCCCACTACCACCACCTTGCATTATTGCAATATATTTGTTACAAATTATGAAAGAATATCATCAAAATATTACTACTAACTATAGTCCATATCTTACATTTGGTGTATTTTTCTCCCAACCCAACTTACTATTTTTATTTTTAAAATATATTTTTATTACAGAAATTGTGAACTTACAAAACAATCATGCACATGTGTAGAATTCCCATACAACATCCCTTCACCAACACACCACACTGTGGTGGAACATTTGTTACAGATCATAAGATACTATCATCAGACTAATTACCACCAACCATGGTCCATAGCGTACATCTGGCACATTTTTTCATACCCTCCCATTATCAACACAGTACATCTTCGGCATTAATGCAAGAATATTATGGTATTGCTATTAACCCCAGTCCATAGTTCACACTAATAGTATTTTTCCCATGATTCTCTGCATTCCCACCACCCTGCAATAGTGATGTACATCTGCTCTAGCTCACAGAAAGACACTCTTGTGATGCCTATTAATTTTTGAGCATTAAATCATTTATCAGAGTACCTAAGATAGGCCCTGGGAGAAAGGGATGCAGAATTAATAATGGATAAGGGTCAGGACAACTATCCTAAACATAGGGCAAGGCCACAAAGGATAGGGTGGTTCTGGGCTATGACCATGAGAAGATCCCAGTCAACATGTGTGTAACAGGATGGGAGGAATGCCTACAACAGCAGTGGGGAAAGAGGTCTCCCTACTCCTCCTGGAGGATGTCATCCTTTACCAGCTCAACACATTGTCTAGGCCAGATGTCTCCTATGAACTCTAGACTCCTATGATGTGGCAATCAGTCCAGGAGAACATCAAATCCCACCTCTATTTGATCTCAACCTATCCTTGAATCTGCTACTCCTCCCTGTCCTGGTCCTAGGAATGGCCTAGGACCAAATTTCTCAAGCCAGACAGTTCAACAGTGGACTTGACTCCTCTTGCATTCACCATACCTCAGCACACGCCCAGTTCTGAGAGTCTTCCTCCTCGATAGCATTCCAATCTGCCCATTTCTGTCCATTCCTGTTGCTGTGCCTTAGTTCTGGCCATGACCATCTCAAGACTGAATTCCCTAGACTGGTTTCCTCATATGAAGTCTTTTTTAGACCATATTTTGTTAGAGAAGTTGTGAGTTTTCCACATAGAGTCTTTTTGCAAACCATTCTCTGCTCGGCAACTAGAGTGATCTTTCTATTTGATCCGATCTGCTTGTGTTTAACATTCCATTCCCCTCAGAATAAAGCCCCAAATAGTCAGTGTGCCATACAAGGACTTCCATGATTGGAACCCAGCCTTCAGGCTGACTCTTGCCATGGCCCCATCCGTCACCCCAAAATTCCCTGAACAGATGCTTTCTCTACCTCTGGGCTTCTGGAGATCGTCTCTTCTGCCTTGCCTTCCTGCCTGCCTAGGCTTGGCCAATTTCTTTTTATCTTTTTAGGTCTTGGCCTAGCATTATCTCCTAAAGGAAGCCCTTCCTATACCTCTTCCCCTACAAGACTGAGTTTCACATTTCTCTTCGGTGCTTACACAGCACCTGTGCTTACCTCTACCGACACTTAGCACCCCGTTGTATGAGTGCAAGAGCTTTGTCCCCTGTGATATTTCCAGTCAGAAGGGGAGTAGACTCTGTTAAGTATTTGATGGAAAAAGGAGAAAGGAAGAGAAAGGGAATTTTCTGAAAGGAGGATGAAAGTTCTTCAAAACATACTTACCTAGCATTGAATAAGGCATGTATTTTAGTTAGTTTCCAAACTAATCAAGATTGTGTTTTCACAGTTCAGTGTGTTAATTCTGTGTTTTAACATTGTTTTAAGTCAATATCTATACACAGCAGTGAATAAAGCATGCGTTTTAGTTTTGAAACTAATAAGAATATTGTTTTCACAGTTAAAAAAAAATATTCACCTATTCATTCATTTCTACTAAATTCTAACCTCCCCCCTTTTCTCCCCTGCTCATAAAGGCCATAATATGTGGTCAAAAAATAGCAATTAGAAATATATGCTGGAGTGACTTTCCTCAGAATGAAATCAGGCTGATTATGCAGGTGACAAGGGACTGTCTAGTGCTTCAATAATTAATGTGGCTATGGGTCATTCCTTTGAGAAAAAAAAACAAACAAACCAAAAATCCACCATCATAAACCATGTACCTTAGTGATTAAGAGATTAGCTTTGGTTTCTGAGACCATGTCTTGCCTCTGCTATTTGCTATGGCCTTGGATATATTATTTAACCTCTTTAATTCTTAGTTTCCTTATCAGTAAATTGGTGATAATAGTATTTGCCTCATAAACTTTTTTGCTTTTTTTTGTTTTTAAAGATTTATTTAATTTATTTCTCGCTCCTCCCCACCCCCTCCATTGTCTGCTCTCTGTCCATTCACTGTGTGTTCTTCTGTGTCCGCTTGCATTATCTGGTGGCAGTGGGAAACTGCATCTCTTTTTTGTTGTGTCATCTTGCTGCGTCAGCTCTGTGTACTGTGCCACTCCTGGGCGGGCTGTGCTTTTTCCACATGGGGCTCCTCTCCTTGTGGGGCATGGTCCTTGCACGTGGGGCACCCCTACGTGGGGGAGTCCCTGCATGGCAGGGCACTCCTTGCGTGCAGCAGCACAGCGCGTGGGCCAGCTCACCACATGGGTCAGGAGGCCCTGGGGATCGAACCATGGACCCTCCATATGGTAGATGGATGCTCTATCAGTTGAGCCACGTCTGGTTCCCCTCATTAGCTTTTGAAAGATGTGTTTAAGTAAAGAAATCAGTCCATTGTCTGGAACAGTGTCAAAAATGTTGGGTATTATAATCGGTGGCTGCAGAATGACTCTGGACTCCTCTTGATTTCAGCATCTTTCTTTCTCTTTGCTTCTCAAAATGTCACAGCCTAGAATCAGATTCTGGATTGGTGGGCCCCCACCACCCTTCTTTTGTCTCCAAGTCTTCCTTCTTAACTCTCATCTAACCTTGCTTTTCCTGCTCTGCAGCAATTATTTCCCCCACTCTTCCATTGCCAACTTCTGTTGTTTTTTTTTTTTTTTGAGCCAGGAATTATTCTACATTATCAAGAAATCTTTGAAGTTCTCCTTAGGAGAAACATCAACCCAAATCCTGTTCTAGTTTGTGAAAAGGTTTGGGAAAAGTTGCCATTACCACACTCTCTCGTGGATGTTTTATTTAATCATGAACTGTTAGGTACAAATAGTCACTAGGAACTGTTACAATGAATAAATATTTCTTATCCTATTATATACCTCATAGTCACATCTGTGTGTGTTTAGCACCCTGGTCTATGTTTAAACTATGGTTATTTTACATTTTCTTATTTTACGCAGCTTAACATCATCCTAATTAATAAGGAATTTTACGCATGGGAATTGGGTGCTGTAAGTAATAAAATTCAGTTTTAGTGGAGAGGATAAGGTAAGTGGGAGGTGATGAAATCGGTATTGTTGGTTGGTGATCCTTGTTATACAGTAGTAAAACATTTGATCAAAATCTCCTACCTGCTGAATCACATAAAGTAAACAACATGCAAACTATGGCAAAAAGGGAAGCAAATATGAACATTTTGCATTGGCTGCTTCTTGTGCCTTTTAATCATTGTATTATGATTAAGATGTGAACTCAGACTAGAGCTATCCCACTTGCAAGCAGAGATGGAAGAGAGCAGTTTTACTAAGGGATTGTTTCTGCCTGCAATCTGCAATCTAAGTTGACTATGGGTCTTGTAATCGGGAGTCTTGAGGGGCTGAATAGTCCAACTACTTTTCCCAGATGGAAGCACAATTAAGGGACTGCAAGCCAAACCAGCCTTGGCAGAAGATAAGAATGTGGCCCAGGGAGCAGATTTAGCTCAAACATTTGAGCACCTGCCTCCCACAAGGGAGGCCCCAAGTTTGGTTCCTGGTGCCTCCTAAAGAAAAAACAGCGAGCAGACAACAAGCAAAAAAAAAAAAAAAAAAAAAAAAGTGCAAACAAGGAGCAAAAACAATGAGCCATCAGACAAGGGAGCCATCTCTGGGGTGGGGGGAAGGGGTAGAAATGTGGCCCTGACCCCTTTTCAAGATTTTCTGCAAGATGAACAATGAAAACAAGCCCAGCCACAGAGAACAGATTAAGGGTGTTGCTGTACCACCCAGTTTTTCATTTGTTTATTTCAAGTGGTTTCAAGGTAGCCAGTTTGAGAGGGAAGTATTGGGCAGTGTGTAAAGAGCTAGCAAGAAATATCAGACCCTTTAGGCTTAAAAAGTGTTTGTAGATACATAGTTTAAGGCTGTGATGACTCACACTTGGAACTGACTGGAAGCAAATAGGTTGGAAGCTTACTATGTTTTGGCCAGAAACTTCAAGCGTGATCTGCAAAAACCTCTGATTAAGCAACGCTCAAAAGAATCCACGGGTCCCTGAACCTGCACAAGCAAGAAGGTGGTTGTAAAAACTTTGCAGCTCCAAAGATCATATCATCTAATGCCCATGACGTAGATGTACTTGCAGAGGAAAATGGATAAGGAAGAACCTTCTAGAAGGCAAAACCAGCAGTTGTGGGATACAAGGGACAAGGGAGCTCCTACCAAGGCAGCAGCTGCCAGACGGTCCAAACAAGGAATGCAGTCACTCCCAGGGAAGGAGGCTGGCTATTCCTCAGGAGGATTTGTTCGTTGCTATGAACAGAATGCCTCTGCTGTTTTCCTTTCCCTCAGGAGTTTTTACTATTCTACTCCTATTCCATCACTTATATTGCAGATAACTTATTTTTCCCTTTTATAAATTACCAGACCAAGAATGATAGAGATGGACATGATGGAGAAGACTGCACATAAATCCTGGACGTTGAGAAACAATACCTGGATAAAACTTTGGAGTTGTCTCCTTTGCAGATGGAAGTGCAAGGGTCTGTGTATGGAAAGAGTGTGCATGGATATTTGGGAAGCCAAAGAGGAAGACTATAGCAAAAACTGCTAGCTGCTTTCCAAAATCTACAACATCTACTGCTTCTTTAATAAAAGAATCCTAATTTTTAACTACGCACATGGCTGCCCAGCCAAAAATTTGTAGTTCCCTATCTGCTCACTCTTAGGTATGGCCAAGTAATTGCATTCAGACTGATGAGATGAACTTCCTGGAAGTACGATTAAAAAAGAAGGGGTGGGAAGCGGACTTGGCCCAGTGGTTAGGGCGTCCGTCTACCACACGGGAGGTCCACGGTTCAAATCCAGGGCCTCCTTGACCCGTGTGTAGCTGGCCCACACACAGTGCTGATGTGCGTAAGGAGTGCTGTGCCACACGGGTGCCCCGCGTAGTGGAGTCCCATGTGCAAGAAGTGTGCCCTGTAAGGAGAACCGCCCAGCGCTAAAGAAAGTGCAGCCTGCCCAGGAATGGCACCGCACACACGGAGAGCTGCCATAGCAAGATGACACAACAAAAAGAAACACAGATTCCCAGTGCCGCTGACAACAACAGAAGCGGACAAAGAAGAACGCGCAGCAAATGGACACAGAGGACAGACAACTGGGGCGGGGGGGAAGGGGAAAGAAATAAATACATTAAAAAAAAGAAAAGAGTTTCTGGGTGTAAATACAGATGCAACTTCCAGTTTAAAATAAAAAAAAAGGAAGGGGCATGCCTTTCTCCCTCCACCTGCCACGCTGATTTGAACATGCTGGTTGTAATTTGAGTTGCCATCGTGGTTTATGTGATTGAGAGCCATATCGAGCTGAAGGAGCATGGCTCCCTGAGGACGTCACAGAACTAGCAAACCAGTGCTGGATTGCCTCTCTAGATTTAGCTGAGAGAAATAATAATAATAAACGATCTTATTTATGCCACTGTATTTTTTAATTATATGAAGCTGAATCTAATGATTGATAGACTCTTCATGCATGATTTGACCAAATGAACTCTTTTTTTCAAGGTACTGGGGCCAGAGATTGAACCCCGTACCTCGTATGCGGGAAACCAGCCCTCAACCGTTGAGCCACATTGGCTCCTCTGAGTTGGTTTTGTTGTTTGTTTGCTGGTTGTTTGTTTTTACGACGTAGAGCCCGAGCCACATCCACTCCCACCCATTGAGCTTGAAGAATAAGGCGCAGGGCATTTAGGGTTGTGGGTTTGTGGTCAGGTCCTCCCATCGGCTGAACTGTTTCCTATGTTTCCTTGTTGCTTCCTTTAGCATGGAAACGGCCGGGGCTGCTGATGGAGGATGCACGCCTGATTCATTTCTGGAGGACTGGAAAAGTTCCATAGGGTTTGTCCAATTACCGTGATTACAGGGTGTGGGCCCCCTCTGACAAATGACAACTGTGGATACCAGGAAGAACCAGAGGCTGTGATTTGGGCAGGAGTAGCTCTGTTACTCAAGCGCTTTGGTGTAGCCCAGTGTCCAGTGTCACAAAGAAAAGGAAGGAGTGGTCTTACTTGTCAGATAATTTAGGAAAAAAGACTCATCAGAAAAGTAGTCAAATTTAGTATGTTAAATTCAGTTGAACAGATATTTATTTTGCCTTCCATGGACCTACACAGGAATTTCAACCTTGGGACTGTTGACATTTTGTACCAGATAATTATTTGTCTTGTGCACTGTAGGATGTAGAGCAGCACCCCTGACCTCTACCCATTACTTTTCAGAGGCATCCCCCCCTCCCCCAGTAGTGATAACCAAAATGCCTCCAGACAATGCCAAGTGTTCCCTGGGAGTCAAATTTGTCCCCCTTTGAGAATCCTTGGCTTAAGGTGGGGCTAGACCCTAATTTCATTTGTTCCTCATTACACAGAGCCTGCTGTTAGCTCTTCCCAGCTCTGCCTAGTAGGGAGAAAGTACTGATTTGATGTAGTTAGGACACAACGTGGAACGAAGTATATTTAGTTAATTATACTTGAAAATTTAAATAAAACAGGTATAATTTAATAAATGACTAATACAGATCATGCATTCTCCTTTGTACTTTATACTAAGGCTTATATCTCCTTAATACTTCATACGAAAGTTTTTTAAAAGTATAGGAAAGTACAATATCAGTTGTTTCTATGTTTCTATCTCGATTTTCTTCCCTATGAGAAATTTAGTGTGTATCCAGTCAGGTGTTCATACTTTTACTGCACAGATATGCTTCTGTAAACAATATTTGGTGTGGCTTTGGGTATTTGAAAGCATTTATTTGTTGATGTAGTGGTTACTTCAGCGAATCATTCTTCATATTCTTTGTTCATTTTTCTATTGGGTTTTCTTTTAAAAATGCATTTAAAAGATTTTAGTTGTTCCATATACCAATGCTTTGTTTGTTTTATATATACAAATATCTTCTGTCTGTTTTTAATCTGTCTTTTCACTTCTTGTAACCTGTTTATTGTTGTGTTGGAGTTTTTGACTTAGAGTCCAGTATTTAAATATTTTATTGTTTGTCTTTTTTGGGCTTTCTGTTAGAAATCCTTTCCCACTTCAAGGCCATGAAGATATCCTATATTTCTAAATGTTTTAATACTTTATTTTAATATTTATTTCTTTAAGCCCTCCAAGGTCTTTCGTGTACATGGTGTGAGGTAAGGATCTCAGTATTATCTCTCACCCTCACACACAG
This sequence comes from Dasypus novemcinctus, assembly GCF_030445035.2. Taxonomy (NCBI): domain Eukaryota; kingdom Metazoa; phylum Chordata; class Mammalia; order Cingulata; family Dasypodidae; genus Dasypus; species Dasypus novemcinctus. The sequence goes on along the minus strand of NC_080694.1, from coordinate 36,357,096 downwards.
CAATTCTATGAGATTGGCATTATTACCATTTGACAGATGGATAAACCAAGATTTTGGGAGATAAGCATCTGGCCCAGGTTGCATATATATAATAGTAAAAGGCAGTAGAACCAGTGTTTGAATCCAAGTTTGTTGTGACTCCAAACCCCATGCTTTCCCAGGTAGCATGATGTGCTCTAGGTACATATAATACTTTACCTCTCAGGAATTTTCTTGCACCCTATTGTGAAGTTATTGCTTCTCATTAGGTGTATCCTGGAATGCAGACTCTGAAGATAATTCATTTCCGTTCCAGGGTAGGACTTCAGGTCCACTTTGGCCCAGGTTTCGCTGAGCCAAGTCTGGTTTGAGTCAGTGGTCAGTAACCAAATCTTGAACTGATCTGGGAACACTCACCCATCTTCCTGGACAAAAGAGATGGAGCTGGGCTGAAGGAGGTAGATATGGTGGAATTAGGGCAGAAAGAAGGGTACCAAATTGTCCAGAACAGCTATTTATAGGGTTTTTAAAAATATTATTGATTTATATGATATTTATAATTATGCCACAATGTAAGACTATTAGTGTCTTTTCTGCAATTTTTGTTGCAAATATTTCTCCATCTTGGGCATGAGTTCCAGAACACAGATATAAACAGAATTCACAGCAAGAGGTCATTTAGTGGGACTTTTCTTGTTTTCACTGAGTTGTGGGTCCCAAAGCTGAGGGCCATTGACTTTAATTTCTCCACGTTAATTCCTTTATATATATGTTACTTTTCCACATTAATTCTGAAGGGAGCTGCTAGGCAGTCGTGCGAGCCTCGCCAGGAGGCCACCAAACCGGCTGTGCAGCCACCTCATCTCCACCCCAGCTGGCCTATATAAACAGGACAGAAAGGAACGCTGCGAGGGGGACTTCCTCTAGCAGGCAGCCTTCCGGCCAGGGCGAGATTCTCAATTCACAGATGTAAGGGGGTTGTGCCTAGAATTCAGGGGGGCCCACGAATGTGCATGGGAAAAATAACCCTACCTCATCCCACTCGAGATCACAGGTATTTTCCCATCACGTATGGCCGCTGCAGGTATCTCAAAATAACATTTATACCCATCGAGGCTGAGAAACGACTGATAGGACGTGTTCCATGATGTTCTAATAAATAAGCATTTATTACTAGAGCAACAGGTTTGAAAACGGTGATGATAACAGCATTTCGATGTACTTGGCTTCCTCTGTAAAATCTGGTATTTGTTATTTTGTAATGTTTTTAAAAACATCATTCTGAGCCACAAGCTACTCCTCTGGGGAAGTGAGTGGCCCGGGACCTCAAAACGGAGGGGGGCTGCTGCCCCGCCTTGCCCGGGTGCTCGCTGAGGTGCAGGCACCTGTGCACGGGCCAGGCGCCGCCTCCGAGCCGGGAGAGCCCCCGGGGGTGCTGCCCTTTGTCCCCAGTCCCCGTGTGAGCAGAGACGGCCCCGCTTTTCCTCTGGGGAGTCTGACGGCACGTCCTGGCCGAAGCGCCCAGGCCAGCAGCGGGGAAGGGGAGCGGGGAGCAGGCGCAGGAGCCTTCCCGGCCTCCCCGCTGGGGAGGGAAGGCGCGCTGGAGGAAGCGCCTGGGCCCGGGGTGCGGCCGACGCGGCAGCTTGTGCTGGCCCTGGCCCGCCCTCCGCCCGGGGAGCACCGCCGGGTGGGAGCCCGCGAGCCGGCTCAGACCCGGGGGCCGCCCGCGCCTCCCCTGGGTGGGGCCGTAGTGCCAGGGGGAGACCCCCGCAGGCTCCCCCAGGACCCGCGGAGCAGGGCCCTGGCGGGGAAGGGCGTTCTGCCCGGGGAACGCGGCAGCGGCTGGAAGGAGCAGCACTGGCCCCTGCTCCCTCCAGGTGGTTCCCGCGCGCCCCGCACCCCGGAGGGCCGGGAAGGAGCAGGAGAGGGGGCAAAAAGAAGGGAAGGCAATCCAGGAGCCAAAGAGCGCTCCTGCCCGGAAGGGCGCTGGGGGCCCAAGGGAAAAGGGATGTGGAATTAATTTTTGATTTTTTTGCCCAGCTGGCCTTTGTCATGTCTGAGATGGAATCTTTTTTTTTTTTTAGGTACCAGAGGCACCGAGAACCGAACCCGGACCTCCTGTGTGGGAAGCAGGCGCTCAACTTCTGAGCCACATCTGCTCCCTGAAATGGAATCTTCATGACAAGAAGACAAGAACAAGGCTGTTCTTAAAAAGGATGCCACTTCACACCCACTCCCATGGCTATGATGAAAGACAGAAATAACAAGTGTAGGCCAGACCACAGAGAAATAAGAATCCTTGGGTATGGCTTGTTGGAATCTAAAACCGCGCAGCTCCTGTGGAAAACAGTTGGGTGGTTTCTCAGACAGCTGAACCTGGAATTACCACAGGACCCGGCAATTCCACTTCTTGATTAGATACTTACACGCCAATGTTGATAGCAGCATTATTCAAGAGAGCCCATGGGGTGAGGGGGTGGGGGGTGTCCGGGAACCTCTTATATTTTTTGAATGTAAATTACAAAAAAATAAAGAAAAAAAAAAAGAGAACCCAAAAGTGGCAACTGAAGTGTCCATCAACAGAGGAGTGGATAGACAATATGTGGTATATACACACAATGGACTACTATTCAGCCATAAAAAGGAACCAAGCTCTGATTCATGCGACGACATGGATGAACCTTGAAAACGTTATGCTGTGTGCAAGAAGCTGGCCACAACAGGTCAAATATGATATAAACCCCCTTATATGGAACATCTAGAATAAGCAAATTAGAGGTTACCAGGGGCACGGAGGAAGGGGGAAGGGGAAGTTCTAGCTAAACAGGTACAGAGTTTCTGTTTGGGGTGATGAAAGCATTTTGGCAATGGTGGCACAATATTGTGAATGCAATTAGTACCACCGAATTGTACACTTAAAAACAGGTGAATGGGAAATTTTGTGGTGCATGGTATAGAGAAATGTTACCACAGTAAACAATACACATAAACAAAACCCAACCCAGAGTGAGAAATGAGCGACGTGTTCAACCCCAGGAATCAAGAAAGAATGGGAAAGGGACATTTGAAAGCAAAGAAACAAAGCCAATTTTCATGTTTGTTGACAGCACAATTGAAACTTCTTTGTGCGGTTTTTTTTTTTTTAAACACAACTCACTTTTTCCCACATGTCATCATCACATAGACTGTAGGGTTTAATCCGGCTGGAGTTATTTTGCCCTCCTGCGAGAGGGGAGCCCCTGCAGGCCTACCTGCCAGCTTTGCTTGCAGAGTGCTTGCCCTTCTTCCTCCGGTTTGTAGGGCTGCTCTTGATGGAGTCTCAGGTGACTACTGCTCAGGCCCTGGAGGACGAGAGGAAGGGGCAGCCCGTGAGACCCGTGGGAGACATGGGCGCTTATCTCACCCTATGTCCGGAGCGCGAGGGAATGCCTTGCCGGCTCAGGACGTCAGCCGGTGCCTCCTGGCTTTGGGCCACCCGGGCTGGACCATGGCAGGAAACCGATCCCTTAGCTGGTGAGGCAGATGACCGGGGGTAGCCCAGATTTGCTGACAGCTCCTGGAGGGTCTGACTCGGCTTTTCATTGCCAGCGTTCCTCTCCCCGTGGCTCTGTAGGCCATGGGCTCTCACCATCCACACTGCATCTCTACAACCCCAGCTCCTTCCTAACCAGAGCAATCCCGCCAACCACAGTCTGCCTTCCAACCTTCCTCGTTCTGCCCGTGTCTATTTTCTTCCATTATTATATCGTATACCTTCTCCATCTTAAATCTAATACTTTTTTCCTTCTTTTCCTTTTGCTCATCAAATGCCTTCTCCCATTTTTTTTCTCCATTAACTTTTTTTTTTTAAACTCAGAATTCAAGGGATGCTGAGAATTTCCTTCTCACTTTAAACCAACTCCACAAGTTCATTTTTAATTCAATCTTTTAAATTTTTATCGTGCAGTACTTCATACACAGAGAGCATATAGAATAAAGCAACTTCCCTTGTGTTAGAAACCCGGAAGAAATAGAGCATATCATCTTCCTTCCTGTTCCCCACAGGTTACCAGTGCCTTGAATTTTCCTACATAGTCATTTTTGCAGGAGGTTATATTCCAAGAATATTTTGTGACTCCGTGATGGGAAGAAGCAGCCAGGAGCAAAAGGCCCCTTCCTTTTACTCACAAAGTATGTGCCTTGGACTGAGGCCCAGGACAGTTCCTGAAATTCTTACCATTTGAATCAGATCATGAAGGTCCTTTTTAAAAAGTAATGCTGTTATTGTAATGATGTTCTTTCATCATCTGTAACAAATGTGTCACAACAATGGAGGGTGCCGGTGGTGGGGAGATGCATGGGAATCCTGCATGGTATGCCTGATTTGCTAACTCACAACCTAGCAGAAAAAACAATTATGATGGTTATACAAGTGGCCTAATATATTAGTACCCATTGACATCACAGGAAGGACTTTAATCTTAAGAGATACTCATAAAGAAGAAAATGGGGGGAAGTGGCCCAGTGGATAGGGCATCCACCTACCACATGGGAGGTCCGCGTTCAAACCCTGGGCCTCCTTGACCCGTGTGGAGCTGGCCCATGCACAGTGCTGATGCGCGCAAGGAGTGCCCTGCCACGCAGGGGTGTCCCCCGCATAGGGGAGCCCCACACGCAAAGAGTGCACCCCGTTAGGAGAGCTGCCCAGTGCAAAAGAAAGTGCAGCCTGCCTAAGTATGGCGCTGCACACACGGAGAGTTGATGCAGCAAGATGACGCAACAAAAAGAAACACAGATTCCTGTGCCGTGGAAAACAACAGAAAACAAAGAAGAAGCCGCAGCAAATAGACACAGAGAACAGACAACTGGGGGGGGGGGGGGAGGAGAGAGAAAGAAATAAAATAAATCTTTAAAAAAAAAAAAAGAAAATGGGGTGGGAAATCCCTGATTTGGCAACATTTCATGTACAAAAGAACTGGGTGGGGGTGGGGGGAGTAAGTTAACGACAGGGTTTACAGGAGTCAAAGGTGTTAAGTAACTTTGAAAAAGACGGAGTCATAGAAAGTATTACTAAACGTGGAGTTCCAAACACAGGAAATACCAGCCATGCTGTGTTCACATGAGAGCCAGAATGGTCTCCTCAACTGTAATGAAATGACCAAAGTAATACTTGTTTAAGGCCCAGACTTTGAAAACACACAACAAAGGTGAACATGGCAAGTCATCAGTATCTCATCAGTCCAGATAACCACTTGTAACATTTTTGGGGAAATAGTTCTCGTGTACATTTGCCAAATAGAAGCTAAAAACATTACGAGGAAGAGTACACAGCTGTATAAAGAGGAAGCCACTGAATGGAGCGGGGAGTGAGGGTGTTTAACCTCAACTGTACGGAAGGTTGTCAAGTGAAGAGGAGAGTCCAATTATTTTGTGCACCTTTAGAGGGACTATGAAAACCAGAGATCTACAGAGAAGATGCCAGAAGGGGAGGGGAGGGTCTTAAATTAATTGGATGGTTTTGCCTAGGGCTATTTCCCTAATAGGCCTCCTCACTTTTTATAGGATATTTACTCCGTTCCAATCATATAATATAGTCTCCCGGTGTTCTCCTAAGTCACAGACTGAATTCTATCACTGTCCCCCCCGCTGAAACACAGTCAGAGACCTTGCTCTCTTCTGAGTAAAGATCCCCCTTCTTAGCCTGTCATTCCACAGGCTAAGAGAACACTCAAGTCTCCCATGACCTGGAGTCACATTTCAATCACAGCAGCCGACTCTCCTCTGCTCCGCAGAGCAGGCATGTCACAGCTCACGAACTTTTCTTGCATCAAATTCGGATGCTAACTGCCTCTGGGGAGCCCTCTTTTCTGATCCTGTGGCTCCATGGGTTGCTCTGAGCAGGCTGTCTTGGATAAAGGTAATTGGATTACTGATGCCTCTAGACTTCAAGCTCCTCGAGGTCAGGCACCCCACATATTGCTTTTGAAGCCTCTCACCTCCATCGCAGAATGGACACATTGAAAATAAACGTTGGCTGATTTGACTGCCAGTTACAAGGGCAATGTCTATAGGAAACCCATCATCTGTGTATTTTGTTGACTCTTCCCTTTTCTTCCCTCTTTAGTCAAATCCAGCTTGGCTCAGGAACAAGGCTTTAGAATTATTGACTTACTGAGCAAGACATTGGTGCCCATACTGAAGTCATTTAGGCTTTGTCTCCCAAAGGATTTCCTTCCCTCCCTGGAGAGCGTGGGAATACTTTATTTGACTATAATATCTCAGAAAAACACATAGTCAAGCCTCAGTGGCCAATTCTGTAGTTTACCTTCCTTTCAGCAGATGCTCCTAATTTTCAGACTGGTTTACTGTGCCACCTGGCACTCACCTTTAATTTTCACTACTGGTGGTTGCTGACACTCTCCTCTCAGTGAAAGTTGACTCAGGCCAGGCTTCCAAGAGCACTGAGTAAGAACTGGCCGTAACCTCTTCCATTCTTGAGCTGGGCTGTGTGCCAGCATTCGGGAGAGTTCAGTTTGGGGAATTCCATGGGCAGTAACCAAGGGATGATGCCGAGGTGGGGTTTGTGTAGAGGAGAGGGAATTTTATCCCAATTCTATTGTTGTAGTCATCAGTCTATGTTGCAATGTATGAGTTTACGTGTGTGACTACTAAACTGGATGGACCAGATACACAGAAGACACCAGAAGCAAGTACTTTGAGTTGACTTGCTATTCAGAGGGAGCCTGGGACCATGGAGGAAAGAAGAGCTATGGAGAGGAGCAAACCTGGGACTGTATCTGGAAACGATAACTGAGACCAGATAAAAGCCCGGGCACTTGTGAATTTGGCCTAAATTAAATTGAATAGAATGAAACCATGCAACGAATTTAAGTCGCCTTAGATTGTAGTCCAAGCTTGCTTTGAATTGCAGAAAAAATAGCTCTCTCCACTTTAAATGGCTCCTGACCTCTTCGCGCTGAAGTGGGGAAGATGGAGAGTAGAGCAAGGAGAGGCCTCTGAAGCCACTGGGTCTCTCTGAAGGAGAAGTATTCTCAGATCTTTTTCCAGTTGGAAGCAGCACTCCATCCAAGTAACCCAAGCCATCTGTCCTGGGGCTTCCTAGCAAGACTTCAGCAACATTTTGCTTTCCTTCTCTCTAATGGGCAAGAGCCCAAGACTTTTCAACAGGCATGGAGTGAAAACTATCTTTTCTCAGGCCTTTTTTTTTTTTTAAAGACCTTAACAAAAAATGAGAGAAGTTGTAGGTTTACAGAAAAATCATGCATCAAATAAAGAGCTCCCATATAAACAGAATCTTTCAATCCGCCTCTGCGTGGCTGGCTCCTGTCATCCTTAAAAAATTAAAAAAATAATTAAGTCAATAGCCTATCAATTGCTCAGAACCCTGGTAGCAGAAAGAACTGGAAATGGCCCACAACGGAGTGGGCTCCACGAGGAAGGCAGTGGAGGGAGAGGGAAGTGAGCGGAGGAAGCTGTGGCTTCTCACTCGCAGAGGCGTGGTCAAGGTCAAGGGAGCGTCCTGGGGGCTGGGAAAGGTAAGGTGGCCCCGGGGGGTGGGGGAGGGACTGAGCCTGCGCAGAGCCGACTAAGCGGCAGAGCTCGCGTTGTGGGACGTCAAAGGTGGCTCATTCAAGTCTAATTGTAATGGGCGTGGTCAGAGGTGGGCGTGGCCAGGGAGAGGCGTGGCCGCCGGGTCCTTTCCTGCGTGGGGACTGATAGTACCCCAAGAGAGCCAAATGGTTTAGCTGGTTGAAGTAAGATCCCAGCCCCACCCCATTAAAAAAAAATAGACATAAATTCTGACGCGTGGACTAGCGCTGTATAATCAGTAGTTGCCAGAAGGCTTAACATATCACCCATCGAACCCATACGTGGCTTCTGTCAACAGTACCAAGTTTGGTGCCAAAGCCGTGGAGAGAAGGCAGCAACGGCCTTTAAAACGTGGAAAATGCTGGTGACGCAGGAGAAAGAACAAGCAAGACTGAAACCTGCTAGTCTTAAACCACAAACACCAGAAACCAGTCAGCGTTCCGTTTGTCTCCACTTCACTACTGACTTGTCTAAATAACCCTCATTGACCGTGAGCCCCCCCCCCCCCCCGCCCCGGGGAGGGGACAGAGGCACTTCTCCAGAACACTGTTCTGTATCCCACCCTAGAGGGCAGCTGGAAGCAGTTTGTCAGAGAAAGTGCAAGAAAGAGAACCGTGTCTCCTCCGGCCTTATGTTACATGCAACAGCAGTACTTGGAAAATACAATATTTCTTTTTTGGTGGGGCTAAAGGTCGACTGGAGAGAGACAGAAGGAGAAAAGAAACACTTGATTTTGAAAAAGCAAATGATACTCGGTTAGAATAGTGCAGAGAGATGATGTGATAATTTTTCTCATTTTTTTCTGTACTACCTCATACTGTTTGCAGCAGGTTGACTGAGTTCATAGGAGGATGTTGTGTTTTACAACTGTACCCCACAGATGGACCAGACCTTTTTTCTGAGTCTAAGAAGAACCCTTAAGTTTCCTCTTCATAAATGAGATCCTTACCTTCCTCCCTCATCTGAATGCATGTTACTTGGAAAAACGTCATTACTTATTGATTTGGATGATATCAAAAGAGTTGAAACAAAGAAAACTCCTAATTCTTTGGAAACCCTTTGTTCATTGGAATGCTTAACTTGCCTCTTACTTCATCCTAATTATTTGCACAATGCCACGGAAGTAGCATTTGGAGATCCTATGGCATTTTCCGGAAAATACATTTCTTAAATTAGAAAAATATAAAGCTACTAAACATAAACTCACTAAAACCATGTGTATGGACTAGGTAAGGTGTGTAGAGCATGAAGATGAGAAAGATTAGTAATTTAGAGCCTACCTAGTGTCAGGTATTTTTTGAAATTAGACTCTTTAAAGGGTGGAGTGGAATCTCAGAATAACCTGTTCAGAATCACTCGAGATAATCAGGATGCTTCACAGAAAAGCTGCTGGTCTTTGAATGGGACATTGGTTGCCAAGATGCTGTGGTTGAAGAATTTAAGCCTTTTGCTATCAGGATGAAATCTAATTTTATGATACATTGGAATTTTAACCTCTAAAAATTGGATTCATGTTGGTTGAGGGGTTAATGCTGTAGAATCTTTTGGGGATTATGTTGGTGATAGATTTCCTGTCATGCTTCTTCTGTAAACTCAAGTTGCCACTTTTAGCGAATCCGAAGTTGTAGACAGTACATTAATACAGTTCAGTGCTGCTTGGTAATTTGCTCAATTTGTTTCTGATTTTGACATGAATGGAGGCACTTTGGAAACGCACAGAGACCTTCACCATCAGTAAGGACAGGCTGCTTCTGAGTGACAGCACTGGCAGGGTAAATGCAACCCTACACATATAAACTCCTGCATGCCACATGAAAAGACCCTTAAATCATTTTATTGGAATTATAAAGGGAGTAGGCACAGCGCTCAAATAGGATAACTAAAATAATTCTGTAAGTATCTTTTAAAAAAGATTTTTTAAAATTAATTTTTAAAATTATCCCCCACCCCCACCCTTGTGGCTTTTTATGTGCTGTCTGCTCTGTGTCCATTTGCTGTGCATTCTTCTGTGTCTGTATTTATTTATATTTATTTATTCTCCCCCCCCCTTGCAGCTTGTTTTTGCCGTCTGCTCTCTGTGTCCATTCGTTGCGTGCTCTTCTGTGTTGCTGCTTGTCTCCCTTTTTCCTTGTGTCAGCTTGCTGAGTCGGCTCTCTGTGGTGCCCAAGCCAGCAGCTCTCTGCAGTGTGTGGGCGAGCCTGCCTTCACAAGGAGGCCCCGGGACACGAACCCAGGGCCTCCCATATGGTAGGCGGGAGCCCAACTGATTGAGCCATAGTCACTTCCCCCATAAGTATCTTTTTAACCCCCAGGTTAAGTTGACTGAAACCAGGCCAGTCAAGGAGGCATGGAGAGTGAATAGCTTGATTTCTGTTTACTTCCGCAAGGACTGGTTAGAGCCGAAAACTCAGATTTGGATACTACCAGGTTGTGTCAGGGAAATGATATATATATGCCTAAAACGATGCCTTAGAATTTCCCTAAAAGTCTAAATGGCTAGGAGCTAGGCGTCAGCCTTTCTTCGGGCACCTCTAGACCTGTTCTGTCCTGCTGTAAAACGGGGATGCTGATGGGTAAGGATTCCAGGGACAGGCTTCGTCCCTCTGCTTCTCGGGGGCTACAGCCTGGACTGGCTGTGGGAGGAGAGTGAGGGCTGCTGGCTCCTTCCCTGCGGGTTGCGGTCACTTGGCCACGGATTCCCGCTTAGGGACTCCCCGCTCATCAGCCGCCTTCTGCAGGTTGTGCTGATCCCGGTTCTCTTCCTGGCCTCTTCAGGCGCTAGTGGCTCCCCACTGTTGCCAGCCCGGGGAGACTGCCCTGGATCTTGTCGCTTCCCCTAATTCTAGCCCACACCTCCATAAATCGTCTCTTTATTGAGCGCTCCTCAATTACTCGGTTTGGCTGTGCCATCTGCCTGCCACCTGGACCCTGACGGAGTCGTGCTCAGCCCAGCAGTATTTACATAGTAGGGCATTCATGAAAGGCCCGTTTCGCTCAATTAGATGGCGCGGTCTAGCCGTTCCGCTGTTTTCGTTCCAAGGCGGCTGGTGCTAGGGTGACCAGTTGCTGCAGTTTGCCAGGATCCGAGGGAGGGTCCCAGGACACAGGCCTTTGAGTTTTAAAACTGGCACAGCTCCAGACCAACCACAGGGAGTTGATCATCCTAGAGCTGATCTTTCTTTTGAACTGGTGTTTGAAGAACATCAGCTTACCTTTTATTTTATTTTTAAAGATTCATTTCCTTATCTATTCCCCCTTCGCCCCCAGTGGTTTGCACTTGCTGTGTGCTCTCTGTGTCTGTTCATTGTGTGCTCGTCTTCTTTTTTTTCTGTTATTTTTTTTATTAAAGTTAATAGATCACAAGGAACGTGACATTAAAAAACATAAAGAAAACAAAAAGCATAAGAAGTTCCCATGGAACCCACTTCCCATCCCCCACCTCATCATTTTTGTAAATTGTATTTTTTTGAAGATATATACATCACACAAAAAATGTTACATTAAAAAATATAAGAGGTTCCGGTATAACTTCCACCCTCCCCCCACCCCACTCCTCCCACACCAAGAACTTCCCCCAGCATTGTGGCACGCTCATTGCCCTCGGCGAACACATTTTGGGGCACTGCTGCACCACATAGATAATAGTTTACCCTGTGGTTCACACTCTCCCCCAGTACATTCAGTGGGTTATGGCAGGATATATAAAGTTCAGCATCTGATCCTGAAATATCATTTAGGACAATTCAAAATCTCAAAAATGCCCCCACATCACATCTCTACTTCCCTCTCCCTGCCCTCAACAAATACTATGGCCATTTTCTACACCTTGATGCTCAAATTTCTTCTATTACTGGTCACAATAGTTTTATAGTAGAATATCAGTAAGTCCACTCTAGTCCATATTTTATTCCTCCATTCTGTGGACCCTGGGATGGTGATGTCCTCGCCACCTCTAGATCAAGAGGGGGCTTAGATTCCACACGGATGATGGATGCAGTTCCTCTGCCTGCAGTTGTAGGCACTCTTGATTCCCTGGTGTGGTGGTTTCGTCTTCTTTTTAGAAGGCACCGGGAACTGAACCTGGGACCTCCCATGTGAGAGGGAGGTGCCCATTTGCTTGAACCACCTCTGCTCCTTGCTTGTGGTATCTCTCGTTATGTTTCCTTGTTGTAATGCAGCAAGCTGACACAATGTTAGCTGATCTCTTAAAAGACTTCTATTATATCGAAGCTAGAACTGTTTTCTCAAACTGTAAGTTTTTCCCACCTAAGATCTGTGTCTGATCCTCTTAGGGCAAATGGGTGTCAAGAGAAGAGAGCAGGCATTGCTGTGTCTGTCCAAATCTGTTCACTCTCCAGGGAAAATCACCTGAGGAACAGGTAAGCCGGCAAGGAGGGAAGTACAGGTATCTTTAGGTAGTTTCAAATGAATAACATAGCAAAGTGTGTCACGGGAAACTGGCGCAGCTCGAATATTGCTCTTCATTTAAAAAAACACATTTAGACATTGTAAATGGCCATTTCTTGTTTCCCTGTCCTTCCTATGTGCTAACCCGAGTACCTAAGAAGGTATTTATGTATTATGAAGAGCACATTTTATTGCTTTGTGTTACTTATTCCATTTATTGGTGTATTTTAATTCCTAAGAGACAGATTAGTTGGAAAGGAAAAGTAGTAATCCCAAATAAATCTAACATTTTGAGAAGAAATCTTTACGTTGGGTTAATAGATGGAGTATAGTTTTATTATTTCCATTTTTTTCCATTAGAAATATGGTTAGTAAATGATTATATTAACAGCTATCATACTGCTTTAGTAAATAGGCTATCAGGGAGGAAGAAATTTAATTGGGTTAGAAATCTACAATGATCTGAATGCTTTTCAATTCAAGATAATATTTTCCAGTAGGAGAGCTCTTGACTATTTGCCACAGGAAACCAGGATTTCAAACTTGCATCCCTTTACCCCTGCCATTTGATATCCATTTCTCTTGATCTGTTTCTGCAATGCTCGCTGCCACGCCCTGCAATCATTGTTGCCTTTTTGAGTTTGGACATGTTATCTAAAACATACTAGTAGTGTTGGTTATAGCAATTAAGTTAGAATTTAAGAACCTTATCTCAGGTGCCTCAGGATAACTCCCTTTGGTATTATCTTTACATTCTTCCAGGGCAAAGAAAATGTTTTTCACCAAAATGGCTATCATTAATGTTATTCATAGTATTTTCCAATGATAAAATACTATAAAGGGATATTGACCTAAATGTACTTAATTGAGCTTAATTGAGCTCATTTTAACAAATATTTATTGAATGCCTACTATCTGTAAGAGGATGACAGAAAATAGAAGGACTAATTCAAACATCACAATACTGGAAAGAGAAAACATCAGTAGCCATTCATTTGGTGGGGTTTGAAAAATTACATGACATATTCAGAGATTCTTTTTCAGACTGATTTTCAAGACCGGACTCCCCTTTTGTTATATTTGTGATAATTGTTATAATTTGACTCCATGCTTATACGTGATAAATTTTTGTTTCTTCCAGAGAAATATGAGGACTTGAAATAAGGTCCTAGAGTAGCACAGTACCCTCTCCCTAGGTTTCATGGCCGGCCTCCATACTTTGTAAGCCTAGTTTGTGATGCTTACGGTTGCTAATGCAATAGAGTTTAAGTTTAATGGGCTTATTAATGATCAGGTCATAACCTGGAGTTGCTATAACCGTTGAAATAGATTGCAAAGCGGAGTACAGAGGAGGAAGGATCTGTGACTCTAATTGAACAAAGTGGGGAGAATTTGGCCCAAATCTTAGTTTTTCTTGGGAGAAGAGACACTCTTCTTTTCCTGTAATGGCAATACAAGTTACACTGGGGAAAGCGGCAAGAGAAACAAAATTCTGGTGACCCTTTCAGGAAGAGGTTGTGCTCCTAAAATGATCAAGAGCCGACCCATTGCAGATGGACAGGTCATCTGACCTCGGAGGACCTCATCTTGGGGAACAGTGGCCTACCTGGGGGCATAGCCTCCAACCCCCATCCCCCATAAAGAGTTCTCTTGTCTTTGTTTTCTCCATTATAGGTTTATATCTGTGGCTCCTGAACGAGTTTTAATCTTCATGAAATGAAACATTGCTTTAAAAGCTAGTAAAGTCCAGTATCGTATTGATTAACGCGATTAGTGGCCAGTCCTGGAGTGGGGGTCAAGATAAGTATATTGATGGGAAAGGGGTACCATGAGATGGATGAGAAGTACTTGAGAGGATATCAGATGAAGCCAAAGTAAACTACTTGATGTTAAATTTTCCCTAAGGACAATATGTGTTGATATAGTTAAAATAAATATCTCTTTTGTTCCTGTAATTCTACTACTACACATTTATAGTAAGAAAAAAAAAAAAAAACCAAACTCCCAGATATATGAACAAGAGTGAATGTCTCTATACTTTATTTTTCTGTAAATGTAAATCTAAACCTTCTCTAAAAATAAAGTTTATCATTACAAAAAACATTTAAAAATTATGAGTTTCAGTAAGGCTAAAGAAGGGAACTAACCTTGTACAACTATTCTGTCAGCATTTAAAATTTTTGATTTAGATATCTTTCATTGTTTATTATTTAGTTAACATTGATTGAGTTAATTTATTTCAAAGCTAGTTATAATTCAAGGAACACAGGTTTCAGTTTATTCCTAAATAATGACTTATTTTCTTCACTTTTAAGGGCTTTCATAATTCATTTGGAGGGGTGTGAGAACCTCGCCAATTTGTGGTGAATTGTTATCCCTGTATCTGTTCATATCTGTATCTGTATTTATGTATGCATAAATGTATCTATAAATTTCTTTGCATCTATGTATTTATCATATTACTTGAGTATGAATGATTTCATTCCGTATTATTTCATGAGACTACTTATATCTGCACAAGTTACTGCATTGTAAAATTAGGCATACACATTCACACAGATACCACAAAAGAGTAAAGTACAAGAATGTTATCACAGTATTATCTAAAAATAGCATACATATACATGGATATTTTAAAGAAAGTCATGACATTATTTAGTGAAAAAGAAAACACCATCAAAAGTTCTACATAGGGAGCGGATGAAGCTCAAGCAGTTGAGTACCTGCTTCCCATGTATGAGATTCTGGGCTCAATCCCTGGTACCTCCTAAAAAACAAAAATCTGTATAACATCATCCAATTTTTGTTTAAAAAATAGAATCAATATGCAAATATGCACAGAAAAGTTTGGAACTATAAGCCATATTTTCTCTGGGTAGGAGAGAATATGGATGATTTTTCACCTTTTTTATACTTTTAAGATTGTGTGTGTGTGTAAGCTATGGACAGGTATTATCTTAAAAATCAGAAAAGCAACAAAAGAAACAAAAGGGGAGCATATATGGCTCAACCAGTTGGGTACCTGTCTCCTACATGGGAGGTCCTGGGTTCGGTTCCCAGTGCCTCCTAAAGAAGACGAGCAGATGCAATGAGATGACACAAAGAGCTGACAGAGCGAGTAGATGCAATGAGCAGTCACAATGAGCAGACATCGAACAGACGCAGCAAGCAGACAACATGTGAAAACAATGAGCAGACAAACAAGGGAGCCATCTCAGTGAGAGGAGGAAGAAAATAAAATGAAAAAACTGAGGTAAAACTTTGCCCGCATTTGACCTTGAGCCTAGAGGTCAAACTGCAGCATGTAGCCCCTTTGCTGGGAAATTTAGAGCGCCAGCTGCTCGTGGAATCTGGAACCACAACAAAGAACACAACTGTCTAAATAGGAAAGTCAGAGGAGTGCTTTCAAACAGGACCGTGGGCTCGAGGTGTCTTGGAAAGCCTTTTCCTCCCACCCATTCCTCTCTTCCTGATTTCCTTTCCTTGTACTTGGACTTAAATGCTTTGTTCTGTTTTCCGACTTATTCCCAAAACTGACTTGGGCCTCCACCAAGGCTCCAGATGGGACATAATCCTGCCCTCATTTGATCTTGCATAGCTCTTTGCTCTGCTCTTAGGGTACCTGTCTCGCTTGATCTGTCTGGGGTTGGCTCGGGCACCCGTCCTAGTCCCTGTGTGGAATAAAATCTCCTTGAAGCCTTGTGTTGGGCTTTGTCACTGCCACACATCCTGAAGCACTCGCCCCATGCCCTCCTGGTGGAAGGCATCCACAGCCATGTACAGCTAATGAACAGGTTAAAGTATAAACAAATGACTTCTTTAGTTGCTCGTTGTCATGATATCTGGACTTGCTCATTATTTCTTAGCAATGCAGAAAACCACTTGCACATTCTACCTTGCCCTGCCAATTATTCAGCCAGCGCTCACTGAAGGTAAGGCCGAAAGAATCAGCGCTACCTTTGCGGATTTTTGTAAACAGGGGTAGAAGCTGTGCTATCGTTTGACTTGGAGGACGTGGAAAATGGAATGCAGCCAGCTGCTTAGAAGGTCATTAAAGTTATTAAAGAGCAATCAGTGCCTTGAAAGTAACTGCTGCAATGATGCAGAAGCTCTGGCGATGGAAAAATTAATTTAGAGAAGCCATATGGGAGAATATTTAAGGAGAATGGAAGGAGAGGAGAGCTCACACGAGAGAAGGCATTGGCAGAACGGCTACGGTATTTTAACTATGGAATTCCAGAATGCTTATGTGGAACCATATCTGAATACGTAATGATAGAATCATTATTTTTAAGTAATGGGGTCCGTCTAAGGATTCTGCACTTCTATGTCAGAACCAGATACGCGACAGGAAGGTCTTACCATTGCTTCTTGTCAAAAAGAACTCTCTGGCAGTCCTCTCTGTATTGCCAGTTCTGCGCCCTGCTTTCCCCTGGGCTGGCCTCCGTCCTGCCCGGAATGCCATACAAAGCTTCGGGGGTCTCTGCTCGCTGCGTCCTCCGACTACCACCTGCAATTACAACCCCGACAAGAGGCATTTACTAAAGGAAATGGAAAACTGAGGCCCGTCGATCCGCATTCCTAAGGTCCACATTGAATCTGAGAGCAAGCCAGAATTTTGTGCTTGTGCAGAGGAAGCAATAAATAATCATTAAGCCCTGCGTCAGAAGCACCAGCGCATTCAAAATGATAACGGGTAACAGGCCATGTTTAGAGTTGTCCAACCTGCTCTTCTTGACCACAATGGATGTCGATATCTCGGTTTCCTGCGATTTATAAGGAAGTCTTGCAATTTAGTAAAAAGTAAATAAGCCACGCTGGTTGCTATTTATCACCGAGGTGTGAAGGCGGCGGCCCATGGTCTTGTGAATGTGTCTAGACCACAGCCTAATGGCCATCTTAGCGCCTCCCCTTTTCTTCCCTTCGGTTCTCTGTTGGTCTTCTCTGCTGCAGAAAGTTTAGTAGTCAGGGAAAGGACGACAGCAGGGCAAGAGATGGCTCTTACCTCTGGGAACCTGCAGTCTAGCAGGGAGACAAACATATACTCATAGTCTTAGGCATTAGGGTCTGACAATGAGGAAAAAGCAACAAGGTGTTCACATGGAGACGAAGAAGTGATTAATTCTAGTCAGGAACAAGGCACGCGGCATGAGAAAGCCCTGCTGTGTTTTCACAGCAGCGAGTGGTTGGGCAGGCCCCGAGTGCAGGGTTCCCAGAAGCACGTTTTCCGGGCGGGGGGTGGTGGTGCTGGTGCTGGAAAGTCTCTACCTCGTGGAATTTGTTTTGGATAAATCCGAGAGCTGAGGTCATTCCCCTGGGTTTTACCAAGGTGACAATGGCACTTATCTTTAAATCCATTTTAACTCATGGCTTACATGGCCAAGCAGAGTCCCGATGCAGAGGGAACATCAAGATGGGGAGGTCTTTAAATTCTGTCACCCCAGGTTACTGGAAGAACCGCGGCGTTTCTCTGTAACCAGCCGGAATGCTGATGGAATTCTGTAATAGGAAGCGCGGCCCAGTTACTCCTGCCTGGTACCGAGATGCGGTTGGGGAATGTGTGACGTGACCTTAAAGGACTGATGTCATCACCCAATTTGTCCATGGGCCCTAACTGGGCTTCACACCAATGGCAGCTGGCCTTTTACTTCCTGGTTTAATTTGGGATCGAATGTGCTCTTCTTGGAAACTGACTTCCTGGTTTAAGGCAGGGAAATGTTCCAGGTCATTGGAAAGCTGAAGAAGCTGGTGGCCAGGACAGTGGGACCCCTCGCCCCAGAGCCAAGCAGCTGCCATGCCATGAGCGGGCTCTGCTGGCCTTCGGCCTCGCAAACAACAGTGATCGCATCTTCTATTTAGTGAGCGCTCATTATGTACCAGGCATTAGCTCTAAGTGTTGCACATGTATTCTCTAACTTAAACACCCCAACAACCTGCGAAGAAGCGTCAATACGAATTCCCACTTTACTGACCAACAACTGCAGATCACAGAGGATAAGTAACTTCCCCAGAGTCATGTAGTAAGTGGTGGAGCTGGAATTTGAACCGTGCAATCTGATGTTCTTGCCCTTTTATCCCCCTTCCTCTGTCAAAACCTGATTTCAGAAAAGATATCTGAAACCTAGCGACACCAGGTATAAATATCCCCCAAGACGAGGCAGGGCCTGGTGGCTAGAAACATGACCATGAGTTTGGTTGGAAACATGACCATGAGTTTGAGTTCTGCCTCTGTAACACCGCGTGACCTGACAAACTAACTCTTCCACCTTCACTTTCCTCAGCGGTATGGTGGTGCTGACAGCGGCCGGGACCTCACCGGCGGTTCCAAGCGTGAAATGAAATGATACACACGGAATACCTGGCCCACAGCGAATGCTCACGAACTGTTAGCTAGTTTTGCATTACCCACAGGCTCGTAGGTGTGAATTCTCCACTGCTGGGGTGTTTCTCTTTTACCAACCCTTAGCTGAATGCTGAAAGAAATGACTCTAACGGTACGATGTTCAGCAGTCTCTTCTCAAGTTTTCATTATTGCAATTTGCTTGAATACGTAAGGAAGTGTGACAAGTTCAAAATAACACAGACAAAGGCAAGTCACCTTGTGTCCCCCACATGGTGGACTTGGACTCATTGCTGATTCTTAGGGGGAGCACTTTTAAAGGACCATCTGAAAGTTACACCTGTCTTGAGGGCCAGCCTTTCCTTTAGTCCAGCCTTTCCTTTAGTGCAAGCTTCCTCCTCTTGCTGCTTCTCTAGAAAGCCTGGTTGGGAATGAGGAGCACGTTCAAGGGTGGGAGAGCCCCAGACTCAGGGAGCTGAATTCCCAGCTTGCCTTGGCCGTGAGCTGGCTGTGTGATATTGACTCTTACTTCCATCCGCGGTAAAATGAGGACTTGAAACTAGAGAACCTTCTGGGCCCGTTTCACCTCACCCCCTCGTTTTGATGTGGGGGATGATGAATGAGAAAATTAAGTGACTTTCCCAAGGTCACACACTCCCTAAGTGGCAGAGCTGAGAGCAGAAAGAAACCCATTTCCTCGTCCCTAGTTCTTGCGGCTTGGATCTCTGTAGCAGATGAGCCGTGAATGTTTTTCTTTGCTCTCGCATCCCATTTCATTTAAGTAGAAGCCCTTTTGAGCTCTAAAATTCTCTAACTCTAAAGCTATAAATCTTCTTACTTTTGGGGACCAGCAGTTTTTCCAGGTGTGAAGGATCATATAGTGAAAGAGGACAAAGCCTCTTTGTGCCCCAGTAAGAAGGGCCCCAGGGAGGCAGGGTGCAGAGGTGAGATAGCTCACTGAGAGCAGCTGTCCCCGTCTCAAGAGCAGGGGCCAAGGAAGGAAGCTGTGCCCTTCATCTCTGCCCTGCAGGTGGTTTTGCCTGCTGGTGCCTTACCTTGGCTTAAAGCTGCCAGCCGCTGGGGAGGAGGCAGCAGCCATCTGTGTGGGTCCAAACCCTTCCGTCTTCTTTACTCCCTGTGACAGTTTGAAGCTTTGTGTGGATCCCAGAAAAGATCGTGTCTTTTGAGCTAATCCATTCCTGTGCATGCAGGTGGGAACTCTTGATTAAATTACTTCTGTTAAGGGTCCTTGAATAGATCGAATGACCCAGGGTAGGTCTTAATCCTCTTACTGGAGTCCTTTATAAATGGAGGACTAAGAGCAGCAAGACAGAAAAAAGCTGTGAAGACAGAGAAATCCCAAGAGGCTGAGAGAGGCTGGAGGCCAGAGGCTGGAATTAGTGGAACACAGTGGCATGGAAAGAGGCCTCTGAAAGACTGAAAGAGACAAGGTCCAGAGGACAGGGGCAAGACGGGCCATATGCCTGATTACCCACAGCTAAGCTCTTGGAGAAAGTAAGCCTGGAGGAGAAGGCAGAGACCCAGACTGGCAGAGCTGCCACTGGGTCTTGTCACAGGGCAGGAGTCCAGGACTGCCAGCAGCTGACCTTCAGCGATGCCTTGATTTGGACATTTTCACAGCTTCAGAGCTGCAAGCTTTTGGCCTAATAAATTTCCTTTGTAAAAGCCAACCCATTTCCGGTATATTGCTCCCAGCAGCTTTTAGCAAACGAAAATACTTCCCTTGCCTCTCTCACTATCTCCACCATCATTTGAGACCCTGCCAATGGCTTTTTCCAGGAAGAAAACTCAGGGTCATTTCTGGCATCTCTCCACACCATAGAAATGGAAATCATTTCCTCATCTGCCAGTGACTTGGAATAACAGACCTGTATTGCTAGAGTACAGAAATCTTAATTCTCTCTGCCATCCCTCCTACCTGCCTGGCAAAGGGAGCAGACTTAGCATCTCTATATGAGATGCTCAGTCTTTTCTAATCCTTGAGCTCCATACAAGCATCAGGAGACAGGACTTTTTCAGGCCACTTCTGTATTCAGAATGATTAACAGTTTGCCTAGCAGAGTCTGTTTCTATTTAACTGTTTGATATTTATTTATATTTATTTTCTTTATTACTCTGCCAGTGGCCTTCCCTCCCTGCCACCTGAGTTGAATCCTCTCACTGGCCAATTTAGATATGTAGTTCCTCAGTCAGACCCATTGCTGGGGTCAGTCTTTGGTGTGTATCCAAGGTGACAAATCCAGAAGTGGAAATGTCACCATTAGAGCTATATGTCAGGATCACGTCTGCAGTAGCCTACCCAGAGCCTGGGAGTCTGGTGCTTGAGAAACCAGAGGGGCTGGAGAGTGGGTTGGAGAGTTGGATTTGGAGGGGGCAATGATGAGTCTGGTTTTAGTCAGTGCTTATTTACTCATCAGTAAGCAAACTTTGGTTCAGCCCCTTCTTTGAAGTGAGCCCTGTATTTCAACATGGAGATAGAAGTGTCCTCACTTCGCTGTGTCTCTTAAGGGAGGACACTTGGAAGTCCTTCTGTGGCCTCTCTGCTTGTCCTCTGTCTGACCGAGTGTTGGTGCTGGTAGCAGTAGTTCAGGGAAGGTCAGGGGCTTTCCAGATTGATGTTGGAGCATGGAGCACTCAGCTCCAGTCATCCATTTGGGTGGGGTGGCCCTTAGTGGATGGCTCCTTGGCTTTGACTTTTCCTTTTGGATACTCCCACATGGGACCCACAACCACTACCTGGTCTAGATCTCATTCTTAATATAAAGCTGTAGATTTAGGTTCTGAGTCTTCTCATTTATAACACCAGGAACTGCCAAGCAGAGTAGGAATGAATGTGGAACCATGAAATCATCCAGCTAACAAGACTGAGTAGCTGTAAAAGTGGCCATCAGCAGGGGCTGAGCAGACTTCAGGGCTCCTTTCTCTGATAGTCTGGTTTCTTTGGACCAAATATGCTACCTCCAAGGTTTATAGTGGCTACCCATCATGTCATCACAGGAGGATCTCTGTTGTCAAACCTTGAGAGAAAGAGCAAAATATCCTTGGCTGGTAGGCAAATAATGGGTTCGAAGATCTTTTGTTCTCAATACATCTATATGCCCTTGTTTTCCCCTGACTTTAGACACATGGTCCCATTAAAGTGATGAATGTGAAGATTAAACCAGGCAGGGAGGTCAAAGAGGGTCCCTGAGGAAGAGTATATTGATGTCAGATTGGAAAGAAGAGTAGAGGCTAATTAGGGGAGGGGTGGCAGGGTCAGAGGTTGGAGCTAGCAGGGGGTGTGGAGAGTATTCTACATGAAGGAACAGCAAGGACAAAAGTCCAGAGCATGGGACAAATCAAAATATAGTAGACGTGGTAGAAGATGAGGTTGGAGAGAGAGATGAGGAATGGACTAGCCCCTTAAGTTCATCTTTATCCTATGATCAGTGGGTTGGCAGTGAAAGGCTTTTAAAGCAGGGAGGTGACATTAATCAGACTTTCACTTTGAAAAAATCATTATGGTTGCTGTGTAAAGATAAGATTAGAGAAAGGTCAGAGGATTTTGGGGAGGAGTTCAAGTGAGAGATGATGATAACTTGGTCTATAGTGATGGTACTAGAGACATAAAGAAATGAACCAAATGCAGAGAGAATTAGGAAGCAGACTTGAAAGTCCATGGCAATGGGATAGAGGTGAGGATGTGAATCAATAGAAGTTATAAGGGTTAACTCCTAGGGTTCCAGGTGGGCGAACTGAATGAATGAGAAGTGCCCTTTACTGCCATGGGAAACTTACAAGAGGACCAATTTGATAGGAAGATGATGAGTTCAGTTTCAGACATCCTGAGTTTGAGGAGCCTTTGAGAGTTCTTAAGAGGCGTTAGCAAGTGATAACTGGATAAATGAACCTGATGTTTAGAAAAGAGATCAGGGCTAGACATATACTTTTGTGAGACTATAGACTGCCATTGGTCTATAGATGGGTCTATAGGACATGGACATCGTGTCCTGCTATCAATTCAACTCCATAGATCTAATATGGAACTTCTCATGTTTTCTCCATGTCAATATCTTTCTTACATTAATGACGAATCATTCTTCCAGGCATTCAGTCTACAATCTGGACATAATTGGGACTTCTACCTTTTCTCTATTCCCAAATCTCATTAGTTATGAAGTCCAGATTTTTCTTCTTTTGACATGTCTCTTGCAGAGTTCTCTTTCCTTTTATTCAAATTATATAAAATACCTGACAATTGGTGCCTACATTTTATCTCCCAACACTGATCTCCATCCTGAACACTGTAGCCAAGTTAGTTTTTCTTTTTTTCAGAGGAGTTATTTCCATCATCCATTCCTACTTCATGGACAGCCAAGATTGCACTGTGGGCAGTACCATGTAAGGTGAAGAGCAAGGTCAGGGGAATTCCCTTTTAAATTTGTTTCTGCTATTAAATTGAACAAAGTACAGACAGACATTTTTTTTTTTTAAGTTGAGATATGAATCAGCCAGGGGTTGAACCTAGAATCTTCTGATCCATGGTCAGACATGTTATCCATTGCCCCACTGGCCTCCTAGACTTTCTTAGACAGTGCATTCACTATTCTATTCCTCAACAGCCTTTCAGTAATTCCCCTATGGCCTCCATGGTGAAAATTTAACTCCTTGGTTTAGAAGGCAAGGGCTTCCATAATTTGTCTTCAATCTATTTTTCAGCTTTCTGCTTCCCTATAAGAATAGTTTTAAAACTCATTTAAAGTTATAGAAACTTTTGTTCAAATGGAGTCTTTTTCAAATACACAGCAGCTCCATACATGGAGCCTATGAAAGTAGAGCTTTTGGTTGAAGTAAGGATAGGAGTCTCAGCTTGATTTCCTCTCTCCCCTCCCATTGCCTCCTTCCCTTTCCCACCTGTTTTGTACCCTGAGATGAGTCTCTTTGGAACGTTGTTTGAAATCCATGGCTTTCCAGAAATGGTCTAGGTTAAGAATAGGTGTTCTCCTTAAGGAAAAAGTGGGTCACTAAACTTAAGTTTCCCTCCTCTGTGCCCCTGGGCTGCCTCTTCTCGGGTTGTTCCCTCATGGGGCAGGGGCCCTGCCTCATAAAAGGCCCCCTCTATGATGTAATGCTAATATCCTCAACCATACTCTGGAATGACTACAGCAGCAGATTTAATTGTATTGCTTCTCGTAACATCCTTCAAAAAAGCTAAGGACATAAATCAAAGCACAACCCAGTACAAGCAGTTTTAAAGATGACCACCTCATGTGGTACATTGATAGATTGCTCTCTTGGTCTGATTTGATCTAGAAAATGTGATATTAAAAGTAGTGGTTTCCAAACCTGGTCAATCCTCAGAAACATCTGGGGAACTTTTAAATATAGGTATAGTCAATTCTTATTTGTGGTAATAATGTCAGCAACTATTCAAAAATTGCTCCTAGGGTTAGGTTTCTGTGAACCTTTGGTCACATATTCATAAACTGATCAATACATATATTTTATGTGTATTTCTGTTCAAAGACAACTTATTTAGTATATATTTTTGATTCATCAATATTGAATTTATGTCCAAAAGCATGCCTGAATGAAGCTTATCTAACATACTTTTTTTCCCCCTTAAGGCCAAGCATAGCCTTCTTGCACTTAGGAACACTAGACAATACTTCAGCACAACACTTGGAGGCATTTTAGACAGTGAAGTCACCAATAAAAGTACAAAAATGTGAAAAACATGGGACTAAATATACTGTGAAGAGGACACTTTTTATACTATGAAAACTGAGACAAGAAGGCAGAGTCTCTCCTTGTTCAACCTCAGCTGGGAACGTGTGTTTGGTGACTAAAATTGTTTGTTGCTTTGCACATGCCTATGAATGACCATAAGTATTGACTTTGGAGTTAACATTAAATTTTTGCAAGTAGGCAAATTTGGAAATGCAGAATCTGTAAATAATGAGGATGTTTTTTACTTGGTCCCCTTCTTAACCTTCCGAATAATCTCCAGGGAATGGGGATCTAGAATATGTGCCTATAAAGAGCCCCCTGATTCAGAGTTTAGAACTAATAGACTTAGCCCTGAATCAATAGACAGTTAAGGAAGACAGAGCTTTTTGAGTCCAAGGGTCTTGGGAGCATGGGGATAATCATATTAGTGATAATAACGTACTTGTGCTCTGTTTGTATATCAGATTATAATTTACTATATATGTTCTCGTCTGAGGGAATAGAAGAGATGGAAGTGCAGAAATAAAACGAGGAGGTTTGCAGGGGCCATCGTTCTCCCAGTTTTTAACAGATGGAGCTTAAAACACAAAGGTGCCAACTAGGCACATATTTCCAGCAGGTACTTGGAAAATTGGGTCTTGGACTGAAGAATGCAGTTAAGGCTGGAGCAATGCAAGTTTGAGGGTTATCTGGGTAGAGGAGAGAATTGAGGTTGTGAAAGGGGAGAGAG
Organism: Dasypus novemcinctus; assembly: GCF_030445035.2. Lineage (NCBI taxonomy): Eukaryota > Metazoa > Chordata > Mammalia > Cingulata > Dasypodidae > Dasypus > Dasypus novemcinctus. The sequence continues at coordinate 36,332,320 of NC_080694.1, read as the reverse complement.
AGCCTTGTGAAATGCCTACATTTAGTCTACAGAAGGAAGAAGAGAGAATAAGGAGGCCAACGATGTGGCTGGAAGGGTAGGAGTAAAAGCTCAAGTGCACGTTCACTGGGAAGCAAGGGAAGATCTTTCTGGAAGGAAGGGCTGGGGACAGTGGTGGTCATCAGGATAGACATTAGTGATTGCAGAGCCACTGAAGAGAAGTGGTGAAGAGGCCAGTGACTTTGGAATTCAGGATTACCTTGCAATTTTCTTAGGGGTATGTATGCTGGAGATGGGTGGATAATTGGTTTTGATGGGCTTAAGAAATGAATGGGAAATGAGAGTTCTCCTTTTCCCTCCAGAGACTCCACAGGGATAATTTTGATCTGAAAAGCTTCCCACCCACATCCTTACTCTTGCTTTATTAAAGGAAAAAGTTTTTTTGAAAAAGAATTTCAACTCTCCAACCATTTGATTAAACCCAGAACACTGGTTATGATGAGTGATTCTCAAAGTTGAGGATCTGGAAAAGTAAGACTTAACTCCCTTGCCTTCTGCTTTTTAAAAATTTACCTTAAAGAAGAGATTTTTCAACCTTTTAAACCCTTACATGTAATTGAGTTTCAGAACTCTCCATTGCCAAATTCCTGTCAGAAATTTACTTCTGAATCTTTTAATAGATATATTCAAAGTACCATCTCTTTCAATATATGCCTATCCAAGAAGGAAGTTCTGCAGGGAATTGCTACTAACAACTTAGTAAGACTTGAAACAATGGATTCTAACTGAGATGGTTTTGGGTTGGAGTTTTAGTCAGCCAAAGGGGTGCTGATGCAGGAATCTATTGGCTTTCATAAAGGGTATTTATCTGGGGTAGAAGCTTACAGTTACAGGGCCATCAAGTGTAAGTTACTCCCCTCACCAAAGTCTATTGCCACTTGTTGGGGCAAGATGGCTGCCGATGTCTGTAAGGGTTCAGGCTTCCTGGGTTCTTCTCTTCCTGAGGCTTGCCTCTCTCTGTGATCAGCTGCTCTGTTAGCTCTACAAGGCCAGTTGTTGACTATTAGGAAAATGGCTTGTTTTTCTTCCTGGGGCCTTCTCTCTTTCCTCATCACCAAGTTCCTCTGTGTGCTTGCTTTTCCCAGGGCTCCAGCTCAAGATTCCAGCATCAAGACTCCAACATCAAAACTCCAACTCTGTCCTTTGCCATGTCTTTTATCTGTGAATCCCCACCCACCAAGGGGCAGGGACTCAACTCCCTACTGACGGGGCCTAATCAGAACCCTAAGCATAATTTAATCATGCCCAGGTACAGACCAATTTACAAACATAATCCATTATCTATATTTTGGAATTCATGAACCATATCAAACTGCTACAGTTGGTTAGGAGTCAATGTCATTTTCTAACTGTTGATAACCTAGACTTTATTTTTTGCTTTCTTTATTTGATACACATATCTATATTGAGAACTCTCTTTCCAGGAAAAATTCTATTTTCACTTTGAAAATATTATGCATATGTATATGTCAACAAATATTTGTTGAATCAAACATTTGTTGATTTTATTATTTAACACTGCTTTTTGCATTCTCATCCTTTATTTTTTATTTTGAATTTCAAGTCTTATTATTTAAGAAATACATTTCATAAGGTTAAAATGACCATAGATAGGGATTCTTCTGTTGAATCTGGACAAAGTAAATTGAAAACATTCTGGAAAGGATTCACCATTCTAGTGCCATTAAGGACCTTCTTGATTCATGGGAGGAAGTCAAAATATCAACATTCATAGGAGTTTAGAAGAAGTTGAGTCCAACTCTCATGGATGAACTTTGAGGGGTTCAAGACTTCAGTGGAGGAAGTAACTGCAATTGGGTGGAAATAGCAAGAGAACTAGAATTAAAAGTGGAGCCTGAAGATGTGCCTGAATTGCTGCAATCTCATGAGAAAACTTTAACAGATAAGGAGTTGCTTCTTATGGGCAAACCAAGTGGTTTCTTGAGTTGGAATCGACTCCCAGTGAAGATGCTGTGAACATCGTTGAAATGACAACAAAGGATTTAGAATATTTGTTGAAAAAGAAACATCAGGGTTTGAGAAGATTGACTCCAATTTTGAAAGGTGGTCTACTGTGGGTAAAATGCTATCAAACAACATTGTGTGCTACAGAGAAAGCTCTCATGACAGGAAGCATCGATTGTTACGGCAAACTTCATTTTTGTTTTATTTTAAGAAATTGCCACATTCTCCCCAACCTTCAACAACCACCACCCTGATCAGTCAGCAGCCATCAGCAGTGAGATAAGACTCTCCACAAGCAAGAAGATTGCAACTCACTGAAGGTTCACTGATGGTTAGCATTTTCTAGCAATAAAGTATTTTTAAATTAAGGGATGTACATTGATTTTTTAAGACATAAGGTTATTGCACACTTAAAAGGTGATAGTATATATAAACATAACTTTTCTATGCATTGGGATTCCAAAAATTCATGTGACTCACTTTATTGCAATACTTGCTTTTTCTGTGGTGCTCTGAAACCAAATTTACAATATCTCTGTGGTATGCCTGTATATGTTGCTAGGATAAAAATAAAAATAAATAAAAACACCAAAGGACTGCAAAATACTATTAGTGAACCCTGATTAAACTATGGACTATATATAGTACAATTATAAAACTGTTCTTTCATCAAGTGTAACAAACGTATCACACAAATGCAAGGTGCTAGTAATAGGGTGGCATATGGGAACTCTGTATTATATGCATGATTTTTCTATAAACCCACAACTTCTATAATAAAAATAATAAAAATTTTAAATGTTATGAGTTTACATCGACATTTCCATTTCAAAGTTAACATTGAATTATTTTACTTAACCTCTTTGATTTTATCCTTCTATCTCCTTTCTCTCTATGCTGTTATTCTTGGTTCCTAAATGTGAACATAATTACTAACTTGCTTCATCCTCCAATCAGCCTAAATCATTTCAAAATAACATACCAATATTTTTGCCAGCAAGAGACCTGCTGAATGAGGTTTGAGATTTCTCTGCAGAGGTATCTATTAAGGATGTATAGCCAAAAGTACTGGATTCTGAAGTCTCGTGAAGTGCTTCTTTCCTTCATGTGGTTATTTGCAATCTGGCTAGTTTTATTTATTTTAGTGTGTTACCAATTTCAGGGCTTGCTTTATTTTTTTCTTTTGGATTTTAAATTTATTATTTGACTATGTAGAATATTTTTGCATGGTTCCAAAAAATCAAAACTATCTGAAAAATTTGCTTCCAGTCCTTTTCTTTCAGTTCTTTACCTCCTCTGCTCCCTGGGTAACTGTTTTCATTAGTTTTTGATTTATCCTTTAATGTTCCTTTTTTGTAAGCAAAAGCCATTACATGTGAACATATATTCACTCTCTTACACTATAATATTTCCCCTCATTTTTATACAAAAGGCATATTGTCCACTATGAATTTTTCACTGAACACGAACAGGGTTCACATTCTATACACACTACAACTTACTTCATAATGTTGGATGTACCATAGTTTCCAACTTACAGGTATTTTTATAATTTCTAATCTTTTGCTATTTCAAATAAAGCTGCAGTAAAGAAACTGACATTCTGCCATTTCATTTTTGTGATGGTTTATCTTTAGGACAGAATCGAGGACTTCTAGGAACTTCATTTTTTTCCTGCCTTCTCATTATTTTTCTTTAACATTTAAAATTATCAAATAAAGTATATATACCTAAAAGTGTGTGAAGTTGAATTAATACCATCCAGTGTTCCCACCTTCAGAATAGCCCGTTTTCAAGACCTTCTGTGTGTCCCTTTCCAATAACAAACCCCGATCTCTTCCCACCAGGGGTAACTATTATCCTGAATTGTCAACCACTTCCGCAATTTTCTTGACAGTTTTATCGCATGCCTACGTATCCCCAAATGACACATAAATCAAATCAAATCGAACATGCCTACGTATCCCCAAATGACACATAAATCAAATCAAATCGAACATATTATTTTGTGAATGACTTTCACTCAACATTATTTTTGTGACTTATTAAATTTGATTCATGAAGCTATAGGTCATTTATTAGAGTAGTATTCTCTTGTATGACTAGACCACATCCAACTCTTGTCGGACATTGGGTAGTTTCCACCTTTTCATTATTACAAACAATGCCACAGTCAATATCCTTGTACGTATTTGTGGTCTACATGTCCAAGCATTTCTCTAGGCTGTGCATTTGGGAAGGTAATTGCTGGGAGGTATATAGCACGTGCAACTACAACTTTGCGAGGTGTAGCCAACAATGTTCAGTTACCGAGAACAAAAGTCAGCCTAGTTCAGTTAAGCAAAAAGGAATTTATTTTAGGTTATTGGGAACTGACAGAGTGTTTGGGAGAGCTGAAGAAACAGATTCTAGGCTGAGTATGTAGGAATGATTCCCAAAGCTTCACCACGGCACTAGACCACCAAGAAAGCTACCACTCTTCCCTTCATTGGAAAGCTGTGTTTTGAGTCGGAAGGCTGCCAATCCAATTCTGGCTCCCAAGCCACACGGCCTTAGGTACCATTACTAAGCCACTTCAGCTAAATCAGGAGGCCGCTGTTAGACCTGCTGGCTCTGGAACTAGGCTGCCTCTGCTCAGAAACCACCTCTTAAAACTGGGAAGCCGCCATTTTAATCCTTGCTGGCAAAACACATACCCTGAGCCTGGCCTCTCTCCCCACTTAGGTCGGGTCTCGCTGAGTGTATTGGACTGGTCAAACCTAAATCATTTCCTGAACTCTGGCTTCAGGCGTGTCTTGGAAATGGAGCTTTTAGTTTTCTGACCTTTGAACTATAGGATGGCACACGAGAAGGAGGTTGGCATAAAAGTTGAGCAAACTAGTTCCCAGTATCTGCCACATGAATTCATATCAAATTGCTTTCCAGTGTAGTTGAATCAGTCTCGACTGCTGCCAGTGATGTGTGAGAATAAGAGTACGAGAATGCTTGGTTTCCTTGGATTTTTGTTTGTGAAAATCTATTTATTGCCTTTTAAATGTGCAGTTCCATGAGTAATAATGAAGTTGAGCATGTTTTCATATGTAGATTAACCATTCATGTTTGTTTTTCAGAGATATGCCTGTTTAGATCTTTTATACTTTTCCTGTTTTGTTTTCTTATTTGTTAGGATTCTCCATATATTCTGGATAATGGTTCTTTGTTGGTTATATGTTATAAATATCTTCCCAGATTGAGGTTTATCTTTTCACTTTTGCAGTGGTGATTTTACTGAACAAAATATCTTACTAATTGCTTAATCCAACTTTTTTTCCTGTATGGTTTGTGCTGCACTTGCTTGTTTACAAAACCCTGCCCTACCCATAGATCACTGGAATATTCTTTTTATTTTCTCTAAAGCCTCAAAGTTTGCTTTTTCTGTTTTAGTCCCTGATTCACCTGGAATTGATTTTTATGTAGAGTGGGAGACAGGAATTCATTTTCATTTTTTCTATATGGGCAGCTCCTCTGATCTGCAATGTCAGATCCAGCATATACTATTCTTTGATTTGCATGTGGATCAGTTTCTTGGATCTCTTTTTATGCCATTGGTCTGTAAAATTTTCATCCTTGTACTAACACTGCACGATCCTGATAACTGTTGTTTTGTAATACATTTTGATCTTGGTGGATTCCTTTCATTGCCTTACCTAAGCTTGATCCTTGGCCCTTCTCTTTACAGTTTAAAATTAGACTGGTAAGATCCATGAAACATCTTGTTGGGATTTTTATTGGAATTATTTTGCATCTGGAAGATAGTTTGGGGAGAATTGATGTATTTAAGATATTCAGTCCTTCTATCCATGGAGAAATTATTTAGTTCTGTTTATTTCGGTGTTATTTAATATCTTTCTCCAAAGTATTATCACTTTCTCCCTCAAGGTCTTACACATCTTTTGCTAGACTTATATCTTGTTTCTTTATTTTTGTTGTTGTTTCCTTGCTGTTGTGAATGAGAGTTACTTTTTTTTGTTTTATTTTGTTTTATTTTAGGTGCCAAGGTCTGGGGGTTGAACTCTGGACTTTGTATGTGGGAAGTCGGTGCTCAACCACTGAACCACATTGACTTCCCTGTTTTTTCATTTGTTTTGCTTGTTGTTTGCTTTTGGTTTTTCAGGAGGCACTGGGAACCAAACCCAGAACCTCCTATATGGGAGGCAGGTGCTCAACTGTTTAAGTCACATCTGCTCCCGTTTTTTTTTTTTTAAAGATTTATTTCTTTATTTCGCTCCCCTCCTCCCCCCTGGTTGTCTGTTTTTTGTGTCTTTTTGCTGTGTCTTCTGTTGTTGTCAGTGGCACCAGAATCTGTGTTTCTTTTTGTTGCGTCATCTTGTTATGTCAGTTCTCTGTGTGTGCGGCACCATTCCTGGGCAGGCTGCACTTTCTTTCGCGCTGGGTGGCTCTCCTTACAGGGCGCACTCCTTGCGCGTGGGGCTTCCCTATGCGGGGGACACCCCTGCATGGAACGGCACTCCTTGCGCGCATCAGCACTGCGCATGGCCAGCTCCACACGGGTCAAGGAGGCCCCTGGGGTTTGAACCGCGGACCTCCCATGTGGTAGACGGACGCCCTAACCACTGGGCCAAGTCTGCCGCCACCACGTTTTTGTTTTCTTAATTGCACTTTCTAACTACTTTTTTTTGCTGATGTATAGAACTGTAATTGACTCATATATTGATCTTGTGCTTAGCAAATGTGCTAAACTCTCTTATTAATTCTAACAAATAGTAGGTAATAGGTTGTTTTCTATGTGGAACATAATATTATCTGCAAATAATGACAGTTTAAAGTTTGATTTTTTTTTTCTTTTTTGAATACTCATTCCTTTCCTTACTCTTGTCTTAGTGTAAAAGCTGGGATTCCAATACAGTTATGAGTAGAAGTGGGAATGGTGCATAACATTTTATTATTCCTGGTTTTGAAGAACTTGTGCTTAATGTTTCACAACTGAGGATAAGGTCTGAAGTCTTATAATGTTAAAGACATGCCTTTCTCTTTCAGTTTATAAAGGTTTTCTTTCTGTCTCATGAAAGCTTTAAAATTTTGATCAAATGCTTTTCCTATTGATCAATTTGGATCCTAACATAATTTTCCTTCTTTAGTCTACTAATGTGTTTTACTTTTTTAGCTGCTAAAACAAGTAACATGCAGTAGGTTGGCTTAAAACAACAGAGCTTTATTGGCTCACAGTTTTGGGGTTGATGGAAGTCCAAAGCGGAGGCATCTGTAAGGGGATGCTTTCTCCCTGACAGCGGTGGCGCTCTGAGGCTGGTGCGGGAGATCCTCGGTCCTTGGCTTTGCAGTCACATGGCCGTGCACGTGGCAACGTCTTCTCTTTCGCTTCCGGGGTCTGCTGACGTCTGGCTTCTTGCTCTTCCCGTGTCTTTTTCTCCTTCGGTGCCCAGTTTCTAGTTATGGCAGTCGTCTGAGAAGGACTAAAAAGAAAATGCTTAAAAAGTCTTCTCTCAGGAAGAGAATGGGCTGAGCTGGCTAGAGAAAAAGGAAAACGGACTTCTCATTTGTTTCTCTCATACCACTAAAAATTTTATTACCAGGAGGAGGTATTATTTTTATAAACTAAAACACACAGGCAGGGAGAAGATGTAGCTCAAGTGGTTGAGCATCTGCTTCCCATGTAGTCCTGGGTTCGATCCCCAATACCTCCTAAAAACAGAAACAAAAGCAAACAACAACAACAAAAACCAGGCAAAAATGAACATGCAGTTCAAAATTAAGATCACAAATCCCTACGTATGAGTTAAATATCTTTTTTTGCCAACGTTCACCATTGACCTGATGAACTGTAAGACCTGTCCAGCTCTAACCTTCACTGATTGAGTGACCCAGGCCCTCTAAGGCTCTGAAAGAAAGCCTATAGAATTGACTTTAGAAACTGCCAACACCCTCTCTTCCAGAAGTACATTGCCAGTGCTTCTGACCTCAACTTTGTAAGTGGAGGAAGCCCATGAGGGTAGTGCTGCTCTCTTCACCTGATCTACAAGAAGATAGACTATGCTTTGGAAACAATCCATAGGACAGTATTTTCACCACGGACAGCTTTGGAAGAGATTATCTTTCTTATAAGATTTATATTATACTTGTACATAAAGTATCCCATTTGATTTTCACAGTAATGAAACAGCAATGCAGGGAGAGCACTTATCACTAGTCCCATTTAATGGATGGGGAAACAGAGGCCCAGAGATGGAAGTTGCCAGCCCAAGAGCTCTTAACTATTAAATAATAGTGCTCAGACTTCAAACATGTCTACTGACCCCCAGTGCTGGTCTCCCCATGAAACTGGCTGCCTCTCACATCTTAAAAAAAAAACCCAATAATCTAATCTTACACGAATATAGGGAAAAAAAACCACTTCCCCAATTTATTTCATTTTATGACTTATTACAAGCTTGTTATAAAATATCAGGCAAGTATAGTATTACAAAGGAAATTCACAGATCAATCTCGTTTGTGAACATGGATGCAAATGTCCTGAACAAAATATTAGCAAATTTAATCCAGAAGTTTATAAAATAGTTAAAAACATCATGGCCACTTTCAGTTTATTCCAGGAATTAAAGCTTGGTACAATATTAGAACATATATTAAATGCAATTTATCTCATCATGTTGGGTCTTGAATCACATCCCCCACAGCAGGCATGCTCAGGTCCCAACCCTGGTGCTGTGGGTGTGAACTATTTGTAAATAGGAGCTTTGAAGATGTTACTGGCTAAGGTGTGCCCAGACAGAGGGAGGGTGGGCCTTAAACCAATATGGCTGAAGTCTTTAGAAGTATAGGAAGTGGGACACAGAAAGAGAAGCCTTGGGGAGCAGCCAGAGGCTGGAAGTCAGTGGAACTCGGAAGAGAAAGGAGATTGGCATTTGGTAGGAAATGCTAAGGAACCCTAAGGAGGGTCAGAAGATACCGACCCCATAAGGAAGCAAGCCTACTAGTCTCTGAAACCACGAGCCAATAAATTCCCATTGTTAAGGCAAGCCACTGTGTGGCATTTGTCTTGGCAGCCAGGAAACGAAAGCACACCTATCATTCGCACCACTAGATTTTAGTATCTAGGTTTATAATACATATTTTGTTCTAAAACCATATACACCCTTTATGTTTTGCCTATAGGTTGATTCTAAAAACTGAAGATCAATATCCAGAATTTATACTTTTATGATTATATTAATATTTGTTCAATGATGAAAAGTATAAAGTAATACCTAGAGAAGGAAATGAAATCCTGTTATTAGTCCCAGGTACTTGTTGAAGAAGAAAATTCTCAAATTCCACAATGAAGAGCAAGCAGCTTGCAAGAGAAGGGAAGAGGGAAAACCTATTGCAACTACTTACTTTGATAATTTAAGCATCTGTTTTATAACTCAGATTATCCAACTTTTAAATTGTATTATTTCTTGCAGAGAACCTGTTTTCTCTTTGAAAACATTTTTGTTGTTGTTGTCCTAAGCTGTGTGTTCTTCTGTGTCTGCTTGCATTCTTGTTATGCAGCACTGGGAAACTGTTACTTTTTTGTTGCGCGATCTTGCTGCATCTGCTCTCCACTTGTGTGGTGCCCCTCCTGGGCAGGCTGCACTTTTTTCACCACGTGGGGTGGCTCTCCTTGTGGGGCTTATGCTTGCACATGGGGAACCCCTACGGGGGGACACCCCTGCATGGCACGGCACTCCTTGCGCGCATCAGCACTGTGTGTGGGCCAGCTCACCACACAGGTCAGGAGGCCCTGGGGATCAAACCCTGGGCCCTCCATATGGTAGGTGGACGCTCTATCAGTTGAGCCACAACCGCTTCCCTCATATTCTTTTTAGAAGGCACCGAAAACCAAACCCTGAAACTTCCATGTGGGAGGGAGGCAACCAATTGCTTGATTCACATCTGTTCCCTGATGGTTGTGTCTCTCGTTGTGTCCTCTCATTGTATGTCCTTGTGTCATCTCCTTGCAACATCTGTTGTTTCAGGTTGCAGCACTGGCCTTTCATGTCAGCTTGCTGTCTTGCACATCTTCTTTAGGAGGTGTAGGGACCTGAAATTGGGACCTCCCATGTGGTAGGAGGGTGCCCAACTGCTTGAGCCACATCTGCTTCACAGGACTGGATTTACTTATTTTTTCCTTTTTTTAAAAAATTAAAGTTAATAGATTACCAGGAATGTTACATTAAAAAACGTAAAAAAACAAGAGGTTCCCATAATACCCACTCCCTACCCCCACCTCATCATTTTTGTAAATTGCATTTTTTTGAAGATATATACACCACAAAAAAAAAGTTACACTAAAAAATATAAGAGGTCCACTCCCCACCCCACTCCTCCCACAACAACAACCTCCCTCATCATTGCGGCACACTCATCGTGCTCGGTGAACACATTTTGGGGCACTGCTGCACCACATGGGTAATAGTTTACCCTGTAGTTCACACTCTCCCCCAGTACATTCAGTGGGTTATGGCAGGATATATAGAGTCCAGCATCTGATCCTGCAATATCATTTAGGACAACTTCAAGTCCCCCAAAATGCCCCCACATCACATCTCTTCTTCCCTCTCCCTGCCCTCAGCAACTACTGTGTCCACTTTCTCCACCTCAATGCTAAAACTTCTTCTATTACTCATCCCAATAGCTTTATAGTAGAATATCAGTAAGTCCACTCTAGTCCATATTTTATTCCTCCATTCTGTGGACCCTGGGATGGTGATGTCCCCTCCACCTCTAGATCAAGAGGGGCTTAGATTCCACACGGATGAAGGATGCAATTCCTCTGCTTGCAGTTGTAGGCACTCTTGATTCCCTGGTATGGTGGTTGACCATCTTCACCTCCCTGTTAGGTGACCTGGGTAAGACCAAAGAGTAGGAGTCGCCACTCTGCTGAGGCTCAGGACCCAGCCAGCACATGGGCAGTCCAGAGATTCAAGTCTCCTGAGTATACACCATCCCTAGCGCCAACCACAGGTTCAGTAAGAGTGACAGAAGAGGCATGTATAGAAAAGTCCATCACATTCAGGAGCACAAATTCCAAAGTAGGGTCCCTCTGACATGGCACAGAGCTCCAAACCAGGATTGGATTTAAGAACATGTTCTTATGGGTTACGTATAGCTTCAAACCATCACAGTACCCAACCTATTCTTTCTTTCTAGAAATTTTATATTTGTCATTCTAAAATTTCATGATGATGGCTCTAGGGATGTGTGTATGCATCTTAATTCATCCTTCCCATGACTTGATGCCTGGAGACTTGCATCTTTCTTCTGTTCTGGGAAGTTTTTGTCAGTTGCTTATTTAGTGTCTCTTTCTTGCATGTCCTCTTTTCCTTGAACATCTATTAGATGGATATTGAATTTTCTGAATTGTTCCTCATGTCTCAACTTTTTACATATACTTTTTGCTGAATCTCGGCAGTTTTAATTATAATCTGAGAGGTCAATGTTTTTCTTTTAGCCCTCCTGCTGAATTTCTCATTCTTCAATTCTGTTTTAAAATTTTAATAGGTTTTTCCTGTTATCTGATTTATTGTGAGCACCTTGCATTTCTTTTCTTAAATATATAAAATGTTACTTTTCTCTGAGACACTAATGAGAAAATTTTGAAAGTCTCTTCCATTCTTTATATTATATTTCCGGTAAGGTATTTGTTTTTTATTTCTCTCATTCCTTCTCTCTTGGGATATCTCTCCTCTTATTAATTATTAATTGCTTTAGTTCTTACTCTGAGTCAGACAGTGAGCCAGTCAGACAAGGTTCCTAGCCTCATGGAGCTTACACGGAAGTCACAACACGCACGTAAATAAGTGGATAAACAAAATAAGACTTTCAGTTAGTAGGACGTGTCAGGAAGTAAACAAAGTGGGTGGTGTGAGCATGAGCGAGGGGTAGAGGTCCTTGAGAGCAGTGGGCAGGAGGACCTCTTTTAGAATGTGGCATTGGAGTTGACCCCTGCGAGGCCAGGAGAGCCGGCAATGTGACAATGACATCACTGGGCGGTGGGGGAAGGGGACAGCGACCCAGCAGAGGGGTCAGCAAGCAGGGGAGGGTGAGGGGCAGGAGAAGAAGGCCAGTGGAGTGGAAGTGTGGAGCTTTGGGGGAGAACGCCAGAGAGGAAGGCCGGGCAGATTATCCAGCACCTGTGGGTAGGCCCTGCTGTGAGGAGTCTGTCTTTGGCTTTCATTGCAGCAGGAAACCATCAGAGTGGCTTGAGAGGCATGTGATGATCTGATTGGTTTTTAAAGACCAGCTCAAAAACAGCTTGGCAGTTCCTCAAAACATTAAAACATAAACTTACCACATGGCCTGGAAATTCCACTCTTACGTATAGCCCCAAAGAATTGAAAGCAGGAACAGACACTGTGCACCAATGTTCATAGCAGTTTTATTCACGATAGCTAAAAGGTGGAAACACCCCAGATGTCCATTAGCAGATGAATGGACAAACAAAATGCACACCCATGCAACGGGATATTATGCGACTGTAAGAAGGCATGAGGTTCTGATACATGCCTGGCATGGATGAGCCTTGAAACCATTATGCTGAGGGAGATAGGCCAGACACAAAGGAACAAATAGTGCATGATTGCGCTTATATGAAATATCCAGAATCAGCAAATTCAGATCGACAGAAAGTAGATTAGAGGTTACCACAGACTGGGGGAAGGGGAATAAGGAGTTATTACTTAAACGGTAAAGAGTTTCTCTTCTGGGCGATGAAAAGTTTAGTAATGGAAAGGGGTTATGGTAGTACAACCTGTAAAAGTAATTAATGCCACTGCATGATACACTTAAACACTTACACACTTACACATGGTGGAAATGGCAACTTTTATGCTCTATATATGTTACCACAGTTAAAAAATAAGATCGAGTGGAGAATGAACAGAGAGAGTTAAGACTGAAAACAGGAAATCCAGTTAGAAGGCAGCTGCAGTGGTCTTGGCTAGTGAGTTAGGGTGGCTGGTTGTAGCAGAGAGGATGTTATGGGATGGAAACTAGGAGAACCTTGGTCACAAAGCGAGGAAGTGGTCTGAGAAGGAGAGTCTCTCCACTGCTGCTGTTGGGTCACGGAAGATTAAGACAGAGCAGTGAACATCACGCTTGGCGACTTGACAAGAGCAAGCACAGGAGGGTGTGGAAGAGAGAAAACTCAGCTGGAGCCGAGCATTCAGCCTGTGTCTGGACATAGTAACTGCAGGATAAGTGTGATGGTTCATTTCACGTGTCATCTTGGTTAAGTTAGGTTGTACATTTGCTGGCCAAACATTGGACTAGATGGTGTTGCGAAGGTCTTTCTTTAGTTGGGATTAGCATCTAAAATCAGTTGACTTTAAGTAAAGCAGATGAACCTCAGTGACACGGGTGGGCCTCATCCAATCAGTTGGATGTCCTAAGAGAAGGAGAACTGAGGGTTCCAGGGGTCAGAGTGAATTCTGCCTCAAGGCGACACTCCACTTCTCCCTGGGTTTCCAGCCTGCTGGGCCTTTCCTGAAGATTCGGACTCAAAACTTCAATACCACTCTTACCGGAATTTTCAGCCTCTGGCCTGCCCTATGGTATAGGAACTTGCCAGCCCCCACAATCACGTGAGCCAATTCCTTACAATAAATCTCTTTCTATATTCATTGCCTTGTGTCATGGTTAATTTTGTGTGCCAACTTGGCTAGGTTTTGGTATTCAGTTGTTTGGTCAAACACAAACATATATATCCTGTCTATTCTGTTTCTCTGGAGAACCCTAATACAGTAAGTTATTGGGATGGTGGATTTATCACTTTCTGTTGATTACTTGGAAATGAAAATTCCTTGAATATTTATTCCTAACCCAAAACACTTTGCAGAACTGTCCGTATTTCTTCCTAAGCCCTTCTTTTTTTATTTTTCCCTGATGTTATGATCATATCACAAAGCATCTCCAGCTAGGAACAAATGGTATTTAAAATCCCTCCTTGCCTCCCTTTAATATCTGATTATCTACAACCAGAAAGTGCTTTTGAATTCCATTTCAGTAAGGTGGGGATGTGTGGAGATTGGGGCTTCTTCAGATTACTGGTTTTGAAACCAGGAGAGGGTGAGGCTAGAGCAGGAGCGAGGGAATTGCCAGGAGGTGGATGAAGTTATGAAATGCTGCACGGGTGCATGCAGTCTTTGAAACCAAGACATTAAGCCATGAGCCTGGGGATTTTCCTTAAGCTTAAAAAAAATGGGTTTATTTCCAAAAAGTACCTAACAACCACATAGTTGCTTTTCTCAAATTCCAAACTCTTTGAAAACAGGAACCAGACGTAGTTGGTAAAGGAGTAAGACGAGTTATCAAAGTGGCCAACACTCGCGAGCCGATCTAAATGTATTATCGCATTTAGTTCTCATAACAGTGCTGGACAGTGGATTAATTCCTATTTTACAGATGAGGAAATTGAGGCCTAGAAAGTGACTGGCCAAGGTCACTTCTAGTAACCTATCTGAAGTGCAGCACAGTTCTGATTCTAAAGCCCTTGGTCATCCATTCTTTTTTCTTTCATTTTATTTACTTTTTCCAATTTAGCTTTTTTGTTGTTGTTAAAGCTATATATGCATAGAATGCACAGGACAAAATGATTTTATCTGGCTGATTAGAAAACGTAACAGCTCCCTGTCCAACTCAAGAAGTATCTCCTTGCACTTTTCACCTGGTTCTTTCGACATTCACTTCCATACTTGTAGGAAACATGCTTCTTGGTATTTTTTTTTTAAACTTTAACAATAAATACCTGTTTCACATGTGGAACGCAAGGATTTCTTTCTCTTTTACCCACCTGCCTCCCAATATGTAATTCATCTTCTCTATTCTCCCTATACAGTTAAATGGTAACTTGGGTTGGCTCATTACTGGGTGCTCATTATGACTCTACATGCTGAGTCATGCAGTCCACAATGACTACTCTTCCTTTCTGTTACGACTTTTTGTTTTCCCTAGAGCTAATCATTGCCTTGTTTCATTTGATTAGTTTTCTGTATGCTTGTTACTAATTCAATGCCAGCTCGTCCAGGTGGGCTTTTCTCTCCATATATTCAGTTTCATCTTCTTTAAGAAATCTCTTCTGGATCTTATGATCTGCTTCAAACTGGACAGGTTGATTTTTTTTTATCATTGATGCATCTGCCATTCTAGATTCAGCCTTCACCTAGCATCCTGGGCAATTCCTTCACCTCTCTTCTTATAGGTCTGAAAAAGTCTTTATTCTCTCATTTAACTGAGTTGTCATAGTTTGGCTGAGTATAAAATTCTAGGTTTCAAAACATTTTACTTTGGCAATTTAGAGGCTTTGGTCCTTATCTTCTAGTTTCCTCATGAAACTTTCTTGTTGCTCATCTCTCTGGAATATTTATCTTCTATTGGAAGCTATCTTATATTAATTTCTGATAATTATTAACATGTTCTTTTTCCATAGATTTAAAAAAATGCAATGTTTTCCTTTATCTCTTTAAGGAGATAAATAATGGTTTTGGGGGGGATATTTTTTTCATGCTTGACTAGTTTGTTTTTCCTCTCTGCGTTTTCCAGTTCGTTTTGGTCCCAGCTTTTCATATTACCACATTTTAAAAAATTCTAACACCCCTTCATAATGCCAGCACTTTCTTGATCTTACAAAAAGGTGCCCGTGGAAGTTATTTTGCCCAATTGCATCATGACAGCCTCCTGTGATTGACAACAATTTTACAATATCATCAATTTGTAAAGTGTATCTGCATTTCGGAGATGCTCATTTAGAGAAGTTGAATATTTGTATCTCAGAATCAGTGAAACCAGGTAAATACTTTCTTCAGCTATCTGGGGATCTTTACTATTCTGCTCAGAGTTTTAGAGTGATGGACCAAAGATCTGCTTGAAGCCCTCTCTGTGTGGTGGTGGCAATGGGTGGGCAGAGGGCTTTACTAACAGTGGACTTCATGGAAGGTGATTAGGCTTGGTTGTTACATAAGGAAACCCACTGACAATGATTTTCCCTTGGGCTGGTTGGATTCCCCAAGGAAAAATTTTTGAATCTTCTGCCTGAAGAATATAAGCCTGACTCTGGAAATCAAGAGGGGGCAGACGACTGGGGAACCCAATATTTAGTTTGTACACTTTGATGAGGCCCTCTCTTCAGTAGAATACTTCTACCTTCCCTTATGCCCAGTATCCCTGACCCAGAGATGCTTATTTATACACTGCCAGTGTTAGGCCTCAAAGCAGGGCCTTTATGGATAACCAGAGATGGCATGAAGGAAACTTCAACATGAGAGTTAGGCAAACTCACATTTATTACGTCTGCAGACGTAAGGAGCCAAGGCCAGTCCAAAGTGACTCAGACCCGACTCCCTGTGCTGCAGTTTCATTCTTGTTTAAATACCCAAGTTACTACTTAACATTTGCTTTGATTATGCGTTAGTGCTCATCTATATGGATGAACACACGTAGCTGGTTATATAATTGTATGATTAGTATGTTCAGGAAATCACGCTTGCACATACATTGCATGATCAAGAAAGGGGCGGATAACTCCACCCCTGGGTGGGAATTTTACTATGTTAATTAAGCAAGTTGAAGTGAGGACAGCAAGGGGCTGCTTCTGCGCAGGTCCGGCCAACTGGTTGAAGCTGGTTTTCATACTTTATTGCTTCAACAGGATATTCTTGACCACCAAAAGTGGATTTTGGCCCAAAGAGAGGGTTGCATTTCATTACCTTCTGATTTACATACAATTCTTTTCTTCGTATCCTAGCAACAGGGAGAGAAACAGTTACTTTCAGATATTCAGTCATCCTACATCCATCACCAGTAGAAGAGATCCAGGCCTCTGCCCTTTGGAATTAGAAAGGAGAGCTGGGGGGTCTAATTTCATCTTGAACAGACTTTAAACCAGACCTTCTGATTTCAGTCCTATATTTTCCTCCACTTCCAGAGGAACATGGTGATGTATTTTGAAGGTCTGTGATGTGAGTCAGGTTGCCTGTTGATTCAGGTTTGCTAAACCAGTTATTTCTTCTCCTTTACTTTCCTTCTTCCAAAAATGTTCTTTTCCCATTCTCTTTGTTCTTATGGGTTTATGCCTTAAAATCACTCTGCTGTGACTCTAGTTTGGTTTTGGGAGAAAATGGAAGGAAATGTTAATGTTCAATCTGTCATCTTTAACTGGGATTCCTCATTTATATTTTATTTTTTCAGTCTTTAGGGTATATAAGTTCAATTCAGATACTTGGAAAACAATGAAAAGGACAAAGAGGGAAAAATAACCCATAATCCTATCACCAGAGATGGCATAGCTGGCCATAGCGGATATCTTGTATGTATTTAAATACTTCATTGTGATAATCTCAGTTTTGGAAATGGTGAGTAATTTAACAGGCACCTTTTAGAAGCTTTTGATTTAAATTGCCAAGCTGACCTATGGAAGAGTTTTTCCCATAAACAATACTATGAGAAGTATGGAACACCTAAATGTACATACATATTTTATATAGTCATCAACAGTGGGTGGCATTCTTTTTAAGCCTTTGCCACTCTTGTGGGCAAAAAGCTGGTATATTCTTGGTGTTTTTAATTTGCATTTCTTAAGTCTTAGTGACTTTATATCCTATAATACACATAGTTCTCTAAAATCCAGTGTGTACTGTCAATACGTATTTTTTCTTTGTGAATTACCTTTTTCATTTCCTTTGCCTATTTTCAATTAGTGCTTTCATCTTATTGATTCATAAGAACTCCATATGTTAAAGCTATCGATTCAATACTTCAAAATATTTTCCCCCTTTGCCTTTTAACTTTTTAAAGATCTTTTTCATTTTGTGCTGTCAAGTCATCGATCCTTCACTTTATATCTGTGTCTTTTAGTTTGCTAAGCTGCTTAAGCAGATACACTGAAATGGGTTGGCTTTTAAATTTCTAGGCTTATAAGTTTACTATTCTGAAGCCATGAAAGTGTCCAAATCAAGGCATCACCAAGGTGATACCTTCTTCCTGAAGACCAGCTGCCAGTGATCCTGGACTCCTCAGGCACATGGCAAGGCACATGGTGGTGTCTGCTGGGCTCTCCCTTCTCTTCCAGGTTTCCTTGCTTCCATCTTCTTGCTTCCATCGCTTTCTCTCCCTTCATCTGAATTTCATTCTCTTATAAAGGACTCTGCGTAAGAGGATTAAGACCCACCCTGAATTAGGTGGGTGACATCTTAACCTAAGATCCTACTCACCAAAAGATCCTACTTACCATGGGCCCACACCCACAGGAATGGACTAACTTTAAGAACACACTTTTCTGGGGTCCATACAACTTCAAACCATCACATCTTTGTTATTCTGTTCTTATTCCAACAGAAAGACAATTTTTTAGTTTCATCCTTTGAAGTCAGTGTTTTGATCTTTCTTTTATTTATGTGCTATCTGGCCTGAAATAAGGTTATAATTTAACCTTTTTTTCCTATATTATTTCCCATCACCCCAGCAATATTTATTTAAAATATATTTCCACATTGATTGGAAATGCTGCTTTCATCAGATATTAAATTCTTATACCTATTTGGATCTGTTTTAGAGCAAAGAAAAGGAACTTTCCAGTTCTCCATGCTATCCCTGCAGAACAGGTGAGATTATCTCTCTGAGTCTTTATTCCTTCATCTGTAAGCAACGTCAAGGTGCTGTGTTATTCTGGCTATGGTTAAGTTTTGTAGTCACATGTGTCTGACTCGTTAACTTCATCAACAAAGATGGGTCCTCTCCAATGCCTGTGTCTGTGCAAAACCGTGGAAATACAATGGAAAATAAAGCAACCACTATGTGATGGTCAGTTGAGTAAGCCAAAGGCCATTTTGTCTAAAAGTAATTGCACTGAAGCGTTACAGGTCCTTGGACATTTCTCTTCTATGAAGAAGAATAGGATGCTAAACAAAATGTTCACGGTGGTTGTTTCGGAGGGTGCGATTTTAATTGAGTTCTGATTTCTTCTTTATTCCTTCCTGCATTTCTTCTACAAGCATACATATTATCTTTATTTTTATCACTATCATTTTTTAAAAGGACATTGGTTTCACAGAATTGGCTTAATCGTAATCCCTGGTTTGTAACACTCTCTTGGTTCCTATATTGCCTTTATAAAATGAAAAACAGAAGAAGAAATCTATGGAGGTTGGTGTAGACCCAAGAGAAGGAAGTTTCATAAAGAGTGTGACAAGGGGAGTGCCCGGGGTGGGCACATCAGAAAAGCCAAATCTGGCAGCAGGTGGTGTGAGGGTACAAGATTCAGCAGACTAAGCAATGTGAGTAATCCAGCTCATCAGAAGGTGATGTCATAAAAGGGAAGTGATCATACATTGTCTGGGTGTACAAAGGGCACATATGAAATGGAAAATTTTAAGGCTGTGACCATTTACACGCTGAAGGATCTCCTATATCCACTTAAACCAATCCTATGGGTCCTTTTCTCACAAATGGAAGATTGGATAGTTTTCCTGTTCAAAAAGTTTGACTTTATTCGTACCAGAGAAATAAATAATCTGAGCCAAAGAATCCCTGTGTGAAAGAAACTGTTAAAATAAATGCACATTCACCTGGATTATTAACAAAATGAGAATTTTGAACAACTGTTGCTTTTCTGCCCAGCATTACCAATTTCTCCCTCTGTATTACATTGTTCCCAAGGGTTTACTCAAATGTCCTTGACTCTTGCTTGATCTGCCTTCCATTCTAAGACTCCATTTCTCTGTTCTTCCCAGAGAAACTCCTTCCTAGAGTAGAATAGCCCATGCTGTCTGCTCTACTGTCCCACCTTTTCTTCTCTCCAGAACCTTTCTCAATGAGGCGTCAACCCCACTGCACCACTGAAACTGGTCTGCACCAGTTCTGTGAACACCTCCATCTTGCCAAGCCCCATGGTCCCCTGCTAGACTCTCCTTATTGAATCTTTCAGCAGTGTTTGGCACGAATAACCCCTCCTTCCTTCGGAAACTTTTCTCTGGGCTTCTATTCCAAGCCATTCCTCTGGTTTTCCAGTCTCTCACTGGCTGTTCCTTTCCAGGCTCTTCCACCTCTGTCTGACCTCTAACGCTGGAATATTCTAAGACTCAGCTCCAGGTTCCCTTCTCTTTTCCCAAAGCCAGAGATGCCACAGAAGTCTGATTTCCCCCTAGACCTCTAGATTTCTAGATCCATCTGCCCTACATCCATTTCTACTTCTCCACTTAGATGTTAAGCATCTCAAACTGACATGGTCAAAATAGAGCTCTTGATCTGTCTACCCCCTTAGAGCTTCTTCTCTAGTCTTTTCTGTCTCAGGATATGGCAACATCATCTACCCATTTTCTAGTACCCAAAGCACAGGAATCATTTTAGATGTACTGTTAAATTTGTGTGTGTGTGTGGTATCATATGTACAAGATAAAATTCCCCATTTTAACCACATTCAACTATTTAATGGTATTAATTCCAGTCACAATGATTGTGCTACCATCACCACCATCCGTCACCTTAAACAGAAATTCTGTACCTTTGAAACATTAACTCCCTATTCTTTACCCTCACTCTGGCCCTTGGTAACCTGTATTCTAGTTTCTGGCTGTATGAATTTGCTTATTTGAATTATTTCATATCAACAAATCATACAATATTTGTCCTTTTGTGTCTGGCTTATTTCACTCAATGTGATGCCTTCAGAGTTCATCCATGTTGTCGCATGTATCAGAACTTCATTCCTTTTTAGGGCTGAATACTATCCCCATGTCTGTGTAGACCACACTTTGTTTACATTCATTCCCTGATGGACACTTGGGTTGCTGTACTCCTTTCATTTGCGCCTTCCGTTTGCCCAGTAGCAAGTCCCATTGTTTACATTCATTCCCTGATGGACACTTGGGTTGCTGTACTCCTTTCATTTGCGCCTTCCGTTTGCCCAGTAGCAAGTCCCATTGTTTACATTCATTCCCTGATGGACACTTGGGTTGCTGTACTCCTTTCATTTGCGCCTTCCGTTTGCCCAGTAGCAAGTCCCATTGGACTTATTTTGAGAATGTCTTCTGAATCTGACCACTTCTCCCCTCTCCACTGCTCAAATCCTAATCCAAGTCACTGTCTTCTCTCAGTAGGGCTCCTCCGTCTCCTGGCTGCCCCCACAGCTTCACTCCTTACCCACTCCATCATTTCTCTGCTAAGTGGACAGGGTAATCACGATGAAGTATTAATGGGAATTGGAGCAGCACACGCCCTGCCTACCACCCTCTAATGGCTTTGGATTATAGTAAGAAGGGATCCAAACTCCACCCATGGGCCGTTGGAATTCAGCATGCACATCTGTGCATTCTCTGCCCTAGCCATGCAGTCTTTCATTTTCTGCCTTGGCAACACACCAACGCGGGTGCACCGGTGCACCTGGCGTTTGCTGTCCCTTCTGCCTAAAACCCCGTCCCTAAGGACACCTGGTTGGCTCCTCAGCAGTGAGCTCTCAGTTTCATCACCACCGCCTTGAAGAGACCAATGTAGAGAAGCTACCTAGTCCCTCTATTGCAGGGCATTTTGAAAGCTTCTAGGAATGGAACTCACTACTGTCTGATATTTCCTTTTCGGTGTGATGTGTGTTTTCCCAACCAGAATGCAAGCTCCTAGAGCAGGAGCCCTTGTCTGACGTGCTGGTGGCTGCACCTTTGACTCCTGGAGAAGTGCTTGGCACCCGATAAATGTTTGTTAAATTAAAATACGTGATCCTATTACACCTTCATAAGAGCCATGTGATGAAGATAATTGTGTCCTCAGTCTGTAGGTGGGAAAAACAACTTCAAAGAGGCTAATTAGTCTGACCAAGGTCAAAGGGCTCTTAAGTATTGGGATCAGATTTCTGAGCCTTGATTTTTTTGTTTTTTTTTGGTGGCCTTTTTAAACTTTATATTTTGAAAGAATTAGACTCACTTGAAATTGCAAGAGTAGCACAGAGTACTGTCCCCCAGCTCCCCGCCTAAGTGCTAATATAGCAAAGCTTATATATGTCAGCATATATATCAAAACCAGGAAATTGGCATTTGGAGGCTTTGCTTTTGACCCCACCAATCCTGCCTTCAGAACCTCTCCCTCTGGAATTGAGAACTTATTTTACAGGAATGGGGAGGGATTCCAAAAATATTGGTAAGCAAATGAGTTAACTTTCTATACCTGCTGGAAACTGAGTTTACTAAAGGTGTTAAAAAGCTATTTTTAGCAGCAGGGCTGATGGTGTTTAACCAGTTTTTTTTTTTAAACCTATAATTAGCACATGATGTTATTTACCTAAGAACCTGCAGTTTGAACACGGATCCTATTTAGTGCGCGGAACTCTGGAAGTCTCAAAGGCGCACTGTGCCCCATTTAGTTTGCCTCTCTGGGTAGCTCCCCTTAGCTCCTCCTGCTTGAGGACATGTGCGTGACTGATTTTGCACACACAGCCCTCTACACTTTTCAGAGAAAAGCAGTTTTATATTTGGATTTGCAGATAGCTGCGTGGGCCCTTGTTCATCCCCTTGAAAACCCCGAGAGCCCACCCTAAGCATCCCGCAAGATCCTTGGATCGGGTGTCACCCAGAGCCTGCAGCGCCTGTCGCTGGTTCTCCCACCTCTGGCCCCAGGTGGGATGTGGGAGCAGAAAGGGCCGCTTTTCTGAGGAGGAAGGAGCTCCCGCCAGAGCAGCGGTTGCCAGGGCCACCCCTCCCCAGGCTGTGCCTGCAGGGTTGCGCATCCCGGCCCCAGGAGCACGTTCTCTGGATGCCTGGTCTTCTTAGAGAAGGGTGGTCGGGAGGGAGGGTCTCTGCAGCCAAGACGTCAAGAAGCAAGAACACTTTTGTTTCTGTGCTGTGTTTCTCCAGAAAGTCTGTCCTCTACCGAGTTTCAGTTGCCCACATATAAAGATATTTTTTGAGACGATGGGGGAAAATCTAACATGAACTGGGTTTTAGGTGACTCTGGTAGATTGAATTATGCGCCCCAGGTGTAAGGAGGACCTCTTGAAGAATTTTTTTTAAGTCAAGGTGTGGCCTAACTGAATGAGATTGGGTCTTAATTCAGATTATTAGAATCCTTTTCAATAAGAAGAAATTCAGACATAGTGAGAGAAAGCCACAGGAGGAGCTGGAAGTCAGTGGAACTTGAATGAGAAAGGAGAGGACACTGCATGTGACGGGAGGCAGGGATACAAGCCAAGGAACCCATGGATCGCGGGCAACGGCACCAGAATGCTACAGACTTTGGGAGGACTCATCGCCTTGCTGACGCCTCAATTTTGGGCTTCTCCTAGCTGCAAAACCATGAGCTAATATACTCCTGTTGTTCAAGTCAACCGCTTGTGTGGTGTTTGTCACAGCAGCCTGGTAGACTAAGACAGATAGTGTTAGTTTTATCGGGTGGGACAATGGTGCTGCAGATATATTTAAAGTCTTTTTCTGTTAGGCTCTGTGTTAGTCAGGGTTCTCTAGGGAAACAGAATCAACAAGAGATACCTGTCAATAGTGTGTGATTCTATAAGAGTCTCTTACGCAGCTGTAGGAATGCACGAGTCCAAGTTCCACAGGCAACGCTGCAACCAGGGGCTGCAATGACAGTCCAATGAAGGTTCTTGATGAGTTCTGGGAGATGCTGGCTGTCCAAAGAGGAGCTGGGAAATCCTCTCCCAATGCTGGAATTACTTCCCCCTTTTAAGGCATTCAGCTGATTGGGTTAAGCATCACTCATTGCTGATGGCAATCTCCCTGATTGATATGATTATAACCAGCTATCTATGATTTACCACTGCAGTAAAGTCAATGGTGACTGAAGTCCATAAATTCCCTGGTACTACAGTTAGCCCAGGGCTTGCTTGACCAAAGAACTGGGCACAATTAACTGGGCCGAGTTGACACATCAGCTTAACCATCACAGGGACGCTTATGGAAGTATTCACAGGTAAAATGATAGGATGGCTGAGATTTGGTTTAAGCATGAAAAGAAAGTGTGCTATGAGTGTATAAGTTTGTGTGTATTTGTGGAGAGGGATAGATCAAATAAGTAAGGCAGAAAGCTGATGGTGGTTAAAATTGGATGATGGATATAGAGATATTCTTCATGCTAGTCTCTATTTCTGTACATGCTTCAAATTTCCTTAATAAGACTTAAAAAATTTTAAAATCCATCATTAATATTCATGACTTCTGCTGGTTGTCAGGTTTATAAACTACTTATTTAGTTGCTCTATAGAGCTTAGTGCTGCAATGAATGGGTCATTAATGGAGGTTGCCAATCAAGATTCTAGAGGATGTATACTTTTCTGCACAGAGCTCATGATTAAGCACTTAAAAATAAATTTATTCTAATAATAATGAGTTTTTCATGTTAGTAGACTATATGGGATATGCTGAGTCAAGTTCCAACTCTTTGGTGTAAACCTTTCTTAAGTATAACCTGCATTTTGGTGATTTTGAATAGATTCAACTGACCCTACCTGAAGTTGCATTGGATGCCTCATAGTACTGTTGAGCCTTAGGGACTATTTTAGTTTTTTTTTACATCAGAAATGAGTTGGCTTTTAAAATGGGAATTTATTAGGCTGAAAGCTTATGGTTCTGAGGTTGTGGACATTTCCAAATCAAGGTATCATCAGACATGCTTTCTCACTGAGCTGTAGCTGTGCGCAATCAGGCACATGGTGGTGCCTACTCCTCTCTCCCTTTTCCCCTCTCCTCTGGGCCTCATTGTTTTCCATTGCTGGCTAAAGTGGCTTCCTTGGCTCCTGGGACCTTCTCTCTCAGCTTCTGGGTTCCTCTCTGACTTTGCAGCTTTTATTTATGTGTGTCTGAGGCTCTTTATTCCTCCGTTTATAAAGGATGCAGTAAGAGGATTAAGACCCACCCTGGGTCATGCATCGCTGAAGTGTTCTAGTCCAATGGAAGGTCCCTACATTGGGTTTCCAGGCACAGGAATGGATTGGCTCTAAGAACAGGATTTTCTGTGGTCCACAAAAGACTCAAACTGCCACAGGGACCACAGTTGGAATCTTTATGGAGGATAAGAGCTGCAGGGCCAGGGAAGGCCTGAGCCAATGGGAGCTTGTGCCTTGCATGAGCTGGAACTGCATGACTGAATCATGGTGACTGGACATGGAGGGAGCTTACCAGGCACTCAGTGGGGGTCATTTTTTTTTCCTTCTACAACGACAAGGTTGGCACCTGCTTCAAGAAATAGGCAGGATAGAGAGATTAGATTATGATCCTCTGAAGAGAGATGCTTACAGGTGTCTCTTGACAAGCATGGAGCAGGCAGGCCATGTTTTCCTGGGGGTTTTGAGGGGCTTAAAAACTCCTTTGTGTTTGGAGTGGGGAGTCTGTGGGCTGTAAATGGAGGATAGTGAGTCCAGGTCTGTGAGGTGGCAGACCCTGAGCTGGGTTTCTCTTCAGCCCTCGGGGGCTGTAGGGGACCTGCAAGGGGCACTTATGTTAAAGCAGAGTTCCCCAACCTTGGCTCTATTGACATTTGGGACCAGGTAATCCTTTGTGGTGGGGGCTGTCCTGTGAACTGCAGGTTATTTCACAGCATCTTCGGTGTATTAGTCAGCCAAAGGGGTGCTGATGCAAAATTATCAGAAATTGGTTGGTTTTAATAAAGGATATTTGTTTGGGTTAGGAACTTACAGATACCAGGCCATAAAGCATAAGTTACTTCCCTCACTAAAGTCTATTTGGAGCAAGATGGCTGCTGACATCTGCGAGGGTTCAGGCTTCCTGGGTTCCTACATTCCTGGGACTTGCCTTACTCTAGCTTCAAGGTTCCTTCCTTCCTGGGGCTGGCTTCTCTTTCCTCTGTGTGCTGACTTCCTAGGTTCCAGCTTAACTCTTCAGCATCAAACTCCAGTATCAAAACTCCAACATCAGAAAACCCTCAACTCTGTCCTTTGCCATGCCTTTTATCTGTGAGTCCCCATTCACCAAGGGGCGGGGACTCAATGCCCTAATGACGTGGCCCAATTAAAGCCCTAATCATAACTCAATCAGGCCCAGGTACAGATCAGACTACAAACATAACCCAATATCTATTTTTGGAATTCATCAATTATATCAAACTGCTGCACTTGGCCTCTACCCACAGGATGCCAGTACTATACTCTTCTCCAGTTGTGACAATCAAAAATATTTCCATTCTTTGCCAGGTGTCCCCCTGGGGGTAGGGAAGAGGGAGGTCACCCCCAGTTAAGAACCACTGTGTTGGCCCCTCTCTCTCTGAGCTGCAACCTTCTGAGCTCAGGCAGATTAAGGCCTGAAGCCCAGCATGGGGTCAGGTCTTTCCCCAGAGAACCCAAGAACCCCTTCTAGGGGCTCAGGATTTCAGGGTTCATGGTGGAGGTAGTCAAGGTCTCTACCTTCACACCAGCACTTGGGCTAGACTTTCAGAAACAATTTCACCCATGAGGACTGCATCTTACCTCCCTGATCAGCTTCAAGACCTTGTCAGTGATGCTTGAGTCCACTGTGATGCTGAAACCCCCCACGCCCACCTACCCCGTGCTTCTGTGCAGATCCCTGAGGTCCTGAGCACTGCAGTGCTGCAGACCAGGAGCCTGAATTCACCCCTACCACCTGGTGAGGTTGGGAAGCCTTCTGCTCAGTACAGCACCCAAAGAGTCTTTCACGTCCATGGGAGTTGCCCATCCAACCCACCAAGGTCAGGAGCACAATTTCTGGGACAAGACTAAACAGGCTGGATTCTCACTGCTCACCTTACAGTACTTTCTAGATAGTTCCTGGCTGCACAGTGGCAAGGGTGTTGGAGCCTTTGGACTTGGAGGAACCACTGGGCTTCCTGGGTCTTCCCAGAGTTACTAGAAAGTGGGACTTGAGCATTGCACTTTGAGGACAGATGGGAGCCAGCATTTGAAGAACTAGGTAGTGCAATTCCCCAATTACAAAACGCTTAACTAATCAATCTACTCATGGTCAATTTATGTGGGTCTAGGACATACAATAGAAGTCAGGGTTTTCTTTAAAAAGGCCATAAGGAATAAAACACAAACATTAGTGTTTTAGTTTCCTATCTACTAAAACAAACACTATACAATGGGTTGGCTTCAACCAGGGAAATTTATCAGCTTGTGGTTTTGAGGCGAGGAGAAATCCAAAATCTAGGATTCCTCAAGGGGACGCTTTCTCCCCAGAGACTGGCATTCTGGGACTGGCTGCAGACCACCCTTGGTTCTTGGCTTTTTGTCACTTGACAATGGTAGCTACTTCAAGTTCTGTGTTCTTCCTGTTTCTTGCTGCTCCTGTGGCTTCTCTCTCCACCCGACTTTCCCTCTGCCTATAAAGGACTCCGGTAATTGGATTAAAATCCAACCTGCTCCAGTGAGGCCACACCTTTACTGAAGCACCATCTTGAAGAGATCTTATTTACAAGGGGCCCACATCCATGAGAATGCCGACCACGACCAAGAACAGCCCAAACAGGGCTACACAATTGAATACACCGCAATTAGCTTCCCTGGCTGTGATTTGAATCTTTTTAAGGTGAAATGGAGGTGCTGGGAAACTTCAATTAATTAAGGATTCCAGTTAGTTGGGCTGGATTACTACCAGCTCTACTCTGTTTTCATTTGTTTGCTTTGTTTTGTTTTATGGCAAGGTGGAGGTTTCCCTAGAAGTTGTTTCCTCTGGGTTCTAGCTTGGAGGAATTGGAGCTTGGACATCAGGGTCTTCCGTGCTGACTTTCGAACCAGGACAGTTTCCCATCATCAGCTCCTCTGCCTCTCTGCAGCCCTGGTGAGTCCACACAGTTTTGTGCAGAATCTCCCACTTCTGTCTTCTTGCTTCCCACATGCTCTCTTGGCTAAGTCATTTCCGTCATTTCCCACATCAAACACTGTTCCTGTGTGCATTTTTTTTTTACTGTGTGTACTTTTTTTGATGCTTGTCCAAGGTTTACTTGGCCCCAGAGTTGCTTGATCAGGCATGAAGTCTTCAGCATTAGGGAATAACATACAGTAAAGTCAAAGATTTGGATTGTCATTACCCCAGGAAGGCCTGGCCCACTTCGGGGATGTCTGGTAATGTGGTGTTTTTTTAAGAGATTTATTTATCCTCTTCACCCCTGTTTTTGCACTCACTGTTTGCTCTTTGTGTCTGTTTCTTGTGCGCTCATCTTCTTTTTTTTCAGGATGCACTGGGAACCAAAAGTGGGACCTCCTATGTGGAAGGGAGACACCCTATCTCTTGAGCCACATCTGCTCCCTGCTTGCTGTGTCTTTCGTTATATCTCCTCAATGCATCATCTCAGGGCATCATCTTGGTGTGTCAGCTTGCTGCATCAGCCCCTCATGTCAGCTCACTGTCTTGCTCATCTTCCTTAGGAGGCACTGGGAACTGAACTTGGGGCTTCCATGTGGTAGGTGGATGTCCAACTGCTTGAGTCACATCTGCTTCCAATGTGGTGGATTTTAAAGTATTTCCACAGATTTTTTTTTTTTGCATTTCTCCATCAAAAAGTGGACTTGAATTCCCTTCCCTCTGAACATGGACCAGCTCTAGTGACTCCCAACAAATAGAATGTTTCAGAAATAATGTTGTGTGACTTGTGAAAGTAGGTCATAAAAGACTATCTAGCTTCTGTCATCATCTCTCTCTGTCTCTCTCTTGTTTCTTTCTCAAGATACTTGCCCTGGGTTCCAGCCATCCTGGGGAGGCCCACATGGTTATTCTGGTCATAGCTGCAGCTAGCAACCAGCATCAACTCCTCATATGCAAGTGTTTTCAGTCCCTAGCCTTTGAACCATGTGAAGTAAAGTAGAAAGAGCTGTCCTTGCTTAGACTTGTTTAAATTTCAGGTTTGGGAGCAACATAAGTGCCATTGTTGCTTAAAGCCACTATGTTTTGGGGTTGTTTGTTATGCAGCACTGGATAATTGGAATAGCTAGCAATAACATAATAAGATTAACAGCTACCACTTTTTGATCACTTACTATGCACCAAGCCACTGTAGTAGCTATTTTACAAGGTCATCTCATTTAATCCTCTCAGCATACTAACTTCACTTTAAAAATGAAGATGGCATGGCCCAGAGAGGCTGAGGACCCACCCAAGGTCTTGAGGCTGGGAAGCAGAGTCACAACCAAACCTTGCTGGCTATCCCCATAGACTATGTTCTATGGCAACAATATGGAGAAAGGTTCATGCCACAGAGTATTTTGGTCCCCACCAGATGAGATGGAGTCAGGATGGGTCTCCATGGTAACTACTTACTCAGCTGCCTGGTGGCCTCTGCTGCCTTTTAAGCTCCAGAAGCTCCAGCCTGGCCTTGACATTCTTCTGGTCTCTGGTCAGCCCCTCTCACCCTTCCATCTGCATGGCAGTGTTTCCTAAAGCATGGACCCCAGTGTCTTTTACATACTAACTGAATGAGGGGACACCCAGGAACCTGCATTTGTAAGAAGCTCCCCAGACGATCCTTGTGTAGAAGAAATTAGGGGACCCATGGCTTCACAGGCAATATGCAAAACCTAAGGAAATTCACAGAGGGAAGTTGAGGGCCCCAGGCTCTCCTCCATCCCACCATCCATCCTTCTTTGAGAGATGATCATGGATGCCCCGACCACTGGCAGACATTCCCTACACATGAACGCATGGCTCATGCTTGTCTGTTTCTTATGAGAGAGAGAAACAAAAAAATTTGCTAGAGTTCCATTTTCTGAGGGGCTGGCAGATTTGCAAAGTCATCCCCCCATGGAATTTCAGGGGATAAATGCTTCCCAAGTCCTGGTCATTTTTTTCCTTAGCTCTGACACATTTGTCAACTCAGTGTTCTATGGCTGCAATTACATGTCCTTCAATACAGGGCAGGGGGAGGGGATTAGCTTTAATACTACCTCGTCCCACGTAATTTCTACAGCAGAGTCATTGCAGTGTTGAATCAAAGAGTCAGCTCTCAATGGACAGCCTTTGGTGGCCAGACACTCTTTAATGATAAAGCCTGGCTTCCCAGGGGAGGGCACATGATGAAAACACTGCCAGGTGGGATTCCTGGGGTCCAGACTGCAGGTGAGGACCCCACAGCTTCACCCTACCTCTGCAGTGTACTTTTGTCATGTCATAACTATGTAATTCAAAACTTAAGCACGGTGAGATTCAGCCCCCGTGGCCTGGGGGTGTGTGTTGACAACATGCCAGAGATGCAAAGAAGCAATTGCACAGCATCCTCAACTGCTGAACAGCTGAGTGGTGTACAGGATGGAAAAAGGATGCAGGTGATTGTAATCTGGTGGTAGAGGTAGATGGGTACATACAAGCTGACAACCTAAGAGTGCTATGTGAATGAATCATGTGTGGCTGTGAAAAGGCCTTCGGCGGACTGAACGTGGAGGGCAGCTGGGTCCTCGAGGAAGGCTCTGTGAAGGAGGTGGGTCTTGGGGAGGAGCCCTTGAAGGGTGGGATGGACTAAAGGAACCACTCCAAGGGCTAGTAAGGGTGCTGGACGGACCGCTGGGTGCCATACGGGGTGAGGCAAGGGGGTGCTGTTGCAGTTTGCTAAATGCTCCTGGGAGCAGCATACCAGAAATTGGTTGGGCTTTATAATGGGAATTTATTCGCTTAAAAGCTTACAGTTCTGAGGCTGTGAAAGTGTCCAAATCAAGGCATCATGGGGAAACTGCCTGCCGGAGCTCCTGGAGACTTCTCTCACATGGTAGGGCACATAGAAGCTTTCCTTCTGGGTCTCTTGCTTTAGCTTCTGGCTGCTCTGGTTGTGGCTTCCTCTCTCCTGGGTTCCTCTGAGCATCTCTGTTCCTCTTTCTTGGGTTCTTCTCTATCTCTGTGGCTTTTTCTCTGTGTGCCTCTGCAGATTTCTCCCATTTATAAAGGACCCCTGTAAAAGGATTAAGACCCACTCTGGGCCACACAATCTAATCAAAGGCCATTAACATGAGTAATTTAATCAAGAGTTCCCACCTACAATAGGTTTGCCTGCACCGGAATGGATTAGCTCAAAAGACATGATCTTTTCTGGGATCTGCTCAAAAAGCTTCAAGCTCTCACAGGTGCCCCCAGCACAAATGTAAAAAAAATGCTTTCCCTAGCCTCCAGCAGTGGGAAGGAGCCCTCCTAACAGGCTGGCCATGAGTGCCCCTGTAGCAGTTTGATATGGTTC
Source organism: Dasypus novemcinctus (assembly GCF_030445035.2). NCBI lineage: Eukaryota > Metazoa > Chordata > Mammalia > Cingulata > Dasypodidae > Dasypus > Dasypus novemcinctus. Next base: position 36,301,159 of record NC_080694.1, on the reverse strand, counting down.
ATGAATTCCAAAAAAGATATTGGATTATATTTGAAACAAGTCTGTACCTGGGCATGATTAAATTATGATTAGGGCTTTGATTGGTTCACAAGAGTAGGGTGTTGAGTCCCTGCCTTTTGGTGGGTGGGGACTCACAGATAAAAGACATGGCAAAGGACAGTGTTGAAGTTTTGATGCTGGAGCCTTGAGCTGGAGCCCCGAGAAGTAAGCAACACAGAGGAGCTTGGTTGTGAGGAAAGAAAGAAGGCCCTGGGAAGAGAAACAAGCTTTTCACCTAATGGTATATAGCTGGCTTTGTGAAGCGAGGCAAAGCCTAGAGAACCCCATAGTCTACAACTGACCTTGTGGAGAAAACAGAGGAGCTGAGCCTGGAGAGAAATGAATCCACGAAAAGAGGAATCCAGGAAGCCTGAACCCTGGAAGACGTTGGCAGCCATCTTGCTCCAACACATGACAAAGGACTTTGGTGAGGGAAGTAACTTATGCTTTATGGCCAGGTAACTGCAAGCTTCCACCCCAAATAAATACCCTTTATAAAAACCAACCTATTTTTTGGTATTTTGCATCATCACCCCTTTGGTGGGCTAATACAGCCTCCTTGCCTAGGAACCTGTTGGAACCCCAGGCTCAGGTGGAGGAGTTTGGAGACACATTGGCATGGGTATCTCCCTCCCCAGGAGAGCTGAAGACCCACCTGGCTGTGGAGTAGCTGAGTCTGCACATGCCACAGGAGGAGGCCAGCTTCAGGTGTGCTCATGGGGCCTCATGGATGATGGATCTGTCAGAAGCTATTGGGGATTGAATCACTTCCCTATAAAGACAGGTTCAAGTCTTCACTTCTGGGGAAATGGACTTGGCCCAGTGGTTAGGGCATCTGTCTACCACATGGGAGGTCTGCGGTTCAAACCCCGGGCATCCTTGACCTGTGTGGAGCTGGCTCATGCACAGTGCTGATGTGCACAAGGAGTGCCGTGCCACGCAGGGGTGCCCCCTGCATAGAGGAGCCCCACACGCAAGGAGTGCGCCCCGTAAGGAGAGCCACCCAGCGTGAAAGAAAGTGCAGCCTGCCCAAGAATGGCACTGCACACACGGAGAGTTGACACAGCAAGATGACACAACAAAAAGAGACAAAGATTCCCATGCTGCTGACAACAGAAGCAGACAAAGAAACAAGACACAGCAAACAGACACAGAGAACAGACAACCGGGGTGGGGAGGGGGGGAGGGGAGAGAAATAAATAAATAAATAAATCTTAAAAAAAAAAAGTCTTCACTTCTGGTCCCATGGGTGTGAACCTATTTGCAAATGGGACCTTTGAAGATGCTATTAAGGTGGAGCCAGACTATGCTTGTGAGCTGATATGCCTGAATTAAGAACAAGGCCTAGAACAGCACTGTGCCTAGGAATTTCCTCCTGACAGCCTTCATGTTACTCAAATGTGGCCAGTCTCGAAGCCTAACTCAGCATCTAAGTGCAATGCCTTCCCCCTAGCGTGGGACATGACACCTGGGGATGAGCCTCCCTGGCACCGAGGGATTACTACCAAGTACCAACTGATGATGCAACTAGAAAATGACCTTGAATTAAAGGTTCAATGCGGATCAGCAGAATATCCCTGTCTACATATAATAACATGACTTTAAAATGCTGTTTGACCTAATGTAAGGGGGAAATGGAAAGGAGAAATGAGTTTATATGGCTACAAGTCTCTAAAAAAGAGTCTGGAGGTTGTCAGAAGGATTGCCCTTATGCACAACTGAGCAGAGTCTAAGAGACAGATAAAGTAGATAAAACCCCAGGTATTGGTTCCTTTGAGGGCTAAAGAGACCCATGGGTTCTATGGTCATGGCAGATGGGGTTCACTGCCATGTCAGATGGTCCTTCTTTGGAGCTGGTGTTTCTGCGTGATGGAACTGGACTCAGATGGGATCTCTTTTCACAAGACTTTCATGCTACTTTACTGGAATTGTAGTTGGTGTTGGGGTTTAAGATATATTTAGGGGATTTGAATCTCTGGACTGACAATAGGATAGCCAGGCCCTGAGCCTCAACAGACTTCAGCTCCTACAATCTGATTTATTGGACTTATCCCACTCAGCTAAGATGGAGTTGAAGAAGGACAACCACCACACCATGGAGCCTAGAGTGCCTACAACTGAAAGCAGGAGGATTGCATCCAGTATCCATGTGGAATCTGAGCCTCCTCTTGACATAGAGGTGCAACGGACACAACCAATCCAAGGTCCACAGAGAAAAAGTGGCATTGGTGTGGGAAAAGTGGCCATGGTGGCTGATGGGTATGGGGAATGGGAGGAAGAGATGAGATGTGGAGGCTTTTTTGGGACTTGGAGTTGCCCTGGATGGTGCTTCAGGGACAATCACTGGTCATTGTAAATCCTCCCAGGGCCCACTGGATGGAACGTGGGAGAGTATGGGCTATGATGTGAACCATTGACCATGAGGTGCAGAGATGCCCAGAGATGTACTTACCAAATGCAATGGATGTGTCATGATGAAGGGAGTGAGTGTTGCTGGGGGGGAGTGGTGGGGTGGGGGTGGTGGGGTTGAATGGGACCTCATATTTTTTGAATGTAATATTTTTACAAAATGAATAAAAAAAAAATTAACCACAAAAAAAAATAATAAAAAAAAATAAGGTGGAGCCAAACTGAATGAAGGTGAGCCTTAGTCCAGTAGCCTGGAATCCTTATAAACAGAAGAAATTGGACATGGACGTAGAAGCCAGAGAAGGAGGCAGAGATGGCCATGTGATGAAGGCAAGCCGAGGAAACTCAAGGACAGTTGACAAGCTAACGTCAGAATGCCTCAGACTCTGGGGGAAAGCCCAGCCTGTCGATACCTTGGTTTTGTACTTCTAGCCTCCGAAATGTGGGACAAATTGCTGTTTAAGCCAACCAGAGTGTGGTATTTGTCATAGCAGCCCCAGCACACTAATACAGAGGCCAAACCTCCACCACAGCAGTTGGTGAGAAAATGAAATCTGCTTTTGACTTTGCCTTTTGGAGAAGGGGGCCTTGCTGGACATTTTTTGTCTTTGGAAAGTTTTTGTCCCCTGCCTTGAACGCCATGCCTCTAGCCAAGGTACAGAATGGACAGGTACATACTCTTCTAGAGACTACCATTCCAAGCTACATTCCAGGACTGTGCAGGGTCTGGAAGTTTGGCTTTAGGGAACCAAAGAGCATTTGTTTAGTCATGTGACAGACCAACACTGTGTATCTAGCATGAATTCTTGCAGCTGGTCATGTCAAAGGGGTGACCCATAGGGTACTTAAGTCCTCTGTGCCTCTCTTTACAACCAACAAACCAACAGCTGCTTTTCAGAACTGATGGAGCAGCTGCAACAGGAAACCACCCACAGCACAAACTTAGTCAACTTGTCAGGCGGCCTGAGCATGAGGCTGCACCTCCCATGGGCTGCTAGACCGAGTGTGGTGGGGACACCCAGGCAGGCCAGTTCTAGGAAGTGTGGGACTCCTGTGTTGGCTAACTTTGGTGCAAAGCCTCTTCAAGTTTTTACATTTTTAAAAATTGTGTTAACATATCTACAACTTTCAAGCATACCATTCAGTGGTGTTACTTACATTTGCAATGTTGTGTCGCCATCATGGCCTTCAAAACTTGACATCACTCCAAGCAGATATTCTGTACCCATTAAGCACTGACTTTGTATTTCCACTCATCCTATCCCCACCGCTGGTACCCTGTAACCTTGCTTTCCATCTCTATGCATTTGCATATTCTAAATATTTCATACAAGTGAGGTCACTGAATTTCTGTCCTGAGTCTGACTCATTTTACTCAACGTGATGCCATCAAGATTCATCCATGGTGCAGTACAGCTCTGAGCTTCATTCTCCAGGACTCCCCAACAGTTTGGCCAAGCCTTCTCCACAGTGTTTCCTCTCATAATCTCCTTACATATTTAATTTCATCTTGGCACAACTTGCTTCACCACCTTGCAAATCTGAGAAGGGCTTCAGAGGATCCGGTCAGGGACGAAGGCAGCAATCAGCTCTTTTAAGATGACCAACCATTTGCATGGGAGCACGGGCCTCCTTGGGGCTCTTGCATTGGGACCAGGGATATTTCTGTCATGTAAGATGTTTGGGGGACAGTTGAGCAAAGCTGTGCTGTGCTACACAGAGGTACAGTGGTACCAAGTCACGGCTATTTTCCTTCCCTCCCTCTTTCCCTTCCTACCTTTTAAAAAATTTTGAGGTCCTGGGAACGGGGATTGAAACTGGGACCTTGTATGTGGGAAGCTGGTGCTCAACCCCTGAGCTACACCGGCTCCCTGGGTTGGTTTTCTCATTTGTTTGTGTGTTTTGTTTTTAGGAGGTCCTGGGGATAGAGCCTGGAACCTCATGCAGGGGAAGCAGGTGCTCAACCCCTGGAGCTACATCTGCTCCCCTCCCTTCCCTCTTGCTTCTCTCTCTCTCCTTCCTCCTTCTTCATGATTTCACTTCCTCAGCTCTGCTTTCTCTCACTTTCCTTTCTTGAGAGTTTTCCATCGAGCCAAGACAAGACAGAAAATCTGCCTTGCATTTTCCTTATTGAAATCACAAGAATGGGCTGGTGGCCAAACACGGAACTGGTAGCTGGCCTAGAGGGCTGACCCTCGGAGCGCCTCCCTCTGAGGTTTTGGCTGGACTTTTCTGGGTTAAAAGATGCCTGGCTTCCCTTCTGGCATTGGGCAGAGCTGGAAAGTCCCACTATGTGTGGCTTATTATGGCAACATCTAGCTTACACCTCCGGGGGAAAAGTGTGACTTGCAAGACGCAAGCACTCCCAGTGGGTCTGCATCACCTCGAGTGAACAGAAATGGCTTCTGCATTTAAAGTGTGCCTGGCAGAACAGGGTCAATCATTGACTAGAGACAGGGGGAAAAGCAGTTTTTGCTAATTTGAGACAATTAAAATGCAATCGAGGCATTGTGTTAGAATTCACTGCCAAGGAAATACAAGAACTATATACCCTGGGTACTGCTTTCTTGTCACTGAACCTGGGTCTCTCACATGCTCTTCTCCCTGGAACATTTTTTTTTTAAAGATTTATTTTATTTATTTCTCTCCCCTGTCCCCCCAGTTGTCTGCTCTCTGTGTCCATTTGCTGTGTGTTCTTCTGTATCCATTTGCATTATCCGGCAGCACCGGGAAACTGCTTCTCTTTTTAGTTGCATCATCTCGCTGCATCTCTCTGTGTGTGCGGTGCCACTCCTGGGTGGGCTGTGTATTTTTCATGCGGGGCAGCTCTCCTTGTGGGGTGCACAGGGCACTCCTTGTGCACATCAGCACTATGTATGGGCCAGCTGCACACGGGCCAGGAGGCCCTGGGGCTTGAACCCTGGACCCTCACATATGGTAGACTGATGCTCTATCAGTTGAGCCACGTCCGCTTCCCCTCCCTGAAACATTGTAATAAGCAGCTCTAAGCAGAAGCCCATGTGTGGAGGTAAGAAGGAGGTAAGAAATTGTGCCCTTTGGCACAATTTAAAGTGACAACATCTCTTTGTGGGAAGAGATTGGGATGTGAGTAAAGAAACTGTAAAAAACAACAACAAGAAAAGACCTTTGGAGCCAGGCGGAGTGAAAGAACCAGGAATTCAAAGTGGAAAGTCTGCTCTGATTGTTTACTGTTGATTTTTCCCTGGTTTTTCAACAGACACGTTTTCCCCCATCAATCGAAGGATATTCTTTCTTTTTCGCACTCTCCCCTCCACCCCCAAAGCCTTTGCTCCTCACTGGGTGACTTATTTTCATAAACCGACTGCCCTTAAAACAGACCCTCTATTCTTAAGCTTTGCCATTAGTCACTGACTTGGAAATAAATTTTGGGAGACGATGGTGGAGGGAGGGAAACCGATTGCTCACAGGGCCCTGTATCTGTGCTGTGTTCTTTGCCAGCCCAGTGGCCAGGAGGCCCATTGCTGGATTGGGGTGGGGCAGGGTCCGTTCCAAATGTGCTTTCACTGCGGGAGAATCAGCAGTAGGAAGAGCGCACCACGCAGAGCAGTGGCCCTGTGGCCTCGGCGTGGAGTTCCTCGGGAAGGCAAGGTCCAGGCAGGCACGGCGAAGCACTTGAATCTCCAGCTTGAGTGCCTTTCGTCAGTGAACAAACTCCTTTGGGCCAGATACCTACAAGCACTGGCAGCTCCTTAGGGAGTCACGAAAAGCTCCTGAGGGTGGGAATCTGCAGCCACACACCTGTGTTCTCAAGCTGTGTGACGCTGGACAAGTAACACAACCTCTCTGTGTCTCAGTTTTCACATCAGTAAAATAGAGTACCATTGAATCTGTCACAAGGATTTAACTAGTGGACGCAGGAAAGCTGCTGCGCCCACAGCAAATGTTAGGTTATTAGGATTGTCATTATTTTTTTCTCCAGGCCTCCTTCTGGGCTGTGGAGCTGGGCAGGGTGTGGGCTGGGTCGGAGAGTCCAGAATCACTGGAACTGGCTCGTCCACAGAAAATCACCTGCAGGGCCAGTCACGATGACTCCCTGCTTGAGCCTCTTCTCCGCATCCGTTGGGATTGAATTATGAAACCCCACAAAGGATATGCTCTTACTCTTACTCCACTGCGGCCGTGAGCCCATTGCAAATAGGACCTTTTGAAGATGTTCGCTTTAGTTAAGGCATGTCAGGGTGGGTCTTACTCCCGATGACTGGAGGCCTTTTAAAGAGAAGTCAGAGAAAGCTACAGGGGGGAGACAGAGTCAGAAATCAGCAGAAACCGGAAGAGCAGATGCAAGGATCGAGAGCGTTGGGGGGTGGCTGAGATGCAAGCCAGCCCTGAGGACTGTGGCAAGCTAGCACCCAGACTGCCACAGACATTGGGGAGAAAGCACAGCCTTTAGGTGACACCTTGATTTAGCACTTCTAGGCTCTGAAACTGTGAGATAATAAATGCTTGCTCTTTAAGTCAACCCGTTGCGTGGTCTTTGTCATAGCAGCTCTGGCAAACTAAGACACCAGTCAAGGCAGTGATACTTTACGCGCTTTCTCTGCAGTCCTTTTAGCAACCCTGTATGGCCAACGGGAGCACCCCCATTTCAGAGATAAAGAAACTGAGGCCCAGGGCAGCTAAGAACCTCACCCCAGTCCCCCAGCTTGCCATGCAGCCCCTGGAACTGGAATTCAAAGACCCCTTCCCTCATCTCATAGTCTCTTTCCTAATCAGTAAACCAGCATCATGCTTGGAGGTCTTAGAGGGCCTCAGCTCTGGGGGTAAAGGGTTTTGCATAGTCAAAAACATTTTCAGGTTCTACAATGCCTTTGCTTTGAAAAAGCCTTACATTTTTATGTACATGGTGCGCATCGGAACTAATTCACCCACAAATGAAGTGTGCCCTCTGGAGTGAAAGGTAGGCCTTGCCTAATAGTGCATAACCACACCAGATGGGTAAGTGGTGGGTGGGTTAAGGTGGAGAGGTTGCAATTTCCCAAGAAATTGAAATGAACATCCTCCTTGAGTTTGAAATAAATGGACTTGCAGAGGCTCTAGCGTGACCCGAAGTCCCTGAGCACCTTTTCCTTCTGGATTCCCAGGCTGACCCCAATTCCCGCAGCCTGAGCTCAGAGCCGCCCTCCCTCCACTTTCCTGGCCTCCCGTGCTCTCTCCCTGCCTTTTCCCTCCTCTTCCTCCAAGCCCCTCCTCCCACCCTGAGGCCCTCCTCACTCCTCACACTGGCTGCCCTGCACGCAGGGGGAGATGGTCTGTGCATGTGTGTGTGTATGTGTGCTTGCACGTGTGTGTATGCACTCGTGTGAGCATTATGTGTGCACATGAATGCATGCATGAGCTTATGAGTGTGCCTGTATATGCATGTGTGAATGTGTGTGCAAGTGTGTGTGTGAGTGGGTGTGTGAGCAGGCGGGGCGCAGATAGTCCCCCAGATAAAGCTGGGCACGTAAAACAAGTATTATTAAAAAGCACTCAAAACGACAGACAACGAGCAAAAAACAACGAGCAGACAACAAGCAAAAAACAAACGAGCAAAAAGCACGCACATGCCAGAGGGCATGCGGCCTTTGCATTTAATCAAAACACCATATTGCCAGTGTCCATTTGTTGCCCTGTGTTATAGTCTAGTACCGAATTGTGTCATTTGAATGGAAGTGCAGGCAGGGACCTGAATTTAACTATTAATAATACAGCGCTGGGCACAGAGGCGCAGCTCTGGTGAATGGATTCCTTGTCTCTCTCTGCAGCACTCTCCACTGCCTCTTGCTTTAGACCAGCTTTTTTTTTTTTTCCTTATAAAGCCTGAGGCCATAACTACCTCTGGACTATGCGATGACACGAGTCCCCAAATGTCCTTCTTTCATCGTACACAGTTGGTGTCTCAGTCTGCCACGGGGCTGCTGATGCAAAGAGTCTGAAATGGGTTGGCTTTTATCATGGAAAATTTATTAGGGTGCAAGCTTACAGTTGCGAGGCTGTGAAATGTCCAAATCAAGGCATTCTTGCCCAAGTCGGCTGCTGGTGATCCTGGAGCCCTGCCACGGGGCGGCCAGGCAAGACAACGGGTCGCCGGCTCCGCGCTGCTTTCTCCCTGACTCGGCCATGGCCCATCGGGCATCTCCGCTCCTTGAGCCTCTCTTCTCTCCTTGAGCTCAGCTGTGGGCGTACTGGGGTCCTTTCCTCTTGCATGGTCCGGTCAAATACGGGGGCTTCCTTTTCCTCTGGGGGCTTCTCTCTGTTTTCATCAGACCCGGCAAGAGGGTAGAGACCCACGCTGGCTCACGCCTCACTGACGTGGTCCAGTCAACAGGACCCCACCCACAGGGATGGATTAGTTCAGAAACGTAATCTTTTTCTTTTGGGGCTTCACAGAAGAACTTCAGACTACCACAGCTGGATTTCGGTTTCTCTCGTGTGCCACCAGAAATGACAGGTACAATGTGGAACGCCAGAGACACCTGCTAATTTTTACAAAATTAAATGAATAACCTTTGCTTAGTACATCATGGTTTGTGATAGCCATAGCAAACCTTTTTGTGGTGTTCACTGAGTCTGTTGTGCCCAACAGACATGAGGTAGATTCTTTTATTTCCCTTTTACGGAAAGGAAGCAGAGGCCCAGAGAGGTTAAGGAACTATACCCAGGTTGCCCAGCCCACCAGGGATGAGTCAAGATTAGAATCCAGGTAGGCTGGGGTCAGAACCCCAGCTCTTAATGATGAAGTCGGACTGCCTCCCAGATGAACAAGAAGGGCAATTATCACGTCCTTTCCATAGTTTATGAGTTTTCAACTCATGATGTGATTTTCTAAAAATTGGGCAGTCAGGGAGTGATGGAGAAGGAACCTGAACCTGATCCTCTGAATGCAAAGTCCTTTGTCTCTTTTTTTCCTCTCTCTTTATTATTTTTTCAAACGTTACATTAAAAAAATATGAGATCCCCATATACCCCACAACCCCCTCCCCACTCCTCCCACATCAATAACCTCTTTCATCATTGTGGCATATTCACTGCATTTGGTGAATACATTCTGGAGCACTGCTGCACCACGTGGATAGTGGTTTACATTGTAGCCTACACTCTCCCCCAGGCCACCCAGTGGGCCGTGGCAGGACACACAATGTCCAGCATCTGTCCCTGCAGTACCACCCAGGACAACTCCAAGTCCTGAAAATGTCCCCACATCACACCTCTTCCTCCCTCTCCCTGCCCTCAGCAGCTACCGTGGCCACTTTCTCCACATCAATGCTACAATTTCTTCCATTACTAATCACAATAGTTCCCCAGCAGAATACCGGCAAGTCCACTCTAATCCATACGCTATTCCTCCAGCCTGTGCACCCTGGGATGGCTATGTCCAGTCCCCCTCTACATCAAGAGGGGGCTTAGATTCCACATGGATGATGGATGCAATCCTCTTGCTTGCAGTTGTAGTCACTCTTGGCTCCCTGGTGTGGTGGCTGACCGTCTTCACCTCCCTGTTAGCTGGCCAGGGTAAGACCAATAAACCAGAGGGTAGGAGTTGCAGGTCTGCTGAGGCTCAGGGCCTGGCTGTCATGTGGACGGTCCAGAGATTCAGGTCCCCTGAGTATACACCAACCCCAGCACCAACCACAGGTCCGGTAAAGGTAACAGAAGAGGCATGTGTAGAAAGATCACATCTGAGTCCAACTCCATCACACTCAGGAGCACAAATGCCAAAGCAGGGCCAGCTGACATGGCCCTGAACTCCAGAGCCATCTGCCATGACCATTCCTCTGTCTTTTTATGGCCTAATTTGTACAGAGTGAAACGCCAGCTGTGGCTGTGGTGGGGTAGGTGCTGCAGAGGTGTCTGAGGGGGCAGGTGGAGCTTGGGTCTGAACCCCAGATCCTTGGCGACACGGCAGAGACAGGACTCTGGAGTCCTGGGGGAATGAGGGCGCGTCCGCCCGGCTCAGAGAGCAGGGGGCAGGGACAGCAGCCAGGGACAGGGCCCTGGAAGCCAGCAGGGAGCGTGCCTGAGAACTGGACTCACACTCGAGCTGGGACTGGAGAAGAGGCGAGGGACGGCAGGTCCCTGAAGAGTTGCTGGAGCAGCAGGCCGAGGAGAGGGGTCCCAGAGGCAGGTGGATGGGCTGCTGAAAATACCAGCCAGGGAAAAGCCTCTCTGGGGGCGTGCGGGGAAGGCTTCCTCTCGGCAGCTCTCCAGGCCCGGCTTCCCAGGGCCTCTGCCCCCCTCACCCCTGTAAAGTGGGAGGATGGGACCAGGGGACTCTCGCCTTTCCCGCTTCCCAAGCCCGTCTCCTGGGCGTGCTCGGGTGTCTTTCTGGACACGTGCTGGTGACTTTGTTACTCAACGCCCCTCCCTTGTTTATTTGTGCTTTCCTGAAAAAGGAAAAAGAAATTAGCCCCCGCTGGGTTATGCCTGTTAAGTGAAGAGCTCCCAGCGTCCAGGACAAGCTGGCCTGTCCAGCGCTGTGCTCGCTCGGCTGGGCCTGGTGGGGCCGAGGCTGGCGCGGTCCCCGGTGGGGAAGGGACACCCCCTGGCGACGGTGAAGACCTCGTGTCTGCAGCTCCCGTGTTCGGGGAGCAACTGTGCCCGTGGCTCCCAGAGACCATCCGGAGAAACTCTCGCGGATGGGATTACACGTCTCTAAAACTTTATTTTAAATTGGAAACATGTATTTTACGATGAGCAGAGAGGGGTTCTCGGAGCCTGGCGGCTGCAGCAGGCTCATTGACATTCTGGTCACACTCGTGCGTCTGAATCGACCACTCTCTGTGCTCCTCAGAGTGCTTTCCATTGAGGGTGTCCATCCAGGACTGGCTTGCTCGCGGTTTTATGACATCATCTCTGTCCCAAGTTTTCGTGAAAGCTCCTACGGTTCCGTGTCTGGCTTTCCACACCAACTCCTCCTGAGTCCTTGGCTGCTTTTTGTTTTCCATAAGCTTATCTTTTTGGGGGACAGGCTGCCCGCTAAGATCCCACGTAGGGAGAGAGGGATGTTGAATACTTCTTGCACGTGTGTCCTGTTTTTTCGGCGTGTCCCCTACAGCGTAAATGGTCCCCCCTGGTCCATTCCTGATAATCTGCTGGAAGGGGAAATCTGCTGAGGGGAGAAAGAGTCTCATTCTTCCAGGCCTGTGGGAAGAGAGAGGAAGAACTGAGCAGGAGTACCTGGAGAGCTGGGAAGGTCTTTTGACTCAAAGCTCCTTTCCTGTGCCTTTCACCAATGAGCTCGGCGGGTCAGCATCCTGGGAGGTTATCTGTTGTCCATCTCCAGATGCAAATCGTACGCCAGTAGGCTCTCCTCCCAAGCACCTGCCTGGGATGAGCCACGCAAGGCTGTGTTCTTTTTAGAGCGTGAACTCAGGATGCTTCTAGGTAAGGGGCCATCACTGGGAATTTGGGGAGCCAGGGACTGTGGACTCTGCGCTTGATGGTGGTCGTTTGAGCAAGAGTAAGTGGGGGGGTCGAGCAGAAAGGGAAGGTAGATGCACAGAACCACAGACAGGGAAACCCGGAAGTGACTGTTGGTTTGTGTCCCCCCTGCAGAGTTCCTGGATTTGAAGTTTCTTCACAGGGTGTGAAAAAGACTCATTTCTCTGGTCTACATTCAAACGGACCACCTGGCCATGGGCAACTGCCCGCCATGTTGAATATGAAGCAGGATGCATTGGGAATGGCAATGGACAGAGGAGGCTGGGTTTACAGGAAGGTGAACATTGCAGAGAGCCGCCCAGCACCCACTCCCATCCTTCAGGTAGTAGACCCCGCTCCCTTGATCCCTGACATGAGTATGTGATCCAGGATGGATCAATTATTACCCACAATCCCCTCATCTGTTTGTTCATTGCTTTTGCTCAATGTTTGTTTGTTATCTGCAAGAACCTGGGACCTCCCATGTGGGAGGCAGGTGCTCAACTAATTATTATTATTATTTTTAAATGAAATATCAAATTATTATTCTCTTTTTTTTTTTTTTTTTTTTTACCACAGTGACTGTTCTAAGACATATAATCAGGTCGAGCCTACCAAGAGCGGATAAGAGTTTTCCTTGAGATCTTTTCAAACTGAAGCTAGTAGAGAAACTCCTTCCTTTCTGGATGAAAGTTTTTTAAGAACATAAGTCAGAGCTGCTGAAGTTATGAATCTGCCCTATGGAAGAGCTGGTGTGTCTGAATGAAGTTGACGTTCAGAGAGAAATTGAGGCCAGAGCAGAGAGGGAGGCCCTGCTGGGGTCTGTGTCCCTGATTCTGTTGTCTGAGAGTCCATCCCCATCCCTACCTACTCGTAGTTTGATATGAGCCAGTACATCCCTTCCTTGCTTGGATTTCTGCCACTTGCAACCAAAAGAGTCCTGACCTTGGTGGATGAAGATGGTGGTTAACAGTATAAATATAAGAATGCTCTTCTTTTGCCAAGTGTTAAGAATATGGTGACACATGGGAAAATTACACCTAATGGAACTTACGGATAATAGTTGACAGTCATGTTGTAATATTTTTATAGCAATGGCAAAGAGGAAACTTTCAATTCTAAGGGACAACCATAGGAAGTCGTAAGGGGATATGGGATTTTTTCTTTTGGAGTAATGAAAATGTTCTAAAATTGACTGAGGCGATGACAGCCCAACTCTGGGATGAAAATGAGAGCCATTTCGAATGGCTAGTGCAAAGCATGGGCCTGGATAACACAGGGAATCGGTGGTGGAAGATGGAATGCGGTCAACAGAACACATATGAGAACGTGCTCTCGCAAGCTATAACAAATACATAATACTAATACAGGGTGTTAATAATCAGGTGGGTTGCGGGAAAATACACCAAATACAAAATATGGGCTAGAGTTAGTGGTAAGATTTTGATGATGCTCTTTCATAGTTTGTAATAAATGTTTCACAACAATGTAAGGTGCTGGTGGTGGGGTGATGGATGGGAGCCTTGTATGATGATAAGTATGTTTGTTTTGTAAGTTCACAACTTTTGCTATGCACTTACTGTTTTTTTAATTTTTAGAAATTAATTTATTGAGATATATCACTCATACATAAACATACATAAATAATAAGTGTATAATAGTAGTTGTGAACTTACAAAACAAACATATGTAACATCATACAGAACTCTCATAACTCACCCTACCACCAATAATTTGCATTGTCGTTAAACCTTTTTAACTAATGATTAAAGAGCATTGTCAAAATATTACTACTAACCAAAGTTTTTCCCCCCAACCAAACCTATTATTACTATCTTTATATCATTTATATATGAACATATGTAAACAATTAAGTGTACAGTAAAAGTTGTGAACTTATAAAGCAAACATGCATAATATCATGCAGGGGTTCCATACATCAACCCTCCACCAACACCTTGCATTGTCCTGAGATGTTTGTTACAAATTGTGAAAGACATAGTCCTTATCTTACATTTGATGTTTTTTACCCCCAACCCACCCTATTATTATTTTTTAAATATATTTTTTTATGACAGAAGTTGTAAACTTATAAAACAGTCATGCACATGTGCAGAATTCCTAAACAACACCCCTCTATCAACACACCACACTGCGGTGTGTCATTTGCTACAGAGAAGAAGATAACATCTGATTGTTACCATGTCCATAGTGTACATTTGGCTCACATTTTCCACACTACCTCAGTATCAACACAGTACATCTTTTGCATAGATGCAAGAATATTATATTATTACTACTAACCACAGTCCATAGGTCACTCCAGCTGTATTTTTCCGATGCTTCTCCACATTCCCAATACCCTGCAATAGTGATGTACATTTGCTCTAGCTCACAAAAGACACTCTTGCATCTGTACCATTCTACAATTCTCATCCACTTCTTGGCTTACTGTGCTATTCAGTTCCTAGATTATTCTCTAGCATTCTGTCAATTGGCATTTAAATACCTTTTCAGTCACATCCCCATTTATAAACTAGCTGTTACTCACTATGTGCTACCATCCACTCTATATATTTCCTCACTTTTACATTAAGTTAATTCAACTTCTACATACACTACACATCAGTAGTCCATCTCAGTCCTCCTCTTATTTCCTTTAAGAAGCCACCACCTACCACCAGGTCTTGAAGATATTTTCCTACAATTTTGTTTAGAAGTTTTATGGTTCTTGCTTTTATTTTAGGTTTTTAATCCATTTTGAGTTAATTTTTGGATAAGGTGTGAGATAGGGGTCCTCTTTCCTTCTTTCAGTTATGGATATCCAATTCTTTCAGCACCATTTGTTGAATGAATTGTTCTGCCCGAGCTGTGTGGGTTTGACAGGCTAGTTAAAAATCACTTGATCATACATGTGAAGGTTTGTTTCTGAACCATAAATTTGGTTCCATTGTTCTATGTGTCTAACTTTAGGCCAGTACCATGCTGTTTTTACCATTATAACTAGGTAATATGATTTAAAGTCTGGAGATGAGGGTTTGCTTTTCCTTTTTATGATGTTTCTGGCTATTCAGGACCCCTTAACCTTCCAAATAGATTTGATGTTCATGCTTTCAAAATTTTTTTTAATGCTGGTGGAATTTTTATTGGGTTTGCATTGAATCTGTATATCAATTTGAGTAGAGTTGACAATTTTAATGATATTTAGTCTTCCAGTCCATGAGCTTGGAATGTTCTTATTCTTCCAGTTATTTAGGCCTTTTTAAATTTCTTTTAACACTGAGTTGCAGTTTTCTGAATACAGTGCTTTATATATTGGTTAGGTTTATTTCTGACTATTTGAGTTTTATCTGTCATATTTTATTTTCACCACTTTTTGACAGATGTAGTTCCTTTTATTGATATAATCTTCATTTCTAGACTCTCTTCCAGACTTCTCTCTCCTGTCCTTTCTTTTCAGACTCTAGCACACCCTTTAGTATTTCTTGAGAATTTGGTCTCTTGCTTAGAAATTCTCTCAGTTTCTGTTTATCTGTGAATATTCTAATCTCACCCACATTTTTGAAAGATAATCTTGCTGGATATAAGATTCTTGGCTGGAAGCTTTTCTCTTGCAGTATCTTAGATATATCATACCACTGTCTTCTTGCCTCCATGGTTTCTGGTGAGAAATCAGCACTTAATTTTATTGGATATCCCTTATACGTTATGCATTGCTTTTCTCTTGCTGCTCTCGGAATTCTCTCTTTGTCTTTGGCATTTAACATTCTGACGAGTATCTCAGAGTTGGTCTACTCAGATTTTTTTTGCATGGGAGTACATTGTGCTTCTTGGACAGGGATATCTATGCCCTTCAATAGGGTTGGGAAAATTTCTACCATTGTTTCTTCAAATATTTCTTCTGCCCCTTTTCCCTTCTCTTCTTCTGGGACAGTCATGACATGTATGTTTGCATGCCTTTTGCTGTCTTTCAGTTCCCTGAGACCTTGTTCAATTTTTTCCATTCTTTTCCTCAAGGTTTCTGTTGTATGTTCACTTTCAGAGACTATTTCTTCAAGCTCACCAACTCTTTCTTCTGCTTCCTCAAATCTGCTATTATATGATTCTAATGTTCTTTAAATTTCATTTATTACACCTTTCATTCCCATAAGATCTGCTGCTTTTCTATGTATGCTTTCAAATTCTTCTTTGTGCTCATCTAGAGTCTTCTTACTATCTTTTTCATTTATTTATTTATTTATTTATTTATTTATTTATTTATTTATTTATTTCCCCTTCCTCCCCACCCCCCTGCCCCGGTTGTCTGTTCTCTGTGTCTATTTGCTGTGTCTTCTTTGTCTGCTTCTGTTGTTGTCAGCGGCATGGGAATCTGTGTTTCTTTTTTGTTGTGTCATCTTGTTGTGTCAGCTTTTAGTGTGGGTGGTGCCATTCTTAGGCAGGCTGCACTTTCTTTCACACTGGGTGGCTCTCCTTATGGGGCACACTCCTTGCACATGGGGCTCCCCTATGCGGGGGATACCCCTGCATGGATGGCACTCCTTGTGCACATCAGCACTGTGCTTGGGCCAGCTCCACACAGGTCAAGGAGGCCGGGGTTTGAACCGCGGACCTCCCATATGGTAGACGGACGCCCTAACCACTGGGCCAAGTCCGCTTCCCATTCTTAATATCCTTAGTATCTTTAGCCTTCTCACTGAATTTAAGGAGATTTGTTTGAATATCTATGATTAGTTGTCTCAGCTTCTTTATGTCATCTGGAGGCTTATCTTGTTCCTTTAACTGGGCCATAGCTTCCTGTTTTTTGGTGGGGTTTGTAATTTTTTGTTGATGTCTTGGCATCTGGCTTACTAGAATATTTATTCTGGGTGTAGATTTTCTCTTTAGTTTAGGGCTTCCTGCCTTTTTCCCTTGCTGGTTGTGTGGTAGGAGCCAAGCATTTAGTTGGTGCTGTAAGCTCTGGAGGCTCAAGCTGCCCTCATTTATGCACTTATTGTTCATGTATGTTCATATATAAATGACATACTTAACTTTTTTTTTTTCAGGTACCAAGGCCGGGGATTGAAACTGGAATCTCATATGTGGGAAGATGGAGCTCAACCACTGAACCACACCAGCTCCCCTGAGTTGTTTTTTTTTTCATTTGTTTGCTTGTTGTTTGCTTTTTTGTTTTTAAGAGGCACCAGGAACGAAACCCAGGACCTTCCATGTGGGAAGCAGGTGCTCAACTGCTTGAGCCACATCCACTCCCAATAATTTAAAAAAATGAATAAAAAAAAGCATCTTGACCAATTCAGGTAGAGCTTGGATTCAATTAAGTTTGGGAGAAAATATAAAGAGAAATAAGAATTTATTAAGAATTAAGGAAGAAGGAGAAAGGGATTGGATCACAAATGAGAGGAAAGGGAATGATGTATTTTAATGATGGAGAAAAAGGAAAGCAGTTCAGATTATCACTGGCTTTTATTTTCTGGAAAAAAAATCATTTTCAGATTAGAAAGGTGCAAACAAACATGGCTAAGAAGAAATTAATACCCAAGACAAATGAGATGATAGTAAGAAAGGGCCATCTACCTTCAAATTAGTCTGTCCCCTAGTCATGCTAGTGTAATGGACACCTTTCTTTGAGATCTTAGAGAGGTGTGCTTTTGTAGGAATCGCGACAGTGGGGCCTTATGCTATAAAATTGGATTAAGCATTATATCAATTTTGAAAAAGTGTTGGAGATCCAGACTGGCATGTTCTTAGATCCATTAAAGGGGAATGCCATACTTTGATTTTAGCAAGGTTTAATCTACAGGGTCCAAGACATGCCTGTGGCTGAACTTCTGGTCTCAGGACCTCAACACTGGATAAGGAATAGCTTTTCTTGGAAGACGACATGTTAGAAGGAGCAGTGACAAGAGAATGACTTCTGGTTTTGGACAGGATGCATTTGAGGCCCTGCAGGAATCTGTGTGGGGCTGTCCAGATGTCAAATCAACAAATTTGGTCAGGAGCTCAGACAAGAAGTCAGGGTTGGTATGAAGCTCTGGGGGTCATGAGCTCGAAGCCAGATGGTGAATAAGGGATTTTGTGCCTAGAGAAACAAGAAGAGCTGGCTTACAGCCAGAATCTCGAGGAGGACAGAAGAGGATTGGATAGAGAAAAGCAAGCAGGAAGGTTCAGAGATGTGAAGGACTAGGAGAGAGTGTCTCAAAAAAGGGATGTGACGATTAACAGTGTCAAGTGCTATAGAATGATGATGCTAATGAAGAAAGAGGATACCTGATATGTGGATGAGGTCAGTGGTGACCTTTGAGAAATTTATTTCAATAAACATGAATATAGAAGTCTAATAGGAAGGAGTAAAGGAGGGGGAGAAAAATCCCCTGTTTCCTTCCTCCCACCGTCATGGCTGTAGCTGACATTCTCATCTTTCACTGGCCTCTCAATCATCTCCTAAGGAGTCATTCTGCCACTGTTTCCTTCCTATATCCTATCAGCTGCCTCCCTGCCACCAGCCTGCTTTCCTCCCATGCAGGTATGAGCAAGTCATTCCATTCTGCCCCAACCCCAGGTAGCTCTCCGTGGCCCAAGCAAGAACGTGCAACTCCCACGCATGGTGTTTTGGTTGGACAAATGCTGACTGCAGAGTTCCTGCATGTGAAACCCTGAAATCCCTGGCTTAACACCATAGAAGTTTAGTTCTCAATTCCAATGGGAGAAGCCCATTTGGAAGCCTGAGAGGGCATGGGAGGTGGTGTGTGCTCCATCTCAGATGGGTGGCTCCAAGGTTGCTGTGGGTACTGACGTCCAAGCCAGTGGAGAGTGTGCGGGATCACAAGTGGATTTCCACAGGCTCAACCTGGAAGAGGGGTGCGCGTGGCTTCAGCTACTTTCTGTTGGCCAGAGCTAAATCTCTTGGTCCTTTTAACTGCAAGAGAGGCCGGGAGATGCAGTACAGCCGAGTCACAGAAGGAAAGGGGAAGATGAGGCGGTCTTTTGTCGTCACGGCAACCAAGGTCTTGCAAAACCAACCCCACCCACTTTTCCAGTCCTGTCTTCCTGGAGTGTGTGGGCAGAGGATTACTTTCTCTTTCCTCACCTATATCATCTACATTCCCTTTTCCCGTTGGTTAAGAATACGCTTTCTCCTAACCTTTCTCTACTTGAAATTCTGCTCATGTTGCCATGAGACATGGAAACTCTTCCATGGAGACTTTTTCTGAGCTGCAGTGATTTCCTCCTTTGTTTGCCCCAGATCACAGCACTTTTTACCTCCTGCTTGTATTCCAGTTATAACAGTTGTATAAATCCCTCTGTCCTTTTGAAGCCCCAGACTACAGTCTCGCTGGGGCAGGGTTAAGTCATAGTTATCTTTGCTCACCCTATAATTTTAGTAACTATACGTTCTACCATCCCAAATCAGAACGTGTGATCTGAGAAGCCTTAGTATTTATTCCAGGATGGTTGGGATGAAATATATTGGAAGTCTTCAGAAAGATCTGGAAGCAGAATCCTGGAGACGTAGTAGAAGCTCAATAAATATTGCTTGTCTGGAATGGAATCAAATTACTTAGGAAACTCTTACTAATATGCAAAGCAAAATACAGTAATCACTTGGTCATATAGAAAGGGAGAATGAACTCACAGGGACTTTTGAAATTGTCGCAGAGCTGGCTTGAGACATTTCCTGGGGCGTTGGCTCACCCAGCACAATTCCTGGCAGGCCGAGTCTCTCTCTGTCAAACTGAAATGCCTAGATACTTGGTTGAAAAATAAAATAAATAACTTAAAACAACTACTTTATGCTCAGCGTTTTGTGCTGGTATCTGACCACTTGAATTCTAGGACTTGGGAAGGCCTCCCCATTTCCTGAGATGCTCTTAAGAAGAGTGGTTGGGTGAGGTGTCTGCTGTGGTTCAGCCACTGGAAGCCTGTCTCCGCCTCTGTGGCTGAAGGCCTGAGACTCGTCTATAAATTATTTTGTCAGCAAGTCAACCAGAGATGGTCAGCTTCCACTCTGCTTATTGTCTGTATTTGACCCACAATTATGAAATACTCCTATAAGGACCATATTCTAATAGTAAAAATGTTTGTGTGTATCTGTCCCATTCATTACAGAGATTTTAATGGCATTAATTGGAGTTGAAGCAAGGAGGAGTAAATGAAAAGAGGGAGTTGGTGCCAAAGTAAAGAAATCTAGGGCCATGGGCTGGACCGACTCCAAGTTGATTTTTAAGGACAGCGGACTGGGCTAGCGATTTCCTGGGTGGGGGGGCCCTGCTCCTCCCAGCTTCTGGGAAGGGAGACCACCTTTCCTGGCTGCCCGCTCTGCAGTTCTCCTCTGCCAGCCATCTGGGAGCACGGTCATGGTGTGTGGGGTGGAGGGGTGACTCACAGAATGGGTCAGAAACTGTTCTGTCACCTGCTTTGGGGTTCCTGGAGAGCCCCAGTGCCTGTGACCCTGGCCTGGTGTGGGCTCAGGCCAGCAAGTGTTCAGTGGGCATTTGTTAAAGGACCCACCCTCCAGTCCATCTCCCAGGTCTTTCCTTTTCCTACTTGTTTGTTCAAAAAGCAGCTGTTCCCATGTCATCTCTACGTGCCGTTGTGCCTTTTGCTTCCTCTTTCTGGAATGCTCTCCTCCCCCAACCTGACTGACCCAGTTGGAATCTAAAATATCCGTGAGGGTCAAATGTAACAGTTCCTCCTCCTCCTTCTTCTTCACTCTGCCCTTCCCCTCCTTCTTCTTCTCTATGTTAGTCAGGGTTCTCCAGAGAAACAGTACCAAGAGGATATACATTTTATATTATATTATAGGGACCAGCTTAAACAACCATGGGATTTGGCAAGTCCACATTCCAAGGAACAGGCCACATGTTGGAAGCTCGACGAAGGTGAGGTTGAATTCCCCAGGAGAAGCTGCAAGTCGGGAACTCCAGTGAAAGTGACAGTGAATTTTCCAGACAGGAGAAGCTGTCTGTCAGTCCTTTTCTGATGATGAAATCCTTGATTCTCCCTTTAAGGCCTTCAAGTGAGTGGATGAGGAGAGTCCTTTCATTGCTGATGGCCATCTCCTTTGTTGATGCATTTAACTGCTGATGATTTTGATCTGCCTATGAAGTACACTCAGAGTAACTACCAGGCCAGAGTTTGCTTGACCAAACAACTGGATACCATAACCCAGCCAAGCTGACATCTGAAATTAACCATCGCATCCACTTCCTACTTTTTTTAACACCCTGAACCAATAATGAGCTCTTGCGTTCTCAGAATTCCAGCTTCTTCTTTTGTACCTGCCCCTCCTGCTGCTGCTTCTTTTACTTCCGGGACTCTCACCAGCTCCATATATACAGCTCTTTCTCCCTGCCAGGCACTTAGCTTTATCCATACTACTCAGTGGTTTGGCTTATGAGCAGGAATTTATTGGCTCATGGTTTTGGAGGCTAGAAGTCCAACATTGAGGTATTGGCAGAGCTTGCTCTCTCTGGGAGTCTATAGCATTTCCGCAGTTCTCTGTCACATGCACTTTCTCTCTCCTTGTGTCTGCTTCTCTGGTTCCCACTGACATCTAACTTCTACTGAATTCTGCACCCGAATTTCCTTTGCTCATAAGGACTTTAGCCATACCTCTCTCTAAGCCAAACTCAGCATATAAAGACATTACTTCCCCCCCAGTGGGACATGACTCTTGGAGATGAGCCTCCCTGGCACTGAGGGATTACTACCAAACACCAACTAGTGATGCAACTGGAAAAAGACCTTGACCAAAATGGGGAACGTGTAAAGGCAAATGAGTTTATATGGCTAAGAGACTTCAAAGTGAGTCGGGAGGTCATTCCGGAGATTATGCTTATGCATGTCTCAACGGGATCTCATTGACTGTCAAAGTAAATATTGCCTCAAATAGTGGAGCTTCTGAGGGCTCTGAAGACATCCAGACACTGTCGGCAAGGCAGAGCACTCAGGAGTTTGGCGCCCTGCCAGTGGGCCCTGCTTTGGAATTTATGCTCCCCAGTGTGACAGAATTGGATTCAGTGGTGGTTTCCCTACACATAGCTCTTCTGCCCCTTCTATGTGAACCTATAGTTAGTTCTAGAGTTTATAAGTGTGTGTCCAAGAGATTTTTTTTTTAAAGATTTAAAATTTTTAAAATTTATTTCTCTTCCCTCCCCCCCCCCCGCCGATTATCCTTATCAGCGGCACCAGGAATCTGTGTCTCTTTCTTTCTTTTTTTTTAAGATTTATTTATTTATAATTTATTTCTCTCCCCTTCCCCCCCACCCCAGTTGTCTGTTCTCTGTGTCTATTTGCTGCATGTTCTTCTTTGTCCACTTCTGTTGTTGTCAGTGGCATGGGAATCTGTGTTTCTTTTTGTTGCATCATCTTGTGTCAGCTCTCCGTGTGTGCAGCGCCATTCTCAGGCAGGCTGCAATTTCAACTTGCGCCAGGTGGCTTTCCTTACAGGGCATACTCCTTGCACATGGGGCTCCCCTACGCAGGGGACACCCCTGCGTGGTGCAACACTCCTTGCACGCATCAACACTGTGCATGGGCCAGCTCCACACAGGTCAAGGAGGCCAGGGGTTTGAACCGCAGACCTCCCATGTGGTAGACGGATGCCTTATCCATTGGGCCAAGTCCGCGTCCCTCCAAGAGATTTTAATCTTTGGGCTGTCCATATACCAGTTGGGCCTTGAATCTCAACAGAGTTGCAACACCTATTCTGCAGTTCATTGGACTCACCCAGGACAACTGACAAGGAGATGATGATGGAAAATGACCATCTCAATGAACAGAGAGAGTCTCCAACTGCAAGCAAGATAGTCCCATCCATCTGTCCCATGGGATCTAAGCTCCCTCTCAATTAGAGGCAGATTGGGCATCACTATCCCAGAATCCTCAGGGTTGGGGAATGAACAATGGACTAGAGTAGACTTACTATTGTTCTACTATAGACTTATTGCAATTCTAGCAATGGAAGAACTTTTATCATTGATGTGGAGGCAGTGGCCACTGGAGGTTGTGAAGGGAGGGGGAGGGAAAAACAGGGGTAATATGGGGACATTTTTGGAACTTGGAAATTGTCTTGAATGACATTGTAATGACAGATACAGACCATTATACATCTTATAACAACTTGCAAAACTGTGCAGGAGAGAGTGTAAACCACAACATAAACTATAATCCACGCTTAGTGGCAAGGCTCCAAAATGTGTTCATCAATTGTAACAATTGTACCACACTAATGAAGGATGTTGTTAATGTGGGAAAGTATGAGAGGGGTTGGGAGCGGGGCATACTGGGAATCCCCTACAATTTTTTATGTAACATTTATGTAATCTAAGTATCTTTAAAAAAGGTGTATGTATATATATATACACACACACAAAGACCTACGTTGATTCAATTTGGCCTCATCTAAGTAAGATCTCGAAGATCCTATTCACAAAAAAGTCCACACCTTAACAAATAACACCTTCAAAGGTCCTATTTACAAACAGGTTCACACCCACAGGAACGCAGCTGAGGACCTGAAAATGCCCTTTTTGGGGGTCATGATTCCATCTCCAACAGGCAGTGAGGGAAAGAACTCAAACAGTGAAGAGCTCAGAACCCCGACTCAAGATGGATGGTCAACGCAGACCAGGGTGCTGGGCCCAGAGGGGCTCAGGGATGCCCGACGGCCGTCCTCCACAGTCTGGGGGCTGCAGGCCAGGGTCGTGGCCATCTTCTGAATCTGAACGCTATGCCTACCGAAAGCCCCGGGCGGAGGTCAGCTGAGGCCTGCGCAGTGGGAGTCACAGTCTTAGAAAGACCTGTCTGGAGGTCAGAGGACTCCACAGGTGGATTGGCCGCTCAAGAAGGCCGTGTGTCACCCATTGCAGAGGTGCCCAGTTAGAGGTTGGTGTCACCACTTCCCCTTGTTAGTGGGCTGTAAGGATGTTTGTGCCTGGTGACAGCTCCGAGCAAATTGGGTACAAGTGTCCTCAATGCTCCACCTGCTGATTGCTGTAAACTTTACCTCCTTCCTTGTACCCTATTTCTCCACTTTTGAAGCGAGTGCGCTCATGCTACCCTGAGCCCAAGCTGCCCTCAAAAAGACTCTAGAGTTATTCATTTACACCGTAGCGTAAACTTAAAGGAGGCAGCCTGAGCCCCAGTAGAGGGGTTGCGGTGGGCCACCATCGAAGACAAAATGGCCGCCTTGCTAGTTCTTGGGCTTGCCCTAAGCCTTGATATTTAAGTTGTACAGTGACATAAAAATATAAATATTATTATAGCATGGGGGTTATTTTTACCTGTAGAAATCATGCCCTCCTCCCTTCTGCCCCCTGAGATGCCTCCCTGGTCTGTTTGCTTGTTGTTTTTGTTTGTTGTTTATGCTTGCTGTCTCCTTATTGATTTTGCTATTTGTCTGCTTGTTGTCTGTTTTTTCTTTAGGAAGCACCAGGAACCGAACCCAGGACCTCTCACGTGGTAGGCAGGCCCTCAATTGCTTGAGCCACGTTCATTCCCCACCGCCTGGGTGTGGTGTTGGAGGAAGATATGAGCCTGCCTTTTTGGAGATAACAATCCAGATGATTGCTTGAGAAAGAGAGGGAAGGAGGGATTGGGAAGGCTGGGAGCCATCTCTTCCTCCCTTTCTCTCCTCACCTGCTACAAGAAGCTTCTTTGGGAAATTTCTGCATCTAGATATCCCTCCTGTATCACACCAGAGAGACCTGGTTGCCTTTCACGCAGCTCTTGTCTGAATCAAGGTGCTGAGGGGCGGAGGTTGCAGGGCTGGGAATCCCATGTGGCAGGATTGCTTTGTGGGGTGGGGTTGGTACAAGGGTCTGTTGCATGGAAAGGAATGAAATAAGGCCACCAGATGGGAGTTGGCAGAAGCTTATTCTGAGAGTCTGTTCCTCTAAGGGACTATTTATAAAGTCGGCAGAGGCATTCAGCTTGGGGAGGGTTCCCTCCCTCCAGGGCACAGTGGGCCCACTGCTCTCGGGACCAGTGATGGCCTGGTGCATGGGCTGGGTCCCCCAGCTCCCTTGATGCATCACGGGAGACCCTGGCCTCACAGGTTGACTCTGAAGTACCACTGTTTTCTGTGGCCGGGTTTATTTTGTGTTTGACTATGTTGGCAGGGGTGGATGGGATGGAGTGAGGTTTGCTTTTTTCCCCCTTTGCCCAGGAAATGATTTGGAACAAAATATGTTTAGAGAGTTGAAAGAGATACATGGAGTAAAGCTGTTTTATTGTCAATGAAATCATAGATCTTGAGGCTAACTCAGGCTGCTCATAAAAGCAACTCTAAAATAGATGGCTTATGAAAATCACCTCAGAAAGATAAAAACGAAAGCGAATCATGACCCGATAGGAAGAAACAGGATAAGGTCTGAGGTTTGAGTCCGATAGACTCAGGGCCAGGCAGCCCAAGGGAGTGGGCAGGGCTGCGGAGGGAGGGCCAGAAGACCAGGGCTTAATCCCAGCTTTAACGTTTACTAGCTGTGTGACCTCAGGTAAGTCACATAACCTCTCTGAGCATCAGTCTTTCCATCTTTAAGTTAGCTTCATTATCCCTGCACTACCTTCCTCACAGAGGTGCTATTTTCGTAAGCAATAAAACGAAGATGCTGGGGAGCCGATGTGGCTCAGTGGTTGAGTGCTAGCTTCCACAAAGGCGTTCCTGGGTTCATTCCCTGCCTCTGGTACCTCAAAAAAAAAAATGTAGATGTTATCGAAATTCACTCCCTTTCTTTCTGACTGTATTTCCAATACCTGCAGTATTTTCTGCAGGTTGGCTTCTTACGTCTCCCTGCATCATGCAGTCTGTATAATGCTCTTTTGATGTCTCCTCAAATGGCCACTTCGGTCTTGCCTCAAGGCCGACTCTGGGGTCCCTCTAAGAGGGACAAGACTGAATCTGTGTGTGTGTGGTTGGAAGGATCACATTCAATATCCCAGTTGCTTGACACAATCTCTGTCCTTCCAGTTCCTCAAGCCCAAAGCTCTGACATCGCCCATGACTCTTTACTGTCTCTCTCACCCAATCCACTCCACTAGCACATCTACAGTGTACCCAGGTTCCCCCCTTCTCCCCACCTCCACTGCACCCCCCCGTTCTGCACCGCCGTCTCCCGCCCAGATAGCTGCAAGAGCCTCCTAATGGATCGGCGTCCGCTCTGGCCCCTTCAGTGTCTTCTCGACACGGCAGGCAGAGGGACCCCGCTGAGGAGCTGGCCAGGGGACGTCATGCCTCTGCTCAAATCCCTCCCACGACCCTCTGAGGCAAAGTCAAGGGCACAAGGGCCTCTTGACCTGAGCCTTCATTTTCCACTCCCACCCTGACCCATCCACTTCCCATTCCTCTTCCCTGTTTCATTTTCTGCTGTAACAGTCATCATCTAACACACTATATATTTTACTCATCTAATTTATTGGGTCCCACCTCCACTTAAGTTCCCTGGGTGGACTTTTTCTCAGTTTTGTTCCTTGCTCATTCTCCTCTAAAGCCTCCAGTTGTTAAACAAGTTGGGGAGTAATCCCTCCTTTTCTAATATGTAGAAGAATTTGTATAAATTTGGGCTGATACATTTGCTGAGAGTTGGTAGACCTCACTTGTAAATCCATCTGGGCCTGGTACTTTTTGTGTGTGAGAGCATAATTTTAACCATGATGTCAGTTTTTTAATAGTGTAGCACTACTTGAATTTTACTTTTTTTCCTCCGAGTCAGTTTTACTAAGTTATGGTTTTGTAGGAATTTATCCAAGTTTTCAAAATTGTTGGCATATCATTTTTATTATATTCTGCTACTATTTTTATGTATATTTCCTGTGTAGTTAGGCTACCCTTTTCATTAATAATATTGTTTTTTGTGACTTTTGTCTTCTTGTCTTGATAAATCTTGAGATGTTTGTCATTATTAGTCTATCAAAGAGCCAACTTTAAGCTTTTTGTTTCTTTATTGTATTTTTTTGTTATTCCTGGTTCTATTCTTTATTATCTCATACCTTCTACTTTCTTTGAGTTTGTTGTGTTTTTTTTTTACGAAATTCTTTTTTTTTTTTTTTTTTTGGTTTTGAACCTTTAATGAGAAAAATATATATATAATATCGAGCTCAAGAACACAGCGTGTTCGGCGTTCACTGGGTCGAGGGTGGGCAATGAATGTGACAGCAACGTAAAGAAACTCAAAGATACACACGGTCAGAGAATGAACAAGTGATGCCTGGCATGGTTAGGTCTCAGTTTCCTCTTCGCTTAGCAGCATGTTGGGGATCCCGCGGCTGATGGGGAACAGACGTCCAGACGCCGGGCATTGCAGAGTGCCCTCCAACACATTCACCTCCAGCAACACGTGGTGCATCTTCCTCAGAAACTTCTCATCCTGCTCATACCCCTCAATCGGTCCCTTGGGCACCTCGACCAGATGCAAGGTATCGGCCGCCTCCAGAAGCGCCGCCCACTCCACCTTGGGGATCATCCGCGCCACAAAGTCGGAGTTGAACTCCACGGGGTTGATGCGGACCTCGGTGGCCTGGGGGCGCAGGGGGAAGCCGCGGGGCCCCACCCCCCGCACGTGGGAGCTCTGCAGGTTGTGGGTGAGCAGCTTCATGTCGTCTCCAAGCATCCTCGGCGCGCCCGCACCGGCACGAAATTCTTAAGAATACCACTTAGCTCACTAATTTTGAGAATTTCTTCTATTCTAATAGAAGTACAGTAGCTAGCTATATATTTCCCTCAAAGTATCTATTAGCTGCATCCCAGGAACTTTGATATATAGATTTTCACTATCCTTTGGTTCTGGATATTTAAAATTTTTCATTCTGATATTTTCCCTTTAGCCAATTCAGGACTGCTGAATATGTGGGCATTTAAAAATTCTAATTTAATTGCATTGTGGTCAGACTTCCTAGTCTGCTTGTTACCCAAGCTATGAAATTTATTGCGGGTTTATAGCCTGTACATGATCAAATTCTTATATATATATAGTCCATGTGTCCTTGAGAGAGATGTATATTCTCTAATACCTGGAAGAGCTCTCTATTTTAGGTATTATGAACTAAATATTTAATAGATATCTTCTAACTGGGTGGTTCATATTTTCTATATCCTTGCTGATTTTTTGTCTTCTTCACCTATTAATATCTGAGAAAGTTATGCTAAGTCACCCTAGTTACACAAAATTTTGCCTCATTAATTTGAAGCTATTTTATTATGTGCATTAATGTTAATGTTGCTTGGTGAATTAAAACTTTCAATATTTTGTAATGACCCTCTCTATCCCTAATGATGCTTTTGTCCTGAAGTTTAGTTTATGTGATAATATGCTATGCAGCTTTCCCTTGGTTCCTGTTTGTCTAATATGCCATTTTTCATCTTATTGCTTTCAGTCTGCATGCCCTTATGCTTTATGATATCTCTTATCAACAGCACATACCTGGATTTTAAAAATCCAACATTAATCTTTTAAATGGTGTTAGTCAAAGTATATTTATTTTAATTATTGACATATTTTAACCTATTTCTACATTATTTGTCTCATATTTTCTATGACTCATTTAAATTTTTTTTTTTTTGCTTTTGAAAAAAACTGATGTAAATATCCCCTCCCAAATAAGACAAGAACTTTAGCTTGACAAACTGTCTCATATCCTGGTTTCTCCTCACCCCTTACCAATCACTACTATGTAGTTAATATATACTAATAACATTTTTTGTTTATTTTTAGAAATTAATATCTACTTTTAAAATCTGGATTATTATTGATATCATTTCCATTTTTCTTTAGTTTTAGCACTTTTTAAAAAAAGACAAATACAAACTTTCCTAAGTTATTTGATCACCTCTGCTTTATATATCTCTTGTACTATCTCCTGGATTTCCTTTTCTGCTTTTTAAAGATGTTTCCAGAAATTATTTCTTCTCTAAATTTAATTTTTTTTCTTTCCCTGGGACTCTTATTATCCATACAAAACTGTTTTTTATGTGAGTCTTTTTATAGCAAAACATCTAAGGGTTTGTATACCTGAAAATTTTTTAAAAAATCATGCCTACATGGTGACAGTTCAACTGGTTTTAAAAAATTTCAGGTTTAAAGTACATTTTCTTTAACACTTTCAAAATATAATTCTTTTGATTTATTGTTTTTGTTGGAAAATCTGAATTTCCATTTGAATTTGTATTTTTCCTCTTGAAACATTTAGAATTTTCTTTTTAGAATGCTTAATTTTCAACAATAATATGTGTTGGTTGGTTTTTTCCTGTCATATCTCTTTTTGCCACCTGGGGACCCTTTTAATCTGTGCCTAATCTTTTTTTTTTTTTTTAAGATTTATTTATTTATTTTTATTCCCACCCCCCCCAATTGTCTGTTCTCTGTGTCTATTTGCTGTATGTTCTTCTTTGTCCGCTTCTGTTGTTGTCAGTGGCTCGGGAATCTGTATTTCTTTTTGTTACGTCATCTTGCTGTGTCAGCTCTCTGTGTGGCACCATTCCTGGGCAGGCTGCACTTTCTTTGGCACTGGGCAGCTCTCCTTATGGGGCACACTCCTTGCGCGTGGGGTTCCCCTACGCGGGGACGCCCCTGCATGGCACAGCACTCCTTGCGCACATCAGCACTGCGCATGGGCCAGCTCCACATGGGCCAAGGAGGCCCGGGGTTTGAACCATGGACCTCCCATGTGGTAGACAGACGCCCTAACCACTGGGCCAAGTCCGCTTCCCCTAATCTTTTTTTAATTCAAGAAAATTTAGCCTATCATATTTTTGAAATTATTTCTCCTGTTATTTTTTTTTAATTTCCTGAGTTTCCTGTTATTTACGCTAGCACTTAGTTTTACTTCCATTCTTCGTGTTCCCTAGTTTTTCTCTTATATTTCCTGGTTTATTTGTTTTTTTTTTTCCTTTTCTTTTCCTTTTGGGAAAGTTGGTCTCCCTGGTCTTTCAATTTGCTAATTTGTTCCTTGGCTGTTTTTTTTTTTTTTTGAAGTACCCAGGGCCAGGGATTGAGCCCGGGACCTCATATGTGGGAAGCCGGCACTAAACCACTGAGCCACATCGGCTTCCCTAAGTTGGCTTTTTTGTTTGTTTTTGTTTTTTTCAGGAGGCACTGGGAACTGAACCTGGGACCTTCCATGTGGGAGGCAGAAGCTCAACTGTTTGAGTCACATCTGTTCCCTCTGGTTTGCTCTTTTTTATTTATTTATTTATATTTTTTATTTATTTTTATTTTATTTTTAAAAATGTATTTCTGTCCCCTTCCTCCCCTTACAGTTGTCTGCTCTCTGTGTCCATTTGCTGTGTGTTCTTCTGTGTCTGTTTGTATTTCTGTCAGCCGCACAGGGAATCTGTGTCTCTTTTTGTTGCATCATCTTGCTGCATCAGCTCTCCGTGTGTGTGGCGCCATTCCTGGGCAGGCTGCAATTTTTTTCGCGCTGGGCGGCTCTCCTTATGGGGCGCACTCCTTGTGCGTGGGGCTCCCCTATGCAGGGGACACCCCTGCGTGGCACAGCACTCCTTGCATGCATCAGCACTGTGCATGGGCCAGCTCCACACAGTTCATGGAGGCCCTGGGTTTGAACCGCGGACCTCCCATGTGGGAGGCGGATGCTCTATCAGTTGAGCCAAATCTGCTTCCCTGGTTTGCTCTTTATGCCAAATAATATGACATTTCAAATATCATATTATTTGTACCTATTTTTTATATTTTGATGGCTTTTGTATGTTTACGTTTCTGTGCTTTATGTTACTAATATTTTCTCTCTTTTTTTCAGTATGCATATTAGGATAACTTTATTTTATTTTATTTTTTTCTTCTTTATTAGAGAAGTTGTGAGTTTCACAGAGCAATCATGCATAAATTTCAGGATTCCCATATACTACCATATTAACACCTTGCATTGGTGTGGAACATTTGTTACAATAGATGAAAGCATGTTTTTATTATTGTACTATTATAGTCCAAGGTTTCACTAGGGTTCACTGTATAGTGTAGTTCCATGAATTTTATTTTTAATTTTTATTCTGTTACCTTATACACAATTTCACATTTCCCCTTTTACTCACATTCAGATATATCTTTCAGTGCTGTTGATTATGTTCACAGTGTTATGGTCCCTGGTAAATTTTTTTTGCTGTGAAATCTACTTTGGTATTTAATATAGACACATGATTAGAGTAAGCATGGTATGTCTTTTTTAAAAAATATATTTTTAATTTATTTTTAAAAGATACATAGATCACACAAAATGTTACATTAAAAAATATAGGAGATTCCCATATGCCCCACTCCCCACACCCCCCACTTTTCCCACATCAACCTCTTTCATCAGTGTGGCACAGTCATTGCATTGGATGAACACATTTTGGAGCACTGCTACACAGCATGGATTATTTACATTGTAGTTCACACTCCCCCCCAGTCCATTCAGTGGGTTATGGCAAGATATACAATGTCCTGCATCTGTCCCTGCAATATCATTCAGGGCAACTCCAGTCCCAAAAATGCCTCCACATCACACCTCTTCTTCCCTCTCCTGCATTCAGCAACTCCTGTGGCCACAGTCTCCACATCAGTGATATCATTTCCTCCATTTCTACAGTCACAATAATCCTATTGTAGAACACCAGCAAATCCACTCTAGCCCATATTTTATTCCTCCGTCCTGAGGACCTTGGGATGGCGATTCCCACTTCACCTCTCAATTGAGAGGGGGCTTTGATTCCACATGGCTGATGATGGGGTTCTCCTGCTTGTAGTTGTAGACACTCTTGGTTCCCTGGTGTGCTGGTCGACCATCCTCACCTCCCTATTAGCTGACCTGGGTGAGTCCAACGAACTGGAGAGTAGGAGTTGCAACTCTGCTGAGGCTCAGGGCCCAGTGGATGGGACTCTCGTGCCCACAGCTGTAGACTCTCTCGGTTCCTTTGTGTGGTGGTTGTGCATGGCTTATCTTTTTCCATCCTTTTACTACTCCATGCAAGCTATTTGTGTATTTATATTTGAGGTACACTTCACGTAGGCTGCTTATAGTTGGTGTTTTAGTTTTGGCTGTGAAAGCTAATACTGTGCAAGGGATTGGCTTAAACAATGGGAATTTACTGGCTACAGTTCTGAGGCTAAGAGAAGTTCAAAATCAAGGTGTCATCCAGGTAATACTTTCTCCCAGAGCTTTGGGGTGTTCTGGGGCTGGCTGCTGGTGAAACTTGGTCATTGGCTTTTCTGTCCCATGGGAATGGACATGGCGACTTCCCTGGCTTCTCAGTTCTGTTGAGTTCCAGCTGCTGACAGCTCCCTGTGGCAAGGGGCTCTCTCTCTCTCTCCCTCTCTCTCTGTCTCTTCTTCCTCCTCTTCTTTCTTCTCCTCCCCTTCTCCCTTTCTCTTTCTCTTTCTTTGTGGATTTCCCAATAAAGCCTTCAGTAATAGGATTAAGGTCCAGCTTAAATAAAACGTGGTGTATACATGTTAGGCTAATTTTAAATTCTTGCCTCTCTGGCCTAATACTCTGATGGGATCTTTAACCCGGTTTGCTGTTTCTCTCTGAGAGTGACTGTGTTCCTCAGTTGTTTTGTCGTTCTGGTTGCTGAGCCTGCTTTCCCTGGGGTAGCAGCTATTCCTCAAGCGGTGCCCTGGGGGAGGTCCGACCCGAGCCTGCATCAGTTCCAGCGAGTTCGGGGAGTCAGGGGTGCATGAGCCCCAGGGAGCAGAGCTTCTCACTCTGAAAAACAACTCCGTAAGTCAAGATTGGACTTTTTTCCTCCAGGGAGAAGCAGAATTAGGAGGAGATGCTTTTTAGAATGTAATTCCCCAGTCCTGGGCATTTGAAGAAGGAAGCTACTGCCTGAGGTTTTGTAGTTTCAACCCATGTGTTTTTCAGCTCTTCACGCCCCTTGAATTTCTGCTAGCCGTCATTGCATTTTTGAAGACAAATGGACCAGAGGTTTGAGGGCCAGAACAGAAACCCAACAGCTCCTTCACTCTTTTTTTAAAAAAAATTTTTTATATTTCTACTTGGCACAGGCCAAAGGCATCGCCTACTCACATACATACACAAGTTCATAAAAGCACCCCCTTTTCATCGCTGGTTTCTTAAAGTATCTTAGCACATTTCTTCTCCAGTTCCCCTGGGTTACCCTAGGGGAAGTTGAGCTTGAAAGTCTCTTGGCACAAATCCCATAAGACAGTTTCTCTATGTTTAATGCTCCCTCTTGGCCACCCTGTACTTTTTATTCCAGCCAAGGTAGACTTCCTAAGGATCTCAGCTGTCGACCCGTAGGCTTCCTCTACCTAAGTCCAGCTGTTTCTTCCCTCGTTAGCTCTTCCTTTATCCAACAAAACCACACTTCACTCAGCTCATGATTTATCCTTTCCAGGGAGCTTTTCCCAAATCACAATTCTTGATCTAATTTATTCCTCCTGGACCCAAATTTCTGCTCAATAGGAGGCAGGGATAAAACTAAAAGGGGAGGGGAGAATGGGAACAATTAATCTATGAATGGAGTTCGTCAGCTCCCTGCCCCTCTAAGATACTTTTCTCGTCCCCACTCATTCAGGTGACAGCCTCTTCAGATTAATGGACATAGGACATAGTGGAAGGCAAGGATGAGACTTGGGCTTAAAATAGAGGCATTAAGAGAATGTTTGAGACATTGATGATGAGCCTCCAACCGCCTGCTTTCCTTGTCCCTGTCCAGAATCCTGGGGCAGCCAGGAAGTTTCTCTTACCCAGAAGGATGGAAAATTCATCCTTGGAGGAACTGTGTAGTTCCCAGAGAAAACACCTTATATGTGGGCATTTTCCCAATGGAAAAGTAAGCTCTCTACTGCCTGATCATTTCCTGAAGCCCACCAGTCAGCAAGCTTCACCCATGCTTACAGAGCTGCCAGGCAGTTTTAGTTTCTTCCTACTAGCTAAATATTAGCCAATGCCCAAGGATCACCACACACTGAAAGAAAATTTTCAGAATGAGAGAGACCAAAACTAGCATTGTTTCCAGAGGAGACACAAACCTGTAAGGTCAGAAGGAAAAAAGTGAATTACAGTTCTGTCCTTAGAGAAAAGGCACAACCTGAGAACAAGAAAGAGCTCTTTGAAATGAAAACTATGAAAGTGGAAACAAAATTTTCATTGTGTTGGATGATAAAATTTCCTAGAAAGTAGAACAAAAAGACAAAGAGAACTGAGAGAAAAGATGAGTAAATCATTGGGTATTTTTAGGAAGTCCAAAATCTTTCTGGAATTCTAGGCAAGGAGAATAGAGAAAATAGAGGGGAAGAATTTTTGAATAAATCATACATTTAAGTTTCCTAGAAATGAGGGACATAATTTTCCACTTTGTAAGTCCCCCAAAAGAATTTTACATAATGACTGAAGAAAAATATCTATATCAAAGCACATTCATCATGACTTTTGAGAATGGTGTGGGTAGAAGCACTCAAGAGATAAGAAAAGGTCCAAATTTAAAAAAAATTGTATTCTATTATTTTTAGAACTATCATTATTATTTTATTTTCTTATTAATAGTAGTTTTTTATATTCTTAACTTCATTTTTCAAATAGTTCTGGATCACAGAAGGGTTAAACTGTGGCAGGGGAGGATCATTGGTGCAGAGTGTCAGAAATGGGGATGCATGGGAGGAGGTTCACCTGGGGCATACCATAAGGCATATGAATGTGTTCAAGTGTTCATGGGGCATTGTCATGATAGTTGGAGACTCACACAATAACTGAAAGAATATCAAATTCCTATCCTGGGGAGGTCTGCCACATTCTTGAATGGGACAGCAAGAATCCCCTGAGTACAGGTGCAGTGACTAGTGAAGGAGGATGGACCATTGATGGACCCTCGATATTGATGACTGTACTTATGAAGCTTTACTTTTGAAATTGAAATTTAGCCTAGTAATATAGGGTACCTAACAGTTATCTCCTGAGTGCCTCCTTGTTGCTCAAATGTGGCCTCTCTGTAAGCTAAACTCAGTATATGAATGCATTGCCTTCTCCACCAGTGTGGGACATGACTCCTGGAGATGAGCCTCCCTGGCACTGAGGGATTACTATCAAGCACCAACTAGCAATGCAACTAGAAAAAGACATTGGCCAAAAGGGGGAAAGTGTAAAGACAAATGAGTTTATATGGCTAAGAGACTTCAAGGCAAGTCAGGAGGTCATCCCAGAGGTTACACTTATGCATGTCTCAGCAGGATCTCATTGATTGCCAAAATAAATATGGCCTCAAATAGTGGAGACACCTAGACACTATAGGTAGGGCAGACAGCTCAGGAGTTTGGTACCCTGCCAGTGGGAACTACTTGGGAATTTATGCTCCTCAGTGTGACTGAGTTGGACTCAGTGTGGTTTTCCTACACATGGCTCTTCTGCCCCTTCTATTTGTACCCAGAGTTAGTACTAGAGTTGATAGGTGTATGTCCAAGAGACTTAAATCTTTGGGCTATCCATGTGTCAGCTGGGCCCTGACAGAGTTGCAACACCTACTCTCCAGTTCACTGGACTCATTCAGGACAGCTAACAAGGAGATGATGCTGGACAACAACCATCCCAAGGAACAGAGAGAGTCTGCAACTGCAAGCAAGATAAATCCACCCATCTGCCCCATGGGATCTAAGCCCCCTGTCATTTAGAGGCAGATTGGGCATCACCATCCCAGAATCCTCAGGGTTGGGGAATGAATGGTGGACTAGAGTAGATTTATTATTATTCTACTATAAACTTATTGTGATTCTAGCAATGGAAGAAATTATCATTGAAGTGGAGGCAGTTGCCACTGGAGGTTCTGAGGGGAGGGAGAGGGAAAAACAGGTGTAATATGGGGATATTCTTAGGACTTGGGAATTGTCCTGAATGACATTACAATGACAGATACAAGTCATTATATATCTTGTTATAACTTACAAAATTGTGTGGGAAAGAGTGTAAACTATAATTTAAAAAACTATAATCCATGCTTAGTGTCAGTGCTCCAAAATGTGTTCATCAGTTGTAACAAATGTACCACACTAATGAAGGATGTTGTTAATGTGGGAAAATGAGGGAGGAGTTGGGAGCTGGGCATATGGGAATATATATATATGTTTTTGGTTTTTTGTTGTTGTTGTTGTTGCATCATCTGGTTATGTCAGCTCTCTGCATGGGCCTGCTTACCTTTACCAGGGGTCCCTGAGAATCGAACCTGGCACTTCCTATATGGTAGATGGGGGCCCAATCTCTTGAGTCACACTTGCTTCCCTTATTTTTAATGTAACATTTATCTAATCTAAGTATCTTTAAAAAATTATATTAAGGGAAGTGGCTGTGGCTCAATCCATTGGGCTCCCCTCTACCATATGGGCCTCCCTATGAAGGCAAGCTGGCCCGTGCCCATGGAGAGCTGGTGGCCCATGCGCCTGTGGAGAGCTGACAGCCTGCACACCTGCAGAGAGCTGGTGCATCAAGATGACACAACAAAGGGAGACAAACAGACATAGAAGAACACGCAGCAAATGGACACAGAGAGTAGACAGGAAGCAGGCCACAATGGGGGGGGGGGGACAAATAAATAAATAATAATTTTTTAAAAAAGTATATTAAAAAAAGGAAAAGGTCATGAAAGATATGGAATCTAAATTGTATCATATTTATTAACAGCAATGCTGACTACTAGACGATAATAGAATACTATTTTTAAAAATCTGCAGAAAAATTATTTCAGTATTTATGGCTACTCAAATAATTACACCGAAGGACATATAAAATGGGCAAAAGTAGATATCGTCTGGGAGCATAATGAATGTAGTTCCAAGCTATTTCTTTAATATTTTAAAGATTACTTTTTATTAGAGAATTTGTGAACTTACAAAACAATCATACACAATGTGCAGAATTCCCATACAACACCCCTCCACCAACACATTACATTGTTGTGGTACATTTGTTACATATTATGAGATACTGTCATCAGACTATTACCCCAACTATGCTCTAGTTGGTATATTTTTTGGTATATTTTTTCTGTATCCCCTATTATTAACACACTACCTTCTTTGAGATTGATGCAAGAATATTATAATAGCACTTTAATTTTAGTCCATAAGTTACATTAATTGTATTTTTACCACGTATATCCATATATATTTTTTAAGGTACTGGGGGCCAGGGTTTGAACCCGGGACCTGGTATGTAGGAAATTGGAGCTCAACTGCTTG
This sequence comes from Dasypus novemcinctus, assembly GCF_030445035.2. Classification (NCBI taxonomy): domain Eukaryota; kingdom Metazoa; phylum Chordata; class Mammalia; order Cingulata; family Dasypodidae; genus Dasypus; species Dasypus novemcinctus. The sequence goes on along the minus strand of NC_080694.1, from coordinate 36,264,092 downwards.
AGCCTCATCCACTCCTCCATATTCTTACCACCTCGGAATAGTGACGTACATTTGTTCAAGTTCATGTAAGATCATTCTTGTATTTGTACAATTAACTGCAATCCTCATCCCCTTCCAGGTTCACTCTGTTATTCAGTCCCTAGATTATTCTCTAGCTTTCTTTCAATTGACATTTACATCCCTAGACTGTCCCTTTCAGCCACAATCCCATTTATAAACCAGCTGTATTATACTCACTACAATATGTTACCATCAACACACTTTTACAGTCAACCTATATAAAAATTTCTACATACATTAAGCTTGAGTCCTCCTTCTCAGCCCTCATCCTATCTCCTAATAACCTATAGTCCAGGTTTTAACTTTATATGTTTATTCTTTGTAAGTAGTTCATATTAGTAATACCATAACATATTTGTCCTTTTGGGCCTGCCTTATTTCACTCAGCATAGTGTCTTCAAGGTTCATCCATGTTCTCGTGTGTCCCAATTGCATTTCTTCTCACAGCAGCATAGTATTCCATCATGTGTACATACCACGTTTTATTATCCACTCATTGGTTGATGGACACTTGGGTTGTTTCCATCTTTTGGCAATTGTAAATAAATGCTGCTATGGACACCAATGTGCAAATGTCTGTTTCCAACACTGTTTTCAGGTCTTCTGGATAGAGTCCTAGTAAAGTAATTGACAGATCATTTGGCATTTCTATATTTATCTTCCTGAGGAACTGCCAAACTGTCTCTCACAGAGCCTGCACCATTTCACATTCCCACCAACAGTGAAGGAGTGTTCTTATTTCTCCATGTCCTATCCAGCACTCAATGTTTTCTGTTCTTTGTTGTTGTTTTTTAAAAAAAGTCCATTCTATGAGGTGTGAGATGATATCTCATTGTAGTCTTTTTTCCCCTTTATTTTTAAAAAAGCTTTAGATTACGTAAATGTTACATCGAAAATATAGGGGATTCACATATACCCCACCTGCCACACATTCCCCCATTAACAACATCTTTCATTAGTGTGGAACATTTGTTACACATCGAAGCATTGCTACTAAGCATGGTCTAAGTTTACATTATGATTTACACTCTGCACTGCACAATTTTATAGGTTTTGACAAAATGTGTAATGGCTTATATCCATCATTACACTATCATGAAGAACAGTTCCAATGTCCCCAAAATGCCTCATATTACCCCTATTCTTCCCTCTTTCTCCCCTCAGAACCTCTGATGACTATTGTTTTTATATTAATGTTAAAAGTTCTTCCATTAGTAGAATAATAATAAGTCTACTTTAGTTCACAGTTGCATTCCCACCTTATGTTTGTTCATTCCTCAATCTTGAGGACTTTGGGAAGATGATGCCCACTCTGCTTCCAATTGAGAGGGAGCTTAGGTCCCATGGAGCAGATGCATGGAACTGTCTTGCTTGCAGTTGTAGATCCTCTCTGCTTTTTGGGATGGGCATTGCTCATCATCATCCATTCGTTCATTGTCCTGGGTGAGTCTGATGAACAGGACAATAGGTGTTGGCTGCAAATCTGCTGAGATTCAGGACTCAACTAGCATATGAACAGCTAGAAGACTTAAGTCTCTGGGACATATATTTAATGGGTATAGTGCTAATTATAGGTTCAAATAAAAGGGGCAGAAGGACTATGTGTAGGAAGATTATAAATGAGTCTAATCGTGAAACATTGGGTAGATAGGTTATATATTCCACAGTAAGGCTCATTAATTGGGCTCTGATTCCCTATCATGTCTAGATGTCTCCAGGAGTACCCCCTGCTTGACACAGTGTTTACTGTGGCAGTCAGTGAGATCCTCCTGAGACTTACATATGCGTAACCTCTGGAATGACCTCCTCGCTCATTTTCAAATGTCTTAGCCATAACAACTCATTTGTGTTTAATATTTTCTCATTTTGGTCTAGGTCCTTTTCCAAATTCATTGCTAGTTGATGCTTGGTAATAATCCCTTGGTGCCAGGGAGGCACATCCTTGGGAGTCATAGCCCATGTTGGGGTATGGTAGTGAATTTATATGCTGCATTTGGTTTAGAGAGGGGCCACATTTGAGCAACAAGGAGGCTTTCAGGAGGTAACTCTTAGGGAATATATATTACTAGGCTAAGTTTCAATTTCAGAAGAACAAGGTTCATAAGTACAAGCATCAATATACCTGGCATATTGGTCTCTCCTTTGCTAGGCACTGCCCATATACTCTAGAGATTCTTGCCACTCTATTAGAGAATGTAGCAGAGTTCCCAAGGATGGTAAGTCAATATTCTGTTGGTTATTATGTGGGTCTCCACCCACTGAGATAACACTCCATGACCACTTGATCACATTCATATTCCGCAGAGGCATGCCCCAGGTGCACCCCTCCACACACATCCCCTTGCCACAGTTGCAACTCTTCTGCAATCCAAAAACTCCCACAAAATCATAAAATAAAATAAAAATAAGAAAAAAAATAATTCTTTTTGTATTGTGCCTTTCATCACCATAAGATCTGTTATCTTCTATGTATATTGGCAATTTATTCTGTATGTTCTCCCAGTATCTTTTTTTTTCCACTTTATTTTCCAGGAAGCATCAGGTTACAAAAAAGTCACATAGAAAGTATAGAGGAGACCCATATATCCTCCCACACTTCCCCCGTATATGGACTATATTCCCATATAGCCTTCCCCTCACACCCAATAACATCCTACATGAGTATGGTACATTTGTTACAATTGATGAACAGATATCAGAGCATTGTTACTAACCACAGTCCATTTACATTATGGCTTACATTTGGCACTGTACACTTTTACAGGTTCTGACAAATGTATAATGGCCTGTATCTGTCAATGCAGGTTCATGGAGAACAATTAAATTGTACCCAAATGCCCTATGTTCTACCCAATCTTCCCTCTCCCTTCCCTTGGAACCAGCAGCAACCACTAAATTTCAATTTTTGAAGAATAAGGTTCATAGTTACATGCATTAATATTGAGGGCTTTGCATACTGGTCTGCATTCTTTTATTGGGCACTGCTTATGTACTCCAGAGGTTCATGCTCCTCTATTTGAGAATGTAATAGGACTCCCCAGGATGGGGGTTTAATATTTTCTTGTTTATTGTGTGTGTCTCCACCCACTGTAATGATACCCCATGACAAAATGAACACTTACAGATTGTATAGAAACATGCCCCAGGGACACCCTTTCCCACATAACCTCCCACCACTGACGCCCTGCACCAGTGACCCTCCCCTGCCATATTTGCCAAAAGAACATTCCCACTATAGTAGTTTCAACCACAAAATCCCCTGGATTCACCTCTTCCTTCCTCCAGCCCTCCCCCAGTTCTATGGATAGGCTCACACATCCACTTTCTTCTTCATTTTTATTTTTTAAAAAATCAGTTATATTGAGGTTTATTTTACATACAATAACATTAACTAATTTTAAGCCTACATTTGATGCATTTTAATCAGTGATTCTAAACCAGAGGTGATTTCTGTCTCCAAGGAGACATTCAACAATGTCTGAAGACATTTCTGGTTGTCACGACTTGAGGCGGTGGAGGAGGTGCTACTGATATCCAGTGGCTGAAGGCCAGGGATGCTGCTCACCATCCTACAGTGTTGAGGAGTGTCCACCCTCCCAACCCTGCCCTTGCCTAGCCAATCACCCCCAACAAAGAGTTGTCCAGTCCTAACTGCCGATGGTGTCACGGTTGAGAACCCCTGATTTGGACATAAATAGCCATATAACCACCATCATGGATATTGAACATTACATCTGTAGCAGTTTGATATGGTTATGAATTCCAAAAATAGATATTGGATTATGTTTGTAATCTGGTCTGTACCTGGGTGTGACTGAAATATGATTGGGGCTTAGATTGGGCCACGTCATTAGAGCCTTGAGTTCCCACCCCTTGGTGGGTAAGGACTCACATATAAAAGGCATGGCAAAGGACAGAGTTGAGGGTTTCTGATGTTGGAGTTTGATGCTAAAGGCTTAAGCTGGAGCTCCAGGAAGTAAGCTCACAGAGGAAAGAGAAGCAAGCCCTGGGAAGAGGACCTGAGCCAGGAGAAGAACACAGAGGAATAGAAACAGCTCCTTAGACATGGCAGACACCCCAAGGAAAGAGACAGAGCTCTTTGCCTGATAGTCTACAGCTGACCTTGTGGAGAAAATAGGAGCTGAGCCCAGAGGAACCCAGGAAGCCTGAACCGTCCCAGGCTTTGGCAGCCATCTTGCTCCAACATGTGGAAATAAACTTTGGTGAGGGAAGTAACCTATGCTTTATGACCTGGTATCTGTAAGCTCCTACCCCAAATAAATACCCTTTATAAAAACCAACCAATTTCAGTATTTTGCATCAGCACCCCTTTGGCTGACTAATACACCATCACCAGAAAAAATTTCCTTATGTCCTTTTATAGTCAATCTTCTTTCTCCACATCTTGGCTCCTGAAAATCACTAATCTACTTTCTATCACTAGCTTAGCTTTTATCTAGATTTTCATATAAATGGAATCATGAAGTGTATTAGTCAGTCAAAGTTGTGCCGATGCAAAGTACTAGAAACCCGCTGGCTTTTATAAAGGGTATTTATTTGGGATAAAAGCTTACAGTTACACAACCCTGAAGAGTCCAACTCAAAGTTGCTTTCTTGCCAAAGTTAGTTGCCACATGTTGAAGCAGGACAATCGCTGATCTCTGCCTGTTTTCTCAGGACTTCCTATATAAGTTTCTGGCATAGAGCTTGTTTCTTTCCAGGGCTTATCAGCTGTTCAGCTGCTCTGTTCTCTTCAGTTGCCTACTATTAGGTGAATGGGTCATCTCTCTCCAGGGGTCCAACATGACAGAGCTCCCTCCAGTGTGTCTTCTTGACTGAGTGTCTGTTTATATAAACCCACCAAGGGGGCAGGGACACAACCTGAGTCATGCCTTACTGACATGTTGAATCAAAAGCCCTAAATTGATTTTATTAAGTAAACTTAAAACTTCTGAATTTAATACAATCAGAGTATCACATCCAGAGGAATAGACCAATTTATAAACATAATCTTGCTCTTTTTTGAAGATTCGCAAAAATAATCTCAAACTGCCACATGACATATGTAGTCTTTTTTCTGGCTGCTTTTTCTCAACATAATGTTTTTGTAACTCACTCATGTTATTGCATGTATCAGTAACTCATCTCTTTTTTATGTGTAAGGTTCCATTATAAGAATATATCACAGTTTACTCACCTGTTGAAATAAACTTGGATATCTTCTAGTTCAGGGCTACTATAAATAAAGCTGCTATGGACATTAATGGATATAGTTTTATGTGGACCTATGTTTTATTTCCCTTGGGTAAATACACAGGAGTAGAATTGTTCTGTTATATGATAAGTGTTAATTTAACTTTAGGAGGAACTGCCAAACTGTTCTCTTAAGTTGCTATGCCATTTCACATGTCCACCAACAATTTGTGAGAGTTCCAGTTACTCTACAGCCTTATCAACACTTGGTATTGTCAGTCTTTTAAATTTTAGCCATTCTAGTACCTGTTTTGGTAATCCGTATCCTTCAAGGAATTTGATTGTTTCATCAGGATTGTCAAATTTATTGGTGTATCATTGATCATAATATTTTTTTATTATTTTTTGGACTAATATTCCTGATATTGGTAGTTTGTGTTTTCTCGTTGTCTTCTTGGTCAGTCTAGTTAGAGTCTTATTGATTTTATTGATCTTCTTAATGAACCAGCTTCAAGAACCAGCTTTTAGTTTAATTGCTTTTCTCTATTGTTTGCCATTTCTATTTCATTTTTTTACAAGAAAGGAAATAGTAGGCATAGTTTATCCTTTGTGTCAGCAATTGAACAACATTAAATTGTAAAATTAATGTTAACACTGATTCAAAACCACACAACTAAAAATTATTATGTAACCATATTTGGAGGATGAGGGAGAAATAGGAGGGTATATAGTTTATGAAAACCACATTCATGATAGGAAGTCAACAAAGATTAAAACCGATTAATCAAAAATTGCAGAGCAGGCATAAATTCTGAATTGCAAGAATAAATACTGGAAAGAATAGTGAAAAGAATTAAAAATGGTAATATTTAGGGAGTAAAATGGGGAGTGAGGTCGGAGACTTATTTTTCTTTATAGGTGTTATAGTATTGCATTTTTATTTTTAAAATATGTGCATGTAATACACTAATAAAATAAAATTAATTCACACTGTAATATCAGAATAGGAAAAGGGCATGGCTGGTAACAACAAGGTTGGAAAGATACTTTCCTGAGGCTGCAGTCCTAGGTAAAGTTGAGGAAAAAAATAAATAATCTAGGAAAGGAGTTTGGAGTCCTGGGAGACAGTGCAAACCTTGTATCAGGGGGTATGCTCTTGACTTTGAATATTGCTAAAGGGTACCTTTTATTTGCTCTTATTCTGGTGGAATTATAGAGGTGAAGCTATGAAGCTTGTTGGGACCAAACCTATGTTTGCCACATAAATACGTCCATAACATAATAATGTAAGATAGCTCTTTTACAGTTTATAAAGAGATTATTCATATCCATTGCTTATTTAATCCTCATTTTAGCCCTGGAAGTCCAGTGTTATTTATATTTTCTTATGACTTTATTTTGATAGACTTTCAACCTTATATAAAAAAGTTACAAGAATAATACAAGGAATTCCTTTATACCCTTTACTCAGAAACAACAATTTTTAAGGTTATTATCGATAGTATCTTCACTTTGTAGCTGAGTTTGGGTTAAATGGTTTGTTCAAGTTCACACTGGTGTTAAGTACTGGGGGTGTGAAATCCAAACTTACTGCTTCACTGATGGCTCTACCATATACATAGTCAGACTACAAAACAATTTAAAATGTGTTGATTGATTTATCTGCATATTTTTCTATAATGATAGTCTGATTAGTTGGACAATAGACAGCTAAATAGGTCATACATGGACTTTGGTTTGGACAAGTTTGAACATGTACTGTGTTAAAATTACTTGCTGCATGACCTTGAGGATAGAATTTATTTGGTCCTCATTTTTTCCACTTGAAACTGGGGCTATTACTACCTTCCTCACAGGGCTGTTCTTAGGAGTGGACATATTTAAAGTGTTTACTATAGTACTTGGGAGTTAGCATGGGCTTAATGATTACTTAATAGTATGATCATTTTTATTAACTATATGAATAGCTGTGAGATTATTTAATGATTAATGCCTTCTATTTCTTGAATATGAGACCAGCAATACTCAATCACTACCTGTATTGTTCCACCAAAGGGCTGCTGATGCAAGTTCCAGAAATCTGTTGGCTTTTATAAAGGTTATTTAGTTGGGGGAAAAAGCTTACACCTACAAGTCCATAAAAAGTCCAACCTGAGGTTGCTTTCTCACCAAAGTCAGTTGCCACGTGTTGAAGCAAGATGGCGGCTGTCCCTGGCAGATTCCTGCCTTCCCCTCTGGGCTTCCTCTTCCTCTTGAGATTCTCCTTCTACCTGATTTCCGTGGCAGGTGGCACAGGTCTTGTCTCTCAGGGCTCTCTGTATCAGTTTTCGCTCTCTTCCCAAGGTCAGTGTGAACTATCAGGCAAAATGGTTCATCTCTCCGTGGGGCTTTAGCTTTGGGGTTTCCCCTTTCTGTCACATGGCAGGATCAAAACGAGAGTCCTCTCTTCCATGTGTCTTCCTGAGTGAGTATCCCTTTATATCAGATCCAGCAAGGGGTGGGGACTCAACCTGAGTCCCGCCTAATGACTTAGCAGAGTGGCAAAGCTCTAATCCTAACAAATAAGCTAACCAAAGGCCCCTCAGCTGAATTCAGTACAATGAAAGGGTGCTAATATATGCTTCTTTATGTATTAGATCTGTGCTTTTGAATATATATATATTAGAAACCCATTCACCAAAACAACAGAAATTTAAAGAGGATTAAATTTTTTTAAACTAAAAAAACAAAAAAAGGCAGTGTGCCTGGTGGTCCCGCGGGTCTGTCCCTTGCTTCGACAGTGTTTGAACGGAAGAGATCCTGGGACTATTCCCCCCTCCACTTCAGTGACTACCACCTTCCAATGGCTTCTCCAGTTGCAACCTCTGGAACCGACTTCTTGGCCATCCCCTGCTTCCCAGTCCAGCCAACACCGTTCTTTTGTGGCTAGCTCCTCATAGCTGACCCACCAGGAGCTCTCAGATCTGTCAGAATTATCCCGCCGACGTGGAAGCCTCTGCTAACCGCCTGGGCAACCTGCTGCTGCAGGCCTCCTGCACCTGCCTCTCTCTGGGCTACTGTTTAGACCACGTCGCCATGGCCCTGAAGGGCGGGGACCACTTCTGGGAGTTGGGGAAGAAGAAGCACCAGGGTATTGGGCCTCTCTTGAAGACGCAAAACCAGCGCTGTGGCCGCGCCTTCTCCCAGACCTTGCAGAAGCCTTTCAGAGATGAGTGGGGTAAAACCCTGGGCGCCGTGGGAGCTGCCCTGTGCTGGAGAAGAGCCTGCACCAGGGATCTGTGTGCCCTGGGACCTGCCAACGTGGACCCCCATCTCTGTGACTCCCTGGAGATCCATTTTCTAGAGGAGGACGTGAAGCTGATCAAGAAGGCAGGCCACCACCTGGCCAACCCCCACAGACTGGCCGGCCCAGGCCTGGCTGGGCCAGTAGCACCTGGGAAGGTTCACCCTCAAGCACGACTAGGAGCCTCTGGAGCCCAGAGGCCATGGGTAGGGGACCCCCTCTCTTCCCCCGGCATCCGGCCCCTCCAGCCAGGAGGCAGCTTTCTAACTGCCATCTTGTGACTTCTAACAAGCCCTGAACCAAGCTTTTTGAAGGGAAAAAAATTGCGTATGTGGTGCCCAGAGGGAGAGCTTAGTTTACAAAACATAATCTCATAAAATAATCTCAAAGTGTGGCACCACCTAAATGATAATATTAAGTTTCCCTGGTGAAACGCGTAAGTTTCAAAAAAAAATATTGGGGCATGCATATGTGAACATCAAGGTTAAACTGAAATCACTTAAAAATTAATTTACTTTCTAGTTACAGGAATCACCAAGAACCAGATTACATACTGTATGTGCAAATCCAGTTTTTGTAAAAACTGTCTATATGCTGAGAAAAATGTGGACCCATATATATCAAAGAGTTAGTAGTGCTCATCTCCGAAGGTTGGGATTATGGTTGGTATGGTAGGAATGAGGTTCTATTTGATTTTTTTTCAGCGTGGAAAAAAAAAGAGCAGGCATTACTTTTATATAGTGAAAAGAATGTAATAAAAAATAATTACGTGAAAAATAAGCTTTACTGAAATCGAAGCCTTAACCAAAATTTTGACATGACTTGTTCCATGCTGGTTCTTAGCACTCATTCCTTCCTCTCTTAAATGCTGTGAAATATTCCTTGTGGTTGACATCCAAGTGTTCCATAATTTCTGTAAGCACTGATGAACCACTTGCACCATTGAATTTGTATCTAGTTTTCTTATAGGAGGTATGTTCCTTGGGTCCCTCTAACCTGGTACTCAGATCACACTGGCATTGGAGAAATTTTCTGCACTTAGAGGAGAGAGCTCACTGATCATCTTTCCAGTCATGATACAGGACCTGCTGAGGATATTATTGCCATCACAGTTATTACAATTAAACATACATATATGTAAATAGAGATTAAAAGGAACTGTGGCTCTTATCTCAAACCCCAAGATGGCATTAGAGCTGTGCTGCTCAATTATTCTTTAACTTATTTCTAAAACCAACGCTGCACTCAATTTTAACCTTTCTCTCTCTTCCTTGGCCCATGTGGAGTCTATTCAAACTCCCTTCCCTAACTCCATCGCTCCACGTTTTCCCTTTTCCCCTTTCTTTCTGGAGCTCCTGTTTCTTCTGAGCTGGGAGCGGGGTGAGGGGCAGGCTGGCTCTGGCATCAACAGCTGCACCAGCAGTCTGAGACACCCTGGCTTCTTCCAAGGGCGCTCAAGTTTGGTGTCCAGCAGCTGCCAAGAGAGTCCCGCAGTTTCAAACGCTTTCAGATGGCATATTAATGAGGTCTTAAAAATGTCATCGTTCTCCATCCAGGAGGATGTCTAGAGAATGTTAGTCGTGGGTCTTCTCTTTTATCCACTGGTACTTGTGAGTGGAATTCAAAGAGTGGCCGGGCACCCACTCCTCACAGGTGTATTACCAGAAGCAAACTCTTGCCCTCTGGGAGGCTGTTTGGCTCGTACTTCCTGAAGGACCAGAAGCTGCAGGCTGCTCTGGTGGCTCAGCACCAAACCACCCACGAGATCTGACATCTCCAGAGTAAGCCGAAAGAGCTTTACCATCTGGATTCAAGTTGACAACCTCTACATCACATTTCACTTCCAACGCCTCTACCCTCCCTTGAATATGAAACGTTCAAGGAAATTGCTTCTGAGATGACTCTCCTTGGAAGGGGCCAAAACAGTTAAAAAGGATATCCCTGAATTTGTCACTCAGATAGCTCCCCTGGAACAGAAGGGAAGGCTGATGGGATTATCTGATGCGTCCTCATCTGAGGGAGTATCTGAACTCTTTACTGGTCACCCTAGGTGTAGATGGCCGACAAATCCATTTCCCAAATTCTTCCAAGCCAAGGTGAGAACAAAACTCACGCATGTGCTTATCATTCAACCCTGTTTAAAGGTGCTTTTTGAAAAGTGTAATGTTGGCTGTGTAAAATACTATTGGGCACAGATTCCGTGGTGAGATAAGATGTAGTTTGGCCTCTTTTTTTTTTTTTAACTCAATACATAATCTTTGATTTGATCCTAATTTGTCTTGGAATAATGAACGTTATATTTAGAGCCCTTTTAATTTTACAGAAAAATTGCCCGGGAAGTATAGAGAGGTCCCGTATACGTCCCCCTACATACAAAGTTTTCCCTATTCATTCATTCATTCATTTATTTGTTTGTTTGTTTATTTATTTATTAAAAAGATTTATTTATTTATTTAATCCCCCCCCTCCCCCGGTTGTCTGTTCTCTGTGTCTATTTGCTGCGTCTTGTTTCTTTGTCCGCTTCTGTTGTCGTGCGGCACGGGAAGTGTGGGCGGCGCCGTTCCTGGGCAGGCTGCGCTTTCTTTTGCGCTGGGCGGCTCTCCTTACGGGGCGCACTCCTTGCGCGTGGGGCTCCCCTATGTGGGGGACATGCCTGTGTCGCACGGCACTCCTTGCGTGCATCAGCACTGCGCATGGGCCAGCTCCACACGGGTCAAGGAGGCCTGGGGTTTGAACCGCGGACCTCCCATGTGGTAGACGGACGCCCTAACCACTGGGCCAAGTCCGTTTCCCTGTTTATTTATTTTTATTTAATTTTTTCTTATATCTCCCCCCTTTCCTCCCCTCCCCTCCCCCCCCACCGTTGTCTGCTCTCTGTGTATTCTTCTGTGTCTGCTTGTATTCTCATTAGGTGGAACCCATCCTGGGACCTTCTGGAGTGGGAGAGAGGTGATCATTCTCTTGCACCACCCCAGCTCCCTAGTTTGCTGTGTCTCATGTTGTCTCTTCTCTGTGTCTCTTTTTTGTTGCGTCTTCTTGCTGTGTCAGCTCTCCGTGTAGGTGGCACCACTCCTGGGCGGTCTGTTCTCCTGCGCAGGACTGCACTCCATCGCGTGGAGGCCACTCCTTGCACTGGGGGCACCCTTGTGCAGGGCGACACTCCTTGCATGTGGCAGCACTCCACGTGGGCCAGCTCGCCACGTGGGCCAGGAGGCCCTGGGTATCGAACCCTGGACCTCCTATATGGTAGGCGGAAACTCTGTCAGGTGAGCCAAACCAGCTTCCCACACTTGCTAACATTAATTGGGCACCTCTTGTGTGCTTGGCGCTGCTCAGCCCATTAAGGCATGATTTCATTTAATCCTCCCCACACCCGCAGGTGGAGACTCTCTCTGCATCTCTCTGTGCTCACCCCTCGCCGGGGTGAAGGAGGTGAGCAAGAGGCGAGTTCCAGAGTACAAAGTTCTTCTCAGGCTATGACGGAGCCTTGAGCTCTCAGCCTTTATTGAGGGCCGATGTGAGAACCAGCCCCACAGTAAACATCTCTGAAGTTTTCCTTTCACTCTTCTAGAATACAGGGCGTTTCATTCAAGGTCCATGAGTGACGTGTGATAGATTCCTTTGAGGGCTAGGAAAGAGGCTGTCGTGCTTGACTATTTCTTATGTTTCCGTTTATTAAACAGATGTCTGGGCCTAACTGCCCTGAGGTTCTGATGCAATAGGTTCAGGTATTTTTAAAATGCTCCCTCCCTCTGTGAGTTGGAGGCACAGCCAAGCTTGGGGCCTGCCAGCGTAGCTTAGCTCCCAGGTGTCCTTTTGTTTGGCATCATGGAAACTAAGATTTGTGCTCCTTTTACTTAAGCTTTCCAATAGAATTTTTGTTCCTTTTTCATGGCTTGTCTCTTGTTCTTTTATTTACCTTCTTTTAATATTTGTATGGTTCACATTATCATTTATCATAAAATGCCTTCAATCTGTCTTCCTCATAAAAATAAACGAAAGAATAAGTGTAATTGTCCACCTAAAGTTTCCAACAGGATTTTTCTTAGAACATGTCTTTATTCTTCCTTTCTATCACTTAAAAAATTATTGTGCTAACATATAGATTACATAAAATTTCCCATTTTAACCTCTTTGAAGAATACAGTTCAGTGGTGTTAATTGCGTTTACAATATTGTACTTCCATTACCACCATCTATTACCCAAAGTTTTTCATCATCCTAAACAGAAGCTCTGTACCTGTTAAGCAATAACTCCCCATTGCCCGCCCCCACCCAGCCCCTGGTAAACTGTATAGTATAATTTCTGACTCTGTGAATTTGTACATTGTAATTATTTCATATAAGTGAAATCTGACAATATCTGTCCTTTTGTGTCTGGCTGATTTCCCTCAGCATGATGTCCTCAAGGTTCATCTACGTTGTCCCATAATTCCTTTTTGTGGCTGAATACTATTTATTCCATTGTGTACATAGACCACATTTTGTTTATCCAGTCATCTGTCCGTGGAACTCAGGCTGCTTCCACCTTTTGGCTATTCTGAGTAATGCTGCTGTGAACACTGGTGTACTCTATCCCTCTTTCATCTGCCTTTGCCATTTGTCATTAATTGTGGGACAAACTAACAATTATATTTACTTATTTAGAAAAAGCACTGATTTATTCTTTAGGGAGCCTGGCTCCTTCTCAAATGGCTTGAGGCACCACAATGGTGAAGAAAGGCTGTCCTACGTGAAGGGGTTCAAACTGGAGATAAGCAGACCATCTGGAAAAGACCCTAGCAAGTTCAAAGAAAGGCGCCGGCACAACGGCAGACACAAAGGTTGTTAATGCAAGGCTGCGTTCTGTCTCACCTCATGTTCGCCCACTCAATGATGTCAGGCTAGAAGCATTCCTTGCTATGGTGTGTCAACATGCAGCAATTATTCACGTCGTTAATGTGATAGGACTTTCATGAAGATAAACTTAGCCTAGGTCCCTGGACACCGCATTTACAATCAGCTTTCCTTGCTTAATAGCAACCTGCATGGAATAAAAAGAGGCAATTCCAAAGGCCATTGCACGATTGCAAAATAACAGGTCCTGACAAACTGCCTCTGACTGTGGGAAGATGACTGATTGTGGCCTGCAGGACATGGTACAGCTTCAAGACAGGGCTGAGTCTCGGTGGAGACAGTATTGCGTATCTGACCAGCTGTAGTCATTTGTTTGGTCCTGCGTTGTATATGGGAAAAAGAACATTTCTTCATCGTTTAGAGTGAAAAATACTCCAACACCACCAGATTGTGTTAAAATAACTGGATTGATGGGTTGGCTTTTAAATTAAATCTGGAGCGCTGTTGATAAACCTTAACATTATTTCTCATGCCGTTGATCAGCCTAAATGACTTAGAATTAAGTTTAACCATCCTTTCCATTCCAGAGGCTCATCATGACCCAGCTGTTTAATTCGGGCACCCTTCTCTCCATCTTCCAAGGAGTCCATTGTCAAATTGATACTTTCAAAGCTCCTGCTCTGTGTAAAATCCTGCACTAGAAAAATCTGTGAGATGGAAAAGATCCTGTCACTGTCCTTTAGGAATTTATAATGGAATTGGGTCAATACACTACATATGAAAAAGTGATCAGCAATACAAAGCAGTATAAGTGAACAATAACATTAGGTGGTAGAAACACAAGTTCTCAGGATTTCAGAGGTGGGCATGGGTTAGTGAGATCAGGGGAGGCATTTCCAATATTCAACATATGATCATCTGTACAACTGACACCTGATTGTACAAATTATTTTTATTATTAAAAGCATGTACTGGGGAGAAAATGTAGCTCAAGGGTTGAGCACCTGCTTCCCATGTATGAGGTCCTGGGATCAATCCCCAGTACCTCCTAAAAACAACAACATAAAACAACAAAGAAACATGTACGTAAGTTCTACATATTTATCATCAAACTAAAGTCAAAATAAGCTCTGAGCCAAGATGCCCCAAAAGAAATGTATTATAAGTGTCCAAAACAATGGTTAAAGTTCATCAACAATCTCTCTTCAGCCAAGACTGCTACCTTGTGAAGGGAGAGTCCAGATGGAAGTTTCTGGAGTCCCCTCAGGGTTTTGTCACGGACCCATCTTCCTCCCCCACCTTGACCACACACAGTGCATTTCCTCCAGAGAGAAACAGAACTAGGAAGAATTGTCTAGCCTGGTCACATCTGGGAAGGTAAGAGCTCTTGACATGCCCAAGGAGAAATGAAACAAACTAAAAAGATGACTGTGCTACTTAGCCTGGTTCAGTGGAATAATTTTCCTTAAGTCATTTATTTGGTGTTGCTACATGTACATTTGAACTCAGAATTGTCAGCGTTGCACTGAACATAGCTGTAGAGGCAAAAAAGAGCTGACAATGGGGCATTTTGATGAATGACTTAAACTCCTCCTTTGACTTCATTTTCTGGTCAACATGTTGAAGTTGAATGGATTTACCATTTTAATTTTCCCTTCCCTTGAGATGAATTTTTCCAAGCAAGCGTCTCTTCACTGGGTGTCAGTTGGTCACTTACCAGTGCATCCAGAGCAGGGTTTCTTAGCCTTGGCACTATTAACATTTTGAGCCTGATGGCTCTTTGTTGTGGGGGCTGTGTTGTGAATGGTTGGATGTCTACCAACATCCCTGGCCCCCACCCACAAGATGCAAGGAGCACCCTAAGTTGTGACAACCAACATGTCTCCAGGCACTGCCTTTAGAATCTCAAGTTTAGAGAGATCTTTTAACTTCCTGCCACTGGCTTGGAGTATCTTCTCTGTAGCCTCCTTCTTAGGCAGGGGCTTGGGTGAAATTCATTAATTGATGAATTCATTAACTTCTTGGGTGTTGTACGGAAAAGAACAAATAATAATAAATGTAGTCATAGAAGCAGTTTAGCTCATTCGTTAAGTAAGCAAATATTTGTCAAGGGTTGATTACATGCCAGGCAAAGGAGCTGGCTACAATGATGAGGAGACAGAGGCAGTCTCATCTACAGGGAGCTTCTTAGTCCAGGGAGCAGGGGGAGGTGGCCAAGGAAAAAGATAATTATAATATGGGCACTCAGTGCTATGATAGGACAATTATAGGGTGCTTTGGGAGCACAGTAAGAAGAGGTCCTTCAAGATGAGACCTGAGGCATGAAGGTGAGTAGGAAGTAGCTATACAAAATGTGTGTGTAGGTGGGTGGAGTGGGGGGTGAGATAGGAGTCCACTGAGTAATGAGCATGTACAAAAGTTCACAGTTAAAGAAGAAAGAGAGCAAGAGCGAGCATATGATGTATTTAGTGAACTTTAAGATGCTCAGCAGAGCTCTTTTAAAGGTATAGGCTTAGGATTCAGGAGCATGTAGGTGAAACATTCATTCAAAGGTCGAGAGCCAGGAAGAGGTTTAAGAAAAGGTACTGACTAGGAAACACAGGAGGGGTGCTGGGATGCAGTGAATGCCCAGTTGAGTTTGAAGGCCATGCATGTGGAATAGCAGCCCCCTGTCAGATTGGGTGGCTTTGCTCTAGCTATGCCCAGGGTCCCAGGTGAGCACATGAAGAAAGCACGTAAAGAACCTGAGGAGCAAAGTCTTACCTTTGCTGCCACACTCCAGCTCAAGTATTGAGTTTTCCCTGAAGTTCCTCTCTCCACCCCTAGGTAGGTTGATAGTTCCTTTTTTTTTTTTTTTCGATGTCATCACCAAAATAACAAAAACCATGACTAACATTTGTAACATTGACAGTGGGCCAGAGGCATTGTGCTAAATGGTTCTCATGTATTACTTCATTTTGTCTTTACACCCAACCTGTGGAATTATTATCCCTGTTTGACAAACAAGATTGTACACTAGTCATCACTGGACCAGGATTTGTTTGACTCTAAAGTACCAGGGTATAACCACTACACCACGCCATCCCCTTAGGTGGGCTGTACATACAGAGGGCTCATATCACAGTTGATGGCAATGATGACTTTTCATGGTCTTGTCCCTGCAAGACTGTCAGCTGCTTGAGGGTTCAGCAAAGATGAAAGGATTTTATCTCATCTTTTTGTCTTGGTACCTGCTCAGTAGAATGAATGAATGTTGAGAGATGATGTGGAAACCTTCTGTTGTTTGAACTTCCCTAATTTCCCTGTAGTAGACCATGCCGTGCTCTTAGTCCATATTGCCTGAGATCCCTGCCCAGTTTTACACATGCCTGTTTCCTGTGGTCAGCATCTGTGTCTCTGTCCCAGGCTGCCAGAACCTGCTTTGCCTGCATTCATGATGTGCCAGGAATGCCTGGAATTTTACACCTCCCTTGACCAATGACTGATGGGTATGGGGCTATAAATGGTCCAGTGCCTTTGTCCCTGACCTATGCTCTTTCCCCAACTCCCCATGTGGGATCGAGCCAAAGTAACCCTCTGTTTTAGTTTCCTTGGCTGCTCAAACAAATGCCATGCAACGGGCTGGCTTAAACAATGGGAATTTATTGGCTCATACTTTTGAGGCTAGGAAAAGTCCAAATTAAGGCATCATGGAGGCAATGCTTTCTTTCTGGGACTGGCTGCCGGTGATCCTTAGTCATAGACTCCTCCATCACATGGCAAGGCACATGGTGGCCTCTCTTGGCCTCTCTCTTCTTCTCTAAGTTCCCTTGTCTTTCAGGTTCTTGCTTCTTGTGACTTTTCTCTATCTGCCTGTATTTCATTCTGCTTGCAAAGGACTCCAGTAATAGGATTAAGAGCTATCCCGATTGGGTTGGGTCATCCCTTAACTGAAGTAGCCTCGTCAAAGGTCCTACTTACAATGGATTGTCACCCACAGAAATGGATTAAGTTTAAGAACATGTTTTTCTAGAGAATGTAGCTCCAAACCACTATATCCTCCATGGGACTTTATGTGGGAGAGTGTATTTTCCAAAGATGCCACAGCAATATCTCCCATCTCATTTGCTTTTCTGCAATGTAGTCTTGCCACAGCACTTTCAAGGTCTGGAGCCTCATTTCCTTCCCCTGATTCTGGGCCATCCTGAGTGACTTGGCTGTAGCCAGTAGAATCCAGTAGACTCAGTAGAACTTTACTGCCATTATCTGAAGCTAGGTCAGAAAAAGCCTTGCATCTTCTGCCTTGATCTCTTGGAATCTTCACTTTCCAGATACTCACTCTTGGAATGCAGTTGGCATGCTGCAAGAAGGTCACATCTAGGCTCACTGGTCAACAGTCCCAGTCATGTGAGTAAAGAAACTTCCAGATGATTCCAACCCCAGGAGCTGAATCACCCCAGCCTTTGAGTCTTCCCAGCTGAGATCTCTGCCATGATGAAACAGAAGTCTGTCTTGTCCAAATTCCTGATTCACAGAATCTATAGCCATAATGAAAATGGTTGTTGATTTATGCCATGGGTTGGGATGGTTTGTCATGCAGCAATGGAAAACTGGAACGCTATTTGGCACACCCTTCCTGTCCTCCTTTCTCATGCTCATACCAATATTTCTGGGGAACACATCCTTACAAGTCACTTTCATACTAATCTCTGACTCAGTGTCTGTTTCAGGGGAGCCTTATCTAAGACACACCATTACCCAGAAGTTGGGGCTGGGAAAGGAGCCCTCATGAGGTGGAAAGAAGAGGGAAGACGCAGCTTGTTGTTGCCCCATCATTAATGAGAAAATCTTACATATACTTGATTTTAGGAACCTTGAAGTGAGTCAGTAGTTTAGAGCCCTTCATGGGAATGTGGACATAACTGGTGAAGGAAATGAGGTGAAGAGCTCAAACTGAGAAAGATGGAGGACAGGGCAGGGGGCTGGCAAAGAATGAGACTAGCAAGATCACAGCAGAGCATCTGGATGCAGAAGATCCATTTGGAAAGGGCCCGAGGAAGGGGTTCAGACTATGTAGCCCTTCAGAAAACTGGAGAGCAGAACAGAACAAATACCAGTCCAAGAAAGGCAGGGGACAGTCAAGATAGTAAAAAATCTGACATACATGTTGGGGTTGACAAAGCAGCAGAAAGTCCAACGGGGACCCCATAACACCCAGAGACCTTATTAAACAAGGGGGCATTTCCTCTTCTGAAGCTAAAGCTTCTAGTTGGTTCTGTGGCAGCAGCCGCTAAGGGCAGCCAGCCTGGTCATGATGGAGAGAGAGGACAGTGGGTGGAGCAGCTTCATTAGCTGAGCCAGTGGACCCAGATGCAGCCCCATGGCATCCGAGCACCAAGGAAATACAGCTGAGAAGGTTTGGCCTGTGGGAAGTCGTTGGCAGGCGGGATGCCCTTCAAAATGCCAGCTAAAGTCTTAAAGGCAATGGCTTCCTTAATTTTTCCAGGAAAGGTGAACAAAGATGGACTGAGAAAGAAGGAGAAGTCAAGACGAGGCAAAGCAGATGGGGCCGTACCTCTCGTAGCTCCTTTTAGGGCAGTGCTTCTATCCGGAAGGATTGTGTCTCACCAAAGTGAGTCTCAGGCGCCAGGGCTGGTCACCCCGAGCCAGCAGCTGGGGAGGAGGGGCCTGCTGACTGTGCTTGCTCTCAAGAGCTGTGACCCCAGGAGATGGGCCTTCGGAACCCAGCCCAGGCTGAAGGGTGGCCATGGCAGACCATTCTACCAGCCTTGTTCAGACACTCCAGGGTGGAAAGGAGGCTCAGAAAAAAAAAAAAAGGGTACAACAGTCTACTTTTAAAAAGTAGGCTTCTTTTTTTTTTTTCTTTAAAAATTTATTTTTTTAATTTCTTCCCACTCTCTTGTTGTGTGTGTTTGTGGTGTCTGTTTGTTGTGTGCTGGTCTTCTTCTCTTTTTTTAGGAGGCACTGGACTGAACCTGGGACCTCTGATCTGTGAAAGAAGTGCCTAATCGCTTGACCCACCGCCACTCCCTGCTTTATTATGTTTCTCATTATGTTTTCCTCAAATCTCTTGTTGCATCATCTTGTCACATCAGCTCGCAGTACTGGTCCATTGCGTCAGCTTTCTGTCTTGCTCTTTTTCTTGAGGAGGCACCGGGCACTGAACCTGGGACCTCCCATGTGGTAGGTGGGAACTCAATCACTTGAACCACATCCATTGCCCCCCCAAAAGGGTTTCTACGGGTAATACAGGTGTATGATAAAAATTTCAAACTTTATACAAAAGAATGCGCAGTTAAAAGATGCCTACATCCTCTCCCAACTCCTAGTCTCTCAATTGCCCACCGTAGAAGCAATCATTGTTCTCAATTTCTTGTGTGTCTTCCAATGATATTCCTGTCCATAGAAGCTTCAACCATGCCCTCTCTCATGCTCTTTTACACAATTGATAGCCTTCTCCACCCCAGGGAGAGCTGGAGGTGGTCAGATCAGCTCGCAGGAGCCCATTTGTTCAATATTCAGTGATTTTGTGAGCAGTTTGTGAAACATGGCCATTATGACAAAATAAATTATATGAACTTATGATTGAATGAATTATATTAAAAACAAATCCTCAAAACTCATGCCATCCTAATACTTTTACTACATTTTACTAGGACCTAAGCTTCTGAGGTTATTTACGTCTATTGCTATCTGTACAGAGGAAATATTATTCACATCTCTTTCCCGTTCTGCATTCCAGGAGGACGGGTTTCTGGCTTGAAATGGGTCATGGCGGGAACTGTCATGTCCACACCCTGGAAATGTAGAAAGGCTACAGATCAGAGCTCGATTTATTGTTTTTGGTGACTGTCTAGACCAGGGGTTGGCAAACTCTTTCTGGAAAGAGCCAGAGAGCAAATATTTCAGGCTTTGCGGGCTGTATAGTCTCTATGGCAACTACTCAACTCTGGTGTGGTAGCAAGAAAGGCACCATAGATGTTACACAAATCAATGAGTGTGGCTGGGTTCCAAATTGTATTTCTAAGAACAGTTGACAGGCTGGATTTGGCTGGAGGGCCATCGTTTGCCTTGTCTAGATTTAAGAAAGTGGCGGAGAAAATGTTAATAATGCAGATTGAACTTCAACGTGCTGTGTCTGATTCCACTTTATCAAGAAGAGTACAAAAATATTGGAGGAAATACTCTGCCAAGTGTTGAGAAATGATTATCTGATTTAGCAAAGAAGTTGCTTGCGTCATTGATGAATAAGGGAAGTTCTGGCATTCCCACTTTTGTCTCACTCATCACTGTCAAGGAAATATCAACCAACATTTACATTTGAACTACACTCATTCGCCAAGGATATGAGAGACTTCTTTGCTGATTGATTAGTGACTGAGCTTTATTCACGACCTGATTTTGCAACAGTAATGTTGGCGATAGAATTATAAAACTGACAATGGGTTTTAATGAGAAATAGTAATTCACATGCAGATATTTATAATACAGAGGATTGTGCATTTTATTATTTGTAAATTGTGCATTACATAGCCTTGATATTAGTAAAATTTATAATTAACCTGTATACTTGTATGCATTTTTATCTTTTTTTTTCATTATTAAACATTTATCAGGGCACTCTTGCATGGGACTGCTCAGAATCTTGCTTTTGTTCATGTAATATATTTCGGAAAAGTTTTTGTACATATAGATCCGCCTCATCTTTTCAGCAACCGCATTCATTTTAGCAGCTTGTTTCTGTTTCATGTATGTTCTACATTTGTTTAACGACTCTCCTAGTGAGGGACATCTATGCTGCTGTGAACATGCTTATATATATGCTAATGCACATGGTGCAAATATATCTGCAGCATAAATTCTTATAATTGGAACATTAAATTCTTATAATCAGTTAAACCTATTTACAATCCCACCGAAAATGCAACAGAAGGTCTGTTTCTCTATACTTTTGCCAACATAGTATATTATCACGCCTTTTGATTCTGGAAGATCTGATGGATGAACTAGGTATTAAGGGAAATTTACTTTGTATTTCATTTATTATGAAGGGGACTGAACACTTTTTCATTTTGTTAAAAAGTCATTGTGGGAAGTGGATTTGGCTCAATGGATAGAGCATCTGCCTACCACATGAAAGGACCAAGGTTCAAACCCAGGGCCTCCTGACGCATGGGATGAGCTGGCCCACGTGCAGTGCTAATACGCGCAAGGAGTGCTGTGCCATGCAGGGGTGTCCCCCACATAGGGGAGCCCCACATATAAGGAGTGCGCCCCATAAGGAGAGCCGCCCAGCACAAAAAAAGTGCAGCCTGCCCATGAATGGTGCTGCACACACAGAGAGCTGATTCAGCAAGATGACACAACAAAAAGAGACACAGATTCCTAGTGCTCCTAACAAGAATATAAGCAGACACAGAAGAACACATAGTGAATGGACACAAAGAGCAGACAACTGGGGTGGGGGTGGGGGGTGGGCAGGGAAGGGAAGAGAAATAAATAAATAAAAATCTTGAAAAAAAGTCATTGCATTATCGTAAATATGGGAATTATTTATGTACATTCTTTGTTCATTTTCTATCAGGCTTTTCTGTTAATATGCAAGGTCCACAACAGAATATGTGCTTCATGAGGAGGGGATTTTTCATTGTTTTGAATCCTCAATGCTTAGAATAGTGTCTGGCAAATAATAACTGCTCACTAAATAGTAATTGCTTAATTAATTAAGTCCTTATTAAGGTACTTCACTCTCTGATTTTCATATATGTTGCCATATTCTCTCCTACTTTGTCATTTGCCTTTGTGATACTTATTTTTTTCTTACAGGAACTTAACATTTTTATATAGCTAAATTTACAAATATTTTCTTTTATGGTTTCTGTATTTTTGTGTCTTATGAAAGGCATCCATTTCTTTAAAAAGTTCTTCTGAATTATCTTCTAGGACTTTATGGCTTAATTATTTTTATGTTTAAATCTTTGAAACATCTGGCAAGTATGTTAGAGTAATTTAGAAAAGAAGATAAAGTAGATATCTAACTTATTTTTCTATTTGTCTGCCCAGTTCCCCTGACACTGCTCATTAACTAATCTCTCTTCCTCTCAGTGATTTGAAATGCTACTTTTTATCATACACCAAATTCCCATATACGAGAGGTCTATTTTTCGTCTTTCTGTTGCTCCATCTGTATTTTCATATGCCAGGACTAGGCTGTTTTAATTATTAATGTCTACTCTTTTATATAGTGTTTAGGGCATCTAACTGATCAAACTTGTTTCAATAATTGCAGTGTGGTTAAGTCAACTTTGTTCTTAGATCCAAATGATTAACAAACATGTAACTTTTAAAAAACACTAACATATATCTCTAAAAAAATGTGAATATTTTTGAAGATAGCATCTCATCTGATTTTCACAGGACCTCTGCGAGGGAGATGGTGGAAGTGTTTTCGCCATTGTCCCCTTTTTAAGATGAGGAAACTGAGTCTCAGAGAGTTAGGGGCTTTTGTCCATGATTATGAATAGTTTGTGGAATGGGTATTAAACAAATTCCTACTCTTTCCTGGAACAAAGTGTTGCCTTATGGAAAAATACTTTATTAAGAACCAAGGCAAAAATGACCCCTAATCCCATCACCTAATCAAATCAATGACTTATGTACCCATGTTTTCCTGTTCTTATGTACTTATCTACTCTCTTACTCTGGATCGCTCAGATCTAATCAAGAACCTCATGTAAGTTTGTATCAGAGAACTTTGTGAAAAGCTGTATATTAAAAGATTCTTAGCATAGCTCTTAACACATAGAATGTATTGAATAAGTGATAACTTTTATTATTATTATTTCATATTTGATTAACATCATGGGCTTTGAAGTATGACAGATATGGATTCCAGTCTCCCCTTCCATTTATTAATTGGGTAACCTTGGGAAAGTAATTTAAGCTCTCTGAGCCTTGGTTCCCTCAACTGTAAAGTGAGTATTATAATAAAACCCTTAGGGGTTAAGTGATGATTAAGTGAGATAGCATATGAAACCTATTTTTACTATTGTGCCTGTTATACAGTAAAGCCTCAATAAATGTCAAGACTTTTTTTCATTGATTATTTTGTTTTGAAGACCCTAATCTTATTTCCCCACAAATGGGGACATTTCCATTTTTAAAAAATCAGTTCTAGTTAATTCTTCAGTTTTTCTGTATTCACCGACACACTTATACATACCTGATGACTCTCTGTTGCCTTATCTGTGAAAGTGGAAATAAAAATCAATGCAGGAAGCTTACTTTAATTTAGACTCCATTTATACTTTCTAAGTCTCTCTGGACCTGTTTGCATTATATGCCAAGAAATGGTTTGTGAAATAAATTAATATTATAAATAAGATTTAGGAAGAGTGCTTGTATTTGCTTTCTAGCTACTAGATCAAATGCCATACAGTGGGTTGACTTGACAGCTTATTAGCTCACAGTTCCAGAGGCTAGAAGTCTTGCTTGCTTCTGGGGTGGGTATTTTCTGGCTGGCCAGCGATCTTCGGGGCTCCTTGGCTTCTCCACCACATGACAAAGCACAAGGAGGTATCTCCTTTCTTTCCCTGGTACCACTGACTACCAGCTTCTGTCTGCTCCCCATGGCTTCTTCTCTGTGCCCAATTTCCTCTGCTTACGTGGATTTCAGCCATACTGGGTGAAGGTCCTCCCCCATTCAGTGTGGGCGTGTATTAACTAATAACATCTTCAAATGTCCTGCTCACAAATGGGTTTGCACCCATAGGAGACCTGGGACCTGAACATGCCTTTTGTGTGGGATGTGATTCAGTCCCCAACTGAGCTGAAAACGATTAAGGGAACAGTTTCCAAGTATGTTTAAATACTTGACAAGCACCATTTAAATGCAATTATCTGATCTCTCCAAATCACTTGTATCCATTTCTTAGCTAGTGATCACACCAACCCTGTACCAATCTCTCTGCTCTCCTCAGTGTGGCATGAGGGCAGGTCATACTGCATCCATCTCCATATCTCTTGTGCCTGGTATGGTGTGCCTGACACAGAAGCACAGTGCCTGGCCCATGGTGGATGCGCAGAGAAGGTTTGCGAGAATAACAAATGTGTTTTGAGACTTTTACTTGGAGACACTTGGTTATTCTAGATCGAGTGATTAGTTTATCATTAGCTGCTGATTGGACATTCTCACTCAGATACTTGGTGTCCTCCCTCAAATTCAACTAATTAATTTTCTTTTGGTACCATCATTTTTTCTAGGCTCAAAACTTGGAATCCTATTTTCTTTCCTCCTCCACTTCTTCCTCCACAGTCAATGTCACCAGGTCCACTGTTCCTTCCTCCAGAATATCTTTAATTTCTACCATCTCCTCTTCAAGCCAATGTTATCCTTTAGTCCAGAATCTGAGCACCTCAGTTTTGAAGTACTGAAAGAATTGTAGTGGTTTGAAATTTTATGTACCCCAGAGAAACATGTTCTTAAAGTTAATCCATTCCTGTGGGTGTCCATTCATGGTAAGTAGGACCTTCTGATAAGGCTACTTCTGTTAAACAGGTGCTACTCACTTCATTCAGGATGGGTCTTAATCCCATTACTAGAGTCCTTTATAAACAGAACGAATACAGAGTGAGTGAAAGCCATGGAGGCAAGAAGCCCAAGTCAACAAAACCCCGAAGAAAAGGGAGAGACCAGCAGACACTGCCATGTGCCTTGCCATGTGACAGAGGAAGAAAACATTGCCTCGATGATGCCTTTATATGGACATTTTCCCAACCTCAAAACCATGAGCAAATAAATTCCCATTGTTTAAACCAAGCCATTTCGTGGTATTTGCTAGAGCAGCTTATAAGACTAAAATAATGATCTTGCTTTCATTTGTAGAAATCCTTTCCAATCTTGTATTAATTGTATTTGAGGTGATAATACCTTGTATTTGAAAGATGATAATATTTTAATAAAAAATTTTCTTTTGAAATAATTTCAAACTTAGAGGAAATCTGCAAAGATAATGCAAAAATAATATACCTTTCTTTTCTTTTGAAATTCAAAAGTTGAGCAGATGCAAAATAAAATTATAAGGAAAAGATACTGATTCCCCTCAATTTCTCTTCAATTCCACTTTCTTAAAGATAATTAGTGTTAAAATTTCGGTATGCATTTTTCAATATTTTTCTCTATGTTCATATATCGATATAGTATTTTTTTTTAAAACAAGGTCATACAATACATGCAGTCCAACAGAGAAAGGATAGTTCTTTTAAGAAATGGTGCTGGAAAAACTGGATATTGCATGGAAAAAAATGAACCTCCACCCTCATTCACACCATACATAAAATTTTACTTGAAAGGGATCATAGACCTAATATAAAACTTCAACCTATACAGCTTCTAAGAGAAAAGAGAGGAGGAACTCTTTACAACCTTGGTGTAGACAAACATTCCTTAGGACACAAAAGAAAACACTGCTATAGAAGAAACAATTGAAAATTGGGCTTTATCATCAAAGTTAAAAACTTCTGCTCTTTGATAAACACCATTAAGAAAATGGAGACTCAAACAACTGACTATAAGAAAATATTTTGCGATTCATATACCTGACAAAGGATTTGCATCCAGCATATAAAGAACTCTTACAATTCAATAAGAAGAAGACAACCCAAATAAAAATATAGTCAAAAGACTTCGGCAGTTTGCAAAAGAAGATATACAAAGACATACAACTGGCCAATAAGCACATGAACAGATGCTTAGCATCGTTAGTCTTCAGGAAATGCTAATTAAAGCCACAGTGAGATACCATGACACACCTAATAAAATGATTAAAAGGAAAGACTGACAATTGCAAGTGTTGTCAAGGATATGAAGCAAAAGGAACTATCATACATCACTGGGGGTGGAGGGGACTGTTTGGCAGTTTCTAATAAAGTTAAAGATACTTACTTTATGATTTGGGAATTCCAGTCCTAGTCATTTACTTCCCCAAAATGAAAATATATATTTGCACAAGGACTTGTACACGGATGTTCATAAAAGCTTTCTATGATGGACAAACACTGGAAACAACCCAAACATCCACCACCTGGTGATTGTGGTATATTGATACAGTAGAATAAAACACAGAAATAAAAAGGAGCAAACTTCTGAATACAGAAACAATATGGATCACTTTTCAAAAACATTATGCTAAGCAAAAGAAGCCAGATATGAAAGATTATACACTGCATGATTCTTTTTATATTTGATGCTAAAACAAGCAAAATTATTCTATAAGGACAGAAGTACTGTGAGGTTGCCCAGGACTGGTAGGGAGATTAACTGCAAAGGAGCACAAAGGAACTTTTTAGGATAATGGAAATGCTCTATACCTGAATTAGGGTGGTAGTCAATGGATATATACATCTGTTAAATCTCATCGAATGATTCACTTAGCATGGATGCATTTTTTGGTATGTCAGTTACAAAAATAAAAATGTATATAACAAGAGTATGCTATACATTTTACTCTTTTGTTTTGTTTTGTTTTTTTGTTTTGCTTAGCAATGTGTCATGGAAATTGCTATGGGGGAACATACAGAAACCTAGCCTATTCTCTTTAATAACTGCATACTATTTCAACATATGGGTACGTTCTTTTTGATGGATATTTAGAATGTTTCCATTTTTTATTTTGACAGACATGGTTACTGTAAAGATCTTTGTATATATGTTCTTATATACTAGGGCTTTTATTTCTGCAATGGTGGATTTCCAAAGGTTGCATTGCTGGGTTAAGGGGTGTGGGCATTTAAAATTTTAACACATGCTGTCAATAAAGAAAAGACACTCTAGCTGATAATATATGAGATTATATTATTTTCCCACAGCATCAACAGCACGGTACGTTATCACTGTTCAACTTTTGCCATTCGTTCTGTGGAAAGTGGTACCTTGTTATTTTAATTTGCATTTCTCTTGCTACCAGAGAAGTTGGCCATCCTTTTCTCTTTTTATTCTAGAGGATACTTGGATTTTATCTCTATAAATTGCCTGTTCATGTTCTTTGCCAAATTTTCTACAGTTATTTTTTCTTTTAAAAAATTCAATTCTCCTATCAACAACTTAGCAGAACTCTTAACCTATTGCCTATTTTGTTATTAGAAAATTATTTTTGCCACCTCTCTCTCATATTTGATACATAAAGAACTCAAAATATAGCCACTGGATGAATCTCTCTGAAATAACCCCTAAGGCCTGGCTGTCTTTAAAAGCAAAGCCCTGTGGGGAATTATGAACTGTTCAGGCATATCAGCAGAGGAGTTCTCACTTCTTGATTTTACATTCAGAAGTGCCTTCTCCTACAAATGAAAATATACAAACGGGCTTATAAAAACCAAACATATTCAATGGCACAGTTGGGTTAATGGAGTTTAATGATTTCTTTTAGAATTAAAAAACTAAGAAGATCTTGATGCTAGGTCAATGTCACTCCAATATGACCAGGAAAACATTCTTTTCATTTATAACAGAATGACGTCTCAATTATTTATACTGGATATTTCTCTCCTCTTAATCCTTTTCTGTGTTTGAGTTGGAGGATTAGCAGGCCTTTGAAACTTCCTCGATGAGGTCAATTACGGTTTCTTCAATTTCTGCAAAAGCACTCCAGTCCATTAGGAACCAGCCTGGTTTCTTTTTCAAGAATTATTGTCCATGAAATCTCAATAGGATGCAGATGAATCCCAGGATTAGAAGACGAATGTTTTTGTTGGGTATGCAATGCCTTGAACTAACCCAGGATTTTGAAATTTACTCTCTTCACTGCGAAGAGGGATGGTAGACATTTCCCTGTCCGTTTACTGCATGCCCAGAAAACCCCAGGCCCTGGGCCATCTCGACTGCTGTAGGTCCAGCATTTGGGAGTTGGACAATTGCAACATAATCCCTCCTTTCACCCCCATCCATGGGGGTAGATAGCACTCCCCTCCTCCCAGCCAATGGCATGGCTTCCTAGTACAGAGTCTTTGGTTTCCCTTCCCACTGGATTCTCAGCACTCTGGATGAGGCCAGCCTGGCCCCAACACCGCCTTCCTAGGGTGGCAGTTCTTAGCTATGACTTCCCCAGGGGACACCCTCCAGTCCATTTTGCACATCACTTGCAGGTTGAATTGTGTCTGCCAAAAAGATATGTTGACATTGTAAACCACTGTAACTTTGAATGTGACCCTATTTCAAAACAGCCTCTTTGCAGATGTGGTCTTACTGGTTTAGGGTGAGCCCTAATCCAAGATGACTGGTGTCCTTATAAAAAGTGGGGCATTTGGATGCAGTGCCAGACACAAAGACACAGAGAACAGAATACCATGTGAAAACGGAGGCAGAAATTGGAATGACGCGCCTCCAAGTCAAGAAATGCCAAGGATTGCTGACAACCATCAGGAACCAGGAAGAGCCTTCCAAGGGAGTATGGCCCTGCAGACACCTTGACTTCAGACCTTTAGCCTCCAGAACTGTGAGAGATTAAATTTCTGTTGCTTTCACCCACCCAGTTTGCGGTACTTTGTTATGGCAGCCTTAGGAAACTCAGGCACCATTCCAGACCAATCTTTCTGAAACTCTCCCAAGCCACTTCCCCCCAAAACTGCTGGCACTTTCCCATTGTCTTCTGGATAATGAATAAATGCACTTGGAGGAACTTTATAACCTGGCTCTTAACCAAGCTCCCACTCTGCCCTAGCAGGCAGGGCAGGCGGTCCCTCCCATCCTGCCAAGGCTATTCTTCCCCTCCTGTGTCGGCTGGGCTGGCTTCCCTGCCTGGAGCTCCCTCCACTCTTTTGCATGTAACCCTCATTTCCCTGCCCTTCAAGGTCTAGTTCAGGGTTGAGTTTATTCCCAAAGACTTCCTCCATTCTTCTAGTCTATGTTGAACTTTACTAGAATCTGGGTTAACATTTACCTAGGTTTTACATCACGAGTTGTCTTTTGGACTGTCCTGGTCTACGAGCATTTGTTTTTTCCTCTCTGCATCAGCACAGGGTCTGGCTCATGCTGTGCACTCCATGAATTGCTATTGGATGCTTGTAGGGGATGGAATGGTGTCTGTTCCCTTCTCAGACCTTAGTGCTGTAGCATGACTCTGAGCACGTAGAAGAAGCTCAATAAAGACTTGTGTGCTGGCGGCGGACCTGACCCAGTGGTTAGGGCGTCTGTCTACCACATGGGAGGTCCGTGGTTCAAACCCCGGGCCTCCTTGACCCGTGTGGAGCCATGCGCAAGTGCTGATGCACACAAGGAGTGCCCTGCCATGCAGGGGTGTCCCCGAGTAGGGGAGCCCTGTGTGCAAGGAGTGAGCCCCATAAGGAAAGCCACCCAGTGCGAAAGAAAGTGCAGCCTGCCCAGGAATGGCGCCACACACACGGAGAACTGACACAACAAAAAGGAACACAGATTTCCGTGCCGCTGACAACAGAAGCAGACAAAGAAGACGCAGCAAATAGACACAGAGAACAGACAACCTGGGTCAGGGGGGAAGGGAAGAGAAATAAATAAATAAATCTTTTTTTAAAAAAAAGACTTGTGTGCATGTACTTGTTAGAAAACACTGCATTTCTGTATTAAAATGCTATAATTCTGATAGTTAAGTAATTAAGACTCACTTTCATTTAGGCAGCATTTTTGAGAACTTCCTATCTGCTAGGCAGTGTGCTATGTGCAGGGAGATGTAATGGTAAGCAAAAAAGAGATGCAACCCTCGTTCTCATATGGGTAAAAGTTGTATGGGAAAGACAGACATCAAAGAACCCACACAAAAGTGTACGATTCCCACAGTGGTAAATACCACAGTGAATGGCCTCGTGGCTGTGAGAGCTTAGAATAGGACATTGACTCAATCAGGGAGGTCATGGGGCTTTCCTTAGGAGGCGGTCTTTGCACACTGAACTGAAGGAAGCTAGAAATTAACCAGTGAACGTGGGATGGAGAAGGGAGGGGCCGATCCCAGCCACAGAGGACAGTGCTGGAAGAAACAGATCACAATCAAAGAGCAGGAAGAAGTTCAGTGTGACCCAAGTGCAGAGAGAGGAAAGGCACGGAGAAGGATGGGGCTGCATAGCAGAGTGAGCTTAGACCATCAGGGTTTGGGTTAAGAGCACTGTATGCCAATGGAAGGTTTTAATGGGGGAACTGGAACCATCCTGTTGGCATTGGAGAGAGACCACTCAGGCTGCAGGAAAAACAATGACTGGGAGGGGGCAAAGGTGAAGGCAAGGAGCCCAGATGGGAAGGGGCAAGAAGCCCAGCAGGGAGGCTACTAAAGCTGTCTAGGAGAGAGAGAGAATGGATGTCCGTGCTAGAATGGTGGCAGGGTAGATGGAGAGAAGGGGCTTAGTGACAAATCGGATCTAGAGATGAGGGAAAGAACGAGAGCATATTGTGCCCAGACTTCTGAGGAGCATAGTAGAGTGGAACAGTGGTGCCATTCACTAAGTCTGAAAGAGGGCCAGACTTGGGAGGGAGGCAATCACCAGTGATTTCAAGTAGGTTGAGCGGGACATCCTTTGAGCTATTAGCAGTCGAGCCTGCTAATCTTCTACGAATAGCTATTCGCCCCTTATTCTTTTGATTTGAATTCCTCCTGAATTTAAATGGATGTCAAGGTGCCCATAGAGATGATATTTCCCAGCCTTCATTGTGTCAAAGTGTATTTATGAAACTAACTTTTGGCTAATGGAATGTGCGTGGAAGCAATCAATAAGTGTGCAACGTCCGGTCATGCCCTAAGAGGAGTGAATTTAGGCTTCCTTACTCTTCCCCCTCCTGCTGGTTGGATTGCAGATGGACAGTGGAAACGGAAGGACCACCTGGGACCTCCTACTGAGGAGGGCAGAACCCCTCCATCAGCTCAATCCTGCCTATTGCTGGACGGTGGTTTGAGAGGAAAACAAAATTCTATCTCTTTTAAGGCATTGTATTTCGCAGTCCCTTTGTATCCTAACTAACACAAAATCCAAGTAGGGATGTCAAGTAAGCTCAGAGGAAAAGTCTGCAAAGACACAAAGTTGAGAGTTCTTAAAACATAGGGATAATTAACACCATAGGTGTGGATGAAATTTCTAGAGGGGCAGATTAGAGAAAGAGGATAAGTGGTCTGGGATAGGATAGCTGGAGGGTGCTTGTTAAACCAAGGGCTTGTTTGCTAATGATGATGATGATTGCCAATACAACTTAATAAAAACTGTGCACATCTCTGGCAGGAACCTAGAGAGATCTAATTATTATTTCTTACTCCAATTTCCATGATAAATTATCTAGAACATGCAAAATCATAAAACTCAGCCTTGATGCTTTAATACGCTACCCTAGGCAAATCTGAGTGTTTGGTCTCCTTTCTCCAGATTCCACAAATTCTTTTTCAAAGAATCAGCCTTCCAAAATGCTATTACTCTGGTAATTTTCTTCTGGTTTTGTCTACCTAGAAAGCATGTAGAAGAGACGTAGCAAATTGGCTGCCAAGTTTCATCAAGAAAACTGGCTCTCTAAATCAGGGGCCAGCAAACTTCTTTTTTCAAAGGATAAATAGTAAATATTTTTGTCTTAGAGGGCTATTCAATACATGTCACAATGTTCAACTCTACCCTGGTAATACATGAACCATCATAGACAAAGCATAAATGAACGGGCATGACAGTGTCCCAATAAACTTTAAGTATGACAATGAAAATTGAATTTCATCCACTTTTCATATATCACCAAATATTTTTCTTCTTTTGGTTTTTCTGTCCATTGTAAAATGTAGAAATCATTCTTAGCTTGTGGGCCATATAAAAACAGGTAGAAGGTGGTGGTGGAGATTTTGGCCCATGGGCTATACTTTGCTGATCTGTCTCCAACTCAGTTAGAAAGGATCTAAACCTGAATTCAGACACAGCACATTGAACCATGGCTAAACCTCTGTCCTGTTATAAACAGCATTGCATTCCATAGAACGTCTACCTCTCTCTTGCACTTTTGTAATTAAGTATTTGTTCAATGTCTGTTTTCCCTGCTAGACTGTGAGCCATGAAAGTATGGCTTTCTCTCTCACCCTGAATGAATTTCTAGCAGCCAGCACATTACCAAACACATAGTAAAGACTTAATCTGGGGAAGTGGATGTGGCTCAACAGATAGAGCGTCCTCCTACCATAAATGAGGTCCAAGGGTTCAGTGCCCAGGGCCTCCTGGCTTGTGTGGAGCTGGCCCATGCGCAGTGCTGCTAGGTGCAAGGAGTGCCGGCCCACGCAGGGATGCCCCCGTGTAAGGGTGCCCCACGTGCAAGGAGTGGCCCCATGCAAAACCGCAGCCCACACAGGAGTGGTGCCACACAGGGAGAGCTGACACAGCATGATGACACAACAAAAAGAGACACAGATCCCCAGTGCTGCCTGATGAGAATACAAGCGGACACAGAAGAATACACAGTGAATGGACATGGAGAGCAGACAACGGGGAGGGGGGGGGGCGGAGGGAGGGGGGAGAGAAATAAATAAATAAATCTTTAAAAAAAGACTTAATCTGGAACATATTTTCTTGTGTATCATGTAATCGATGATGTGTCATAAGGAAGGAAATATGGTACTTGACTGACTGGCTAACTTCCTCTTAAGCTAAGGGGGTATATCTTTATGTCAAACACCTTGAGGAGTTAATCCATACATATTGGCTTAGATGACTATGACTATTCATGTAAAATATTAGCATTTATTTTAATCTGGAGGCATTTTCTAAAATAAGTAGTTTTTAGAAGACAGACTCTCAAGGGAATGATGTCAATTATGCTTGGGCCAAAGATAAGAATTTAACACAATTTGATTGCAAAAATATCTCAGGGAGATATAATGACTAATAGCTTAGGAACAGCATTGTATTAGTTGGGGTTCTCCAAGGAAACAGAACCAACAGGATATATATATATAAAATATATATAATATGTTTATATATATAAATATATATATTTATAGAATATATATATTTATATATATATAATATACATATATATAGTAAATATTATATTCATTATAAGAGTCAGCTCACATGACTATGGGTATGGGCAAGTCCAAATTTTGTAGGGCAGTCTGCAAGCTGGGAGTGCCAATGAAGTTTTTTGATTAATTCTCCAGGAAAAGTTGACGGCTCAAGCAGAGATGGAAATTCTCCCTTCTGACTGTGGAAATTATCAGTTCTTTCTCTCTCTCTCCTTTTTTTTTTTAAGGTACGGGGGGGCCAGGGATTGAAGCCAGAACCTTGAATGTGGGAAGCCAGCATTCAACCATTGAGCCTCATTGGCTCCTCTGAGTTGGCTTTTTCATTTGTTTTGCTTGTTGTGTTTTTGTTTTTTCTTTAGGAGGCACCAGAAACTGAACCCAGGACCTCCCATGTGGTTTCTAAACCTTCAACTAATTGGATGGGCCGTCTCTCATTGTTGAAGTCAATCTCAGTTGACCTGACCAAACAACTGGACACTATGAACCTGGCCAAGCTGACACATGTGCTTAACCATCACAAACATGAAAATAAATGTTGTATCCCTCTTCTTTCTATTCCTGCTGTCTTCCTGCCACAGGTGGTGATGCTTGCTAATCCCTGCACCAGGGTGCCGGGCCAAAGGGAACAAGTTGGGGGCTGAAATGTCACCCCCACTCTGCTCTCCAACCATACACCCTAGCATGGACTGCATCTTTTGGAGGGGGCACGTTCTTCCAATTGATACCTGCGCATCTTATGGGATGTCTGACCCCTAATGCTTAGTTCAAAATTGTGTAACTTTTTGTCTGGCTTATATAGTAGTCTCCTATCTGCTCTTTCTGCCTCTGAGGTTTCCCTCATAGTCTCTGCCCCAGCTTCTTCTAGATTAACCTGGTCATTCCTATGCTCCGAAAAAACCATGTCAATGGATACCAAATATATGCTCAAGGAACTACAAACGACCTAGCCTGGGATTCAAGGCCTTTCCCAGATCTGACGTATCCTACTTGTCCTGCCTTATCTGCCTCTGCTTCCCATTGTGCATGCTATACTCAGTCCACCTGAACTGGATACTTGCTGGTTTCCCAACTATGACAGTTTGATGCTGGATGGACCCCAGAAAATCATGTCCTTAGAGCCAATCCATTCCTGTGGGTGTGAAATTATTATAGGTGGGAACTTCTGATTAGATTACCTCAAGAAAGGGTTTTGATTAGATTACTTCAGTTAAGATGTGGCCCAGGGTGAGTCCTAATCTTCTGACTGGAGTCCTTTATAAATGGGATGAATGCAGAGAGAAACACAAAGAGTGGAGAGAGAAACAGGAGTGGAGAGAGACCGCCACGGGGCAGAGAGAAAGCCATGAGAGCAAGTAGCTGAAGTCAATGGAACATGGAAGGGAGGAAGCCAGAAGCTGAAGCAATAAAACCTGGAAGAGAAGAGTGAGACCAGCAGACAACACCAGGTGCCAGTCTTTGGGGAGAAAGCATGGCCTGATGATGTCTTCACTGGAACACTTTCATGGCCTCAGAACTGTAAGCTTGTAACTAATAAATCCCCATTGGAAAAGCCAACCCATTTTTGTTATATTGTTTTTTGGCAGCTTTTAGCAAAGGAAAACACTAGCCCTTCAGTGCTAGTGGTCAGGGCAATGATGACTAACATTTATTGACCCCCAAATATAAGCCGGGCATTATGCAAAAGTGTGCCCTTTCTCATGTCTCAGAACAACCCTCTGAGATGGGTTCTACAAAATTACACCTGTCCAGCCCTAAGCTGCATTGCATCCATTATCTTATTTACTGAGAGCAATCCTATGAAATAGATCCCACAAAGCCATGTCTGATGGGTCCCAGACACGCTTAACATCTACTTTTTAATTTTTCACATGCATTATCTTATGTAACTATCTCAAGGACTATGTGCAATAGGTTTAATTATTCTTGTTTTCCAGCTGAAAAAAAAAAACTGGAACTTTGAGATGATACATAGTTCTCTCACCACAGTTAATTACAGGCAGAGCTGCTTCTCTGACCTCAGCTGGTTTGATGTCAAAAGCTGTCTCTTAAAAGACCGGTGGTTCTCAAACACTCACCTCTAAGAATAACCAATCATTGGGAGCTGGTTTAAAATATAGATTAACCCTGGAGATTCTATTTCCATAGACCTGGGATAAGGCCAAGGAATATTCCTTTTTTTTTTTTTTCATGTAAAATCCAGGTGATTCTGCTGCAGGTGCTTTGTAGAACAGAGGACCCCTGTTTTTAAATGAACATTTATCTCTTCCTTATGACAATATGTGGCCGGTACATTCAGCTGCTTCTGGGTCAAGGTATGTAGTCAGACCAGCAGTGTAGAGCTTCTTATTTTCTGTGGCAAGAAGAAATGTATCCACTTCATCTAAAGGGGCCCTGAAATCTTTGAATGTGGATTTAAGAAGTAGAGTGCTTATCTACTTCATACCATTTTAAAGAGTAATCTAGTTTTTCAGAAAGACAGAGTTTCCCACTCTGATTCTGGAGGTGACATTGCATGGAAAAGCAGTTGAAAGCATTAGTTATACCCTGGGATCCCGCAGCTTGGCCCATGATAGAGCAATGAATGCTTTGAAAAGCTTTACCTTAACCGGTTTCCCTGATGGGTTTAACAAAGTGTGGTAACCGTCTGTGGATGACCAACTGCATCCAAAACTTGACTGTTCCTTCTGCTGGATGTTAGTGACCCAGGCTATAGTTTGCTGGAAAGATTAGGCTGTGTTGAGTGTAGTTTCAATGGACTGTGTTTGGAAAGCCTAGAGAGGAGCCCTTTTAGGACCTTACCTAAGGCATTAATTGAGGGACATAACCTTGCCAAGATGGTGACCAACCACTCAGAGCAGGATTTAAAGCTTCTGGACTCAAAATGTTTTTGCTGGAGTCCATCTCTCTT
Organism: Dasypus novemcinctus; assembly: GCF_030445035.2. Classification (NCBI taxonomy): domain Eukaryota; kingdom Metazoa; phylum Chordata; class Mammalia; order Cingulata; family Dasypodidae; genus Dasypus; species Dasypus novemcinctus. Next base: position 36,227,812 of record NC_080694.1, on the reverse strand, counting down.
CCTAGTTCATCAATTAGGGGCTCCATTTTGAGAAAACGCCAAGATCTACAAGATACTGGGAAAATATCATGAAATTGGAGTTTCGTTCCCCAAATGTCAGTGAGGGTGGGTGTCCTCACAAGTCCTCTCACAGAAACCGTGGAAGGGACAACACACGCCAGAACCCGCCCTCCTGAGCGGCTTAGGGCTAAGCATCTCCTAACAAAGCACTTGAATGTGGTGAATTTCTGAGTGTTCTCCTCTGAGCGCCTCTAAGATGCTCTCTTGTTAACTGTGCCAAGATATTTTTGGCTTGCCCTCCTTCTCAGCCAAGCCAGGAGTCAGTGAGGCAAGTCCCCAGCCTCCCAGACCCTGGCATCCAGGGCAGGTTTCAAGCTGCCCACCATCTGTTGCTATCTGATCAGCGAGGGAGCCTCTCCATGAAGACAGCTGGGGCAGAGAGCGGAAAGCTCTTTATGCCAAAGACCGGGGGAAGCTTTCTCTGGGCTTGTATCAGGGGCTGCCACTTAACTCAGTTTCGTCATGGCTAGCGATGAATTTGTTACTGTCCCCTTCTTTGATGAAAAGGGACTGTTTCTACAGGTGTGGCACATGGAGAAAGGACGTGCCCAGACCAGTTATTTTATTTGGAGATTTTATGGAGGTTGTCTTGAATACACTTTCAAACAACTCTTGGGTTGGAACCAGGCTCCTTGACAACGGAAATACAGGCAGGGAGACACATCGGATTTCTCTGAACAGGTTTCCAAATGACATAGGTGGGAATAGGCCCTCACTGTATAATGCCTGGGAAGATGACGTTGTCAGGTGGACTACAGTCTTGGCGATGAGAGAATTTACTCTATAAAATCCAGGGCTCTCAGCGACAGTGCCTGCTAAAGCTCCAAAGGAAGAACACTGGCTGGAGACTTTGAGCTCCGTTCTCCATCCTGCCTCTTCCTGGTGAGGATCCTAGTTGCCATCACGCCCATCCCCAGCCAGCTCTTGTGGACAGACAGGAAGTACAGCCTTTTGTTTTGTGCTTTAGGGCCAGGGTGGGGGGACTAACTTGTCCAGCCAGAGTGAACTCTTCTCTCATGGTGGATCCCTTTCAGGCAGAGAGAGGGTTTGATGGGGATTGGGCGCTACGTGTGAGGGGGCCTGGGGGTCTGGAATAACAGAATGAGGTTAAGGTAGGGATCACACACAGGTGCAAAAAGGTTCTCAGGAGTTTTGGGGGGTCCTAAATGATGAAAGAGGAGGAAGAAGGTGACCACTCTAAGAGTCGGGGTCCAGCCAGGAAACAGAAGTCATTCAAAATGTTTTCAGCAGAGAGAATTAACACAGGGGTTTGGGCACATGGGAAAAGCTGAGAAGGCAAACCAGGAAGTGGAGTGAGGCAAATTGGAGACGAGTAAGAGCAGTAGGGCTCTACCAGCATTGAAGGTGGCCTAGCTAGAGCCCAGAAGCTGGGGCCCTGGATGGAACCTGGGGATGAGGTGTGTTTGGTGGGAACCTGGGACTGTGGAGGGAAGGACTGGCCAGCAGGGATGGAGGGTGTGGTGTGTGTGTGTGTGTGTGTGTGTGTGTGTGTGTGTGAGGCAGGGGACTAAGCCAGTGCCAGAGATGCTGCCTGAGGCAAGACTGAGAAGTACCCCGACTTCCCTCCATCCCCTCCAGTCTCCCGCCAGCGACTTTTGCTGACCCCAAATCCCAGAAAGCCCCTTGGCAAGGGAGGTGTAATACAGGACAGGACAGGACAGGACAGGGCAGGACAGGGAAGGGAAGGGAAGAGAAGGGAAGGGAAGAGAAGGGAAGGGAAGGGAAGGGAAGGGAAGGGAAGGGAAGGGAAGGGAAGGGAAGGGAAGGGAAGGGAAGGGAAGGGAAGGGAAGGGAAGGGAAGGGAAGGGAAGGATACAAACGAATCCAAGAGCAAACAGACAGATCGTAGCACATGCCCTGTGCTAGGTGTTTTAAGTGAGGCATGTATAAGAAGTATCACCGGGTTAAAACTGGGGATCAGGGGGATCAGAGAAGTTCATTAAGTTGTCCAAAGTCACACCAGAGAAGAGCTGGAATTTGAATGAAAAGCTGTCAGGCTCCTAGGTTTCCCTAACTCGAGCTATGGAATAGGATTTAGCCTCCTGTGGGCAGAAAGGATGGAATAAGAAGATCTGGTGGTGAGAGGGGATGAGTGAAGGCTCCAGCCTGAGTTCACAGGCTCTCTAAGTCCAACTGAGGCCAGCTCAGATGACTGCTTTCTCCTGATGAAAGAAGAGCCTGCCCATGTGAGGCCTTTTCCCTCCCTTGGTAGCCGTGTGAGAAATGTGGTCAGAATCAAGGATAAAAAGGTATCTCTTGGTGGGAGGTGGGCACAGAAGGGCTGGAGCTGTGGGAACAATGAGATGGCTGGAGATCGCATCTCACAGTGTGTAGTTCACCTGTTTGGATTCCCAGCATCAGCATTTTAGAAGCAGGCACATGAAAAATGATAAAGCTGGGTTTGGCAATGGTTTGAGGGATGGTGGGAAGAAAGTGAGTGAAACTCACAGGCCATGCCAAGACTTCAAAACAGGAACGACAGCTCTTTGGAGCAAGTTCACTTGCAGCAAAGCTCTCTGCCTGGCAGCCAGCTACGTTCTGGGAGGACAAAGGCCACACCAGCCCCCAAGGGCTTTGTGCTCAGCTCTCTTTGATTCACTGTTTGGATCTCCCCCACTTACAACACTTTGTGGAGGTTTGGAAGGGATGCTTGTGTTGCAACAGTTTTTGCTAGCTGGTTGCCTAACTTTAACTGATGTGTTTGCAGAACGTGCTGGGAGGATTTGAACTCAGATAAGACCACATTTACTACAATGCAGACTAATTTATGTACAGCATCGCACGATAGTCTCAAAGTCCCTGGAAATATTTTATAGCACAACTAACAGGTTAATGCAGGTGCTCATTTCACTCTCTATGTGTTCCCCAAAGTGACGATGCAAAATATTGTCATGAAGTGGTCAAAGCTACCTTCCCTAGCTCTTCTCATTTCCTCTCGTTTTCTGTTAGTTCCTTCTGAAAGGAAGGGAAAGCAACTAAGCACCACCTGTTCATCCTTGCATGGTCTAGAGTCACGCTTTGCAAATACTCAGTCTCCTGTGTATGATTACTAAAGTGGATGGTAAAGAAATGCTGCTTTAAGAATGCTAACCTCGATAAATAGAAAACTTATTAACAATCAAAAGAAAAGAGAAAGTCAGAAACGGCATCTTGACTCATGCTTCTTACTGTCACAGTCTTTGTTCTGGTCATTTTTCTCATGCTGGGGGCAGGAACAAATGTAGCCCTTTCTTTGGCACTGGAAAAAGACCATCCATTTTGAGTCTGAATGACCCAGCCTCGTAGTTTTGGACCTCATTTCTTTGAACACTTTGGCATTTCATTAATTACACTCAGCAAATAATGTGCCCGGAACCTGCCTCTGCTTGGGAAATCATCCCACTTTGTAAACGATATGGTTTATTTAGCCCAGTGTACACGTGGCATGAAAGAAAACACCAGACACTACCGTGGGGGACCCCTCTCCTGGGAGGGGGAGTGAAGTGGGTGGGGTGTGAGAGGAGGGGGAGGGGAAGTGAGCACTCCGCCCAGCTATTGGAAAACAGCAGCCAGGCAGATCTGGTAAGTGCCTGTGCCACTGTCATCCAGGATCACGGAATCCCATGGATGCTACGCTGGTGGCTCCTGGGCCAGCAATCTTTCCCAGGAAAACTCAGCATGCTCACTGCAGTTCCCATGGCCTGCTGACCTCACCTGGTACCAGCTCTCTGAGCTCCTGGTAGACCTTCCCCAAGTCCCTGATTTCATACACTTATTCTGTAAGTATTTGATGACTGTCTCCTCCACATTACCTTCTGTGTAGGGTTCTGGGACATACTAAGAGAGAGCCCTTGTTTGAAAGGAACTTTTAGCCCAGTGATTGTGGGATAAGTGATTGGATGATGGGTGTTTATAGCAGTCTTTGAGAATACAAAGGATGGATATTTACTAAGGTGCTTTGAAGCTGAATGAACCCCCAAAATTCATGTTCTTAAATCTAATCCATTCCTGTGGGTGTAAACCTACTGTAGGTAGGATCTTTTGATGAGGTTACTCCAGTTAATGCATGACCAACAGTGGGTCTTAATCCTCTTACTGGAGTTCTTTATAAGAGAATATAAGACAGAGAGAGAGAGGGGAAAAAAAAGTCATGGAAGCAAGAAGCTGAAAGCAATGAAAGCTGGAAGAGAAGGGAGGGATGAGCAGACATTACTATGTGCCTTGCCATGTGGCAGAGGGGTCCAGGATCACAGGTGGCCAGTCTTCAGGAAGAAAGCATTGCCTTGAGGTGGACTTCTGGAAAGATGAGAGGCTAAAAAGATATGGGTCTTCTCTTCCAGAAAAATAGCTAGAGGATAGGCAGAAATGGCCTGGAAAAAAATCTTCTAGGGTTTAGGACACCAGGGGAAGGCTGCACACCTCCGGGAGGAGAAAGGGACAAAGGAAAAGAATCACAATGGCAAAACTGGGAGTTAATGCCAGGATCCTCTCCCACCCTATAGACACTTTTGAATTCTCAGGCTTTGGAGCTGGTGGCTACAAACAAAGGCGGCCCCAGGGACCCACATCCCCAGGAAATGGGAGAGAGAGGGGCACAGCCTAAGGCTGACAAGTTTTGACCCACAAATTTGGTCTGCTGTGTCCCATGAGTCCTTCCAGTCCTGGTGGAGACACACCACTGTTTGCCTTGGGAGCCAGCAAGGGACTAAAGAGATCCTACCCTCTCAATCTCCCTCTCTACTGACAAGGACTGGTTGTGGAGGATGCAGAGGGGAGTGTGATTATTTTCTACCTGGGAAAAGGGAGGAGGCTGCCAGCAAAGGTTTGAGAACTGACTCTGAGAAAGTTTGAATTACGAGGCTCTTAGCCTTTAGGCAGGAACCTCTGTTACAGGGATCAGATCTGTGTTTCAGCAAACCCACTCTAACCAGACTTTGAATTGGGAATTTTGCCAAAGAGCACCATCTGCTGGCAGACCAAGGAAGTGAATGTGAGGAAATTAAAGTAATGTTCTCAAATAGAGGGGAGGGTATCTCTCAAGAGCGTGGGTAGCTCCTAATGGAGGAGGACAGACTAGTGTGCCAAGCCTTCAGCATCGTTGCAAGTATCTATGAATCTTGTCCTTTAAGCTGTGAAACTTGGTTGTCACTATGGGCCCTGAGGGGAGGGGGATAGAGGAATAGAATAGATGGAAAAGGGGGTAGTTGGGGGACAATGGAAGTGTTCTGCATGATCGTGCAATGATGGATACAGGCCATGTTAAATTTCACCAAAAATTTATAAAAAGGTATGGTCTAGGACAATCAGCAAGAAGGCAGCGGAGTAAGGAGCTCCTAGAGTCAGCTACTGCTACAGGGCAGTTAGTAAACACCCAGAGCTCTCTGAAGCTAGCTGAAGCACCTGTTTGGGCGCTCCAGGAGACCAGAAGAGCATCCTGCCACATCCTTGAAGGAATGGAAGGAGAAGACTGCCCATCTGCAGAGAAGACTTGCCAGTAGAGGTTCCACACCCCGGAGGCTCGTGCCCATCCTCCACTGGAGGCACAAGCCGCCTCGGGAGCTGTTCTGCAGCTGGAATTGAAAGTTTTACTTCCCAAAATGGGGGAGGAAGAGACGGGTGGGCACCAACTTCAGCTACTGATGATAAATTTGGTGGGCTAAAATATAATTCTGAGAACAGATAAAGTTTGAGCCTGTCCAAGTCAAAAAGAGACTAGTATCCACCATTTTGACTCCATGCCTGGCACAAGGGAAAGCAAGACACACTGAAAATCACAGTGCTGGTGGGGACTGGTTTCTTTCTATCCAGATCAGATTGCAGGTCCAGCCTAAGCCCCAGCCCCACCTCTGGGAAAGAGGAAGCAGGGGGGATCTATGCCAGCCTCTCTGGGAAATTACCAACCAAGCCACTGAGGCTGGTGATTATCCTACTTCAGCAGTACAAGCTGCCCCAGGAGCTGTTCTGTGGCTGGAACTGGAAGCTCCATTTCCCAAAAACAGGGGAGGAGGAGAAGGTTGGCCACTGATTTTGGCTATTGATTAGTAGACTTGGCTGGCTAAGGTTTAACCCTAGGAACAGCTAGGGTGTGAATCTGTCCAAGTCAGAAAGAAGCCAGTGGCTGCCATTTTCTCTCCACCCCCAGCCTGAGAGAAAGCCAGGATGAAAATCACAGTGGTCAGTGGTGGTAGGAACTGGTTTCTTTCACCCAGATCAGCCTGCAACTCTAGCTTAGGCTTCAGTTCCACCTCTGGCAGGGAGGACGCTGGCAAGCCCTGTACCTGCCATCCAGGTAACTGCAGCTACCTTTGGCTGGGACAGACTGAATAATTGGAAGTCTACTGGGGCAACTACAGTCATATTGAACCCACACTGCATAGATTGCTGCCCACACCTGCAAATCCATCCCTGCCCCAGGCAGGGGAGAAAGGGATGTGAAGTCTTATCAGTCTCTCCCTGGGCAACTAGAGTCTAGGCCTGCACTACTTGGATTATTCCACAGAGATGTGACTCTGTCCTACCCCTGGCAAAGAAGAAAGTTGGGAGAAGCTTCATCAGCCCCTCGGGCAATGAGGGCAGCTTGAGCCTCCACAGCTTATAGTACCAACTACATCCTTGATTCCTACTGCACAACCAGCAAGGGAGAAAGGGAAGGAAATCCTAAACTAAAGAGAAAAACTGCTTCCAGAATACATACTCCAGAGAGCCAAATGCCAAGACATCAACAAATAATTTCAATCCACACCAAGAAACAGGAAGATATGGCCCAGTTAAAGGAATAAGATAAGCCACCAGATGACATAAAGGAGTTGAGACAATTAATCATAGGTGTTCAAACAAATCTCCTTAATAAATTCAATGAGATGGTTAAAGAGATTAAGGATATTAAGGAGACATTGGATGAGCACAAAGAAGAATTTAAAAGCATACATAGAAAAATAGCAGATCTTATGGGAATGAAAGGCACAGTAAATGAAATTAAAAAAATATTGGACTCAGATAATAGCAGATTTGAGGAGGCAGAAGAAAGGATTGGTGAGCTTGAAGAAATGGCCTCTGAAAGTGAACATACGAAAGAACAAATGAAGAAAAAAAATAGAAAAAATTGAACAAGGTCTCAGGGAACTTAAAGACAGCAAAAGATGTGCAAACATACGTGTCATGGGTGTCCCAGAAGGAGAAGAGAAGGGAAAAGGGGCAGAAGGAATATTTGAAGAAATAATGGTAGAAAATTTCCCAACCTTATTGAAGGACATAGATATCCATATCCAAGAAGCACAATGTACTTCCATTCAAAAAAATCTAAATAGACCAATATCAAGACACATACTCATCAGAATGTCAAAAGACAAAGACAAAGAGAGAATTCTGAGAACAGCAAGAGAAAAGCAATGCATAAAATAAAAGGGATACCGAATAAGATTAAGTGCTGATTTCTCACCAGAAAGCATGGAGGCAAGAAGACAGTGGTATGATATATTTCAGATATGCAAGAGTAAAACTTCCAGCCAAGAATCTTATATCTGGCAAGATTGTCTTTCAAAAATGAAAGTGAGATTAGAATATTCACAGACAAACAGAAACTGAGAGAATTTCTAACCAAGAACCAGATTTTCATAAAATGCTAAAGGGTGTGATAGAGCCTGAAAAGAAAATACAGGAGAGAAAGGCCTGGAAGAGAGTTTAGAAATGAAGGTTATATCAATAAAAGTAACCGAAAGTGTCAAAAGAGTGGAGAAAATAAAATATGACAGATAAAACTCAAATAGGAATAAACTTAATCAATGATGTAAAGCACTTGTATTCAGAAAACTGCAACTCAATGTTAAAAGAAATTTTAAAAAGGTGTAAATAACTGGAAGAAAATTCCATGCTCATGGATTAGAAAACTAAATATCATAAAGACGTCAATTCTACTCAAATTGATATGTAGAGTCAGTGCAATCCCAACAAAAATTCCACCAGCAGTTATTAAAAGAATTGAAAACACAATCATCAAATTTATTTGAAAGGGTAAAGGGTCCTGAATAGCCAGAAACATCTTGAAAAGGAAAAGCAGAAGCAAACTCTCATCTCCAGACTTTAAATTATATTACCTACTATAGTGGTAAAAATAGATAGTACTAAAAGACACATAGTCCAATGGACCCAAAGTGATGGTTCAGAAACAGACCCTCACATGTGTATGGTCAAGTGAGTTTTGACTAACCTGTCAAACCCACACAGTGCAGGCAGAACAGTCCATTCAACAAATGGTGCTGAAATAACTAGAACCCTATCTCACACCTTATCCAAAAATTAACTCAAAATGGATCAAAAATCTAAATATGAAAGCAAGAACCATAAAGCTTGTAGAAGAAATTGTAGGAAAATATCTTCAAGACCTGGTGGTTGGTGGTGGATTCTAAGGAGATAAGAGGAGGACTGTGATGGACTACTGATGTTTAATGTATATAGAAGCTTTAATTAGCTTTACTGTAAAAGTGTGGAAATGTAGAGAGTGGATGGTAACAAATAGTGAGTAACAGCTAGTTTATAAATGGGGATGTGGCTGAAAATGGTAGTCCAGGGATGTAAATGCCAATTGACAGAAGGCCAGAGAATAATCTTGGGACTGAATAACACAGTAAACCCAGAGGTGGATGAGAATTGTGGTTAATTGTACAGATGCAAGAGTGTCCTTTGTGAGCTAGAGCAGATGTACATCACTACTGCAGGATGGTGTGAATGTGGAGAAGCATGGGAAAAATACAACTGGAGTGATCTATGGACCGTGGTTAGCAGTAATTATGTAATATGCTTGCATCTATGCCAAAGATGTACTGTGTTGATAGTGGGGCAGTATAGAGAATGTGTGCCAAATGTACACTATGTACGTGGTAACAATCAGATGGTATTATTTTATCTGTAACAAATGTTCCACCACAGTGTGGTATGTTGATAGATGGATATTATTTGGGAATTCTGCACATGTGCATGATTGTTGTATAAGTTTACTACTTGTGTCATAAAAAATATATTTAAAAAATAATAATAAGGTAGGTTGTGGTAAAAATACACCAAATGTAAGATAAGGACTATAATTAATAGTAAGATTTTGACAATATTCTTTCATAATCTATAACAAACATCTCATGACAATGCAAGGTGTTGGTGGAGGGTTGATGTATGGGACCCCTCTATAATGTTATAAAATGTGAACCATAATGTAAACTACTGACCATGGTTAGTAGCTATGTTTCAATATTTGTCAATCAGTTGTAGCAAATGCAATATCCATATGTAAAAAGATCCTTGCTGGGGAAAGGGGAGAAGGGGTAGGATGTTGGGTATATGGGAATCCCCTATATTCTGTATGTGACTTTACTGTGATTTAAACTTCTTTGAAGACATAATGGAAAAAAAAAAAAAGAGGTAAGACACTGAGGAAGAAATGGAAGAGTTGCCTTGTCACTGTACATACAGGTCAACATCTATTACAGTGGTAAACACAAAATGTCAAAAAAATTTAAATAATATTTTTCAGTTTTTTAATATCCCAATTTTAAACTTTATTTTAGTTTTTCTAAATTATGTATTTTATTTCTAATGTTTAAACCTATCATTACTATTTCATTTTCCTATTAATTGAATTTGGCAATATATCAGGCTTCATTTTTGAAGAAGTTTTGAATCACAGAGGGATTCAGCTATGGCAGGGGAGGAACATTGGTGTGGGGTGTAATTGATGGGGGATGCATGGGAGGGTGTTTGCCTGGGCATGTACATAGGGTATATAGATATGTTTGGATGTTCATTAGGTATTGATACAGTGGGTAGAGATTCACACAACAAATGAGGGAGTGCTGGGTTCCCATCCTGGGGAGCTCTGCCACATTCCACAATGGAACAGCAATAATCCCTCGATTGCAAGGACAATGACCAGTGAAGAAGGATGATCCAGTGATGGGTTTGTGATACTGAGAACTATGCTTATAAGTTTGTTGCACTTGAAATTTCAACTTGGCCTAGTCTTGCAGGGTGCGTAAGAGTTACCTCTTGAAACCTCCATGTTGCTCAAATGTGGTCAATCTCTTGGCCAAACTCAGCATATAAATGCATTACCTTCCCCCCCAGCATGGGACATGACTCCTGGGGATGAGCTTCCATGGTGCCAAGGGATTACTACTAAGCAGCGGCTGGTGATGTAACTGGAAAAAGACCTTGACTAAAAGGGAGAAATGGTAAAGACAAGTGAGTTTATATGGCTAAGAGACTTCAAAATGAGTTGGGAGGTTATCAGAGGGGTCGTGCTGATGCATGCCTCAGCAGGATCCCAGAGCCAGCCAAAGTAGATACAACCCCAGGTAGTGGTGCTCCTGAGGGCTATGGAGACACCTAGGTCCTATGGTCATAGTAGATGGCTCCAGAGTTTGGTGCTTTGTCAGAGGGCCCTACCTTGGAATTTGTGCTCTTGAATGTGACAGAGTTAGACTCAGATGTGAGTTCTTTACACAAGCCTCTTCTGTCTCTTTTATTTAACCCATGGTTGGCACTGGGATTGGTGCATGTCCAGAAGGCTTGACTCTCTGGGCTGTCCATGTGCCAGCTGGGCCCTAAGTCTTTGCAGTATTGCAGTACCTACTTTCCAGTTCATTGAACTTACTCAGATCAGCTGACAGGGAGGAGAGGATGGACAACCACCACACCAAGGAACTAAGAGAGACTATAGCTGTAGGCATGAGAGTTCCATCCACCAACCATGTGGGATCAAAGCCCCTTCTCAATTAAGAGGTTAAGCAGGCATCACCATCCCAGGGTCCTCAGGAGGGGGGAATAAAATATGGACTAGAGTGGACTTACTGGTATTCTACAATAGGATTATTGTGACTCTAGAAATGGAAGAAATTATATCATTGATGTGGAGACAGTTGCCACTGGAGCTGCTGAAGCAGGGAGAGGGAAAAAGAGGTATGACATGGGGGCATTTTTGGGACCTGGAGTAGTCCTGAATGATATTCAGGGACAGATGTAGGACATTATATATCCTGCCATAACCCACTGAATGAACTGGGAGAGAGTATAAACTACAGTGTAAACTATATCCATGCTGTGTAGCAGTGCTCCAAAATGTATTCATCAAATGTGGTGAATATACACACTAATGAAAGAAGTTGATGACATAGAAAATGTGGGGGATATGGGGAATGGGACATATATTATTTTATGTATTTTAAAATATAAAATATAAAATACATTATATTTTAATGTAATGCTTTATGTGATCTATGTATCTTTTAAAAATAGATAATGTATTTTTTAAAAAGTAAATAAAAGAGGCTTTCTGGTCTTTACAGCCTCTCTCCCCAAGGCCCTGGGAAGCAGGTCTGCAACCCATTTCTAGGTTCAGGGCCCAAATTTGAGCAACTACCAGGAACAATCCTCAAAGAACCAGAACAGTTTGAACCAAGAATCAAAGAACACACAGCCTCCTGCCACTAAAACCCACAAAAGAGAGAGAAATTGAGCACCCTAATCAGATTTGTAGACATCAGCAAAAAAATTATAAGCAATACTAAGAAAATGGAAGAATTGGCTCAAGAAAAGGAATATATCAAAGACCCTGAAGAGATGTAGAATTTGAGAAAACTAATCAATGAGATGCATGCAAATTTCCAAAATCAAATTAATGAGTTGAAAGACAACATGGCTAAAGAGAAAAGGACATCAAGAAGCAGCAAGTGAGCACAAAAAACAATTTGAAAACCCAAATAAAAAAGTAAAGAGCTCGTGGGAATGAAAGAAATGATAAGTGAAATAAAAAACACAGAGGAATACAATAGCAGACTCAAAATAATAGACAAAATAATAAGTGATACCAAAGACAGAACAGCTGAAATTGAAGACAGTAAAGAACAAAGAGAGAAAAGAATGGAAAAAAATTGAGCAGGGGAACCGGGAGTTGAATGATAAAATGAAATGCAACAATACACATGTCATGGGAGTTCCAGAAGGAGAAGAGAGGGGAAAAGGGTAGAAAGAGCATTAGCTGAAAATTTCCCATCTCTTATGAAAGAAATGAACTTATATGTCCAAGAAGTGCAGCACACCCTAATCAGAATAAATGTGAATAGCCCTACTCCAAGACACAAACAGAATGTCAAACATCAAAGATAAAGAGAAATTCTGAGAGCAGCAAGGTAGAAGTAAATCATCAGATACAAGGGATGACCAGTAAGGTTTAGTGCAGATTTGTCATCAGAAACCACAGAGGTGAGGAAATAGTGGTATGATATAATTAGAATACTGAAAGAGAAAAAACGCTGGCCTAGAATTCTTTTTTTAGCCTAGAATTCTTTATTCAACAAAATTGTCCTTCCAATACGGGGGTGAACTCAAAATACTCACAAACAAAAAGAAACTAAGTGAGTTTGTGTAAAAGAATCCACCTTTACAGGAAATATTAAAGGAAGACTTAGAACTTGAAAGAAAAAGACAGGAGAGAGAGGCTTGGAGGACAGTATAGAAAAAAGAATAGCAGAAAGCATAACTAAAAGTGTAAAAAGACAGATGAAAATAAGATATGACATATGAAAACCAAAAAATAAAATGATGGAAGGAAATAATTCATTTAAAGAAATATCATTGAATGTGAATGGAATAAACTACCCGCCCCCCCCCGCCCCCCAAAGATATAGAATGACAGAATGGATAAAAAAACCACAAGCCATCCATATGCTGCCTCCCAGAGGCTCACCCTAGACCCAGGGATACAAACCGGCTGAAAGTGAAATGTTGGAAAAATATACTCCATGCAAAGAGTAACCAAATAGTAACAGGGGACGTGATATTAATATCAGACAAAACAGACCTTGAACAAAGTTAGGAGAGATACAGAAGGCCATTATATAGTAATTAAAGAACAATCCACCAGAAGAAATAACTGCCATAAATATCAATGCAACTAACCAAAGTGCCCCAAAATACATGAGGCAAAAACTCTGGCAAAACTGGAGGGAGAAATAGACATCTCTACAATAATAGTTGGAGACTTCAAATTATTAGATAGAACAACTAGACAGAAGATCGACAAGGAAGTAGAGAACTTGAACAATATGAGAAACAAGTTAGATCTAATAGACATATACAGAAGGTTGGACCCAAACTCAGTGGGTTATACATTCTTCTCAAGTGCTCACGGATCGTTCTCCAGGAAGGACCACATGTTAGGTCACAATGCAAGTCTCAATTAATATAAAAAGACTGAAATTATACAAAGCACCTTGTCAGATCATAATGGAACCAAACTGGAAATCAACAATAACAGGAAAGAGGTAAATTTGCAAATGTGTGGAGGCTGAACAACACGCTCCTAAATAATCAGTGGATCAAAGAATAATTGTAGGTGAAATTTGTAAATGTATTGAGAAGAATGAAAATGAGAAGAGAACTTACAAAACTTATGGGATACAGAGAAGGCAGTGCTAAGAGGGAAATTTATAGTTCTAAATGCCTATATTAAAAAAGAAGAAAGAGCTAAAATCAAAGATCTAACTGAAAAACTGGAGAAACTAGTAAAAGAAAAGTAAACCATTCCCAACGTAAGCAGAAGGAAAGAAATACTAAAGATTAGAGCAGAAATAAATGAAATTGAGAACAAAAAAAGAAGAGAAAATCAACAAAATCAAAAGCTGGTTCTCTGAGAAGATCAATAATTTGACAAACCCCTAGCTAGACCAACAAAGACAAAAAAGAGTGAAGATGCAAATAAATAAAATAAGAAATGGAAGGTGGGAAGTTAAGACCGAACTCACAGAAATAGAAAGGATCATAAGAGGATATTATGAGAAACTGTATGCCAATAAACTAGACAACCTAGATGAAATGGACAAATTCCTAGAAATGCACAAACAACCTACACTGACACTAGAAGAAATACAAGAACTTAACAAACCAATCATATATAAAGAGATTGAATCCACCATCAAAAATTTCCCAACAAAGAAAAGCCCAGGACCAGATGGCTTCACAGATGAATTCTACCAAGCATGTCGAGAAGAATTAACACCAATCCTGTTTAAATTCTTCCAAAAAATTGAAGAGGGAAATTTACCTAACACATTTTATGAAGCCAGCATCATCCTAATACCAAAACCAAATAAAGAAACTACAAGAAAAGAAACTAGAGATTAATCTTTCTAATGAACATAGATGCAAACATTTAAAACAAAACACTTGCAAGTAGACTCCAATAGCATATCAAAAGACTTACACATCACAACCAAGTGGGATTTATTCCTGTTATGCAATGGTGGTTCAACATCAATTAACAAAATTGTAGCAGTTTGATATTATTTATGAATTCTGAAAAAAGATATGTTTGTAAATTGGTCTGTTCCTCTGGGCATGAAATCCTTTGATTGTATTAATTTCAAAGGTTTTATGTTTACTTGATTAAATCAATAGTAGTGCTTTGATTCAACCATGGTCAGTAGGGCATGACTCAGGGTTGAGTCTCTGCCCCATTGGTGGGCTATATAAATGAACACTCACTCAAGAAGATGCACAGAAGATACAGGAAGACGAAAGAGAGAACTTTGTTGGTTTTAGACCTGGAGCCCCAGAGAGAGCTGTGCCATTCACCTGATAGTTTGCAGATGAAGAGACTAGAGCGTAGAGTAACTGAGAAGGTCTGGAAAGAAATGAGCCTCCCAGCCTACAGCTGAGGTTGGAAAAAAGCTGGGCCCATGTATTAGTCAGGTTCTCCAGGGAAACAGAATCAACAAGAGATATCTGTTAATAGTGTATAGTTCTGTAAAAGTCTCTCACGCAGCTGTGGGGATGCACAAGTCCAGGTTCCATAGGCAGGCTGCAACCAGAGGCTGAAATGAAAGCCCAATGAAGGTTCTTGATGAATTCTGGGAGATGTTGGCTGTCAAAAGATGAGCTGGGAAATTCTCTCTCTATGCTGGAATCACTTCCCCTTTTAAGGCATTCAACTGATTGGGTTAAGCGGCACTCATTGCTGATGGCAATCTCCCTGATTGATGTAATCATAACCAGCTATCTATGATTTACCACTGAAGTAAAGTCAATGGTGACTAAAGTCCACAAATGCCCTTGTATTACAGTTAGCTCAGGGCTTGCTTGACCAAACAACTGGGGACAATGATCTGGCTGAGTTGACACAATAGCCTAACCATCATAGCCTGTAAAGCCTTAAGAGGAAGAGACAGGCAGCATTCTTGCAAAGATCGGCAACCATTTTGCTTCAACACATGGCAACTGACTTGGCAGAGAAAGAACCTCTTATGGTACCTTGAGTTGGACTCTTTAGGGCCTTGTAACTGTAAGCTTTTACCTCAAATAAATACCCTTTATAAAACCCAACATTTCTGGTACTTTGCATCAGCACCCCTTTTGGCTGGCTAATACAGTAATATAGCAAATTAACAAAGGAAAAAAACATATGATCATCTCAATCGAAGCAGAAAAGGCATTCGACAAAATCCGGCATCCTTTCTTGATTAAAAACACTTCAAAAGACAGGAGTAGAAGGGAGATTCCTCAATAAGATAAAAGGCATATATGAAAAACCCATGGCCAACATTGTACTCAATGGGGAAAGGTTGAACGTTTTCTCTCTAAGATTGGGAAGAAGACAAGGATGCCCACTATTGCCATTGTTATTCAACATTGTGCTAGAAGTTCTAGCTAGTGATCAGACAAGAAAACAAAATGAAAGGTACTGAAATAGGTAAAGGGAAAGTAAAACTCTCACAATTTGTGAATGACATGATCATATATTTAGAAAATTCTGAAATGTCTATGACAAAGCTACTTGAGCTGATAAATGAGTTCAGCAAAGTGGCAGGATACAAGATCAACATGCAAAATTCAGTAATGTTTCTGTACACTAATATTAAACAATATGAGGAAAAAATCAGGGAAAAATTCCATTTATAATACTAATGAAAAAAATATCCAGCAATCAATTTAACCAAAGAAGTACAGGGCCTATATGTGGAAAACTACAAAACAATACTAAAAGAAGTCAATGAAGACCTAAACAAGTGAAAGACATTCCGTGTTCATGGATTGGAAGACTAAATATCATGAAAATGTCAATCCTACCCAAACGGATTCATAGATTCAATGCAATACCAATAAAATTCCCACAGCCTATTTTACAGAAATAGAAAAGGCAATTACCAAATTCAATGGGAAGGGAAGGTGCACCTGAATAGCCCAAAGCATTCTAAAACAGAAGAGTGACATGGGAGAAATTTCTCTGCCTGACCTTGAAGCATATTGCAAAGCTGCAGTGGTCAAAGCAGCATAGTATGGGCATAAAGATAGATACATCAATCAGCGCAATAGAATTGAGAGTTCAGAAATAAGCCCTCATCTATGAGCCCAAATGGTTTTCGACAAACCTACCAAAGTCATGTTAAGGGGAAACACAGTCTCTTTAACAAATGGTGCCGGGAGAACTGGATATCCATAACCAAAAGAATGAAAGAGGCCCCTACTTCATTCCCCATACAAGAATAATGCAAAATGAATCAAAGATCTAAATATGAAAGCCAGGACCATAAAACTACTAGAGAAAATGTAGGGAAACATCTTAAAGACCTTGTGTAGGTGGTAGATTCTTGGACCTTATATCCAAAGCATGTGCAACAAAATTAAAAATAGAAAAATTGGACCTCCTCAAAATTAAACACTTTTGTACCTCACAGGACTTTGTCAAAGAGTGAAAAGGCAGCCAACTGAATGGGAGAAACTATTTGGAAATCACATGTCCAATTAGGGGTTAATATCCATGATATATAAAGAGATGGTACAACTCAACAATAAAAAGACAAACCACCCAATTAAAAAATGGGCAAAAGACTTGACTAGACATTTATTAAAATAAGAAATAGAAATGGCAAAAAAACCAATAACAACACATGAAAAAATATTCAGCATCACTATCAATTAGGGAAATGCTAATCAGAACTACAATGAGCTATCATTTCACACCTGTAAGATAGGCCACTTTTAAAAAGACACAGAACTACAAGTATTGGAGAGAATGTGGAGAGATAGGAACACTTATTCACTGTTGGTGGGAATCTAGAATGGTACAGCCAAACTGTAGAGGACTGTTTGGCAGTTCCTAAAGAAGTTGAATATAGGTTTGCCACATCACCTGGCAATACCACTACTGGGTGTATACCCAGAAGATCTGAGAGCAGTGACACTAACAGATGTCTGCACATGCATGTTGATAAAGGTATTATTCAAGATTGCCAAAAGTTGGACACAACACAGGTGTCCATCAACTGATGAATGGTACACAAACTGTGATGTATTCATATGATGGAATATTATGCAGTTGCTAGAAGAGATGAAGTCATAAAGCATATGACAACAGGTATGATCCTGGAGGACATCATATTGAGTGAAGCATGCTGGACACAAAAGGGCAAATACTGTACAACTGTCATACTATGAACTAAACATATTGTACACTATCATGGAGTTAATAACTTGAATATGGATCACCAGAAAATAGAACAATGTTAGAGAATGGAAAGCTGAAGGTTAACTTATACAGAATTGATGAAAAGAATGTGTGTTAATCTTTGGAAATGAATAGGAAATGTGAAACATAATGTAGTGCTATTATGTGGGTATGACAGGGGTTTAATGGGAATGTCTAAGGTCATGTATATCACTACAAAGACGATAAAAAAAATGTAACATGGAACTGCATAGTACAGTAAAATCACATGTGAAATATGAATGTGTAAAATTTCATATATAAAACTGTTTTCTTTGAATCTGAACAAATATATGTTATTACTACAAGATGTTAATATCAGACAAAAAGCATTATGCTAAGTGAAAGAAAACAGGCACAAAATATTACATATTGCATGAGTCCATTTATATAAAATGTAAATATAAATCAATTTATAAAGATGAAATTAGATAAATGGTTATGTAGGGTTGTGGAAGGACTCTTAAAAAGTGTGGAGTTTTTCTTTTTGGAATAATGAAATTGTTCTAAAATTTTTTATGGTGATGAATGCACAACATTGTGTTATACTAAAAACCATTAATTTATACACTTTGGATACATATATGGTATATGAATATATCTCAATAAAACTGCTAAATAAATAAATAAGTAAATTTGCAAGAATAGCCAGAAACAGCAGCTGTTTACAGCAGAGGAAGTGTAGAGAGATTGAGAGATGGAGAATCTTCTTGCTGGCTTGTCTGCTTTTTTGCTTATTATATTTATTATTGAGAAAATGAAAAAGCTCTAATAATTATTGAAGTGATGAAAGTACAACTATATGATTACACCAAATACCATCAATTGTACACTATGGATGAATTGTATGCTTTATTAATATGTATCAATGAAATTGATTTTTTTTTTAAAGCATTGCCTTGATGAAGCCTTTGTCTGGACATTTTTTTCAGCTTGGAAGCTAATAAATTTCCATTATTAAAAGCCTACGCATTTCACGGTATCTGCTTTGAGCAGCTTAGCAGACTAAAACATTTACCAGGTGGGACTGGAAAGTAGAAGGCTGTGGTTAATTGTTAGTATTCATCTTTGGAAGTCTGTTGGCTGCTATCCTATACTTGCACACAAATTCTAGATTAACCATGAATTTTGGAGAAAACATAATCATGGTGTTTCTCTCTTTCTCTCTATCGCTCATCCCTTCTTTTTCCTTCTCCCCTCTTTCATCATTTTTTTCTGTCTCTACAACTGGAACAATGAACAGTGGTCATTTTTTAAAACTAGTGTTAGAATTGGAACCAGGCCAGTTAGGGCAAGGCGGAGCTTCAAAGGAAGAGTGGAGCTGGGCAACGAGACCCACCAAGTTCGCTCGAGGTCGGCATGGCTGCACATCAAGTCCCAAAAGATAGTTGATGATCAAAAGTTGGTGGAGGAACGTGGAAAGCCGGAGGAACTGAAGGATGGGGAAGAGCAGACACAGGGCAGAGAAATGACCACCCACAAGTACACCTGAATACAACGGCAACCTCCTGGCTTAATCAGGACGCCGCTTACATCCTGCCTTCTGGGCAGGAGCCAGTCCAAGCCCAGAGCTTCACCTGGGACCTGCAGGTGGGCGCTGCATGAGTTCTGTGCAGGAAGAGGTAGGTGTGAACCCTTAAGGAAGGGGGAAAGGCAGGTTTCGACACCTGTTTGGATTCTAATTTGAGCCATTAAAAAAAATCCTAGATGCGTGTGTCTAAACAAGGAAGCCCCATTAACTTCTGAGGGAATTAACTTTTGGAGTCATTTCTGAGAGAGCTCAGAGCATCAAGAAATAACATCTTGTTGGGACGCTGAGTTGTTCACTTGCTTTTATCTCAATTTTCTTCTGCTGATTTCCTTCCACTATTTTTTTTAAAAAAGGATATGCCTGTTAGTTCGGTCACATGGAATTGTAATTACTCACCCGTGGAAGGAGGCCATCCCTCGAGTCTCTGGCAAGAGCAGGGGAAATTCCTTTCAACACTAGCTCCGAGGAATTCTCATGATCTTGGTTTCCATTTTGGTCAGAACCGAGATGAAAGGATCTGATCCAGCATTCAAAAGAACTATGGTTTTAAACCCGAGGGAGGCAAAGCTAAATGAACACCCAGGCTGATCTTTTATCTACTCTATGAATGGATAGGCACATCTTTGTACAAGTGGAACAACTATTGTGACCTGAACTTCTGCTGAGGAGTCCGTCTCTAAATTCAAAGCCTCTTTAGGAGAGAAACAACCATCATGAGAGGGACTTGTTTTTTATTTTCTTTCCTCCATCCAAGTGTTGCTCAATTACATTACTGGATATCTACCTTCTTTTCTGGCTTTGCATTTTTTGGTAATAATTTTATAAATGCAGTTAGGAATAGCAGGCTTCCTAGAGAAAATTTCCAACTGGTAAACATGAGGGAATTTGCTTTAGATGGTCATAGGCATTTCCTCTTTAAAAAAATTTTTTTTATCCCCCCCCTTGTGACTTTGTGTGTATGTGTGTACTGTCTGCTTTCTTTGTCCATTCACTGTGTGTTCTTCTGTGTCTGTGTTTTTATTTATTTTATTTCCCCTCCCCCCTTGCGGCTTGCTTGCTGTCTGCTCTCTGTGTCCATTCACTGCATGCTCTTCTGTGTTTTTGCTTGTCTCCCTTTGTTTTGGTTGTGTCACCTTGCTGAGACGGCTCTCTGCGGCGTGCAGGCGAGCCTGCCTTCACAGGGAGGTCCCGGGACGCGAACCCAGGGCCTCCTGTATGGTAGACGGGAGCCCATCTGATTGAGCCACAGCCGTTTCCTGGCATTTCCTTTTGAAGAGTTCTTTTTGACATCCTCTCAGTCCCTTGACCTCATCACTCTTCCATTTACTGTCTTTTTCTGAAATCTTTAAAATGGTATCTCCTCTGAACTTCTGAGGGCTAACCCATTTAAACTTGAGAACGACCATCTGTAGAATCTAAAAGGCATTCACTAAGCCTGGAGCATTTAAAGGCAAGCATGTTCTAGAAGACACAGCTTTGCTCATAGCAGAGCAGAATGTCTCAGAGGTAGCAATCGCGTGGACTCGCGCTCCCCCGGGTGAAGGGAAGTGCTGGGTGGAGCCAGCTGGAACCCTCCTGCAGGGAGGGGAGCTGCACCCCCAGACAGCAGCCAGGGTCTGGGATGCTCTGCAGATGTGCCCTAGGCGGGGACCCGGTGCCAAGGTCACACAGCCCTCCCAGCGCTGTGGCAGCTGCTGCTGTGCAGCGGGGTTGGCAGTGGCCCTGGAGGAGACATCTGTCTCCCTGTGGCTGGGTGGGAGAGCAGCGAACAGAGCTGCACAGAGCCAAGGGCGAGAGCGGAGGCACTGATGGATGCCCTCCACCCCCTTGCTTCCTCACCCCAAAACACAGGGCCGCAAGCTTGGTTCCCGAGTTTCCCCAGAGCCAGGAAATACGAATGCAGCTGTCAGAGCAGCTGGATTTCCCTCTGCCTGCAGCGCCTGTGCTCTGTTCTTTGATAGTGAGGACTGAAGCCTAGGTAACTTCCAAGCCCGCCACGCAGCACCAACGTGGAAAGGGGCGCTGAGCTGCGACGCCCTGCCACTCATCTCAACGAGTTCCTTGGGATTTTCTTATGTCTTGGCAGCAATGCAAATAATCTCTAAGAACCGTGACACCATCGTTTTCAAAGAGATGACAATTTGCTACTGTCAATAACATGGATTTCCCACCCGAATAAGCCAATGTGTTTTCCTTCTGGTTATCAAATCTCCTACCCTCTGATGACTAATGGAAAATACAATGGCAATTTGTTACTGTGTTGGCACTGTTTGCTATCGCAAATGACACAGGAACAAAAGGTTAATCGGTTACGTTTGCATTCAGAATTTATTCTCTGCCAAGGGAGCACACACGTTCAGATATCAATAGGGACTGATAACAACAGTGTGTGTAGCCTTTATAAATCACCCAGGTAGTAATTTTCAGTTTAAAAAACCATGTTCCCATCCATCAGCTCATTTTGGCATCACAGGCATGTTTATGATATTGCTTCAGTTGAAAAGTATGAGGCTTAAAGGAGAAATGGCTTCTCTAAGGCCATATAGGGAGTCCACTGGGACTAAAATATATAGGTCTGCTCTGTTCTCTGCGCCAGTTCTCTTTTCAGTGAACCATACTTGAGACAAATGTGTCAGAACCATAGGAAAAGACACAAAATGTGGTAGATTAAATTATGTACCCAATTTAGAACTTCCTTAACCTTCACCTGCATACCAGTGGTTGTGAACTCATTGTAAATAGGACCTTTTGGAAGATGTTATTTTTAGTTAAGATGTGGCCAAACTGAATTAGGATGGGTATTGATCCATATTCGAGAAGGCCTTACAAAGAGAACGCTGAAGTCACAGAAGCCAGAGAGGAAAGGACATTGCCATGTGACAAGAGGCAGAGAGGCAAGCCAAGGATCCCCAAAGAATTGTGGCAAGCCGGTCCCAGCATGCTATGAAGTTGGGAGCAAAAGTAAGCCCTGCTAATGCCTTGATTTTGGACTTCTAGGCTTCCCAAGCATGAACCAATGGATTTCTGTGTTTTTGTTTGTTTGTTGTTGTGTTTGTTTGTTTTTTAAAGCCAACCCATTTTGTGGTATTTCTCATAGCAACCCTGGCAAACTGAAACACAAGATTATTTATTATTTCTTCCTACTGATCAGCAGTGCTTTTCTCCCATTCCCAATCCGAACAATCCTAGATACTGATTTCTAAGACTAAGTCAGCAATTCTTTGAAAATCAAGTGGACATAACTATTTGGTTGAACTATGTGAAACCGCCATTTTTAATAATTAAAAGATAAGAGTCAAATATCAATTTTGTATGTTTCAAATTAATAGATCCCCTAAACTTCGCATAGGTTACATTTCCCATGTAGCAACAACTTGGTCATTTTATGGCTCATTTGACCAGTTGCTTTGCTTTCCATTTTGCTGCCCCTTGATCTGAGTTGGCAAGTGGGCTCAGGTCATTATTTCAGGAGCCACAATAACCAAATCCAGCCAGTTGTCAAGGCGGCAGGCCAAACCATGTAATTAGCCCCTAACTAGGCAATTCAAGGTCATGGAAACATGACTCACAAGTGAACAGCCCACAAGAATTTTCAGCAGATCTAACCTGCTCCTTGTTACTACTCATTTTGCCTGAAAAGGAAATCAGTATTCTTTCCTGTTCATCTGGCATAAATTCGTATGTGTTTTGGTGAGTGGAAGACAGCTGACTTCCAAGGCTTCTACAGGGGGATGATTAGAAAACCAGGAGGACAGCTTGGCTGAGTGTCAAGAATGAAGGCAGGGGCTGAGAGTCAAGTGGCCAAGGAGACACACATTAGAGCCATTCATTCTCACCGTTCAGCTGGGCCTGGAAACTTACCCGACCGGCCAGGCTTCCACCATCTGGAGTGAAATCTGAACGCGTCTACTCGCGGTGGGTGGGGTCCAAGGGTGGCAGTCTGGACCTCAGTTGAAGGAAAGGAGCTATCAAATGATAATGCCTGGGGACAGTGGTATACCAGTTGTCTGGGGTGGAAGGTGGGTGGGTGGGGAAAAGCCCCAATTTGTAATATTTGCCAATTTCCATGGCATACAAGTCCTCCCGCGATGGCCAGTTTCAATCTGCCAGGTAGTTTAACAGGCACACAGAGTCCCTGAATGTTAGAAAGAAATCTTCTGGAAGAAAGTAAGGCTCACCTGATTGTGGAGAAGAAAAGAATTTATGCTCAATCTTGCAAGAAGGGGCACACAACCAGAAAACATGGCTGGCGCCCCGAACAAAGAAAAATGACACAGTTTATATGTCTAAGCCTAGCACGCAAGCCCTTCCTCTGTTTCTCCATAGATTGGATACTTCAGAAGTTACAGCCTATCCGAGAAGATCTAACTTACCCGCGCAAAAGTTTGTGATTAACCGCTTCCCCCATCACATTCTAACCATTTTAGTTTTTACCTGCTCTCCTTTGCCAATTAAGGAATGGTATTTACAGCTGAATTGGTATTGACTTAGCTCTTTCTTGGGCATCGTTTTTACTGCCTATAGGATTGGCTTAAGCTGGTTTCCTTTGTTCCTGCTTAACCCGGGAGTGGGAGACTGAGGCGGTAGGCTGCCAGGTTACATTAATCAATATTTTCTTCCTTTAGGTGAAAACTAAACTAATCTTCATTTCTTACATGAATATTGGCCGATCTCTTGTGAGCCTGTGGGAGGCGGCTCCAGCATAGGACTGTCTTGGTAGTGTGAAAACGGAAATTTGGACAAATGCATGAGGGGAGAGTCAAACATAAGAATCCCGGGGCAAGAAGAGAGTGACTCAGGGGAGGCCTCACACCCCATCCTGTTCCCTTCCTTCCTTAGAAACTCTCCTCAGCATCCTCCCTCCATAAATCACCGTGCAGGAATCTCTGCTGCTCACTCAGTAACCACATCCAAAGTCTCCTGTGGTGGCTGGAAGCTGTATGTACCACAGAAAAACATGCTCTTCAATCGAATCCATTCCTGAGGGGCGGACCCACTGTAAGCAGGATCTTTTGATGAGGTGACTTCAGTTAAGGTGTGTGTAGCCCAGCCCAATCAGGACGGGTCTTACTCTTATTACTGGAGTTCTTTGTAAATGGAATGAATTCAGACAAAGGGAGAGAAAGCCACAGGAAGGAAGGTGCTGAAATGGAACCCGGAAGAGAAGGAAGAGCCCAGGATACGCCGCCATGTGCCTTGCCATGTGACAAGCTACGGACCGATGGTCACCAGCCCCAGCCCCAGAATGTAACAGTCTTGGGGAAATACCATCGCTTCGATGATGCCTTGATTTTTTCTGGCCTCAAAACCATGAGCTAATCAATTCCTATTATTTAACCCACCCCATTTCATGGTATCTACTTAAGCAGCCTAGAACACTAAAATATCCCAATCCATTTTTTCCCTGGAACTGCCTTGTACTTTCAGTAGAGTTTGCCGTACTTGCACTCAAAGAGGCTGCCTGTTCCTGAGCAGCTGAGAAGGACACTGTTTGTTGCCCAGAGGAAAGCAGTTGAGGAGCTGTCACTTGGACTGTTCTCAGAAACCTCCTCACTCAAGTGAGCCTCATGCACCATTTAAAATGCCCATCTCCAAGAGTCAAAATGCAGTTACAATGTCAGGGAAGTAGAACCCGGCTTTTAGGAAGGATGGGTTTATAGACTTAAAGATGGGTTTATTCAGAAAGACATATGCATGACTTCCACGGAAAAATTCAGTGTCTAATAATAAATTTGTCTTCAAGTTATGCAAACACTGAGGCGCTGTCTGCATCTGTGTTTTGGCGAGCACGCTTCTGTCAGGGAGTTGGCTGGGACATGTGGCTGTGGGCAGCTGCATCTCAAGGAGGAAGCTGGCATGAACCTGTTGTTGAATAACCTGGGTTGAATCTCGTCCCCACCCTTTTACCCCACAATGACATATTCAAGACCAAACCCCTGGCCTGGGAATGTGATCTGATTTGGAAATAGGATCTTTGAAGATGCTGTTAATAAAGATGAGGCCAGACTGGACTAGGGTGGACCCCAATCTAACATGGCTGGTGTCCTAAAAGAATGGAGATTTGGACACGGACAGGTGAGGGGGAGGGCCATGGATGACTGAGGCAGAGAGTGGAGCCCAAGGACAGCAGGCAAACCACCAGAAGCCGGGAAGAGGCAAGGGTGGGATTCTCCCCTAGGGATTTCCAACTTCTAGCACCTGGAACTGGGAGACAATCGATGACTATTGTGTGAACCCACTTTGTTACGGCAGTCCAAGCAGACAAAGACACCTGTTTTCTTCCCTTGCGCCTACCTTAGTCTCTGAACATTTAATTCTGTTTAATGGAGAGAAGTTTTCAGAACCTGCCCCTCAAATTCTAACTTAATTTAGTGGGGTCCCAGGTTCCTTATATGCTCTCTAAGGCATCTATTGTTCCCATCACTTCATGCTTCTGGAAGTCAGATAGCTGTCAATGAATAATTTCCCCTCACTTTTCTACTTTATAAATTTGTTTTTTAAATTTTTTATGTTTTGGGACTTCTAGTGTTCCACTGGACATTGTTATTTAAGGAGTTCCTTGGCTAAATAAACTGGGAGTGGTGGGGTATACTAAGTTAAACTAGTACTTTATTGCACATCTTCTTTGTCCTTCTGATGTCCTCATGTGCACTGTACATCTCCAGAAAGGAAATTTAATTCTTTTTGGTTCCTCAACTTTTTTTTGGCTCTCTTTTTAAAAATTTATTGAAGTATATGACTCATACATAAACGTACATAAACAGTAAGTGTATAGTAATAATTGTGAACTTACAAAACAAACATATATAGCATTGTACAGGGCTCTGATACCTCACCCTGCCACCAATACCTTACCGTGTTGCGAAATATTTTTAACTAATGATTAAAGACATCCTGAAAATATTACTATAATACTAACCAAAGTATTTTCCCCAACCCACCCTATTATTATTATTTTTATATCATTTATACATGAACATACATAAACAATAAATGTGTAGTAAAAGTTGTGAACTTAAAGCAAACATGCATAACATCAAATAGGGTTCCCATATGTCAACCCACCACCACACCAATGACTTGCATTGTTGTGAGGCATTTGTTACAAATGATGAAAGAATATTGTCAAAATCTTACTATTAATTATAGTCCTCATCAACATTTAGTTTACTTTCCCCCAACCCACCCTATTATTATTTTTAAAATATATTTTATGACAGAAGTTGTAAACTTACAAAACAATCATGCACATATGCACATGTGCTAAATTCCCAAACAACACCCCTCTATTAACACAAAACACCATGATGGAATATTATAGATTATGAGATAATATCATCTGATTATTACCAGGTCCATGGTTTGCATTTGGCACACTTTTCCTTACTCCACCATTATCAATATAGTACGTCTTTGGCATAGATATATGAATATTAGTGTTACTGTTAACCAGTGTCCATAAGCCACTCCAGTTGTATTTTTCCCATGCTTATCTACAGTCCCACCACCCTGCAATAGTGATGTACATCTGCTCTAGCTCATAGAGGACACTTTCGCATCTGTACTATCAACCACAATTCTCATCTACCTCTGGGTTAATTGTGTTATGCAGTCCTGAGAGTATTCTCTAGCTTTCTGTCAATTGGCATTTACATCTGTAGATTACCATTTTCAGCCACATCCCCATTTATAAACTAGCTGTTACTCACTATAATGTGTTACCATTAACTCTGCATATTTCCACACATTTACAGTGAAACTAATTAAAACTTCTATATACATTAAACATCAGTAGTCCATTTTAGTCATCTTATCTCCTTTAAGAATCCACCACCTACCACCAGGTCTTGAAGATATTTTCCTATGTTTTTCTTCTAGAAGTTTTATGGTTCTTGATTTTTTAGGTTTTTGATCCATTTTGAGTTAATTTTTGTATAAGGTGTGAGATATGGGTCCTCTTTTCTTCTTTAGGCTATTTCTCAGCACCATTTATTGAATGGACTGTTCTGCCAAAGCTGGGTGAGTTTTACAGGCTAGTCAAAATTCACTTGACCACAGATATGAGGCTCTGTTTCTGAACCATCAATTTGGTTCCATTGGTCTGTGTGGCTGTCTTTATGCCAATACCATGCTGCCTCTTACCCTTCCAAATAAATTTTTTTTTTTTTTTTGGTATTTTGTCAAATGCCTTTTCTGCATCAATTGAGATGATCATGTGTGTGTGTTTTTTTTTTAAAGATTTATTTATTTAATTTCCCCCCCTCCCCTGGTTGTCTGTTCTTGGTGTCTATTTGCTGCGTCTTGTTTCTTTGTCTGCTTCTGTTGTCGTCAGCGGCACGGGAAGTGTGGGCGGCGCCATTCCTGGGCAGGCTGCTCTTTCTTTTCACGCTGGGCGGCTTTCCTCACGGGTGCACTCCTTGCGCGTGGGGCTCCCCGACGCGGGAGACACCCTTGCGTGGCACGGCACTCCTTGCGCGCATCAGCGCTGCGCAAGGCCAGCTCCACATGGGTCAAGGAGGCCCGGGGTTTGAACCGCGGACCTCCCATATGGTAGACGGACGCCCTAACCACTGGGCCAAAGTCCGTTTCCCTCCAAATAAATTTGATAATTGTGTTTTCCATTTATTTTAAAAATGGTGGTGGAATTTTTATTGGAATTGTGTCGAATCTGTATATCAATTTCAGTAGAATTCACTTCTCAATCATAGTCTTCTAATCCATGAGCATAGAATGTTCTTCCAATATTTAGGTCTTTTTTATTTCTTTTGACAATGAATTGTAGTTTTCTGAATACAAGTGCTTTACATTGTTGGCTAAGCTTATTCCTAAATATTTGGGCTTTATCTGTCATATTTTATTTTCACCACTCTTTTTACATTTTCAGTTACTTTTATTGATATAATTTTCATTTCTAGACTCTTTTCCAGGCCTGTCTTTCCTGTCTTTTCTTTTCAGTCTATAGCAGACCCTTTAGTATTTCCTGCAAAGCTGATCTCTTGGTTACAAACTCTCTCAGTTTCTGTTTATCTGTGAATCTTCTAAATTTGCCCTCATTTTTGAAAGACAGTCTTGCTGGATATAAGATTCTTGACTGGAAGTTTTTCTCTTGCATATCTTACATATGTCATACCACTGTCTTCTTGCCTTCATGATTTCTGGTGAGAAATCAGCACTTAATCATATTGGATATCCCTTATATGTTGTGCATTGCTTTTCTCTTGCTGCTCTCAGAATTCTCTTTGTCTTTGGTATTTGACATTCTAATGAGAAAGTGTCTCGGAGTTGGTCTATTCAGATTTATTCAGATGGGAGGATGTTGTGCTTCCTGGACATGGCTATCTATGCCCTTTGGTAGGATTGGGAAATTTTCTACCATTATTTCTTCAAATATTCCTTCTGCCCCCTTTCCCTTCTCTTCTTCTGGGACACCCATGATACATATATTTGTATGCCTTTTGCTGTCATTTAGTTCCCTGAAACCTTGTTCAATTTTTTCCATTCTTTCCTTCATCTGTTCTTTTGTGTATTTGCTTTCAGAGTCCATTTCTTCAAGCTCACTAATCCTTTCTTCTGCTTCCTCAAATGTACTATTATATTATTCCAGTGTATTTTTAATTTCATTTATTGTGCCTTTCATTCCCATAAGATCTGCCACTTTTCTATGAATGCTTTTAAATTCTTCTTTCTGCTCATCCAATGTCTTCTTAACATCCTTTTTCTCTTTAGCCATCTCATTGAATTTATTAAGGAGACTTGTTTTTGTCTCAACTCCTTTATGTCATCTGGAGGCTTATTTTATTCCTTTACCTGGATCTTATCTTCCTGCTTCTTGGTGTGAATTGTAATTTTTATTGGTGTCTTGGCATTTGGCTTACTGGAATATTTGCTTTGGGTGCAGTTTCTCTCTTTAGTTTAGGACTTTCTTGACCTTTCTTCCTTGCTGGTTGTGTAGTAGGAGCCAAGAATGTAGTTGGTGCTGTAAGCTGTGGAGGCTCAAGCTGCCCACATTAACCCAGGGACTGGTGAAGCTTCTCCTACCTTTCTCCTTTGCCATGGGTAGGGACAAAGCCACAACTACATGTAGTAATCCAAGTCATGCAGGCCCCCCTGTAGTTGCCCAGAGAGACTGATGAAACTTCCAACCCCTTTCTCCCCTGCTTGGGGCAGGGATGGAGCTGCAGGTGTGGGCAGCAATCTAGCTATGTGGGTCCAAGATGACCACAGTCGCCCTCTGGATTTCCAATTATTCAGTCTGTGCCAGCCAAATGTACATGCAGTTACCCAGAGAGGGTGGTGCAGGGCCCCCCAGCTTCCAGCCTGCTAGAGGTGGGGCTGAAGCCTAGGCTATGGCTGCAGGATGATCTGGGTGAAAAAAGCCAGTCTCTACCCTCCTTGTGATATTCAGTCAGCCTGGCATCTCCTTATGTTGGGGGTGGAGTAAAAATGGTGGCTACTGACCTTTTTCCAACTTGGATGGATTCAAACTTTAGCTGTTTCTAGGGTTATATTTAGCCAGCAGAATTTACTGATCAGTAGGTAAAATCAGTGGCCAACCATCTCTTCCTCCCCTGTTTTTGGGAAATGGAGCTTCCAATTCCAGGCACAGCATAGCTCCTGAGGCAGCTTACACTGTCAAAGTAGGATGATCTCCAGCCTCTATGGCATGGCCTGTAGTTTCCCTGAGAGGCTGGTGCAGGTCCCCCAGCTACCTCCCTGCCAGAGGTGGAGCTGAGGCTTATGCTAGAGCTGCAGTCTGATCTGGATTGAAAGAAGCTTGTCCCTACCAACAGTGATTCAGTCCGTCTGCTTCCCTGCACACCAGGGATGGAGTCAAAATGGTCGTTACTGCCTCTTTCTGACTTGGGCAAGTTCAAACTTTAGTTGTTCTTAAGATTATACTTTAACCCACCAAATTAACTAATCAGTAGCTGACATTGATACCCAACCGTCTCTTCTTCTCCTGTTTTTGGAAGTGGAGCTTTCAAATCCAGCGTCAGAATAGCTCCCGAGGCAGTTTGTGCCTCCAGTGGAGGATGGGCAGCCTCGGGGGTGTGCTCCACTTAGGAATCTTCTCTGCAGATGGGCAGTCTCCTCCTTCCATCCCTTCAAGGATGTTGCAGGATGCTCTTCTGGTCTCCTGGAGCCTTCAAACAGGTGCTTTAGATAGCTCTTGGTGATTACTAAGAGCATGAGCTGGTTCTAGGAGCTCCTTACTCTGCCACCATCTTGCTGGTTGTTCCTCAACATTTTTTGACCTCAAATAATTTTTTTCAAAGAACAGTTATTAATATTTCCTAAAACTGATATTCCAGTAAACTCACTTGGGGTAACTCTGCCTTAGGAATATGAATTAGGATTAGGATTCATTAACCAGGTACACAGTCAAACCTTAAAGTTGGTGGTTCATAATCTGATAACAAGGGGTTTGTGTCCTCAGGTTGGAAAAAATTATGTCTTTGCTTTCACAAATGTCTAATTGGAATTTAGCATTTCCTTCATTTGTGAATGTAGACAATAAACCACAGTAATAGTGGTAGTTCCTGTGACTCTGCCACCAATAGAAATCACATATATTTTCATATATCGCCACAATTGTTTCAGGTATCTTAAAACGTCATTTACACCCATCATTATTTCAAAATTATTGTTGTTATTAGAACTGTTATTTAATACATTAACAAACATAACATTATAACACAAACTCATTTTAATATTTTGATAACTGTATTTCAGCATCATTGGTTTCCTTTGTAATTCTTGGTGTTTACTTTCATACACTTAAACACTATTCTGAGAAGTCGTCTTTAGACTTTACCAGACGGCAAAAGGGGTCTAAGGCCCCTAAAATTAAGAATTTCTGCCCCAGCTGGTGGGACCTGGTAGTCCACAATCAGACTTCCCTTGAGAGGAGGTAACCAAGAGAGAAACACAAGCAGAATCATTCTACTTTTTACTTTAAAAAGTAAATTCAGCTAAACACAGAATATAAAAACACTTTATTTGTAAGCAACATACCCAATCAGGGGGAAATATTTGAAAAATAAAACATATAGGTGCAATTAAGTATCTTATACTATAATCCTCAATTGCTGTTACCCTGTATGTATCATAAATATGTCATACTACCACGGAAAGATTGTCTGAATATGTGAGTATCAAAAAATTTTACTTCACTGGAAAACATGTACCTGTGTTCAAATGTGTCAAATAGTTGAAAGTACTTGTTTCGGTGACGGGTTAAATCTAGGGTGATCAACTATTCAGGTTTGCCTAGAACTAAGGGAATTCCTGGAACATGGGCTTTTCCATGCGAAGGTCAGAAAGTCCTGGGTGAACCAGGATGAGTTGGTCACCGCCCCAGGTGTAGCCCAGCTTTGTGCATGAGCCTGGTGAGGTAGAAGCCCAGAGGACTTGGTAGAAATTGCTGTGATTGAAGTGCTATCCTCAGACAGCCTGGCTCTGTTTTTTCACCCTTCGTGAAACCAGGCGTGACATGAATTTTCTGAGCCTCCGTCTAATCATCTATGATAAATACTAATGTGTGTCCTGCGTCCCTCCCTGGGCTGTTGTGAGGACTGATATGAAAGCACTTTGTAAACTGTCCGAGGGCTCTGCGAATATAGAACATGAAACAAAACAATAATTTAATGTGGCAACATCAAAATGGGTATAAATTCTCTTGCATTATAAGAAGAAAATTCATTTCTCCTTTCCTTTCTCTCATGGACACTTAAACCCCAAGATCGCCTTTGTTAAGTCCCGAAAGGCATAGGTCATCCCAGCCAAGCCTCGGGGAAGTGGGCCTGGGACTTCTCCATGGTTTGGTTTTGTTGCCTCTTTCCCCTCATTCTGTGTCCTTTTTGGTCAAAGTCTCCCACTCTTGTGCCCCCCACCACAGAGTCTTTGAGCATGGCTCGTGCTTTCAATCTTTTCTGTCCATCAAATCCTATCCTGTAGGATAGTGGTTCTCAATCTTGGCTGCATCCTAGAAATACCTGGAGAAGCATTTCCATATCCTGATGCTGGGACTTCAGCCCAGACATTAATCAGACTCTCTGGCGGTGGGCCTGGCTATCAGTATTTTTAAAAACACCCCAGATGATTCTAATGCTCAGCTAGAATGAAAAACACTGCTTGGATGTGGCCTGGTGGCTCATCAAATAAATTACTCCCTATTAATGCATCAGCCCAGGAATGGTGTTTGCCCTCACAGAGAGCCTTTTGCTTTAACCCAGGAAACCTACAATGCTTCTAAACAGTCTTTTTCAAGAAATGTCTCTTGAAGGTCACCAGTGTTTCTCACCCCAGGCTCTGTGCTCTGTATTCTGTGCCCGTTGACTCTGTCTACCCTCATGGCTTTCTTCGTTTTTGGTTGAGAAAAGTGTGGCTTAGAGGGGTTCCCTCCCTAGACCAATTCTGCAGTTAGGGAGAAGCTAAGCAGTGATTCAAACATCAAGTCTACGCATACTACGTCATGCTGAGAACTGCAGCTATACTTGGGGGTCCTGCAGGGTGTACCAGATGTCTTACCTCCATATCTGCATTTTACTCTTTAGGAAGATGATTTGTCAAGTTGGGGGGAGAGATGTGACTTCTCCTGCATCCTGACACCTCCTTGTGGCTTCTGCCTCCAGGCGTTTGGATGTTCACAGGAACAGTTGCAGGAGCATGCAATCACAAGAGACTTTTCCTCTGCATCTGGAGGTCTTGTCCTTCCTCAACCTAGGTCCTCACCTAAGTTGTTATAGAAGGACTGGAATCTACCCCGCTCAGGGCCCAGGCTCTCTTCCAAGAGTCTATTGCCCTAGGATAAGGCTCTGACTTCCTGACAGTTTTAGGCAGCTGCCATCCTGTTACAATTTGAAAGGCCTTATAGAATGGACCCTTTTATTGGGTCTTGCTAGCCTTCCCAAGTCTCCGAAATCTCTGGTTTGGAGAGCCATTCCTTTGCTCAACTACTACATCTCACCACTCTTGTGTTGAAATGTTTATGTCCTATTAAGGGCTTATCCATTTATCCACTGCCTAACAGTCCACTCTTAAGAGCGTTGTGATATTGCATGAAGTATCTGAGGCCCTGGGCTCTTAATGATTTGTTCCTAGGCAAATCTCTTACCTTCTTTGAGTACCAGTGTTCTCATCAGTGAAATGAAGGTTTTTTTACTTTTCCACATATATTTCTACAGGACTATGATTGGGATAATTTGAGATAATGGACACAAACTTATTTTTCTAGCAAAGCCCATCTGACAACATGTAAGAGTTTTGTTACAGTTACTGGGAAAAAAATGTATTTCCAACACAACAGCTCACTGAGAGAGAGAGAGACAGGGAACATGCCAGTTTTGAAGGGGCAAGTTTGGAGAAAAAGGGGCTGCAGTCATATTTAGGTTAGATGTGGCAGTGGAGAGCTCCTGTTATCCTGGGGATGGACCTCAGCATCTTGGGAATCTGGAGAAGACAGCCTAAGTGGAGGGAAAAGAAAACTAAGTGGAAATTTTGTTAGGGGCCAGCTCTGTCCATCACTGAGAGTGGTGATGAGGAAAGGACCAACTTACTAGCTATGGTGTGTGTGTTTCAGACATAGCAGGAGATGATCACTAAAAAATAATAACACAGATGAGCAGGTAAGGCAGGTATCACACAAGGAAAAAGGCTTATATGCAGTTGCGTGGACAGGCTGACTGACACCAGGTGACTGAATGTGGAGTCTTGGGCATGATGGCTGAAGGGAGCATTACAGCATCTGCCAAAGCGCAGTGCCCAGGGCTTGGCAATGATAGCCTGTACAGTGCAATAGGACCTTAACTTGACAACTAAGCTAGCTGATGGCATTCTCAGACCACTTCCTCCTTTGGGGCCACCTGTCCCTTGTGCATGGCTTCCTCAGGTGCTTCTTCTGTGGTTCAGTGAGAGTGGTACTGGCCAGAGTCCAGGCTCTTCCCAGGTTCTCTTCCTGATAGACCGTGTGTCCCTAAGCACGTTACATTGTCTCCCTGGCACACCGTGTTCTCTTTCACAAGATGATGAAGTTGACTTAGATGACCTCTGGGATCCTTCCAGCTCAGCATCACATGACTTTATGAGCTAAGGCTAGTTTCTAAGAAATTTGAGACTACAGTATGGTATATGTTGCTGGAGCTGTTGGGACTTTCTGAAGTTATAGAGTATTCACGTTAAAAGCAAATACTGGAATATTTATAAGTATTAACATTTTAAATTTGGGGTATAATTTAATGAGAATAAAGCATAATTTAGGCTGGCTTGTAGCCCGCTTGTCTGCTATGAATGAAACCAATTGTTGAATGATTAACTTTAAAAATCAAAGTGGGGAAGCAGACTTGGCACAATGGATAGGGCGTCCGCCTACCACATGGGAGGTCCGTGGTTCAAACCCCCAGCCTCCTTGACCTGTGTGGAGCTGGCCCACATTCAGTGCTGATGCACGCAAGGATTGCCCTGCCACGCAGGGGTGTCCCCTTGTAGGGGAGCCCCATGCGCAAGGAGTGCGCCCCGTAAGGAGAGCCACCCAGCTCAAGAATGGTGCCGTACACACGGAGAGCTGACACAACAAAAAGAAACACAGATTCCTGGTATTGCTGATAAGGGTAAAAGCAGTCACAGAAGAACACACAGCGAATGGACACAGAGAGCAGACAACTGGGGGGAAGGGGAGAGAAATAAAAAATAAATCTTACAAAAAAAAGAGAACACACACACAAAAAAGTGTGGGATTAGTAAAAGTGATACCTCTGTACTATAGTTTAATTTGAAACATCTAAATGTACATTTATTCACCAATCTTTTGATATAAGGCTAAGTCCTCTTCTTTGCATGTGGGTTTGGTACATCATTTACAAATTCTTGTTTCAGATTCTTTAATAAGCAATGAGATCTTAGAGACACAGGTGAATGCAGAATACTAGATTTTCATGGTCCTTTTCCAATCCCAATTCTTTTATAATTGGGTTGCCCTCCCTGATTCTGTATTTCTCTATATTTCCATATCTACATCATCTGTGTCTATATTGATCTATCATCTCTATCTTTATCATCTTTATCTATGTCATCTCTAATTCCATAGCTATACCCATCTATAACTATCTATATCATACCTATATCTACATCTATCTATCCATTCAACTAACCTTTATAAATTTTTCCCAAAGTGTTCAACTTATTTTTTTTGTGTGTGGAAACGACAATAACAATTACAACCAGCCTAAACAGGATTGGAGACAAAAACATTTTGTGGCTTGTAAGCATAGGACTCAATTAGAAGGAGCAGAAGTGTACAGTAAATCATAGAATGAGTGGAATGACAAGCCACACAGTGGGACAAGATATCTACAACACATAAACTGACAAGGACTAGGGCATCAGATATATAAAGAGCTTTACCAAATCAATAAGAAAAAGAAATAACCTGATAGAAAACTGGACTGATCATCTAAACAGGCCAAAATTAAAGATGCAATCCAGATGACTGATAAACATAAAAAGAGGCTCTACCTCACTAGAAATCAGGGAAATGCAAAACTAAACCACAAGGAAATACTGTTGTATACCAGATAGGCAAAAATTTAAAAATTCTGAAAATACTAATTGTCAGCTAGAATTTGGAGCCAGAGGAGTTCTGGTGAGAGTTATAAATGGGAAATACCTCTTTGGAAAGAAGTTTGCATTGTCTAATAAGACTGTAGATACACATACCCTATAGCACAGCAATTCTACTCTTCAGGACAAACCTAGAGAAACTTACGCAAGTGAGCTACCAATAGATGTACAAGAATGCTCATAGTAGCATTTTGCATCATGAAACAATCCAAATATTCATCACCTATAGAATGGATCCATAACTTGTACTGTGTCCAAACAATGAAATACTACATAGCAATAAAAATGGATAAACTTGCAGCAACACAAAACATTAATGAATCTAATATTGTGTTGAGCGAGAGAAGCAAGACATATGAATATAGTGTGCTTACGTTTATATAAAGTTCAAAAGCAGGTAAACCTAAACTGCATATATCACTTAGCAAAGTATATATAGGCTGTTATCTCTGGCAGGGAAGATGAGTTGCAATTAGAAGGGGCACAAGGGTGGCATCTGGGTGCTGGCAATCAGTCCTCAAGGAGGGTTACAGAGTACACTTTATGATTATTCATTGTGGTCTAAGTATATATTTTATTCATGTAAATTTATATAAATTTCAATGTAAGAATTCACATAAAACATGAAAAATGAAGGCTAAGTATATGGGTGTAGCAGTGGGGACCCTCCTTGCTCCCAAGGTACCTAAGCATCATGGCGAGTTTTATGAAAGGGTTGGAGAGTGGAAGTTAATCAGACAATACAGTCAAATGGACTTGGGTTAAGAGAGCATCTGCTCTATTGGGGTAGAGCAGATGAGGGGGAGCATCTAGAAATATAACAGCATAAAGGAAATTCCAGTATATTAAGATTGCAAATAGAGGTTCTGAGGAGCTAGTAGTCCTCTTTTCTTTTACCTTTGCATTGTTATCTACCCCAATACGACAGATCTAATGCATTTTTCTTTTCTGGGTGACAATTCTGCTCACTCTCTAGCCTAGCTTCTGTATTTGGAAGAAAATGAATGTTTGTTGAGCTATTAATCGGTATGATTTGGATAAGATCAGAGAAAAGAATTTGATTCAGAATTAATATTATCTTGTTATCTAAAACATAAAATAAGGATGCCGGCTCACACAATATCCAAAGCTTACCTGTCCTTCCAAAAGGGTTCTGTAGAACCTTGGCATGCTCCCACAGAACCCTGGAGCGCCTTATAATGGAGCTTGAAAACCCTGCTGTAGGACCGAGGGTCCTAGGACTGAGGCTGTTGCAGGCGAAAAGGCCACTGCTCCCCTTGCAGGGAAGCCAGGTGGCCATATGACCGGGTGGGGCTGGGTGAGGCCAATGGCCTCGGGAGCCCCAGGCAGGCTCCTCATTGGCTCCAACAGAGAAACAGGCAAGGTGGGGCTAAAAGAGAGCAGAGGAGTTTGTTACCATCTAAAACAGCAGCGCCGTTGAAAAACATCTTCCACAGTGAAATGGAGGGACAGAGATGACCCCCTGGGTTCCTTCCCGCTCCGCCGGTCTAAGGAATTTTAAGGGACGAAGGGGCCTGTCTGTGCTGCTTTGTGTGAAGTCATTTGCCTGTCCACGGGTCAATCTTGCCGTGGCCTTAGAGAAGCGCTTCTCAGATCTGACTGCGTGCGAATCGCCATGGGCTTGTGGACTTCCTTGATATAAAGTGCAGGGCTTGATTCTCCGGGTCTGGGGCAGGGCCTGGAATTCCGCATTTCCAGCAAGATTCCAGGGGATGCCGATGCTGTTGGTTAGGGGGCCAGACTCAGCTGCAAAGCTCCTCTCCTGTCCCCCCACTCTCATTGACAGGCAGCTGGCCCTGGCGTTGTCTACGCTGTTTGTAAAGAAGCCATACTCTCCCCTCCTGCCACCCCAAATCGCCTAAGAACAGAAGGGGGCTAATGCTCCTCTGCTTGAGTTCCGTGGATCCCAAATAAAGTCCTGTAGGCAGGAAAAATAGACAGTTTCCTCCTTATAACCCATTTACTCATTGGACCAGGCGTTCCCTGGCTGGCTTGGTTAATGGATGTTAACCATTACGCACAAAACGCATGTTCTTAACCTTAGTCTGCATTCCCGTGGGTGTGAAACTGTTGGCAAATCCGACCTTTCGAAGATGTTATTTTCAGTTAAGGTGTGGCCAACTGAATCGAGATGTGTCTTAATCCACTGGGGTGCGTCTTAATTACTGAGACCTTACAAGGAGGAGAAATTGGAAGCCAGAGTCAGAGAAAGCCACAGGGACAAGCCAGAAGTCGGAAGTCAGCCGGAACCAGGACAGACATACGGAGAGTGGCGCCACAGGACAGGGCGCAGAGATGCAAGCAGGAGGATACGGGCCTTGGAG
The DNA here is from genome assembly GCF_030445035.2 of Dasypus novemcinctus. Classification (NCBI taxonomy): domain Eukaryota; kingdom Metazoa; phylum Chordata; class Mammalia; order Cingulata; family Dasypodidae; genus Dasypus; species Dasypus novemcinctus. The sequence goes on along the minus strand of NC_080694.1, from coordinate 36,189,732 downwards.
GGAAAGCACGGCCTTGCTGACACCTAGGTTTTGGACTAACAGCCTCCGAAACTCTGAGCTAATAAGTGCTTGTTGCTTAAGCCAACCTTCTGTTGTTTGTCAAGGTGGAAGACCAACGACATCGATGTCATAGAGGTGTGCCCAGGTCAAAGAGAAGCCTGGTGGTAAGATACAGGCTGGACTGGACAGTATACAGGCTGGAGTTAGGGCAATGAGTTAGGAGAGTGTTACAGGAGGTTTAGGTGGGAGATAAGACGGGCCAGTCATGGAGGGGTGGGAGACCAAATGGAAAGTAAGGGGCAACTAGTAAAAACAAAACAAGAAACAAACTATAAACAATAGGTGTTGACTACAAAAGAGGTTAAAATGTGCAGGAGGGGATGGAGATGATCCAGGTGTTCAAGACCCAGGGATGAGGAGAATGAGGGTGCCGTGAATGAAAAAAGCAGCCAGCTTATAGGGGCAGATAATGAGCTCAGTTTTCCACCTGCTGAGTTTGAGGTGCTGGTGGAACAAGTAGGTGGAAACAACCCACAGCTAGTTGGAAATTTGGAATTGGAGGGAAAGAGTAGGGCTGGAGCAACAGGTTCAAGAGACAAGGGCCTGGATGTGAGCCCTGGAGGTAGACTGGCCCCAGAGCAGGGAAGTGGGTGGAGAAAGAAGAGAGGACAGGAAACGGACTTTGGCCCAGTGGTTAGGGCGTCCGTCTACCATATGGGAGGTCCGCGGTTCAAACCCCGGGCCTCCTTGACCCGTGTGGAGCTGGCCATGCGCAGCGCTGATGCGCGCAAGGAGTGCCGCGTGCCACGCAAGGGTGTCCCCCGCGTGGGGGAGCCCCACGCGCAAGGAGTGCGCCTGTGAGGAGAGCCGCCCAGCGTGAAAAGAAAGTGCAGCCTGCCCAGGAATGGCGCCGCCCACACTTCCCGTGCCGCCTTCGACAACAGAAGCGGACAAAGAAACAAGATGCAGCAAATAGACACCAAGAACAGACAACCAGGGGAGGGGGGGAATTAAATAAATAAATAAATCTTTAAAAAAAAAAAAAAAAAAAAGAGAGGACAGGACTTGGCAAAGGCTCTTACTTAGGAAGAAGGGAAAGAAGATGTCTTGAGCCCAAATCAAAGCATCACAGGAACTTCCATCATTTTGTAGATGAGAAAATGATTTGGCTTTTGGCTCTGTCCATTCAGCCCTCCAATCCCAATAGCCAAGGCCATCTATATCCTTCTTCTGGTTCAGGCCGTTTTTGGCTTCTGTGAGGGACACCCATCATTCCTGGTTTAGGGAGCTCCAGGCTCTTTGTTGGTGTCTGCTACACTGTTTGTGTGTCAGGTTGTAGCTAAAACCTGTAAAATACAGAGGAAAACCATCAGGAAGGATGAATACCTAAAACTCAACATGAGAAAGAATAACAAATGATCAATAAATATGAGCTCTTAGTATGTATCCCTAAGCTAGGCAATTTACAAGCATTATCTCATTCATCTTCATTCCACTTGATCAAGTATTACCATCTTGCCATTCAACTGGTAAGGAAACTGGTGCCCAGAGAGAGTACAGTCACAAAGCTGGTAGGTAGCCAAGGATCAGGACCCAGGCAGTGATCTCTAAAGCCCTAACTTTGAACTTCTACATTATTCCAAGAGGGAAAGAGAACAAACAGGAATTAGAGGGCAGTTGTAAGAAAGATGGGAGAGAGCAATTGAGAAGGTTTATTTAAAATGTCATTTATCAAAGATGTCTTGAACTGACAGTAGGAAAGTCTCTCAAATCCATAGAACCTATAGACTTCCTTCACCTTGAAGATAAAGGAGAGTTTAGTGTCCCCTGGAACTTCCCAGGCTTTGATGGAATCCTCCCCTCTACCGCAGCTAAAGATACATGGATGCTGACTCAGAGGAATACTCTCAACTCAGCAATCTTGCCTGACTCTCAAAGTCCTGAATCCAAAGGTATTTGGATTACCAGAATCCAAAGGTAGCTGGAGGCAGGGTGAGAGCTGGTGGAGCCACCTTCTCCTACCACCTCCAACTTATGAGTCAGCCTTCCTGGAACAGCTAGTATTGTTAGGTTGCAGAATGTGCAAAGTAGATTATAAAGCATTGCCAAGAAGCATAAGCCATCCTTCCTGCCTTAGGCATCTTGTTGGGGTGGTAGGGATCAGAAGGTTAGGGAGAGATGCAACCTTAGAGATGATGGACTCAATTTCCCTATTCTATTTTTAGGGATGAACTGATGTTGTGGAGAAACACGTATGGAGATGGAAGGATTTTCTTGTTATTGCCCAACTGAGGAATCTCTAAAGACTCCTCTATCCACTCTCCTGAGATTCTAAGAGAGAAGAAAAGTAAACATGTGTCTGCACACGTGCAGAATAGAGTGAAATCAGCACATACTCTGGGACCTGGTGGAATAACGGAGATGTTATGGCATGGCTAAGAACTTAAGGAGCTGGTGGGTAAAGAAGGGAGGGGGGATATCGGTGGTATATGTGACTATTTTTAGGAAGTGGAAGAGAATTCCTTTATCATGGCTTGGAATCCCTTCTCAACTGGACAGAGCCTCACCTCCAGTGAAGGGTTTTTCCTTTGCCCTTTATTTGGGTGTGATGGGCAGCCCCTGACAGTCTCAAATACACAGCCTGACCCAAGGGCTCTGCAGAGAAGCCAAGAAACCCTTGTCAATGGCTCCAGTTAAGGGGAAATGGTGAACCCCTGGAAGAAGTAACTCCCTTATTTGACACTAGATTCCAGTGAATAGAGGATTTAATAAGATAAGCATGGAGAGTTTAGCCCAGCACCTGACACACAAGCACCTAATGTGTGACAGCTGCTAATGCTTGCTGCAGAGGCAGGGCTGGGAGCTGCCTCTCTCTTCCTCCACATCATATCCATCTCACCCTGTCCCAGCATATGCCCCACTGCCTCCTCTCCCTCATTTTCTCTGCATCTTTTCTGCATCTTCTCAGCCCTGCCTTCTACCACACAGGGCCTCACATGCCTCCAAAGGGAGATAAATAACAAGGGCAAATCACAGAGCTTGTGGCGTGGCCAAGGGCCTGGGAAGCCCGAGTCTGAGTCCTGAGGCACCATGTGCTCCAGTGTGGGAACACAGCCTGCTGATGGACTTACAGTGGGAGCCTCAGGCCAAGTAGACGTTAGCAAGTTCTAGGCCTGGATTTTCCATCAAGCCCATCCCCCCGACCTACCTTTGGTGTCCTGGCCAATAGGGACACTGACCACAGAGGCAGTGAAGTGGTAAGGAAAGCTGCTGAGCACTGGGGAGACTCCCGGGTCACATCCTACATCACACACTCTGCCTGGGTAACAAAGGCAGGTTACTGAACCTCTTGTCTCCCTAAGATGGGGATAATGATGCTTGCAGAGTGGCATGCAGAAATGAGGCTGCAGAAGCGTCTCAGCCTTTTGGCTAAGATCAAGTGCAGAAATGAGGCAGCTCATGTGGGGTGCCTGGAGCACCGAAGGCTCCTCATGCTAAGGGATGGGGAGGTGTATGAGTGCTCTCCTGGTGCCTCCAGCTGGAGCCCCCTTGGCTAAGAGGATGGAGGACAAGTACTCCTTTCCTGACAAACTGGAACCCAGAAGGCAGAGTATGGAGAAAGCATTGCTTGCAACCATGCTTTTGGCTTATGATGAATGTTTGCAGGTACATGGAAAGGAGGGTTCCTTTATAGCTTCATGAATCAGAAAAAACTCGGTGGAGAAGATAAGACTTGGTCTGTGCTTTGAAGGACAGGTAGGGTTTGGAGGAGAAGGTATTGGAGGGAGAGGGATGTTTGAGCAAATGTTCAGAGAAAGGAAGGGGCTACATTTTCAGTGGTCAATGAGGAAAACAGCCAAGAGGGAATAGTGGGTATACAGGACAAATGTGGGAAGGAATCCTGGTACCCCATCTTTCCTCCTAGATGTCTCATCCCAATTCACAGAAATGATGCATCTGTGTTCCCATTTTCCTGCCAGGCTGTCAGCCCACGAGAGCCTACCCTGTGTCTTACCTAGCTCACCCCTCATCTGTATCTCTAGGGCCTGGTGCATAGTAGGTGTGCAACATATTGAATGGATGAGCAAATGAGAGAATAAGTGGGTATATTGGGAAAAAGTAGATGATGGTCAGGTTGTGGAAGGTTTGGGGTAGGATTGAAAGTTTTGAATGGGGAAATTGGGAAAGAATAATCTGAGGACTATGGGAAGGTGAGTTGAAGGGTAGAGGATTTACAGAGAGCAGATGGCATGGAGGCCAATGAGGACACAGCTGAAGGCATCAGGAGGTGGCACCCCAGACTCATCAATGGATGGGAGATGTGAAGGAAAAGAAAGGGCATTCAGAGGATGAATTAAACACATGCTCCATGGATATTTCCATCCTGTGGCCTCTTCTGATGGGTTTCTGTAATTCTTCAGATTCTACATGCTATTTTTCCAGCCCACGGTAATTGCAAAAGGCCTGAAAAGAGCCCAAACAATTAAAAAGAGGGGAGACAAAGCCACCAGCTCCAGCTATTGTTTTGCCCAACTGTCTTGGCTTTGGAATGGAGAATGGAAGATGAGTCTAGGAAGGAGAGAGCGAGTAAAGGCATGTGTGGGGTCTGGGGTCTGGAAAGGAGGAAAGTATTGGGCTGGAAGGACCATGCTAAAGGCATTGGTGCAGTTGCCACAGAATTCCCTTTTCCAGAAAAGGTGGAAGTTCCTGATTTTATGGGTATGGTGTAAGGGGTAAGGGAGGAGAAAGGGTTAATATTTAAAAATTTTCTGCCCAGTTAAAAACCTTGACTACTTAGGCTTTTTGAAATGGTTGCATGCAGTGTTCTAAAGATTTTATAAATTCTTCTCTAGGGACGAGCCTCCAGGGAGAATATGCCCCAAGGGAATAGTACTGCCAGAAGAAGAGGGTCAGAGAGACAGAGTTGAAAGTTTCTTCAGAAACGCAGTGCTCTACAGATAAAGGGCTCCTGGTATTGGTTTAATTTTTTGCTCTGTTGGAGTTTAAGGTCTTCAAACACAGATCAGTGGTTAGATAAGATCTACCTTCAAGGGTATATGTAGACAACAGAAGCCTGAATTTGCAGTTGCCATCTCAGAAAGGGAATCAAGAACTGGGTTTGGGCTGGGAAGAACATGGTATGCTTTTCTAAGCTGGAAACCTCCACATTTGAGGTTTGATCATGTTTGTTTCTGGTTCAGGTTAGTGGCAAAATCTTGCAGGTGCAATGGGCCTGCCTGTCTTCAGAGCAAGCAGAGGGGTAAGTGGGGAGGGGGCTAGGCTTCTTTCTTTGGCCAGGTTTAGTGGGGACGACCACCAAAAAGAGAGTAAAGCCAGCTGAGTTCCAGGGTCTTTGCTGTGAAGAAAAGGAGAGTGTCCTCATTAAAGGCTTAACCGTTGCCACCCTGAAGGTTCTCTAGTACTTCCATTCCTCCCAGAAAGGAGGAAAAATTTGCCCAAGCAGACACACTTCTCAGAGTTAATGCCCTTTGATGGAACCAATCATCATGACTTTTTTTGCCTTGGATTATCTGTGATACTAGCAGAGCCTGAGTGGGCTCAGACATAGACAATGCTAAAGCAGGCTGAAAGTTCTGGGAAAAGTCTTTGCATTTATCAGGGGATATTTGAATGTTATTTAGAGAAGAAGGGATATGATGATGTCTTTGTTTGCCTGAGCTGCTATCACAAATACCACAAATTGGTTTTGGCATAAACAACAGGAATTTCTTGGCTTATGGTATATTGAGGCTAAAAGAAGTCCAACATCAAGATATTGGCAAGGCTTCCTCTCTTCCCAAAGACTATAATTTTCTGGAGCAAGCTGCTGGCAATCCTTGGGTTCCTTGGCTTTCCCATCACATGACAATGTCCTCTCTTTTCTTGCTTCCGTGACTTCCAGGTTTTCTTTATAAGGTCTCCAATAACCCGGATTGACTCATTCTCATTCAGATGGCCATACCTTAACTATAAATAACATCTTCAAAAGGTCCTATTTACAATGGGTTCACACCCAAAGGGATGAAGAATAAGAATATGTTTAAGTTGGAATACATAATTCAACATGCCACAAAAAATTACTTGTCAAATAATCTTGACTTGATTTTAGAAGACAGGTTTGGAATAAAGGCATAAGATTAGGGCAGCATTTTTCTTTGATAATGAACTTTGTTCTGAAGTAGATAGTTAGCTTCCAAGTATTCTAGGTTATTTTCTCATTTTGTTCCAACAAAGCTTTAGCAAATTTGCTTTCCTAGACTGGTGCCATGCAATGCATAGTTTTATGGTCTGGACCACACTTGTTGAATTAGACTGGTTGTCTTGACAGCCTGATAGTTCAGATTGAGCAGGGACCAATGGCTGGACAGCTCAAATATAGAGTAGACTGCTGAAGGGTAATGATTCAGTGGAGGAAATGAAGCAGATGCTTTTCTGGCTGGAAGCTGAGTCAAAGTAACAGAGGAGTGTGGGCCAGACAGTCTAAGAACCATTTCCAAGCAGACACCCATGAGCCCAAGAACAAGACCAGTCCAAGTGCACCAGGGGCCACCAGAGGGCCAAGAAGTGAGCTGAGCCTCAGCAGACAGGAGTGGGGGCTGGAGGACCAGTCTTGGCTCCAACTCTTGGTCCTGAAAGAAGATGTTGGACTACAAGGTTAATCTTGAATCCTGACATCCCGCAGGCTTGGGTGTAGGGACAGGGAAAAATTTCCAACCCAAATAGAGAAGACAATTTCAGATGTTTCCATTGTAACAACATAGCCTTAAAATGGTTCAAGTGCTAGCAGTGAAAATGAAACCCTGGGCAGTGAGGTTTTAGTGGGGGGGCGGGGCGGGGAAGCTGCCCTCAAATGACATATACCTGGAGTTACTAAACTGCTAGCTAAATTCCTAAAAAAAACACAGATTTTCCCCCCATTTTGGGTTTTGCCGCATCTTTCTAGGAGGCTATCCACCAACCTTGATCTTTATTAGGTATTTATACAGAGCCACTTCTGGAAACCTCTTTTGTTCCTCCTATGTGCTGCCATAGCCCTGCTGTGTAACTCTGAGCAATCCTCATGTAGTAGAGAAATTGCTTCCTCAAACTTATGGTCTTTGAGGGCGAGGAGTGTGACCTGTGCACAGTTATACCACTTGTGCCTGAAACAGAACCTGCCACATGGCAAGTAGCTCTCTTTTCTTCTCCCTAAAATTTTGATCTTGCCTCAGACTCCCTTGGACCTGATTCAATCCCAAATGAGTGAAAACATAAGCAGTTACCTCTTCTTATCCATCCAGTCTCATTGTTGGACTAGCTTTGACCATAGAAACCGACTTCCAATGTTTATTCCTTATTATTTAGTCTCTGCCTGCTACCTCAGTTTTTTTAGAGAATAGCAAAACCATCACCAGATGGGACTTTGGCCTTGCTTACCCTTTCAGTCTGGTTTGGACCTGATTTTTTAGCACATGTCCTTGAGTAACTGACCCTGGATTTGCCGTGTGTTCTAATGCAGGACTCTCACCAGGCCCCTAAGAACTTCTTGGACTCTGGAACCAGGCTCCCCTAGATCTGCCCCTGTTGCCCAGCAGTTTCCAGATGTCAGGGATGGGCTGTGGTTGCAGTTCCCTAAGCCTAAAGATGAACAGTGGCATGCAAATGTGTCTCAGAAGCATGCTCAAAGACTTAGATTTTCTATATTGGGAGATTTAAGGTTCTTTTTTACGTATTGCAAATCAAACACCAGCTGTTCTACTAGGAAAAAACCCAACTGTACTCCTAGCAGGTCCAGCTCTACTCTTGTGACGTGAATATGGATTGAAAAATGGCCCCCTAAAGATGTCCCTGGAACCTGGAAATATGTGGTGTCACATGGTAAAATTAAATTTGAAGGTGTAATTTAGGTTACTGACCTTAAAATAGGGAGAGTATCCTCAATTTTACAGGGGGAAAGGGGCTCAATCTAATCACGTGAGACTTGAAAGCAGAGAAAGTCCTCTGGCTGGAAGCCAGAGAGATGCAGCAGAATGGAAATCAGAGTGATTCTAAAGGTGAAAGCATGCACCATTGATGGTTCTAAGATGTAGGGGACATGTGTAAAGCCCAGAGAAGGTGTCGAGGAGCTCTAAGTGGCCCTCTGGTGACAGCTAGCAAGGATATGGGAGCCACAGTCCTACAACCACAAGGAACTGAACTAGGCCAACAATCTTAAAGAACTTAGCAGCATATTCTTCCCCAGAGCCTTGAGTAAGGAATGCAGCCCTGCTGATACCATGATTTCATTGCGACGAGACTCTAAGAAGAAAATCCAGCCAAGCTGTGCTGTATCAAGACTCCTGACCTCTAGAATTGTGAACTAATAAGCGGAGCTGGTTAAGCCCCTAAATTTGTGGTGATTTATTAATGCAGCAAAAGAAAACTAATTCAGGCCTTCAGTCAAGGTCAGAGTCTTTGGGGGGATTTGCCATTTCTTCCCAATCCCAGTGCAAAGTGTCACTCGGATGCCATTGATGCGTGGTTAGTGAAGAAGCTTCATCAGCCAAAAATGCTGGGATTTCCTGCTCTGTCTCACAATGTTCCTGGTTAGAAGCCTCCCTCGGCACAACGTATTTGGAGTGCTGTGGCTTTCCTTGTGAGCTAGAATGTGGTCATTTCATTACTCTGCCAGGGAATCTGTTCAGCCCAGCCAGATGCCAAGGAAATGGCCATAAAAAGGTAAACATTCATTCCGGGCAGCCACCACCTCCAGCTGGAAAGGTGTGGCTAGGCTTATTTTGCAGCAAAGCTTCAAGTAAAATAAGTCTGAGAAAGACCTGGTCAGCATGTGTGTCACCTCCCTGAAGGCGGCCTATCACCCAGCGTGGTGAAATATCCTTCTACAGAAACAGGGCCAGAGGAAAGGGTCTGGTGGTTTTTTCCTACATTCTCAGAGAAGGGTTGTCTTCCTTGTTTAAATCCCAGTGCCAATCAGGCCAAAGGCAGGGATTAGCTCTGTGGGCAGGCCAACTAGCTTTAGTTTGTTTTGTGGAAACAGAGACTCCATTGGATTCAAAATGCCTTTATTGAGTTCCTAACATTTGCCAGGCCTTGTGCTAGGGGATAGGGCTAGGGATACAAAGAGAAACAAAGAATAAGGGCCTGACCTCAAAATCTCACAGTATAGTGGGGACATGGACATGTAAACAACCTCTCTAAAGCAAAGAAGCATGAGCCAATGTTACATACGGGCATGGGAAAGCTTTTGTGGACGTCTTGAGGTAAGAGATATTAATTCTACCTGCATTTTCCACAGCAGATTTCACAACAGAGATGGCATTTGAGCCAGACTTTGATGGAGAGACAGGAATAAATTATAATTGATGATATCTATTTGGTACTTCACATTTCATTATTTCATGTCAGCATGATGAAGGTGTTTTAATATAGGAAACTGTAGGACATGCAGCTATAGATACAAAGATATAAATGTGCATGGTCTTTCTAGGGATACGTTGTTCTCATTGTTTCTTGGGTACTAGGGCTTTAGGCCTCTCAGTGGATGGAACTGAAGGATATATCCTGGTATACTTACATCTCTATAGATGTCACACCCATGAATTCATACCACTGTCTTCAATTCCAAATAACATCTCAGGGTTCAACTTAGTTTTCTCCTTTACTGTATTTGTAAACTCCCTTCCCCAACAATGGAAGGCAGCCCCATTTGAACATTGTAGCTGGAGAATAAGGCATTTTATTGATTTGTTTATTCTTTGGAAATACTGGGCATGGAATCCAGGACCCAGGACCTCATATGTGGGAAGCAGGTGCTCAGCCACTTGAGCTATAATACTTCTGCTCCCCTAGTAAGGCACACTGAGAGAGAAGAACGTGGGGGAAGGTACTCTGGGATCTGCCTAGGGAAATGTCTTGAATGTCAGGATAGGGAAATCGATTTCATTTTTAGGTATTAGTGAGTTTTCCAAGGTTTCTGATGAGGGAGTAAGAAGAACCATTGAGAATATTAAAAGCAATAAGTTTTTAAGTAGAAAAGGAAGAACTGGGGAAAATTTTCACTGACTTAAAAATTCTCTTGGACTGTGTTCAACTTTTTTGTAAGATTACCCCACACCGTGTCTGCTGCCTTCCTACTAATCACCTCCACTGTGGTAAACTGAGCATATTATTACTTTACTTTCTGTCCTGCCTTTTACTGAAATCTGAAAGTCTGGGTGACTATGCTCCAGAAGATACTCCGTGCATACATTTTCCCACCCTCCCTGTTGTGAACACGATCCATTTTACCTGCCCAGGAGCAAGATTTCTGCTCACTTTTTTTTTTTTTAAATAAATGTATAACATTTGCCATAATGGGCCTGAGATTTGTTATCAGAGGACTCTGGGGTTCCTTTTCAATGATTATGCATAATCAGGATACTTTTGGGGCAAATAATTGAAAATCCACAACAACCAGCTTGAACAACAAGACATTTTAAAGACTCCTGTCGCCAAGTGCCTGGGGGAAGTCTCTCGGTTCAGCTTGGCTTGACCTGAAGCCATTTGACTCTGAAGCCAGGTGGGACACTGTCTCCATTTGCTTGTGATTCTTTTGGCTCTGCTTTTTCTCTCAGGCTAGTAATGAGATGATTGCATAAGCTGGATCTCACCTTAGTGCCTGACATTATCCAGGAGAAAAAGAAAAGTTTCTTCCAGAATTTCTTCAACAGGAGTAGAACTTTTCCAGAAGTTTCCAGGAAAGGCCTCCTGGCATCTAAACCTGCCCCCCCCCCCCAATCATGTTTCTTTTCTTTCTGTTTTTTATTTTTGTAACAATTTAAAATTTATAGAAAAGCTGCAAGAACAAATGTCTTTCTGAATTATTCTAGAGTAAGTTGCCAACACGAGTTTCCATCAATGAGAGTAATGTAGGTGTGCATTTCCAATAAACACATTCTTGGACAAAACCATAGTCCAATCCACAGACTTCATTCAAGTTTTGTCAGTTGTCCTAGTAATGTCTGTTATAGCAAAAGGATCCTTGGCTATCGTGACATTGACATTTTATAAAATGCAGCCTAGTTATTTTATAGAATGTCCTTTAATTTGGGTTTATCTGCCATTTCCTTTTGATGGGATTCAGGTTTTGTGTCTTTGGCAGGAATATAACAGAAGAGATGCTGTGTTTGCCTCATTGCATCCTAATACCTGGCACATGATTTTGATTTGTTTTCATCATTGGTAGTATTAATTTTTTTTAAAATTGCTAAATCATATGCCAGTTCTTTTTTTTAAAAGATTTATTTATTTTTTATTTCTCTCCCTTCCCCCCGCCCCCCCAAGCTGTCTGCTCTCTGTGTCCATTTGTTGTGTGTTCTTCTGTGACTGCTTCTATTCTTATCAGGGGCACTGGGAATCTGTGTCTCTGTGTTGCGTCATCTTGTTGTGTCAGCTCTCCGTGTGTGCGGCACCATTCCTGGGCAGGCTGCACTTTCTTTCATGCTGGGCGGCTCTCCTTACAGGGTGCATTCCTTGAGCGTGGGACTCCCCTACGCGGGGGACACCCCTGCGTGGCAGGGCACTCCTTGTGCGCATCAGCACTGCACATGGGCCAGCTCCACACGGCTCAAGGAGGCCTGGGGTTTGAACCGCGGACCTCCCATGTGGTAGGCAGACACCCTATCCATTGGGCCAAGTCAGCTTCCTGGTAATATTAATTTTGATCATTTGATTAAAGTGGATCTGCCAGACTCCTCCGTGGTAAAGTTACTCTATTTTCCTCTTTGATTAAAAATTATTTTGTAGGGACATACTTTGAGACAATATAAATATACAGTTCTTTATCAAACATTCAGTATATTCATTTATTTATGAGTATGGACTCATGAATTCCTATATTATTTCAATGGTTTCATCCATTTCTGTCGTCATTTATTTTGATGCTCAGATTATCCCTGATTTAACTTGTAGGAGCCCCTTCAAGCTGGCTTCTGTATCCTTTTGAAATGTACTGTAATTCTTTGGGTACTTCCTTACTTTTGGGCACAACAAGCTATTCCAGGCTCATCTTGTCCCTTTCTTGCTCAAATACTGAAAGCAGTCATTGCTCCAAGAAGCCCTGGCTCTATTTATCGGGAATGGTAGTAAGAAATCAGAATTTGGGTGCTAAGGGTTCTCATTTTTACTGGGATGTCACTGCTTCTGGGTTCTCTCAGTAGACAAGACTAGAAAATATATGCTGGTATAAACACCTGCATTTACATCTGTATTTGTTTCTATATTGATCTATGTACATTGAAATCTATAAATTCACACCAATGTAACTAATTCCAAAACGACACTCTGGAGTTCAATTTAATTTCTCTCTTTCCACATGTGTAACTCCAGCAGTGCTCCAACAGTGAGAAACTTGTCTCCCATAATTGTCAATGTATTTAAGTATTTGACCAATTCCCCATGTGTAATCAATTTCCTATTGTTGTAGCCCCTTATCCCCTCTCCCCATGTGGACACCTTCCTCACCTCCATTGGGCTCTTCCTGTATCTTGTTAGCTTAGATCATCATGTCTGAATCCACCCCTGGAAAGGAGGATGGAATAACATTCATTTAGACCAATCCAAACTGGCTCTGGAGCCATTGTGGGGCCATCCTTCACTGGGATACATAGATTGTGTGTGGAAGAGATAGATATCCAAACAAAATTAAAATTCTGCAGGAAGGAAGAAGGGAGAAATGGGGTTGAGGTGGTGGTAACAATGCTAACCAAAGTATAGTAAAATCATATTCTGTTACAGAAAACAAACAATCCTCATCTCAAATCTCCAACCCAGAGATCATGTTGCGCAGAAGATGGGTCACTTGCATCATCTTTCTATGCAGCTGGGAAAAAAATTCCCTAGTTCTAGAGTTAAGCAACAATGTTGTCTGACATTAAGTAAAAGAACCAATTCTGTAAAGAACCAATTATGTAAACAGCCATTTTTACATGAAGAGCAAACTATTTCAGCAAGGGTTTTGGAGTAGAGCCCAGGGCTTAAGAAGGGACAGAATAAATATATTCTGAAATCGCAGCCTGTCTCTCCCATCTCCCAGTCCCTTGCCCTCTTTCCATAATCCCCTACAGCAGAAGGGTCCTTACCCAATCCTGCCTCTTTTCCATATAATTATTTGAGTAAGGGGTATGTCAGCTGAAATGTTGAAGATATTGACAACTTTCTCTATAAGACGGTTTCCCAAATTTTTACTCCCACCAAAATGTTGATGAATGTCTATCTCTACATGTGGGCCACCTAGACCAATGCTGAGTTTATAAATTTTTGTCAATTTGATATGTGAAAATTGGTGCTCATTGTTTTGATTTGCATTTCTTTAATTATGAATAAAAGCAAATTTCTTTTCATATGGTTAAAATATTTTCATTTTTCTGTGAATACTGAGTTATAGCTTCTATTGACTTTTTCCCATTGAACGGATGCTCTTTTTATTACTGATTTGTAAGAGCTCTTCGTATATTAAGAAAATGAACTCTGTGTTATAAATTGCAAATTTTTCTCTACTTTGCCTTTAATTTTTTTTTAAACTTTTTTTTGGTGGTAAATATTTTCCAGACTATATATATATTTGTTTCTATGGTGTAAAATATATTAATCCTTTTCTTCATAATGCACTGATTTTGTGTCATGCTTGCCTAGGGCTTTGATAACCTGAAGAATTTAAATCTAGATAAGTAATGTTACAAGTGACCCCCGCCCCTCCCCTTTCACTGCCCAACCTCCCCTAATCTGGTTTCTACCTTCATCACCTCTGCTTTTCCTTCAGCTGGGCTCACACTCAGTTGAGGCCTTTCATGATCATTTGTCGTCAATGGAGAGCCCGCCATATTCTAGGTGCTCCTCTAGGTTCTGGGAATATAAAGATTCAAGGGTGAATCAGACCAGCTTCTGCCTTCTGGAGCACAGAGTCTGGTCATGAGAACCAACAAGTTGAACAGCATACACAATAAAAATCTGTATTGGCTAAAGAGGGGGACACTGACAACAAGAAAGCCAAGGGTGTTTTAAAAGGTGGTGGCCTTGATTTGAGTCTTGAAAGTAGAGCAGGTTTCTGCCAGGTAAGCCAGGAGTGAGCAGGAGAGGGGAATTCCAGGCAGAGGAGTCCAGAGTCCAGAAGTAGCTGCCACAGTGGGTGTGAGAAGGTACCTCTCCGAGGGAAGGGGGGCCCAGAACGTAGGATGCAGAGTTTGGGCTTTGCTCTTAAGGCTAACAGAAGGATTTTGAGAAGAGAGTGCCATTTGGTTTGTAGAACAAAGGAAAGGGAGGCAGAAGGGATGGCGGACAGAGGAGGAGAACCAGAGAGTAGAGATGAGTCCTTCATTTCAGGGCCAAGGCAATAAATTGTAGAGAGGATGCAAAAGGAGAAGGTCAGCCAAGGTGTGGTCTTGCTGGAAGGTAGAGCGTATGTCTAGGGGAGCAAGGAGTCTGGGGGTGTAGGTAGTGAAGGGTGTGTCTGGGGGGGCTCTGAGGTTTCCCTTGGACGTGGAATAGATGATACTGAGGACTGGAAAGGAACACAGAAAGGAACACAGGAAAGGAGGAGCAGATTTGTGGGGCAAGATGATTTCGTTTTGGACTACTGTGTTGGAGGTGCTGAAGGGATATTGGAATAGAGATGACCGATGGGCAGTTGGAAATAAACAGCTGGGGTCCTGGGGAGGTTCTGGAAAAGAGAGATTTGTCTCAGTCATTGGTAGATGTTGTGGCCCTGACAGTGGATGAAGAGACCAAGTACTGAATTCAAATCCTACCTCCTAGTTATACATTTTTATTTAACACGTATTTCTATAGCACTGGCCATGGACCAGGCACTTCGCAAATATTTACTCATTTAATACAATAAAACTTTTAGGAAGAGACTATCACTAATCCCCTTTTGCAAAATACGTGTTTTGCCACATCTCAGAGGTAGATAACATGTGAAAAGAAAACAACAGATCAGAGCCAGCTTGGAAAAAAGACAAAATCTCCGTGGACCAAAGGTGTAACAGAAACACAAGCCGAGGGCTGTGCTGAAGTCACGGACCTCCTGGGGTCAGCTCCTGAGCAGGCCCCTTGGCTAGGAATTTGTATACGACAAAGTGGTGGGCCTAAAAGCACTTCTCGTGGGGCAGGGGATCCAGCCATTGCATGAGACCAGCCTCCTCTGCAGGGACGGGGGCTGTAAAAAGTTACTACTGGCTGCTGCTTCTGCTCAGGGCCCCTGGCTCGTACAAACATCCAGGGAGGCTGGAGGAAGCAGACTCAGCCTTGGAACAAGGACCTGGGCCAAGCTGCCTGCTGCCTCAACTGCTGAATCTGAGATACCTCGTTCCTGTGACATAAAAGTCCTGAGCGACCAGTATAAGATGTGACTCAAGATTAGGACAACTGAGAGAGGGGCCGATAGGGTTGACACCTGACTGCTAGGCAGGGAGGGCTAAGTGGAGCAGAGGACAGAGAAAGAAAGAGGGAAGGAGAGAGAGAGAAACCTCCCCTCAAGATGAGCGTGCATTGGAAATGATAGAGGTGATGGCAGTGCGTCACAGTGAGTGTAATTAGCACAACTGATCTATGCATGTGATTGTGGCTGAAAGGGTCATGTATGTATATCAATAAAAGGAAAGCTAGAGGAAAGACTTGGGACTGTGTAACATAAGGAACCCAGCTGTGGATGGTGTCCATGGTTAGTCGTACAAATGTAAGAATGTTCTTCCATGAACTAGAACAAATGTGTGCCATTATTACAAGGTGTTAGTACTAGGGTGGTAAATGGGGGAAATGCAACTAATGCAAATGATAGACTATAGTTAACAGTAATACTGTCATTTTTTTTTTTTTCACAAATTGTAACAAAAGTTCCATACCAATGCTAAGGGTCAATAACAGGAGGTAGAAGGGGAATGGGATTTTCCTTTTTAGAGTAATGAAAATGTTCTAAAATTGATTGTGGTGATGAATGCACAATTCTGTGATTATACTGAGAGCCATTGATTGCACACTTTGGATGGATTATATGATGTGTGAGTAAAATTTTTAATAAAGAGTGGCCTACAAACCAAAATTCCTAAACACATAGAAAATGAATGCTAAGGCAGAGGCCATGAACAAAATAAACGATTGGGAGATTAATTGCTCTAGACAAAATGCTAGTAACGGAAGGCTAATTAATCAGTTACAAAATCCATTTCCTCTTCATTTGGTTTCCCTGGAAGCTGCCTTTGGATGGTTAAGGAAGATTTTTCTTGCATGTTTGGAGTCCTAAAAGGAAGAACCCTGAGGTTTGGGTTTTCATGAAATATTTCAATAATATGTGACTATGGGAGATCTTAATTATAGACTTCGCATCTTCCCATTTTCAAGGTGTGATGAATTGAATTGTGTTCCACTGTTTGCACATGTCCTTGGTCTTGATCCAAATTCTGGTGGGTGTGGACCCTTTGTAAATAAGGTTTGGCTCAGCGGCAGCAGGATGGGTTTTAATCCAATTACTGGAGTCCTTTATTAGCAGAGGGAAAGTCAGAAGGAGAGAGAAGCCAGGGAGCAGCCAGAAGCTGGACGTCAAAGGAACCTGTAAGAGAAAGGAGAAGAGGCTGCCATGTGCATTGCCATGTCACAGAAGAGCCAAGGGACCCCAAAGATTGCTGGGGAACCCACCCTGAGAGGAAGCAAGTCTTCTAGATCCTGACATCATGAACCGATGAATTCCTGGGGATAAACCAACCCGTTGTATGGGATTTGTTTTAGCATCTAGGAAACTAACACACTAGGAGTTTTAGTTTCCTTATCCTTCTAACTGGAATTGCAGAAAACAATCAGCAACCCCTACTTCCACCACCTTTAGGTGATCCAGCTGAGCCAACAGGATCACCTTCTCTCCAGTTTAGGCAAGCTGCCTGGTTTTCTCAACAGATACATTCTCTCCATCAAAGCACATGTATACAGCTCATGCACAGGGTCTCTCTTTTAAGTGTTTATTCATTCTGCGCATCCTAAGGCAGAGTTACTCATCCCTGGTGATCTGAAAGTCAAGATCAGCTCATTTCTTTATTTAACAAGTGTCTATTGTGTTTTTACCAGGAGTTATATCTGAATGTCATTAGGAAATGGGTTGAATCACTTCCCAATGAACCATTCTTGTAGAGGCAAATGTATTGGCCTAATGGACAGTTTCTCCCCAGACATATTTAAAGGACAGCAAACATCTTCTGCCCCTTTGTCAGTGCTGACACTCTCATTGTCTTCTATGCATTTGAACACAACATATTTCTTCACCTGGCAACTTCACCCACCTGCCCCTCTGGGTATTCTGTGACAGCTAGTGAAATGCCTTGCAATATTTGTTGAATAAATGAGTATTCCTCACTAAAAGACTTTCTAAAATTGTATTCAAAAGATAAAGCAAAGTAAAATAAAATTGTATTCAGCACTTTCCACCACTTTCTTCTTGGGTTGTGCATCAGCAACATTTCCAAGTGAGATGTCGCATTGGAAAGCCCACTTTCTAGGCCATGAGGGAAGTATGTGAAGGTACCTCTGGCAATTGTTGGAGACTGGAGAAAGGGAAGGAGAGAGGGTGCGTACCTTATTAGCAGGATGGGAAAGCCAGAGAGCAATTTGCTAAAAGAGTGGAAAAGTTAGAGGTTAGTGTGGTGGTGGAGGCTGCTGCCTTGCTGTTACTTTAAAAATCCCATAAACATCCCCGTGTATTAGAGACAGTCACACCCAGCTGCCCTCATGACACCAGGAAGCTGAGTAGCCTTCTTCTAGGGGCTGGGGAAGGCCAGGTTTGGGGTTTCCAGATGCTGCTGCTGCTAGATTGACTGTCTCTCCCACGAGTACACATCATTCAACAGTTCCTCAGCAGGTTGACTCTTGCAGTGATCTGCACCTTTATTCTGCCTTTCTCCTTCTTTCCTTCCTCCCGTCTGTCTAACTTCTGCTCTCAGCCTGAATAGCCATGGAGGAAAGTGGGTGTGGTGGTTTGAGGCTTTTTTGGACCCCTGAAAGTCATGTCCTAACAACTAGTCCATTCCTGTGGGTGTGGACCTATGGTAGATGGGACTTTTAATTAGGTTACTTCAGTAGACCGTGACCCAGCGTGGGTCTTAATCCTTTTACTGGAGTCCTTTATAAATGGAAAGAATACGGAGAGAGGGACAAAAGAAAAGCAACAGAGGAAGCCCCAGAAGGATAGAAAGCTGGAGAAGGTCCAAAGCTGAAAGCAATGAAACCTGGAGGAGAAGGGAGAGCCCAGCAGACACTGCCACGTGCCTTCCACATGACACAGGAGCCCAGGTTCGCTGGTAGCCTGTCTTTGGGGAGAGAGTATTGCCTGATGATACCTTGGTTTGAACATTTTCCTGGCCTCCAAACTGTAAGCTAATAAACTAACAAATTCCCACTGTAAAAACCAACTCATTTCTGGCATATTGCATTTTGGCAGCCCAGCATACTAAAACAGTGGGTGTCTATGATGATCCAGTACTGCTTTTTTGTTTTTTTAAGATTTATTTTTTATTTATTTTTTCCCCCTTCCCCCATTCCCTGGGTCTGCTTGCATTCTAGTCAGCAGCACCGGGAATCTGTGTCTCTTTTTGTTGTGTCATCTTGCTGTGTCATCTCTCCATGTGTGCGGCACCACTCCTGGGCAGGCTATGATTTTTTTGTGCGGGGCGGCTCTCCTTACGGGGGCACTCCTTGCACGTGGGGCACCCCTACACAGGGGACACCCCTGTGTGGCACAGAACTCCCTGTGCACATCAGCACTGCACATGGACCAGCTCACCACATGGGTCAGGAGGCCCTGGGTTTGAACCTGGATCTCCCATGTGATAGGCAGACACCCTATCAGTTGAGCCACATCCACTTCCCCAGTTCTGTTATTTTTTAAGGGTAGCAGTGTGCTGATAAATGTTTAACAACCAGCTCTCCAGGGAAAAAAAGGAAGAAAAAAATACCCTGATTTGTTGGGTTTGCCATTTTCCATGGTGTAAATACTCTCCCACCATGGCAGATTTCAAGCTACCAACCTCCATCATGGAACATGGAGCTGGGAAGGGATATACGCAATTCTTTCATAAGCTGGTTTGGGGCCAGCTGCAGCACCTCACTGTCCATGACATCTCATTTGAAGAGGCCGTGGGAGGTTAGCCTTAACAGCAGAGACTGAGGGTCATAGCAGAGCCATGCAGTGTGGCAGGCAGGGCTCCCCAGAAGCAGGCTCCCAGATGGAATTGTGGAGGAAGCAGCATTGGGCAGAGGGAAAAGCCAAAGTGTGACCCAAGCCCCCCAAGAGCCTGGGAGCCGTCCCGTGCCGGGCCGAGGCCCCTGGGCCCCTACCCCCCTCCCTCTTCCGGTCTCAGGGTGTGGGCTGACAAGTGGAGGTTGTCAGCTGACCACACTCCCCGCAGCTGACAGTCAGTCCTTCTTCAAAGGGAGATCTGGGCGCCACATCAGAGCGTTTCCCACGCCCAGAGACGTCTAGGTTCTCTGAGTCAGTGTTTGGAGACCCTCCCACGGGGTGGGCAGGGGGCCTGCAGAACTGGTCCTCAGAAAGCCGCCGGAGCGCTCTCCCTTCCCTGGTCCCTGCAGCCCGGGGCTCAGCTCTGCCCAAAGGCCCGGCCAAGGTCAATTCTCCTTTGCCTCCCGGCCCAGGCCTGGGCATTTCTGCTTATGTTTCCCTGGGTGCTCGACCCCAGCGGCTTCCCCGGGGTCCAGTGCCCATAGCTCGTGGCCAGCCTGCCCTGCTGGGTGACAAGACGGGCTGCCCCGGGACGGACGTGCCCCCTCCGGCCCCAGGCTCGGTGCCAGATTCCTGCGCCCCGCGAGGAAGCAGGGTCTGCTGTGTGCCCCGGCAGGCAGCCCGAGGCAGCCAGCACCCCTGTGCCAACCGGTGTGGCCATGCCCGGGTTCGGTGCGGCGGTGTAGGAGCTGGAAGTGCCTTTTACTAGGCGTCGATCTATGGGGACACGGTGACAGTGGACAGCCGGCCCCCGGCTCCTTCCTGACGCGCCCTTTTTCCTGTCTCGTTTGTGGACTGAGTGGCAGTCCCCATTTAATCCCCCTCCCCAAGATGGGTTGTGTGTTTAGAAAGGGCCTCACTAGCAGATATTATATTCTTCTCCTCCTTTCAACGTTCTGCCCGGTTCTGGCAGGTGGCCTGTCTGTTTGAACAGGAATTATCCTGCCTGCCAATGGGGAGTTGGGTTTACTTGCTAGCCGGGCCTCAGAGGAATCATCTGGAGCAGCTCGGGGTCCTTGCCAGCAGACTTGGGGTTCACCACCCCATGCAGGGAGGCACCCCCCATCCCTGGGGTGGGCTGCAGCGCCTCTTCTCTGAGGCTCCTGCTCCTTCTCCTGTTTCTCATTTGATCCTCTTTTAGTGTTCTCTTTTCTCAGGCACGGTATCTACAAATTTAAAATAATCCCAGTTGACTCGCTTCCTGGGGCCCTTTAACCTATATTATTTGTTATTCCTTTTTAACTTTCTAGCTTTTATCGCTATTGCTCCTTTGGACCCGCTTGCTGGTATTTGAGAGTATGTTTTTCATCTTTCTACTGTATTCTTTTCAGCTAATTTTTATCTATTTATTTGACCTATTTTTCCCCCTTGGGGGAAGGAGGGCTTGAGTGGGGGGCTCCAGTGGCTGATGCCGCTTACGTCCTCGGCAGGGGCGTTGTGAGCCTTTGGACATCTCGGGGTTGTGTGAGGTCTCCCTGGTCCTCTTTCTTCCGGGTCTCCTTCTCTCCTCAGGGGAACGACTTGACTCTAAACCAGTTGAGCGAAGCAGATGAGGCTCAAGCAATTGGGCTCCCGTCTACCATATAGGAGCTCCAGGGTTCAATGCCCAGGGCCTCCCAGTGAGGACAAGCTGGTCCACGCAGAGAGCTGCCCCGTGCAGGAGTGCTGGCTCACGCAGAGAGCTGGCACAGCAAGATGACACAACAAAAAGAGACACAGAGGAGAGACAATAAGAGATGTAGCAGAACAGGGAACTGCGGTGGCGCAAGAGAATGATCACCTCTCTCCCACTCCGGAAGGTCCCAGGATCGGTTCCCAGAGCCACCTGAAGAGAAGACAAGCAGACGCAGAAGAACACACAGTGAATGGACACAAAGAGCAGACAATGGAGGGAGGGGGGAGAAATAAATAAATCAATAAATAAATCTTTTTAAAAAATTAAAATAAAACAGCCGGCCTGGGGGAGCCAGTGGTTGAGCACCTGCTTCACATGTATGAGGTCCTGGGTTCAAGCCCTCGTAAATCCAAGAAAAACAAAAAACAAAACAAGAAAGCAAACAAACAAAAACAGTTGGCAAGTCTCCTGTAGCCTACACATAGTGGGTATGGTAGTTAAATACTGACGTAGGGGGATGGATGGGCCGAGGAGTGTGACACTGTGAAATGAGAAGTATCACCGAACCCAGGAAGCCTGCGCAATGGCAGGAAATTCTTTTGCAGGTGGTAATAGTACCCAAATGGGAAGTTTCTTTCTTCCCACCAAAGAATCGGTATCATACACTTCCCCTACTCCTGCAAAAATCAGGACAGAGCTCGAGGCAGAGAGGGCAGCTCAGAGCAACAGAGCAAAGAGCATGAACAGAGAGAAACCATTCCCCAGCTAACAAGCAGCAGCTGCTGCAAACCGAGGAGCAGCATCTTGTAGGAAGGAAAATCATTGCGTATTTCAGCACTGTATGGATCTTGCTTTAATCAGAGTCTAGAAATAGAGTTGATGGAAACTCTGCACGTAAAAATGGAACTTTGAAGAATCGCGGACAATGAGATGAAGAGTTCTCTGCAACGGGTATTGAAAATCCCAGTTCGAAGAAGCATGAGACGGAAGGGAAAGATCCATGTATAGGAGCCAAACTAAGACATTACCCCAGCC
This sequence comes from Dasypus novemcinctus, assembly GCF_030445035.2. Taxonomy (NCBI): domain Eukaryota; kingdom Metazoa; phylum Chordata; class Mammalia; order Cingulata; family Dasypodidae; genus Dasypus; species Dasypus novemcinctus. The sequence continues at coordinate 36,167,848 of NC_080694.1, read as the reverse complement.
AGGTCCACTTTCTTAGTAAGGAGTACTTAAAGTTAGTAACAGAACTCCAGAACAGAATTCTGTTAGTAACAGAATTATGCTTATGTTAACTGTTTACTCAATTGCATTTTTTTCATTCTATTATGTATAAGTGCAATCATTTGTAGTGAATTCTTTTGTCAAAGAATTCCTTCCGAGTATTGTTGGGGATGGAGATCTGGTCAGGCTGTATCCAGGTGCAATTTGTACCACTCCTGAGATGGATGAGCAGATAGACCACACTCCCTCAAGGAATGCTGCCTTATCAGAGTTATTCTTTTCAGCATTTAAATCCAGTAAGCTCAATACATGGGTCCAAATTTCTTAAAGGTGGATAATGGTCCTGTCCTAATGATAGTTCAAGGTAACGATTCGTTATGTTTCCCACTATCTAGTACTTTGACAAGGAAATGCATGGTCTAAGTCCATTATCACTACTGTCTTACTTCAAATCCATACTCTGTATGAGAGATGCTTAATCTTTTTTTCGTTCTGCAGATCCCTTTGCCAGTCAGGTAAAAGGAATACTTCTATAATTTATTTATTGTGTACATTCATAAGTGAAGGAAATGCTAGATTTCAGTTACAGGCCAGAGAAAATAAAGATAATCAGTTGATTTTTTTCAATTCAAGCTCACAGACCCCCTGAAACCTTTCCATGGACAGGTCCATGGACCCTTGGTTAAGACCCCTACTCTACATTAATATTTGCCTATTGGATTTAACTATGAAATTCTCTCATCAGAGGCTGGATTTCCTGTGTCTTAAGCTCACTCCTGTGAGTGAGCTGGCACCAGGCAATAAATACTGGGTGAGGGGAGCGCGGTGGCAGATCCTGCTAGATTGGTCTCCAACAACCATTTTCCCTTTGTTTGCTGACCAAATCCCAATTTTATTTGGGGTAGTAATGCACCCAGCTATAAAGCCATGTCCCCCGTTCTCCCCTCCCAGATGAGAATGGTGATGTAATGCAGCTCTGGGCAGTGGGTTATAAATGAAGGTGATCAGGGGCTCTAGGTCCCAGCTCTGCTTAAGAGGGCTGCCTCAGCTGGTGCCTCAGTTTGCCAGGGCTGCTGTAACAAGCATCACAGACTAGATGGCTTAAAAAACAGGGATTTATTGTCTCACAGTTTTGGAGGCCAGAAGTCCAAAATCAAGGTGCTGGCAGGGCTAGGCTTTCTCTGAAGCCAGCAGTGCTCTGGTGGTGGCTTGCCAGCCATCTATAATTCAGGCTCTGCCTCTGTCACAGGGCCATCTCTCTCCCTGCTCTCACCTCTTATGGAGTCCAAAGTACAGAGCACTTGTAAGGACTCCAGTCATGTTGGATTAAGGCCCACCCTGATTCAGCTTGGGCTCATCTTAATAACATCTTGAAAGATCCTATTTCCAAATGAGTTTATATTCACAGGACTGGCAGTTAGGACTTGATCAAGCCTTTGTGGGCATCACAATTCAATCCATAACACGTGGTCTGTTCCTTTTTGCTCTTTGCCCTTCCTCCTCCTTCCTTTCTAGAGTGTGGATAGGAGACCCAGCAGCCATCTTGTAAGCATGAGCATGAAGATGACAGAGTGGACATCTAGAAAGAGCGTGGGCCCCTCATTGTATTGGAGGACTGCCATCCCAGCTCTGGCCAGCATTTCTCTGACCGTGAGAGAAAAATAAACCCCCAGGGCTGGCAGCCACACTCCTTCTGGAGAACGGGGAGGCATAGACCACCTGGGGTCCTGCAAATTCCTCTTCTGTTTATACCATCATTTGGGCATTCCTATTACTTGCACCCAACTGCTATTCCTAACTGGTACAGGTGGGTTGCAATCATTACAAGGATTCCCTTACTCTTCCTGGAAGTAGAAAGAAGCATCTGGGAGAACCTTCTTCTAGCTGTTTCCAAAGCTCTGTGGAATGGGACCAACCAAGGGAGGGCAAGTTGCTTCAAGTTGGGGTTGGACTGAACCCTCTTGGGGCTAACAGACACAATGGTCTGAGAGCTCAAAGCTCCTTGTTTTAGTTTCCTAGACTGCTCAAAGCATATACCATGAAATTGGCTTTTAACGATGGGAATTTATTAACTTACAGTTTAAGGCCATGAGAATGTCCAAATCAAGGCATCATCAAGGCAATGCTTTCTTCCCCAAAAACAGCAGCTGGCAATCCTGGCCTGCTCTGCCAGGTGGCAAGGCACATAGTGGTGTCTCCCTTCTCTTCCGGGTTTTGTTGCTTTCAGCTTCTTGCTTCCATGGCTTTCTCTCTCTTTGTCTGAATTATATTCTCTTATAAAGCACTCCAGTAATAGGATCAAGGCCCACCCTGGGTCATACCGCAACTGAAGTAACCTCATCAAAAGGTCCTGCTTACACTAGGTTTACACCTACAGGAATAGATCAGCGTTAAGAACATGACTTTCTGGGGTCTGTTTATTCCAAACCACCACACCCCTTCTTTACTTCCTCTGCCTACCCCCTGACAGCGGTTAAGGAGAGTCCCTTTGATTTGGGTTTTTGCTCTATAGTGCTCCCACCTGAAGGGGAGGAGACCTGCAGCTCCTCACATCAGAGTGGAGACTTAGGCTCCAGACCAGAGAAGAGAAAACTCATGCAGAATTGGGGAGCTAACCATGTCTCTGCCCAACCAAGGGGGAAAGGGACTTTTCCACTCTTCGGTCTGGACAGTGGGGCTTCCATGCCTTTCTTGGTTGAGTTGGGCTGAACTTCCTCAAGCACGGAGGCAAGGGGCAGTGCAGGGCAGACACAGGGAAGTTGGGCAGCTCTGCACCCCGATGTGCCCACTTGGACCTTCCCTTTGAGCACCTTCCTGTCAGCTGAACTGTAAAGTCACCCCTAATTCAGTGGATGGCAGCTCACACCACAAATAGGAACTTTCTCTCTAAACAGGAACTCAGGGTATGGGTTTTGACTAGTATGTTCTTTAGAACTTCCTGATAACCAACAAAGAGAGCTTGAAAGGCATGGTGTCCAGGGCAGTCTGAGCAGCAGAGCTGGCGCAGGGTGTGGGAGGCGGTGAACTTGTCAGGGCTGTGATGACCACTGGCCTCCAGGGGTCCCCATGGAAAAACACTGACACTCCTTTCTAGACAGAGCAGCCAGCTCACAGAAACTGCTCATGATTCCACCATTTTCTTCTTGAGACTTCACTAAAATCTGTGTGCAAGATTTCCATCCTACAGCTGCTCACGATAGGATCTACTAATTAATGAATTGAATTTGTAAAACTTGGTGTGTGTGCGTGAGCTTATCTGCTGTGGGCCTGTTCATTTCATGCATGTCTTCCTTCCTTCTGCCTGGTGCCATTGACTTTCTTTCTTCTTGAGGACAGCATCCCTGTGTTTTCCCATTAAGGGTAAGCTTGGGGCTGGATGCCTTTACCTGATCCCAAGATTACCAACACATGTGCAAGGAAGTGCTGAGCAGGTGAGCTAGCTTCCCCCGGGCTTCCGTGGCTGCCCTCTGGACTCCGGTGCTGCCCCAGGTGCTCCCCTGAGACAGTTCTTGGAAGGCTCAGCATGATTTGTCCAAGGCCACGGACTTTGTCATTGCACGCCTGCTCCTCAGCAGCATCAGCCTTTCATCTGTAATCTCTTTATCACTTTATCCCCTTGAGTGAAGAGGTTTCACAAAGAATATGCCCTTGTTCTTACTCCCTTCTCTCTCTATACTAGCTCTTCTCAAGCTTTCTAAACCAGTGCTTCTCACAGATATAAAGTTCTAAATAAGGAAAACATTGGTTTAAAAGCACATGAGAGCAATGGCTTTGGTCTCAAACTCTCTAAATCCCACCTCCTCCCCTGCCTCAAAAAAAAAAAAAAATCTGGGGGGTTCTAAGGCATCCCCTAAAGGCGTGTGCACTCTTTCTTCCTCCATGTACAGCTGCCTCTGAGAGTCCCTGCTTGGGGCTCTCACTTAGGGGTGATGGGTGTAGAATGGGGGTACATCTGTGCTCACATTGGCCTCCATCATTTGTTAGCTGTATGATCCTGCACAAAGTGCTTCACCTCTCTGAGCCTTACATTCTTGGGTGCTATCATATGGGGTTGTGGTGAGGATTTAATGAGATAATGTATGCAAAGCCATGGGGCTTAGAGAATGGCCCTCTTATAATTATGACATCAGCTAGTCCCATAGAGGAAGTCTCAACTCCACTTGTCCAGACCATACTTTTCCCTCGTGTTTTCTTCCTGCATCTCTCTCTAGCTGCTTGCATTTGCAGTTGGTTGCCCTGTTTGCCCCTTCTAGTCCAGTCCTCAACCATCCTCTCACTAATGATAATGCTTTCTACCCCATCCTGGTCCTCCTGTCAATCATCTCAACTCACCATGCCACACCACACACCATGCCAAGCCACATACCGTGCCATGACTTCCCCCAAAGTGCTTCCTTTTTAAATTCTTACTTTGTTTTGCTTATTAATTCATTGTGAAATTAATCATTTCTCTCTTGTTAATCATTTTTAAAAATGATTTCCTTGTGTTGTCATGAACCCGAATGTAACGGTTACATTTCCATGTGTATTAATTTAATTATGAGTGTGCAAATGCCTAGAACAAGGATTCTGTACTTATTTATAAGTCCCAGAGCAGAGCTATTCAAACTGGGGAACGCAACCCAGTGTCCATCAGGATCTGGAATGACGTAGATATGGAAATTGAGAGTAAGAGGTAAGGAACTTCCATAGCAAAATGGCATTGCCATTTCATCCCAGCACAAAGTCATCAGCACTGTTTTGTTGAGCAGGGAGTAGATCAGACCGGGTGCTGTTGAATTTTCCTGTTGAATCCCATGAGACACAAGCTGTGCACAAGCCAAGCATAGCAGGGTCACGGATCAGTCCACCGTGGACTGGAAATGTTGCTGGCTTTTCCCCCATCACAGACTTTGCAAAGCACTGCCCTGGGTCAATTGGAATGGAATGTCACACATTCAGGTGTTTACTGGCTGCCAGTAGATTGATAAACACCACAGATCTGGATGCTATAACAACCTTTTTCTATCCCTGTATAAAAATCAGAAGCATGGAAATAAATACAATGCCAATCCAGATCACATTACATATGTCAGCCAGATGTTACGTGAGGGTTCCCTGACTCTTAAGAACTTAACGGGATTGGCTTATTATCCTACAAATTACCGATAGCCCAATGCCCAAGATGTGGGCAAGTTTTTGGAGACTTGCCTGCCCCTTGACACCCCTGGCTTCACATTTCCCCGTGCATGCAACTGCTTCCCATTACCTCCTCCCGGGTGGAGAATTCAGCCTTTAAGTTAATTTTTACAACTCCCTCTGCTGTCAGGTGGGAAAAAGAATTCCCAGGGCTTTGGAGTAGGTAGCAGACTTTGTGTAGGGTAGAAGGTTTGGGAGACAGACAATTTCTGTTCCATAGAGATATCATCGTCAACATTTAATCGCTCCTTGTAACACTCTGGGAAGCTTTCCGAAGGTCTAACTTGCAGACCCTACCCTCTTATCTCGGCCTCCTGTGGACTCTGCTGCTCCTCTAACCTTCTCCCCCAGGCCGTGTTAGCCTCTGAGAGCCTCAGTGGATTCTTTAATTTCTTCCTGGAGCTTGCTGTCGAAGCCTGGCGCGCGTAATCAAGTTCAGGGCTAATTCACTGACCTGGAAGTCTTAAAATCATTCAGCCACTCTTTCCATGGCTTTGCCAGTAGGCCCTGATGATTCACAGGATCTGAGACCCGCTGAGAACCAGGCGGTTCACGCGTCCCACCTCGTGCTCCCTCCGGGTTAACGTTCACTGAGCGCAGTCGTCTAAGGTAAATGCCAGCGTGACTGGTTCCATTGGCCGCCCCCAGAACCCCCTCCTCTGCCCCATTAAATTCAACAGAATTTACAAGAATTGACAAGTGTGGGTAGGGTGAAAATTTCCCCCAGTACACAAATGAAGATCAACTGTCCTAGATGACTGGCTGACTCAACTCCTGCTTCCTGAGGTGGGAAGGTCCCTCGTCACCTTCTCATGGGTGGAGAAATAGCACTGCCTAGGTCGCAGAGAGAAAAGGCAAAAAAGTGGCTTCATTCGGGTCATTCTCTCTCCATCGCTCTGTGTGCTGTGCTCTGGGCAATGAAATTGGGTCAATGGAAATTAAAATGACGGGGCTGACCCGGGTCTTCCCTAATTCTGTAGGGAGCCACTTTTGCTATCCATTTCCCATTGTATCGATTTCTGGCTGCAAGACACTTCCCTCTTATATTTTCAATAGCAAAGAGCAAAGGCTGCAGCTTGTGGCTTGCCAGAGCAGGGAGAGCTCAGGTGTCTTCCAACAATAGGAGAAAAACCCTCAGAACACGTGGTGAGGTCCCGGGAAGGCGGATAAAGGGGAGCTTGGTTGGGGAGGTCTGGACTCAGAAGTCCCCACTGGCTGATTCTCGGGGTGGACGATCGTCCCTTTAGAGCAGCGGTTCTTTTGTTCCACGGACCCCTTTGCCAGTGAAGCGAAAACCACGGATCCCTTTACTACGTCCACACTCTACTGTGTATTATCTAATAAATAGATCACACCTGCACCAACACGTCCCCACGAGAATCATGCGTTTTTGAATTTTAATTCAAGCTCATGGACCCCTTAAGAACCCCAGCTTTAGAGTCCCTGGGTGCAGGGTGCCCCCACCCCAGTCTCCCTGGAGGCCTGCCAGAGGAATCCAGCGAAGGGGGGTGGTGGGGAGGGGGACAGCGGCCTCCCAGGAGCAGGTGGCCAGGCTGCGGTGTGAGAGGACAGGGCCTCACCCGGTGACTGGACCTGCCGGATGGAGAGAGTTAAGGACTGAGGGTGGCGGGGGGAATGGACGGCTGCCAGTGCTAAGGCTTGCTAAGGGCTGGGAACGGGTCCCCTGTGGGCTCCACAGATGCCCCCTAAGCCCAGCCACCTCCCGGCATCCTCAGCCCTCGACAGCTTCTTGGGAAGTGGGTGGCTGCACCTTTGTCCCCTCGAGGTCTAGCAGAAGAGAACAGCGTCGGCCGATTTCCGAGTGTGTGTTTCTCCTGGGTGTGACAAGAACTCCCCTCTCCCACTAGCCCACCTGCAAGTGAGCGAGAACATTCCCTGCCGGCACTGGGATTCCTGCCAGAAGGAGCGTGAGGTAAACTGAGGCTGGGTTGGATTTGGAAGCGAGGGCCAAGCCGGGGCGCACCGGCACGGCATCCACTATCGACGTGCATTTGCTATTTGGTGGGACCTTGAGCCCAGTGTCCTGGGCTGCACTGTTTTGCCAGCGGATTTTGTAGGAACACGCCTGCACGTCAGCCATGGGCTGTGTGCACAGGTTAGTTTTATTGAAATGTGCGTTCTTTGATCCCCGGGATTGGGATGGGTCATGGTTTATCCCAAGCCACCTTGCTTCTGTCCAAAGCTCCTTTGTCCCTCTGCCAGTTGGCCTTCGCGTTGACCCCTGCACCATATCTGCCTGCCTCCAGAAGGCAGTATTCATGGTGTGGGAGCAGGAGGGGCAGGGACAGGCAGGAGTGTGGAAGGGTACAGCAAGGAAGCAGAAAGGAGAAAGGCAGCCAGCTCTCCAAAGCAGCCCTGCTGCCTCTTCCGTCTTGACTCCCAGGGGGCTAGGACAAACGCCCACCCCTGGGCTCCACCCCAGAAGTCCAGGCTCTTTGGAGAGGGACCTGGATGGCAGGATTTTGTAGACGTCCTCCAGGCAGGTGCCAAAGCCCTCCACCTCCCCCTCCCACCAAAGAAGACTGCCAAGGGCTCCCTCTGGAATCACTCGCATCCATTCATTCAACACACAAGGTGAGGCCCCCGGTGGTGGCGGCGGTGGTGGGTGAAACGTGTCTTGGTTTGCTAGGGCTGCTGAACCAAAGCACTGCAAACCGGGTGGTGCAAAATAACAGACACTATTATCTCACAGTTCTGGAGGCTGGAAGTTCCAATTTCCTCCTCTTATGCAGGGTCATATTAGATTAAGAGGTCATCTTATTCCAGTTTGGCCTCTTCTTAACTCTTAGACAAGGTCACATGCGTGAGTCTGGGGGTTAGGACTTGAACATGTCTTCTGGGGAGACACAGACATAACACAACTCTTAGGCACACACACCTGAATGAGATGCCTCTAGGGACCCAGAGCTTGAAGGAGGGGTGCTGGCAACACACTCGTGGGTCCTCCAAAGTGCCCTCTGTAGAGGACATCCGATGACCTACGTTGGATGGGGAGCTGCACGAGGCTTTGCTAGTTAACATGCAGAGACCTCGCAGCTGAGAGGCAAGGGGGCCAGAATTAACTCCTATCTTTATGGTTTGTAGGGTCGTGCTCTGTTCACCCTCTTTGGTTCTCTGGCAAATGCCTTTACGAGGGCTGTGAGGACACTCACTTGGTGCAGCTAAGCCTGGGGTGGGCTGAGAAGTTTTGCAGAAGGTGGTCTCTGAGCCGGGCTAGAAGTCTGTGAGGCGGAAAGGGGAGGGGAGCACATTCTAGGCTCCGGGAGACCTGGGTGGGAAGGCGTGCGGGAGAGCAGACCAGAGCACTGGGTGGGAGAACAGGGACTATCCTAAAGGCATGGGCGTCACGGAAGAGTTTAGTGCAAGGGTGACTGGAATCAGGTCCTAGAAGGTTCCCTGCAGGTACCTTTGCCAGGAGTGTGGGAAATACCCGGGGGATGCTCGAGAAGTCACACTGGCCAGCCGGGGGGTGACAGCCCGAGCCCCCTGTACCCCCTTTCCCCCTGCAGCCTACCAGGACATGAGAACTTAGCTGGTTGTCCTCTAAGAAATGCCAAGTCAGGCTTCCTGCCCGAGTTCAGAGCTGCCCATCTCCATAGCTTTCCCTCTGTGAAGAGTTGCCCCTTCCTTTTCGCCCCTCTACTGAGGGTTTTGCACATTTCCAGCCTTGTCTATGGCTCACCCAGTGTTGTCCTTTTGGAAGTTAATGTGGCTACAATTTCAAATGGTTCTTCAGCTTCTCTATGTCCCAAGAGCAGTTTAGCCAAGCCCCTGTGAACTTCAAGGATAAAATCTCCTCTGCCTGAGCAAAGCCAAACATTCTCCTGCAGCCATGAGAGGACCCCACTGTCACCAGGGCATTCCTGAATTCCCTGCCTTGGGGTCAAGAGGATCGTCTTGGTTTGGTGTCAAGAGGATCTTCCTGGTGTTCTTTATAGAGAGTGTGGTAGAGAGAATTTAAAACTCCCTCAAAAGACATAGTCTTAATTTTAATCCTCATTCCTGTGGGTGTGAACCCATTGTAAATAGGGCCTCCTGAAGATGCTATTTTGAGTTTAGGCATGGCCCAACTGAATGAGGATGGGTCCTAATCCAGATTACAGGAGGCTTAATAAAGAGAACTCAGAAATCACGGAGGCCAGAGAGGAGAGAACATGGCCATGTGGACATGTGGACAAAGATGGCGGCCAAGGAAGCCCAAGGATTGTTGACAGCCAGCACCAGAAGCCTATAAAACCCCAGAGAGCAAGCCTCAGTTTGGTTCTGCTAGTCTCAAAACCACGAGGCAATAACTGCTGCTGTTGTAAGCCAACCCATTGAGTGGTATTTGTCATAGCAGCCCTGACAAACTGAGGCAGGGAGAGAAACATGGAGTGGCAGGTGGCATTTCAGGGATCGGCTCCAAGGACCCCATGAGCCAAGGCCAAGCCTTCATGGACTACCAGCATGGTGAGCACGTCTGCCCTCTTCTTTCTTGCTTCTTCCTGGATGGATTACAGTGATATCACTTCCTTGATTATCCAGCAGTGTTTTCTATAACGTAGCTCCCAAATCTAATTCCCCATAATGCTATGACACATAGCAAATACCCACAAATTTCCAGTGGAAGCCCAAATGGGGAACGAATACAAACAAATCAGTTTAGAGGACAAAGGGTAAAAGCGTGAACTTGGTTCAAAGTGTAATAGCACCTTACACAATTGATGAAATAAAGGGGACTGTGAATTAAAAGTCTGAAAACATAGAATTTAGATAGAGGGAAATGCTACTCAATCTCTGTAAGATCCCTCAGTCAATGCCAGTTGTTTCCTGAGGTCAATGTCTTCCCTCCTCACACTCTCCCCCTCCCCATCCTCACCCTGAATTATTGATTGGAGAGAACCTTAGGACTGGTCTGAATAAATAAGACAGGAATGATTGAAAATTAGCATGCCAGTGACTGGCCTGCCAATAGGTGCAGCTGAAGTGATTGCAAAATTTATTCTCTTAAACATTTAAACCTTTAAACCTTCTCTCACAATCTTGTTTTTGACAGTAAAACAGGGCTTAAGACAATAAAAAAGTGGCAGTTTTTTGCATCTGTTTTTGGTGCCAAGCTCTAGGATCTAATGCTGCCCAATTAGAAATTGGAGTCTCAGGTTTACCTTGAAAATATTCATACAGTATTTTTTACTTCTGATCACGTAAATTATATATGTGCAGTATGGGAAAATTGGAAATAAAGAGAAGTAGAAAAATGAAGATGAAATCACCTGTACTCACATCAATTCATGGGTGATATTTTGGTTTATAACCTTCAGACAAATACATCTACGGACCTCTAGCAGTCTATCTCCCTTCATATTCTGTGCATGTCTATCTCTAGCTATACAATGATTTTTAGCGATTGTGCATGCCTGTTGGACTTACTGAGGCAGGATGGACTAGAGATTAACAAGGAGGGGCAGAACATCCAATAAGCCACGTGGAAGGGAGGCTGAGGCAAGAGCCTGCCAACTTGCACCAACAAATGAACACGCAACGACTGCGTTTCCAGAAGACAGCCACAACACAACATCGTCCCAGAGCGGGAAAGAGGGAAGGGGCTGGAGGGGCACCATCAGCACCCCCCCTCTACTTTCATATTACCTCACGCCTCATGGCCAGTGGCCAGAGGCCAATTATTGCTGGACAACGTGCCCTGCAGCCAGAGCCGATCACCACTGGACAGCAACCCCAAGCCCCTAAGAGAATCAAATCACCCAATGAATTTCCCTTGTTTTGCCTCAAATACCCCAAATCAGTACAAACCCTGGAGCCAATAAAATAGGGATCCCCAGGGCAGAGCTCGAGTCTCTACCTTGAGCATGTTCATCCTCATGTCTGAGCATTTATCTTTATTAAACTCATTTCTAACTTTCTTATACCTGTGGCCTGTCTCTGAATTCTTTTTTAGGACGTAACCAAGAACTTGGACACCAGCTCTGACAACATTACTATTCTGAAATCTGCTTCTTAGAAAAGCAGCCCTATATTAAGAACATTTTTCTATGCCACTACATATTCTTTGATCACATAGTTTTTAAATTAAGGGTAGTAAATTAACATACTTTATTTCATGATGCCCCACGTTTTACATTTAAGTTGTTTCCAATTGTTTGGCATTGTAAACAAATGTCGGTCCTCCTATACACATCCTGGTGGACAGCTATGACTATTTCCAAAGGGGAAATTCCTAGCAAAGGCATTTGCTCCCTCACAGGGGAAGCACATACAGAAGGTTCTTCGCACAGCTCTTCACATTGGCTTCCAGAAAGGTTACTCCAAATTGCACCCCTGCCAGCCTTGCTTTTTTTTTTTACAATTCTGATGACACCACAGTTCAAGTTCAGAAAGTGGTGGCATCTTGGGGAAACTTGGGTCACAAATGGGATACATTCACCTACTTTTTCTTCCCAGCCACAGCTACCTTCCCCTTTAAATCCATTTTCAGAAGCTCCTGTAATTCCCATTCTGTCCTTCTCAGGCCCATCTCTGCTTCTGGATCTGGCAGTACTGCTGGAGGGAGTGTCTACCCACTGCCCTAAGGGCAATTTCCACAGCCCAGAAAGAGTGGAATCACCAGAAGTCAATTTCATCATTAAATACTGGGTCCCACCATAATTATAGGTGCACTCCTTCAAGCACACAAAAATGGGAATTTGCAGAACAGATAAATTAGGGAGTGAATACTTAGATTACAAAAAGATTCTAGCCCTGCTATGTTATTATTTTCAGGAAGAACAGCTACAAATCAATTGCTTTAATATCAAAGTCATTTTCTGTGGAAGGTTTGCCTTGGCTTTAATCTGGATTATAATATGACATCACCAGTCACCAAGAAGTGCATTTTGCAACCTTTTTGTCTTGAAGGACTCACCAGGTAGTTGCCTCACTCTGCGCTAGATATTCTTATGAGCACTCTGTTAAAATTTCTTAAGTGGGAGATAACTATCATTTACAGTTTCCCCAAGTTAAAATGGTGGTGGTTTTCCTGAAGGCATAGAATATGCACATTCTAATGTATATAAGACTTTTTCCTCCCAGGCAAAATCATACTTGAAAGTTATATGAACTGTGAAGCAAGTGCTTTTGTTGCTTTTGCTGAAGAAAGGCTGAAAAGAGAGTTATAGATAGATGGATGGACGGATGGATGAATGGATGAATAGATAGATAGATAGATGATAGATAGATAGATAAATAGACAGATAGATAGATTTGCCTGAGGGTTTCACACCAGAATGTCACCTGTGGATGGATGTGACAACAGATGCTTTTATCTGCATCTTTCCACTTTTCTTTATTTTCCAAAATTTCCATACTACACATATATTATTTATGCTATCAAAAATAAAAAATACTGTATGGATAGTTTCGAGTTAAATCTGAGCCTCATCTGTTTCTAGCTGGGGAACTCTGGGCCTAGGGCTAGGTTGAAATTTCCCCCTTCCCATGGCCCTGAGTCTCCTTTTCTTTTTCCTCTGGACTCAGTGCAGAAACCTTGGGGGTCCCGGAGCACAGTTTTTGACGACCACGTGGACGAATTTCAGTGCAGTCTGGATACCCCTTCAAGGCCAGCAGGAAGCGCAGAGCCAGGCTTAGATGGGGTTTGGGGAAGTAAGGGTCAGCCTGAGAGGAACAAGATGGGCCCATTTCTGTGAGGCATAGATCAAATGGGGGCCAGAGACAGCAATGGCCCTGAGTGAATGCGGCGATTTCCTTGACTGCTTTGCTCAAAGCCTCTCAACCATCTGATGATTGTTCATGCACACAGCTCTGCTCCTGACTGGGAACAGAACACAGCCGAAGCACAGTTGCTTATCTCAAACTCAAAATACATCATTTGTTTTAACAAATATTTATTGAACCATTCCTGAGTGCCAAGCACTGTTCTAGATGTTTGGAACCCATCAGTGAACAAAGTAGACAAGGATTTCTGCCCTTGTGGAGAATACATTCTAGCAGGGGAAGTAAGACAACCAACAGTAAAGATAGTGGGAAAGTCATCACTGTGTTGGAAGGGGATAGGGTTACCTTTCAGGTAGGGTAAGGAGGGCTGGGATGAGGGGTGCAATATTAAATAGAATAGTCAGGGTAGGCCTTGCAGAGAAGGTGGGATTTAAACAAAGACTGGAAGGACACCAGAGAGCCTGGAAAGAGGATTCCAAGTAGAAGGAAGAGCTGGAGCAAAGGTCCCTAGACAGGAGTGTGCCTGGTGCTTTTGAGGAACAACAAGGAGGCCAGAGTGAGTGGGACATGGTGCATGAAAGGGGGATTTGTAGCAAAGAGCAGAAAGGTGGGCCAGGTGAGGACTTAGGTGTTTACCTTGAGTAAAATGGGGAGCCACTGGAGAATTCTAAGAGAGGAGAGACATGACCTGACTTATTTAGCAAGATCACTGATGTTGTGCTGAACAGACCGCGGGGGAACAAGGGCAGAAGCAGAAAGACCTGTCTTGCTCAGGAGGCTATTGTGGCAATTCAGGTGGGAGGGGATGAGCCCTTGGACCAGGAAGCTGGTAAGAAACAGTAGAATGTAGAATTTGTTGTAAAGGTAGAGCTGGCATGATTTCCTGACAGATTGCATGCGAGGTATGAGAGGAATGTAGAAATTAAGGAAGACTAAGCTTTTTGGTTTGAACACCTGGAAGGATGGGCTTGGGATAGTGAAAGCTGCGGGTGTAGCTGGTTTAGGGGAGAAAACCAGAAATTCAGGGTTGGACAGAGGAAGTTTGAGATGTCAATTAGACCTCTAAGCTGAAATGATAAAGGAACTTGGGGTTGGGAAGAGAAGTCTGAGTTGGGTGGATCCATTTGGAAGCCTTCAGGAGATAGATGATATTGCTAGCCATGAGCCTGGCTGAGCTCATCAAGAGAGAGAAGGTGGAGAGGTAAGAGGAGAGGAGTAAGGACTGCCTCTGTGGCACCCTAATATCAAGGCAGGGAAAAGAGGAGGAACCAGCAAATGAGACTGAGAAGGAATGGCCACTGAGGTAGGAGGCATGTCAAGAGGTTGTGATGTCCTGGAAGCCGATGGAAGAGAAGGTGTCAAGGAGCAGGGACATTTCATATAAATGGATCCAGTGTGTCAAATGCTGTTGAGAGGCCAAGACTTCTGATTAAACAAACCTCTTGTTCTAGTGTCTTATTGCTTCTCTAACAAATTACCACCAACTCAATGGCTAAAAACAAAATGAATTTATCATCTTACTTTTCCAGAGGTCAGAAGTCTAAAGTGGTTCTCAAGGGGCTAAAATCAAAGGGTGGTGGTGAGGAAAGTGGATTTGGCTCAACTGATAGAGCATCCGTCTACCACGTAGGAGGTCCAAGGTTCATACCCAAGGCCTCCTGACCCATGTGGTGAGCTGGCCCACGCACAGTGCTGATGCGCACAAGGAGTGTCATGCCATGCAGGGGTGTCCCCCATGTAGGGGAAGGACCACGTGTAAGGAGTACACCCTGCAAGGAGAGCTGCCCTGCATGAAAAAAAGTGCAGCCTGCCTAGGAGTGATGCTGCACACACGGAGAACTGATGCAGCAAGATGATGCAATAAAAAGAGACATAGATTCCTAACAAGAATGAAAGGCAACACAGAAGAACACAAAGCGAATGAACACAGAGAGCAGACAATGGTGGGGAGGGGGAGGGTGAAAAGGGAAGAGAAATAAATAAAAAATAAATCTTTAAAAAAAATCAAAGAGTGGCAAAGCTGTGTTCCTTCTGGAAGCTCTCAGGGTAAAAAATCTGTTCCCTTGCCTTTTCCAGCTTCTGGAAGTTGCTTGCATCCTTTGGCTCGTGGCCTCTTACCCCCTCTTCAAAGCCAGCATGTAGCACCTTCCAATCGCTCTGTGACTCTGACCTCTTCTGTCTCCCTTTTCTACTTTCAAGGGCCTTTGTGATTACATTGACCCACCAGGATAATCCAAGATAATCTCTTTATATAAAGGTCAACTGCTTATATAAAGCAACCTTAATCATTCCTCCTTGCCATGTGATGTAACATATACATAAGTTCTTGGAATTAGGACATGGAGATCTTTTGGGGGGCAGGGCAGGGGGATTCTTTGTTCAGCCCAACACACCTCTCTAAACCATCATAAATGAATTTTTAAAGAAGATATAAACCCACATAAGAAAAGAAATAAGATGGAAACTTGAGCAGATGGGGAATTCTGACATTTATATAACAGGTAGAAAGCAGATGGAGGAGTGATAACTCATGAAACAGATGCAGGAAGCAGCAACCTAGACTACACCTGTAAAGAGTTATGGGGCAGATTCTGTACTCAGCAGAATCACAGAGGCTTGGGATTAAGACATGCCAAGTATTATTGTGTTTGTGAGATTCATCCATTTTGTACTTATCTAGTTGCGGTTTGTTCCTTTGATGGCTGGATAGATATTCCAATGAATGAACAAACCAACCTTTATTTATCCATTCTCAGGTTAGTGAACACCTCAGTTGTTTCCAGTTTGGGGCTGGCATAACATATAATGTTACTGTATATATTTTTCATGCATGTCTTTTGGTGTTCATGTGCACACATTTCTAAAATATTTATCTAGGTATAGAATTATTTTATCTTAGAATATATTTTAAAAGATGGAGTTGTCGAGGTGTAATTTACATACCATAAAATTCATTCATTATAAGTGCACAAGTTCAGTGATATTTAGTAGATCTACAGAGTTGTGCCACCACCACCAAAATCTAGTTTTAGAACATTTCCATTGTCCCCAAAAGGTCCTTCAAGTCTGTTCACAATCAATCCCATTCCTCGACAATTCCTGTCAGCTTTTGTGTCTATATAGTTGCCTTTTCTGGACATTTCATATAAATGGAATTACATAATATGAAGTCATGTGTGGTTTCTTTCACTCAACATAAAGTTTCTGAAGTTCATCCATGACTGCATTTTGTCTGTCCATTCAGTTGACAGACATTGGGTTGTTTCCAGTTTGGGGCTATTATGACTAAAGCTGTTATAAACATCCTTGTAAAATCTTAGTACAGACAAATGTTTTCATTTCTCTTGAATAAATGCCTAGGAGTGGGATTGCTGTCAAATAAATGTAAATTTTCAAGAAATTGCCAAACCATTTTTCAAAGTGGCTGCGCCATTTTGTTTTCCCACCAACAAAGTATGAAGATTCTAGTTTCTTCATATCCTCACCAATACTTAGTAATGTCAGTTTTTTGGATTTTGGTCATTCTAGTGGGTTTGTAGTGGTAGCTTATAGTTATAATTTGCATTTCTGTAATAACTAATGATGCTAAACATTATTTAATATGTTTATTAGCATTCATATATCTTTTATCCAGTTTAAAAGTTTAATTTTAAATTTACAGAGTAGTTGCAAACATAATACAGAGAGTTTTCCTAACACTGTCACAGCTTCTCCAAATGTTAACATCTTTCCCAATGATGGTTTAACTGTCAAATCTAAGACATTAACATTGATACCATTCTATTAACTAAATGTCAGATTTAATCTGGATTTTTCCAGTTTTTGTATTAATATCCTTTTTCTGATCCAGGGTCCGTTCCAGAAATGGTTGTGTCTTTGTGGTCTCCTCCAATATGTGATAATTTCTCCTTTTCCCTTGTCTTATGACCTTGACACTTTTGGATAGTATTGACCAATTATTTTGTAGAATCTCCTTCAATATGAGTTTCCTATTGTTTTAGTTTGCTGGGCTGTTGAAGTGCAATACACCAGAAATGGGTTGG
Organism: Dasypus novemcinctus; assembly: GCF_030445035.2. Taxonomy (NCBI): domain Eukaryota; kingdom Metazoa; phylum Chordata; class Mammalia; order Cingulata; family Dasypodidae; genus Dasypus; species Dasypus novemcinctus. The sequence goes on along the minus strand of NC_080694.1, from coordinate 36,150,881 downwards.
CTTTTATAATGGGGATTTATTTCCTTGCAAGCTTACAGTTCTGAGGCCATGAAAATGTCCAAACCAAGGCATCATCTGGCAATGCTTTTGCCTCAAAGACCAGTTACCAGTGATCCTCCTCCGATATATGGCAAGGGACATGGCGGTGTCTGCTGATCTAGCCCTTTTCTTCCAGGTTTTGTTGCACAGTATTTTTTCATGATTAAATTGAAGTTCTGCACTTTTGGCAAGAATACCACAGAAACGATGTTTCTTTCTCAGTGGATCATAGTAGGAGTTACATGATATCAGTGTCTTATTTTTGGTGGTCACTATTGGTGTTCTTATTGTTGATCATTTGTTAAGATTGTGTATGCTGGATTTTTCCACTGTAAAGTTATTATTTTCTCCATTGTGATTGATGAATATCTTAGAGAAGATACTTTGAGACTATGCAAATATCTCATTTCTCCTGAAAATTTTGCCCATTAATTTTAGCATCCATTGGCAGATTTGCTTACAACATTTATTACTGTGGTGTTCTAATGGTGATTTGGTACTTCCCTCGTTTCTTTTGCATTTATCAATTGGAATTCTTCTGTAAGGAAAACAAAACTTTTCCTTCTTTCATTTATTTATTCAGTTATTTATTTATATCAGTATGGACCCGTGGATATTTATTTTCATTTATGAATTACAATCCAGTAGTATAGTCAAACCTTTAAGTTCATACTCATATTTCTGACTCCAATTCAACACCACAGGGTTTATTTTAACCTTCTCCCCTTCCTTATTTAACTTCTTTTTCTGACAATGACAGAGTTGGTTTTCAATAACTAAAATTTATTTACTTCTTTGTTCAACTCTCCTATACATATAATGTAGCCTTAGAATTGCTAACCCATACCACTATCAGAAGTAAATTTATTAACTAGCATACAGGATTCCGTGTACAGTTCTTTTTGTCTTTAACCTTACAAAACAGATTCAAAATGTTATTTTCTGAAGTCACTTAGGTTGGTTCTTTTCTTTCCCCACTTCCTTCAGGTGGTTGTATGTTCCTTTGTAATAGCGTTAAGAACATTTACTACAGTTTATAGTAAATTTTGGGTTTCTCCCACATCAGGGTTGATTTATTTTAAATTTACAGTAAATTTACAGTAAAATTCACTTTTTTTGTGGTGTAGAGTTTTATGGGATTTGACACATAGATCGTCATATATCTACCACTACATCATGACTTAGAATGGTCCTGCCACTCCAAAAATTCCCTTATATTGCCCCCCCTTTAAAATTAATCTCACTCTGCCCCCAGGCCCTGCCTCTGGAACTCAGATTTGTTTTCTATCCATATAGTTTTGGCCTTTCCAGAGGGTCATATTAATAGAATAATGTTATATGTAGCCTTATGGGCCTGGCTTCTTTCACTTACAAAATATATTTAGACGTTGTCCATTCTGGTGCATCTAACAGTTTCTTTCTTTATATTTCTGTATAGTAGTCCATTGAATGGGTTTACCACAGAGTTTTAATCCATTCACCAATGGAAAGACATGTAGATTTTTTCCAGGTTTTGATGATATAAATAAAACTTCTACAAACACATGCATATAGGTCTTTGTGTGAATATGTGTTTTCATTTTTCTTGGGTAAATACCTATGATGGGATTGCTGGATCATGTGTTATATGCATGTTTAACTTTATAAGATACTGCCAAATTGTTTCCCAGCGTGGCTCTGCCATTTCCCACATATATAAGAGATCTAGTTGTTTCACATCCTCATCTCTACTTGATATTATCAGTATTTTTATTTAGTTACTCTAATAGGTGTGTAATGGTATTTCATTGAAGTTTTCATTGCATTCCCCTAATGATGAGTGATTTTAAACATCATTTCATATGCTTATTTGCCATCTTTGATGAAGTGCTGCTTAGACCTTTTGCCCATTTTTAAATTGGGTGTTTTATCTTCTTAATTTTGAGTTGAAAGGGCTTGTTATGTATTCTGGATACTATTTCTTTGTCAGATGTATGATCTGTAAACATTTTCTCCCAGGCAGTGGCTTATGTTTTCATTTTTTTGATGATCTCTTTCCAAGAGCAAAAGTTTTTAAATTTTCTCCTCTATAGAGGGTGCTTTTGATGTATCAAAGCAATCTTTGTCTACCCTAAGGTCACAAATATTTTATCCTATGTTTTCTTTGAAGAGTTTTCGTTTTAGCTCATATATTTTTGTCAGTTATCCATTTTAGGTAATTTCTTTGTATGGCATGAGATAAGAGTTTAGTGTTTAAAGTTTGTTTCTGTTTGCATGTGGACATCCAATTTTCCTAGAAGTATTTGTTGAAAAAACTCTACCTTTCCCATTCAGTTGCCTTGGCCGCTGTGCAAAAATCGATTGACCATAAATGTAAGAACTTATTTATAGATTCTCCTCTGTATCTCCATCCTTATGCCAGTACTACACTGTCTTGACTATTGTAGTTTTATAGTTAATTTTTAAATTAGGTGTAAGTACTCCAGCTTTTTTCCTTTTCAAAATTGTTTTGAGTCTTTTTCATTTCCAAATTAAGCTTAGAATTAACCTGTCAACTTCTGCAAAAAGGTCAGGTGGGATTTTGACAGGGATTGTACTGAATCTCGAGCTCAATTTGGGGAGTGTTGCCATCTTAATAATACTGGATCTTCCAATCCATGTGAATGAAATGTCTCTCCATTTACTTAGAGCATCCTTAATTTCTCTCAGCAATGTTTTGTAGTTTTAATGTATCGGTCTTACACTTCTTTTATTAAGTATATTCCCTAAGGATTTTATTCTTTTGGATGTTATTATAAATGGAATTGTTTTCTTAATTTCATTTTTGTATGGTTTGTTGGTAGGATAAAGACATACAATTGGTTTTTTATATTGATTTTCTATGCTGCGAATTGTTAAACTCATTTATTAGTTCTAATAGATTCTTTTTTTTTTTGTACACTCTTTGGGGTTTTCTACATACAGGGTCATGTCATGTGTGAATAAACTTTTGCTGCTTCTTTTCTTTTCTATAGGCCTCTAAATTTTATTTATTGCCTTATTACCCTGACCAACTGACCAGACCTACATTAAAATATTGAGTAGAAGGCGTGAGACAACATCCTTTTCTTGTCCAGATTTTAGGGGGAATAATCAGACTTTTGCCATTAATTGTTATATTAGCTGTAGGATTTTCCACAGATATGATCTATGAGGTTGAATAAGTTATCTATTTCTACCTTTTTTTTTGGTCAGGAATAGGCATTGGATTTTGTCACGTTTTATCTGTTTCTATTGATAAGATTGTGTTGTTTTGGGCCTTTATTTTATTAATACATCATATTTATTGAGTTTTGGATGTTAAACCAACTTTGCATTCTTGGGGTAAAGCTCACTTCCCCATGGTGCATAATCCTTTTTTAGAAGTTGGTAGATATGGTTTGCTAATATTTTGTTAAGTTTTATACTTAACATTGATTGATGTTGGTTTGTAACATTCTTTTCTTGTGATGTCTTTGTCTGGTTTTTGGTATCAGGGCAATATTGGCCTCACAGAATGAGATGGGTAATTTTCTTCCTCCTCTGTTTTCTGGAAGATATTTTGTATTATTTCTCTTATTTATTATTTAAATATTTGATAAAATTCACCAGTGAAATTATTTTCAATGGACTCAGCTGTTCTTTATGGGAAAATTTTAATTAATAATTCAATTTCTTACTTTTTATAGGTCTATTTAGATTTTCTCTTTCTTAACTTAGTTTTGGTAAACTGAGTCTTTCAAGGAATATGTCCATTTCCTCTAAACTGTCTAATTTGTTGGCATAAAGTTGGTTATAATACGCCTTTACAAGCCTTTTAATTTCTGCAGGCTTGGTAGTGATTTCCAGTTTTCATTCCTCATGTTGGTTATTTATGCCTTCTCTCTCCATTTCTTGATTGGTATACATACACACACACACACATATATTAGTGTTTCATTTTAATTTTCTGCTGACTTTTTTCTTTTTAAAAAAATTGATACAGAATTCATTTACCATTTATTTGTGTGCTTTAATTTTAAAAGAGTTATTTTTTACAGGACTTGAATCTCTTCTCAATTTTACTTGCATGTATTCTATTCTTTTTGATGCTGTTGTAAACAGAATTGGTTTCCTAATTCAATTTTTGTTTGGTTTGTTGATAGAATATAGAGATACAATTCATCTTGTACCCTGCAACCTTACTGAAACTTTCTTAGTTCAAATAAAATTTTTTATTAGATAGGATTTTCTATACAAAAGATTATGTCATATGTGACTAGAGATAGATTCACTTCCTCTTTTCTAATGTTAATATCTTTTATTTTTTTTTCTTGTCTAATTGCCTGACTTGAATCCCCACTACTATGTTGATTAGAAATGGCAAGATCAGATACGCTTATCTTGTCCTGATCTTAGAATGTAAGCTTTTAGTCTTTCACGTTAGGTGTGATATTAGCTGTGGAATTTTTGTGGATGCTTGTCTATCGAGTTGAGGCAGTTGCCTTTTATTTCTTAGTTTTTTGTGTTTTTTTTCACGAAAGGGTATTGGAACCTGTCACATAGCTTTTGGCATTTCTTGAAATTAAATTATCATGTGGTTTTTGTGGTTTGTTCTTTTAATACGGTATATTACACTGCTTGATTTTTTTTAATTTTTTATGTTGAGCTAACTGCACTCCTAAGATAAATTCCACTTGGTCACAATGTTTAATCCTTTTTATATGTACTGTATTCTGTTTGATAATATTTTGAACAGGAATTTTGCATATACATTCATAAATACTATTGGTCTGTAGCTTTCTTTCCTTGTGATGTCTTTGTGTGGTACTGGCATATGGTACAAGCAATACAAACCTTATAGAATATGTTGAGAAGTGTTCATTCCCACCCCATCCCACCCCCTTTTTTTTTGCAGAGTTCAGGAAATATTGGTATTACTTTTTTAAATATTTGGTAAAATTCATCAGTGACATCTTGTCCTGGGGTATTTTTTGTGGAAAGAGTTTTGTAACTAATTCAATCTCTTTACTAGTAATAGGTCTATTCAGATTTTCTTCTTCTTGAGTCAGTTTTGGTAGTTTGTATTTTTTCTAGGAATTTTTCCATTTCATGTAGGTTATCTAGTTAATTGGAATAAAGTTGTTAATAGCATTCCCTAAACTTTTTTTATTTCTAAAAGGCTGGCAGCAATGTTGCCCCTTTCATTCCTGATTTTAGTAATCTGTATCTTCTTTGTTTTTTTCTTGTCAGTCTGGTTAAAGGTTTGTCATTTAAAAAAAATATTTTCCAAGAACCTACTTTGGGTTCATTGATTTTCTAGTCTCTATTTTATGTGTTTCTTTTATAGTCTTTATTATTTCCTTCCTTCTGCTTGCTTTGAATTTAGTTTGCTCTACTGTTTCTAGTTCCTTAAGGTGTAGAGTTTGGTTATTGATTTGAAAACTTTCTTCTTTTTTAATGTAAGCATTTACAGCTAATAAAATTTCCTTTGGGCTTTGCTTTTCCTGCTTTTCATAAGTGTTTTTTTTTTACTTTTTTTATTGTCTTTTTAAAAAAAAAATAGATCACACAAAACATTACGTTAAAAAACATAAAAGATTCCCATACCCCAATCCCCAACCCCCCTCGCTCCTCCCACATCAACACCCTCTTTCATCAGTAAGGCACAATCATTCCCTTTGGTGACTACACCCTGGAGCACTGCCGCTCCACGTGCACCATAGTTTACATTGTAGTTCACACCCTCCCCCAGTCCATCCAGTGGGTTATGGCAGGATATGCAATGTCCTAATCTGTCTCTGCAATATCATTCAGGACAATTCCAAATCTCAAAAATACCCCATATCACCCATATCACACCTCTTCCTCCCTCTCCCTGCCCTCAGCAACTCCCGTGGCCACTGTCTCCATATCAATGATACAATTTCTTCCATTGCTAGAGTCACACTGTTCTATAGTAGTATATCAGCAAGTCGACTCCAATCCATATTATAGTCCTCCATCCTTTGGACCCTGGGATGGTGATGTCCACTCCACCTCTAAATCGAGAGTGGGCTTAGATCCCACATGGCTGATGGATGTGATTCTCCTGCTTGTAGTTGTAGACACTCTTGGTTCCCTCGTATGGTGGTTGACCATTCTCACCTCCCTGTTAGCTGACCTGGGTAAGTCCAACGAACTGGAGAGTAGGTGTTGGAACTCTGCTGAGGCTCAGGGCACAGCTGGCATTGGAGCTGGGAATTGAATCTGGGACCTCATATATGGGAAGCTGGTGCTCAACCACTGAGCTGTATTAGCTCTCCTTAGTTGGTTTTTTCATTTGTTTGCTTGTTGTTTGTTTTGTTTTTGGTTGTTGTTGCTTTTAGGAGGCACCAGCAACTGAACCTGGGACATCCCGTGTGGGAAGCAGGTGTTGAACCTCTGGAGCCACATCTGCTCCCCCTCCCATAAGTTTTGATATGTTGTGTTTTTGATTCTATTTATCTCAAAAGTGTTTTCTAATTTCTATTGTGATTTCTTCTTTGACTACATGCCTGTTTGGTAATGTTTTGTTTAAATTTCCACATATTTGTGAATTTTCCAATTTTCTTTCTACCTATTTCTAATTTCATTCCGTTGTGTTTGGAGCACATACATTGCATGATTTCAACCCTTTTAAAATTTATTTCAGTCCTTTAAAATTTATAGACATACTGTCTATCCTGAAGAATATTCCATGGGAACGTTAGAAGAAATGTATTCTGCTGTTGTTGGTTGGAGTGTTCCATATATGTCCATTAGGTCTAAATCTAAGGAGGGAAAATCAAAATTTCCCTCACCCCTAAGGTTTTTGTTGTCATTGCTACCGTTTGTTTGTTTAGTGCCTCCCTTGTACTAATTCTGTAATTCTGTATACTTTGTCATGTGTGGTCACTGATGCCACTGCCTGGTTTGCCTACTGGTCAACAAATGATTGGACATTGTAGCAGTTTGATATTGTTTATGAATTCCAAAAACAGATATGGGATTATTTTTGTGAACTGGGCATATTAGATTGGATTGGATTCAGAGGTTTTACGTTTACTTGATTAAATAATGATTAAGGCTTCGATTGGGCCATGTCAGCAGGATGTTGAGTCCCTGCCCCCTTGGTGGGCAGAGACTCACAGAGAAAAAGACAAGGCAGAAGAGAACGTTAGAGTGTTGGTCCTGGAGCCTGGGAAGTAAGCACAAAGAGCAGCAGATACGTGAGGAAGGAAAGAAGGCTCCATTAAACTCAGCAGAGGCCCTGGGAAGAGAGACAAGCCATTCGCCTGACAGTTACAGCGGGCCTTGTGGAGAGAGCAGAGCAGCTGAACCCAGAGAGGAATGAGCCCTGGGAGAGAGACAAGACTTGTCCCAGCCTGCCGCTGAGATCAGAAGGAGCTGGGACCACTGAGCCTTAAGAGGAAGAGGAAGCCTGAGCCCTGGCAGACATCAGCAGCCATCTTGCTCCTACACGTGGCAACAGACTTTAGTGAGGGAAGTAACTTACGCTTTATGGCCTGGTAACTGTAAGCACCTATGCCAAATAAATACCCTTTATAAATGCCAACAGATTTCTGGTGCTTTGCATCAGCACCCCTTTGGCTGCCTAATACAGACAGGGAGTACCTTAAATAACTGGAACCGTTAAGTCTCCCAGTTTTGCCATGGGGCTGTGTGCATGTTGGGACATACTATCAGTGAATGCTCAGCCAGGCAGTTTACAGCTCTGCCTTAGCCTTTGCTTCCTGCACATGCAGAGCTTCAGTGTCATCCAGAGGTGAGAGCCTGGGGCCTTCTTGGATCTTCCCTGAGCATGCACACAGCCTGGCTTCTGCACATGTGGTCTTCTAGAATCCTAGGAGCATATTAGAGCTTTTCAAAGTCTCCTATGAACAATCGATGCTCCAGCTTTCTTTTAAAGGCTTTGGTTAGTTTGTTGTTTGCCCCAACTCTTATTGTTGTCTCAGAAAGTTGCAATGTTAATTGCCCTGATTTTTTTTTTTTCAACAAATGACTCAGGGGAAATGGCTGCTTGTGCTGGGTGTGCCTCTGACTCAGGTCAAATAAAGACAAACCTTGCAAGTGGGATCTTCCAGGAAATCACCAGACAGAACAAATAGTGACAATTTTCTGGGAATGAGAATTTCTGGGAAAGAGCTACAGCTTTCCCAGTGACTTTCAGGATCCTGGATTTCATTGTGATTGCAGGCTGTTGGTTTTCAAGTCTACCATGGGACTGGGAAGAGGGGAATGGCAATAGGACAGGTCAAAATGCCAGAGAGAGCCTTGTTCTTGCTGACTTTCAGCTGTTTCCTTGCATAATTGTTCCTGGATTGTTGCAAGCCTTTGGCTAATTTCTATAGCTTTAAAAAAATTTATTTTGATAACTTTTGTCTTTGTTCTTATTGATTTTATGGAGGAGATGGTTTTTTGGACGTCGTTATTTATCATTCCCATTGATGTCACTTCGGTTGAATTTTTAACTATGTTTTTTTTACTTATTTTCTTATTTAGTTATTCTAGCAATTACAATATGCACCTTAACTTATCACTGTCTTAATTCTGGTTAATATTGATAATTCCAGGAAAATATAGCAACTTTGCTCCAGTATAAACTCATTTCCTCTTCTCACCTTTGTGCTTTTATTCTCATGTGTATCTAAACATGTTTTAAGCCCATCCGTAGTTGGCAGCAAATCTGCTTTTCATTCCTCATAAAACCACCTTGCTGACCGTGCTGGAAGGTGGACGGGAGCTTGCCCCGGCAAGAAGTTGCAGGCTCCTATAGCTTCAGCAGCTTTCCATGACTAAATACTGCTTCATTTGTGGTTTGCCTTTGTTTAATTTCTAGAGCCATACAATTGAGATTTTAACAATTTTGTCCAGTTTTCTATGGAGAGGATTTTCTGACCTCTTTACTCTGCTATAGCCAGAAGCCCCACTTCCTCATTGGTACCTTATTTTCATCTTTTTAAGATAATGCCAGACTGTTTTCCAAAGTGTTTTGTTTTTTTTTTATCAATTTACCATTCTACCAGCAGTATTTGAAAATTCCCATTGCTCTATATCTTTGTCAGTTCTTGGTATATCAGTTTTTAAATAATATTTTAGCCATTACTGTGGCTACTTACTTACTGGTACCTCATTTTGGTTTTAACGTGCATTTCCCTGTTTTCCTGATTATTAATGAAGTTGAACACTTTTTCTTATGTCTGATTTCCATTTGCATTTTCCCCTTGGGGACGTGCCTGTGAAAGTCTCTTACCAATTTTTGCATCATCTCTCTGTTTCTGATTATTTTATGGCAATTCTCTATATGTGGATAGGAGTCCTTTATCAGTTTTATATGTTGCAAATTCTGTCTCTCACTCTGGCTTCCCTTTTTGCTTATTTAATAAGATCTTTAGAAGAACAGATTTTAATTTAATGAAGTCAAATGAATCGATCTTTTCCTTTGCATTTAGTGATTTCAGATCCAAAGTCATGAAGATATTCTCTGAGGTTATCCTCCAAAACATGTCTTGTTTTACTTACCACTCTAGGCGGTCAAGCCACCTGAAATTGATTTTTATGTATGGCATAAAATAAGTGTGAAATTCTTTCTTTTTCTACAGGGATATCCAGGTAATTTAGCATCATTTATTGAAAAAATTGTCCTTTCTCTACTGCTCTTCAAGGCCAATTTTTGTTATAAATCAAGTGACCTTAATGCATGATGTATTTATGGATCACTGTTCTATTCCATTAATCTACTCATCTATTTTTGTACCAATGCAACATTATCTTTATTATTATGATTTTCTGTTAAGTCTTGACACCCAGAACAAGTCACCACACCTAGTTCTATTCTTTAAGAATATCCTGGCTATTCTTTTGTGTCCTAATACATTTTAGAATAAGTTTGTCAATGTTCATAAAAACACTAGTGAAATTTAAATCATAATTGCATTGAAACTATAGAACGATTTGTAGAGAACTGACGTAACACTGAACCAAGCAATCAATTACATATTATTTTTCTCCATTCCTAGCAGTTTGACACATGGAAAGGATTGTTTCTTAACATACCCTTCGTTCATATGACAAAACTAATTTTCATGGAAAAAAAAAAACAAAACTAACAACAACATCAAAACAATGATATGACCAGGAAAGAAATTCAGTGAAAAATGTCTTTTTATTAAACTTCACATATATAATCATGTCAGTAATATTTTTTGAAATTACAAATAAAATGGTCAGTCACAATTATGAATAACGAGGTATTGTTCCTGTTTTCAATATTTGCTTCTTTAAGTTTGTCAATGACAAAATTGATCTTCTTTGCATACTCATTCAATAGAATATAGAGCTGGATTTTTCAATATATATTCTCTCATAATTGATAGAAGAATATTTTTATTAATTTTAATTTCAATTTTTCTTTCACATGAAGCAGTGCATATGAAAATAGTTATGGGAATCATTTAAAATGTCCTATAACTAATAAGTACATTTTAATGCATATGAAAAGTCTGCAAAAGGTATAATTTAGGAAATTACTGAATTGTACCAATAATATACTATTGTATCTTCTTAATTCATTCTTTAGTTTTAGAACAACCCATGATTTAAAAAGAATAAATTTCAGTTTTGCAGTTATTAATCAAATTTTCTAAAATATTTTGTGTATTAATGAAAATTTGCAGTCTGCAAAAAAATCCTATGCCTTACAGCTCTTACTCTTTTTCATTGTTTTAAAATTTGAACACTGATAAAAATTCCAAGAGATCTTAGCATGATAAAATTGAAATAATATAAGTTCTGTTTCTTTGTCTTTACAATCCCTGTATTACTTCTCATTGTTTATTTTGAATCAAACTCTTTAAACACAGGAATATGTAGCTTCATAGCATATACAAACAGCCCTGAAAGAAGCTCAAATGATTTTTTAATTGTCACAGACCTCCCTTGAAACTACTCTTTTACTGAAATATTTCTTTGAATTCACTTCCATGTAGAATCCAATGTTTCCTTTTCCTGTTTTAATTTTCAGTGAAATTCACCTTTTTAAAATGTACAGGTCTGTGAGTTTTGACAACCTGAATTTCATTTTGTAACCCTACCTCAATCAAGGTATAAAACAGTTATCACCCTCAAAAATCCCCCATCCCACTTTTTAGTAAACCTTTCCTTCTACCCCCTGCCCTGGGAAATCTGTTTTCTATCCCTAGGATTTTGCTTTTTCCAGATGTTATGTAAATGGAATCCTTCAGCATGTAGCCTTTTAAGTCTGGCTTCTTTTACTTAGTAGAGTGTTTGAGATTCATCCATGTTGTTAGATGCATCAAACAATAGATCATTTCTCTAGGTTGCTGAGTAATAGTGCATTGAAAGGCCGTGCTGTGGTTTATCCATTTGTCAGTTGAGAGGCATTTGGGTTGTTTTCAGGTTTTGGCAATCATGAAGAAAACCACTATAAAAATTCAAGTATAGATTTTTGTGTGACAATTTTTTTCATTTCACTTAGGCAATTCTATACAATGCCAGATTTATTCCTAAGGACTTGGTATCTTTTGAGAATTTTAATAAATGGTATCTTTAATTTTTCATATTCTATCTGTTGCTGGTATAGAGAAATAGTATTGAGTTTTGTATATTGACATTCTATCCAGAAAACTTGCTAAACCTATTTAATTGTAATAATTTAACATAGATTCATTTGGAGTTTATATATATATATACATATATATATATATATAAATACTGGTTGCAAATTCCATTTTTCAAGTTAGGGAAGTTGCTCTCCAGTCTTAGTTTGCTAAGAATTTTCTTTTTAAATTGACATTAAGAATATTGATTTTTTTTTTCCTCCAAGCATTGCTCAGAAGTCTTGTGCATAAGCGTTGAGAAGAAGAACAGTTGGTTTCATTTAGATTGGAGTTTGTGGGTAGTTTTCATGGAAATACAGTAGAGCAAGAGAGTTTGGGACACTGTCAAGAAAGTGGCTGAGGGGTTGAAGCATAGAACTGAAACTGAATAGGGAGACCAAAGGCATTGGAAAAGAAAAGAGGAGAGGGCACAGATGGCGATGAGCAAAGGAGAGGGTCAGTGGCTTGGAGGAGCCAACGGGGAGCGGACCAGGTGTGGTCAGAGTTAATGAATGCAGCAGAAGGAGCACTGGATTGCAGCCAGGGACTGGAAGAGTGGTTTTCAATCCTGGTTGCATATTAGAAACACATGGGGAGATTAAAAAATGGCCCAATGCCTGGGCACCACCCTGGATCAATTAAATCAGAATCTGAAAAGGTGGGAGCCCGGCACCCATATTTGGTGACCAGGTGGTTTGAGCCCCTGTGTTAGGAGATTTGATCTGGTGACCTTAGAAGTGCATTGTGAAGAATTCAGGGCTTATAGAGGTAAGACTCCATGGGAGAAGTGAAATGAAGAGATACATAGAAGTTGATGAAGAGCAGGATGTTGGATGGGTCTCCACTTGGATCCGAGTCCTTTAGAATATGAATCAGTATGTGGTGGAGAGACAGTGAGAGGCAGACACTAAAGACTCTGATGGCTGAGGAGAAGGGACTGGGGATTGGAAGATGACAAGAGCAATAGAAGCTTTTACCAAAAAACGGAGATAGACAATTGCCTACAAATAACGCCAAGGATGACTTCTGTGGTTCCTGAGCTTTGGAGAAAGAGCAACCTCTGCCAGGAATGGCTGCAGGGAAAATGGAATCTAACCCACCAGGTTTTTTGGTTCGGTTTTGGAAAATTGTACAGACTCCTTCAACTGTGTGACTGATCATGTTTTGCTCTGTGTGTTGACTGCTAGGCAGCTTAGAGCTAAATTTGTGGTACGCCTCTGTGAAATGCAGAAACCTCCACCGATTCTGTGTGCTCATCTCTTTTCTGGCTTTCTTTTACTTTTCTACCATAATTTTCCCATTTGCCTTTGAACCCATTACTTACTTTCAAATTTTATGTTATCTGAGGTTATATGTCTCTTTCTAAGCTGCCTGGAACATGTTTAGGGTACAGGGTGGGTCATAAAGAAATACATATAAAAGAATTCTTTACATTACAAAGCGATCCATTATAGCCTTCCTTCCAATAACGGATTTCCCCAGTACATTTAATGTATTTTTTCTGTTTATACCTCACTTTCCTAGAAGACATTTATTGTAAGAGATTAACATGTATTTTGACTTGATCTAATTTTTTTTCTATAAGCAACAGAAAACTTCAGGGCAAGGAAGAGTAAATAAAAATGTATATAACTTCTCTTATGTTAAATGAATAATCTATAGATAACATAACATATCATGAGAAAAACTCACTTTCCCTCCCTTTTGGCCAATTAGTTTGTGAGTCTTATGTGTACTTTGCCAAAACTGGTAAGGAAGGACTGCTGATACAAGCTAACATCAGATAGTGGAGATGACATTATTAGTACCCTGTGCCGACACACTTGCACAAGGGGCTGTCTGACAGACTATAGAAAAGCTTAGCAAATTTTGGGGGTTATATTTTTTATGTCAGTTGAGAACTGGCTGCAGATTTAATGTCTGAAATTGTGTGGCTTGGCTGCCCAAGAGCTCCGATTGTCGCTTGCATCTGAGTAAATGCTCAGGCGGAACAGAATATGCTTATTAAGAACCTGGGCTCTGGACTTGGTAAAATCTGGATTTGCATCCCTCAAATCTGGCTTGCCTAATTTACTCAATCTTTTTAAAGTCTTTGTTTTCCCAGTTGCAAAAAGGGGACAACAATTACGTCTACCTTATGGAGATGGGATAAGAATGAAGTAAGCTAATACATTTAAAGTACTAATCGTGGTTCATTTGAAAAACGAAAGCCTTTCTCTTTGATCTTGTTTGCTATACAGTGGTATTCTGATTGCTGCAGTGTTGCAATGTTGCAACATCGTGTCTCTCTCAACAGACAAATTCCTGCAGGGTAGATTCTCAAAAGTACTGATTTATGAATTTGTTTCTCTGGCTCTTTGTCTTAACAAATGTCGCTGGCCTGTTTGAGTCAACATGCTTGAAGAAATTTGTGAGGAAACGGCCACTGATGTGAAATCTACAGTCTGATTTCATAGATGTATCTTTCCTCAAATGTTTCCCAGGTGTGTTTTTAGTTCACAGATTTATTTACTACTTTCGTGGTGCCTGGAGGGTATGGGTATTTTGGATGTTAATAGTGTCTTTTCAAATCCAACTTGTTTATTTATTTATTTTTAGTTGTCTAGTATTTGGCCAAGCAGAATATTTCTAAGTAGCTTCTCAGGAGTACTTTCTATTGCTCCTCTCTCTTCACACCTTTGGGAATTGATGGTGGTGTCTGGCTGATGGAGATGTGAGGTTTTTATTCCCCCTTCTTAATAGAATGTTCCACTGGGAAATTTTCTAATTTTCAGGACGTGTGGGGTTTTTGTTTTGTTTTTCTTCATCAACAAATGTGATCGCCAAATCCCCGAAGCAAAAACATGAGAGATGGAGCAAAATTCTGAGAGAGGGCTCGAGAGACGGATGATAGATCAGGCATGTGAATGAACACACATGCGCTCGTTCACACCCAATGGCCTGCGGCTTTTGATTTTGAAGTACCTTAATACTCATCACTCCAAACGAGCTGGGAAGTTCCGTTTACAAGGAACACAGCAGCTGGCCTGTCCAGAGCTCGTTCTCAGGCTCAGAACCAAAGGCTAGCCCTGAACTTGACTAACAACGAACGGCAAGCAAAGAGATGAGAGAGCCAACTCAGGAGAGCTGATGTGGCTCAGGGGTGGAGCGCCAGCTTCCCACATACGAGGTCCTGGATTCAATCCCTGGCCCCAGTACCTCAAAAAAGGAAAAGAAAGGATAGAAGTGTAGTGGATGTTTTTTCTAAGATAAAAATCTCCATTGTTAAGAAAGCCAGCTTGGACCTTTGGGCTTTTCTCTCTCAGTTTTCCTGGTGCCTCGGTCACCTTTCATAACGCACAACATTACAGAATTTAACTGAATTCTGAATCCTAGTGAAACACTTTGGCCGTGTGTTTGAGTCAGAGCATCCTGTTTTGTTGCTAACTCTGGTCTCTCATCAGTCTTTTAAAAATTATATTTCATGCTGTTGGTTTTATCAAAAGATTTCATAGCTCACTGAATTTACTCATGCTGTCTCTTCAAACCTATTTTTTAAATTGAAAAAGTAATACATCCATAGGATAAAAAAAGAAAGAAAATCAGTATAAAAGAATTTAAATGAAAAAAAAACAGAAACAAATCTTTTTTCCACCCAGACCCCCAATCCTGCATGGTTCCCTCCCCAGCGACAGCTATCATTACCAGTTTGCTTTGCCTCTTTCTGGAATTTTCCATGGTTATACAAGCATATGTACGTATATTTGTTCTATGCCTAGTGATCTGCATTTTATTTTTTCCACTTAAAGTCTTCTTCCATATCAACTCACATAGATCCACCTCATTCTTTTTCAAGACTGTTAGTTCTGTCTTAGACATTTTAATTTAATTTAAAACAATATGAAATTTATTTTCATTTTCTCCTTCTGTTCTGGCTGGCTACAGTCTCCCACACCTGGGACAGGCATTGTGGGGTCTAATTACTGTGGCCCTGGGAACATCTCCCAATAACACAACATTTTTTTCCTTCCTGACATTGCCGAGGCCCGTAATTCCGTAATTAGACCTTCATCCTCTGATTTGAGCTTTGCTGAGATACTCAAATGCAAATATTCCTGAGAATATGGTGGTGTTTTTTTAAAATCACTGTCTCAGCACCAATGAATTTCTCAGATCCTTTTCTGGAAAGAGGTTTGGCTGGGATAGAAAGACATCCAAATTGGGGGCCCTGGAAATTGGGGGCTATGAGGAGGGGGGAGGCAAGAAAAGAGAGGTTGTGGTCCCTACTTCACTTCCCAATTCTTTTCCAGAATCATGTCCATCTTCTCTGAATCTTCTCCTGGTGTGTGATGTCATAAACAAAGACAAGGTCTACAGAGACTTTTCCTTCTTTCTTTTTTTCATCCCAAAGCGTTTATATCCTTAGGGGAATCCTAGTAGAGGAGAATAGATTACACATTCTAGTCTGAGGAATAGTTTTACCCTCTAGCTGGGAAAATACCAAAGCATGAGAACGATCTATCTGAAAACTGGATGAAACCTATGGCCCTCCTTATAGAAAAATGCACAAATATGTAACAAATATTTCTTTTGTATGTTTGTGCCACTATTTATTGAGTACCTATATGAGTCAGATCTGTGTTTGTTCAACATCTCTGCATACGCATTTATTTGTTTTTATTTAAGCTTACAATGGTCAGATGTGATAAGTATTAGAATCATTTGATAGATTAAAAAAACTAAGGCTCATAGAATTTAATGTACAGAGGGTTGCAAACTATAGAGCTCTGGTATCAACCTGTCTCAAGAGAAAGAGCTTCTGTTTTAAGGGATGCCTTTGACCCATTGAGGCAGGCAAGGCTCTGGCAGGGTGGTGTCTTTCTCCTTCTAGGGACCATACTGCTGGCAGATGCGAAGGGTGTAAGAATGAACCTGTGAGGGGAGCGGATGTAGCTCAAGTGGTTGAGTGCCTGCTTTCTGTGTACAAGGTCCTGGGTTCAATTCTTGGTGCCTCCTAAACAAACAAACAAACATACAGAGTGGGCATGTGTGCACGTTGCATTGCTGGCGTGCCATACCAACACACTCACCCAGAGAAAGGCAGAGCACAAAGAACAAACGGTCCCCAAATCCCCAAAAGCAGAAGCCAAGAAGGGAATCGGGGTTGTTGTGGTAACATATGTGGCAATCAGGATAATAACAGCATAACCTTATGGGACACTAATCACAGGGCGAAGCGTTCATCTGAGAACATTACCTGCTTTACCTCACTTAATCCTTAATCCTCATGGCACTTCTATGAGTCGATTCTATTATTATCCCCATTTTATAGATGGGAAAGCTGAGGGATGGAGAAGTTATACAGCTCACTCAGAGTCCTACGACTAGTAAGTGGTGGAGTCAGCATTTGAAAATAGGCACTTGGGCATGAGGCTGTCTCTGTCCTCTTAACCACCAGGCTATGCTGTCCCTTGTCACTCTACTTTTTGTTTACACTCCTCCCCCTTTTTGCATCCTGATAAAATCGCTTATGGTGATTTTTTTAAGGCCATCTGAAAGGGCACATGCTCTGGGTTCTCAACCCTCATTTCCTCCCATCTCTGGCCTCTGAGGCAGTACTCATTCCCTTCCAGAGGTCCCCACACCACTTGGCTCACGCACACCTATTGATGCATTTAGGACATTACATACCTATATAATTTTTATTGGAGCTGTTGTTTGCTTATAGAAAAACCATGCAGAAAGCGTAGCGTTCCCATATACCACCAGCCCCATGCCCCCGGTTCCCCTTATTATTAACATTTGGCATTAGTATAGTAACTTTGTTACAACTGATGAACCAATATTATTACAATTACATTATAATAATACTATTAACTGTAGTCCATAGTTTACAATAGGGTTGACTCTTTGTGCTGTACAGTTCTATGGCTTAATTTTTTTTTTTTTCAGCTGGGTCACATATATAAAACATACAATTTCTCATTTTAAGCATTTTCAAGTATATAATTCAGTGGTGAGGCATGCAATCACAATGTTGTGCTACCATCATCATCATCCATTACCAAAACTTTTCTATCACCCCCAAACAGAAACTCTGTCCCAATGAAGCATTAACACCGCATGCCTTACCCCTGGTAACCTGGATTCAAGTTTCTGACTCTATGAATTTTCATATTCAAATTATTTCACATCAGTGAGGTCATACAATATTTGTCCTTATTTCACTCACCACGTTGCCTTCAAGGTTCATCCATGTTGAATCATGTATCAGAACTTCAATAGGAAATTATATGAAAATGGGACTTTATATTAATATAGGACCACATATTTATATACTACATATAAGTAATTTTTACACTATGGCAATTATTTAAGACCTTTATTAACAGGTGTTATTGACTCTTTTTGAAAAAATCAAGTTGTAAATATCTATTACAAATTAAAAATAAGGTTCTTAAAAATCTCAGCTAGACCAGATAGAAAACAATTTAAAAACCTTTAAAGGTGTATTGAGTAAAACCAAGCTTTAAAAAAATACCCCACATTCGTCGTTACCCAAAAACAGATGTATATAGGTAAAAAATAATAACAACAAGAAGAATAAAACCATATTGCATAGATAATACAGATAGTTCTAGTTATCTGGTCAGCAAGCCAAAAGCAAACACTTAAAGTCTTTAGCTCCAATCTTTCGTTCATGTCTTATTGCTATAATTTCATTCTCATTTCTTCTTGCTGACTAAGTTGGGTGAAGGTAGAGTTGGTAAGCTGGCATTTGCTCAGCCTCACAAGAAGAGGAATTCTCAGGGGGAGGATGGGTCGCTTTTGTGTCTTTACTTTCTTGTGGTTTCAGGTTTTCTGGGCGTCTGTGTTGGTAATTGAAGTTGTAGCGGTGGCTGTTGACCTTGGCCTCATCTCTTTGATTTTTCTTATCCTCTTCATTGTCATCCTTTCTAGCCTGCCCTTGGCAAAGAATCATGGTCTAAAACCTTGTGACAGTTATGAATCCCCCAAAGAAGAAAGATTATGGTTTTGAACTGATCCATCCCACCTTTGGATTGGACTACCATCAGTGAGGCGTGATGCAGGTTGAGTCTCTGCCCTCTTGCTGGGTCCTATACAAATGGAGACACACACACAGAGAAACAGAAAAGAGAGCCACTGCCGTCTTACCCTGCTGTGTGTGAGAGGATTGCCGGCAGCCAAGGCTGAAGCTCGCAGTCCCCGAGAGGCTGGGCATGTGGAGCAGCTCAAGGCTGAAGGGATGGGCTCTGAGAGCTGGGCTTTGGGAGATGGTGAGCCTGGAGGGGAAGGCAGGGGTCTCAGCAGGGTCCCCTGCCATCTTGCTTCACCACGTGGCAGCATGTCAGGTTCACCAGCAGCTGACTGTGGTGAGGAAGCATCTCTGATGGTGCCTGATTTAGACCTCAGAATGGTAAGATTTTCCCCTAAAAAAATTCCATTATAGGGAAGCGGCTGTGGCTCAATCAGATGGGCTCCCGTCTACCACATGGGAGGACCTGGGTTTGCATCTCAGGGCCTCCTTGTGAAGGCGGGCTCGCCTGCGCACCACCGAGTGCCACGCAGGCTGTGAGTGCCAGGGGGAGCCGGCTCAGAAACGTGACACAACAACAAAAAAGGGAGACAAGCAAAAAATGCAGAAGAGCATGCAGCGAACGGACACAGAGCAGACAGCAAACAAGCTGCAAGGGGGGGAGGGGAGAATAAATAAAAATAAATACAGATACAGAAGACACAGAAGAATGCACAGCGAATGGACACAGAGAGCAGACAGCACGCAAAAAGCCGGCGGGGGGGGGGGTGTAAAAAAAATTCCATTATAAAAGCCACCCCGTTTCTGGCTTTTTCCCTCAGCAGCCCC